>NC_066618.1:207362854-209862854 GCF_025201925.1 Gopherus flavomarginatus
AGGTTAGTATGCTGGAGGTGCTAGCGAAGAAGAGAATTTCCTAAGGCCTTGTCTACACTAGAAAAGGTTTCCTGGTAGAGCTATGCCAGCAATCCCTCCTAGTGAAGACGTGGGAGGATTAAACCAGCAAAAGAATTCTTTTGGAGGTATAAGTTCATCTATACTATGGCTTCTGCTTGCATGGCTATGTTGGTTAGGGGTGTGATTTTTTTCACACTCCTAAATGACATAGCTGAGTTGGCAAAACTTTTAAATGTAGATAAAGCATAAGCAATTATTTCTGGGGCAATCATTTATATTTAATTTTCCTGACAAAAAGCTCGGAAGAAAGATAAACAATTCTCCAAAATTCATATTATCTGAAATTCAGAATGCCAATTTCCAAAATGAGTATTTTCTGAATTTCAAATATGTCCTCACAAGCTGTAAGTAAGGTTCTGAAGTTTTCCTAAACATACATACACATATACACACACAGGCACACACACACACAAATTGGAATGGGAATCTAGATATGTATTCACAATGTACCAGTTACCAGGATAAAATATTGAGTGTAAAGTGACACTTAATCATAAATTATTGTGATATAATTTTAAAAAATAATTAAAAAAAAACTTTGATGATGAAGGGAAAGTAAAAACTAAACACTATTTTCAGAAAAGCCAGAGAAACGAAGTCCATTTTTCAGTTCAAAATTCAATTTGCACATTTTAGAATCTAAACACAATCAAACACACGAAGTCTTCCCATGATTAACTGGGAATTCACTGGGATGTAAATCAGGCAATATTTTGGTTCTACAAATTGTAAGAATGGATTGTTGGACCAATTTATGGAAACACTGAAGCACTATATTAGTGAATTCTTTCTCTGTGGACACCTTTTTTGCTCTGACAATTAAACTAGAAGTTTCCTGACACATTTCATATCTATTTTCTTTTCCTACAACCTAATTTAGGCTAAAATTAATCTTTGCATAAAAAGTCCATATAAACAGTCATAATTAAATCAGAAAAGAGTATATGGAAGAAGAACAGTACTTATACAATAGAGAACAACTGAATGGGTTACTTTAAAGCTAAAATAAAGTTTTTTGGGGGGCAGCATTATTCTTGTATTAGGAGAGCCAAATTTAGCTTAAATTTAATTAGGCACACTCTCCAACTGCTTAGACTCCTTTACTGACTTACCTTAAAACCAGAATTGCAATTCAGCTGAAAAATAACAAGAACCCACTCTGGTTTAGACTGAGGTGTAATATTTCTTTTTCAAGTACAGGGGCTTAGCCCTGACATTTTCCAAATACCACATAAAGCTTATTTAATTTTTGTATCTCTTAACTTCCACATTCCACCATATTTCTTTTTTCAAATCTGTCAATGCAGCATAAATTTAGAAAAACCACCACCACCAACCCAGACTTCTTGTAGACCCAAATATAAACAAAGCAGTGCACATATGTTAGGACAGAAAATAGCATGTATGAAGCGTCTGGTGAGTGTGCAGTCCCTTAAGAAATAAATCTCTTTGTTCTTTAAATTATTCAGTGGTGCACAATGATCAATTTGAAAACAAAAAGACTGACCATCTGTCAATGAAGTAGTACACTAAAAGTTTAAAGAAAGTCAAACTTGAAGTTTAAATAACGACAGTATCCCTTAAAATCTGCCACTAAATGTCCAATTTGCCCACAGTTTTTTATTTTGTAAACATTCACATTAAAATTATTATAATTAAACAGATATTCCATGGAATGTTAGACTTGAGATAGCAGAACATTGAATACATTTTCTATAGAGCAAGGCAAAAAAATCCACAAGAAAAATGTAAAATATATTTATGTTATGTAATGATAGCATACAAATGGGTTAAGCTATTTAGTCAACCAACTAATCTCTTCCACAGAGAAACACACACACACACTCAACAATAAGTTTCAAAACAATGCATTTAATTAAGTTCCATATTTCAACAGAAAGTGGAGAAAGTTGAATAAATACACCTAACTAGCTCATAAAAGACTCTTACAATTCTGTAAAACATACAGTAAAGCTCATTTGGTCATATCTCATTCTATTCTTCCACTTGATTACAGAACAATATCGACAAACAGAAGTGGATACATTTCTGCTGGGTTGACAGAATGATCTACGTCTTTTTCTAATTCACTTGACAAATCTTGAACACACAATTCCAGTCAGCCTGTATTTTTATTGTTCCACTATTTTAAGATGCTGCTACAAACCAGAGACTCACATTAAAGAATTCCGGAGCTAAACAATTTCCATGCTTATTGCAACTAACATGTAGATGTTAACCTTTCCTTGATCTGATAGTAGGAATATGCTGTTTTGTCAGGTTTTATGATTTACATATGTAGTCATGAATTGTCTGTGTCCTATTAAGCCAAAGAACAGAACCTTGGGTAAATAAAAGGCGTCTTTCGGTTACTTTAGTAAATTATAAAAAAAAATTCTAAACAATTTCCTTAAACTATTTTTTTTAGAAAACATTTTTTCACTGAAATGGAGAGGGGCATTGCTTGTTTCTTTAAATTTCTGTAATGAAAAAACTTCAAAAAGTAAATTTAAATTTTTAAATATTTACACATTTAACCTTTAACCAAATAAGCCCTCATTGGAACACTGTCATTTTTAAAAAGTCAAATATCACAAATTCTAGTAATTCTTAGTTAAGATTCTAAACACCAGCCTGAACTCTGCCCCTCTATTGTAGCCCACTCCCTTGCCTTACAAGAGACTTTCATCTAGTTGTAATATGAAATAAATTTAAGTTTTTTACTTTTGCACATGAATTACAAAAAGATGGCTTTTTATTATAACCCGCATCCATCCTTCAAGGCCTACAGCTTGAGGTTGAGGCAAAGCTTCTTAATGTCAGTAAGAGTCCTGTTATTAACTTCAGTAAACTTTGGATCAGGTCCCACATGAAGTGTAGGGGAGCTCGTCAGTACTGGGAGTGTGTTTAGGATGCTGGAGGTCTGCAATCTGCATGTGTTGAATGGATGTGGCAAAGGTTGATCTCGGGCTTGTACCTGAAGGGGGGAATCTCAGACCAACAGCAGAAGGGTAAACTGGGTAAGACAGGGTGATCAACAGAGACAGAGATGTAAGAAGCTCATACATTGAGGGAAAGGAAAGACTTTTTGCCCTCTATTATAGCAGGATGTTAAGTAAGGTTGGGCTGTCATATATTACACATATAGTACTACACTGCATATACAATAACATTTTATTTTAAACATTTGGCTGTTTTTTATGGGTGAAAAGCTTTAAAAATAATTACGATATTGTAACTTTAAAGCATCTCTTGTGATTAACCTCACATTTTCAAAAAATATTCTCCACCAGGCAGAAAAGAGCTTTTTTCCCCAGGTAGAATCAGAGATGACTTTTGACTGAAATCATCTTTCAATGATGGAGTTACTACTGTGATTCCATAATTTTAAGAAAGATGACAAACTGTTATTAAAAACAACCTTAAAATAAGGTTAAGGATGCCGTTTTACATGTCATCCTTATCTTTAGGATTAGAAAAATTAACCCTCCTAATCCATACTTAACGACTATTTTCTTTAGTTAATGGCCTTAGATGAATCTCAGGACAATAAATCAGCTCTGACAATAATGAATCTGGATTAGTAACAGTATGAACAGCACAACAGCAATAATATTTAAACAAATCAAGAAATTCACTTCATGAGTACATGAATACATCTGTGAGAGGAAGTCCATGTTTAACCTGCTCTGCCAACTTTTTTGGAATAGAGGGATAGGGAAGTGGGTCCAAATGTTGTTACAAGTAGTAAGGTTAAAATTATCCAAATACTCTCAACTGCTAAGAGAAAGCTTCACACTTTCTTTACAGCAACATATTTTAGCATTTTAAACTCATGAAAAAACTAGCAATTACTTTGCTCCTATGCATGAAACAAGTCTAAATTCAAATACACACATCTTTATTTTCATTTTTAAATGGGCACAATTAACTTGAAAATAACATTACCATCTTAAAATTTTGAACCTATTATTATAAATAAGACTTCAATTATATAATTGAGATTAGAGAATATTTTATATTTTTCTACTTTTTCAGTTTACTTTGTGTCTAGTAAGTTTTACATTTTTGTTGCTAGTGTAAGCAGCAAGCAGCAGAAAGGTGTGCATGCAGAAAGCAGAGGGAAAATATGGCTGGGAGTCAGTGGGTTTGGTGGTTTTGCTTTCAGGCTTCCCCCAAAAAACCCTTCTAAACATAAATAGGTGAGCAGTGAAAATATTTTTTCATATTAATTTTTAAAATATTGAAAAGCTGCTTTATTAGTTAAACTGAATTATTTCAAACCTAAGAAGTAAATGTTACTTCTTTTTTACTAGGTGGAGCAAATGCAAAATTAATATCTAACTAAAATTGATCCTGAACCTCTGCAGCGACATGAAACAAAATCATCAGGAAAATACTACACACTTGATTTATAACTCCCTCATCAGCTGTCTTTCAAGAGACTGGTCTAGTTGTTGGTTAACAGCCAAAAATATACACCAATCCTTTTGTTCTAGAAACTGTGATAGTAAACCCCTTTGTACCAAAAGAATTATTAGCATGGATGAAGTTATTATTCTATATTCCTAATCCACCTCTATTTTCCCATCTTTAAACAGTGTTTTACTGGTGTCATAAGGTTTCTGTTTTGTTTTGAAAATACAGATAAGTGGAAAGAATTTGCTCATAAAGTGGTCAAACAAGATTTATTTCTCTTCCACATACTGAGTTTTTATAATTGGAAAAGTACTCTATCACCATGTGTCCAGCCGTGAAAAAAAAAAAACAACAAAACCTTTGTCATCATCACAGTGGTTTGCTTATGTAAAAACAAGAAGAGTGCCTTGCAGGTGAGAAAACTGTGTTATTCTAGTTTTTACATATCATTTACAGTAATTTAGTGAAACCAGGAGACCAGCTTTTAACATAAAGTGTTGCTGCATTAATACATCAGTAACTTCTTTCAGATATAAAAAGTATTTTTGTGATCTATATTTAATAACTGGCTACCAAGTTAAGAGTGAATTGCTGTTTCTATTAACATTTTCCCCCTGGCTTATAATTCAACAGTTTAATTTACTGTATCATACACAGTCTTCATTTGGGTGAATTTTCCTCCTAAAATATGGTTTAAGCACCTTTTTTAAAGATAAAAGCAAACCAAAATAAAGGTTTGTAATTGGCTCAGAACTTCTGGTATCAGTAAGTTAATGAAAAGATAGTTTTAAAAACAGAAATGTTATGGACACTCAGACCATGTTCACATTATATTGCAGTTGAAAATATATAAATCACAACTATGTTCTAACGCACACTTCAAGTGTTCCAGCAGAGTTTCCTTGACCAGTATGCAGAGGGACTCTTCTCTCGTGTACCTCCAGTAATCACTCCTGCCAGCTTTCCCTCAATTCCCACACTCCACACAAAAGAGACATAATTTTGGCAGCTCTATTCCTGGGAGCACCTGTCTCATCAACAAGCATTCTGAAGCCTCCAGTCAGCTGAGTTCTTTGGCCATGTTGACACTAGAACACTAAAGTAGTGTTAAAGTAACTAGTTAACAATGAAAGCAGAACTGTATTTGACAATCATTTTCAAACATAGATTTTTGCAAACATGATTTTAGCATATTTTGATCTCCAGGATAGATGAGTTTCTGAAACCATGTTATTGAGTTCCTGTGATTGTTCTTGGGGTACCTAGGACTATAAGATACCTTGTTACCCAGTTCCCTCTTAGCAGGGTTCTATTCCAGTTTCTGTACTGTTAGCAACCTGCATGGAGTCTAGGCACATAGACTGTTACAGTCATATTTAGAAGCCATATTTAAAATAGTTACAAATGGTATGTACTCAAGGCTCAATCTGTAAGACTCCCAAAAAACTCTGCAGCTCTCCATTAAACAAAAGAAGTACTTCTGGCCTTTGTTTCAAATGGTGGCCTTTACAACCAAATGCCACATTCTCCTTTAGGAACCTAAATAAAGTATTATTTTCTCCTATTTATGAAGCTTCTCTCATTAGGGGTCTTTGTCACACATTGTCACATTCAGGATTTGACAGCTAAAATGTCTATAACTGGAAATTAGAAAAGAACATTTACTACCTTACAGAACTGTGTTTCTCTCTTCAAGTGACTGTCCACATGGATTCCACTTCTGGTGACCTGCAAGATGTGATCTCCTAGGTAAGAGGTGGGGTTGGAGAAAACTTAAGAGATTCGTATGAAAGATGAATCACCTGACTGAAACTCAAGTCTAAAACAACCTTTGTTATGAATTCAGGTTGATGCCTCAGCGTCACTTTATCCTTATGGACCACTGTGTAAGGTGGACCAGCAATAAGAGCCTGAATTTCCCCTACCCTTTTGGCTTCTGTTATTGCTAATAAAAAGACCATTTTCATAAATAGATGGTACTGTGGGCACATTGCTAGGGGCTCAAAAGGAAGGATCCATTAATACAGTGGTCCCCAAACTGTGGGGCACACCCACCTAGGGGGCCATGGAGGAACATTTGTGGGGGGGGGGGAGAGAAGGAGCGCCACCCAGTTCCATTCTGCCCCCAGCTGCAGCCGTACTCCCACCCCTGCTCTGCCCCCAGCCGCAACTCCACTCTGCCCCCTGCTCTGCCCCAACCCAGCTCTGCCATCATTCCCTCTCTGCCCTCAGGCCAGATCTGCCTCTAGCCCCAGCTTCCCACCCCCGTTCCCAGTTCTTTCCCCAGCTCCATTTTCAACCCAAACTCCTCTGCTGAGCCAACTTTGCAGTAACGGAGAGGGGCACAGACAGAATTCATTACTGGTAAGGCGGGGGACAACAGAAGTTTGGGCACCACTGCATTAACTTAGTTAAGACTATATTAAGAGTCCTAGTCCAGGAGTGAGGGGGCTCCTGGACTAGGGGAAACACATGAATAAAGTCTTTGGGGAAACTACCAACTGTAGGATGGGAAAACATGATGTGATTCTGTATCGGGGATGATGGTAAGTGGTTATTGCTCCTAAGCACACCCTCAGAGAGCTGATTGATAGCCATGAGTTCTTTCTGGATAACCGGTCATCAAGAATAACAGAAATCAGAGTGTCTAGAGGAGACAGACTGGGTTGTGCTGCCCAGAGTGTCTCTTCCATTTCGCTGCATAAATCAGCCTAGGAGAGTCCTTTGCGCTTCACACTAACATATTCAGACCTTAGCTTCTTTCAGTATTATTTTATCAGCCAGCATCCATACTGTGAGGGGCAATGATGCTGAGTCCTGATGTACAATCTGCCCTTCTCTCTTGGAGATTATGTCTGGAAAGACAGGTAATGTTATCATGGGCTGTGCTGACAGGTTCATTAGGTTGGAGTCCAGAACTGTCTGGGCCAAGCTGAGTCCATTACTACTGAGTCCTGTCAGCATTTCTTTAGGACCCTTGGTACTAATGGGATTGGTGGTAAGGCATAGGTTATCTCTGGAGTGCACAAGACGAGGAAAGCACCTGACAGAGAACCTGGGCTCAGACTCCGACCTTGAGTAAAACGTCTGAAACTTTGCATTTTTATCTGTGGTGAATAGATCTGCTTTTGAGTGACTCCACCTGTGGAAAATGCTCTGCAGGATGGAGTCTGATAATCTATTTGTAGTCAGTTGTGAATTGCCTGCTGATCTGGTAAACGAGGACATTCTGCAAGCCTGGTAGATGCAGAGCTACTGTTGTGATCTGGTTATGAACAGACCAGTTCTGTAAGCAAACAGCATCTTGACAAAAGGCGGGGAGGAATAGTCTCCTCCCTGTCTGTTGATCTAAAACTTTGCTGTTGTGTTGTCTGTCATGACCTGGACTGTCAGTCCACTTAGAATGGGGAGAAATGCTATGCAGGTTAGCTGAATAGCTCTAAGCTCCAGGAGTCAAGTATCAGAGAGGGGTAGCTGTGTTAGTCTGGAAAAGCTGCAAAGAGTCCTGTGGCACCTTATAGACTAACAGACGTATTGGAGCATGAGCTTTTGTGGGTGAATACCCACTTCGTCGGATGCAGCTCCAGGATGTTTGTACCAAGGTTAATGTCTTCCGTGGTCTGTAGGCCTTGAGTTTGAAGGTGATCTTCCTGGCTGAGTGCAGAACCATCAGTTATCAAGAAGCAGAGAAAATGATATCCCTTTGCTTACCTGGAGAATGTACCTGTATCCTTATAATATCCATGTCCATGTGATATCTGTTTGGAAGATATTCAGATTTCAGCTCCCTTTGCATGCAACATAGGTGAAATCTGGCATGCTATGTATCATTAGTGCAGCAGGCCACATGACTAAGAATTCTGAGGCAGTGTCTTACAGATGTTCGAGGGTGAACCTGCAGCTGGTTGATGAGGTCTACCATGGTACTGACTCTGTCCTGTGCAAGATAAGCTCTTGCTGTTGTGGAATCTAGCACTGGCCCTATAAACTCTATTTTTTGGGTCAGCTCTAATGTTATCTCTGATCACTCGGAGTCCCAGAGTAGAGAAAAATTGTAGGATCATATGAATGGAGATGTTCACCTGATGCAGTGATTGAATGAGCCAATCATCAAGGTACAGATATACCTACATCCTTTTCCTTTCCCAGGTGAGCCACTATGACTGTCAAGTACATGGCAAATACTCTTGGCACTGCTGAAAGACTGAAGGGCAGGACTCTGTGCCGACAGTGGGAATTTCATACTAGCAATCTGTGTGGTGGACGGATTGATATGTGAACGTATGCCTCCAGTAGGTCAAGAACAGTAAACCAGTCTTGAGGATCTAAGGATGGGATTATAGAGGCCAGAGCTACCATTCAGAATATGAGGTGACAGATAAAGGTGTTGAGATTTCTGAAATCCAGAACTGGGTGTCCCCTCCTTCTATGGGATTAGAAAATAATATGAGTAAAACCCAACCCCTCTGAACACACTGGTCATATGAACAAGATTGAGATAAGCAGGTAGGAGATGCCTCTCCTCTGTGTTCTGAAGGGGAGGGAGAAAAAGACTCCTCCTCCCCTAGCGGTGGGACTACTCTAACAGGGGTCCTAGGGTGAGCGAAACTCTCTCTCTGCCGGCATTGAAAAGGTGCAAGGTACGACGCTAGCAGCTGTGAGCCACTCCAGGCAGCAGGACACTCAGTACCGTCAATAGTACAGTGTATGTCTCCCTCACAGTAGAAAGTAGATATGACTCAGGAAGAACTTGGTGCAAATGAAAATCGGTGCTGAGAGTGACTGCACCACAGTATTTGGTACCAGCATTGTGGGTACTGAGGTGATGGGCACTTGGTGAACTAATAACAGTATAAAGTGTTGGTACCAGACAAAATACTGAGCTCCATTAGAGACGGTACCGATGGTCAGTGCCCGATCTCTGTTAGGGTGTCAAAGGGACATGATATGGACTGTAACCTACCCTTTATTTGAGCAACTTGAGGCTATTTATGCTTCTTTCTACTCCATTCCTGGGAGGCTGACCTTGATTTGTGCTCCTTGATGAAGCAGTGTTCTTTCCAACCCCTTTCATATGAGTGGATGGCAGAGGATATAGCTGGTCTTAGAAGATGTTGCCTTCTTGGATGAATGAGCCCAGGAGCTTAGGATACTGAGTTCTTTTTTAAAAAATAACAGGGATATGCTCTTTCCCAAGGCTGAAAAAGCACCTCAAGTACCCATCATTCATAGCTGCCTCAAATGAGGGGCAAGTTTTGAAGCCTGGGGACTCACCTTTAGCCACAAGCACTAAAACCTGATACAGGGGAAATCCCTAACACTAAGAAGACTCTTTTTTAAGTAGCCACAACTAATTCTAAAACTATGCTAACCACAACTACACTACTTAATCAATACTAACTAATTATATATATACAAACAAAAAGAATTTCAACTGCACAGAGTGTAAGTGAAGTTGATACAGCCAAGGATACCGTTTCACAGCCACAGACAGTAAGAAGGAACTGAAGGATGGCTGGGCCCTCCGGATTATATGCCCTTGGGTGGTGGTGGGGGCATGAGGATACGTAAGGTGCAGGCACAGCACTAATGGACACTGCTGGCTGAAAGTATCCAATCATGATGTGGAATGCATGTGGATAATCACTCAACTAAGAACTTTTCTTTAGTTATCCTATCTAGTACTGGGATAAATGCAGGAATTCAGAAGCTAGATTTAGGAGATGAGTGAGTCTCACCTAAGCAAGTGGGCCATGCTTGGAGAAGCACGATGGAGACACTTTCCCAGTGCAAAGAAGTGTATCAGCAGGCTGATCTCAGAAAAGAACAGTATTGAGAGAAGATGGGGCAAACTTTGACAACACAGCCAGCTCAGGAGGCTGGTGAAACCCCATTCTCAAAGATAGAGCAACTGTGAAGAAAAAATGGGGTATGTATATTAGCTCAAATATAAAAATAAATTTGCTCTGGCCAAACTTGTGTTTCCTTTTCTGAACACTTGAAAAATCAAGCTTTACAAGCACAAATATTTGCAGAAAGCTGATTTTAGGCTTGCATACTTGAGTATACCAGAAGTGGCATATTTCATATAGGACAGAATCCTGGTTGACAAAGCAGGGGACGGTGTTCCTTAAATCTTCCCCAAGTCCCAGAATAGAGACAATTAAATGAGCCAGAATGCATCTTCCACAGCCAAGACCACTGACTTACACATAGTTATTTTGTAAGAATGCAATGAGACTAAATTAAATTTCAACACTGAAACCATCCAGTAAATCTTAATTTTCCTAGGAATGAGGCCTTGGTAAAAGTCTGTGTGACCCAAAAAGAAAAAAAGTTTATTCTTTTTAATTGACTAATCCTGCTTATCTATTTTCCTATTCTCTACACTTCTTTGTTTCCCTGAGAGAGTCAAAGCCCCAATGGCATCTTAACCTCACTCAGCCAGGTAACACGAAAATAAGTGCTGAGTCAATCAGAACTAACCAACCTAGCCAAGTTTTGAATATAGAATAATTAATACATGTAACAAATGGTTTCAGATCAATCCAAAAAATTAAAATATCTCACAATCATTAGTAATTTTGAATAATCTTAAGAAAATTTTATACTGCTTGTGGATGTTACAGAAATATAAAAAGTTAAAATTTATGGAGTAAAATATTTGTCTCGAATTAGTCACTCAGCTCTCATATATAATGTTTTACTAAGATAAAGCCATATTTCAAAATGTTTTTAGATTTTTCATTGGTGCTTGAGTACTTCAAAAGAGTGTGCACTGACAGCACTAAAGACCTTTGTTTACCCAGAGAACTGGTACAACTTGTGTAATATCAAATTAAGGGTATGTCTACATCTACAATTTTGCAGCGCTGGTTGTTACAGCTGTATTAGTACAGCTGTATAGGGCCAGCGCTGCAGAGTGGCCACACTTACAGCAACCAGCGCTGCAAGTGGTGTTAGATGTGGCCACACTGCAGCGCTGTTGGGCGGCTTCAAGGGGGGTTTGGGGAACGCGAGAGCAAACCGCAGGGAAGGAGACCTGCTTGCTCGGGGGTTCGGGGAACGCGAGAGCAAACCGCAGGGAAGGAGACCTGCTTGCACGGGGGTTCGGGGAACGCGAGAGCAAACCGGGGAAGGAGACCAGCTTCCCCGCGGTTTGCTCTCGCGTTCCCCGAACCCCCCTGCAAACCGCAGGGAAGGAGACTTGCTTGCTCGGGGGTTCGGGGAACACGAGAGCAAACCGCAGGGAAGGAGACCTGCTTGCACGGGGGTTCGGGGAACGCGAGAGCAAACCGGGGAAGGAGACCTGCTTCCCCGCGGTTTGCTCTCGCGTTCCCCGAACCCCCCTGCAAACCGCGGGGAAGGAGACCTGCTTGCTCGGGGGTTCGGGGAACGCGAGAGCAAACCACAGGGAAGGAGACCTGCTTGCACAGGGGTTCGGGGAACGCGAGAGCAAACCGGGGAAGGAGACCTGCTTCCCCGCGGTTTGCTCTCGCGTTCCCCGAACCGCCCTGCAAACTGCGGGGAAGGAGACCTGCTTGCTCGGGGGTTCGGGGAACGCGAGAGCAAACCGGGGAAGGAGACCTGCTTGATTACCAGAGAGGCTTCCTCAGGTATGCTGGGATACCTGCTTATTCCACGGAGGTCAAGAAAAGCGCTGGTAAGTGTCTACACTTGATTACCAGCGCTGGATCACCAGCGCTGGATCCTCTACACCCGAGACAAAACGGGAGTACAGCCAGTGCTGCAAACAGGGAGTTGCAGCGCTGGTGATGCCCTGCAGATGTGTACACCTCCTAAGTTGCAGCGCTGTAACCCCCTCACCAGCGCTGCAACTTTGTGATGTAGACAAGCCCTAAGGTTTTGTCTACACTGCTAAATGAACGACAAAACTTTTGTCTTTCACAGGTGCTTTAAAAAACCCACCCATCCGCTAAAGACAAAGGGCTTGTCTACATCAGAAAGTTGCAGCGCTGGTGAGGGAGTTACAGCGCTGCAACTTAGGAGGTGTACACATCTGCAGGGCACCACCAGCGCTGCAACTCCCTGTTTGCAGCGCTGGCCGTACTCCCGTTTTGTCTCGGGTGTAGAGGATCCAGCGCTGGTGATCCAGCGCTGGTAATCAAGTATAGACACTTACCAGCGCTTTTCTTGACCTCCGTGGAATAAGCAGGTATCCCAGCATACCTGAGGAAGCCTCTGGTAATCAAGCTGGTCTCCTTCCCCGGCTTGCTCTCGCGTTCCCCGAACCCCGAGCAAGCAGGTCTCCGTCCCTGCGGTTTGCAGGGTGGTTCCGGGAACGCGAGAGCAAACCGGGGAAGGAGACCAGCTTCGCCGCGGTTTGCTCTCGCGTTCCGCGAACCACCCTGCAAACCGCAGGGAAGGAGACCTGCTTGCTCGGCGGTTCGGGGAACGCGAGAGCAAACCGGGGAAGGAGACCAGCTTCGCCGCGGTTTGCTCTCGCGTTCCCCGAACAAGCAGGTCTCCTTCCCTGCGGTTTGCACGGTGGTTCGCGGAACGCGAGAGCAAACCGCGGCGAAGCTGGTCTCCTTTCCCGGTTTGCTCTCGCGTTCCCCGAACCCGAGCAAGCAGGTCTCCTTCCCTGCGGTTTGCAGGGTGGTTCGCGGAACGTGAGAGCAAACCGCGGCGAAGCTGGTCTCCTTCCCCGGTTTGCTCTCGCGTTCCCCGAAACCCCTTGAAGCCGCCCAACAGCGCTGCAGTGTGGCCACATCTAACACCACTTGCAGCGCTGGTTACTGTAAGTGTGGCCACTCTGCAGCGCTGGCCCTATACAGCTGTACTAATACAGCTGTAACAACCAGCGCTGCAAAATTTTAGATGTAGACATGGCCAAAAGTTTTGCTGCAGCAAGTGGCAGTGTAAACAGCTCGTTGTCGCTCCTGTGGACAATGTGAAACTCCGCTCATAGGGTGTGGAAGTATTTTGTTGGCAAAAGTACCGACAAACCGCGTTTGCACTGCCTGGCTTTTAGTGATGAGCTGTGTAGTGTAGACAAAGTCTATGTCTTTCCACACTGCCTACCTCAACCCTATTTTTAAAAGGTGAAGAGAACAGTTCAGTCTCAGTGACTGCTAAAATCATTGGTTTCTCTGCTGGGATTGCTAAGAATACTGCCAATTAGCACTGAATATGATGGGTGTGTGTAGGTGCAGGTTGCTTTGTGACATGCACACTTGTTCACCACAAACAGCTTTCACATGCACATTACAAACAGCAACAATCAATCATTATCATTGTCTTAATTGTCCTCACGGTATGCTCTTAACAAATAAAAGGGAACTCAACGTCTCATGGTTTCCATAAATCCATTTACTTTAACACACGCCTAAACTTTTAGGGATACTTAATCAGTTCTACAAACTGTGATCTGACTTGGTTTTATCCCCCCCTTTATAACTGGATTATCATTTATTTTGAGGAGTTCTGGATTCACAGAAGACTATACTTTACAAACCCCTTCCAGGCACATAGTTAAAGTTTGTCATCTACTGAGAGATGGCATAAAAATAAACAACCATGAAGAGACAATACAATTTATAAAATAGTTAAAATTGTGGTTGTAATCATTTTTCAAAAGTCTGTTTCATGTGACCAGCTATGGATTGAAATTTTTAATAACCAACATTATTGCCTACTAAACTGCCTATGCTCCAGGCAGGTCAGCATCTGTGCAGCATTAAATCATAGCCATGTGTTTCTCTCAAGGGATTTAAATTTCCAGAGTATTAGAGCAGTGGGTCTCAACCTTTCCGGATCACTGTACCCCTTTCAGGAGTCTGATTTACCCCTCAGTTAAAACTACTTGCTTACAAAATCAGACACAAAAATACAAAGGTGTCACCGCACACTGTTTCTGAAAAATTGATTACTTTCTCATTTTTACCATATCATTATAAAATAAATCAATTGGAATATAAATATTGTACTTACATTTCCGTGTATAGTATATAGAGTTGTATAAACAAGTCACAGTTTGTATAAAATTTTAGTTTGTACTGACTTTACGAGAGCTTTTTGTGTAGCCTGTTGTAAAACTAGCCAAACATCTAGAAGAGTTGATGTACTCCTTGAAAAACCTCCGCGTACACCCAGAAGTACACATATCCCCTAGCTGAGAACTGCTGTATTAGAGTACCCAAAAACACACTTCAGTGTTCACTTAATCTCCAGTACTATAATTCCCCAACCTTTCATTGTCAATAGGCTGGTTTTGTATATGACACTGTCAAAATCTAGATAAGAGAAGTGGAATTTAAAGGACAAATAAATGAATGAGGTTCTTCACTCTCAAAACCATATTTTAATCTCTTATGTGCAGTGCCTCTTACATTTGTGAAGAGTATAAAAATTAAGGAGATTTACTTATTAAAAAAAAGTTGATAAAATATTTCAGCCCAGAAAGAAAGAGAAAAATAGAAGCCAGAGTAAAGAATATGCTGCTGGCTCTGCGAAGTGCATTTAACAAAACACTGAACTTGCTGTATTTTATTTAAAAAAACCGCAAAACACCAGTCTTGTAGCTGTGAAATACTTTTTCTCAGTACGGGGTATAAATGTGTTGTATAACTTTGTAGTTAGGGATAGAAAAATTTAAATCTTTGCTTAGGATATACCTAGAACTGTCAGATCTCAAGTGAAATATCCTGCTTGGTCACAGTTTTTCCATTTCTCATAAATTCCATGCTATGTATTAAAGTGACAGTCATTTAAACGAAGTTCAGGTAACAGAGGGAGTTATGGGAGAAAAACTAAAATGAATAGATGCTTAGGGCTTGATATTCATTTACATTAAGGCCCCTTTACACCAGTCTGGCAGTGCAAAGCAGCCTTACAGTGAACGGAAATGTAATTTATATAAATGAGAATGAGGTCCCTGCTGTCTATGCTGGTTTCTATGGGCTCTGGTACCAGCAGGATAACGTTAATACTTCTAACCAAAAAAAAACCAACAACAAAGAACTAAGCCAAGCTTTTAAAATGTATTTTAAAACTTGCTGAAGCTTCTGAATTGCAGCCAAATTAAAGTTTTTTAACTTGGATTTTATTTATAATTAATTTAATAACATTCAGCAATTTTTATAAAGACATCCCACCCATCTTGTAATCTAATAACTATCTTACAAAAGAAGCTTTTTTAAAAATGGAGAGAGGATTGGTGGCCTGCTGATCATAGACTGTCTGCATTGCCATCTAGAAGATCGGGGTTCAACTATTGCTCTGGGATGCTTGCTCAACAAGTGAGGACAAGATGAAAACATGGTGAATGTGGCTTGCTCAACCCCTGGGAGCCTGAGGATGACTGAGGTGGAAGAGTGCTATTGCCATTCAACATTACCCTTTTTTTTGCCAAATAAAGAAAAGCTAATAGTGTGCTCCAAACGGAATTCCATTCAGTCCTCCTTAGACAGAAAGTTAGTACTTGCGTACAAAGCCTTTTCTCTATGCATAGAGGAAAATATGTGCATCTTTCCAGTAATATTTCAAACTTACTTTTAATATTATATTCTTCAGTTTAGAAGGAACAAGATAACTCTACTGTTCTAAATTATGTTAGCTTCTGGAATGGAGGTGCACATTTTTACATGAAGTAGCTGCTATCATCACATAATACATAACATCTAAATATATAACAAACAAAAGCAATATTCATTGACTCCATCATTATTGTACCAATGCTTCTATGTAATAGTGACAAGTGACTGTTTTGGGGAGCAGGTTAAAGCTAGAAATATTTTCAATCTGTCCCCCAAGATAAGAGTATGTTAACCTATTTTTAAGCAGCAGCACAATCTTTCCCGAGAGAAAGGTGTGTCTGTTAAGCACAGAACTAGGAAACCAGAATTCAGGAGTTCCAGTCTCCACTCTGACCCTGACTTCTTTTGCAGCCTCGGGGAAGTCACTTGACAACTTTCCTTCCATTTACTCAACCAAAAACCTACTTGCTTCACATGGTACTTTAAGTATTAATTAGCATTTGTAAAGCCGTTTGAAGATGGAAAACATTATATAAATTCTAAGCACTATTTTCAGAATTGTAACGAATAAAGCGAACCCAAATTACCAGATTTAGTAATAGTTCTGTCTAGCACTATTTGGATCAGATAAACTAATACATAGTCCTCTCTCTTTAACTGAGACTGTTAGACTCTTGGTGACTACAGATGCCCTCAGATTTACGCAATTGTTCTGTTCTGGAAAGCCTTGCGTAACTTGATTTTTGCATAAGTCAGAAACGTATACCCATACGTTACGCAAAAATTTCCGCAACTCGAAAATCCTATTTCTGGTTTATGGAACCTTTTCCATAAGTGTGAATTTGCGTAAATCAGGTCTTGGTCTTGCGTAACCCAGGGAGCGTCTGTATCTCAAAAAATAAATGATCAGTTGGAAGAGATGGGGGACAGAGCATGCAGAAAAGGAAATCTTATTCTTTACATTCTTTTAGAAAAATGCAAAGTTTAATTTAACATTTTGGGATGTCGGAATTGACCTCAATCCTATTTTGTCACTTTCATTTCCTTTCTGTACATAAGTATTGGAGCATAAGGCTTTTCCCACATGCCAAAATTTCCATTTGAGGCTTCTTTACCTTCACATAAACATACTTCCATTAATATTACACAATGGAATAATTTACTTTTTTCATGCCGTTCCATTGCATCCTACCCCTTTTCCCAAACAGGGCTGGCAAAGGTATGTAGGTTTTGTCTGTATGCTGGACACTTCAATCAGCACAGATCAAATCTGTACCATAGAGAAAAAAATCGACAGAAATCACAAATTTAGGGTCTTTTGCAGAGTTTGTTGTATCATTCAGAATCATCACTTTCAGTTAACTAAGGATATTTCCAGGCAATCTGGCTATGAACTGATTACACGAGGTAAACCAGGAATGCCAAAATTGTGGCTAACTATGCCCACTGAGCTCCTTTCTACCCACACAATTCCACCACACTGTCATTTGTAAATGCGTCTATGTTTGTGTCTATGGGAGAAATGACCCAATGGCACTGAGCTGCCAGTTTATAGCAAAAGTGAGGGAATGAGTTTTCTTTGTGTTCTTGTCTCTCTGCCGGAGTCCAAACAGAGGGTGCAGAGAGAACAGAAAAACAGGACTCTCAGTTTTGCAACAGACCTGTGATATTGCTGCTGACCATAATTATCAGTCAGGCTGATCTCCAGAGTCTGCTCTTCAAAAACCCTAAATCATGAAGTAACTCAAAAGGCACAATTTCTGGTAATAGCAATTCACATTAAAATATATATTTTTGGTCAAAGTCTAATTCAGAGTTGGGTTATTATTTCTAGTGAAGGTCAAGTTTTTAGCTTTAGCATATTGGTGAACTATTTCCTTTTTTATTAAAAGAGAGGGGTGTGCTATGTGTCATAATCTGCTCGGGATTTTCATCTCCACATCCTCACACACAGACATTTCCACTGGAACTCTGTGTAAGTCATATCCTATCAAGTGAATCCTTTCAGAGATTGTTACTTGTGTTAACACATTTACTGATTGACTTGATGTAGCCCTTTGAGAAGATAAATGGGCTAGTTTTTTAGAAGAACTGTCAGCTATTGTTTGCTTGTTGAATATACTGAAGAGACCCAACAGTAATGTAGGTTTACATCGTTTTTGATAAAAATCTCAAAATCTTTAATAAATGTGAAAAAAATTAGCAATCTCACTACTATGTGGCTTGATGCTTAAAATGTTCAAATACGGAGTAATCCAAAATAAAAATTCAGAAGTGTTTTCTCTCTAAATAATCTTAATTACTTACTGTAATTGAAATTGATCTAGGTAAGTACTTTTCAAAACAGACAGCTATTACTTAAAATTATTTGACTCACTTTTTCTTTTACTTTGCCTTCCTCAGCAGTTAAATAGCACCAGCAAAACGTGTAGCTGTCTAGTAACTGAGCAACACAGTAAAACCATCAGTACTCTTGCTGTGATTGTTTTGTATATGTAAGAAATTAGAATGTTGTTTGGTGCACCACAGACTCCCAAATCTTGCAAATATAAATATCTGTTTCAGACTTATTATAATCCATTACATTCTTGGGTATTAATTACACAAAAATAAACACTTACTACTGTGCACAGTCAATCAGTTGGTATTCGTTTGACCTCTCGAAGCATGCCTTTACTCCTTCATCATCCCAGAGCTTTTTTGCATGTTCAAAGAATTCCTGAAAATTGGAAATGTGACAAATAAGAGATTTCTCAGGTTTTGTTTTAATTAAAAAGAAACATAATGGTTCCTCCCTCCTCAAATCTTCATGTATTAAAATGGTTGCAACATGAAAAATTATACATTTAAAGAAGAAAAGGTGGAGAATTATTAGCGAGGTCAAAGTCTCAGAAAAACTAGTTTGGACTGTTGAGTACTTTCACATACAACCTATCAGTTGGTTTCAAGAATTTTATATGATCCAGCCTTTCACTACTTTTCCAAAAGAGTACTTGTCTAGTTGGAAAGTAAGAATTAATAAACTGAAACAGGCTAGCTTCCCTGTGTGGCCAGAAGAAATGTTAAAAGGGTTGAAACCAGGTTGGTGTATCTCAGTGGCAGAAGACAAATTTCCAAGTAAAAAATCAGATTCGCTGACACGATGGAATTTGAATAGCAGAAATTAAAGATGAGTTGGAACTGACTCTTAAAATCGTAAGGAAACCTCAACACCAAGCAACTCAGCAGACAACTCCATAGGAGTGTGAATATGGCAATGTTAAAGCACCAATATTTATTTTTTTGCTTTGATGGACAGTGTGTTGGTTGCATTTAGCAGCCTAGCAAAGAAAGCCCTGAAAATTAGCTTCTAGATGCTACTCCTGACATTGGACCCTTTATTCCAGGGGTTCTTAACCCTTTCCAGACTACTGTACTCCTTTCTGGAATCTGATTTTTCTTGCATACCTCAAGTTTCGCCTCACTTAAAAACTTAGGCTTAAGCTTTCTGCCCTGGGCCCCATAGAGTCTAACACTGGCCCTGGCAGCCCCATTAAAACAGACTTGCCTACAGTTTGAGAACCGCTGGTACAGTGTATGGAACGGTATAAACAAGTCCTTGTCTGTATGATATTTTATTTTGTTTAGTTTGCTAATGCTTTTTGTGTAGCCTGTTGTCAAACTAGGCAAATATCTAAATGTGTTGATGTAACTCCCGGAAGACCTCTGCATACTTCTGGTTCAGAACCACTGCCTTATTCAAAAAACTCTGGCCTCAGATTCTGGGGAACCTAGGAAGTACTTTATATCTAGGACTATGCCATAATTAAGAAGACCACCCTGAAACCAAACTAACCCAACATACCTGTTCCTAAAAAGTATAGAGAGCAGCTATAAAAGACAAGCAATGCTCTCTCTGTGTTTGGAGGCACTTGAAGGTACCTTGGCTCCATTGTTTGGGAAAAAGGCAAAAAACACAATTAGGAAGGTCCCTCATGTAAATTCACTACAGACTGGACCTTTTGTAGAAGCTCATGCAGAAACCAGAGAAAAAATGTTGATGTACAGAAGCCTATGGTCTTCCCTCTGAGACAAAAATAAACCAGCAGTTTCTCATCATAGCGGAAGGTAGCTCTTTGCTGTCAGAAATTACATTCTGGAAGAGATGTAAAACCAAGACTCTTATCTTTTATGTGAATTAAAGAGTCCATGGCACTTACCACAAGAATAGATGTGCTGGCCCTACTGAGCTGGACAAAACCCACTTTACAAAATTACATTTTGTCTACCTAAATTTCACACTGCGGTTTTGTTTGGAGATGGCATTATCTTTCACTTCCGGCCCTAAAAACCTATTGTGTACTGTTGCTGTATGCTGTTTAAAAGCTTTTGTATCCCACTCCAGAATGTGGTGTTAGAACAGGGGGGTCAGGACTCTCTAGTTCTATTACAAACCAAAACAAAAAAATCAACGCCCCCCACCCTGTTAAAAAAAGTAACAGTTAAGATTGCTAAATTACAAGGCATTTACCTATCACATCATTTATACAAACACAAGTCCTTGTAATTAAGAGCATCATAAATCTTACCCTTCCCAAATAAACAAATGTATTATTCTCATCCAGTGTGATGAAATAAGCATTTCATTATAACAAACAAACTTTAACTCTGGCCCATGGAATTTTAAAGCTTTGTTATTGTTGGGGTTTTTATTGGGGTTTTTGCTGTTGTAACTAAGTAAATTTTGGTATTTTCTTTTAAACAATAATGTGAAATGGGAAGCAGCTAACATGTATCAATTGGCAGTAGAAGTTTTTAGTAATGCACAAATTGCTGTTTATTGAGAATAATGTTGCATATCTAATTTAATAGGAAAAGTATGTAACATTGTCAGAAGAATAAATCTGGATATGATCAGGACAATCTAATTTTCCAAGCCAAAGCTACAGGGCAAGCTAATATGTAGCTTTATAATGGAAGCTGGATGTAACCTCAACTCTGGAAAGGTTATTGCCTCTTCGTAATTCCTGGCTCAGCTACTAACTTGCTATGCGACTTTCAGCAAATTACTTAACTTGTATCTGGTTCAATAGCACTATGGAAAAATGTGTCCAAAAACACTATACACATCATAGGACAGTTATGAGGCTCAATGATGGTCTGTAAATTACAGAAAGGGATGAAAAAGCATGTTTTCCAACCCCTACTATATCCTTTAAACAAGAACAATTTTTTCTGTGGTAGTAAAATTCATAGCAGAAATTTTCTGTTATGCATTACATTAGTATTGAAATCACCCTCCAGTCTTAAACTCCACCTCCAAAAAAACACCACCCACAAGGTAATACAGCACGTCTAGTCTTCAGTAAGTGACTGCCAGATGCTGACAAAACTTTCAGCTTAGAGTACAAATGCAGGAAAGATTTTGAGAAGAGATAGTACACCATAAAAGCAAACCATTATTTTTCAAATGTACTGTATGTAATGTAGATACAGTCAAATAAAGATAAATGACTTCCACTTTCCTGAAGGATTTCAAACCTTGTAGAAAGTGAAGTGTTAAACAATAAAACATAACACTCTATGCATTGTGTTAATTCACAACTACTGTTTCTCTTTCTGTTGTGACTATTACAAGGGCATCCAGATGGCTAACTGGATGCAAGAAATTATAATCAAATGAAAAGCAAACATTTCTCTCTCTCTCAAGTAATTTGTTCAGACTTCAAGAGAGAACTTGATGGTATAATAATCTCAATTCTTTTTAGATTTACTCACTTCACAAATTCTGGAGCCAGACCCATCTGGGTCAACCAGAACTACCCACTAACCTAAGCCTTACAATTCAAAAGAAGTTTTCCTTGGGTGGGTTTTTCCTTTTGATTTTTGTGTTGAAGAGGAAATGAAGTATTCAGTGACTTTGAAAGGGAAAATTCTGGTAACTGTGTAGGATATGAGAGTCTCTAAAAATTCCTAGTAATACTTTAAACATTAAAATTCTACCTTTTGAAGTTATGCTACAGCCACCATAAAGCCCTCCCCTCTTACAGCAGAAAGAGAAACCAAGCGAGAGAACAAAGAAAGAAAAAATTAAGAGGGTGGAGGAAGGAGAGAACTGCGAACATAAAACAGAGAATGCAGCTATAAAATATAAAAATGAAAAATCAAAGCATTAATAGAGAGAGATAGAAAGGAAAGATATAAGAAAGGAAATAAAAAATAAAATCAATAAAATAACTGGAGAGAGGAAAAGCAGCAAAGAATCCTGTGGCACCTTATAGACTAACAGAGGTTTTGGAGCATGAGCTTTCGTGGGATGCGAAGTGGGTATTCATCCACGAAAGCTCATGCTCCAAAACCTCTGTTAGTCTATAAGGTGCCACAGGATTCTTTGCTGCTTTTACAGATCCAAACTAACACGGCTACCCCTCTGATACTTGACACCATGGAGAGAGGAAGAAACCAAAAGGGAAAGTAAAAATCAGAAAAAATGGCACAATCTTTAGATTAAAATATTTGTTTCATAAATATTTAATCCTGTATTTTATTGGATTTCTCTGTTTAGATTGGCCTGTATTGTGATCCAAGAGTACTACCATTTAAGGGAAGGACATGAGGAAGCAGCATGGTGCCAGAAGAAAATTCAGCTGTGGTCCCCAGATTTAGGGTCCAGCGCTTTAGTTCCTGGAGTATGATGAGCTGGAACCCCTCTCTTCCCTCATGGCATCTATCTTTGTAGCCAACCTGTGATAAGATATGGTCAGAGTAGGAGGTGGAGATGTTAGTATAAAACCACGCCCTTTTCCAAAGACTGCTTACAGGCTTCTGCTACTTTACTTATGTTTTTACTTTACTTATGTTTGTACCTCCACGTGGTAAACACTTCTGACTTCTGGGTGTTTATTTTTAAAATTTATATTTCACTTTCTATAGAAAAAAACTGCAGCTTTTGGTGTGGCAAACAGTGTTTTGATAGTGGGTAAAATAAAGTACTTTTAATTTGCACTAAAAATTTCATTTTCTCTTTTCTATTTTTGTTTTACATCTGTTTTTCATTAGATGCAAATTTAATTTTGCATTTCTTTCTCCACAAGTATAATTCTGCATATCTATTACCCCCATTTTGGATACAGACACCTTACACAAATCATTGTTGGTCTCTAAGACCATACAAATATGTTGGGCAGAAATTATATGCCTCAAATATTTTAGCCTGATTATTTTATTTTACAGCAGACTGTTTAAAATGATTCCCAGATTTCTTAGTCTAACACAAGTCCTATAATACAGAACAAATATACCTGCCTCTTTAAAATGGATTGAGCTACTGCAGAGGAGCATATTTGTCTGCAAATTGCCTCCCACCTACATTTACAATCCTTTTTCCTTGATGACTAAACCGTTCCACAAAAATCCTACACCATTTCAAGACAACCATCACCACCATTCACTTTCCATGCTCACTTTTAACCCTGTCTCTTACCCTAATAAGCACCCTAATATATTATCTCTTTCTTAGCTGCTCAAGACACCAAGATGTGAACCAGATCCCACATCTCAAATTCACCTCCTACATCCTGAGAATTGTCTAGATCCAGCCTAGTTCCTACCTTCATCCACTAAGACATTAGGTAGCATTTATTCGGCTTTCTGGAAAGATTTTAAGAAATGACTAGTGCTTTTAGCTGCCCCAGTTTTTAGATGTCTAACCTAAGGCATATCAGAGGGGCCTGATTTGCAAGGCTGGGGGCTCAGAACTTCCTGAAATCAGGCCCTTTAAGAAGTCTAAAGCTGGACATGTAAAAATTGAGGCACTCCCAAATCACTAGTGACTTTTTACAATCTTGGTCTAAAGAAATATAAAATTGAGCTTTGATATTTATTGTAGACACCGAAATCTACTACCATAGAGATAATTAGTACAACAGAACCTAAAGAGAAACTGGGAATAAGATAATACTATTAGGAATAGTCCAGATAATAATACAATATTCATAGTAGGGTCATAAAAAAGTAAAGCACAAACTTGCTTCTTCCCTAACTCTTCATTAGATAGATAAACAAATGCATAAATATTTACAATCCTATCATATCTTTCTTGACCTGGGATCTAAATTAAAGATCAGAGCCAGCTTGCAGGAGTAAGGGATTATGCTTCAGGTCTCATTAGCTACAGGTATTTAATTTCTTTAGCTGTTTAAGTGGCTAGTGTAAATTCAGTTATGAAAAAGTCAAAGCCACATGAATGCTACACTTTTGATTTAATTACAATCAAGATGCAAAATATAGTACCTTAAATATTTAGTAACAATACAGACCTGACTGAAAGAGTAAGGAAAATAAAAAAAACACCCTTTCAATTTCCTTAGATACCCAAAATCAAGGACACACATTTTCGAACTCTCTATTCACTTACACATCATTTGTCTTTTTGTTGTAAATGTAAAGGTTCATGCATCACCTAAAAAGGTGTAGTAACACAAACACATGCTATAGTATTGTTTTGAGCTGGGTGAAATCTTGCTATGGGTTGAGTTAAAATCTCATTCAAACTGATGATACTTTTCATTCAAGATAGCTGTAAGAAACAATTATGGGGCTATACCTGAAACAAAGCGTAACGGAGTCTGCCCAGAAACTAGTACCATTCCACTGGGTATTCTGATTAGGCGTGCCTGTGTGCAGCTGTGTGAGGGAGCACAGAGAAGAAGAGAGACAGAAAGAGAGAGAGAGAGAGAGAGAGAGAGAGGCAGAGGAAGAAAATAAGAAAGTCAAATAGGAGCCTGGAGCCACAGTGAGACCCTGAAAAAAGGGGTAGCTAGGTCAATGGAAGAATTCTTCCATCGACATAGTTGGGTCTACTATAGGAGTTAGGTCAACCTAACTACATCGCACAAGGCATGAAATTTTTCACAACTCTGAGTGACGTACCTAGGTTGACCTAAGTTTTAGGTGTAGACCAGGCTTACTTACAAGAAACTGCTTCTTTTGTTCTTGGTTCCTCCTGTGTTCAGAGAAGCAGGACTTCATGCATTTCTTGTAAATAAACAAGATTGCATCAAAGAAAATAGACTCCATCAATTTCTGCTTCCAACTGGAACACATCCAGGGCTGTGAAATTTGGCTAGCTGCTCATATCAAAAAGGGGCAACAATAAAACACACAGTGACTTTAAGATACGTACAAGTGTATATCAAGTACATTCCGCTTCCTGGTGCTACTGCCTATAATCAGCGCTGAATTTTCAATTAAAGATTAAAATTTTTTTTAAAGGGATCTCAGTTAACAGTTTTCAGCACTTTCTCTGTAGGATGGAGAACATGTAGGGAGGTTCCTTCTTCACAAAACATATAATGACAGAAACTGTGAAGCAATATTCATAGGAAATCATTATTAAAATCACTATTTCAAATGTGCTTAAAGGAGTTTACAGCATGATCCTTCTTGAAATTTAAGTTTCCTTATGTAAGAAATAAACATTGCATGAGAAACCTACACTCACTCATACAGTGCCTACAAAACCTGTAACGGTGCCTTAAAAAAGGAATTGTTTGACTTTCCATGTAGGGAATAAAATTTTAAAGTGTCTAAATTAGGCAAGAAATATAAGAGAAGACTAAAAAGCCAAATATCTTCATGGAAAAATCTTTATCTATGTTGGAAATGAAATTCTTTATATGATGACTGCCTTACAAACTAAAAAAGGTCATATTAGATCAGTCATTTTGTTTGCTAATGAGACTCTAGGCACTTGCATTCCAGATGAAGCACACATTGTGGCTGTCAGATGCTATCTCTAACCCTCCTAGAAATTGGTACGCAGAAGACAACATAGTATTTTCTCTTCTACGTATTTACTCTGTTAATGCACTGTAAAACTTGCATGACTCCTCAACAAGATAATATGAAATCAGGTCATTTCCCCCTACCTCACACTAAAATTCATATTCCTAGTCTCCTGACCCTTGGATATCCAAACTTATTTCTTAATTCAAATACAGCTTTAATCTATTTATCTGTCTGATTGGTATGACAACCATTTAAAGAATGTGGAACTAAAGTGACAAATGTCCTACAATGATATAAGTAGTACATATTTTTTATGGTTTTATACTATGGTGTGAAAGTCAAAGTCTTGAATTTTATTCTTTGATGTGGTTACTTTTTTGCTCTTGTTTTAAACCAATCTATGCAATTCACTTAAAAACAACTGTTTTGTTGTTTTTGAAAGACAGTACATAAAATTTATATTTACAAATGCCTTGTTCTCTACATACCTAAATTCTAGAGCAAATAAGGCAAGAATCATATAAACCACCTCATTTTATACATAGCCCCGATTCATTACCTGAGCACTGTCCATCCTGTGCACTGAATGAAGGAGGGTCCTGTGTAGGGTGACCAGATGGGATGAAGAAAATATCGGGACACACAGGGTGAGGGGGGTTCCATTCCAGGTTCTGGAGGAGAGTGGTTTTAACCCACACACCTCCTGGGTATGGTGCTCTGTCCCTCTCTAGTGGCACCGAGACCACTTAGGGATTAATGAGCCTGCTACAGCCTTAGCTAACAGGCATACGGCTTTTAGCTCATGCAGTAGAGGCTCACGCACTTCGCTCCAGAGGTCCCAGGTTCAATACCGCTCACCGATGACCAGGGTCTGTCAACATTACACATACTCTAGTGGTTCCAGACCCTTTGCTCTAGCATGTCTGACACCATGCCTGCCCTTCTTGCTGCTATCCTTCTCTGCTACTGTTCTTCCCAAGCCTGTCCCTCTCCCTCTTCTATTGTGCCTAGCTTGTCCCTGTTCCCCATTATGTTCCTTGCTCCTCTACATGAGTCAAGCTGCTGCTTCTTTCTCCTCCATGCTACCTGGGCACCAGAGGTGGGGACACTGAAAGCACAGAAGAGACAGTCTCCCTATTCTCAATCCTTGCACCACACAACCCCTAGCAGCTAGGAGGAGCAATTACAGGGGAAGTCCAGCTTAGTTTCAGTTGTCCAGGCTTGGAGCATGCTTAATGCAGATACAATCCTTTGAGAATTTAGCTGCCAAATCCTAAGAAACTTCTACTGTGCATGTTCAAATTGTGACTTTCAGAGGCTTATAATGCAGCCAAATTTGGGTGGCTTTTCAGAGAGGCAGAAAAATGAAACTTCCTGAGTAAGTTCCTGCTCCAAAACATAAACATGTTAGAGCTTCTCGACTAAATGGTTGGAAGAATTTTTTTAACATGGGCAAAACAATGTATTTTCCCCTTATCTCATTCTCTGAAATGGCTGAATCATTTTTGTTTTTTTAAGTTTCAGCTGACACCTGGCACGGAAAAATTCAGTCCAAATACTGCATCTACAATAGAAACTCTCAGCAACCAAAATGATTAGGGGTTTGGAACGGGTCCCATATGAGGAGAGATTAAAGAGGCTAGGACTTTTCAGCTTGGAAAAGAGGACACTGGGGGGGACATGATAGAGGTATATAAAATCATGAGTGGTGTGGAGAAAGTGAATAAGGAAAAGTTATTTACTTGTTCTCATAATATTAGAACTTAGGGCCATGAAATGAAATTAACGGGCAGCAAGTTTAAAACAAATAAAAGGAAGTTCTTCTTCACACAGC
Source organism: Gopherus flavomarginatus (assembly GCF_025201925.1). Lineage (NCBI taxonomy): Eukaryota > Metazoa > Chordata > Testudines > Testudinidae > Gopherus > Gopherus flavomarginatus. The sequence continues at coordinate 207,390,455 of NC_066618.1, forward strand.
GCACAGTCAACCTGTGGAACTCCTTGCCTGAGGAGGTTGTGAAGGCTACGACTATAACATGGTTCAAAAGAGAACTAGATACATTCATGCAGGTTAAGTCCATTAATGGCTATTAGCCAGGATGGTTAAGGAATGGTGTCCCTAGCCTCTGTTTGCCAGAGGATGGAGATGGATGGCAGAAGAGAGATCACTTGATCTTTACCTGTTAGGTTTGCTCCTCTGGGACACCTGGCATTGATCACTGTTGGAAGACAGAATAGTGGGCTGGATGGACCTTTGATCTGACCCAATATAGCCATTCCTTATGGTCTTATGTTAGGCAACTGCAATTACAGGCTTTGCTGTCAGCTCTGCCTTAACAAAAAGTCATCTTCTATTTATACAGAAAAATGGGATTTGCCACACTGGATCAAGACCACTGGCTCATCTAGTCTGGTATTCTAATTCACACAATGGACAGTAACCAGTGCCTCAGAGGAAGATACAAGAAACCCCATGATGGACAATTACAGACAACCTGCTCCAAAAGGAAGTTTCTTCAGAACCTGCAGCAGTTAGTGGTTGGCTTGTGCCCTGAAGCCTGATAGCTATAATTTTAAAAAACAACTATCAAAAGTAACTGCAGATGTTTTAGAAAGCTCATAAATGTTGAATCCTTTTCTCAGTGCTTGCTATCATTAATATCCTGTGGCAATAACTACTAGTTATTATGCATAGTGTTCTCTTATCCGTTTTGAATTTGTCTTTCAGTTTCATTGTTTTGTATTAGGAGACAGAGCAAATAAGAACTCCTGATTTATCTTCTCTGTACCATTCATAATTGTGTCTGTAACTCCATTGTGTCTTCTCACTAGCATTCTCACTCAACTGAACAGTCCCTAACTTTTACAACTCCCCTCATAGGTTAGTCTTTCCATGGCTCTAATAATTTGTCTCCTCCCTCTGAACCCAATCTATTTCTTCTATATCCTTTTTGAGACAAGATGACCAGAACCATACATTAGGGTTTGCAACTTTCTAATGGCACAAAACTGAAAACCCCTGCCCCGTCCCTTTCATGAGGCCCCACCCCTTCTCTGAGGCCATGCCTCTGCTCACTCCATCACCCCGCACTCACCATCATTCACTTTCACCGGGCTGGGGCAGGGGATTGGGGTGCGGGAGTTCCGGCTGGGGATGTGGGCTCTGGGGTGGGACCGGGGATGAGGGGCTTGAGGTGCAGGAGTGGGCTCCGGGCTGGGGCAGGGGGTTGGGGTATGTGAGGGTGTGAGTCCTGCTAAGTGACAGCACAGAAGAATCCCATGCACCGCTATAGGCTGGGGACCGACTGGCTAAGCAGCAGTTCTGCAGAAAAGGACCTGGGATTACAGTGGATGAGAAGTTGCATACTGGGCTGCATTAGTAGAAGCATTGTCAGCAGATAGAGGGAAGAGATTATTCCCCTCTATTTGGCTCTGGTGAGGCCACATCTGGAGTACTGCGTCCAGTTTGGGCCCTCCACTACAGAAAGGATGTGGACAACCTGGAGAGAGTCCACTGGAGGGCAACAAAAATGATCAGGAGGCTGGAGCACATGACTTACAAGGAGAGGCTGACAGAACTGTGCTTAGTTAGTCTGCAGAAGAGAAAAGTGAGGGGGGGATTTGATAGCAGCCTTCAATAAAGAGGATGTTTCGGCTATTCTCAGTGGTGGCAGATGACAAAACAAGGAGCAATCGTCTCAAGCTGCAGTGGGGGAGGTCTAGGTTGGATATTAGGAAAAACTATTTCACTAAGAGGGTGGTGAAGCACTGGAACGGGTTACCTAGGGAGGTGGTGGAATCTCCATCCTTAGAGGTTTTTAAGACCTGGCTGGAATGATTTAGTTAGTGTTGGTCCTGCTTTGAGCAGGAGGTTGGACTAGATGACCGCCTGAGGTCTCTTCCAACCCTAATCTTCTATGATTCTGACTCCAGCTGGGGGTGCAGGCTCTGGGGACAGAAATGAAGGTCTGGGAGATGGCTATGGGCTGGGGTTGGAGTGCAGGGGACAGAGCACTGTGTCTGGGGGTGCAGACTCTGGAGTGGTCTAGGGATGAGGAGTTTGGGGTGCAGGAGGGGGCTATGGCTGGGGCCACGGGGTTTGGAGTGGGGGACGGGGTGTGAGCTCTGGCTGGGGTGCTCTGGCTGGGGCTGGGATGGGGTTTAGGGTACAGGAGGGGGCGCTGTGCTTGGGCAGGGGGTTGGGGTGCGGGGGGGTGAGGGCTTTGGCAGGGGATGTGGGCTCTGGGGTGAGGCCAGGGATGAGGGTTTTGGGGTGCAGCAAGGGGAGTAAGGCTGGGGCAGGGGGTTGAGGTGAGTCTGGGTGCAGGAGGGGACTTTGGGCTGGGGTAAGGGGTTAGGATGCAGGTGGGGGTTCGGGATCCCAACAGCACTTATGGGCAACGAAGTGGCCACCAGGTCCCTGCAACCCCTAGGCGCATGGGTGGGTCCATACGCTGCCCTTGCACCCGCATGCGCCACCCCCGAACTCCTATTGGTCACAGTTCCTGGCCAATGGGAGCTGCAGAGCTGGCACTCGGGGCAGGGGCAGTGCGTGAATCCCTCGCCGCCCATGCATCTAGGGGCTACTAGGACCTGGTGGCTGCTTCTCGGAGTTGCAGGGAGCCTGCTTTAGCCCCAGGCCGCTGACTGGACCTTTAAAGGTCTGGTCAGCAGTGCCAACTGGAGCTGCCAGTGTCCCTTTTCAACCAGCTATTCTGTTCGAAAACCACATGCCTGGCAACCCTACCAAACATAGCATCAATACTGGATATCTTTCTAAGAAGATATGCTAGACCTCAAACAGAAGTTATGGCCTGAGGCAGAAATTACTGGGCCTATGTTATGCAGGAGATCAGATCAGATCTTCAAAATGGTCCTTTCTGGCTTTAAAAATCGATGACATTATCATTTACATTTCTGATGTAGCAAGTCACTCTTTGACAAAGACCTAAATTACCATAAAATGACTGTTATTAGAGAGAATATTCAAACAATGCTAAATCAGGTTGTTTTAATCCCACATTGTATTACAAAACAGGAAAAAACAAAAACACGGGATGGTACAAAGGGCGAGGAGGATCCAAAGGCTTCAAAATATCTGTGGCACAATATTCTGGGAACAAAAACCTCCTATGTTTTACTGTAATCAATGACTGTGCTACAGTCTTCTCTAATGCCATATTTTTGCCATATTCCTTCAAAATGAATTATACAAAAATCCTCAGCATTAGTAGGTGCTATAAACAACAACCTGAAATCCCTTGATCTGGCATCAGTCGCTTTGAAATAACATATTTTTCAGGTACATCAGTGACTCACCATAAAATCTGACCCTTTCTGTGAAAAATATCATGTATCTGCACAAAAATTGGATGCTTTCTATAAAAAAACAACAAATTAAAATGCAACTGAGCTCATATTATGGAATACTAACATTCATAAATACTAATACTCACTTTCTGATATGCAGTACATAGGATTCTTGCCAGATTTAACGCCCCTCTGGCAGAGTTCTGACACTTTTTAAAAAATCTCCACAAGTATGTAAAATTAGGAGATCAAGTACCACTGATGTTTATCCTCTCACCATTTTTATTCCTCCCTCTCAAATGTTGATCACAGTAGTCCTGCCTGCATTACAAAACCAGCCGACTCAGTGGACCTGGCTACTACATAGTTAAAATGTGTAGAGTACATGGGATTAAACAGTGTTCTAACAAAATCATGACTGGGTTAACACTTTGGACATGGTCAAACAGCTAAATGGTAATAAACTATAGACGCTAGCAGGTAGTGTTGGCAGCTAGATACTAAGGAGATGGGTACAAAAGTGTTGGGGCAGATTATACGGAGTCCTTCTTTGAATCAAGAGGATAAACATATTATGACAGACTAGAGATCTTTGTGTGAACTGGCTGTTATACCATCACAACCATTCTTAAAAAAGAATCTATACTGTGTTGAATAGGTAATTTTAATACATACAAGCTGCACAGTTCAGTTACTTTATCATGGGGTATGTTTGGTTTGGATTTTTCAAGGTAACCTTTTCAAACGTTTCACCAGGTAAAACCACAAGAGAGAAGTCTGATCACTTATCTCTCAAACAAACAAGCATGGTCTCTTGATAATCAACCTTTTGTTTAGGAGACATGAGTGTCCCTTATGGCTCTACCAGTTCCATTTCTCAATCCTTTATGTATCAATCTGATCAACGAGGGAGCCTATTTTGCTGTTGGTAAACAAAATTCAGCTGCCCAACCTCCTAAGGCTAGCAAGATAGATAAAGAGGGTTACAATTTAAAAACAAAATTATGGGCATGACAGAAGATCCCTTTAATTTTTCCAATAGCACACTAATCAAAACCTTCATTAGCACCAAAGTAATAGCCTAAGAATAATTAAAGCCATTTAGGAATGGCCACTCTGCACCCAAGGGACCTGCTTAATGATTATGTTCAGAGCTTCCTTATGCACCTGCTCTAGTGTCATCTTAATTAGGCAGTAATCCTTGGGGAGAAGATAACCTCTACCCCCAGCAGGGTATTTTTCTGCTGTAACTTCTGGGTGTGCAATAATCATGCAATTACCTTGCTAATTAGTAAAACATTTTAATAGGCAAATCAGCAGTTTGGTGCTAACAACAGAGTTGTCCTCCAGGACCTAACTAGGTGCCTGTCAAACAGAAATCAAAAGACACAACCTAATTCTTCTCTTCACACACCACACCTCTTTTCACTTTCTTTAGAAAGTAATAATCACAAAAAAATTGGATGAACCCTCACTAAACATAACTTTAATCTATGTCTTAACGTGGAGGGTTTGTAAACAGCGTTCCCCATTGAATACATTTATGTCAGTGCATCTTAGGGCTCTGAGAGACCAGAATCAACTAATCAACTCCTAAGAGAATCCTTCCGTACCTGGAATTGAAAGGAAAATACCTAGCGAAACAAAGTGCACTATAAATGTGCTTAAATAACGGTTTAAAACTTAACCAAAAAGGAGAACTGTAAATACACAGAGTATTTTGTGAATTATGGAGCTGCTTAATAGTGGCTCCATGTTTAAGCTTGCAACCAGTGTGTGTGCCACTATAAGCTCTTTTTTCATCCTTTCCCCCCACTCTCTTCCAACAAGCACAATTGTGACTTTAAAAAAAAATGAAAATCACCAGAATTTCTCTAAGTAGATCACAGACTTCATTTGTAATGTTTGAACTATATATTAAGGCTTTATTTTTCAGTTCTACATCTGTAAAAATGGACTCTCTCAATTTTACAGAAAGTATCTAACAATTCTTTAAGTCCTACTAGTGCAAAAAAAATGATTGTATTTAAAGTCTTGAAGATTTCTACACAATTGAACATAGGCAAAGTCTTGCAAATAGGACAGTCTTCTAGGAGGGGGTGAAGGACAAAGCAGCGGTTAATAAAACAGCTACTTTAATGACCGGTTTCCCATCTCAAAAAATATTTAATGTCAAGATAATTGTCAGCTAAAATTTTAAATGAAAATTATGGTATTACAATGGTATTTAATGTTTAAAGAACTTAATGCCTTCATATAGGAAGTACTTCATAATTTAGCTAGTGTAGTACTTTAGACACATTAGTTCTAAAGAGCAGCTCACTTTAGTCCTCTTTCCACTCCTCAAAAAATGCCTTGTTCTTCCTGAACTGGATGGCCTTGCCCAAGTCAGTAAGTTAGAAGCTTTATTCATATTGAAGAAATTAATCTCTCATTTCAAGCTTCCTTCTCTTCATTTTAATTCTATGCTTCATTTTATATTCCTGGGGGAATTCTGCGCCACTGCGCAATGCAGAATTTTGCAGAAATTAATGTTGAGTGTGCAGAATTTCCTCCCCCACCCTCCCCAAATGGTCTGCAGAAAGGCTGGCCACTACTAGGTGCCGCTGGACCTGGCAGAGCCCAGCTTGCAAATATAAGACAAGGCTGGGGGGAGGGAACTGGAGCATTCCCAGAAGTTGCAGTTCCCAGCACGCCCTGAAGGAAGGAGGTGTCATCATGCAGGAACCTCCATGTAAGTCCAGGACCCAGCATCAGCTCTGGATTCCTGGGTTCCTGGAGGGTAGGGTCTGTGAGTGTCTGGGCTGGGCGAGCGGGGTGCAGCTGGCCTCTGGGGAGGAGTGGGTGTGACTGTCTCCACCGGGGAGGGCAACCTGGAAGGCTCTGGGGATGTGAGTGAGTGTCTAGTGCCCTGGCTGGACTCTGGGGGGGAAGGGTCAGAGAAGCAGGAACTGGGTTATCGTAGTGGTTTCTCTAATTCTCTACTCCTGGGGGAATTTTTGGGTGTGTTTGTATTGTTATAGACATACTTGCTGACAGGTATTTTGAAATAAATCACCAAAATAAATGAAACAGGTGAGATTATGCAGTGTTGTTTTGACAAATAAAATTACCAGAATTTTGCAGAATTTTAAAATATTGTGTGCAAAATTTTTAATTTTTTGGCACAGAAGTAACTTTGAGTCTGTCATTATGCATTTTAGAAACCTGTATCACTCACTTGGGACGTTCAGGGTACAGAGAACTATGGAATTAAAGAGGATGTCAAGTGTACTAGAGAGAAGAAAGGGCAAACTAAGTTCTCGCACATAAAGAAATATGTATGTAGGCTAACAGCAAAGGGGAAGAAAAGGAAGGCAAAAGAAAGGATTGAGAGGGACAACTCCTGAGGAAGTCCTAATGGAGGAAGAAGCTGTATAAAAAGGGAAGACTGAAGTGAGAGAAACAGCTAGGGAATCTCCTAAAGAGTACTACTGTGAGAGATGTTCTCTTCTCAGATGAGTTTGGTGGTTATAGGGAAGATACTACCTGTTGTATTTTTTTTACTTTGTACTGCAAGTCCTGGCTATATGACTGGAAGCACTAGAAAAAGTAGCATTTTGGACACCCACAGTTCAAATGTTTTTGGGTCCAGCTCCTTAAAGCCTCACACAGCTATTCAAATAAACCTCTAAACTGACATGGACTGCAATACACTTGTTATTCAAGTTTATAGACTCAAATGAGCACAACTCAATTGTGTGCTGAAATATGTTTGTGCTGCAAACCATACCTTCTAAAAATAATAATTTCAGCTAAAATGAAAACATTCAGAGGTAAGAGCAAAGAAAATCGGTTACTTTCCTGATATTGAAAATGGCTAGTTAAATTAGTCATTGGATTCGTCATGTATTTTCTTTATTAGGACAATGGAAATTTTATATTCCAGTGTCAAGTGCATCCACATTTCCCCTTCTTCACTTTAGAAGAATTTTTCACAGCTTTTACTTTCAAGTTAAGAGTTAAATAGCTTTTTCAGAGGATAATGTTTGGATTTAAAATATTTTTTAGTATATCATCTCATGTCAGAATGTTCCATTGGTTGTTAAATTAACATCCTCAACTTTTCCATTCTGCCTAATCCTGGAACAAGTATGCCACTATTCATAAGATAATACACTGGTTACAAACAGCTCACAATCTCTCTGCTTCAGGCCTCTGCCAATTCCTGATGCTGATTCAGCACAGTGGAACAGCTCAGTGATGCAAAAAATAGTTTGCAAATGCTTCCTTCACTTCTCATCCTGGTTTCTCCTAACAGGAGAGGGGGGAAGGGAGAGAACCATTTTAGTAGACTATGTTGAAACTGTGATCCTTAAAGATTCTTGCTATTGTATGATTTCTGAATGAATTATTGTGCCAAGGACAAAAAGGTTGTATATAGTCTACACCATCCTAGGATTTGGTCAATAACTATGTTTCTTCCTTTCCTAATGGATTATACTCTTATAGTTCCTAATGGAAAAACTACATTTAAATTAACTTTTCTCCTGAACTGTACATTAAGTAATACATATATTACTTCTATATATAAAATTCTGATTACATACTTCACCTTTTCTACACAATATTTAAAAAAATAGAAGTATTTTTATAATCCTGAAAGACATCTGCACTATGGTATGTTAAATATAGTTAAATAGTTGCTAATGACACAGGATGTGGTAAAGCTGCAAGGGTTTGAATAACAAATAAGGTTTCATACCAATGACCAAACAGAAAAATTTAATACAGATTCAACCTCTGAACACAAAACCTAGTTGATGATAGTAGGTTATCACTATTATCTAAACATTGATGATACAGACTGTAGATGAGTGGTGAGCCTATAAACTGGAAATAGAACCTGTGCTGCAATGTGAAAAATCAGAGATGTTATCCACAATGGTGACATTTTTGCAATACTTAAGTAACAAAAATGAATAGTATCAGAGGGGTAGCCGTGTTAGTCTGGATCTGTAAAAGCAGCAAAGAATCCTGTGGCACCTTATAGACTAACAGACGTTTTGAAGCATGAGCTTTCGTGGGTGAATACCCACTTCATCAGAGGCATGTCTGAATAGCGTTGCCTTAGATTGTCAAAGGTCTAATACACCTCTATGAAAGTGTTGCAAACGTGGAAAGTGTGTGGTGTCTGATCAGATTAGAGGATAGGAAGTCAGGCTTCCTGAGTTCTATTCCTGGCTCTGTGACTGACCTGTGTCAACAGGGTCCTTCAACTTCTGTGCCTCTATGCAGCCATCTGTAATTGAGCATAATACTTCGCTACCTCACAGAGTGTTGTGAAGTTTAATTGATTAATATATGTAAATCATGTTGTGATCCTTGGATGAGGGGCGCTATATGTGTTCAAAGTATTATTATAATGTATAAATTATGTAGTGTTTTTTTTTTGTCATTTCACTGTAGACAACATCATCAGTTCACTAGTGTTGTCAAAATAATCAAGTTCTCAATATAGTCAGGTAGCATAGCTCTAGATCTTATATTTAGGGCCCTTCGTTTTAATTTTTTATTAACTTTTTCTCAGGAATTTATCAATGTTTAGTATCACAACAACAAAAACAGGGGAAAATCAGTGCAAAAACATTAATTTTTTCTGGATAAATATCGGGATTTATTTTGGTGGATGGAATGACAGGAGAAAAAAGTATTCAGTAGATTAATGCTTTGGTGGTGGAATCTCCTTCCTCAGAGGTTTTTAAGGTCAGGCTTGACAAAGCCATGGCTGGGATGATTTAGTTGGGAATTGGTCCTGCTTTGAGCAGGGGGTTGGACTAGATGAGCTCCTGAGGTCCCTTCCAACCTTGATATTCTATTATTCTATGATGAATGGAATTCAATGTGGTTTGCTGCAGAACTAAAACAGAACTCAAAACACAATGCCACCTCTGAGTTTAAGAAAACAATCTCTCTCTAATCCCCAAATAAAACTTATCATTTGAATAAACATCTTACTGTTGCAGACTAAGAACTATTTGCCTGTAAATATTTACATTTAATAACTGGGCTGCACCATTTGCAGCGCATACACTCAACTTCATCCTTTTCTCCTAATTTTGTTTTTCTAAAACTTTCGAATACTTGTGTTCTGAAACGTATTCTGATACAGATTTTCATTTTCTTCCCATTTTAGTGTGTCAAATCTTTAAATCATTATCCGCTAACAGCTTGAAATGTGTACATGGTGGGTATGAGATTCATCAGTATGTTCAGATGTGCACGCACTTCGGAGCGTGTGTGTGGGCCTGTTTGTTTACTGTGTGCATCTTCTAGAGTAATATATAGCCTTATTTTATCAGGCAGCTTTGCATATATATGCAGATTAATGTATTATTGGAATATATATATCTCATGCAATGTATTGTATTTTCCTAAAAAAAAAAGTTATTTTTTATATATTAGAATGATATCAAAGTAGGGCGAAAATTGGAAAAAAACCCTACTACTACCTTTTGTAAAACCTGGGATTTTTCTGGTAAAAACTGATTTAAATTGAAAGCGAAGGGGCTTACTTATACTTTCTATACTTTAATAAACTGATACATTTCCAGGTAAAAAAGGGACTACTACTATGATCATCTAGTCTGGTCTGGGTACTAGAAGTCACAGAATTTCACTCAAAAAGAACGAGGAGTACTTGTGGCACCTTAGAGGCTAAACAAATTTACTTGGGCATAAGCTTTTGCGGGATAAAACCCACTTCATCGAATGCATACAGTGGAAAATACAGTAGGAAGATATATATACACAGAGAACATGAAAAAATGGGTATTGCCATACCAACTATAATGAGACTAATCAATGAAGGTGGGCTGCTATCAGCAGGAGAAAAAAAAAACTTTTGTAGTGATAATCAGGATGGCCCATTTCCAACAGTTGACAAGAAGGTGTGAGTAACAGTAGGGGAAAATTAGCATGGGAAAATAGTTTTTACTTTGTGTAATGACCCATCCATTCTCAGTCTTTATTCAAGCCTAATTTAATGGTGTCCAGTTTGCAAATTAATTCCAACTCAGTACTTATTGCAACAGATGGAATTATTCTTCCCTACCCAGGTAGCCCAATCACTTTTGAATGAACTGAAGCATATCTTTTAGAAAGACATCTGATCTCAAGTTAAAGGTTGAGTAATGATGAGTTTTTGTCTTCCCTTGATAAATTATTCCAATGGTTGATTATCCTCACAGTTAAAAAGTTGCATCTTATTTCTAATTTGAATTTTTCTAGCTTCACCTGCCAGTTATTGGATCTTGTTATGCCATTGTCTATGCTTTAAACAGCCTCAAAATATTAACTACTCCTCCCTGTGCAGTTACTTTCTATGCCATATGATGTACTTGACATTAAAGGAATTACCATACTGGATTAAAAACAATTTATGAAATTTATAAGGATTTTTACAGTGCTCTTTATTACACAATCTGAGCACCTGATGGCCCATTTATGAAACAGAGATAGTTCTGCATCCATATCATATGCATTTACATATAAATCTTTTTTACTTTTTCAGTTTAGAAAAAATATAATTCAGAGTGTAGAGCTCAGGAGAATGAGATGAAGAGTCAGCAGCACATCCGGGGCAGACTGTTCCTGTCAACATGGAATGTAGCCCTTGGATTGCTCATCAAGCCCTCGGATCGCTACCCCTTCCTGCTTCTCCACATGGGCACCAATGATACTGCCAAGAATGATCTTGAGTGGATTACTGCAGACTACGTGGCTCTGGCAAGAAGGATAAAGGAGTCTGAGGCGCAAGTGGAGTTCTCGTCCATCCTCCCTGTGCAGGGAAAAGGTGTGGGTAGGGATTGTTGAATTGTGGAAGTCAACGAATGGCTACGCAGGTGGTGTCGGAGAGAAGGCTTTGGATTCTTCGACCATGGGATGGGGTTCCAAGAAGGAGGAGTGCTAGGCAGAGATGAGCTCCACCTAACAAAGAGAGGGAAGAGCATCTTCGCAGGCAGGCTGGCTAACCTAGTGAGGAGGGCTTTAAACTAGCTTCACCAGGGGAAGGAGATCAAAGCCCTGAGGTAAGTGGGGAAATGGGATACCGGGAGGAAGCACGAGCAGGAGAGTGCAAGAGGGGAGGACTCCTGTCTCAGACCGAGAAAGCGGGACAATCAGCGAGTTACCTTAAGTGCCTATACACAAATGCAAGAAGCATGGGAAACAAGCAGGGAGAACTGGAAGTCCTGGCACAGTGAAGGAAGTATGATGTGACTGGAATAACAGAGACTTGGTGGGATAACTCACATGACTGGAGTACTGTCATGGATGGATATAAACTGTTCAGGAAGGACAGGCAGGGCAGGAAAGGTGAGGGAGTTGCATTGTATGTAAGAGAGCAGTATGACTGCTCAGAGCTCCGGTATGAAACTGCAGAAAAACCTGAGAGTCTCTGGATTAAGTTTCGAAGTGTGAGCAACAAGGGTGATGTCATGGTGGGAGTCTGCTACAGACCACCAGACCATGGGGGATGAGGTGGATGAGGCTTTCTTCCGGCAACTAGCAGAAATTACTAGATCACAGGCCCTGGTTCTCATGGGAGACTTTAATCACCCTGATATTTACTGGGAGAGCAATACAGAGGTGCACAGACAATCCAGGAAGTTTTTGGAAAGTGTAGGGGACAATTTCCTGGTGCAAGTGCTGGAGGAACCAACTAAGGGCAGAACGCTTCTTGACCTGCTGCTCCCTAACAGAGAAGAGTTAGTAGGGGAAGCAAAAGTAGATGGGAACCTGGGAGGCAGTGGCCATGAGATGGTTGAGTTCAGGATCCTGACGCAAGGAAGAAAGGAGAGCAGCAGAATACAGACCCTGAACTTCAGAAAAGAAGACTTTGACTCCCTCAGGGAGCTGATGGGCAGGATCCCCTGGGAAAATAACATGAGGGGGAAAGGAGTCCAGGAGAGCTGGCTGTATTTTAAAGAATCCTTATTGAGGTTGCAGGAAAAAAACATCTCAATGTGTAGGAAGAATAGTAAATATGGCAGGAGACCAGCTTGGCTTAACAGTGAAATCCTTGCTGATCTAAAACGCAAAAAAGAAGCTTACAAGAAGTGGAAGATTGGACAAATGACCAGGGAGGAGTATAAAGATATTGCTCAGGCATGCAGGAGTGAAATCAGGAAGGCCAAATCACACTTGGAGTTGCAGCTAGCAAGAGATGTTAAGAGTAACAAGAAGGGTTTCTTCAGGTATGTTAGCAACAAGAAGAAAGTCAAGGAAAGTGTGGGCCCCCCTACTGAATGTGGGAGGCAACCTAGTGACAGAGGATGTGGAAAAAGCTAATGTACTCAATGATTTTTTTGCCTCTGTCTTCACAAACAAGGTCAGCTCTCAGACAGCTGCACTGGGCAACACAGTATGGGGAGAAGGTGACCAGCCCTCCCTCTGTGGAGAAAGAAGTGGTTCGGGACTATTTAGAAAAACTGGACGAGCACAAGTCCATGAGGCCGGATGAGCTGCATCCGAGGGTGCTAAAGGAGTTGGCAGATGTAATTGCAGAGCCATTGGACATTATCTTTGAAAACTCATGGCGAACGGGGGAGGTCCTGGATGACTGGAAAAAGGCTACTGTAGTGCCCATCTTTAAAAAAGGGAAGAAGGAGGATCCGGGGAACTACAGGCCAATCAGCCTCACCTCAGTCCCTGGAAAAATCATGGAGCAGGTCCTCAAGGAATCAATTCTGAAGCACTTAGAGGAGAGGAAAGTGATCAGGAACAGTCAGCATGGATTCACCAAGGGCAAGTCATACCTGACTAACCTAATTGCCTTCTGTGAGGAAATAACTGGGTCTCTGGATGAGGGGAAAGCAGTGGATGTGTTATTCCTTGACTCTAGCAAAACTTTTGATACGGTCTCCCACAGTATTCTTGCCAGCAAGTTAAAAAAGTATGGGCTGGATGAATGGACTATAAGGTGGATAGAAAGCTGGCTAGATCGTCGGGCTCAACCGGTAGTGATCAATGGCTCCATGTCTAGTTGGCGGCCGGTTTCAAGTGGAGTGCCCCAAGGGTCAGTCCTGGGGCCGGTTTTGTTCAATATCTTCATTAATGATCTGGAGGATGGCGTGGACTGCACTCTCAGCAAGTTTGCAGATGACACTAAACTTGGAGGAGTGGTAGATATGCTGGAGGGTAGGGATAGGATACAGACGAACCTAGACAAATTAGAGGACTGGGCCAAAAGGAACCTGATGAGGTTCAACAAGGACAAGTGCAGAGTCCTGCACTTAGGATGGAAGAATCCCATTCACTGTTATAGACTACGGATCGAATGGCTAGGAAGCAGTTCTGCAGAAAAGGACCTAGAGGTTACAGTGGACGAGAAGCTGGATATGAGTCAACAGTGTGCCCTTGTTGCCAAGAAGGCTAATGGCATTTTGGGCTTATAAGTAGGGGCATTGCCAGCAGATCGAGGGATGTGATCATTCCCCTCTATTCGACATTGGTGAGGCCTCATCTGTGTCCAGTTTTGGGCCCCACACTACAAGAAGGATGTGGAAAAATTGAAAAGAGTCCAGCGGAGGGCAACAAAAATGATTAGGGGGCTGGAGCACATGACTTATGAGGAGAGGCTGAGGGAACTGGGATTGTTTAGTCTGCAGAAGAGAAGAACGAGGGGGCATTTGATAGCAGCTTTCAACCACCTGAAAGGGGGTTCCAGAGAGGATGGATCTAGACTGTTCTCAGTGGTACCCAATGACAGAACAAGGAGTAATGGTCTCAAGTTGCAGTGGGGGAGGTTTAGGTTGGATATTAGGAAAAACTTTTTCACTCAGAGAGTGGTGAAACACTGGAATGGATTACCTAGGGAGGTGGTGGAATCTCCTTCCTTAGAGGTTTTTAAGGTCAGGCTTGACAAAGCCCTGGCTGGGATGATTTAGTTGGGAATTGGTCCTGCTTTGAGCAGGGGGTTGGACTAGATGACCTCCTGAAGTCCCTTCCAACTCTGATATTCTATGACTCTATGATTCTATGTTAGTGATGCAAATTAATTTATAGCAAAGACAGTCTCAAAGAATGGTTGAAGCTATACATAATCTAGAATAACTATTACAGTATTCTCAGTCTATGTTAAAGAGTTTCATTCAACACTATTTTTAAATGATTAATTAATGAAGCATTTTTAATTGCCCTTCTTACCCAATTTTGGTGCTTGAAGTTGCATATCAAAAAGTTTGCTCTTACTTTTATACATACTTTAATATTTATAGTTGATTTCCTTCCAGAGAAGTAGAAAAGTAGTTTGAAACATTTAGCACTCCATTTTCTTTTATAGAAATTATTTGGAAGCAAATTTTACAAGTCGGGCTGCACCAACTGTGACTCTGGCAGACCAAGTGCCAGTGCCAGGACCCTATCATGCCTCAGTGGAACACTGACAAATACTTAGCTGGAACCAGTCTGCTCTTCTCTGTGTCAGTAGTGTTAAAATAGGTATTAGAATTATAAAGTTGTACTTAGTGTTTAGATTTCATTGAATGCTTGTAAGTTGCTATATGTGCCCATCTTACTTACACAGCTGTATCCCATATTGTAAGGTAATATTTAAGTGCTTGTATTATAAGCCTCTGGGACTGTGCAAATCACCAGACAGGAGAGAGACATTAATTAGTGTAAAGTGGTGATCTCCAATAAACATGTATGTCCTGCCCCACGAGGAAGACTCACTGACACCAAATGAACTATTGTGGAACATCAAAGAAGACAAAAGACTTTTTTTCATTGCTCTCCTCACCCTTCTTCCCCAAAGAGGAGTCGTGCAAGTGAATTCCTTCCATCAGCTGAGTTTGTCACTCAAAGTGTAAGAGTGGAAAGGAATAAAAAGCCCTAACAAGGAGGAACTGTATCTTTATCTACTTGGACTCTGATGCTATGTCTACACTGCAATTACATACCCGCGGCTGGCCCATGCTGGCTGACTTGGGATCACAGGGTTCGGTCTAAGGGGCTGTTTAATTGTGGTGTAGATGTTCGGGCCTGGGATGGTGCCGGGACTCTGGGACCCCATAAGGGCAGAAGGTCCCCAAACTCAGGTTCCAGCCTGAGCTTGAATGTCTACATCACAATTAAACAGCCTCTTGGATTGAGCCCTGTGAGCCCAAGTCACCTGGCATGGGCCAGATGTGGGTTTTTAATTGTTGAGTAGCTGTAACTTGAGGAACAAGGATTACTAAGCACAAGCAAAAGATCTCCAGTGCTTACCCTGGGTTAACCCTAGAGGACATAGAGAGCTTGCTTATTATGGCAGTTTCTATTACCTTTTGAAACGTAAGATTGAAACTCATTTGTGTGTATGTTTACCAGCTTTAACCTTGTAAATAACTCTCTTGTTTCCATTCCCTATATAATAAACTTTTAGATAGTTCATTACAGGATTGGCTACAAGCACTGTCTTCGGTGAGAGATCTAAAGTGCAACTGACCGGGAGTAAGTGACTGGTTCTTTGGGACTGGGAGTAACCTGAATGTTGCGTCATTTTCAGTGTAAGAGCCCACCTTCACAAAGGCAAGAACTATCTGTGACTCCATTTTAAGATTGTTATAGTGCATGAGGAGTTTACATTTGATAATTGGTTGATGAAATCTAAGTATAGAACTCACAACCAATTTGGGGTTTGTGCCTCGTTGCCTAACAGTCTGTCCTCAGGTTGGAACCCATGCTCTTGAGCCATCGCAGGACAGCCTGACAGCATCATGTACTACATAAGGCACAATCTATAGCTTCAAGCAACTGTCCTATTTAAATAAGCCAGAAAGTAATGGGACAGTAACAAGCTCACTGCTGTGGGATCCACTTAATCTCTGACTCTTGTGATACAGCATGGCCAGAGGGCAGCAGGAGACTGTTAGCAGGAAGCCTTATTCCCTGCAAGGGAAGGAAGGTTTGCTATAGATTAACTAGAGCACCTGAAGCCAATTAGAGCACCAGCAGTCAGTCATGTGATAAAACCCCCCTGCTTCAGTCAGACAGTGTGAGAGTTGGAGCAGGAAGGTTTGGTTGGAGCAGACAGCAGTTTGAAGGAGTTGGAGAAGAGAACAGTTTTGAAGAGAGACAAAAGGAAAGTTTGGAGGAGTGCTGCGGTGGGCTGAGAAATCCAAAAGAAACCCTAGGTAAGGGGCACCTGGCTTGTGTAGAAGGAGGGCAAGAAGCCCCTTCACAAGCTGAAGGGCAGGAGAGGGAAGTAGCCCAGGGGAAGGAACCTAGTTCAAGTGGTTCACCACAAACCTCAGGGCCCCTGGGTTGGGACCTGGAGAAGAGGGTGGGCCCAGGTCCCTTCCTCTCCACTCCCCTCCTCAAGGACACACTAGTGGGGAAATTAAAATACCGGTTCAGAGGCAAGCAATGGTGCCCTGAACCTTCCCCAAAGAAGAGAAAGCACGAGACCCAGCATAACAGTACCAGCAATTTGCCACACTCTTCCAAACAGAAATCCTATTTTTGTCTCTGTTTCTCATTTTTCTCATCATGTATTCGTGCCACTTTGTACTGTCTTCACCAATAGCCAGAAGGCTGCACAAGTCTTCTCACATTAACTCATCTGTGGTGATGCATTTACTGATATACAAGGAAAACACTAGTTTCAGTTCAGTCAGTTTTGTGTTGCAGACTCAGATCCCAAAAGTTAAAAAAAGAGCGGTGGGATAGGAAGACATTTTAGAAACAACTATTTTTTGTCCTTTTTACTGTATAGTGATTGACTTTAAGAGCTGTTAATTCTCTGTGAACTGACTGTAGCCAATATTCTCAAAAGTGACCTGTGTTTTGTACAGTCAAAACGATACACCCAAAAAGAACATAATTTTTGGAGGATGGGTGATCAGTACTTTATTAAAAGAGCTTTAAATAACCTCAGGACGGAGATGCAAAAATTGGAGGATCCAAAACCACTAGACACTTTTGAATACCTTGGACACACTATGTACCTAGAGTCACAATATGTCATCCTGAACGCACCAGTATTGACACCTCCATGAGTCCTAAAATTGTCAATCCCCAGAATATAGGTATGTAGGTCTGGAAGTGACCTCAATAAATTATCTACTCCAGTCCCCTGCACTGTTGCAGGACTAAGTATTATCTAGACCATCCCTGACAGGTCTTTGTCTTACCTGCTCTTAAAAACCTCCAATGATGGAGATTCCACAACCTCACTCTGTAATTTGTTCTGATGATTAACTACCCGGAGAATTAGGAAACTTTTCCCAATGTCAAACCTAAATCTCTCTTTCTTCAGTTTAAGCCCATTACTTCTTTTTTTGTCCTCAGTAGACAAAGAGCACAATCTGTCACTTTCCTATTCCTTTATAACACTTTTACATACTTAGTGCTGAGTAGAGTGGAAGAATTACTTCTTGCTGCTTGCTTACAGCACTCTTGCTAATACCTAATGATGATGGGGTTTTTTCTGCAATAGTATTATACTGTTGACTCTCATTTAGTTTGTGATCCATTATAACCCCCAGATTCTTTTCTGCAGTACTCCTTCCTAGGCAGTCATTTCCTATTTTGTATTTGTGCAATTGATTATTCCTTCCTAAACGTAGTACTCTGCATTTTCCCTCATTGAATTTCATCCTGTTTATTTCAGACCATTTCTCCAGTTTGTCAAGAACATTTTCAATTATAATCCTGTCCTCTAAAGTGCTTGCAACCCCTCCCAGATTGACATAGTCTGCAAACTTTATAATGTAATCTCTATACACTTAAGAAGCTCACCTTCCGCTTTTTAAGTCAGAGAAAATCTAACCAGTGTTGTGAAAACACAAGAGGTTGTAGGTTCCATTCAGGGTTATTGAAATTTTTTATTTCCATTTTTTTGAACTGCACTCATTGTGCAGAACCTACCATTAAAGCAGGATGGTTGGCTGAAGATGAAAAAACAAACCAGTGATGGCTGTACGTTTCCATACAGAGAAAAACATGAACCTACTCAGTTCTACTGAATTTAGATCTGAGAAGAAAACTGCAGATTAAGATCTCCAAATTGCAAAAGATGCCATGAAAGACGGCAAAGAAATTCTTACAGAGTTCTTGGGTATTTGCTCAAAAAACAAAACTAAAATGAAAAAGGAGAGAACTATACAGTTGCAATCACTTTAAATTTTTGAGATATGGGTGTTCAACAGAGAGCTGTTTTAACTGGCTCTGTCATACCCCTCCTGGACCTGTAGGGAGTGGCCAAGAAAAGGAGGTGTGGCTGGACTACTGCTGTACCGTGGCAATGCCTGACTGTTAAAACATCTGTTTGAGAGTCACTGCAGCTGGGTACAATTTACAGCAGCTAGAGCAGGGGTGAGCAAACTTTTTGGCCCGAGGGCCACATTGGGGTTGCAAAACTGTATGAAGGGCTGGATAGGGAAGGCAGTGCCTCCCCAAACAGCCTGGCCCCCGCCCCCTATCTACCTCCTCCCATTTCCCACCACCTGACTGCACCACTCAGACCTCCGACTCATCTAGCCCCCTACTGCTTGTCCTCTGACCACCCCCTCCCAGGACTCTCTTCCCCTAACCGCCCCTGGGACCCCACCCCCTATCCAACCCCCTGCTCCCAGTCCCCTGACCCCTATCCACACCTCCGCCCTTGACAGGCCTCCCGGGACCCCAAACCTATCCAACACCCCGTCCCCCAACCGCCCCCCCAGAACCTCTGCCCCATCCAACCACCCCTGCCTACTCCCTGGGACCCCCAGTCCCTTATCCAACCCCCCGGTCCCCTTACCATGCTGCACAGAACAGTATGTCTGGTAGCCACGCCGCCTGACCGGAGCCAGACATACTGCCGCTCTGCTCAGCAGGAGTACGCAACCCCACTGCCCAGAGTCCTGCCTGTGCGGTGGCGTGGCTGCGGGGGAGAGGGGCTAGGGGCTGACCTCCCTGGCTGGGAGCTCAAGGGCTGGGCAGGACAGGCCCGCGGGCCGTAGTTTGCCCTCCTCTGAGCTAGAAGCTTTTCAGAATCAGAGTAAAGACACCCCTCATTTTTCACTTCATTTCATAAAGCCTTTATTGGTTCCCAGGTTGTCGAAAAATCACAGCCACAAAACACAACTCTCTTTCTCTCAACATCCTGAAATGAGAACCACTAAAAATCAATCCATCAGTAATCTTTGAAACTGAAGTTCCAAGCTGAGAAGCACAAAAAAAGCAGGGGAAGGCCCTCACTCATCTGCTTCTTGGTTTCTGGGACACAGGGTGAACCCCTTCTGCTCTTAAGTCTTTTCTCATTCCTTTTGTAATACAGTATGGAAAGAGATGGCTGTATTTAGTCTCTTTTCCTTCTGTAAGGAGGAAAAGGAGCTGTAATTTCTTCCAAGTCAAATTCCCAATGCAAGGGTATTTATGTCTCCATTTCCCCAGTGAGGGAGTGGAAATCAAACCAATATTCAGGACTATACAAAGTCATCCATTTCCATGATCAGAGTTAGGAATAAGCAGCTCATGTATTCTCAGTCATAGAAAGTCCCAACCTTTATGATGTGTCATCGTCGGCTATCCCTTGATATAAAGATGATATCTGCCAAGGGTAAAAGTCATTCATGACTTAAGATGGCTGAGGAATCCAATTCCTGCTTTACAGGTTTTTCCACATATGTGACAGGTTGTTGCTTGGAGAGAGCACAACTGCTGGCTGGGATGCTGTACCCTTTCCTACCTTCTCTGCCATTTCTCATCATTTTGAGCGGGGCAATTCTCTTCAAACCAGGCTGAGACTTGATGTATGATGTGACTTCATTGCAGTCTACTGCCAGGCAGCTCTTCCCAATTTAGGGGATCAATGCCTCCCTTCTTAAGATATATTTTCAGTGTGTCCTTGTAGCATTTCCTTTGACCTCTGCAAGTCCTCTTTCTATGACTGAGGCCACGTCCAGACTAGGAATTAAAATCGATTTTAGATACGCAACTTCAGCTACGTGAATAACGTAGCTGAAGTCGAATTTCTAAAATCGAGGTACTCACCAGTCTGGACGGCGCGGCATCGATGTCCGCGGCTCTCCGCGTCGATTCCGGAACTCCGTTCGGATTGATGGAGTTCCGGAATCGATGTAAGCGCGCTCGGGGATCGATACACCGCGTCCAGACTAGACGCGATATATCGATCCCCGAGCAATCGATTTTAACCCGCCGATGCCGCGGGTTAGTCTGGACGAGGGCTGAGTTGAGAAAAGAGGACTTGCTTTGGAAGATATCAGCCATCTGCACACACTGGCCAGCCCAGCAAAACTGATGTTTTATAATCTTCGCCTCAACACTGGTGATGTTAGCTGCAAAGAGAATGCTGGCATTGGTGCAATGGTCTTCCCATCTGATATGGAGAATATTCCTGAGGCAGCACTGTTGGTACCACTCCATATGCTTAAAATGACTTTAGTATGTCACTCAGGTCTCACACCCATAAAGAAGAGTGGGGATGACTATTGCATTGTAGACCAGGATCTTAGTTTCCATCTGCAGATCTCTGTCTATAAAGACATAACGGAGCAACTTCTCGAATGATATGCTGGCACAACAGATCCTATGTTCATCCTCCACATCAAGATTGGCTATCTGGGAGAAATGGCTTCCAAGGTAAGGGAAATGCTCAACATTTTCCAGCAATGACAATTTGTGGGAGAATGGGGGCAACTTGTGCTGGGCAGACTGGTGGAGTACCTTCATCTTCCCAATGTTGAGGGAATGTCCCAGCTATGATAGGCGCCTGAGAAGAGATCTAGGGTGGATTGCAAGTCAGCCTGTGTGCGCAAGGACTGCAAAGTCATCATCATACTGAATGTTGGTAATAATAGTCCTGGTGACTTTAGTTTTAGAATGATGGTGTCTCAGATTGAAGAGCTGTCTGTCCATGAGATAGTCAATCCTAATTTCAGAAGAAAGGCAGTCATGAATACGAATCAAGATTATGGCAAGCTAGATGGAAAAAAAAGTGGTGAATGGGACCATCTCCAACCTATTACAGAGGACAGTGGCAGTCATCCCCATCATGAAGTAGCCTGAGAACACGAATTACAGTAACTTCAATGGACAACCGAACATAGTCAGCACCTTCCATTCTTCACAACTGATGGAATCGAAAGCTTTAGTAAGGTCAATAAATGTCAAACAATGGATGGTATTGTTTTCTACACTTCTCTTGGATCTGTTGTGCAACAAAAATCATGCTGGTGATGCCCCCAATGGTCTGAAACCACATTGGGATTCTGGAAGGACATCTTCAGCAAGAAGGAGGGATTGGTTCAAGAGGATGAGAGCAAGGATCTTCCCGAAAATGGAGATGAGGGCAATACTTCAATACTTCCTGCACATTGACTTGTCCCTTTTCTTAAAAATAGTCACAATATTATCAGGTGGAATTTCCGCATTAACCCAAATTCCAACAAGAAGTTGATGAAGTTTTTGCATGAGTGCTATTCCACCAGCTTTGAATACCTCCACAAGGATACCATCTGGGCCTAGCACCTTGTTGTTTCTAGTCTGACTGATGGCTTGCCAAACTTCCTCAGAAGATGAGAGAGTCAGTCAGAGGTTCTATTACCGGATGTTGAGGAATGGACTCAATGGTGTCAGCTGAGACTTCAGATTCGTGGTTTATTACATATCAAATAATATCTGGGCATATACACTTTGTGCAAACAAAAGTAAACCTTAAGTACAAAGGAACAGCTATCTGCTTTTCAGAAAAGACAAACATATTGTAGACTGGGAAGGATCAAGATTCCATCTGGTCACTACTTCTCTGTAGTTATAGCTCTAGACATTATTATTCCTTGAACTATTCCATATAGTGATGATATTCCTGGTAAAAATGTCTTTTCTTCTTATACAATCTTTTCTGTCCTCAAACTGTGCCTCTATTATACATTTATTGTATATTGCAAACTATTTAGTTCCTGAGTCCTTTTGTGTACACCCATTTAGGTATTCATGCAGCATACAAGGTCAACACACAATCTCTTTTTTTAACATGTTGAGTTCAACAAGTATTCCCCTATAGGGCTTTCCTTTCATAAAATCATACCGTGGAGCTACATTTAAAGCTGTATAGTTAAAATAAACACTAATAAGTACAGCCCACCAAATCCTTTTCTGTATATGATAATTTACCTGAAATTGCTTTTAATATTTGGTTGAAGGGGAGAATGCTCTTATGGTTTTGAAACTGTCAGCACTGGGAAAGTCATGCCAAACTGCGCCCAAATCCCTAAAATAAGCCCTGTCCTATATAAATTAAAAATTATTTAAGAAGTATGTGTCAATACTGTCATGTACTTCCTTTGCTTTTCAGATAACCACCTTAAGAAATTTCTATAGAGAATATGCCTATGTTTTAACAAATGATATATACACTACAGTATGCTATATTTGCTCTTAATGTTTATGTAAGTGCTAAATGTCATTTGAACTAATATCTGTTCAATGCTGTATGCTACACAGCTATCACACACAGAGCAGCTCTGGGCTCAGTATGCTTAGTAAACCTCATACATGCAATGTTAATTTGATTATAAACTCTTAAAACACGGGCCATGTCCACCCTGTGTGTTATTTTCATTTAAGGCTACATTGTGACCTAACTTCTAGCAGGGCCGCGGGGGGGGGGGGGGGGGGCGGCAAGAGGGGCTCCGCAGGGGCCCCCATGAGAGTTTTTTGGGGCCCCTGGAGTGGGGTCCTTCACTCACTCTGGGGGGCCCAGAAAACTCTTGCGGGGCCGGGCCCCAGAGCTTCTTCTGCTCCCGGTCTTCGCTGGCAGGGGGTTCTTTCCGCTCCAGGGCGGAAGGACCCCCTGCCAGCGGATTACCACCGAAGCGGGACCTGCCACCGAAGTGCAACCCGGTCTTCAGCGGTAATTTCGGCGGCGGGAGGCCCTTCCGTTCCGGGACCCACCGCCGAATTGCCCCGAAGACCTGCGGCAGGGACCCCCCGCCCCCGAATTACCGTCGAGGAGCGGGCTGCACTTTGGCGGCGGATCCCACTTCGGCGGTAATTCGTCGACGGGGGGGGCCCCCGCCGCGGGTCTTCGGGGCACTTTGGCGGTGGGTCCTGGAACAGAAGGGCCCCCCGCCGCCAAACAGGGCCGGCTCTAGACATTTCGCAGCGCGGGGGGCGCCCTGCCGCTTGCTGGTCCCGTGGCTCCGGTGGACCTCCCGCAGGCGTGGCTGCGGAGGGTCCGCTGATCCCGTGGCTCCGGTGGACCTCCCGCAGGCACGGCTGCGGGAGGTCCACCGGAGCCGCCTGCTGCTGCCGGCCCCAGGAATCCTCTGGGCGGCCCTGACTTCTAGCACTGTGTGAAGAGCAGTGCAGCTACCAATAGCGGGCCTGGGGAAGGGCACAATTACTTCCTTAGTTCCCGCTTGCTTTGGGAGGAAAATAAGTTACCGCACACTTTTCAGGGTGCAGTTTTACATATCTCCCTTGCACTTGTTTAGCTCTTCTGGCCAACGCTTTGGAGGCTCCACTCGCCCTCTACCCACTTGCGTCACCTTTAGTACCTGGCATGGCCAGGAAAAGACAAATGAAAAATATTACTCTTAAAAAGGACTTTCGTGTCAACATTCTTCCTATATTGGCGTTGATGATGATGGTAGGGGGTGGGAGGAATGTCTATTTTTATTTTCACATTGTACTTCCAGTACAAATAAAATGGCAACCAGAGTTTGAAAATTGCTCAGTAGTAACTGCAGAGATTATCATAAATAAGTATATCAAATACAATATGTGCTACTGTACAGTGTATTCATAGCAAATTCTAAAATGGTCTAGGAAAACATAATTGCCTGGCTGTATTATCAGTAATTGATTTACGATCATCTTTGTTTATTATGCACTTCTAATTTACAAGTCAACATTGACAGTCCCTTAACGCACAATTATTGTCTGCTTCATTATCGGGTATATGTCTAGTGGTACAAGCTAGTGATTAAAAAATATGAATTACCAGGGGAATACTGAAAAGTAGTTTTCCCACTAGAAGCAAGTGACAAGGTAAACATAAAATAATAAAAACATATCTGCTGCTGCTAACGTAAATAAGGCAGCAATTGTGGAGGGTAATATTAGTACTTAGATATGCTGTTGGCAGCCAGAATATACCTTAACTCTCTTAAATGTGTTAAACTACATAAAGATTAAGGCCAATTTTCAAAATTGAGTGCCTATAAGTTAAGTATCCAATTCCACATTTGCCATCTAAACAAATATGACCTTATTTTTAGAAGTGCTGAGTACTGTTCCCACTAACTTCAACACAAGGTCAGCACACCTGAAAACAAGGTCAGCACACCTGAAAACAAGGTCACATTTATTTAGATGCCTAAATATTTTAGGTGCCTGAATTTAGACACCCAATTTTGCAAAATATTGGCCAAAGTGTAAAGGGCAATAAGGTATTACAGAATTTCTTTCTGTTAAAGTAATCTTTGTAATAAAACTTTGATATTGGTATTTAACTTCTTCATTGTCATGGTGGATCCCACCATCAGCACCCCAATGGTTTTACAAAATAAATTAAGTTATAACGATTATTGTAGTGGAGCATTTGGTATCAAACTTCCTATTGTTTCACTCATGAACACTGATGAATCTGAAGTTGGTACTCACTTTTAATTCCCTGCTCTGCCACAGACTTCCTGTGTGACCTTGGACAAGTCATTTAGCCTCTCTGTGCTTCAGTTCCCCTTTTGTAAAATGGGGATAATATTACTTCCCTACCTCACAGCAGTATTGTGGGTATAAAAACATTAAAAACAGTGAAGTTCTTTGAGTTCTGTTGATGAAAAGCACTAGATAGGAGCAAAGTATTATTATTACCATCATGCTTCCATGTGACTAAAACACAGAAGATGGACAAAAAGGTAACTAAAATGTTAATTTTTAGCAAACTCCTTCATCAATTTTATGTTAGACAAGTGAAGAAAAAAAAATGTACCTGGCTGAATTTGCCCCTTCAAACTATATTATAAATGGAATGTAAAGCTTTGTAAGTATAATATAAAATCAACATATTTTAATCTAATAATAAACTTTATGCATTTGATAATTAGTTAATTTGAGAAAATCCAAATTGGAACTTCAAAAACTTTATGAAAAACAAGGAGTACAGTTCAAGACATGCCCTTCAAATGGAGAAAAAATACTCCATTTTTATACAGTGCACTATAAATCAAATAATCATAAAAGTCAAAAAGTCTCTTCACATACAATTATTCATATTTTAAAAACATATAAAAGACATATAAGCAATCAACTGCTATATCGTAATATAGTAATTGTATTATTATTATTATTATTAGTAGTAATATTGTGCTGAGTAGGTGCCCTAGTCATGGACCAGGACCCCGCTATGCTAGATGCTGTACAAACAGGGGAAAAAAGGTAGTTCCTGCTCAAAAAGATACAATCTAAGTATTAGACAAAAGACAACAGATGGATATACATGGATGAGAGAGTACAAAGTAACAATGAGACAATATTGGTCAGCATGCTAAACGGTAGTCTCAGTACACCAGTGGTCTGCCATTGTCAATTTTTTTCTGGCACCATAGCAAGAGAGAGTTTTAAGGTGGGCTCTGAAGAAGGATAATAAGGTAGCTTTGTGGATGTTTACAGGGAGGTCTTTCCAAGAATGAGGGGCAGCATGGGAGAAAGCATGAAGGTGGTTGTTTGAAAATTTAACAAGTGGGCAATAGAGGCTGACATCAGGGGCTGATCAGAGTGGTAAAGATATCTTAAATATCTTAAAAGGTATTTAAAATACCTTATCTTAATATACCTTAGAAGGTATATTAAATCTGTACTGCCAGATGAAAGGTAACATTTGAAGGAACTAGCGGAAACTATAAATTCCACACTGTACAGCTAACGTGTTTAAATAAACATACATGACCAATAACAGCTGCAGTTTATCAAGTAACTATTAAACAAATTTAAGCAGTTATTTAACCATATACTTACATCACAAACTACGACTATATAAAATGTGCAGAAGTACTTCATACACCACTATTAAAAACAATTGCACAATAAAGAAATTAAGCCATAAAAAAACCATTTAACATCATTAAGGATTTGACCAAAACAACAAAAAAGCTTACATTTCCTTTATTTTATTGGCTCATTTTGCCAATAAAAAAATCCAGCCAAAATAATCCACCACAAAGTTTTATCAACACGGGAATGCGTAGCATGAATATTTGCATAATACCCTGACTGCTTTTCCAGCTCATAACTTTCTCAGCAGTGCTCTTGGAACAAAACAAAGCATGTACTGTATTTGTGGATGCACTGAATTCTCTGTAACGATGTGCAAGACAGACCTCCTTCACCTTTAGTATACACCTTTATTAGGTATGAATCAAATACAGCCATCAATAACCAGGGCTGCCTAGAGGATTCAGGGGGCCTGGGGCAAAGTGGGGGAGCTGCTGCGCTTGTACTCACCCAGCGGTGGTCTGGGTCTTCGGCAGCATTTCGGTGGCGGGGGCCCCTTCTGTCGCATTTTGTCAGCACTGAAGGGCCCCCCACTGCCAAAGACCCGGACCGCCACCAGGCCAGGGCTCGTGGGACATTTCGGTGGCGGGGCACCCTTCAGTCGCTCTGCGTCTTCAGCAGCACTGAAGGGCCCCCCGCCGCTGAAATGCTGCCGAAGACCCGGACCACTGTTGGGTCAGGGCTTGTGGGGCCCCTGCAGGGCCCGGAGCAAATTGTCACACTTGCCCCCCGCCCCGCCCCCCGGCAGCCCTGTAAATAACAGGACTACTCCAATGTGGCACTTTGGGTTCACTTTTTTGCCTCTTTATATTTGGCATTATCTTCCATATATCCCAGCAGGCACAAAACAGCCTTCTTCACAGCGTATTTAACAAGTGATAAGTCCCACAGAAATCCTGTAAATTGGCCAGGAATAAGTAAACGCTCGGGGTATATTTTTGTAAACTTATACATATATAATCTAATGTCCAAAAATAATCAGCCACAGATGACATATGTGGTTACTAAGAGTGCACACCTGTGTAAATAATGGTTTTCAGGGGAAGTCAGTTCAGCCCCTAATTCTTTGGATAATTCTCCAGACAGGCGTTCAAAACAATTCCTGTTCTAAATAGCATGGTACCTATGAATGGGGCAATGTACGACTATGCAGCTATGCTGGTTTTCATTTCATTTTTCATTGCTGCTGAATGGTAATAAATAAGAACTAAGAATATTTTTATGATGTCCCTTGTGACTGGCAAGCCAGCCCTGGAACGCTACTTCCAAAATGCATAAGGTTCTTTATTTAAAAGCAATAAACTAAATCCCTGATTTTGCAAAGGGATTGATGTGGGCTGTCTCTTATGCCCACATAAAATTCCCACTGAAGTCAAAGGGGCTCTACTCAGCCACAAGGGGATCCCAAAGCAGATCCAGTTGCAGAACTGGGGCCTAACACTCTTCCCGCCCCCATGAAATTTTACCCTAACTTTGTATAAGTGACAGCATGTTTGACTTAATGCCACCCTGCTTCAGAACTGTTGCTGGTAGCTTAGTTTTTGACAATGGCATTTTGTAGATAATTAGCAGACTTATGTCTGAGGATTATAAGAAAATTTTTAAAAAATTAAAAGGAAGACAAAGGAAATTCAAGGGGTTAGGCATGAACAAAATAGGTTAAAAAAAACTTTAGACTAAGTTCCTTCCATATATCATGAGTATGTGTTGTGTGATACTGAGAGAGGTTACTTAAGTCCTCCATTTCTGTGGACTATAAGGAAGTGACTAAATCTTGTAAACATATTTTAAAACAGACAATTTGATTAAAAATGAAAAGTTGTTCATCTAAATCAAGATTTTAGGCTTGAAAAATTAAGACTATCTTCAGGGGAAATGAGTAAAAATGGGAAATTACTAGATTAATTTCCAAGGAGCTATAAGGAAACAATACTGAGGAAAGGAGAAGAATAATAGTCAGCTTCAACTAAAACAATTCAAGATCTCCTGTGGCAGTCACACACAGGCACACAGCTATTCTCTAAAAAGAGACATATTTCTGGCATTTGATGTACCCACCCTACACACACCCACATCATATATCATTTAAAAGCGTATTTATGTATGTTTAGATGACGTATGATGTGGTAGTGTCATTTTTTACACATTTCCAGAGGCACTGCAACATGACTATGCCTACAGTTTTTACTGTTTCAGGCTACTGGTACATTAGAAAGCCTACAGCGGCTCTGCACTGATGCAGCTATGCTTCTGTAAGCTCTCTAGTGTAGCCGCTCTCCCGTCAGCTTAATTACTCCAGCCTCCATGAGCGGCAGTAGCGGCATTCTGGATTGTCACAAAGAGGTCTATAGTTGGGAACCCTCAGTGTTTGAATATGCTCTGTAGTACCCCGGTGTTCATTTCCCACTCGTGGTCCTGGGAAAATTTTCTGCTCAGAGCATCTGCAGTGGTCTTTTGGCATCCTGGTAGGAAGGAGGCTGAGATGTCTATGTTGTGGCAGATGCATCAGCTCCATAGTAGCATGGCTTCTGTGCATAGGGAGTGTGACCATGCTCCTCCCTTGTCAGTTTATATAAAATATAAAAGTGATATTGTCTCTCAGAACCTTTATGGCCTTGTCCCTGATCACGGGTAGAAAATGTGAGCCTGCATCGTGGACTGCCCACAACTCCAGTAGGTTTATGTATAATGTTGATTCCGATGGGGACTAGTGTCCTTGGATTGTGTAGTTGTGCAGGTGTGCCCCCCAACCAACCAGAGAAGCATCCAGTGAGTGTATCATCGAACGAGGGTCTGTGCAAAGGTAACTCCTGTGCAAATGTTAGTGGTTGAGTCCACCAACGTAGAGAATTTTTTATTTTGGCTGTCATTATAAGACATTTGTTTATGCTGTGTCTGTGTGGAATATATACTGTCCTTGCAGGAATCACATGTGCAGTCTGGCAAGTTTAATGACAAATGTCGTTGCTGACATATGGCCTAACAGTTGGAGGCAGGTCCTGGCCAACGTCTGTGGGGTGGCCTGCATTATGGTTATTAGATTAAATAGAATGGTAAATCTGTATCAGAGCAGAGAGGCTTTAGCTTTCAAAGAGTCAACATAGGCCCCAATAAACTCCAGGGTCTGCACAGGTGTAAATGTTGATTTTTGTTCGTTTATTTGTAGACCTAGCTGTGTGAAGAGAGCTACTGTCTTTTGGGTAGCTTCCAGTGCCTCTTCTCAAGTCGACGGTTTGAGTAAGCAATTGTCCAGATCAGGAAATATTATGACTCCTTGTCTGTGGAGGTAAGCTGCCACCACCACAAGAACTTTGAGACTACCCATGGAGAAGTGGATAATCTGAAAGGGAGTACTTTGTACTGGAAACAATCTGTTTCCAGAACAAACTTGAGAAACCTCCTGTGTGAGGGATGTATCGTTATGAGGACATTTGCATCCTGGAGGTTGACAGCTGAGAACCAGTCCCCTTGTTCTAGTGCTGGAATTATTGTTGCTAGTGTGACCATCTTGAATCACAGGGTTTTCATGAATTTATTAAATGGGCCTCCATTCTCCAGGTTTTTTTCTGGATTAGAAAATAATGGGAGTAGAAACCCTTCCCTCTGTGTTTTGTTGGTACTGGTTCTACTGTGCCTAGGTGTATGAGATGGTTCATCTCCTACTGCAGTAGATGTTCGTGAGAAGGGTCCCTGAAGAGAGAGAGGAAGGGAGGCTGGTTAGCGGAGATTTGGAGATAAATTGGATGAAATAGCCAGTCTTGATGATTTCTAATTGTCTGATGTGATGTTTCACCATGCTGGATGAAATGGAGTCAGATGGTCTCCAAATGGATGGATGGTATTGGATGGGTCCAGCAATAGAAAAAGTGAAAGATGTCTCTCTGGTCCTTGACCAAACCCTCAAAATTGTTGTTTAGAGGGAGGGTTGTTGGGATGTTGAGGGCTGGAAAGGGAGTGGTTTTCATCTTGCGGGCCTCTGCCTGCACCTTTGGGGGTCATATTGCCTCTCAGGTTGTGTGTAGGGTGCATTGAGTAATACTTCCCATTTTTATTTCTGTGTATGCCCAAGAATCTCAGAGTCACCCTGGAGTCCTTCAAAGTGTGAAGGGACTCATCTGTTTTGGCTGCGAACAGTTGGGACCTTTGAAAGGAGATCCTCGACAGCTGATTATGCAGACAGGAAGCATGTGCCATTACTACGGCATGGCGATGGAATGTGCCACTATGTCTAAGTCCACTGAAGCTTGTAAATCTGTGTGAGCTAGGAGCTGACCCTTGGATATAAATGCTTTCAATAGTTCTTTTTCCTTTTTTAAGGTGTTCAATAAAGTCAGATATTTTTGAGTAATTGGAGTGATTGTATTTGGCTATTAGTGCTTCAGAGTTAGTGGTCCTGAACTGTAGGGTGGCTGAAAAGTAAGCTTTGCGCCCCAAAAGGTCCAACCTCTTCTAGTCTTGGTAATATGGGATGAATCTGGAGTGGTTGTCTACGCCACTCATTTACAGCCTTTACCACCAGAGAGTTTGGTGTGGGGGTCTGAAAATAGAAATTCTATCCCTTTGGAAGGGACATAGTATTTTTTATCTGCTCGTTTGCAGATAAAATTGTTGCTGGGGTCTTGCACATGGTCTTGGCTGGGTCCATGAGAGCCTCATTTACTGGGAGGGCAATCTTTGAGAAGGCTGAAGTTTGAAGGATGTCCAGCAACTTATGTTGGAACTCTGCAACTTCTCCCAGTGGTATCTCCAGGGAATCTGCAATCCTCTTAAATGGTTCCTGGAACTGTTCAAAGTCATCCCCTGTCATTGAAGGTGGGGGCAGAATAGCTTAATCAGGAGAGGAAGATGAAAAATTGGCAGCTGGTTTGATTTCCTGATCTAAAGTCTCCAAGTGCTTGACTGCCTCTTCCAGAGCTTCAGAGGGCCCAGGAACAGAGGGTGAATGGGAATGCCTTGACTTCTCCCTGAGTGGACTGGGAGGTTTAGGATAGCGTTGGCAGTACGCTGCCCATGGACACAGGCGCCAACTTCTCCTGGTGCCAGTGGCTGCTCACTCCCCCCTGCCCTGCCCCCATTCCAAACCTTTCCCCTAAGTCCCTGTCCCAACTCCACCCCCTCGCCCTTATTGGACTCCTTCCCCAAATCCCCGCTCTGGCCCTGCCTCCTTCCTTGAGAGCATGCTGTGTTTCTGTTCCTCCCCTCTCCCTCCCACAGCTTGTTACACCATGAAACAGCTGTTTCACAGTGGCAATCCCTGGGAGGAGAAGCAGGGACATGGCACGCGCAGGGGAGAAGGTGGCAGAGGTGAGCTGGGACGGGGAGCTTGGCTGCCAGTGGGCGCACAGCTCCAACCAATTTTTCCCCGTGGGTACTCCACCCCTGGAGCACCCACGGAGTCGGTGCCTATGCCCATGGATCGAAGTAAGGCTACTGTGGTGGAAAAGGCATAGGTGTCAGCATCTATGAGTTATACCTATCTCATAGAACTGGAAGGGACCTTGAAGGTCATTGAGTCCAGTCCCCTGCCTTCACTAGCAGGACCAAGTACTGAATTTGCCCCAGATCCTTAAATTGCCCCCTCAAGGATTGAACTCACAACCCTGGGTTTAGCAGGCCAATGCTCAAACCACTGAGCTATCCCTCCACCCTAGTTTCAGGTCTTCGGTGGTATTCATGGGGACTGTGGTGGATGTGCTCTAGTAGCTGTGTGGATAGGCAAGGAGTGATGGCAAGAGTAGATTTCTCCTTCATCTTTATCCTCATCCTTGTCACTGGATAAAGTAGGAGCTGAACTGGGAGATATGGTAAGTTGGCATGGTACCAAGCGTGCTGGAGTAAAGTTGGTACCGAGGAGTGGAGATTCCAGTGCTGAAGAGACCAGAAGATCTTTATGACAAAGAAATTGCTGCGGTACCGAGAAGGATGTAGTCGTCGGTACCAATGCCTTTACCACGTTTGCGGGTGCCAAGGGTCATGTGCTACCACTGCCAAGCTGCTTGGTGCTGCATGGTTGAGCAGCTCCAGTGGCACCTTTTTCCAGCCAGCCTGCTTAGGGTCTTTGTCTTGCATGGTACCTACGCTACTAGGTGGTCCCGCTACCCCAGAAGTGGACAGTCTTAGTGTAGTCAGTACCGATGGGGTTTGACAGGTTGGAGAATGTCTCTTTTTGGTGGATTCCCAAGGAGGGGCATTTGGAGTCAGTTTCTTTATCGCCTTTTTGGTGGAATGCTCTTTCCGCTGAGAAGGTGGTGGAGAACCACTGTCAGATGCCACAACTGGAGATCAGTTCCCAAAAGGGGTCTGTGATCCTGGATCAGATGCTGGGCACAGAGACTTCTCCATCATGAGGGATTTTAGCTGTAGCTTCCTTGCTTTCCTGGTGTGAGTAAAATGGGATCTTAAAGCAAAACTGTCTAGTTACATTGCAACAATACCCTCACCTCGTAACATTGCATTTTACCAGTTGATTGAAGAGATAAATAATGATCTTATGTACAACAACAGGGGTAGGCAACCTATGGCACACGAGCTGATTTTCAGTGGCACTCACACTGCCCAGGTCCTGGCCACCAGTCCGGGGGGCTCTGCATTTTAATTTAATTTTAAGTGAAGCTTCTTAAACATTTAAAAAACCTTATTTACTTTACATACAATAATAGTTTAGTTTATTATAGACTTATATGAAGAGACCTTCTAAAAAGGTTAAAATGTATTACTGGCACACAAAACCTTAAATTAGAGTGAATAAATGAAGACTCGGCACACCACTTCTGAAAGGTTGCCGACCCCTGTACAACAAGAAGGCTCTTCTCCTGTACAAGTTGCTACAAACATAAAACCCTACTTCCTCAGATGCAGAAACTGAGTCAACCTGCTAGAGACATTGTCCTCACTCCATGAGCTCTGAGCAGCAACTGACTCTGTTCCGCACTGCAGCTCTTTTTATATGGGCTGCTGAGCCTGGATTGGCTGCTCCCTGAAGTGCTTCTCTTGATTGGCTCCACTCCATGCAATCTCTCTGTCATTTGGAGGACTCACCTTCACTTCCTGGGGTAGAGTATGGTAGGAGCCCGGGGCCTCCCTTAACCCCTTCCACTCCTGTGTGGTGTGGACATCCCATCACACAGTGCAATAACATTAGCTGAGGCTATCCTAGCTGCTAGTAATCTGAACCAGGAACTTAAGTCATTCAAATGTTTTGTGGATATTCTTCTGGTAAGTGAACCTGGTGAATAGCTGTCAAATGAACAAGTGGTTGTGTATAATACCACTTCCAATTCTTTGGTCTGAAATAGCCAAAATGAAAGCCCCAGAATATTATCCAAAGCTCAATGATTGTAGTTTACACAGGTCACCTGCCTTTATACCCCAATTAGTGCAGGAGGTTTTGTCCTTTGGTTGATAAAGAGGCGCACAATTCAGCCAGCAATGAGTATCACCCTTCAGAAGACATTCAGAGAAGGTGATTCTTAGTTGAGGAATACATACAAAATGATCACACCACTGTCCATGACCAATTTTCCCTCCAC
The DNA here is from genome assembly GCF_025201925.1 of Gopherus flavomarginatus. Lineage (NCBI taxonomy): Eukaryota > Metazoa > Chordata > Testudines > Testudinidae > Gopherus > Gopherus flavomarginatus. Next base: position 207,424,341 of record NC_066618.1, read on the forward strand.
AGAACTGTGTACATGCCAAGGCAATGAAGACTGGACAACCCATGCACTCTTGACAGAGATCCTAATGATGAACAAGATGATGATAATGATGTTGACTAAAAATATCATCAGCACTATTGCATTTCAATAATATCCGTAAAAATTTATTATTAGAGTTTATTTTACCCTTTAGATTGTTGTTGTGTTGCTTTGAAGTCAGAAAGCAATCCAATTTTATGTCTTGAAATAATACACGGAGACAGTAAATTAACAGAAACAAATGCACTATATAAAGTGGTCATTTTAATGTGTTGATGGTATCATTGTTTATCCCTGCTTCTATGGTAATAACACCATTTGACAACTCGTCATCATAGTTCATCTTAAAGAGACATAATTAGCTTTCAAATGATGTACATATACGTAGAGAGGGTACATAGGTTGATCAAATCATTGGTGTCTGCTGTTCACCTAATACCAACATTTAAAGGACTAGAGGTACCATACTGTCTTCTTTATCTAAGAAAGGTAATCCAGAATTACGGTTTCATTATTTACAAGGATTCTGTATATTTTCATTGTCTGTACGTAAATACTGACTAAAGTATACAAAAGTTCTAACTCCACTAGTCCACTGAATTTAATATATAATTTTTACTGCCTTTCTAATGTAATTTTTTTAAGTTTCATATAATATGTATTTAGTTTTGCCATTATAAACTAAGCCACAATTGCAGGGATTATGCAGAACATGGTTTATTTAAATAGTAAAAGAATATGAACTCTAAAATCTTTGGACACTACCAAACTATAGCTGTTTCACTAAACTAAATTAAAGGACCTCAATACCACTAGATTTGTTCTAAGAATCTTGGATTATAAATTAGAATATGTTTATTTAGGTTTATAAAATATAAAAGGACACCCACCCAACATCCTGGGCACTTATACACAACTTTATTTAAAATAAAATCATAATGGACTGAACATCTCACCAAATACATATACTTCAAACAATCATAAAATAAGGTCCCTTCACACTGGTAAGACTATAAGGACCCTCTAGTTCTCAGCTAACCTCTCCACAACCACCTATGAAAAGAGATGCAGCATCCCTGAAAGACTAACAGGTATGGGATATTTTGGACTGCAAAAGAAGAATTCCAAACTCAAGGATCCCTCATGAAGAAAGCTGTGCCTGGAACTACCACTTGTGTATATCGCCTATGCTGATCTCAATGGAGCAGTATGGCATAGAGAGACAGGCAAACTCATAGGTAATCAGATTCTAACCCATTTGGAAATGTACAGATTAAAGCCAACACCTTGAATTCACCTGGACACTTGTCAGCATTAACTGCAGATCATGAAACACTGGTATAATGTGCTGCTGGCAAAAAACTGCTGCATTCTTAATTTACTTTAGTTTCTGAGTGGTCTTTTGTTTATGACTACCTAAAATTTCCTCTACTTGTTTAATAAAACAGATTTTGAAACATTTCCAATGCACTATTAATTGAAATAATAGGTGCAGTTAGAGATTTGCTCAGAAGTTGCAGAATTTGCAAAAACAAAAACTCACACCAAAAAGATAACAAGCAAAAACCACCCAAATGTTTTCTCTACATTCAAAAAATTTTGCTAATCATTTCTCTTTGATATGTTTTATAATGATTTATTATGCATACACACTCTCATACACGTCGGTAATGCATCTAAAAATTGCAGCTCAATCTTCCTAGAATCTTACCATAAGCCTATGCAGCATAACCAGCATCAAACAAGCAGGAAAAAACAATCTCTGTTAATGGAGGGCATACTTAATGGTTCCAGTATTGAGAACAACAATCATTCAAAATGATGAGATTTTTAAAATTATAGGTTTGGAGGTTTTGTTTTATTTCCCTTCTGGTTTATTTTTATCCTTTGGTCATATTATAAAGCTTTTCTCTGCAACCATGAAGGCTAGAAGCTATTTTAAACAAAACAAAAACAAACAAAATTAAAAAAAACAAACCCAAAACCACCCAAGAAAACCAGTATCATCAACAACAAAAACAACATTAAAAGCTTTGATTCTCACATAATCGCATGGACTCCAGAAGTTGGAGTTTTAAGAAAAACACCAAATATCACAAGAATTGGCAACTTTATGAGTTCATTGGAAACAACTATTTGTTGCAATTTAGATTCATTGACCATCTTAGGTCCCTGTGTTACCTTCCTAACTGGAGTGAATTGACAGCTGTAGTTCTCCAGCAGCTATTCTTACTACATGTTTGCCAACTTACACATGCAAAAATTCTCAACAAATGGGGATCACTGCCTCTAAACGTGTCAGATGTAATTGTGTAGTAAGAAAATTACAAAGTACCACTAAAAGAATTCGTTGTGTAAATCCATTTCAATTTTCGTCCCCACAATATTCTATCAATAATGGAAGAATTGAACCTAATTCCGCGTTTCCATATTAAGGAACTCTTGAAGGAGCAGAACTTAGTAGTCAAGTAGTTACTACTTAAGTTATACAGACTGTGTACGAAAGATTCAGCTTGTCTCAAGAGGTATATACGAAACCAGGGGTTCTCATACAGGGATACATCAGCCACTATTGATGTATGAAGAGCACGCTGTGAACATGGCTCCTTTTTTTCTAGCTGCTTCATTACTTTAATAGACCATTAAAAATGCATTACATTCTTTCCAAATATTTCTTTTCCATGTAAGTGAATTCTAAGATTTCAAGTGGAAAGCGAAGTGTCCATGAATTAATTTCCTATATTTTATAAATATATGGCCCAGATATGGAAAAAATTGAGCATTCTTGTGCTAAATAACCCTCTGTGATACTTCAAGAAAGGTACAGCATGTATTCCCCAAAGCTCCTGCTGCCATCTACCAAGTGGGCCACCTACAGTGCTACATTGTGGCAGCGTGACCTTAAGCACTCAAGAACCACTAGCAAAAAGCATTCTACAAATGTGTAGAAGAGGGAAGTGGGAAGGGAAGGATAAAGTTTGGAGGCTCTCTGCCCATTCTCCCACACTCTGCCACACACCTACATAAGACCAGCCAGAATTTTGTCCAAAGTATTAAAAAGAAACAAAAATGGTTATGAAAAATTAAAGTTGTTTTTTTTAAAAGAACACTTACTTACCTTGCAGTAACTGTGGTTCTTCGAGACTTGTTGTCCACATGGACTCTACTCTTTGTTCACATGTGCATCATGCACAAGAAATCACATTCTTTGGCCAGTGGTGTCCACTGGGGCCGTGTCTGCATCCTAGATATCCTTGCATCCCCCCAATCCAAAGACATAATGGGTGAAGGGGTCCAACCTTCCCTCAGTTCCTTCGCCAATTCAGAATTCTAGAGGAGGACTTCATATTAGTCTGAAAGGAGGGTGGGTTATGGAAATCTATCACAATTACTATAAGGTAAGTAACTGCATTTTCTTCTTCAAGTAACTGTCCATGTGGATTCCACTACTGTTGACTACTTTGCCTGAAGATGGGTATAAGACGGGAACAAATAATGATTGCAGGACAAACCTACCACAACAGGCATCTCATCTGGAAGCCTGTCAAAGAATAATGTCTTGTAAATGTGTCAGTTCAGCTCTATATAGCAGCCCTGAGAATTTCAGAAATAAGGACACTCTTCATGCAGGATACGCTGCCTGAGGTCTAGTGGAATGAGCTACTCTCATCTGAAGGCTGGCTGACAAGTAGACTTTACATCCAAACAGGTCAAGCTTTCTCCCTAGGTGTTGATATGGGAAACCCTAGTTGTCTGGATTTCTTCTTGCCAGCAGCTACAAAAAGAGATCCTGACGCTGGCTGAAAATAAGAGTACTCAAATTGGAAGAAACCCTGAAAGGGAGGTTCAATAGCTACTAGGTTGTCTATCCCAGGGTACTCAGTTAGGGCCAAGGTTGAGAGGGATATGAATACTGGATTGGTGACTAGAGAGAGAATACTAGGGGGGCTGTTCTCTACGTGATCCAAAATCTGCCACCTTACTAACAATTACTTGCTTCTGTATATATTAAAGAGATAGAAGGAGAAAGATAAAAACATGAAGAATTTGTTTTGGAAAAGAAATATGGAAATATATGTATATTTAAAAAATAATAAAATCCAATACTATAGGCAAAATTGAGATTTAAAATGTTGATAGTGTTCCTCTAAAATTGTAGCAGTACAGTATATTCTTAAAATAATCCGATATTAGAATTACAAATTTTTAGAAAGTTCTATACTATTTAGTGTATCTAATGAAACAAATGTTTAAATATGACAATGCTAGGAAGATAGGCCCAAAGTCTGACTTGCTTTTCTTTTCTTTTCACTTCTATTTGCAAAGTTCATGCAGTTTTTCATATATAGGCCTTATTTGACATGAATGTTGATGCTAAAAAGCCCTCAACACAACCAAGAGCAGCAATCCAGTACTCCTGAGTACAGAACAAGTTAGTATGTTCAGATCACTGAGGGGAGAGAAAAAAGGTCCTAATCCAGTAGAATGGAGCGATACATATTTATCTTTAACCTGTAAATCCTACTTGAACTCAACTGGACTGCTCAGAATGCTTAAATGCTATGTTGAATCAGGCCCAAAATTAGTAAGGCAATAGATTTCAGTTTACAGCTCTCAAGGGACTAGAGAACAGTGAATAAATAAATTTGAAAAATAATGAACATATCCTGATGATGTTCTTTTAAGGGAAAAATTATGTAAGTAAAACAGTCATTTGAAATATTTGATTATTTACAAAGTGTAACAGCGCAAAGCAAAGTGGGGAGGAAGAACAGTAAAAGACAAATGGAAATAACCCAGAATAAATGCTGCACAGAGTGAATGAAGTTACTTAAAAATGTCTTCTGGACTAAGAATTCTAAGAAAAAAAAATCCTTAATCTTTTGATAATCTTGCCTTTCCTTTTTCTTCGCAACTTTATGAATGACTGATTAACCTGGTACAATATGTTGCAACTCTGAATTAGGTACTCCCTGATAAGGAAATGAGCAAATCTGTGGTTGCCAAAGTGAAGACAATATAGTGAAAGACTGATACATCCAATTATTTTTCACATTCTTCGTTAAATTAAATGTTTGTTCTATAAATCAGCATTAGCACCTCGCCCAAACACTATACTGCAGGAATCTTGCTCTTCTTTGAATACAGAGAACCAGATGTCTCAAAGTGAAAAAGCAATTTATACACTCCTACTGCTTAAATCTCAGTAGAGATCGTGATGAATTAGGACATATCTGTGTGTTTGTTCATGAGGAGTTACTTTTAAGGAATCAAATCAAATGACTCTGTTAAGGGAGAAATCAATAGGAAACAAACCAATGGCAAAAATAAGACACCTGGGGTAAACAGGTTGGGGGCCAGGCTAGATTGAGGCTGGGACAGGGACACCGCTTCCCCAGCCAGTACCTGGCTGCAGTGGGTCCCTGGGCGGGTTCCCTGAGTGCCTGTGTGGCCCTAATAAGGCTGCTGAGCAGCCACACATCTTACAGGAAACTTAAGTGCAAGGTCATGAATTTAGGAACAAACAACAAAATTTTTTGCTAAACGCTTGGGACATATCATTTGGAAGTGACAGAGGAGGAGAAAGACCTGGGTGTATTGGTTGATAACAGGATGACTATGACCCACCAATGTGATGTAACTGTGAAAAAAGGCCAATGCAGTCCTAGGATGCATCAGGTGAGGCATTTCCAGTAGAGACAGAAAGGTGTTAGTACTGTTATACAAGGCACTGGTGGCACTTCATTGGAATAGTGTGTGCAATTTTGGTCTCCAATGTTTAAGAAAGATGAATTCAAGCTGGAACAGATGTAGAGAAGAGCTACTTAGGATGATCTTAAGTATGGAAAACCTACCTTATGAGAGGAGATTCAAAGAGTTTGGCTTGTTTAGCCTAACCAAAAGAAGGCTGAGTGGAGATGTGACTGCTCTTTATAAATACATCAGAGGGATAAATACCAGGAAGGGAGATCAGTTATTTAATTAAGTGCCAATATGGACATGAGACCAAAAGGATATAAATTGGCCATTAACAAATTTAGGCTTGAGATTAGATTAATGTTTCTAACCATGAGAAGAGTGAAATTCTGGAACAGCCTTACAAGAGATGCAGTGGGGGCAAAAAACCTAACTGGCTTCAAGACTGAACTTGATAAGTTTATGGAGGGGATGGTATGATGAGACTGCCTACAGTTCCATGTAGCCGATCTACAACTGCTAGCAGCAAATGTCTCTAATGGCTAGTGATGGGACACTTGATGGGGAGGGATATGAATTACTATAGAGAATTCTTTCCCAGGTGTCTGATTGGTGGGACTTACCCACATGTTCAGGATCACCACATTTGGGATCGGGAAGGAATTTTCCCCTGGGTCAGATTGGCAGAGACCCTGGGTTGCCTTCCTTTGCAGCATTGAGTACAGGTCACTTGAATGTTTAAACTAGTGTAAATGGTGGATTCCTTGTAACTTGGAGTCTTTAAATCATGATTTTAGAACTTCAGTAACTCAGCCAGAGGGTAGGGGTCTATTACAACAATTGGTAGGTGAGGTCCTGTGGCCTTCAACATGCTGGAGGTCAGACTAGATCATCATGATGGTCCTTCCTGCCCTTAAAGCAGTCGTCCCCAACCTTTTCGTCTGGCAGGCGCCAGACGAAGGACCGTGGCGGTGGTCGAGCATCTGCTGAAATGCCGCTGAAATTCGGCGGCATTTCGGTGGATGCTCGACTGCTGACCAGGACGCGGGCGCATTTAGATGCCCCCGCGGGTGTCAGGTCTTCAGTGGGTTTACAGGTGTCAAATACAGTTGGCCTGTTGGATTAAGGCAACTGAGGGGCTGCAGCCCAGAGATCCAGTCTGAGAGTAGATGGACTTTGTGTTTCTACTCTGAGTGGGGTGCAGGAAGCCAGATGTGTCACCTATGGGGTAATACTTCAGAGGACTAAAAAGGGTCTAAGGTGCAGTTTGTTCTATAACTATGACAGAACCTCTCTGTTAAACTTGTATGTACGACCATCATGAGAAAGATTTGTGCCTATACATGTTCTCCTGTCTGTGCACAGTTGCTAATTATTACACTTAGGGTTTCTGTGTGTGTGTTCCAGGAACAGCTACCCCATTTTTACTTCACTTTTATCCTCAGTTAGCTTAAGACATGTTTAAAAGTTCACATCAGTACTCACTAAACCCACATCCAGTTAAACTCTTCAGTTTAGCTCCATCTTCTCTTACTGTATGAAGACAAATAATCTGATGTCAAAAGTTCCTTATTAAAGCAGAATAATTAACTAGAGAGTGGGCTTTACTAGCTTTAAGGATTTCTGTTTGCAGCAACAGGGACAATTTAATTTCTAAACCGATTTAAAACTACATGTCTTAAAAATGAGGGAAGATGAATAAGTTTTAAAAAAAATGTTTCTTTCATTTTAAGAAATACAAATGTATAACAGTTAAATTGGTTGAGGTAATTACTTTAAATGTATTCCTTCACTGGCTTCAGAATATTCCTGCCCCCCACTCTCCATCTTGAATTTCCATCAATTCACTGAAAAATGATGTCAGATTGTTTTTGTCACACTAGAAATAACAATCTTATTATACAATACTCCATTTGTTGCTAAACCTTAGCAGCAGAAACACTGTTACACTATGCTTCATTACTACTACTACTAGAAATTTATTTTATATTTTTATGTTAATTATAATTAAAATTAATCAACATTGTTAATCATGTAAGACACAAAATATTTTTTCTATTACCTTGTCATTGTCAGAAGTAAAAGCTATTTAATACAAAATAATTGACAAGAAAAGTTGCAGCTGAAATCTCATGATAGTACTGTCCTTGGAAGCCAAGAATTTGAGCAGAGTTTTGATTTGTTCTGTTATAGACAAGATATACACTTCTTAAACAGTAAAAGCCAAAGTTTCAAAAAATGACCATCATTTGTGCAATGCACATTCACACACAAATGAGTATACATACACATCCAATTTGCATTCTTGCACAAGTGCATTCTATAAATTGCACGTATGCCTATGTCAGCAGACAACTGTGAATAATTGCAGAAAGGAGGAGGATTTGCAAATAGCAACACTCAAGCTGCTAGGTTCATGAAGGACTGATTTTATGTGTCTGAGGAGCTTTTGGATTCTTTCTTGCTCTTGACTGGAACCATTCTTTTGGGGATTAGAGACAAACCTCTAACAGAATCTCAGCCCAACAGAGAGGAATTGAAACCTGATTTTAGGAAATTTCTATTTTTCTAAAATCAACAAACTTCTTCAGGACATGATCAATCCATGAGAATTAATAGTTTCTATGATAAAAAAAATACTGTCCCCCAAATTCTTTAAGTGGAATAGAACTTCTTATTCTTCCACCTGGCATAGTTTAATTGAGGCCTTATTTATGTAGTGGTTGTGCTTGGGGTAATACACAAAGCCACATACCCTTATCTCATGCAATATGCAGCCTTAATTGTAACCATAATTATTATACAGCAATTCACGCACATATGTGATTTCTATTCTATAATTTCTATATAAAAAAAAATTACTACCAAATTTAGAGAGAGAGAAGGTAGGTGAGGTAATAACTTTGATTGAAGCAACTTCAGTTGATGGAAGGGACAACTTTTGAGCTTCACAGAGCTCTTCCTCATTTCCAAATTTAGAATAATCATGAAGCTATTATTTGCAAGTAAATACCATATCTCAATAATACACACTAATATAAAACCATGTATGGAACTATGTAATATGTAATTTACAATAAATGTTCAACCCAGATGAACATGTAATCATTAATCATTGGAGATAAAGCTTCATATTCATTGTTCAGGATGAGGGCAGAGATGTGTGGGCTATGGATACTGGAAGGGAACTAGCTGAGCGTGAGAATGTGTTCTGATAAGTGTAAAACAGATGATGTGCAGAATGCTTTATCTACTTATGTTTTGTTTTTTATTCTGTTAAAGCAATATGCAATTTTGCAACATCACCACATTATTTTTTTGTATGTAGAAATAAAAATATATAGATTATATTGACTAAAGAGTTCTGTTTTTTTTAGGGTTTAGATACTTTTACTTATTGGGTATAAAAACCTATGTACGTTGTTCGCTATATGTATAAGAAGGAAAGTCTCTGACCTTCACAGTCTCCTTAGTTAGTAAAATGTCATGTCACCATGTTTAGGTACAGAGTATAATATTTATAGGTAAATCTACCTATTTGCAAGTAATAGTCTCCATCTTCCCCAAATATTTAGTAATATAATTGTTGATTGTTAGAATAAAGATAAAAATACATTTTAAGGTTGCATTAATTAAATTACAAAAAATTAAGTTACAAATATTTTTAGTTCTTTGTTTCAGAAAGTATGATCTGAATGGGTCATTACTGCTGTAATTTCAAAATACATAATTTCTGATGAGGTTAATGTCAATGTGCCATGATCAAAAATGATGACAAGCACTATTTTAGCCTGAAATGACTGAAGAGTTATTATTGTCACTTGTTTTAATGAGACACACAAGGTATGTAAGGTAATATCTTTTATTGGACCCATGTCTGTTGGTGCAAGTTTCAAATTTCCAAGCTTCACAGAGCTTGCCTTTTGAAGGTATTGTGCAGGTTTCCTTTGAAGACATGGACTAAGAAGTCAGATATGGAATGATAACTTTGTGAAAAGTGTTTGCCAATAGGTGATAGTGTTTTTGTCTTTTATAATTTTTCTGTGTGAGTTCATACCAGAGTATAGCGGTTGTTTGGTTTCAACACATAGTGGTTGGGGCATCTGATGCACTGAATGAGGTACACCACAGGTTGTGATAGGCACTCATGAATCTTAAAAGTGGTCTGTGTGTGACTTCTGAGTCTCTACTCTCAAAGGAAACCTACACAACACTTTCGAAAGATGAGCCTGCAAACTTAAATTGATAACTCTGCTAAAATACTAAAAAAACATGGACTCCAAGACACTGGCTTTATGGCTAATTACAATTTGTAACACCCCCCACAGCCTGCTAAGCCCTTAATTGGCCACTTAATAATAAGTGGTCTCCTACATCATGAGTTCTCAACCTTTTTCTTTCTGAGGCCCCCCTCAACATGATATAAAAAGTCCATGGTCCAGCTGGACAGGGTCAATCCTTGGCATAGGCATAGTTTGACTTCTATTTTGGTGGTGAGGGGTCAAGGGCCAACAGGGCTTGAGCTAGCATTGCACAGTGAGGTCCAGGGAGAGAGTGCCACCTCCATCCCCTGATTCACCTCAGCAGGCCACCAGCCTGTCTGGGCTATGGGGGGATTCCACCAAAAATATATAACTCAAAGTGGTGACTCAGCTCAAAAAGTTTGAAAACCACTCAGGGTTCAGGGAGAGAGGGATAGCTAGCGGCTGTGTGCGGACAGGGGGGCAACTAGGGGCTGTGTGCAGGCTGGGGGGTGGCTCAGGATTCAGGGGGAGAGGGGCAGCTAGGGGCTGTGTGCGGGCAGGGGCGTAGCTCAGGATGCAGGAGGAGAGGGGTGGCTAGGGGCTGTGTGTGGGCAGAGGGGTAGCTCAGGGTACAGGGGGAGAGGAGCAGCTAGGGACTGTGTGCAGGCTGGGATGTAGCTTAGGGTGCAGGGAGAGAAGGGCAGCTAGGGACTGTGTGCAGGCTAGGAGGTAGGTCAGGGTTCAGGGGGAGAGGGGTAGCTAGGGGCTGTGTGCAGGCCTGGGGTAGCTCAGGGTGCAGAGAGAGAGGGGAAGCTAGGGGCTGTGTGCTGGGAGAGCTCCCCCTGCAGTGACTGCTCCCTGAGGACTCTGCCTTCCTGGAACCAGGTACCCTCACCCAGGCAGCTCTTACCGGTTGTGTGAGCAGTTAAAGGGGGCTGGGACCTGAGAAGCAGCCACAACCTTGACCACCAGCAGCAGAATGGGGAATGCCACGGCTGCCCAGTCCATAGCACCACTAGCCAGAGAGGCAGCTGCCCCACACTGGCTGGCTCTGGCGTCCCATCTAGGACCTGGCCAGGTCCTGAGGGAAAGAGGGAGGGCTGGAGTTGCCCCGGGACTGCCCCACTCTGGGTAAGGCACTGAAGTTTGGGGAGGCAACACCCGTGTGCCTCCCAACTCTGATCACGGGCTCAGAGCTTCTGCTCGCAGGAAGCACTGGAGCTCCTGGCTTCAGCCCTACGCCGCACCATTCCTGACTTCAGACCAGGAGGGCACCACGGCTCCCAGCTTCTGCCCTGAGTTGCTCCTGGCTTCAGATGGAAGGGGGGCAGGGCTCTCAGCTTCAGTCCTGGGGTGAGGGGGCGAGGAAAGGAGGACAGATTGTCTTACATCATGTGTGAATGTCTTATGTTTAACAATCTATCCCAACTTCTGTTTTGCTCAGATACTCTGGTTGTCTTCTCCAGACCTGAAGAAGAGCCCTGTGAAGCCTGAAACCTTGTACTTTACATGAACAGACACTGGTCCAATAAAAGGTATTTTCTTACCTACCTTGTCTCTCTCATATCCTGGAACCAACACGGGACAACAATATAGCAAACTATGGAAGATATCTTATTTTAAAGCAGAGAGCTAGAAAATACCTCAGGTCTGCAAGAAAACAATTACGAAACTGTTGAGGGTGGGGATTATTCCACAGAATAACATATAAGCAGGGTAAATTTTAAGGGGGTTTGGTACTTTAGAAAAGCTTAACTTAAATACAGTATCCGGTTATTGTTTTGTTTTAAATAAAGTCCGCCTATGAGGTAACATGAGTTACTTTGCAAATTATATGAACATTTTGTGTTGGGTGGACATCTACATTCATTATTTTCATTTACTTTCTCTCCTTAGCCCCTAGAGGCTTGTATCAGGCAACCCCATCATACTCAGGACTAGCCCTGGATTTTTATGGGCCAGTCAATGTACTTCATGGACTATCATGATAATATCTCTTAAGAGTAAATGTAGGTGTTCACCACCTTGCTGGCCTGAAGAACTTGAAACCCAAATCTGAATTCTCCTTGCAGTGCAATGTGCTAACACTACTAGGCAGGCCTAAAATTGGAAGTCACTAAGCACAAAACGAAAAACTCCTTTACATTATGATGTTATATATTCTGAATGTGCCATCATTAATGCAAGAAAAGTATTTTATCTTTATTCTATAAATATTTTATTTATCCAGCATATAGCAATCACATTCTACTACAATGCTTTCTGCCCTGTGCACAGTCATAAAGCCACTCCTGAAACTTGGACTCTCAATTAAAAGCAGAGCACGATAATAGTTTATTATTTCTTCACTGCATACTATTGCCACTCATGATGGTCGTAGGTGAGCATGACCCTCCACATACCTTTCCAATGAACAATATACACATATTGAAGATGCTGCTGCTGCTACAAGAAACTGAGGCCCACAGCTAGTAAAGGGAATACTCTGCTGCTGAACTAACTCAGCATTTCCAGTAGCTGGTTAATATTTCTTCAGTAATCAAATATGGAGATAAACCCACATTTTCTTATGAAGGCTTCATCAGTGCTAACAGTACCACAATAATAAGATCAGGTTCAGAGTTCAAATGTCCTTCATTCCACGGTAGCTACTTATCGGGTTTTTTGAACCATGTTCTTGAAGCATTTATTGTGTCTGTAAAGTGCAAATGTTACATCCAAATCAAGAAAGGATGCTTCAGACAGACATATCAGACATGAATACATGTGTTACTCTAGAAACTACTGAAAATGGCTCAGCTACTCAAGACAATTTTACAGTTTTTAATAATATACCAAATATCATGATATATCATGAGATAATTTAAATTAAGTACTGTTGAAAATAAGTCGACCATAAATGCTAAAGGAAACAATAAACGGCATGAAAAGTGTATCAGTTTTAATGAAAAACATGCAAAGTTTTTCCTATTTTAATTAAACTGAAAAGCTAACCTCACACACAAGCATCATTTCTTAAATTAAAGAAAACAGCATGATTTGGATAGTCACTGGAACACAGAATGACCTATAAAAACTACTGAACACATCCAGACTGTTAAACTGGACTTTTCAGAACTAAAAGTAAACATTGTAAAGGAAAGTTATTCTCCTTTGACTGTATAAACATAATTAAAGTTATCTTTTCAGATAAACACAGCTTATGGTAACTGTTAACAGTGCTGTTTCAAAGATTAAAGAAAATGTTTAATCCAGGTCAAATAGAAATCAGTATGTAATAATGTGGAATAGTGCAGGAAGTTTTAGCTTTTTATGCATGGAAAATAGCAAATAATTCTACCTTTATCTTAAAAAAAACTTTTAATAAGTCATAGATGACTGACAAAGAGTGAACACCTTCCGAACAAATTATATTGGAAGTATATAGTACTTCTCCCCCCCTCCCTTAATATTGAGCTATAGGTTATGTGCCTAGGTTCACTCCTGAATCTGATGTAGTTAGTGGCAGCAAGATCAGTCCCTCAGTTGTGTCTTGGAAAAATTTGACCTGTTCATAGACCTTCTGTTGAGAAGTGCTGCAAGAACAAGTATATTTTCCCTGCAGTGAAGAGACTGTACATTATTTTTCTAATATTTATGACTCTAGCTCAGTTTTGTTAGATTTCTGTTTGGAGATAGATATTTGCAGAGTCAGCTAAACAGAATAATTATATTTCTTATCACCATTTTTCTCTCTCCATCATGCATGCTGTCTTCTACAGAATCCAAGATTTCATTAGAAAACAAATGATCTGCTTATTTCTACAGCCACAATGGAAGCAATTAGCTATGAATTTTCAAACGAAAGCTTAGAGTAGTATAAAACAGCAACAAATGCAGATGCTCACCAATTTTGTAGAACTTGCACTCTAATGCACCTCCACTTTTTTGGGTTCCATGTAATAAGTTACTCAACTATTTAGAAAAAAGGTATGCATAATGTAAAGTAAAAAATATTGATAAGGGGACAGATTTCCATTTCCCAAGTATTAGCATAGATAGTAGGAATAAATTAAATACATTAACACCTTTTAATTTCCTTTAAGAATTGTTACGGGTTATTAAAATTACATTGGACTGAAACTTTTAGAAATATTATTTGGTGATATTGGAAGACAATAATTCCCTCAAATGTTCATAAAAACAAATAAAATGAAGCTTCTCCTCCTTACGCATTACCAGAAACACTGTACATCAGAATAGAGAACATGCTTGTCAAGAGGAAGTAAATTATTTCTTTTTCTATACAGGTCACCTGTTATATAGCTTTATAAATAGTGTGTAATGTTAACGTTCAGCTCTTGAAGAGGACTTCACAATATAATTTTAATGACGAAAAGAACTACAGAAACACAAAACAATCTATCCCTCAAAGAGCAGAGACTGCAAAAAAAAGCCGCAGAGAGAAAATAAGAATGGCAATAAATACATAAAATAAAACTAGGTCTTTAATAGTCAAGAAGTAAATACAAAAAAAAACCCTCTCAAATACCATTTTATTTCTGAAGCAAAGAGAACAAATGGAAACAGGCTTCTAAATTAATAGCAATAAAACATTCAGTAGGCTACCAACCAGAAAAGTAAGGAGATGCAAGTCTATTAGTTTATATTTGTTTCTTCATATTGGGCCAGAAATCATTCTCTGTTCCTAACATTTACTACATTATTTAACTGTCTGAAAATTTACACTTTTTTGGATTTTCAAAAAAATTCTTAATTATCTGGCATATAGTAACATGCCTCTTCAAGACTACAGTCCATACCTTTACACTGAAATAAGCATTGCCATGTACCTCAAACTATATTTAGCATAGCAAGAGCATGTGGAAAAGCAAGTCTTGTTTTATTCCATAGTGAATAAAAGAGAAACAGGCAGTGAACATCAGTACACCACAGAAGCCAACAAGAAATTAAATAGCAGAAAAAAGAGCCACATAGGACTTTAACAAAACTAATTATAATGCGGGAGTTCTGATTTAAGAGCAGTTCAACTAACAGCTCAATAGATTTCAGGATGTAGTTAAATGTGTAAAATGTTTTATATAAATCAGCTTTGAGTCTCACTTGCAGTAAGGTTCACAGAGTGGATAAATTTCACAAATCATGTAGATGAACTTAAAAAGTATACTAGACTTTCATTTAATAGTTGAATTTATGTTCAGAGAATAGACAGTGCACAAAATGGAAGAGAGATGGAAAAAGGTATATATCAATATATCCACAGGAACCACAAGAATGTTTAGTTACCCATATCTGAACAAATAACTCAGCAGCTCACATTTGTGTGTAATTCTGTGATATTGTACCCAAAACAGGTACTATCTAACCACGAATGCAACAAAAATGAAGATCGCTCACCTGTAACCAGAGTTCTTCGAGATGGACTCTGCATATGAGACGTGCTGACGGTGCAGCTTTGATGGTGGAACCTATTGAAAGCAGTGCCAACTGGAGCGCTCTCATGACTCTCCCAGCCTTCTCACTATAGTTCCTGATTCTGCGGGTGAGACTATAAAACAGGGCATGACACTCTGGCTGCCTCAGTTCCTTCCACCACCTTCTGAAGTCCAGTATTGCAATTAGGAATTTGAGGAAGTTAGGCAGAGAATGTGAATATGTAGAGTCCACCTTGAAGAACTTCAGTTATAGGTAAAGTAACTTTCATTTTCTACAAATGACCTCTGCATATTCTGGTTCATGGGACAGTTTGACAAGCAGTACTCCCATTCAAGGAAGGAGGGACATGGATTCCTAATTAAACAGGGATTGAAGTACTGTTCTGCCAAACTGAGCAGACAATATGGATGCTAAGTCCAGAAAGTAATGTTTTGTAAACCTATTTATGGAGTTCCTCGGGGTACAGCTCAACAGATCCCCATAAGGGGAATGTGTCTAATGCACGTCTAAAAGAAGGGTACCTAATTTCCTTTGGAAGACGGATGGATGCTAGCATATAGGTCTCCAGTATGCATAGTCTAACCCAGTTTGTTATGAGACTACTATAGCCCAAGCAGTCAGGTGTTGTGAATGAGGGTCTCAGTGATAAATCTATCCATTTTGTTGAGATAAGAGGTTTGGTGTGAGTGGTAGAGATTAGTAAAGTCCCTTGACTAGTTGAAGTAGGACCAGAAACCGCTGTTGTCTCAGCCATGCTGGAACAATTAGAATTACTTTGGCTTTCTCTTGTTTTATCTTCCTTATTATCCTCTGGTGAAAGGTAAAGGGAGGAGTGACAGATAGCTGAACCCCATGCATTGTCTTTGGGGACCACTGTATGACTTTTATGAATGATTTATGTATAAGGCTAAATTATAGTCATGGGCATTTTTAGTAAAAGTCATGGACAAGTCATGGGCAGTGAACAAAAATTCATGGCCGGTGACCTGTCTATGACTTGTACGATTAACCCGTAACTAAAACTTGTGCAGGGGCCCGTGGGTGCTCGGGGTGGGGGGGACAAAGTCTGGGGGCACCATGGGTGCTGGGGGTGTGGCCAGAACCCCAGCTGGTGCTGGGAGGGAGGGCGATGGCGCACAGCCTCGGACCCTTGCTGGTGCTGCGGGGAATTGTGTTAAGTGGGGCTGGTAGGCTCCTTACCCAGCACTGCAGCTCCTAGGAGGAGGGAAGGCCAGGGAGGGGGGGCTGCGTGCTGTCCCTGCTGAACTCTGGTTCTGCAGCTCCCATTGGCTGGGCACTGCAGCTAGGGGGAGCTGAAGGGGCAATTCCTGCAAGCAGGGACAGTGCGCAGAGCCCCCTGACCCCTCCTCCCAGGTCAGGAGTTCCAGGGTCATGCTGGCCACTTCTGAGGAGCCTTCTTTCCCACCCACCCCCCCCCCGGTAAGCACTGCTTCACACCCCAACTCCCTGCTCCAGCCTGAGCCCCCTCCCACCCCAAGCTGCCGTTGCTGTTGATCCAGGGGCTGCCCAAGTGTTCAGGCAGCCCCTCAGCCAGCCACACCAGCAGCTGCAAAAGTCATGGAGGTCATGGAAAGTCATGGAATCCATGACTTCCGTGACAGACATGTAGCCTTATTTATGTATGACTGTGTTCTACTCCATGGGGGAGGGATACCACAGTTTCTCCAAGAACTAAAAACAGTGGGGGTGATTAAGGAAAATCACTGAGACTGTAAATAACTCCAAAGAGGTACCACTCCTGGGGTGGTTTGGATATACTGGTTCAAACTGGGTTCTCCAGAGACTCAGAAACAATAAAAAGGGACTTTTGGTATAAAAAGATGAGCTTGCACTGACATATGGTCTACCTTTTGATTCAACAAACGGGTAAGACCTTTGGTGCTGGGGTCCCCACAAACCTGGAGGGAATGGTTGGAAGGAATTTAGCCTAACTAGACTCACCAGGTTTAGGATGTGTTTAAATCTGTTTATTATTTTTATACATTTTATCTGTAATACTTCTGTCTTTCAAATAAACATGCTCATGTTGAAAGAACCGTTTGGCAACTGGTAAATATTGGCATACACTGGTCATAGCCCTGGGAAATGGCACAGCGCAGGCGCTGGCCTTTCGTCAGATTGTCTTGCTGGGGATATCACAGTGCATGGCAGGAGGCTTTGCAGCTTTAGAACCCCTCAGTCAGAAGGGAGTGGGACACAAGTCCCTGCCCAGAGATAGGTGATGGCTGGAGGTCTGAAACCTTACTGGGAACTCCTGGAATGGATGACTGAGGGGAAATACAAGTACAGTTACTCTGAAACTGTGACAGGAGGGAAGGCATAAAGATAACTTTTCCCCTGTCTACCAGTATGTGTCTGAAAATGATGCTCTCCCTCAGTTTTTGAGCAGAATCTGGAATATTTTGTATTTTGCTCGTTTGTAAAGAAGTGTATATAAAGATGACCCCACAAGGCTCTCTTCAATAATTGATACCTTTAATGACCATTTGTTGAATCCCTACTCAGCTGATCTGCAAGGTTGTCATTTTTCCCTGCTAGGGAAATCTCACAACCTAAGCCAAGCACGATACCTATGAAAAATGACCAAAGCTACCACCCTTCCAAAAGCTGTTGAGGAATCAAACAATGCCCTTAGACTGTTTAACATGATGTTCTTCAGAAATAAGGGCACTGGCTAACTTCCTTTGCTCTTCAGGAAAGAGTCTTTTCATCTCTTCCCAAAGATGATACTGATAACTTGCCATTATGGCTTGATAATTTGACACACACATGCTCAATGTTGCTGATGAAAATATCTGCCTAGCGCACTGGGATTTTTTGCCTCCTTTATCAGATGGCATAGAGCAGGGGTTCACAAATTGTAGGTGGTATTTTTTTTAAGAAATTGGTACTTAACCCAATAAAATTTGAGAGCTGCTGATATAGAGTGCACTGTCCACCTCCAGACCTCTGCAAGCAGCAACCACAAGCAGGTTTGGCACCAGATGGATGTGAAAAAATAAAAAATTCCAGTGAGGCAACTGGTATAATTAATCTTTTTTCTTCAATATTGCCTCAATAGTGGACCATACTGTTTTTGTTGGTTGCAAGAGTCCCTCCAAAATCAGAAGAGTAACTATTTCCTTGGAAGGTAAACCAAGCAACCTGAAGATAGGATGAGAAATCTACTCAACTTTAACAAAGTAGATTTTAAGAGTCGTTGCCATCTTATGACCTAGTTTGTGAAACATGACTGCAGCTTTTGAAGGGGAAGATTCATCAATAATTCCCATATTTGCATACAGGAAAATCTGGTCCTCTAGCCCAGGGTCCATTTTCTGATAATCTTCTGGTACCACAGGGTTTCTCTTCTTCAAAAAGAGTGGGCTTGGGGTAATATTTGGGGATTGCTCTCTCCCCCTAAAAATATTAAACAAAGTCAGGGTAGTATCAGATCAGACAGATGAAATATTCCTGGAGCTCTAGTAGGAGAAGACTTCTTACTCCAGTGGGTGTGTTGCACTTCCTAATAATGCTTGGGAGAGAGCCAATAAGGCCATCAACCCCATAGAGATGCCAATCTGGCCGATAATCCATGCCCAGATCCACCTCATATCTGTTGAGATATGGATTTTGGTCCATATGTGTGTCAGAATATTTTTTCTTATGAGATGGAAGAAGTGGTAATCAGCTGGGTTGTTAAGACACAAAGTCTGACTGAGGATCTGACCTCAGATCCGAACTTGACTGCAGAAGATAGTGCAGTGGTTTTGAGTTTTAAACATTAGCCAGGATGGTCAGGGATGCAACCGCATACTCTGAGTGTTCCTAGCCTCTGACTGCCAGAAGCTAGAAGTGGATGGCAGAGGATGGATCACTCAGTGATTGCCTGTCCTGTTCATTCCCTTTGAAACATCCGGCATTGACCACTGTCAGAAGACAGGATTCGGGGCTAGATGGACCATTGGTTTTACAAAAGGGCAAAAGCATTTTTTAGGTGATCCTGCAGGAGCAGAGCTGGCCTTGGTGTAGGGCAATCAGGTTGGTTGCCGTAAGCACCAGTTTCTGGGATTGCCAAATCAACATCCAAGAGTGCATGGGGGATTTGCACTCTCACTGTCATAACTGATTGTCGTCTGGACTCAGAAATGAGGAATGGATCCAAGGTGTCACATACAGAAGCAGTTTCATCACTGGATGTCCAGGATGACATCGGTCTTGATTCAGGATCTGACAGTTTGAAAAAGAAAAATGGATCCAGTAACTACTGAATGTATTTTGGCTGTGCTCACAGAGAACTTTTTCTAAACCAAGTCTTTGTCTGGCATCAAAGTTCCTGGATCTGATGGGGGGAACTTCTGCAAATCGCCACTGTTTACAGAGGCTGTCACCAGAGAGGTGCCTCTGCTTTTTTATTTCAGATCTGATAGTTTAGGGTGTTTTGATTCTTTTCCTTGAAAGCACTAGAGGCTGATGCTGGTCTGTGCCCACACACGGATTCATGTGAAGTACTGGATCAGAGGGCTTGGCTTTCAAAGCCTGCTGAAAAAGCGCTGCCTTGAATCTGTTCTGCTAGTTATTATGTACCTTCCCGGTGAAAGTGCTGCTGATCAAGCATCTCGAGGGAGAGCGTCCCTATCTTGCAAATGGGCATCAGATGCCAGAAGGACCAAGGGGCAAGAAGCATACCTTTTGAAACCCAGCTTTTTGATGTGCAAGTGTGCCATAGGATCTGAGTAGAGAGGAATCAAAGTTCTGAAACTGCCTATGTTAACAAATTAGTTAATAATTTTCTAGAAATAAAACTTAACACTAATAAACCAATTAAGAACTAATTATTAACTCTAAAATCAAAGCTAAAGGTATCTAACACAAGGGTGGGGAAAATATGGCCTGCAGGTCAGATCCGGCCCGCCTAATATTTCTGTCCAGCCCGCCATGAGTAACATTTCTGTCTGGTGTCCTCTGCCCCCAGTCGCGATCTCCGACTCTGCGCTGCTAAAAGTGCTGCAGCATAGAACCCACACCACGGGTGGACCCACACAACTCCTGGAAGGGGGCAGCTGCTGCTGGCATATCTCTGCACACCCCTGGTGGGGGCAAGTGGGCAAGGTGGCACCCTCTGCTGCCCCCGGCCCCAGCAAAATCCTCACAGCTTTCATTGGACAGAAACCAGCCAATGGGAGCTGCAGGGGCGGTGCTTGCAGGCACAGACAATGCACCGAGACCTGCTGTCTCCCTCCCCACAAGGGCGTGCAGAGATGTGCCAGCAGTAGCTGGCCACAGTTGCTTCCTGCTGCGCTGCCGGCTGGGAGCCACCTGCGGTAAGCGCCTCCCAGCCAGAGCCTGCACCTCGCACCCCCCTCCTGCACCCAAACTTCCTCTCAGACCCTGCACTTCCTCCATTAATATAGCAGAAATATGCGGCACATGACAACTTACCAAAATGTGTGGAGTGGCCCCCTGTGAAAATTATTGCCCACTCCTGATCTAAAGGCACTAGCAAACAGGATCTGGGCCAGAGGCCCAGCATGGTTTCCTATCCACCAGCTACATTTGGAAGGAACTGAGACAGCCAGAGTGCCATGCTTCCTTTTATAGTTTCACCCTCAGAAAATTCAGGAACAGCAAGGGGAGGTACAGGAGAGGGCCACTCCAATGGCCACTGCTTTCTAAAGTTTTCACTGTGAGAAGTGTACCATTGGTGCATCCTATGAGTATAAATATGAAGAGACCACTCAAAAAAGAACCAGCAGTCTAGATGCTAGCAATACCTATACTGCCAAAACAATGGGACTAAGGTTTTCAGTGGACACTGTCAACGTTCTTAGTCCTAAATTAGACCAACAGCTGTGACATTATGTGTAGACACTTTGCACTATCTTTTTGTTGCATTCTTGTGTAAGTGGGCAAGATATCAAAATAGAAGAATTCTGCTCTCCAGGCATTTCAGCATTCCAGCAACACCATACTTTAATACCCTCACAAAAATGAAGCAGAACGAGCAGAGAGATGACGTGATTTATATCACATATACTGCACCTCACACAACAACGTACTTGGACTTTAAGAAAGCCTTTGACAAGGCCCTACATCAAAGGCTTTTAAGCAAAGTAGGCTGTCATGGAATAAGGAGGAAGGTCCTCTCATATCAGTAACAGGTTAAAAGATAGGAAACAAAGGGTAGGAATAAATAGTCATGGTGATTTATGCATGAGAATGTTTTAATTAGACAGGTACACAGATGAGGTAACTGAGTTTGAGCACAGTTACAGAAGAGAGGATAAAAGATAGGTGACTGACAACAGTTGAGTGGAGACGACACAGGGAACAAAATAGCAGAGACCACAGATTTAAAAAGTGTTACCCTGTCCCCAGGAGAGGTAACTTTCTTTCTTGCCTTATCTGTTTTTTGCATGAATATGTAATTCATAGGTGATAACAGCATTGTTTTAAAACATACCAAAATAAAGGCAAAAGGTAAACCGTTTAAGCCTAAATTGAAGTAGATCTTGTTTTTCATCCCACAGAGGCAAGGGCAAGAGGCTTTCACCTGAGGGGTGCACTCAGAGACTAGAAAGATGACAGAGAGCAGGTAACCCAGGACTTCCCCAAAGTTTTATGCAATTAATATTGCTTTTGTTACCATTTGCATTCCACAACACCCAGACCATAATAATAAATGTGCAGGATTTTTAGAGAAGCTGAAATATTCTATTCCCTTATTTTCAAACATTTTTCAAATATTAGTCTATTTTCTTATCAAACTCACTCTTAGAAGTACTGCTAAAAACCTTAAATACACAAAGAAAAGCTGTGGCAGAGAAGAGATTTTGTTGTCTGCTAAAAGTTAGCTTGCTCTGGCAAATAAAGTTCAGTAATAACACCTACTAGATGAAGCTAGCCATCATGCTACATACCAAGTCAGTTACTCTCAGGTATGGGGGACAGCAGATTGTGAGACACTGTAAGGAGGGATCTCTCTCTCTCTCTCTCTCTCTCACTCACTCACACACACAAGTGGTATCTGATGATTAAGGCACTGGGATGGAAGTCAGAAAACCTGGGTTCTATTCCTAGCTCTGCCACTGACTCTGCGGGATTTGAGTATGTCACAATGCCTCAGTTTCCCCATCTATAAAATGGATATAGTGATACTTACCTTCTTACCCTCAAAAACATAGAGATGCTTGGACAAAAAGAATTATTAATTATTACTACTATGGAGCACCACTGGTCTCCCTCTTCATAGACAGGATCCTCCCCCTTAAGCCACAATCATCCTGACCCTTTACAATCTGATCATAAGCCTTACTGTATAATATTATATTTGTCTTCCTTTCCTCTCTCAACCCCCTTGTGGAGCTGGCTCACTAGAGATATTTTAAAATTGTAGAAAAAAAAAAAAGATGAGAAAGTGATGTACACGAAATATATGGATGAGATCTAGGATTTTTTTTTAATATACAGTTTCTATTTGGCAAATTACCTGATTTTGAGCTGTTGGATAGACATACAGAATACCAACCACATTTACTTCTCATTTGTAATTGCAATATTACATTAGCAGGATTATCTTTTCATCACCTTCTTATTTCTTTCTTCACTCCATTTCCTGTCAAGCACAAAGAACTATCTGTATGATAGTTCACTCTAGCAGGGGTTTCATCATCATTTCAAACTGACATCTTCCTCCCATGCAAGATCTAGGAAAGAATCATATTAACCCTTTCACAACTAGGCATCTGTGAGGTGACTAACACACAATCAATAATCTTGCTCCCAACTGAGATCAATAGCAACACTGTCAATGGAAGCAAGATTGGGTATTAACTAGCTAGTTGCCAGGACTTTTGTGGGATTACCAGTAGCGCATGCTGTGGTGGGAAGAATGAATTTTTACCTATTGGGAGGCATGGTCAGGACTCCATATGGAGTCCATACTTGTTTCACCTTCCCTGCTACAGAACTGCCCAACCCAATCTGACTTTCTTAAATAACCTGCTATCTTATTAAGGGGGGCAATATCAGGTGGTTATGTTTAGGAGCAGTCAGAAACTTGCATGGAAGCAGGCAGTAGTGGAGAAATGGAAAGTAAAGCCTGTCGCAGAATGAGTGGGGTGGAATTGCATTGGTCTGTTGGAGTTGTGGGGGCACTTCATGACATTTTGGAGTGGTGGGAAGGCCAGGAAAATAACAAGGAAGTGAAAATGGTCTAATTTTACCTGGAGGGAAAAAGAAAAGTAACAGGAAGGGTGGAAGGAGAGAGATGAAGGAAGGAATGTACTCGTCTTCAGTGATCTGTGGGTTAATAACTAAATACGTAAAGAAGAATCAAATAAAAACCCCACCATTTTAAGTTATTTTTCAACACTTACAATAAAACTCACAAATTCTTCGGTACACTATTTCCAAACCAAGACAATTTTTATAAAATTGTCAAAGATTCAAGATACTTAGGAAGAATGTGATTTTTCAGGTAAGTAGAGAAGCTTCATTTTGTATACAGTACTATTTCCAGTCAACATATGGATTGGAAAAGGGCTTTATCCATATCCGTATTTCTGAGAACTAAAATAAAAATGGTCAACAACTAAAGCAAAAACACACGAGGTCTACCATAAGAGTATTTAAAGACAATATTTTGGATAAGCAGTTTAGACAGAAGAGTCATATGAATTGTCTAAAATATTCTATATTTTTACTATCTATAAGAGTCTACCCTATATTGATATATTTGTATATGATGTTTTGGACTCTTGCAATGTTTACTTTAGTACATATTAACAAACTGGAGAGGGATGTACTTTATGAACTATTTATCAGTTTTACAATGTGAGCAAACCCTGTTAATTTGCAAACAATAAAATAGGTCATTAATAGCCTGTCTTATGGACCAAAAAGCAGTGTGTGGGCAAAATGACAAGAACTGAAAAGTATTTTCTCAGCAACCTATAGTAAAGGATTTCATATCTGATTTGTAATTTCATACAAATTAGAAATACTAAAGATCTATTAATCTACCTAGCATACCACTCTAAGTAATTATTGCACAAAGTATATTAATCATGAAACTCGAAAAGTTAAATCAACTCAAACTATTGTAGCTAAAACACATTTCTAAAAATCCCAGATTCTTAAATATATTTACAGTAGTGAATTCTGTATATACACTTGCTAAAAAATTACATTAAGGGAGATGCAGCAAAATGAGGACATTTGTTGGTTTCCTCTAACATGGATGACAATGTCTCCCAGGAACTTTCAACCTCTCTTTTAGAATAGTAAAAAGGCAGGTCACTGTCCAAGCTGAAGTATTAAATTCATCCCATCTGTCATTTTGTGAAATAGTTACATTTGAGAAGGCACTTTAAAAGATTACACAATTCCCTAGCATTTGCTGTTCATTGTGAAAGCAAAGATTCTATACAGTCTGACTGACTTAAAAATAACTACATCCGATATTTGCATTTATAGTAAATAATTAGTATGATAATTGAAATAAGACTTTACAATAATACCAGCTCAAATATGCATCTGAAATTTATATATCCCAGAAGACAATTAACTCAGTCAAATTCAGTCAGAACACATTTACATTTATACTATAACACTAAATTAGCTAATCAATATTTAAAAGATATAAAACTCAACTTTTTCTAATCTTTCTGTGGATGTTGCCATGGCTGGATGTTCCTTCTGCATTTTTAAAAATCATCCGAACTACAGGCTATACAAAGAATATATTTTATTTACAATTTTTATAGCTGTTTCATAATCAAATAATTTTTAAAAAGATCACTGAAGTTCTCTAATTAAAGATGGAATCTTGCAGTCCAATTTCTATCTTCACAACTTCTGATAACAGAAGTAATAGATATCTTTATAACTATAATAGAAACATCTTTAAGTGCAAATTTATTTGAGAGAGAGAACATATAGTAAAGTTCTCATGACATCAGCTAGAACAAATTTAATACAGTACAAAGCCCGGATCAATAAAAAAGTGCACTTATTCCCTTTACCACCTAGAAGGTCGGACTAGAGATCTGGTGGTCTTTCCTAGCCTTAGACTCCATAACTGTAACTTTTACTTTCTTTGAGTTTCTGAATCAGTGCCTACCTTTGAAATCTGTACTGAGAAACAATGGAGGTGGCGGGAGGAAGAGGTGTTGGATTAATTCCCAATTTATCCAAATTCATGATAATATTGAATAAACAAAGAATAGCAAGCAGCTATCTTCAGATTCCTTTGTATTTTAGTTCTTTAATCATTACGGTGCTACATCTTTATTAGATCTTTTCAATTTTGTAGCTAAGCAGATGATTTTAGAGTCACATTCACATTTGTCCACAAAATATTTATAGCGAGTGGTTTCTCAATTTCGATGGCATAATTTTAAGTGTATCTGATGCTTTCCAATTGTTGTACCAATTATATTAGACTAGTAAAAACCAGCAGGATCTTATTAAAGGGGACAAGGCAAAGATGCCACATTTATTGTCAATACCATAATAAAATAAAAGATAACAGCAAAC
Organism: Gopherus flavomarginatus; assembly: GCF_025201925.1. Taxonomy (NCBI): domain Eukaryota; kingdom Metazoa; phylum Chordata; order Testudines; family Testudinidae; genus Gopherus; species Gopherus flavomarginatus. Next base: position 207,450,275 of record NC_066618.1, read on the forward strand.
AATGTTGTTTGGCTACTTATTCCTAGGATTACTTATATATATATCCATTCACACAATCATTCATACAGGTTCTATATAGATATTATAGTTACCAGCCTGAAGTATACTTTGAGGCTGCCTAGCTACTAATTTGAATAGTCTCATTTCCATTTTGATCAAGTGCTATATAACGTGAAAAACTCTACCCTGCTTGCTTTCTCACTATAAATAAAATAGAGCTGTATCACTGTTCAGTGGTTCCAGCAATAATACAATATAGGAAACTAATGTTTTACCTCAAAACAAACGAGCAAACAAAATTAAAACAACTCCACTGATATACTAAAAGCAAGTTTTAAATGAATATTCAAAATACAGAAACATCAAAATGCCAGTTCTAAAGTTGAAAATACATTTTTTTCTTCCACTAGCAATTCTCTTTTTCATTATATATGAAGTGGTATATTAAAATTATTGTAAGCCAAGGGGTGCACAAATTTCATTCAACTCAAGGCACATTGCCAAGAGTTTGAGGGCTATGCTTTATTTACATAAACTGAAGCAAATTAAGAGTCATCCTTATCTTAATCAAGTCAAACTGGAGTTTTATAGGATGGACTCTTAACCTTAATGAAGTCAATGTGTGTTTTGAAATTGACTTCAAAAGGGCCAGGAATTAAACCCTTAGTCTCTAGGGATTGCACCTTCCTGCTGCAAAGACATGGGCTGAGGAATTATACAAGTCCTTGGACATCATCTGATTTATTTTTCAAATAATTTGAAATATAATAGTTTAGCAATTAAGCTCTGAATGCTTGATTTAGAACATCCACTGAAGGTTATTTTAACCATTAGGTCTCACTTTATCCATGTTTCTTTGTAACAACTTTCCATAACAAGTATCCTCTTTTCTTTGCTACAGGTTTTCTTATGATTAGTTTGATAAGCAAAGAGCCAGATACAGTATCTAAGTGGCAGTATGAATATGAATTATATATCCCATAAACTGTGTTTATGAAATATTAAGGCTATACATTAAAACCACAATCCTGGAAATTTAAGCTAAGGTTCCAGCATCACAGTTAATTCAGACATGTTGTACATCTATTATATTTAAAGATATAGAGACAGTCACATATTAAAAAAGGACACCAAATATAAATTCAGCGTATTTTAAAAGAGTAAATTAAATGTAGCTACACATGCCACTGAACCCGCATGCAATTTTTATGTTTTACCAATCACATTTTCCTTGAGAATCTCTCCCCTGTTGCTGTGTTACAGAAGACAAAAACAAATGAAAACCAATTGCCAGTACACCAATTCCTGTCAAATGGACAAAGAAAAACTGGGGGGGAAAATAGAAAAAATATTTTCTTCCATACCTTTCGGTTATGGTACTCTTAGGTATTGCTTGTAAAAGAGTAGTTAAAAAGTCAGACAGTAGCGTGATTTTCAAGTTACGTTCCTGTATGTTACATATTTAATAATGAACAACAGAAACAGGAAGCAGCACTCCTGCAAAATGTGGTAAAAGTGGTAAGGCTAACATAGATCCAGTGGCTTTAGTGAAAGTTTTACCTGAATAAATTAATACTTACATAATTAGTATAATACTAATACTAGCTACATTGCAGGATCAGTTCCCTAAAGATTTTTTCATTAGACCTTTAACTTTTGCATTTCCTGAAATCGTTATTTTAACTGTGCAAACTTTGAGCTGTATTACTTGAGGGTTTTATAATTTAGTTTTATTTTCTAGATTTTGATTTCTCATTCTTTTTATAAATGATGGGGAAGAAAGAAGATTTTTTAAAACAACCCAGAAAGCACTTACTTGTTTGCAGGGATAAGGAGGGGCATGAGGTAAAAAGTTTGTGGACCACCCTGGTGCTAGGCACTGTACAAACATAGTAAGAGACAGTCCCTGTCCTAAACAGCTTAAAGCCTAAACAATTAAGACAAAGGATAAAAAGAGAAACAGAGGCATGAAGTGACTTGCTTAAGATCACACAACAGGTCAGTGGCAGTGCCAGAAATAGACCCAATTCAGTGTTCTATCCACTGGATCAAGCTCTCTCTCATAGCCTAATATTAATCGGCCCCTGGATGGCAACACACATGATAAATAACTGATTTTTATGCTTATATTTTTAAGTATATTGATCTTGTATGAATCATACATTTTAACATTATTACTTAATATAGTAAGCAAGATTTGCAATTTAGGTTTTCCAAAATATATGAAGCTCGGATGATGACCACTGTGGAAATAATTCTGTGTGTGGAACATAGGGTACAAATTCCTATTGTCTTTGTCTGCAACCCTACCAAACCTTGAACATAGCAGTTTTTTCTGGTTGTCACTTACCATGGACTTCCATAACCAAAGAAACAAACATTGCAACAATTCAAGATCTATGAAAACCCATAATGGAACTGAACTCTGAACTGAACACCCATAAAAGATTTACTGCAGTTTAAAATGTATTAAAACTGCTTCCATGGCAGCAAGCATTTACCAAACTTGAGGGAATTTTCCTCCCCCCATGAGAACATCAACTTTATTGTTAGAAACAGCTGATTTAGAGGATTCAGGGTACAATATTCTTTAACATTTCACTTTTGAAAATGAATTCACTCTAAATATAACAAATGGCTATATTAAAAATTTTAGTTCAATTATCGTGAAATACCACATGCTACTACCAACTGATATCTAAAAGGTTTGAACTAGGGCTGTCAAGCAATTAAAAATATTAATCACAATTAATTGTGATTAGTTGTGCTGTTAAACAATAGAATACCATTTATTTAAATATTTTTGCATGTTTTCTACATTTTCAAATATATTGATTTCAATTACAATAGAGAATACACAGTATACAGTGCTCACTTTATATATATATTTGATTGCAAATATTTGTACTGTAAAAACAAATGAAATAGTATTTTTCAAGTCATCTAATACAAGTACTGTAGTGCAATCTCTATCATGAAAGTCAAACTTATAAACGTAGAATTATGTACAAAAATGACTGCATTCAAAAATAAAACAATTTAAAACTTTAGAGCCTACAAGTCCAATCAGTCATACTTCGTGTTCAGCCAATTACTCAGACAAACAAATTTGTTTACATTTGCAGAAGATAATGCTGCCCACTACTTAATTACAAAGTCACCTGAAAGTGAGAATGGGCATTTGAATGGCACTGTTGTAGTTGGTGTCATACAATATTTATGTACCAGATGCACTAAATATTCATATGTCCCTTCATGCTTCAACCACCATTCCAGAGGATGTGTCCATGCTGATGACAGGTTCTGCTTGATAATGATCCAAAGCAGTAAGGACTGATGCATGTTCATTTTCACCATAGACTGTAAGGGTTAGAAGGGACCTCAGGAAGTCATATAGTCCAACCCCCTGCTCAAAGTAGGACCACTCCCCAGACAGATTTTTACCCCAGTTCCCTAAATGGCCCCCTTAAGGATTGAACTCACAACCCTGTATTTAAAGCAAACCAATGCTCAAACCACTAGCTATCCCACCCCTCAAAAAATAATTGGAGATATACCAATCTCCTAGAACAGGAAGGTACCTTGAAAGGTCATTGAGTCCAGCCCCCTTGCCTTCAGTAGCAGGACCAAGTATTGATTTTTACCCCAGATCCCTAAGTGGCCCCCTCAAGGGCTGAACTCACAACCCTGGGTTTAGCAGGCCAATGCTTAAACCACTGAGCTATCCCTCCCCCATCTGAGTGAGATGCCACCAACAGAAGGTTGATTTTCTTTTTTGGTGGTTCGGGTTCTGTAGTTTCCGCATCAGAGTGTTGCTCTTTTAAGACTTCAGAAAGCATGTTCCTTGCCTCGTCCCGCTCAGATTTTGGAAGGCACTTCCTATTCTTAAACCTTGGGTCGAGTGCTGTAGCTATCTTTAGAAATTTCACATTGGTATTTTCTTTGCATTTTGTCAAATTTGCAGTGAAAGTGTTCTTAAAACAAACAACATGTGCTGGGTCATCATCAAAGACTGCTATAACATCAAATATATGGCAGAATGAGAGTAAAACAGAGCAGAAGACATACAATACTCCCCCCAGGAGTTCAGTCACAAATTTAATTAATATTTTTTTAAACAAGCATCATCAGCGTGGAAGCATGTCCTCTGGAATGGTGGCCAAAGCATGAAGAGCATGAACCTTTAGCACATCTGGCATGTAAATATCTTGCGACACCGGCTACAACAGTGCCATGTGAATGTCTGTTCTCACTTTCAGGAGATATTGCAATTAAGTAATGGGCAGCATTATCTTCCCTAAATATAAAAAAAGTATTTGTCTTAGTGATTGGCTTAAGAAGAAGTAGGACTGAATGGGCTTGTAGTCTCTGAAGTTTTACTTTTTTTTTTTTTGAGTGCAGTTATGTAACCAAAAAAATCTACATTTACGTTGCACTTTCACGATAAAGAGATCACACTACAGTACTTGCATGAGGTTAATTGAAAAACACTCTCTTTTGTTTATCATTTTTACAGCGCAAATATGTGTAATAAAAAATAGTAAGTACTGTACACTTTGTATTCTGTGTTCTAACTGAAATCGAGATATTTGAAAATGTAGAAAAACATGCAAAATATTTAATAAATTTCAATTAGTATTCTATTCTTTAACAATGCAATTAAAACTGCAATTAATCATGATCATTTTTTTTTAGTTAATCGTGTGAGTTAACTGCGATTAATCGACAGCCCTAGTACTAACTTAATTTCCAGAATAACTAATGGGAGTCCTAGAACTGTAAATTCCAGCATTCATTTTTATCTTACAAAATAAGTGTCTTTTTATCTTGATCATTGTTTGTACCAAGTTCTTTATGTTTTGATACACTGTGATAATGCTTTACACAGACATCTGTTATGCATCCAGCTCATAAATGACCTTCAGTACAATTTACTGTAGTGTGTACTATACAGAGTTATTTGGTATCCACAGGAACAGTTACCAACTGATGTGTACTTCCTTCCCTAAAGAGCTTGTTTTGAATAATAAACTATTCCAGGGGGAAACACATTATCTTGTCTAATCAAATGTTAAAATGAGGCTAATTTCATTCCAGAGTTTTACTATGTATTACGGAAATGTGTGTGACAGTGACCTATCATTAAGTAATAACCAAAAAGGAAGATGGTGAAAACTGAGTAACAGAGACTGCACACATGAGTTTATAGCTACATTTAAAACTGTTTAAACAATTAATCAGAATAAAGGTAAGTGCACACCAAGACTTCTATTGTTTAGTAAATACATTTTATAAAAGGTTTATTTTTATGTAGCCTGTATAAAAGGTTTCTAACTATAAGTAGCATAACTTGGTCTAACTCTATACAGTTAGCTTAAAAATAAAAAAGTCTAAACTAACAGCAAAAGAAATTGTTCATGCAATATTAACATATTTTTGTTACTCTCTATGGATATTTAGTCAACTGACTATTTTCTGAGTAGTTAAAATTCAACCGTATGACAGAAAATGTATGTGCTAAAAAGCAACTCATCTACCTAACAGCACGCACATGTAGGGCAACATATTGTTGCATATCAGAGAGCTAGTGCCAAGTAAAAATATAACTCAGCCCTCCCTGGTGTCTCCTCTTCTGCAATAGAGCAGGATCAACCCAGCAATTCCCTAAAGTTCTTGTGCTGGGGGGAAAAGGTCTGGACACTCCCCCTTCCAATTTCTGCCAGCAGGGGAAAGGTGGGGGCAAGAGCAGTGAGGGAAGAGGAAGAAATGAAAGGAAGACATTTCAAAACCTTTTTCAAGCCCTCCCCAATCATCTTCTACAAGCCTCTTACTGAGTGTAGGGAGGAGAGGATCCCATAGCCTGGCAATCAACTATGGAGAGCGGGGAAAAATGGGATGGAAATTAGTTTGCTGGCACTGAAGAGTAGTAATTAGGAGGAAATAATATGTAAAGCTATTAAAAATATACTGTACTGATTGCAATGACTACAGCCTAGAGACAATATATATTTTACTAAGTTACTCTAATCTAAATAGATTCCCAAGACTGAAATATTACCCACATCTTTCAGACAATATACAGCAGCAATGTCAAGAATTATTTGCTTGAACTGGAAGCAAATATTTTACTTCTGCTGACCTGAGAGCCAGTCAGTCAATAGCTCTATACTCAATATTAATAGTACACTGATGTAATATGTTTGGGTGGTATAAAAGCCATATTGATTTAAGTCTGAGATAACCATATTACTTACAAATTGCAAAAAAGACAGTTACCTTTACCATAACTAGTGTTCTTCAAGATGTGTTGCTCATGTCATATTAGGTGTGTGTGCTTGCCGCATGCACCAGTGACGGAAGTTTTTCTCTTAGCATCCGTAGGGGAACAGCTCTGGTGTCTTTTGGAGTGGTGCCCACATGGTGTGGTATAAGGGGTGCCACCGGCTCCCCCCACCCTCAGTTCCTTCTTGCCAAAAACTCTGACAGTGGGGAAGGAGGGCGGGTTGTGGAATGGACATGAGCAGCTCATCTTGAAGAACACCAGTTACAGAACAGGTAACTATCTTTTCTTCTTCAAGTGCTTGCTCATGTCCATTCCATATTAGGTGATTCCAAAGCAGTACCTTGGAGGTGGGTAGGAGTTCATGGACGTGTAGATTGCAACACAGCTCTGCCAAACCCAGCGTCATCCTTGGCCTGGTGAGCGATGGCATAATGAGCGGTAAACGTGTGCATATAAGACGTTGCGGCTTTACAGATGTCCTGGATCGGGATGTGCACCAGGAAGGCCGCCGAAGATGCCTGAGCTCTCACTGAGTGGGCTCTGACAATTGGCAGTGGCAGAACCCCCACCAGGTTGTAATAGGTTCTTATGCATGAGGTGATCTAATTGGAAATCCTCTGTGAGGACACTGGGTGACCCCTCATCCTATCTGCTCTAGCAATGAAGAGTTGAGTTGATCTATGGAAAGGCTTGGTATGTTCTAAGTAAAAAGCCAAGGCCCTTTGGATGGCCAGAGCGTGAAGATGCCTCTTTTCACTGGTCTTGTGTGGTTTGGGACAGAACACTGGGAGGAAGATGTCCTGGTTTATATGGCAGGTGGAGACCACCTTCGGCAGGGAGACCTGGTGGGGCCACAGCTGAACCTTATCTTTGTAGAAGACTTTGTATGGCAGTCAAAGCTCTAATCTCAGAGACTTGTCTCATCGATGTTGCCGCCCCCAGCAATGCAACCTTCCATGACAGGTGGAAAAAGGAGCAGGAACCCAGTGGCTCAAAGAGTGGGCTGGTGACCCTAGAGAGGACCAAGTTAAGATCCTGCTGTGGGATGTGAGCCCATAACTGCGGGAAGGGTCTCTCAAGCCCTCTCAAGTATCTGACCATCATGTCATGGGAAAACACTATCTGTCCTTGGATCGGCAGGTGAAAAGCAGAAATGGCTGCAAGATGCACTCTGATGGAAGAGTGATCCAGGCCCTGGTTCCTCAAATGTTGCAGGTAGTCCAGGACAGCCTGTATGGAGGAACATGAAGGAGAGATGCCACACTCGAACTCTCAGTGGGAAAACCTCATCCACTTGGCCAGGTAAGTCAGTCTGGTTGTGGGCTTCCTAATTCCCAGGAGGACCTGTTGGACCCCTTCTGAACAGGTCAATTTCTCCAGGTTCAGCCACACAGCATCCATGACGACAGGTGGACGGACTCGAGGTTGGGGTGCAGAAGCCAACCATGGTCCCGTGACAGCAGGTCTGGTCAGTTGGGCAGGGGACAGGGAGGGGCTGCTGTCAAGCACATAAACATGCTGAACCAATGTTGGTGAGGCCATGCCAGGGTGATCACAACAACCTGCACTTTGTCTCTCTTGATCTTCGCCAGGACCCTGCTGATGAGTGGAATTGGAGGGAACACATACATCAGGCTCCTTGACCATGACAGGAGAAAGGCATCAGAGAGGGAGTCTTTGCTCAGACCTTGCTGAGAACAGAACCGGTGACATTTCCTGTTCTGTCCACTTGGGGAGTTCCCCACCTTTGGGGGATCATGCAGGCTCTCTCTGGATGGAGCGACGACTCGTTGTGAGAGGAAAAGTCCCTGTTGAGCTGGTCCACCCGCGTATTCTTGAAGCCGAGAAGGTGACAAGCTTCTAGGTGCATTTCGTGGCTGATGTAGAAATCCCATAGATAGAGCGCCTCTCAACAGAGAGCCGATGAGCACGCTCCTCCTTGCCTGTTGATGCAGAACATCAAGGCTGTGTTGCCTGTCAAACTCTTACCACCTTGCCCGACAGGTGCGGCATGAAGACTCCACACCACAGCTGGCCTGCTCAGAGCTCTTTGATGTTTATGTGTTACTTCACCTCCTCAGAGGACCACATCCCATGTCTGGAGGACGTCGAGATGCACATCCCAGCAGAGGTCCAAGCCTTTCAACACCAAGTCGATGGAGTGAGGGGGTGTAGCGAGGCGGTGTGGCTCCCCTCCTCCCCAGGGAGGGTTGAGCCCCGTCAATCACTCCCCAGGGCGGAACCGCTGGGAGGAAGTCCCGCCCCTCAAAGGGTCAGGCGGCGACCCGGAAGGATAAAAGCCGGGCCTCAGCCCTCAGTCAGGGCCCGGCCGCCGGCAGGAGCAGACATGCCCGCTGACCCTCCTCACCGGGAAGCCGCTGAGGCCCGAGGCCGGTGGGAGCTACCCCGCAGTCGCTACGACGAGGAGCTGCCGGAGCTGCCCCACAGTCGCTACGACGAGGAGCTGCCGGAGCTGCCCCGTCCCCACTACGGCCCTGAGGAGCAGCTAGACCAGACCTGGTCCGCCGTCCCGGAGGTATTCCCGGACCTACCGCCCTGCCCGGACTGGGAGGAGCCCATGGTACTGGACACCCCGACGGACCAGGTAGGAACCAGGGGGGAGGCTGGAAGTAGCCCGGGGGCAGCTGACTACAGTCAGGCTGCAGAAGGCCCTGCGCCTATGTCAGTGTGTTTCGGTCAGGACCTTCCCACTGACCGCCACTAGTGGCGTCAGCCACTACTAGGGCCCCGGGCTGGAACGCAGAGGAGTGGGTGGGCCTGCGTTCCCCCTGCCACCCGTAACCAGGTGGCATACTCCCCCTCTTCCCGCCTAGTGTCACTGCTCTGCCCTGCTCCAAAGGCCAGAGCTGATACCTGTGTTTGGTGCCCCGCCCGAACCAAGGGCTGGGCCCCTAGTATTTAACTGTGTAGCTGTTTGGTCTGAACCGCCGGAGCGGACTGCGAACCCGAGGGCAGAGGCCTTCGGACCACGAGAGGAGGCCGGTGTGGCTCCCCTCCTCCCCAGGGAAGGTTGAGCCCCGGACCCCCTCGTCCACAGGGGGGTTGTTGAACGAAAGCCCTTCCATGACTGTCCTGTGGTTGGTCCACCATTGCAGCATAAGTGCATGCTGCCATGTGGCCCAGAAGGCGTAGACAGACCCTGGCTGTAGTCAAAGGGAACATGGAGACTTCCATGATGAGGTTCATCAGCATGTGGAACCTGTCCCACAGCAGGAATGCTCTGGTGCAAGTTGAGATGCTCTGGTGAACTCTTATTCTCTGCACTAGCACTAATGTTAACTTTTTGTCATTTACCAGAAGGCCCAGAGAGTGGCACGTGGCTTGTAGTACCACAACATCCCTTTAGACTCGAGACCTGGAACTGCCCTTGATGAGCCAGTTGTCGAGGTACAGGTAGATCTGGACCCACCGCACCCAGCTGTAGCAACCCCTTTACCTCCTGCACGAGGAGACTCTCATGAGAGGGGTCCCTGAAGAGGAACAGGGAAGGCAGGTGGGAAGGGGAGGTAGAAAGGAACTGGAGGGTATAACTCTGTTCCACTGTGCTGAGGACCCATTGGTCCAAGGTTATAGCAGTTCAAGCAGGGAGGAAAAGGAAAAGACGGTTGGAGAACACTGGGACAGATGGATCCAGGGAATAGTCTGGTAGGTCACCCTCAGGCACACCCTCAAAATGACCGTTTGGCCCTTCGTTATGGGTTGAGCCTAACTGGGCCAGAGGGTGGAGGCGGGTGGCGCTTGTAGTCCTTGGCTCATTTGTGGGACTAGTCCAGCCGGGGCTGGCTCCCCTGGCCCCGAGGCTGCTGTGGTTTGAACCACTTATGCGCCGGGGCTGGGATATAGAGATCCAGGGTTTTCAGGGTGGTGTGCGAATCCTTGAGGCCATGCAACTTGCTGTCCATTTGCTTTGAAAATAGAGCTTCGCCACTGAAGGCAAGAACTGTGTTGACTGTTGGGCCTGAGGACAAACCAGAGAGGAGCACCCAGGAGGCTTGCCGCATGGAAACAGCAGAAGCCATAATGCGGGCAGCAGTAGCGTCTGACACAGCCTGGAGGGCCGCCCTGGCTGTGGTTGTGCCCTCATCAAGGATCGCTCGGAACACCTTCTTGGAAGCCTTGGGGAGCAACCCTTTGAACTTGGCCATGGCTTGCCACAAACTGAAGTCATATCAGCCAAGGAGGGCTTGGTGGTTGGCCGCTCTCAGCTAAAGGCTGGAAGACAATAAATCTTATGGCCAAAGATCCTTACGATCTAGCCTCTTTGAGTCTTTATTTTTGGGGGTGGCCCCAGGTTGCCCTTGCCTCTCTTTGTGGTTAACCGCCTCAACCACAAAGGAACTAGGGGCTGGGTGGGAGTGTAAGTACTCATGCCCTTTGGCTGGCACACAGACTTGCGTTCAGCCCTCTTAGAGATAGCTTTGCATGGGCAAGCGATGGCAGGACGTTCCTCTCGATGGGGAACGGTGCTGCTGAGGCAGGGAAACATGCATAGGTTCCAAAGTGGGTTTTCCTCAAGACTGGGGTACTGCTAAAACTGGTATGGGCGGCACCGGGAGTGTCAGGATCTCGTAAGCTGCTTGAAGAGCTATGGGCGGTGATGGCACCTGAAGCTGGTCGTGGCCTGCACCGCTATCTGGAGTCGCAGGTGAAGTACAAGATGGGCTTTACTGCTCAACTTGAGCTGGGGCCCGACTTCCTGAAAGGGGCATTGAGCTGCTCAGCACTGGTCATGGCTCTCTCCCAGCCCTCTCCTTTCCCTTGCTGGAGGTAAGAGATCATCCCTTCACATTCTTCTTTGGCTTCATGACCGGAGCCATGGAAGGAGACCGGTGCAGGCTTGTGGACAGCACCGGTGGAGCACTGCACACAGACACCATGGTGCTCGGTGCTGAGTTGGACCGCTGCTCTGGTGCCAGAGTGAGTTCCAACTCTATTAGGAGCACCCTTAGACGAGTTTTGCACTTCTTCTTCCTGTTAGGTTTAAAGGATTTGCAGATACGGCACTTGTGACTTATATGCCTTTCGCCGAAGCACCTTCGGTAGCTGGTACGTGGACTGCTGACAGGCATAGGCTGTTTACAGCGATTGCTGGGCTTAAAGCCTGGGGACTGGACCATTCAGGACTAACAAAGAGTTGAGAATTACTAAGGGGGAAACTAAGAAACTACTATCTATACAACTATTTTACAGGTTTTAAAAGTTTTGCAAGAACAGAGAACGAAACAACGCTAGCCAAAGCAGCAGATGTTCCAGCACCGTCACTGGCGGCAAGAAGGAACTGAGGGTGGGGGAAGCCGGCAGTGCCTCTTATACCATGCCATGCGGGCGCCACTCCAGAGAGTGCCAGAGCCGGTCCCATACAGATACCACTGAGGGCAAAACTTCCTGCACTGATGCATGTGGCAAGCACACACACCTAATATGGAATGGACATGAGCGAGCATTCGAAGAAGAATTCTAGTTTATGCAGGTAATCTCAAATGAGAGCCAATAAAAATTTACCATGCCACATCCATCACATATTTTATGCCATATGGTTCACAGAAAAACTATTTTAGAAATACTTTAGGAATGAGTTTTTAAAAGTGTATTGGTACTATTTTTCGTATCCCTCTGTTTGAAAAACTTGATTCTCAACCTATAAGGACTATAAGACTATCAGGTTAAAAATCCTATATTTGAAAAAGATTTTCAACTTCCTACAGAGATCTTATTTTCACTATTTATGAACTTGGCTTATTATTTTGCCACTGTTTTAATCAAAATATACAAACACTATCAATTTCTTTCTTTAAAAAGAAATTCTACTCAGGTGCATAACTAGGACCTCCTGAACTAACAGAACACTGCAACGTTTGGGTTGACAACACTGAAATGGAATCCTTTAAAAATTCCAACAAAAGGAGGACATTTTAAATTGTCAGGGAATTTCTTCTGGTTTTAGCATCTGTAATTTTTTTTAAACAAATCCTACAGGTTAAGCCAAATTTGATTGTGTCTCTTTCAAGCACTTCTGCAAAAGAAATCAGATAATATCAGCTTCCATGGTTATGACTAACGGACTATTCTGAACTCATTTTGGAATGTTAAAATTTTCAGATAACTTGCATTTTGCCACTGGTTGAGTTCTTTTCAATTGGCCACTTTTATATTTTAATTCCAGTCTCATCAAGGCTAAGGAATTTTTTCATACATTTGTGACACATAGACTAATATCAGTACTATTTTACTTTTTAAAATACAAGTAAATATATTTTAATAAATATAAATCTGTTAGGATCAGCCTGCACTAAAAGAATACATGAAGAGATATAAATGTTCTATAATACCTTTTCCCAGCTCATGAAAACAGAAGTATTAAATGCTCTTGGGTAAGAATAGGCTGGTATCATATGCCCTCTAACAGCAGCTATGTTCTACTGCAGGGGTCGGCAACCTTTCAGAAGTAGTTTGCCGAGCCTTCATTTATTCTAATTTAAGATTTCGCGTGCCAGTAATACATTTTAACATTTTTAGAAGGTCTCTCTCTCTAAGTCTATAATATATAACTAAACTATTGTTGTATGTAAAGTAAATAAGGACTTTAAAATGTTTAAGAAGCTTAATTTAAAATTGAATTAAATGCAGAGCCCCAGGCCCGGTGGCCAGGACCCAGGCAGTGTGAGTGCCAATGAAAATCAGGTTGCATGCCGCCTTTGGCATGCATACCATAGGTTGCCTACCCCCGTTCTACCGGAATACTGAAATGGTTTGACCTACAGGGCGTCTCTCACTGGTGCAGGAGAATGAACTTTCACAAGAGCTGGAGCTGAGATATAGTTGGTTAGTCTATTTAAAAAAAAAAAATCAAGATGAATGTCCCAGTGTGCCATTTAATGACGCTTTATCCTCACTCAATATCCACAAATGCAGTATTATACTGGTTTATATAATGGTTTAAAAGCTGTAATATGGTATGGAGGAATATCTTTTTCTTTTATGGATAACTGACCATATATGTAGTGTTTGTATATATCTAATATGTCTTCTGTTGGGTGACATACCATACCAATTCAGAGGGACAGGCTTGATGGTCTCCACAGTAATAGGTCTTTTCAGCCTGTAGTTATATAGCAAGGTCTACAAAGAACAGTTTTCTGCTATACAAAATCTGCACAGCTAGACCTGTGGCATGCTGTATTTTGTAGCCCATAAAGGTTAATAAGTGACCTATTTTTAAAAGATGCTAAACTAACTCTGTGTTATTTAAAGATCACATTAATGCTTGGTTTAGGAATAGCTGCTGCTAATAGAGCAATATTTCCTTTCTGGAGAAGCAGGGATAAAACAGATATATTTGCACTTCCATCACTCAACCATACTCCACAGACCAGACTTCAAACTCAAAATAGTAAAGTTAATATTTTGCACCTTTTTGTCAGGGACTGAAGGATTTCCCCTGAGTCTTGGTCTTTCCAAGAATCTTGGTTTGGCTATAATCTAAGTATTCCCCTCACCCATTCTCAGCCCAAATGAGCAAGATGATTCAGCATCTGACACACTGATGATGTGTGTCATCATGAAAAAATACTCAGGAAAAAGATAGAGTGTAGGAAAGAGGAGAAGGAGATACTCTTTACATAATGTAAACACTGGGAAATGTACACACCTGGTAAGAGAGTAAATGAGTTAGACTTTCAGTTGGCTAAAACAATGCCCTCATGTTTTGGCATCTATTTCACCAACTACCAGCAAGAACCCACCCAAACAACATTGGGAAAAACAGCCCAAAAATAGAAAGCATTGTCTGAGTTCACTCAGTCAATAAGTACAGCAAACAAAGAGCAAACCAGCACTCCGGATAGCAGTAAGAGCATGGAACTCCTCCCGCATTCTCAGCGGCAGCCAGAGCTGTGGCCTGTCTCCTGAGTCCATAAAATCATCCTGAATTAATTTTTTTGATTTCTATTGTGTGTCTGGAAGCCTAAAAATCCATGTGTATTATAAAAACAACATCCAATTATAAGAATTCCAAGCTCTTTAAAAAAAAGATGACCAAGATCATGGGAAAACTAAGAACCTGTCAAATGTGGATGGCACCAGAGCAGGTCAAAGTCATAACATTATCTATGTAATTTATTAATATTTATGGTACAAACATAAGATAAGATTGGTATTAGCTATGGCATTTGGTAATATTTATGATATAAGCAGCATACCTCTCCTAATTATTACATAACCAAAAAAGGATGGGGTATCTTAATTAGATGATGCCACAAATAAGTATGATCGGATGAGATGTGCCATCAAATTCATTCTATTTTTTCTAAAATCCATTGTCAAGGTCCATTTTTCTTTTCTATTTAATATACTTCTTGCTGGAAAAAATAATCAAATCCTAAAGTAGTAAGATGTAGCAGACTTGCTTTGAGATCTTCTATTCCAATCCAGACAATTACACAGAGTTCTATCCAGATAGCAACTGAAGTCAGTCACCTCTTTACCAATAGAAAGATACAGATATAAAGGGCATGCCAGCTCCGAGATGTCCATTGAAAACTTCAAAAGGAACACTCTAAAGTTGAAGTCTGTATAACTCTCAAATTCTAAAATCTAATTTTAAATCAGGAGTAAAACTAATGATTCACTGGTACACTATATTTCAAAGAAAGAAAATAAAAAGGGAAAGAAAATTTCTTCTCTCTTCACTCCTATAAACTAGTCCGGATGGTCCAGATGTTTGGGAGATCCCTAACAGTGAACTAATATGCTAAGAACCAAATTTTCAGAAGTACTTACTAATTTTGTGGGTCTAGCTTCCAACATGTAGGACAGTATTTTCCGAGGTGTGATGCACCCACAATTCCATTTAAACCAATGTAAGTGGCAGATGCTCAGCACTTCTGAACATCTACAGTGCTTGGGAAGCTATGCACTGTCTCCCAGCTGGTTGTCCTTCAGATTTCCACCAGAGAAGCCTTTCTCCTTTCAGAGACCCCAATGATATGATTGAGTGTACTTTAAAAGCCTCTAGAACAGGGATCGGCAACCTTTGGCATGTGGCCCACCAGGGTAAGCCCCCTGGCAGGCAGGCCACTTTGTTTACCTGCCACATTCGCAGGTTCGGCTGATCACAGCTCCCACTGGCCGCAGTTTGCCGTCCCAGGCCAATGGGGGCTGCGGGAAGCGGCAGCCAGCACATCCCTCAGCCTACGCTGCTTCCCACAGACCCTATTGGCCTGGGATGGCGAACTGCAGCCAGTGGGAATTGCGATCGGCCGGACTTGTGGACATGATAGGTAAACAAACTGGCCCAGCTCGCCAGGGTGCTTACCCTGGCAGGCTGCGGGCCAAAGGTTGCCAGTCAGTGCTCTAGAACTTCCTTCCCAACACTAAAGTAAGCTTCTCTGATCATCTTTTGAATTCATCTGGAGATTGTCAATTTGGAAGTTCCCTGACGTTTCCGGACCTATAGCACAAGAGTAACTGCCTCCATGAGTTCCTAAATTAAACTCTCTTGTCCATGTAAGTAAAATACGCAGGATCTTGACAACATCCAGACAACTTAGTGAATTGTGGCTAGGGTGACCAGACACCAAGTGTGAAAAATAGGGACAGGGAGTGAGGAGTAATAGGCACCTATATAAGACAAAGCCCCAAATATCAGGACTGTCCCTGTAAAATTGGGCATCTGGTCACCCTAATTGTGGCAAAGTGTAGCCAAAGTTATCTGGGGCTTCAGATTAAGTGTAGCATTGTTTTAGGTCTAAATTCAGGCAGCATTTTGATGACAACATTGTTTTAGTGGAAAAAAATTATACATAGCTTCTAATTAGACATGGCCTGAAACTTCCCTTCCCTGACAGCAGAAGAAATGGTGAGACAAAAAAGGATGTTTAGGGACAGTATCCCAAAAGGTTCAACGGACCAAAGAACAATTAGCACTAAATTCAAGTCCCAGATGAAGATAAGGATATATTTTACTTTTATACACACACACACACACACACACACACACCTGTGTGTAGACTACAGTCCTAACTTCTCCATAGCTTTCAATAATCAACACATCTGATGGCTAAGGAAATAATGATCCAGTATGCACCAGAAACTACATTAGCTGTTCAGCATAGTTTACTGGGCACTCAACGTACAAGCGAGTCTGAAGCAAATGGATGAGCTCCGTATACTGGAGAGGATCTACTCTGCTCTGCTAAATTAATGGGGGGCAAGGGGAGAAGAGTTCTCTAAATATCAGAATACGCCAGGTGGAAAAAAGGGTTTTCAAGAGTGCCGCACTGTACATCTAACTTTGCACAATACATACAATTTCTTTAGGTTTGTGGGTTCCATAGACAAGTTGTAAAGAAGAATTGTGGTACAAAAATAAATGAGGGGTTAAATTCACTAATATGAAGTTATTTGCTATAGGCTTCATAAAGCAGCCTTCTAGAGGATAGGCAAGAGACATAAATGTTGTGCATAACCATTAGTCTCTACAGACCCAGAATCAACAAGTCCTGATGGCAAGTAGTCTGACAGGGCTTTGTACATTTATGTTTACCAGTTCTGCACGTCACTGCTTCCTTAGCCAGTTCAGAACTATGCAGAATGCAGGTTCCAGGAGACCTACCTATTTTCTGCAAGTCCCTAGCAATCACAGGCCAGGCAGGAAAAGACAACAGGATGAACCTCCACTTGTACTGCCAGCCTGTTTTATTCTGGTCTCTTAGGGTATGTATACACTGCAGCTGGCTTGTACCAGCTGTCTTAGGGTCATGGAACGCCGGGCTAAGGGGCTGTTTAACTGTAGTGTAGAGACTGAGCTCTGCCCCCAACCTCCCCCCGCCCCAACTTTGCAGGGTCCTCGATCCCAGGCTCCAGCCTGAGCCTGAATGTCTGCACTGCGATTAAACAGCCCCTTAGCCTGAGCCCCACGAGTCCGAGTCAGCTGGCACATGCCAGCTGCAGATGTCTAATGGCAGTGTACACATACCCTTGGACATGCTGGAATGCATGGTGACTTCCTTGTTCTTGGAGGCCATTAGCCTCCAATAGTTGAACATTTCTGCAGTTGAACTGTCTAGGAAGTTAACTTCCATTCCTCCGAATATATTGTGTCCTGCTTGTCGTATTGGTTGCACTGTTTCTCTTTATCAGTATGTAAATTACAAACTGTGACACAGAGGATCCTTGGCAAAGGGTCTGCTGTTCTTTGCAAACAACTCGTCTCAGACCTGACAAACTCACTACACCACACACATCTTGCAGTATATTTCTCCACAAGGGGTAACATGTAAGGCATCTTCAGAAAGCTCATAACTTATCAAGTCTCTTAACTACAAAATATATGTAGGGAAATATTTTAAAGAATAATTATATTGAAAGTATGCTTTGTGGTCTTGATGCAAAAGTTAGGTCACCAAGGGATAATAAGTCTTAGTTATGGCCCCTTTCACACATGAGGGGAGGAGCCAGCCCTCCCTGTTTAGCCAGTGATGTAGTGCAAGGCTCAGTTGTCCAGTCTTTCTCCCACCCAAGAGTAGCAATTGGAAAGCATCCAAGACAACTGCAAACAATCCAGGTAAAAAAGGAACATTACAACAAAACAGGTGTTTGCTCTATGAAGAGAGACAAGAGACTGTTTCAGTATAACAGAGTAGGGAGAGGCATTTTGTATCCTTTCACTAAATGAGACATCTTGGGGAGTAGGGATGTTCTCATGAAAAATTGGATCCAGGTTGCTGTGAAGCCAGCTAGCTCTGCAACAGACTGAACTTTGCAGGGGAAACCTACTTTATTAGATAGGAAAGGTAACTACTGTTAATAAGCACAGACCAAAGTTTGCATTTTATGATTTTGTTTTGTAACTATTTGTTTCCACCACTCTCTCGTTTGTAGTTAACTCTCCTTTCTTTCTTAAACAAACCTACTTTCATTTTTTTACAAGTGCTCACAAGTGCTGCGTATTATACAGGAGAGGCGGATTTAAGGTAAAACTTGTAAACTGGGGTACACTGCACCTTGGGGGCAGAGGATCTAGGATTTCTATAAGTGTCCTGCATCAGGGACTGTATATCACAAGGGAATGAAAGAGAGTTGGGGACTGGGGTGCACCTATTGTTAACTTGAAAGTTGAGGACAGGGCTGGCATAGCCTTAAGCAGAGTGCTTGTGCAGCTAACACCCAGCCACCATGGACAAGACTTCCTCTTGTAACAAGGTGATTCTCGGTCCTAGGTGCTCCAAAATGGTCATACAAGCTAACTGGAATAATTTTGTCCTGTCCATGACATCAAATAGTTCAGGGCTTGTCTACATTTACCGGAAGATCGCCACTGTGGCGATCAATGCATCAGCAGTTGATTTAGCGGGTCTGCTCTCCTGTCGACTCCTGTACTTCACAGGATTGAGAAAAGTAGGGGGAGTTGATGGGAGAGCGTGGACCCCAGGGTAAGTAGATCTAAGCTCCTTGTTGCCAGTAAGACCAAGGCACACAGGCACCTCCATTCCAAAATTTTCCAGAAGTAGAGCAAAAACTGAACCTGACACTGCACCTCAGTTATCATCTCCACAGTTAGTAAGACACTGACCAGTCAATGATGAACTGTTCTCCCAACTAAATCCCAAGGAGGAGAAGACATCTTTTTTCCTTGTTTATTGTGTGCCTATGGTTTTTTAACAAATTGCAGAACTACTTAATCATTATCTTAGCTGCTGTTCTGTGTTTTGACACAGATCAGCCAGTCATCCTTCCTCCTTAACATGGTTGCTAATAGCTACCTTGCTCTTAGGAAAGGTTCTTAGAACTGCGCCCAGGCCAGATGAAAGCCTTACTGGAAACACTGTCCAGGAAAGCAAAGAACAGGAACTGCTGATGGGGCTAGAGAATTGGGATATGAAGAAACCCAGGGAACCACCTGTTAGAACTATGGAGCCAGTGCTTGAAAGTCCTGCCACTGTTTGATTTTTTGGGATAAGTGCAGGGAAAGCCCATGCTGTACAGGTACCTTTCCTGATTCATATATACTTTCCCCCCTTAAATAACAGACTAGAGAAAGATTCCTGGAAGCAGGGGAGCTGGAACAATTTGTATAGTGAGGGTGCTGAGAGCCATTGAAACAAATTGTAAATCCCTGTATATAATAGAAACCACTTCAAGTCAGCGGGTGTGGCAGCACACCCAGCACTCCTAGTTCCAGGTCCTATGCCTAGAAGGTCATAGAGGAGGCAGACAGCTGTTAGGCTGGTGTGAGTAAGAGGACAGATAGGTGACCCTAGGAATGGGGAAGGTCAGGGGGCCATTTCAAACCTTGAGATGGATCCCAGGTTATTGACCCCTTTTCCACGATGGGATCCTCCAGAGTCAGAGCGCCCCCGCAAACCCGCCCCCCCCCCAATTCAAGCAGAAAGGATCTTGCTGACCTACTCTGAGTAAAAATAACTAGTTTGCCATTTTTAAATGGCAGACAGAAAAAAATGGGGATATTTTTCAATTCAAACCAGGTAACCTGACAGTATTTAGTTGATATCATATTTCTTTGCCAGCAATACAAAATTCCTCCTCACTCACCATAACACACAAATATATTTAACCTTTCTTCATCTTCACTATTTCCTGTTGCAGTTTTAAATGTGGCAGTGAGCCAATTTTGGGGAGTGGATTTGTTTTATACAGACAGATCCCTCAGAAGTGTTTTACAGCTTTCTAATTCTCCATACTGTGAAAAAGCTTTGAGAAAGTGAAACTGATTTGCTTGAGCTTTCATCACAGCACATAGGTCACTTAGCAGAGCACAGGCACAGGGGACATAGATAAACAGAGGAGAAAAAACAATGGAGAAAAGCAAATTTCAAGAATATTTTAATAGTGAGCAGAGGAGTTCTCAACCAGCAACCCCTTTCGTATTTCTGCTCCTTTTGTCAATCTACAGTACTCTTTCCCACAAACCACACGTTCTGAATCATTTAAGACCTAAATTGACATAAAAATAACACATGTTCTTTTGCTTGCAGCATTTCCCGAAGGGAGATCAAAAAGTTCAAAACATTTTTTTCAAGTAATACAGAACAACAGGAATGCAAGAGAAAAAATTGTGACATCATGGTATCTTTAAACATCATATTTCTCTAAAAAGAATAAGGTTATTAGCAATGGACTTCTCCAATGCTACAGGAGACTAATTTCCAAAAAATGTAAGTAACAGTGAGCAGATTTGAAAGTATACAGAAATCAACCAATTAACAATGGCTAGTTTAAATAGCAATTTACCTATTTATAATACAAATAAAATGTATTTATTGTATACATGTTCCTAAAGTCCTATTTAGGTTTCTGTAAAGAGCTGCTTGGAAACTTAGGGGGGAGGAGGGAATCTATATAGAATTTCACCCTACATATTTTTCCTTTTGTTTTAATTACTAAGTATTTTTACAAGAAAAACAGTCTCTGCTCCTCAGCTGGTTCATCCTTTATTTCCCAACTTGTGTTGTCTTCTGTTTATAATATAGTAATTCACTCATCAACGGAGGCCTCATTTACACTAGAAAGATTACTCATTTCTGACAATGGACATCAGCCATGGGTGAAGCTGAACGAGTGCTGAACAAAGTTTGGCATAAGTGTATCAAAGACAATATTCAGAACCATTTCAAGAAGAGGTTAAAATCTTATCAAGTTCTAAAAAATAACTCATGGTTCAGAATTAAAGCTGTTTTGAAGAGATGCCTATACATTCATTTCTTTGTACTTGATAATAATAAGCTTATTATGTGGACAGATTTAAATTGCTATTAACTATTCATTTCCTTGCTCTTAGGTGCGTGGGTCTTATAAGTAATATGATAGGTAAGTATACTGTTGTCATTTTAGAACCTTTCACTGCTTCCTGAAACAAAATTTTTGTTTTCCAAGTGTTTTTAATTATTTTTCCTTTTGTAAAGGTAAAAATTAAGTTAGTTTCTAAATTTTAAATAAATGAGATGGAGTAATCTGCAGGTTATTAAATTAAAGGAGTGACCAGAGATGATCAAGATAACAGTGGTTAGAAATGAACATCCATAGTCCCCCAGTTAGTTTGAAATTGTTATGTAAAACATCCATCAGTGGGCTATTAGCCAAAATGGTCAGGGATGCAATTCCATGTTCCATGTGTCCCTAAACCAGCGTTTCTCAAATGCGGCCACCAGGGCATTTTTTTGCAGCCAGGACAGTCTCCTGGGCAGAGATGGGGGGGCAGAAGGAGGGGCAGCAGCAGCCCCTGCCTACAGTGCCCAGTTGTGGCTCCTGGATGCACTTCCTTGAGTGCCGCCAGCCAGGGATTGGCACCCTGCACCACACAGCCTCCAGGGGCTCCAGGCAGCACCTCTGAAGACACGTGGGCTACAACAGGCCTGCACAAAGGTGCAGGGCTCTCGTCCAATTGTGCATTATTAATTGCAGGATTGGGGCCTGATTTAACACCCATTGAAGTCAGAGCCTCCCATTGACTTCTATAGGCCTGGGATTGTACCCAAAGAGAGCAGTAGAAAAAAGCACAATTGCACATGAGCAATACATCATTCTAATATCTTGCTTTAGTGACTGCAGAATACATTCCAACAGGATTTTCTCTTCTGTCAGTTTTAGTGAGGGAGAATCTAGCTTAGTTTTCAAGTAATGGAAATTTCTTACTTATTTTACTATTTATGAAAACTGCACATTGCAAAAGTCGTAACGTATCCAATCTAGCGACATTTATAAAGCATTTATCACTGTGGGACTGTACCTGAGCACTGCATTTGGATTACAGTAGAACCTTTTTTTAAAAAAAAAATCAAGTAATTGGGTTTTGAGAAATTCATAACATTAAACAGCTCATAAAATTGAACATCGCAAAATTACATTAGGTAAGATGTATAAGCTAATTTATTAATTGTTCAACGAGCGCGCTAATAGCAAATAATAACAAATTTAATGATGTGCCTGTTATAATCTTGCTTTGCTCACTGCTCAAGTACATACACTGATACCTTGCTGATTGAGAGATAAAAATAGTTCATATAACCGATTATTCACAAGATGCATAAAATCAGGGCTGTTAGTGATGCTACCCCCTTAGGTAGCAAGCAAAGTCTATTTATGTTTCTAATTTTATGAAAATTCAATTTCATTTGCAGACAAAGGGACACAAAAAATTAGATATCTTGAAAAATTTTCAGGAAGGATATATTGTCTTAAGTACAAAAGAGTAATTTATTCAAGCTTTTCTAGATTTCAGTGTAATTTAATCCTAAAACTTTGAATGCATGAGGATTTCCCCATCCCATTCTTCCTTAAAGTTACAAAAGGGATAAAAGTTAGCCTTAACTATGGACAGGCTAACCACTTCTTCCCAGTATACCACTGCTTGCAGAGGATAGAACCTGGCCCTCTAAGCTGAAAGAAGAACTCTGGTAGCTGCCAGCTACTGAATGGTCCTTACATTCCTTAAGGTACAGCCCCAGGTCAATGGAGGGCAGCATGTTCATATTAAGAGAACTCTGTCCCATTGTCATCCATAGTGTCCTCTGCTAGTCCCACTCAAGTCAATGGAAAAATACACCCACTGTCCTGAACGAGCAAAATTCAGCCCGTAATGCCTATTTATATGTAAATATCGCTTAAAATTAGGGTAGACTCTGAGCAAAGTCACATAACAGAAAATGCTATAAAGATAGAGCTGGTGATGGAACTGTTTTTGTTTTCTGGAAAAACCATCCACTTCTACCTAAATTCATTTTTCATTGTTTCCCCCACCATGCCCCCTACCCAGAATTTTAGTTCTACAAATAAAAATATTTAAACCCCCAAATACTGACTGTGTTACTGCATTATTTCATATGGTTTTGTCAACTAACACTTTACAAGAAAATATAACCTGATCAAGTTGGCTATTTTTAATCTAAGGAATGTTGTTGGGTATTTGCCTGACTCTTAGAAAACAGGCTGTAAACAGAGGTACAAAAACAAAACTAATGCCAGGTAATTTCAGTAGATTACACCAGTAGCATGTAGTTCTATTAAACATTAGTCCATGGTAATAAAAGGCACTACTATGAAATATTCTTTCAGCTAGATAATTAAAATTGTAAAACTGCATCAGAATAATGATGTATAAGGCAAAGAGGACAAACTGTAAATATTAGTCCAGATATTGAAGTATCAGGATCTATAATTTAAACAGAATGATGTTTAAAAAGTTAAATAATTCAATGCATTCATTGTTTTAGCATCACAGTACCAACCCTGTAAGTTAAGGCTGAAAAGACACTTTTCCCTCTATGATTTCTGTTAATAATACACAAATATTTTTTGGGATAGAAATTTCTCAACTTATGCTGGAAAGCTGCATAAAAACATAGTATAAATAGATGGGAAGACAAGAGGGGAAGGCTAATCTTTTCTGTATTATAATAATTCAAAGCTGTATTTACTTTTCATAATATTGAGATGGGGAAGATGCCAAAACCAAACACGGAATTCAAAACCTGTATCAAACTCTACCCCTCCCTGCCCAACTCCTCTTTCTCCTCTCACCAATTGCGACTCCACTGAGAGATGATGCCTGTGTTTGTCTACGGCTCCCTGCCAGAGCTTTAGCCAGGCAAATCACTGGGGGCCTAAGTAGTTTGCCATTTCTCTCCTTCAGCAGAAAAATGCTATTTTTTTTAAAATAACCATTACTAGCTGTTGTGGCCTGGAGACTGTGGCCTGTAATGAATGTGCTGTATTAACTCTTCTGAATAATTTCCATGAGGCTGGAGGAGAGAAGAAATGTATTGCTTTATTTCCATTCTGCATAGTATCTAAATCAACCCAAGATCAGGTTTACTTTTCCAAGCTTGAACATAATATAAATAATGCCTTCATCTAAAGGAAAGAAAAGCATTAAATAAGGGAAATTTATTTGTAAACAAGAAAGCTTGGGGTTCATTAAGGGAACTATATATTATAGTCAAGTTAAATTTTAATGCTCAGGTGCCTTGATCTATAAAAATGGAATCCTCATCAAGCAATAAACATTTACAAAAATCAAATCAGATTTGGATATTACTGGTGCACTAGAACTGTAACATTCAAGGTTTTCATTTTCAATATGGCCTTGCAAATAAACTATCCTTGTTTAATTTTGCATTAAAAACAATATGCTAACATTTCTTTTGATTCTCTCCCAAAGCACTGATGACCACCTAACAATACTACAATAAGCAGTAAGTAACAAAGAAAATTAAAGTATGTACTTGCTCTCATACATGTGACATGCCCACTCGGTGTCCTTATACATCAACTAATTAGTGCAACTAAGACTCAGTGTATTAAGCTAATGGAAATCAGACACATCTACACTAAATCTGTATGCATACATGTACTAAAGGAAAGGAAGCACCAGAAATCCAGCTTCAATGTCAGTTGCTAATTAATTGTTAGTCTGTCTCACAAAACAAGTGCTATTGGAACCACAAAGAAATCTCATGCTGTTACATCATAGCTACTTTTTTCCAATATCCACTTTATTTCCATCCCAGTTCTCCTCACAATGTTCACTTTTGTGCAAAAGAAAAATAATTGCTACCAATTGCATTCATATGTATATTATTTTTCCATGTCCTAAGTGTCCCTTTTCAATATTCTCCTCCTCTAGTTTTGAAAGCGTTAATCTAAAGTATTTCCTTTCCATATTTGAGAAATAATACATTTAAGAAAAAAATTAAAACAATTTATTGTTAAAAGTTTCAGTCTAGATCTTAGAATTTGAAGAAACCCAAAAGATATAATTCTTCAACTTTAAAGAGCAAGTAGGTTTTAAATTTTGATTTGGTACTGCTGCAGTACTTTTAATGTGATGCTCAGAGATAATTATAAAGACTTATGGCCCTCTACCCCCATGAAAAATAGTAAGTAAATCCCTAAAGTTATTAAGAGAAGTAACAAAGGAAACTCAAACCAAGCCATGTTTGCCAATATTCACACTATTTTTTCCATCTATTTTGATCTTTTCACTTATAGTGTGGTACATTTTCTCATACCTAAAGAACATGAAAATACTGCAAATCATATTAAAAACCACAAATATAAGATGGTATTATCACACAGTTCCTTTGGGGGTCAGATCAAGCATGAGTTACAGGAAAAAACAAACATTTTGAGGCCAATTAGGGTGTTAACTAACTGAGTGACACCAATTTTTTTAACCATTTATGGACTTATTTATATAGTGGTTTTCATTTTTATTTAGGTACTTATTTGGGATACAACTTTTACTACACATGGACCTAATTCTACACTCTTTACTCAAGCAAAATGAGTTCAATACCTGTTACATATATTGTGTCTGTCAACAATTGCTAGACTTTACTACAACTCTGAATAAGGTTTACTAGCGCTATTTTAAATGATATGATAAAATGTCTAAAGAATGTCTACGTAATTTTTAAACCTGACCACAAATATTTTCCTGTTTATTTTAAAAGGTATCAAACATACAATGTTGATTTTTAGGGGAAAAACTGAAGTGATGTTGTGAAAACCTCAAACTACAATACCCAAGTAAAGTGCAATACACTAAAAATACAGATAATTTTAAATATTTTTACTGTCAATATCTTCATTAATAGTTTGCTTTTAAAGGACTGCATTTGAGAACAGTTTACAGATCATTACACAGCTAGTGTTCTAAAATTGTATTTTAGACTAGCATTCTAAATTCATCACATTTCTCTTTAGAGAGAAAGAACAATTTTCTGTTTAAAAAAGTGCATAATATCTCTAACACTATTAGAAATTTTTTAAAAGTGAGGAAAACGTTCTTTTGAGAGCCCTAACAAAAGCAATTTGCTAAATAGCACCAGCCTTCATGTTTACATGTTTTCTACATTAATCAGTGATTCAGTCTGATTAGCTACTAAAGTAACATCAGGAAACACTTGACCACTCAGTTATAATTACTATACACAGTTTCTCCTCTACCTGTTATATGCATACTTAGAGTTGAGTTAAACATTCTGTGGAATAGAAACAAGTGTATATATTTAGAAAAAGAGTTTAAAACTACTTTAAAGATCTAAGGAAAGCAAAGGAAAAAGGCAACTTGTGGGAAGCAATTTTGTAGTGCCTATTATATTCAAATATTTCACTGAAGTTCAATAGTCTTTAACAAATACATGCTTATATAATACATCATGTTTTTCCACAGCTAGTAGCATAATATGCCCTTAATATGTTCACTCCGCTTCACAAAGGGCAAAAAAAAAACATCAATACAGGATTTAAAATGGCACAAGTCAATTCCTGTTAACTTTAACAAATATCAGTCAACACTTTGCCAAAAATAAAATAAAAATCCTCTCCTAAATACATCAAAGATGTTTCTA
The DNA here is from genome assembly GCF_025201925.1 of Gopherus flavomarginatus. Lineage (NCBI taxonomy): Eukaryota > Metazoa > Chordata > Testudines > Testudinidae > Gopherus > Gopherus flavomarginatus. The sequence goes on from NC_066618.1 coordinate 207,476,948, forward strand.
CTTCAGTTGTAAAATCCCTGTGCAGATGCTATACTTAACGGCAATATAATAATAATGGTATTAGACTCATTTAATGCAGCTGTAAAAAAATTGAACATATAATATATACATTAAGTAAATAAATATTTTGACAGTTTCTTCCTTTTCTTTGATTATGTAAAGTCCTGCAAAAATATAATGGTCAAAGATATATTATTAATACTCATAAGGTTATGCAAAAATATACCTACAGATTACAATAATGAAGCAATGTGTTCTTGAATGCTGTCTGTCAGCCCAAGGTAATTTGTTTTGGTAAAAATGTGTGAACATTTAGTAAAGTATATATATAGCTTCGTGATTTTAATCAAAATTAATGAAAGACAACACTAAAATGGAAAATTGAAGATAAATTAGCAAACAAAAACCTTAAGACAACTTCACTAAGCAAAATTAAACATTTTAACATGGAAGATAATATATTTCTGCAAAAATACTATGGAGGTACACTGAGGAATTTAAAGATAGTACAAAGCAATTTACTCTTTAAAATTAAAAGAATGTTTACAGCACTAGTGAGGTTAGATCTTCTGTAGTTATTTTAACAGATAAATAAAAGAAAAATCTCTTAACAACATGTAGATTAAAAAAATAAAACAAAAAACCCCAACCACCCTCATGCTAGTCCTTTGTTGGAAGATGAAATCCTGGCCCCATAAAAGTCAATGGAATTTTTGTCATTGACTTCCGATGGGACCAAGATTTCAAACTGAGAAAATAAATTTGTTTTCAATGCACTTATTTTATGAAAACAGTTTTCAAAATTAGAACCACGATTAATTCATGTAATTTAAATAAGCATATCCAAGTATATCCAGTGTATCATAAATATACCTAAGTTGTTATTCGAAAAAATTTTGGCCCTATTGTGCCATCCGTTTTTATGCTGAAATCCTTGTATTTCAGTAGGAACTTCTTAAAGATGAATAGGACAGTACAGTCCTTTCATCACATTTTACATGTAATTTATTTGAAATTCATATTACACTAGAAAAAAAATTATATCAAAGACTAGACATTGAAAACTATCTAAAAATGTTTGGTAAGTTTTTAGTGATTACTGAGACTTCTTTTATTGTCCTAATAAATTTAAAATATACTGATTGAAATCAAAGGCAGAACTCCGATTGACTTCAGTTGGGCCAAGGTTTAACCCAGTAACTTCAGAAATTAAAAGAAATAAAGTAAATATTATATATATATTAACTATTATAACATCCACACTAGTAAAAACTTGACTGGCATTTCCATCATTTAAAAAGAGTTACTTTCTCATATTTGAGAAGATAACATATTATACTGCAAATGTAACACCTGACCAAACACTGAGTTTAGTGATTTTTTTTCTTTGTGCAGTTTTAAGTGGACCTGATTTATTGATTTATCAAATATTTAGATTGGCTTTCCTGTTTCAGAAGGCCATATTCCATATTTCTAATGTTAATTACAGAATTACTAAAACTTAACAGAAGATGTAAAATTGAATATTCTCCATGGTACAGTACTTATTTTAATATCAGTCCTTATTTAAAAAATGGGTCAAATGCTATGCCAGTAGAAAACATTATTTTATTCCAAGTTACAAACTTTGGACCTTTATCCTGCTTCCACTGAGATCAATGACAAAACTCCCTTTGACTTATGTTACAGTAGAATCAAGCCCTAAAGCATGTATTTTTCAATCTCAGAGCAAGTCTACATTACAAAATTAAGTCCACCTAAGTTACGTCGATGTACAGCCACTACAGTAGCTTTTGCATGTTCACGCTACGCTACTCGTGTCAGCGGTATGTCTCCTCACCAGGAGCGCTTGCACCAATTTAACTGTCAGTGTAGGGCATTGTGGGATGGCTTCTGAAAGGCAGCAAGTTGATGCAAGCAATGCAGTGACTACACTATATCGACCTAAGTGCTACATCTCTCATGGTGGTGGAATTATTAAGTCAGTGCAGTGGGTGAGTTACATTAGTGGGAACTACATTTTAGTCTAGCTGTTTACAGAGTTAGGTCGATGTAAACTGCCTTACATTGACCTAACTCTGTAGTGTAGACCAGGGCTCAGTCTTACTCACATAATTACCTGGAAGCAGAAACATATTAAAATTATAAAAGGAATTACCTAGCTAAAATGTAGATATGTTAAAAGCACTAAAACGAGGAAAAACCTAAAAAATGTATTTGCTTTCCCTCTAAATCAGTATTAATTTTCTTTTTTTTTTTTGAGTACAATTCTTATTTTTAAACAGCTGTGTCACACCATTTCAAATGTTTCTTTCTAAAAGACAGTTTCATCTAAAAACAACAATAAACTGTCCTGCACTCCTTGAGTTTTCTTAAAATCAAAGTAGATTTAGAGTCCACATGGAAATTAACAAAGGTTAGTTATTCCAACAAAAATTTCCAGTTGAACCTACCAGTAAGCCAGGTTTGCTAATATATAAGACTTTGTAGAGTCAACAATTACTCAGATTTGCACTTCTATCTTTATTAATGTAGATATATACAGTGTGTGACTGACAGAGAGAGAGAGACAGAGAAAAAATATAGAACAAGTCTGAAGACAAATAAAAGTAAAAATGCCACACTTTAGTCCACTTTAAGACATGGAAAAATAGATACACTTATGAAGACTCGCAAAGGATGCTGTATATTAATTTATTTTATACAAATTATTAAGGGGCAATATTAAAGAAAAATAAATGAAAAACTAAAGAAGACATCAAATACTAAAGTTATTGAAATAAACTTCAGAACTCAAACATAAATCAAAGACTATTTAAGTCAACCTCAAATTCCATTTAAAAAAGGACTGTCATTTTCAGTAACTCATATCCACTAAGTGAACAATCATACCGTACGTGGGCGTACCCTGCAGTTGCAGCTTTCTCAGCAACTGAGTTCTGTGTTAAATTGTAACTCTACAAGATGTCTGATTATTTATTTATTTATTATTGAACCTTCAGAGCACTAGATTTATCAGAGGCAACAAAACCACACACCAGAGTGTGTTAGTAATATATTAAAGAAACAAGTATTTTTCCCCTCCACACATTTCCACCTGCAAGTTAAACTAGCTTTAACAGCCTGAAGACACCCTATAGTACATGACTGCTTTGGCAATACTGACAATAGGAACAACTCATAAGCTTTCAACCAAAGTTAGAAAAAATTATTCAGTTTTCATTGTATCCAAAACAAACTGCTATTGATATTCACATTTTAGAATAAATTTTAAAATGTCCTATTATAGACAATAAAACTCCACTAATACTCAAAACTTCTAGACAATTGCTTTCACACAAAACACACCATGCATGTTTCTATAAGCAATAATTAATATCTAAAGACCAAGATAATCCAATGTAAATAGCAGTATCCATATGCAAATTAGCATACTTCGAATTACACTACCAATGAGTGACTACTATAGAAAGCCCAATAGGTTTTTACATTTCTACCCAGCCCTAAGATGGCAGCATTCATGCACAACTAAAATAAAGAATTATATTTTCCTATTCTCATTGTTCACTGTTTATTCCAGCAACATAATACAAAATTTGACTAAAATAAATACATAAATAAATACACAGGTGATGAAGACACCTTAGCTGGCCATCAGATATTTCAAGTTCTTAGTATGAAAATTAGTAAGAATGAAAAAATGTTGACATTTTTAAAACTACATACTGTTACTATTAGAAATTCTCTGTGCTTCTATTTCTTAAGTATATACTGTAATTCCTCAGACTGATGTCCTGCTGCACCAAATTATGCTCAGAAAAATAGCTTTCACAACAATGCTAAATTGAGACGCTGAAATATCAAATAATCTTAATTTCTTTGCATTTCATTTTCCTCTTTAAAAACAAAAACAAAACCAAACCAAACAAACATTACTAAAGCACAACTGAACAACATTAAAACAGATGCAACACCATACAATGTTAAATCAGGTAACCTGGTGATAATTCTGCGACAAACTTGTTTTAGCAAACACCTTTCAAATGGTAAACAAGTCATTTCATAAATCAAAGTCGGAGCTTTGTGTTCTCTTTCAAAATTAGGAAAAACAACTTTTTTTTTTTACTCTTACCTGTGTATAGTCAAAATCAGAAAGTGGAGCTATACTCTTGATGTAGTCCATTCGAAACTGGTTTTCTGGATTGGCCAGTGGAACTGGGGGTATTAAAGTGCCCATTGCTGAAACTATAGTCTAGAATTGGATAAAACAAAAACAGACACATTAATCTGGTTAATCTAAAATACAGGATCAATAGAAGATAATCCAATCTGATCAGCTAAATGGGATTTCTCTACACAATCCTAGAGAGCATAATACTTTTGGCTTCCAGTGTACAGAGCCATTTAAGAATAATATAAAATGTGTTCTTACCACAATCGCATCTTTAACATTTTTCCGAATATCCAGTATTTTCTGTTTCTTTTCTCTGAATTAAAACAGAATTAATGATTTAATTTCTCTCTCAAACCAATTCATTTAAGTTACATTCAGAATTTTTTACTGACTGCTTATTTGTTATTTAACCTTTATGACAAACTGACTGAAAAGAACAGTAAGATTATTTTCCATCCATCACTTTTTCATATTCTATAAAAAAAACAGTGAAAATAGATCTCTGCCTATTTTGTCACATTAGATAGTCATAACCACATCTGCAAAGCTTTCCTGGTGGGACTGGAAGTCATTCCTTCATTTCTATAGCATGCTAAATCTATTCCCCTACAATTTAGAACATATATTGTATAGTTAAAAACCTTATATATCTAAAATTAGCACACAATTAATATTAAATACTGGCAATCAGTTTTTCAGAGAGAACTCATGTAACCCAAGAATACATGATGATTACATTCATGCAAATTGATTTCAGTTTTATGCTAACCACCACCAGAAAAACCGCAGCAGCCCCGTCAACCTCTGCACGAATTGATATCTCTCTCTATATTGCACACAGATACAATATTAGTTATTTGCTGCTATGCAAAAAGTGGTCGCCATGTTGTTGCTACACAGGGGCCTGTCAAGCGCTGCAGTAGCAACAGCGTAAAATACAGTAGAGGGGGCAGGAGCAGAAAATACAAATATATAATAATAGTAATTCCTTGCATTTTTCTTTTTTTGCAAGCCAGTGTCAAACTGCCAACACACACACATATAGGGTGGAGGAAAGAGAGAAATTACCCAATGTGTTGTGTGTTAAAATGTTTCAAATGTATATTTACAAATAGAAGACACAAAGTATCAATAATTCTTACTCTGAATTAAATCCATTGACATGCAGGATCCTCATTTGTTTCACAATCGTGCTTTTTCCTGACTCACCAGCTCCTGGAAGAAAAAGACAGAACACTGCCATGTATATACGGTTTTTTTGGTGACATGTTAACAGCATCTTCCACCTCCAACAGCATTTATATATATGTATCCATGTGGCTCCCACACACAGCTCAATCTGTGCACTTTTCCATAGTGCTTAATAAAATTGCCTGCATTCTTTGTATCTAACACACACTCTCTCACACACACATTAATCACACAGCTTCTCCGTTATACCTCTACCATGAGGCGCGCAGGCAACTGCACCCTCAGCCCCCCCCCACCCCCTTACCCAGCAGAAGCAAACGATGTGTGGCTTTATAAGCCAGTCTCTCTTTCTGCAACTGCTTCTCTATTTTTTTGTTGGCTTCTCGCTGCGCTTTCTCATCGATACGCTGATCCTCCGTTTTGCTGTTGCCCAAACACCCCATTGCTGCCGCTTAGGATGGATGTCAAATTGTGCTCTTTCTATAGAGATTTATTTACAGGAAATATGTAAGAGATGATAGGTATTTATATCCCTGCGACGGTTTCTGTTCTTCTTCCTCCGGTCGCTCAAATAAAATGGTCTCTGGTCGCTTTCTGATCAAACACAGTTTGTTTTTTCTCCCCCAAAGAGGTACAAGCAGCAGCCGGGAGAGGGAAAACGTTTTTAAGATGAAAAAAAAATCTGTACAAAAATGTCTAACACACAACGAAAGCGAGAAGAGCTCCTCCTGGAAACCAGCCTAACGCTGCTCTCCTCTCTCCCTCCCCTCCACACACACAATCCCTATATTTCTCTGTAAAGGTCTATTTTTGTCTTTCTGTGCTCAGCACTGCCTCTTTCTGTGAGACTACGAAACAGTCAAACTACAAACCCCACAGAAGTGAAAGAGAGAAGGAAAGACGTAAAAGCTGGATGTACCTGGATCGTCTTGGATTTGTCCTGCAACCTGCCAATTTTTGACCTTGAAAAGCCCCAAATTGTGTCACAGAAATAGAGTTCTAGTCTTAGGCTGCTACTTAAATTAATACTAATAAATAAATAAATAATCAATCTAGATCTGCTGTCTAAATAAAGAAAAAAAATGTGGCAGCTTCTTGATGCGGCCCAAAACTCAGACTGTTGTGAACTGGCACAGATGCACCACAAAAACAGATATCCAGCACCTGGATCCAGGTAGTTTTTCTTTTGTTGTTCTTTCTCTTTCTTTTTTAATTTAAATTTAAATCCCCAAAATTCTACTAACTAAATAAAGACATGCAGCTGTCCTAATTCTACTGCAGAATCCAGTGTATTCCCTATCCAGTACCATGGCAAGGACACATAATATCCGGCATCTAGAGCCCAGTGAAACAGTGTTTTGGGTTGGCCCCAAATTGTATCATCAAAACAGACAACTCATGCCCTGTAGCCGCTTCTAGTTGGCCAGCAAAACCCAGCTCCGACATCTCAGTGCAAGAGCAATATGTGCACAAACAGCACCTGGGTCTTGCAGAATCCAACAATATTTTGGCCACAAACTTCTAAATTCTAGCCTATTCATAGTGACCAAGCATAACTTCTCTTAGTCTACTAAAAAAAAAAAAAAAAAGTCTCTGAGCCATCATGGCAGATCAGCACTTAAAAAAAAAAAAAATCCGAACATGGACCCAGATCCAACAAGGTATACCCCCATTTTTTCACATATGTTCCCAAAACTATAATTTCTAGATAGACAGCAAGAAATCAGCATTCATTTACATTTACAGTCCTTAACTAGATTTTTCAAGTGCTCTTGTGCAAGGATGGATCAGGGACCAGATTCTGATACAGTGAAGTAGGAGCAGCTATACTTGGGGTAAAATCCTGGCCTTACTATTTTTGCTATTTACTTCAATAGCGATTTAACCCTCGGTCTTTATTTAGCAGATTGGAGGTGTCTGTGGCCAAAAAAAGAGGCCCATGTGGGTTTTCGGATTGCTCTTTCACTGAAATGTCAGAGCCTGGAATTTTTGGATCAAGCAGAAGCAGCAACGTGAGTTGCATATTTTGACAGTATGATTTGGGAACGAGGGGCCAAAAAATGGCAGGATCCAGCAGGTTCCAGTGCCGAGTCCATGTCTTTGCAATCCAGTTGAGCAGGAATGTATCAAAGTCTGGAGTTTTGCAGTGGAACTTGAGAAGCTGCTCTTCTCTATTTAGTCTGTTGAACATTTGAGTTTGGGATTTACAAATAAAAAGGGTTAGCTGGATAAAGGTGCCAGATAAATGTTTTTGCAGTGCTGCTACTTTACAGGGGCTGCTGCATTCTGAAAGTTGTTACTTTACCTCCATTCCTTAGACGGTTGAATTTGGGAGATCAGGGTTAAAAACTGGCAAGGCCTAGCAAGAACCAGATCAGTACTTTTCCAGTGCTGTTAAGTCAGAAAGCATACAGATCCAGATTTTTCAGGTGAATTAGGAGCAACATTTGTTTTCTATTTAGATGATCGTTTAAATTTGGGACTCAAAAAACTGTCAAGATCCAAATGAAGTGAAGTGCAGGATTTTTTAGGCTTTCTTATGCGGGGATGCATTACAAACCAGAATATTTTGGTGTAGTAGCAGTAACTACACCTGTTCTCTATTAATGCCATGGAATTTTAGAGTGAAGACCAAAACCTGTATGGATTTGGAAGGATCCATGTGCAAGAACTGGGTTTTTGTTACATTTATGTATTATGTGCCAGGATCCAGGCTTTTTTTGGTGCAATAGGAGTAACTAGACTTGTTCTCTATTCAGGCATCGGAATTTGAGACTTTGGGGCCAAAAGTTGTCTGGTTCCAGTTGCCAAATCTGGGGTTTTACAATACCCCTAGTTCCAGTATGTATTGGTGTCTGAATTATTGGAGCACTCATCAGGAAGACTTGCTCTCTATTTTGATGATACAAAAGACTCTGCCAAAAATAGTCAGGATCCAGGTAGATCCAGCTTTTACCTTTTTCCAAAGGGGAGAGTGTTCCTTATTTCCTTTCTGTCCTTCCCCAACCCTTTGACCCTCCCTGATCACTTCCTCTTGAAAAGGGATCACTTTGGGAATAACACACACATATGAAACCTGTGCACAGAAAGAACAGAATAATGTTTGACTGCAATTATAATCCAGTCTCTTTCTCTGCACAAACTCAGTATTGCCTCTCTAATCACAGTCAAACTACAGAACCCTACAAGTAGAAGTAAATATACCGTCTCCTATTGTTTTGGAGACAGATCGCAACTTTGACACACCTGCACACACAGAAATAAATCTATTCTTTGAAAGTAATCTGATTATAATCCAATCTCTTTCTTTAGACTGCCCAATTTCAGCAATGCCTCCATATCAGACCAAGAAATAGACACTAGAACAAAACACTCACAAGGTTAATGCTAAACCCCATATAAGAGAAGAGAGATACCTCCTACTCCCCCTGTCCATGACCTCCTCTAGAGCCTGGTCCTCCTGAGATGGGATCACAACGTGTTGTGTTTTGTTTTTTTTAAAGACACTTACACATTCAACCTATGCATTGAAATACGTTTGTGTGAGTGCAATCATAATACAACTTCTCCCTCTGTGCTGCGGACAAACTCGGTTTGCCTCACTGTGAAACCAGGAAACAGTACACACCCTTCAAGTGAAGAGAGAGCAACTAATTTATTTCCTGCTGTCCCCCTCTCTCAGGCACACTCTTTCCCTACTCTATATCCTGTTTCTCCTGAGAAGGAAGCATATATGTTTGAGACACACACTCAGATGGAAGCTGTGTCTGTGAATAACTGTGTGTGTGATAGTCACTGCTTCTCTCCGCAAGAGAACAAGAACTAGCCCCCTCAAAGCACACTTTTTCACTCCCATTCCGCTTGTATGTTGAAAGGGAGAAAGTGTCTATAAACAAGAAGAAATGGTGAGGATTAATAGAGAAATCACACGCAGATGACCCAGGTTAGTGCTCTCGGGCTCCTCCCTCCTCCCAAGGCGGGCGTAACGTAACACCGGCAGCTTGTACTGCCGTTGCTTTTTCTGCAAACTTCAGGTGGTTCTAAAAGCTGCCGATTCCTGGCAGCCAGCACCAGCAGCCTTCCTTCGCATAGTCACCGCTGTGGATTTCAATCTGACTTCGTAGAAAGAGCAAGAATAAAAAAAGGATATAAATAAAAACTCAAGCCGGACTGGAGCAAACAGGGCAGGCTCTTCCTGCTTGCAAAGACGCCTTCACTTTCACAAAACTCTCTCTCAGCACTGCCACTATCCTCCAGCTTAGGCATTGCGCCATCCGAGGGACGCTGTGCAGAGAGGAATCACTCACACACCTCTCAGCTGAACGCCTAATGCACCTACCAGCTTCACACACGCACTCAGGTAAATTGAACTCTCAGCTGTACATATTGTTCTTAATCCCCCTAAAAACGGGACGAACACTCTAACAGAAACAGGGTATTTTGTTTAGGGTCAGGTTGTTATTAATCGTTTTTTTGCCAGAAATGCTGCAGTGTCTCCTGTGAACTGTAGTTCAGGTGCCTCATACTCCCATTCTCTTTCCTAACTTCATAGATTACCACAGGGTTCGAAGGGACCTCAGGAGATCATCTAGTCCAAACCCCTGGTCAAAGCAGGGCCAATCCCCAAATGGCTCCCTCGAGGATTGAGCTCACAACTCTAGGTTTAAGCAGGCTAGTGCTCAAACCACTGAGCTATTCCTCCTGCCTAAGAACACACTAACCCTGGGTAGGTAGTCAAGAAAAGGCTATCTCTTGGCTGAGAGAAAATTATTCGGTAGAACTGCTCCCATTAACCAATGCAGGCATCAATCAGTCACATCTTAATGAAAAAAATCAAACCACAAAAAACTGTCAATGCAATTATGCTACAGTTACAGCTTTAAAAAGACATACAATTCAGGAACTACAAAGTTAAGGCTCTCATAATAATATTAATCTGACCACCTGGCACATAATATTTTTGATGACAAGACTGTTAAATACAGAACTAAATTAAGCATGTGGAAAAGTGAGTTCTGAAAAAAATTAGCTTTTTATCTTCCTGTGTTTAAATGTGTAACTTTGACAATGCATTAATAAAGAGGGGGTCTGCATTTCGTTTTCCCTTCTAAAAAAAAAAAAAGAAGAAAGGGGATGAGTAAGAAAAACTGAGTTTAGATTAAATTTGCATTTATATGGCCAATGTGAAGTTAAAATCTGTTTAAAATCGCTGGATAAATAGCAATTTCATTGAGGTGGACAGCTTGGAGAGGGTACAAGGGTATAATCATTAATGAATGGGCTTCCCTTCCCTTCACCTCCATGACTCAATTTACATGTCCCCCTTTCCTGTGCCCTACTCCTTCCCCCAGCATCAATCATCAGGACTCCCCTTGGTAATACCATGTCTCACTTTTTCTGTCTTTTTGCCCCACCCTCTGAAGTCCTCAACAGCGCACTCATCTCTCCATTAAAGGCCTCCAGATTAATACTGAAGGATAACAAGGAGCATAAAGAGGGGATTCACAAGGGTGGGGGCTGCAGATCAAGTTTGGTCAGGAAGAAGAGGGAAAGATTTGCAGATAAAAGCAGTAGGCAGACTGGCCCTGGGGGAAGTGGCAAGAGCCATGTGGGAATCAGGAACTGGAATCCAGGAAACTGTGTAGCAGACTAGATGTCTTCTGGTTACCTCAGTTAAAAGGCATCCAGTGAAGGGCATATGTGCAATGTGACTGATACCTGTCCTACTGAGCAGCAAGACTTCTCTTCCACTCAGGCATGTTGGCCCTTATCTAGCTCTGCTGCAGAAAGTCCAGGGGAAATGTCTACCCCCATGCCTCAGGCACTACAGGGGCTGAATTTAGATTTCTTGTAGAGAAGGGAGTTCACAGCTTGTTACTACTTTTATTTAACTGGAGGTATTTTTCTATAAAGACAGGTTATAGCATGGCAACTGCACATATGTTTACAACCCATTGATAGTGGGCCAGGACCTGAATTTAAATGAGGGTTCTCTTGAACCCACCAGTAACCAGCACTCCAAGTTGCCTTTACTGCATGTCTCGACACCACAGTCCCTGTGCTGGACAGATTTGTGATAGGCTAGGATTGCCTCCATATTTACTGCAAACACATCTGGTCTCTGATTTGTTTACCAAGGTAAAATAAAAAAATAAAAGGTATACATTTAAAATAGATGCACTTCAGTTATTTTACTGCTTGCTAACACTTTCATTTGGGAATTACAGTTTTCATGAGCCTGGCAAATACCTACTTTTCAGATACTCAGTTTCTAATTATTCCACCATGTACTACTTACTACCTGTTCAAATTCATAGACCAGCTTTAATGCTAAGGCCTGTAACAACGGTCAGTGTTCTCACTTGGCCACTAATTTTTGTAAAGAAAATGTGCCTTTCTCTTGCATGGATCAAGGTATTCTATACATTTTTTGAATGACTGCATAGTGACGTAATGCCCGTGTGACACACAGGAATGTTGGAAACGGAATGGTCTTTATTTTCTGGACTGACTGGATATAAGTCAGGTTTACATAAAATTAATATCCATCACATGACAGATGTCGATATTAGCTGACTTCAACAATTAGTTACAAAGTTGTGTATTTGCCTCAGGCCCTGATCTTGCATCAGGACTCCCTACTGCAGATGAGGGTTGCCAACTTTCTAATCGCACAAAACCAAACACACTAGCCCCACTCCTTCCTCAAGGCCCCACCCATTGCCCTGCCCCTGCTTACTACATTCCCCCTCCCTCAGTGTCTCGCTCTCCCCCACCCTCACTCACTTTCACTGGGCTGGGGCAGGGGGTTGGGATGTGGGCTGCAAGGTGGGGCCAGATATGAGGAGTTATGGGTGCAGGCGGGGACTCTGGGCTGGAACAGGGAGTTGGGGTGCAGGAAGGGGCTGCAGGTTGAGGCAGGGGCTTGGGGTGCAGAAGGGGTACAGGCTCTGGGGGTGTGGGCTCTGAGGTGGGGCCAGGGATGAAGGGTTTGGGGTGCAGGAGGGGGTTCCGGGTTTGGGTGGGGCTCAAGGCTGGGGCAGGAGGTTGGGATTCAGGCATGATCTTATCTTGGTCAGCAGTGCTGTGGAGCGAAGGCAGGCTCCCTGTCTGTCCTGGCTCCACACTGCACCCCGGAAGCAGCCAGCAGTCCAGCTCCTAGGTTGGGGCAGGAGGCTCTGTGCACTGCTCTCACCCACAAACACTCCCTCCCCCACAGCTCCCATTGGCTTGTGTTTCCAGCCAATGGAAGTGCAGAGCCAGTGCTTGGGGTGGGGGCAGCACACGGAGCCCTGTGCCCCCCTCCCCCTTTAGGCATTGGACCCGTTGGCCACTTCTGGGGCATAGTGTGGTGCCAAGACAGGTAGGGACTAGCCTGCTTTAGCACTACAGCACCGCTGACCAGACTTTTAACGGCCTGGTCAGTGGTGCTGATCAGAGCTGCCAGGGTCCCTTTTTGACTGGGCTTTCTGGTCGAAAACCAGATCTGTGTTAGCAGATCCAAATACAAAATCAGGGCCTTGAATAACCATATGATATTTTCATCTTTATCTTACCTTCTCCTCACCTCATGCATCTATTTATGACCATTACTCATTGAGTTATGTGCAATGTAAGTTTTATGCTCTCAGGACAGTGACCATGAATTGGGTTTTCTGAGGGGCCTAGTATATTTCTGGATGGTTAAAATAGTAAGTAAAAAAGAGCAATAACCAAAAGGAAGGAAAGCTCTACATCTGGAATAAGAGGCTTATAGGGAAAAGAATATCCCTCTGCATTTTCATTTTTATGTAAAATGAACCAAAATTGCATATGTGATGTTTCTTGAAAAGGATCTCACTATCCTTCTCAAAATGTTTATACTAGCTTTCTGCATTGTGTGATAAATAGGGATCTAGTATGTTTGGTGGAGTGGCGAGTTAACAAAAAGGTGCCTCAAAATACAAAGGCCGGTTCTGCCCAAATAATTCTGCTGTGATAGGCCATGTCTACATGAGAATACTAAGAAAAGTTAAGGCAAATCAACTTAAGGTTTGAAGTCAATATGCATTAATTAAAGCACATTAAATTGCCACAGGGATGCTCCCATTCAGGAGTAAAGTGGTCTTTGTTAACTGTAACTTAATCCTCTTGAGGCAAATTAAAGCCCCTTTACTCCTGAATGAGAGCATTCACACAGAGTTTAACATGCTTTAACTTGTATGCATTGACTTTACACCTTTAGCTGATTTGCCTTAACTTTCCTGAATATCCCCACCACATAGGTAGACATGCCCAGGGGGCTTGTCTACACCACACAGCTTTTAGCGACAAGGCTGTGTCACCACTAAGGGCTGGTCTACATTGGGGGGGGGGAATATTGATCTAAGATATGCAACTTCAGCTATGTGAATAGCGTAGCTGAAGTCAAAGTATCCTAGATCGATTTACCTCGAGTCCTCATGGCGCAGGATCGATGTCTGCGGCTCCCCGTGTCGACTCCGCTACTGCCGCTCGCTCTGGTGTAGTTCCGGAGTCGACGGGAGTGCATTTGGGGATCGATATATGACGTCTAGACAAGATGCGATGTATCGATCCCCTAAACATCGATCACTACCAGCCAATATGGCAGGTAGTCTGGACGTACCCTAAAAGTCAGCGTGTGTAAATGCTCTTTGTCAGTACTTTGTCAGCACTTTTGCAGCCAAAATACTTCCAGCCCCAGGAGCGGCATTAGCTTTGTCTGCAGGAGAGTGCTCAGGCTAACAAAGCCGCGTTCACACTGGCACTTGCATCGGCAAAACTTTTGTCTTTCGCTGGTATATTTTTGATATTAAAATATTCTCTGGGAACCCTTTTCATAAGCCCCCATCAGAATTAATATATTTTCAAAAATGAAAACATTTAACATTGGTTTTTTAGTTGAAATGCTGATGCAGCCATTGGTTCAGTATTTTCTTTTCTTCAAGCTCTTGAATAACATGTCAATATAGTGTCATCGATCTGTTCAAGTACCCATGAAAGACAAAAGTTTTGTCAACAACTTCACAGAGTACACATACCCTGAGTCATATCAGATTTTAGAAGAGGAAAGGAGGGAGAATTTTGCTTTGTATGTAGGTCTGAGAACAGCTGTTATCTTACATTTTGCAAAGTGCCAGGAATAGGAGATTGACACTATGTCGTGTAAATACATTTACAATATCATGCATGAAAATTGGCCTGGCAGCCCCTTTAGCTGCCAAGTCAGGCCAGGCCAATGTTTAGTTTTATTAGATGGGATGGATACTGGCTTTTTAAAATTATTATTTAGAATTACAACATATCAGAGTAGCAGCTGTGTTAGTCTGTATCCGCAAAAAGAACAGGAGTACTTGTAGCACCTTAGAGGCTAACAAATTTGAGCATAAGCTTTCGACGCATTCAAGGATTGGGCTTTCATTGTACAAGCACTGTACACAAATAACAAAAATAGTCCCTGCCCTAAAAAGCTTACAATGCAAGGCCACATCTACAATACAGGTGCTATAGTGGCATAGCTACAGCCTCATAGCTATGGCCATGGCTACACTGGCGCTTTACAGCGCTGCAACTTTCGCGCTCAGGGGTGTGAAAAAACACCCCCCTGAGCACTGCAAGATACAGCGCTGTAAAGCCTCAGTGTAATCAGTGCCGCAGTGCTGGGAGCCATAGAGGATGTGGTTTACGTGCAGCGCTGGCGCTGCGACCACACTCACACTTCAAAGCGCTTGAAGTTTCAAGTGTAGCCATACCCTATAACTCTGTAACCCAGTAGTGCAGGCATAAACTACAGTGATACCCCAGGCGAAGGTACCTAGGTTGAGGGAAGCATTCTTTTAACCTCACTGCATCTACACCGGAGGTTAGGCTGGCATAGCTGCGGTGCTCAGGAATATGGGTTTTTTACACTGCCAAGCATCATAGCTCTGTTGACCTAAGCTTTCTAAGTGTAGACGAGGCCCAAATAACTGTTTAAGAAGTATGTTATTGCTCTAAGAAGTGTGTATTGGGGGAGAGGGGGCATTGGTACAGTGTTGCTGACACTTGTGATTTTATCACAAGTTTCACACTATTTGGTGTTTTCCTTAAAACCACATTTTTTAGAATCCAGTGACTCAGAATTGCAGCTTTCAGTTAAAATAAATGAATAATAAAAATAAGTTTCTAGTCCCTCATGGTTGTGAAGAAAAACCTGGAAACATCTGGCACATTAGAAACTGGAAAGCAAATAGTGAGAGTCCAGTATTTATCATTCCAGATATCATTATTTTGGGGGGCCTGACTCACAATTTTGAATGCTTAGGGTTGGCAATAAATAAGTTTGTTAAAAACTTAAATCTTGAGAGGGACTCTAAAAGACATGCAGAAAATTGCAAGGTTAACCCTGTATGACAATATTCAGTTGATGGTTAATTTTTATATCTGATTTATAAATACCTGTAAACAGGGATTTGATACAGCAACATTGAAAGTCCCTGAAATCTACCTATTAGCAGCTGTTTCTGCTTGGGATCAGCTTTAGCACTATGCTATCAACATCATTAAACACACTGACAAGATTGTGCTTTCGTTAATTAAGGACCCACCAGAAGATTTTTTTTTTTAATGATATGCAGAACTTAAGAAGCTACATTTCTGATGCTGTTGTAAAGGTATGAAAACTATTGTAATAAAATGCATTGGATTGTCAGCAGTGCTATGAGCCCATTTATTACCACTAATAAAGATCAGATCATAAGTTTCTAGTAAAGAATCATTAGATGAGTTACAATTATTATAGGCTTTTATCCAATTCTCCATATATGCACTTTAATTGAGAACACTTGATTTTAATTAAAAAAACTCCATAACTTTTGGCTAGAGACTGTGTTATTAAACTTTAGATTGCTCAGAACATTGTCCATACATCTCCAGGGAAAGGCCTCTATGAATCTGTTAGACCTGCAAAACATTTACCAGAGACACAAACCTGTGAAGATGTGTACCACTAGAATACAAATAACGATGTTCTGTCTGTTCTTCCATTAAACAAAGTTACACTTCTCTTTGTATTTCCCCCCCCCCCACACACACACACACTTTTTTTTTTTTTTTTAGTTCTTTTGATATTCAGTGCTATAGGACATTTGGCATTTTAGGAAATGCTCTTTACTTTCTTTTGTAAATTATATCTGAAAAATCCAAAGCTATGTTAAAAGATTATTACTGAGTCTGGAAAATCAAGCATTCTAAAATTAGCAAATGCCAGAATTTAAGATTCCCGGTTCAAAATTTATTCAGTCCCCTTGTACATATACATTATCATATGCTTTTTAATTACTAGGTTACATATTTTTTCCACAGGACTTCTGCCTCATTCAGTGCACAGAATGAACAGTGCTCAGGGAATGAGGCAGCTGTTCAATATTTTTATCCTTACCGTTCAGTTAGTGTCTTCTGCCTTATTTAATATATACCATGCAAAACCTGTGATTAATACAGAATTGTTCATTTCTTTATATGGTCTTTTTTAAAGAAGACTCATTGCCATAATACCCAAGTGCCTCACAAATATTAATACATATATATATATTCACTACAGATAGCCTCAATGAAACTTGAAGGAGGCCACCCAGTGAAATCAGTGGCACTGCCAGAATTAGAACTCCGGACCTCCTGACTCCCAAATACTGTGCTCATTCTTCCAAACCACACTGCCTTTATACAAGAGGTGCTGAGCAGCCATAGCTCCCATTGACTTCAGTTGCGAGTGTGCAACACTTCTGCATATCAGACCACTGACTGATGTCTCAGGCTAACTACCCAGAAAATGTGGAAACACAATTAGTTGCTACCTGCCAACATTTTGGTTTAAGTCACTTGCTCAGTATCTAAATAAGAACTCTGTGACAGAAGCACAGATAGAACTAAGTTCTCCTCAGTAGCATTCACCTGACTTATGCACAAGACCACCCTCTCTCTTTCTGCAGCCCACTGTCTTGTTTGCTCTGTCTTCCAGCTTCCAGAGGATATAAGGCAGTGATCCTACAAACAGCCTCATTTACTATGCAACTGAGATTCATTCCAATAGTGGTAAATTTCTGAAGAGTGAAGTTGGTGTAAACTGGGACATAAGAAAGCTGTGTCTTTCATGCTCCATAACCAAATTTAGCAGCTGTATTTTGTTTTGCAACTGATTTTGCATTGCCTTCTCCATTAAAATTATCCTATATCAGAGTGTGTATTTGGTACATAATGACTTTGAAAACAGGGGCCTTAGACGTTCCCACTGCCTGCCCCTTCTCATGCAGTTTTGTCAATCAGAAAAAGTTTGCCTTCATTGTTAATTCCCCCCCCCCCCCCTCTTTATCTAAGTGATAGCAATGTTAGCTGTCCCATCTTCTGCAGGAGGGCATAAGCAGCTAAAATGCCTTACAATACGTTTTAGGTTGTGTTTTAAGACTGCTGTATCTAACATCTTCATTATGGGAGTTTAGATGAAAGGGGTAAACCACCAGCCTAGGAAGCATTTCTCCAAGAGTGTTGCTCTGTGGTATGTCACAGAAAGTTTTTTTTGTTAAAATAATATTTCCTATTTTATGATGTTATGGAACACTATGTCTGAAGTCTCTTTCTAATATATCCTCAGGTTACATCAGAATTTTCTATAAATCCTTCACTATTTGTCCTGTCTACTATTCCACTGATTCTACTCACACTACACTGTTCACCTTCTCCCACCATCCCACATTCATTTTACCATGCTGCCCTCCCCTGGTGCAGTTTTTCATGACATCAGCTTTTCTGTCTGTAACATTCTCTGTAAGTCCTTCTACAAAAAAGTGAAGAAGAAAAGGAAATCACCACTCATGCCAACATCTAGATTTTGAAGTGCATCCCATCTATCTCCTATGTGTCTGTCTTTTAGATGCTCAGTTCTCCATTGTCTTCTGTGTACTGCACAGTTCCAAGCACATTAACAAATACTGACAACGTTTGTGGTAATTTTTTTCAGAAGTACCACATTTTACTGTTTCCCTTCTACAGAGAGAGAATAGAAATATCTTTTTTCTATTTAAGTCTGTACCAGTGAGCTTATATACAATTTGCAGGATATTCTATTTTGCACTGGCCATGGACAGTATTTTGTTACCATGAATTTTCTGAATGTATACAATACATTTTCTTCTCCATATTTTCCACGGAAGAGTTTTTGAAGGCTTAGTTTACAAGTCAAAAAGTCCAGATGTTGACAGGCATGTAAATCCAACAGCAGATTTAAAACACACTGATTGTAGAGTTCTGTTTTTTAAACAACCCTATTACATTTTAAAGAACAATATTTTTAAAGTGTGCAATACACCAATATTCATCTATTAGATAAATCACTTTAGCAGAATTAAAGAGGAAAAGATCTAATTTACAGTACTCTTGACATCGACACGCATAGTAGTTTTCCAGAATTATTAGGGTTGCTCAACCTTAAAGTAAATATAAATAGACCTAAACTACTCTATTAGCATCCCAGAGTACCAAAATAATGTAAATACTGTATTCCGTAATATTCTAAATAGCTGCTGTACACCATCACTGGGCAGACTTAATCTATAATCAGACTTGTTAGTCTTTGCTTGGAATCTGACCACACAAACATTTTTTCTGGATTTACATTATCCATAAGTGGAGTAATTTTAATCTCAAATATAAACACAAAACATTTTAAGAATTAAATGAAAAATGTACTATGCACAGCAGAATATAACATTTTGTCTACTAAGGACTAAATCCGGATTGCATTATGAAAAACTCTCATTAATGTCAATGACAATTTCACACAAGTTATGGTGAGGAGGAGTAGGCTCTTAAATGGCTAATAACCAATCCTCACAATGTTTTGTAAAATGGGAACATAAGAATACTTTGCAGTAGCAGGAAATACAGTAGTGCAAACCACAAACACTATATGTTAGTAAATCTAAATTCATTTATTCTGAGCCTTATTCTTGGTTATTTTGGAAAGTAAAAGATTGGCAGTTTCCACTGTGCCTGTCAGAACCATCATGCTACAGGCTGAGACTTCACTCCCATTTTAGCGTTTGTGCCCACAGCCAGCTTCTTTGCTGACTGGGTTCTATCTCAGATTCCCCTTTCTGTACACAGAACATATACAGCACAGTGTTTGATATTTTTTATTACAAAAGCCTCTCTCTCTATCATTTTAGGCCTTCCTTAAAAAACAAAAAACAAGAACTTAAACTCCAAGAGTAAGGAGGCAAGGGGAATGTGAAGTCTGAGACAAAGTCAGTTGTCCCCTGCTTCAGAGGCACCAACTTTGTTAATTCTCCAGGAGGTGCTTGCCCCTGCTCGGTCCCAGGCCCCATCCTCCTCCATCCCTTTCCTGAAGACCCCACCCCCACCCCGCCTCTTCCCTACCCCGAGCATGACCTGCCCTTGCTCTGGCCCCTTCTCCCCCTTCTCCTGCACGCTGCTGAACAGCTGATCCCAGCAAACGGGAGGTGCAGACACTGATCAGTGTGGCTGCTGGTGAGTGCTGAGCACCATTTTTTACCCCGTAGGTGCTCCAGCCCTGAGCACCCACGGAGTTAGTGCCTATGCCCTGCTCTGTTGATAGTCATTAGATAGGTGGTTGCCCATGTCATTCTTATGAGGCTTTTTTGTACAGCCCTTATTTTTTGTTTCTGGAGTAGAGTTTAGGGGATGGCTGAGGTGAATACTCCAAGTTTCCAATGTCAAGAGGCAAAGAAAATGGGTGGGTGGGAGGGAGGGAGCTGAGTGTTGTCTACTTCCTAGGTTAACACCTTTTTATTATTTCATAGAACCATAGAAGATTAGGGTTGGAAGAGACCTCAGGAGGTCATCTAGTCGAACCCCCAGCTCAAAGCAGGACCACCTCAACTAAATTATTCCTTATTCCTTATTTCCCCTGGGGGGGAATCATAACGCTAGCTGTTTGTCTGGAACTTCCCTTCCAGGCTGAGACAGAGGGACTCTCAACAAAAAATAGCAAAATCTCACTGTACAATATAAATGTTGCTCTGTTTAAAGAAGAATACAGGACTTCACAGAAAAAAGTCAAATATCTGGAAAAATCAGATCATATCTAAAACTGCTAGCATACTAGCTATTCAAGATAAGGATAGATTGATTGATCAAGTACTTTTGTGACTTACTGCAGTGGCTGTTGGATACAAAAAAATAATCTCTTAAGGAGAGTATTCCATTGCCAAAGCAAGACAGGAATGACACTATTAAAGCATAATGACCCTAAGTCTAACTGTGCAGAGGTCCAAAGACCTGAAGAACAGCTCTCTGCGGCTCGAAAGCTTGTGTCTCTCACCAACACAAGTTGATCCAATAAAAGATATTTCCTCATTCACCTTGTCTCTACAGGTCCAAAGGTAAGTCACAATTTTCAGCAAAACTTTCACCCAGAGGAGACACTCACTAGTACTGAAAATCCCCAAACACATAAAAATACTTCTCTCTAGTCATTGAGATAGGATAAAAAATATTTGTATTATAGACTCTGCTACTACTGTTACATTTTGCATGCACTTAAATATCAATGGGATAGGTGCCTTGGAAATACTACAGACAGACAATGTAAAAAGATATTTTGGAATAAAAAGCAACTCCCCCTCTCTACCTACCTTGGGGTTTTTATGGAAAAAAGTTTTCATTTTTGATTTCACTGTGCTGTCTCTCCTTCTTAATACCTCATTTCCCCTTATAATTTATTCTTTCTTAAATGTACACATTTTTTAACACCTCCCAGTTTTTTTCCACTTAATTGTGTTATTCTGTCCCATTCTCCAATGCATTTAATGATGGAATGAGGTCATAAATCATCCTTTTTGCCTCATTTCTGAGGCTTTATAACTCTTTCAAATCTTTTTCAATGCACTTCTTTTACAAAGCTTTTCAGTGTTATGTACTGAAAAGGTACCACTACTATTTAAAAAACAAAACCAAATGAAAAATGCTGCTGAATTACTATGTGACCGTTCCATCTGCTATTCACTTGGTACTTCGTATCTGAACTGTTGTCTATTGTATGTCTCAAACTCCAATCCTGTAACAAGATTCATGTGGGCAGACAACCTGAGTACATACACACAGAGCACCATCCACTTCAGTGGGGTCCACAACAGGCATAGGGGTCAGGACTGGGGCCTTAAATTGTAAACCACAGCATGTCTCTTCTGCACAGTAGTCACCACACTATCAGCATTCAAGCGAATAAACAATTTATCTTAATTGCTTATATGCAGATACTTTCTAACATTTTAGAATATTACTCAAAACTATTTTATTATATTCACATCAGTGGAAACACTATTTAGCTCATGTTGTATACAATATAAAGTTATACAAATTAGCTTTTAACTATAATTTGCTAAAGTAGTTATCTTATTGCCCTTGCTTAAGACAAAAAAGTGAGCAGAACACAACCATTTTAACTTTCCTTTTCCTCCCAGTGAGAACCCTGTATAACAGATTTAAAATATTATTAATTTCCGAGTACAGACTTACTTTACCAGTATTTTTTTCCCCTCTATGCTGTGGTGTTGTGGGTTTCACAGACAGTAGTCTTTTATTTTGCTTTTGTAAAGCCTCAATTTTGTTTCAGATCTGACTTTTTACTGTAGCCACTCCTTAGAATTTTAAGGCTCAATTTTTCATTAGTAAAAAGCTGTAAGGAAGCACTTTAGGATTAGTCTGTTTTTTGTTTTGTTTGTGCAGCCATGCCATATTTGAGTGAATATTTATCAACCTGTTGTTGTTATTTATATTGTACATGAACTCAGAAATAATAAAGGGATGAAATTTTACATAAGAAATTAAAAAGATAAAGATGAAAAATGAGTCTTCAAGATAAGTCACCATTTATGTCAGAAAGGAAGAAACATTACTTGAATGCTTTTCTTTTTGTTGCTATGGAATAGCAGCCCAGAAAATAACCACTTCCTTTTGCTGTTGTTGTAGGGCAACCTTTCTTGCTGATCTATAGTGAACTAGTTGGTGGCAAACAAACAATAGGTGGCAAACAAAATATTGTAAAGATTTCTGAGTTTGTAAGGTATTTGAAGCATGAAATATTATATATTGTACGCTTGTACAGCATCCAGAAAAATGAGGCTCTGATCCTAAGTAGAGCATACCATACTACTGTAAGACAAATCATATAATACAGGGATCACTGGGGAAACTAAAGCCAATGAAAATAACTGGTGATGACTTGCAAATCACTGACTGAAACTGTTTAAAAGTATCCATTGCAGTAATTGGAGAGAAGAGAAGGGAAAAAAGGTAACAAAATGTTTTTTAAGTACATCAGAAGCAGGAAGCCTGCTAAACAACCAGTGGGGCCCCTGGACGATCTAGATACAAAAGGAGCACTTAATGATAAAGTAATGGCAGAGAAACTAAACGAATTCTTTGCTTCAGTCTTCACGGCTGAGGATGTTAGGGAGATTCCCAAACCTGAGCCATCCTTTGTAGGTGACAAATCTGAGGAATTGTCACAGATTGAAGTGTCACTAGAGGAGGTTTTGGAATTAAACTGATAAACTTAACAGTAACAAGTCACTGGGACCAGAAGGCATTCACCCAAGCATTCTGAAAGAACTCAAATGTGAAATTGCGGAACTATTAACTATGATTTGTAACCTGTCCTTTAAATCAGCTTCTGTACTCAATGACTGGAAGATAGCTAATATAATGCCAATATTTAAAAAGGGCTCTACAGGTGATCCCGGCAATTACAGACCGGTAAGTCTAACGTCAGTACCGAGCAAATTAGTTGAAACAATAGTAAAGAATAAAATTGTCAGACACATAGAAGCACACACGTTGTTGGGCAAAAGTCAACATGGTTTCTGTAAAGGGAAATCATCTCTTAAGAGTTCTTTGAAGGGGTCAGCAAACATGTGGATGGGGGGATCCAGTGGACATAGTGTACTTAGATTTCCAGAAAGCCTTTGACAAGGTCCCTCACCAAAGGCTCTTATGTAAATTAAGTTGTCATGGGATAAGAGGGAAGATCCTTCATAGATTGAGAACTGGTTAAAAGACAGGAAACAAAGGGTAGAAATAAATGGTAAATTTTCAGAATGGAGAGGGGTAACTAGTGGTATTCCCCAACGGTAAGTCCTAGGACCAAGCCTATTCAACTTATTCATAAATGATTTGGAGAAAGGGGGAAACAATGAGGTGGCAAAGTTTGCAGACGATACTAAACTGCTCAAGATAGTTAAGAGCAAAGCAGACTGTGAAGAACTTCAAAAAGATCTCACAAAACAAAGTGTTTGGGCAACAAAATGACAAAGAAAATTTAATGTGCATAAATGTAAAGTAATGCACATTGGAAAAAATAACCCCAACTATACATACAATGTGATGGGGGCTAATTTAGCTACAACTAATTAGGAAAGAGATCTTGGAGTCATCGTGGATAGTTCTCTGAAGACATCCATGGAGTGCGCAGCAGCAGTCAAAAAAGCAAACAGGATGTTAGGAATCATCCAAAAAGGAATAGAGAATAAGATGGAGAATATCTTATTGCCCTTATATAAATCTATGGTACACCCACATCTTGAATACTGCATACAGATGTGGTCTCCTCATCTCAAACAAGATATATTGGCATTAGAAAAGGTTCAGAAAAGGGCAACTAAAATGATTAGGGGTTTGGAACAGGTCCCATATGAGGAGAGATTAAAGAAGCTAGGACTTTTCAGCTTGGAAAAGAGGAGACTAAGGGGAGATATGATAGAGGTATATAAAATCATGAGTGGTGTGGAGAAAGTGAATAAGGAAAAGTTATTTACTTGTTCCCATAATATAAGAACTAGGGGCCGCCAAATGAAATTAATGGGCAGCAGGTTTAAAACAAATAAAAGGAAGTTCTTCATGCAGCGCACAGTTAACCTGTGGAACTCTTTGCCTGAGGAGGTTGTGAAGGCTAGGACTATAATAGGTTTAAAAGAGAACTAGATAAATTCATGGAGGTTAAGTCCATTAATGGCTATTAGCAAGAATGGGTAAGGAATGGTGTCCCTAGCCTCTGTTTGTCAGAGGGTGGAGACGGATGACAGGAGAGAGATCACTTGATCATTACCCGTTAGGCTGACTCCCTCTGGGACACCTGGCATTGGTCACTGTTGGTAGACAGGATACTGGGTTGGATGGACCTTTGGTATGACCCAGTATGGCCATTCTTATGTTCCAACAAATATATACAACTTCAGTTGTACCCAAAGTATGACCCTGAAAACCAGTAACAATGGGCTAA
The DNA here is from genome assembly GCF_025201925.1 of Gopherus flavomarginatus. Taxonomy (NCBI): domain Eukaryota; kingdom Metazoa; phylum Chordata; order Testudines; family Testudinidae; genus Gopherus; species Gopherus flavomarginatus. The sequence continues at coordinate 207,501,607 of NC_066618.1, forward strand.
ATTTTCCAAAAGCTACAGTGGTTCTGGATTTCTAAATCTATGCATGCCCAGCTGAAAATCAGACCTCTTTAAAGCATCAAGTTTGGCATCGAAAAACTAAGACAAATGAAAAAATCAGCCACTATGCCTAATTTATCTGTAGCAGAAAACCCAAGTAGCAACCAACTAACAACAAAATAATCAGTCTATACAGCCACAATTGAACTCAAATTATAAAACTGTATTTTTTTGGTTATGAAGCAAATAACCCTAATCTAAATTAAATATTTATTTTTAATATAGAGATTATAGCATGTGGCTTCTAAACACAGTTTGCCCCTCCCTCCATGTCTTCATTGGAATCAAATAAATAGCTCACTCATATAATCCAGGGTGTAAATCTCCTTGGACATTATAGTGAAAAATACAAAATATCTAACACTGAAATCACTATTCTACATCTAAAAGTCAACAAATCTTCAGTATTGAACATAAGTGTTGTAAGCAAGACACGAAAAGCAATTTTTCCATTCTATTCAGTCCTGGTAAGGCCTCAGCTAGAATACTGGACCCATTTCTGGGCACCATACTTTGGGAAAGATGTGGACAAATTGGAGAATGTCCAGAGAAGAGCAACAAAAATGATTAAAGGCCTAGAAAACATGACCTATGAGGAAAGATTGAAAAAATTAGGTTTGTTTAATCTGGAAAAGAGAAGCTGAGGCAGGACATGATAAGAGTCTTCAAGTACATAAAAGGTTGTTATAAAGTGGGGGGTGATAAATTGTTCTCCTTAACCACTGAGGACAGGACAAGCAATGGGCTTAAATTGCAGCAACGGAGATTTAGGTTAGACATTAGGATAACTTTCCTAACTGTAAAGGTAGTTAAGCCCCGAATCAAATTACCTAGGGAAGTGGTGGAATCTCTGATGTTGGAGGGTTTTAGGAATAGGTTAGACAAATATCTGTCAGGCATGGTCTAGATAATACTTAGGTTCCCTAGTCCAGTCCCCTGAATTGAGGCAGGACTATCAAGGTCCCTTCCAGTCCTACATTTCTATGATAATAACTACAGCATTTTTCTTATTTTTTTCCAGTATTTACAAAGCATTCTTACATCCTGGGGAAAAAAATTCTGATCAAACTTCCTTGAGCACACAGATCTTCAAGAGAAAAGCAATTTTCATGTAAAAAACAGTGTCATTCTTAAAATTGACACAGCCAGTACAAACAAAAACTACATTTAGTGACAGTTAAGGTTGCATCAGGACAAAGCCTTAAAAGCACAGAAATACGAAGATAAGAGGAAATGCCTACATGCCATTCCATCTTCATATTGCCGACAATGTTGGTGACAATTCACTCCAACATTTGATACATCTTTCACTTCCATCTCCAACAGACACTAAAAAGAAGTACTTACCTCACTTCATGGGTAGAATGGATGGGTCCTGATGCAACCTTAAGTGTCACTAAACATAGTTTATATTTGTTAATTTCCTAGATGTGTGTATTTCTGTTTTTTTAAATACAGCTTTGGTGCACCTCAGTGCATAGTTGCCCAGGATCAGGGAGAAGGGAAACTGCTCCTTCCTGGGAATCAGATGGAGAAACTGGGCTGCTGAATCTGCTTCTGATTATGTCAATTCTCCTGAACGATAAGCAAGATTGTGACATACCTCAGTAAATTCTATAAACCTATAGTGTTTCATCCCCTTTTAAAAGTTCCTGAAAGTACGTACACTATCAAGAGCAATCCTCCTCATGCAACAGTGATGACATAACTTGCCAGCTGGGGAAAACATGCATGGAGGAGTCTGTGTCATCCCTCATTCCCTGAGGCACACTGTAGCTTCTCATGGACTTGTGGAAACAGCCAGAATAGACTATAGCAGCAAGGTCAATGCTGGCAACCCACTAGGAGGTCTCTGCCTACTGCACTCCCTCTTCCTCTGGGTTCATCATGGCTGCCAGTCTGAAGCATCTCTCTCAACTGTCAGGGTTTGACCTCTTGATCTTCAGATCCTGAGCTCTGACCTTTACTACCATAGCTACAGGGATACTTGGTATAGGCTAGCTGCTAAGGAAGGACCTGACACACAGTCTTGCTCATCCTTCAACCTGTGGACCTCTTTTCCAGAGGATGTTGTGAAGGCCAAGACTATAACAGAGTTCAAAAAAGAACTAGATAAGTTCATAGGCCCATCAATGGCTATTAGCCAGGATGGGCAGGGATGGTGTTCCTAGCCTCTGTTTGCCAGAATCTGGGAATGAGCGACAAGGGATGGATCACTTCATAATTACATGTTCTGTTCATTCCCTCTGGAGCACCTGGCATTGGCTACTGTCGGAAGACAGGATACTGGGATAGATCGACCTTTGGTCTGACCCAGTATGGCTGTTCTTATGTTTCCAGTGAGTTACCCAGCTATTTACTAGTTAGCAATACAATATTAGTGATTAGGAATCCTGGATTTTACCTGTGGCTCTTGCATGAACAGTGTCATTTATGATGTTTAGAGTCACAATAACCAAAGCTGGATCAGTCAACTTGAAACACTGGATAAGGTTTGGATTTGTCACATTTCAGACCTGCATTTTATTCCTGACTGTACTGGCAGTGACATTCTATAAGCTCTCTGCTAACTTATTTAAAAAATGGGTGAGTGGGGGTGTTCAGCAGCACCTCCCTCACTGCATTTTAAGGTTGGTGTTTATGTCCCTAGTTAATAATAATACGGGTAGTGAAGTGCATATAAATGAACATAAACAGCAGTTAGATGAAGAAAGATTTGACTTCTATTATCAAGCTCAGGAAACTTTTCCCTAGGCTACATGCAGTCAATCGTTTCCTCCCCAAACAGAATCAGTAGTAGCAGCTACAACACCAAATGCACTGGAGGTTTGGCTTGGCACATATTATGTGTTATGTTTAAAAAGTTATAAAATGCTCTATAGACAAACATTTCCTATGTATAGCTGATGTCAGAATCAGTACATTAGGACAGAGGTTCCCAACCTTTTTGTTTCTGAAGCCCCCCAACATGCTATAAAAACTCCACGGCCCACCTGTTCCACAACAAATGTTTTTCTGCATATAAAAAACAGGACTGGCATTAGGGGGTAGCAAGAAGTGCAATTGCCTGGGGCCCCACACTACAGGGGCCTCCATGAAGCTAAGTTGCTCAGGCTTCAGCTTCAGTCTCAAGTGGAAGGGCTCAGAGCCCTGGGCTTCAGCCCCATGCAGTGGGGCTTTGGCTTTCTGCCCTGGGCCCCAGCAAGTCTAACACTAGCCCTGCTTGGTGGACCCTCTGAAACCTGCTCATGGCCCCCCAGGGGGCCCATGACCACTGGTTGAGAACCACTGCATTAGGAGGTGCAATGTGGGCAAAAGACAGATCCCAGAGCATGAAAAGGGTGCATAGAGAGGCACTCTTATTAGTCCTTGTGTATCAATCCATTTTTCATCAAACCACCATGAAAAATTCAGCCAGTGCTCAAAGTTTACATTTTATGTTTAGGCTTCTGCCATTTCAATTAGATTTTTACAAAATGAAAGTTTAAACTATTGAATTTTGACAGCCTTAGCATCATTCATAATTAAGGTATGCCATGTAAAATACACCAGCATTCACTTTTTAGAAAAAGGAAAATCAATCAACTCATGTCACTTATTCACAATAAAATTAAGGTGACCCCATGCCTCAGTTTCCCCATCTAAAAATTAATATAATATTTACCAATCTCTGCAGGGCTCTTGTGAGGCTTAATGAATGTATGTAAAATACCTTGAGATCCTGGACTAGTAGGTGCTATATAGGAAAGTATTAGTAATGTTTCTCAATCCTAGATTCCAATAAATTAAAAAACAAAACATCCACAGGGCTGTCTTCAGTTAATGATTTTTTGATAGTAAAATTTATATGTACTGAAAGCATTTGATTTATTAACGTGCCTGAATACAAAATACTAGAATAGTCAAAGAGCACAGATGTATGTAAGAAATTGGCAACATGCCAAACCAGGGTCCTGAAACTAAGCCAAGTTTACTTAGTTTGTAACTTTAAAAACAGATAATTGTAGAATGCTGCAATTACTAACAAGCTATTTTTCATGGAAGCAACCTGAATAGCCAAGGAGATTTACATGATAAAATTGTTAAAATATTTGTTTGTAAGTGTTTGGATGAAACTGTACACCAAGAAATCAAAGCTGATGAAATTCAGCAATGATTTCTTTTTATACCAATCAGATATAAAAATAACTAGTATCACTGCTGTAAATTTTATGGTTCAAATCAACATGAAATTCTGTTTATGTCCTATTTCCAACCTCTTTCAGCTGTTAAATGGAGCCTTAAAAATTGTACATAGAGTAAAAATGTTGTGCAGCTTAAAGTATGGTTTTTTTATGTATCACAATATATTTGACTGCATCAGCATGTGTCTACACATATATTTTTTTCAAATGCTACACAATATATATGGGAGGGATATCAAATTAACACCTACATACCCACACTGCCAGCAGATTAAAGCCTGAGAAAAACAAATGGGCCTTCCATTGTGTCCTAAAAGTCAAATGACTGCAGACCAACTGGAGAAGTGAACTTCAAGAGTCAGGGGCCTTTCATTGGGAATACCCCACACCATTCCTCACACAAGTCTAAGTACTTAAGTACTCCAACTGATCTTCACTGCTATGACAGTATATAAGGAAACAGGCAGTCTTTCAGAATCCCACGTCTTTATGGCTTTACAGATCAAAGTAAACATACTCAATAACATCCAGATGCCAATAGGAGCAGGTGTGTAAGTGGTATAATAATTTTCCCATGGTATTTACCTCTTAACAGGGAAGTAGGCACACTCTGCACAAAGTGGTCATTTTGCTTTAATATTGTTAATTTTCTAGATCTTTATAAAGATTATCACTGTAGTATCTAAGTATATTAATGAGAAGTATGCATAAAAGTCTATCTTCTAGTTCTGCCAGAACAAACATACAAAGTTATTGTTGTGATTTTTTAATAAGATGTTAATTTAAATTTTTCATGATTCCCCACCCCCACCCCCAAAACCTGGCATATGCATCCACTGCTATGCCACAGTTCCTAAAGCTCAATTGTATGGCAATGTTCAGCATGCTTTTAACGTACCTCTGAAAACTTTCATTATAAATCCCTTTTTAATAATATACAGGACAGAGATCAAAGCTTTGATGGGAAAGGAGAACCAGGTATTTTTAAAATTATATCCTGTGATAAAACTCACATGGATTGTAGACTGGATGAGCATTCTGAAATCTTGTTTCAAGACAGCTGCATTAAACTTCCACTATACAAAGGACTAAATGACATTTTGCAACATTGTATTTCTAAGGGAGACATTTCAGCAGTTAGTATGACAAAGGGTAGTGAAAAAAAGATTAAATCCTTCAGTTAACAAACAATAACAGAGGTTAACAGGCTGACTTTGTATCTTTATTTGTAGCTGCCTAACAAAAGTTAGCAATTCATTCAGTTGTTATAATTCTTGGAAGGCATTGATAAAATATGAGTTTTGCTTCTTGATATTTGCTTTTTAAATTATTTCCTTTTATCAAGAACTCCATAATCCACTTCAACAATAAACAAGTTTGCACAATATTGTGAAATACAGTGTATATCTGCCAAAACCAGCAAAAGGAGAGAAATAAACACTTGATCAGGTTATCTATACTTGCAGCATGGTGTTCTCTAAATAACTTCCTGCACTGTGCTCTCAAGAACACATCAAGATTTTCAAAGAACGTTAAATGCTTTAGTCATTCCTAAAAAAGCATCATAAATTATGAGACACGTAAGGGCAACATTCTGCTTGATATTCAGAAGTTACACATTTCTGGTTCAGCGATCACACAAATATAAAATCTATCACTAACCCATAACTCCTAAATCTCATGATACAACACCTAAAATCTATTCAATCAATGTCAAAATGTTTGTTCCTTTCATAATTTACTCAACTGCACTTTATTCTGACCTTAGAAATTCCACCTCAGATTATAAATTGTTTAGAACTGATCCCATGTTAGCCACTGAAATTAATAAAGCTTTAGACATAACATGGACAGAATACAGTATATTTAATTTAATAAAATGTCAAATTTTCAGTTGTTGAACCTCTGAAACAGATTGAACTAAAACTGATAAATCTACTAATATAATAAAGTTTAAATTCAACCTGCTCCAGAATTACTCCATGGTAACACTTCAATTACATTAAGAAATTATATCAGTCAACTTTTTGAAAACAATTCTAACAAAAAAAAAGATACTATGGGTTTCCCATTTTCTACTATTTTTCTTCTTTATTAGCTTTCTGAGTCTTTCCCATACTAATTTGCCATTCTAAGATCGCTTTTTTTTGTTTCTTAAATCCCTCTTTCGTTGGTACAACTCTCTCTCTTATTTGGCCTCCCTCCTATTTTTCTCTGTTTTCTCTTCCTCAGTATGTCCTCTTTTAACCCTCTCCACCCTTGGAGCTGTAAATGCTGGCTGTGTTATGCCTAATTTACACTAGATTATGATTGCTCTAGGAAAGAGAAACCTTTATGTATTGTAAAGTGGTATGTGCATTTATGGCAATTCAATGTAATTTAATAAGTCGCCCTTTTATTTCTCAAACTTGTGGGATGGAGACTTCAAAAAAGTACTTATCTCCTTCCAGATGTCAATGATGCATGTTATAGTAGGTGACAGTAAATGTGAATGAGTAATCCTGCAAAAGCTAGAGAGAACCAACTGAAAGAACCTTTTTTGTTCTAAGAGGACAGACAGATTCTTGCTTGGTCAAAGCAGTGTAGTACAACATAAAGTATAAATTCTAGATTTCTATTTTCAAGACAAGTTGTTTTCAGAGGCTAGTACTTAGAAAGCTGAACAACAAGTACACTTCTAAACATTTCTTTAAAAAAGGGTAAATTTGAATTAGGCCTGTTATTGGTTAAGTGATCTAAAAGCTGATTATGCTTTTTAAAGATAGATTTAATTACAGCTGCCTTAAAAAGAACTTGGAACATTTTCAACAGTGATAAAAGTAGACCACGGATGTCTGTTGCTATTAGACAGAGGTGACCATGTTGTTAGATATCTGTTAAACTAAACCACTGAGTCTACAAAGTCAGATGTGAAAACAAGTAAAACCAAAGCAAACATTTTGTCACAAGATTGATTTTTGTTGTGTTCCAGAATAAGAGTGCTGTGATTTTTTCCACACAAATAGGTACACTTTTGAAGACACAGAATATGGCAAGATAAGACACAAAAAGTCAGAAGTACACCTACTTGGTAAATATGCAAGCAATAAAACTGAGGTAGTATATTTCTGGGTGAGTACGGCATGGACACTAAGACATGAACCTGAAGACTAAGTGACGAACCACAGCAGTGCAATTACAATATTTTATACGCAGTATATTGAATAAAACGTTATATTCCAAACTTGTCAGCAGAAAAGATCAAGATAACACAGATGACTTATGGAGCAGATCTCTCAGAGCAGAGGAGTGGCTTGGCTGTGGCACAAACAACTTCTGGATAAGTTCCAAGACAACAAACTCGTTTCTTTTCAATTAGATGATCTAATGGACCCCGTGATGATCCAGCACAACAAACAAATTGTCTGAGGGCATGCCAAAGAGTAAAAAACAAACAGTAAAACATGATTTTTTGGCTATTAGTACCAGGACTTCACTCTCATTAAAAGGGGCTCTTTTGTAAATGAAATTAGTTCTGCAATACACACTTCTTTATCCAGCTCCTGCTATTTTAACAAGTTCCTCTAGTTCTAGAAAACTGACTGAAAGTTTGTTGGAAGAGATTAAGAAGATTGATGTATAGTCCTCCCTTCATGAAAGCAGTGAAATAGGTCTTAGCCTTCCAAATAGGTCATACTTTAGTGCTTGCAAGCAAGAAAAGTTTAACAAATAGGACTGTCTGAGACTCATTACAGCATATAAATGGTCTATGGGCTTGATTGTCAGTGTTGGCAACACAATAAGAGAGCCTCAAAAAACAATTTGTAATATGTGTAAAAAAACGATACTACGCAGAAAAGCTATGGAGAAAAACACTAAAACAAAGCTAGTCCTAGATACATAGAGGAAAAAAAATATAGCTCAGAAGGCAAGTAAAGGGAAAATTTAATTGTGGAGGAATAAACAAGTTGTGTCACACAGGACGGTTGCGTTTTTCCCTTCAATGTGCACCACTGCACAATACATGTATTTGAAGGGCATTTTCCCAATCATGTTTTTCAACTGAAAAGGTAACGAAGTCCTAACAAACAGACTTACTTCCACTAACTACTAAGATATATCACTTAGACGCTCTCCCACTTATACAACTCTCAAAAGCATGGCAACAAAGATGTCATATTCACCATTCAACAATCTAAAGAAGTAAAGAGGCACATCTCTGAATTTCATGTCAGATCACTAGTTGTGAAATTGTTTGCAATTCCAGGCATCAGAACAACAAAAACTTATACGCCAAAAAGCTGGTGTAAAAATGGTCAGCCATCAGGGTATGACAATATAATGCAGATCATATATTGTATCAGTCAACCCTCCATAACACCACCTGGAATCACAGTTAATGGGGACCTTTCTGAATAATTTGGCAGGCTTCCAACATAGTCCTGTGTTAAATTGAAAGGATCAGTGCAGCCTTGCAAGCTAATGCAAGTGTAGATATCAAAATACCCTTCCACCCCATAACAGACAAGCAATACTGGTGTCTATATAGAATGTGTGAAGGGAGGTTCAAAGCCATGGATACCATCACTGCTAAGGGTGAATCTTGCTTTCAAGGTCTTTTGCACAAAAAATAGAGCCAATATGTCCATTACAGTGGTAAAGCTGGGTAGTTGTGACCCTAAGAGCATCCCTGTGTCAGAGGCAAGGGGCTCCCTGGTATCCATCAGTGAGTAACCCACACCAATATTGTTAGAATCTATATCTAAATGATGTAATTTAATATGCCACTGGAAATTTTATAACTTACTGATCATTAATATTCTTCCATAATAAATGTAAAGTGAACCCACAAAGGACTATGCAGATATACTGAAATTATAATTAAATGTGTTATGAATTCCTCCTGACATGTTTAAACCAGACATGTCAGGAGGAATTCATAAATAGGTTTTCTCCAGACGAAAAAAGAGATCAACACCTCAAACTAGGTGTGATCAAATTCAGTGGGCTATTCATTTGTATTACAGGTTGCAGGAAGAGCTCATTTGCATTGTAAAAATCATCAGCAGGGAGAAGGCAGCATGGAGTATACACCAGACAGCATGATGTTTACAGCTAGCAGGGAAAAGGAACTTTATCTGGGGATATATTTCAGAACAATAAATTTCAAAGGTTTACTGGACTATTAAGAGGGGAGGAGCAAACCCCTAAGTTATCCTTCACCTGAGGAGATAAAGAAAATCAGGGCCTTGGACTATAGGGATCCTGACTAAAAGCTAGTCACAGCCACTGCTGGAAAAGGAAGAATGGTGAGGAAACTACCCTGAACAAAGACTGTAGCTTATTAAGTTAGGCCTTAGCCATCAGAGTGTATTTTTACTTTTGTTCGTGAGTTAGACCCTTTCTATCTTTACTTCTTACACTTGAATTCACTTAAAACCTCCTTTTAAAACCAAATAAACTTGTTTTACTTTTTATCTAAACAAACCCACTCCTTTAAATGAGCTGAAATGATTGTTAACTCTAATCAAGGTAACAAGCTCTTGTAAAAACTCTAGCCTCTTTAAAAGGAGAAGTGAAAAAGAATAAATGGACACAAATCAGATGTCAAGAATTATAACATTAAAACAACAGTCGAAGAAAGACTTCAGTCTCCCTGGACACTCAACAACAGACTTTAAAGTGGTAATTTTTCAAAAAAAAAAAAAACCTTCAAAAACAAACTCCAACGAGAAACTGCAGAACTGGAATTAATTTGCAAACTGGACACCATCAAATTAGGCCTGAATAAAGACTGGGAGTGGATGGGTCACTACAAAAACTAATTTCTCCCTGCTGATACTCACACCTTCTTGTCAACTGTTTGAAATGGGCCATCCTGATTACGTTGACCTCATTACCACTACAAAAGTGATTTTTCCTCCCTTGGTATTCTACTGTTGAGAATAGCCCACTTCCACTTTAATTGAATTGCTTTGTTAGCACTGACCCCCCACTTGATAAGGTAACTCATCTTTTCATGTGCTGTATATTTATACCTGCCTACTGTATTTTCCACTCTATGCATCTGATGAAGTGGGTTTTAGCCCATGAAAGCTTATGCCCAAATAAATGTGTTAGTTTCTAAGGTGCCACAAGTATTCCTCTTTTTTTTTTAAATATCTTCTGTGAATGAACAGTGAAAGAGGCTGTACATTGCAGAGAAACATCTCTGAGGAGCTCAAAGGCTAAAGTTCACTGTTTGTTACCTGGTAGGCATGGTTTGGGCTGGGAGAGCCCTGAAGATTTTGCTGGCAAGACACCCAAGCTGGTATGTTAGGGAGCTGTCACATAGCTTAGCAGCAGTTAAGCTCTCACTTGATGAGGCTGACAAGGGTAACACAGTGTCTCACAGACCTGGGTATCCCCAGAAACTTACCACAATAGTATACAAAGAATTGAAGACTAGCAAGTTATCAGTCTTGGGGTGCAAATCATTGATGGAAAACTTCTCCAAGTCAAAAGTCCACTTAAGGATGTCTGCTTTGAGCTCCCTAGCCCAAAAGACTGATTTTTATGTTGACCATTTTTCATGCATGAGCACAAGTGATGAGAGATGAGGTGTCATGTTGTCTGGAGTGGCTCACAGCTGTGAGTGCCTATCTCAGGGCAGACTGTCAGAAAATAAGAGCAGACACCCCAGACTTTGTATGTTGTATGTTCTATAATTAGATTTCACCCTACCAGTAACAAAATATGAACTCCTGGATAACTACACCAGTCTTACCATGAAGTCACAGATAGGCTGGAGATTCTATGGGGACTATCTTGCCACCCAGACAAACTGAACTTTGTGATAAAAGATTACTTAAACCGAAAATCACACCACATCAGGTTTCTCCAAGTTCCAAGAGACCAACCACTTATCCCAGATCAACTAGTACTCCAGACATTACACCAAAGACAACACTGGCAGCCAAATCTATAGTAAACAAACTAAAGATTTATTAACCAAGAAAAGGAAATGTGAATTACTGAGAGGTTAAAGCAGGTAAAATATACATACAGGTGAATCACAGTCTATAATTTCAAAACATAGCAGAGATGTACTAATCTGGCAGATTTCCCAAAAGTCTCTCAGGGCTACCCAAAATAACTCTGGGGATCTCCATCATCTCGTTCAATTTATTCAGCCCTGTTAGAGCCCAGAGTTGAAGGATTTTTCCTTGAACCCTTATTTATAACTTCTTCTGATAGAACTCAAGCTGACTGTGTCTCCATGTGGGCTTTTCCTTTGATGACAATGGGTGAGGAATGCATTTTGAATCTCTGATGTCAGGTCACCACCACAATGGACATTTGCTTTGGAATTAGCACCTTTTCTGATTAAATCCTTCATTAACATTCCCCAGGGCTTCTTTGATGTCTGTTGAATTATTTAGTTACAGGGGTTTTTGCACTGTAAATGTTTGCTATTACATTATAACAGGAACAGATAAGTGAAAACAATGCATGTAACATCCCATTAGTTTTATGAAGTTTAAACACCAAAACACTAATTGCTTTGATCTAACAATAATACACAAGTGAATTGACCTGAATAAACTCTAGCATGACCTGGTTAGCCAGCATCACATGAGGAATAGCCAATCATCAGGATATTGGAATATAGACTCGGGTAGGCCTTGCTTTGTAATGTGAGATGCATGCAAAACATCCAAATGTTTTAAGGTTGAATTGTGCAGAGTAAACAATAGTAAAGTTTTTGACGTAACTGGAATCTTTGAAAGTCGCTAAGTATCTTGGGGATATATTTACACACTACAACTAACCCAGTGTAAACAGAACAGGCCTCCATTGTTAAATCATGAGGATTTGCCCTTCAGCTGTGATAAAACACTACTCTTGGATCACAACTGTTGTTATGACCTTAGGCTACCTCAGCTCTGGACTATGTATTGTAAACAGATCCCAGAAAGCTCATCCTTTTTGGTTACCTCTATTCTAATCATTTAGATTTAGTTTAGTCTTGTCTGAAAACAGCCAGTTAGCCAATTAGCAGAAGACCAGAAGACATCAGTTCTAGTGTGAACAATCCAGGTAGGCCTACACTACACCTGAGAGCAAGACATCCAGCCCGGGGTCCACAGACTTGTGTTAATGGGGCTCTAAAAATAGCCGTGTAGATGTTTTGGCTCAGGCTTTGAAGCCTGGGTATGTGTGTGGGGAGAGGGGTGCCCTTCAAAGCCCAACCTCCAGCCCAAGCCACATCAAAGCACCAGATACACAGCTATTTTTAGCACTCTAGTGCAAGACCACTAGCACAAAAGTCTGTGAACCCAGGCTGGGAGATTCATTCCCAAATGCAGTGAAGACATATCCTGAGATTCCTGTCTGCAGCCTTGGGACAATGGTTACCATGCTGGTGGATCTCACATACCAGAAGTAATATGCCTGGACTACAAGAGAAGGACTGCAACTCATGACCCAGCCATCTGTTACCAGGCAACAAAACAGCAGCAGCATCTGCTCACCCACCCTTAGAGATGGGAGGGAATGGACAAGCATCACAGACTATAGATAGCAGAGGACAGGTAGCTTAAATGGGCAAATAAAACCAAAACCAGCAACAGTGTCCGTAAAAGAAAACGAAAGATTCTCTGGACCTCGTTTAGACTAGCAGATGCTGGATCTAATACAGGCATGAAGAAAGCAGAAGTTGAAGTGGATGCTTGGAAAGAGAGATACAACAGTAACAAAAACAAAAGCTGAACCTTACTGATTCATACCAATGACTGGGAAATCCATCATGAATTAATAAGTGAGTAAGTGAACACACAAAAAACATAGTCATTTGATTTAGTTCATTTGACAACAATACTTTTAGTTATGACAGTAATTCAGAGTGTACTAAAAATCCATTAGTATATTCTGTAGAAATGGAGTCTTAGCCCTAATGAGACCAGACCCAATATTACATGAAATATATGTGGAAAAGTAATTTGTGCAAATAAGGTGTGTATATTAGTAGAGGTCTACTTTAACAGATATTTTCTTCTCTCCACTTGTTGACTGGAAGAAAGCATAAGGAAAGCTATTGGACTACTATAAGAATATGGAATAAAAAATTTTAACAGGTAAATATGCTGACAAATTACAGTGGTTCTTTCAGTTGTCAGTGAACTAGTTCTAAAATAATTCTGTAATTTTTGATCCTCCAGAAACAACAGTATTTTTTAAAATTGGTGTATTAAGTCTTTGTTGTTGCCCTGAGCTATATGAATTCCTTGTTACAATATATTTAACTATTCTTGATTTTGATTCAGAGGAGGTCCTAGCTGCTGCATCAACAGCACTCAAATCAAGGTCAAGATAGTTCTCAGGAATTCTCTTGGTGGATTAGGAAAGTTCAGGACCATATTCTCTTTAATATACATTGATCACTGTAACTGAGTATTTAAATTGATAATATTTCAGCTAGACTCCAATGACTTACTTAAAGTGAAGAACCCAATGTGCCATAAAGCTGAAGCTTTTATATATAGTTCTATTGCAAGCATTTTATATTTTGTTTATTAAAAAATCTGAAGCTTCTGTCATTTTTTTTTTCCTCCTCTGCATCAGCAGTTCCATTATCTGGAAGCTTTTGTCTTTCACCTTCCATTTTTCGGGATTATCTGCACTCCTCTGGATGGCTTAATGCTAGATAAGAGTTAACCCCTTTTTTCGTTTAAATACTGCAAAAACCTAGCTTTAATCCTGGAATCTCTTCAAAACGGTTATCTGGTGTGAGGAATTGTTCTTGAGCAATCTAATTTAAAGATCTTTGTATTTCTGGAAAAGCTTCATTTTAATTGGAGCTTACAACTGACAGTTTTTTCTAACCACTCTATTCCAGGCAGAAGCCAGTGGGGCAGATATTTTCCCAAAATAAGTCTGAATTCAGAAAGGATTTTTATTTTAATACACTAAAATTAATGTGCGTTCTCAACTACTGAACAACAAAATCATGGGGGGCTGGAGATTAGGAGGAAGAGTTGGAGATCCAAAAAAAAGTCATTGGAACAGTCAGATTTTTACACTACTGTGTAGACTGCTCAGTGCCACTCCCACCTTTTTAACGTATTTTCAAAACATTCTGGAAACACATTGAGGAGACTCCAGTAATACTGCTTCTGAATATATTAGACTAAAAGACTAGGACTCAGTGTAAAAACAAAGGGCCTGATGGTTGAATAGAGCTTTGTTGTATGACCCCCTTAGAATTTAAGAGCTGGATGAAAACTTTCAGAATTATATAGAAAAAAATATGAAAGGGATCAATAACAGTGTTCTCTGGAATGCTGGAAAGGTGATAATAAGGGGGATTCTTATAAATAAAGCATCATAACTCAAAAATATGGGTGCTCTTGAAGAAGAGTTTGTTTAAAAAACTTTCTGTTTTGGAAAAAACGAGAAGTCCTTGTGGCATCTTAGAGACTAACAAATTTATTTGGGCATAACTTTTCATGGGCTAGAACCCACTTCATCGGCATGGAGTGGAAAATACAGGAACAGGTATAAATATATGAAAAGATGGGAGTTGCCTTACCAAGTGAGGTCAGTCTAATGAGACAATTCAATTAACAGTAGGATACCAAGGGAGAAAAAAAAACTTTTGTAGTGGTAATGAGAGTGGCTCAATTGAAACAGTTGACAAGAAGGTGTGAGTAACAGTAGAGGGGAATTAGTATGGGGGAAATTAGGTTTCGGTTTTGTAATAACTCAACCACTCCCAGTCTTTATTCAGGCGTAATTTGATGGTGTCCAGTTTGCAAATTAATTCCAGTTCTCTTTTGGGAGGCAGATAAAAATCTACAGGATCTAAAAGACTGCATAAGAAAATAATTGAGATAAATGAGAATATTTGCTTGTTACACAGGTAAGGCTGAGCAAATATTTAGATATATAAAACAACCCTATTATGAAAGGGCAATAAAGCTGACAAACTTTTAGCCAGAAACTTAAACACAAACAGGATAAATCAGCCTTCCCTCTGATTAGAAATAACAAGGGAGATTTAGTAACTGGTATCACACTTATCTCTTTGGTAACTTTTTCCATACTCTGTACACTTCAGAACATCCAAATCCTAAACTTATAAATAAAGCTTTCAGACGTGTGACTCTACCTCAGCTCTCAGAGGATGATGTGGCAGCCACTGATAGGCAAATTGCTGCAGAGGAAGTTGAAGCTGTAATTAAGAATTTAAAATCCAATCAAGATCCAGGTCCCTATGGATTTTCTGAGGAGTATTACCAAGCTCTAAAGCAAATTTTTGTCCCTATTTTAACTGAATTTTTAATGGTATAATCCAGGGGAATGAGATTCATATTCATGGAAAGAGGCAAAAATATAGTGGCCATTCCTAAAGAAGGAAAAGTTCTTACCAAGTATGCATCACGCAGACCTATTTCTTTAATTAATATGGATGGTAAAATTTATGCCAACATGCTATCAAACAGATTCAGTATCATCTTGCCCAAATGCATTCACTCTAACCAGCTGGGACTCATTGCTGACATGCATGTATCTGATAATATCAGAAGAACTTTGAATTTCATCTATAATGTTAATTATAGCAATTTTTCCTGTGTGCTGCTTTTTTTGGATGCTGAGAAAGCCTTCAACTGGCTGGACTGGGAGTACCTCAGACAGGGTTTGGTAAGGTTTGGTTTGGGAAATGAGTTTTCTATGGGCTTATTGACCTGAACACTCATCCATGACCCTCTGTTTGGTTAATGGTCATCAATCCCCTCCTTTTAATTTGTATAGGAGTGAGAGACAGGGTTACCCCTGATTTCCCCTGCTGTTTGCTCTGGCAATAGAGCCATTTGCAATAAATGTGAGAAAAAGTCCCTTAGAAAAGGCATCAAAACATTTTCTGGATTAGAAGATAAAATAACTATGCTGACGATGTCTTATTATCCAGGATCCAGAAGCATCACTAAAAACTACAGAACAATTGACCAGAATTGGGGCAGGTATCAGTTTTCAAAATAAATTATGACAAATCTGAAATTTTAGGCATTAATATTCCCAAAAGAGTCAAACCAAACTGTTGTCAGCTACACACCTTTAAATGAGTAAAGGAATCTTTAAAATATTTAGGAATAAGTATCATGGAGAAACAATCTTTTAAGGGCAAGTTATCCTTCACTGTGGAATAAACTAACAAAGGACTTGAAGGAATGGAAATTTCTTGGGTAGGTATGGTAGCCTCAGTAAAAATGAATGTCCTCACAAAGTTATTTTTCTTTCAATGCATCCCTATTGGTATCCCCGACCTGACACTAAAAACATGGCAAGATGCACTATTAAAATTCATATGGGAAAAAAAAGACAAAGGATGAGTTCTAAAGTTCTGTATAAGCCTACAAATGGGGTGGATTCATTTTCCCTGGTTTTATTATTATGCATCAGAATTAAAAGATGCGATCAGCTGGATTAACAATACACCATCCAAACACTGTAAAACACAGACAAGACTGTATCCAAAGTGTAGCTATTTATGGAAGTTGTTGGTTTAAAAAGAAATGTAGGTCACCAAAAAATAAAAATAAAAATAAAAAATCACCCATTCATTTGGAGCACCTTAGTAACTTTGGGGAAAAAAATAAATTCTTGTTGCTTAGACCCTCTCCCTTAGTTAGTTTTGTTAATAATCTGGAATTTATCCCTAGAAAATATCAAAGTGACTATTAGTGGTGGGTAAGAGCTGAAATTATTCAGTTTGGACAACTGTTCCTGGGTCCTGATTTGAAATCATCCCAAGAGATATTTAATAATGTAAATACTACAAAGACCCCATATTTACAAGTCAACCATTTTATTGTGAAATCTGTATACAAGAGGGCCCTATATAGCCCCTTAGCTATATTTGAGGAGCTGACCCAGGAGCAAGCTGGAACAAAAGGCTTAAATTCTAAGATACATGTAATTTTGATTGAAAAAGACGTTGATAGGAAAAGAACCCACAGGAAAAACTGGGAGAGGGAACTGGACAAATAAATTAATCTAGAAATGTGGGTCTCTTTGTGGGAAAGGGATTTACTCTTTCCCACAATACAAAAACCAAGAGTCACCCAATAAGAGTAACAGGCAACAAATTTAATACGAACAAAAGGAAATGCTTTTTTACATAATGCACAATTAAGCTGTGGAACTCATTGTGGGTTCAAAAGAGAGCTAGATAAGTTCATGGAAAATGAAGTTTCTCACAGTCTTCTCTGGACTTGACTAACTTAAATAGCTTTAGAGAGACAGGGTTGATGAGGTACTATCTTTATTGAACCAGCTTCTGTTGGTGAGAGACATAAGAGTTTGCACTTACACAGGGCTCTTCTTAAGGTTTGGGAAAGTTGGTCCAATAAAAACGTATTACCTCAGGCACTTTGCCTCTCTAATATCCTGAGACCAACATGGCTACAACAACACTGCATATATGAAATACTTTGTCTGGTCTGCAATTTTTTCATTTTTACCGCTCACTTCTCTTTCCAGATAGTTAATAAATGTATTAAATACTGGACATTGAGGCACCCCACTGTATACCTTTTTCCATGCTAAAACGAGACATTTAGACCTACTCTGTTTTCTATCATAGTTTTTGACTCACAACAATAATGATACATAAGACAAAGCAATAAGCTTTAAATATTTTCTTTTATTTACATTACTAGTGCAATTTATAGGCTGATTTTTCTTTTCTATTTGATAATTTACTCAAAATGCATAATTGCACTTCTTATGTTTGTGACATTTTCTGATAATTTGTGTACACCACCACTATCCCGCTTTTTGTTATTGTGTTTCTGTACCTCCTTAAATAAAGAGAAGATATAAAAGTTGAAGAATTTACAACAAACAGCTGGGGTTTCAAAGAATGTCAGAGGGAGACCTCAAAAAGGCCGAAGTAGGGATGAGATCCTCATCCTCACTCTGGCCCCTTTACACTATATAAAAGGACTGAAGCAGCAAGAAGAGGCCTCTAAATATCACACTTCCACCTGCAAGAGGATTCTCCTAGGACAGACAAGGTGGAAGATAGCCATAAGGCTGACTTGCGAGGATGGCAAAGCCCTGGCATGGGGCACGTCAAGGCAGAATGGGTGTGTTTGGACCACAGTGCTGCAGTCCATTGAGCAGTTCTGAAAGGCTGCTTTCGGAGTAGCAGCCAAGTTAGTCTGTATCCGCAAAAAGAACAGGAGTACTTGTGGCACCTTAGAGACTAACAAATATATTTGAGCATAAGCTTTCATGGGCTACATCCCACTTCATTGGATGCATGTAGTGGAAAATACAGTAGGAAGATATACACACACACAGAGAACATGAAACAATGGGTGTTACCATACACACTATAAGGAGAGTGATCAGTTAAGGTGAGCTAATATCGGTAGGAGAGAAAAAGAACTGTTTGTAGTGGTAATGAAAATGGCCCATTTCCAGCAATTGACAAGGAGAGGTAAGGAAATGTAGGGGGCGGGACATGGGGAAATAGTTTTACTTTGTGTAATGGGCCATTCAGGGTACGTCTACACTGCATGCTTCTGTGGCGGTGAGTAGAGTACATACCAATGCAGCCCCCCAAGTACAGGTATAAATAGCAGTGTAGCCAGTGGGGCACAACTTAGGCAAGTAGAGTAAAGATATGCCTAAAACGTGTAAGTATGAATTGTGAATGCCTATCCTACTTGGCTCTCTATTTGCCCAACCTGTGCCTCCCCATCTATACTGACGTTATTAGCAGTGTAGTGCCCTGCTGCCACCCTGCTATTAGAGTCTTTTCCTACTGCAAGGGGAAAAAAAAGAGTCCCCCAAGGGGAAGGCAGTGGGGAATGGCTCCTGCAGCTTCTTGCTGCTGGTGCCTTTTCTCGCTTTAGGGGAAAACAAGAGTTTATCATGGCAGTCGTCACTGGATTGTGAGACAGATCTTTAAACTTACTTTGAGAACACAAGGTACCTTAGGTTAGTACTCCATAACATATTTTTACTCAGATGTGGCACAGTACCACCTCTGGCAGTATTTCTGTCAAATCTCTAAAGCTAAGCAAAGCTGAACCTGGTTACTAATTCGAGTGGACACTAACTGAGTGTCCTTTAACTAAAATGTAAAGTTAAGCCTCTCCCCATTCCTGGTCATAGATGATTCCATGTAGCTTTTGTTGACACTTGGCTGAGGCTTCACTCTGCCTTTGGGCTTGTCTACACTACAGAGTTGCAGCGCTGGTGAGGGGGTTACAGCGCTGCAACTTAGGATGTGTACACACCTGCACGGCACTACCAGCGCTGCAACTCCCTGTTTGCAGCGCTGGCCGTACACCCGGTCGAGCCTCGGGTGTAGAGGATCCAGCGCTGGATCACCAGCGCTGGTCATCAGGTGTAGACACTTACCAGCATTTTTGTTGATCTCCGTGGCACAAGCAGGTATTCCAGCATACCTGAAGAAGCCTCTCTGGTAATCAAGCAAACTCCACTGCCCTGTGCTCACCTGACCCCTCCTTTAAATGCCCCGGGAAATTTAAAAATCCCCTTCCTGTTTGCTCAGCCAGGTGTGGAGTGCAATTAATCTATCAATCACTCAGCGACCATGCCTCCACGCACCAAACGAGCCCCAGCATGGACCAATGCAGAGCTGCAGGACCTCATTAGTGTTTGGGGAGAGGAGGCTGTGCAAACACAGCTGCGCTCCAGAAGGAGAAATTATGATACGTATGGGCAGATATCGCAGTCCTTGATGAGAAGGGGCCATGAACGGGACGCCTTGCAGTGCAGGGTAAAAATTAAAGAGCTGAGGAGTGCGTACTGCAAAGCCCGTGAGGGAAATCGCCGCTCAGGAGCTGCCCCCACAACCTGCCGCTTTTACAAGGAGCTGGATGCCATACTTGGGTGTGACCCCACTGCGAATCCTAGGAGGACGATGGAGAGTTCAGAGCAGGGAGCAGTGCGGGGATGTTGTAGAGGACGGAGACAGTGAGGCTACTGGCGTGGAGGGAGACACCCCGGAGTCCCAGGACACATGCAGCCAGGATCTCTTCTCAAGCCCGGAGGAGGCTAGCCAGTCGCAGCAGCTGGAAGCTGATGTTGAGGAGGAAGCTGAGGATCGTGCTCGGAGTAAGTAGATTTCTATGTTTTGGGAGAGGAGGATTTTGGTTATGGCTGCCTGCATGCATGCCTGCCTAAACGTGGAATAGCCCATTGATTTGATCTATCGCGTCTCTGTAATCTGCCTCGGTAATCTCTTGAAATGTTTCTGCAAGAGCGTTTGCAATTTGCTTTCTCAAATTGATCGGGAGAGCCACCGTGGTCCCTGTCCCGGTCAGGCTAACTCGTCCGATCCACTGTGCAGCGAGGGGTGGGGGGACCATGGCTGCACACAGGCAAGCTGCATAGGGGCCAGGGCGGTATCCACATTCCTGTAGAAGACCCTCCCTCTCTTCCCAGGTAACACGCAGCAGTGATATGTCTGGCAGTAGGAAACCCTGTTGAGAGTTTAGGGGTAATTGAGTGCAGGGCGCCAGATTCGCGGTTCCCCAGCCCATGGTGCTCTGTTTTCCCCCCCACCTCCTTCCCAGCATGTAGGCAGCCCCGCGGTGTGCTCCCGTGTTTCCCACCCCCCCTCCCAGCACGTAGGCAGCCATGCGGTGTGCTCCGGTGTTCCCCGGCCCCCCCTCCAAGCAGGAACCCAGCCCCGCAGTGTGCTCTGGTGTTCCCCGACCCCCCCTCCAAGCAGGCACCCAGCCCCGCGGTGTGCTCTGGTGTTCCCCGACCCCCCCCTCCAAGCAGGCACCCAGCCCCGCGGTGTGCTCTGGTGTTCCCCGACCCCCCCCTCCAAGCAGGAACCCAGCCCCGCAGTGTGCTCTGGTGTTCCCCGACCCCCCCTCCAAGCAGGCACCCAGCCCCGCGGTGTGCTCTGGTGTTCCCCGACCCCCCCCCTCCAAGCAGGCACCCAGCCACGCAGTGTGCTCCGGTGTTCCCCGGCCCCTTATCCTTCCCCGCGTTGTGCTCTGGTGTTCCCCGACCCCCCCCCTCCAAGCAGGCACCCAGCCCCGCGGTGTGCTCTGGTGTTCCCCGACCCCCCCCTCCAAGCAGGTAACCTTTCCCCGCGTTGTGCTCTGGTGTTCCCCGACCCCCATCCAAGCAGGCACCCAGCCCCGCGGTGTGCTCCGGTGTTCCCCGACCCCCCCCCTCCAAGCAGGTATCCTTCCCCGCGTTGTGCTCTGGTGTTCCCCGAACCCCATCCAAGCAGGCACCCAGCCCCGCGGTGTGCTCTGGTGTTCCCCACCCCCCTCCAAGCAGGCATCCAGCCCCGCGGTGTGCTCCCGTGTTTCCCACCCCCCCTCCCAGCATGTAGGCAGCCACGCGGTGTGCTCTGGTGTTCCCCGACCCCCATCCAAGCAGGCATCCAGCACCGCATTTCCACCCCCCCCCTCACCGTCAGGACGGCATGAACGCGGACCAAATAAACCACCCCCCCTCCCCAGCAGCTAGCTCACCACCTTCCTGTTCACTACTGTCCCTTCTTCAGGACACCAGCTACCCCCTGTACCCATTGCTGATAAACCCCAGTGACCCAGTGGTCAATTCCCACTCCCAAGGGGAAATCGGGGCAAAACCACTCACCCTATTTCTCACCATGACTTAGCTTGCCTGCCCTCTCTGTGTTATGTGAGGTATGTGAGAAGGATGCTACCAAAAGTCTCAAAAGTCCTTCAAACTGTGATAATAAACAATGATGCCTCTGTGTATTACATGGTTCTATCTCTGTTTTCTAGGGACCTTGACTACTGCAGCCGTATCACCGGCCTCACGTAGGTTGCAGAACTTGAGACGGAATCCTAGGAAATCAAAAGAGGAATTGATCAAGTCTGTTATGAGCCACTACAACAGAGAAAGTAGGAATACAGAGGAATGGAGAGAGAAGACGTATGAATGGAGAAGCAGTGTACAGAACTGGAGAAAGACTGTACATGAATGGAGAAAGAGTGTACATGAATGGAGGCAAACAGAAAGCAGGAGAAAGGAATTGTCTGCCAAAAAAACCACAAAGCAGATGATAAGCCTCCTGTCTCGCCAAACTGAGTCTTTCGAGTCACTTGTAGCCATGCAGACAAATATGTACCGTGGTAACCCACAGCCCTACCAAAGACCTCTTCCTTGTTCCCCAGTCTTTCCACAAAACAGCTTTCTCCAGCAGCCAGTTCCATATTATCCCCAGCTGCCCCCAACACCTATAAGATCACCTACCAGCCCTGATAACTATAATTCTTACCCTGTTCACTCCACCCCCACTGTTCTGCAGCATAGTAATGCTGAAGTGCAGCAGACAGGGAATATTGATCAAAATAGGACATATTAAAACCTGTAAATGTACAGTCCACCACCCCTACCCCCTTGCCTGTTATGTACTGTTTGTTGAATAAAGTTTTTTCTTTCTATTTCTTTCACTACGTTTTATTGTTGCTGGAAGTGGGAAATATTACACAGCAAGGTAAAGCAAAGCACATCAAATGCATCAAACATTACTGTTGGCTCTCAGCATCAAATTGCTCCCTTAAAGCATCCCTAATCCTTGAAGCCCTTTCCTGGGCCTCCCTATTAGCCCTGCTCTCTGGCTGAGCAAACTCATCCTCCAGGCGTCGAACCTCTGAGGTCCATTCCTCACTGAATCTTTCACCCTTCCCTTCACAAATATTATGGAGGGTGCAGCACGCGGATATAACTGCGGTGATGCTGCTTTCCATTAAATCTAGCTTCCCATAAAGACAGCGCCAGCGAGCTTTCAAACGGCCAAAAGCACACTCCACAGTCATTCTGCACCGGCTCAGCCTGTAGTTGAACCGGTCCTTGCTCCTGTCAAGCTTCCCTGTATATGGTTTCATGAGCCATGGCATTAAGGGGTAAGCGGGGTCTCCAAGGATCACAGTGGGCATTTCCACGTCCCCTACTGTGATCTTGCGGTCTGGGAAAAAAGTCCCGGCCTGCAGCTTCCTGAACAGGGCACTGTTCCGAAATATGCGTGCATCGTGCACCTTTCCAGGCCATCCTGAGTAAATGTCAGTGAAACGCCCACGGTGATCCACAAGCGCTTGCAGAACCACGGAGAAATACCGCTTGCGATTAACATACTCTGATGCCAGGTGGGGTGGTGACAGAATAGGAATATGAGTCCCATCTATTGCCCCTCCACAGTTAGGGAACCCCATTTCTGCAAAGCCATCTACAATGTCCTGCACGTTCCCAAGAGTCACGGTTCTTCTTAGCAGGGTGCGATTAATGGCCCTGCAAACTTGCATCAGCACCATTCCAATGGTAGACTTTCCCACTCCAAACTGGTTCACCACCGATCTGAAGCAGTCTGGAGTTGCCAGCTTCCAGATTGCAACAGCCACCCGCTTCTCCACAGGCAGGGCAGCTCTAAATCTCGTGTCCCTGCGCCGCAGGGTAGGGGCGAGCTCAGCACACAGTGCCATGAAAGTGGCTTTTCTCATCCGAAAGTTCTGCAGCCACTGCTCATCATCCTAGGATTGCAGGACGATTTGATCCCACCACTGAGTGCTGGTTTCCCGAGCCCAAACGCGCCGGTCCACGGAGCTTAGCACGTCTGTTACTGCCACAAGCAATGTACTGTCTTCACATTGAGGCGATTCAATGTCATCGTCTGACTCCTCACTCTCACTGTCGCTCTCACTGTCGCTCTCGCTCTCACTCTCACTCTCATTTTGCAGCTGAAGGAATAGCTCCACTGCCAAGCGCGATGTGCTGGCAACTTTCATCAATAAGGTCGTCAGCTGCTCAGGATCCATTTATAAAAAAAATCGCAGAAAAAGCGCTGTACAATCACAATGCTGCCACACTGCTCCGAATGTGTACCAAAGCACCACGGAGCGTTGGAACAGGAACAGGAAGCGGAAAGACAATCACACTTCCTTCCCCTTCCCACAAGCCACAGCGCCGATATGGGACAAGGTGCTCTGTGGGATAGCCGCCCACAATGCACCACTCCCAACAGCGCTGCAGTGTGGCCACATTTAACACCACTTGCAGCGCTGGTTGCTGTAAGTGTGGCCACTCTGCAGCGCTGGCCCTATACAGCTGTACTAACACAACTGTAACAACCAGCGCTGCAAAATTGTAGATGTAGACATACCCTTTGTCTCAGAGAAACTGGTTTGTGCCTGCTTTTCTAAACTTGGAATGTCTCTGTTATGATATACAGTAGAATTTTATAACTTTACATACAGTATTGCCTCACATATTTTACTGGAACAATAATGATCAGCAAATTATGCATTTCAAATGATACCTCACAAGGTATATTTTGTACAAATTTTATAGTTTTGTAAAAAGAGGTAAACATAGGGATACAGACCGTCATAGTGAGCCATATGAATATATTCCATATAAAAAAACCCCTAGCATTACTGTAACACTAAATCTGGGTAATTCTGCGTTCAAATCAACCTTAATTCTGCTCCCCTTTATTTATGCCCTAAAATATAGTGTGTACATTTACAATACAAAAGGAAATTTCTTTTATAAAAGGGTATATGGAAAAAGTTACAGCACACAGTCTTAAGGTTTTGCTTGATTTTGTAAATCTTCAGATCTATAAAACAAGGCAAATTTGAAAAGGCATTTGTTGCTGGCAAGTTGAATAAAAGGAAAAAAGGGTTAGAGTGGTTTATTGTTTAAGAATATCTCAAAATGTAGATTGGCTTAAACTCCTGCCAGAGTTTAGATCATCCATGTCTTAATGGCTTCAAGCATCCCCTGTTCTGAACTGTTTTAGCTGTTTAAAATCACATCAGAATCACAAGTCCTACTACGCACAAACCTGATTTCCTACTTTAAATGCTCACATTCCCTCCCTTCCCAAACATGACATTTCTTAGATTTCAACAAGCACTACAAAAAGTCAGATATTAGCTAAATTGACTCAGTAGCTTGAGTTCTGTCGGCATAAAATTTCACTGGACTGCATTTAAAAAAAAAAAAAAGTCTTCCATATGCAGAACTCAAATTGTTGAACCAGTCTTGCTCCAAAAAATTATCTCTAGTCAGAGCTAAGCATGGAAAATTTAATTCCAAAAAGAATCTGTTTCAGGAGAATATAAAACTGCTAAAAAAAAGAATTAAGATTGAAGAAAAATGCTATATAAAATGCTATAAAATCTATTGGGATAGATACTATTTATCTAAGAAGAGATTATATTTTCTATTCCTCTCCTACCCCACCTTTGTTATTTGCCATCTTAGACTGAGTTCTTTGGTGTAGGAGCAGCCTCTTGGAAAGCACCTTGTACGCTGTGGGCATGAATGTAATCCTAACAACAAAAAATATCTGGTGAACAAGCACCATGTTCTTCATGCTATCTAAGTAATGTACACACTCTTTAGCCTGCTGCTTTACCACAGTGTTGTTTCCCGGATACAAACAACAGGGTGACTATTATCAGGGATAGCATAACGTATGAAATACGGTAAAGATGTTTGCTATTAAACTATAAAAGTTTTCTAGACCATCAATACTACAATTACATAATTGAAATTGTTCTGGTATTCTTAATAATAACAACATGTATTGTTAAAAACCAGTAAGTCCTCTGGTTGCAGATGAAATTCAGTCAGTCATAAACACAGATTCCCAGCCAGGTAAGGAAAAATGTCAGCTCTCATCCTTGAGATGGTGATGGACGATAACTGAACTTTTGGGTGTTGTTGCTGCTGCTTAGAAGCAACAGCTGGTCCACATATCTCTTTCAATCTCTGTAAGGCTTCAGGAGATTCCTTTCATTAAGTCTATGCTTCCTATTGGTTTCATTTTTAACAAATCTGTCTTCTGTAATATAACCACTATATTCTCCCATGATGTATTTTTCTCCCATAATCCTTTATTATAGAGTCAAATTCTGTTTCCAAATTAAAATATGGGTTGATAATCTTGTTTTGTCTACTCGAGGCCAGTTTTAACTCCATACCCTCTTTTTTATATTCTCCAGTTACAGCGCATTTTTGTACTTTCTTTCCCATACATTCCAGAAAAGAAACAGTTTCCAGTTCCCAAACAGCTTTTATGCTACTGTAAAAGGAGCAAGTAGCCCCATAGCCCTGTACAGTTCTTGAGGTGGTCTTTTTGCCAACTTCTTTCCCAACTCTTGCAGAACGTGACACTCTTGATGTCAACAGAAGTTCATTTAGATAACCAGCACACTTAAGACACGGTATGCCTACAGGAAATTACATATACAAAATATGTAATAATAAATATTCCAATGTGATCACCTTAATCCAGTTTCTTGAATCACTGCATGAAATGGAGGGGTTTTTGTTTTGCTTTTAATTAGCACTTTTCATCGTATGGAGTTACTATCTTTGTGCAATACCAGCAATGACCTCACAAGGAGTATTGCATCCAAAAGAGCCATTACAGTCTAGTGGATCAATGATTCATGAACTAAAAAGGTCTCAGTAGCTCATTTGTGCTGCAGCCATTATAGCCTTCTGGGTCAATGATCCACTAAAAAATTTCTCAAGTGGGTCTCTGCATGGTAAATTGCGCAAGTCCTGAGTGACAAGAATCCAAATTTGGATTAAGAGTTTATTCAAATGTATTTTTGTATTTATTTACATCGAAGAAAGGAAGGCTACGGAAGATTGTTTTGAGGATCAACTAATAAATACATAAAAATTGCTAATTCAAATAATAAATTTTGATCAGCAAAAATCACATTTCAAAGAAATACTTAATTGAACATCACTGAATTATTTCACTTAAAACATTCTTGCCAGAGCTGCCAAATGGCTCATTTTAGTGAACAAGTCAATTGTTGAAATAACAGTAAAAAATATTTTCATTTTTGAATAGTTAACCTTTAGCAAACATTTGATTCCTAAAGGTGAACCACAAAGGACTATTCCTCCCCTTAAATCCCCAAACTCTTTTGTAAGTTTCCAAAAGAAAGGAAACGATAAGAAAAATACCCAATTAATACAGTAGTTTAACAATCTCAGACAACATTATCTGCTCAAGATTGCAAGATATATTGCCTGCAGCCTTTCCTTATACAGTAAGCACCATCACAACTGCCATAAGCCAATATTTCAAAACCCACATTTCAGTCTCATTCCCTTCATATATATTTGCAATTTCACTCTGAGAGTGTGTGCCACTTCCAATAAATCCACCAGCCTACCGACACTGTATATTTTACTACAAGGAGACAAATACTATGGTAGAACAGCACTTAAAAGCACCAGTTTCCCTACAGTGAGGGCTATCAATCACAGCATACACTAGACTTCAAAAAGTGTGTTAACTCAGGTTAGATAACCTAGGTCAAAACGAAAGTGAAGATATGGCAATTTATCTTTAAATTTGAATTAGCAGCTTTAGTTCAAGCCTACAGGTAGAATAGTGTGTTTTTACAAACACAAAACAAAACAAGAAAAAAAACTCTCCCCGCAGGGCTGGGCCCTGCTCCCACTCTGAGCATTGTGAGTCAACGCACAGGGTCACAAGCGCCACTTATTCAATTTGGCCCAGCCGTCCCTCCGTTGTCATGAATGGTGCTGTAACACCATGCATCAGGTCACAATGCCTGGTGTAGGGAGCCACCCGGCCTACTCCTGCAGCACAGGAGCCACTACTGCACGTGCGTGTATATGAGCAGGGGTGCACCTTACTCTGCTACACTCCCCATCCAGGGTCTTCCAACCTCTAGGGACAGGACCCAACCTCCCCTATGTAAAATAAAACAAGCATTAAAAAAAAAAAAGTCACAAGGATCTATCCATTGGGTATACCTGGCATATCACTGAGTCTACTGAAAACCAGTCTGTAATACAACCATTGACCCTCACACAGCTCAATTTCCTCGTAGTATCCTCCACCAGGCACACTAAGTCCTCAGGCAGCCCATATGGGCATAGCAGTATCCACAATTTCAGTAGAATAAGGGGCATGTCAGAGATGCATTCTCTCACCTACTTTGTTTAATGTTGTAATAGATTATCTGACAACAATGCTGATTGAAGACCACTAGGAGGTATGAAATATAAAAGATTCATATTTAGAGGATCTTGATGTTGTTTTACTTAGAGAGCTTACTGTCTAACCACAGCTAATGCTGGAAGAGTTGCAACAAACTGCAGAAACTATGGGACTTAAAATCAGTGGTGATAAAACCAAAGCTATGCATGCCTCCCATAAAATGAAAATGAATGAATGTAGATGGCAATGACATTGAATGGGTGAACATTTTATCTATCTGGGTAGTACGCTGACAGCAGGAGGTTCTATAAGCAAAGTCACAAATTGGATCGGTCTTGCTTAAAAGGCATTTCAGCATCTTCAAAGGCCTCTGTTTTGATGGCAGAATGTCTGTGTGACAACTGAGATATAAGTGTACAACACGATAGTGATGACAATCCTGCTATATGGAGCAGAAACAGGACTTTGAAACAGTTTTCAAATGAAAAAGTTATGGTGTATTCTTAACATCTGCTGGTTTCATTTTGTCACAAATGAAGAGATATTTAGACAACCCCTGCAAGATGCAATCTTGCACCAGTTGAGAACAAGATAACTGCAATCGTGGGGTCATATCCAACATGCAGAAGAAGATATACTTTACAGATATACTTTAAAGAGCTGAAGTTGAAGAAAGTAGAACACAAGGCCATCCATGGATGAGGTAGGAAGATGCAATTTAGAGGAATTTAAGAAGCCTAAATCCTCTTACACTGACTCTTCCCAAAGGAAGATGCACAAGGGTCTGTTCAAGATGGAAGTCTATGCTAGCATGTAGTATCTGCTGCTACCCACAAGGCAGCCTGAGATTGAAGTCAAGCTGCTAACCCAAGGTAAAAACATAATTGCCATGTCTTCACTATTATTTTAACCTGAGTTACTTAATATGGGTTAGCTAACCCACGGTAAGAATGTACTTTTCTGTGGTGGAGGTACTCCTGATTTATTCCTGATCCTGACTGAAGAATATTCAAGAGACTTACCTGATAAAAGGAACTTCTATTACTTAAAAACAGATTTGAAGAGAGTTACAATCTGGGAAAGATTTATCCATACGTCCCAATGGAAAAAAAGTAACTCACGGAAAAGACACAGGTGTGCTATGTCAGCATGGGACACTATGATGCTTAGAAAGTGAAGAATTTGCTGAACAGAAATCTCTGGATTCTGGTAACAGCATAGCATTTCTCATTTTCAGGTTATTTACCAAACCTCTGTTGATCAGGATCATTGCTGCAGTTAATCCAACCCTTCAAGAACAAGCAGCGAGGTTAACAGAATAATTAGTCCATCAACCTAATGTGTCTATAATGTTGTTTATATCAGCTTAACTACTTTGCTCAGGAGTGTAAATTGTTCACACCCCTGAGCATTATAGTTAGGTCAACCTAAGTTTTAGGTATAGAGCAGACCTCAGGAATTCAACCTAGATATGCTTCATAGCTTGTGTTTTGTTTTGTTTTTTAAAGACACCTTTAACAGTGAACCATCTAAACAATATATTCTCCAAACCAGGAGCTGGCACTAGTACATCTATTATTTGGGGAAATACTTTGGGAATCTTTGGGAGCTGCATCATGCTGTATGAGAACAATTTTCAATAATTTGAGAAATAATGTTTCTAATTAGGAACTTAAGTAAAACTGTCTCATATTAGTGTCTTTATATAAAATTTGAGGCAAACTCTATAGGTTCTCTTTCCTTCATGATATTACTACTCATAGCCTACAAAATTTTCCAAAATATTACAGTAATGTACAGTCAGACTGTGTGTTTTCCATTTTAATAGGCTTTTTAGATTTGTTCTCTGTTTTAGATTCAAAGGCCAGAAGGGACCACTGTCATCATCTAGTGTGACCTCCTATGTAACCAGTGCTTAATTTGTTCCAGGGCTGAGCCCTGGTACCCCTACGCTTGGCAGTTCATTGCCCCAGCACCTCTGGGCTTTCTGCACCAGTTATGACAGTAAAAAGCCTGTTTGAGCCCTGGCACCTAATTGCTTGAGCCCCCAGTACCTTCTTTGTTACAAATTAAGCACTGTATGTAACACAAGCCATAAAACTTTCCCAAATTAATTCCTGGAGCACATATTTTTAGAAAAAATATCCAATTTTGATTAAAATATTGTTAGTGTTGGAGAATACACCACAACCCTCAGTAAATTGTTCCACTGGTTAATTACCATCACTTAAAATTTATAAATTATTTCCAATCTGAATTTGTCTAGCTTCAACTTTCAGCCCCTACGTGGTGTTACACTCTTTCTCTGCTAGACTGAAGAGCCCTCAGTGTGAAAGGTTAATGAACTGGAAAATTAAAATGTGTGAAGTTAGTCTTCTCTAAATAGCATCAGACTCAAAGTCTTGAGGATTGATGAGAAGAGCATGGGGAAGCCATTATTTCACATGCCTTGGAAGAAGAGATGGAATTTTGGAAAAGATTGGGAGATCTCTATCACTCCTATTCCTTATAAAAGTGTTGTTAATTGTTTTTTTGTCCAATTTTATCTTATTTATAGGAAAGGAGTTGAAGGCTCATCTCAACTTTTGCTTGCCCTTCCTTTAATATGGCTGCAGAAGACAGTGTCTAACTATCCAGAGTCCAATTTTAAAGGCCCCAAAAAGGTAACTGGAGTACCTTGTAACCACAATAAGCAGGACAAGTGCAGGCTGCATAGAGGGAGGCTAGCCCAGACATAAGAGCTACTCTGCTTCTTTAGTGGTATAGAACCCAAAGGCAAAAAGGAAGAAAAATAATAATTTTCTTCAGAACTTTATCCCAGTATCTGACAGAAAAGGTAAGGGTCAAAAAGAAAAAAGAAGCTGCCACCTGAATCAGAGCTGGAAGGGTCACGTGACTAGATCAATCTCCAGAACATCACAGTCAAGTCAGTCTGGAAGTCATTATAAAAAGTAGCTTTATACTCTTCTCATTTAACCACTGTAAGTAAGATCAGAAGTAAATCAGAATGCCAGTTTCCCCACTAGTTTCATAGAGTTGGCTCGGAATCACGAGCATCATTGTAATTAGAAAGGATATTTTATTAAGAGACAATTCTTACAATCAATGTAAAAATTGCACCATTAATAAAAATGAGGAGCCCAGTGGCACCTTAAAGACTAACAGGTTTATTTGGGCATAAGCTTTCGTGGGTAAACCCCCCCCCGCCCCCCGCCACTTCTTCAGATGCATGGAGTGAAAATTACAAATACAGGCATAAATATATTGGCACATGAAGAGAAGGGAGTTACCTGAGGTTACCTCAGAGGTGAAAGTAAGCCGGTCCAGTTCGGTACGCCGTGCCGGACCGGCTTCCCTGGTGATGATTTAAAGGATCCAGGGCTGCAGCCACTGAGGGGAGCCCTGGGCCCTTTAAATCACTGCTGAAGCTCCAGAAGCCAGGCCTGGGTGGGCATTTAAAGGGCCTGGATCTTTGGCAGCTGCAGGAAGCCCTGGACTGTTTAAATTGACGCCCAAGCCCTGCCGCCACTGGAGCAACGGCGGCAGGGCTCCAGCAGCACTTTAAAGGGGTCTGGGGTGGGGAGCCCCGGGGGCACTCAGGGACAGGGAGCAGAGGGCAGGTGAATGGAGTAGCGGCTCTGGGGGGCCATCAGGGGATGGGGTTGGATAAGCGTGGGAGTCCCGGGGGTCCTGTCAGGGGGTGGGAGTGTGGATAGGGGTCGGGGACGGGGAACAGGGAGAGCTGGATAGGCGTGGGGTCCCGGGGGGCCTGTGAAGGGGTAGGGGTGTGGATAGGGGTCAGAGCAGTCAGGAGACTAGGAGCAGGTGAGTTGGATAGGGGTGGGGGGTCCCAAGTGGAGGTGGTTAGGGGACAAGGGGGGGGTGGATGGGTCAGTGGTTCTGAGGGGGGCAGTCAGGCGGTGGGAAGTGGGAGGTTCAGATAGGGGGCAGGGGCCAGGCTGTTTGGGGAGGCACTGTCTTCCCTACCCGGCCCTCCACACAGTTTTGCAACCCCAATGTGGCCCTTGGGCCAAAAAGTTTACCCACCCCTGGCCTACAGAGAGGTACAATAGATAAGAAACATAGTCTTTATGTCTTATTAGTAACATATGCCAAACTATCTATGAAATGTAAAAGCCATCACTAATTCTTGGGTCTGGCACAACAGGACAATGTTATTACTCTACTGTAGGAACAGTATTAACGAAGGCAGACAAGCACAAAAGGCACACCAACCAACCACTCAAATACTAGTACTCTGCAGTCACATCCCAGCAAGTACATCTATGCACATACTACCATTATTTTATGCTCTTGCCTGCAACTGATCACCATCTCTTTTCAAAAACAAAATACAGTTCTTACTCACATACATACACCCTGCTCTTTCAATGTTGCATAATTCCATTGAAAAACAAAAGTCTCCTTAGAAGGATAGAATGAACCAGGATAAGCTACAGAGGCCATCCCAATGAATCAGTGTATTCCAGGTTAGATAATAGATTAATAAATTATTACATATTACCAGAATTTCTTCACTCAGCTGAGTTGTGTGACATTTAATGTTAATCTGATCTGTCATGAAGCATTTCTAAAGATGTTTCTATTAATGATGGGTTAAGTGATTTTATGTATGGTCCAACCTACCCGGAGTCCAACTTCACTTTATCCAGTCTCAGCCAGATGTGCCAATATGACCTCAGATTACCAAGTCATAAGTGGATGATCTTGCCCCTAAAATGTTTTCTTTAATATATACATTTTATTAATTTCACAACAAAATTAAAATGCCACTTCTTAATGTACTTTAAAAATATGATCCATTTCACCAAAGGTAGTAAGATGGACTACTTTACTCTTAACCACATATTGATCAAAGTACGTATCTGTACACACACATTGGTATCAGCTCTAAAACAAAAAATAGATGAAGATGGTGTAGAAAAAGTGAAGAAAAAATGCAGTGTTTTACTATTATAATACAGATTCTTCTTTCCCTCTTCTGACCCCTCCACCCAAACAAACACAGCAAAGGAAGTATCAGTTTTCCAATATTTTGAAAATGAAAAACCAACATGTGAAATACTACACAAACACAAAAACATCTTAGAAGTTACCAATTTGATTTTTAGGATTTTGCCAAACAAGGGATACACCCTTCCTACTCAAAACTAAGAAAACAAATTTGAACTGTGCAGAGAAGGTAAGGTGGCTCTAAGTGATCTCCTTTTTAATATACTTGAAATGTCACATAACCCATTCTTCCAAATGAACATCAATCTTAAAAAGGCATGCCCCAAATTAAGATATTAATAATATTTAGTGTACTGGGCATATTATAATGATTATAAAGCAATGCTTTTTGATATATTCGGTAGAAAGCAGAAACTGCCTTATCATTCAGCACCACTCTCAGAACATAGAGTGGGAGACTTGTAGAAAATGCCTGCTTCAGTGGACAGAATTTCAAGTTCTCTGAAGTGCTTTTCTTCCCCATCAGAGCATCAGTAGCTGCCGAAAAGCTCTTCCAATAGGCTACTGGTATAATTATTAAAACACTACTAAATTTGGGGAACGTGCATCAACATACATACAAATCACATCTGCAACCTTTTCAGGGGAAGATTTATGCAAACTACATCTCTACCCCAATGTAACATGACCCGATATAACACAAATTTGGATATAATGCGATAAAGCAGTGCTCCGGGGGGCGGGGGTGGCTGTGCACTCCGGCGAATCAAAGCAAGTTTGATATAACGCGGTTTCAGTTATAACGTGGTAAGATTTTTTGGCTCCTGAGGACAGCATTATATCGGGGTAGAGGTGTAGTTCCAGAGTACCCAAATGCAATCCAAATTCTGATTTCATGTACGAAGACTGGCTCTGACTCTACTATTACAGCATTGTAAACTCTTTGCAGATATGGTTGTACAGTGTCCAAGCACTACCACAATACAAACAAAACAGAGAATTACCCAGTAGGAGAGTGGGGGGACTCGCACACAAGAAAAGAGTCCATTATAAACAAGTAAATATTCCCACATGATGTTGTTTTGGAAGACAGCCTCAGGTGGAAACTGAACTTTAAAAAAAAAATCTAACTTATTTTTTAAGTAATGACCAAATGCACATAAATCAGCACATTAAGTTAGTAAAAAAATACATCACTGAACATCACTGAAACCACCACTGCACAATATATACACTGTATAAAAATATATGCAATAAAACACATATACAAGTGTTTCAATAGCACAAGAGCAATAGTAGAAAGAAGAATTGCTGTAAGAGTATTTTGTAATTCTATAAGAGCACAGGTGCCAGCTTCCTCTGGGCCCCAGTGGTGCTCAAGCTCCCACTCCGCCGCCAGGTCCTGCTCCCATCGACCCCTTTCTCCCAATCTTGCCTCTTCCTGCCCCAGCTCTACCCCAGGCCCTGCCCCCACCCCCACCCCATATCTTCTCCCAAGCCCCCACCCCTGCCCTGGCTCTTCCTGCCCCCACTCCACCCCTGCCTGCCTCTTCCCGCCCAGTTCTGCCCCCTCCCCGAGCATGCCCTGTACTCACTCCTTCCCCTACCCCGCAGTGCCTCCTGCACACTGTGAAACAGCTGATCACAGCGTGTGGGAAGTGCTGGGGGGAGGGGGGAAACTGGGTGCTGGTGAATGTTAAGCACCCACTAATTTTTTTCTGTGGGTGCTCCAGCCTCGGAGCACGCACAGAATCAGCGCCTATGTATAAGAGTAATATTCAATTTGGGGTTGTTTTTTAGTTTGTGTGCACGTCCACAAGAGTATGTTATAAACATTACATTGAAGAAGGTTAGGGTGATCTACAACTGGTGTTGGGGTGGAAAGAGCAGAACAGAGCATGTTTATATACATGTTTCAAGTAACAGGAAGTTAGATTACATCACCTACACAATTTGGCAGAAGAGATGGGCTAGACTGGTAACACATACCTTACAATTTTGTTAGCAAATATATACATGTCAGTATTTGAATCTAACAGTTTATTGCAATCTTTCTTGATGTGCTAATTAATTTAATCTTCCTACACATTCTTTTTCTTCTACTGCTGAAATAATAGTGCTAGATACTTTTGAATATATTTTGCTTGCATTACTGTAAACAAAATTCTTCAAGTATCTGGAGTTCAAAGTTTAACATTTCTTTAAAAGCTAAGTGCTGTACAGTGAAACCTGTACTAAGGGACTAATCAATGGATTGACAAAAGCTCTTAAGGGAAACCATCTTAATACAGATGGTTCTGATTTTTTCTTCGCAGAGGCAAAAAGATAATTTTTAAAAACCGTTCTTACATAGTAAACTAGTATATTAAAATTGCACAGTGGGAGGAACAGCACAATAGCAGAGTCTGTTTTGAACACAAAGCTCTAAACACACTACCAGCTTTAAGATGTCCTAACTGGATTGACAGGACTAGAGTGAGCTCCAAATGTTTCCCATGTAAGTTGTAGAAGTGGCTGAACCTCTAAGTTTCAGAAGGATTTATGGCCATTGTAGCAATGGCAGCCAAAACAGAAGTAATAGCTGCTGGTTATTTAAAGGGTGATGTTGTCACTTCACCTATTTTTAGGTGATCAATAGTTGCACTAGCAAGATGTTGCCTACAAAACAAGCTGAACTCTGCTCTGTAATGACACCATGATGGAAAAAAGAATATAGAGAAAATCTAATGTCTTTTTTTTTAAAAATCAGCAAATACCAAAAAACAACAAATACTAAAAATACCTTAATCATAAATCATATGATTACTGCATGGTGTCACTAAGCAGCAGAATTAATGTTATTTGGGTGTCTAAATTATGTAATTTCTGCTGTAACATGTTTATATATCTTTGAATTCCCTGGGTTTGAAATGCTTGATTTTTGGATAATTACAATATCCCAGAGTCTTTTTTGCCCTTAGGTTACTAATATACATTATAATACTCCATCTTAAGTTTATTTTGGTCCAGGAATAGTAACACATTTGACAAACAAGGGGGGAAAAGTGAAGGATGTTTCCAAAAGGATCATATGATTATTTTGTTATGTATACATTTTCCCTGCACATTTAAAATATATTGTTTCTAAATGAAGTAGTCCACTCTTGCAAATACATAAGTTACAAGTGAGGAGATAGGATATGTAAGTGGGAAGTTTAGATGTGGAATTCATTCTCTCTGACACTCTGCCAGAGCCCCAGTTCACTGATCTTCAGCGTTTGGTACAATTAATGTATATCTTTCGCCTAGTTATTCATCGTTGTGGGGGATGTAAATGGATGGGGCTATAAGTGCTCCCTATTGTAAGTAGTTTAATACGTTCTTGCATGAGATTTGTCATGTGCCTTGATATCACAGATTGAACACACAAAAATTACTACATGTACTTGGGGCTTTCTCATTTGTGATGTTTATAGCTCATTTTAGGACAAAAAATAGAATGTTTTTAAAATTGTTTCCCTTAGAAGGTGCCTTCAGCGGCCACGCCCTCCAAGCCACACATTCCTAGGGATTACTCAGTGGGCATGCGAGAGAGAACTTTAGGGTCCGATAGCCTGAAAAATTACTTCAGTACTGCAAATACAGACAGAAGTGTATTTTAGGTGGATATTTTAGAAAAACCTATTCACGATTTGGCTTGGCTTGGTATGCTTTTAAGGTAGTTTCAATCTAAAACTGGAAACCCCAGTAATATGGTATAACATCTTGCGGCAAAAAAACCTTGTCAAAGATTTTAGGCTACAGTCATCTATCCATTTATTTTTATAAGCGTTTGTATTCATTTTGAAAGGGGTATAAGTGAAGTTGCAGGTTATTTGCATACAAGTAGTAGAGGCTCCAGTCAAATTTCCAACAAACTAGATAGGGAAACGGAGCTGAACTTGGGATGACAAATAAAACAGGATGGAAGCTTGCTAACATTTAATGAAACTTTATTTGTCCCATTCGTCCATATATACACCTGTGCTTAGTAATGTAACAGTTGAAATGGGTTGATTTAATTTTATCTTACTGGCATGTTTGCTCAGCTAAATTAATCTATAGATATTTGTTCTCCTATACTAAAACAATCCTCCTTCATCCCAGCTCCCACCAAATGCTGCTCTAGTCTATTGAGATAAATGTGTAACAAATTTCAGGTCTGATAAATTAGATTTTAAGTAATGTTTCCTTTGGCTGCCATCACTAAAATTTACAGCATGTGTTAATTTACAATTATCTTTTTTGTATGGTTAGTTCCGGTCAGTCAATCATATTGCTTCACCAGTGAATTTATCTAAAAAACAATTCTCCATAATGTTCACTCAGAATTTTATGAAGAGTGTCAAATAGCAATTTACCAAGAGTACAGTGTCTGCACCAATGCAGTGTCCACTGTAAATGGTAGTTTTAAAAAGAACTATCATAATCACATTTGTTTTTGTTACTCCAGTACTTGTGAAGTAATATGAAATTCCAGTGATGAGAACTGAAAGGCCTATGTTGCAACGTTAAGTCGTTCTGACTATAAATTCCACACTTACATCTTTGCAAGACTGTTTATCTCACCCATCCTATTTGTTTGGCCATATTTCTATTTTATATACGATTAACAGTTTTTTCATCAAGAAGGGTGGCTGAATAGATTGTGTGTCTGGGATACTAAATTTTTACAGTTTTACCAGACTGCTTAATATTTGTCAAATTTCAGGATCTGGAACAGGTCGATATAAACACAGGTAAATAAGT
Source organism: Gopherus flavomarginatus (assembly GCF_025201925.1). Classification (NCBI taxonomy): domain Eukaryota; kingdom Metazoa; phylum Chordata; order Testudines; family Testudinidae; genus Gopherus; species Gopherus flavomarginatus. The sequence continues at coordinate 207,539,581 of NC_066618.1, forward strand.
TTTTTAAAAAAATCAAGAAGGTAGAAGAAATGAGGAAGCTGAGTGGAATAAACAAATATTATTAAGAGGAGACAGTGTAGATTAAAAATTGGTTGAAGTTCAAGGAGGTGGTAAAGGAGGCATTAATACAGATTTGCACAACTCAACCTAAAACCAGTGTGGCTGAGTGAACAATTGCTTGTTAAGTGTGAACAGAAAAGCTATAAGGAACATAAGTAGTAATGCAGGTAATATAGAAGAGGTTATTCAAAGAAAACAGCCTAAATAGCTACGGTTAAGATATTTTTAACAAATACTAGAATGACTGAAAATTAAAGGAGAATTAGGGATGGCTTTAGTAGGACTGTAAAATAAAGAGTTAATGGTTACTCAAAAGGAAATAACTAAATAGAATATTTGCATCAGTATTTGATAAGGGCAATATTAACATTAGAGCCATTTAACTGTGGTTTCTTGGCAAAATATAATGAGCATGCAGATTACTAAACAGTTGATATTAAGTATTTACATAGGTTAGAGACAGACAAAATACTGGATAGTGATTATGTGTGATACAAAGTTAGGGCCTGTTCCAACTCCCATTGACGTCAATGGAAGGACTCCCACTGATTTCAGTGGGAGCTGGATTGGGCCCTTTAACAATAGCTGAACAATATCTTGTAAACAAACTAGGTGATTGAAAAAAAAGCGGAGTGCATTTTGTCAAAGGTGTTTTAAGAGTGGGTGGGAGTGGGAGGAGAATTAAACCCAGCATGCATACTTGGAAAAATTAATATGCTATCCACAAGCATAGCAACATTATCCATGACAAAAAAGGAAAAATCTTTGTAAATGTGTCGTTAGCATAGATTTATGTAAAGTCATTCATGTCAGACTATTTTTGTATAAAACTAACTATGAACCTACATACATGGGAGCCTGCAGAATTCTTTTTTTTTTTTTAAACTGAAAGTTTCTCATAGTGGATTATGGAATATACTTTCTAGATATGCAATGAATAATAAAATTTGTCAGTGTGTTTTTAATATGTAGTCCAAAGACAAAGGGTCACAAATTAAGAGTTTGTATCCTTTGTGGAATTCTGGGATGGTATCCTATAGGGCTCTATAGGCCAACTTATGGCAAGATCTCAAACACCTGAAGCCACCAATGTTGTCAATAACTGTTGATGCTCAGAACCTCTCAGGATTTGGTATATATAGTGTGTGTGGGAAGTCCACCAATAAATAGAGTAATTGTTTAGTTAAATATACCAATATTGGTTACATCATCACATTTTCATCGCATCCTGTCCATGCTTAAAGTTAGGTGGGCTATTTCTATTTATGGTCTTATTTAAAGCAAAATCAAAAGTTTATTAGCCTCTACTACATTTAAAATCACTTCAAAATAGTCTTAAGGTAGACCTGCTACAAGTTTCCTGACCAGGTTTTGAAGGACAGCACCTCTCCTTCCCTCCCCCATGAGAAATGGCTGACAGCAGGCAGCAAAGGAACCTGGCTTCTGCTAGTGTTGTGGGTGAGATCCACATCAAAACAGTTGATCAGGCTTCATGAAAGCTCCTTTCACTAACACCAGGTCAGAATCAGTTGCATGGAACTGGGAGTAAGATTCGTTTCCCCCCCCCGCAATGAATATGTTGAGGGAGGTGGGACTAACTGTACAGAAAGAACCAGGCAGAAGTGTTCCTAGCAAAAAATCTTAGGAACATCCAAGGACAGAAACTTAGGCTGAGATTTATGTTCTATTACAAAATACAGCCAAGCTCTAAGAAGAGGGTTCACTTGAACATTAACTTAGAGTTTGAAACTTCTTGTTAATACAAGGTAGGTACTCGGTCCTTTCACAACTACTTTACTGTGAAGAAAGGAGATTTCAATTTAGTATCTTTCAAGAGTGCTGAATTCTCTTAAACATACAAACCTTCAAAACAGTGGAAAATTTACAGTTAACAGGTGAACAAGTCACTTTAATAGAAGCATTTTATGGAAATTTTGTTTTGTATTGAACTCAGTAGTTGCAGTCTAAATAATTTTTCAAAGGAGGCTTTGAACTTCATACAATATGACATCATAATGGAACCACTTAATGATGAAGCAAGAACATCCATTGTTGGGACACCCATATGCCAGTGTCACTCCACCTACAAGCTTGAATTTTCTTGGTTTTGATGGGCTTAAGTTTAGACACAATTTTTAAAAAGAGCAAATTGTAGAATGATGACAAATGTGTAAAGTAAACCAAGTCCAAATCCCATTGAAGGCAGGAAGTTGTGCAATACATTATCTCTTGAGTTCCATGGCTAAAAACAGCCCTGAATGAAATTTCTGGACTGAAGAGAATATGCAAGCTGTTACAACCACTGAGTAGTTACAGCTGACATTTCAACCCAAATCCATAACTTCTACTTTTTCAATTGCTCAAGTCCAGACTTCCTAGCAGCACAGAATGAAAAACATTCATCAAACTATAAAAAACAGTTTGAAAGCTTCAGTGAATTGCCCAATGGTATAACTTTCAAGACTAACTCATTAAACCATTTCAGGATTTTTTGTTTTTAAACAGAATGTAAAAGCAGTGAACAAAACAATTATCAATACCAGGGCTTTTTTGTCATTGGACAATCCACTGAACATGCAACAACATGCCGAGTGTAGCATATATACTTTTATTGACAGCTGTAATGGACAGTTTTCTGCTTAAGTATTATTGTCCAAAGGTAAAAAAATATATATAAACACTTCCCTAAGTTAACATTATGTAGTTTCTTTCTCTTCATTGCTAATTAACAGTACATCTGAGTATAACTATAAACCTTTACAACATTCCAGACAACTAGTCACACTTCATTACTAAAAAACGTAAGAGCACTTAAGTCTCAAACCTGTGAGGCAGGACAGTATATCAGTATGTCGGAAGGTAAACTAAAGGAGAGAGGTTAACTAACTCACCTAAAGTCACACAAGATAGAGACAGAGTTTAAAACACTATGTACTATCTTTCAATTTATTTCCAGGCTGGTCATTATAGTTTGTGAACTTACATTTTCTTTCACTAAAACGCAATTAACAAGAAAATGTTATCTTGCTCTCTCAACAATTTCCACCTGCTTTTCTCCCTTTGTTATACTCAAATGTAACATGGTTGCAAAAACTTTTTTTCTGTTATGATACGACAAAAAATAATGATTCTTTGGGCACATCTACATTAGCAACCACTGTAGCCATAATTTACTATTAGTGCAACTCCAAAAGTGGAAGCTGTATATCAGTCTATGCTACAGCTTTCACCCTCATTACAGGCAGCTGAGCTTAATTTTTGGTGAATTATGGTTACAAAGTTTGTTAGTACAGAGGAAAACTTTGGTTAATTTGCAACTTTATTATCTTAGACTCTTAAAATTCAGTTCCAGGTTTAGATTCAGAAGTGTAACATCTACAAAGTGTGATGCAGTTTCCTTTGTTGCTGAAGGTTTAAAGTAGGAAGTTTGCTGCTTCAGCAGAGATTGTTCTAAACCAGCAAGATTCCAAAGAATAAACAAAGACCAAACCTTAAAGGCGAAAAAAGAAGGTGGGCATCTTAAAACAAAGTTTGTAATACAAATGTATTATAGGCAGGACTGGTAGCACTGCCTATTGTGATTGCTTGATGATTCCCATATCTTTTTTCAGTTGCTTAAAACTTTACTAAACTTTAACTATTTGGGCTGCAATTTTCCACGATGAGTGTCTGCCTCAGGGTGAAGGTTGTTTGTTTGTTTGGTTTTTTTTTGGGGGGGGGGGGGAGGAGTTTAGAAAATTTCAGCCAAAATGTTGTGTTTCTCGGAGGGGAATAAGTGGTTCTGCCCATGTTAAAAAACGTTGGAGACATTTTCTTTAAAAGCTTTAATGCCCCATGCTACACACCAAGGACTTAAGTTTGGCTTTTGTGTCCAGGATGTGCCTTATAGTGTCCTTGTGAAAATCTACCAAAATTTGACTAAGTTATAAGGGGGGGGGGAGGGAATCAGTTTACACATGCTTAGTACAGACTTCATAGCAAACCATCCCTAAAGATTTTGTTTGCACTGGGCTAGAACAAGCCCAGGATCAATCAGGACTTGACTTTCCCTGAAATTGTAGCCCTGGGTTGTGCCAGTTCTAGGCACCTGCATGGAGAACATGGAGACTGTTTCTCCTGTGCTCTCAATGCCCCATCTGCTCGGCTCAGGCAGTGTGGAATAGGAAGCTACATAATTTGAATGCAGAGGAAACAAAAGCCAGACTTCCCAAAACCCTAAACTGCTTTTAAAAGCTTAACCACAGTTTATACTAAAATATAGGCCACTCAGGGAAGTGTATTATAAATTCTATAACAATTTTACAGTAAGTATTCATTCAGATACCCAGTGTGATATTTGGTGGTGACATTTAAGAAAATTAAAATTTTGCAATAGTTTTATATTTCTGAAATTCTATATCTACTTTGCAAATTCTACAGAATTCAAGGACAAATGCAAAATAATTCAGAATGAATTATTAGTTTTAACTATTTTGAAAATGTATCTTCCATTAACAACTTGATGATTTAAAACAGACTTTATTAATTGTCTCTCTAAAACACAGTATAACAAAATTTTATTTGGTCTTTAAAGGCTTAATTTGTAACTTGTCCCCAAAAAAGCATGCCTCAATAAATCAAGCCTTAATTTCTAGTCAGTATTAAAAGCAGATTGTTGTTTTAGTGCTTGTCTACATTGAGGACAAGGGCAAGGCTCCTACAAGTGATTGTCTTAAATACACTAAGTTGTTACACAGAAGGGTTAGACAGGAGGTTCTTCCCTCTTCCTCCAACCTGAAGTGGCTGAATTTATTTAAAGGAGCACCCAAATCTAGGAGACATAAAATTAGACCCAGCATTTGGGTTTTGATTTGCATATTCATGCATGTGCTAGAACCAATACACCTTGCTGTTTCTATATCCTGCCTGTCTGCTCTAATCTCCTGACTAATCAAGGTTTTGAAATGGGCAGGAGTCTTGCTGAATTCTTGTACATTTCAATATAATTTCTGCTCAAAAGAGAGAATCTAGGACAGCACAATCATATGCTTCTGGTCAAAAGAACCTAATGTTCTGAATTGGTTACTGGCAAGTCATCTAGCAAAATAATTAATTTTCACCTGTTAATTTTCTTGTTTTTAGGAGGAATGGATTTTTTGGTGGTGGAGGTAGGATGATGGGGGAATGACAGAGAGGGCAATTTCCTGCAAGATCCTTGAAAAAAAACTTTATTGACCTAAGCTTAAATATATTTGGAGTCCACTGTATTAAATGCAATACTTATTTGTTATTTTGGGATTGAATGCAACTTTTTTAGGCTGAGAGATGTGGCCAATGTAAATCTTGTGAAGTATTATGTGCTTCAACAGACTATTTTAAAGGGTGTGCCAGACAAAAAGGAACATTTGGGACAAAGTTAACTAGGCTGATTATCCACAATCAGAAGATCAAAGGTCCAAGATGTATAAAAGAGAGTAATTTACTCAGGTGTGCAGGTTCTGAGCTGAAGCTGTTATGAACTCCTTTGTGGTGTTCGAAGGACTCTCCACCTACCAGAGCCCTTGTTGGAGTTGATCTCTGGTAAGTTTACTAGCATTCATGTAAGTCCTTTTATTGTTTTTAATAGGTTTTCACCTTAAGAATAAATGTGCTTAGAAAGGACTGCGTGGTAGCTTGTAACTCTGGGCAAGTACGCTGTTTCTCTGGGAGAGAAAGTAAAGTGCACACATTGGTCGTTTATTCCCAGCAAGTCAGATAGCCTAAACCCAGTGTAGGCAGGGGACTGGGCAGTCTGGAGTCTCCGCCCAAGAGAGGTGATGGCTGAGGAGCCAGGATGTTAGAGTCTTGCTGGACCATAGAGGAGGAACACAGGTGCAGCTCCCCCAAACTGTGACAAGGTGAAACGGAGAAAGCCGTGTGATTTTTATAACAGCCTATCAAAATTTGGCAGTGTCTTTCACTCAGTTGCTAAAATATCCTCAGAAGAGGAGCCAATACAACAATTGATTAATTATAATCTATGCAATGAATCTTCACAATTGTCTAGACAGAATAATTAAATTACTAAGGAGTTTAGATGTGTCAGATAACATCTGAATACCAATGACTACCAAGTTCCCATGTTTTACCTTCAGAGTTCAGTGGACTCTGTAAAACAATTACTAATGTTCTCTTTAAAGAAAACTATATTTTAGAAAACTTTGCTAGAAACTGACTCCACTTAAAGAATGGAATAAAAAATACATATCAGGTATTTGTTGGTTCAATGTTATTTTCTATTTTCTTTCTTTTAAAAAAAATGTTTCAAGAAAATAACACTTGATTTCACTCCAAATCAGTTGCATAAAAAAAACATTAAAGTGGAACAATCTTCCCCATCCAGGATAAGTAAGAGCAGATCACAAGTTCAAGCGTTCATGGCTCAAATCCCCCTTTGGTTCCACAGACCAATGTTCCTTCCTCACTTTTTACTAGTCCCTCATGGAATTCACAGCCTAAGAAGGAAAGAAATAATCAAGTCTCATTAAAGGACACATTATTGCCAGCTATTAATTCGGAGGATCAATGGTTGTATTTTTCCCAGACTTAATGCCATAAACACTGAAGGTTTAAATTGTTCATTCTTTAAAATGTTCATAATTTCACCATTTTCTTTTGTTTCTCTCTTTTTTTAAGAGACAACCTGTAACACTAAACGGTAACCTGTCTTCCAAGGTAGCATATTGAGATGTTTCTACTTGGAGAAAGCTAACCTTTACTTTTATTGAAAGAGAGCCCATTCCTTTGATTCTCCCCCATCCACACACATGCACAACAACGCTTTCACCGTGTAGAAAAAATATTTTGATACATGAACCAAGTTCGAGTACCTTAAAGTTTTAAAATACATAATTTGCATCATCCATTGCCAAAGCACCATGGGCATAATCAATTAAAAAGAACAAACTATTTAAAAGCGTAACCAAAGTCACAACTGAAACCTTACATATTTACACAGAGCTTTAAGAGCAGGTTATAATTTTAGTTAAAGCAAAGACTTGCTGTAACTATAATATTCATTTTCTCTATTCTCCCTGTGAGGAACCTTCAGTGAAACATTTTCAAAGGTTCTAGCCACTATTCCAAAGGATGACATTTATAAGCACTTATACCTCATAAAAGTGTGCTCCATAAACAATCTCCTGTCACATCACCCAGTGACTCAGTACGGCTCAGTGATTTATTTTAGCAACACTAGAGATCACTGGTGCTTATACTGAATACTGTCTCATTTTATTCTGAGGGAAATCATCATCTCAAGAGCATTAACCTTATTTCACACTGTCCAAAACACTCCACTACAAAAAGTTGTTTGAAAGGTGATATGGTTCTGAAATATGAATTTGTAGTGGAGTGAAATGTCTTAATTTGTCACTAAAATCTTTTCCCCCCCTCCTATATCATTAAAACATAGCTAAAGACTATGCACTATCTGCTGTTATTTTTTTCCTAGTAACTTACATGCGGTCAAAAAGTTATTCATTATCCAAGCATGGAAATCCACCCAGTGTTCAGGCTCATCTTGATTTCTCCTGAGAAACCTGGAGTAATGGAAAGAGTGAGTAAGACTGCCCCTGTTTCAGCCTGCCAGGGATAGTGGATCATCTGTCTCCTTCCATTCCCCCTTTTACAAATTCATCTATACCCACTCCTCCCACTACCAAGATCTCTGTAATCTGTGATCTTTACAACTTCAATCTAGCCACACACGGAGCAATTTGGGTTTTACACTAGACTTCAGGCCTTGCGCTGCAATGAGGATTTCACTAGTTGTAATATTGCAGTTAGGCTTGGCAGAATTCAATTTTTAAAAAAAATTATTTGATAGATAACCGTGATGTTTATTTTTAAGTTTTTTATTATCTATTTAAATTTTCACAGCTGTGGGAAGTTATGGGGGTCAGAGAATGGTGGAATAGACTATAATTGACAGTGGGCACAGATTCAAAAAGTTAAAGCTTTAGAACTGTTAAAATACGAATTGTGAAGATCACATGTCAAAATATACAAAAAGTAAATATCCTGAAATCAAACTCATTCTCAAGCTGATTTTTTCTTACTGTGCCTATCTGCAAATTTTATAGTTATTATTGATGAAAATACTTTTTCACCGGTTTGTGTATGTATGGTGAAATCAACATTTACTGACATTTAGGGATAAAAAACTAAATCCTTCCAAGCCTACAGGAATACAGGAGGAGGAGGAGGAGGAGGAGGAGGGCAGAAACTATAGCTATGGTAAAACACTGCCAAGATTTCCAGAAAGTACATTTAACTTTCATTAAATCTAGACTAGAGGAAAAACTAGTGTACAACTTGAATTCCCATAATGCCAGTTAAAGCTGTATCAATGTTATTGGATACATACTTGTGCTCAGATATTTGACAGGAGAGTAAAAGCTGGGTAGCTGGAATGGATTTTGAAGAAAAGGTCCATGTTGGACTATAAATCACTTAGTTTTCTCCAAAGGCTGGTTATGTCCATGCAGTCACATGTTATTCTCCTGAACATTATGCTCTGAGTAGAGATGACCTCACCCTACCAGCGATGACAGTGATTAGTTCTTTTAGCTAACACCCTACCACATCTCTGGAATGACGAGTGTCATGTTTCCAAGATACAAGTTTTGCCTGCAAGTACTGGAAACAACCACTAGTCTGCAGTGGAAAAAGGCTTCCATTAGCTTAAAGAATGGCAGCAGTTATGGTTCTTTTGTCAATAATGGCATGTGATGACAACAGATACCGGGTTTAGAGGGGGGTAAGTGAAAAATAAGGATACTTTACAAGACTACAACTTTTAACAAGTATTGGAGATACTTTGGGAAACTTTGTTTAGGACATGGCTCATCTCCTCACTCAGTAAGATATGAGCAGGGCAAATATTTCACATAGAACCTTCTGCTGCTAATAGTCTAGCCTCACATCCAGGCCTAAAATGATCATTTAAATTGTATTAAAAGAATCAAAGTCATGATGTATTAGGAGTATTCAAAATCCACAAAAACTTGGAATTAAGGAGACACATGCCTAACCTACTTTATACGGTCTCTCTACAATCTTAGTATTTCCTATGCAACATACACAAGATAGTTTCAAGTTCATAATGAAAACATTTAAAGAATGTATCATCAGAAAACTAGAGTTGAGGTTGTGCTTTTGCAATGCACTTTTCAATTCTTTGGTGCGTGAAGTGATGGTGATTGTATAAAGTGAGTTTTAGAGAAGGTATTATTGTGCTGGTGTGATTGAGTATCATGATGGTAATGTACTAATGATTAGAAATTGGTATTACGTTGGGAGTGAAAGTAAATATTTGCCTTAACTTTGATTTCCCTCCTTTAGAGTTTTCCTGTTGAGGGAGTACATAAGATCAACCTTAATTAGCAAACTAATTTTGAGGGGCAACTTTTATGCTATTTAAGAAATGTCAAAAAGCAAGTGTTAGTGTGAGTGGGGAAGGTCACAAGGGAATCAGGTACAAGAGGAGGTGTTAAGAAGGGGGGTTATTATGGAAGGTAAGGACTCAGCAGAGAGAGAAGATGTGGGAATATTTGGAGATAGTGTTAAAAGGAGACAGCAGGGAGTATGAAAAAAGAGATTGGGGATAATGAGGGAGGCAGAGGACCATTGAACAATGTAGCAAGAGGCATAAGTGAGACAATGAGGAGAGACACAGGAAAGTGTTGGATTGGGGATAGTAAGAAGCGAAGGATTGGGGGCAGTGGGTGTTTCATGGAGAAATAGGGGAGACTGGGAACAGTGGCAAAAGATGCTATGGGGGGAGGAAGAGGAATAAGAACAATGGTTGCAGGAGACAGCAAGAGGCTCAGAGAAGCAGAGGGGAAAAGGAATGCTGTATCTGAGAAATCGTACCTCCTAATAGGTAGGGTTTCCCTGTACTGGAAAACGCATGCCTGTGGTCTGTGTGGATTTCCCACCCTAGTGAAGCCCCTTCTATTGGAAGTGGGGCTTTATTGGCTCCATTTACAAGAAGTGGGATCAGTTCTTAGTCTTAGCCAGACTTCGTCTTGTGCGGCACAGGGGAGAAAGATTGGCAGCTGGTACTGCCCCTCCACCAAGAGCACTGAGACTGTCCCAGTTGAGCTGGAGGAAGAAAGAAAGGACACCCCACCACTTGACATTAAGAACATAAGAACTGCCATATCCAATCAGACCATGATTCATCTAGCCCAGTATCCTGTCTCCAACAGTGGTCAGTAGCAGCGTTTTGGGGGAGTGTCTTCCACTCCCAGCTTCTGGTTCTCAGAGGGAGGGTGGACATGCTCTCCAAAGGCGACAGTGTGGGTGTAGCGATAGGGGCTGGAGTGAAAAGGGATGAACAGACAGACACCATGAGAAGATAGGAGACCAAGGCAAAAGGGGTCCCCGCCCAATACTCTATAGGTGAATCATGGGGGAGTCAGAGGAGGGAAGATGGCAGTGTTAGGTGTAAGCATTGTGCTTCCCTGCCTTCCATAGCACTAAGGTGGTCCAAAGCACTTCCACTTGACATTCCCTGCTCTTAGCAGCCCATCCTGGACCATTCCCTAAAGGATTTTAGCATTATCCTACTTCCACAGCAAGAGGATTATTAAGTGGGAAACATTCTGTATCAGCTTCCCCGGTGAAGCCAAAGACAGTTACAGCAAATAATCATAAAAACTGTTTTATGTTTCGAATTATCTAATATCTACCCTAGGAAGGTGTTCTATTAAAGACTGACAAGTGTGGGAAGTTTGAATTATGCAAGTGTTCACAAATTATAGGGATCCAAAAAAAGTTGAACTCCATGTGAAAATTTCCGGGGGTGTGTGGTTTTAAGTGTTTTTAAAGAGAGCGACATTTGTGAAAAAAAAGTTTACCTAGAAAATTCAAATTGTCCAGCTTCTTCAGAGTTTCACATTTTGGCTATTCCATGCAAACCCTATCCCCCAAAACCAATGCCCTTCCTCTATTAATCTAAAAGGTAAATTCTAGAGACTTGAACTCTGCTTAAATGGAAGAGCAATACAATCTTAACTATAAAAGCACTACAACAGCTTCATGATAATATGATAAAAAAGAGTATGATCAGCTTCCCATATTTGTGGAGGTGATGTATGCATATTAAGCTGGAGATAAATTGAATTAGCAAGTGATAAATTTTTCATAATCTATGAACTAATCCACCTCCCTCTAAAAATCTCAAAACCTCTGAGCAGCTTCAAGCAGCTGCCATTTTAAAAAAGAAAGTAAACTGAACACTTATGAGTAATATGACCAGACTGTGATGGGCATGGACGTGCTATGTAATAATCTAAGAATACTGATGAAGTACAGAAACCACCTCATAGCATGGAAGGGGTTGAAGAGAGCCTTTGGGCCCAGCTAGCCCCGCCTCATTATATCTGCAGCCAATGACAGGCCTGGAGGGGAGAGAAAAAGGAGAGAACCTGTCTCAGTTTGGGGCTGACTGGTGAAGAGGTAGGATAGCTACCTCCCTACCTGAGGGGAAAGATCAACTAGCCTGCCAACCAACAGGAAACAAGCACCATCTCCCTGGCCAAAAGGAGACTGTGGAAGAGGCTTAAAAGCACCTAGCCTAAGGGATAACTGGGTAACCGAAGCACAGAGACTTTGCGTGGATCTGACTCTGCCAAACTTATGGCTGCTCCACTGGAAGAACCAGGGACCACAGTAGGATGCTGCCCAAGGTCCACAAGCGGGGGCTACCAGAGATAAGCCACCATAGCAACTTGGACTATAGGGGCCACTCCCACACTGAAGGAACAGTAGGAGGAAGTAGCCCAGGGTACTAGACAAACTCCCTGCTGGAAGGTCCTCTACTCAGGGGTTGACTTACACAGTACCTTGAGCTAGGATCCAATGCAGTGGGAGGACCTGGAGCCTGCTCTCCCTCCCTCCTTAAAGACTGAGGCACTCGACCAAGCAAGGGGCCGGAAGTCAAGTGCTCCAACCACTAGGCCATCTGACTCTTTATTACAGAATACTGAGATAAATTATATGAATACTGTATGTGACCTGGTCAGTGAGGTTAAGTTACTGTGAAACTATGGTGGGCTATTAGAATTTCCTGTCTGACTATATTCATCTAATTCATACTGGAGGCAGAGGAATTTTTATTAAATGCCTATAATTCAGTGGAGTGCATTAAGGCAATACAATGGCTTCTCACACAAAAGCATCTAGGGCCACACGTGACTGACAGTGAGACAAGCTGTTAGATTTGAGAATCCTTTATCCAGTCTGCAACAAGTTGTAAGCCTTATTTTGGCAAAGCTGGGAAACTGGAGATCAAAAGAACGCTAAACAGTTAAAAAGCCCTTCTTAATTGAAGTAGAGAGGTCAACTGTCAGAAGCCCTTGAGGAAGATCAGTTGACACTGGAAGAGATTGAGGAGGGAGTCTGAAGAAGTTGGGCCTTTCCAGGTCCAGGGAATGATAAGCCTTTGGAAAAAGCAGATACTCGTACAAACTGGTTTATTATTTTAAAAATATTTGTTCTCCGAGATGTTTTTGATCTAATAATGCTTCGCTTCAGGAAGGCCATCTAGTCAGTGGTTATCATTGTCATTGCTCCTAGATAGAACAGAATCTCAGGGGCTGGACATAAAGTCAGACTTGCTGAGGTAACTGTGGTTGATACACCAGAGACAGCAACACAGGGCCTGATCTGAGAGTGGGAGAATCATGCAATTCCACCCCAAGTCTGGTGATAGCTAGAAGCCTGAGACTGAGACCAGGTGTACTCAACCAGACCAGGAGCGGTCAGAGGTGCAGTTAGCTCAGTAACCATGACATAGCCCATCCCCAAAATGATAATCTTTAATACTAACGTTTCTCATATTATTATATACAAGATAACAGATTTTTACTGCTTACTATGAACTGGTTAAATGTTTATATTCTGTATATTTTTGATATATTTGCAAATGTTGTGTATACAGTATATCAATACAATTATGTACAAAAATAAAGTGACACCTTGATTCTGAAAAAATTATTAATGAAATGTTTTAATTGCCTCCACTTGAGTCACTGTCTCAAGGTCCAAAGAATTATCCTTCTCAGGACACAGAGGCTTTGTGTGTTCTATAAATAATTTCAAAATATCACCGATAAAATCTTGTGGTTTGCTCTGAAACTTCTCTTTTCAATGACGATGACTTAGATAAACTGTGTAAACTATATTGCAGGTGCCATTTCAAATTGCTGTAATATAGTTAGTCTCTCCTTAGTGATAAATTCCTTATATAAGAATGTAGTTTTTTACATGGCTATTTTTATTTCACAGAACTCTCATAAGAAGATAGGAATGAATGGAAGTTCTGCGACAGGATTTTCTGTAAACATAACAGCAGGAAAACATATCCAAGTATTTATTCAGTTTTGGACATAACTAGATATATGAAGTATGCTGTCCATATTAACCTTACACAGTAAAGATAATCCATTGGGTTTGCACATAACTAACTTGCCAGCATATTCTGTATCAAAAAAATAGCACACCGTGTATAATTTAACATATTTCTGTATATTTTGCAAGTAAAGGTTGCCATTCTGAAGCACCAATTTTTTTTACTCCACCTATTACACACAAATAACAGTTAGTCTTCTAAATACTCCCAGTGTCATTAAAGCATTGCCTTCTCTTGTAGTACATTTCATACTTTTCAAGCTGAAAAATTAGTTTAAAGTGGCAATCTCTAAAGCTTAAGCAATTAGTTTTTGTATAGTGTGCAGTTGCTGTATTTAGTAATAACTGTTTCTTGGACAGACTGAGTCGCAATACAAAGACTTCAACTACTTTAGTCTTAGTTCTTACTCATATTGCATACCCTAGACTTGTATTGAGATATTTTTAAAAGGTATTGAAATCACCACATTTTTAAATGTACCCTTCCAGTCAAGAAAATAATTGTATTATTTCTGATCCCGCCCCCCAAAAAACAGACAGACATACACACACTTTTTGAAGGCCTACCCAAAAATCTAATTCTAACGAAAAAAAAATCTTTATTTTGCTAAGGGTTAAAAAAACAAATAAAAGGACAATCCTATTACTCGATTCATGAGAAAATCTCCAGAGAACACTTTTTTTTAAATAAAAGCACAGAAATTAATCTAGAAATCACAAGAAATTCTATTAATCTTAAAAGGATTTCTCTAACCCACTACATTTATTTCCATTATAGACTGCACAGACTGAGATTAACAGCATAGTCCATGAATTATCTGTATCCAGACATCCAATCTGGCTACCGCTGTGATCTATTAGAAAAAAAAAATTAAGCTCTTCAAAATGTACCAGGGAATAATTATTTTGGAAACCATGGAAAAAGACATAGCTGGAACCTAACTGTGAGGTAGACCCACAAAGTGATCACTGTCTCAGTTCATGGCAACTGCACCTGTATTTCCCCTCAGTTACCCAGCAAGGACACTTACTCTCTGGCTTTCAACTTCCTAGCCATTGCCTTTCTGGGTGGAAACACCAGTCCGGGGGCTCTGCATTTTAATTTTAAATTAAGCTTCTTAAACAATTAAAAAACCTTATTTACTTTACATAAACAATAGTTTAGTTATATATTATAGACATAGAAAGAGACTTTCTGCTTACAGAAAGAGATCCATGTCTCTCTCACTTCTGACCAGATTGCAGAGTTCCCTGCTTTCACTGTGTTATTCCCAATACAGACAGGTTGCCCAAGGACACCTGCCTGCTTTCTCTTCAGAGACGATTAATAGATTTAAATCGCTATAAATATAAGGTAAGCATTTTCTATGCAAACCAACTTTATTCTTAAGGTAAAAAGCACTGCAGAAAAAAACATATTCAAGGCAATAAAATAAGCTTACCAGAAATCACCCCAACTCTAACATTGGCTCTGGAAGGAGCTGTCCTTCAGCATCCGATCCCTGGCGTATCCTTTATAGTCACAAGTTTATCACAGCACTCAGTGTTACGAGACCTCGGTAGGCCCAGACCTTCCAACCCTACTCTTGGAATTGGGATACTCCATGGACAAGGAGTCTTGTCCATTTGCTGAACAGGAAGAATGTCATTAGCCAGTTTAAAATCAAGCTATTTATCAAAAACTTTTCTGTGTCTGTTGGTTCCTGGAGAATCCAGTTTGCATTTAAAATGGAGGAAGCACATAGAATCATAGAATTGTAGGAGTGGAAGGGCCGCAAGAGGTCTTCTAGTCCAGTCCCCTGCACTCAAGGCAGGAGTAAGTATTATGCTAGACCATTAGCATGCCACTCCCTACTAGAGGAGGTACATACAATATCACATATACAATTGCATTTTTAATACAATGTACCCCCCAGGTATTAATCCTAATTCAATAAGGCTGAATTTAATTCAATAAATTTCATTCAGGATATTGCAAGAAATTGTCAGGCTGTCCAAATGTCACTTCCCTCCAGTCTTCATCTGTTAACTCTATGGCTGGGGTGACCAGGAAGATCAACAAACCTATGGCAAAACACAAGGCTGGCCCACAACATTTTGGCACCTGAGGCTGGGAGCACAAATGACACCCCCATGTCCCCTCGCTTGGGCCAAAACTTTGAAAGGTCTCAATTCTGCCTTCTTCTTGTTCTACTTCTCTAATGGTACTGTTCTCCAATAATGGAGAACTAACAACTTAAAATGCCTTGTTCAAAAATTTTAAGTAACACTTAACTTTCAAATGCCTGAACAGCAAATGTAACTTTTCTTGTCTGCATAGTAAACACTGGCATTTTTATCTCTTTGAATAATCAATTTGGTGCTTTCTGTTCCTTCTTGGTTGCAAAGAATTGAACTGTTTCCTGCTGAAGGTACACAGTCTGAGCCAGCTTATGCTCTATTGAGATGGTTGCAAGGCCAACCAACCTCTCCTGTGC
Organism: Gopherus flavomarginatus; assembly: GCF_025201925.1. NCBI lineage: Eukaryota > Metazoa > Chordata > Testudines > Testudinidae > Gopherus > Gopherus flavomarginatus. The sequence continues at coordinate 207,555,555 of NC_066618.1, forward strand.
CATTGTGGAGCGTAAATGTGTTTTTATTAATTTCAGCTTGGAGAAGCTGTGTTTTCCACTGGCAACTGTTACAGGAAGTGTTATAAGTATGCGCAGAGCAACAAAAGCATTTTGAAAGAGGGTGGTCATCTTATTTTTGCACCTATATTCCAGAACAGCCTTTGGAGTTGATCCTGCTGAAATGCATCTTGAAAGGGCTTTCAGTTCATCATCTAAATCACTCACATCAATATTGCGCATCTCATCATGTGTCAGCACTGTCTCTAGTGCCCTGCATTGCTGGTGTAGGTCTTTGTAGACGAGCGCTTCATTGCTCGCGGTACAAATTCGCTGGCGACCACTCTTTCACACACTAGTGCCCTTTTATTTCCCAGTATTTTCCCACCACCACGTATATACAGCTATATACAGTACAATACCAGTCAGGTAGCCCCTTAGGGAACAGCTGGCTCTTACAGCAGCTGGGGGCAACAGGCCCTCACTTCTCACTTTCCTGTCCCCCCGCCCCCTTCCTTCCTGCTAGCTTTATAGGCCTTCCTCTCAGCAGGCTCACAGGTGATTGCTCTCAGGTTCCTTTAATGAGGCACACTCTGCCAGCTCCAGCCAGTTCCCCTTGATTGGAGCTATGCGAGCAGGTTCTGAGCTAACAGGGGCTGGTTCAGTGCCTCTTAAGCCAGCACTCTGTTACAGTCTTCTTCAGGTAAAGTGAGGAGTTTTGGAATATCATACAACATCCCAAATATACTGCTGTGTTCCTTGAGCTGCATGAAACATTCTTCAACTGACCGTATTGCACAATCTAGCACCTGGCTAAAGAATGCAACATTGAATTGTTGGTTGGGGTCTCTTATGGGATTATCCCGTGCCTTGTAATCAAAATTTCTTTTTCTTCAGTGACTCTTGTATTCCTGAACGGGGGGGGGGGGGGGGGGGGGAATATAGTTTCACTGTGAAGTTATTCTGCCAACTTCTGTGCACTCTTCAGAACGTTTTGAAATCCCTCATTTTTATCAGTAAGACTGTAGGTATGACTTTGCTTTGTCCAGTTATTCCATTTCTCTAGATACATCAAGGTCAACACCTTGGCGTCTCTTGCTTATAACATCTATTTGAAGCAGTATGTCATGCCATAACGCTAAGCCACACAGAAATTTGAAGTTATGTATGTTTCTGGTGATTCCACTTCCCTCTGCCACTGTTCTCCCTCGAACAGTTCCTGTGATAGCATTATCCTTCATAATGGCAACTATGGCATCATCTATCTTCCCAATTTGGTGTTTGATAGGCTTTATCGCCTCCGCTCGATTTTCCCATCATGTGGCACTCAGTGGTTTCAGTGTCAGAGAGGATGTTCCCAGATGTTGCTTCAAAATTTGCCATCAATGAGTTGATGCAGAGAAAAATACATAGATGCTCTGAATTACATTCAAAAATTCGGCAGCCTCACTAGAAGCTAATGCTGCATCACTGACCACCAAGTTCAATGAATGAGAACTACATGGGACAAAAAAAGCTCGAGGGTTTAACTCTCAGATCCGTGTCTTTCCTCTTATGTTGGCACCATTATCGTAGCCCTGACCTCTCATATCATCTATCGCAATTCCCATATCTTCCAACTTTTTAAGAAGCACATTTTTCATACTAGCTCCTGTAGTATCAACATCAATAAATTCTAGAAAATGCTCTCTGACAGTCCCCATTGCAGGGACATTTTCACTATGTTCAGTTGTTGTTACAAAACGAAGCATTAAAGTCATTTGTTCCGTGTCAGGTGTGCAGTCCAGAATAACAGAGTAATATTTTGCTGACTTCAGATCTGCCACAATCTTCTGTTTGACTTTTGTTGCTAGTAACTGTATGATCTCATTTTGAATTGTTTTTCCAAGGTACTGGTGTGTTTACATTTCTTGGGTGGTGATTCTTCTTAGATGCTCCTGGAGTACAGCATCAAACTCAGCCATCAGCTACACAATTTTAAGGAAGTTTCCATTGTTTGGCATATACAGCTGAACTGAAGCACCACGCAGTGCTAGGTTTTGGGTAGCAAGCATTCTCACAATGGCAATGAGCCTTTTCAGAACATTTTGCCAGTAAAGAGACTCTGATGCAATTTTCTCTCGACGCATCCCCTGGGAGAGTTAGCATACACATTTTAAGAAAGAAGTGGGAACAGAATATCATGATTTCATGGCTCCAAGCTCTATGCAAATTCGTGTAAGGTTATAAGGCCATGTGAATGTGAATAGAAAAGAAAAGAAACAACTGTCTTCTTTCAGGGAAGCTGAATGCAAGTTTCTAGGTCCATGGTTAATTACGGGAAACTATGCATGGAATACAAGTACCACAAAGAACTTATAAATGGCTGCAGCAGTTGGATGTTCACTTCAGAAGCTATGTGGCTTAGCATACAACACTGGTGCGGCATTTAGAATCCTACATCAGCCTGGTGATGCATATGATGACAGCATACAAGTTTAAGAAATCCACAATGCTCAAAATGCACCCAGAAAGAGACTGATTTCTAGATCACGACAAAGTAATAAATGGCACCACTTCTCATGAATACATTTACAGTTTCTAGGTCAACATGCTTTGGAATTATGATGAATCAATCATTTTCGGAGAGCATGTCTACACTGCCCCGCAATACAGTGTATGTGACTATGAACAGCAGTGTGCACCAAAGATTTGCATTGTAACTCTTCCATATGGATGCGGTGGGAGTGAACTAAATGATTCCTATTTACCATTAATGTTGTCCTCTTCCACATGGGGGAAATACAGTGCATTGCTATTCAAACTTTTATAGTCCAAACTACAAGGGAGTGTAGAAGACATGACTTAGTGTCAAAGAACCACCTCACTTGTGAACTATCCATGTTGCACAAATGTGTAAACTGATCTGCTCCACAAAACCATACCTGTTGAATTTCAGATACATAGGATTGGTTTAGCTATGTTGGGGAGATGGCAAAAATTGAGCTATTGGAAGCAAGGCTTTCATTATTTCAGACCATATTACAATTCCTGTATAAAGAAAAGCAATTTTTTTTGTTTCCATACCACCATGCAAGAAGATTAATTACAAAAACAAAATCAAATCTTGTTTTCAAAAACAAAACTGCAACAACTGCAACAAATATAATCAAATAGGTATCGAATCACATTTAAAATAGTTCATAGTAGAAGACTGGCATAACTTGCAGTGGAATTTCTTTCAGTAGCTGGTCTGTCTGGACTGTTGGATGCAGTCTGTTTTGAATAATGGGAGATTGCAAGAGCTATCAGGAACATCTAGGTCAGTGGTTCTGAAACTGTGCGTCGGGACCCCAAAGTGGGTGACGACTCTGTTCTAATGGGGTCGCCAGGGCTGGCGTAGACTTGCTGGGGCCCAGGGCCAAAGTCCAAGCCCAAGGGCATGAGCACTGGGCGGCAGGGCTCAGGTTACAGGCCCCCTGCCTGGGGCTGAAGGCCTTGGGCTTTGCCCACCCACAGTGGTAGGGCTTGGATGGGCTCAGGCTCTGGTCCCTGCTCCTGGGGTCCTATACTAATTTTTGTTGTCAGAAGGGGGTCTTTGTGCAATTAAGTTTGAGAACCCCTGTTTTAGGTCTTGGTACCCCCATTCTGTCCACAGAAAAAGGAAAAATTCTATTTTACTAGTAAATTTTTATTTTAGAACCCTTCATGTCAGTATGCACAGGGAGCACTCCCCAACTCCTCCATGGCAACTGGAGGTATGAGTTCTTTGAGTTTGGTCTTAGGATCCCCCTCAGGAAGAATTCTCAAAACATATGGCTTCCATGGCTTAAAAATACTAGCTATATAAAAGCTTAAAAGTGCTATTCAACTGAAACCATTTGCAGCCTTGACATGAAATGTTAGGGATTTCCTGGAGAAGTACCATCTTTCCCCTCTCAAAACTACTGAACAATCAGCAATAGCCAGGAAAAAAATACCCTGGACATAATTCAGTCCTCCAAAGTAGAGTCAGACTGTCTGATGTGGAGGCTCCAGGAATGAAAATTAAGAGGGAGTATTTCCCTTTTCTCAGTCCCCTCCATATCAAGCAATCTTCACAGCAGGAGATTGAAAGCAGTAAGTAAACCCTAGGGAGGGAGGGAGAGAGAAAGAGAGGACTCAGTTTACCTATGTAGAATTGAGAAAGGACTTAAGGGTTACTGTGGCACCTTGTTCTGAAACAACCTTCTACCAAATACTGCATTAGGGTGAGGATGCTGATTCTAAAGTATTTGATAAAGTGTGTATGGGAGGCCCTGTAGAAGCCTTACAGGGCTCCTCATAAGATCTGTGTGATTTCTCTTCCCACAAAATCAGTTGCTCTTTTCATAGAGTGCATTGTAAAGAGAGGAGTTGTACCTGAAACTTTGAATGCCTCTGCTATAAACATCTTTATTCTTCTGTAGACTCTGTTCACATCTAACTTCTACTTCCTTAGCAATGTTGGATTCAATCAGAAGGGAAAAATACTACTTCCTCTTATACAAGAAAGATTATGGTGACTTTGGGGGATGGAGCCCTGACTCTGTACAAATTATCATGTTTGACAGAATGAATGACTGAAGTTTCACAGAGAGCCAAACTCAAACCCTATTAGAAAAGACGGTTGTATGCAGGCAATACTCTTAATAAGATGATGAGGAAGAGAAGCTGAAAGGTGGTTTTATTAGGATTTGCAGTCTACAGATCAAGATCATGACAAGAACCGTCATATTGACAGAGGACTGATAAGAGTGATGATGCTTTTTTATGGACTTTTATGTCATGGTGATTAGAGACTCTCATCGGTTTCTCACAGTGCAATATGACTGCAGATGCTAACTTGTCTTTACAAAGAAAATGGCCTTGGGCTCCATGTTCAGGCCATCTCGCAAAAATACCAGATTTTCCTTTCCTTCAGCTGATGTGTGTCCCTTGTAACACCAACATCTAAAACCTGAAATGATACATGGACATAATATGTGAATTTCCTCTGAGATGCTAGGAGGGTTTTTATCACTTTCTTAGAATGAGAAACTGTAGTTCCTTCCTCTCAGCTTCCCAGCTGACTAGTTAGGCAGCCCTGAATATTAGTTCAAGATAGGTCACTGTTGCACAATGTTTTGTGGTTGCATGTTGGGAGTCTGAAAGAAGATTCCAGTTACATCTAAATTAGGCCTGAGACCCAAGACCAGATGGTTAAAGAGAAGGGTATTATAATGACCATATCCTGCTCCTTCACAATTGTATCTACCATCTTCATGCTCAGTGGAGGGGAGGGGAAGGAATAGGAGATCTTTTAACACACTTCTGAGATAAGGAGACCACAGCTACTGCTTTCGAGTGTCTGTTCCTCACTTAGTACCTCTTGGTTTTCCAGCTAAAAATTGGATGCAAACAGATACATCAGTAGGCTTCCAACCTGGCCTGTGATGCACCAACAGGCTAGCTGATCTAGTCTGCATTCCTTTGGACTCACTATGTCTCACTAAGCCAGTGCACCCCAATTTTCCTTCTAGGTGTAGAATCCTGAGGAAGAGTGGGAGCTTCTACTCAGGACATGAACTAGACTACTACTCTAAGCAGTGCTGAACATTTTCTGCCTTATTAATTATATACACACCATGTTTCTGAAAAAAGATCTGCTGGGAAATGGAGGGGTGAGCTTGATGGTACATAGCATAAAACAGGTTATATTCCATGTTTCCTTCCTGGGCCACATCTGCCTCATCCTCTCTCCCCCTCCCCTGACAAAATATGTTCCCCCAACATGGCATCTGTTTTGGATTTCTCTCTGGACCAACTTCAGGTAGCTGGTAAACTTATTCTTCTTATTTAAGAACAGATGCTGGTATTGGATCTGGACCAAGGTTTTTATTTACTGATTTCCTGCAACTACAGGCTAAAAGCAAAGCAAGAACTGGGCCAGGTATCCAGACATTCATCATAAGGCCAACTAGCCCAGGAGCTGAATCAGAGATTATTTTGGGAGATGTGTGCTAATGCTTGGCAAAACAGACACTATCTTTTTCCATCTCTCTTCTGAAATTAAGATAGCTTTGGATGATAATTTAGATGCTGGTATTTTGTGAGGGCATTTTAACTTGTTCACTCAAAGCCACGTTTGTGAAGACTTAAGCCATGGCTAGTGGGCAATGCATAATATGAGGAAGTTGTCCAGACAAGGGAAAATTATTTATTTCACTTGAAGAGAGGGATGACATAACATTTGTAAATATCAGTGTAGAAGTTATGAATCCAAAAAGGGGGTATTCTGTTGAAAATGCTTCTTGTTGTAGCAGAACGTAAAGTATCTGTGTGCCTCTCCCTGAACATATCTTCAGTAGATCTCCAGGAGATTTATTTTTATATTCTAAAAGTATTGTAATATGGATTTCAGTATTTCTACCTGGAATACAGATCTCCTTACAGACTTATTGAGAACTCTGAGATCTAAAATGGGCTGCATGCCATTGCTTCTCTTTGTACCACAAAGAATCTTGAGTCCTTTCTAAAAATAAAAGTCTCTCTACAGAACTAGTTCTGTCATTCCGATGTGTAGGAGATGAACCATTACATCCTTAATCTTCTGATGCTACAAAAGGTCTTGTTAAACATGTCAGTTTACTTTGAGGGAAAAAGGATTAAAACTTTCTGATATGGTTCACTCCCAAATGGGGGTTCACCCTAAAGTGCTCCTTGGAAAAGCCAAAAATAAGAAAGACACTTTGCGACTGGATGGTTTCCAAAAAATCCCAGTCTTGGTCTTCAAATTCTCTGGAAAAGCAGCAATGGCATCCCTTTCTAATGTGTAATCCTTAGGTTGGAACCCACAGAGCAATAGCTTCAAAGGGAAACACCTGCTGATAGTTCAAAAATACCTTCACTGAAAGCGAGGAGGTGGGCCACAGTGACTGCTTTGTCTTTATACTCTCCAAAGAGTTTACCAACAAAATATTTGGAAGGATAAATCAAGAGTTTAGCTGCAATTCCAGTTTCTTCAATTAGCGCCATAATTGCCCTCAGAACCCATCTTTGGAAGTTCTGAATATACAGCAAACTAGAAACAGGTAAAGCATCAGTCCTGAAAAAGCTGTCAGGCAAATCTAGATGAAAGTAGATTATGTAGCTGGGTTGTTGTGTTTGTTTTTTGCAACATTCATAATTGATCTCCTAGTTGAGCACAGACCTCCATAGCAAGAGACAGTAGCACATACTCAGGGCTGAGACTGCTGTATTCAAGTTTAGGCTGACTGATGACCTTATTCTCCTGTCTGGGTTTGGCAGGAATATTTCCTCAGCTAGTATTGTCTTTGCTCTTTACTTAGGAGCTTGCAGCAGGCTTAACCTTAGGCAGAGAAAAATGACCTTTTAATCCTTCAGTACAAGTAGGTCTGAATAGGGAATTCTTACTTCTTTTTACGTATACCCTCAAACCAAGTGAGGAAGAATGATACAGCTCTTCAATTTTGCAAGTTCTTTCTAAAATTCGGCATTTTTTGTTGTAAAAACATAAGTATTGTTAAATTAGACTCCTATTGGTGCTTAATTCTGGGAAGTTTAGTTGTGAGTCCATGGTATCTCACTCAAAGCCCCAGCTTCAGAGATTTCTCCTTCTCTTTAGAGGTTCTGTAAATTAGAGACACTCTCATGAGAGATTTTAAGACATTGTGCTACCCCTCTAAGAGAGGACTGTAAGCAATATCCCTCACTACTCACTGGCCCAAACCTCAGAGAGGGAGGGAGGGTCAGAGTAATTACCAAGAAGACTGAAAGGACAGCCTGCAATCATGTATCCTGCATATCTCCCTAAGGAAATGGCAGCTACCTTATGGCCTCCTGTGGAACACTGGAGGCAAGGAAGGGAGAAGAGGTAGGTCCATCTCACAGGAAAGGGGATCTGAATCACTATGCTCCCTGCTGCTGGGCCTGGGCTAAGTGGGGAACATCTTCAGAGTATGAGTACACAAATGACTCATTGGTAGGAGGTGGCATATTTTATAGCAGCAGAGGCCTTGCAAGCAAAACAGCTTGTGGGCAGAGGGGATTGCTTTGTGGCCTTCTCAACCATCTCAGTACAGACCTTTCATATATGTTGGCTAAGAGCAGGAATTTCTTCATCCTGATTTCCAGGGGAGGGCATGACCTTACTTTCCTCTATGATTCAAGAGGCTCCAGTGAAACTTTTCTGTTGGGTCTGCAAGCTGTGGGAATAGGATCCCTTGACTTGTGGAGAAGTGAAGGGGCACGTTGGGAGGAGCAGGGAGTACCCCTGGTTCCATGTAACTGATTGTGGCCTGGTCTCAGTGAAGGGAGCTTCGCTTCCATATGGTCCGATGAATTGTCTTGGCATGGCTCTTGCCTATACACCGGCAGAAGCCACGTATCACTGCATCCTAGTCAACCATCTTGGTGTGGACCTTCATCTACACCCTGTCTGTCAGGTTTCACTGTGGCCTGCCGCCTGTCTACCACTTCTGAGCTGGGAGGGGAGTAGAGATGCTGTCCTTCAAAGCCTCCTCAGGAAAAAAAAAAGTGTTTTTTAAATATACGTTTTGGCTGAGTTTAGTAGTTTTGAGGGGGGGAAATGCAAAGCCAGTGAGAATACAAGCACATATAGTTAAAAAAAAATTAAGAATCATGTGAAATCTCTACTACAGAGGGAGACTTGGGGTCTGCCATACAGACTGCTTGGAAGAACAAAATTCTGGGAAATTGTTCCTAAGGGGCAGTCCTCATCCCAGGCTGAGCAAAAGATCCCATCTGCCTTTAGTTGCCATGGAGATGAGGCATTCCAACTCTGAAGACTATCTGACATGAAGGGGACTGAGAAGCAGTCATATTTCAAACCATAAACTAGATCAAGAAGGTAGTGCTCTGCTCTGCCAGGAGCAACCAAAAGTTGTCATCGTTAGACACTGAACCCTCTAGTCAGGCGGTGCACCTACAGCAGTGCTGCCAAGTACACTGCTACCACATGTAGGAGACAGGAGGAAACTGCTGAAAGGAATAATGAAAAGCAGACAGAAGGAAACAACTGGGTAGATAAATTTAGGCCCAAGTATGCAGTATCCAGAAGAGGGGCCCAACCGACCAGATAGCATGTCTATAAAACCTAAATAAATACTAAAGAGAAGTACATATTCGTATTGAGAATGTGCCTTCGATATATGCTTAAAATACACACAAACCTCAGTGCAGTTTAATATAACCCACCATCAGTAAGCAGGGTAATAAAGTCTTGAATGCGGAATCTGGAAAAAATAGTATGTGATAATGTAACTAAAGATGGTATTGTAACATATGTAGGACTTCTGTTGGGGAGGTTATTAATTTCATCATTCAGGGTTTACTTTTATCAATTCGTGAGTTTTATGTAGCTGTCCAAAAAAATTGGGGCGTTCCAGGGCAGTATCTTTGTATTTACTGTAAAAGGGTATTTTTTTTGTAAGGTTCCCTGGTGCACTTTAATGTAGTACTGTTTCAAACAGAATTATGATAAAGCACACTAGGGAACCTTTACTGCACACTAGCAGAGTCTACATGGACCAATTAATAAGCAACATGTGATTGTACTTTAAATGTGGACTAAGAGGGTATGAGTTCTACTGTTCCATGTAGACAAGCCCTTAGATAAAAGTAAACATTTCCTATATTTTTCCAACATTTATCCAATAAACACTGATTTCTTTTTCTTTTTGTGCAATGGGGCGTTTTATTGGTGTTTATGGGTTGAAACCAAAAATGAGACCCCCTATACACATGGTGCAAGGGAACCAAAGTAAGGTTGCTCAGGAACATTAATTGTAGCATTTCCTAACTCAATTGTTTGACTTTGCAAACTTAACATTCTTTTAATGTGTTTTTTTTAAAAAGTACATGTAGTACTGTAAATTTACTCAGCTCATGGCAAACACAGAACAGCTAGGGATATCAATACTGCAACCTGGCAATGGGTCTGATTCTCAGGTAATTATTTTGGAAGTCAGGAAAACACAACAGGAGCCTGAAATGACAGTAATGGAGCGACACTACATTATAAATGGAGCAGTGGGAGCAAGATAAAACAACACTTTAAGCAGTTTGTTTCATAAAGATTTCCGTAACAGTCATAAAAAAAGAAAATCTCAATGGCGTGCCAGTGAATGACTCTCAAAATCAAAAAAGTAATGGAGGAAACTGAGGGATGTTCCTGAGGATCAGTAGGACTCTAACATGGGTCGGCAACCTTTCAGACGTGGTGTGCCGAGTCTTCATTATTCTCTCTAATGTAAGGTTTTGCATGCCGGTAATACATGTTAATGTTTTTAGAAGGTCTCTTTCTCTAAGTCTATAACATGTAACTAAACAATTGTTGTATGTAAAGTAAATAAGGTTTTTAAAATGTTTAAGAAGCTTCATTTAAAATTAAACTAAAACGCAGAGCCCCCTAGACTGGTGGCCAGGACCCAGGCAGTGAGAGTGCCACTGGAAAAATCAGCTCGTGTGCTGCCTTCGGACAAGAGACACCATTACCAACATGAGCGCCATCTGTGACCTCAGAACAGGCCACTGAATGAATGGACAGGAAAAACTACTATCACATCCCTAGAAATGGGAAGTTGCAATTGCACATGTTGCACCTCTTCTGCAGTTAATTTGTGGCTGTTAGTGTCCCATCAATCTAAAAACTAGTCTGAACTAGTCTGATTTTTTTTTAAAAAGAGCTAAACAAGGAAATAAAGCCTCTAAGGCCAGATCTATGCTATAGACCTATATTCACATAATTACATAACAACACAGTTACACCGACCTAGTGCCCCCACACCCATGGTGTAGACAGCGCTATGTCAACAGGACAGCATCTACTGTCAGTGACAGATACAGCCTCTCAGGGAGAGAGATTAATCAAACCCACAGGAGAAACTCTTCCAATCGGCATAGGAACGTCCTCACTTAAGCACTAGAGCCGTGTATCTGCATCAGTACAACTGTGTCAATGCAGTGTTTAAGTGTAGATCTTCTGCCCTAAAACTTACTGACATTAGAAATGGAAAAGGCCTATTAGATCATCTATCCCAGCACCTGCCACGTAGAACTGATCCCCACCATAGGATTTTAGCTGCTTTCCACAGTCCACTTGCAATTTAATGATGAAGCAGGCCTTCACCATTTCCCTTGGGTGACCGTACAGTTGTCTAAGTAGCAACCTAGTAGCTGGTAGAATGTGTATCTTTTCTTTGCTTGTTTTTATCCTACTATAGCTAGCTATATGTCCCTTTGGATCACTTCAAATTTTTCATGTTCCATTAAGTTTGTGTTCATACTTGTAAGCAACTATTATCTCCCTTTTAAAATTAGCTCAGGCTCAAAGTTGGCCAAGGATCTAGTAATAAATCTATCTGTATACATCTTTTACCTTACATTTAAAATTGTACGGAAAGGGAAAAAGGGAAAGGGACCATGTTCCTGTTTTGTCTTTGTTCAATGCCTATCACAGTGGGATCCTGGTCTTTGACTAGGGTTTCGAGGCTCTATGGTAATAAAAAGTAACCAAGCAGCTTTTGGACATCAATGCAATGCATAACTTGAGGTCCTTCCATTCCTGTGATTTAAGATTTTAATCAAAGCAATAAAAACTTTATTCATGCCATCGACATCTGTTTGCAGAACACTGTAAATATGTAATACAGAAAGTTAATATCTGAGATAATGACAAACTATTTTTTGCAGTTGACCTTCCATTTTCAAGCTGTTGCATTTAAAAGCCAAAACAACCCTCCTTCCCATTCCAAAATAAAATAAATAAGAAAGCTTTTATCTATATTTCAATAATTAAAAACATAGTTATCTCTATTAGAAATTTGGTTTCTTTTCCCTTAGTATTTGCTGCCACCATCAGGATCAAAGGTATAATACAAATTGGGTATGTGCATTTACTACGACCAAACTTTATATTTTCTTCTCTTATGCTCTGATCTTCCCCACTGAGCCTCAAAGAGGTGCAAGGAAGGAAAGAAGGAAGGAGGCATGAATAAGTAGGGCAGACATCAGAGTATGGTCTTTTCAAACCAGCCAAGATACTTTTACCTATCTCATTCCACACAATCCCAGTTGCTTCTGCCACATTTATGTGCTATCACAGCAACCAAATTTTGACCGAAAGAGCCTTCCTAATGCACTGGCTCAGCGTTCCACATGCCCGTTTAGACCATTTGGTAAACTAGAACAATTGATATCGCTATTAGTACTCTGTTAGCTGCAGGAGCACCTCAATCTTGTATTGCCAAACTTGTTTTAAACTGAGAAGAGATTACCCAATTGTGCAGTAACTGCAGTTCTTCAAGATGTGTGTGCCCCACTTCAGATATGCCTCTTGAGCCCTCAGATTTTTCTGCTAGCAGTTCCCGGTTGGCCTCCACATATGGCCTATGCCTCTTCTTCCTAGGCATCAAGATTATAGAGGGACATGCAGGTGAATTGCCCTCAGTTCCTTCTCCACCTGAATGTCGCCACAGAGACAAGTGTGAAGCAGAGGGAAAGGAAGAGCACCCATAAGGATACACATCTCGAAGAATTGCAGTTACTGCACAAAGTGAGTAACCTCTTCTTATTCTTCAAGAAGTGACCACTTCAGGGGACTTCCAAGCAGTTTCCTCAAAGTGAGGTTGGGAATTGAATCCAAAACTGAAAACAATACAACTGTACCCACAGCCACATTGGATCTCATGGCATGGATTAGTGTAGTGCTTTGAAAAATGTATGTACTGAAGCCCATGTAGCAGCCTTATAGGGGTCCAAGGACTCATCTGAATTGTCTGAACCAAACCTGACAAGATTATGAGACTCTCTAAGGAAAGGCAGGCTGTCTATGAGTCCAAAGAAGCCCATATAACATGCATCTACTTTAAAGGCACTAACACAGATTTCCTTACATTTACCTGAATATCCAACTGTTGGAACAGAGCTAGCGTTGTCTGCATGGACAATAGTACTGCTTCGTAAGAATGGCCTTTGAGTAACCAGTACCATCATGGTACTGGAAGACCAGAATCACCTCCTGTCAGAGGTACTACCACCAGGACCTGGAGAACAAACTTGGGGCAGAGGAGAGATCGAAGGGAAGCACACTGTATTGGAATGATTCTGGCCTATAGTGAATTGCAGATATTTTCTATTTAATGCATGTATCATTATATGGAAATAGGCTTCCTGTAGGTTGAGGGCCGAAAACCAATCCCCCTTCTCCAGGGAAGGAATTATAGCTACTAGAGTCAGCATCCTGAACTTATGAAGCTTACAAACTTCTTTAAAAGTCTTAAGAGTTAAGGTCATTCTCCACCTTCTCTCCTTCCTTGGTCTGAGGAAATACTTTGAGTAAAACCCCTTACCCCGTGAGAGGGAGGGATCAGGTCAATTGCACCTAACCAGAGAAGAGAGTTCACCTCCTGTCATAACAAAGCTCAACGAGTCCCTGAAGAGGAACAGGGAAGGGGAGCTGAAGGGAGGTAGTGACAAAGTGGATGGTATAGCCAAGAGTTATGACCTCTTTGACCCAGCTGTCTGTAGTAATCCACCCCCAGGCATGTTGGAAATGGAAAATGTGGTCCCCAAAGGGAAGGTGGTGGGAAAATGGGTGCAGCTGTAAAACCAGAGATGTGGGATGATTCGAACCCTCAACCAGCCCCTCAAAACTTCTGCTTAAAAGACAGTTGAATGGTTGTGGAGGGTGGGTGGGCAGCAGTCTCTCTCTGAAACTTGTGTGTCTTTTCCTGGAGCGCTCAGAGGTTCTATGGACTCCAAAGAACTGAGCAGGATGCAGTCTCTGGGCAATTTGTGACCTAATAAACAGTCTCTTATTTGTAAATATATATATGCCCAGCGAACATAAAGTAACTCTAGAGTATATACAAGGATTCCTCCGGGATCTCTGAGAAAAGCCTATAACTGTCAATGGGAGATCTTTAAGGATGTTCTGTGGCTCTCTTGGAAACCTTGAGAGTTGAAGCCACGGTGTCCTGTAGATAAACTATCACTGTGGAGATGGACCTGACAGTAGCATCTAACGTTGCTTGAAGAGTGGTCCTGGCCAACAACTGGCCCTCTGAAATGATGGACTGGAATTTCTTCATGTGTTCTTGTGGCTGCTGTTCAATGAAGGCCGCCAATATATTATAGCTTGTGAAACTGAATTTGGTCACAACTGCCTGATAGTTTGTAATCCTGAACTGCAGGGTTGCTGACAAACAGGTCTTTCATTCAAATGGATCCAATCTCTTCTGGTCCTTATCATGTGAAGCAGACCTGGAGAAGTGCTGCCTGCCTAGCTCGTTTTCGCACACTACTAGAGAATTAGGTGAAGGGTGAGAGAACAAGAAATCGAAGTCCTTAGGGCAATGGTCCCCAACGCGGAGCCCGCAGCGGCATCTTAATGCGCCCACGTCCTGGACCCCAGGAGAGCACGCGCCAAAATGCCGCAGAATTTCAGCGGCATTTCGGCAGGGACACCTCTCGATGACGACGCTTGTTGCCAACAAGTGATGTCATTGAGAGGTGTCGCCCTCAAATTTCGGCGGGGACGCCTCTGAATGACGCCGCTTGCCGTCGCCCGCCAGACGAAAAGATTGGGGACACTGCCTTAGGGGGAACAAAATACTTATAGTCCAACCTTTTACACATTGGTGGAATAGTAGCAGATGTTTGCCACAAAAGTTTTAGCTGGATCCAGGAGCACCTCATTGCTGGGTAATGCCACCCTGGAGGGTGTTGCTGACTGTAGGATACTCAGCAGGTTGTGTTGTGAACCCCTACCTCTTTGATTGGAATTTGAAGAGAGCGTCAGCTACCCTCTTTATGATGTATTGAAACTGCCAAAAATAGGTGGCCACAGAAGTGATGGAGGCATAACCACTTCATCTGAGATGAGGATGAGATGGGCGTTTGAGGGGTGGCTTCCGTCTGTGCTGGCCTCTTGTTCCTCAAATGCCCCCTCCTGTGGGGGGGGGGGGAGGAGTGGTTGGGGAGGACAGGACTGAACAATCCCAGTCTGCCTTTGAGATAGAGAACTGCTGTCGGTTAGCAACCCAGGGATCCCAATATGGCCCATTGGGGGAGGCCCATACAGGAGTGGGAGTGACATATAGCATTGCTTCCACCACCTTGATAACAGTTGCAATCTTCCCTGTGACTGTCAAAAAAATGGGTACATAGGGAACCCTGGATTGAAACAGAAGAGACTGACTGGAAGTGCCATTTATCCTCCTCAACACTGTCCAAGAGAGGAGCCCCCACAGAAAATAGAGGAGAATCCTGAAGTACCAGAGGATAATAGCAGTCTGGAGATCGATGTATTGGTACAGAAAGATGCTCGGTACCCATGAGGAGCAGGGTTCTTGCTTATCCAATATGGACAGATCCCTTGTACATGTAAACTCTTGCAGTACCAAGTAGGGAACTGGTACCTATGCAGTAACAGAGGACTCAGTAGCTGAAGCGGATGGTGCTGTCCATGTCAGAGGCATACCAATGTAAGTGCCAATGGAGTCTAGTGTCATCACTTGCTTGGTATCAATGATGCTAAATGGGTAGGTGATGATGGTGGGACTGAGCCTGATGGTACCAAACTGGGGTGCTTATACTTACTTTCCTTGTCCCTGGTAGAAGGTATTGAAATCCTGTCAGAGCAATGCCTTTCCCTTGAGCTCAGGGGCTGTTTTCACCAGTACCAGAAGAGTCTCCAACTCAACAGTATCAAGTTGGGATGTCAAGGCTTCAGAGACCATAGATCTCACAGGGGATCTGGGTGTTTTCAGAGCAAAACTACCTCAGATCAGATCTGTGCTCCTCTTTTTTGGGAGTCCTCTCAGAAGCCTCTAATAACCTCCCCTTCTTAGGGGATGCCTGCACCAAGGTGGAAGTGGGGGCTGGATCTGTCCAGAGACAGATTCTCCTCGGCTGACCCAGACACCAGTCGAAATGGGCATCTTATCATTGACAGTCTGAACTTAATCTTTCTTGCCCTCAACTTTAAGACTAGGCAGAAATTACATTTCTGGGAGGAGTGGGACTCCTCCAAACAGATACCTTCAGAATGGCCACTGCTCACAAGTGTAGCCTCTCACTAGAAGAAGCAGCTTTTGAAGCCTGAGGAACCAGGCATGCCCTGCCAAGATGACAAAACTCCCTATAGGGTCACCCCGAGGGCTCCACTGTGCACACTGCCCCCACAGCTCCCACTGGCTGGGAATCACAGCCAATAGGAGGCGCAGGGGCAGTGCCTGCAGACAGGGCAGCATACAGATCTGCCTGGCTGCACCTCTGTGTAGGAGCTGAAGAGACATGCTGCTGCTTCGGGGAGCTGCTTGAGGTAAGCACTGCCTGAAGCCTGCACCCTGAGCATCTCCCCATGCCCCAACCCCCTGTCCCAGCCCTGATCCCTCTCCTGCCCTCCAAACCCCTCAGTCCCAGCCCAGAGCACCCTCCTATACCCCAAACTCCCCAGCCCCAGCCCCCCAGCTGGAGCCCTCTCCCTTCCCCCCAGCACCTCATCCCCCCCGCCCCAGCCCAGAGCCCTCCCACATCCTGAACTCATTTCTGGCCCCATCCCAGAGCCCACACCCCCAACCAGAGCCTTTGCCCCCTCCCACACCCCAACCCCAATTTTGTGAACATTCATGGCCCACCATACAATTTCTATTCCCAGATATCAGAGGGGTAGCCGTGTTAGTCTGGATCTGAAAAAGCAGCAAAGACTCCTGTGGCACCTTATAGACTAACAGACGTTTTGGAGCATGAGCTTTCGTGGGTGAATACCCACTTCGTTGGATGCATGTAGTGGAAATTTCCAGGGGCAGGAATATATATGCAAGCAAGAAGCAAGCTAGAGATAATGAGGTTAGTTCAATCATGGAGGATGAGGCCCTGTTCTAGCAGTTGAGGTGTGAAAGCCAAGGGAGGAGAAACTGGTTTTGTAGTTGGCAAGCCATTCACAGTCTTTGTTTAATCCTGAGCTGATGGTGTCAAATTTGCAGATGAACTGAAGCTCAGCTGTTTTCGTTGAAGTCTGGTCCTAAAGTTTTTTTGCTGCAGGATGGCCACCTAAAGATCTGCTATAGTGTGGCCAGGGAGGCTGAAGTGTTCTCCTACAGGTTTTCCTAATATCTGATTTGTGTCCATTTATCCTTTTCCGTAGAGACTGTCCAGTTTGGCTGATGTACATAGCAGAGGGGCATTGCTGGCACATGATGGCGTATATTACGTTGGTGGACATGCTGGTGAATGAACCGGTGATGGTGTGACTGATCTAGTTAGGTCCTGTGATGGTGTCACTGGTGTAGATATGTGGGCAGAGTTGGCGTCGAGATTTGTTGCATGGATTGGTTCCTGAGCTAGAGTTACTATGGTGCGGTGTGCAGTTACTGATAAGAATATGCTTCAGGTTGGCAGGTTGTCTGTGGGCAAGGACTGGCCTGCCACCCAAGGCCTGTGAAAGTGTGGGATCATTGTCCAGGATGGGTTGTAGATCCCTGATGATGTGTTGGAGGGGTTTTAGCTGGGGACTGTATGTGATGGCCAATGGAGTCCTGTTGGTTTCTTTCTTGGGTTTGTTTTGCAGTAGGAGGCTTCTGGGTACACGTCTGGCTCTGTTGATCTGTTTCCTTGTTTCCTCATGCAGGTATTGTAGTTTTGAGAATGCTTGGTGGAGATTTTGTAGGTGTTGGTCTCTGTCTGAGGGGTTAGAGCAGATGCGGTTGTACCTCAGAGCTTGGCTGTAGACAATGGATTGTGTGGTGTGCCCAGGATGGAAGCTGGAGGCATGAAGTTGGCATAGCAGTCGGCAGGTTTTCGGTATAGGGTGGTGTTAATGTGATCATCACTTATTTGCACCGTGGTGTCTAGGAAGTGGACTTACCATGTAGATTGGTCCAGGCTGAGGTTGATGGTGGGGTGTAAGCTGTTGAAATCGTGGTGGAATTTTTCCAGAGAGTCTCCTTCCCATGGGTCCAGATGATGAAGATGTCATCAATGTAGCATAGGTAGAGATGTGGCCCTCGGGCCCAAAAGTTTGCCCACCCCTGTATTAAACCCATATACTGTCCAGATTTGACCAGGACAGGACGGTACTGCTCCGGAGTCCCAGGCTGGGAAGTGGTGGTTAGAGAGCCTGCATGTAACTGCAGCTGTGTCCCCCTACCTGTGTGAATGTTGATGAAAGTGCAGGCTAGAGGGCTTTGCAGCTTGTTACAGCAGTACAGTGTAAGAAGTGACCAGGCTGGTGGGTCAGGGATCTCAGTGGTATCCCAGTTCCAGGTGGCAGCCCAGGGGGAACCCATCACACTGATATAAAAAAAATTAAATGCCCCAAAGCTTTAACACAAATTAAAGTTGCCCAGTGGTGCCTAGCAGCCTTCCAAAATGTGGAGTGCGGCTAAACTTAAGCCTCTGAAACCCAGAAAATATGAAGTTAAGGTACATGCCACCCCTGGAATGCAACTGTAATTCTGCCATCTAAGCAATACCCCACACGCTAGCATTCTACCCTCCCATGGTACAGAATATCTTGGAATATAGCACATGAGCACCAGGGCTGGCTCCACCCTTTTTGCCACCTCAAGCAGCGAAATAAATAAAGCCGATGGGTGGCAACTCAATTGCGCCACTTCATTTTCTTGAGTGGCAATTAGGCGGTGGATCCCTTGCTCCCTCTCTTCCTCTTTGGTGGCAGCTCCAAGAGGAAGAGAGGGACCGAGGGACTTGCCGCCGAAGTGCCACCCCTTTCCATTGACTGCCCCAAGAACCTACTTCCTTCACTGGTGCCTGGAGCCAGTCCTGATGAGCACTGTAGGACAAAGTCTAGCACCGCCTCTCTGCTACAGCAAAACTTGGGGTTTAGGTCTGATATAAACAAAAACTACCTACGTGTGGCCTACACTCAAACACTGAGGCTGCTGCACACAAACCACCCTAGCTTCGCTAAATGTTATATCGTCACCCTTGCCCTCAGAATTCCTTCTGAAACACTGCCTTCACTTACCCATCAGTAAGCGCTAAGATCAGTCATTTATACCGCCAAACTGCTGACATACCTCATTGCAAGAAGATACCCTTATGTACCTTTGAGGATACAACCTACAAAACTCAGCGCTGATATGAGGCATAGTTTATCCTTTGAAGTACACATGCACCTCCTGTCATATCACAGTAACAGACCTGCTAAGTTGCTCCCACTAATACAGCTACACCTAAACATAGCGAAGGCAGTTAGTATGCCCGAAGATCAATGCTGCAATTCAAAGTACAATACAGATAATGGCAGATTCGCTAAGAACCTCCTCAAGGCTACTGACTACAGTGGCACCTTCCTTATTGAACCACTCCCAGTGGCTATTGCCAGCTTCAGAGGGTAGAGTTACGGTTGTGATGCAGGGTTGGCGTGCATCTAAATTTTGTATTTCCTGGTTTGCAGAGGTTTAAGTTTAGCCTCACTTCACATTTTGGAAGGCCATTAGGTACCACTTTGCAACCCTAACTCTATGTTAATGAAATGTTTTGCATTTAATATAGCCCACTTTGGCATCTGAAACTCAATCACATGTGGCTTGCTGTACTTGCAACATTACTGGTGCTTGGACAACAGCACACGTTGACAACAGATGGAGTCCAGGAGATCGTCCTCTCAGCATACTGCCAGTTGGCCAGAGGCTGACATCAGGCTTCTGTTGGACCTCTGGCATCAGGCCAGTAGGATGTAAGATTTTGGGAGCAGAACGTGAAATTTACACCACATATCAATACCATCTCCAAGAAGTTGGCAGAAGGAGGAATCCACCAGATAGGATCTCAGTGCAGGGAGAATATTAAGTCCCTGAAGAATCTGAACTGGCACACAGAGAACCACAATGCCTAGTGTGATGACTCCCTGCTCGAGAACATGCGCATTCTATGAAGAGCTGTACCAGGTACCCAGCAGCACTCCAAACATGGAACTTGTGTAGACACTGGATGGGTTGAGGACGATTTAGTCGGGGACTGGTCCTGCTTTGACCAGGGGACTGGACTAGATGACCTCTTGAGGTTCCTTCCAACACTGATATTCTATGATTCTATGACTCTTCAGGCAGGGTTTGTAGTTTGTCAGGGGCAAAAGACCTAGACCAGTTGGATTAGATACCCAACCCAGAGCAGATGGAGCAGACACCGTCCACTTCTAGGCACTGCCAGTCTGACCTTAGGCCAGAATCTTAGATCTCTCTGGGAAAGGGACTGAGAACAAGACCAGGGAGGAAGCAGTGGAGAAATCAGCACCTCAGCTGGTTAAGATGCAAACTGCCATTTTTGTTACTGGGGAATATTACAACATAAGGGCAACCTTTGCCTACTTATGACAATCTTATTACTGTAATGAAGGATATTGCATGCTAGGGGGTGGGCTTTCTATACAGTGAATGATTTTAACTTCAGCTGAGGGCAAATGTACCTCCATTTTCCCTATTCCACCTTCCAGCCCAACCACATGGAATTCAAGATGGATTCCAAGCAGGAAGAAAAAAGGTTAAAAGTGATTTATTGTGGCACATATTGCTGCATACAGAGCAGCCAGTGATTATTAATACAAGCCATGCAACGACTGCAAACTCAGAGACAAGCATATTTGTATAAATATATAGCAGTGCTTTTTCCTCACACTGGTTCTAGCATTACAGTGTTTTCAGAGGCAGCCTAGATATTAAGTTCACTACATGAACTCTGGTGGTATTAAGTCTAGAACATTTGCAGAGTCCCTTAGTACTACCAGTCCAGCATCTGGCTACCACAAGGGGAAAGGGAGAGGACTACAGTGGCACATTTGCAGTGGTTCTATGCTGGTGCATCCTAGTTTAGCACCTTGAATTTCGGTCCACTCCTGGTAGTGTTGCATAAGTCAGCAGGAACTCCAAACATTCAATGAGGTAGCTGGGCAGGACCTCCTTGCACCTCATTAATTTGCCCATCATGTACCAAGAGATGAAAGAGCTCCATGACACCGAGATTTCTATCAGAGGCTTGAAATAACTTCTGTTTTCCACTCAGGAATCTCCAGCAAGTTCACATCTTCCAATGCCACCACAGCCTGAAATAATGTTAAGACCATTCATAGTAATGTTCCTGTCCCTGGCCTGTCCCACAAAAGCCATTTTTTTCCTTTTAATAAATATAAAGTGCTTATTACTGTCTCACTGCATATATTGTGGGAACAATACACACACTGATAATGTGCATTTCTACACATGCGACATTGTACTTCATTGTTTCACCTGAATTCTCTTTGCATTCTAATTTGCAACAGCTAACTGTGTTAAATTTTGTTGTTCAATCCTTTGTGGTGAGTACTTGGAAAAAAAGAGAACTTCAAAGCAAGTATTTTAATAAAGCAGATATGGCAAACAGATATAGTGCATTAATGCTAACAATACATGCAGTTGATTATACCACAATAAATGGATACCATATAGTAAAGTTGTACTCACATTATCTCGTTCTATTTCCCCTTCCAAAGCAAGGATGTGAAAACAAAAGGGATCCCTCTGATTTCCCTTGCTTACACAGACCCAACCCCAGTTATCAGAGGAGCACTTTCTGGCTGCTTGTACAGAATCTGTAAAGCAGCATAATCATGGATTCATTCCTGGCCAAAGTATTTCTCTTTACTCTAGCACACATTGTACTGTGCACTGCATACCTGAACAATATAAATCGTACTATATGCACAGCAGTCCAAACAGTTTTGTAGGCTGTGTCATCTTACCTTCAGTCACTCAAAAGGTGCATTCCATCACCATCCTACACCTGCTCAGCATGTAATTAAACCTTCAGTCAGGTGCTTTCATATCTGGGTAGGGCTTCCTGAGCCAGAGCAGAAAATGATGTTTTGGGAGACTCAGTTTAACAGTGGGCATAGACACCCCATTAACATCCATACTACTAGGTAGGAACAAAGTTCAAAACTGTCCAAATTCAAGAATCAGACCTCCCAGAAGATCCTGGAATCATGTACTCTGCCTGTGAATCCCAAGCAGCTGTCCATTAACCTCCTTCTCTGGTCCATCAAGGCCTGCATAATGAGGGAGTGGTATCCTTTCCAGTTTACATAAACATGTTCACCTTGGAGGATGGCAGTTAAAAGGACGCTTGTGTCCTGGGGGAGTGTGCTGTGTATGCATGGCCTGAGCATAACCCATTCACTCAAAGTTCACTATTATTTTGAGGACATTAACAACCTTCACAACCACATCAACAACTGCACGGCAAGCCTATGCCAAAATGAAAACCAACAGTGTAGTTGTCCACACCAAACTGATTAGCCATCAACCTACTGCAATCTGGGGTAGCCAGATTCCTGACTGCAGTAGCAGCCCACTTCTGGGCACATGTATACTCACTCATCTGTGTCTGCTGGCACTGAAGGCCTGGGACAAGTTCCTCACACAGCTCTACCAATACAGACTTCCTTTTGCGGAAGTTCTGGTCATCCTAGGTCTGTATGATGTTGTCCCACCACTCTATGCTTGCTGTCCTTGCCCCTGAACCACTGTTCAGTATAGTGGGAATGAAGCCACAGCTATTAAAACCTGCATCAACAGTATGCACTCCTCCACGTGTGCATACACCTTGTGTGATCTCATTAGCAAAGCAGGTCACCATTTTCTCAGGGGGACAGATCAGTGCCAAAAAGCCCTCAATCTCGTCTCCTACCATCTTCTTACTCTTCCCAAAATGGAGGTTGAATTAATGCCAACAGCCAATATAAGTCACTGCTCCCAGTTGTATCTGTGTTTTGCCATCAGAACGAAAGCCAAAAGTGGCATATACTTTAACGAGTCAGTGGACTCAGGACCGCTTCTGCACAAGTGGCCAGCCAAGTCTCCCACCATACACTGAAAGAATTTACAGACTGCTCACATGAGTGCTGGGCTAAAAACCACAGGATATGGTCCCATAAGGTCTAGAGCTCTACACAATGACAACAGAACCAGTGTGGATGCAAGTATGGCTCTGCACTGTGGCTACTCTCTGCCCAACCTGAGACACCTGGAGAAGTGCTGGGCACTCACAACTGCAAATGAAGTCAATGCAAGCTATTCTTTGAACATATGAAGTGCTATAGGAATGATCAGTACTAAAGAAAAAAAAAAGAAGCTGTAGGCATCTCGAGTTGGGCACTCAAACATAGCAGAAACTTGACAATTTTGGCATTATTTATATCAATATTATCATAGCACCTAGAAGCCCCAGTGAGGGAACGGGATGTTAGGCACTGTATAAACAGAATGAAGAGGGAGTCCCTGGCCCAAAGAGCTTACAATCTGAGTAAAAGACAAGACATAACGGAGAGATACAGACTGACAGGGAGTACATGAAAACAATGGAGTTTATTTATTTAGCATCTGCACAGTCGTCTAGCCAAGCGATGGCATCTTCAGTGGCATGATGCAGTTCTTCTAGGCCACCGCTGAATGCCTGCTGACTAGGTTCATTGACAGGTAGCTGGACACCTACTTAAAGCGGCCAGAGCACCTTTGGAGAAACAGGTGCAAACACAAGTGAGAAACGAATGGCATAAGTTTAAACGGGTACACCAGATCAGAAACTGCCCAGAACCATTCACTGTAATAGAGCTGGGATGCAGGAAGAAAAAGGATAGTTTTGTAGTTAAAGCTCTGACCTGGGATGCCAGGGAAAGGTCTCTCCCATAGATTGTGTAATGTTGAGGAAATCATTTAAAATCAAAGTTTTCAGAGGTAACCATTAATTGTGTTCTATTCAGATACCTATGGCCCGACCTCCAAAGTGCTAAGCATTCAACTCCAAAATGAAACCAATGGAGATTTCAGAGTTGCTGAAAACCTCTGAAGAGTTGACCATAGGCATTTCAAGTTGAGCAACCAGAAGTGGGGCATCCAAAAATTAGTGGACATTTCTCAAAACGTTTACCTCATTCTCTCTGAGTCTTTGCATCTGTTAGAACAAGAATTCTGCTAGACTGACAACCTTAATTCTGAAATTTTTAAAATGTTGCGTACTTTGCAATTTTAACATTTAGTGTAGGTTGTTTAACTAGGAAGTTTTGTACTTCTGTGTATTTTGTGCACACATGCACAATTTATTGATTTGCAACCTAAAGAAACAAATATCGAGGGCTTCACACATCTGTGTAATTCAATAGTCAATTAAAAACAGTGACAAATAAAATATACAGGAAACTTTAACTTAAAAAATAGGTTAATTCATGGGATCTGTTTTAATATCTCTTTGTAAAGAAATTGCAGGTTTCCTGTAGAGGAAGATTCCTGGGGTGGAGAATTAATTAGAATGCTAGAAAACCTAGCTCTTGCAAAAGTATTTAGATACCCATGAAGGGAGGGACTTCCCTTTGAAGTAGTAAATAAGTTGCCAGCCACACACAGGGTCAAACAGTCCAGTAATATGCTCTAAAATAAGAACAGAAAAAGACTATTAATTAAAGGACAATGGTCTAAAATATATGGTGAATTGGAAAATAATTGTGTATTCCGTACTAACTGAAGAATGAGAATATCCCAGCATGCTAACAAGGATTTAATACAAAGTCACCCAAAGAATTATTAAAAAGGAAGAGACTCACTTAAGAAAGAACCTCCCTCACACCCTGGCTTGAGCTAAGGGAATGGAGAGACTGCTAATTCTAATGAAGACAATGGGTGGATTTTGAGAGTTTCATAAAGCAAGAACAAAAGCCTGCATCCCACAGGCAACATCTATAGCCATCACACTTTAACCTCTGTAAATAAAGTCTCATGACCCCTACTTAAAATTTAAAAAATGGGACACATGCAGGGGCTGCTGTTGGGAGCCCCTGACTCTCCTCCTACCATCGGCAGGGGGCCACAGTGCCCAAGCGCAGTCCCCGGCCCATGTCCCTGTCCCACTGCGGCACTGGTGCTCACCACCTGGACTCCCTGAGCAGCTCTTACTGCTGCCCGGCTCCAGCTTCTGGCCTGGCCAAGGGCAGGGCCTCACGGCAAGAGGGGCTAAGACCCACCTCAGACCCCCATGCTGGGAAGAGGCTGGTGCCACCCCGAGCCTAGGGCAGGTGTGAAGCGATGCCACAGGGAAACTGGGACAAATGCTATCCTGGAGTCATTCAGCCTGGGACCACGGCTCGAAAGGTACATTTCAGGACTGTCCTGCCCAATTAGTGATGTGTTATTACCCTACCCATACTAATACAGCTTTCCATAACTTCTAATAGAGTGCTACCTTTCAATGCTTTTCTTTCCTTTCCTTCTTAGAATAACAAAATTTTATTTTAGAGATATCATGCTTTGGATCCAATCATTGCTTTGTGGTAGATTCTCACAGAACAAAACAGCATTCAATAGTTCTCTAGCCATGGAGGAAGACTGAGGGGGGAAGGGACGGGAGAAACTAGGGGAAGTAAATTCATCCAGGGATAGCCAAGTTCAGAAGGTCATAAAGCGATTGCCCACAAATGTGTTCAGATGGGATACAAAGTGAGCACTCAACTTTAGCAAGCAACATGCCTTGGCATGCTTTTTATAGATTAAAAAAAACAAACCAAAAAACTGATAGAGGAAAGGGAAATAGTCCCAGAAGAAAGTAGGCAAGTTAATAGCAGTCCTTATATTTAAATTAATAAGGTATATTATATATTTAAATTGATTATCTGATACAGAGGGCTGAAAAGATTATAATCCCCATCTCTGCCCAGCATCTATATTTATTTCAAATCTCTCTAATGGAAGGGGAGTAAGTGGAACTTTACACGAGGGCACACTCTGTTTACATAGGGCAGAAAATTGTAGAAACTCTTACGTTTACATTTGTAATGTGCCTCTTTGCAACCTCAGAGTCTCAAATACACTACTTCATTTAAATCAACATGGAGTGTAATAAGCTGGGCCTCGAGTGCCTACAGCCCACACTTTCAAATTAAAGATGAAATTGATAATGGCCCACAAGCTGTATTTTGGACATCCCTTTATTAGACAACCATTTTCCTTATAATATTTATTACATTTCAGTTACCACAGATTTTAGAAAGCTATAATGATATTATTATACAGCACTGATCAGATTTGAAATTCCTTGGTTGGAAGCAATAGCAGGGTCTCACCAAGTAACCAATTGATCCTGTGATGAGAGATCTCTGAACTTTAAGGGAGAAATATCTAGGCACATTATGATTCGAAAGCAAAAAAAAAAAGAGGTATTGTACATGTTGGTGCATGGCTGTAGGATAGTACTAGTCAAGCTTGAAAACCCTTTGAGCAGGGGGTTGGGCTAGATGACCTCCTGAGGTCTCTTCCAACCCTAATCTTCTATGATTCTATGACACTCTTGACTGAAGACAGTCATAGTAAGTGAGGGAACCATCACTTTTAATTTCTGCACAGTAAGATCTTTTTTCCAAAAGGATTATATTTCTAGTTCTATTGTTGCAAAGAAAACCTTCCAAATATGAAGACATAAGGGAAAAACTCCACAAAGCTGCTCCGTGCTGTTCTTCTCGAAGGAGCACATAAATCTGAGCTTCAGCAGAGGCTTTCTGAAACTGTAAAGCAAAATTAACAAGCTTATCTCCCACACAATTAAGAACAGAGGAAGGAGTCCCAGCTGGTTAGGAGGTAGGTAGGGTAGATCACCAAGTGAAAAACCTTGATCTAAATCATAAATTTTAATCAACTTTTCCATTTACTTCAGTTACTTTCTAAAGAAAAGTGCATTCTCAGTAGCTGATATAATCATTAAAACATGTTGATTTACAAATAAATGGTCTTTACACTAAATTTCATGCATCTTCCTGCTATCTAGCAGGATACTCTATAACTATATACATTTATTTAAACAATATTATCATTGAATATTTTCAGACTCTCTAATCATACATTTTTAGTATGTTAGAAAATGGTGAATAATATATTGCTTATTCCCTAGAAGATTAACTGTTTGCTCATGACTTGTCAAGCTGCATTAAAATGGTAACAGAATTTAATTAAACACATGAAACAGCATACAAAATTATTTTTATTGAACAAAAAAAGCCCATAATATAGTATGCGACCTATTGTGCAATATTTATAAAGGTTGGTAGGAGGTTAATGGGAATGAGGGATCCAGTTTAGCATTCAGCTCACACTACATAAAGTGTGCGAGTCAACCCTCCAGTAAGTTGCTGTTTGATGCGTATACCATAGCGGACGGCAGGAGACAGCAAGGATCAACATCTTACATGTTAATGGCCTCTACAGTGCTAACTGAAGACACAGCCATCTTCTCTCCCACCAGAGTAGATAAAAATCAATTATTTTAAAAAAAATAAAAATAAAAAATAGATTTTTGATTGAAATAGTATTTTTATTTTGTTACTTAATTTTTTCTTTTAAAGAATAAAGCTGTTTAAAATGAAATATGAATTTAATACAATCTCCGCTAAGGCCAAAATGTACTATATTCTCTTAAAACATTTAAATAAAAAATATGCTGAATCAAAGAGCCTCTACAAAAACTTTGAATTAAAGGCTGCTTTATGCTATAAAAAAAAATTAGGGGAAAAACATTTAACTTTTGAGGTCATCTTTTATAAATATTGCACAATAGGTCGCATACTATATTATGGGCTTGTTTTGTTCAATAAAAACAATTTTGTATGCTGTTCCATGTGTTTAATTAAATTCTGTTACCATTTTAATGCAGCTTGACAAGTCATGAGCAAATAGTTAATCTTCTAGGGAATAAGCAATATATTATTCACCATTTTCTAACATACTAAAAATGTATGATTAGAGAGTTTGAAAATATTCAATAATAATATTGTTTAAATAAATGTATATAGTTATAGAGTATCCTGCTAGATAGCAGGAAGATGCATGAAATTTAGTGTAAAGACTATTTATTTGTAAATCAACATGTTTTAATGATTATATCAACTACTGAGAATGCACTTTTCTTTAGAAAATAACTGAAGTAAATGGAAAAGTTGATTAAAATTTATGGATTTAGATCAAGGCTTTTCACTTGGTGACCTAAAACAAGCCACTCCATGTCACCCACTTAAAATTACTGTAACCACTACATAATAGAAGTTGTCGAGATTTTGGGACATAGATCATGGATGAGATTTCTCTTAATGGCTCTTTTAACCACTACATATTGCAAACATTTCAAAGTACAGCCATTATCCGCATTCCACTATGACAAAATGTGGGGGCAAGAGAACTGAGGAATCACTTAACCATGGGGGGGGCGGAAAACAAACAAAAACCCAGCACTGAACTGGGATTGTTCCTAACTCTGCCAGACTCGCCTGCTAGTTGACCTTGGACAAAATCACTTAAATCTCTCTACCTCACTTTCCCATCTGTAAAATACAGATAATAATGTAAAGTTCTTTGAAATTTACTGCTGAAAAGTACTACATAAAAGTTAGGTCTGCTCATTATTGCCTAGCCACAACAGCACACCAACTGCAAATCTAGGTAAGAACTACAACTGCATAAATCGCCATTAACTCCTACTAACAAAGACTTCTGTTTGTTTAAAAAACAAAAAGAAACCCTAGGAAATAAAATAGCGAAAGACTTCATTAATACAGAGTTACAGTTGCATGGCGGTAGCTCGTGCCCTTCCAGAACATCGAGTTCCGCAACACTCAACTCTATGTATCATGGTGCAACCTTAACTCTGCCTTCTTTGAATGATGCCCCAGAACACCCATAGTCACAATATGTCTTTCCGGGCGCTACCTGAACTTGCCGTACACTCTTGCTATGGGTATTGTCCAGAGTGACGTGGGGTGTGAGAGCAATCTGGATTTAATTATGGGTAGAGGAAAACATAGATTTTAGGTGATATCCTGCATGAGTCTACTCCCCTGAAAAAAATACCATACACCTCTACCCTGCTATAACGTGATCCGATATAACACTGCTTCGCATATAGCGCAGTAGCAGCGGGGCTCTGGAGGTGCTTTAAAGGGTCCAGGGGCTCCAGCTGCTGCGGGGAGCCCCAGGCCCTTTAAATCACCACTGGAGCCCTGCCGCTGCTACCCCAGGGCTGCAGCAGCAGGGCTCCGCCAGCAATTTAAAGGGCCTGGGGCACCCCACAGCCAGAGCCCCAGGCTCTTTAAATCACCACAGCAACCCTGCCACCACTACCCCGATATAACGGCGTTTAACCTATAACGCGGTAGGGATTTTTGGCTCCCCACGACAGCGTTTTATCGCGGTAGAGGCATATTTGTAAAATGTAACAACGACTTCATAATTTTTTTACAACTCATTCATGCAGGATATCACCTAAATCTAAGTTTGCCCCTATCCAGAATTAAATCCAGATTACTCTCATACCCCACGTCACTCTGGACAATACCCATACCAAGATGACCCAGTGCCCTAATACTTACGCAACCTGCAAAATTCTGTATTGAAATGGCTGTTTAAACACTTGAGGACTGTTCACTGGTTGGTAGGAAAGGAGTTACCAGTAATTGTTTGAGTCTTCTGGCAATTGACAGGTGCTCAAGATTACAAAAATCACAATTATCATCCTTTCAGACCATCCCAGCAGAGAAGCTGAAGACTGATTTGCATGAAACCTGACTACCGTCCTATCATCAGAAGACCCCTCTGTAGCTGTGACTTCACCAGCAGGGAGGGAAGAAAAGGAAGTGTGTTCTTAACACAAGTTACATAACTCAATATATAATCCTAGTGAGGAGAAGGCAGGTTAGTTTTCACACAAGTGAAAACTACAACCTGCCCTGTCTTCACTAGAATTCTACATGGAGGTAGCTAACTTGCATTAAGAACACACCGTTTTTTCCCTTAATGAAGACAAAGCCTGTATCAAAGATGAGGCAATTAGTGAGCTTGAACTGCTGCAACTGTACGCATTATGCAAACAAAAGTCTACAGTTTCCAGAGCTACCAAGCTAGCACCTTTCAGGAATGCTAAATTCACTGAATGCAAACAGAACACAGTGTTTTCCCCACAGTCAAAAGTTAAACATAGAAAGCAAGAACTAAACCAAGGAGCAATTAACACTCACTTCTCAAAAAAAGAATTAGCACTCAGGCTTCCAATGGCCATGTGTGTTTTTCTGCAGTCCTTAGTGATGTTTCCCATTTGTGACAACTTTTCCAAGTCCCATCACCACCCTCAGTGGAGAAGGGCAATCCTGCAATGAAGAATCAGTGGATACAAGGAATAAATAGGATATATTTTTGAAGAGTTTATGTCCTACTTGATAATGTGTGAATATCTGAGTTAAGAGATTTCACGGTCAACTGGTACAGAATTATTTAACTGTTCAGTGAATCTTTGAAAAAACTTCCTCTTTAGATATCTTTAAGATTAGAACCTAGCTCAATAATCTGATTCTTTAACTTCTTATGTTTGAGCACCTTTAAAAACAAAAAGGTTTAAATAATTTAAACTACATCAAGTATAGAAACTTTTTTCCAAGACTAGTATGATAGGCTTGCTAAGAAGACCATAGAAATCTATCAGCTTAGGTCTGGTCTACAGATTTTGTAGAAGTATATCTATTACAGTTAGCTGTGTGATATTTTACTATACGGATGTAATTCAAGTGGTACAACTTGTGTGTTTAGACAAACTTATACTGACAGAACTCCCTTTGTTAGACTTGTTGGGGAGTATCCCATTTTATAGCTTGCACTGATAGCTGGAACCAAGGATGTCTATGTTCCATAGCACTTTGTTCTCAGTGACCAGCGAAACCGTATGTTTTGTAAAAGCTATTGTAGCATTTCCTTTTGCACGAACTCAGAAGTATCTGCTCCGGTAATGACTACACGAAACTCTAGTTAACAGGCTCCAAAAGGCAGTTCCTTTAATTTGGAATGCATCCTTTTGCATCAGAATTTCAAAGCAAACTGAAGGCAGTCATACCCTGCAATGTACCTGACAGACTTTATGGATCAGGATCTCTTTATGCCAACTATAAAGCGTTTGAGTCATCTGACAAGGCTCAGATGTCACACAATTTTAGCAACTACGAAAATATTGTGTGTATTTTCCCTTGCAAGAAGAGTTCACACACAATTTTGATTCGTATGTGATATGGGACACACCATGCAATGGCAGTGTAATGACACTTGAATATTGAAGAAGGGATACTCAGTCATTGCTTCTCTGTCCAGTGTGTGCTTCTCTGTCCAGTGTGGCATTACATGCACTTGTAGTGCCATTAATGTCAGTGAATGTGGAAAGATCAGTCTGTTCAGAAAAGTTTAAGAAACATTGCACATGCTTCTCCGAAGACCAACTTGGGCAGCCCAATGGTTTGTACTACAATAAGTACAAACTCAAATTTAAAGAGCTTTCAAAATCTGGAATTCTCTCCTGGTTCTAGCAAAATAATAATAATGCATTCCAATACCCATTAAAAAAATAGCCCAAGATTCTCTTCCCTCAGCCCACAACATCCTAGCTGTGGGAGGGGGCAAAATTCTGTGATTTAGACTGTTTTAGGCTTGTTACAAAAATAAAGCTTTAACTTTTGATTCTCAATATCTGTCATTAAATTATTGTGTGAATCCTACCTTAGTTTTCTACAACTGAGAAAATTAAAACTAATACAATAAATGCTTAAAACCCATGATTTTGGGCTACTGAGGAAATTAAAGAAGTGTTTACAAATAAGTCTATATTATCCATCAAAATTCTAAAAAGAATTAAAATTCTGCCAAGCTTAAAAACAAGTAAGGCCCACATTTCACTGGATCTGATACAACAAGCTCTGCACAAATCACTGAAAATTTCCAGTTTTAGCTAATAAGAGTATCTACTAAAACCAATATTTTGACACTATTTCCTTTTAGAGTTAGTGCATTGTACTGCTTCATTTTACGTTATGAAGTCAATCCATGATTCTGAGAGACACATTACAATAGTAATGTAATAGTGACAGCCACAGCTAATGAGCATGAATATTGCACACATTTTATGTCCAAGTACTTTCTCCATTCAGTTTGCTGACTGAATACATCAACAGTAAGACACTTCTACAAATGTGAAATTTTCCTCAATAAATTCATTTTCCAATGTACCTGTACTAAATATATTATATTCTGTGATGCCAAAAGTTCCAGATCTACAAAATACATATGAATGAACAAGTTATTCCTTTGTCTACATATTGTCAGTGTGTCCTCTCTTCTCTATGAGGTCTTTTAGGTTGTAAGTTCTTCAGGGAAGGGAAACTTTTTTGGTAGTACCATCTGGGGAATTCCATATCACTTTATGGATTTCTTTGAGGAAATACTGTTCCACCTTATCACTAGGTTGTTCAATCTGCAAATTTCTACTAATCGTTCACAGTTTTGGTTCATGTCCAAGCCTCTGCCTCACCAACCCATCATTGTTACTTCCAACCTTTGAGTTAAAAAATAATCACGCAGTCTCTGATATATTTTGGGATCTTGGCTGACATATACTGTAACAAATCATAAAACACATCTTTTTCCTCATCTGGCTTTTTTCTTGGCGTATAACACTGTATGACAGAGTCTGGAAAAATAATCAATCTAGTCTGAAAATGAGCTCTAATCATTCTTTCTTTGACTGATTCCCACTCAATCAGTATGCTTGCTCTGCTTCATCTGACATCAGGATTGCTACGCCACCTTCATGTCTACCATCCCCATTCCTGGAGCAGATGATGTGGGCAGTGACCATAACCCTAATTGAAGATGAAGTTAAAGAGAATGAAGAAGGTTAAAAAAGAGACAGACTGTCGACAGTGCACAACTAAAAGATCTAAACACAACAAGGATGCAACATGACTTCTATGAAGAGTTAATATAGACACCATCAGAAAAAAAAGAGGAAAAAAAAAAAAAGAGGGTAAACTAGAGAAACATTACACTGAAGAATAGAGAAAGCAGCCAAATCCATCAACATGACACTCAGAAGCTTGAACTGACCAGCACAAGACTGAAATGGACACTATATACCTGAGGGTGCAGGAGGATAATGAAGGAAAAAACCCTGCCATTTGTCTTATATAATTCCAAGCATATCACAAGGATGTGAACAATAGTAACAGCCAAGGGTATCCCATTTTTAAAATGGACAAGAAATAGCAAGCCCATAGCAGGTTCAAAGTTTCCAGTCAGACACTTACAACAGCATATGCCTGCATTTTGTAGCACAAATGTCCAACATTAAAAAAAAAAAAAAAAGCCAACTTCACTCTTCACTGATTGTGTGTAGTGGATTTTTGAAGCCTCTGACATGTAGGAATGCGATATTCTAGAACACTTTTGAAGTCTAGGCAGTCAGCACTCCTGTTGCAAAAATCTATTTTACATTGCAAGTATCTTAATGCCACACATCTGATATTCACGGACCTTCCTTAAAGAAATCTACAGACTTCATTCTTCCTACTGGAAAAACCTTATTATCCTATCAAAATGTGTCAGAAATGAGATATTGCAGAACTGATAAATGAAATTGTTTTCAATTGTTCACTTTATTACTGTAACTTCTGTTCACCATTCACTA
Source organism: Gopherus flavomarginatus (assembly GCF_025201925.1). Classification (NCBI taxonomy): domain Eukaryota; kingdom Metazoa; phylum Chordata; order Testudines; family Testudinidae; genus Gopherus; species Gopherus flavomarginatus. The sequence continues at coordinate 207,589,098 of NC_066618.1, forward strand.
CACTTGCCTATACTGTAACTTCTGTTCCATATTGTAATTCAAACCCCATTTTAAAACACTCACTCCATTTTGTAAAAGCTTCCTCCAACCTTCATTTTTGCAAACCCTGCTGTAATCTTATTAGTTTAGTTTAGATGTCTGAATGAGGTATGTATGAATGATGGAATCAACCTCCAGCCCCAGCCTGTCCTGATGAGATAAAGTTCAAATACCAACGGCTGAAGACCTAGACAACAGCCCTAAACAAAGTAAGAAGCATCCACCCTAAAAAAAAAAAAAAAAGGACAACAGAACAACAGAAGGAAGATCAAAGCCAGGTCCAAGGCTGAAAGTCACGCCTGCAATTGATGGGTGATCAATCTAAACCCAGAGGCAGCGTGACACAGCAAGACCTATAGACTTTGAATCCAAACTAAAAGCCTATAAAAAAAGAAGGGTGAGATGAGAGACTCTGGGTAACATTCTGCTGCCAACATGGAAGAACATCGGTGCCTGCTCAACAGAGATCCAGCTCAGCCTTGTGCCCAGCTTTCCCGGCCAGTTAGCTGCCACAAGCTACGAACCCAAGCTGCAAAATCAAGCCATGAACTTAAGCTATCTTCAGGACTGGTAACTATGCAACAGCTGCAGAACACCTGATGAATATGTGTGTGTGTGTGTGTGTGTGTGTGTATATAGGTATAATGTGAATGTGTGTGTGTGTGTGTGTGTGTGTGTGTGTGTGTGTATATATAGGTATTAGGTATAATGTGTGTGTGTGTGTGTAGGTAATAGGTATAATGTGTGTGTATAAGAATTAAGATATTAGTTATTAGTCATAAATTGTTATCATAATAAATGTGGCATCTTTGCCTTGTCCCCTTTAATAAGATCCTGCTGGTTTTTACTGGTCTAGTATAATTGGTACAACAATATGGAATATATCGCATATATTACCAAAGATCTTCTCTTTGAATGTTACATTGGAAAAGCTATGCAGAGAGAATCAAGTTCTGATTTATTGTATATTCTCAAGCCTGTTGCTTATCTCCACTGTGTGTACTAAACCATACCATGAATGGAATGTTTTCCTTCCTCACAGTTTTAAGAGGCCAGTTGGACAATGATTTTGAATTTGTTTCTCAGAAGAATGTTTCCTTCTTAGAGAGACACTATCAACTTAACCATCCTCAAACTTTTGCCTGAAAGTTTCACATCTGCTATAAAATTTCAACACCCGATATAACTAGAATTGAAAAGTTACCAAAACACACCCTATTTTCCCCCCCAATTTGTTTACTTTGTGTATTTAAATGTTATGTAAAAACCAGCTTCACCATTCCTATGTATAAATTATAAAACATCAACCAGATGCTAAGAGAAAAAGGCTTAGAATTAAAAAATAAAAAGCAAAATCAAAATGGGTTATTTATAGTGTTCCGGTCATAACTGGAATTTTTGGTGAATTTAAAAACCATTTTATGTTGATCGTCTCCTCTAACTTCACCTCAAAATCACTATCAAACATTTACACTGGAAGATATTACCTAATGTCATGCCTTGATGTTATTACATTCCATTACATTACATTATATTTTTTGTTCAAGTTTATCAGATACCTAATCACTAGAGGCTGATAAGAAGGAACCATGGAAAGCACTCTAATAAAAATTTCAGCACTTCCTCTTTCCCACAAGCTGGCCAGGATGCTGAGTTTCTCACCAGAGAATTGCCCTGAAAGCTTACTTTACTTATCTTTCATATCAATTTAAGTCTAGAAGTTGTATGATAAAATTTCTGTAAAACCCCCTCAAAAATGTGGTGCAGTTTAATTTATGAAGTGTGATGCTAGAATGAAAAAGGCACTATGGAGTATTATGAACATTACAATTATTTGGACACATCTAGAAGGAAAAATACATGCATGATTGAAATATCACGAGGGCCTCTATTAGACAGTGGAAAGTTTTTAAACATACCTTAAAAAAAAATCAGCACTCTTCTCCTAAATCATTCTTCTATAACTTGTAAGCTTGATGTAAATTTACATCCCAAAACACCCCCTTATATATTTTAAACCCACTTTACAGTCTTAGCTACTGAAAACTATATAAAAAGCAATACAATAGTGCATCAGATTTTCATGCTAACTTATAAATTCTATCAAATGTCTATTTTGATATTTTTAGGAAATTACTACGCAGAGGTCTGATAGTATAGTCTGATGATTGTAGGGTCTCTCTTCAGAGCAGATACACATTCTCCAAAACTTACAGCTCCCTTCCACATTCACTGAGAATGGAGAAGACTTTAAAAAAATAGAATATTTTAAAAAATAAAAACAGGAAAAAAAAGTTTGAAATAGGTTAATAATTAGGCAAGGCTTGACTACAAGTAATCAGTGGCTAAAAGCAAAAGAGAAACTAACAATGGTTAGATCAAGAATCAGTTTCAGTAGCTTTACACAAAGAAACTAAAATCATGTGCACCTATCACTGTCCTGAGAACACTGCTTATTGGCCTTTTTTTTTTTTTTTTTTAATCCTTAAATGTGTCTTTTCCAGGTAGGTTGTAAGCTTTTCTTCCCTCTTCTCCTGTGTTTGTATCACACTTAGCATAATGTCCTAAAGCACAGCATTTGGAAAGATGTCAGAATGACATGAAAGATTCGGTTGTTTTAAGAGCCATTTGCTTTAATAGGATGGTAAAACACATAAAACAGACCTTTAACTCAGAGACTTAAGAAATTCTGTTCCTGACACTTGTACTTACAGGTCTATATTATAACTGCCTACATACAATGGTCCTGAATCTATCAGCACAATAAGATAATTGGTCTAGTAACACAACATTCAGTGCTCTGACAACAAGAATGTGTGACTGATATTCCACAGAATGTCAGATATGATGCTTCAATTAATTTGGTTACAGCACATGCTATCACTTTCTAGTAGTACAGAAGGTTATTACAGGCACAACAATACAGTACAGAGGTTTTTAAGCAGGCATGTACTAGAGGGGCCAACTTCTGGCTTAACAATAAGAGTCCATACCTATATTTGCACTGAAGAAGAGGGTGGACAATTAACAGATTTTAAAAACCGAGCTTTTTTTAATTAAAAATATATATATTTTTTATTTCATGTTTTCTCTTTAAAAAGAAATGTTTAAAAATCTGAAATTATGACAATGTTAAGATCTAAACTTATTTTAATCATTTAATTAAAAAATGCTGCATCTAAAACTCCCATCCAAATTTTAATGAGTTAAAGAGTGCTGCTTTTTTAATTATGTACAGAATTGAGGGGAAACATCTTTAACTTCTGAGGTTAACTCAAGAGTTATAAAGATAGCACAATGTCAGGTACTGCATTAGATAAATATGTATATTATTTTCTGTCTTTACAACTGAGTCAATACCAGTATTTACATTTTTTCCAAATGTAAGTGCTTTCAGTTTCTGTTGCGCGAAAAAGCTTTTCCGCACATTACTTGGTTTCAGTTTAGCTAACAGGTGCAAAGAGAACATTTTCTTCATTTGGATTAGTTTCCTTCAAAGCTGAGGAATGAATTCAGAGTTGAAAAACCAGGGAACCCTGTTTTTGCTCTTCCAGTATATGACTAAAAACTGGGTGAGAGACGATGACAGTTACTAGTCAATTAGCTGGGGTCTAACTGATTGCCATATTCAGGGTCGGGAAGGAATTTTCTCTCAGACGAGATGGGCAGGGTCAGGGTTTCCTTTCTCTGTGGCATGGGGCCTGGGTCACTTTCTGGTCTGAACTGGAATGAGGGCCTGTCTACAGAGATGCTACCTACGTGGATGGGAGAGTTCTCTGGTTACAGTTGCCAACCCCTTCAGGATTGTCCTGGAGTCTCCAGAAATTAAAGATTGTGTCATGTGATGAAACCTCCAGGAATACGCCCAACCAAAACTGGCAACCCTATCCCCCCCTTTGGCACAAGTAATCCACTTCCTGAGACAGTAGCAAAGTCAACAAGAGAATTCTCCTGTCAACCTAGCGCTGTCTACACTGGGGGCTAGGTTGGTTGAACTGTGTCACTCAGGTGTGTGGATTTTTTCCACACTCCTGAGCAACATAGTTATACCAACCTAATTTTATAGTGTAGACTAGGTCAAAGTGGTGAATTCTCTGCAACCTGAAGTCTTTAAGTCAAGATTTGAGGACTTCAGTAACTTAGCCACAGTTTATGGGTGGGTGAGGTTCTGTGGTTTGCAATGTGCAGGAGGTCAGACTAGATGATCATGATGGTCCCTTGCGGCCCTCAAGTCTATGAGGAAAGCCCTGCATAGATGCAAAAACTGTATCCGCACCTGATCTGCAAACACTGACCCTGGATATCCATGGATGAAGAGCAGATATCAACAGATTTGCATCTATCTATGAGTCTATGAGATTTTAATAAAGGTATTTAGGTGCCCAAAAGATACAGATTGGATGGCTAACTCTCATTGATTTTGCTGAGTGTTAGACAGCTATGCTACTTAAGCATTTCTGAAACCCCACAAGGCATCTATCTGTATCTTTGGGCACCTAAATACCTTTGAAAACCTGGCCCATGGTGACCAGAAACAGTCCATCAATTCAATATCTATGTCAATACTATTGTGTAATCAGTTTTAAAACACAAAATGCGTTTTGATCAACTTTGTTTTCTTGTGTATCCAGCACATTTATGGTAGTTTTATGTAACTAAAAAATCCCATGTTAAAATGCTGCTTTTGTACATTTTTAATTGGACGGAAATTGAAATTTAAACACCCATAAAAATCATTGCCTAGTAAATATGCAATGCACCATTCATCATTTTTTTTAAAAAGTAAAAACTGATCATCTGAATAAATCTATGTAAAGCTATATAATTGTTTTAATAAATGTGTATAGATATAATATATTCTCCTGGAAAGTAAAAAGTACCACCATATTTATTGTAAAGGCTAAATTTGGTTGTAAATCAGCATGTATTAATCGTTATGCCGATCAAACAGAATGAACTTACTTTAGAAGTAAATTACTTTAGTAGCTAGAAGCTACAAATGCAAAACAAGATTAAAAGCAATAATTTAAATCAATGTTTCCAGCTTGAGTAAAAAAAAAAAAAAAATCTGTGATTTAAATCAATCCACTTTAGCAAAAAAACAAGAGGTGTAATTACAACTGTTATTTTAGTGCAACTTTATGTGTCAATAACCCCTTAGAACAATGAGGTGGGTGAGAACTCACAGCCTTCAATTCTCCATTAATGAAGTAGAAATGGAGAGCAAAAGAGATTCTGTGACTAAATAACTCAATAAACATGCACAAATGACTAATGGTACATAAAAGAATCAAATTTAAAGTTCTATTTATAAGTTACTTTATTCAGTTACCAATCATAACATGCCTAATTTAAAATAAAATGGACATCACATAATGTGTCTGAAATTGTATATAAGACATCTTCATAGAGTCAAAGTTTAAAGGTAGAATGGACCACCAGATAATCAAATCTGACCTCAGGTACATTACAGGCCACTAAACCTTGCACAGCCATCCCTGCAGTAAACCCAGCAATCAGAATTAGATCAAAGTTTTATAAACCCCAGGAGACAAGCTATTATGTGCCACAAGCAAAGAACAAGAGGAACTGAGGTGCACCAATGCATGTGCCCTCCACAATGGAGAGATATGCCCAGATGATCCTACCCCACAATCCCAAACACAGTTTCAGAATTATACATTACACTTTCAACTATTAAAAAAAGATGATGAGTTTATCTACAGAAAGGCTCAAAGTGGCCATGATTTTTTTCACGTGATAAAAATGTTAAACACATACAAGATTTGCAATTAGAAAAAAAATTAAACATACATATTTAAGACTTTCAGTAGTCATAATTTACATATCCAATGACAGAAGTCTGACTGGTTTCAGTTAATTTTTTCTCTGTTAATGATTTTTGCATAAAATAGGGCTGCATGCCTCTAGTGCAAAATGTACATAAACATTTTTTTCTATGTATTGTTTTGAATATGGGAAGAGCTATATAAAACAGTTTTTATTTATTTTATTCAAGTTCAGTTTGAGAAGTGACTTTTATCTCACACCTTTTCTCATTTTTGAATGATAGTGACCCTTTAGAAAGTCATTAATTTAAACCCTGATCTTGCAGCTGGTTCCAGCTCCATGATCCCTTGCATTTACATGGAGGAACAAGGGGTTCACAGGTGTGGACCTCATTAAAGGACTCAGGAATTAATGTTAAAATGAGATACCTAGTGCATTTGTTCAGAATTATCAAGAAAAAAAAACAACAGAAACCCTATTTTCTCTAAGGGGCTTAAGCAATTTTCAGACTTTTTAAAAAACAATACATGATTACTATAAATGAAAGAATAGGGGAATATATTTCTCTATTTTGTTTGTTTCCCGTGTGTATCCGACAGAACTTTGTATTTAGCCACTGTCAGGGTTTCTCTTGTATAGGCCATTTCCTTTTTATGTTGATCTTTCACACGGCACAAGAGAGTATTTTCTTAAATAGGAAAAGGTGAATGTAAAAGCAAGTATCTTGGTGAGGGGACATCAGGGACAGGAAAAATATACAGTTGTTTTAAAGTAGGTCATATTTCAAGTTGATAGTGTCCTTTTATAAAAAAGGATTTTCTATCCACACAACAATATACAAGGAAAGAATTTACAATATATCAGACAGAGCCCGAACAATTTACTTTATATATCTGAAAAAATCTTTTGCCAGTTACTGCTTCTCTGATATACAGAGACTTTTTAGAAAGCTGATTTTTTCCATTATTAATTTAGACATATAAGCTGCTCTCGCTTATTCTTTGCTGCAGTAGCGATAGTAACACAAGGCTCCTGCAGCTTTACCTGTCCCAAATGAGGGATGAGACAATACCACTTTCTTAGGCCCAGATCTTAAGAGACTTACATACCTGATAAACTTTACATGCTGCAAGTAGTCCCCTAGACTACAATGGGGCATCACAGTGCATAAAGTTAAGCACATGCTTAAATCTTTGTTGAACTGGGGTCTATGACAGCAACACACCAACCCCCCTTCCCTAACTTGAGAAAAGGAAGAGTTGCAGATTCGATTGCAATTACTATTGAGGTTTTTGAAGAGCTGAGCTAATATTTTTAGCATGCGTAGCAGCTCAGTGGGTGAGGGAAGAGAAAAAAATTGTATCTTTCTTTAAGAGCTTTGTGTCTCTCTGGTCTACTATTTTATTGCCTCCACATTACAGACCACACACTCACTTCACTTATTTGGTAGCAATCTTTTGTTCAATGGCTCTTTAGAAGCAGGCCACTGTTCAGTGACAACTGCTTCTTCGGTCCACATTGGTATCAATCACACTGTTTTACAGATCAGGAAAAAAGAAAATCAATGTATCTTAATAGGATATAAATTTTAAAGCTTAAGCATTGAAGTTGGACTGGTGAAGTGTGGGGTAGGGGCCACTTTTATTTTTATATAGAGTATTGTATTCCAGACAGTAGGAATTTCCCCGTATAATTACCAGCTTTGCTATATATTACAAAAACTTCCAGACAATAACCAAGTCTGTAATTTATTTTTAGAATTTCAGTGATACTGTTCTGGCAAACATGAACTAACCTAAGGAAGTATCTTGGAGACTGCCATATTACATTGTTTTGTTCCCTCCACCCCCTAAAGTCAAATGAAGGAATCAGTTAAAGCACAGCTGTATAAATAAATATACCTATCCGCACTCTGTCATGCATGTAGAGATCCAAGACAACACATATTTGTATCCCCTTCCCCAAAAAAATCTGTATTTCAACACTAACAGAAATTAGTGGTCATGCTCAGGAGGCACCCAAACCCCTTTCCTTAGACTATTAAAAAACAAAAACAACAACCCTGCAGTATGACTATTCCATTTCCTGCAAGACATTAGATTGTATTAGATACACTTACAGTATAAAAACCACAGGGGTATTAGCTGGGATTAAGCCTCTAGAGAAGACTATTAACTAATATCTGTAAAGAGCAAATGGTAAGCAGCACACAGTATTTCTGAAAAACAAGTCACCTTGCAGGGTTGTATGTTTTGTTTTGGGGTTTGTTTTCCCCTTGAAAATAGGTAAGTGAACCACTATCCTTGGAACAAGTATATGGTAGAGACTTTACATACCCATACCGAATTACTTGCCCTCATATGCTCTAGTCCTTCCCTAAAATAATCAGTCCATATTTCCTAGCATTTCAGCAGTCAGCCCATTACGAGCTACAAGCCCGTACTACCACTTCCTATTAAGCCATCAGTGGTTCCACACAAATAGCAGAGAGAAGGCTCTTTGACAGATCACACTCTTTATTCAAAGCCATTTTCATCTTCCATGCATCTGATTTTCGAATTCCTGAGATGCCAGCACAAGCGCCGTTTACTTTTCGGCTAGACAACACAGACACAGACACACACACACCGCATACCACGCACACCACCTCCTCCTCCCAGCTGAAAATGAAGTCTGCTCGTTGCAGTCTCCACATCACTTCTGCTTTGCTGCCTGGGTGGAGCAGCTCGCCTTTTATGGGGCTAGTTACAAATCAAATTCTCCATTGCAAAACCATTTCCAGATCCTGGGCGGTGGGACACAGGGAAGGGGAAGAAAAGGTGGAAACCTGGCGGGGGGGGGGAGAGGGCCAGCAACCGGGGGGAGGGAGACAGGGGGAAGCAGAGCTGTGGAGAGAAGAAAGGGGGAGAGGAAGGAGAAGGACGAGACAAAGGAGGGACTATGGGGGACGCCAGAAGGGCTGGCTGGGCGCCCGGCTGGGCACCTGCAGGCCGGGGGCTGCGCGGGGGCGGCCCGGCTCCCCCTCACACACGTACCCAGCAGCAGCAGCCGGTGCGTTTGCTTGTACTCCCGCTTCTGCTCCTTCAGCGCCCGGTCGATGCTCTTGCTGACTTTCCTCGCCTCCTTCTCCGCCTCCCGCTCCTCCAGGCGCAGCTTCTCCCAGGGTCTCTGCAGCGCGGCCGGCTGAGGCGGCTGCCGGTGCTGTTTGCCACCGCCGGGCTTGGGGAGCGGCTGCCGCTCCGGGGCCGCCCCGTTGCCGCCTCCGTTCTGCAGCAGCAGCGGCGGCGGCCCGTCCGCCTCTCCCCCGGGCTTGTCTGTAGGGTGGAGCGAGCCCCCGGCCCCCGGCTGCCCGCAGCAGCTGCCTCCTCGCGGGGCCGCGAGCGGCTGCGGGGGGGGAGCCGTGTGCTCTGCGGGCTGCTCGGGCTCCGAGGCGATGCTGGAGATGGAGCCGCCTCCGCCGGGGTCCCCAAAGAGCCGCGGGCGCAGACTGTAGCAGAGCCCCATGGCTCGGAGCCCCTCCTGGGGACGGGCTCTTGCGCGGCGGAGCTGGACTCAGCGCTCGCCGCTGGCCCTGCGCAGCCGGGGTCCGGGCGGGGACGGGGCAGCGGGGAGCCCCTCACGGCCCCGTCGGGCCATCTTGCATTTTCCTCTCCGGCTCCTCGGCTCAGATCACCTGACACGGAGCTGCCACCGCCGCGGCGTCCACCTTACCGTAAATACCCCAGCGCAAGCCCACCGCGCAGGCACAGAGCGGCGGGGAGGGGAGGCCCTCGGCCCACACTGACAGGCTCACAGCCATCCCCTCCCACAGAGCCTGACAGCTATCCCCTCGCACGTCACAGCCCCCACCGGCTCCCCACACACACTGCCCGCTCCTCCGTGCTCAGAGCCGTCCTCTCAGCTCCCCTCGCCGACTGTGTTATCGCACAGCCCAGCCCTCACACACACAGCCCCCCACACTCCCGCCACCCCCTTCCCTTGCCTGGGACAGACACACCCTCTGTAAACATCCTCCTCAGACTTAGCCCCCTTCCTCCTTCATACACGCATCCGTCACCCCTTTCCATACACCCAGACACCCTCTGTCAACTTCCACCCCTTTCCATACACCCTGACACCCTCCATCAACTTCCTCTCCTTCCTTATACATGCACCCGTCACCCCTTCCCGTACACCCTGACACCCTCTATCAACTTCCTCTCCTTCCTTATACATGCACCCCTCACCCCTTCTCGTACACCCAGACACCCTCCATCAACTTCCTCTCTTTCCTTCTTTATACACTCACCTCTTCCCGTACACCCAGACACTATCTTTAAACTTCCTCCTCAGACTTATCCCCCTTACTCCTTTATACACTCGCCCCTTGCCCCTTCCCTTACACCCAGACACCCTCCATAAACTTCCTCTCCTTCCTTCTTTATGCACGCACCCCTCACCCCTTCCCGTACACCCAGACACACTCTGAAAACGTCCTCCCCTTCCTCCTTTATGCACTCACTCCTCACCCCTTCCCGTACACCCAGACACCCTCCATAAACTTCCTCCTCAGACTTATCCACCTTCCTCCTTTATACACGCACTCCTCACCACTTCCCGTACACCAGACATGCTCTGTAAACTTCCTCCTCAGACTGATCCCCCTTCCTCCTTTATACACGCACCCCTCACCACTTCTCTTACCCCCGACACCCTCTATAAACTTCCTCCCCAATCCACCTTCATCACTTACACACCCAGACATCCCCCTCAAACCTCCTCACTTATCCAAACACACAGCCATCAGCTGCCCTTTTGTCACAACCTCTTCTTCCCCCACCCGCTCATATATACAACCTCCCTCAGCTGCCTATGCCTCCCAACTTCCTGTACCCTCAAAACCCTCACCATGCACAGAAACAGGACTTCCCATCCCACACACGGAGCTCTGCCCCCATCAGCTGCCTAATCAGGTAAAGCCATTAGAGAGGCTGGTTGAGACATGAACCATTTTATCCTTAACAAAAGATAGAATCATCACCCACATACACTCATTCAAACAATCCCCTCATACAGCCACAAGCCACCCATCTCCACACTCACAAGTTCCCATACACTAAAACAAATCCTCCAATCATATACATGCTCAGCTTCCCCCTTCACACAGAGTAGTTATGGAAAGGGACTTCAGACCTGGTGTTGCTAGAAAATAATGGAGAAAATACATATTCAGGTTTGTTCTCTCTCTTGCTCTGTACCCAAATGTTAATTGTAGTACTCTACCACAACTCATACTGCTTCAATTGCTGTATAGGGATGGATGGCACTTAAAGGCAGGCTGTGTCATACTGAAAGATAACGGTGGCCATACACATAAGAAATCTTGGACAAAGAGACTACTTTATCTTCTCACTTAATGTTACAAATATGTCAGATATGCTTTGCCCCAGCTTCCTCCACTCTGTGTGCATCCTCCACATCTCAATTTTCTCCTGTAATATTTAGTGAAATTTTCAGTCTGCCTGTTAAGAGACCTGTTTGTGTGGGGGTAGGAATAATGTTTCTAAATTGCAACACTAATGGCATAGGTAGAATTCTTACGATAAAAATATACCTTAGAGCGATTTATAGTATTAAATAGGACCTCTTGATTTGTTAATATCTGCAATATGATAGTAATGATTCTCTATACTGGCTAATAACATTTCTCTAGACTTTTTAGTAACATTGCAGCAGCATGTCAATTTCTTGGCATGTAATATTTTCCCTGACCAATAATATATGAACAGACAACACTATTTATAGCCTTTTTTATTAAGAAGTGCATGAAGCTAGTGTCTCTATATTCCTTAGTGATGAGACCAAGCTGGCAACAGTTTTTAGTTTTTGGATAAGAGAAAGGGAAAGATGTTTCATAAATACAACTCCATGTCCAACGATTTAATGAACATCCCTGCCAATATATATTTAGGAAGCATTTATAGTCTAGCATTATCTTTCACTGGGAGAAGACAACACACTGCCATGAAAGAACTAGATCCTTGTAAGACTGAGAATGAAGGATTCCATCCTGCACTATACAAACCAAATTTTGCCATTGACTTCCATAGTAATAGTATCAGGGTCATAGTAGACATTTGGCAGTAATCCCACTCACAGTATTGATCCTTACACCAAATGAGAACATCTGCCTTATCATCTCGGAATGGAGTGCACTCATTTCTGTTTCTGTTAAAAATTCTTAATATTTTACATTTATTATATGGTTCTTTCTTGCAATTGGTTTCAAAAGTACATGACCAACTATATATCAACAACAGAAACTACTTCACCCATCACAGAAATGCAAGTATATCTAAACTGGAAATCAGTAGGTGTTTTAACAGTCCATAAGATTACTCCACATTTTAGGACATAAAGTTGAAATTACAGGGGACATTTCAGTGAGTAGAATGTAATTATCCAATATGGAATCTGGCTAGCTGGGAGAAATACCCCTATACTAGCTAGTGTTATTATATGTTCAATGACCACAGCTTGCCAATACATTGGTTTTGTATCTCCTCCAAAAGATGGACCAGGGGATTTATAGAAAAAAGTACTATTTCTTTTTTATATCTATTTAAAGTAAGGGCCCAAATTAAGGAAGAAAGGTGCCATTTGAGGGTCCACTCGTCAATTCTTGACTTCACTAAAATTGACATAACTATTACATGCTTAAAGTTAAGTACAAACAAAAATATCTGTGGGATTAAAGGGTTACTTTTCAAATATGAAAGGAAATTCCAGAGTCTGGTAAAATTACTCCTTGCATTTGCCCACCAAAATGTCCTCTTGGCCTAGGATGAATATGTGCAGATCCATTTTCTAAGTGGAGTAAGTGAAGATCAGAGCACTTAAATCAGGGGTTCTCAGATTTTGGGGTGGAGGCTGACAGCTCACGACCTCCCCCCCCATTGTAATAATCTCCCAACGCCCTGAGGGATCCGACCCCTAGTTTGAGAACTCCTGATTTAAATGATTGGACAATTGGAAAAAGGCAAATATAATGCCTACCTTTAAAAAAGGGAAGAAGGAGAATCTGGCTTCACCTGAGTCCCCGGAAAAATCATGGAGCAGGTCCTCAAGGAATCCATTTTGAAACACTTGGAGAAGAGGAAGGTGATCAGGAACAGTCAACATGAATTCACCAAGGGCAAATCATGGCTGACCAACCTGATTGCCTTCTATGATGAGATAACTGGGTATGAGGAAAGCAGTAGACATGATATACCTTGACTTTAACAACACTTTTTATATGGTCTCCCACAGTATTCTTGCCAGCAAGTTAAAGTAGTATGGATTTTAAAGTAGTATGGATTGGCTAGATCATCAGGCTCAACAGGTAGTGATCAACATCCCTGTCTAACTGGCAGCCAGTATCAATGGGCGTGCCCCAGGGGTCGGTCCTGGGGCCGGTTTTGTTAAACATCCTCATTAATGATCTAGATGATGGCATGGATTGCACCCTCAGCAAGTTAGTGGATGACACTAAGCTGTGGGAAGAGGTAGATATGGTGGAGGGTAGGGATAGAGTCCAGAATGACCTAGACAAATTGGAGGATTGGGCTCAAAGAAATCTGATGAGGTTCAACAAGGACAAGTGCGGAGTCCTGCACTTAGGACGGAAGAATTCCATGCACTGCTACAGACAGGAGACCAACTGGCTAAGCAGCAGTTCTGCAGAAAAGGACCTAGGAATTACAGTAGATAAGAAGCTGGATATGAGTCAACGGTGTGCTCTTGTTGCCAAGAAGGCTAATGGCATATTGGGCTGCATTATTAGGAGCATTGCCAACAGATCGAGGGAAGTGATTATTCCCCTCTATTTGGCACTGGTGAGGCCACTTCTGGAGTATTGCATCCAGTTTTGGGCACCCCCACTACAGAAAGGATGTGGACAAATTGGAGACAGTCCAGTGAAAGGCAATGAAAATGATTAGGGCCCCGGGGCACGTGACTTATAAGGAGAGGCTGAGGAAACTGTGCTTATTTAGTCTGCAGAAGAGAAGAGTGAGGGGGAATTTGAGAGCAGCCTTCAGCTACTTGGAGGGGGGTTCCAAAGAGGATGGAGCTAGGCTGTTCTCAGTGATGGCAGATGACAGAACAAGGAGCAGTGGTCTCAAGTTGCAGTGGGGGAGATCTAGGGTGGATATTAGGAAACACTATTTCACTAGGAGGGTGGTGAAGCACTGGAATGGGTTACCTAAGAAGGTGGTGGAACTTCCATCCTTAGAGGTTTTTAAGGCCCAGCTTGACAAAGCCCTGGCTGGGATATTTAGTTGGTGTTGGTCCGGCTTTGAGCAGGAGGTTGGACTAGATGACCTCCTGATGCTTCTTCCAACCCTCATCTTCTATGATTTGCTAAAGGTTATAGAGGAAGCCTGTGGCTGCACTAGGAACAGAACAGTTTTGAGGTAGTGGACCCCAGTGCCTCTCATATAAACTATAAAATGGGGAGAATAATGTTTCCTCACCTTAGTAAAACACTTTGAAATGTACAAATTGGGACACACATTCTTCTTCTTCCTGCATTAATTCCATCAGATGAGGTGCACTCTACAGATTCTCTCCCTCCAAGGTGCTCTGTTCAATGCCATATGCTCTATCCAGCCACATGCTAACATGTCTTGCTTTATGACATCTCATCAGTTCTTCTTGGCTCAGCCTTTCTCGCTCTCTTTTTTTCTTTCAATCTTGATTTGTTGGACTCTCTTACCCTGTCATAAACAGATTGTTAAGGGTTAATGTCTCTTCTACCTGTAAAGGGTTACAAGCAGGGAACTGGACACCTGACCTGAAGACCAATCAGAAGACAAGATACTTTTAAATTTGGGTGGAGGGAAGCTTTTGTGTGTGTTCTTTGTCCATTGTGTGTTCTGTCCTGGAGGGTCTGAGAGAGACCAGACATTACTACAGGCTCTCTAAGTTTCTTTTCAAATAGTAAGTAAAAACAGGCGGTTTAGGCTTTTTGATTGTTTTACTCTATTTGCAATTGTGGATCTGGCTGGTTAACTTTTATATGTGTAGTTGCTGAGAATATTTTGATTTGTATTGGTACTGGGGGGAAAGTCTCTTTCTGGTGTCTGTAAGCTATAGGACCCTGTAATATTTACATCTTGAAGTTACAGAGATAATTCTTTACTTTTTCCTTTCTTTTATTAAAAGATTTCTTTTAGAGAACCTGATTGATTTTTTTTTGTTTCCCTTGTTTTATTCCAGGGGATTGGGATAACTCACCAGGACGGGTTGGGGAGACCGGAGGGGGGAGAGATAGAATCTCTCTCTATTTTCCTTGAATCTGTTTGCCTCTTTGTGGAAGGGAAGGGAGATGCTTCTCTGTATGGTGAATTAAGAGGTTGGATCAGTATCTCTCAGGATAGCCCAAGGAGGGAAAATCTGGGAGGGGGAAAGGTGGGGGAATGGTTTATTTCTCCTTGTTTTAGGAACCCAAGGGATCTGGGTTCTTGGAGTCCCCAGGGAAGGTTGGGGAGGTCAGAGTGTCCCAAAACACTATATTTTTGGGTGGTGGCAGTGCTATCAGATCTAAGCTGGTAATTAAGCGTAGAGGATTCAGGTGCTAGTATCTCATTTTCTGAATTCTAAGGTTCAGATCTGAGAGGGAATGCTATGACATACCCACACAGTCATCAAGAGTGCCCTTTACAAAATCAAACCATCTGAGCCTGAGCTCCCTCATTTTTCTGTTTATGAGTATGGCTACATTTTAGTCACGGGTATTTTTAGTAAAAGTCATGGACAGGTCACGGACAGTAAACAAAAATTCACATCCATGACTTGTCCATATACCCCTAACTAAAACTTGGGCTGGGGGGCCGCGGGTGCTTGGGGGGGGGCAGTCCGGGACCCCTGCTAGTGCTGCAGAGGGTGCTGTGTGGGGCAGGACCTCTGCTGGTTCTGTGGGGGTTGGGTCCTCAAGAAGGCAGCTTGGGAACCCTGCTGGTGCTGGAGGGGAGCGTTGGCATGGCTGGCAGGCTCTCTACCTGGCTCCAACTGGCATGTCCCTGCAGCTCCTACGAGAGGGGGGCTCTGTGTGTTGCTCCAGGCACGATCGCCAGCTCTGCAGCTCCTATTGTCCGGGAACTGCAGCCAATGTTAGCTGCAGGGTGATGCTTATGGGCATAGGCAGTGCATGGAGCCCACTGATCCCTCCACCTAGGAGCTGGAGGGACATGCCAGTGGGAGCCAGGGAGTCCCCTCAGGTAAACGCCACCCTGCACTCTAACCCCCTGCCCCAGCCCTCAGCCCCCTCCCCCACACCTAAAGTGCTGCTGCTGGCCCAGGAGCTGCCTGACTTGGGCAGACCCTGAGCCAGCACGGAAGTCACGGAAAGTCACAGCCTTATTTATGAGTGTTAGTTTGAGCATGTCTGTAACATACACATTCCTCACATGGTCTTTGTTGCTTACGTCACTCATCCATCTCAACATTCACATTTCTTTGGAACAGATCATTTCCTTACATTTCTTCTTTGTTGCGCAACACTCAGCACCATATATTAAGGATGGACCACTGTTTTATAGACTTTCCCTTTTAATCTTACCAGTATCTTCTTGTCACATACTATACCTCTTATCTCTCTCCATTTGAGTCAGGTAACTATTATCCTAGCTCTAATTTTGTCCTCAATTTCCCCAATTTTGGAACTCAGATATTTGAAACTTCGCATTTTCAATATTGTCTGCCCATCTAGTTTCAAGGATAATTCTTCAGCATTCATACTTCTGATATTACATACCATATACTCTGTTTTGACTCTGCTTATTTTGAGCCCAGATAGGGACAAACATTATTTACCACAATTTTCTGATGGAACAAGTAAGCTACAGAGACGTTCCAGGTGTTATCTCAGACATACTGTGGCCTAGTAGGTCAGCAACCTACTGGAAAACCAAAAGACCAGAGAAATCATTCACCATTGCCCTGCACCTGGTGTAGTCATTTACATAAAGTGGCTGTAAGCTGCCATCAGATCAGAATAGTAGTGTTTTACATCCATTTTGTACTCACTTTACACTGATGTAAAAGACTGCAGAAGAGGCAGGGCCAGTGGTGTTGGAACTAGGGGTGCTGAGGGTGGTGCTGCACCCCCTGGCTTGAAGTAATAATAACAAACATCAAATGCATGGTTTGCATCATCAGCATCCCCCTATAAAAATTGTTCCAGCACCCAGTGCGCAGACATACAAAGACTCAGGCTCCAGAGTTCTAATCTTGGGGTATGTCTACATCTACAATTTTGCAGCGCTGGTTGTTACAGCTGTATTAGTACAGCTGTATAGGGCCAGCGCTGCAGAGTGGCCACACTTACAGCAACCAGCGCTGCAAGTGGTGTTAGATGTGGCCACGCTGCAGCGCTGTTGCACACCGCAGGGAAGGAGACCTGCTTGGAGGGGGGGTCGGGGAACGCCAGAGCACACCACGGGGCTGGATACCTGCTTGGAGGGGGGGTCGGGGAACGCCAGAGCAAACCGCGGGGAAGGAGACCTGCTTGGAGGGGGGGTCGGGGAACGCCAGAGCAAACCGCGGGGCTGGATACCTGCTTGGAGGGGGGGTCGGGGAACGCCAGAGCACACCGCGGGGAAGGAGACCTGCTTGGAGGGGAGGTCAGGGAACGCCAGAGCAAACCGCGGGGAAGGAGACCTGCTTGGAGGGACGGGTCGGGGAACGCCAGAGCACACCGCGGGGATACCTGCTTATTCCACGGAGGTCAACAAAAACGCTGGTGAGTGTCTACACCTGATGACCAGCGCTGGTGATCCAGCGCTGGATCCTCTACACCCGAGGCACGACCGGGTGTATGGCCAGCGCTGCAAACAGGGAGTTGCAGCGCTGGTAATGCCCTGCAGGTGTGTACACATCCTAAGTTGCAGCGCTGTAACCCCCTCACCAGCGCTGCAACTTTGTAGTGTAGACAAGGCCTATGTATGACACTAATTCCTGGAAAACACAAATTTTGTACTGGTGTAATTATTTTAGTTAGGAATGTGATTTTTCACCAAAATAGTTATATCAGTACTGTATATCAGTGTGAATGCAAGTGTATTGGAATAAAGCTGCCATTGCTGTAGGTAAATAAGCTGTACCAGTATAACTGCATCCACACATGCAGGGGTTGTGCCACCTTAACTATACTGGTGTAGTTAAAGCAGTATAGATTTGTCACAAGCCCTGTGACCCTGATCCTGCAAGCACTTGTGCTTATAATTAACTGTACTCATGAGAGTACTCCCAGTGAAATCAGTGCATATAGAGCTAAAATGAGAATATATGTTTAGTATGCAGGCACTGTATATCTGATATCTGTATAACTGATGATATCTTTAACTATTCATTTCTTTATTTTTAAGTACTTGGGGTTTTGTAAATGATGTGATGTATAACTACACTGCTGCTCCTTAGCACAGCCTTAAATGTTGTTTTTTAAATTATATGTTTTGGCTTTGGAATGTATTTTGATTCACTTCAGATTTATTTAAAAAAAAATCTGTTCTTTTATTGGAATGAATCCTCTGGCATGAGCTGGGAAATGAAGTATAATTTGGTCATGATGTAGTAATGAACATTGCTAAGAAGCCCTGAAGTAATTATTTATATGTATTCCATTTGTTGTCTGACAAATGGAAAGCAATTAAGAGCCTGATTCTTCCAGATTTAGTCATGTTGAATTACTGTTCACTGCAGAATGCAGTTCCATTAATTGTAGTCCTAAATGTAAAGGACCTAATCAGAGTAATATCTTTTTTTACAAGTGATCCTATTAAAATCAAGATTAGGAACAGCTCTCTTTTTGAAAGAGTGGGAAAAGACACCATCAAAAAAAGACCTGAGTTTCTGATGATCAGTGCAAGTTTCTCCTTTCCTGATCCATGACCCCTGTAAGTAAGCACTGCTACACTAAGTAGCACACCCATCCCCTAGGTTCTGTTATCATCATAGTCACAAGCAACGCCATCAGCACCACTTACAGGTCATGGTGGACTGGTGTTTGCAATAATTTATGCCTAAAAAGTCACAAGAATAGCATGTAACACTATGATGCTAATCAGGGCTGGCTCCAGGCACCAGCCGAGCAAGCTCCTGCTTGGGGTGGCAGATTCCAAAGGGTGGCATTCCGGCCGCCCTTCTTTCTCCTTGTTCTTTTTGTTTTGCCACTCCGGCTGCCATGCAGGTGTTGTTTGTGTGTGTGCGTGTGTGTGTGTGTGTGTGTTTCACTGCTCCGGCCCCCCCACAGTTTTTTGGGTTTTTTTTTGCATGGGTGGCGAAAAAGCCAGAGCCAGCCCTGATGCTAATACTCTCTGGAGGACCTTTTCCTGAACAAAGGACACTTTTGCCAAAATTTCTTAAGTTAGGCACCTAAATCCACATTTAGGGTCTCAGTTTTGCACAACTTCCATTGACTGTATTCCAAGTTTTGTGTGCTCAGTCCTTCTGAAAAATCTGGTCACTCATGTTAATGCCTAAATATGGAGTTAGGATCTGAACTTTAAGCATCCATGTTTGAAAATGTGTTCCTGTGCCCTTCCTTATGTATTCTCCCATCCTAAAAGAGAGAATAATTAGAGCTCCCTTTCCAAATATGCTGTTACTAGACATTCCCATAAGATGGCGCTACTTACTTCACTAAATATTAAATATAATTACTATCTTAGCCTTTACTTAAAAACAAACAAAATATATACATGTCTTAGTTATAGACCCATTTTAGTCTGGTGAAAATGTATATTCTGTTACTTGTTTTATAACATTTTTGGTGACATACAGTGTCCTTGACAGAGTGTAATTTCTTTGGCATTTTTATGAAGCTTAATCAGGAAATGAATGTTTATGATCAACGTCTATACAGCATGCCAAAAAATTGTAGGAATTTGAATACTCTGGAAAAGTTAAGTTTATAGAAATCAAAGACAATTTAATTCAGTTAATATCCACTAGATATTTGCTGGGACAAGAGTTTCAAAGTATAAGAGAAGTTCTAGAACAGAAAATTCTTGGGACTTATCTTATAAACTCTTACTCCTATTTCAGTCCTAATTGTAATCAATGGAGCTGCCCACGTGAGTAAGCGTTATTAATGTGAATAAAGATTAGGAAGATTCGGCATTTTACTCCTTGCTTATAGTAACTAACTTTAGAAGCAATATGGATATAATACCTCTGGCTGATTTCCTTTATTTTTCCCCCCACAAGATTTCATTAAGTCCTAGTGGGGTGTTGCTACAAGGTATGGTCATTAAAGAGGAAAGCCAAAAAATGGAAGCAAAATACCTAAGGAGCACAGGTGATAAGCTAATAACATTTGCAATGATTCAGATCCTCAAGTTCTTAGTGTTCACTGACACATAACTTCTATTGAAGTAATGGGAACTTTCCCTAAGAAAAGACTGTAGGGTGTGGCTCAGTTTTCCTTATATGATGGACATACTGTGTATTCTTCATTAATATAAACATATTTTGATAAGAAACCACTCAAGCCTTTTGGAATAAATTTTGTTACGTCTGTGCGTAGGACTCAATCAATTTTTAAAATATGCTGCTTGTCTAAATGGGCTGCATAATTTGCCTATATTGTTCTGTCCCACCATATAATTATTGAATAATGTCTCATTTGTTAAATATGCTTCAAGCTTGATGGCACACTATGACTCAGATTCTGCTCCCAGTGACACTGGTGTAAAGGTTTGCAGGAAGCGTTGCTACACCAATGAGCCTCCTATAGTAGTGATGGCCTGGAGGACCGAGGTCTGTACTTGGGATTTCCAGTCCTGTGCTTGAGCATCCACACTGCATTGTAAACCTGGGTTTACAGTTGCTGGACCTGGATCTCACAACTGTGCTGACACGTCTATAACATTATGCAGAGCTGATTGTGGGAACAAGGGTCACTTACTCAGTTTCATTCAGTAGCTGCTGGTTCTCTTCCAGTGGTCCCTATGACTTGGGGGTTATATGAGTGCCATCCCTCCTTAGCAGATTGTCATGCACCACCATAGGCTAGTGCTCACTGAAATGCCCATAACCTGGCCAAATTGCTCATAGAGGAGAAAGGCAGAAGGGGAGTTCCCAGAGGTGTCGTTACTATCCTTGGCCTTGCAGTAGTTAGTTTTAAGATGCTTGACTCTCTCGCAACTCCAATAGGCAGTTTGGTGGATCCCCAATGCCACAAAGTTCTTTCTTTGTACACATGATCATTTCTTGCACTCTTACAAAAGACTAATGTTTTGAAGGCAGTGGGGATGTGGGCTGGACTAGGCTGGGAGTACATTGGAACAAGGAATTTGGTGAGACTGAGAACTGGTGAGGGTAGTTTGGAACTGGGCCTGGTTGGGCAAAGAGACTAGGAGCCATTGTGGGAAATGGGATTGGGGAAAATTATGGGTCTTTTGTCGCACAATAGCGCTCTCATTAGGAGTCAAATACCAACACTATACACATGCAAATAAAGTGGTTTTTCTGGTTTAACTAAGCTTGGAGGTTTTCATGCTAACCCTCATATTTTGGACGCTAAGGTCCAAATCTGGGAATAGGTTATGACATGGTGGCAGAGGTGGGATAGATAGAATCCAGAAGCCAGTAGGAATATTATATTTTTCTTTTCTCTGCTAGGGCTTTTAAGCAGAGAAAAACAGTTTGGTTTTAAAAGGAACCAAAGAGAATGTTTTTTTCTCTGCTCTCTCTTGCAGTTTCTGGCTTGCATATTAAGCAAGCAACCATTAAGGAACTATTATGGGTCTTTTGTCACACAATAGCGCTCTCATTAGGAGTCAAATACCAACACTATACACATGCAAATAAAGTGGTTTTTCTGGTTTACTTTACATTTAAAAAATTAAGCCTTTGATGGTGTGGCCAGGCAAGGGGGAACACTGAGATTAGACAGGGAGCTGGGGGGGTGGGAGGGAAGAAACTGGGACTAGCTGGACAACAGGACTGGGACTAAGTGTCAGTATGGGGCAGGGAAGACAGATCTGAAAGAAACTGAAGTGTGGGGAGGAGAACTAGGACTCCTTGGGCAAAGAGTCTGGGACAAGGAGCTGGCAGCAAGGAGGGAGAAAGGTTGGACAAGAAGCTGAGAGGGGGAACTGGGCCTGGCTCAGCAAAGAGTCTGGGACTGGATGTTTGTGGGGGGAGAGGCAGGAAGTGGAGGGAAATTGGGACAGATACCCCAAAAGAGGAGGGTAGGACTGTCTTACCAAGGAGACTGGGACCAGAATTAGAAGCCTGAGGACTGGAGATTGGGACTGGATAGGCAAGGAGAATGGAATTGCCAGATGTAGGGAAGACACAGGACAGGGACGGGGACAGTTTGGAAGGGATGGGGCAGAAATGGTCAATCTTTGTGGGAAATAGGTGGAAAGTTTTGTACCCATTAGATAATACTTCCCTCCAAAACCTGCAATGGAACCCAAGATTCTCAAATCCCCAATGTTCCTCCATTGTAAACAAATATTTGCAAAATACACTTGCAAAATGTACAAAAACAACAAGGAGTCCGGTGGCACCTTAAAGACTAACAGATTTATTTGGGCATAAACTTTCATGGGTAAAAAACCTCACTACTTCAGATGCATGGAGATGCATATATAATGACACATGAAGAGAAGGGAGTTACCTCACAAGTGGAGAACCAGTGTTGAGAGGATCAATTCAATCAGGGTGGATATAGTCCACTCCCAATAATAGATGAGGAGGTGTCAATTCCAGGAGAGGCAAAGCTGTTTCTGTAATGAGCCAGCCACTCCCAGCCCCTATTTAATCCCAAATTAATGGTGTTAAATTTGCAAATGAATTTTAGTTCTGTTGTTTCTCTTTGAAGTCTGTTTCTGAAGATTTTTTGTTCAAGAATAGTGACTTTTAAATCTGTTATAGAATGTCCAGGGAGATTGAAGTGTTCATCTACTGGCTTTTGTATGTTACCATTCTTGATGTCCATTTTGTGTCCATTTATTTTTTTACATAGAGACTGTCCAGTTTGGCCAATGTATGTGGCAGAGGGGCATTGCTGGCACATGATGGCATATACCACATTAGTAGACGTACAGGTGAATGAGCCTGTCATAAACAAATAGCTAAGGGTTAATGTCTCTTTCACCTGGAAAGGAGTAACCTGAAACACCTGACCAGAGGACCAATCAGGAAACAAGACTTTTTCAAATCTGGGTGGAGGGAAGTTTGTGTGTGAGTCCTTTGTTCTGGTCTTGTGCCTGTCTCTCTCTCGGCTATGAGAGGATTTCTGTCTCCTGCTTTCTAATCTTCTGTTTCCAAGTTGTAAGTACAAAAATAGGAAGACCATAAGTTTGTTTTTTTGTATTAACATGTGTGTAGTTGCGGGAATGTGTTAAATTGTATTCTTTTTGAATAAGGCTGTTTATTCATATTTCTTTTAAGCAATTGACCCTGTATTTGTCACCTTAATACAGAGAGACCATTTTAATGTACTTTTTCTTTCTTTTTATATAAAGCTTTCTTTTTAAGACCTGTTGGAGTTTTTCTTTAGTGGGGGAACTCCAGGGAATTGAGTCTGTAGCTCACCAGGGAATTGGTGGGAGGAAGAAGTCAGGGGAAAATCTGTGTGTGTTAGATTTACTAGCCTGACTTTGCATTCCCTCTGGTTAAAGAGGGAAGTACTTGTGTTTCCAGGACTGGAAACAGGGAGGGTGGCGTCCCTCTATTTAGATTCACGGAGCTTGCTTCTGTGTATCTCTCCAGGAACCCAGGGAGGGAACACCTGGAGGGGGGAAGGGAAATGGTTTATTCCCCTTTGTTGTGAGACTCAAGGGATTTGGGTCTTGGGGTCCCCAGGGAAGGTTTTTGGGGGGACCAGAGTGCCCCAAAACACTCTAATTTTTTGGGTGGTGGCAGCTTTACCAGGTCCAAGCCGGTAACTAAGCTTGGAGGTTTTCATGCTAACCCTCATATTTTGGACGCTAAGGTCCAAATCTGGGAATAGGTTATGACATGGTGGCAGAGGTGGGATAGATAGAATCCAGAAGCCAGTAGGAATATTATATTTTTCTTTTCTCTGCTAGGGCTTTTAAGCAGAGAAAAACAGTTTGGTTTTAAAAGGAACCAGAGAGAATGTTTTTTTCTCTGCTCTCTCTTGCAGTTTCTGGCTTGCATATTAAGCAAGCAACCATTAAGGAACTATTATGGGTCTTTTGTCACACAATAGCGCTCTCATTAGGAGTCAAATACCAACACTATACACATGCAAATAAAGTGGTTTTTCTGGTTTACTTTACATTTAAAAAATTAAGCCTTTGATGGTGTGGCTGATGTGGTTGGGTCCTCTGATGGTGTCGCCAGAGTAGATATGGGGACAGAGTAGGCAATGAGGTTTGCTACAGGGATTGGTCCTGGGTTGGTGCTTCTGTGGTGTGGTGTGTAGTTTCTGGTGAATATTTGCTTCAAGTTGAGGGGTTGTCTGTAAGCGAGGACTGGCCTGCCTCTCAAGGTCTGTGAGACCTGTGTATCTCATCTCCCTCTAGTGCTGGTCCACATAGAGGATGTCAGCCTACTAATGCTGTTAGTCACTCTGTTAGAGCCAAAGGCCTCTGCCATTTGAACTATGGGCTTGTCTACTTGAACACTTAGTTTATGGCAAGTTGAGGTGTAAATCTACCTGCATTCATCTGCCACACAGTGTCAGTCCGGATCCTGCTGCCACATACAAAAAGTTCTCTAGTGTACTTTAATCTACTCCCATTTCAAGTGTGTGGCAGCAAGGTCCACATAGACACAGTGTGCAGCAGGTTAGTGTGGGGTATGGCAATTGTGTTGCCATAAAATACTAAGTGTTTGTATAGACAAGCCCTATAGGTTCCAATGTAGGTACCACATGATTTATTTATTTTTTTAGTTTTCTTTTTAAAAAAGCTAGGAGATTACACACACAAAGTTATATTAAAATCACATTAAGGTTGCAAAATGAAGCTCTCAAGAGTTAGGAAACTCCAGAATTAAAGCACTACTTTGAGTATGTTTCAGTATAAATCCCACTGTAGATGTGCCTGAGCATCATCCATGTGAGATTGGAGCCTTGTGAATAGTGTCTGTCAGGGCTGCACGTATGCTCTGTACCCTCTCATACTCCCATGCAAGGGCCTACAGGATTAAGCAGCTGCATCCCTCCCTCAATTACCTTTTACTGCCCATAGCAGTGATGAGGAACCCAGCTATGTCTGCTGCCTCAACTAAACTCCCTATTTGTTCATTATTCACCTAGATAATCTTATATCTTTCTGGTAAGAAATTGCAAACCAGCCCTAGTGAGTAAAATTTGGACCAAAACACAAATAAACAGCCATAACTTCATAGATCCCTACCACCATGTCTTGCAGAGCAGGGCTTAGCTTTTGGCACTCCTGCATCAGGACAGACCCTAAGACTATGGGCAACAGCATGATCCCACTAACTGATGACCACAACAGATGATTATTCTGTTTGAGCAAATGCCAAATCCAAGACTGGTGTAATGTGATACTCTCCTTTAAAAATTAAACAAACAACTCCCCTCCCCCCAAAACAGGATGTACAATTTGTGGGATGCTCTACTCAAGCTCCACTTGCTGGAGCAGTCTATGAATGTCAAATTGTACCCCAAGGAAGTGGGTACCAAGTCCAAATTTCCAAATAAATCAGTGTCCATGAGTGCCTCTTCTATCAGGCACATAAACACCAAAAGCCACTACTGAAAAGCTCTTGACATGGAGATCCCTGGAACTACCATCAGGTACACCCTGGCACCAAAACCTGGCATGAACATAGGCCATTCCAAGCACAGATGTAGAAACTCCAAGCTTAGCTTGGTATCATCGCACAAGAATCATCCCAGAGATAAGACCACTAAACCACAATCAAAAATAAGAGCTAATGATGTGGAGCTGGCTACACTGGTGATACCAACCAAACATCCCCCACCTCCCGGCACTGACTTCACTTGCACTGGCAGCCATGCCGCCAGCTATGTTGGCTTTGTCAGTTGAGTCACTCACAGTACTGGTGGATATCCTTCTGGAGGAACCTGCACTGACTCCAGCACCAAGACTCTGATATTGAGATTATCATTCACTTTGGCAACATTCCTGAAGGAAGAGTATTCCTCTTTATTACCTGGCCACATCTTCTATTGGGAATCATCCCCTGGCTGAATTCCTTGATAGGGCTCCATCTTAGCATCACAATGACTGGCAATGGACTGGCCAACGGCATGCTAACCTCTCATACCCATATGGCGTGCACCAAGACATTACTGGGCACCTTCAAGACCTTTTTAAGTCTCTAGAAGCCAGTCCTTATCTTGCTCAAAGAAAAGGAGGACTTTGTATTCTCTGGCGGCATCCCTCATATTTGATCACTGGAAGAAACAATGATAGATCTGTTTGCCACCAAGGACCATACCAAATATCCCAGATTTCTGCTCCAGAGGAGGCATGAGCCTGTGCTCACCATCAGACATCTTCCATTTGCTGTGGAGACAAGGCTTCCTATACGCTTTTCTACCACCTCCTCTGATATCCTGGGTAATATCAAAAAATCAGATGGGATAGAGCCACTCATAGTTTTTAGCTCCTTACTGGCTGAGACAGTTTTGGCTGATAGATATACTACAGGTGTCCATTCAGTTCCTAAAGGTATCCATTCAGCTTCCAGATTGCCTGGACCCAATATCTGAGAATCTTAGCTTGATTCTACATACGGACCCAAAGTTAATACATCTGATGTCATGGATGTTGGCTGGTGAGTACAACCGATATAGACTGCTCCTAACAAGTCTAAGGAATTCTGATACAGTGCAGAAAGCCATCCACAAGAAAGACTTGTTCTTCTTCAGAATGGAAGAGGCTCTCCTATGGGCAGCCCAAAATGATCTAGACCTAGTCCAAGCTCCCATACCAAAGATCCTTGACTATTTGTTGCAGTTAAAACATTCTGGCATTTCATTCAGTTCCATTAAGGTCCACATTTGCAGCAAATTCAGCTTGTCATCCTGCTGTACAGTTGTGCTCAATCTTCTTTTACCTGATGTAAGTTTCTCAAAAGGTCTGTTACACACTTATCCACTTAATCCTGCTTGGGACCTCATTATTGTCCCCCTCATTGAGTCTCCCTTTGAATTGCTTTCATTGCATCATCTCACTCTCAATACAGTCTTTTTCGTTGCCATCACTTATGGATGGACCCTCTACATGACATTTCACAGAGAAAAGGTAGTGCTGAGCCCTCAACTTAAATTCATCCTCAAGGTGTTCTCAGAGTTCTACCTTAATCACTCAACTAATTTACATGTCTTCTTCCCAAAACCCCATTCTGACCCAGGAGAGAAAAAGTTACTCACTCTGGATGTTTCCAGAGCTTTACTCTATTGTCTTGAGAGATCCACAAGCTTCCAGCTGTGTTCTTGGTTATTTGTAGCCATAGTCAGCTGTTAAAAAGGTCAGGTTATTTTATCAGAAAGAATACCTAAGTGGCTCACACGGTGCATCGCCATATGCTAACAGTTGACTGGTATACCTCTCACCATAAATATTAAGGCTCATGGTACCTGTTTCACAAATATGCCAATATCCAAAATCTGCAGAGTAATGATGTGAAATAATCCACTGATCTTCATCAAAATTATACCTTGGTTTTTTGCTCAGAGGTGTGAAAAAACACACCCCCCCTTAGCACTGCAAGTTTCAGTGCTGTAAAGTGCCAGTGTAGACAGTACACCAGTGCTGTTAGCCATGCACCCAGCACTGGAAGCAACTCCCCTCATGGGTGTGGTTTTTTTACAGTGATGGGAGAGCTCGCTTCTAGCACTGGTGCCACGACTACACAGCCATGTTAAAGCACTGCTGTGGTAGCACTTTACGATGCTAATGAAGACATACCCTGAGAGGGGGTTTGTCAGCGACTGGGTCATGGGCGGTCTGGCCTAATTGTTGGAGCAAGAGTCTGGCCTCTATACAAGTCGTGTCTAGCAAGCAGAAGCTAAAGCCTTAGCCCAAGAATTGACCAGCATTGCAGTCAGAAGACGTAGAAACAGGTCAAAGCTGAGAGTGAGAGGCCAAAGCTGAAGGGTTAACAGGAGTTGCAGTCAGAAGGTGGAGTCAAGGATCTGAGCAGGAAGTCAGGAAGAGTTCTGGTGACTGAAGCAGGAAAGGGTACAGGCTGGACTAGAAGAGGTACAGGCTGGAGCAAGGCTAGGGGCAGGGACAGGACCAAGCAGAGCTGCAGGCTAGGAATGTGTTGAGTAGCTACTGGACTGAGCTTAAGTATCAGCCTGCTGACTCCTGCAACTAATCAGGTAATGCAGTCAGACAACTTCTATCAGGACCAGCTGCACTCATTAGGTTGCCAGGAGACTGACTGTCCTGCAGGCTGGCCCCTGACTGGGTTGTACGTACTCTGCCCATAATGCCCTTACATGGGACTACAAGGATGCACAGTGTGTATGCATGACCCCTATGGATGTGGCTATTCAAAAGACTTCAGTCTCACGTGCATGAGGCACGTGTACACATGTGTACCCACAGTGGTATCTACACTGTTAACATCTCAAAGAACCAGTTACAATAAAGTAAACAACTGTTCTCTGCCTGTGCAACCTTAACTCACCCTCGTTATATGCATTGTTAGTCTTTAATTACATGATCACATACTATTTTTTGCAGAAGACCTCTACCTCAGTCAGTGCACAGGATGGAGCTGCTCTAAGGATGAATCAGAGTTGTGTGGTGAGCAGGCTGTTGTCTCTAGGGCCTCTGACTCATTTGTTGCAGAAGTTGGAAGATGTATTGTGCCCGAGCCCGGGTGTTGCAGGAAGAGAAAGGATGGTGTCATGGTTCAGACAACTGAATGCTTCTCTGCAGAACTAGATTCTGTCCTGGCCTCTGTCACAGAGTTCCTATGTGATACTAATCAAGTCACTTAAACCAAACTTTTCACATGTGATCATTAATTGTGTATTTCTAATTTTTTGGGTACCCAACTTGAGACCCTGTGATGATCTGCAGAAGTGCTGAGTGTTCAAAGCTGCAACTGAAGTCAATGGGAACTATGCTTGAACATATGAAGAACCACATAATGCTTAGTATTCTGAAAAAAAAGGTAATAGGCATCTCAGAGTGGGCACCCAAAATTAGGGGAAATTTTTGATGTTTTTCTCTCAGTCCCTCAATTCCTCATCAGTAAAAAGAGGATAACACCATCTCCTCATTTCAGAGTGTATTGGGTTAGATACATTAATTAATGTTTGTGAAAGACTCAGGTTATTATAGTGATGAGCATCAGAGAAAAGCCTAAGAGGAAATTAAAAATTCTGCCTTAAGAATTTAAGGGTTTAAATAGTGTGCAGTAAATAAGGCATGGGACCACACATTGAACCAGAAGAAAACAAAATATTGAATAGCTGTTCATTAAGCACTGTCCATTCTGTGCTCTGAATGAGGCAGAGGTCCTGTGGAAAAAACAAAAACCTATATGTGAAATTGTAATTAAAGACTGTATCATAACACATACTGTACTCACAAGGGGACCAAATTAAGGTTGCATAGGCATTCTGGCATTTCCAAACTTCTGTATGCTTAACTTTCCAACCTTAATGTTCTTTTAATTTAGAGTGTGTGTGTGTGTGTGTGTGTGTGTGTACTTTAATTCCTAGATGAACAAGGTCAGGTCAAAAGGAACAGCTTTTCTAAAGATGTCCTTACCTCTGTTACTTTGTATACCATCTTATTAAAAATTTTCGCCGATTTACTTTTCTGAATGCTGTTTTTTAACTCAGAAAGCTTTATTAGCATCCAGACATGCAGCTGTTCACAGCACCTCAGCCTAGATTTAGATAGAATTCTTTATCATCAGAGGGTATATCTACACTATGGGATTATTCTGATTTTACAGAAACCGATTTTTTTAAAACGGATTGTATAAAGTCAAGTGCACGCGGCCACACAAAGCACATTCATTCGGCGGTGTGCGTCCATATACCGAGGCTAGTGTCGATTTCCAGAGAGTTGCACTGTGGGTAGCTATCCCATAGTTCCCGCAGTCTCCCCCGCCCATTGGAATTCTGGGTTGAGATCCCAATGCATGATGGGGCAAAAACAGTGTCGTGGGTGATTCTGGGTAAATGTCGTCACTCAATCCTTCCTCCGTGAAAGCAACAGCAGACAATCATTTCGCGCCCTTTTCCCCTGGACTGCCCTGGCAGACGCCATAACATGGCAACCATAGAGCCTGTTTAGCCTTTTTTCACTATCACCATATGTGTACTGGATGCTGCTGACAGACGCGGTACTGCAGTGCTACACAGCAGCATTCATTTGCCTTTGCAAGGTAGCAGAGATGGGTATCAGTCCTATTGCATTGTCTGCTGCTTTGGAAATTGGCGATGACGGTTACCAGTCCTATTGTACCATCTCCTGCTGTCATGGGTGCTCCTGGCTGGCCTCGCTGAGGTCAGCCGGGGGCGCATGGACAAAAATGGGAATGACTCCCCAGGTCATTCCCTTCTTTATGTTTTGTCTAAAAATAGAGTCAGTCCTGCCTAGAATATGGGGCAAGCCTACTAGAGAACCAGAGAGCACAGCCACTCCGGGTCAGAGCCCCAGACATCCTGCAGAAATGATGAGCTGCATGCCATTTTAGGGGGTGCCCCTGCAACAACCCCACCCGTTGCTTCCCTCCTCCCACACTCCTCCTGGGCTACCGTGGCAGTTATCCCCCCATTTGTGTGATGAAGTAATAAAGAATGCAGGAATAAGAAACACTGACTTTTTAGTGAGATAAAATGAGGAGGAGACAGCCTCCAGCTGCTATGATAGTCCAGGTAGGACAGAATCTCCATTACTCATTAAGGGGTGGGGGGAGGAGAGTGCAGCCTCCAGCTGCTATGGTATTCCAGCCAGGACTGAATCTCCAGGAGACAAAGCTTAAAGAAGGGAATGACCGGGAGTCATTCCCATTTTTGCCAATGTGCCCCCGGCTGACCTCACTGAGGCCAGCCAGGAGCACTCATGGGATGATGACGACAATTATCAGTCCTATTGCACCGTCTGCCATCAGGGAGAGGAGGGGAAGGGATCAGGGCCGGTGCAAGGATATTTTGCGCCCTAGGTGAAACTTCTATCTTGCGCGCCCCGCCCCCCCAAAATCACATACATTATACACAATACACGGTCACGAAATTGTGCCCCAGACTTTTTTTTTATCTGCCATGAGGCTGCATCAACTGTAAACGAAAAAAAATGAAATTTTATTCCTATCAGTCCTTTTTCTTGTTCACTATTAAAAGTAAAGGATAGAGAATGCATGTCACTTAGTATAATTAACTATTTGAATTTCATCAACTGTTTGACGTAAATATTGATTAAGAGATCAAGATGACTTTCCCTTAATATTAAGCAATGTTGATTGTAATCAGAAATACACCTTTTTTAGTCACATATACATCCTTCCTTCATATCAAAATCTGACTGGGAGTGCTGCGGAACCCATTCTGCCTAACTAGCCATGCACCTCCAAATGATTAAAAACATCAAATGGTACTGTAGTAAGAGGAGGCCCTAAGATGTAAACCTTGGTATCAGAGGCCTGGTATGAGGCCTAAGGCCTGAACTAAAGTAATGGTCAAGAGTTTGCTAACATAAAGCAAAGTGAAGCTGTGAGCCAGAGGCAGGCCTTGCTCACAGAAGCTGGCAAGGAAAGGACTAATGCTGCAAGAAGATACGTACCTAAAAGGTACTGAACACTAGAGATCAGAACATTCACATACTTGCACATTCCACACAGATAACAAGGAACAGACTGACCCATCCCAATGACGGGGGAAAAAGGGTAATATGATGGATAGAATTGTTTTGTTCGAACCAACATGTACAAGGTGAAAGGTGGCACCTTATTGCGTAGGGGGGTTGTACCTTGCTACGTAGAGGGGCTGCACCTCAATACGTAAGAAGTGACGTGTAACTTGTTTGTACCTGTGTATAAGAATGCATCCCTGGGGCGATGTCTTTGTCTGGCCGAGGGGGCAGTGGAAAGTCCCGCCACTGACTGAGCCGAGTCCATTGACCGTGGGTACATATTCCTAGTATGCCCTCAATTAGGCTAAGAAACCTACAGGGAACTATTATTGTATCCAATACGGCAATAAACCTGGCCGACGTGCCTTCGTACCTTACTAGACTCTGTGGTCATTGGGGGTTCTCTTCGGGTCTGCTGTGTCAGCTATCTGCACAGAGCTGGGGCAGCACACAGAGGGAACACACGCACGCAGCCGAGTGAAACCAACAAGGAAAGAGCAGAGCAGAGCACCACACTGGTAGCTTCTGACAACACATCTGACAACAGGTACAAACTCAATTTGAATGAAAAATTCCATTTTCTAACTAAATAGGTCACACACACTGAAATGGTTGCCAAGTGCTCTCTGTTGTGGTATGTTCATCTGCTCTAAATGCCTACTAACTTCCCTGTGAAAATAATCTTTGACTTTGATCCAATGAAAGCAGGATGGAAAAGCTCCCCCCCCAGAAGACCTAAGACATGATGGCTGGATGACATAAACAGACACCTGTCCCTCACAGGCACTACCTCATAACATGCCAGTTGTGCTCAGGACAGAACATCACAGAGGAATATTATGCATTCAGTGGTCTCTACACTGGCCAAGCAACAGCACGACAACTAACCTAACCAGTCCATCCAACTTTTTTGACTGCTTCTTGTGCACTGGTGAGGGGTAACGGTGCCAGACTGAGCCTGGTGATGGGTGCAGTACAAGTCTACAAACTGAGGCAAGGTGATGGGCCTAGAGTCCTGCTGAGACTGCTGTCCTGCACCAAGTGGAGCACAGCCTCCATGAGGAGAGAACTCAAATAAATATCACACTCCTTCTGCATGATTCCCCCAAGCACTTCTTCAGGCAGCTGCTAGGGGGGTCTCTCACAGGCTTAGACCTGCCTGTTGCAGGCAAAACACAGCAGCAGGGCTTAAAACTCAGACCGGGCTGCCCAGAGGATTCAGGAGGCATTGGGCAAAGCAAAATTGGGGGCCCCTTCCATAAAACATTTGCAATACTATAGTAACATGTATTAGGAAATGTAAAAAATAACTAGTGAAATACATTCAAAAATTAACTTGTAATAATTTGAAAATACACTAAATACATTATTTAAAAACATTAAAAGCTGTAATGGTCTGTATACATTTGCAATTACATAATGGGCAGATGATGGGTGATTGTGATGGTTGGTACCAATGGGCTGTCGCTGCCTGGGGGTGGTGCTGCTGTTGCCCAGGGCTGGGTGGGGAGCTGCGCTCTGGGTTCAGGGGTGCCCAGCTCACAGAGGCTGGGCTCAGGGATGTGGGGAGATGGGGTCAGGATGGTGTCCAGCTCAGAGGGGCTGGGCTCGGAGCTGGGGGTCAGGGCTGTGTGGGGGATGGGGTCGAGGGGAGTGCCTGGGGGCACTGGGGCAGCTCAGCTCTGCAGGCTGCTGTTCTCTCCAGCCGCCCACACACAAGGGGAGCAGGAGTAGGGACCAGCCAAGGACCAAGGGGGCAGGAGCACAGGCGCCTGAGGCCGAGCTGTGGGGAAGCACTTGCTTACCTTGCCCAGCACATGAGCGTCAGGGTCCTCTTTCCTCCTCCACTCCACCAGACCGCCGCTGAGGCTCTTTTCTTCTCCTGCCCCTCGCTGGGGCTGATGTGGAGGCTGAGCCAGGGGGCAGACACCGCTTTCCTCCAGAAGCCCTTGTGTTGCACCGTCGCAGGGCTCCTACCACGTGCGCTAAGCAGAGCTGCACAGCTCTGCCCAGCCGCGGCCATCCGATTTCTGAGTCTCTGCTGACAGCCCAGGGATTCCCCTGGGTCAGCGCGTGACCGGCAGCCTGAACCTCTGGGCAGTCGCAGCGGCGCCCTGACCCTGGGGACTCCCTGGGCTGCCGGCTGCCACGGCGGCACCCTGACCGGGGGACCCCCTGGGCTGCTGGCTGCCGTGGTGGTGCCCTGACCCAGGGGACCCCCTGGGCTGCGGGCTCCCACGGCGGCGCCCTGACCGGGGGGACCCCCTGGGCTGCCGGCTGCCGCAGTGGCGCCCTGACTCGGGGGACACCCTGGGTTGCCGGCTGCCGCGGCGGCGTACTGACCCGGGGGACCCCCTGGGCTGCCGGCTGCCGTGGCGGCGCGCTGACACGGGGGACCCCCTGGGCTGCCGGCTGCCGTGGCGGCGCGCTGACACGGGGGACCCCCTGGGCTGCTGGCTGCCGCGGTGGCGCGCTGACCCGGGGGACACCCTGGGCTGCCGGCTGCTGTGGCGGTGTGCTGACCCCGGGGGACACCCTGGGCTGCCGGCTGCCGCGGCGGCGCCCTGACCCAGGGGACACCCTGGGCTGCCAGCTGCCGCCGGCAGCTCAGACATCCTCTCTGTCCCTGCAGCAGCGGCTGCTCAACCATTAAAAAAAAAATTTGGGGGCACTTTTTGGCGCCCCCAAATCTCGGCGCCCTAGGCAACCTCTTAGTCCGCCTAAATGGTTGCACCGGCCCTGGAGGGGATGCTGCTGCTTAGCCCTGCAGCACCTCGTCTACCAGCAGCATCCAGTAGACATACGGTGACATTGAAAAGAGGCGAGAAACGATTTTTTCCCTTTTCTTTTCTTTCATGGGAGGGAGGGGGGTAAATTGACGACATATACCCTGAACCACCTGCGACAATGTTTTTGACCCTTCAGGCATTGGGAGCTCAGCCAGGAGTGCAAATGCTTTTCGGAGACTGTGGGAACTGTGGGATAGCTCGAGTCCTCAGTCCTCCCTCGCTCCCTCCATGAGCGTCCATTTGATTCTTTCACTTTCCATTACGCTTGTCATGCAGCACTGTGTTGAGTCCCTGCTGTGGCCTCTGTCTATCATAGCCTGGAGATTTTTTCAAATGCTTCGGCATTTCCGCTTCTGGAACAGAGCTCTGATAGAACAGATTTGTCTCCCCATACAGCGATCAGATCCAGTATCTCCGGTATGGTCCATGCTGGAGCTCTTTTTGGATTTGGGACTGCATGGCCACCTATGCTGATCAGTGCTCCACGGTGGGCAAACGGGAAATGAAATTCAACAGTTCATGGGGCTTTTCCTGTCTACCTGGCCAGTGTATCCGAGTTCAGATTGCTGTCCAGAGCAGTCACAATGGTGCACTGTGGAATAGCGCTCAGAGGCCAATACCATCGAATTGCAGCCACACTAACCCTAATCCGACATGGCAATACCGATTTCAGCGCTACTCCCCTTGTCAGGGAGGATTACTGATATCCGTATTAAGAGCCCTTTATATTTATATAAAGGGCTTCATTGTGTGGACGGCTGCAGGGTTAATTCGGTTTAACGCTGCTAAATTCGGTATAAACGCGTAGTGTAGACCAGGCCAGAGTATCTGGAGCTAGCCTGAGACTGGATAATATTGCCCCCTCCTTCCTTACTGCCACGAGCTCATAATTAAATCCTTTGTTAATAAAATATATATAACACAACTTCTTCAAACCCAGTTGTTTTTACTTTGGGAAACTCTTCCCACTGCAAACATGAAGTCATCAGGAGGTGCCTTAGTTTAAATTCTTAACCAATCATCCAGTCCTCTGACACCTCAGAAACACCTTTGAAAATCCTTAATAATTTTTGGATTTTTTAAAAAAATCATGTATTGGTGCTTACATTTTGTAAAAAAATTAAAGAGAAAAACAAATGTAAAATAAAACTGAAGTAAACTGAAAAAATAAATGGGGAGAAATTAATGTTTCAAAGTTTGATTTTAACTTTTCTATATTAAATTAAACACACTTTCCATTCCAACTGAAATAAATATTCCATCAACAGACTATATAGGGTTCAAGTACAGTAAATTTATTCTTGAAGATAACAGGAATCAGAGAAGAGACAATAATATCTGTGGGAATAGACAATTAAAAATGATCCAATTATTAGAAAGTTTCCTCCTCTCCCTCCCTCCCGCCACTAATGGATCATTCACGGAAGACAGAGGGAATTGCTAAAATCAGGATGCTGCCTCTGAAAATGAAATTAGACTAAACAAGGATCAGCAGTTTGCAGACTAACCACTTACAGGAATGAAAATGAGGAAACAGATAAATCTAGGGAAATCAATGAAAGCACAGGAAGCCATTAATCAATTGTTATTACTAGAAATCAGAGGCAATATTGCACAAAGAATGCTGTGCCGAAGAAAAATATGTTAAATGTTTATTAATCTTTTTTTTGTAATGAAGTTAAAGGACTAAGAGGATTTAGCAAAATATTAGACAATATTCATGAATTTCCAATAATTAAAAGTGGAGAAGCCTATGGAAAGGAAGACAATGTATGTAACTCTAGGGCTTAAATTCATTTGGAGCCACCTGTAGTGGAGCCCCGGTAAATATTTTTAATCCCTGATGCTTTCCACGGCGCAGAAGTCCCCAGCCCTGGTGCACCCTATGGGACTGAAGCCCTGAGCCCTGGTGCCTTCTCCCCACCACAGGGTAAAGTCCTGAAACACCCTGCACTGCAGCTGAAGGCTGGAGCCCTGAATGAAGGGGTTATGGGGGGCTTTGGGAAATAATCTCAGAGAATGTAAACCCTGTGTAACCCCCCCTACTCTTGGATCACTTCCAGACCCACAAAGCCCATACTCTTTGTATACTGCAGGAGAGAACTCTCTGAGATCAGAAGAAAGAGGAGTCAATACTCTTTTTCCATGCTCTCTCCCCTGATGTATTCTCCTTGGTTGTCTTCTCTCTACTGCTTCTAATGCTCAGTCCTGCAAACTTTAGTGACACGAGCAAACAAATGTGAATAAAATGTTACTAATGTGCTTAAATGCAATCTAGTAACTCATTAGTTGACCTGACAAATACTTTAAAATAATCCTTATGTTCTTGATGAAAAAAACTGATGTGCAAACATTTAACAGTGTATGGCTAGGTCATTTCTGCCCCATATATTTAGAACCACTTCAAACTTTTCATCAGGTTTTTTCTGTCAAAAACACAGAACAGTTTATTTTCAGCCAAAATACATATTTTTAAATACAAACTGAAAAATAAAATATTTGATTTTTAGAAAACCAAAAAATTTCAGTTTTTGATTTTTTTAAAAAGAAAATACTGACCATTTTGACAAGCTCTATTTATTATGATACAACTTTATCAGCTTATTGGGATTCTAAACATAGATTTACAAATTATGGTGCAGAAAAAAAGTTAGAAAATCAACTATTACTATTTTTAAGTGACTTAAAGCTGATTAACTTCCTTTTAGGTCCTGTCCTACAGCCTAAAATCGATGTGCTTAAAATCGATTTTATAAAGCAGGTTTTATAAAATCGATTTTGTGCATCCACACTAGAGGTACTTACATCGATGTTGAGCGTCCATTTTCCCTGGCGTCCATCTTTTGCTTGAGTGTTGCACTCTGGGTACCTATCCCACAGTTCCTGCACGGGTCCCTGCCCTTTGGAATTATGGGTTACTAGCCCAGTGCATGATGGGATCAAAGTCCCCGTCGTGGGTGGTTCTGGGTACAGCTTCACCCCCCCCCTCCTGTAAACGGCACACAGTCAGTTCGCGCTGTTTTTACTGGCTGCAGTGAGGGAAACGCCATTTTGCAGCAAGCATGGATCCAGGTCTGCTCTTGTCCTTGATCGCGAATACTGTAAATACTTCACGCATTCTCGTTCTATCAATGCTGACCCATGATGCAGAAATGCAAGAGAGAATGCTTGAATGCGGGGACGACAGCGATGACGAACTGGAGAACGAGTTTTCTGACACCCCGGGCCCCTGCACGTTGGAGCTCCTGACGGTTATGGGTGAGGTTCTACTCGTTCCGCGCCACTTTTGGGCACGGGAAAGAAGCACTGACTGGTGGGACCGCATAGTCCTGCAGGTGTGGGACGATTCGCAGTGGCTGCGGAACTTTCGCATGCGTAAGAGCACTTTCTTTGAACTTTGTGACTCGCTTTCTCCTGTCCTGAAGCGGCATAATACCAGGATGAGACCAGCCCTCACAGTGGAAAAGCGAGTGGCAATAGCCATATGGAAGCTTGCAACGCCAGACAGCTACCGGTCAGTCGGTAATCAATTTGGAGTGGGCAAATCTACTGTGGGGGCTGCTGTGCTGGAAGTATCCAAAGCAATCATTAAGCTGCTGCTTCGAAAGGTTGTGACTCTGGGAAACGTGCAGGCCATTGTGGATGGCTTTGCTGCAATGGGATTCCCTAACTGTGGGGGGGCCATAGATGGAACCCATATCCCTATTTTGGCACCGGCACACCAGGGTGCCCAGTACATAAACCGCAAGGGGTACTTTTCGATGGTTCTGCAAGCCCTGGTGGATCACAAGGGACGTTTCACCAACATCCACGTGGGATGGCCAGGAAGGGTTCACGACGCACGTGTCTTCAGGAGCACTACACTGTTTAAACGGCTGCAGCAAGGGACCTACTTCCCTGACCAGAGAATAACAGTTGGAGATGTCCAAATGCCTATAGTTATCCTTGGGGACCCAGCCTACCCCTTGATGCCCTGGCTAATGAAGCCATACACAGGCAGCCTTGACAGTGCTCAGGAGTTGTTTAATTACAGGCTGAGCAAGTGCAGAATGGTGGTAGAATGTGCATTTGGCAGGCTTAAGGCGAGATGGCAATGCTTCTTACTCGCTCAGATCTTAGCCAAACCAATATCCCCTTTGTCATTGCTGCTTGCTGTGTGCTCCACAATCTCTGTGAGAGCAAGGGGGAGGTCTTTATAGCGGGGTGGGAGACTGAGGTAAACCACCTGGCCGCTGATTATGCGCAGCCAGACACCAGGGCAATTAGAAGATCACACCAGGATGCTGTGCGCATCAGAGAAGCACTGAAAAGTAGCTTCCTCATGGGCCAGGGTACAGTTTGAATGCTGATTTTCCTTTCAATTGATTGCTGCCCTCCCCGTCTATGCAGTGTTGCTGCTGCAAGATACTTTCCCTGCAGCATTCCTCAACTGCTTGCTTAGGTTACTTGCGAGAGCTGTCCATTGAAAAACATATAATTCTGTATTTCCCAATTATTACCTACCTCCACCATTAGCTGCTTCCGTCTGCTGCCAGGCACCGTACCTGCAACCTTCCTTAACTGCTTTTTTATTGAAAATAAAGTTACTATTATTTGTTAAAAGAATTGTGTTCTTTATTTAAAATCAGACCCTTTCAGCAATCAAGCATCATGCTTGTTGTTACAGTACTGTGCATGAAATTTCATAACTCAGCGTTCTATGGGGGACGGAGCGAGGGAGGTTTGGAGGAAGGGGGAGGGAGGTTGGAAAGAAGAAAGTGCATCAGAGAAGACAGAACAAGAATTCTCATGGACCAGGGTACGGTATGGCTGCTTTCTTTGTTTTCCCTTTATTACCCATATCCCCAATTGTCAAATCCTGATGCTGATAACTAGCTTCCGTGCAGCTTTCCAAAGCTGCTTGCTTTACTTCATTACCAAACTACAGTCACACTGCCTTAATAGCATGACCTGAGAGTAAAAATAGGCAAAAGTGCCATGGGAGAAGTTTGGATCATTAGAGGAGGGAAAAAACAGGACACAAAGGGCTTTTCAATTTAATGAAAGCCTTCTGGTTGGAGTGTCCGCAGCAGTGGAGGGGGCTGGTGCAGAGAGCCTTCCCCCACGCTTTCTTACACGCCTGGTTCTGGAAGGTGTGGGACAGGGTGAGTACTGAGGGAGGTTATACACGGGCTGTAGGGGCATTCTGAAACCACGGAGCTCTTGCAGCATATCGCGGAGGATGTCAGTCTGATCACGAAGAAGATCCACAGTTGCTGCTCGCCAGCGCTGATCTTCCTGCCACCTGACATCATTTTTGGCGTCCCTCCTGTCTTCGCGTTGGTCCCTCCTGTCTTCGCGTTGACTGGCAGCCTCCCTGTACTTTGCGACCAATTGTTTCCAGTCCCCCTGCTGAACTCTCTCTGTACGGGTTACTGCCATAATTTCGGTGAACATGTCCTCACGCGTCCTCCTTTTCCTCAGTCTTCTTATGATACCCCCCCCACGTAGAGGAGAAGCGAGAGGGAGGCTGGAGAAATGTGCAGCTGTGTGTGGGGGGGTGGGGATTGGAAAGAGTGATAAAAGAATCATAAGAGACACATTTCACACAACAATGCATACAGTCTTTCTCCTCACTGACCTGTGCCTGTTACCGAAGCTTGAACATGTTACTTTACCACAAGGTCGCCTTAGGATTCCTTTAATACTTATTGCTTGTGGCTGAGGACAGAGATTTCTGCTCAGACGCAGGTCAGGGGAGCACACAGACCGTGTCCGGAGAAAATGGTAAGTTAATAATGGCTAGTAATCCCTGTAGTAGATTGTACTGTCAGGTAGCATGAACGGAGCAAAGTGCCTTAAGGAACAACATTGCTTTCTTTTCTTAAGCCATGGACAGGGACATGCTACCACTTCCCTCCCACTTGTGCTGCACTTCACAGTACGCATGAAATCCATGTACCTCACCCCATACCCCCTCTACCATGGCGACAAATTGCCGTGAGTCATGATGGCCAAGTGCAGGATGAATCCGCCCTGTTACAATGGAGACTTTTCTAAAAACCACCTCATGGGTCACTGTTTTAGGAAAGGTTTTTAATCTACTTGGTCAGTGACTCTAAGTACAGGTAGTGATTTGAAGCACCCAGTAAAAAAGGCTTACATTAAACCGAAGCTTTTATTAAAAGAAATTACACTCACCAGAGGACGGTCCCTCAGCTTCATCTTCTGGAGTACTGCCTTGAGATGGCTGGCAGGGAACCTCAGTAAGGGTGAGGAAAAGATCCTGGCTGTTTGGGGGGATAAAATGCTCTGTGCTCTCTGCTGGAGCCTCCTCCTCTTGGTCCTCATCATACTGATCATCGCCATCAAATAAATCTTCCGTAGTGGCAGGAATCACGACGCCCACCTCTGAATCCACAGACAAGGGGGGGTTCGTCGTTGCGCTGTTCCCCAATATTGCGTTAAGCTCGTCGTAGAACCGGCATGTTTTGGGGGCAGAGCCTGACCTGCCCTTTGCTGCTTTGGTCTTCTGATACGCCTGTCTGAGCTCTTTCACTTTCACTCGGCACTGTAACGAGTCCCTGGTATGTCCCCTCTCCTGCATGGCATTAGAAATTTTTTCAAAGGTTTTCTCATTTCGTCTGCTCGAGCGCAGTTCTGAAAGCACTGACTCTTCTCCCCATACAGCTATCAGATCGAGTAACTCCTGTGTGCTCCATGCTGGAGCTCTTTTCCTATTTTCAGGAGACTGCATTCTTCTCTCTGCTGCTGAGAGCTCCACGCTGTGCAAGCAGGAAATGGAATTTCAAAGTTCCCGGGGCTTTTCCTGTTTACCTGGCCAGCAGTAGAGTATCTTTACCTGTGTAGAGTGGCCACTAGAGCACTGTGGGATACGTCCCGGAGGCCATTAACTTCGATGTCCGTCCACACTATCATAAAATCGATTTTAAAAAATCGATTTTGGGGTTACTCCTCTCGTTTAGATGGAGTTCCAAAATCGATTTTAGGGACCCTTAAAATCGATTTTATGCACTCTGTAGTGTGGACAGTTACAGCTTTAAATCGATTTAGAGCTCTTAAAATCGATTTAAAGCTCTAGTCTGGACCTGCCCCTGTACAATGTAAATGCAAACCTGCTAGTTGGTCAAGAAGTGCACTTTTACACTAGAAGGTGTAAATGGCTGCTATAAAATAGGTCTTTGATCTATAGACAATCACAGACTTGGTTAAAGCCCGTGGGCATGCTAACCAATCTTCTTTCAGACTAAATTGGTGGAGCAATTAAACCCATTTTCTGTATGGGTAGCTGGAAACAATAGAAGCCACCACTCAAGTAATTAATCCACATGGCAAGGCCTGATCAGAAGCTTAGCTAAACTGTGCGGGCAGAGTCTAGGATTGCCAACATTGTATTTCAAAAGTGCAGAACTGTTTTCTTAGCAACTCTATGGGGGAGGAGTTCCATGTACCCAGGAGGTCCAGAGGTGAGGTGCCTAGTAGCACAGGGAGTGAGGGGGTACTAACCATGTGGCAGTTGAGAAAATCTTCCACTCAGGGCTTAAATTCTCAGAGATTATTTCCTGGAGCCCCCCACTCCCCTTGTCCCATTTGGGGCTCCAGCTATGGGGTGGGGTCTCAGGGCTTTAGCTCTGTGGGGGAGGAGGGAGGAAAGAAGGGTGTGCCACCAGGGTTTGCCACCCCAGACTAGGGCCACTTGGAGGGGATAGGGGGAAGGAGGGCTGTTTGGTCTGGGCCTCAAGCTCAAATGAGGCCTCAAATTTAGCCACTAGTTAATTTTTTGGCATTTGATAAGTTTTGCAACTTGTTTTTATGCGCATCCCTTAGACCAAAATGTGACACACTCTCTCAGCTTAGAGCTGCAAATTTAAGCAAATAAGAGATGCGATTTTGTAAAAGACATAATTTTTTTGTTAACTGATACAGATTTTGTCATATTAAAGAGTTAAAATGTTCATAAATATTAATAAAAATGTATTGGTTCTGATGATACAAGATTAGACTGTGATGAATGTGTCCTTTCAGATCAACTGAATATATAAACAAACCACTACTAGGGGCTGGTGCTGGATGAAGTGCGTGTTGAAAGGTAGAGAATTGTTACATTTTAGTTTTAGTTTAGTTACTTTATAGTTTTACACCTAGTTTACTAAGGAATTATTTATGTGTGAGAAATCCTCATTATTGTCTTCATATGGTAGCTAAAAGAGGTGACTGGTTGGTTGGTTGAGCCCTAGCTTGGTAGCTTGGCCATCATTATTGGAAGGTAACGTAATAATAAAACTGGCTTTGCATAATGATATTTTTAATATGTTAAAATATGGGATAAAAGACATCCCGTACTGATTTAGTATGGGACAGGCTATTTTTTATTTAATAAAGGACATTCCTTGTAATATGTGACTTTTTGCAAACCTAAAGCAGATGGGTTCCCTGAGTGCAAATGACCAGGCCAATGGATTGTTTGATAAGCTGTGTGTGAGAGGGAGAACCAGGAAAAAAAAAATAAAAGCCAAAGGAGGGGGAGAGCATGTCTGAGCATGGCCATGAGAGATAGCAGAGATATACATTAACTCCCTGGGGACATGGAACTCACTGGAGAGGCAGCAGGCTTGGAATTAGCAAGTAAAGAATCTGCCTATTGTGTTTCTACTGTGTTCAGGGAAATAGCTCTTCATGTACATTCTTTGTAAATAAACGATCACACCAAAGAATGTATGCTGATATAATCCATTTTTCATCCTAACAGAAACAATCACGCTAGACCTCAAATACTGGATAACAGCCTGAGCAAAAAGGGTAACAGCACCACCCTTCTTTCATGATCTAGCCCAAGGCACTGGTACCAGGCTTCATCCTGACCCTTCAATCTACTCTCAGGTCTGTGTGTAAATCCCAAAAAGTTGTGTTGTAAAATGCTCTACGTTTTCCTTAGAAAAAATGAGTAAATAGGATCATCTACTTTTGCATTCCTTTTCTGCCTTTCCTCATTGCTTTGAATAGAAATACTAGACAACTTTCAGACATACAAAGATTTTTTTGTATATTAAAAAGTTATTGACAACAGGCACATGCACCCCTTCAGGAGGAAGCAGAAGTCTTATAACCATCTGATATTTAACTTTTATTATGGAATCTTAGACATTAAAAATGGAAAAATCTCTGGGTCATCAAATCAATCTTCTGCCAATTCAGGCTTGTCCTCCAGTAATATCTAATCTAATCTCTCTCTCTCTCTCTCTCTATCTTTTGTTTAGCCAAATTTTAAATGAATCTGCTATTGAGGCTTCTACCACTTCTTTTCAGAGACTACCTTTTAATCTTCTTATGGAGAGATGCATCATATCTCCATAGTTAAGGTCAAACAGATTGTCAGCAAATTTTTCTGTCTTTGTTCCGTTTCATCCTATTATCACTAGCTGTACACATTATCATGTAATCTAAACCCATTTAGCTTAAAACATCTAAATCAATTACACTTCAATGCCATTTCTCTTTCAACTAATTGTAGATAGCTTTTATATCACCATAATAATATACACACTATGTATATTTGTTCTTTTAATCTTTTTTTTCATATGTCAGTCCCTTCAGCTCATTAATATTTTTTGCTGCTGTTCTCCTAATTGTCTTAGTACAGACATTGCAGCTGAATCAGATAAACCAAAGATTATGAGAAGGAATGGTACATGAAACATGTAAGAAGACATAATATGTGTGACTGCATCTTGGTCATTACTAGCAAAATTAAATGTTATTAAATAATTCCTTTAAAAATATTTAATGGCTACACAAACATCACTAAAGGATGCACAGTTAATTGCTATTATTCTCTCTCTCTGTTATACTGCTTTTTGGTAAAAACCTGTACTGTAACACAGAATGAATCTGAGCTGCTAGAGCTCAAGCATTCCATGCATTTCTTGGGATTTTTGGATATTCAGAATCTTTTTCAAAATGTTTTGAATAGTACAGAAGATGGTCAGGGATGCCACTCCATGCTCTGGGTGTCCCTAAACCTCTGACTGCTGGGAGCTGGGACTGGATGGACCATTGGTCTGTCCCAGTATGGCCATACTTATGTTCTTATACCTAAGCACCAAGTCTGAAATATCTACAATCCAAAGAACAACAGATTTAGAGCCTTCTGAGGTAAATTATTTGAGTTCCATGCATTTTAGGTATTTGTGTGTCTTTCAGATCCTACCATATCTTTTCTGGCTGA
This sequence comes from Gopherus flavomarginatus, assembly GCF_025201925.1. Lineage (NCBI taxonomy): Eukaryota > Metazoa > Chordata > Testudines > Testudinidae > Gopherus > Gopherus flavomarginatus. The sequence continues at coordinate 207,633,767 of NC_066618.1, forward strand.
ACATTAAAGATTCCATAACCCTTTTTGTAAGAACAAGGAACTGACCCTGTGACCTTTCAAAATGTTTTCCTCTCATGCAGCATGCTGTGCACCATTTCTCTGCCTGTCTGCAACCTTCCACTATAGTATGGTTTTTATAATTGTAAACTGCTTTGGTCTTTTGGGATAAAAAGGTTCTATATAAATGCAAACTATTAATATGATTTTAACTGATTTTCCCATTAAAACTTTTCTTTCTATAGTTTTTAAAATGTGCATTTTTTGGCCAAATTTCCACAAACAAATCTTCAAATTTGAAACTAGTTGAACAAAATGTTTTAAAAATTGGAAAATATACATAAGTATAAAGACACTGCAAACTCCTTCAGAGATGGTAAGCTTCGTCAGAGAAAAACCATATCTCCTACCTGTTCTGTCTACTCCAAAGCTCCATATGCAGGTAAAATCCTCTAGGGACTAGGGGCCATATTTTTAAAGCTATTTAGGTGCCTAAAGATACAGAAACTGGGATATTCAAAAACACATAGGTACCTAACTGTGGTGCCATTGCATCTTTAGAGAGACAAGGTGGGTGAGGTTACACAGAGCTCTTTGTAAGGTCACTGTGTAAACTCAAAAGTTTATCTCTCTCACCAACAGAAGTTGGTCCAATAAGACATATTATCCATAGGTGCTGAGTCCATGGGTGCTCCGAACACCCCCCAGCACATTAGAAAGTTGGCGCCAGTGATATTACCTCACCTATCTTGTCTCCCTAATATCGTGAGACCAATATGGCTATAAGTACCCTGAACATTTTCAGAGTGGTAGCTGTGTTAGTCTGTATCAGCAAAAACAACAAGGAGTCCTTGTGGCAGCTTATGCCCAAATAAATTTCTTAGTCTCTAAGGTGCCACAAGGACTCTTTGTTGTTTTTACCCTGCACATTGCATCTTTAGGCACCGAAATGCTTTTAAAACTCTGGTTCCAGGTGTCATAAACAGATAGCTAAGGGTTAATGTCTCTTTCACCTGAAGCACCTGACCAGAGGACCAATCAGGAAACCGGATTTTTTCAACTCTGGGTGGAGGGAAGTTTGTGTCTGAGTCTTTTGTCTGTCTTCCTGCTTTCTCTGAGCTTTGGAGAAGTAGTTTCTACTTTCTAGTCTTCTGTTTCTAAGTGTAAGGACAAAGAGATCAGATAGTAAGTTCTATGGTTTCTTTTCTTTGGTATTTGCATGAATATAAGTGCTGGAGTGCTTTGATTTGTATTCTTTTTGAATAAGGCTGTTTATTCAATATTCTTTTAAGCAATCGACCCTGTATTGTATCATCTTAATACAGAGAGACCACTTGTACTTATTTTTCTTTCTTTTTATATAAAGCTTTCTTTTAGGACCTGTTGGAGTTTTTCTTTACTTCAGGGAAATTAAGTCTGTACTCACCAGGGAATTGGTGGGAGGAAGAAATCAGGGGAGATCTGTGTGTTGGATTGCTAGCCTGATTTTGCATTCCCTCTGGGGGAATAGGAAAGTACTTTTGTTTCCAGGACTGGGAACAGAGAGGGGGGAAGGGAAAAAGGATTATTTCCCTTTGTTGTGAGACTCAAGGGATTTGGGTCTTGGGGTCCCCAGGGAAGGTTTTTCAGGGGGACCAGAGTGCCCCAAAACACTCTAATTTTTTGGGTGGTGGCAGCAGGTACCAGGTCCAAGCTGGTAACTAAGCTTGGAGGTTTTCATGCTAACCCCCATATTTTGGACGCTAAGGTCCAAATCTGGGACTAAGGTTATGATATGGTGGCAGCGGTGGGATATAGACAGAATCCAGAAGCCAGTAGGAATATTATATTTTTCTTTTCTCTGCTAAGGGCTTTTTAGCAGAGAGAAACAGTTTGGTTTTAAAAGGGAACCAGAGAGAATTTTTTTTTCTGCTCTCTCTGGCAGTTTGTGGCTTGCATGTTAAGCAAGAAGCCATTACCAGACTGTTAAGGGTCTTTTGTCATGCAATAGCCCTCCCATTAGGAGGCAAGTTCCAGCACTATAGGCATGCAAATAAAGTGGTTTTTCTGGTTTACTTTCATTGAACATTAGCTAGAGAGAGAAAGGGAAAAAAGCACTGTTGCTAGGCAGACTTCAGGAGGCAACAGAGAACCTGCAGTGCAGAAGATAAACACCGGAGGGCACCCCAACCCAAGAAAACAGGAACCATGACTTCTAAGGCAAAAATTGAGGCCGAAGAACAATTCAGAGAAGCTGAACACAGGCGACAACTGAAAATAAAACAAAAAGAGATGGAGATGAAAGAAAGAGAAGAACAGATCAAAGAGGCAGCCTACCAAAGAGAACAGGCAGCCTACCAAAGAGAACAGGCAGCCAAAGAGGCAGCCAAAGAGGCAGCACACAAAAGAAAACTAGAAGAAGAAGAGGTGGCCTACCGAAGGAAACAAGCAGAAGAAGAGTTGGCCCACAGAAGGAAGCAAGAAGAAGAAGAGGCGGCCCACCGCCGAGACATGGAAAAACACCAAAAAGAAATGGAAAAACAACAAAAAGAAATGGAAAAACAACAAAAAGAGAATGAAGAGAAGGAAAAACAGAGAAAACATGAACTGGACTTGGCAAAAGCTGGGCTGCCTGTGCCAGCCAACCCTAACAACCCGGCGCCAAATATTGCTCCACAGCACAGGAAATTTCCCACCTACAAGGCAGGTGATGACACCGAGGCCTTCTTGGAAAATTTTGAAAGAGCCTGTCTTGGGTACAGCATTCCCGAAGACCAGTACATGGTAGAATTGAGGTCACAGCTCAGTGGACCTTTAGCAGAGGTGGCAGCTGAAATGCCTAAGCAGCAAATGAATGACTATAAACTTTTTCAAACCAAGGCCAGATACAGAATGGGGATAACCCCAGATCATGCCCGTCGGCGTTTCAGAACCCAAAAGTGGAAACCAGAGGTGTCATTTCCCAAACACGCCTACTACATTGCAAAAAACTATGAGGCCTGGATAACAGGAAACAACATTCAAACCTTGGAAGAACTGAACCTCCTCATACAAATGGAGCAGTTCTTGGATGGTGTTCCTGAAGACATCACACGGTACATACAAGATGGAAATCCCAAAGATATCGCTGAGGCGGGGGAGATTGGAGCCAAATGGATGGAACTGGCAGAAAGCAAGAAAGCTACTGTCAAGGGGAACGATTACCCCAGGGGGCACACAGACCATAAACCCTACAACCGAGGACAGCCAAAGACCCCACATACCACCCAAGTAAAGCCACAGATACCCTACCCTTCAACCTCACCAGTCTCCAGTAACTCACCTCGGCCCAGTGACCCATCAGATGGAAGATGCTTTAAGTGTAATGAACTGGGACATATCAAGGCCAACTGTCCCAAGAACACCATGCGAGTGCAATTCATTACACCACCATCACACCAAAGATCCCCAGGCCCGGATGCCTCTCAAATACCCTTGGAGCGAAGGGAAAATTTGAGAGTGGGCGGAAAGAAGGTTACTGCGTGGAGAGACACGGGGGCACAAGTGTCAGCTATCCACCAATCCTTCGTTGACCCCAAATTCATCAACCCAAAGGCCAAAGTTACAATTTACCCCTTCATGTCACAAGCTGTAGACTTGCCTACAGCTCAACTGCCTGTCCAGTACAAAGGCTGGTCAGGAATGTGGACTTTTGCAGTCTATGACAATTATCCTATCCCCATGCTACTGGGGGAAGACTTGGCCAACCAGGTGAGGCGGGCCAAGAGAGTGGGAATGGTTACACGTAGCCAAACCAGGCAAGCTTCCAGACCCATTCCTGTTCCTGAGCCGTCCACAGAGGCCCCGTCTGTGTTACCAGAGACCCAGACAGAGGTAGTGGACCCGGATTCCATGCCTACCACTGAAACAGCCACAGCACCTCCAGTCCCAGGCCCGGAACTGGAACAGCAACCAGCACCAGCAAGTGCAACCCCATCTTCAAACTCAACGCCAGAGGGCGCCGGCAAGCCAGAACTGGCAGAAGCAAAAGACAGCCATACCCAAAAGGCTCAGCCAGAGCCTGAAATACCCTCAGGTGCACCAGCGGAGAGCGGTTCACCAGCAACGGAAACAACCCCATCACCTACATCGCTTCCAGAGGGACCAAGCCCAAGTCCACAGTCTGAGGAAGAACTGGTGACCCCAGCCTCAAGGGAACAGTTCCAGACTGAGCAGGAAGCAGATGACAGCCTTCAGAAAGCTTGGGCGGCGGCACGGAGCACCCCACCGCCTCTCAGCTCTTCTAATCGATCCCGGTTTGTTATAGACCAAGGACTTTTATACAAGGAAATTCTTTCTGGTGGACACCGGGAAGAATGGCAGCCGCAAAAAACAGTTGGTGGTTCCAACTAAGTACCGGGGGAAGCTCTTAAGCTTAGCCCATGATCATCCCAGTGGCCATGCTGGGGTGAACAGAACCAAGGACCGGTTGGGGAAGTCCTTCCACTGGGAGGGGATGGGCAAAGACGTTGCCAAGTATGTCCGGTCTTGTGAGGTATGCCAAAGAGTGGGAAAGCCCCAAGACCAGGTCAAGGCCCCTCTCCAGCCACTCTCCATAATTGAGGTCCCATTTCAGCGAGTAGCTGTGGATATTCTGGGCCCTTTCCCAAAAAAGACGCCCAGAGGAAAGCAGTACGTACTGACTTTAGTGGACTTTGCTACCCGATGGCCGGAAGCAGTAGCTCTAGGCAACACCCGGGCTAACACTGTGTGCCTGGCCTTAACAGACATCTTTGCCAGGGTAGGTTGGCCCTCCGACATCCTTACAGATTCAGGGTCTAATTTCCTGGCAGGGACCATGGAAAAACTGTGGGAAACTCATGGGGTGAATCACTTGGTTGCCACCCCATACCACCATCAAACCAATGGCCTGGTGGAAAGGTTCAATGGAACTTTGGGGGCCATGATACGAAAATTCATCAACGAATTCTCCAATAATTGGGACCTAGTGTTGCAGCAGTTGCTGTTTGCCTACAGGGCTGTACCACATCCCAGTTTAGGGTTTTCACCATTTGAACTTGTGTATGGTCACGAGGTTAAGGGGCCATTACAGTTGGTGAAGCAACAATGGGAGGGGTTTACGCCTTCTCCAGGAACTAACATTCTGGACTTTGTAAGCAACCTACAAAGCACCCTCCGACACTCTTTAGCCCTTGCTACAGAGAACCTAAAGGATGCTCAAGAAGAGCAAAAGGCCTGGTATGACAGACATGCCAGAGAACGTTCCTTCACGGTAGGAGACCAGGTTATGGTCTTGAAGGCGCAACAGGCCCATAAGATGGAAGCATCATGGGAAGGGCCATTCACGGTCCAAGAGCGCCTGGGAGCTGTAAACTACCTCATAGCATTTCCCAATTCCTCCCTAAAGCCTAAAGTGTACCATGTTAATTCTCTCAAGCCTTTTTATTCCAGAGACTTACAGGTTTGTCAGTTTACAGTCCAGGGAGATGATGCTGAGTGGACTGACGGTGTCTACTACGACGGGAAAAAAAACGGTGGCGTGGAAGAGGTGAACCTCTCAACCACCCTGGAACGTCTGCAGCGGCAACAAATCAAGGAGCTGTGCACTAGCTTCGCCCCATTGTTCTCAGCCACCCCAGGACGGACTGAACGGGCATACCACTCCATTGATACAGGTAATGCTCACCCAATCAGAACCCCACCCTACCGAGTGTCTCCTCATGCCCAAGCTGCAATAGAACGGGAGATCCAGAACATGCTACAGATGGGTATAATCCGCTCATCTACCAGTGCATGGGCATCTCCAGTGGTTCTGGTACCCAAACCAGATGGGGAAATACGCTTTTGCGTGGACTACCGTAAGCTAAATGCTGTAACTCGTCCGGACAACTATCCAATGCCACGTACCGATGAGCTATTGGAAAAGTTGGGACGTGCCCAGTTCATCTCTACAATAGACTTAACCAAGGGGTACTGGCAAGTACCGCTAGATGAACCTGCCAAGGAGAGGTCAGCATTCGTCACCCATGCAGGGGTGTATGAGTTCAATGTCCTTCCTTTCGGCCTTCGAAATGCACCCGCCACCTTCCAGAGGCTGGTAGATGGTCTACTAGCTGGACTGGGAGAATTTGCAGTTGCCTACCTCGATGATGTGGCCATTTTTTCAGACTCCTGGCCCGAACACCTACTACACCTGGAAAAGGTCTTTGAGCGCATCAGGCAGGCAGGACTAACTGTTAAGGCCAAAAAGTGTCAAATAGGCCAAAACAGAGTGACTTACCTGGGGCACCAGGTGGGTCGAGGAACCATAAACCCCCTACAGGCCAAGGTGGATGCTATCCAAAAGTGGCCTGTCCCACGGTCCAAGAAGCAGGTCCAATCCTTCTTAGGCTTGGCCGGATACTACAGGCGATTTGTACCCCACTACAGCCAAATCGCTGCCCCACTGACCGACCTGACCAAAAAGACCCAGCCAAATGCAGTTAAGTGGACTGATGAGTGTCAAAAGGCCTTTACCCAACTTAAGGCAACGCTCATGTCTGACCCTGTGCTCAGGGCCCCGGATTTTGACAAGCCATTCCTAGTAACAACAGATGCATCTGAGCGTGGTATAGGAGCAGTGCTCATGCAGGAAGCAACAGATCACAACTTCCATCCTGTCGTGTTTCTCAGCAAGAAACTGTCTGAGAGGGAAAGTCACTGGTCAGTCAGTGAAAAGGAATGCTATGCCATTGTGTACGCCCTGGAAAAGCTACGCCCATATGTTTGGGGACGGCGGTTCCAACTACAAACTGACCATGCTGCACTAAAGTGGCTTCATACTGCCAAGGGGAACAACAAGAAACTTCTTCGTTGGAGTTTAGCTCTCCAAGATTTTGATTTTGAAATTCAACACATCACAGGAGCTTCTAATAAAGTTGCTGATGCACTCTCCCGTGAGAGTTTCCCAGAATTCAGTAGTTAAAAAGTGTTCTTAAAATGTAGAAGTCTGTTAGTTATATACTTAGGAGTATATGTAAAGGTGTATGTGTTGTATTAATCTGTTTATTTTCAAGTTCTAGAAGGAAATCGCCGCCAGTGAGCTTCCCCACTGTCTGCAATTTGGGGGGCGTGTCATAAACAGATAGCTAAGGGTTAATGTCTCTTTCACCTGAAGCACCTGACCAGAGGACCAATCAGGAAACCGGATTTTTTCAACTCTGGGTGGAGGGAAGTTTGTGTCTGAGTCTTTTGTCTGTCTTCCTGCTTTCTCTGAGCTTTGGAGAAGTAGTTTCTACTTTCTAGTCTTCTGTTTCTAAGTGTAAGGACAAAGAGATCAGATAGTAAGTTCTATGGTTTCTTTTCTTTGGTATTTGCATGAATATAAGTGCTGGAGTGCTTTGATTTGTATTCTTTTTGAATAAGGCTGTTTATTCAATATTCTTTTAAGCAATCGACCCTGTATTGTATCATCTTAATACAGAGAGACCATTTGTACTTATTTTTCTTTCTTTTTATATAAAGCTTTCTTTTAGGACCTGTTGGAGTTTTTCTTTACTTCAGGGAAATTAAGTCTGTACTCACCAGGGAATTGGTGGGAGGAAGAAATCAGGGGAGATCTGTGTGTTGGATTGCTAGCCTGATTTTGCATTCCCTCTGGGGGAATAGGAAAGTACTTTTGTTTCCAGGACTGGGAACAGAGAGGGGGGAAGGGAAAAAGGATTATTTCCCTTTGTTGTGAGACTCAAGGGATTTGGGTCTTGGGGTCCCCAGGGAAGGTTTTTCAGGGGGACCAGAGTGCCCCAAAACACTCTAATTTTTTGGGTGGTGGCAGCAGGTACCAGGTCCAAGCTGGTAACTAAGCTTGGAGGTTTTCATGCTAACCCCCATATTTTGGACGCTAAGGTCCAAATCTGGGACTAAGGTTATGATAGCAGGTCTGCCAGTTTTAGGGATGTTTTGCATCGTGGAAGTGCAGACCAGGGTTGGTGCTTATCTTTTCCAAGTTGCTGCTGCAGTTTTAAAGCAGCACTCCCTATTTGCACAAAGGGAGATGTGAAAAGATTTGGCAGATAGGGAATTAACTTGGGGCTGGAAGCTGTATTTTTTTATTATTAAATCAGAAACTTAAGCAGTACACATGTAATGCAGAGCTTAGGTGGAATAGATGTCATTTGATGGATAAATTTTATCAAAGTAGCTTTATGTAGCTATTAGGTAGCTATTAAATAATGTTTATTTTTAATCCGTGAGCAAGAGGAACACTATGCAGATGATGCACAGAGCATCAGTCTAAGAATAAATCAAGGAACTTTTAGACAAAAAACCCAGATGATCCTACTCTTTAGAAATTTCACAGCAAACTTTTAATCAGCTTTGAAGAAATGTAAGCAAAGATTCACATTCAACACTTAATAAATGTGGTCAATATATAATTTAAAGACAGTACAACATCCTTTTGCCCTGGAAAAGTGTATTTCTTATTTGGAGATACAAGGTGGGTGAGGTAATATATTTTATTGGACGGAACTGCTCTTGGTGAAAGCGACAAGCTTTCTTATTTATATAATTTTGATTTCACTCTGACTTAACTCAAACATTGCCAATGATTTCTATTTGGTGTCACTAGGGAATACTAAATAGCATTGTTGAGAACAAAACCAAACCCTCTAGGTGATAGATTGGTGCTTTCTATGTACTGTATTAGTTTCCCTCCAGTGGTTGTTACGAGTAACAAGTCCAGCTTTGAAGAGGTTCAATTGTGTACTATGTGTGTATCCCACGTAAGTATGTTATGAAAAATTATACCTGTGAAACCCCAAGGAAAATAGTAAGGTTATACAGATGTAAATTCAGAATGTATTCAATTACCATTTAAGTGCAATATTTCCTTCTGAACATTCCTGTCCTAAATCTACAGCAATCCATCACTATTATTCAACAAAACTACCATTAGTGACAAACTCCATATTTTGGAGATGTCTCTGATACTTTTAACTGTGCAAAAAATAAAATTGGGCAAGAAGGAGAACCATTGTCTTGTACACATTTTTTTGGAAGAAATACAAATGTACTAAAAATTGTGATTAATCGTGCAATTAACCACACTGTTAAACAATAATAGAATACCATTTAATTAAATATTTTGGATATTTTCTACATTTTCAAATATATTGATTTCAGTTACAACACAGAATACAAAGTGTACAGTGCTCACTTTATATTTATTTTTGATTATAAATATTTGTGCTGTAAAACCAAAAGAAATAGTTTTTTTTTTCAATTAACCTCATACAAGTACTGTAGTGCAATCTCTTTATCATTAAAGTTGAACTTACAAATGTAGAATTACGAACAAAAAAAAACTGCATTCATAAAACAATGTAAAACTTTAGAGCCTACAAGTCCACTCAGTCCTACTTCTTGTTCAGCTAGTCACTCAGACAAACAAGTTTGTTTACATTTGCCGGAGATAATGCTGCTTGTTTCTTGTTTACAATGTTACCTGAAAGTGGTACTAGACATTCTCATGGCACTGTTGTAGCTGGCGTTGCAAGATATTTACGTGTCAGATGAACTAAAGATTCATATGTCCCTTCATCTTCAACCACCATTCCAGAGGACATGCGTCCATGCTGATGATGGGTTCTGCTTGATAACAATCCAAAGCAGTGCAGACCGACGCATGTTCACTTTCATCATCTGAGTCAGATGCCATCAGCAGAAGGTTAATTTTCTTTTTTGATGGTTTGGGTTCTGTAGTTTCCGCATCAGAGTGTTACTCTTTTAAGACTTCTGAAAGCATGCTCCACACCTCGTCTCTCTCAGATTTTGGAAGGCACTTCAGATTCTTATATCTTGGGTTGAGTGCTGTAGCTATCTTTAGAAATCTCACATTGGTATCTTCTTTGCATTTTGTCAGATATGCAGTGATAGTGTTCTTAAAACAAACCACATGTGCTGGGTCATCATCCGAGACTGCTATAATATGAAATATATGGCAGAATGTGGGTAAAACAGAGCAGGAAACACACTATTGTCCCCCAAGGAGTTCAGTCAAATTTTAATTAACACATTATTTTTTTAACAAGCATCATCAGCAGGGAAGCATGTCCTCTGGAATGCTAGCTGAAGCATGAAGGGGCATATGAATGTTTAGCATATCTGGCACATAAATACCTTGCAATTCCAGCTACATAAGTGCCATGCTAACACCTGTTCTTACTTTTAGGTGACATTGTAAGTAAGAAGCCAGTGACATTATCTCTTGTAAATGTAAACAAACTTGTTTGTCTTAGTGATTGGCTGAATAAGAAATAGGACTGAGTGGACTTGTAGGCTCTAAAGTTTTACATTGTTTTGCTTTTTAGTGCAGTTATGTAACAAAAAAAAATCTACATTTGTAGTTGCACTTTCACAATAAAGAGATTGCATTATGGTACTTGTATGAGGTGAATTGAAAAATACAATTTCTTTTGTTTATCATTTTTACAGTGCAAATATTTTTAATAAAAATAATAATATAAAGTGAGCATTGTAACTTTGTATTCTGTGTTTTAATTTAAATCAATATATTTAAAAATATAGAAAAACATTCAAGAATAGTTAATAAATTTCAATTGGTATTCTATTGTTTAACAGTATGATTAAAACTGTGATCAATCCTGATTAATTTTTTAAATTGCGATTGTTTTGAGTTAATCACATGAATTAACTGCGATTAATTGAGAGCCCTACTAAAAAGTGGTAAACTCTGTAAGGCTCATCATTAAGGGACCTGTTTTCCTTACAACTCCCAGCGACACTCATGAAAGTTGCACATACAATTCAAGGGGAATATATCCTGTGTCCCTGACTTGTTTGATTTCTTTATTGTTCATTAGTTTTGATTTAAAAGGAAGTTTTTGAAAGTTATTTTCTCTGTTCTTCTACAGAAATCAGATTTTTTTTGTTTTATTTGTTCTTGAGGAAACAAAAAAATGTTCTCTGAAAAATATTCTGAGAAAAACTGAAAAATCTCAAATCTTGCTTAGCCCTCAGGGATATCCTGGTGAATTTGTGCAGTTACATTATGCATATCTGGGGAGGGATCAAGATAGCTGTGCCCCACTTTGTGCTTCCTGGGTTCTGGAGCTTTCTAGGTAGTGGACACATCCTCAGGCTCTAACTCATGAGTCCTCAGCAGTCCACAGTGAAGCTGTCTCGCAACCCAGAACAGTTGAAGTACAGTATACATTGGCCACATCTCTTCTGTACACTGAACTACCCCCAGCCTTTAGTAGTTCAACATGTGTTGCACTCAGTGGTGCCAGCGCTCAGGAATTTAACAAATAGTTTGATTTTAGGCCATGCTAGAGCACAATATAGGAAGAAACTTTACCTTTTGGCAATTTTAGAACTGCTCACGGCAGAACCCTCTCCAACTGGCTGCCTTCCCCACTTCCTGCCTCTGGGAAAGGACTGCCACTCACTGCTATGGGAGGAGACAGTTTCTCTTTCACACACACACTTACTGCCCTCTGAAGCCCAGAGAACTTTTGGGATTGGAAAGAGGGGAAGAGAGAGCAGCTGATACTATTTTCACTAGAAGGAAGCAAGGGGAAGAAAAAGCCCAGCAACTCAACTTCCTCTCTCCCTTTCCCTCTTCCAGTGCTACAACCCCAGGCCTGGGAAGGAGGACAAGCCCTCTTGGAGCTGTCCTCTCCTCAGGCCTAGGAGGGTAAAGAATCTCCAGAGCTGCAGGAGGAGCAAAGGCATGCTAGGCGAAAGAGGGTGCAGAACTCATTGTGTAGCCAAGTGGGCAGATTTGGTGTGGGGCTGGGGCATCTGAGAGGGCTGTCAGGGGCACAAACATTAATTAATTTGAAGCCAGGGTTCTAGAGCTGATGTGGGAGATGGGACACAACATTAAGTGACATGGGGATACAGTGCCCAAAATCATATTGGCCTTAGGCAGGGCGAGTTAAAAAAAAAAATCAAAGACACTTCAAAACCCTATTTCATTTTAAAAAATAATCTGATGATATTTTGGGGTCTGACTCATGATTTTTTAACTAAGTGGTGTGTGGGCAGGGAAGTAAATGTATACTGACCTTTGTATTAACCTTTGTAACCCTGAGCAATGTCAGATGACTGGGGCCTGGGAAGTAAAAGTCAGTCTCTTACCAGCACACTTGTGTCACACGCTGTGTTACAGCGATGAGGTGAATTTAGAATGAATTACCTCCTAGGATGCATCTACACTACAACATTTTTTTACCTGTTAGTAGTAGGTTCATCAACTGGGTAGTACCTTGTTAGTGGTTCACTGGTGGTAGCATGGATGGCCATGCTATTTTTTGACCACCGTGTTGTCTATCCCTACTTAAAGCAGGGCTAGATGATGTGGTGGTCATAATGCCTGTTCCTGCATCACCTCCACCTGTACTACCTCTGAAGTTCTCCCCATTGGGAATAATGCCAAGAAAAACTCTAGTGCAGACAAAGCCCTTTAGTGAATAGAAGCTCCTATTGCTAATGGTGAGGGTGACATGAGGCTAGATGCAACCCTGGGTTGCACTGGCCTCTAGGCATAGCCCTGTCCAGGTGGAAATTTTGCAGGAAGAACGCTGTGATAGTATAAAACAGATACAATCTCACCACTAATGGAGAGTCTACTGTGTTTAGAGCAGCCTAAATGTGGAAGGAAGGAAGGGCAGTTATCTGCTGAGATGGGTGCTCTTGAGCCCTTCGTTAAAATTCTGTCATTAGTTTGAAGGAAGGTACAGTTTCTCCTGGCTCTAAAGTAGTGCAGTCTTTCCTCAGATACTTCTGCATCATCCCTGACATAGATGACTTTATCCCTGGATCCACAAAGATTTGCATACCACTGGGGAGAGTGTGTGTGACCAAAACAGTCAGAGCATTTGACAGAAATTAAACCTCCCCCATTAAAAATCCCAAGCAAAGAAGACTGGTGACGGTTCTAGCTTCTGCCCTTCTTGAGACTGAATGGTCTGTGGTTCTGGGGACCACTCTGGCACAGGGAACCATAGTTTATACCTCCCTGCTCAGATTTCAGTAAACCTGCCTGTGGCTTTTAATCAACTGAACCCTTCTCTTTTATTGTGATGAGAAAGATCCACAGGTAAAAGTGCTCTTGTACACAAATGAGAGCTATTAGTTACCACTTGAGTCATTAGAAGGCTCTTATTTGGAGCATAGCAGTAACATAAGTAGGATTGACAAATTTATTTCAGCATAAGCTTTCGTGAGCTACAGCGCGCTTGGCTTGCTGGGCCTGGAGCCGCCCCTGGTTGTAGCCAGTAATTCATGCAAGGCATTACAGGTAGGATTTAAGAATCACTTTAGAATGAAAGGTGGAGAACAGGGAGCCTATTAAGAATTGACTTAATTTTGTATAAAATGCTTGCGTGCATTTGTGCTGCAAGAATCTGTGTGTGGCTTTTGTGAAAGCTGTGAAGATAATGGTGGGCCTGTTTCTCAGTTCCTACGGTCTGGTGCTTCATGCACTGCAAAAGTGAGTCAGTAGGTATATATTGCCCTCTGCTGTCTTGTGCTGTCAAATTCCACCAAACTTGCAAGCACAGTTTAGACATTAGCAGAGAGAAGTACTCTCTCTGTATTTTTTACTAAATTTAATGGAATTAACTGTTTTGAAAGCCAGAACTTAGAGTTAGGTTCTGGTTGCTTATGCATCAGTGCACAAGAGACGGGGCAGAGGAAACCCTCCACCCTTCCTGTGCATGGGACATGTCAGTGATTGTATTCCCTGAGTGTAAGGAGCTGTGTAAGGACGGGTAGAGATATTGGACACCCCAAAGGGGGCATGGTGAGGCAGGGTTCGGGTGCTGCAAGTCTTTCAGTCTTTTGGACATGGATTGCTGATTGAAAACTGGTGCAGGTGAGAGCACGTTTCTAAAAAGTAAATACAAAATTTGCTTCTCAGTTTGATCCCCCAGCACACCAAAAGCATTGTGTCTCTCAGAATGCCTCCTGCACTGCCGTTGGTGCAGTACAACTCCAGACCCTGACCCCTGACCCACCACTTTCAAACACAATGGAATAGTTCTTCTAATTAAAATATATTCATTCCATGGAATGCTTTTTCAATGAAACTTGGTGATCATTCTGTTCTGTGATTTTCCTGTGGATTTGTAATTGGGTCAGTGTGTGTCTAGGAGCAGTATGTAATGAATTCAATTCCAAAATTTATATTCTTTTTGCACATCTGTAGTTCCACTGACTTCAAAGGTATTCTGCTTATTTATTTTACATCCATGTGAGTCAGAGAAGAATCAGGCTGGAGTATTTCAGCCTAGAGTATTATTCCAAACCAAAGATACAGCATTGTGTAGCCTCTTCATGGTCACAAATGGGGATCCCAAGGCACAGTGGACAAAATCGAAATGTTTAATAAAAAACAGATACTTTTAAAAAGAATAAAAAAAAATTACATATATTTAAACGTAGACTGAAAAAATCAGTAGAGAGTATAGTGTAGGTACCTACCCGGAACAGACTGAGATAGCAGAGCACTGATTTACCTATTGGGTCGTTGTCATCTCTAATTTCTATGATGTTATACTATCTGAAATCCTCCTTCTCTGGAGGAAAACTTGCAGCCCTTGGTTATAATTTTTTTAATCTCTTGGCTATTTGGGAATAATTTTACTTTGTATTAGTTTGGGTACTATACCCCAACATCTAAATCTTATTTTTGCTGTTCATTCAAATAAGCCATAATATAAATTATTATATTTAAAGATTATTGATGCAATTTATAAGTAAGATGTCTCCTTCACAATTAAAAAAAAACAATAATTTGTTTAGAGTAAGTTTTCCAAATTGCCTATATCAGCTCAGATAATGGGTAAAGGGATCTTCTTTCTTCAAAGGTCTTAATGCTATTGCCACACTTTAGTTCCTTTTTTTCTCTCCATACTTAGGCCTTTGGCTTGGTAGATCACAAAAACATTACTAATGTCTATTCAGATTAAACTCACTTCCTTTTGTTTGTAATCACAGTTTAATTCTGATGACCCAGGCTACATCACTGGGCAAAACAATACATCTGAACAATTACTTCTCACTGTTTCCATCCTTCAGTATCAACAGGTATCCTGCACCTTTTCCTCCACCCTCGATTCCTCCTCTTTCAGTTTCTTGCATCCTCTTTCAGCTCCCAGACTGCCACTGTATTTTTAAAGACAGCAGAGAATGGTGTTAGAAGGTTAATGGGACTTGTACTTTTAAATCACATAAGCATTATTGCAAATCCCACACACAGCACTATATTGTCACTGTGACACATCCCAGTGTTAAGTGCTGGATTGCTGTAACCTTAAAAGGAAATCCAAACACAAAGATTTTTCCCCACTTAAAAAATAAACCAGCCAATCCATAACTGGACAATGCAACTAATTTGTGAGCCATATTTTAAATAGTGTTCATATATTTTATATCTTTTAACACATATAGATTGTAAAGAGTGAAAGTGAAAGTGAGTTTCTCTTTATGAAGTGATAAGCTCATTTAAAATATAGTGTGCAATTAGCTCACATAACTGACAGATGGCATTGTACAGAAGATAAACATGCAGCACACAAATTCACTATACACTCTTACAGTACTAGGAGAAAAAGTTCTTTAGAGTTTTATTTTCAGAGTTGTGCACACTAGGTCAAGGCACCAGTCCTGCATTTATTAATATGTAGTAACAGTATTTTATATAACATCATTGTGAAAAGATACAATTTTAAATACAAATATAAAAACGATCAAAATGAAGGCTGAAAATCATATAAGCAATAAGGAGAAAATTCTACATGATTTATAGAAATAATTCCTCAAGTTAATTAAGAAGCGTATGAAGTGGTGACATACACTACTAATCACACCACTTTGTGATAATGTTAATTATAATGACTCATATTAAATGATAGTGCTAGAGACATCCATCAAGATTGGAAAACCATTATGCTAGGCACTGTACACATAGTGAGAGAAAATCTCTGTCCCAATAAGCTTACAATCTAAATAAATGAGAGAGACACAATGGATGGGAGGGGAAGCTAAGATGCAGAAAGATGAAGTGACTTACTCAAGGTTACATAACAGAGCTGGGAACATAACTCAGGCCTCCTGACTACCACTCGTGTGTGCTTGCCCCTAAAGCATACAATCTTTCCTAATTTAGTTAAGGTAACACTCATAGCATGTAGTGCTTTCCAAACATTCAGGAAGCGACAGTCAGAGGAGATCAGATGAGCCTATGGTGGTGGCCCACAACAATTCTCCTCAGGCATAAGAAGGCATAAGACTTTGGGGAGAAAAACTGGCCAGTGGAGTGACTTTCACCATCATGGCTGCCACCCCAACCATCTCCTGGGACCTCAGCCCTTTGTTATTTTCATCCTGAAAGATGTCTGGATCCGACTGGGCCAGAGAGAGGGAACCAAATGACACTGCCATCTTTATCATCTCCAGTTGAATTCCAAACACCAGGTGGGATAAACAGAATTGGACATTAACAATAACAGCTCCAGGCCATCTCAACTAATTTCTTCTGTTTTCATCAGAAGGAGAAGATTATTATCATCTTTAATACTATCTAAAAGACTGTCAGACAGAGTCTTTTCATTCTAAAACCTCTCTCCAGCTAAAGGGAAAGAACAAGGGATGTTGTTAAAATGAAAGCATTATTTCATACTTTACGTGTCAAATGCTTTAACTGTTTTTCCTTCTTTTCTTTATCTTTGATAAAAGGTTAAAAGAATTTGTAATGGTGTATTTGACATGGTACTAAGCAGGTTTAGGTTTCTGTATACCAAATTTCATTACCAACCATTATTTAAGATGGTTTAATATTACATAGTGACGGGGTTATGTTAACATCTTAGCCCATATATTGCACAGCACTTCAGCAAAAGCATTTGGCATCTTGCGGGATATGTCTCTGAAACAGAAAACAACAATTGCAAAAGAAATGCTATTTTAAAGTGCCCAAGAGGACAGTGCAAAGGATGGGGAGTGAAAAATCAAATTAACATTGGAAAGAAGTATTT
Organism: Gopherus flavomarginatus; assembly: GCF_025201925.1. Lineage (NCBI taxonomy): Eukaryota > Metazoa > Chordata > Testudines > Testudinidae > Gopherus > Gopherus flavomarginatus. The sequence continues at coordinate 207,650,788 of NC_066618.1, forward strand.
AGTAGTATCTCTTTAAGACAAAAAAGGAAGCGGTTCACTTAACTGCAGGTAAATATGTGAAGCTAAAATAATACTAAGGTAACTGAGTCTTGAAAGGCAAGTTAAGTGTCTTGGCCATTTTATAGCAGAAGAGGGCGCAGTTTGTCTTTGAAAGAGAATCAAATTAGATTCTATAGTTAACTGGCTCCTACACTATTAGTTTAGCAGATGCTGAATTACTATGAAAAAGAAAGAACTGCTACTTCACTAAATTATATATTTATGTCTTACATGGGTCTTTATCAGTTTTCCAGTTAAGTAGCCAAAGATCTAAGGCTAATTAGAAAGCATGTACTGAATTATTGCTACCAATTCTCACCCACTGGAAGTTTCTATATTTTGTGGATGGACTTGTGTACTTTAAAGGTAGTTATAGGGCCACTGATTTAATGTGTTATATATCAAAGGTACCATTTGATTTCAGGATTCGGTGCATTATAAAAACTTTTGAGTTCCTGCCTGGTTTTCATTTCCTTTGAGAAAAAAGGCTCTTCTCATTTTCCCCTTAGACATTGCCAGGCAGGTACATTAAGAAATGGGATCATTTCAGTCAAAACTTCAGCATGGCTTTTTTTCCTGTTGGTGTTTCATATGAACAATATACTATTTTTGAATATATTTGGAACATGCTGGGTTAGTGCTCAAACAGCTTTGTTGACTATGTTTCAGTGAGTGATTAAGTGATACCAAATCAACACAACATCAGCTAGCTGTACTTATATTTGTTACTGCTGTACTAAGGATACAACAAATTGGGTAGAGCTATACTAAAACTGTCATCTCTGCTAAAAGATGAATATGTAGAAAATATTATTTTAGTTCTCTTTCTGACATCTAAACAGCTGTGTAATTAGAAAAGTTCAAGACACACCATTTTGAAGAATATATTTTATATTAAGATTGTTATTGCAAGATCTTGGACATGATGTAGTTTTTTGCAGGACACTGAGCATGTTGAGAGAGTTTGGTCTTTCTTAGTTACGGGTGAGCTTTCTCTTATGTTACGAGATGAACTGCCCTTTTGTTATCATTTTCTGATTAAGTCAACAGAAATCACCCTAGGGCTGGCAAGCCGAAAAGAAAAAAAGATCTGAGTAATTTTGTTTTTATATGACAGTTATATTCCTACTATCATACATATATATTCATAGCCATTGGTATAAAGACAAACATCATTTGTTTTAGTGCGAGTACACACTGGTAGGCTAACTCACCAGCTTAGGTAGGATCAAAGTCACATCTGAGTCTGTTTCAAGCCCTTGGCTCAGGGCACAATTTAGTGGGTAAACAGAAATTTTAGGCATAATACTAAAATAAAGCCGTTCTTTTGCCCAACACAGACTACAGTTCTCAGAGGCTGCTGCCCAGGGCTTTAATTCTCATTGTGTATTTTGCAGAGCTCCAGGTTCTGGGGCTTCAGCCCCATGGGACGCATCAAGACTTGTGGCTTCAGCTACGCAGGAGGCACTGGGACTCCTGTGAGTTTGAAAATAATTACCAGAGCCCTGCTCCAGATAACTCTGTCTGAATTTAAGCTCTGCTCTTACTTTACCTCTCTCAGTCCCTCTGAGGCCTTGCCTGGACCCAGTCCCACAGAACCCTTTCTTTTCTTTGCAGTTCTCACTCCCCATACTACATACCTGAAAAATTTCACCTACTAGCTTGGGTCTTTACACTACACAAGCACCTCCTCCAGGAGCCCATCTACACCCTACAGTTATCTAGCACAACCGAGCTTAGGGTTACAAGGACCAGGTGCTCTTCTGGCTGTCACATGACCACTAGGCCCACAGACTCAGCCAGAAGGCAGCTGATTAATCACACTTGGGGCTGGGCCGCAATCCCCCCTTGAAGAGCCAGCCATTATGTGATGGCAAGCGCATGTTGGGTAGCAAGCTGAATGGGCTGATTAAACACAACAACATGAGTCTTAATTTTGCGGATCTTTTCCTCACCATTCTCTCCCATCTCTTTTTAATTTGTTAGGCTGTATATGTGTGATTTCCTTACATATTTTTATTTTATTAGGTTTTTAGATCATTTGTTTATTAAAATCTATCATAGTGTCTGAGGCCCAGTCTTGCAACTGATATCACACGGGCAGGCCATGAAGACAGTGGAGCTCTGCGTGGGTCAGGAATCTGCCCAGGCACACTCAACTGCAGGATGTAGGCCTTAGTTTGGGAGTTTAAAATGTGAAACTGTTGGACCTCTTCCCAATTTTTGATATATATCCATGAAGTGATGGAAGCACTTGTATTCTCATTGTATCACGCCCACAAGCTTCTCAATGCAAGTATATTAAAAAAGAATGGTTTAGTCATCAAACTAAAAGCTTGTCTAGTGACCACTGATCCACTACCAGAGCACAGATCTATTTTTATTACCTGATTCTACTTTTTTTTTTTTTAAAGATGCTTCATGGAGTAGATCCTTGCACCTCAGCCCATCAAGATCCAGTGTTGGAAATTCTATACTGCACCAGGTAATACTGAGGTGAAGGTGACAATTAGGACGCAGGATTAATGCAGTTTTTCTTGTTAAAGGAAAAGTGATCAGTAATAAAAATATTGTAATTTCTACATCTAATTGCAAAGAAGAGTAAATTGACATATTTTTAAAGTGTCTGAAATATAAGAGAAATTAATTATATCACAGGAAATTGCCACCTTGACAGCCTCATGCGGTAGATTAGAACTAGGAAAATGTGGGTCTTATTAGACGCCATTGAAAATCAGAGATTCAATGTTGTCTTAAAGTAAATTATATTGTTATGAAAGTTTCATTCATTCAATGTTTTCAATTGTTAAATGAATTGAAAACATCACTGCTCCCTTTGCTGGATCCTCAGCTCCCTGCTCAGTTTCCCTACCTTTGACCAGGAGAGGAAGAGGAGGATGAGATAGTCTTGCTTTCCCCTGATTTTCTGCCTCTGACCCTCAGAGAGGAAGACACTTCAGAGAGATCCCTCTCAGAGGAGGAGATAGAAAAGAGAGGCTGTGAGGGGAGTCCAAGGGAAACAGACCAAGGATAAAACCTTCCCATGGGGTAGGAGAAGAAGGGTAAGCTACTACGCCACAAGAGGAGAGAAGTAAGCAAGTAGAGAAACAACATAACTGGCAGAGGCAGAGAGGAAGGGACAACATAGGGAAAGCCATGAAGGGAAAAATCTTCAGGGGTGAGGGTGGAGTAACAGTGACAAAAGGAGACTCATCACAAGGATTCCAGAGGTGGAACATGTTATGTCAGGTGCACTCCTAAAGTCTCCTGGCCACCCACCAAGCACATCAGAGGAGTATCTAACTCTGACCCTTTCCCTCAACCCCAAATAAGATAACAGGCAGTGAGCTAGGTCCTGATGTGTGGGGAGGGGTGGTTGTCTATAGGAGGGTTGTGAGGCTTGTTGAGAATTTGCATAGGTTCAAATAGGCAACTGAATTATGGAATACTTCTCTAAACTAGTCCTCCTGCACTCTTGTTTTTTCCATCATTTATGTGATATGTCATTATCAAATGCTGGCAGTGGGTTTTGCATGTTCTTCCAATGTAATTATTGACAAGACCTCATGGTATTGAGACAATGATACAATACAATAAGTGGAACAGGGAATTGAGGATCTGCAGGCTTTTTAGTCTTATTGGGAGGGGAGAATATTAACAAGGTCCTGAAAACTATCTGTTTAGAGGTCTCCAAATTATAATATGAATATAAAAATAACCTCAAGTAAACCACAATGCACCACAAACCCCACTGAGTATGTGACTGGTGGCCATTGCAGGCCCTATTCCCTGAAAAAACAAAACTAAAAAAAACACCCCAACTCAAATGTTTGTCCACTGTGGTTTCCCATTCTTGGGAAGTGTTGTGTTGGTGATTCCTGTAGTGGGTCTCTTCCCTCTGAGCCAGTCACAGGATGGTGTTAGGCAGCACTCTGCTAAGGGAGGTGCTGTCTGTTGGAAGGTACGTAAAACCAAGGTCCTGACCGCTTCAGTGGTAACTGAAGATTTGCTGGCTCTTTTTGCAGGAAAGGGGTGTTAACCTTGTATGGTGGCCAAATTCTTACTTGGGTAATTACATTCTGCCTCTTTCAGAATACATCCCAAGTAGCTTAATCTGGAGACATTATTGCCAAATAAAAAATGATCGCTCTGCATTACAGTCCAAGGGCTTGTCTACATCAGAAAGTTGCAGCGCTGGTGAGGGAGTTACAGTGCTGCAACTTAGGAGGTGTACACATCTGCAGGGCACCACCAGCGCTGCAACTCCCTGTTTGCAGCGCTGGCCGTACTCCCGTTTTGTCTCGGGTGTAGAGGATCCAGCGCCGGTGATCCAGCGCTGGTAATCAAGTATAGACACTTACCAGCGCTTTTCTTGACCTCCGTGGAATAAGCAGGTATCCCAGCATACCTGAGGAAGCCTCTGGTAATCAAGCTGGTCTCCTTCCCCGTCTTGCTCTCGCGTTCCCTGAACCCCGAGCAAGCAGGTCTCCTTCCCTGCGGTTTGCAGGGTGGTTCGGGGAACGCGAGAGCAAACCGCGGCGAAGCTGGTCTCCTTTCCCGGTTTGCTCTCTCGTTCTCCGAACCCCCGAGCAAGCAGGTCTCCTTCCCTGCGGTTTGCAGGGTGGTTCGGGGAACGCGAGAGCAAACCGCGGCGAAGCTGGTCTCCTTTCCCGGTTTGCTCTCTCGTTCTCCGAACCCCCGAGCAAGCAGGTCTCCTTCCCTGCGGTTTGCAGGGTGGTTCGGGGAACGCGAGAGCAAACCGCGGCGAAGCTGGTCTCCTTTCCTGGTTTGCTCTCGCGTTCCCCGAACAAGCAGGTCTCCTTCCCTGCGGTTTGCAGGGTGGTTCGGGGAACGCGAGAGCAAACCGGGAAAGGAGACCAGCTTCGCCGCGGTTTGCTCTCGCGTTCCCCGAACAAGCAGGTCTCCTTCCCTGCGGTTTGCAGGGTGGTTCGGGGAACGCGAGAGCAAACCGCGGCGAAGCTGGTCTCCTTTCCCGGTTTGCTCTCGCGTTCCCCGAACCCCCCTTGAAGCCGCCCAACAGCGCTGCAGTGTGGCCACATCTAACACCACTTGCAGCGCTGGTTGCTGTAAGTGTGGCCACTCTGCAGCGCTGGCCCTATACAGCTGTACTAATACAGCTGTAACAACCAGCGCTGCAAAATTTTAGATGTAGACATGGCCCAAATGTGTTTGCATTTCAGTGGTGGGTAAATGGCCAATTTCTATTCTCATTTACGCTATTACAATCCGATTGTCTTTGATCAGGTTGCAAGGGCATAACTGAGAGCAGAATTTAACCCCTCATCTGCAAAACACTTTGGGATTCTCCAAGCTAATGTTTTATCTTTCAGGTTCCTAAACTATGGGTCATGTCTACTTGCTGGTGGTTCATATGGTAAATGCTCGTATTGTTTTCAGCTGTGAAAAACTGAATATGTGCTGGGGAGATGAAATGAAAAGCAAGAGCAGACAGTGTGATTAACCTTTTTAAAAATGACAAAACACATTGCACCAAGGAAGACTAAAAATATGTCAGGATATACAATAAAGGTCTTTAGTGGGAATTTGCCCAAGAAAAGGTGTCAGGATTTGGCCCAATGTTATTTATTATCTCTGCAGCATTGTAATTGTGCCCGGATCTTTCCAGACAAAAGACAGGTCCTTGGCTCTTGGAGCTAAGACAATTTTTTATTTAATGAGACTAGTATTAAAGCTCAGAATCCTCTTTCAATAAGTCAAATGTCATTTTTCCAGAATGCAAGGTGTGGAGAAAACACTGTGAAGAATGTAAGAATTTCAGAGCTTAGTAGACTTAAAAAGCCTTGTAAAACAAGTCAACGGGATCCTTTCTGAATGGAGGAAGCAAAACACTAAAACTAAAAACTTGTGGTTGAAATCCTCATCCCACAAAAGTCAATGGAAACCTTACCTTCAATGAGATCAGGATTTCACCCATACTCAACATTTTCTCACTGCATGATGAAGATCTCTTGGAAAGGCAAGATTATGTTTAATCTCATTTTCTGTTTCCTGCCTTTTTTCTATTAACCATTAATAATATAGCATTTGCTTGCCGATGCAACAATGGCTTGTCTTTCAAATAAGTAACAAGCAGTTTCTGAAAGCTCTCAAGTCATTGTCTATTTGTTCTAGCTTTCTGCATGTTACAACTTCTGGGAATTTAGTCACAGTTGTTTTTGAAATCTTCCCAAAAAATATGACTAGACCACTTCCTTAGTCATTGTAAAAACTGAGTAAGTCTCCAAAAGTCTAAACAAAAATCATTTGTAAAAAGCCCTCATGTTTCTCTTTTCAAAATACAGTTTTATCCTTTATAGCGTACACTTGAATATGTATCTATGTTAACGTACTTCTGTTTCCTTCTTGGCAACAAGTAAATCCTCCTCTCTAAAGGACTGGCTTTCCAAATAGAAAGAAATTAGGGAAATACCAAAACTGATTTAAAAAAAATTTGCAGGATTACTCATTCTTCTTAAGATCTGTTTTGGACAGTCTGCATCATTCTTGAACTGGTCTGCCTGGGACAAAATTATGGAGTAATGGAGAAATTAAAGGAATGTATTAAATTACAAAGAAATCAAAGGCCAAAATTTTTAAACATGAATGCCTACAGTTCATCCCCTAAATAAGTGGTCTGATTTTTTTCAAAAGCACTGAATGGCAGTGCAATGCTGCTGGGTGTTCAGTATTTTAGACAATTAGGCCACTATGGATTTGGGGGAAAGATTTTCAAAGGCATAAATGCTATGTGGGTGCCTAACTCAGTTTTGTATAGCTCCATGTGGTATTTTATGCATATTATTAAATGTGCTAATCTGAAGATCCCTTGTACATTATTGTAAACTTCAGATTTTAGCCAATACACCCTTCCCCAGCCAGTAGTGGGGTAGGACATATTGCTGCATGAATCTTGTCATCTAGGATGCTGGGGCAGGGAGTGTGTGCTAGTGGGTCTCTGAGATTGCTGGGATAGGTGCTGGATGACTGGCAATACTGAGGTGTCTCCAGTAGCTGGGGTGATGGGTGCTGTCTAGAGACTGTCTGGAACTGGTGAGTGGGTCCTGAGGTTGGGATACTGTTGGAGTCGGAAGGTGCTGGGATGTCTGGAAGTACTGGAGTAGGTAGGTGGGTTGGTGCTGTCTGGGAGGGCAGCTGGGAGATGGTGGCTGTGCTCTCTCTGGGAGTGTGTGAGTTTGGCTGAAGGTTTCTCTCTCACAGAGCAAGTGGTATCCGACTGGGGGCTCTTAGGAGGAATATTTTTGTACCCCCTCCATACTAAAACAGGCAAGATCTTATAAAAAGAATGGAGGGGCATTTTTAGCTTCTGGGGGCCCCAAGCAATTGCTTAGTCTGGTTATGCCTAGTGTTGGCTCTCCTCTCTGGGGTCAAGAAGGGAATCTAGCAAGTGGCTGGGAGATGGGTGTAACTTGGAGTCAGTTTGAGGGTTCGGGAGGTCTGGCTAGGGGTTTAGAGGTGCCTGGGGCCAGAGGTCTGACCTGATGCTCAGTAGCATCATCTACTGGACATCAGGGGGAAGTGCACTGTTTGCCTGAAACAACCTGATGCATGACATTCAGTGTGATAGGGCTGCCTCCTGAGAGTATTACACTAGATGTATGGCACTTGGCATACTTTCTCTCACTGAAACTCAGTAGGCGGTAGGTGTCATTTGTGCCTTGAGAAAAGTATCCCTAGAAGCCTATCTCTTGGTGACCATTTTTGAAAATCTTAGCCAAAGGGTATAATCCCATGTAAATTCATCCCTGTACCAGGCATACTCACTGTCTGCTTATGTGTGAAATACCTATTTCTCTTGACTAAAAAGCTTTAATGAGTTCCTTCCTCATCTTATTTTATTTTCTCTATAGGTGTGTAAAGGTGTGGGACCAGGGCTTGACCCTCCCTGAGGGGCAGAGGGGAGCCACACTGGCTCGCTACATGCAGTCGGGCCAGGCAGGTCCTGGGGCAGCAAACACAAAGGTCCAAAGTTCCGGCCCTGGGTTCGGGCCGAGCTACGATACAGAGTCAAGGGAGGAGCTCAGGCCCTTTGCTTCTGGGCCGAGCAACAATGCAAAGTCAATGGGGAGCTCAGGCCCTTTGCCTCAGGGCTGAGCGATAATGCAGAGTCAATTAGGAGCTCAGGCCCTTTGCTTCAGGGCTGAGCGACAATACAGAGTCAATTAGGAGCTCAGGCCCTTTGCTTCGGGGCTGAGCGACTATACAGAGTCAATTAGGAGCTCAGGCCCTTTGCTTCAGGGCCGAGCAACAATGCAAAGTTAATGGGGAGCTCAGGCCCTTTGCCTCAGCGCTGAGCGACAATGCAGAGTCAATGGGGAGCTCAGGCCCTTTGCCTCAGGGCTGAGCAACAATACAGGGTCAATGGGGGCCCCGCCCTAAGTCTGGACGGGGCACCAAACGCAGAGTCACCAAGCTCAGATCCTTTTGGTTCAGGGCGGAGCAAACAAACAATCTAGAAGCCCAGGACCTTGGGCAGGGCACGGCAACCAGTAGTTCAGGTGTATAAAGCCCAGGCCCTGGCTCAGGGCAGGGGCAACAAGCAGTTTAGGGCTCAGGCCCTTCAGCAGGGGCTGAGCAAACAAATAGTCTTAATGGCCTCCTCAGGCCAGGGAGAGGGGGAGTCTGCCACCCTTGAGAGGGTGGCAGGGGGAACGCAGGCCTCCCACTCCACTGCGTTCCAGCCCGGGGCCCTAGCAGCAGTTATCACCACTGACGGTCAGTGGGGATCCTGGCCACAACACACTGACATAGGCTCAGGTACGTCTGCAGCCTGACTGGGGTTGGCTGCCCCCGGGCTACTTCCAATTTCCCCCTCCGGGCCTACCTGGTCCGTGGCGTCAGCCCCCGGGAAGTCCAGCAGCATGGGCTCCTCGCGGCCGGGGCTGGGTGGTAGGTCTGGCAGCTCCTCCGGGAAATCCGGCCAGGCTTGCTCCGGGGGTTCCTCGGGGTAACAGCAGCGACGGGGAGGCTCCGGCGGCTCCTCCCAGTAGCGGGCGGGGGAAGCTCTGGCCAGTCAGGGTGACTGCCCTGGGTCCTAGCAGCTTCCCAGTCACGAGCTCCCCGTGGCAGGTCTGCTCCCGGCGGTGGCTGGGCTTCAACTGAGCTCTAACGGCCGGCTTTTGTGCTTCCGGGTCGCCGCCTGACCCTCTGAGGGGCGGGCTCACCGCTCCTTAGCCCTGCCCACTCAGGCATCCAGTGGGGTGCGCACTCTCCTGGGCAGGAAGGGAGCCACACTGACTCGCTACAAGGTGCAGTTAGGTATATCATTGTAACACACTGTATTATACCCCACTCCATTTTTGTTCATTTTGTTCCGTCTACAGCCACACGAGACATAATAATGGGTAGAGGTAATTAGGGTAAACAGGGACTAAGCACTTACACTGTGTTATTATATAACCCAGTGGTCAGTGTGTTATGAATTTCCTTCTGTGGCTGATCTACACAGGACATGGGTCCATTATAGCTCCTGCCTACAAAGTCTGACTGTCTAACTCAAGCTGTAGAAACCCATATTTTTAGCTATGGAGGATTCTACTTGAGTCCCTGGTGTCTGCTAGGTTGCTGGCTACCACAGCAACATTAGCGAGGCTCTTGGAAACTGACTGATTACTAGGCAGAAAGGAGATTAGGAGGACAGGTAAGTTACCACATAAGACTATAAAGGGCTGTTGGTTTTTTTTGTAACCTGATCTGGGCTTGTGTGTTTGTTTTTTAAAAATCATTTTAAAACAAACTGTATAATCAAATTCCTGACAAACAATGCATGGGAGTAAAGTTATCTCTGACAGACTTTAACTTTTGGACTGCACTGACTAACTTTGCAGTGAACAGGATTTAAGGTTGAGGGGGATAGTCTCATCTCTGTGTGTGTGAATCTGAGTGTGCAATTCTCCATACTCTGTGACGTAAACATATCCTTGTATTATGCACACTGTGACACAAAGATATAGAAAAGAAATTCATAAAAATTTCACTTATTCAAAATCTCATGTGGAAAAAGCCTATAACAGTGAAAATAGCAATAACACTGTAGCAAGTTTCAGAGTAGCAGCCGTGTTAGTCTGTATCCGCAAAAAGAACAGGAGTACTTGTGGCACCTTAGAGACTAACAAATTTATTTCAGCATAAGCTTTCGTGGGCGACAGCTCACTTCTTCGGATGCATAGAATGGAACACACAGAGGGAAGATATTTATACATACAGAGAACATGATAAGGTGGAAGTAGCCATGCCAACTGTAAGAGGCCAATCAATTGAGATGAGCTATCATCAGCAGGAGAAAAAAAACCTTTGAAGTGATAATCGAGATGACTCATAGAAGGTGTGAGGAGAACTTAACATGGGGAAATAGATTCAATTAGTGTAATGACCCAACCATTCCCAGTTTCTGTTTAAACCTAAGTTAATTGTATCTAATTTTCATATTAATTCGAGTTCAGCAGTCTCTCTTTGGAGTCTGTTTTTGAAGTTTTTTTGTTGCAAAATTGCCACCTTCAAGTCTGTCACTGAATGGCTAGAGAGGTTGAAGTGTTCTCCCACTGTTTTTTGAATGTTATGATGCCTGATGTCAGATTTGTGTCCATTTATTCTTTTGCGTAGAGACTGTCCGGTTTGGGCAATGTACATGGCAGAGGGGCATTGCTGGCACATGACGGCATATATCACGTTGGTAGATGTGCAGGTGAAAGAGCCCCTGATGGCGTGGCTGATGTGGTTAGGTCCTATGATGGTGTCACTTGAATAGATATGTGGACAGAGCTGGCATTGGGCTTTGTTGCAAAAATAGGTTCCTGGGTTAGTGTTTATGTTGTATGGTGTGCGGTTGCTGGTGAGTATTTGCTTCAGGTTGGGAGGATGTCTGTAAGCGAGGACTGGCCTGTCTCCCAAGATCTGTGAGAGTGAGGGATCATCTTTCAGGATAGGTTGTAGATCTTTGATCATGCACTGGAGAGGTTTTAGTTGGGGGCTGAAAGTGACGGCTAGTGGCATTTTGTTATTTTCTTTGTTGGGCCTGTTCTGTAGTAGGTGGCTTCTGGGTACTCTTCTGGCTCTGTCAATCTGTTTTTTCACTTCAGCGGGTGGGTATTGTAGTTCTAAGAATGCTTGATAGAGGTCTTGTAGGTGTTTATCTCTGTCTGAGGGATTGGAACAAATGTGGTTGTATCTTAGAGCTTGGCTGTAGACAATGGATCGTGTGGTGTGTCCTGGATGGAAGTTGGAGGCATATAGGTAAGTATAGCGGTCAGTGGGTTTCTGGTATAGGGTGGTGTTTATTTGACCATCGCTTATTAGCACAGTAGTGTCTAGGAAATGGACTGCTTGTGTGGATTGGTCTAGGCTGAGGTTGATGATGGGATGGAAATTGTTAAAATCATAGTGGAATTCCTCGAGGGCTTCTTTTCCATAGGTCCAGATGATGAATATGTCATCAATGTAGCGCAAGTAGAGTAGGGGGCGTTAGGGAATGAGAACTAAGGAAGCATTGTTCTAAGTCAGCCATAAAGATGTTGGCATACTGTGGGGCCATGCGGGTACCCATAGCAGTGCTGCTGACTTGAAGATACATATTGTCTCCAAATGTGAAATAGTTGTGGATGAGGACAAAGTCACAAAGTTCAGCCATCAGGTTAGCTGTGATATTATCGGGAATACTATTCCTGATGGCTTGTAGTCCATCTTTAGGTGGAATGTTGGTGTAGAGGGCTTCTACATCCATAGTGGCCAGGATAATGTTTTCTGGAAGATCACTGATGGAATGTAGTATCTATCCTATGCTCTGCCTGCATGTTTAAAGCTGATATCTGCAGAACCATTATGTTGGTTGGGAAACCTTGTTTCTGGGAGCTGATTACTTTATCTGTGGAACTCTTGTAGTATTCTGAGGTTGTCTTAAGCTGGCTGAAAAGGAATTTTTAGCCATGCTGCTTTGATTCTTTTACTTTAATGTTTTTTATTCTAACATTTCTAAATGTGCTTTTTGAGTCTCCACACACAGAGAGCATAACATTTCCAAGGAAAATCTTCAGTATCAAATGAATTTTCCATATGAGGATTTCAGCCACAAAAAAATTGTCCCTAAGAGCTACAGAGCTAAGGCTTTTGTGTGGATTTAAAACAATCTTATTTCCTACTGAAGTGTTGAGAAAGTGCTATTCTCCAATGCTGTACAGTATTTATTGAGCAGATTGGGTTGGGTTTATTCTCAGCTCTGATAACCAAAATCAGTGGACATGAGTTTTCTAATAATGAAAGATTTGGATTTAGGTTTCATTACTATGGGGATTTGTGTTAAGGTTGACTGTAAAGGGTGTCACACTGTCTAGTCCTAGTAACAAGAACAGCATGTCTGGAAAAGCAACAGAAAAAGCTGTTAGCTCTGTACAAACAGAGCCTTTGTCACTTGTTCACAGCTCTCTTTCTACTATTTCACAAAGAAGTGATATATTAGTCTTTCAAGTACAGTGTTGTCTTAATATGTTAAATGATCATATGTGAGCCTATGCAGCACTCAGAGGAGATAAGCTGATACAAAAAAAAAAAAGAGACAAAGAAGAATTTATTCACTCATAGCTGGTTGCTCTTTTTAGTTTCCTTGAGATTTGGCTCAGGATACTGTGAGAAAGAGTCAAAACACTGTTTATAAGAAAGAAAGAAAGAAGGAAAAGATGTTCCCATTCCAGTCCTAAGAGTCATTACAAAATTCAAACTGGCCTAATGCACTTACCCTAGTTGTCATAGCATAATTTTTCTCCCAATGAAGAAGCATGTAGGTTGTAGTTCGTGTGGCTTTAGAGCCTAATCCTGCAGACACTAATGTGTGAGTGTGTATGTAACTTTATATATGGGACTAGTCCCACTGATTTCACAGAACTTCTTGTATGCACAAAGTTATGCACAGATGATGTAACGCTTTTCAGGATTGGGATCAGAAAAGAAGTAATTCACTAATATTTAATTCTTGGTAAGATGATAGTGAAAGAAGTAAAATAGATGGAACCCTTGCCCAGGTTCAGAGTATACCTCTCTGTCTTCTAAACACTGAGGGTGAAGTCATGGCCCCACTGGAGTCAAAGGGACAACTTCCATTGACTTCCAGAGACCAGGATTTCACCCCAGATATGTATTGGAGACCTCCCAATTATACAGCAGTCATTGTTTTGGCCTGGTGTGCGTACAACTACCTGGTTATACCCCTGAAAATGATAGACATGTTGCTATCTCCTTACTACAATAAATGTACACGACTGGTAAATAGTCCGTATCTAGTTATTAGGGTGACCATATTTCCCTATGCTGAATACAGGACACCTGGTAAAATTACTCATATTCAAGTGAGTTCAACAGCAATCAATCAGAACTATCCAGTACAAATGTTCAAATTAATATCAAGTTGACTGAGCTCCTGTTAAAAAGAAATACTGTGTAGTTGGAGTCTTTTTGTTTACCTTCTTATCTTTAAGGCTTTAGGGTTCACATGGGGAGGTGTGACACACACCCCACCCCTCTCTCTCATGGGGTGGTGACTGACTGACCCTCCCCTACCTGCTTGGAATGCTTGGCCCTCCATGCCTGGCTCGGCCTCTGGGGATGGACCTGCCTCTCCTGGTACCTGGTGCTGCATCTTCCCAAGGCAATGCATGTGCTGGGGCATCCAGGGTCACATCCCCCCCAGATTTCTGCCAGGGTTCACACAGGGTGGCCACAGCAGCCTTTCAGCACTGTGTGAGAGGGAAGGGACAGGAGCTGCTTCCAGTGGCGGGAGAAGAGGGGGAGGGGAAGGGATTACTTGGCCCATGTCTTTGTAGAGTTCAGCTCTCCCCTGCCCTGTGGTGGGAAGCAGCTTGTTCGGTCCTGCCCACACAGTGTTGAAAGGCAGCTAACACCTTCAGGTTGCTGCTGGCCATGGACATAACCCAGCAGCCTCCTGTCCCCCAGGTACAGTGCAGGCAGGAAGGAGTTAAGCCCTAAGGATGTATTGTGCACCAGGGCCCAGTGGACCTGACTGCAGGGGCTTCAGCGAACCCAGCCAGAAAGGTAGCTCAGCCGTGGAGGATGCCAAGGGCATGGAGCAGCCCCAGGCTTCCCAGTAGGACCCGGGGGGAAGGGTAGAGGGGGACAGTGAAGAGGGTGCAAGCCCCTGCCTGGGGAGGTGCTGGGGCACCTGCAGGGTTAGGGCGTGAACAGGCTGGAAATTGCTTCCCCCACCACCACTCCAGAGCTTAGCTGAGGGGCAAAGAAGCTTCCCCATGCCAGCACTGTGCGGGGCTTTGGAACACGCAGGGCTTGGCTCCTCCTGGCCAGCACCCCAGGCTGGAGGGTTTTGGGCTTTCCCATGGCATCAGCTCAGCCAAGGGCAGTTGGGGAAGGAAGGAGCCTGCTGTCCAGGCAGTTGGTGAGCGTAGCGCTCCAACCAGGGGATGGTTCTCTGCACAGCGCTGGGAGCAGGATGCGCCCCGTGTTGGGGGGGGGGTGGAATATGGAGGAGCAGCAGGGCTGGTGGGGATATGAAGGTGCAAAGCAGGGAAAGGACAGTGAGAGGGAGAAACACATAAAGGGCCGATGGGTGGGCAGCAGAGGTTACATATAACTGGCCGCTGCCTTGCACCTGCCTGCACTCGCTGGCTGCTGCAGCTCCCAGCCAGTGCTGGCCGGAAATGGGACGGGGGTGAGGCCCTGCTGGCTGAGAACCAGCACGCTGCAGGTGCTGTGCTGACGAACCAGCAGGGGTAGCGGCTGGCCCCGTGCACTTGAACTTTGCCCTGCCACCAACTTTGTGCACCCACCCCCATCATTGTCCACTGAACCCCACCACTTACCACTGGTTGGCAGGTGGCTGGCAAGCAGGGATCTGGCCAGCAGCAGGACCTTCAAGTACTGATGCAGGGGAGACAGAAAATATGGGACAATTTGCCTATTTTTAAGAAAATGTCGGGACACCTGCGGGAGGGCTTAAATACGGGACTGTCCCTTTAAAAACTGGACATCTGGTCACCCTATAAGTTATTTTTGGTTTCATATAAATAGTAATAAAAAAAATCTTAAATGCCTCTTCACCCAGAATTTTCACAGCCTCCCAGGCCTCCATGTTATGTTACAGTGATAAAGGATCACTGAAAATAGCTTTCTTCTAACACTGTGTAAGGTGCTATAGAAACACAGAAGAGTGCATTGATTTAAATCATAATTTAAATCACTAGTCAGGAAGACTAGATTTAATAATGGATTTCTACATAAAAGTGCATTCTTGCTGGTTGTTATAAACTTAATACATATTCTTTACAACTCAGAGATAGATGTAGGTTTATTTTTAGAAGGTACACACTATACAATTTTAAAGTGATTTATTTTGAAAACTTTTCAGATTAGTTTTACAGCTATATCAGAAAATGAATGATTGTTTGGTTATTTAATTTACCAAAGGTAATTGAAGCAGATATTTATGAAGTCATTGGGAGGTGAACTGTCTCCAGTTCAACAGGTTAATCATTAATATTTGGAGGATTTTCTTGCCATGGTGCATTATGAGGAGAACCTCACCAGACAGACTTTTAAATTGTTTTATTTAACTAAAATAACAATGTTATGTATTCTGGATTTTTTTCTTCAAAAGCAAACATATATTTTGACAAAACAAGCATATGAATTTTTGAATTTAGTTAAACATTTTTTAAAGTTTTTTAAAATCAGGTTTGTTTTTGTTAAAATTGTTTTTAACAAAAATAGTTGAATTAAAAAAAAATTAAATCAACTTTGTCAGCCAGGTCAAGGTGCAGCTAACTTAGTCGTCTTCACCTTCATTTTCCTGATTGTTTATAATCTGGAAAAGAAAAACAAGCTTTCCTGCTGTTTCAGGTCCCAAACGATTTCTCAGTTTGGAATTAATTTGTCCAAAGGAAGAAAATATTCTTTCTATACCGGTAGAAGAAGCTACTGCTGTTAAAAGTGAGATTATCACTTCAACAGTCTCTGAATCCAAGTGCTTAAGTGACTTCCACCAGTTCACTGGTGTAACTTTCTTTAAAACATCATCAACAAACATATATTTCTTGAATGGTTCACCTTTAGCTCTGAAGTTTATTACAGTTGGCATTATGGAGGAATGATTGCTTGATGTCTATGTCATAGCTAACTCCTCTTCTTCAGCAGTTAAGGTTTGACCCGGGTACCGAGTATTGAGAATATTTGAAAGAAAATGAGCTGGAGATAGTGCTTGTCCCATTCTTTTTTTAATGCTTGTAATTTAACTTGGTCATTGCATATTTCTCTTTTTAAGATCTCACTCAGTTCCTTCCAAATTGTCTGTGACCAACATGTGTACTAGAAATTTGATTTTTTTTCACAGTTTGTTATAGCTTTTACTGCTACTTCTTGTAAGTATTCTGCTGTGTGTGCATTTCCTGATGTATCAAATTGTTTCTGTAACGAAGACATTCCCTTCTTCTGTTGTCACACAAACACATACAACAGGATAATTGTGGACATTGCTCCACCCATCTAGATTCTGATTAACAATTTTACCTTCTAGACCTTTTGCACACTGCTCAATTTCTCTTTCATACACTTTATCCAGCAATTTGCCTGCAACATCTGCTTTGTTGGGTAGACTATATCCTGGTCTTAATGACTGAACCATGTTAATGAAGTGTGGGTTCTCAATCATACGGAAAGGAGAGTTTGCTGCATAAACAAATTGGGCGATTTTTTTCATCAATTACCTCTTTTTGTAATCTGCTGGTTCTTATCACAAACTTATCTATGGTTGTTTCTGGATGATAGAGATTTTTTTTTCTTTTTGCTGCAGGTGATATACTGTGGCTATGTGACATACATGATGTGACTGAAACACTATCATTGGCAGATAACTCTGAAACTATAGAAAATGATGGTGATCTTGAAGGTGGATAGTCTTCAGAATTCTGCATGTTGAGGATGGATTCTCCTAAACAAAATAAGTCAATGCAGTTATTTAATTATTATTACCATACTGCTCATTTAGTATGATTCATTGCATTCACTGACACTCAGTTCTACTTTAAAGGTGAAATTGTAAAAGGAATATCTGCCTATTTCATCTATTTATTTTTTTTATCACAACTGCATCTAAAATGATAGTACTATAGAGTAACAACTATATCTTTTGCTCAAACATGAGAATTCAAGAATAGTCCAGAAGGAAGACAGTCAGTCCTTTGGGCAACCAGGCCTTACATTTCTTTGTTGCACTGTTTGCATTTTGCATGCATGCCTGTCTTACCCACAGGTAGAAGAACTTCATTAAAATATTCCCAAACTGGGTCTCTTTTACAGCCTGCTGCCATTATAGGTTTTTCCTTCTAGTGAGAGAATGGTATGGTAGACTCAAATCAATGAAGGCTACACTCAGAAAGACCTCAAGACCCCTGGAATATGCTGCTCAAACAGTTTCACTTTTGTTTCTACAGCCTGTCCCTCCCTTCTCACATTTATCTCCAGACTTCTTTCCTTGTCCAGATCTATTCCACCCATAGCAATCGGCTATTCATTGAACTTTTTGAAACTTTTAGAGAGAGGTAAGGGATTGACTCTGTGTATATAAATTTGCAGAGGGGCAATAGGGTTTAGGTCTATTATTTCTCACCTCTATGTATTATTTATTTATTTAAAACTTTTTTTCTGTTAGCAAGCATGTTTTCTCTGGAGACACAAATTCAGAGTTTGAGAAGTGAAAAACAAAGCATCTCTGATGGTATCTTCTAGACTGAGCACTGAGTCCCATTGGGTAGATAGAAAGATTAACCTAAATAATCTATACAGAAGCCCCTGGAACCCCATAAGATTGGGTCCCTAATCCAAGAACTATTGGAACTCTATTACAAAACTTTTCTTAAACATTACATGAATATATTGTCACCTACTATAGAATTATAATTTATAATCCCTCTTCCATGATGAGGTATCTTAATTAAATGTATATAATGTATCTTAATTAAAACTATCTTTAGGTTTTTTCCCTCAAAAAGCATTTGATCAAAAATCCGATTTAAATAAAAAAATATGATTTCTTTTATTTAAAAAAAAATTGATTTTTATCCACCCTCCCTTTAATTTTTTTTTTTGCTCTTCTCTGGACTTTCCCCAGTTTTTCCACATCTTTCCTGAAATGTGGTGCCTGGAACTGGACACAACACTCCAGTTGAGGCCTAATCAGCGTGGAGTAGAGTGGAAAAATTACTTCTCGTGTCTTGCTTACAATACTCCTGCTAATACATCCCAGAATGATGTTTGCTTTTTTTGCAACAGTGTTACACTATTGACTCATATTTAGCTTGTGATCCACTATGACCCCCAGATCCCTTTCCGCAGTACTCCTTCCTAGGCAATCATTTTTTTGTATGTGTGCAACTGATTGTTCCTTCCTAAGTGGAGTACTTTGCATTTATCCGTATTGAATTTCACCCTATTTACTTCAGACCATTTCTCCAGTTTGTCCAGATCATTTTAAATTTTAATCCTATCCTCCAAAGCACTTGCAGCCTCTCCCAGCTTGATATCATCCACAAACTTTATAAGTATACTCTCTATGCCATTATCTAAATCATTGAAGATATTGAACAGAACTGGACCCAGAACTGATCTCTGTGGGACCCCACTCATTATGCCCTTCCAGCATGACTGTGAACCACTGATAACTAGTCTCTGGGAATGGTTTTCCAACCAGTTATGCACCCACCTTACAATAGCTCCATCTAGGTTGTATTTCCCTAGTTTGTTTATGAGAGGGTCATGTGAGACATTATCAAAAGCCTTACTAAAGTCAAGATATATCACATCTACCGCTTCCTCCCGTCCACAAGGCTTGTTACCTTGTTAAAGAAAGATATCAGGTCCATTTGACATGATTTGTTCTTGAAAAATCCATGCTGTTATTTATCACCTTATTATCTTCTAGGTGTTTGCAGATTGATTACTTAATTATTTGCTCCATTATGTTTCCGGGTACAGAAGTTAAATTGACTGGTCTGTAATTTCCTGGGTTGGCCTTATTTCCCTTTTTATGGATGGGCACTATATTTGCCCTTTTCCAGTCTCCTGGAATGTCTCTCGTCTTCCATGACTTTTCAAAGATAATTGCTAATGGCTCAGATATCTTGTCAGTCAGCCCCTTGACTATTCTAGAATGCATTTCATCAGGCCCTGGTGATTTGAAGACATCTAATTTGTCTAAGTAATTTTTGACTTGTTCTTTAGACTCTGATCCTACCTCATTTTCACTGGCATTCTCTATGTTAGACGTCCAATCACCACCAACCTTCTTGGTGAAAACCAAAACAAAGAAGTTATTAAGCACCTCTGCCATTTCCACATTTTCTGTTATTGTCTTTTCCCCCATCATCGAGTAACCAGCCTACTCTATCCTTGGTCTTCCTCTTGCTTCTAATGTATTTGTAGAATGTTTTCTTGTTTCCTTTTATGTCCCTACCTAGTTTGATATCGTTTTGTGCCTTGGTTTTTTAAATTTTGTCCCTACATACTTGTGTTATTTGCTTATATTCATCCTTTGTAATTTGACCAAGTTTCCACATTTTATAGTACTCTTTTTTGAGTTTTAGATCATTGAAGATCTCCTGGTTAATCCAGGGTGGTCTCTTGCCATACTTCCTATCTTTCCTATGCGGTGGAATAATTTGCTCTTGTGCCCTTAATAATGTCTCTTTGAAAAACTGCCAACTGTCTTCAATTGTTTTTCCCCTTAGACTTGGTTCCCGTGGGATTTTACCTACCAACTCCCCAAATTTGCTAAAGTCTGCCTTCTTGAAATCCATTGTCTTTATTGTGCTGTTGTCCCTCCTACCATGCCTTAGAATCATGAACTCTACCATTTCACGATCACTTTCACCCAAGTTGCCTTCCACTTTCAAATTCTCAACCAGTTCCTCCTTATTTGTCAAAATCAAATCTAGAACAGCCTCTCCCTAACAGATTTCTCCACCTTCTGAAATAAAATGTGGATGACTGGCTCAGAAGAGGAATTTGCTGTCAGTTCCTCTTCCAGCTCACGCACTGAAATGCGCCACATTCATTGGGGGAATAAAGGATAGGCCTTGACATCCAAACTCAAATATTCACATTGCACATCCCCTAAAAAGGCTTTCCTGCGCCATTTACTACTGCATAAGCCTATAACCTCATTCACTCTGCACACTTCTGTCAGGGGACTGCCAAAGTACCACCTGTACAAGCTCAATTAATCTACTCCCCACAATCACTCTTCTCCTGTAGAAGCAAATGGAACTATTTAGTAAGAATGTGTTCTTATTCCAATTTCATCTAGTCGATTCTTAGAAAAATCTATATGACAAGTTCACACTATGAAAAGACTGGATTTTTTTTCACAACATGGAGTGTGATTGCTCCAGTGCAGTCTTTTAAATTAAAATTGTTCTCTGAGGATGTATCATTGCCCTAATACTATATATTTTCAGTGCTGATAAAAGCACCTAGTGTAATGTAAAGTAGTGTGAGAGTGTTAAATGCAAACGTGGTTAGTGGTCTCACATTTAGAAGCATGCCAAGCTATTACCCAGAGACTTTGCTGCAGAACAATCAGATGTAGTGCACGATGAAAAATCTTTCATTGCAGCCTGGCTCCCCTTCAAAGTCTCAGATACCAAACTGTATCTACAGCAAATGTTAGAAGGAGTTAGATTTTTTCACTTTCATTCTCCAGTGAGTTGGAGGAACACTTTGAAACTGGATCTTTGTGGCTTATTTTTATATTTTATCACCAAATCAGACTGTCTGAAGGCCAGGTCTATTGAATTACTGCAACTGCTACTTTCTTTTTAAATGATTCAAATTGCCATACAAGTCCCCTAACACAAAATTGTTACATAGCAAACAGATTTAGAAGCAATTTAAATGAAAATATTTGGATTATTATACCTTTCCTCGGTAAAGGAAAAGAAAAAGCTGTTAAAGTGATTCACTAACTATCTGTGTAGAACCATCACTAATGGTCAACGGAGCTTGAAAAGATAATAGCTGGACAAAAAATTAAGAAGCTATTAATGAAGAACTTGCACTCATCAATTAAAAACAGATTAGA
Source organism: Gopherus flavomarginatus (assembly GCF_025201925.1). Classification (NCBI taxonomy): domain Eukaryota; kingdom Metazoa; phylum Chordata; order Testudines; family Testudinidae; genus Gopherus; species Gopherus flavomarginatus. The sequence goes on from NC_066618.1 coordinate 207,671,954, forward strand.
TAAGGAACTGGAAAAGAGTGCAATAGAACGCTTTTCCCTATTAAGTGGTGACATAAAAGAAATGTACCCATGTTACAACACAGTCAATTTATGATAATCACATACACACTTAAAATAAGGAACAATGAAATATACTTCAAAATTGTTTTTTAAAGACCATGGTGCACACAGAATAAAACTTTTTCAAACAAACAATAAATAAGGGGATGTGGTAGAAAAAGAATAATCTCTCAAATCTTTGTCACTCTGTTCCCTTTCTTAAGCATATGAAGATTTATAACAGTTCTCAGTAAACTTGTAGATGGAGAACAATAGCTCAAGTACTTCGACCATGCAGTTTTGCTGATCTGGTACCCTTCCAGAAGCCAGCTAACTCCATTACCTGAACTCTCTTTATTACTATAACAATTAACAGTAATGTAACATATATAGTATCTTTTATATAAAGATCTCAATACACCAGTGGTGGGCAACCTGTGCCCCGCGGGCCTCATGATTGCAGGCAGCGAGACATTTTGTTGTCACTGACCGCCCGCAGGCATGGCCCCCCACAGCTCCCAGTGGCTGTGGCCTGCCGCTTTCCACAGCTCTAGGGTGACTAAATGACAAGAACAAAATATCGGGGCACATAAGGGAGGGGGGCCGCCACCGAAGGAAAAAAAAATGTGTCCCTACCATACATAACTAAATATTGGGGCAGTCCTGATTTTATTGGGATGTCTGGTCACCCTACACAGCTCTCATTGCCCACACTGCAAATACTAGTGATTTCAGCCTTGCAAACACCCTCATGAGCTAAGTATGTGTTACTCTAATTTTACAGCTGAGAAAACGGAGATACAGAAAGGTTAAATTACATGCTCAAGGTCAGATAGGAAACCTGTGGCAAATCCAATGATAAAACTCAAATCTCTTGGCTCCCAGTTCTGTGCCTTAATCACAAGACTGTCTTTCTTCGATGGAACAGATTCATGACCTTATTACTAAATCCAAGTATAGAAGGGTGGGACCGGGGCTCAACCCTCCCTGAGGGGTGGAGGGGAGCCACCCCGGCTCGCCACACGCTGTCGGCCCAGTCCCTTGGCTTCAGGGTTGAGGCAACAATGCTGAGTTGCTGTGGAGTTCGGGCCTTCCTCTGCAAGGCTGAACAGCAGTAGTCGGGCTTCCCTGGGTTAATAGGCTCAGGCCCTCAGGCAGGGTGGAGCAGTAATAGTCTGGCTCCCCAGAGTTCATAGGCTCAGACCCTCAGGCAGAGCTGAGCAGCAATAGTCTGGCTTCCCAGAGTTAATAAGCTCAGGCCCTCAGGCAGGGCTGAGCAGCAATCAGTGAGTGTATAAGCCGGGCCCTGGAGCGGGCAGGGCCCCAAGCAGTTCAAGCTCAGGCCTCTTAGCTGGGCTGAGCAAACACAGTGGCGGCTTGTGCAGCCCAAGCCCAGGCTCAGGGCGGGGCGACAAACACAGCTACGAGTCAGGCCCTCGAGCAGGGGCTGAACAGCAAGGTAACCGGTACAAAAGGTCTCCTCTGCCCAGGTGGGAGGGGGAGTCTGCCACCCTTGGAAGGGTGGCAGGGGGAACGCAGGCCCTCCCGCTCCACTGTGTCCCATCCCGGGGCCCTAGCAGGGCAAGGATTCGCTGCAGTCAGTGGAGGTCTTGGCCGCAACACACTGACATAGGCTCAGGTATGTCTACAGCCTGACTGGGGTTGGCTACCCCCGGGCCACTTCCAATCTCCCCCTCACTGGGTACCTGCCAGCCACTGGCACCATCCGGTGGGTCCCAGACCATGGGTTACTCAGGGCTCCGGGCGTTGGGAAGTCCAGGCCACTCCTCTGTGAACTGGGTGTGGGGAAGCTCAGGCAGCTCCTCTAGATGCTGGATGTCAGGAGGCTCAGGCAGCTCCTCTAGATGCTGGGCATCGGGAAGTCCAGGCAGCTCCTCTGGGTACTGAGCACGGGGTAGGTCGGGCCAGCGCTCCTCCAGATACCGAGCACGGGGTAGGTCGGGCCAGCGCTCCTCTGGGTACCGAGCATGGGGCAGGTCGGGCCAGCGCTCCTCCGGGTACTGAGCACGGGGCAGGCTGGGCCTGGCGGTAGATCAGGCACCAGCGTCTGTCCTCTCCGGCAGCCTCCTCTCAACTGAGCACCGGGGCTGGGCTTTTATACTTCCTGTCCCCCCCCCTTGACTTACGGGGGTGGGTGGGGACAGGCGGTGGTGGCTCCGCCCACTGCTGCGCCTGTTCTGGCTTGTCCCTCTTAGGCATGGCGGGGAGTGAAGCCTCCTCGCTACATCAAGAAACATGACTGTGTGTTTGACAATAGGGATTTTTTAAAAATGAGGTTCAGATACATTTCAAAGTTAATTCAGAACAGCATTATTGATACAACCAAATATTACAATTTATTACTACATTATGCTCTTGTTTTGATATTGCAGATCTAGCTGTAAGGATAGATAGCTGGCTGATAATTGGGCGAATGGCAGCAGACAAAATCCTATTGAGTCAATAGAAAGACAGTGTAAACAGAATGGTTTGCCTACTTGTCTCAGATGGTGTGTCTGAAAAGATCACATTTTGATCAATGACTATTAGCCAGGATGGGCAAGGATGGTGCCCCTAGCCCCTGTTTCCCAGAAGCTGTGAATGGGCGACAGGGATGGATCAGTTGGTGGTTATCTATTCTGTTCATTCCCTCTGAAGCACCTGGCATTGGCCACTGTGGGAAGACAGGATACTCAGCTAGATGGAGCTGTGGTCTGACCAGTATGGTTGTTATGTTCTAACAGAAGGTAATTTAGGAGCTTTTTCTGGACTGTACTAGTAAAGCAAATGCTTCTTCAAAATGCTTATATAGCACAATATAATTTTCTTAAAACATCTGATCAGTGACATTTCACATATCAAAGACACTCATTTCCCAAATAAAAATGAATTGTCATGAAGTTTTGCTTGGATTGGACCAAAGACTGTATCAAAAATGAGGACAAAATAATATCTAATTTTCAGAGGCACTGAGAACCAGCAACTCCTATTGACTTTAATTAGAGTTGTGGCTGTTCCCAAGATGTGTCTAATTTGTTTACAGCATTTAGTACTCATATAATTTTTCCTCTGTATTTACATAAACTCTCACTTCTCCTTATTTATATGCATCTGCCTCACCAATTAATACCTCATAGAAGGCAGATACTTGCAATCATTTTATTTCACCCCACTGCATTGACTCCAGGAGCCCTCTATGTTGCATTGAACATTGTTTTGCGCAGGTCAGAAGACTTTCCCAATTTTCCTGTGTGAATTTTGTGAAATGTTATAAAATAGTAAGGCTTTGCTGCATGATTTTTCTTCAGTACACTGGACCACAAAGTCTCCCTTTAAAAAAGGATTGTAATTACCTTGGAGTACATGAAGAGAATGATCCTTAGAAAACCTTGTTCGGTTACACTTTTAAGAGATTTACTGGTTGACATAACCAAAATTGCTTTATCTGAACATCTGATTTATAAAATGAATGCTAAAACTACAAACCTCAAATCTAAACACTTCCTAAAATGCCCATGTGTACACATGTGCTTTTTCAGAGTCCAGGAATTGATCCAGATCCAAATTTTACAGTTTTGGACCATCTTGGATTTTAAATAGTTTCAGTTTTTTACAATAGGTTCTAACCACAATAGTCATTATTTTACCAAATGAATTTTTATTGCAGAAGTTAATGTGCACTAAGGTCAACTGGCATTTTTGCAAAAGTGGTCATTAGAAATAGCTATTTAAGCATGAAAATTAATCTCTTAACGTTATGTCCTAGGTTACTGAAATCTCCGTATAACAGAACATGATGACTCAGTAATGAGGTACACGTTATAAACTTTATTGATCACATCTGCACTTTGTGGGAATCTACTTAATACCAGTTAGATTCCCCTAGATCCTATCCCAGTGTAAAACATGGGAAGGATTATCTGGAAGGAATCTCTTCTTTGGCTCTTTCATAGCTCTGGTCAGACATCTAGGAGGACATTACAGTTATTATTTTTCATAACAATTTAAATAAATTCCTTTTATGTGAATTCAGGGGAAGTGTCTTTGATTTCCTAGAGTTCCAGTCCAAGTATCTGATTTTAAAAATGTTTGCCACCATAAAGAAAACATACTTCAGTATTCTACACTAATAGTGCTGCACAAACCTGTATTAATATCATTGTAAATTGTAATATTTTGGAGTAATTACTGCAGAACTCTAGTATTTTTTTATCAGTATTTCCTCACAATGAACCGGACATGCCACTTTGCAGGCACCATTAAAATGATGGCAGTTGTAGCATTGTGGAAAATAGAGTGGGTGCGTAATAGGGTAACCAGTCTTTTATAGATCAGCCCCAGAATTGTTTGTGGAAACAGTTATAACTGCTCTGCTGATGTGAAGGAGGGGAGTGAGGTAGTGATTAAAAAAAAAAAAGGGGTGGGGGGTGGGAAATCTACCACACTTGAGAGAGACATATCAATCCTTAGCAGGACTGTGTAAAAATGACATCATATATATCAAACAGGGTTTATGTGAGCACATCAGTCATTTGCATTTGTTTGTGTGTTGAACAAATTAATTAATATAAAGTATGTTCATTAAATAAGTGATTAGTCAACTCTTCAATTAACTATTAACACTGACCTGTTACATAGTTAACATCCGAACCTTTAATGCCCTATAGCTGTGGTGGTGAATCTAACCAGTGCAGGGCTGCTGTGCTATCATTAATTCATAACCAGAATTAGGTTTTTGCCTGACTAATTAAAAAGTATATCAGTTTAGTGTGAGTGGTTTCGAGAGCTGTATTTTTAAGGGCTGTGTGCTATCAGTTACTAATGACTTTTTAAGCCTGGAAACTGCCTGAAAGTCCATTAGCCATACCAATAAGAGTTTAATTTAAGAGTCTCAAGCAGTATGTACATGACAAAAATTTGAATGTGGAATTGTTTGTTTTATTTAAATAAATGAGGTAGCAAAATATATCAGGTTTGATGGCTGAAAACATTGCATGTACTGGCTGATTGGGAAAGACTCTCAAACAAATATAAATTCATCACAGCCTCTGAGCATATGAACACAGCAGCTGAAACAAGCCTCTTTGCTGAAAAGGCATAGCATGGAAAGAATATCCATAGGAATTTAAGGCCAAATCCTGATCAATTATGGGTTTATGCCAGGGGTCGGCAACCTTTCAGAAGTGGTTTGCCGAGTCTTCATTTATTCACTCTAATTGAAGGTTTTGCATGCTGGTAATACATTTTAACGTTTTTGGAAGATCTCTCTCTATAAGTCTATAAACTATTGTATGTAAAGTAAACATGTTTTTAAAAATGTTTAAGAAGCTTCATTTAAAATTAAATTAAAATGCAGATCTTATCAGTTTAGTGCAGTGGTTCTTGACCTGGGGTGCACGCACCTCCTGGGGCAGGGCTGGTGCAAGGATATTTTGTGCCCTAGGCAAAACTTCCACCTTGCGCCCCCTCCCCCTCGCACATCGGTACATTGAGGGGAAAATCCCAACAAGCCTTTATAGACCCCAGGGGCCAGCCTGCCCAGGGGCCAGCCGTGCCCAAGGGCTGCTCCCCAGACCAGGTTCCCTCCTTCCCTCCCCCTGAACTCCCCTGGAGGGTGCACAGCCCCCCGTGAGCCCTCTCCACCCCACCCAGGTGGCCCTCACCCCGAGTCCACTCACTGGCTTTGCTGGGCTTGGGCCGCTGCAGCAGTTCAGCAGGGAGGAGCCACTTTCTGGAGGCACCAGAGAGCCAGAGTGTCCCACTTGCAGCAGCAGCAAGCCCCAGCCATGGAGAAGCTGGTGCAGTGCATGGGGGCGGCAGCCCTGAAAAGGCAGCAGTGCCACTAGCAGGGAGCACCTGTGCCCCCTTGCCCCTCCTGCCCAGGTTGTGGCCTGGTGCCCCCCAGGGGCTCCTGCAGGCTGCAGTGGATGTATGCGGGTGCCAGCTCCCATGCGTTCCCTGGCTCCGCCCTCGCCTAGGATTACCATATTTCAACAATCAAAAAAGAGGGGAGAGCCCTGCCCTAGCCCTGCCCCCATCCACTCCCTCCCACTTCCTACCCCGATTGCCCCGGTCAGAACCCCCACACCACCCCTGCTCCTTGTCCCCTGACTGCCCCCTCCTGAGACCCCCCCACCCTAAGTGCCCCCCTAGGACCCTACCTGTCCCCTGACTGCCCCAACCCTTATCCCCACCCCTGCCCCCAGACAGACCCCCGGGGACTCCCATGCCCCATCCAACTACTCCCCGTCCCCTGACAAGACCCCCAGAACTCCCAACCCATCCAACCCTCCCCCTGCTCCCTGACTGCCCCCCGGGACTCCCCTTACCAGGCTCATGCCGGTCAGATGCTGGGTCCACGTGGAGTGCTGAAGCAGGGAGGGGGGAGCTGCAGGAGGGGCAGCGGTGGTGGCGGTGGCTCACACTTCTGGGAGCTGCAGAACCTGAGCGTGGTGAGGGGGGAGCCGGGGGGCATGCCTGCCTGGGTTGTGGCCTGGTGTCCCCCCGGGGAATCCTGCAGCGGATGCATGCGGGCAGTGGTCTCCATGTGCCCCCTGGCTCTCTTCTTGCTGTGCTCAGGCACTGTGGCTCCTGGGAGTCTGAGCCGCCACCCCTCCCACAGCAGGCTCAGGGCCCCACGCCCTGGCGGCTCACACTCCCGGGAGCTGGAGAACCCGAGCGTGGTCAGGGGGGAGCCGGGGGCACACCTGCCGCCAGTCTGGGGTCCCAGACGCCAGCCCCACTCAGCCTCTGCCGGCCTGGGGTTCCATCTACTCAGCCGGCCCCACGCTGAGTGGGGCCGGCAGCCAGGATCCCCTCTGGCACCTGCGTGCCAGGCAAAATTGGCTCGCGTGCCACGCCAACCCCTGGTTTATGCACAGCTCAAAATGGGAGCAATAAGATATATGGATGCCTCCATGATCCTAGAACTGTCCAAGAGCTGGTTCAACCTGCAGCACAACTTAGAGCAGCCTTAAGCTAACAGTCTCCAAGACGTCATTCTGGTAGCTGCTGATCACTGAGGACAGTGGTGCTCCAGCCAGGCCTCCAACAGCTACCAAAAGTTGAATCTCCAGGTGAGCAGTTAAACTGGATTTAAAGCTACTTACTGTGACCACAGCAGGGCAAATCAGCCTTAGCAGGCACCAGGGATGTTTTTGCTCTTCATTAGTGAGATGCTGAATTTATGCAGTTTTTTGGCTATATAGGACTGTATTACAGCCCTGTACATTGAGTAGAAGAGTTTAAAATATCAGCCCTAATTAATAAGCTGCTATATAATTTCGGAAGGGATTTTATAAAAATAAAAACAACCTCTGGAATGTTGTTCCATGATCTGGGACTATTTCTGCTTTTCATATAATATTAACGTTATGCTTATAAGGGAGATTATTTTGGGGGGAGGAGGATAAGAAGTTGGATGTTTTGCTTTTCCATTTAGCCATTCCCAGCATCTAGACACCAGCAACAGAATTAACAATCATAGAACAATTTATTTTTGGGACCTGACCCTCCCTTGCTCCTAGATTCAGCCAGTTACTTACTTGGTTTGTAAAACTTGGTATTACCGACTCTCTCCTTTTTCATTGCCAAGTCAGCCTTACTCATAAAGACTTGTGCAGGAAGGTGAATGTAATAGTGTGCTTTGAAGATTTTCAGTAAGGGATCCCAGGAGATTGAGAATAAAGTACTGGTTACCATTTTTGTTCTAAGCAACTTAATATTATTACTTGCTCTTTGTATTATCTTAACAACACAATTTTCTCACAACATACTCGTCTAGGGCTTTGTGGCGTTCTCTTTACTTAGAGTCTGGGACATTCTGCTCCTTTCATCTTGCAAGAGCCCTGCAGTTGCTCTCACCATTACAGAAAAAGGAGCTGGAGTGAGAGCATGGATGAGTTAGCTCCTTCTCCCTCTCTAGAATCAGACTACAGTTGTTGGATTATGAGAGCAATATCATTTTCTAACAACAATTCTCTCCCTTTGTCCAATTGAAACCTTTTAGGAATTAATGCTTGAAAGTTGTTCTTCGATTTAAGAGGGAAGGCTCTTCGAACTGATTTTTATCTGACTGCTTTTGGAATGATTGCACGAAAAATGCCATTTGAAAGCAGGTCACTTTATATTCTTAAATAGGTTTTATCCTTTTTGACAGATTTGGTACGGAACATACAATATCAATCTGCTTCACAGAAGAAGTAGCATTTTCCTATCCATCATCTGGACATAAAACAAGTAACATTAAATTTGGTCCTTTCAAGGACTGTAGGCTCTAACGTATCAGAAGCTGAAAGGGAAGGAAGTACAACTGGATGATACATGCTCTAAAAGATACCCTACATATTCCACTTACTCCTCATCAGGCAGTCCTGCGGTTTGTAAGTGGAAAGAATGGCCTATGTGAAGAGAATATGATCAGTTATTAGAATTGCCTTATTATCCTGCAGCAGAAAGCCAAAATCTTTCTAGAAGGGTCCAGTGCCATTTCCTGACTGCTAATATCCTAAAAGATATGACATCTTAGGATGGAGCTTCTGTAAATAACATTGCAAGGAAGGCAACCCACATGTTAGGACAGGAACACCTGAGAGAAGATGGAGGCAGTTTTCAAAAACAAGACAAACTTTCATATCTCTAAAAAGCAGGTTCTCAAATCTTAAGATGGAATTTGTCTGGCAGACCACTTCCCCTCCAGTTCCTGATTGCACAGACCATCTCTCCTCCCATTTGCACTCCCATGACATTCTGCTGGCAGCTACAGCAACTGCTTACATGGAAAAATAATAATACTGTAGCCCAGAGCTTATGTATTTTTGACTGTTTTTACATAGATAAATGTTTTGTTCTATTAGAAAATTTTTAGTCATATTGTCTGCTTTAATTCTTCATTTTATCGCCCCCTGTTTTTATTCATTTCCTCTCCCCTGGCTGCACTGCAGCTTTGTTTCCTCTTCCCTTCTCCCTTACGCGCTGCCTAGCTACTGGGTCCTCTTCTTTCCCAGGAGCCTTGTTCCTTGCTGCCTTGAACATTCCTTTCTTACTGCTTGTGCTTGTCTCTACTCCTCACATGCACAGGGACAGATTAACCTTTTGTAGGCCCGGCTCAAAACATATTTGTAGGCTCCAATGGAGGCAATGGAGCATGGTGCAGGGAGGTCAGTCTCTAGAGCGAGGGGCCAGCCAGAGGCAATGGGGCATAGCATAGCAAGGGCGGCCCCGCTCCACCCAGCCTAGTGTGAGGGCATTACTTACAAACCAGCAGTTGCCAGATGCACAGTGTCCTGCCCAGCCCTGTGCTGCCAGTATGCCCCTTCCCCTCAGGGGTAGGCCCATGCTGTGCCACAGAGCCCCCTGTCCAACACGAACACCATCCTGACTCCTATGGCCAGAGACCCCCAGATCCATTATGCCCAGCGCCCCCCCGACCCCTTCCACAAAGGCACAGCACCCCACACAGAATGCCCACTCCCTAGTGCCCCAACAGACACATCTTCCTTGCCCCTCACAGCTCAGCACCCCCCCAGGTACCCCAGAGACCCACACCCTGCCTCCTGGCTGCACTCACCGCACCTTGCTGGGAGGTGACTGTGTCTGCCGGGGTGAGCCCGCAGCATAGGTGGTAGAACTAGGAGGTGCTGGGGGTGTGGTAGCACTCCCTGGCTTGAAATGATTTCCAGCATATACAGGGTTTACAGTTTAGTTCAATGGCTCTCAGCACCCCTGGCTGGCAGTGCAGCCAGGGCTGGTCCCGGGGCGGGGAATTGCTCCGGCCCACTTGCATGGAGGGGCTCAGCGAAGCCATTCCCCACTATTCCCCCCACAAAAAAGCTGACCAAGACTGGTCAGACTTCTGCACCAGTCCCAAGCATCTCAGCTCCAGGGAGACAGGTGGGGCCGCACAGGTGGTGGGAGGCAGAGACTGCCTGGAGCCAAAGGTGTGCTGGGGTCTGGCCAAGGGGGAGAGAGGAGCTGGTGGGTGGGGCCAGGGGGCAGAGAGAAGCCCTTAGCAGGCCAGTGGGCAGGCCGAGAGGAGCAAGTGGGGGTGGGTGAGGAGCCACTGGGTTGGCAGGATCTCGGAGTGCAGTGCAAGCAGAGCAGGCCCTGCCCCCTTCTGAGCATGAGCCTGGCTCCCTGGCACCACTGCCGCCATTGTAAACCTGGGACTGTGTATGCATCAGGAGTCCCTAAGAGTAGAGTCAATGAGGATGGCTTTTCTTCCTTGTTTCCAAATGCTTTTACAGGCCTTCAGGCTCTTTCAGGGCTTGAAAATATGGCTTGAAACAATGAGGAGAACTAGTACCAGGTCGTAGAATCACAGGGTATGTCTACACTGTGATAAAACCCACTTTGCACTGACTCTTGACGTCAGGGCGAAGGGCTCAGGCTGTGGGGCTCAAAAGAGCAGTGTAGATGTTTGGGGTGGGGCACAGGCACTGAGATGTCCTTGTGGGGTGTTAGTTCCCAGACTCCTGCTTGAGCCTGAACGTCTACATTGCTATTTTATAGCTCTGCAACCTGAGGCCCCCGAACCTGCATCAGCTGACCTGGGCTCCAAGACTCAGTGCCGCGTTTTTTTGTTGCAATGTAAACATACCCATAGAGTTAAGGCCAAAAGTGCTCACCAGATCATCTAGTCCAGAGGTTGGCAACCTTTCAGAAGTGGTGTGCCGAGTCTTTATTTATTCACTGTAATTTAAGGTTTCGCATGCCAGTAATACATTTTAACTATCCAGCCTCTTTCAGTCTCCTCTTATAAGATAGGGCCACCATTCCCCTGATCATCCTAGTAGCTTTTCTCTGCAGCTGTTCCAGTTTAAATTAATCCTGAACATGAGTGACCAGAAATGTATACAATATTCCAAATGAGGTCTTGCCAGTGCCTTATACAATGGCATTAATACTTCTCTATCTCTAGTGGAAATACCATGCATAATATATCCTAGGATCACATTTTGCCTTTTTCACAGCTGCTTCACACTGGTGACTCATAGTCATCTCGTGATTGACCCACATACACAACTCTCTCTTCCTTCGACACTTCCAACTTTTAAGCCCTCCACCTTGTAGCAGAAATTCTTATTAGTGAACCCTAAGTGCATGGCCTGGCACTTTGTACTATTGAATTTCATCCATTACAGTTACTCCAGTCATCCAGATCTTCCTGTATAATATTCTGATTCCTCCCAACTTTGTATTATTAGCAAATTTCATTAGCGTATACTCCTACTTTGTGCCAACATCATTAATAAAAATATTGAATATGATTGGTCTCTAGACAGCTCCTTGAGGAACTCTGCTAGTAACCTCCCTCCAGTTTGATAATTCATCTTTCAGTGAAACCCGTTGCCTTTTCCTCTTTAGCCATTTCTTTATCCACCTTACAGTGTTTACACTAATCCAAAACTTCTCTAATTTAATTAACAAATTCCCATGTGGTACTGTTGCAAATGCTTTACTGATATATTAGATATCCTCCACTTCCCTTATCTAAAAAAATCAGTTATTTTTTGAAAGAAAGAAATCCGTTTACTCTGGCATAATCTACTTGTTGTTAAACCCATGTTGCATGTGACCAACCAATTCTCCATGAACCACCGCCAAGTGTTTCATTGATCACCAGCAATCCACAGAGCAGAGTGTAGGAACCACTGGGCTAAGAAATATATTGTAGCATTACAGAGACGTATTAGAAATGACAAACGTTCTGAAGGAGCCTCTGAAGATATCAATTGCAGAGGAACATAAATTAAAGTGAAATATTAATGCATGTGGTAGTAAACATTTCATCTACCCCAGACTTTACACCTCAGTCCCTGACACAATATTTTTCTGTGCAAGTCAGACACTTTATACCACCACTATGTTTTTCGTATAGTTGTTTATTTTTTTCTCCTAGGGAATACACTAGAAAATTACGAATATGTCTCGTGTTAGTCACTTTATTATTGTGCCTCTTAACCTGGTGAACTCAATACAGCCTTAAACTTCTGATTACATTCTTATATTTCAGATATTATTGCCAGCACTTCTTAAGGAAATAAATATTTCCCGCATCAGAATATTGTGTCTGTTTATGTATTTGCTGTTGGTGAGAACAGAAAGTCAACAGCTTGAATTTCAAATGTTAGACTGGCCCTTCGAAGGGTGTTAATACCCCAAATCTTTTTAACCTGAGCAGATGACACCTAAAGCTTAATTAAGGAATATTAAGTATAACATATATGTTTGCAGAACACATTTTCAGCATTCCAAAAATGTATGAAAATACTTATAATTTCTCTTGCCCCCCTAGTGAACCTGCACTGCTCCTAATGTCTGGCTGTCTTAGGCTTGATCTATACTTAAAAATTAGATCCACCTAGCTATGTCTCTCAGAGCTGTGAAAAATATTGTGCCCTGAATGCTGTAGTTAGGTTGACCTAACTCCCAATGTAGATGCAGCTAGGTTGATGGAAGAATTCTTTAGTCGATCACGCTACTGCCTCTTGGAGTATCATCAATGTAGGAAGCATTCAAACTATGGCATGACAGCAGCTGTAGAGTAGAAACAGATTTAAAGAAACAATTTAGCTCTTAGTTGGGATGAACCAGTGCCCTAGCAAATTGCCAGGGGCCACTGACCTGTTGGTGCATCGATATTTTTGATGAGATGTACAACTAAATTACCTCTTAGTAATTAAAATACCATAGCAATTTTATGCAGCAGTAGGGATGTCAGAGCTAGTTCTATGGTAAAGTTTATGGAACTTAGAGACAAAAATGCCCTATTATAGCCTGTCATCTCATCTCCCCGAGTCAAACTAACAGGATTATTCCCTTCATTATATTTTCAAATGGTTAGTCAGGTCAAATTGTAGATGTCCCGAGGGATTAGATTTGCAGTACTTCCTCTGGGATACTATTCCACAGCTGATATATCTCATTGTCAAGAACATTTTCCCAATATTCAAGTGTAATTTTCCCCACCTTAATTTCCAATTACTCTTAGCTACAGCATCATGTATGACACTTGAGTAAATAACTCCTCTCCCTCCTTAATGTTAAGGTTAAATTCCAAAAATGTGTTCAGACTATTATCTCCTTATCCTCTCCTTGATCTCTTCTTAGCCATGATATGTGCATTTAGCTATTATATTCTTTTCTCATATATCAGTCATTCTTGTCCTTAATCAGAGTTTTTGCTCTTCTCTGATTTCTCTCCAGTTGTCTGTAATGGGGCATTTAGAATTCAATGTGGTTACACCAGAGTCATCTAAACAGGAAATATTATCTTCCTACTATGATGTGATGCTTCTAGGTATACAGACCAAACTGCCTTGCCTTACTGTTATCTTATTGCATTGCAAAGTCATGTCTAATTTACTGACAACTCTACTCCTAGCTTTCTTTCAGTGTCACTTTTTGGAGATTTCTTCCTCCAAGTGAATATCTATGTTTCAGATTAATTTCCCTCAGTTAATATTTCCTTGGAATTTTCCAAACTGAAATTCACTTTATTTTTCTGCTCATATTTATATCCTCCTTAAATTCTTTGTTATTAATTAAAATTATAAAATCGTAAATGGTGTGGAGAAAGTTAATAGAGAAAAGTTATTTACCTCTTCACATAATACATGAACCAGGGGTCACTCAATGAATTAATAGGCAGCAGATTTAAAACAAATATAAGAAAGTACTTCTTCACATAACACACAGTTGACCTGTGGAACTCATTGTCAGGGGATGTTGTGAAGGCCAAAAGTATAACTGGGTTAAAAAAAGAATTAGATAAATTCATGGAGAATAGGTCCATCTATGGCTATTTGCCAGAATGGTCAGGGACACAACCCTATGCTCCAGATGTCCCTAAACTTCAGACTGACTGAAGCAGTTATTCAATGACAGGGGATGTATTACTCAATAATTGCTCTGTTCTGTTCATTCCTTCTGAAGCATCTGGCACTGGCTACAGTCGGAAGATAGGATACTGAGCTAGGTGGACCACTGGTCTGACTCAGCATGGCCATTCTTACGTTCTTATGTCAATTTCAAAATGGAAAGGAAAAAAGTTCTAAATATAAGGGTATGATAATTATTACAAATCTGCCATGAGAAAAGAAAGTTTTTAGGTTTCATTTAATGTGGTGGAGAGAGATGATATATATCATATCATATATATGTGATAAAGGTAACCAAAATGAAAGCCTAGTTACTACCCCATCTGAAACATGATGAATGAATTGCTAAGAGACACAGGGTAGAAATTCCTGTCATGAGGAAGTCTAGGAGGAAGTCTCAAGAGTTTTTCTATTGACTTGAACTACAGCAGGATCAAGCTCTCAGGTTGTGGTCTCTCAATTCTTCTTGTGCAGTTAATCCTATACTATGGGAATATATGGGAACTATTCTAAACACTGCTCTAGTAGGCCTGAAGTTTTTGATAATTTTTCCCAAATGGCCCCACTTTATACTGTCTTCGATGAAATAAACTCAAGTGCTGTGCACAGAAACAGTTTTTGTTCTCGCAATATTTCATTGACATTGTTGATACAGGGCAAAAATCCTTTTTTTTTAACTTCAAAATGCCACTTTAAATTAGACTTGTCCCTGCAGCAATGAAGAGTGTTCATTTTACATACATATTATCTTGGGGAAGTTATACACTCGGGTTCCATTATCTTTGAATATGGATTATAACTGAGCATAGAGCTTTGGGTAGGGGAGTCACAAAGTAGAGAGGATCAGCCAGACTATATAACTTTAATACAGGGGGTGACAGAGTGCTGGAAGCTAATGGGCGAGCCTGCTCTCTGATCACTTAGTCACCTGTCAGTTCCCCTGGAGAAGGCTGACTGGAGATATGCAGCTAATTAGCAGATCCGTCTGGGAGAGCTGATGAACTAATTAGCCATCAGCAGAGGGGTATAAAACAAGACACAGGAAGGCAGTGAGTCATGAAAAGGCTCTGGCCTACCTGAGTTCAGGGTGCTTGGAGAGCTTAAGGAAGGGAAACTTTGGGCCCTCTGTGGTCCTGTGCGAAAGGGCCAAAAACACTGTAAATACTTTGCTGGGTAAGACTGTATTGGTGATGGGAATATAAATGTATTTACATGAAGTTGCAACTTACTGAAGAGTCTGAGAAGTTTCTGAGGCATTAGAGGACGGGGATAGAGCATGCCCTGTTACCTAGGGTAATGTGGGGAAGCTACATGAGAGCACTGCTTGTAGCATTGTTATCACATGCATTATGACACTACTGCTGTTAGAAAAAACAATAGAAGGCATCACAAATTAGGAATACAGCACAAATATTTAAATCATATATTTATTGTTTAATTGTTGTGCAGAGTGCTTGACTTTATGACGAGTTTCTTTTATCTTAATAATCGTGTTTCCAATTGAAAAAAACCTGACTGAAAATTCAGCATCTACTGAAAGGTCTGGGAAAGCCTCACCTCAAACATCAATATGTTGGCTGCCTCCCCCCACCCCACCTCTTAATCTTCAGTAATGAATAATTGATTATCCAGTGCAAAAGTGAGGGGTACCATATGGCACAGAGTGGACCATGACATTGTCCTGCTTGTGCCTGCAACCCTTAGAAGCCTTGTGAAAACTTCATTGGAGTCAATGGATTGGGATTTATGGAGGAAAAGAGAGTGTGCGGCATCTCCTGTGAAGCTGTAGCAAAAGAAAGTTCAATGGATGTATTCACTTGGCAAGACAGTCAGTGCCCCTCTCCACTTACTCTTCTCAAAAGGAAATGCTGACCTCACGTGAGCTCCAGTGGAAGAAGTGGAGACCCGTAACTGGCACCCTCTCTTTTCTTGGGAAGAAGAAAGGCCTAGCAAGATGCAAGTGATAACCAAACATTCCTGTGAGTTCCTTCTTGTGATAGCACCCCATAGTTGGGTGGAAGGAGGGGAAAGGAGACAGTGACTGACCGAAAATGGAAGAGATTACACCAGGGGACTGGAAAGGAAACAGAAGTGGGTCAGAAGTGGGAGAAAGTGAAAGTGATGAAGGGCAAAAAGGAAAAGGAGGATAATGGAGAGAACCATCAGCCTTTATACTTAAGCTCCTTTGGAACTGGCTCTCGGCGTCTATGAGAAATTCTAACCTAGAAAATCAAACTTCAAATGTTTATTCCAAAGGGTGTCTTATTCTGACATTGAATAGTTTCCTGGGGTGCTGGGGGTGCTCAGCATCTTGCAGGATTTGGCAGTAAGTTAGCAGCCAACACTGAGCAACAACAATTTCAGTTCTGTTTCCACTGACCAGCTGCTTAAAACAAGGGAGTTTGGAATCCCCATAAAAACTGGGAATTACAAAGGAGATGCCAATAGACAGATTCTTAATTAGTACCACAAATGTCAAGGTATAATGGGTCATGTCCTCAACTAACATAACTAGACTCAGTCCCATAGAAGTCAATGGAACTAGATAATTTACATCAGATGGGGGTTTGCCCCAGTATTTTGGGAACACTTTTTAAAGGACGGCTTTCATTTGGAAGACAGAAAACTGACAAAAACATGCTGCACTGAAAACTTCTGAGGGGTTTTCATTTGGATAGCTTTTTACTGCAGTACAGTTTCACAGATACCATTTAGGTCAGGGGTTGGCAACCTTTTGGAAGTGGTGTGCCGAGTCTTCATTTATTCACTCTAATTTAAGGTTTCGGATGCCAGTCATACATTTTAACATTTTTAGAAGGTCTCTTTCCATAAGTCTATTATATAACTAAACTATTGTTGTATGTAAAGTAAATAAGGTTTTAAAAATGTTTAAGAAGCTTTATTTAAAATTAAATTAAAATGCTGAAGTGTTTGACTGAATTTTTCACTGAGCTCGTGAGAAAAGACTTGTGTATTAAACTTTCCAAGACCTTGATCAGTGAGAACTAGCAGTCAGGGGAGTGTGTGGGGGAATCTAGAATTGTTTGTTCTTGCTCAGTGTCCTTTTTTTTCTGTCCCTGATGGATGAAGCCCAATCTGTAGTCAGAAAGGATTTTATTCATTAGCTGTATTTGGTACATTAGGAAACCAAAAGGATGGAAACATCTAATACTTTATGGCATAATAAATTATATTCCTCTTTTATCAAACACGTATGTTTGGAACTACAGCTCAAATCACAAACTATTCTTGGTAGGTATTTGTCGTTGAGATTATATATATGCTATTGTGCAATACCTGCTATCCTACCTACATATTGCCAAGAACTGCACCTCCCTCTTTGAGCTACATGAATGAGGTATGGAGAGCAATATTTGCCCTTTTATTAATTTTTGTTCCACTGATAAATCTCCCACATCAATCCAATGGGCTTCACATTTTGTTAATTTTTATTCACTTTTGGGGGTATATAGTGGATAAGCCATTGAACTACTAGGGGGTGGGGCTTGATTTGTTTTATACAACTCTGGTGCTGAACAGCATCACTACTGGAAGTCTCAGTAGAGAGACCAAAAATTGAATGGACCTGGAATATGAACTATTCTTTGACCACTAGAAGTGGTCTCTCCAAAACAAGGCTAAGGCAACAGTTTGTGTCAGTGCAGGCAGTGCAGTGCTGCCCATTCTGTACCTGTTCTAGGGATAGCAGGATAATTCACTTCCCAGGCATATGAATCCAAAACCACTCCCTAGTACCACATTCACTTAACCCGCCCATTCCCCCAACAAATCAAGACAAAAAAATACAAGCTGAATCTATATGTATATGTATCTTATGTTTGTGAAATCTTTCAAGGAGAAACTCTTGAGTCTTTTGAGGGCAACATTTACTAATACAACATTCCACTTCATAGTTCTTGTGTAATTAAAATTCCTCTTCTATACTTCGTAAGCAAATTCACTTCTATTAAGTATACAAGGGCAGTTCTTCATGCAATAGTGCCACATTTCAGTGGGAAGAACATAGATTACAGTAGACTATAACTCGAGTTGGCTACAGCAAATGTGCTCTGGTCACAAGCAGCAAGTTAAACATCTTCAAGCTTATAGAATCAGGTGAAAAGATCATCTATTTTCCTGAAGTGTCCTTTTCCTAGGCTAACCAAAGAAACCTTCCCAACAGTAAATCTGCCTAATTTTCTGCTGATGTTGTATTTTTTAGATATTTAAATATTTATGTGCTTGGCAAGTGCATTAGGACTCAAGTGATAACCATCTATATGTGTTTTAGATTTATCTCAAACATTAAAGTTAGACTGATGGTCTTTCGGGTATTGGGGATTGACCATATATACATTATTAATTCAGACCTTTACATGTCATTAAGTCCCAGACCCATTTTCGTTTTACTTCCTCATGCACTGCAGGCAGCTAGATTAGGTATGTATTGACCTTTGCAAAGTATATCACAGATCAATATGATAAGCTTTAAGAAAAATTGCCCATACAGGGGATGTTCACAAACCTACAAGAGAAAGTACCTTTCATGAACTAAGAGGTTAGTTTTATCATTCCAGCGGCATATTGACTCATCTTACTATGCTTTGGAGGCCAGTTACTGATCAAGCAATGATTCTTCATTTATCAAATACTCCCCTCCCCTCATTCTTTATGCTAACCCGTTGGGAACTTTGAATCTGGAAATGCTTTGCTTACAGAAATCACTCCATGACTCTTTTATATCCCATCAGTTTGTTATCACACAGCCCTGTTTATCTATTACATACATTACAAAATTGCTACCTACAAAGACTGAGGTCAACGGGAAAGCCACACAACTTTCTGATACTTTTAATGGTTAATGTAACGTCACTTAGCAGCAAGTTTAGTACAGGGCTATCTATAATAAGAGGAAATAAATCAAACAGTTGCATCTTAGTTTTAACAATATCCACATTAAAACATAAACCTAATTTAAACAGAGAGCTTGATTCTCCACTGCACTTGAGCTCTATTCAGGTAAATTGGAGTTGGGGGGACCAAGTCATGGCTTCTTGAGTCTCAGTGGACTGATCACAGTGCAAGTGTCAGCTGTAGGGGAGCAGCTGTAACATATGCTATTGATGTAATATCTCTCAGACACCTTGCACCAATGAGAAATTGGTCATAGTGGAACACCCCTTACCATTTCCTTTCCCCCTTTCACTTGGGAGGAGGGTTTCCAGCTTGGGAGGTAGCTTTACATCAGCAGAGATTCCCCCTACACAGAGGAAATTCTCCAAGGCTTCAGGTCCATTTTGGACTGCTATACAGTGGAAAGGGATCTTGGCAGGCCAGGGACTCCAGCCCAGAATAGCCCAAATATTCAAGCACTTTTCCATCCCAGGTGTCCTTTAGAGGATAGTTGCCCACTTGACTATCCCAAAGTATGTATGTATGTTTCTCATGTATTACTCACAGTTTAGAGAGATGGATGCTGAAAGAAAGGCCAGCTTTAATGACAAGTTTGCATGGCTGGATTGAGCATAAGAAATATTTTAAAAAATTTCCCCTTCAGTTCATTTTTCTTTTTTCATGTTACTAGTAATTATCTTATATTTATATAGCAGTAACTGATATCCCAGAGTGCTATAAAAGCTACTTCCACCGCTGAGAAGCACTTATCTCTTGTGTGACAGTAGCAACTATTTAGAGAATAGCAACATCAGCATTCTGTCCCTGCTCCTAAATTAAATACAGGGGGCTGAACCTGCTCTCATTGAAATCAATGGGAGGGAGATTGGCTATTGACTTCTGGGGGATCAGGAATGGATACAGATAGCGACTATGGAAACTGAGCCAGACCGGACAAAGAGCTCTGTGTAGCTTGAAAGCTTGTCACTCTCACCAAAAGAAGTTGGTCCAGTAAGCGATATTACCTTACCGACCTTGCCTCTCTAATGTCCTTGATCTGACATGTATACAACAACACTACATACAACACTAGAAGATGTCGAATTTTGCCATATGAAATGGATACTCCACAACATGAAGAAAAAGGAAGCAAACTTAACAGCAACATGTACTTTCCCAGAGCTGAAGAAGAGCTCTATGTAGCTCAAAAGCTTTTCTCTCTCACTAACAGAAGTTGGTCCAATAAAAGATATTACCACACCCACCTTGTCTCTCTAATATGCTGTGACAGACTACAACAATACAGCATTTCCATGATACTAGTTTTTCCAGGTATGTGGATATTCTTTCCACTCAGATGACTGCCTAAGACTGAACCTTCTGTTCACATCTCACAGTTTGTTTGGTTAGTTTCCCATAGCACAATCATTTCAGTGACAGCTTTCCCAGGGAATAGCTGTCTCTATTAATTATTTTTGCAAAAAGACTTCTAACTTTCCTCACCAGAGAGTTTACTTGTGTATTAAAGATCATTCTGCCTGTAGAATCTCTTTACAAGAATCCCCTGTGAGACAAAGGTATTGAGAGAATAATGCAGGAATTGTTTTAGAGCTCAATGGGTAGGTTTTCAAAAAGTGATTTTTTCTTATGCTTCAGCTTCAATCTTCCTTCAGCAACATCTCATGCTTCATTATTGATGATGCTCAGCTGAAAACTGTACAAGAAATCACCTTTGTGGTGGGGGATAAAGATTTTATGTTTTTATTCAGAAGAGAGGTAAATGACATGCTGTCTGCGTGATGTTAATTACAGAACTTTTAGATTGGACCCTAGGAAAATTTTCCTAACACAAAGAACTATTATCCTGTACAATTGTCTCCAAAGGGAAGGTGATGTCAGCCTCATTGCTTTAGTAATTACACCACAATTGGGCAAACTACTTGGGAATATTTGCACTGCCAAGGGAATGAACTATTTGACCTACCAGGTCATTTGCAACTCTTATCTCTAAATTCCTATGGCTGTATAATTTTGTGAACATAAGCTAAACTGCAGACTATTCTGAGAGGTTAAACATTTCATTGGCCTTGACACCATAAGCTGTAATAGCTCCTTCCAAGCCTCTATAGCCTATTCTGTCATAGCTACATTGCACTCTTATCACATGAGTAATATTCCAGTCAAATATCATATAAATCATGTTTATAAAAGTCCCTAAATACCTATTTACATAACATTTTGTGAAGGCTCCAAGCGAGCCTCCTTCTGAGCCATCATAGTCAATTGAGCTCTTAACTGGGTTAGTAAGGAGTCAAGAATCTGAGAATTAAACTGCTCCCAATTAGGCTGTAAAAGCCCTTTATTAATGAGAATCACAGCCAAGTTAGAAACAGAACTCTACTGTTTTATATACAGGTTGAAGGGTGATCTAGCATATTACCCTGACAATATCAAGAATGGCAACTTTATACTTGTTTTGTCCCCTGATCCAAATAAACCTTTGTGCTATTTCAAATGAATGATGATTACTTGGGTGAGATAACAGTGACAGCCCTCCTTAGAAAAAAAAATTAGTACAGTGAGTGGGTCCTTATTTATGAGCTACAACCAATCCACTCTCAGAGTCAGTCTCAAAGTTCAAATACAGCTGTAACTTCTTACCTCTTAATTCCAACTGCAGCTTTTTAACTTCTTGAACTCGCCATTTTAGAATGTTCCAGACTTCAGAAGGGTAATGATTAGACACAATAACCACAATTCTTAAAGCACCTCATATGACAATACTTAGTAGGTCAAATCCTCTGAGGTTCTGATGCCTGCGTTTTCTACTGAAACCTGTGGGCATGCTCCTGCACTGATTGACTTTGATGAAAGTTTACTCATTGACTTTAAAAGAGAGTAACATTTGGCCCTATAGAAACTGCAGGTTCTCAGCCCCTCTCAAGAGTTGGTCCATTATGTTTTTGCATAAATCTACAAAAAAGCTGTGTTGCTATAGGGTGTTTTGTAATAAAAGGGAATCTGTTATTTGGAATATCTGGGTCCCCAACCATTTCACATGTAGAAAATAGCCACATGTGAAAAGAACAGTTCAGCCATATTAAGAAGCAGGATCTTTAAAAGAAGACTTGTTTGAAAAGAATCCCTCATGTAAAAGGTCATATTAAACAAGGCCTAATTTGGATTATTTGGCCTGTCCTCCTCTCTATTTAACCCCTCATATATAGGCTTCTGATCCTGAGAAGAGGTCAGCAAGTTATCCCTAATTACATTATTTAACTTAAAGATGGTCTTGAATCAAAACCCCAGATGGAAACATTCCAAAAAACTTGGGTGGCTGCAAGAATCTCAGTCCATATCTGGATTTCATGACTGTCTCTAATCTCGATAATGAAAGAGCACTGTGGAAAGACATTAGCCCTACTGAACATCAGCAGGACTCCAAATCTTGTTTTAAATTTTGCTGCTTGAACTGATCTCTCTTGGAACATGTTCATTTCAATATCTGTTTCAAAAAACTGCCCAAATGTGGTGCTTTAACTCATACTTTTACTTTTGAAACATCCTTAAAAGGATGCAAAACACAACACACACAAGTATCAGAGGGGTAGCCGTGTTAGTCTGGATCTGTAAAAGCAGCAAAGAATCCTGTGGCACCTTATAGACTAACAGACGTTTTGGAGCATGAGCTTTCGTGGGTGAATACCCACTTTGTCAGATGCACCACACGCAGGTATCCCCTTTTCTACAACCACCTGCCTTTGTGATTGCCTGATTGCTACTAATTTTTCCCGTATATAAGGCTGTCTTCTTTTGACAGCATTTTCCTTAGAATGACTTTCTAGTCTTGGCCCTTTACATGAGGGAGAGCCAAGCACTAGACCCTTAATAAGGTTATTTTGTTACTGACTGGTTGCAACTGTATCTCTACAAGCTGGTAAGTATACTTAACTCCTGCTATGGCTTCCTCCTGTTTTTTTTTTTTTTTTTCAGTTCCTGAGGTGATTGCACACTTTCATATGAGTCCTTTTTTCACAAAGGAGCTAAATTTAATCCAGTTTTTTTTTTGGAAAATGAGATATGTTCTCATTTCCTAGGTACAACTATTACCCAAACAAAGATATGTAGTCTGTGTGGGGAGTTGTGCAGGGGCAGATGCCTGGTATGGACTCTGCCCTGTTCTTATACATACCAGTGCTTAGACTTACCAGAGAGGGAAAATATTCTGTATTTAGAAAAATGAGGAAAATAGAAGTGGAAGAATAGGGGTGGGGTTGTGAGGTGGGGTACACCCCCAGATAACATAAAACAGTTGCAATTTCCTGGACTTTAAAGGATTAAGATATTTGAGATTTTTCCTGCTGATCTTAGTGTTTAATTTTGAAACATAATATGATCAATTAACTATTCATTTTGTTAACTTCATTCCAGCTGCTGATAGGCATATGAGCTGTAACTGGTACAGTTGTCCAGTGTGGGTGGATCTATGTATCATTATGATGAGCCTTGCTGAATCACTTTGAATCTATTCAAAACAAAACAGAAACCATGCACAAATACTTCTTACAATGGATGTTATCAGGGTAGCCGCTGTGATTTTTTTAATTTGATCCAGTCTATTATCTTGGAAGACATGCATTTTAGATCTAAAGGTTGATATTTACAAAGATAACTTAGATATACAGCTCAGCTCTGAAAAATCTCAGCCCTTGCTTTCAACTCTTACTCATGTGAGTTGTCCCATATATGTGTCGTCTTGCATGAGTAGGTGTTGCAGGACTGGTGATGGCATGAAGCCAATGATCTAACTTACACTGAGCAGGGTCCAATTGATGAAGGAAACTAATAGTTTCCATTGTTAAGATGGCTATATTTTATATTCTCATCAGCCTGCTCTTTAATGTGTATCAGTTTATATTAGTATAGGAATGGTTAAGGTTAATTTTGATAATCTATAGAAAAGAGCTTCCCACTTTTCCAATGTGTACATTTTATATGGAACTACATTTGACTTTCCAAACCTCAACAGTAACTCCGTTTTTATTTGTTAAAATATTGTTGGTATCTATCTAATAGCTAAAAGCTAAGAAAACATATGTGATTTTAGTTACAGATTGGAATAATTTTTGGAGCTTTTCATTCTTAGCTGTAAAAGTATATATTATCAGCTGCTGGTTGAGGTGCTTGCAGAGATATTCCAATTGGATTTCTTCTTCCACACTTTTTGGATGTGGCAGCCATTTTACATTTCAAAAAATGATTAGAGATTCAAATGGGTATAGTCAAACATAGCAGACTTTTTTTTCTTAAAAATTGGTACTGGGAAATGTTTGTTCAAGCAGCAGCAAAAATGGATAATTTTAATATGCTAATAAATATTTTTGAATGGCCTTCTTATGTCTGGCATTAAAATTGAAGAGTTCTGCCAAGTAGAATAGAAAACAAAAGGAAAAAGCTCAGAAATTCCACAGATTTTGGATAAAACTGCAACAAATATTAAGAGCTTGGATGGGGAGAATGGAAATTCCTGACAGATTTGTACAGTAAAATATATCCTGTCAGATTCATTAAGGATCTAAGCAATGTAGCTAATAATTAAAAACAATGCTTAGCGGCTACAGTGATAGGCACATTTGAAATATATACTTTCAACAGATTTCTCGTGTCAATAGCATGCATTAAGGAGAAAATCTATAGACTATTGATCTTGGGCCAGTTTCTGTTTGTATCATGTCTCCAGGCAGAGTTCCTCTGGGCAGTGTCCATTGACTCCTTGTACTCCTTCCAGGAGCAGTTGGCAGTGCCTGGGGTTCTCTGCTCAGTGTCTTCATCTAGAACCCTAATTTTCAACCTTTGACTCAGACTCCTGTTCCTGTTTTTCCATTTCTTCTTCCTCAGATTCAGTTGTTGCCTGAGCTTTATGGTTTCTATCCCTTGGCTGAAAGGCTTTTCTTTTGGGCAGGTCTAGTCCCTCTTGTCCCACAAGAGATATGCATTTCTTAGGTTCTAAATATGGTTTTGGAACTTTCTAAGGGCCATATCCAACTCCCATTAATTTCAATAGGACTGAATCTGTCAGGCCCTAAGTCTGTGTTCTTTATTTGAAATAGTTGTGAATGTTGAGCAATGATTCAATCACTAAAGGATGCTGAAGAGCACCTAACTGGTAACAAATGAATCGGATGCTCTGTTTTGTATTAATAATGATCTAGCAATTGTGAATACCAAGATCATTTCCAGTCTGGTATGGTATATAGCCTGTGTAAGATAAGTTAGTAGTCTCAGTCCACATGAGAAAAATCACAGTCACAGATAGCATCCTTCTTTGCAGTGCCAGTAGAAAGGCTAGGATGGAAACTGAATTGAACTCCCTACCTTCATTGCTAAAAGTGGCCCCTTGAGACATGTTGCTAGGATAGTGTGGGCAATTTGTACAGCCACTGTCCCAGCTTTATTCTGTGAGTAAACAGAGAACTTCAGTTTCCAGACTTGTCAACCCAGCACTTTTCACAAGCATAACACAAAAATAAAGTAAAATAAATTCTTAACGTTTAATTTTATACAGTTTTATGACTTATTCTCTTATGGGAAGAGTTAAACTGCAGTGTGCAGTGGTGACACTTAAAAGTTTGAGGGAGATTTCCTGCATATGAAATGTGGAAATACCAGTAGGAAATACTAAGTGTGACCACTCTATATGCCTTAATGTATTCTAACAGAAATACCACATCACATAAGGAATGGAAGGAAAAATGTTAACATTGATTTAAAATAGAAGTATTAACAAACACACGGTCTTAGGCTAGCCTACCGATCAGTGCTACAAACACTCAAAGCCTTACATTTGGAAGCTCTTCAGTGTGTCGGGCAGGCTCTTTGGGCCAGATTTTCAGATCTGCCTCAGTTATGCCCATACCAAACCTGAGAAGCAGAGAGAAGTGCCAGTATGTCACCTTCCCTTCCCGGATCCTGGGAGCAGCTTTCCTTACCCAATGTAATTTAGAGCAGCCTTCAAGGTGTTCTGTGCTAAACAGGCAGAAATGGCCCCCGAAGGGCCATTTAGCCAGCTAGCTCAGGATTGCAAGAATGCATTGTGGTCTGGTCTTATTCTCGCTGGCTGTTTAAGCTATTTTTTTGTACCTTTTGTGGTACTGGAATGACATAAAGGGAGAGAGTGGGTTAGAAGACCTGGCCTTTGCCTTTAAATTAGAACACAGCCCAGTAAATCCCATATTAAAAGTAATTGGTTTTAGGCTTTCCCAGGGCCTAGGTTTTGCAGTCTTTCGGTCGCTTTCTCTCTTTCTTTTTCCTTTTTTTTGAGAGACACATTATGAACAAACTTTTTGTAAAGGGCCAGCAGATGCTAAATTACAAAGATATCAGGACCCTGGAGCTGTGCTGAGTGTGTAGTAAACAATTATAAGAACAGGAATGCAGCAGCAGGAAAAACCATCTAATCAATGAAAAAATGGAGGGCATCTATTTAGAGTTTACTGGAGCCACAAATTCTTTTAGATTGCTTCCCAACTTTGAGAAGAGATTTCTCTGCTCAACCCCTCTCTCCTAAGTACTAGGCCATATTGCTGTGGTTCTGCTGCATGCTGCGGCGAACAGAGTCCAGGTATAAGCTTCATGCTAGCCCAATCTGAGAGCCAAAAAAGGCCTATCCTCACCAGACTCAGTACTTCACCAAAACAGCATTCTCCAGTGCACAAGAAAACCTGCAGCACATTCAAAAGGTAGAAGCCTATGCTCTTTGTTGTTTTCTACAATCTTGGTGCATTGCTCAAATACTACAATACTACAGTGGACAAACAGAGCTGTTAATCATGTGCATTACTATAATTCTCAGTCAGTTAAAAAAAAGTATGGCAGGAAGAATGACTCATTTTGAAGATAAACCAGACAATAGTGAGCATTTCTGTAATTTAAAGCACCATGTTTCAATGAAGATTGTAGGGCTCAAAAATGTGATTTACTTCCCCCATTTCTCTTCTAGAAGTCTTTCTCCACTTACCTCAAACATTTCAAAATTCCTTTTTTTCTTAAAAAAAAAAATTGCTAATAACCCAGGACTGATGAGAAACCCTACAACAAAAACAAACCAGTTTGAATGGAGAAAACAAATTCATGACAACAAATCTGAATTTAAAAATTTCAAAGAATTAGTAAAAAGGACAGTACAAGGTTAAAAAGGCCTAAGTTTCTTCATGGTGCTCATTTACAAATAAAAATTTAGCGGTGCTACTGGAACAAGAACTGTTGAGCTATTTGTTGGCAGCAGTGGCCAGCAATGTTGAAACCAAAAATTGTTATACAATAAAACAGTAACTAAAAAGCTGGGACCCATCTCATGCATAACTGTGTAAAACGAATGTTAACAGCCATGTCAGCAACTGGCACTGTAGGTGTTGCAGACATCGAATTTTAAGGTTCTTACAAAAACAGAGTTCTTTGCTTTTAACTAGTCTGATGAAGGAAACCATTTAAATGGAAAACCACCAACCATTAGAAAAAGCGTGCAAAGGGGAACCTATGGTTTTTTTTTTAACCTAAGTTACTTTGTACATATTTGATACCAGAAAAATGTAAAAGCAGCAAAGAATCCTGTGGCACCTTATAGACTAACAGACATTTTGGAGCATGAGCTTTCGTGGGTGAATACCCACTTCGTCAGATGCATGTAGTGGAAATTTCCAGGGGCAGGTATATATATGCAGGCAAGCTAGAGATAATGAGGTTAGTTTAATCAGGGAGGATGAGGCCCTGTTCTAGCAGCTGAGGTGTGAAAACCAAGGGAGGAGAAACTGGTTTTGTAATTAGCAAGCCATTCACAGTCTTTGTTTAATCCTGAGCTGATAGTGTCAAATTTGCAGATGAACTGAAGCTCAGCAGTTTCTCTTTGAAGTCTGGTCCTGAAGTTTTTTTGCTGCAGGATGGCCACCTTAAGGTGTGCTATAGTGTGGCCAGGGAGGTTGAAGTATTCTCCTACAGGTTTTTGTATATTGCCATTCCTAATATCTGATTTGTGTCCGTTTATCCTTTTCCGTAGCGACTGTCCAGTTTGGCCGATGTACATAGCAGAGGGGCATTGCTGGCATATGATGGCGTATATTACATTGGTGGACGTGCAGGTGAAACTACAATGCATTGGTGACCTTCCAGAAAACACCATCCTAGCCCCCATGGATGTAGAGGCTCTCTACATGAACATCCCACACACAGATGGAATACAAGCTGTCAGGAACAGTATCCCTGATGATGCCACAGCACAACTGACTGCTGAGCTCTGTGCCTTTATCCTCACACCCAACTATTTCAAATTTGATGACAATATATATTTCCAGATCAGTGGCACCGCTATGGGCACCCGCATGGCCCCACAATACGCCAATATTTTTGTGGCCGACCTGGAACAACGCTTCCTCAGCTCTCGTCCACTCATGCCCCTTCTCTACCTACGCTACATTGATGACATCTTCATCATCTGGACCCATGGGAAGGAGACTCTCTGGAAAAATTCCACCACGATTTCAACAGCTTACACCCCACCATTAACCTCAGCCTGGACCAATCTACACGGGAGGTCCACTTCCTAGACACCACGGTGCAAATAAGTGATGGTCACATTACCACCACCCTATACCGAAAACCTACCGACCGCTATGCCTACCTTCATGCCTCCAGCTTCCATCCCGAGCACATCACACGATCCATTGTCTACAGCCAGGCACTGAGGTACAATTGCATCTGCTCTAACCCCTCAGACAGAGACCAACACCTACAAAATCTCCACCAAGCATTCTCAAAACTACAATACCCGCACGAGGAAATAAGGAAACAGATCAACAGAGCCAGACGTGTACCCAGAAGCCTCCTACTGCAAGACAAACCCAAGAAAGAAACCAACAGGACTCCACTGGCCATCACATACAGTCCCCAGCTAAAACCTCTCCAATGCATCATCAGGAATCTACAACCCATCCTGGACAATGATCCCACACTTTCACAGGCTTGGGTGGCAGGCCAGTCCTCGCCCACAGGCAACCTGCCACCTGAAACAAATTCTCACCAGTAACTGCACACCGCACCATAGTAACTCTAGCTCAGGAACCAGTCCATGCAACAAACCTCGATGCCAACTCTGCCCACATATCTACACCAGCGACACCATCACAGGACCTAACCAGATCAGCCACACCATCACCGGTTCATTCACCTGCACATCCACCAATGTAATATACGCCATCATATGCCAGCAATGCCCCTCTGCTATGTACATCGGCCAAACTGGACAGTCGCTACGGAAAAGGATAAACGGACACAAATCAGATATTAGGAATGGCAATATACAAAAATCTATAGGAGAACACTTCAACCTCCCTGGCCACACTATAGCACACCTTAAGGTGGCCATCCTGCAGCAAAAAAACTTCAGGACCAGACTTCAAAGAGAAACTGCTGAGCTTCAGTTCATCTGCAAATTTGACACTATCAGCTCAGGATTAAACAAAGACTGTGAATGGCTTGCTAATTACAAAACCAGTTTCTCCTCCCTTGGTTTTCACACCTCAACTGCTAGAACAGGGCCTCATCCTCCCTGATTGAACTAACCTCATTATCTCTAGCTTGCCTGCATATATATACCTGCCCCTGGAAATTTCCACTACATGCATCTGACAAAGTGAGTATTCACCCACGAAAGCTCATGCTCCAAAACGTCTGTTAGTCTATAAGGCGCCACAGGATTCTTTGCTGCTTTTACAGATCCAGACTAACACGGCTACCCCTCTGATACAGAAAAATGTAAACAAATTGGAGGAAATTCAGAGAACAACATGATTAAGAATCTGTAGTGATTAAAAGAACTATAAGCCTGAGCCTGTAACTCTTGTTTTTATGGGACTGCTCCTGTGAGTAAGGATTACAGATCAGGCTGTATATAGTATACTACTAAGGAGCTTGTCACTCCACATCTAAAGTTGCTTTGAAAAATGCAGTTAAAGTGGGGAGTTATTTCTTTTCGTGTACATTCAAGGGGATATTTCCGGATCAAACTCTCACCATTTACTGCAGGAGTCTAAGCTTGAATTCTTGCGTAAATTTTAAGTGAAGCAGTTGAATGTTGGCTTTGAACGTATTAGCTCATTTTTGAAAATTTTCACTTGTTTAATATTTTTTTCTTCTGGCTTCTCTAGTTTAATATTGATAAAACTTAAAAACCTCAAACTTTCACAAAGATACTTTTTAATAATGTTTCCAGTATAGCATGAAGTGAAATTTTAATTATAAGCATTAATTAATTATGCAGACTCTTTCTTATAACTGTTTTCTGAAGGTTGCTAACATGAAATAATAACATGACAATGTAGCTGAAAAGGATTCTTTCTATAGTGCACCTCATTATAGAATCCAAGTGCTTGTATTTTCATACTATCGATGCTGATAGCCTAACCTCCCCTTTTGACTCCCAGTTCCAGTTCCCTGCCTTCAGACATTCAGGACTTTAACCTCTAGAGACTGTTGAGATGGGCTGAATTTAGTCACGGGGTGCTGGGACTATCCAAGAACCCTGACTGACACTCCTCTAAGCTTGTGGATATACTTGTTGTATTAGAAACTGTATATGAATGCTGGAGAAAACTGCTGTCAGTTAATGTTAGTTGCTGGGTATTAAAGGTTTGTAATACAGCACATATGGTTGTTTAACAGCAAACCCAACCATCCTCTGCCATCATTCTGCCCTTCTCTGTGGGTCTGGTCTGAGTACATGTAGCCAGGATCTAGGAATGGATATAAGCAGGTACATTGTTTGCCTTTCTCCTCAGTGGGGGGCATCTATTGCATTTAACTCTATAGCCAAGTAGAGATTTCAGACAAAATACTGTTTATGTAGTGGAGATCTGATTACATATTAGAGAACTGAGTGCTTTGCGGAGAATTGATTAGATATTGGAGACTTCTAGTGAATAACCCTATTTACACTGTGAATAGGTGAAACACAATCAAGTTTATGTTTGCTTTACTGGTAAAAGAACTGATGCATTCAGCTTTTTAATATCTTTCTCAGTGATCTATTTTATTCATGATTATTGGCTAACTGACTTCTGTGTTTACAAAACAAATAAAGGAGACGACTGAGTTGTATCTGACATGCAACATTACAGTGAAATAATGGAGATATATATATGCAATAGTAGAATTTATTTTTATTTAAACTTTGTGGCGAATTAGTGGAAATATAATGAATTCAACTAATATAGAAAAATTAGTTTAATCAATTAAAGAAATCCATGAGCATAATTATCACAATAAGGAAAGCCACATTCTCTTTCATACATAAGAGGCCAAATACTCTGTTCCTGGGCTTGGTTCAGGAATGAAGGGGAAGGTAGGTCAAATGTGGCTTTGAGAATTTGGGAATGCCCAAAGCTTAGCCTGGCCCATGGCATAAGATAGAGCAGCCCTGAGGGTGCTCTTACTTACAATCTGACTCCTTCGACCCCTAGAGACCACTTTTCAGCTAAGAGTAGCTATTGTGGAATCAGAGTGGAGGTTAATCAGCATCTCAGAGCATCAGTCCCATGTGACTAAGACAAGCAGGTTCAGACTGGATATAAATGTTCTCACTGCCACATCTGCCTGCCTTTCTGTTTCTTTACTGGAATGTTTGATTTTCTTGGTGGTGGTGAAATTTTTTTACTTTCCACTCCCTGCTTAAACTGGTTCACTGAAAGAAAGAAAAAAAAATCTTTGCTCCTTTGCTGGCTTTTGCTTCTTTTGATTATCTTCCTCTCTTTCCAGTGAGCTGGATTTATGGCAGGAGTTGATTTTCACAAATGAAAATTGACTGAATAAGTTTTGTTCCTAATCCTGTTATTTTAAAAGAAAAGTTACTTCAGAATTGTACCTAGTGATATTTGTGGCACTGTATTGACATACTATAGAGGTACAGAAAATATCATCACTGTATCTTTATGACGTTCAGGTTTTTGCAAATATTTTTTCCAATTTCCACTTGAACCATTTTAAGGCCACACCCATATCTGATTGAAGTTGGTCCTAATAGAGATTTGGGTTTCACTGTGTTAGTAACTGTAAAAATGAATAGGGAAATGTAGTCCTGGTCCTAATAGCAAAATTCGTATTGACTTCAATGGGATCCAGATTTGGCTCTCATAGCTGATAGAAAGAAGATAAGCTTTGAGGGGGCATGGACTATCTTTTTCTTCTGTGTTTCTATAGCACCTTGCAGAGTGAGGCTATGGTCCCTGGCTGACGTTCTTAGTTGCTACTATAATATTATTACCGTACTTTCTCCCTCCGCCTCACCACCAGCCCTTGAAAAGAAGGAAGAGGACATTGTTTTTGCACATCACTAGTTTACTTGCTTATTTTGCCTTTTGTGTGTGTGTGTGTTTGTTTGTCTTTTTATATTCCTGTAAATTGTAGCTGCAGTTATGATAATTAAACTAGTAACATTGCATTAAAATGATAGAAGTACTAAGAGTAATGGAGTTTATTATTGGCCCTTTGTTATCATCTAAACTAAGTTATGACAATGGCTTGAGATATTTGAGTGTATATGTAGCAGATCAGAAGTAAAAAAATTAATGAAAATTTCATTATGGTATTCCTGAAATGAATTAATGAAATTATTTAATTAGAAACAATGATAGTTTTGTTATAATTTCTAAACTCTGTATGGAAGAAAATATTATGGCAAATATCTGTAATTAAACCTTAGAGAGACAAGGTGAATGGGATAATACCTTTTACTGGACCAACTTCTGTTGGTGAGCGAGACAAACTTTCCAGCCACACAGAGCCCTTCTTCAGGTCTGGGAAAGGAACTCCCAGCATCACAGCAAAATGCAAAGTGGAACAGATAGTTTAGCATAAGTAGTGAGCACGTATTATAAGGGACCATTCAAGGTAGAGTGCCCTGGTAACACTTCTGCAGTCCTAGGACAACAGGAGGAGTCTATGATTTATAATGCCTAGCAGAGTAATGAATTTAAGCTCCCAGGCTCATCTTTTGAAAATGTTGTCCATGTTTCCTTTGAGGATGAGGACTGATAGATCAGATATAGAGTGATTGTCTTGTAAAAAGTGTTCATTATCATATGTGATAGGCACATTTGCCAACTTTCACATGGTAAATAAGCACCCCGACTTTCACAATAAGCCAGAAAGCAAGCTAAATCCCATTTCAAAACAAGGTCAAAACAAACCAGTCCCTAAGAACCCCAGCACTCTATGTGACTGGATCCCCCTGGAGTGCAGTCTGGGACTGTGGTGGGTCTGTGGTGCATCCCTGACTTCTCCCCCATCCTTGCTTGCCCCCCTCGCCCCTGCTTGCCGGGAGCCGATCAAAAAAAAGAAGCAACAAGCTGCTAAAAGCTACAAGCCAAAAACTAGCCAACAAGCAACTCACAAACCAAGTAAGCCAAAAACAAGCCCAATTTCTGCAGGTTTTTTTTGTGGGTTTCGTATGTCTGGTGATAGGGTGTTTTTGTCTCTTATTTTCCTGTGTGAGTTCATCAGGAGTAGAGGGTTTGTCTAGTTTCATCCACATAGTTGTTGCTGGGTCATTTAGGGCACTGGATGAGGTATTGTTAACAGATTTGCCCGTTACTTTGGGGTATGCTCATTTATTCAGGTTACTCTTCGGGGGAGGGGGAGTGTTCTCTAATTCTATCAATGTACTGCTTGTGTCACTTGTGTTTTCATATGCAGTCTACTTCTCCCTGCTTCAAGTCCCCTCCCGATGGAGCTATCCTGCAGGATCTAGATTTCCTAGGGTTGGGTTTTTCCAGCCCCAGAACCAGATGCGCGTGCACACGCGTGCATACACATACGCACACACAGAGACACACATGCACACACACACACACACATTAACAGAGCAAGTCTGAGCGGACCGGGTCAATCAGCACTTTCAAGCTGACCCATTATATGTCTCTGGACTCACTGGGCCAGATGAAGCAGCACTTTCAAGCTGCCCGTACCCCCCTTATGTGCCCCTGGGCTCCATGGACTGGGTCAAGCAGCACTTTCAAGTTGTAACACTTATACGTCCCAGATTCAGCATGTCGCTATCCTCCTCTCACATCACAATTGCACTGCAGTAACCTACTCGATGAGCAAACCCCACTGTATTTTGGGTGCTGTAAGGATCTTTAGCTTAGGTAAAAGAAGTGTTGCTGTAGAATGAATGAGGGAAGCTAAAAAAAGAGTAAAGTTCAGCAAGAGAGAGAAGCAACTAGCTTAACCATAAAAGTTATTTATTGAATACTAGTGATAACTACACAAGGAAGGCTAACCCAACATAACATACATTATTAAAGGTTAATACCTGAGGGTGGGAGAGA
The DNA here is from genome assembly GCF_025201925.1 of Gopherus flavomarginatus. Classification (NCBI taxonomy): domain Eukaryota; kingdom Metazoa; phylum Chordata; order Testudines; family Testudinidae; genus Gopherus; species Gopherus flavomarginatus. The sequence continues at coordinate 207,706,140 of NC_066618.1, forward strand.
GAGAGAGGGAGAGAGAGGAGAAAAAAAAAGAAAGGGGGATCTCACTCACTCCGTGAGGTTTGAACTGGTAGGGGTTCCCAGGTGATGGTGGTAGCTCAGGGTCCTGAGTGCTGGAGAAAGGCCGAGCCCCCAGCACGATCAGTCATGAGAAGATGGAGCCCAGTGGAACTGATGCAAAGTTTTGGGTCTATGCATCAGAACACTGACTGGAGGGTGAGTAGGGATTTTTGTAGAGAAAATACAATGGTTCTGGGGAGAACACCAGATTTGTTTATAGGTAAACTGATAACCCAAGGGTTTTCTTTAGGCTAGACAATAAGAGCTCATCACCCTTGGCTATGGGTGGTGTTTTCTTCTTGCTCACGATGCAACTAGGCTGCTTCAGTATGTTGTCTATCAATCAAGGATTCATTACTAGAATTGGTCTGATAACTGCTGAGCTGGGTGTGGGCAGGCATACATTCATTAACATCTGGAGCAGAGATTTCCATGATGCAGTGCTTCCCTGCTTTATCTGGTCCCAGAGTTCAGTGTGGTTCTCTGTTCTCCATTCTGTATGCTAATGGAGATGTCTTAATCTTGTCACCCTTGTCAGGGGTCTAGGTATGTCTCCCATCTACCCTTCATTGCTCTCTGCAAGTCTTTTTTCTGATGGGTTTTGGTTTAAGCAGAGGCTGGTATGGGAGGGGAGGGTATCTTTCATGAGTCATACAGGCTAGATACTGCTCCCTGGTTCTCCAAGAACACAGAGCTGACTGGTATCAGTATACCACATGTTGTGATAGGCAGGTGTAGGATTCACTGATTTTTTTCATACCAAGTGATATTTTTGCTGAAAACTGATATTTTTCTGGTGCTATTTCTGACTATAAAAGCACCCCTTTCATATGAGTACAGAAGAAAGTAGGACATTTGGAAATCAAGAAAAATTGGAGAGAAACATAAAATTTCATCCAAATCTGTCAAAACTTGTTGCCAGGGGATTTTGCAAAGGCCAAAAGTATATGAACAAAATTAGATCACTTCCTGGAGGACAGGTCCATCAATGGCTATTAGCCAAGATAGTCAGGGATGCAACTGCCCCTTTCCCCAGACAAAAGGCTTTTTTAATACTTCTCCCAAACAGTAGGACTTTGAACAACTCTAATCAGTAACTGTTCCAAAGTGTCAAGTATCAGAGGGGTAGACATGTTAGTCTGGATCTGTAACAAGCATCAAAGAGTCCTGTGGCACCTTATAGACTAACAGATGTATTGGAGCATGAGCTTTTGTGGGTGAATACCCACTTCCCACAAAAGCTTAAGCTCCAATAAGTCTGTTAGTCTATAAGGTGCTACAGCACTCTTTGTCGCATGTTCCAAAGCGGTGGTGTGTTTTTGGATAAGGAATGGAGGGAGAGGAAGTGAGCAGGGAGTGGTGTAACTGAACTAATACGTTATCAACTTTTTATGGCAACTATGGTCCAAATAACTTGTGATAATACCAGTGTCTTCTGGGTGGCTTTGTATACCTATTTACTTTTTAAAAGGGTTTGTAAAGGAATAATGGGGAAAACCCTAAAGCTAACAGAACATAAAAAAAAAAATAATGGAGACATCCTATCTCCTAGAGCTGGAAGGGACCTTGAAAGGTCATCAAGTCCAGCCCCCTCCCTTCACTAGCAGGACCAAGTACTGATCTGGGCATAAGAGAGAAGATTTAATAACTTGAATCAATTTTTGAAGACCTCTTCTTACCAAGGACAACATAAAGGGCCAACTAGAATGAAAACATGTATAGGAACTAAATTGTAAAATGTAGCAAAACAGAAGAAAGGCAGGTTATGGGACTAATGACTTGTGTATAGAACATTGCTATCTGAGTTAGAAATACTTCATTATATATGTAATATGTTTAGTACAATGCTTAGTACATTGGGGCTGGAACCCTTAGGTGCTATTGCAATATATATAAAAACAATAATAATGCTGGAAAGTTTGTCTGATATTACTGGAACCTAACTTAGAAATCTTTTTCCTTAAATTTGAGGCTTCAATACTTAATTTATTTTATTAAATTACAAGTAAATTCCTTTTCAATGGCTTGCCTCGTTATAGGTCTACTTCAAGATCTACTGGATTTTTAGTAACTAGATTGCCTTGAGGCTTGATTCATCTTCTGCAGGGGCGGCTCCAGGCCCCAGCATGCCTGCAGGAGGTCCACCGGAGCCGCAGGACTGGTGACCAGCAGAGTGCCCCCCCCCACGGCATGACGCCGTGCTTGGGGCTGCGAAATGTCTAGAGCAGCCTCTGATCTTCTGTTAAATATAATTAAAAATTTCATTGATTAATAGATCAGGCACTAAATCAGAGAATAATCTCTGAGATAGACCACTTGCCTAAAGTGCCACACTGAGAAAGCACCTCCTCCTATTAAATACTCCATAAGAATTTTTGGTAAAGGTTTATGGAGCTTTAAAATTCAGTTTTAGAATCTGATTTGTTAGTTCTTTCTTTCTGTAAGACATACTTTTTAAGCAGTGCTCAGAAACTTTGCTGATGAGAGTAGTATGTAAATTAAATAGATACAAACATCTCTCAAATGGCTGCAGCTGGATAAATTAATATGTAGAAACTCTGGATATCAGTATGTAATAGCAAATAAAAATGGAGAAAAATTCTTGACATTTTTTGTCTATGGAGAAGAAATTTGTAGCCTTATTTAGATCTTCATTGTGGCACCCTTGTAGCACAATATGACCCGGGGAGAAATGATATAGTCCAAGTAGGAAACAAAATATTGAAAATGTCAGCTATTAGTTTTAATGGAGTGTCCAAATTTCACTTAAGGGGGAAAAAGAGTGAGTAATTTCCAGAACTCTGGAAGTTATATGAACATTGTCCTGCAGCCATTTCACCACAGGGTGTGATCTGGTCAGATGTCACCAGGACCAATCCTGTGTAGTTTGCATAGTAAAGAGATGGAGGTAAGACACCCTCCTGCCCAAACAGCCCCAAGGAAGACCCAGGAAGATGCAGATACTGTGTGATGCAGATTCTGAAAATGGCACCTTTTCCTCTTGAACCAGTGCCATAGTATGATTTTTTTTTGGGGGTGGGGTGCTGCTGGAATTTTTGTATTCTGGCTGATATATTAGAACAGAGGTTCTATCTGCTGTGATAATGTTCAGGTAATGGTAATGTTCCTACCTATGATATTTTTGAAAGGTACATTTTAACAGTGTTTTGGCAAAACTCCCACTCTACTAATTACAGTATAATGTTGCTACCTACATTCCAGTTACAGTTTCAAGTACACATGGTATTCATCACTTCTTTTTTGTAGACCAGTAAGATCAAAACAGAAGACATTACTTGAGTCTAGATGCGTTAACTGCTATATGTAATGGAAGACATGGTCAGTTCTTCTGGAATACAGAAATTTTACAAATATTTTGTCAATATTATTTATACATATGCTGGCATCTTCTGACTTATAGAGGGAGGCCATCATAGATTCATAAATTCTAGGACTGGAAGGGACCTTGAGAGGTCATCGAGTCCCGTCCCCTGCCCTCACGGCAGGACCAAATACTGTTTAGACCATCCTGGATAGACATTTATCTAACCTAATCTTAAATATCTCCAGAAATGGAGATTCCACAACCTCCCTAGGCAATTTATTCCAGTGTTTAACCACCCTGACAGTTAGGAACTTTTTCCTAATGTCCAACTTAAACCTCCCTTGCTGCAGTTTAAACCCATTGCTTCTTGTTCTATCCTTAGAGGCTAAGGTGAACAAGTTTTCTCCCTCCTTCTTATGACACCCTTTTAGATACCTGAAAACTGCTATCATGTCCCCTTCTCAGTCTTCTCTTTTCCAAACTAAACAAACCCAATTCTTTCAGCCTTCCTTCATAGGTCATGTTCTCAAGACCTTTAATCATTCTTGTTGCTCTTCTCTGGACCTACTCCAATTTCTCCACATCTTTCTTGAAATGCAGTGCCCAGATCTGGACACAATACTACAGCTGAGGCCTAACCAGTATAGAGAAGAAGAATGACTTCTCGTGTCTTGCTTACAACACATCTGTTAATGCATTCCAGAATCATGTTTGCTTTTTTTGCAACAGGCATCACACTGTTGACTCATATTTAGCTTGTGATCCACTATAACCCCTAGATCCCATTCTGCCGTACTCCTTCCTAGACAGTCTCGTCCCATTCTGTTTGTGTGAAACTGATTGTTCCTTCCTAAGTGGAACACTTCAACTAACACTACATTTATACCACATATAGTATCTGTCTACAAGACTAAACAATATTTTAAATAGTGTGTGCATTGTTCAGATTACTTTAACTTGGACTTTGATTTGACAATGCACCTTTCATAGTACTCAGTGAATCCCAAAGGTCTTTACAAAGTGATGTGATACCGGCAGTGGAGCGACTGTGTTGAGAAATGCCAAAGCCATTATGTGCTCTCATAACGTTGGACATCTGGAGTGCTTTTTATTGGAAGAAGGAATGTGGGATAGGACTATATATATGCAACCAAAAAAAAATCAGAAACGTGGGAGTGGGAAAGCCAACACAGAGTTTTGTTGGATTTTAAAAAATATATGAGAAACCAGTACTTTCCCTGAATATATTTTAAATATCAGGTTCAATTTAGTGATACAAAAATTTTACATGACATAATGATACCTTGCTCTTATATAGCATTTTTCATTGGCAGATCTCAAAATGCTTTATATAGTAAATCTGTTTATCTGGAATTCTGGACTAGAATTAGTTGCCAATGGCAAGTATCCTAATACATAGTTTTAATCATATTTGTTGAATTTAGGCTAACCTTCTGATTTATATATATATATATATATATATATATATATATATATATATATATATATATTCAACATTTTGTGTATTTTATGTAACATTTGGGGCATCACACTTCCTAGAAAACAAAAAAAGTTATTTACTGGGCTGCATTTTGAAAAGATAAATGCCCACGTAGGCACTCCGAAAATGCATGCACAATAGGGTGACCAGATAGCAAGTGTGAAAAATCAGGACACTCTCTTTTGGGGGGTGGCTGGGTAACAGTTGTGTATATAAGACAAAGCCCCTAATATTGGGTCATCCTAATGCACATTCAGTGCAGCTGCACAGCCAGACAGGGTCAATATGCATGCAAACAAGGATCCTGGTACCAAATTACTTCTTTGTACATGGATTTTTCTAATGTTCCTGGACACATATGGCAACTGCATGTGCACACACAAATGTGTGTACCCACCCCATCCTTTCCCCTCTCCCCCCACTATTTGGGAATCTGTCTATCATATCTCATGTTTTTGTCTTTCCTCCTCATCACCCAGCTTTTCTCCCATATTTTGGAGTACTTTTTCTCCATCTTTCAAAAGATATGTGCTCTCTGCCTTTTTGTAGGTTAAACCTCTCTTCTCTCTATTTATTTAACATTTTCCTTCCTTGCTTTTCTTATCTTTCATTGTGTTCATTCCCTCCTTCATATAAGTTTGCTCTTTTTTTAAATTTTTTTTTCCGGCCTTTCAATGTTCCTCATTTCCCCCTCAGCCCACAGTAACAACCAGGTCCTTGCTAATTTCTGCCACTTGCTCCGTCCTTATACTCTCCTCCAGCCACCTTTTCACCAGGTCCCCAGCTCCCACTTCTAATCCCACTCTTTATATCAGCTAGTGCATTTGAAAGCCACACAAATGGGGGAAAACTAAAAGAAAAACAAAACAAAATAGGCAAAGAGTTCTGTGGCACCTTATAGACTAACAAATGTATTGGAGCATGAGCTTTCGTGGGTAAATACCCACTTCATCAGATGCATGTATTCACCCATGAAAGCTCATGCTCCAATACGTCTGTTAATCTATAAAGATGCCACAGAACTCTTTGCCGTTTTTACAGATCCAGACTAACACGGATACCCCTCTGTTATTCAAAACAAAATAATACAGTACATAGAACAATTTACTATCTACAGTTTTTAAATCTGTGGGGGTTATTTTGTTTAGTTAATACTGCAACATGCATGTGAAGTGGAACTTTCCAATTAAACACGTAATTGGAAACTGGACAGATTACTTGATTCTTAAGTGGTTTCAGATAGAAGAGAATTATTTGAACATTGGGAGCAAATAATGTGGCCCTCAGGCCTGTGGTTGGTAGAAAATCAGAGGTGAAAGTAAGCCGGTCCAGTATGGTGTACCGTCAAGAGGGAGGACGCTGTGCCGGACTGTACCAGCTTCCGTGGTGGTGATTTAAAGGGCCCAGGGCTCCAGCTGCTGCGGGGGGCCCTGGGCCCTTTAAAGCGCCAATAGAGCTCCAGCAGCTGGGCTCGGGCGGGGATTTAAAGGGCCCGGTGCTCCACTGTGGGGATCCCTGGGCCCTTTAAATACCCGCCGGAGCTCCGGCGGCCGGGCTCGGGCAGGGATTTAAAGGGCCCAGAGCACTGGCTGCTGCAGGAAGCCGTGGGCCTTTTAAAGTGCCACCAGAGCTCTGGTAGCAGGGCTCCTGTGGTAATTTAAAGGGCTCGGAGCTCCGCAGCAGCCGGAGCCCCAGGACTTTAATATGCCCCGAGCCCCGGGGTCCCAGTCGCCTCTGCAGCTGGTAGCTCCAGGGTGATTTAAAGGCCCTGGGGCTCCCCATTTCTGGTTGAGGCCCCATCTCTTCCAGTTTAGGCCACACCCCCGCTTAGGACTCCAGGGTACTGGTAAGTCTTTTAAGTTACTTTCACTCCTGTAGAAAATGTTAGTCTCTCAACTGAAATCTTTTTAAAGGTCACATTAGAGCTGTAGCTGTTGACTGAATTTACTGCTTACTCAATCGTGGTGAAGACCTTAGTGCAGCATACTTCACTACCACTGCATCTGATGAAGTGGGTGATTGATAGCTCTTGAAAGCTTATGCCTAAATAAATGTGTTAGTCTATAAGGTGCCACAAGGACTCCTCATTGTTTTCACTACCACTGTATAGGTAGCACCCTAATAAATTCACAACCATGGAAAATGCGTCATGGACCATGAAATCTGAACTATTTTTAATAAAAAAATTTTCTGGTGGAAAAAAAAAGTTTTCCACAGAAAACTTTCATTGTTGGTTGTTTAGACTTTTTGTCAAAAAGTCTAAAAGCTTTCAGTTTTTGAATAAAGAAAACAAAAATTAAGTTTAAAATGCTGCTGTGGTGTCCCATGCAGGTTGTAGTTCAAGTGCCTTATGCCCCCATTCTCCTCTCTGGGCTGGGCTCCCCAAGGGATTTCATCTCCCAGGTGATGTAATTCCCATGCTGGACTGCATCATCTTAGCAAGAGGGGAGACTTCAGTGCATCATGAGAGATATAGTTAATCCAGAGAGCCTGGCCCACTGAGGAGAATAGGGGCACAAGGCATATGAACTGCAAGTTTCGTTTCTGCATCAAAGTTATTAAGATGTGAATAAAAATGTTCAGTTGTCAATTTTTTGCTAACGTTGAAAATTTGTATGGAAAATTCTGACAAAAATATCTTTTTCATTTTCTTCCAAATTTTCCATCCAGCTCTAGCTTGTGTATATATACATGGAGGGGAGCTTAACTGCATAGTGCGAAGGGCTTGGAAAAGATTCACTGCATTCTCCATGGCCCCTTGCTATAGATTCTATGGGTGTGACAGTGGCTTGCTCTCTGTCTTCCCAAACACAATGGGCCTATTCTCATCTCAATGAAGTTAATGGCAAAATTCCCATTGCTTTCGCTCCCATTGAAGCCAAAGCCAGTGTCCACAGACGTCAACCCCTCCCCTTTCGGTGGGTGTGTTTTAGTCATTTCAGGTTCATACAGATATCCTTCAGTCATAACTAGACGGCATTTTATGTATGTCTATATACTTTTCAGAGGGTCATCTTTCTGAGGCAGAGACATAAATACCTGTATATGCTTGGCAGAATTTGATTTTTTTTTTAAATAATGTTGACGGATAATATAGATGTAAATTTAAGAATTTTTTTATAATTTATCAATTTAAATTTTCTCAGATGCAGGAATTATGAGAGTGTTGAGATTAAGAAATTTAACTGTAAAACATAAATTGTCAACATCACATTTAAAAATATAAAATGTAAATATCCTTAAATCAAACTCTATGCTGTAAAGCAGCATTTTTTTTACAATGAAAATATATTTGTCAGTTTGTACATATACAGTTAAGTTGACATTTATTGATATTTACCAATTAAAAATCAAATCCTTCCAACCCTACATACACCTTAGGAAGACCCTGCCTGTACAGGCCCAGCACATTTTGGGTGGTGCTACAAGACAAAAACTAAACAGTACATTTATTACCCTCCTATTAAATTCTATAAGACCTTTTCTATGAGGGCTTTAAAATCCTGCAGGAGCTGGAAGCATTGTACAAATTCTTTGAAATTCATCCAGTTACTCTTTGAAACTGCTGTGACTGAGGATGCAAGTGGTCCTTTGGAATAGCCTGTGGAGTCCATTTTGGGCAATCTTCCATTTCTCATACTTTTAGATCTATGAAGTTGATAGATTCTCAGATGTGGTCCCTACAAGACGACATTTGATAAAATGATCACAAAAGAACAGTTTCTTATTTTTTTTTAATTTAGCGCAGGCTCTATTTTTGATTTTTTGGGTTTTGTTTTCCATCCTACATTAAGGGTTTTGTAAATTCTCATGCTTTCAGAAAAGAAAAAAAGCACTTTATACAGAAAAGATTAATTTAGAAAATGAAGCAAACTCGGAGACATTCTACCACGTAATGCAGACTCTCTACTAAAATTTAAAACCCACTTTGGACTAAATAAGGACTTAATAATAGATCCTGAACAATTACTTGGCACAAAGGATACTGTTAGTGCTTAACTTAACATACGTCTATTATGATAGAGGTACTAAGCTTTTGGGAGTCCCAAAAGGCAGAAACAGCCTGACTGAACAAATGAAAATAGTATATAGAAACTTAATAGGAAATGAGAAAATTCTTAATAGAAATGTTTCCTTTTTGGCTCTCCTATTTGACAATATAAGGCCTCTGATCCTCCAACTGGATCTGTAGGGGAAATACCTTACACATGTATTGTGCCATGTTGAAATCAGTGGGATTGCTTGTGTGGATTGCTTGCCCTGTATTAGTGGGGCAACTGCCCCGCTCCATGAGAAAAAGGGCTGGAACAGGCCAGAGAGACTGTACAGACCAGCAGCCAAGCAGCAAAGGCCTGTGGAGAGCCAATCAGGGCAAAGAAAGAGGCAGGCAGCCAATCAGGGCTGGCTGGGCCCTATATAAAGCTGCCTAGCAAAGGCGATGGCAGTCTCTCCCTGACTAGCAAGGGAGGATGACTACCACTACCACTAGATTGTGACGTAAGGAGGTAGCGCTTTGGACAGAGCAGTGTTGGGCAGGCTCGGGAAAGCAGATGAGAGCTCCAGCCCAGTTACCTGCCAGGCTGCATCCCCTGCTAAAAAGGGTTGAGAAGGTGCATGGGTCCAAAGGGGAAGTGGCCCAGGGAAGATAGATGAACAAGAGGGGAGAGAAAGAGGGCAGAGAGAGGCTGCTGCTAGAGGGTCCCTGGGTCAGGACCCAGAATAGTGGGTGTGCCTGGGTTCCCCCTTCCCCACCCCTTGCACTGCACCTGGCCATGGAGGAGTGTGCCTGAGACAGACTGAAACTTGCCCCTGAGGTGAGGGGCTAGACTTTAGGGTTGCGGTTGGCCACTGAGGCAGGTGCAAGCCAAAAGACTGTTACCCCTCCCCCCGGAGGGGGTGAGAATAGAGTAGTGGGTGCTGCTGGAGGGCAGTGTCCTGAAGCGGACACCATCAAGCAGGGAGCAATGCAGTTCCCAAAACAGCAGAGCAGACAACATGCGAGACATCATGTGCAGAGGGCGCTTCACAGCTGACAAGAGCTAATTCCTGGAGCAACCAGCAGGCTCCAGCAGTGGTGAGTCCTGATCCCATTACACCCAGGACTGTGGCCGTAGAGAAAAGATCTGAATGCATTTACCTGGGGAGAGTGAAAAAATCCATTAGAGACTAAACCTGTTCTCTCTATCTATGCAAAATTCTTGCTGAATGCAATGGGAGTGTGGCATGACTAAAGCAAACAGATTTAGTTTTTAAAATTTTCAGGATTATAAATCTAGGAACTGGTCATGGAAGGTTCTAAGGCTCTTCAATTCCCAACAAAACCAAAGAGTTGAGAGCACTCAGCAACTTGCAAGAGATTCTCAGCACTTTGAGGCCATAAGCCTGGTGCCTCATCCAACATGATGTATTATCCCATCTGAAGAATTCAAGAAAACATAAGGTACTGAGACCCCTTGTGAATTTTTAACAGAGAATGGTGGTGCTAGGGCATGTACTAATTTGTTTTCCTTTTTTTATTTCACCTTTTTTTATTTCACCTTCAAGAAAGGATAGTAGCAAAACTTGCCACACAGATATACATTATGTACACCTACTGGTATTCCCTGTCCTTGGTCCCATACGTATATAGTTCACTGAACATATTTGTATAGTACTATATCTTGTGTATCAGGATGCTTTCTTGGGAAGCATCTGATACTGACCACTGTCGGAAGCAGTGTACTGGTATAGATAGACCACAGCTCTGGTGTAATGATTCCTATGTTCTGATGGGCAAATTTTAGGAGAATGCAGAAGAAGGAAAGAGAACCCTTGTAAGGAGGTCAGGATGCATCATCTCTCTGGAAAATGTTTGGAAAATACTGACCTTCTGAATAAATGAAGCATGTGTCAAAGGCCAAAAAAAAGCTATGGAGACATTTATCAAGGATAAAACAAGGTGAATGGAAACTCTACAGCTACAGAAGAGCAGTTTAGAACTTGCCTGCTGTGTAAAAGCACAGCAAGTCCATTACTATATCCAAAGCACAAAAATGAGGGGATAGATGCCATAAAGGAGCCCCAAAGGCCAGGAATAATTCTCCTGGTGCAGAAGCAGCATAATATTGATAGAAATGGACCCATGCTTTCTTCACTTGAAAGCCATGGCCTATGGGGCATGCAAAGAGTGGGGTCTGAAGTGAGAGGGGTTATACTGGAGGTTGAAGGGCGAGTACTCGTAATGAGTGTTACAGGGATTCTAGATTGATGCACAGTTCATAGGCAGCCTCCCTGGGCTGCTCTAACTCATGCTAAGTGCCATTTTGGCATAAAAACACCTTGGCTCCTCATCCCGCTGGACTGCAACTCTCTCAGGAGGCACAATATGGAATCTAAAAAGTTTTGTCATGGCTGGGGAATTCAAAGAGCTATTGTTTATTGAACAATTATGTTTATGATCGAGCTGGCTGGAACTGTTTAAAGAGATGATCAAGAGACAAAGACTATAGTTAACTTTTTTCAGGGCAGGTACTATAAATAAAGGGGTAGTATAGTGTCTGGATTCATTTTAATGACTCCTTAATGTGATGAGGGTGTTTGTGTGGGTGTATGCCAATATCTCATTGGTCATTTTGCCACATCTTTGGCTAATGGTTCTCACTCTTCATAACCATTTGAAACTGGTCTAAAATGGACCTCCTTTGTGAACATGATGGATATTCCTTGGGATATTAGTCCTTAATTCAGGATATTTTACAGTGAAAAATGAAGGATCTACAGGCTCTGCTGTTGCCTAGTTATGTCCAGCACCAGCAATGGAGTGGGTTCATTTCCTAAGTCTCTCTGGTCTTTCAAGATAAATATGTGGCTTCTAATTTAATCATGCTCTGTTTAAATTTAGATATAGCTATGCTGTTAAAACAATGGAAGCCTGAGCTAAATAATGGATTGAATTTCTCTGGATCAATTGGGTTAAAAGATATTTCACTAGAAATTATTCATCAAATACCATTTGTCTCAATCTGCCGGTTCCATGATATCAAGATAGCTGTCTTGGGCAGGTGCAGTATCCTCACTCTCTGATCAGAAAAATTGTTAACTGATAAAAAATATTGATATAGTAAGTCACAAACCTGTAGACCAACGTAACATCCCGCACACGTCTCTGAACATTTCTGGGGGGCTGGAGGGGAGGAAAAGTGACATAGCTTGTGAAGAAACATTTAGAAACTATCCATCCTAAAGGATGTGGTGATCATTTGGAAAAGCACAGCAGGCTAGATTTTTCAAAAGCTATTTAGGTGCCTAAAGATTTATCTAGGTACTAATGCTTGTTCAAAAGTGACTAAGAAGTTAGGCGTCCAGCCAGTTTAGGCTTTTTTGAAAAGCTCATTAGGTGCCTATATGCACCTTTAATGCCTAAATACCTCTGAAATTCTGGCCCTTTAAAAATAGCCAGCATGGAATCAACTAGGTGAAGTTGTGCATTTCTAATCTGCTGAATGGTTGGTTGGATGGAAACCTTAAATTGGAAAGAGGTTATGAGTGGGATATTTCAGTCTTTAAGTCTTACTTATTCTTAATATAGACATGAATTAGAGCATTGAAAACAAGGGCCAGACACTTAGTTGATACAAAGCAGCATAGCTTTCATCTGCTGAGGACCTCATGAGTAGCAACTCCTGACTTGGTTTTGTAATACAGAGGATAAAACTGAAAGGGAGATTATGGGATGAGGAGAGAGTGCACCACTCCATGCTCATTCAGGGAAAGTTAAGCCAGAACCCATTGTAACAGCCCCTACCCCATTTACATTATCTGAAGTTAGCATAACTGATAAGAGGGCTTCGAGCTCCTCTCCCTAGGTCTGGGTCTAGGTCTGAATGGTATAGGGAGTATGTGACAGATCTGAGGCAGCAACACCATTGATAATCATTCATTCTGTATTTTTATACAAATGTAGGGAAATTGTATATCTAATAGGTTTTTTGCTTGAAGATGGTGGCAGGTAGGGGGGAGAGTTAGAGCTTTGAAGGCTGTGACAAAAAGCTTAGCTTTGATGAGATAGTAAAGAAAGGGATCCTGTGCCCTACACAGCTTTCCATCTGAAACAGTTATTTAATAAACCAGTTTTAAAATAAAAAGTAAAAACATTTTCCTTCTGTTTCTTGTTTAAGGATCCAAACTTTAGAATTTGGATATTTTAGACCATGGTACCAACAGCAACCATTAGAAAAAACTCAGCCCCAGACAACCAAGTGCCAAAGTCTCTTGGTTACATTTGTTTTTCCTGTGAGCCTATATGGGATTGTTTGCCCAAGTTTGAACATCTGGCAGAAGAGATTTGTATAGTTCTAGATACATGTCAAAATATAAGCAAGAACCCACATAGCATGCTATAGATTCATGGTTACTGTTGCTGGCTGCTACGTGGGCTCATTAAATTGCACTAAGACCTAGAAACTATTTCAGCAATAATCCAATTATCTCCTCCCTCTGCCACATATATCCTCCTTGGGACTCAAGGGCAAGTCAGCTGTCCTGCTGAATACAACATTAAATATTATGGAATACATCAGGGCTTGGCAACTGCTGGCACGCGGCTTGCCAGGGTAAGCACCCTGGCAGGCCGGGCCAGTTTGTTTACCTGCCGCGTCAGGAGGTTCATCAGACCGCGGCTCCCATTGGCTGCGGTTTGCCATCTCAGGCCAATGGGGGTAGCGGGAAGCTGCGGCCAGCACATCCCTCGCCCACGCCACTTCCCGCCGCCCATTGGCCTGGGACAGCGAACCGCGGCCAGTGGGATCTGCGGTCCACCGAACCTGCCGATGCAGCAGGTAAACAAACTGGCCTGGCCTGCCAGGGTGCTTACCCCGGTGAACCATGTGCCAGAGGTTGCTGACCCCTGGAATGCATGATGCAGCTCTTCTGTTTTACATTTTCTTAATCAGTATTTTAAGCTGATTTTATATTTTAATTGTACTCTTAAGCCTTCATAAAATAATAATTCTAGATTACTACATATTTAACTCACTGAGACAGTATTTTAAATTAATCAGTCACAGAGGTTTAGTGTTTTCATAACAATGTTCATCGCTTTTAGAAAAAGGGAACACTAATTGACTTTGTGTGATCTCCATAACAGACATGTTTATGAAATTTCACCAACTTTAAAAAATGTTTCCAAAAATCTTAGGCATAACAAAGGATTTTATATCTTACTAAGATACTGATTTTGCTAGAGGATTCTCTTAAAACTAGTTCATCAAATAGAAGTAAAGAAAGGGAAACTTGTTTGTCCAGCTATTTGGAAGGAAAGGGGTGTTGTCCTTTTAAGGGCTTTCTTCAAGGATTTTAGAGATGTGATTTTTATCATCTTCAGAAACACACTAATGAAATATTTTTAAAGCAAATTTTAAACTAAGGTCCTGTAGACTAACATGTTCTGAGTAAATATTACAGAAATGCACAACTGTTTTTCTCAGTAAATTCAGAAACTGACAGTATATACCTGGGGGTTGGCAAATGCCTGTTAAATGGCTTCATTACCACCTAAATGGCTCTTAAACAATTTTAGTGTTGTGCTAATAGGTCTGGAAGGCTTTTTCACTTCTAAGTTACTAGATTCCCCTGGAGTAAGAGTCACCAGGCTGCAGCAGCTAGCTGTGGGAGCCTGCAAGAAGGGTCAGAACAGGGATAGGAAGGGGCGGAAGAGTGGACATTAAGACCCAGGGGTGCCGCAACTTTTCAGGTGCCTTACGACGGCCATGCTCATTGGATTTCTGTAATGTTTCTGAAGCCGAAGCCCGAATCCCATCAGATGGGGCCCTATATGGCATAGGGTCCTGGGCAATTGCCCTGCTTGCTATCTCCTAATGCCAGCCCTGGCTATAAAGTTAATCTGTCTTGCTGTCTCTGGCCCAATGAATATTTAGTTATTCAAAATGGAATAATTTTAAAAGGAGAGATTAAGAGAGCCCCCAGCCCAATACTGGTAGCCTGGTGGGTAAGACATTCACTTAAGAAATTTTGTGTTCCAGTTCTTGTTTATCTCACTGATTTCGCAAAAAAAATGGTCTTCGGTTCATTGCAATACAGAAGGGAAAAATATTTTGCAACTTTGAAAATATCTTGGGACAGGAAGACCCATTTCCTGCCCCACTCTACCCCTATTCCAATGACAGCACTGTGGGCTGCAGCTTGTCCCTTCAGTCTGGGGACAGGACATTCTTTTGAAATCGTCTCATTTCTCACTTTAGGCTTGAAGCAGTGTTACAAAGATTCTCCCTAGCTGGGCTGAACTCAAGAAATAGATGTGATATTTTTGTGGTGAAAAAAAGAACTCCCCATAATTCTAAATGTCACAAGCTCAGCTTGCCTGTGAATGCACTTTGTAAGGGCACAAACAGTATATAGAACCAGGAAAGTTCTTCCTCACTACCCCTACTCCTGCATGCTAGCTCTACACTCTGTGGCAGGGTTTGCGAGGGATGGGGGTTTTCCCCATTTCTCTGCTGTGGGGATGGGGCTACGCTGAGCTAACAGCGCTGGGGCTGGGCCCTTCTGGAGTGGGGCATCCCACCTCCTGAAGACTCAGTTATTTCCCCTTTGGATTAGGAGGATGGAATACTAGAAGATTGGAGGCACCTGAACCCTGTCGGAGGAACAAGAGGCCTGCACTGTTAAGGGGGGAGCTGCGATCTGGGGTTATGTGTGCAGGTGAAGGGGACAGCAACACACTGAGTGGGAGGGCAGTTTATGGGGAATCAGGGGAAGCAGTACACTGGAGGGAGCTGAGGCTGCACAAACTGGCTGGGGCAATGGCGGGGAAGGAGAGTGGAGCCCAGGCAGCAGCCATCTCCTTGTGGAGAGGTTGGAGATGCTGGGAGCCTGATCGCCGCCTCTTTAAAATAAAAACTTTGCTACCTGTAAACTTTCCTTATGAATCTCACACACATCCACATCTTCAGATTGGATGTGTGCAACACAAATAATTGCAGACAATAGCTTGGTAGATTTACAGTAGCTGTTAATCGTGGGCATTCTTCCAGGTAGACAGAATGGCAGATTTGTAACGTTTCTAATAAAACGAAGTAATGAATAAATCAGAACAGCGGTTGTGGTAGCAGTCTAAGGAGGCAGGAAGGGTAAGGAGTAGTTTATTAATTGTTTTGGTTCAAAGCTAAAAACCTTCTAAATTAGACAAAAGGTTTCCTTTCCAGTAAATTCTTATATGTTAAAGTTGATCACAGCTTTGTCCTTTGTGTTTTAAAAAAATAAAATCTCAGAAGCAACATCAAGCTTATTACCTATATGCCTATCAAGAATAGGATCTGTTAGAAAAATAATCCATGCCACACTTTTATAAAAAAAAATTGTCTGTCCAACTTTCCCACAACCCTCCTTTAAAAAAAATCCTGGTTAAGTGATTTAGATTTAGATCAGTGGAATCATGCAATTTGCAATAAACTTCACTAATCTATCAGTAATTCTTATCTCAGAGTAGAAGCATTTCTCAGTGTAATACAATAAACTCTCTCTGCTCCTAGATGGTGTGTTAGACAAAGTGATTTATGCAGGGTTTTTACTATAATGGTTTCAATTTACAGGGAGTCTACTGTTCTGTTGCTGCTGGCAAACATTTTGTAAAGGGAACAACACAGTACAAAGAATTTGGGGCAACCGTCCAAACTAGTTTCTTGGCCCATAAGGTGGGACATATGTAACTAATGAAGACTGTTTTTGGTCTTTAAAAATTAGCATGACACTTGTGGCATATATAATATGCTTTATAGCTAAACATTTTGGTTTGGTTTTGAATTTTTATTCTCCATCTTTCTTGTGCTATGTTGATGGCAGTTTCAGCTTAAGCAAGATGGTAAAATCTTTCTGAATATCTGGGTACCAAAACAGAAGTGCAGCTCAAACTTCTGCTGTCCAAAGAGGGGAAAAAAGTGTGTGGCACTGTATGCTGTGACATCTTTTAGCAAGACAGTGGTTTGGTATCTGCTGTAACACTGTCACTGGCTTAGCCTTTTGTTTCTAAGAGTTTTACATTAGTCCTTATGATTGTATTTTTAATTAGGTTTTTAAAAAAAATTAAGTTCTTTTCTAACTTTTGTTTTAGTATTACAGTTTTTAGGTGAGTTTTTATAATTTATTTCAGTTGCTGGTATTTTAGCTTGTTAAAATATACATATATTGCTAAAAATACAATTTCCAGCATTGAGGCCAAGTTTCCAGAAATGTTCACTACTCTTGTTTGCTAGTCTTCTGTACTGTAAGTTTTAGGTGTCCAATTTGAGACACCTTGTACTTCACTTTCAGAAGTACTGGAGACCCATATTTCACATACTAAGAATGCTTGTTATACATAACTGTGTCATAATGGCCTTTAGGTCACAATTTCCTTAAAATCATTATGGTTAAGCAAACCCACTGAAAATTCCATACCACACTGTTATAGTAAAATCTGACTCTAGAGTTATTTCTTTATTTTTATTAGTATGGCTGTTTATAGGTATTTGCATATACAGCACTAGGTCATCTCAGCAAACAGGGCTGGCGAATTGGCTTTTTGTTAATCATCCTAACAATTATTAAACTTACCTTTTGATCTATGACTGACTAAAAAGAGTTTGCCTCTCATCCCTGTGAATTTGCTTTCCCTTCACATATGCCCAAGTTTTTGAAATCCGTAGGTACTCTGGACTACCAACCATTACTTAAGATATGGAGGAGTAGCTTGCTTCTATACTTCACTGCCAGTTGAAGAAAGGAATGCTCCAACATTGGGGACTCTTAAATCTAAATTTAGAAGCTACTTATTTTATTCCCCATCTTTAAAATATTTGTTTTGGGTCTAGCCTGTGGCTTGGCAGCTGTACATGGCGTGCTGCAGTGTGAGGAAACCAGTTTTCAGAAAGACTCAAGGTTACTGGTTCCCTAGAATTTACTTTTAAGACCTATTTCTAATCTATTTGGCCTGGTTTGAACAGATCTAAGTACTGATGTATAGAGATAGTGTTTGACAGTGGGATATCCAAGGAGAATATCTCTCATTTCTCTGCCCAAAATAAAATATTAGTTAAGGAATTCATTTCCATATTACAGTACCCTTTCATCCAATTTTTTTTGATGGCACACTGAATATAAAACAATCTAGGGTGACTTGCATGATTGTTTTTGAAATGTAATAATGCAGAGGAAATACAAGCATAGATTGTCAATAAACAAATAAACCTTCAAGTACTTAATAACCAAGCTATTTTTTAGTAAATAAATACTGTTAGTATAAATGATTGTAGCTGCTCTGCTCCAAAAATCACTTAGAGACCTTCTGGCTCAGCAGTCACTGGTGCAATTTATTTACATAGTGAAAACCCACCACCTCTCACCACATAACATTGGGGGTTCCAGCCTTAAGGGCCTCTTTTTCTTGCAGCCTGGCAGGGAGAGTGATCCTTCTCCTTCCACTATCTGGCTTCTCCTCCCTCTTTTGCTTCCTTCTCTCAGCCTGTATATAGCCCCAAGTTAATCAGGCTGACAGCTATTCCGCCTCTGCCAATCAGGCTCAGGTTCCTCAAGTCAGTTCCTATTCACCTTAATTGGAGCTAGAGTGACAGAGGGCTGGCTCAGCAGTTCCTGATCAGCACCCTGTCACAGACCACCCTCCCTTACCAAACCACCACGTTCGTCCTTGCTCATCCCCTCTTCTCTCTACTGGATAGGGCAGTAAAGGAGAGTTCTCCTTCTGGTGACCATTGTGGAGTTCCTGTATCCCCCACCACTACATTGTGTAGGGGGCATCTACCCCCTACAGGTCTACTGCTACCCAAAGGTTCTCACACCATTCACACCTCTGTGGATGTCCCCTCTCTTTTTTTCCCCCTTTCCCTTCTAGCAGGGATTTGGAGTTGATCTCTATCTCCCCTTGGACACCCAGGGCCTCTGGTTCTCCAAGCTCAGCACACAGGGCCTGTGTCCCTTCTCCTAGGAGTCGTCTTGAATGGGGCTCCATCTGGCCTTTCTTCCCTGTTAAGGGCCCTGGGCAAGATGCCTCCCCTACCTTTCCTTTTTTGTTTCCTTCCCTCCTTGGGCTCTGTTGCCTAGGGGTTTGTACCTCATTCTCCAGAGGGGATTGGTTTCCCTCCTTACCAAGGGTGTGACTTGGGTAGTTCCACCCCCTTCTTTGTGGGATCTCCCCTTTCCCCACCGTGGGCTTCCTCCCAATGCTGCTTGTCCCTCCCGGGAAGGGCTCTCAGTCTGTGCCCACCACCACTAGGTAAGACAGCCTCTTGACTATCGCCACCTGTTTCCACTGAAACCTGCCCTGGACCTCAAGGGGCACCTGGGCCATAGGGCACTGCCTTTTATTCCTGGGGACACACTCAAGGTCCATCCTGGCTCCAGGAATCAGCAAGTGTGGCTTTACTAGCCCTTGCTGGATAAATGAGCAGGCTGAGGCTAGGGTGACCAGATGTCCCTATTTTATAGGTACAGTCCCGATATTTGGGCCTTTTTTATATGGGCTCCTATTACCTCCCCACCCCCGTCCCAATTTTTCACACTTTCTATCTGGTCACCCTAGCTGAGGCTGTATCTGCTAAGCCCCTCTGGAGTTTCCTTCCCACCATTACTGGTATGGTGGACAGTTTCCACCCCTTCCCCTGCCCTTCAGCATTAGTCTAGCCACAGAATGCCGCAAACCCACACTCCATGTACGGGCAGTCCTCATTTTTATGTCCCTGGTTGTCCTCATGGCCAGCAAGTCATTGGTCAGGCCCCTGGAGGAGCCCCTTTGGCCTCTTCCCTCTTCCTCTCTGGGCCCTTTCCACCCAGGGTTCTATGGGCTTTCTCCCCAACTTCATGTCCTTATAGGGCCACCCCCTTTCCTGGGGAAGTCAGCTGCTGTGTTTCCTCAGTTGGCCCCCTCCGCTGTGCTTCATTGGTGACGCCTAACCCATACCCATATGTACTCAGACTCTATAAAAACTGTTGTAGGACCAACATGTCCATTATTTCCACCACTGTCTGGGTGCTAGGCCTCAGCCAGCAAATGGCCCAGTCCATCAACCTCTGGGTAAATGCCCAGGGCCACAACGCCACAGCTGCCTTGCCGAATGGAATGTCTGCCCGTACTTCTTGGAAGACAGATTCACTCAATCTAGGAGAGCCTCCTTAACCACATCATAGTTCCTGGCCTGCTCTTCATGCAGGGCCATGTAGGCCACCTGACCTTCTCTGGTGAGGTAGGGAGCCAGCCTCATGGCCCAGGTTGCCCTATCCCAGGGCTATCTGCTCAAACATGCAGAGGAACACGTCTGGGTCATCTGTAGGGCCCATTTTACATAATCATAGGCTGGGTATATGCAGGCCATCCCCCAGGACTCACCATCCTCTGCAGGAGCTGCTGTTGGATGCTGATCTGCTCCTGTATAAAATCCTGCAGGCTCCTTTGCTGCTTAGCCTGCTAGATAAGTGGTGGGTTTGCTGGAAACCTTCCATAGCCTTCTGCATTTCCCCCTGCTGCTTTACCAGCCACTGCAGGGTCTCCTCCATCTCCAGGCTGCCAAACTCTTGAACTGGCTCAGGATCCTGGACAAGCCCCCATGTATAACAGGGCATAGCAGGGCCTGCCTTGGTCCTTCTGGCTCAGAAGTCATTGGTGCAGTTTATCTACATAGTTCAAACTCACCACACATTGCTGGGGGTTCCTGCCTTAGGTGCTTCTCTTTCTTGAAGGCTGGAGGGAAGCACTATCTCCAGGGCCGGCGCTACCATTTAGGCAGCCTAGGCAATCGCCTAGGGCACCAGAATAATTGGTGGGCACCGTTTTGCCGGAGGGGGCGGCAGGCGGATCTGATGGAGCTGCCGCAGTCGTGCCTGCAGACGGTCGGCTGCTCGTGCGGCTCCGGTGGGCTGCCCGCAGGCATCACTGCGGCAGCTCCACCGGAGCCACGGAGCACCGGACCCTCCGCAGACACCACTGCCATCCTCCTAGGGCGCTCAAACCCTTAGCGCCGGTCCTGACTATCTCCTCCCCATTTTGCATCCTTCCTATGAGCCTGTCTATATCCTCAGGCTAATCAAGCTGGCAGCTGTTCAGCCTCTGCCAGTCAGGCTCAGGTTCCTAGAGTCAATTCCAATTCACCTCCCTTAATTGAAGCTGGAGTGACAGAGGGCTGGCTCAACAGTTCCTGGTCAACATCCTGCCACACACACTTTGTTGAAAAGTTCAGTGATTTTATTGATTGCTTTATTATCACAAACTTTCAACATCCCCTCCATCAATGTGCGTGAAGCAACATATGTATTTAACTAGAAAATAGGAAGAAAATTTTGTACGCCATGAAACAAGCCTGAGTTAACTTCTCTATTAAACCTTGGCCTTTGGATATACTGATTTTGTTCACAGTGCAACTTTATTAAAGCACTAATGGTCAACCTCTTTTTTTCTCCCTGCAATCACCTTCCTCCCCTTTCTGTTAGAGGGGCATTGCAATGTGTCTTGAACTGAGCTTTACTGAGCAATTGCTATAATATGGCATGACAACTCTTTAGATGCTAACTGCAGAAATATGATCATGGTCCACTTTGGTCAATTTCATGGTCATAGGAATTTAAAAATAACTGTCCTTATTTCAGCTATTTAAATCTGAAATTTCACAGTGTTGCAATTTTGGGGGTCCTGACCCAAAAAGGAGTGTGTGTGCGGGGGGTTTGCAAGGTTATTGTAGGGGGTGTTGCGGTACTGCCATCCTTACTTCTGTGCTGCTGCTGGCGGCAGCGCTGCCTTCAGAACTGCACAGTTGGAGAGCAGGCAGCAGCATAGAAGTAAGGGTAGCAATACCGTACCAGGCCATCCTTATTTCTGTGCTGATGCTGGAGGCGGCTCTGCATTCAGAGCTGGGTCCTCAGTCAGCAGCCACCGCTCTCTGGCCACCCAGTTCTGAAGGCCATGCAGAAGTAAAGGTGGCAATACCGCAACCCCTCTAAAAGAACCATGAAGCCCCCTACAACTCCCTTTTGGGTCAGGAACCCTAATTTGAGAACTGCTGGTCTCCCCTGTGAAATCTGTGTAGTAAAGGATAAAAGCACACCAAAGACCAGATTAGGCGGTCCATGATGCATTTTTCATGGCCTTGAATTTGGTAGGGCCCTAATTATCAACCCCTAGTTAATTGGGCTCTTCAAATAACCACATGCACTCTGTGTGAGCAGTGTGGGGCATGGGTCACTTGCTGGTGGATTCTCTGCAGCTTGAGGTCTTCAAACCACAATTTGAAGACTTCAATAACTCAGACATAGGTTAGGGGTTTGTTATAGAAGTGGATGGGTAGGGTTCTGTGGCCTGCTTTGTGCAGGGGGTCGGACTAGATGATCACATTGGTCCCTTCTGACCCTAGAATCTGAGTCTATGAGTCTATAAGTTAGTGACCATGAATGTGAGTCACAATGGTAGCATGTATGGTGACAGAGACAAAGGGATTGAGCACAGGGTCCTTGACAAATGGCAGCAATTTTACAGTTCAAAATGGGCAATTTTCAAAATGCTCAGCAGCTGTGCTTTGATCTATTGCACCCACTTTTCATCTTTGGTTAGGAGGGAGCGCGTGTTTGTTTTTATTAGGTCTTGAAAGGGTTTATTCCCACCAGGCAGTCCTGTTGAAATACAATGAAAAATAAGTTGTCAGCTCTCTGGGGACAGTCTGAACTCTTAGGCAAAGACGGAAGATCTGGACGGAGAGCATCCGAGTGAGGAACAGGTGCTATTTAGCTGATGCAGCAGGACTTTACTAGTCAATAGTAGCCTTGAGGCATTTCCCTCCTGGACTGCTGGGTTACAGTCCTCAGGCCAGATATCACCAGATAATGTCACTGATGGCACCAGTCCAGAAAGTCAGAGTTACCAGTGAGAAGGTCTTCAGTTAAAATCTATGAGGAATTGGGTATGGATGTGCAAGAAGGGAAAGATACTAGCTATCATTTGACAATGGGTCAGGTCAAAGTAGTGAAAGTTCTTCTTAAAATTAATTTGACATTTATAGGAAAAACCAAAATTTTAATTACTTAGTAAAATACAGAGTTTCTGATTCTTTAAATCTTCTCAAATGTGGAATTAATTGCTAATGGGAGTTTTTCCCTGAAGTTTGTGTTTTCTTGAAATTTTTGACCTAAACCAACTACTTTTTGTAGTAGTTGTGATTTTATAAAGAGAATTATATAGAAAATGGAATTTACAAGTCTTCATTTGCTTCCTGCAGAGTTTCTGCAGTTTGGCCCAACATTCTACATTAAATATTTAATGTAGAAAGAGAAGCAATTCAGAAATACTTGGAAAAGGTCTTGTATCTTATGGCAATTATGATCTCCCTGAACTCCCCTTAAACAAAGAGCTTTGTTCTTTTAAAGCAATTACCAGAAGTTTAAAAACAAAAAACCTTCAATGCCAGTAAACCTTTAAAAGGGCACATCTGCAGAAAGGGGTTTCTGGTTCATGCAGTATGGGGTAGCTGGTTATTCTACATGTGATTCAGATTACAAAAGGAATAAGCCTTAGTTGTCATCTTTAATTTTAGATAAAATAATCTCTGATTTGCAACAGTCACAGTAATCTCTGCACATGTTGGCATGTAGAATAAAACAGGAAAGAAATGAAACAAAAGCCTGCACATAATTTGTTTGTTCCAGAGGGGAAAATATTTTAGGTTTGATTTTCCTCCCTCCTCCCCCCACGGTTTTGTCATTATAGTACCAGAAGCATGTACACATTGTGCTTTATTAAAATGGCATCTCTTAAATGATTTCTATGGCTATATGGTTAAAATGAATAGATTATTTTAGAACCAGTTCTAGTTGAGGTATATTTCCCCTCCCCCATTCAGTGTGATATAGATCAAATTCCTTATCAGCAAAGATTTAGGGCTTGTTTACATGGAGAAATTGAACAGAATAGCTATTGGAAGTGGATTAAGCTTGACTGGAAAAATGCACTCTTATTCTGAAATAAGAGTGTCCAAACAGGGAACTATTCTAGAATAGCTATTGTGCTTTAAATTCACACCCTACCTTACACCAAAAACCTTTAAGTGGAGATAAGCCATTCTACATGTGCTTACCTTTCCAGGGACCTGTTTTCACTGCAGCAATAACACAATGATTACTTGAATGTTGCCCCTAACTCGAGTCCTGTCTACACACACAACCCCCTAACTCAACTGAGGTGGTGCATTTAATGTGAGTTGTCTGGCCCATGTTGGGGTATAGGCAATAACTTAGTACAACTCATCAACCGTTAACCCAACCTCACTGTGTAGCTCAAATGTTATTTTGAAGTGTGACCTGTGTTGGGTATCTGCCCCAAATTGGCAGAAAAGGGGTTAAAGCAGCCCAGGGAGGCTGTGCAGGAGGCAGCCAATTAGGAAAGGGCTTGAAGAGACAGATAAGAAGGGCTGCTGAACAGAGCAGCTTCAGTCACTCTCTGGAGTTCAAGGACGGAGGACTTGCTCCCCTGAAGGAGGGAAACAAGACAGCACTATGGTTAGAGCAGTGCTAGGTGGGTCAGAGGAGCATGAGTGAGCTCCTGGCTAACTGTTACTAGACTGAGGCCCTGATACAAGGGTGGAGAAGGTGCTAGGGTGGCAGGGAAGTGGCCCAGGGAAACAGATGGTGCAGGCTGTAGGTGACACAGCACATGACTACTGCCCCCCACCCTGCACTTGACCCCAGTTGCTACTGACACAGGTGGCTAGACCATGGACTGCAGTCTGCCACTGAGGCAAGTGGCTGATCAGAGGACTGCTGGCCTCCCTGGAAGGGTGGGAGAGAACTGAGCGGGAGGGCTGTGTTCAGTAGAAGAGGACACTGCAGTCCTGAAAGCGAGATGGGTCCTGACAACAGAAATGGCAGCGGTGAGACACCACTGGATGAAGGCACATCAGTGACCCAGAGCTAATTCCCAGGATGGCCAGCAGGAAGTGCTGCAGTGGTGAGTCGAACTGCCATTACAGGCTGTTCTTACTTGGATTAGGCTAACTCATGAGAAGTTACCTAGATAGAGTGTGGATAACTCAGGCTGACTCTGTAGTAAATACATAACACATATTGTCAGTAGTCCCACTCACTTCAATGGGAAAGTTGAACAAGTATGTAAATCTTTGCAGGATCAAGGCCTTAATGCTAAAGTTCCTAAGTGAAACAAACTGTTGTGCCTTGCATAAGATTTCATTTTCTGTATCTAAATTATAAAGCTGAGAACTGAGATTCCATTAGGAAACCACAGTCTTGAAGATTATGTTAGATTATGAAATATATTTATCTCCTAACACCTAGATTTTTAAAGTTTATTATATATTAAGAACACCCAGTGGGATGGATTACTGTTTAGGAACACCCAGTGGGATTGATTATTATTTCTCAGTTCAGTTTTTAATATTAATTTCTCACTGCAGCTCCTTGGTAGGAGTTAAATGATGTAATTTTGTTTGGAAATGTTCTTAAGCATTAGCTTGTTTTAGTCTTATGTAGTCCAGTTTTGCTGTCTGAAATGGGTATAAATCCAGAGTAATTTTCATTAATCTTCAGTATAGTAACTGGATTCACACTTGTGCAACTGAGGACCAATTTCTGCTCCATCGTCTGCATTTTTAACTTGATTTTCTCCCTCTTTGTAACCTCACTTGTACTCCTTCTGCAAAGATGATGCAGACATTCTAAATAGTTTCAGATTTGTCTAATTTCTGTTTTGATGTTTGGGCGGTGAGAAGAGACCAGGGCACTCTTGTGGAAGTGAGAGAAAACACAACAATAGAGTTAGAAATGAGAGAAGGCTAATGAGAAGAGTACAAGAACTTCTCACAGAAACATGCTGTTGCTTGGAAGGAAACCAAAAACTATTTTCTTATCTACCATAGTATCTATTGGCCTTGATTTTTGCAATCCTGTTCTGAGGTGCGAACCAGCTAATTGGGATTCACATCAACTAAACCGCTGGCCAAGCACAACTCACTGTGAAGAGCTCTCATCCTCCTTCAGTTAAAAAAATTAATATACATACACAATTATTCAGGAATAGTTTATTCCAGAATTGCTATTTCTGAATAACTCCGCATGTACATGCACTTTAATAGTCTTATTGTAAACAGAAGAGTTCTGTCCCAACTGCCTTTGTGTTCTTTAAAATAAGAGTGCTTGAATCATGCACGAGCAAAAAAGAAGGCAGTCAATCAAAATGAAAAGCAAAAACAAAACAAGATTTTTCCAGCAAGCACTTCACTGATATTCACAAATAACTTTTCCCAGAAATGCCAGCTTGTAAATCACTCCTGCTAAGGAGCAATAGTAATATCCAATAGCTTCTTGTTGGCACAGCTTTAATATTGTCTAATCCTGTAATAAGATGTACACTACATTAGTTCTTCATTTTGAAAGCCCATTACACCAAGCTGAGGGGCAGAACAAGCAAACACTAAAAAATTAGCTATTTTCTTAACATACAACCAAGTATGGTCTGAGAAGGTATTTCAGCTAAAAACTTCTGTTTACATTTTTTTAAAAAGACACTTAAAATCCTAAACTACTAATAAAAAATATCTGTAAGAGAAACATACAAATACATGCAGACCAAATGTTATAATGCATATCACAACTTGACATAAGATGTTTGACGGTATGCTTCTGTATTTAGTATTACCAAAGGTGAGGGTCACAACCACTTGTGATAAATGGGAGGCTTGGGTGAGTCATACACTTATCGTTGCAATGGTAACCTTCCTAGTCAGACACACCGAATGGCTTGTTGCGGGGGAGGAGCACTGTTAAAAGCATAATAACCAGCTAATGCACAACTGAACTGTGCAATCCATTCATAGACAAGGTAACTGAACAATTGGCCAAAAGCAGCCTGGCCAACTTCTGTTGTCAGAGATCCCTCCCAGTCAAAATTCAGATCAGGATCCATCAGACAGGGCTGTCCTTTTTAGCTATAGACCACGAACACATTGTCCATGCTCAAAATGTTAGATCTGTCGCCACTGGGACTCTGCAGGCTATGCAGGGGAGTGGGATTGGGGTGCTGGCAGCAGGCAGCAGCCAGCAGAGTGCAGATCTCCCCAGCAGGCAGAATGTTACAGATCAAGCATCTTTGATCCAACTCAGAGCTTTGGGCCAGGGGCCAAAAGCAATTGAGAGAGCTCCCCTTGGGAGAAAGAATCATGCGCTATGGTGAGCACCTCTGCAGGCAACAGAAATTGGGGAAATTGAGACATAGATCAGGGTGGCTGCGGCCAACACTGTAGACAAAATTGGGAACCAAATTTGAGGAAAGTGAGGCACAACATCCGAGATACACGTGCAGCAACCAGGACTCTTTACAGAGAGTGGCTCTGGATATTGGGGGGTGTCTCAGTCAGAATGCCAAGACTTGGAGCACAAACCGAGGCAGGGCACAGGAAGCTGTTTCTATGTAAGGAACATAGCATTGACCCCAAAACATTGGGTAATTGCAGCCCTGATGTAACAGCTTACTTAAGACCAGCTTTGCATGTGGTGGGCCACTTGGATATATTTTTGTTTGCTGTAAGGGTGGATTGCAAAGAAGATACAAGCCTGTTTGCTTCATTGCACATTGACTGGTAGGTTAAGAGTACTTCCAGCAAAGCAAAATACAGAAAGTACTCCTCCCACTAGGCTTGCTTGTCCGGAGACAAGTTGGAGATGGGCAGGTATCTCTATTCCCTGTTAATAAAATGGCAGGATTGCAGGAGTTGGCAAGGAGCACTGAGGCATCCAAGATTAGTTTGCATTAACTACAAGCTTGACCATCTTCAGTAGCCAAGATGGTGTCCATGGAATGAGTATGTTATACCTGGCCACTGACTGCCTCTTCGTTCATGTACAGGCCCTCTATTTACTTGAGGGAAAATTAAGAGATGGAGCTTTTATTGAATGTTGGACAGTCCCTTAGTGCAATACAGTTTCCTTGAAGGGAGCCTGGGATGTCAGAGTCAAACCTGAAAGCTGAGCTGTGCTCAGTGGATCTATGAAGGAATGAGCATAACCCTAGTGTGGGATGGGCAAACTTTTTGGCCTGAGGGCCACATTGAGGTTCCAAAACTCTATGGAGGACCGGGTGGGGAAGGCTGTGCCTCCGCAAACAGCCTGGTCCCCACCCCCTATCTGTACCCTCCCACTTCCTGCCCTCTGACTGCCCCCCTCAGAACCTCCAACCCATCCAACCCCCTCCGCTCCTTGTCCCCTGACCGCCTCTCCCCCTATTCACACCCCTGCCCCCTGACAGGCCCCCGGGACTCCCACACCTATCCAACTGCCTGGTCCCCTGACTGCTCTCTGGGACCTCCTGCCCCTTATCCAACTGCTCCGCTCCCTGCCCCGTTACCATGCTGCTCGTAGCACCAGGACTGGCAGCTATGCCACCCAGCCAGAGCCAGCCATGCTGCTGCGCAGTCTAGAGCACAGGGCAGGCTGGCGGCTCTCGCAGCTGTGCTGCCTGGCAAGAGCTCACCACCCAGATTGCTGGCAGCACGGCGAGCTGAGGCTGCGGGGGAGGGTGACAGCAGTGGAGGGACCAGGGACTAGCCTCCCTGGCTGGGAGCTCAAGGGCCAGGCAGGACGGGCTCGCGGGCCGTAGTTTGCCCACCTCTGCTCTAGTGGATCTCTTTCCCTTTCTATTAGTGCTGACTACCTACAATAAGGAAGTAATGGGTGAGGGAGGAGAATCAGGCGGGAGTCCACAATAACAGCTAATTCTTCAAGTCATTCAGAGTATGATGTGGCTGAGTTTTTTGAGAATTTGTGCAGGGAGCCCTTTGGAAGTCTAGTCCTTCATTAACAAAAGCAAATAACATCTTGAACATTCCAATGTATATTGGAAGTGTGGGGGCATTTACTCCACTTCTCTATCAGGGTTAATAAGGGTTCTGGCAAGGAAGGATTTAGATAAGGCTTGGGAATTTGGGGATCTTCAGGAGAGAACTGACTCTGACTGAGTGTCAAGAAATCAATTAAGGAATTACAAGGTTGGTTGTAAACTACAGGGCAGCTGAGATTGGTTGGAGGGGTGGTCTGTGTACAGCAGGGGTCAGCAACCTACAGCACGCCTGCCAAAGGTGGCACGCGTGCCGATTTTTGATGGCATGTGGGGTGGGCTGAGCTGCTCAGCCTGCCATTGCTTTTGAGTTCCCACTGCTGGCCTCTTACCAGCCTGGGTCCAACCAGGTCCCACTCAGCACCCGCTGCTGGCCTGGGGGAAGGAATCCCAGGCTGGCGGCGGGCTGAGACCCCAGCTGGCAGGAGCCAGTGGTGGAAACTCCAGAACAGTAGTGCGCTCAGCAGCTCATCCTGCTGCCACTCTGGGGTTTCCACTGCTGGCTCCTGCCAGCCAAGGTCCCGTCACCAGTCCCACTCAGCCCCAGCGGCTGGCCTTGGGAATGGAACCCCAGGCTGGCAGTGGGCTGAGATCACGGGTGGCAGGAACCCATGATGAAAACCCCAGAGTTTTTCCATAGACTTCCTGGGATCTTGCATGCCTGATGAGAGAGACTGGATACTGCCTATGACAGTGAATAGAACAATTATTCTACTTAAACTGGACATAGGAACTCAGGTTAATATTCTGTTTGAACAAGATTGAGAGATTAAAAATAAGATCAAAACTGGGACCAACAAAAATCAAGTAACTGGTTATTTTGGAACAAATACCAGTGAAGGGAAGGTGCATTGCTATTATCACCCATAAAAACACCATTTACTAGCTCCTGTTCATTGTAGTACCAGAAGAGGTAACACTACCAATTTTAGGCCTGGCTCCATGTGAGAAACTCAATCTGGTAAAAGAGGTGCTCTCACTACAAGATCATACTGAATCTGGCTACGAGGCACTCTTTCGGGAATACCATGACATGTTTCAAGGACTGGGTTGCATGCAGGGTGAACATACAATCCGGATAAATGAGCAGGTCCTTCCATGTAGAGCAGTGCTATTTGCACTCCATGATAAATTCAAGACCGAGGTTGCAAGGATGAAAGCAATGCAAGTAATACAAACAATTGAGGAGTCAACAGAATGGGTGAGTTTCCTAGTCATTGTGGAGAAAAGTAACAGCCATCTATGCATATGCTTAGATCTGAGAGACCTCAACAAGTAGCTTGACTAGCTTAAGAAGGGGGGAAAAGCTAAAAATGAATATTTTGCAGCAAGTCTATGAAAAGAGAACATTTCAAACTACCAACCAGAGAAGAGATTATGGCTCAATTTGCAAATGCTCAATATTTCTGTAAATTGGATGTATTCTCAGGTTTTTTGCAGATAAAATTAACTGAAAAAAGCTCTAAACTATGCACATTTTATACCCTTTTTGGAAGATAGATTCTTATGCTTACCCTTCGGCGTAGCTTCAGCACCAGAAGTTTACTACAAAACCATACGTATGATCTATGAACATATTCATTGAGGTGTCAACACCATTAATGACATCTAGAGCTCAATGAAAGAGGAGCATGACTGTAGACTTCAGGAAGTCCTGGATGCAACTAGAGCTGCAAACCTCAAACTAAATAGAGAGAAATGTATTTTAGGGGTTACAGAACTGACTTTTGTTAGGGACATTATTTCCAATGAAGGTGTAAAACCTGAGAAGAAGATTTCAGCCATTGAAATGAAGTGTCCCAAGTCAAAGAAAGATGTCCAATGGCTCCTGTGAATGGTTAATTATCTTGGAAAATTCATACCTTATCTGTCTATCAAAGCAGCAGCTTTGAGAACTCCTAGAGAATAAAAATGAATGATATTGGGGTGCAGAACAGGAAGAATCATGGGAAGATTTAAAACAACTGATACAAGAACCAGTGTCAAGTTTTATGCACCTGGAAGGCCTATTAAAATCTCAGCAGATGCTTTATAATCTGGGTTAGGTTCAGAGATTTTACAGAAGCATGAAGATTGTTGGCAACCAGTTGCATCTGCATCCAAATCACTGACTGAGGCAGAAACCAGATACACACAGATCGAAAAGGAGCTTTTAGGAATATTTATCTGAGAGATTCAATCAGTTTATTTATGGACAGAGGGTGGAAGTAGAAATGGACCACAAGTCCCTGATAGCGTTATTTAGAAAACCGCTAAATGACTGTACTTTAAGGATTCAAAGAACGATGATAAAGCTGATTTGGTTGTGATCTATATGCTTGGTAAATTCATGTTCACTGCACATGCACTTTCCAGAGCAGTGTCTCCCACAAAACCAGAGAAAATTTTAGAGACAGAGATGCAAGCCTATGTAGATGTGATTGTAAAGTCAATTCCCGTAGCTAACAGGAAACTGCAACAAATAAGAGGAAACAGAAAGAAGAATAATTGGGAATACTTAAAGAGGTGATGATTAAAGGATGGCTTGAAGAAATAAGCAGTTGCTTTCCAAATATAAGACTATTAGAACTGCAGACATGAATTTACTGTGATAGATGGGGTGATTTTCAAGGGCAGTAAGGTTGTAATTCCAATGAGCCTCTGAAAAGAAATGCTACAGAAAATCCACGAGGGCCATTTAGGAATTGAGAAGTGCAAACAACAAGCAGGAAAGGTGCTGTATTGATGGTTGACATAAAAGCCATGCCAACAGGCATAGCCACTGAGACCTCATCCATTCCACAACACCCTTATGAGAAGGTAAGCACTGCTTTATTTACTTGGCAATCAAAGGATTATTTAATAGTCCCAGATTATTCTCTGTATCCAGAAATTTGCACACTGTACAGAATTAATAGCAAGTCAGTGATAGCCGGCATGAAGGCAATCTTCTCCAGACACTGAATTCCAGATGAAGTCTTTAGCGATAATGGGCCACAATTTTCCAGTGCAGATTAAGATTTTCATCACAAAACATCCTGTCCAAATTACCCCCAGTCAAATGGACTTGTGGAAAGGTCTATATGGACAATGGAGAACTTTGGAAAAAGATTTTTGACAGCAGGGGTGATTTGTACAGTTTTTTTAATTGGTTTACTGAAGTGCACTTCTGGACAATGGCTTTTCTCCAGCTCAGCTATTAATGGGAAGAAGGATCAGATCTAATTTTACCAATTACTGATAACCTGCTGAAATCTCATAACAATGAAACCATACAGAAGATGAAAGAAAATCAGAAGTGGAAGCAGAAATATTATTTTGACAAAAGGGCCCGTGATCTCCCATCTCTTAACCAAGGAGATGGGGTATGCCTGAGGAATCACACCTCTAATACTTGAGGCCAAAGGGGTACCATTAAAGAACAGCTGCATCCAAGGTCTTATATAGTTCAGACAGACCAGGGAACACAGAAGGTATCTACGAGTAATCCCAGAAAGTTCCAAAACATACAGCTGAGATGGACTGGCATTTCCCATCTGAGTGATTCTTCGTCATCCATACACAAAGGGGAAACTGCCAAGGAACAGGAGAACAATTCAGACTCTACTGAAAGGCTGATAGTGAGAAGATGAGAGTGGGATATTAAATGTCTTGAAAGAATCATGGAGATTTGCTAACCTGCCTGGTGAAGGACTATTTGAAGAAAGCATAGGGTGACCAGATGTCCCAATTTTATAGAGACAGTCCTGATATTTGGGGCTTTTTCTTATATAGGCTTCTATTACCCCCACCCTGTCTCGATTTTTCACACTTGCTGTCTGGTCACCCTAAGAAAGTGAGTGGTAAAGACTCACTCAAGAGTGATGCACTGGTAACATTGGCTTTGTGGAAATGTACTAGATGGGTTTAGAATTCAATGTGAGTTATTAGATGTTAACTTTTTTTTCTTCAAGAAAGAAGATTTAGCGATGTTTATGAAAGATTGTGATTTGGAGACGCTCCCTCATAAGGGACCGTTGTGAGTGTGGGAATTTGGAGATGTGCCTTGCAGGCGGGGGTGGAGAACACTGCATGGCTATGTGCAGCAGTTCACCGGAGAGGCTCTCAAATTTTTATTAAAGTTTTATTCCTTTCTCATTCACTGATTTTGTTATTTAATGAACCCCAAGATCGTTGCATTCTCCATTGGGGTTAATGAGGTTTTCAGCAAGGAAGAATTTGGATAGGGTTTTGGAACTTAGGGTTCTGCAATGGTGGGGGGATGGACCTGACATGCACAATCGCCCAACTTTTCCAGTGCCCGTGCGAAACAATCAGCTGCTTGAAAAGCCTGATTTGGAACTAAGCCAGGGCAAGACATGGGTTATGTTGTTGGAAATATTATAAAAATAACATGCAATATGTTGTAGTTCTGTTCTGCTACATTACTTTTTAAGTAAAGATCTACTGAATCTAACAATTTCATGCTCTGTTACTGGGCCTGTCTTGACAACCTTAACTCTGAATTTGTCAACATTTTATGCTTAAATTCGCAACGTTAGTATTGCATTAATGTAGATGTGATTTCTTTATCCATTTAATATCACACCAAATTGGAATGCTGTAGAGAACAAGCCTCTTTTTGGATCATTGAATTCTGACTCCATTGCATGTTAATTTATCCAGGCAATCTTCCTGTATGTTTAGTTTTTGTAGAAAGGCAATTTTTTTGAAGTGCCACTTAAAAGAAAGTAATGTTTTTATGTGGTAAGTCATTAAATGGTTTGTGTGCAATAGAAGTACTGAAATATTACATGGTACCTATATGAACTAGGGGATAATTTTGACTATTCTGAGAACCAGGAACCAAATTGCTTTATGTTTAAAAGCACTATATCTTGTAAATACTACAAATCTAAAATTCAAATCTAAAATATTTTTTACAATAGATTTTTCATTGCCATTTAAAGTGTTGTCCCATATTTTATCTGTGAGGTACTGATCCCAGTTAAGGTGAATATCACACTTTCAGGTCTTCCCTAAACTTCAGAACTATACAAAACCACAATGAAATAAACCTGCATAAACAATGTTCAATCTGGAAATGCTTTCTTCACTAAGGTCCTAATTCAGCAAACCACTTAAGCACATGTTCAACTCCATCACTGTTCATTAGAGCACTTAAGCACGTTTCATCTGTTGATTCCATTGTACGCTCAATATCTTATTCTGGGCCATCTTTTCAAAATTAAACTTTTCCAGAAAACCGTATCGTCCTATCTTCTCAAACCAAGTATCCCTCAAAAGAGATTCTATAGCAGATTTGTCTCTGGTGCCGAAAGTACGGTCTTTTGAAAAGTTGCTAATTGAATTGATATGTAAGAAAAACAAATAACACATCTTAATTTTTTGGTGTCCAGTGCCAAAATAGCCATCCTTCCTCCAAGTACAGTCCATAGTAGTAAGGCAGATGCAAACTGAAACACAAAAGTGAACAATACCAAATTTGAGACAGTTTGAAATTCAAATTCAAATTTCCAAATCACAGAGTGATATGAGGAGAGTTATAAGCTGATAACACTAATCTGAACCTTCACCCCATACTTAAAAAATAAACATGCCTGAACTTTTGTTCCTGCCTACTTAAGATGCCATTTTATAGTAGGAGGTTGCTAAACCTGCCATAGAGAAAAAATTCAGAAATCTGTCTAAACATCATGAAACACTCTCTGTAGTGCTAATAACAGATCAGAGTGTTTTTATGAATAAATAGTCTCAAGCATACAGAAATATTATACTTCAAATATTTTCTGATTCAGCAGGTCATTTGGAAGTTTTTACTTGAGTCACAGTATATTGCTAACAGTAGATCCCTGGTAACTTCCCATCTTTCCTGGTAATTTGTCAAACTACCAAAGGCAGATCATCACCCCCAGGTGTCCTGTGAAATGGCTGGGGGCTGGGCTTCCTAGTCTCCCGAAGAAATCACAAATGTTCCATTCTGGTCTGACTCGTGTATCCTGTGTAATTCCAGTTTGATCCACGTGAACTCAGGACAGCTTTGGTTCAGATTGTTCCCGATTCAACCTTGGTCTGCTCACAAAAGGGTACATGTGATCCAGTGTCCCCTTCTCAGACCACATCCCATTCCTTCCAGAATCTGATTAAACTTCACTTCCCTGATCAAACCACTTCTGGTCCTGCTCCTACTGAGACTGCTGTAATTTTCCATGACAGTGTATTAAATAGTAACTGTCTTTCCAAAGTATTGAGCATTATACCAGAATCCTACAAACAAGCTTCCACTGAAGGATTTTTCCTTGCCATCCTTATATGTCATGGTAATTGGTTTGTATTAATGTGTTCCTTTTGAAGGTTCTTCAGTAAGGGTACTTATACTTTACATCTTCAAGGATGTCCTATCCTTATACAGGAAAATTCTTATCTGCCTCCAGATTACACCTTGTGATGACCAGTAGTATCAGCTCTACTCATCTAAGGGTATGTCTACACTGCGCCACTCAGACACTGCTGAAGGGAAACCACTCTTGTCACCTGCCTGCACAATAGTGTCTTCACACTTGTGGCGGTATTTGGAGTGGTGCACTTTGGGCAGTTATCCCACAGAGCATCTCTTGCTCTTCTGCCACTAAGAATTGTGGGAAGGCAGAGGGGGCGCAGGGCATCCTGGGTCCTGTCCAAGTGACTCATGACGCATTGCTTCATATCCCAGCAATCTGTGCTTCCAAGCCTTCCATCCGCATTTGGCACCATCTTTCAATGGTTTGTGTACTGTACACTCTGCTCTGCCTCTTTGGTCTGCAGGAATGTATCACGCACTGTTGACCAATATGCTGCTCGCTCTCATTAACATGTCATGAGTGGCAGTGGAGTTATTCCTTAAACTACAAAGGCAAGAGCAGTTTGACATTGATCTTGCCACGTGTAGTATCTATGCCATGAGATTGCTTGTGGCATTCACGGAATGAATTCACTGACCACAGTGGAATGCCACTTTTGGGCTTGGGGAAACAAGCACTGAGTTGTGGGATCACATCATCATGCATGTCTGGGTTGACAAGCAGTGGCTGCAGAACTTTTGGATGTGGAAAGCCACATTCATGGGACTGTGTGAGCTCACCTCAGCCTTGCAGTGCAAGGAAACAAGAATGAGAGCTGCCTTGCAATTGGAGAAATGTGTGGTGATTGCACTGTGGAAGCTGGCTACTCTAGACTGCTACCAATCAGTCACTAACCAGTTCGGAGTGGGAAAGTCGACCGTTGGACTCATGTTGACGGAAGCGTGCAGGGTGATTAATCACATCCTGCTCCGAAAGACTGGGACTCTGGGCAACATGCGTGACATTGTGGATGGCTTTGCACAAATGGGCTTCCTTAACTGCGGAGGGGCAATAGATGGCACGCATCTTTCAATTCTGGCACTAGATCACCTAGCCACCAAGTACATTAATCAGAAGTGGTGTTTCTCAATGGTTCTCCAGGCACTTGTGGATCACTGTGGGCATTTCACGGACATTAACGCGGGCTGGTCTGGAAAGGTGCACGACGCACATCTTTTGGAACACTGGTCTGTTCAGGAAGCTGCAAGCAGGGACTTTCTTCCTGGACCAGATTACTGTAGGGGAAGTTGAAATGTCCATTGTGATCCTGGGAGACCCTGTCTACACTTTAATGCCATGGCTTATGAAGTCATACACAGGGCATCTTAACAGCAGCAGAGTGGCTCAACAACAAGCTGAGCAAGTGCAGAATGACTGAGTTTGGTTTTGGCCGTTTAAAAGCCCACTGGTGCTGCCTTTATGGGAGGCTGGACCTGGCCAATGACAATATTCCTATGCTTATAGCTGTGTGCTGTATGCTTCATAATATTTGTGAAGGGAAGGGTGAAAGCTTCACTCAGGGCTGAACTGCTGAAACTCAGTGCCTGGAGGCTGAATTTGAACAGCCAGAGACCAGGGCTATTAGAGGGGTGCAGGATGGGGCCATAAGGATCAGGGATGCCTTGAGGCAGAAATTTGAAGCAGAAAGCCACTAATATTTGTTGCTATTACAAGCACTGCACTCCTGCATGCTAGGAGGTGATTGTGACTGGTGCAGACAATGCAGGATGAAGGTTTAAGAAAATTTCATGTTGCTTTGCAGGGCTCTGTTTGCTTTCAATTAATGGAATAAAGATTGCTTTCAAACCAACACAATTCAGTTGTTGTTTTTTAATAAAAGGAGAGAGACAAACAAACACATCAGCACTGAGGGTGATGGGGGAAGAGAGGGTCCCAGGAAGATGGGGTCCCAGGATAGTTAGAGGTGTGTATGTCCAGGTATCATATCCAACCTGCTCCTTTGGAGTACAGTGCAGCGGGTACTGTACTTCAGCAGGGCTAAACTGCAGTGGGACGGGTGTTGAGTGCAATGGGTACTGGGAGTCTGCGTGCTGGACTGCGATGGGGGAGGAGTGGAATGCCGCGGGTACAGACTGGAGCCAGGAGGTTAAGAGTGTGATGGTGTCTGGGGGGAGCATGGGAAAGAGTTTTGCGACAGCAGCTGCAGGGGAGGGTGGGTGTGGAGCTGCTTGGTTTGCAGTGCTAGTAGCACCTGGAGCATGTCTGCTTGGTGCTCCATAATGTTTGAGCCACTCCGTGGCTTCGTTATGGTGTGCCACATTATTTTGGTCCCTCTACTCGCTGTGCCACTACTCCTTCAATACTGCTCCTCTCTCCAAATGCTGATGAGTTCCAACAGCTTGGCATTGCTCCAAGTAGGGGATTGCCTGGTGCATGGACCAGGCATGGTCACCTAGAAAGATGCGCTGAGACCACTGCATGTGTCACCAAGTAAACAGGAAGGGGACTTTCAAAATTCCCAAGGAATTTAAGGGGAGGGGCTCACGCTTGATCACCTGAGAGCAGGGCAGTAGAGTTCAAACCAATGACAAGACACCTCCTGGGGGCCAATTACAGAGCTGTAAACGACCGGGGTGTCTACACTGGCACCATGGCACTGTAGCCATGGTGTAGAAAGCTGTACGCCTCTTGTCAGGGTGTTTTTTAATTTTAGAGCGCTGCAGCTGCACAGTTTCTGTGCATTAAGTGGCTTGGCAGTGTGTACACCTCAAGAGTTACAGCGCAGAAAGTTGCCAGTATAGACAAGGCCTAAGCTACTGCAAGTAGTTCATGTTCTACCAATAATTGTGAAGCCTGTGTGTCAGGTCCAATGCTTTCTTCAGTGTAATAGAAAAGAAAATATATATTTTCTGAACCTTTGAGTAGTATCTTTAAGAAAGAAAAATGTGTAATTCATTATGGGTTCTGTGGAATTCCTTGCCAGAGGATGTTGTGAAGGCCAAGACTAGAACAAGGTTAAAAAAAGAACTAGATAAGTTCATAGAGGATAGGTACATCGATAGCTTTTAGCCAGGATGTTGTTGCTAGCCTCCATTTGCCAGAAGCTGGAAATGAGGGAAAGGGGCTGCATCACTTGATTATCTGTTCTGTTCACTCCCTCTGGGGCACTGGGCATTGGCCACTGTTGGAAGACAAGATACTGAGCTAGATGGACCTTTGGTCTGACCCATTATGGCCATTCTTATGCTCTTAAGAGGCTGAGCGATCTCTCTGTACTTGAAAACATTGTCATGAATAGTCTTTGGTGGAAAGATATTAAGGTCATGATTTTCAAAATTATACAATTAATATGTGCAAGCAATTAGTTTGAATAACTGCATGTGCAGTCAGGAATTTGAGTGTAACTATGGCCAAATAGATACAAATCAGGTACGCAGTTGCATGAGTCTATGCACATAAATTGCGTGTACTTTTTTTTAAAATCAGGGTCTATGTATTTTCATACTCAGTAGTGCTATAAAAATCACTCAGCAGAAACACTAGCATATCTTGAATTGAATTTATCCTTCAAAAGAACGTAAAAAGGAAGACGCTCCTTCCTTTCACAGTTTTTTAACATTGTAGGTTTGGAATATTTTTATTATGTTTTACAAGATCTCTTCTGCATTTTGAGTTTCAGGGGCTTGATAGAGGTGGGCTTTAGCAAGAACTAACTATCTTATCTGGCCCCTCCATGGACTGTAAGAGGTGACAGCAAACCAATTTATGGGAAGCAGACAGGGAAGAATTGGTTGAAAGAACCTTATCATTGACTTCACTGAGAGTGTCTATAATCTTCTGTTGTGTAAACAGATACTGGAATCTTATCTTTCAGGGAGATTTCACATTCCCTACTACCCTGCGGGAACAACCACTTAAAAAGTGCAGTTTATTCACAAGACTTTCCTCTAACAGCAATCAATTATGTTTCATCACAGTAATATCTACTTTCCAGGAATGGATTTTGACATCTATAGTATATTATCACTTCAAAAAGGAGTCATACAAAAAATGGAAACTAGGTTAAATTATGAAGGATGAATACAAAAATAACAATACAAGCATGTAGAGACAAAGTTAGAAAGGCCACTACACAAAACGAGATTAAATGAGCTAAAGTCATGAAGGGTAACAAAACATTTTAGAAATACATTAGAAGCAAGAGGAAGACCAGGGACAGAGTAGGCCTATTACTCAGGAGGGAAAGACCATAATAGAAAACACAACTATGACGTGAATGTTTTTAAATGTCTTTTGTTCAGTTTTTACCAAAAAGGTGAGCAGTGATTGGATAACTAACATAGTGAACATCAGTGTAAATGGGGTAGGATCAGAAGCTCAAATAGGGGGGAAAAAACAAGTTAAGAATTACTTAAACAACTTAGATGTCTCCAAGTTGGCAGGACCTGATGAAATACATCATAGAATACATAAGGAACTGGCTTAAGAGATCTGAGTCATTAGTGATTTATCTTTGAGAACTCATGGAGGATAGGGGAGATCCCAGAGAATTGGAAAAGGGAAAATATAGTACCTATCTATAAAAAGGGAATAAGGACAACCCAGGGAAGTCTAGAATAGTCAGCTTAGCTTTGATACCTGGAAAGATAATGGAGCAAATAATCAATTTGTAAGCACCTAGAAGATAAGATAAGTAACAGGTAACATGGATTTTTCAAGAACAAATCATGTCAAAATCAGCCTAAAAATCCTTCTGTGACAGGTTAATAAGCCTTTTGGAGAGGAAGGAAGCAGCAGATGTGATATCTCGACTTTAGTAAGGCTTTTGATATTGTCTCATATGACCGTCTCATAAGCAAACCAGGGAAATACACCCTAGAGATGATCCTACTAGAAAGTGGGTGAACAACTGGAAAATTGTACTCAGTAGTTATCAATGGTTCATAGTCAAGCTGTAAGGACACTTTGAATGGGCTCCTGGAGGGATCAGTTCTGGGTCCAGTTCAATATCTTCACAAATGATTTGGATAATGGCATAAAGAGTACACTTATAAAGTCTGTGGATGATACCAAGCCAGGAGGGGTTGCCGGAGCTTTGGAGGACAAGATTACAATTCAAAATGATCTTGGCAATCTGGAGAAATGATCTGAAATAATTAGTATGAAATTCAATAAAGACAAATGCAAATTACTACACTTAGAAAGGAATAATCAATCAGAAATAACTGCCTAGGAAGAAGTACTGCAGAAAAAGATCCAAGGGTTATAGTGGATCACAAACTAAATGAGAGTCAACAATGTAAAACTGTTGCAAAAAAAGCAAACCTAATTCAGGGCTGTGTTAGCAGGAATATTGTAAGCAAGACATGAAGTAATTTTTCCAGTCCGCTCAGCACTGATAAGGCCTCAACTAGAGTATTGTGTACAGTTTTAGGTACCACACTTTGGGAAAAATGTGGACAAATTGGAGAGAGTCTGGAGGAGAGCAACAAAAATGATTAAAGGTCTAGAAAATATGACCTGTGAGGGAAGATTGAAAAAACTGGATTTGTTCAGTCTGGAGAAGAGAAGACTGAGGGGAGATATGAAAACAGGGCCGGATCAAGGCACCAGCAGACCAAGCACATGCTTGGGGTGGCACCTTGGGGTGGGGCGGCACGGCGCTCATTTTTTTTTGTTTTTGGTTAATCGGGGCAGCGGTGGAGGGTTGTTTTGTTTTGGCGGCGTGGCGCTTGGAGGGGGGGTGTTACGGTGGGGTGGTGCTCTCTCTTTTTTTTTTTTTTGCTTGGGGCAGCAAAAAAGTTAGAGCCAGCCCTGCATTAAAACAGTCTTCAAATACAGAAAAGGTGGTTATAAAGAGGAGAGTGATAAATAGTTCTTTGTCCCCTGAGGGGACATGAGAAGCAGCAATGGGCTTAAATTGCAGCAAGGGAGATTTAAGTTAGACATTAGAAGAGCATCCTAACTGTGTGGACAGTTAAGCACTGAAACAAAGGCATGAATAACTGAGGCCAAGGAATTGTCTGCCAGGTTGGGGTATGTTGCCAGATGAACTCCCCACATAGCTCTACAAGAGCTGAGTTGGGTCAGATGGGACCAATCAGTGCTGCAAACAGGGGCTTTTGGTTGAAGGCAGCTAATTAGAGAGAGGCTTCCCTGTGTAGGAACAGGTGGAGCCTATAAAGCCAGATAGCAGACTACAGACTGGGCTGCTGCTGCTGAGAAAGGACAGTTACTCTCTGGGAAGGGAGAGAAGTATTTGAGGGCTGCTGGGCAAGGCAGGTAGCAGTCACTCCTTGGGAAGAGGGTTTTTGAAGCTGGTAGAGAGAGCATGCCAGAGAGAGACAATTGGAAGCGGTACAGGGAAGGAGCAGTGAGGGTAGAAAGAGAACCCAAAACTGCTGAGTTGAGGGTCCCTGAACTGGAACCTGGAGTAGAGGGCAGGCCCAGGTTCCCCTACCAGCCACTAAGGGAGTGGCACTGAAGCAGTGAATGGCAAGACTGCCTAGGACTGTTGATGGATTGTACCCTGGAAGGAGGAACGCTGAAGGACTTAGCCAGAGGGCTAAGTCAGGAAGGAGATGCTGAGAGTCTGGAGTGCAAGACTGGTTGCAATCAGAGCAAGAGACACAGCAATGGTGTGCAAAGTATGGAAGGGGGGTGTCTACCTCAAGAGCTAATCCTCTGAGTGACCAGTAGGAGGCACCAGACTGGCGGCGAGTAGAGCACCCTGTGACAATTGGTGGAGAATGCGGGTGCACGGTTGCCCTTGATACATGGGGAGGCTGAGAGACTGTAAGGTGGCTGAACCCTGACACAAGGGGCCATAACAGAGAGAGAACCCCTAAGGAAAGGCGAAAATGGAAATGCCACAATAGTGTTCCCTTCAATTTTTCCCATGCATGTGCAGAATTATTTTTGTTATGTGCACCAATATGGAGGTGAAGTGTGACACATCCCCTCCATATTGGTGCACATAACAAAACTCATGTTGCAGGAGTGAGGCCAAGGGGTTTGGAGTATGGGAGGGGGCTCAGGGCTGGGGCAGAGGGTTGGGGTCTTTGTGGGTGGGGTGGGGGTGAGGGCTCCA
This sequence comes from Gopherus flavomarginatus, assembly GCF_025201925.1. Lineage (NCBI taxonomy): Eukaryota > Metazoa > Chordata > Testudines > Testudinidae > Gopherus > Gopherus flavomarginatus. Next base: position 207,748,299 of record NC_066618.1, read on the forward strand.
GCTGGGGCTGCAGGCTCTGGGGTGGGGCTGGAGATGAGCAGTTTGGGTGCAGGTTGCCCTGGGGATACAGCAGGGAGAAAGAACTCCCCCAGGGAGAGGTGCTGCTGTGAGGGGAGGGGGTGCCTCTTCCTGCATGGCAGCTCTGGGGCTGCGTCCATGGGAGAGGCATCTCTCCCCAGGCCACAGCCACCCTGGAGCCGGGCTCGGTTGGGGCTGGTGGAGGGGAACCTCTCCCCTGGCCTCAGCAGGTCCAGGCTGGGCTGGGGACAGCTGGGAGAGATGCCTCTCCCCTGGCTACAGCAGGTCCAGGGCTGGGGGAGAGGCATATCTCCCTGGCCGCAGCCCTGAACACCTGCATGGCGCTTAATAGGCTGCTGCATGGCCACACAGCTTAGAGGGAAGTTAGGCACAGAACAGACTTTCTTTGAAGGAAGCTGTCCCTTAATAGGCTGGATGCTTGCGTTGCCGCTCCTACAGAAGGGAGCTGAGAAACAACAGGGGTAAGTCCATGCAATGTAGGGACAGATATTGGAGAACCAGCAGAGACTTGCACAGTCACAAAGGAGACATTGAGGGTCCTAGAGCATAAAAGAACAATGGTGTGGAAACTGAAACTGGGTGTTTACCTCAAGAGCTAATCCCCAGAGTAACAAGAAGGAGGCACCAGACCCATGGTGAGTGGAGCACCCTAACACATGGGTAGAATTCCTTAGTCAACCAGAGGTGACAGCATCATCTACAAGTAACACTTTCTATGTGAGACCTTGGCATCAGCAAGGAATCTAAGAATACTCTGAGACTACAGACTGAATTGACCAATTGTGGATGTATAACTTCAAGCAAAGGAGACAGCATTGTAGCTGCAAACGCCTCAAAATACTTTCCTCTGTCCATCAGCATCATCTGTGACTTGCACAGGTTCAGCTTCAGCCAGCTGTTCTTCATCCATGAGCTAATCTCATCCAAGTCCTGAGCCATCTATCTTGGTGGTAGCAGTGTGATCATATGTAGTGAAGGAATAGGTAGATTGGTGTGTCCTCTGCGGATTGCTGTCACTTGAGTCCATGATAGCCACTGGGTGAAGTGGTCAGACATGTAAGTGCTGAAAAGGCCCAGAGAGAATTGATCCTTGTGTGCCTCCACAAATGAGGGGGATCTAGTGGAGAAGCTGCAGCTTCTCATCATTACTCAATAGATTCAGTACAGCTCAAACTGACAAGGACTCGAAAAATGTATTTATTCTGGGAGAATGGTTCTCAAACTATAGTCTGTGGAATACTTCTAGGTTCCATGGAGCTGTTCTTGTCAGCAGGTTCAGTACTTGCCAGTCTTCACGCTGTGGTAATGGTGGCTAGATATAGTCCGGCCTAGAACTCTCTCAAGGCAGAAGGATACTGAATCAAATTGCAAAATTCCTTCCTGTGATAACAGCAGTGGAAGCTGGAGGCAACACATAATGCTAATAAATGGAAGCTCTATACTCAACAAAAAGAAATAAATTAAAAAAAAAATAGATACAAAATGTTAGTGCAAAACTGCATCCACACACAGGAAAGCCAGTTTGACAACTGGATACAGAACTACTCTTGGTCACCAGTGTCTAGTGCATTATCTGCAGTTTATTTATTGGAAATCAGCCATGCTTGGGAATGGAGACACTAAGTATAACACAGCTATGTAAATCTAGCCCATGCTTTCCCTGAATCTTCTGGGGTTATGGGAACAGAGTGGAAGAGGATATAGGTAAAGGTAAGTGAGTGCATGGAGATTTTGCTCTTTGACTTAGGTTCTCATTTCAGTTCTAATTGGGAACTTCTCCCAGTTCTTTGCAAGGACTGTCAAAACGACTGGAAGGCAAGCCTTTAAAATAATAAACTAAACATAATAGTCTAGGATGTTAACATTTGAAATGACAGCTGCAGTTTTCTTTTTAATCAAGGGCATTTTACAGTGATCTTCTGCATCACAGTGCAAGGGAAATTGGTTCTGGGTAGACTCATCACATTCCTGGAAGCTTTAACTAATACTGTCATAAACAGATGGTTAAGGGTTAAGGCCTCTTTTACCTGTAAAGGGTTAAAAAGTTCACCTAGCCTAGCAACACCTGACCAGAGGAACCAATGGGGGAACAAGATATTTCAAAAGGAAGGAGGGAAGTTTTTCCTTTGTTTAGAGTTTCAGTTTCAGCCGGAGTGAAAAAGATCAAGGAACCAGCCTCTTATCAGAGTAGTAAGTTTTAGAAAGGAATAAATAGGTTTGTTTGTTTCTTTGTAACCTGTCTTATGCAATTAGAGGTAGAATCAAATTGGGTATTTGGGTATTTTTTTGTGTAACTAAACTTGTGCCCAGGGGAACATCCTCTGTTTTGAATCTGTCTGTGAGAGTAGCTGGTATGCTAATCTTTCCGAGAGGGTTTTCTTTTACTTTTCTTTTCTTTTAATTAAAAGCCTTTTTCTTAACACCTGATTGATTTTTTCCTTGTGTTTAGATCCAAGGGGCTTGGATCTGGACTGACCAGGGACTGGTGGGGGGAAAAGAGGGGTGGTTAATTTCTCCTTGTTTTAAGATCCAAGGGGTTTGGATCTGTGTTCACCAGGGAATTGGTGAAGTCCCTCAAAACTACCCAGGGAAAAAAGTAGTGCTTGGGGGATAGTGGCAGCGATACCACATCTAAGCTGGTAATTAAGCTTAAGTGTCCATGCAGGTCCCCATATCTGTACCCTAAAGTTCAGAGTGGGGAAGGAACTTTGACAAATACTTAGCACTTTTTTTACCTTCAAAGCACTGTTCAAAGCTAACGTAAGTTAGCTAATCCTTACAACATCCCTGTGAGGTGAGTAAGAATGATTTCAGTTTACAGATGGAGGATACTGAGAGAGTATTTTTAGGTAACTGCTGAAGGTCCTCAATGGAATCAGGGTCAGAGTTGAAATTAGAACTCAAATTTCTGGCTCCTAGCTCTGTGCTTGGATCACTAGATAATGTCTCAAATAGTACAATCAGTTTGGGAGCTGAAGGGATTTCACACAACGGTTGTGATTTTGGAAGACGGATCCAGAAATCAGGGCTGGCTCTACCATTTTTGCTGCCTGAAGGCCGCCCCCCCCCAAAAGCCACCCAGACTGTGCCACCCCAAGAATGGACGGAATGCCGCCCCTTAGCATGTGCTGCCCCAGGCATGTGCTTCCTCCACTGGTGCCTGGAGCTGGCCCTGCCAGAAATGTCAAATGGACATGTACTAACTGCAGCTTTGATCAAGCCTATTTTAGTATGGACTAAGGAGAACTTTCAAACCAAAAGCAGTTACTCTGGGATTATTAGCTAATAGGCATAGGAATGATGTTATAAAATTAGAATCCAACCTTCCTTCTGGGCTAGTATTTCCTACCCTCCTTCCTTGATAAACCTCGTTTTTTGGGTATTCGTCTGACAAATGTACTCCCAGCACTTCCTTGGGCTGAGAAGGCTATTTGTTAGAATCTTAGGTGGTGATTCCAGCTTTTCCTTTAAATTACAGGCAACTTCCTAGGCAGATGTCTGCTTTCATGAATCCCCCAGTATGTCATAAAAATGAGACTATATATAAGATTGATTAAATTATTTTGAAATTTTAAAAGCACATCATTAGGGCCCTTCCAAATTCACGGTCCATTTTGGTCAATTTCATGGCCCTAAGATTTAAAAAAAATCTGACAACTTCAGCATTTAAATCTGAATTTTCATGGTGTTATAATTGTAGGGGTCCTGACACAAAAAGGAGTTGTGGGTGAGGGGAGGAGGTTGCAAGGTTATTGTAGGGGAGGCTGCAGTACTGCTATCCTTACTTCTGCGCTGCTGCTGGCGGCGGCTCTGCTTTCAGAGCTGGGCAGCCAGAGAGGGGCAGCTGCTGATTGAGGGCTCAGTTCTGCAGGCAGCAGTGTAGGACTAAGGGTGGTGTGGTATGGAATTGCCACCCTTACTTCTGCACTGGCTGGGTGCTGCCTTCAGAGCTGAGCACCCAGCTAATAGCTGCTGCTCTCCAGGTGCCCATTTCTGAAGGCAAAGCAAAAGTAAGAATGGCAATACCACAACGCCCCCTAAAACAACCTTGTGACCTCCCTGCATCTCCCTTTTGGGACAGGACCCCAAATTTGAGAAATGCTGTCTCCCCTGTGAAACCTGTATAGTATAGGGTAAAAGCACACAAGACCAGATTTCAGAGGGGAGGACCAGATTTCACGGTCTGTGACATGTTTTTCATGGCCATGAATTTGGTAGGGCCAGGGCTGGTGCTACCGTTTAGGCAGCCTAGGCAATTGCCTAGGGCGCCAGAATAATTGGTGGGCGCCGTTTTGCCGGAGGGGGCGGCAGGCGGCTCCGGTGGAGCTGCCGCAGTGGTGCCTGCGGGCGGTCGATTGCTCGTGCGGCTCCGGTGGACCACCCGCAGGCATGACTGCAGCAGCTCCACCAGAGCCGCGGATCACTGGACCCTCCGCAGGCACCACTGCAGCAGCTCCACCGGAGCTGTGGGACCAGCGCACGGGGTGGCGAAATTGCCGTCCGCCTAGGGCACTCAAACCCCTAGCGCCAGTCCTCAGTAGGGCCCTACACAGCATTAAAACAAACATTCTCAACTGTTTCCCTCACAACCACCTGAACCTTAAAAGGGGATAGAAAGTGGCTAGCAGGTTCCCCTTAAGACTTTAGGAAAGGATGGGAGGGAGAGTCCATCAAATAGTGTTGATGTGTGTTGAGCTGTTAGGAACAAGGAAGACAAGGATACTTGAGAAACTACAGTTTGTTTTCAGATTTCTTCTAAAATAAGGTAAAGATATTTGCTTACCTCACAGAGACTTTGTGGGGATTAAATGATTTTATAGGGCTTCCTCTGGGATTCAATAGTCCATGGTTCCACAGTGCATTGACTTTTTCCTTTCAGATAAGGAGGCTGGATTCAGCTCCCTCTTCAGCCTTTGAGCACTGGTCTGAGCATTGCCAAGGGACAGTTGGTTTCTGTGCATGCTTGGGAAGTGAGACAAGGCAGGAATTCTGTGTGTTGGCGTGATAGTAATGAATCCAGAGGTAAATTAGAAATCAACAGCTCTTACACAGAGATGAATTCATCTATATAAGCTGGAGTGCTCTCTCAGCAGAAGAGACCACTGCTGTCTGGTTGTTACACCCAACTACTCTTTTTAGCAAGGATATTTTTATTACTACAGTAACGGCCAAATTGTGCTAGATGCTATACAGACACATAGGGAGCTGTTACCCTGACTTTGTGTTGTATCCCTTTCCCCCATGCTTTGTCTTTTATAGCATATGGGGTGAGGATCATGTCTTCCTACATGTCTGTATGGCACTTAGCACACTTTGACCACTACCATAGTATAAAGAAATTATAGTATACTCAGTGGCTTGTTTGTCTAGGGCTGTGATTGTCAAATCTTAGGGAAGATGTGGCAGGTGTGAAAATTATGGTATCTTCCATTTGGGGTGAGATATGGGTTCCATTCCTGGTTTAGACATGCTCTTCCTTTGTGACCTTGGGCAAATCACTTAATCTAGTTTGTACCTCTGGTTACTCATCCGTAAAATGGAAATAATACTTCGCAGGATTGAGGACTCGGGTATTTTGAGGATAAAATTCATTCATGATTGTGGGGGGTTCATATATAATATGTCCACAATGGTTCCCTTATCTAGCCATTGTCAGTTTCCTTTTCAACTCCTTGCCTATTTACTAGTGTTAAACATCTTATATTTTTAGGGCTGTCGATTGGTTACCGTTAACTCATGTGAGGTACTCAATTAATCATGATTAAAAAATTAATTGCAAGTAGTTGCAGTTTTAATTGCACTGTTAAATAGACTACCAATTTAAATGTATTAAATATTTTGGGTGTGTTTCTACATTTTCATTCATATAGTATTCTGTATTTGAAATCAAAATGTATATTTTTTATTGCAAATATTCTGTAAAAGATGATAATTTTTCAATTCACCTCATACAAGTACTGTAGTGCAATCTCTTTGTCGTGAAAATGCAACTTACAAATGTAGATGTTTTTGTTACATAACAAGGAGTCAGGTGGCACCTTAAAGACTAACAGATTTATTTGGGCACAAGCTTTCATGGGTAAAAAACCTCAATTCTTCAGATGCATGGCTGTTGAGGTTGATGGATTTCCATTCCATATGGCTAAATGAAGTGAGGTTTTTTACCCATGAAAGCCCAAATAAATCTGTTAGTCTTTAAGGTGCCACCAGACTCCTTGTTATATTTGTGGATACAGACTAACACTGCTCCCTCTGATATTTGTTACATGACTTCACTCAAAAACAAAACAATGTAAAAAAACGGTTACTCACCTTTTAGTAACTGTTGTTCTTCGAGATGTGTTGTTCATGTCCAACAGTTACTAAAAGGTGGGTAACTGTTTTTCTTCTTCGAGTGGTTGTTCATATCCATTCAAAGTAGGTGACTCACAAGCCTAACCTTAGGAGGTGGGGTCAGAGATCACTGTTGACTGTAGAACTGCACTCCCAAAGGCTGCGTCATTCCTCGCCTGGTGCATGATGGCATAGTGAGACGAGAACGTGTGGATGGAGGACCACGTGGCCGTTCTGCAAATCTCATGATTCAGAACCTGAGCCAAGAACGCTGCAGAAAAGGCCTGCGCCCTAGTGGAGTGAACCATGACCAGAGGGACAGGGGTCTTAACTATACGGTAGCATTCCTGGATGCAGGTCGTGATCCATGAAGAGATTCGCTGAGAGGAGACCGGGAGTCCCTTCATCCTTTCTGCCACTGTGACAAAGAGCTGGGTCGAGCGTCTGAACGACTTGGTATGCTCTATGTAAAAAGCCAAGGCCCTGCGGACATCCAGGGAGTGTAGCCTCTGCTCTTCACTGGAGGAATGTGGTTTCAGATAAAATACCGGGAGAAAGATATCTTGGCCCATGTGGAACTGTGAAATGACCTTGGGTAGGAAAGCCGGGTGAGGTCTAAGTTGGACCTTGTCCTTATGGAAGACTGTGTACAGGGGCTCAGATGTTAACATTCGAAGCTCAGACACCCGTCTGGCCGAGGTGATCGCCACCAGGAAGACGGTCTTGTACGACAGGTACAGCAGGGAGCACAAAGCCAGAGGCTCAAAGGGAGGCCCCGAGAGGACAGAGGACCAGATTCAGGTCCCAAGCAGGGGTCAGCTGATGCACATGTGGGAAGAGCCTGTCCATACCCTTGAGGAAACGCCCAACCGGCGGGTTTGCAAACACCGAGGCACTCCCCTCTCCTGGATGAAAAGCAGATATGGCTGCCAAGTGAATGCGAATGGAGGAAAGGGAGACGCCCAGTTGTCTTAGGTGAAGCAAATAGTAGAGGACAGCGGAAATTGGTACCCCCAGTGGGTCATGACCCTGCTGATCCAACCATATGGTGAAGCGTTTCCATTTGGCCAGGTAGGCGGCCCTAGTTGATGGTTTTCTGCTACCTAGCAGCACCTGCCTGACCTGCTGGGAGCACTGCAACTCCATCGGATTCAGCCATGGAGCATTCAGGCTGTGAGGTGAAGGGACTTGAGGTTCGGATGGTGGAGGAAGCCCCAATCCTGCGTGATCAGGTCCGGGAGTAGGGGCAGTGTCAGGGGCGCCTGAACAGACATGTGCAGGAGTGACGTGTACCAGTGCTGGCATGGCCACACCGGAGCTATCAGGATTACCCTGGTGTAATCCCTGCGAATCTTTAAAAGCACCCTGTGTATCAGGGGGATTGGAGGGAAGGCGTATAGCAGACTATCCTCCCACGGCTGTAGGAAGGCGTCCAACAGAGACCCCCGACTGCGGCCCAGGAGGGAGCAGAACTGTCGGCACTTCCTGTTTTCCCTCAAAGCAAACAGGTCTAACCGGGAAAAGCCCCAGAGCTGGAAAATTGAGTGCACCACATCCCACTGGAGGGACCACTCATGACGCTGTAACGAGCGGCTGAGGGTGTGCGCCAAACCGTTCTGCTCCCCTGGAAGATAGAATGCTGTCAGGTCAGTGGCATTGTGAATGCAGAAATCCCACAGCACGAGGGCTTCCTTGCATAGGAGAGAGGAGTGTGCACCCCTATTTGTTGACATAAAAAACTGCTGCCGTGTTGTCCGAAAGGACTGAAACACATCTGCTGGCCAAGTGAGACCGGAAGGTCAAACATGCCAGGCGGACCGCTCTCAGCTCCCTGACATTGAGATGCAACTCGAGGTCCTTTGGCGACCACAAGCCCTGCGTCCCGAGACGTCCCAGGTGCGCTCCCCAACCTCGATCCGAGGTGTCTGTCACCAGGGAGAGGGAGGGCTGCGGGGCAGCAAAGGGGACACCCATGCAGACTTCCTGCGGGTCGAGCCACCACCACAGCAAGCTCAGCACCAAGTGGGGAATGGACACCACAGAGTCCAGGGGGTCCCTGACCGGGCGATAAACTGTCACCAACCAGGACTGCAGCAGGCGAAACCGGAGTCTGGCATGAACCACCACGTAGGTGCATGCCGCCATGTGGCCCAACAGCCGGAGGCAAACTTGCGCCGTGGTAACCAGGGCGTGGTGCAGCCTGAGGATGAGCTCGGAAATTGCACAGAACCTGGACTCCAGCAGATACGCTTTGGCTTGGTTGGAGTCCAGAACCGCTCCTATGAATTCTATTCGTTGCATCGGAGATAGGGTGGATTTGGCTTCGTTTAAGAGGAGGACAAGATTGAGAGAGGGCCGCCTGATGAACAACACCTGGGTCTCTACCTGCTCCTTGGAGTGGCCCTTTATGAGCCTGTCGTCCAGGTAGGGGAATACCTGGATGCCCCGCCTGCGTAGGAAGGCTGCCACGACTGCCATGCACTTCGTGAAGACCCTGGGAGCAGCTGACAGGCTGAACGGGAGCTCCATGAACTGCAGATGGGTGTCGGCCACGACAAACCTGAGGTTCCGACAGTGCTGTGGAATTATGGCGATGTGGAAATAGGCGTCCTTTAAGTCGAGGGTGGCATACCAATCTCCTGGATCCAGGGAGGGGATAATCAAGGACAGGGAGACCATGCGGAACTTGAGTTTTTGCACAAACTTGTTCAGCTGCCGCAAGTCTGGGATGGGTCTCAGGCCCCCTTTTGCCTTTGGTATTAGGAAATACCGGGAGTAGAAGCCTTCGCCCCTGAGCTCCCGCAGGACTTCCTCTACCACCCCTGCCTCTGTGAAGGACTTCACTTCTTGAATTAGAAGTTGCTTGTGAGATGGGTCCCTGAAGAGGGACGGGGAGGAGGGTTGGCGGGGCGGAAGGGAGGAGAACAGGATAGAAAATCCCCTCTCTACCGTGCGGAGCACCCATCTGTCCGACGTGATTCGGGACCAGGCACGGTAGAAGTGGGACAGACATGACCCAAAGGTAGGTGTGGAAGGATCCAGAGTCTCGACTGGTAGGTTGCCCTCGACCGTACCATCAAATAGGGGGTCTAGATCCTGATGGTGGTCTCGACTGACCAGACACCTGGCCGGAGGGGTGGCGCTGGTGACGCCTCCTGCCATTTCTGCCCTGCCTGCGCCCCAGCTCCTGGTGAGTCTGTGGCTGGTATGGGCGAGGGGCCGCCTGCGGCCTAAATTGTCTGCGCTGAGTCGCAGGGGTATGCAAGCCCAGTGAGCGAAGCGTGGCCCTCGAGTCCTTTAAACTTGGAGACGTTTGTCCGTTTTCTCTGAAAACAGCATCTGCCCCTCAATGGGGAGGTCTTGAATTGTCTACTGGACCTCATAGGGCGGGCCCGAGACCTGGAGCCAGGCTCCCCGCTGCATGACCAGGCCCGTGGCCAGGGTGCGTGAGGCTGAGTCCGCCGCATCTAAGGCGGCCTGGAGAGAGGCTCGAGAGATCAGTTTGCCCTCCTCCACTAAGGCCAAAAACTCTGATCTCGAGTCCTGGGGAAGGAGCTCCACAAACTTTGACATGGCTGAACACATGTTGTGGCCATATCAGCTTACTATTGCCTGTTGGTTGGCAATACGGCTTTGTAGTCCTCCCCGTGGAGTACACCTTTCTACCAAAGAGCTCTCAAGTCTTTTTGCGTCCCTGCTCTTCGGTGTTGACCCCTGAAACCCTTGACACTCCCGCTGGTAAGCTGCATCTACTATCAGGGAGTCTAGGGGAGGGTGGGTGTACAAGTTTGTGCCCTTTAGAGGGGACGAAGTAGCGCCGCTCCGTCCTCTTGGCAGTAGGGGCCAGTGAGGCTGATGTTTGCCATAGGGTGCAGGACGTATCCGCTATAGTTTTTATCAGCGGGAGGGCCACCCTGGATGGCCCTGAGGGAGCCAGAATGTCTGCTACAGGGTCCGCGTCCACCTTGATCTCCTCCGCTTGGATTGCGAGACTCTGAGCTGCTCGCTGAAGCAATTGTTGGAGGATTTGAGTGTCCTCCAGGGCCAGTGCAGCAGCCGTGCCCGAGACTGCCTCGTCCGGGGAGGACAACGAGGAGATTACATGGAGCAGCCCTTCCTCCGGTGCATGCGGTCCCTCGAGGTCCTGCGGCACATGGTATTGAGGTTGCGGTGCCGGTTCCGAGTCCAACTGCGGCCGGTACCAGGGTCGCCAGTGAGCGGCTTAGTGTATCATGCGGTGCCAGCAGAGCCCGAACTGAAGTTGCTGCCGGTGCTGCTGCCCGTTTAGGGGGTGCTGAACTTGACAAGGGCACACTCCTGCCCGGCGACAGTGCTGGTGGGGGAGGCAGCTGCGCCGGGGCCACTGACGTCAAGGACACCGAAGCCAACCGTGATCGAGGACCAAATGCCTGGCCTACCGACTGATGGTAGGCCCAGGGAGTCCAAAACGGTCACTGCGAGGGCAGCTGCCATTGTTGCTGCCACTGCGGGTAACGTTGGTGGCTCATCCCCGAAACCGATCTCCTGCTCTGTGACCAGCTGGAGCGATAGGAGTCTGCCTCTGAGTCTGAGGTCTCTGAGTATGAGGACCTGGGGGGAGCAGCGCCCGGTGCCCATGGAGAGTCGTGCGGAGGCAGCAGGGAACCTCTCATCTGGTCCGGTGCCACCGTCACAGTGCGGGGAGGGAGGCGACAGCATGGCCGGCTTGCCTCTAGATTGTACAGGGGGACGGATAATAGTAGGCAACTCCCTACGATGCAGGGAAGCCAGCGTCGGGAGACCCATTAGGTCTGAGGCCACTTCGAACGCCTCCGGCATCAACGGGGGGGCATATGTCTCCGCTGAAGTCCGGAGAATTAGGTTGGTCTGGACTCGACTGCCCTCTCTGCGGTGTGGGAGTTGACGGAACCGCTGAGGGCTGTAACCCAGCCTGTCCACTTGCACCCGCGGATGGCGTTGGCCTCGGATCCTGGTGGGGTGACCGATCCCTCACCGGCTTCCTTCTCTTGGCGGGCACCGGCGAAGGTGAGCAGTGCCGCACTGAGGCCGACTTCCTATGACCCGACTCCGTCTGGTGCCGGGTTTTTGATGACTTGGGCTGGGCCCTAAGTCCTGATGCCGGTGCCGGGGCTCTCCGCACTGAGGACAACGTGCTGGGCACCGCCTCGGCCGGTTCTGGGTCCGAGGGTGGCCGCAGGGCCGCCTCCATCAGGAGGACTCTAAGTCTTTGAGCCCTGTCCTTAAGAGTTCTTGAGTGGAAGCCTCTACAGATAGAGCACCGGTCCTTTTGGTGGCTCTCTCAGAGACACCTCAAACAAGCAGAGTGCGGGTCACTCTTGGGCATGAATTTCCAGCAGTCCTTGCAGAGTTTGAACCCGGGGGACCCAGGCATGCCCCAGCAAGCAACGAAAACTTGGAGGGGGATCCCCCAACTACAAAAACTATATACAAAGATCTAACTAACTATAATGTAACTGAATACACGGACTAAACAGTAAGGATAGGAAACTGCCAACTTGCTATGCAAGAGAAGTTCCAGCTAGCTGTCACCAGCGATAAGAAGGAACTGAGGGGGTGGAGGGTTGGTGGGCCCCTTTATAGGGCACCATGGTGGCGCCACTCCAGGGCGCGCCTGGGCCGACACTACGGACGCTGCTAGGGAAAATCTTCCAGCTGGCGTGCACTTGACGCGCGCACACCTGGTTTGAATGGACATGAACAACCACTCGAACTTTAGCATCTACAAGTCCACTCAGTCCTACTTCTTGTTCAGCCAATTGCTAAGACAAACAAGTTTGCTTACATTTACAGGAGATAATGCTGCCCTCTTATTTACAATGTCACCAGAAAGTGAGAACAGGCATTTGCATGGCACTTTTGTAGTTTTGGCTTTGCAAGGTATTTACATGCCAGATAAGCTAAACATTCATATGCCCCTTCATGCTTCGGCCACCATTCCAGAGGACGTGCTTCCATGCTGATGTTTTTTTTAAAAAAGAACACGTTAATTAAATTTGTGACTGAACTCCTTGGGGGAGAATTGTATGTCTCCTGCTCTGTTTTGCCCACATTCTGCCATATATTTCATGTTATAGCAGTCTCAGATATGACCTAGCACATGTTCATTTTAAGAACACTTTCACAGCAGATTTCACAAAATGCAAAGAAGGTACCAATGTTAGATTTCTAAAGATAGCTACAGCACTCGAACCTGGCCCTAAGTGACTGGGTGTTAAACTTTTTCCTTAGGGATAGTTTCTTTTTAAGAATCTGAAGTGCTTTCCCAAATCTGAGAGGGACGAGGTGTGGAGCAGGCTTTCAGAAGTCTTAAAAGACCAGCACTCCAATGCGGAAACTACAGAACCTGAACCACCAAAAAGGAAAATCAACCTTCTGTGTCATCTGACTCAGATAATGAAAATGAACATGTTGGTCCTCACTGCTTTCAATTGTTATCGAGTAGAACCCATCATCAGCATGGACACATGCCCCCAGGAATGGTCGTCGAAGCATGAAGGGACATATGAATCTTTACCACATCTGGCATGTAAATATCTTGCGATGCTGGGTACAACAATGCCAGGCAAACCCCTGTCCTCAGTTTCAGGTGACATTGTAAACAAGAAGCGGGAAGCATTATCTCCTGCAAATGTAAACAAACTTGTTTGTCTGATTGGCTGAACAAGAAGTAGGACTAAGTGGACTTGCAGGCTCTAAAATTTTACATTTTTATTTCTGAATGCAGGTTTTTAAAATAATTCTACATTTTTAAGTTCAATTTTCATGATAAAGAGATTGCACTACAGTACTTTTATTAGGTGAAGGGAAAAATTTCATTTCTAACAGTGCAAATACTTGTAGTAAAAATGAGCACTGTACATTTTGTATTCTGTGTTGTAATTGAAATCAATATATTTGAAAATGTAGAACACATCAAAATATTTAAATAAATGGTATTCTATTTAATTGCACAACTAAGCTTTTTCTTCATCATGCGACAGCCCTACATATTTTCCATGCTTCTGTTAAACTATAGTTTGTTTTCCTCATTTTTCATTATTCTACATTTTGAGTTTTTATATTAACTCTTTAATCCTTGCCTGTTGACTTGAATTCCTATTACATAATAAGCAGTACCTCACCAGAACAAATTACTGTTGACTGATCAATGATTCTGAGGGCAGGACACTATTCTCTAAAAACTGCATTTGACTAGTTAAGACCCCAATCCTGCATCAGGACCCACTAGTGCAGACCTGTATACTTGGGCCAGGATCTGGCTCATAGAATATTAGAGTTGTAAGAGACCTCAGGAGGTCATCTAGTCCAATCCCCTGCTCAAAGCAGGACCAACACCAACTAAATCATCCCAGCCATGGCTTTGTTAAGCTGGGCCTTAAAAACCTCTAAGGATGGAGATTCCACTCCTCCCCAGGTAACCCATTCCAGTACTTCATCACACTCTTAGTGAAATAGTGTTTCCTAATATCCAATCTAAACTGCAACTTGAGACCATTGCTGCTTGTTCTGTCATCTGCCACCACTGAGAACAGCCTAGCTTCATCCTCTTTGGAACCCCCCTTGAGGTAGTTGAAGGCTGCTATCAAATCCCCCCTCACTCTTCTCTTCTGCAGAATAAATAAACCCAGTTCCCTCAGCCTCTCCTTGTAAGTCATGTGCCCCAGCCCCCTAATCATTTTCGTTGCCCTCTGCTGGACTCTCTCCAGTTTGTCCACATCCCTTCTGTAGTGCGGGGACTAAAACTGGACATAATACTCCAGGTGTGGCCTCACCAGTGTCAAATAGAGTGGAATAATCACTTCCCTCGATCTGCTGGCAATGCTCCTACTAATACAGCCCAATATGCCGTTGGCCTTCTTGGCAACAAGGGTACACTGCTGACTCATATCCAGCTTCTCATCCACTGTAACTCCAGGTCCTCTTTTTGCAAAAAAGGACCTGGGGATTACAGTGGTTGACTTCACTGGTACTCTGTCTAGGTGCAGGGGTCTGTATTAGTGGACCCTGAGGCAGAAATGCCTCCTATTTCTTAGGAGGCACCACTCTCCTCTCTTGCCCAGCTGATTGAATAGCTGTCCTGCCTTGCTGTATTGGGAAGTTTAGGACTTCAACTTCTGTCTCTAAGTTACATGATAAAACAATGGGGAGCCATTTGAATTACAGTAAAACCTCAGTTGCAAACACCATGGGAATGGAGATTGTTTGTTTGTAATTCTGAAATGTTCATAGCTCTGACCAAAACAATACGGTTCTTTCAAAAGTTTATAACTGAACATTGAGTTAATACAGCTTTGAAACTATACCATGCAGAAGAAAAATGCTGCTTTTAGCTATCTTAATTTAAATGAAACCAGCACAGAAACAGTTTCTTTACCTTGTCAAATCGTTTTTAAAAACCATTTTCTTTTTTAGTAGTTCATGTTTAACACAGTACTATATTTGTGTTTTTGTATGTCTCTCTGCTGCTACCTGACTGCATGCTTCTGGTTCCAAATTAGGGGTGTGGTTAACCAGTCACTTTGTAACTCTGAGGATCTACTGTAATCAGAAAAGGAATTTCCAAATTAGTCTGTTCCACTATTAATCCAGTATGTAAGGAGAGAGGGGGAAACATTTTCAAAAGTGCCTAATTCCCATTAAAACTTAATAGGATTTAGGTGCTTAAGGAAATTTTGATCCAGAATGTTTTTAAGACAGGAAATAGGTATGATGGGGAATCACCTATTAGAATCTAAGAGAAAGCACAGAACTCATTTCAATAAAGAAAAGCTTTTGATGTTTTCTGTTAAGTTTTGTGCCAATAATAAAGTCTGCGGTAAAGGGAGGCAAGTTAGAATGTAATTGTACGTAGTCTTGAATGGGACATCATGTGTACAACTTATCCTGATGAAGTACCTCCCCTAAACATAGAGAAGAGACCATTTAAAAAAAAAAAGACTGAAAAATGAAATAAGTACCCCACTGAATGAAGTGCAGGAACAAAAATATTCACTGCATTTAACTTTTATTCCATCTTTTAATTTTTATTGGGAAACTTCTGAGTTAAGACTAGAGCTCTGTATCTTACACCTATTTAACATCTGGTTAAACACCACTTAGGGTACATCCAGACTACCTGTCGGATCAGCGGGTAGTGATCGATCGATCCCCAAATGCGCTCCCGTCAACTCCGGAACTCCACCAGGGCGAGTGGAGGAAGTGGAGTCGGTAGGGGAGCCACGGCCGTCGATCCCATGCTGTGAGGATGGGAGGTAAGTCGACTTGAGCTATGCTATTCCTATAGCTGAAGTTGCGTATCTTACATCGACCCCCTCTCCCACCGTGTAGACCAGGCCTTAATCCTTTGGCATTGGCCAAATATGTTCCAAATAAGCAGAATATTTACTATTAGTATCCCAATTAAACAGTAGACATTTTCTATACACTTATTAGCCTAAATACTTAAAGAATCACATTTTTAATTTTCTTTTAAAAATAGAATATTAAAAATATCTATTTAGAGGGATAACTTAAAGGTGTATTATATATTTAGAGCTATATATTTTGCATAATACAGCCCCAGTTCTGCATTTCTTTCAGAGCTTTGCTGGAGCTCAGTAACTCCACCTCACATATGCCTTTTCCATGTGTGTAGCTGCTTCCTGAAAGGAAGTCTTGGGTACCTAGGGAATTCGATAGCCCTTTGGCCCTGTTTCTACAGAGACATACACAAGCTTAACTTAAGGCATTGTGAATGGCCTCACAGTGGTTCTACTGCAGGGGTAGGAAACCTGCGGCACACAAGCTGATTTTCAGCGGTACTCATGCTGCCCGGGTTCTGGCCACTGGTCCTGGGCGTTCTGCATTTTAATTTAATTTTAAGTGAAGCTTCTTAAACATTTTAAAAACCTTATTTACTTTACATACAACAATAGTTTATTTATATATTATAGACTTATAGAAAGAGACCTTCTAAAAATGTTAAAATCTATTACTGGCACACAAAACCTTAAATTACAGTGAATAAATGAAGACTCGGCACACCACTTCTGAAAGGTTGCTGACCCCTGGTCTACTGTCTAAAGTTAAGCATGTGTGTAAAACATACGTTAGAAGACCATTAAAGTAGCAAAGTCAAGCATTCAAAGTTAAATACCTGAATTAAGGTTGCTCATGCAATCTTAATTTGGCATCTTGTATTTATGATAGTCTTTAATTACATGATCACACTTTTTTCTATAGGATTGTGCCTCATTCAGTGCACATCATGGGCGATGCTCTGAGGATGATTTGGGCTATATAGTGAAAGAAGCTGCTGTTTAAGTGTGGTGTTTAGATGTGCTTGTAATTATTAGAACTGAGGCCACTGGCTGTTGAGAGTCTGAAAGGACAGGAAACAGGGCCAGCTCCAGGCACCAGCATTCCAAGCTGGTGCTTGGGGCAGCAGTCTGCAAGGGGCAGCAGTCCCTGTTTTGCCCACAGGCAGTGTGCCAAATTGCTGCCGGGGGCGGGAGGCAGTCTGTGTGCCCTTAGGGCGGCAGGCGCGTTTCGCAGCGGTGGCAATTTGGCAGCAGCTGCTTGGGGCTGCTAAAACTGTAGAGCTGGCCCTGACAGGAAACAGGAAGGAGGGGGGAAGAGTTGAGGAGGCTGAGTGAGAGTTACAGAGGGTGCAGCAGCAGCTTGGTAAAGGGGTTTCCACTGTAAATTTCTGTTGAAGCTTGTTAGTACCTTGCCTGCTTGATATTACACTGAGGTACTCCTGCCTCACTAGTTGCACCTATCTTCCCAGCCCTCACCTCTCTTCATTCTAAGTCAGGCAGCTTTTTCCTTCTTTGGGTGCCAGCAGGGGGATCTTGAAAGGACAAGAAACACAATCTCCTTGGTCTCTGTTCCTGTGCCTGTGCCTGATGCCACTGTGGCCTGGAGCAGCAATTGCAGGGCAAGTCTTGCTCAGTTCTTGCAGCCCCAGGACGGAGTATGCTCAGTTGCTTTGGGGGAGGGCACATGTGCAGTCTGGTCACATGCAGGAGCTGTGAGGAGATGGAGCATGCTCAGTACAGATGGTCTAGTCACAGAATTTATCAGCCAAACTCTAACAAGTTTCTACTTATGTAGAAACTTATGTATTTATCAGCCAAACTGACCAAACTTGGGCAGCTTTTGACAGCAATAGCAAAAAGGACATTCCGGACATCAGTGCAACCTCCTGAAAAATGTCTAGTCTCCATTCCAAGAAATGGAGGCTCTAGAGTGTCTAATATTCTTATAAGCAATTTAACATAGATAAAACCATGCATCCCCCCCGCAACCCGTCTCGGTCTTGTAAATGGCTGAGCCATTTTTTTTATGGACACTTGAAAAAGAAAAATTCAGACAGAGCCTGACATCCATCATGGAAAATTTCAGCCCAGATAAATAAAATATGGCAAAGTTATAAGCAACTGAAAACAGTCTTATAATGGGAACTGCCTGGCATCTGTAACTATAGGTGTTGCTACCTGCACAACCAGTAAAGTATTTTTCTTTAGCTGAGTATTAAATACCTTATTTGTAACATCAGGCTTATTATAGATGAAGTAACTGCTTTTGTTAATCATTAATGGCAGAAAAGTGATGTTTTTGAATGTTTGAACAAACCAAGTTTAGCTTCCCCCTCACTTTGAATGTGAGGATGAGGTGAAATTGAACTTCCCATTTTATAACTATTTTTGCACAATTTTTTTTAACAGCCCTGCAGCGTAGTGTTAAAGTTGAACTTTGGTATGAAAATAGGATTTATCTAGGATAATGACATGATCTTGTTCAAGAGGAAATTTTTTTTGATTTGAGCAAATATGAGCATTTGAGAATTGCTTTCTTAGCATGCACAGAAGTTTTCCTTCCTCAAATGCACCTGGTACTCTGTGGCCATTACAACTGCATTATTTTTAAAAATCCCTCTTTCTCTGTTATCACAATGTACTGCCAGTAGGTGGAGATATTCCAAGAATTGACGGCCTCTAACTCCCCAGCCGACTACTCAAGCTGAGAAAACAAATGATAAATTCTGATTAATAAACATTACAAAATAACCATCTCCAGGCAGTATACTTTATTTTTTCCCTCCTCATTCATTTATTGTGCAAAAAACGGAAAAGACGACTTGTTGGAATCTCTTGCTTTGCAATAACTCTGCTACACAACCATCTTTCCCAGCGTTAGCAGCTTCACAAGAGTTCTACTGCAGCAAGCTGGCACCTGGGCCTGCATGGGAAGGGCCGGCTGAGCCAGACAACTTTTGTGGCAGCTACTGAGGTAGCAGGCGGATGGAGTTAAGGCTGTTGAATCTCAGTCAAAGATGGTAATCTTCTTGTGATGTCTAGTCATATAGACCCAGAATATGGAACTTCTTTTTCTTAAAAAAAAAAAAAAATCAAACCTAGCCCACTTCATACAAAAACTATATCAATAGAATGTTAAAGTTGCCTGGTAAAGCACGCACACATCTCAAAATGCCAAACTGAGCCTGCATGCACTTGTTACCTGCTGTTTCTTCTGATGAGCTGAGAGATGTTGTAGTGGTGAAAGGCTTTCTCCTGAAGATCACAGAAAAGAGTATCTGCAGGACTGGATCCCAGCTCCTGGTTAAGTTGTAACTGAAATACAATAAAACTGGCTGAGGATATGGATAAGGGCTGGAACAAATGCTTACTGAGGCTTTATTAATTCCACAAATCACTTAGCACAGACCAACCTAGAGTGAACAATCTTTCAGGATTTCAATCAAATGCCTCCATTTCATATGACCTTTTTAATAAAATAGAGTTAAAATGTTGTTGGGTTGGGAAGGAAGGAACTATGGTGTGAATGAATTCTTAGCATTCCTTACCTTTTTGCACTGCTCTCTGTTCAACTTGCCCCATAGCATTGAAATGTGCTCAGCCTTGCCAAAGAATGTAAAGGATAGAGAAAAGTAGATGAGAGATCATAAAACACATCCCATCACTCACTCCCTGTTATCTGTATGATCAGCCATGCTTGGCCTGTGTTGAGTATAAAAGCATATTCAGTTAATTGAAAAACCCTGCTGTTGCTCGTAAAAACAAAACAAGAAGCTCTTTAATTCATAATCCTTTGAAAGGTGCTTTAAAAGGAACAGTGCTTTTCAGTATTGGTATTGTTTGAGGGCTTTGTTTTTAAAGCATATGATTAAAAGTATTGTGAGACCCTCAGGGCAATTTAACATCTGTGCAAAACTTCAATCATTCATGCCCAGGGCCAACACCTTGTAAAGGGAAGCCTATTATTTTCAGCTGTGTGACCTGACATGGGTAGTCATACAGCTGTGGAGTATTCTTTATTGGCCTTGCTTTTGAAGGCATTAAAAGACAGAAAAATAGCTCCCATTAGCCTCTCAAGCTTCTGAACAAACAAACCACACCCTTTGGCCTCCATCTCAAAAAATCCTCCCATTGTCCTCACTAGCAATCCATTATTTAGTAGGGCTCATGTGCAAGACTGATTTGACTCTTATGATGGGTTATGCTGATGAGCCTTAAATAATGGATTACAAATGGGACATTTTAAAAGTTTTATTTTTTTAAAGTTAGTGGTTGATGTAAAAGTCAGGGGTTTCTTTTTGGCAAATGTGCTAGAAGGCAAAATCATTCAAAAGCATTTCCTTTACTAGTTTCTTTTAAACTCTTTACCTTCCCTGCTTCTCCACTAATGTCTGTAGTTTCAAGGAGCCCAATAAAATTATTAGATTTTTCCCATCTGATGAGTAAGTGTAAACTGTAACTGGGGTTATGCCCTCCTTCTTTGTTGAAGACTTCTGTTCAGAGCTCTCTGATGATCCGTGTATTTGGATAAGACAAAAAAGCCAACCCTAGATCCTGACCATTTAATGTCATTAAAGAGCCAGTGGCATTTTTGGCAACAGTGTTAGCCTGTGTCCTAGAAAAATTCCAGCTGCTGCAATTGAATTCTGTCTACCTGAATGTTCCCTGTACAGTACTTAGCAAAAAAATAATTTCTCCTCCCCTCTTAAAGTGCAGTGTTGCTAGTCAAAATACCTGTGGTGTGTGGTATTATATAAATATAATTTCATAGTTTTTGCCTAGTGCTGTATGAATACATAAGAAGGCAGGATCCCTGCCTATATGTGAGGCTTGGAATCTATTAATTTATATAGCTAAAACAGAGATGACTGAGCATGGCAAAGGTAGGAGCAGTTAGCTGTTTGGGGCACCTGGCTGAATTGGTACTTTCCTCTACAGGCTGCTATTTTGTGCTTCTGAATCTGAGTTTTAATTTAAAAAGAAACCTTAGAAATGTGAACTGATGCAGTGATGTCTTCCTGAATCTGTGGATAGCTTAAAACAATGGGTCTAGGAGAGGTATAAACTGTCTCTCCTTCACTGAAGAGGGTGGTTAAGTATAATTATGACAATTTGTATGTGAACATTAACTGTTCCATGGCTGATCAAACCACAGAAGAAAAGAAGGATGATCATATTATCTACTGTGAGTGGAATCTTGTTTTAGAATTCCAAATAGGTGGAGCTTGGAAAAATACTTGCTATACTTCCCCCACCTTGGTTCTTGCCCTGGCCATTCATCATAGAACAGTGTGTTTTTATTTAAAAAAAAAAAAAAAAAGGGAGGGGGCATGAAGTGGAGAGTTGAAGAAGCAGCTCAGGATTGACTGTATTTTGCTAGAGAGGTGGCTACTTTTCCATGACGGGTAAGTGAAATCTGTAAATACAAATTTACAGTTTGTAAAAGTCTTTTGGAGTCTTCCAAATAAAAAATACTGTATAAATAGAAGAAGCGACTGTCGACTGAAATTTAAAGAGGGATCAGAGATCTGCTACCCTCAACCCTCCTCTTCCCCTTTCAGGCATTCCTACCTGCAGCCTCACCCCATTGCCCACAAGCCCCTATATTCACCACCTGCAAATTTGAGTGAGTGGTATTTCAACCTGGCCCACGGGGTCACAGCACCACTCCAGTTTGGCTAACCCAAAAAGTGGTTGGGCCATGGCTGGGTGGCTCCCCTGCTCAGTAGCCCATGAGCAGGTATTTAAGATGAAAACATAATTCAGAACAAACAGTACTGATGGATGGGTCATTCATAGTTCTCATTTGACTGTATGATGCACAGGAAATTCCCATTTCAAGTAAATACCAAAGATGATCTTAGACTATTAAGAGTAAAAATATTATATAGAAAGAACCTTTAATTTCAATTAATTTCTATGGTTATTCTGGCTGTAGCTGTCTTC
Source organism: Gopherus flavomarginatus (assembly GCF_025201925.1). Lineage (NCBI taxonomy): Eukaryota > Metazoa > Chordata > Testudines > Testudinidae > Gopherus > Gopherus flavomarginatus. The sequence goes on from NC_066618.1 coordinate 207,769,937, forward strand.
CTTCCAAGATGCCTAAACTCCTACTTTATAGCATCATAATTTTTTGTGTGGAATGGGCACTGTCCCTGCCTGCAAGTATATGGGATCTTGGGGAGCAATTACCACACAGGTAGGGTGCCAATTAATTTCTTTATTAAAGGAAAAAGGAAGTGGTGGGAATTTAACAACTGAAATACGATGGGATAGGGTGTATAGGGTGTTTACAATAGACAATGATGGGGGGTTCTTCTTATTGAACAGTGTAGGGAGTTCTAACCGTGGGGTACAGTAAGTGGGGTTCAGCACAATGGGATACAGTACAGTCAATAAGCGTATCAAAATAAATGCAAAATAAAATGGTAGCTTCTATATAAAATGGTCAACAATCTTAGATAGAATGTATTAAGTGGTTAGTGGCCTTATACACAATGTAACACAATGGTATCAATGCAAATACAAAGTATATCAGAAAAGTGGAAACAACCAATGGGGTGTTATAATTACAAGTAAAATATGAATCACAGTGCAATAATACAATATGGGTGATAAGTGAAATTATGCAATGTAACGGTATAAAAGAAAAGTAATGACTTAATTTGTGAGGCTAGGATAGCAGATAATCTGCAAGAGTGTACCTAAAGGCTGGGTCAAGGAACAAGAAGGGGGAAGGGAGTGAATGATTAGTGGCAACTGATCAGAGGAGAGTGCGGCTGGAAGCAGCGAGAAACTCCGAAGCCCTGCAGGGTACGGACAACGGAGCAGTGTGATGGTGATCTTCAGTAGGGGAGGGGCAGCGGAGAAGTGTAAAGAAGGGCTAGAGAGAAGTTCAAGCAACGAGCGGACACCAAAACAAAGGGAAAAAAAAGCGGCAAAGGGTTTGGGAAGTTTCACAGGGGGAGAAGCAGCAAGGGGTTTGGGAAGTTCGGAGGGTGATGCAGACGTGGGGGGGGGGGCGGGGAAGCAGCAAGGAGTTGGGAAGTTCGGAGAGAGTGCAGATGCGGGGGGAAAAGCAGCAAAGGGTTATAACAGGGAGACACGGAGAAGCACACAGAGGGGGAGATTGGAGCGGGGGAAAAACAGACACGGGAAAGTTCAGGGAGAGATCGGGACAGCGGGAAGATGAATTTAAGCAGCAAAAACCTTATCTATCTTAACCAACGACTAGGCAAAACAACAAATATCACAATTCTAAGCAAAACTATAACAAGCAACTATACGGAGCAACAAAACAGTGAACTATAACAAGGCAGGTGAACTTACAAGCTCTACAATCTTAACAAACTATGACTTATTAAACTAAAAAAACAAAACCTATGGTGCACCTTATGCTATGGGGAAGTTACAGAGGGCAGAGTGGTATGTGCCCAGGATACAGCTCCCAAGGAAGCCAAGGGATGGTGGCTGCAACAGTGGATACAGCTGAAAGCAGAGAGCCCCGAGGCAAAGCCCGCAGGAGCAGAGCTTAGCAGCGGCACAAACTTATTTTTAGTGGCAAAGCGCCGCGGAGTTTAAGAGAGGTTTTAAGACACAGACCAAGGTTTAGCTTGAGTCTGTGTGCTGGGGAAACAGAGCCAGCAGCTAAAATAATAAAATAAAAGTAGGGAAAGTTTCACAGAGGGATTCTTACCAGTCCCCAAGGCAGCAGCAAAGGCAGAAGCAGTAGCAACATCAGAAGAAGCAAGGAGGGCTTGGTACAGTCTCAATAATCAGGAGGTCTCTCAGGTAGCAATTCGTTCTTCGTGGGGGGGGGGGGGGGGTTAAAAAACCTGGGGTACGATCAAAAATAAAACAAGAGCGGAGAAAGGACCCCCCAAACCCCCTGGCTGATCAGACCAGGCAGCAATGCAGGAACCTTTCCGATGTTTGTTTAAAAAAATGTCTGTTTTTAAAAGCAAACTCAGGCAGTTTCCCGCCAGTAATCCTGATAGGCTTCCTCTGTCACAGGGGAGGAGGCACTGGGGAAAACTGCAGGTGAGCACAGAGACATGCCCGGGCAGAGTCCTGTGCAATAGGTGACTCAAAAGCACATGAGGCCTATGACTCATGCCCAGGATCTTAAAAACACAATAGGTCTTGCAGCTCTGGACATTGCCTGCCCTACACCGAGCCCAGGTTCAACGAGGTAATAACAGGACTAACCCTTTGAACAGGGCAGTGGTCCCATTTAGCACGCAGCACAAGTGGCCATCCCTTTGAGAAGGGCAATGGCTCTTGGTAAACAACTTAAGGGGCCCTCCCTTTGAGAAGGGCAGTGGCCCTGGTAAACAACTTAACAGGCAGGGAAGGGCGGCCACAGGAGGAGAACAAAAACAAAATGGAGTATGGGGACAGCTGTAAGAAACAAAATGGAATAGGGGGATAGCTGTAACAGACAGGCACCAAATCAAGAAACAGAATATTAAATTAATGGAAAATCCCAGCAGGGTTCTATGGATTCACAGATCAAATAGCTATGAGGGAACATACAATGCATTAAATGATTATAAAGAATAGTTAACTTCTGAACTTTGCCACTTAATATTCTTCTTATTCTCATTACCTCTTAGAATAACTTAGTGACAAGGTGGATGAGAGAATATCTTTTGTCACCCATCTTGTCTCTAATATCCTGGGACTGACATGGCTACGACAAGGAGGGATAGCTCAGTGGTTTGAGCATTGGCCTGCTAAATCCGGTGTTGTAAATTCAATCCTTGAGAGGGCCCTTTAGGATCTGGGGCAAAAATCTGTCCAGGGATTGGTCCTGTTTTGAGCAGGGGATTGGACTAGATGACTGAAGTCCCTTCCGGCCCTGATATTCCAAGAACACTGCATATAACAATAAAATAATAACTGCGCAGATACATGCACATGATGGTGCTTGAGGAACCATAGTTCCTTAGACTCCTGTACCATAGTTTCATGGCTCTCTTCACCTCTGATGTGTTCTGGTCTCTTTGAGTACACCCTCCTCAGGTTTTAGGCCTCATGCGTACACCCCTCCTGGGGTGTACTCACGTGATTCTCTACCCTTAGATTGGGTCCTGGGCTACAATACAATACAGACATACCCACCACGTCTGATTGTGTTCCTGTGACTTTTCCCTATGGAAGCTTGTGACTAGTGATTAATACAAGTGATCAGATATCTTTCTTAAACCAAAATATTGTTTAATCTTAGCTGTAGGAACAAAGCACAAGAGAAGAGAAATATGGTTTTAAAACAATAAAAGGGCTACCTGCATTACTTAGATTGTAAGCTTTTTGGGACGGGTACTATTTTTTTTTATCTGTTTGCACAGCACCTAGCACAATGGGGTCCTTGTTTGTGACTGGGTCTCCTAGGAGCTACTGTGATTATCTATCTATCTATCTAACACCTTTCTGCCCTGTGAGGAGAGCCTAGGAAGGTCTAGATTCTTCAGATATTCAGGGAGTAGCTGTGGGTGTTCCCCTACACAGTTCCTAACTGCTGCCCTCAAATCTTGACAAAGAGAATCCATTTAGCTCTTTATTGCCCTTTTGATCTGATAGTTCCCAGCACTGGCAAAACAAATGGTGTGACTTGGCTGTTTGAAGCATGTCCTGTCTGGAGTTACAGGTCTGTCGCATCTTATGCGCATTTAACATGCGCGACTTCAGCTTTACATGGTAGGCAAAAACAAAAAAAAAAGAAAAAGAGAAAAATCACAATTTTAATACTGTAAGTGTACTGTGGGCAATTCTACCCGCCATTCAACTCAATGTAATTTTGACTATATGCGGTTTTCGCTTTACGCGCTAACTGCGGAACGGAACCCCTGCGTAAGATGAGACTCGCCTGTATTGTTTTGGCTTCCTGCCTGTTTTTTCCCAACAGCCTGCTATTAAACAATAATGCTCACCCCCACGGACATTTACATTCTGGCATAGAGTGGCTTTCTTTTATAGAGCTTAAACCCTTTCCGAAACAATATCAGCTAAATAAAAATAAAACAAACCTCACTCATACCAGAAGTGTATTACCAGAGGGTAATACTGGTATAACTATATTGGTTTAGATTGGCACCTGAGAATATACAAAAACCACTTTCTAAAATCTTTATTAGGCCAATAGCATGGTCTGAAGGAATGAGTATGGATATGAAAATCAAGGAAGTTCTGCATTTTAATTCTGTAACCTTTGGTTAATTAAAGCAGAAAGGTGAAGCAGCTTCCAGTCTTGTAACATGGGAGGTAATAATACCCTGTCTCAGATGTTTACCTTAGTGAATTAGTCAGACCTTTAAGAATAGCAGTAGACATGATTCTGCTATTTCTTTATTTAAAATTTGTGCTGGAAGCATTCAAATGTAAAGCACTCTTGGGACAACTGGGACAGCAGTAGTTTGTTAAATGAGCTCTTGATTGGGCATCAATAGGCCTGGATTTATTCCTGGTGCTACCACTGATTTACTATGTGAACTTGTGTAAATCACTTAGGTCAAGGTCCTCAGAGGTGTTTAGGCACCTAACTCCCATTGAAATAAATAGGAGTTAAGTATCCAAATAACTTTAAGGACCTGGGCCCAGTCCTTTGCGTTTATCAGCTAGTTCATGTTTAAAATGGAAGTAAGTTACCTGGCTAAAGGACTTTGGCTTCTATAGATAAGTGTGAAATTTCCATTCTTTGTACAATAACATTTTCGACCATTGGCCTGGGAGTCAGAAGGCTAGAAATCTAATCCCAGCTCTGCCACCAACCTCTGGGCAAGTCACTTCATCTTTCTACATCTGTTTCACTTCTCACTCTTTGTCTCTTTAGAGAATAAATTATTTTGGACGGGGACTTTCTCTTACTATGTGCATGTAGAATGCCTAGTAAAATGGATGCACAATCTTGGCTGTGCCCTCTAACCTCTACGGTAGTACAGATAACAGTAAATAAAGTTGCTAATATGTCTATTAGGTGAGAGGTTGAAGGAGATGAGCAGTCTAGCGCTCAGGGTGAAATACCACGCAGATTTAGTGGGATAGCCCACAGTGTAAATAATACCGAATTTAACTCAGGAATTTTTGTGCAGGTGTTAGTAGAATTTTAACTTTCTTGTTTTCCACTATTGAGTGCCTGATAGATGGAGTGAGTTTATCCCTAGACATTATTTTTGCCTTCCATTTCTTGCCTGATTATTTTACGTATTGGTATTTTTAGTTTAGCTGATTTCTGTAAAATACTTTTGTTTTAGCATGTAATTTCCTGACCAACCTAAGGTGCAATAGGCACAAAATTGTGCTCATATTATGCTTGTTCTGTAAACGGGCTCCAGGAGTTGGAATTCTGCACCTTTCTTGAGCACTGAATCCATTAAAGACACTACATACTGAATAATTAAAACCTGATGGGTCTTGTTACAAATGATACAATTTACGTATTACCTCCTATTTTAGTGTTTACAGTATTGGATAAGAGTTCATACTGTTCTGTCAATGTGTCCAGGTTTAGAACAAATACATTAAGGAATCTTGCAGAGTGTTCTGTTAGGTTGACAAGTCTTTCTTGTAGTTCATGATTTATGTTTTGATTTGCATGATTCATGGGTCATGCTTGATATTGATAAAATAAACATTCACTTCTCCTACATTACCATTATGTACTTAAATATTGAGATGGTACTGAATGCTTTCAGGTTTTTCTCAGTGGGCCATCAAATCGAAAGTCTGCTAGTATAATGATTGTAGATGCCTCTAATGCAATTTAAATGTAGTGTACAATTAAAGGAACTGTCTTTAAATTTTGACCTCTCTAGACAAGACTGAACTTTGTAAACATTGACAGTCATAGTGATTGTGCCTGCATAATCAAGAGTAGAATTGTTTTTCCAGATATCCTTTCTAAACCAAAACTTTCATTTACAATTAAGTTTCAAATTCCTGTGCAGTATTTTTGACTGGGTTCCTATCTTATCAACTCTTAATTGCTCTCTTCAGAATAAAGAACAGGAGTACATGTGGCACCATAGAGACTAAACAAATTTATGTGAGCATAAGCTTTTGTGGGTTTTAATTTCACTCACAGTTGTTGGGGATAGTGGTGACCAAAGCCGGGGCAGTTCTTTTCTGCTTCCTGGATGAGGCGATCTTCAATAATATAATACACAAAAAATACAATCAAAATCAGGAACCATTTCTAGCTTCAAAAAATACAATCAAAATCAGGAACCATTTCCAAGTTCACATTTTTATTGTATTTTTTTGTGTATCATATTACTGAATATTGCCTCATCCAGGGGGCAGAAAAGAACTGCCCTGGCTTTGGTCACCCCTCCCCAACAACCGTGAGTGAAATTAATAAGGATGCCAGAAATAGCCGCTAATCCTGGTTCAGACTGCAGAGTGAACAGCTAAATTTAAACTGTTCCTATGCCGGCAGCAGGCTACCTGGGGAGGCTTCTTCCTCAGCCAGTCCACCTGCTGCAAGCTAGAGGGGAGCCGCTGCAGCCCCTGCTGAGTGGAAGGGTTAGGAGAATACGGAGCCTAGCTGCGTCGGGACAGCCTGGCTGGGGGAGGAGAGGGAAGGAAACAACAAACAAATGTGACAGTGAGTTTTCCCTTTCCAAGTTTTTATTAGCTTTTATTAGCTTTATTATTTTAGGGCTAGAGATCCCTAGATCAAAGCTACTATTTCATAGGTTACCTATCCTAGCCATATTTTTCATACCTCTTGCCAGGGGAATAAAAATCATTATTTAGGGCTTGATCCTGCAAACATTTATGCATGTATCTTTACTCACATGAGTAGTCCCATTGACTTTAATGAGACTACTTGCATTAGGTAAAGCTATTCACATTGTGTTGTTTGAACTTTTTGTTATGCAGCCAAAAGAGGTGAAAGTAAGGCAATACTGAATGCTCCACTTATTTGCCGGTACACTAGTGCACCTTTTTTTACCAATACTCTGTACCGGGACGTACCGACTTACTTTCACTTCTGTACAAGACCCATCTGCTTCAGGGCTTTTCTACAGCAGAATTACCCCACATTGCTTCAGTTCCACCTGTGACTTAATTAGCTATGGCTAGTCTGTCCCAATGGCAGCCTACAATTAGGAAGTAGCTGACAGATTTGAGCGCCTTCTTATTTTCATCTGATCTACTCAGATAAGTCTCTTGTTTATTTTACAGCTCAGTGAAGCTCAAACTAAACTCAGGGCTGGTCTACACTAGAAAATTAGATCAACCCAGCTATGTCACTCAGGGTTGTGGAAAAATCCACACCCCTGATTTGACATAGTTAAGCTGACCTAAGTCCCCATGAAGACAGTGCAAGGTCGATGGAAAAATTCTTTCAGAGAGGTGGATTTACTCTTGCAACCCCCTCCCATTGCTATAGCAAGTGTCTACACTGAAGCGCTGTGCTGGCAAGTGTTTTAAATGTAGACAGCCTTAGATTCTGTCCTTTCTTTGAGTGGTGCTAATTTCTTATCTCACTTGCTGAGGTGCAGCCACACTGCACTACTTAATAAACCCCTTTAAATGGGGAAATAAAAAGTGTTTCCTTTCTGCTCTTGGAAGGATTGGCATAAACTAGTGATTTAGAAGAAAAAAGGGGATGGTTTATCATGGCTAGATGTTTCATATGCCATCCACATCTCATTAATTCTCTTTACACTCACATGTAGTATAAGAGAAGTGATGTATCAAGGCAAAGAAAGAATTAAAAAGGAAATATCCCCAAGGCCTTGGAGAGGGGAAAGGATGACAATTCCACCCTCCCCTTAAGTAGCTTTTCTCTCAGGAATGTTAGCTTTCAAAAAAGTGTGTAGGGTGGGAGGAAGATAAGTAACCCCAAATCCCTGAAAGACCACCTTCCTAGACCCCAGATTAAAAAAGAAAAAGTTTCTTAACAGACCACCCTGTTACACCAGCTCTCTTCAGAATATTGTACTCTGTGGGGTTTCCTAAATCCATCTGCATCATTAGAACAGTCTCCAGGATAAACAATGAGGTAACCTTATTAATGTTATAGTTCCTCTCCTTCAAGTCCCTTATTTAAAACATACTACTTCAAGGAGGCCTATAAACCCCAGTCCATTCACCCTCCCCCATCTCCCAGCTGAAGTGCTCACTAATTTTATTTACTGAATAAGAGACTGATCCAAAGCCCACTGAAGTCAGTGCAAAGGTTTCCTTTGATTCCAGTTGGCTTTGGATCCCAAGTGCATTTGAAAAAAAATCCTTCAAATTATGGAACACATGCTTAGCTTCTTTGAGTACATCACTTTTCATTACCCCTCTTCTTCACACTTTCTATTTTGATAGACATAATTCTTGTCCTGTAGAGCTTTCAATCGGTCTGTAAAGCACCCAGTACATGCTGGGTCTCATCCAAATAATACAGTTTGCTGCAACTCTAGTTGTATTTGGAGATGGTCCTGAGCTACAAAGTTTGCATCTGGATTCAAACTTTTTCAAAGTTGAGGGAGTAGGTGTTTGGAGTCGGCGTTTTGGTTCCAGATTCTCTTCAGTTGTGTCCATTCCAAATACTTATTTCACATCTCAAAGAACACATGAGAATGATGGCTTAATTACACTGTTCCACTTTGTAAAGCCTGTCTTGTTCTTTGTGGCAATAGCCTTTCCCTTTTCCTTCTTATCTCTTTTAGGAGAGGAAAGGAGTTGTAGATTTCTCATTCTTCCTAAACTGCCATTAGTTGTTCACAGCAGCAGGGGTTCAAAAAATGCATTTCTCCTAACTAAAGGGATCTGGCCACATTTCTTGTTATATATAAAAGATCTTGTGATAAATGAAGGGGATGAGTAGCTCCCTTTTATGGACCCAGCCAGCCAGTTAACTATAAAATCCCTCTTAGTAGCTGTTCTCTACTTGCTTTACCTGTAAAGGGTTAAAAGTCACACTGCGATGCATCGGTAAAAGGAAGTGAGTGGGCACCTGACCAAAAGAGCCAATGGGAAGGCTAGAACTTTTTAAAATTGAAACAAAACTCCCCTTTTGTCTATATGTAGTTTATTCTCAGGGAGAAGCAGACAGGGAGCAGCGATGCTGTAAGAAGCTTTGGACCATGTATGAAAAATCATCAGTATCATACCTAGCAACTACTCATCTAAAACCCCACATATGTAAGTAGATTAGGAAATGTCTAGAAAGACACTATTAGGTTTATCCCTTTTATTTTTTTATGGCTTGTGGATTCCTCTGTGCTAACCCCAGGTGCTTTTGTTTCGCTTGTACCCTTTAAGCTGGACCTCAAGAGAGCTATTTTTTATGTTCTTTTTAAATCTAGCAATAGCCTGAGTTTTCAGATGTATTTTCTTTCTTTCTTTTTAAATAAAATTTACCTTTTTTAAGAACAGGATTGGAGTTCCATGTCTTAAGAGGTTTGTGCACATTTTTTTATTAGTTGGTGACAACAGCTGATTTTCCTTTTTTTTTATTTTTATTTTTCTTTCTCAGCTCTTCCCTGGAGGGCGTGATGGTGGTGAAAGGGCTTGAGGGTATTCCACAGGAAGGAATTCCCAAGTGCACCTTCTTGGGTTCTTAAATGGGTTTTGCACTTGGCCAGTGGCAGCATCTACCCATCCAAGGTCAAAGAAAAGCTGTGACCTTGGGAGTTTAATACAAGCTGGGAGTGGCAAGTATTAATTTTTAGAGTACTTGTAGGCCCCTACCTTCTGCACTTGAAGTGCCAGAGTGGGGAATAAGCCTTAACAGATCTTTTCAAACTATAACTGGCTGAAAGACCATACTCAAAAAGCAGTTATCAATGGTTCACTGTCAAACTGGAAGGACATATTTAGTGGGGCCCACAGAGGTTTGTCCCGGGTCTGGTACTAGTTAATATTTTCATTAATGACTTGGATAATGGAATGGGAAGTGTGCTTATAAAATCTGCAGATGATGCCATGCTGGGAGGGGTTGCAAGCACTTTGGCGGACAGGATTAGAATTCAAAAGGACCCTCACAAATTAGAGAATTGATCTGAAATCAACAAGATCAAATTCTATAAAGACAAGTGCAAAGTAGTTCGCATAGGAAGGAAAAATCAAAGACACAGCTTCAAAATGGGGACTAACTGGCTAAGCGGTAGTACTGCTGCAAAGAATCTGGGGGTTATAGTGATCACAAAATGAATATGAGTCAAGAATGTGATGCAGTTGTGAAAAAGGCAAATATGATTTTGGGGTGCATTAACAGTAGTGTTGCATGCAAGACATGGGAGGTAATTATTCCATTCTAATTGACTTTGGGAAAGCTTCAGCTGGAGAGTTGTGTCCCGTTCTGGGTGCTATGCTCTAGGAAGGATGTGGACAGACTGGAGAGAGTCCAGAGGAGAGCAACAAAAATGATAAAATTAGAAAACATGGCCTATGGGGAAAGGTTAAAACAACTTAGAGGTCTAGTCTTCAGAAAAGAAGACTGAGGAAGGACTGGATAAGTCTTCAAATATCTTAAGGGCTCACATAAAGGGGATAGGGCTCAATTGTTCTCCATTTCTTCGGAAGGTAGGATAAGAAGTAATCTGCAGCAACAGAGGCTTAGGTTAAATGCTAGGAATAGCTTTTGAACTAGAAGGATAGTTGCCTACTAGAATAGATTGCAAAGGGAGGTTGTGGAATCCCCATCACTGGTGGCTTTTAAGAACAGGTTGCACAAAAACTGTCAGGGATGGTAGTTATACTTGGTCCTACCTCAAAGTGGGGGACTGGACTAGATGACCTCTCAAGGTCCCTCCCAGCCCTACATTTTTGTGATTCTATGAAAATTTTTAATTTTGTTTAAATTTATGTTTACATGTTTTGGTGCATTTGTCTTTTAAAAATAAGAATATGGTTTTAGATTATCATGCTAGGAGAATGGCATGAAACGAGTGCAGGAAAAGTTTAGGCTCAACAAGAATATAAGGTTCTTACTTCAGCAAATGAGGAAATGAAACAGGCTACCAAAGCAAGTGGCTGAAGGCATTATTACTGCAGTTTGTCAAGACTATGTTAGAAAACTCATGAGAGGGAATGATTTATGGAGCAGTCCTGCAAAATGCAGCAGGTCGGAAAGAATCACCCAAGTAATGTTTGATGCCCTTTTTGTTTATTTCAGCCTAGGCCAAATCCTGATCCTATTGAAGTCAATGACAAAACTACCACTGAGTTCTGTAAAACCGGGATTTGGATCCCCGAATTTGGCCTGGCCCACCTGTGGAAATATCACAATACCATGAGAGTTTATTCTCTAAGAGTCAATGGCCCTGTGCCAGTGGCCTGTTAACCTAGGGACCAGTGTAGCAGTTCAGTCCACAATGCAGGCCTTGTTTTATAGACTCATAGACTCATAGACTCTAGGACTGGAAGGGACCTCGAGAGGTCATCGAGTCCAGTCCCCTGCCCTCATGGCAGGACCAAATACTGTCTAGACCATCCCTAATAGACATTTATCTAACCTACTCTTAAATATCTCCAGAGATGGAGATTCCACAACTTCCCTAGGCAATCTATTCCAGTGTTTAACTACCCTGACAGTTAGGAACTTTTTCCTAATGTCCAACCTAAATCTCCCTTGCTGCAGTTTAAGCCCATTGCTTCTTGTTCTATCATTGGAAGCTAAGGTGAACAAGTTTTCTCCCTCCTCCTGATGACACCCTTTTAGATACCTGCTTATATATGCTTATATATATATATGGCTGCTTATAGTATCACACTTGGATTTGTTACAACGTGCAACTGTTTTGACCCAGGGATCATATTTTAATTAATGATTTTAGAAAATCTTTTTCAACTCTGAAATAAATCGTCTTAAAATGTATGCTTAAGTCATAGGTATAGTGTTGATTATTAAAGGCAAATGCCCTTAGTAGAAATCCAGAGTAGGTGAAAGCATCAGAGTGCACAAGGCCAGTTAGTGACATCTGTTAGATGGCCACTTTTAATATATTCTGAAATAATTGAATCTGTTCCTTCAGAACACAAAAGCCATCCTCTAATAATGGTTATATGTTAACTTTAAAACACAATCATGTTTCCACAAGCAGCTGAAATCCAGCCTTGATTGTAGATACGTGTGGTGGTCTGGCAATTGATAGAGCAAATGGAAATGAATTATAGACAGATGTCCAGTAACTCCAGTAGATATCAGTTAATAAATTAGTAATGGGAAAAAGTTCTCGGGGGAGTAATTTCATTAACTCGGGACAAGTATCTAGGTCACAAACTGGAACAACATTAAAATAACTTGTTTTAGTCCTGGATTTAGTGAAAATAAGAACCGATCACAACAACCCAGGCCATGATCGATACACAGAGATAGAAGAATGCTGATCTCCAAGCGTATGGCAGTTAGAAGCTAAAAAGAAATTCATATCCTTCTTAATATGTGTGTTCGAAGAGTAATCAGAGAGCCCATTTATCACCGCTTCAGTACTCTTGTGACACGAGAGTTAGTATTTTGTTGCTGATTCTGTTATTGACTTAATTTTTCAGAGAATTTGACAATGAAAAATTGTTCCAGGGTGAAACGTATCAAAAAGTTCTAATCTTGCTTCCACTGAAGTCAACAGCAAAACTCTCATTGTCTTCAGGACTGGAACCAAAGTTTGTCAGTGTGGGGGAGCAAATTCTCACCTAGCAGAGAGTCAGACTGATGATCTTTTAAAGTTATTTTATCTAGGTACCTGCATTTGTATGTGATCTATTATAGCTATAATCTAGTTTGAAAATAACAAAAGGGGTGAATAAGTGTTGTGAGATCCACATTTGAGAACAACAATCACAGCCTCCTGACCCTCTGTAGTTCTGCGTAGGTTCTTATACTGCTCTTATCACCATAGGTGACAGACCCAAACCAGTGGGGTACAGGAGTCTGATAGAGGGCAAATATACTGGTCACTGAGTGAGTAGTTTTCTGTTCCCTGAGTGACCAGAGCAGGGGCTGCACTAGAGTAATCAGGAACCTGCTAGAACCAATTAAGGCAGACAGGCTGATTAGAACACCTGCAGCCAATCAAGGCAGGCTAATCAGGGCACCTGGGTTTAAAAAGGAGCTCACTCCAGTCAGGCGGGGGGTGGGGGGGCAGCCAGAGGAGAGGAAGTGTGTGTGAGGAGCTGGGAGCAAGAGACACAAGGAGCTGAGAGTGAGAGGGTGTGCTGCTGGAGGACTAAGGAGTACAAGAGTTATCGGACACCAGGAGGAAGGTCCTGTGGTGAGGATAAAGGTGTTTGGAGGAGGCTATGGGGAAGTAGCCCAGGGAGTTGTAGCTGTCATGCAGCTGTTACAGGAGGCACTATAGACAGCTGCAATCCACAGGGCCCTGGGCTGGAACCCGGAGTAGAGGGCGGGCCCAGGTTTCCCCCAAACCTCCCAACTCCTGATCAGACACAGGAGGAGTTGACCCAGACTGTGGGGAAGATCACTGAGGTGAGCAAATCTGCCAATAAGGGCAGGACCCACCAAGGTGGAGGAGGAAATTTGTCACACATAGTATCGGAGCATCTTCCAGTAGTGTATTAAGGGACGTGACTAACATCTGTCACATGTGGTTCTTTCTTTTCTTCAGAGGGAGAATTGTATGTGCAGTATAGTGCTCCATTTTTGGTAGGTTTTTTTTGTTTTTTTTTATATGTACATGCTACTATGTGTTAGAGAAGGCAAGGTTGTACTTAAAGTGGAAGGTGGTGAGGTTTGTGATGGCCCTTAGTTCCTAGGGGATGAATGGTACTACAGGCCACTGCTACTACATATGGCTTCAGCTAGAACCCCTCAAGGAAAGCTTAGTAGCTGTGAGCAGAATCTGGTTCCAGTTTGGTGTGATGAAGCAGGAGGTGGGAATATATTAAATACAAATATACTTGTCTTCACTACCACAGTGCAGAATGCTGATGATTTCTCTTTTTAAAAGCTGAAGGATTAAAGGCTGAAAAGCACAGCAGTGTTTTACATGCCAGAAAGCAGAACTGAGGAATCCTCTGGCCTGGTCTATGCTGGTGTGTGTGTGTGTGTGTGTGTGTGTGTGTGGATGTAAGATATGCAACTTCAGCTACAGGAATAGCGTATCTGAAGTTGACATATCTTATTTCGACTTACCTCCTGTCCTCACGGCGTGGGATCGACGGCTGCAGCTCCCCTGTCGACTCCGCTTCTGCTGCTTGCCCTGGTGGAATTCTGGAATCGATGGGAGCGCGTTCGGGAATCGATCGCTACCTGCCGATCCAGCGGGTAGTCTGGATGTACCCTCAGATATTACTGCTACTATTTGTATTACTATAGTGCCTAGGAGCTCTAGTGAAGAACCAGAACTTCATTGTGCTAGGACAAAGACATGGGAGCCCTTTGTGCATTCATATGCAATCAGCTGGCAAAATGGTATAATTTGCTACTCCTTCTTTTGCTCTAAGCTAAAATTTTCAAACACAAGCTGTCTAAAGTTAGTCAGCTAAAACTGTATTTAGTTATCTAAGTAGCTGGTTTCATCTGGAGCTGCAAGTGTCAGCACTTATGAAAATCAGGCCTTTGCCTGAGGTACATAAATATAGATCTAGATGCTTAGCTTTATGCATCCATCTTTCAAATGTTTGAGTCTCCTTCCTTCTTTTTGTTGACTTGTTTCCCTGTTATCCTCTGCCCATTAGTAAGGCCTTTGACTCACCAGCAGTGCTACTTAAGTTACCTCCTTCATGACAGAAACCTCACTATTTCCTGACACCACTGTTCCTACTCATCGAACCTGACACTGAACACCCTGGAACTGAATAGTCCCCGTACCTCACTTTGCCTATAAAATTCCTCAAATACTCTTCATATTCTACTTCACCTTTGTACTTTCCTGGTTCCCTCAGTTTCTGCTCACTCACCTTGAGTTCACCGGGCCAGAGGTCATTCCCCTTTGTCCCATCACCTTCACTATCCTTGTCATGTGTCCACATGTGCTCCTGGTTCCAACATGTAGTACAGGTCCTATAGCCATTTGATCCTACAAGGTTGCTTACCTCTCAACACAGCTATTGGTCTTTTGCTGTGAAATGAAACATTGAGGCTGTGGCTATGGGACTTTCAGTGCTTTGGGAGATTGCTTACTGGGAACCGCTGTGAATGGGAAGTCAGCCAGATCCTGTTATTTGAGACATGACACAGGGGCATATTTTTTGTATAAACTCCTTTAAATGTAAAATCATTTTGGCAAAAGCCAGATTTTCTCATGTTATAAAAACAGTATTTTAAAAAAGACTTTTATTCACTTTCCTCTTTTAAAAAAAATTGTTGCTTTCTACCATCAACGCTCTTCATATTTCTCAGGGAAGCAGCTAAGAAGATATTGAGTGTAATTCATCTGGATCCATTGCTGTTTTAACTATTACCAGTTTCAAATGTTGAATGCTCTGGTCACTTTAATGAGGGACATGTATAACATTTTCACTTTTTTGTTCTTGTCTGAAATTATAAGAGGACTATCAATCCCTATGTGTAAAGAAATTATTTAAAAACACATGCTGCAGTATTTTACAGTACTGGAATAAAATATTTTACCATTCAATATAATATGTAACATATTAATAATACAATATTCTACAGTAATCTGAGATAAAATGAGACCCAGTGGGGGCAATGATGTATTGACAATATTTCTATAATGGGCTCCTACAACAACTTTTTTCACAAACCAAAGGGGAAAAATCTATATACCATAGGGATGTATGCTGTAGAGGACAGATGAGGGATTGGGGAAAATCAATTAATTTACCCCCTCCTACTTTATCTTAACCTTGACTGATACTGGATTAGATGGACCATTGATCTGTTCTGGGATGACAATTCCTATGTTCTTATATACTAAGTAGTTCAGTTTTTATAATAGTTCATTTCATGGTGTGATGAGGTGAACATGCCCCACACTGGAGAACTGAGGGTTGAAGAACAGCTCTGAGCCCAGAAGGCCCCACCTAGTCACACCTGCTGGACATGCTCACATTGGAGGCAGGCTCAGAAGGGAGCAGCTCAGCTCAGTCTGGACGGACAGACCAGGGGATCAGTTGTGCACTGCAGGCTCATGCAGAGAATCCACTGGGGCTCCCTGCAGCTGAGACCAAGCCCATGGAAAAACTGCCCTGGGCCCTTCACCCCACAGAGGCTGCAAATGATGGACCATTGCTGATAGAGGAAGATCACCTGAAGTGCGATTGGCGAGAATTCCTGGGGGGAATCCAGAAACAGAAGAGTGGCACCAATGGAGAAACCAAAGCCAGGGTAGGAAGTGGCCCAGGGCGTAGGCATAAGGGTGCATGCCCAGAGGCCATGTATTTGAGCTGTTTATTCACATGGTCCTGGGTTGGAACGTGGTGGAGCTGGGAGGACCTGGGTTCCTGGGCCCCTGACTCTTGTCACTGGATGACACAGCCAGTTTCAGAGTTCAGTCCTTCCAGTGTAAGGATACTGTATGTAGAATTCACTTAGGTTTTGAGCAAAATCCCAACCCATGTGTACTTTAAACATCCACTCCTATTAAATGATCCTGTAAGCTGTAAGCCCACTACTTAGTTTATTATATATTAAAGTAACTATTTATGTTAACTACTGTTGCTTTTTTAATTTAATTTACTACTTTAGTCATCAGCTTATTTGAAATTGGGTTGGTTTTGGTTTAACAAGTATAGATTAAAAGGACACAGTCCGTTCAAATTTGGCCCCAAATTTACATTTTGTAAAAAGCTTGGTTAAAAACCTAAGACTGACAAATATTTACATTATTTAAAAAACTAATCATAGCAGAAATAATTACTGTTAAACTTTCTTTGCCAGTGCTGCCAACCTGGGAGCACCGAGAACCTGAAGTGAAACTAAGAATGCACAAAAGTGCGTGGCTCCCGGGCCATCAGGATAAGCTGCTGGCAGGCCGAGATTGTTTGTTTACCTCAAGTGTCCACAGACATGGAGGGAAACCTAAGTAAACAAAGTGTCCTGGTGCGCCAGCTGCTTACCTTGATGGGCCGGTACAGCAACTGGTGGGGAAATTTTTTGGGGGGGAAGAAGCTCGTAGTCAGGGGAGTAACCCCTATGACCACCCTGCACATGACCCCACCCTTAGCCCAGGACTCCCACACTCTCCCCATCCCATCTCATCCCACCCCACCTTATCTGAGGATGGCCAGGGGAGGATGTCTCTGACCTGGCTGGAGCTGCTCCAGCAGGCTGGGCAGCGTGGCTGCAACCTGCTCTGGCGGGCCAGACCGGGCTGCATGGCCGCAGCATGTTCCAGCAAGCTGGGCCAGGTGGCACGGTCGCAGTGTGCTCTGGTGGGCTGAGCGATGTGGCCACAGCCTGCTCTGGGGGGCGAGGCCAAGCAGGATGGCTGCAGCCTGCCAGCCCCGGAGCTGCAGCTGCTTTGGAGGCTGAGGGAAGAGCAGCGGCCAGAAGCTAAGAGACTCTGGCCCCGCCTCTTCCCTTCTGTCTCTGCTGGCTGTGCTGCCTCTCCTTGCTCCCTCTGTTGTGGGGAGGGGCTGTGTCCCACCTCTCCCTCTCTATACCCATTCATAAGCCAACCCCCTTCTCTGGTGCTTCCCTTTTTTACAAAAAAAATTCAGCTTATGAACGAGTATATATGGTAATCTTTGTGGGAGGAACCATATCTTCCTGAGTGCTTGTGCAGTGCTTAGAACAATAGAGCTCCAGTCCTGTTTGGTTCTTTGGGTCCTTTCACATTATATGTAGCAATTTAAACTATGATTTTTAAATTGGCAGTTGTCCCTTTAATCAAGACATTAAAGATGGAAAAGTCTTGGTGGGTTAGCATGTACATTCTTCCATCAGTGCAGAGGTGTTTTCTAGTGCTTTGGTCCATCTATTTTTTATTGTCTCAAGCAAAGAGACTTGTATTGCTTCCCTTGGGAGACTCTTCCACAGTCTAATAAATCCTATTATGATTCAGCCTTACTTTCATCCCATTGCCCCTATACACGTAAATAATTCCTTTCTCAGTACAATGCCTGTTTTATTTTTAGTCAGAAGAAGGGCAAGGAAAGATGTTGTTCAGTTAGACCTACAGTAGCTCACTAGTCTTTTTTTTTCTTATTGATTTGCCTTAATTAAGGTATTATGGACCACCAAGATCACCTGAACATTGCTCACCTTTAGGGCGCCCTCTTGGCCTATCACCTGCAAAGTGTTGATCTTTGTGTTTTCCTAGAAGAGTTTTTCTTCCCCCTACTCCCCGTATCTCTTGCTGTACCTGTTCTTGAACTTCTGACCAAAGTTACAATTCTCTCTGCTGCTTTTCTAACATTTGTTTGGGATTTATCCCCACAGTTCCCATTGATTGTAATGGGGAATGTCTGACTGTGAATACCACACGACTCTTTGAAAATGCAGGGGTTAGTATCAATAAAACTATCAAGAGGTTCCCCAAGCCAAACATGGCATTATAAAAGTTTTTAAAATGTACCTAGTCCTTATTCACAATGCTGCATTAACACTGAACAAACATTATTTTACAATCAGTTTAGCAACTGGAAAAACTTAGCACTTGGCAAACTGGCAAAATGTTTGTTTCAGCATTCCCATGAAAGTGCACTCACAGACTCTGGCCTCTCCCTCCTCAAGCAGCTTAAGGCCCCACATCTATTCTCTGGGGCCTAGTCTCCCTCTATGCGATCATGCTGACTGCAGACTCCTGCCAAGATTAATGGGAGTGAATCTGTTTAGTCAGTCAGAGGACTCTAGTCTCTTCTGTATTTCCCTGGCTGTTTTTTTTCTCCTACCTCTTTCATAGTAAGTTTCAGTCATCTGGATGCCAGTCAACTCACACTTCTTTTAAAAACAAGTCATCTTAAAAGTGCTGCCTCCCAGGAATGCAGTAGACACTTGCTGAAAATGACAAAGAAAAAAATAATTAAAACCACGCGCAAGAGCCTTGTGCATTAATTCATAGCAAATACTAATCTGCAAGCAAATTTTGTATGAAAAGAAGACAATTTTAAAGATAGACAGTGCTTAATTTGTGCCAGGGATTGCTGGGGCTGATTTTGGCACCTCTAGGCTTGGCAGTTCATAGCCCCGGTGCCTCTGGTCTCCCGGCCAGTAGCCACCATTCTCTGGTTGTCCAGTTCTGAAAGTAGCGCCGCTGCCTGCAGCAGCAGTGCAGAAGTAAGGATGGCAATACCATACCATGCCACCCTTACTTCTGCACTGCCGCTGGTGGTGGCGCTGCCTCCAGAGCGGGGTACCTGGCCAGCAGCTGCCACTCTCGGGCCATCCAGCTTGAGCCTCGGCACCTCTTTCATTACAAATTAAAAACTGCAGTTGTGGTATATTTTGCTTGAACAAAATGTGAAACAGGCAAATATTTATAATAACTGTTTGGCCACAGATTTCTCTCTACGCAAGCATACCTTTCACAAGAATTATTATGTTCATGCAATAGCTGTACAAGAGTAAAAATTAAATAAAATGCTTTTATTTGACACTTATGACAATTCCTCAAACTTCACCTAGTTTGTTCTTTGACAATTAAAGGGAGCGGTGATGCTCCTTGAGTATTTTGGCTATGATTTACTGTATTTACAGAATAAATATAATTGCTGTTTGTCATCCAGACTGACATGTCGATAACATGAGTGTTAGTACATAGATCAAAAACTACAAAGCAATCCTCAGGAATTTGTAGCTAGTATGGATGCTAGTATGCATAGTGTTATGAGCAAGCACTTGCATAACATCTTTCACGTGAAAATAAATAATTACTGAATGATATGGAGTGAATGGTAGTTTATTTTGACAAAATGCATCTCTTTCAAGGGAGGTGCCTACACCTCTTATGATGCTTCTAGGTCTTCTATTTTGCTTGAATAACTTTTGGAATATTTTAGCAAGGAATAATCTATAACTACAGGATCTTACAAGAGAAGGAAATCAATGACACAGCAAGAGTGGCAAGGTATTTTGACTGCCACAAATACTACTGATGTAAATGGACTTCAGAGCTTTTGAACTGTTCTTGAATTGGTTCCTTCATGTTAAGGATGGTTAAATTCCACAGTGTGGCTTTTAGTCACGTCGACTGAACTTATGGCATTAGTATGAGGATTCTGAATTGTCCATAATTCTAGGTATACCCGAGAGAGAAAGCTGCTGTCAAGGATGAGATATAAGAATAATACTGAGCACTGACCTGGCCCTTTGTGTTCACACCTCCAATGTCTGGTTGAGAAACTGCACCCTAATTGCAGGTGTTGATCCTGCTGGGAAAGGGTTAGCCGGGTTCTGCTGACTCCTTGAGGCAAGTGGCTACAGTCTGTGGAGAGAGGGGATCTAGGTAGTGGGTTGAGCACTTCCCTAGAAGCAGTGAAGCCTGGGGAGAAGGTCTAAACCAGGGATAGGCAGCCTATGGCATGTGTGCCGAAGGTGGCACGTGAGCTGAGTTTCAGTGGCACTCACACTGCCAGGGTCCTGGCCACTGGTCTGGAGGTGTAGGCGTGTGTTGCTGGGGTCGCCCCTCTCTGTGGCGGCTGGGAGCCAAGCCGCCTCACTACACAAGTCCGGTGAGTCGGGGAGTTAGCCTGGTGGGACAGGAAACAGTCAAGGGCTCAGGCCCGCAGGTCGGGGCTGAGCACAGAGTTCAATAGTAAGCCCCGGCCCCACAGTCAGGGTGGGGCAGCAAACAAACAGTTCAGGGCTCAGACCCTCAGGCAGAGGCTGAGCAGAGAATTCTGTAATAACAAGCCCAGGCCCTAGGTCAGGGGTGGGGCAGCAAACAAACAGTTCAAGAGCAAAGCCCAGGCTCCTGGTCCTGAGCGTCGGGGCAAGGGAGAGACTGCAACCCGCGAGTTGGGTGGCAGGGGGGACACAGGTCCACCCACTCCTCTGCGTCCCAGCCCAGGGCCCTGACAGCGGCAGGCGACCTGCTGCTGTGTCAGTGGGGATCCTGGCCGCAACACACTGACATCAGTTCTGGGTGTGCCACAGCCAGACAAGAGTCGGCTGCCCCAGGGCTACTTCCAACCTCCCCCTCTAGCAGTACCTGCATCTGGTTGGCGTCCTTCATGGCATCGAGCACCATGGGCTCCTCGGGGTACTCCGTGAGCTGTAAGCTGGGCAGCTCCTCTGGTCCCTTCTCACTGATGGGCTTACGGGCTTCTCCGGTGTCTGGTCGGCATCTGGCCTCAGCGGGTATGGCCAGTCCTCGGGACGGTCACAGGCAGCAGGAGTCTCCCCAGAGGGAGCTAGGGCACCAGCGTCCAGCCTCTCCAGTGGCCAGGCAGCTTCTGAGCCCTGGGGTTGGGCTTTTATACTTCCGGTCCTGCGCCTTGACCTCTGAGGGGCAGGCGCAGGCTCCAGTGGCTCCGCCCACTTTGGCATCCAGAGGGACTCGTCCCTCTTTGGGGCGGCTGGGAGCCAAGTCGCTTCACTACAGGAGGGCTCTGCATTTTAATTTAATTTTAAATGAAGCTTCTTGAACATGTTAAAAACCGTATTTACTTTACATACAACCATAATTTAGTTATATATTATAAACTTATAGAAAAAGACCTTCTAAAAACATTAAAAAAATTATTACTGGCACACGAAACCTTAAATCAGAGTGAGTAAATGAAGACTCAGCACAGAACTTCTGAAAGGTTGGTGACCCCTGGTCTAAACCAAACTTCATTATGTTATTAATTTCTGTGTTTAACCTATGGGGATGGGGGAGAGTTTGGACTCTACATAGTGTGCAGATTGTGTCAGAGAGCAGGATGGGAACATTTTACAGACTAGGCAAAGAGAAATATGTAACTTGCCCAATGCCACACACAGTCTGTGACAGAGGCAGGGTTAGAATTCAGCAATTATTGATACCCTGGTTTCTCTAATTCAAACTGCCTTTGCATGTGCATGCTGAACTGAGACCTAATGTAAAGAGGGACTAGACTCAGGATATGTCTACACAGAAATTAAACACCTGTGGCTGGCCCATGTCAGCTGACTCAGGTTCATGGGGCTTGGGCTGCGGATCTGTAAAATTGCTGTGTAGGCATTTGGGCTCAGGCTGGAGCACAGACTCCTATACCTCCCCCCCTCACAGGGTACCAGAGCCTGGGCTCCAGCCTGAGCCCAATGGTTTTCATTGCAATTTTACAGACCTATATACCCGAGTCATCTTTCCCGTACCAGCCATGGGCTTTTAACTTCTGTGTAGACATACCTTAAAACATGATGATAGAGCTTATACTCTTGTATCACTGATATAGAATCAGGGTTTGTCTACATGGCACGACAAAGCACTGCAGAGGTGTCTGATCTGTAGAGCATTCTAATGTGTTGCGCTCTAAATGCCCTATGTAGACCCTGCTGGGGTGTTCTAAAAGGTAACTAACGTCTGTTCAACTTATTAATGCAAACTAAGTACCTTTTAAAGCATGCCAGCAGGGTCTACATGAGGAAGTTAGAGTGCTCTACAAATCATACCCCTCTCCAGTGCTTTGCAGTGCCATCTAAACAAGCTCCCAGTGTCCAATAATAAGTGCACTTTAGTGAAATGTCTGGTAGCTTATACAATATTTTCAAGTTCTCTTTTTTTATCTACACATTGACTGAGATCAATTTAAATGCAGATAAGTAATGCATCACTAATGCAGCCGGGAAACTGTCTGGGACCAAGAATGCAATGATGTGTAATTCCATATACCCACCTGGGCATCAAGAAAATAACGGTGTTTTTCTTCTCTTTATCAGAGGGGTAGCCGTGTTAGTCTGGATCTGTAAAAGCAGCAAAGAGTCCTGTGGCACCTTATAGACGAACAGAAGTTAGTCTGTTAGTCTATAAGGTGCCACAGGACTCTTTGCTGTTTCTTCTCTTTGATATTAATGACAATTGCTAGTCTCCCCTTCTCTTTTCATGTCTTGTTACAATGATACAGATTCCTTCATAAAATGAAGGCTATTAGTCTCTGCCTGCAAATTAGCCAGACGGACAAGTTCTTTAAGTAATACGCCTTTCTTGTACTTACATGTGAAATATTTCAGCTGGTTTGTCAGCCTGGCCAAAAAATGTTTGGTAAGCTAGTACCACCTGCTATTCAGTGGGAGACTTATTTTTAAACTGTTTCCATGAAGTATACCTGGTATGGAATCAAACTTTACAAGCTGAATGAGAGTTCTACTGGATATATATACAGTATAGTGCCTCAGTGTATACACCGGAAAAGATTCAATGCTGGACTCTCTTCCTCTGCACTTCATGTTTAAATGCTTAACTATAAGCAATGCCTCATGGTAGCAATACAGATTTCTATGTCAGGAGCCTGTTTTCAGGTGCTTGTAACTTTCAGAAAA
Organism: Gopherus flavomarginatus; assembly: GCF_025201925.1. Taxonomy (NCBI): domain Eukaryota; kingdom Metazoa; phylum Chordata; order Testudines; family Testudinidae; genus Gopherus; species Gopherus flavomarginatus. The sequence continues at coordinate 207,793,158 of NC_066618.1, forward strand.
AATACCCCTTTGTCTGAAATTCCTTATATTGAAATTCTTAGGCCCAAGGTGAATTGTTGTGGAAAGTTCTTGATAAGATTTCTTTAAAACTTGACTGGAGAAGTTTATAGTATGTTAAAGTATCAGAGGGGCAGCCGTGTTAGTCTGGATCTGTAAAAGCAGCAAAGAGTCCTGTGGTACCATATAGACTAACAGACATATAGTCTGTATTCACCCATGAAAGCTCATGCTCCTATATGTCTATTAGTCTATAAGGTGCCACAGGACTCTTTGCTGCTATAATATGTTAAATTTTCCTTTTTGTGGTTACATAACTCAAATAACACTGTAAGGATTTCCAGTTTGCCTTTTACTTTTATTTAGCAATAAAGACAGATATCTCGTGACATTCCATGCCAGTGTAGTTTAATAATAAATTACAACATAGCATGTGATCCTTTTCTAAGGAAGGTTTTAGCAGGATAAAGTTATTGTGAATTAGGTATGTCTTAGAGCACATCAACAGGATCTACATGGGGCACTTAGAGCGTAGCACGTTAGTGCACTTTACAGGTCAAACCCTCCCGGCATGCTGGTAGACAAGGCCTAATGGGGTTCTTTTTAATGTTATCTGTAATGAGAAATGAATTTTTTAAAAATAAATTGCTTTTTATTCTTAGGGAGAAACCTTCATTGGGAGGGGACAGCATGATTCACACAAACTGTTCACAAAAGTAAACTTGTATACCTCAAGTACCATTATAGTTTAAATAATTCTTCCACAGGGGCCTTGAAGGGAGCAAACTTCTGAATGAGTCTTAAATTTTCACATTCTATAACTTTGTTTCTCTTATCTCTTCTGCCCATGGTTATGCAGTTTCTTTTGCCATTTTTTAAAAATGGGAAATATCTTTATTTCTGATAATCTGATCAAGTATTGTATTCCTGTGTATGTTGTACACAGAAGCAGGGAATCTTTCTCACTCTCGTTTACAAATCAGTGCTTGGCTTTCCAGTGAACCTTATATCAGATTTCTTTTTCCAAATTGTGCTCACTTACTGTATTTGCTAAGTCTGCCTGTGTTTTGCATGTCTCACTATATTACTTATACACTAACCTGAGGCTTCTGTGAAATTTCTGGTACCGTAATCTAACTTACTCCCCCCTTCTTTCCAGCAGGCAGTATGCAGTATTTTTAGTGACTGATTGTATTGTGGGTGTTAGTGCGTATATTAGTGCTGGTGAAATTTGAAAATTATGCTACATGTGAGTCTCCCACATATTTATCTTTCTAATTTCTTTTCTATCTTTCTAATCTTTCTTTACTTTAACTTTGACTGAGCTGATGCCAGAAGCTGGTTTTGATTTTGTCATGTAAATAGTAGATGGAATCACCATAGTTCTCGATACATGCATAGTACTTCCCTGCAGAATTTCAGGTGTCTAATGGGGTTTGGTCTCATTCACTATAGTGTGTGGCTGTTATTGGAACCCAGATTTTACATCAGTATAATACACCTGATATAATTATATTAGCCAACAGTTTGTAAGTAGCACAGACCCCTGCATGCAGTGAAAGCCTTCTCTCATTCCAAGACAAGCTATAGAGCTGTATCATGGTGGTTCAAACTTGGGTGGCCCGCAGAGTTGCAGGCTGCATTCTCTGGGTGAGTTCTGAATGTACTGGGGCATATTCCAGAGGGCTCTGTAACACTAAGTTTTAAGTGTTAGAAAAATGTAATGGAAAATTGTAATGTAATAAGGTGCAGAACTCAAGATATACATGTGAGCATATGTACATCTGGAACTCTGCACACTGAAGTAAACACAGCTGCATTTATTTGAATGTGTGAGATAGAGATTTATATGCATGTGAGAATAATTCTTGCATTGCACATTCAAATACACAAGAGAACAAGGTTTTAGTTGGCTGTTTATCACAGTCCTGGAGTTTTTTTCATTTTTCTTTTTTAATTACAAAAGAATTAATTCAGAATTGTAACTGTAATGTTATGGTTAAGAATTCAAATGGACAAAAGTGAGGTAGTTCAGATGTAGAGTTCCCAAAACAATTGTTTTTGGCCACTTTGTACGTTTCAATGTATATTATGATGTAAAACATACGTTCTTGTGTTTATATAAACACGTGTAAGGATTGCCTTGGAAATTCAAAGTCAATCATTCCTAAACATTTGTGTATTTAAATTCAGGCCTGTTGTGATACTATAGGGATATCAGCTTTAAATCTAGTACAATCAAAGTTTTTAGTTTCATATACTACATCTGTCTCTGAGTCTCCCATCCATGGTTTTATAATCATGTTTCCCATTTGAAAAAAAAAAAGATTCTTCCTTTCCATCATCCTGTTGTTCATTGTGAAAGACCCCCATAACAGGGGATGAGGTAGGGAGATGGCCTTGCATTGATCAGGGGAAGCCTATCCTGTTGGCCAATGTTATCGAGATCTCCCTAGCTCTGAGTTACAGCTGGGTATATATGAGATTTTGGGGTTTGCTGGCATTTCTGATAAACTGAAAATGAATTTCCTTTTGGGGCCAACAGAAAAATGATTTTTTAAAAAATTTTTTGGCAAATTGATTTTTTAAAAAATCCCTTACTTTGGGTCAAAACAAATGTTCTATTTGACCAAAATGAAACTTTTTTCAATTTTGAGCATTTAATATTTAAAAGTTTTTAAAAATAAAATTAAGGACACTTTGAAACAGTCGTTTGGAATTGAACGATTTAAACATTCCATTTAGAAACACAGCTTTCAATTTTTTTGAATGTTTTGGATGACCAAAATCTGCCTCTTTTTTTTTTTTTTTTTTGGTTTTGGTTTAGTGGGAAAATTTTTTCTAAAAAATTTCACCCAGCTCTACTCACTACTCCATTTTCAGAGGCCAGTCAGGAGGATGATGTTAGAATGATCTTTCTGGTCACTGAAAAGCAGAGGCTGATTTAGGTGATAGCTTGAAGAGCGAGAATGATATAGAATTAACATGGCACACATTAAATGGATTAAAAATTGGCTAACAGATAGGTCTCAAATTTAATTGTAAACAGGGAATCGTCATCGAGTAGATGTTTTCAGTGGAGTCCTTCAGGAACTGGTTCTTGTCCTTACACTACTGAACATCTTTAGCAATTATTTGGAAGAAAACATAAAACCATCACTGATAAACCTTGTAGATGACACAAGAATTGTGGGTCTGGTAAATAATGAAGAGGACAGATGACTGATTCAGGTGGGTAAACTGGGCACATGCAAACGTGTTTTAGTGTGGCTAAATGTAAATGCATACATCTAGGAGCAGAAAATGCAGGCCAAGTACAGGATGGAGGACTCAGTCCTGGGAAGCAGTGACTCAGAAAAAGATTTGGAGGTCATAGTGGAAAATCAGCATAACGTGTGGTTCAAGCCGCTGAAACTGACTGACCTAACATGTTCTTACTGTACTTGTGAGAACAGAACTGTTCAGCCTCTCAGCCTTCCCTGGTAGTGAAATTAGCTCTCAAACTGCCTGTGACTCCAGCAGATGTGTTCTGCTTTTTTAGGCCAGTTAGAATTTTACAAACCAATTTCCTTCCCTCCCAAGAGCAAATGTAAAATGATCTCTTTAATAACAATCACCTATCACTGCTATACTGATGTAGTGTCAACTGAAAAGTCACCAAGTATTTCTACTACCTGGGAACAATAGACAGAACTAACTGAGTTCTAGAACTGCACAGCAATTATTGCTGTATCTTTCCAGGTACTTTTATAGTCCTCATCACCATAGTATTTTGATTGCTGCTCTCAGGCGCCTATTGAAACAAAAAGGCTTTTAAAATAACTAGGGTGAAATCTTGGCCTTACTGAAGTTATTGGGAATTTTGCCACTGACTTCAATGGGGCCAGAATTTCACCCCTGGTGTTTAATTGCCTTTCTTTGAACAGCTCTGTTTCCCAAAGGCATGCACCTACAGCTGCACAGATCTTGCAAAATATGTTCCATGGAAGTCCATTCAGACTTTGAAACTTACTTGGTTCAGCTGTGTTTGCATCATTCTTGTCTCTGCGTCCTGTGGCTATTCTAGCAACTGAGATCTCTGGCAGGTGAACTGGCTGAAATGGTGAATTTTTAGTGACTATTACTGCATATTAGTGGAAAGTCAATGTTGGGTTCCCAATGGTGAGTATTCATGGTGAGGGAATACTAATGCACCCACACTGGCTGGCAGCTGAGTTCTCCTCTTTGCTCAGCTACTGCTGAACACCATGCTACTGAAGCCACAGGGCGTCCAACCCACTGGGGAGCAGCATACTGAGGTACAATGTGGAGGTTCTCATAAAAATGCTGCATTATTAGTTTGACCTTCATATTAAACCCCAGATTTCTTTCCATCCTATTGGCTTCTTTTCCCCTTCCTCCTCTCAGCATCCCTAGCTTCTCCTCCCTGCTTCTCCATGCCAGCTGGTACAGGGTACTTCTGTTTTACTTGACTACCTGTTCAAAATGCAACTGCTGGGTCTTGTAGCTAGTTATGAGTTACATTCACCTTCTCTTTAAAAACTACATGAATGGAACATGTGTCGCTACAACAGACTTTCAGCTAGATCCTCAGGGGATTCAAATCCACACAATTGGATTATACCAGCTGAGTATCTGGCCCTCTCTATGTGTATATATAGTGCTGAAGATGCACAAATACAGCCACTCCAAGAGAGGTGGCAGAACAGTAAAGCTAATAGCTGGGCATGTAGTAAAAGTTACAGAAAGATCAATTCTATTCAGTTAGTATGCAAAGTGTGTATTGCTGAATTAGTCTCCAAGCCATAAGAGATGAATTGTTTCTCTGCACACTTTTTGTTCCACCCAACTTAAAATACAGAGACTGATTCTATACAATGAAAAACACACCGTTCCCTTTGCTCCTCAAGGTGGCAAAGAAAAAAATGTGTTAGAATAATGATTGTGTTTCTGAGAAATTACTCACATACTTTAGGGGCAAAAGGGACCACCGTGATCATCTTAGTCTGACTTCCTGCACATTGCTGGCCACAGAACCTCACCCACCCACTCCTGTTATAGACCCCTAAACTCTGGCTGAGTTACTGAAGTCCTCAAATCATGGTTTAAAGACTTCAAGTTACAGAGAATTTACAAAAGCAGCAAAGAATCATGTGGCACCTTATAGACTGACAGACGTTTTGGAGCATGAGTTTTCGTGGGTGAATACCCACTTCGTCAGATGCATGAATCAGAGAATTTACACTAGTTTAAACCTGCAAGTGACCCATGCCCCATGCTGCAGAGAAAGGTGAAAAACCCTGCAGGGTCCCTGCCAATCTGGGAGCAGAGGTGAAAGTGGGCCGCTACGATGTACTGGTAAGAAATATCCACTGGTACCGGCCCATATGCAGCTGATGTCACCGCACTGCCGTGGCAGTCCTGTCCACTTTTGCACACACTCCCCCGGGCTGTCGATGGGGAGAGCCCCGGGCCCTTTAATTTGACGCCGGAGTCCCGGGCGGCACAGGCCTGGCAGTGTGGAAGGGCTGGTTGCAGGAGGCTGACCCCCAGCCCTGCCCCTTCCACTGGAGGCCAGGCCCCTTCCAGGGACCCAGAGCCGAGCCCCTGTACCAGTAAGTATTTTATCTTTTTCACACCTGCCTGGGGGGAAAAATTCCTTCTCAACCCCAAATATGGCAATCAGACCCTGAGCATGTCGGCAAGGCCCAGGAGCCAGACACCTGGGAAAGAATTCTCTGTAGTAACTCAGAGCAGGGGTGCTGGGACGATTTTTATAGTGGGGGTGCTGATAATGGAAACGATATATTTGGTGTTTGTTATTACTACTTCAAGCCAGGGGTGTGGCGCACTCACAGCACCTCTAGTTCCAGCACCACTGACTCAGAGCCCTGCCCAGCTAGTGTCTCATTACCCGTCACTGGAGATATTTGCTGAGAGCAGCTGCAGATTGGCTGCAGGCCATTGTAGGCAGTCTCATCATACTGTCCCCTTCATAAACATATCAAGTTCAGTCTTGAAGCCAGTAAAGTTTTTTGCTCCCTTGGAAGGCTTTTCCAGAACTTCACTCCTTTGATGGTTTGAAACCTTCACCTAATTTCAAGCCTAAATTTGTTGATGGGAGTTTATATCCATTCGTTCTTGTGTCTACATTAAAATCAGTGGGCCGAGATTCTGCTTCCATTTGAAATCACTGACAAAAAACCTATTGCTGTCTATGCAAGGAGGTATATACAGGACTGGAGCTTTCACTGACTTAGAGTTGGATTGTATCTGGCTCTGGCAGAGGCTGGAGTGGGTGGAGGACATCATGACCCTTCTTTCTCTCCTTTCCTTCTGTGCAGTCTGTCTCTCCATTTGGGGGAGCATAGGGACAGATCACTCTCTGTGCACTCAGGGCTTCAGTGTGGGTTGGCAGTGGGCATAAAAATGCTGTAAAGGCATAGAGAACTGGAAGCTTGGGGGGACTTTAGCCCACCCCAAAAAATTAGGGATCGCATTAAGGTGACCACATGTCCCAATTTTATAGGGACAGTCCCAATTTTTGGGTCTTTTCCTTATATAGGCTCCTATTACCTAGAGCGCATCTATAAAGGAACAGAAGCTTGTTTATCTTGCTTTATTAAAAGTGGACAAATGTGTACAAATCTTGCTAATTAAAGTACTATTAAACAGCTATTTTATTTTTTTAACTCTAGCCCCCTCCCCAGTAAAATTGTCTAAGTCCCTGTACTGGCTACATATGCAGAAGTGAGTCTTTTGCAATTTCTGAGGGTACACTCTCCCAATCTCACTAGAGAGCTTGGTAAATGTATGTATAATCCCACCCAGAGCCTCTCCTGACTTGGCACACTCCCCGCTTGCAACTGTGGTTGAATGTCACAAGTTAGACCTTAATAAATTCACTGAAACCAGTCCTTTTTAGACTATAGAAAGAAGAGATACCTGAAAATTATCAAACCAGTTCAAGCACACCTTTTTCTAATCATCTTCAGGTAAACTATGGTGCTGCTAACTCTTGCCTCTGTTGGTTTGGAGACCACATGATCCAGCATTGTGTATCTAGTACCCCTTTGCTAGATAGTCCCTGTAAGCTAGAAAGAGTGGTACAGTATATCAATGTTCTGTAACTTACACTATGACTTGGTGAACCATTGCAGATCAGCAGAGTTTCAAATTAGAGAGTAATCAAACAAATATGATGAAAGGTCAAGGGTACTGCTTCGTCAAGCACACCTTGTTCCTTTTTTCTGAAAGATGCAGTTTTAACTGTAATTGTTACAAGAGTGCTTTATATCTGCATATGTGTAAGTAAGGTGCCAGTAGATGGCGCTAGAGAACAGGTACATAGTTCCTGGGTTTTGTCAGCATAATAGCACTTGTATTAAACATATGTACTGAAAATGGTTTCCAATGTGCAGCTCTATACATTAGCTCTTAATAGTAATAGTAATACTGATACTTAATATATTACATTTACTAACATGCTGAGTAAAAGTAATTAAGTCTTAGTAATAGCAGTTCTGAATGCAGCCTCTTCTATGAAACATTTGCTGAGAAATGGGACAAGACTGCTGCTCTTTTGTGATCGTTACCGAGTTGCATTTAAGCAAAGTGAGAACCAGTGGGGTTTACCATGTTTAGACATGAAATTTTTTTAACCTAACACAGATCCCTGCCCTAAACACCCAAATGATATTTGGAATTTTTTAAAGACTACAGTGAACTGCTAAATGCATTTTCATAGTTAGTGCTTCCTTGAAACAGTAAAGCAGCCACAAATATTTAATTATTGTAACTATACAGAGTATTAAAATTCTGGATCAAAAACAGACTCAAAAAATGGCATTAGCTGCTGCATTAGTGATGCATCTCTGCTCTAGCTTTAATTTTATTAAATGATTTTATCCATCAAAAGAACAACTTTTCCTTCTTGAGACTTTGCTGAGTCCTTAACATAAGACTTAGAGCATGAAACACACTGCTTTGTTGGGAATGGGATTATTTATGCTTTTTGGAGGAGGGGAGTATATCAAAGGCAGCTTCTTTACTTTAGAATAATCAGTATTCCAAAACTGTAAAATTTCTGAGATGTCTAAAGTAAACTGAAGTATACAGGTCAAGAGAAGGGGGCCGTGCTCATCTTGACCTGCAGCTCACAAACAGGGAAGAATTGATAGGGGAAATAGAAGTGAGTGGCAACCTGGGCAGCAGTGACCATGCGATGGTTGAACTCAGGATCCTGACAAAAGGAAGAAAGAAGAGCAGCAGAATATGGACTCTGGACTTCAGAAAAGACAACTTTGACTTCCTCAGGGAACTGATGGGCAGGATCCCCTGGGAGGCTAATATGAGAGGGAAGAGCTGGCTGTATTTTAAAGAAGCCTTATTGAGGGTGCAGGAACAAACTATCCTGATGTGCAGAAAGAATAACAAATATGGCAGGCGACCAGCTTGGCTTAACAGAACAATCTTCAGTGAGCTTAAACACAAAAAGGAAACTTACAAGAAGTGGAAACTTGGACAGATGACTAGGGAGAAGTATAAAAATATTGCTCGAGCATGCTGAGGTGTAATCATGAAGGCCAAAGCACAACTGGAGTTGCAGCTAGCAAGGGATGTGAAGGGTAACAAGAAAGGTTTTTACAGGTATGTTAGCAACAAGAAGAAGGTCAGGGAAAGTGTGGGACCCTTACTGAATGGAGGAGAGGCAACCTAGTGGCAGATGATGTGGATAAAGCTGAAGTACTCAATGCTTTTCTTGCCTCTGTCTTCACAGACAACGTCAGTTCCCAGACTGCTGTACTGGGTAGCACAGTGTGGGGAGGAGGTGAGCAGCCCTCAGTGGTGAAAGAGGTTAAGGGCTATTTAGAAAAGCTGGACATGCACAAGTCCATGGGGGCGAGATCTAATGCATCCGAGGGTGCTGAGGAAGTTGGCTGATGTGATTGCAGAGCCATTGGCTATGGCTTTGAAAACTTGTGGTGATCAAGGGAGGTCCCAGACGATTGTAAAAGGGAAGAAGGAGACTCTGGGGAACTATAGACTGGTCAGTTTCACCTCATCCCCTGGAAAAATCATGGAGCAGGTCCTCAAGGAATTCATTTTGAAGCACTGGAGGAGAGGAAGGTGATTAGGAACAGGCAGCATGGTTTCACCAAGGGCAAGTCATGCCTGACCAACCTGATTGCCTTCAATGATGAGATACCTGGCTCTGTGGATATGGGGAAAGTGCTGGATGTGATATATCTTGATTTTAGAAAAACTTTTGATACAGTCTCCCACAGTATTCTTGCCAGCAAGTTAAAAAAGTATGGACTGGATGAATGGACTATAAGGTGGATAGAAAGCTGCCTAGATCGTCGGGCTCAATGGGTAGTGATCAATGGCTTGATGTCTAGTTGGCAGCTGGTCTCAACATGTTCATTAATGATCTGGATGATGGGATGGATTGCACCCTGAGCAAGTTCATGGATGACACTAAGCTTGGGGGGGAGTTAGATGTGCTGGAGGGTAGGGATAGGGTCCAGAGTGACCTAGACAAATTGGAGGATTGGGCCAAAAAAATCTGATGAGGTTCAACCAGGACAAGTGCAGAGTCCTGCACTTAGGATGGAAGAATACCATTCATGCTACAGGCTGGGGACTGACTGGCTAAGCGGCAGTTCTGCAGAAAAGGATCTGGGGATTACAGTGGACAAGAAGCTGGATATGAGTCAACAGTGTGCCCTTGTTGCCAAGAAGGCTAATGAATGGCATATTGGGCTGCATTAGTAGGAGCATTGCCAGCAGATTGAGGGAAGTGATTATTCCCTTCTATTCGCTCTGGTGAGGCCATATCTCGAGTATTGCATCCAGTTTTGGGCCCATCATTACAGAAAGGATGTGGACAAATTGGAGAGAGTCCAGCGGAGGGCAATGAAAATGATTGGGGGGCTGGGGCACATGACTTACGAGGAGAGGCTGAGGGAACTGAATTTATTTATTCTGCAGAAGAGAAGAGTGAGGGGGGATTTGATAGCAGCCTTCAACTACCTGAAGGGGGGTTCCAAAGAGGATGGAGCTAGGCCAGGGATGGGCAAACTACAGCCTGTGGGCCACATCTGGCCTGTGGGACCGTCCTGCCCAGCCCCCGAGCTCCTGGCCCAGGAGGCTAGCCCCCGGCCCCTCCCCCGCTGTCCCCTCCCCTGCAGCCTCAGCTTGCTTGCTCCAGCACAATGCTCTGGACGTGGGTCTGTGAGTTCCTGGGGCAGCACAGCTGCAGAGCCCGGTTTGACCTGGTGCTCTGTGCTATGTGGTGGTGGCGGCAGCATGGCCTGGCTCCAGCCAGGTGGCACGGCTGTAATGCTGCCAGCCACTGCTCCAGGCAGCACGGTAAGGGGGCAGGGAGCAGGAGGGGTTAGATAGAGGGCAGGGGAGTTTGGGGTGGTGGTCAGGGGGTGGGAGTGTGGATGGTGGTTAGAGGGGAAATAGGGGGTTGAATGGGGGCAGGTGTCCTGGGGACAGTCAGGAAGGAGGGGGGGTTGGATGGGGCAGCACGGGGCAGTCAGGGCAGGCATTCCATGGGACAGTCAGGGGACAGGGAGAAGGGGTAGGTGGTTGGTTGGGGCAGGGGTCCTGGGAGGTGGCCATCAGGAATGAGATGAGGAGAAGTTGGATGGGGTGGCGGGAGTCCTGGGGCAGTCAAGGGACAGGGAGTGTGGATGGGGCAGGGGTCCCAGAGAGGCTGTCAGGGAACGGGGGTGGTGGTGGTGGATGGGGCAGGAGTCCGGGGGGGGGCACAGATAGGAGGTGGGGGCCGGGCCACAGTCCCCTCCCCTAACCGGCCGTCAATACAATTTACGAAACCTGATGCAGCCCTCAGATCAAAAAGTTTGCCCACCCCTGAGCTAGGCTGTTCTCAGTGGCACAAGATGACAGAGTAAGAAACAGAGGTCTCAAGTGGCAGTGGGGGAGGTCTAGGTTGGATATTGGGAAAAACTATTTCACTAGGAAGGTGGTAAAGCACTGGAATGGGTTATCTAGGGAGGTGGTGGAATCTCCTTCCTTTTAGGTTTTTAAGGCTCAGCTTGACAAAGCCCTGGCTGAGATGATTTAGTTGGGGTTGGTCCTGCTTTGAGCAGGGAGTTGGACTATAATGACCTCTGGAGGTCTCTTCCAACCCCAATCTTCTAAGATATAAAGGCAAATGTTACCACTTGCATTATATGTTTCTTATAAACCATTTAACCAGAACATTCATTTCAACACAATAAACAAAAGGTTATTTTGTATCTGGGACCTTTGGATGCATTGGTGGTCTAGATTATGTGCGCTCTGGAACACCTTGTAGTGTTGAAATGTTTAATCAGTGTAATGATTAAACTGTAGATTGTGTCATGGTTCCATCAAAGAAATAAGAGTTTCTTTTTCTTCTTTATTATTATTTTTTTTTTGGCATCAGAACATTACAAATTTAAACTCTAGCAAAACATCATAATTGCAAATTCATGCCATAGGTGAACACAACAGTCTCCTTGTCTCTGTTAGCAGTGTTGTGTTCTAAAAATATCTATCACGTTGTCATTAATAAATAATATACAGGAGCTTTGAAAGCCTCCAGTAAAAAGACAGTACAAAATGGCATTTCTTGTCCAAAATGCAGCATGGCTTGCCTTGTATGACTTGTGTGATAGAAAGCAAATGGGATGATTGCAGTACTCACATTCGTAGTGGTTAAATTAGTAGAAGTATTGAGAGAGGTTAACCTGCGGAATGTGGTGAACTTTGATTTATGGTAGAAATAGGTCAGTGTCAATCTGGCATAGCTAAACCACAATTCACTGTTAGCTGGGACATTTGGTTCTTCCCATGATTAACATAGTGCAAGTCTGTTTTTTCTTACTATCTCCTGGTTAATCTGGCATAAATCTTCCACATAAACTTGAACTAAAGCTGCAAAAATTACCTTAGGGAACATAGCTTAAGTTTAGTGCAGTGGGAAGGACTGAAGCACATCCCTGGCAGTAAGAAGCCAGCAATTAAAGGTGCTGCCTATTACCACAGTACATTCCAAATGGTGGGTGGCCTTTAACTTTTCTTTGCATATGTTGGCCAGCATGTCACTGACATTCACAGGGACTGCCATCTGAAGGTGGAGGGAAACTTTCCTCAGTAAAGAAGGCTTTATCTTTACCTTGCTCTCTTTAAGTGACTTGCCCATGGTCAGGCTAAAAGTCTGTGGCAGAGCTCAGAATAGAATCCAGGTCTCTTGACTCCTAATCTGAAACTTGTACACAAGACTATCCTTCCTTCATTTATATGGAGACTTTCATCCTCATGGTTTATACGACTGATATTGCACCACATGCAGTATCTTTAGAGGATTCTGTTCTACTACATAGTAGAGAGTTACCGCAGCTCCTCCAAGACTAAAAACACTGGGGAGGAGTGTGATTAAAAGAAAGAGCTGTTCAGGTTACTGGCAAATCACTGTCACTGCTCTTGGACAGAAGCTAAAGAGTAGAGGACTAGATGATTGTCAAGCCTTCCTGGAATAATCACAGTGAAGTGCAAGGGGACCACAGCCTAAAATTCCTGGTGATAAAGGAGTGGGAAATGGGTCCCTGCTCAGAGAGAGGTGAGAGCTAAGACATACCCTTGAGAAGACCGTGGGGCTGAGGGTTAAAGGCACATTTACCCAGTAAGGCTTGTAAATAGATATTGAAAAATTAAAACTACCCCCTTTTTTATGAACATATCTCACTAGTTGGATTTTTCTATTTCAAACAAAAACTTGGATGGTTTGCATTTTAGTCAAACCCTTTTAGTTCATCCTGGGATGTGAGTTAGAGGGGGCTAGGATAAATGACTTCTGATTTGGTCCATCTCTAACTGCAAGCCACTTTACAATCACCTCTGTGAGGGGAACTTGTGCAAACTAGACAGGCCAACATAAAATCCCAGCAGTGGTTTTCCCTCGGTTAAAATTCTGAAAAGAGGAGCATCAGTAATGTTTTTCCAAAACCTAGGACTGTTGCTCTGAAATGACTAAAAATCTGGATCCGGCCTTACTTTGAATAATTGCTGAGAACATTTCTGATATGAGGGACACATTTTGTGCAAATAACTGATTAAAAACTTTTCTACAAATGCATGACTAACCCATGGACTTCACTGCTTCAGGCCAAGAATTTAGCAGGATTCAAATAGGATTAGATATTTATGCATTTAATACCTCATATTACATTACACAGGACAAAAATGTGTGAGGGAAATGAGCTTTAATGGTTCAGGACATAAACCAACTAGAAACTGTCTGGGGTTAGGAAGAAATTTTCTTCATGGATAAGGTATTCCATAATTGTCCTTACAGGGCTTCTTGCACCTTCCTCTGAAGCATTTGGCCCTTATTGGAAAGAAAATACTGGGCTAGACTCATATAGTATGGCAGTCCCTACATTCTAATGAGACTAAGCTGACACACTTTTAGAAACATACTGTAATAGTTTTAATATTCTGAACATCAAAATATAATGCACTGTGCTTAAAGCACCAGTCTTTTTAGTACAGCTGTTCAAGTGAAGCACAATTTAAAATACACAGCATGTCACACAATCATTAATGGATCTTGCTGTACATTGGAGAGTTCAATCAAATGATCAAATGGAAATAGTCATCATAGTGTTAATTGTGTGTATGACACTAGACGTTTATAAATTGTGTCCAGAGGGAAGGGTGTGAAAGAGACTTAAGCATGGTGTTAGTCCTTTCTGGGCTGGGAAAGACAGGCCAGCAGCCTACAATGATCCAGACTCTTCAAAGCAAACTGTCCCTAAGGAAATCAAGGCTAATTATTTGCCCAAGTGAGCTACCTCCCTTGTGAAAATTCCTGACTCCATCCTAAGGCTGGGAAGCAGCAGGGAGAATGTGGGTTAAGCTGGAAATTCCAGCTGTGTGTTTGTGGAGGAACCAGCATGGAGGTGTAGCTAGTGATCTGTGAAGTGGGTGGGGAGCTTGAGGTTATATCAGCATGTGGGAACAGAGAAGAGAATGTGACTGGAAGATCAGCAGGTACTTTCCAGGAAGGTCAGGGAGACAGAAAGGGCATTGCTTTGACTGGGAGATGAGGAAAGCAGCAGCTGAAAGTGTGTATGCATGTGAGGTGAGTTCACTTGTCTTCAGTACCTTGGTAAAGAATGTTGAGGACTAGCTAGACTATTTGCAGGGGTCTAAAAGGTAAATGTAACTTTGTTACTAAAAAGACAACTCAGCCAGTATGAAACTTTGTAGGTCCAAAGACTTCTGGGTCTTTGGACTGAAAATACTCACATAATTAAATGTGCTCCTTAATGTGGTTTCACACTGTTTGACTGATCATAAAAACAATGAAATTAAATAGCTATTTTAATGTACCTTTGCATTTGAAACAGTTTCATAATGCAACAAGCCACGCCAAGCTGGAGGAGAGAGAGAGAAGAATGAAACCTAAGTGTAAGCATGAAACAATGGTACTATGGTATTGTCAGCCCGAGACCACAGTGCTCTTGTAACAAACTGGAATTTCGAAAGGGGGAAAAAGAGAGAAACTTGATAAGCTGCAAGTAGAGAAAATCTGTTCTCCCTATATCCTTTCATCCTACTGGGCAATTTTAGGACTTGTAATTCCCACTAGGTGCCACTTCACTGGTGGTAAGGGCACTGCAAGTTAGACAGTATTTCATTCACAAAGAGTAAAGCTGAATGCAGGTTTAGTTTAACAAATGGAATTTTATTAAACCCTGTGGACTACTCTATGGGGCTGAGCCTAAGTCTCCTTGTTCCATTTCCACTGGTGTACCATCAATAACCAACCCCTAGGAACACTGGCCCCCCGACACCAGTCCCACTAATCAGGATACAGACAGCACAACAGTGATAATGCCTGAGGCTTGTCTATGGTATAGTTACTACATTTTGAGAATTTTATGGATTCTAAAACTGCCATAGTGTCAGCCTTTGGGTCTACTTCTTTGGAAAACAGCTCCTTTCAATATTCTGGCGATTAATTAATGACGGGCTTGCCACAAAATTGCAGGCTACACCACAGTGCATGGGCATTCACAAAAATGTTTAGTTGACCATTGATGAGAAATCTAACTAATAAAACAAATCTTTTGTCTTGTGCATACAGACATCTTTTTCCCTCCCCCACAGTTGGAAACTAAAACTCCTCCTGTGTGTGGTGATGTCCTTGGAGTGTGCCATCCTCCACACTCTCATCTCTACCAGTGACAGAATCTTTGAACTATTTATTTATACAGGGTTAACATGTTTCATTTATGTATTTAAATCTGTAGCAAACTACTACACTTATTGCTCTGAACACTTTGATAATAATTAAACACAGTATCAAAAATCCAGCAATATATAACTAATAACAGTGTCCATAACAATCTCCAATAACGAGTACTCATTGATATTAAAATAATGAAGTCAGCACTCCTGAAAATCAGGGTCAACCAAGTTGGACACTCAAAAACTGAGGCACCTATAATTAATGGTCACTTTTGAAAACTTCTGCCTATTTTCTCTGTGCCTGAGGTCCCCATCTGCAAAATTGAGCAATACCCAACTAATTGGGGTGTTGTAAGAGTAAGTCCATTCATGTTGATAAAGCATTTTTTAGATCATTTGGGTGTCGGGGTTATAAAAGTGCAAAGTATTAACTACAAGTGTTAAGTTGTAAAGAAACAGAATGAAAACTTGTCAGCTAGAAATAGAACCCAGATCTTCTGGCAGCTCCTGTCTTACTTCCAAGATCATCCTCAAGATGTGTATATGTGACCGTGTCCTATGTATATATACACATATATAAGGTAGGGCTGGAAGGGACCTTGAGGGGTCATCTACTCCATCTCTGCCATGCTAAGGCAGGACCAAGTATACCTAGACCATCCTGACAGTGTTTGCTTAGCTTCTTCTTAAAAACCTCCAATGACAGGGATTCCAGAACCTCCCTTGGTAGCCTGATCTACTATTTAACTGTCCTTATAGATTCTAAAGCCACAAGGGACCATTGTGAACTCTAGTCTGACCTCAGGCCACAGATCTTCCCCAAAGTAATTCCTAGAGCATATATTTTAGAAAATATCCAATCTTGATTTAAAAATTTCAAGTAATGGAGAATCCACTATGACCCTTGGTAAGTTGATCCAATGGCTAATTACGCTCAACATTAAAAATGTAGCCTTATTTCCAGTCTGAATTTGTCTAGCTTCAACTTCCAGCCATTAGATTGTGTTATACCCTTCTCTGCTTGATAGAATAGCCCATTGTTAAATATTTATTCCCCATGTAGGTATGTATAGGTTGTAATCAAGTCACCCCTTAACCTTCTCTTTGTTAAGCTAAATAAATTGAGCTTTTTGATTCCATCATAATAAGGCAGGCTTTCTAATCCTTTAATCATTTTCATGGCTCTTCTCTGAACCCTCTCCGATTTATCAACATTCTTCTTGAATTGTGGGATCCAGAACGGACACAGTATTCCAGCAGTGGTTACACCAGTACTAAATATAGAGATAAAATAACCTCTCTGCTCCTACTTAAGATTCCCCATTTATGCATTCTCTGACTGCATTAGCTCTTTTGGCCATAGCATTGCACTGGGAGCTCGTGTTCTGGTGATTATCCACTATAACCCCCAAGTATAGCCTCTCCCATCCTGCAAGTATGACCTACATTCTTTTGTTCCCAAATGTGCATACATTTAGTCATATTAAAATGCATATTGCTTGCTATTTTCTTCCAGGTGATTGCTAAAGATGTTAAATAGTATAGGACCAAGAACCGATCCCTGAAGGACTCTACTGGAAATAGACCCATTCAGCTACTATTCTCTGTTTACATATATGTTTTGAGACCTATCTGTTGGCCAGTTTATAATCCATTTAATATGTGCCACGTTAATTTTATATCATTCTAATTTTTAATCACAAAGTTGTGCAGTACCAAACATCTTACAGAAGTCTAAGTGTATTATGTCAACACTCTTACCTTTAATCAACCAAACTTATAGTCTCATCCAAAAGAGATATCAAGTCAGTTTGACAGGATCTATTTTCCATAAACTCATGCCTTCAATTCTTTCTTAATCTAGTCCTATATTAGCCACTCCATTATCTTGCTTGGGTCAATGGCAGGCTGACAGCCCTATCTAGGTCATCCTGTTTGCTTTTAAAAGCTGGCACTACCTTAGCTTTATTCCAGTCTTCTGGAACTTCCCCAGTGATCTAAGACGTCTTGAAAATCAACATCAATGCTTTGGTGAGCTCCTTAGCCAGTTCTTTTATGCAAAACCAGTTCTTGGATGCAAGATATCTGGACCTGCTGATTCAAAAATGTCTAAATGTAGTAGCTTCTGTTTAACATCCTTCAGAGACACTAGTGGAATGGCAAGAATGTTATCATTGCTATATAATGAGAGTGCCTCATTTTCCCCCTCCCCAAATACATAACAGAAATATTTGTTGAACACTTCTGCCTTTTCTGTGTTATTATTGATAATTCTACCATTACTATCTAGTAAGGGACCAATACCATTGCCATGATTCTTTTTCTTTCTAATATATTTAAAAAAATTCCTTCTTATTGTCCTTAACTCTGCTGGCCATATAGGTGTCCTTGTGCCCCCGTTTTCCCTTATCAATTTGCTACAATTGCTAACTTCTGATTTATATTCATTACTGTCAATGTCCATGTGTTGCATTTTATTTTTATAGCTACCTTCACTGCCCCTCTAAATTAGGGTTTTTCTAACCTGCACAGCCTTCTTTCTCAATTGAGAGATTGGCTATTTGGGCATCTAGTAGTGTGTTCTTAAATGATTCCAATCATCATTCATATTTTTCTGATTAAATTCTTCCTCCCAGCTGATTTGGCTCAATTATGTCCAGATTTGTGAAATTGGCCCTATTAAAGCACCAAATATATATGTTACTGGTCTGGAATTATTCTGCATGCACACTGTAAGTGCAATCAAGTTGTGTTGCTGGCAGGCCAGCTGCCAGCTGTTGCCCAGGCTGCAGGCATAAGCTAAGAACTGAAAAATGTATAGTTGGAGACCAGACTAGTTCACCTGTACGCTAGTTTTACTCAAAATAGTTTTTAGCTTACAAGAAGGTATTTAGTGTTTAGACTCTATGAAATGCTTGTAAGTTGTTTACATTCATCTCACTTGCAATGTCTGCATTCTACGTTATAAGAAAATATTTAAGGTTTACTTTATACTTTTGAAAATGTTTGCTCTGAACTTGTGAACCTAGTCATGGGAATCACCCCCCTGCCTATCCAAAAAGACTATCAAATTAGACTGGCCATCAAGGATCCTTGCAGTTAAAGGATTGGTTAATGGCCCTGGGAAATACTATGTGCAAGGAAGCTTGTCCTGTGAACTTGGAGGCTGAATGAAGACATAGTAACGAAGCCACAGTAAAATTTTCCATCTTTTTTCGGCTGTTTGCAAGGGCCAGAGACTCTAAACTGAAACCAGAGATCCTCAAGGGCTGCCTCCTGGGTCCACCCAGAAAGACACTTTGAACTGACAAATCACTAGAACTCTGTCACTCTTAGGATTTAGATGGTAACTCAATTGTGTGTATATGTTTGCTTGCTGAAATATGTAAATAATTCTTATTTCTTTTTCCTAGTTAATAAACTTCTAGATAGTTTATTACAAGATTAGCTAAAGGTGTTATCTTTGGTGTCAGATCTAGGGTACTAATTGATCTGGGGTAAGTGCCTGGTCTCTTGGGATTGGAAGCAACCTGAATGTGTTGTGATTTTTGGTGTACGTAGTAACCATTTATCAAGTCCAGTTTGGTTAGGTAGCAAGATAGACTGAAGGTCTGAGGCAGGGGTTCCCAAGCTATGGGCTGTGGCCCACAGTCCTGGGTGGTCTGTCAGCAGGGGTGGAGATTGCATGTAGGGCATTGCCTCCCCAAACTGCTTCTTTCCACTCTCTTCCTAACCCTGGTCCTTCAGCACAGCTCCAGCACATACAGCTCTGTCCACTTGTCCTACCTGGCACACATGGTCTCCATGCAGGCTCTAGCGGGGAGCTTGGGGAGAGCGTCTGGAAGAGAGGGATTTTTTTTTTTGCGAGGGAGAAGGAAAGCTGGGGTCAGAGGAGCAGCAGAGGCACAGCTAAAAAAGGCTTCTTTCCTCAGCACATGGCTTGCAGGCGGCAGGGGGTGTGTGTTGCAATTTGCAGTGGTGAGTATCAGGGACCTCTTTGTGCACTGAGCTGTCCCCTCCATTTTGGTTGCCAGTGGTGGGGTGTGGGTGTGCTGCTTTGCAGTGGAGGATTAGGGGACCCTTTCTCCAGGGCACTGACTTATCTCCTCCCCGCTCCTGTCTCCACTGTGTGTGCTAGGAGTCCCCCCCGCCGTCCCTGCATTGCAGGCTGATCACAGTGCCCTCATCAATCATCCATGCCTCAGCAGCATGAAGCTGCCAGCAAGAGCATCATTAGCCTGTCCCCAGCAGTAGGGCTCGCTCAGCTATTTACTGACTGGGGGCTCCCCTGCAAAACCCAGGGTTCCCCTGTCCCTTTCCCCCAAACTTGAGCTTCCCCCCCATATTCTAACTCCCTCTCCCACAACATGGCTGCCACCTTCCAAAACACACTTAACTCTTCATATGCCACATCCCTGCCCCCCTACTTCCTTCCACTTCCCCATGGGCTATCTGTCATAAGTGTCCTCCATCTCAGACCAAACTGGTCTCAGTGTCAGCCCCCTCACCCCTCTGCCCCAGGGCTAGGCTGCGGTGCTGTGGTGCTGAACCCCTGCTCTGACTGAGGTAATGGGTCCTGTCTCCCCTGTTTCTCCCCAGCTGGAGGGGATGCTCTCCCTCCTGCTGCAGGAGACCTGGGCCCTGTGGACTAGGCTGGGGCTATGGCAGTCCCAGCGTTGAGTGGAATGTACTGCACCTGCCACCAGTGACGGACAACACCAAGGGACCTCAGCCATCCCCCCACCAGTGCCCCTGGGGGGCAGAGGCCAGGGGGACCTTGCTTATGGTAAGGGAGGAAATGGAGCTTTGGCTCTATTTTGGGGCGAAGTCAGGACTTTTGCCCCGGCTCTGTAAAGGAAGGGGTGCTGGGCATCAATGGAGTGCACTGCCTTTGGGGAGATGGAGTGGCACCTGCACTCAGGCCACAGCACTGAAGGGCCACAGTCAGAGGTGGAGGGGAGATGCACCCTGTGAGTACTGGCCCCTTGCTGGTACCTATAGTTTATATGTATTTAATAATGAATCATTTTCCTCATGAAGTGTTAATAGTGGGCCACAGTACCTATTACACAGATGAGCCATAGGGAAAACTGCTCAGGTAGGTAGGCCTCAGGGAAAAAAGTTTGGCTTTGACTTTGAATCCCTGATAAGACCTTTATAGTGATCCAGGAGTTCACATTGGTTACTGGCTTGGTGAAATCTAATTATAGAACACACCACCAGTTAGGGGTGTTTGTCCTGTTTTTGACAGTCAGCTCTGAGGTAGGTTTTCATTGTCATGAGCTGCTTTAGACAGCGTGACATAAGTCGTGATCATTTGTACCTAAAGTACCATTAACTTTCAGTTCTCTGATCAGTTCCTTTTACTCTGTCAGGACAAGGTCTATTATAGAATTCCTCTGTGTTGGCTGTAACACATTTTGAGTTAGAAAATTGTCATCTATAAGAAATTCCAAGAATGTTCTAGTACTGGCAGAATGAGACCTCCAGCATATGTTACTCAAATTGAAATCCCCTGTGATCACAGTCCCCGCCCCCCATTATAGATAGGTATGTAAGGAGCTGGTTATCTTTTTCTCTAGTGTGATTTGGAGGTCTGTAGCAGACACCAGTTAGTATTCCATCTTGTACTTTCGCTGTTAGGACATTAATCCATAAGAATTCAAGGTAATTTTCTTCCAAGTTGTCAGTGATAGGAAACAGGTAATGTCATTTTTGACACATAGTGCCACTCTCCTCCCTTTTTGCCCACACCATCCTTCCTAAATAGCTTATAATCATTGATTTTTTAAACATTCCAATTGTGTGAATCATCCCATCAGGTTTCAGTAACACCAACTAGCTTGAATTTCTGCTAAAAAATGAACAATTCCAATTCCTCTTGTATGTTACCCAGGTTCCTAGCATTAGTGTATAGGCACGTCAAGAATTTCTTCTCTTCATGTCCTTTGGTTCCTTAATTATTTTTGTTCTCAACATCTCAATTTTGTGCTGAGTGTTCATAACTTCCCTCTTTTTACCTCCCCCTTTTGCTATTAGTTTAAATCCCTCCCCCAACCACTCTAACCACCTATCCCTGAGGAGATTGGCCCCCCCTTCTATTGAGGTGGAGGCCGAACTATACAACCCTTTTTCCTCATAAAGGATGTTCCACAAAAGCAAAGGCCTCCATCCTATACCACTTATCTAGCCAGTGATTCACCGGCAGAATCTTCTGCCTTTTGTCTTCCTTAGCTTGTAGGATATGAAGGATCTGAGAAGTTCAGTTGGACCACTTTCTTCTTCAGTTCCTTGAAGTCATCTACTATCTGCGAGATATCCTGTGACGCAGTGTCATTAGTGCCAATCTGAATCATCACCACTGGATCATTGCCCATAGGCTTCAGAAGCTTATCCAATCTTGCAGTGATTTTCATTTTATAGCTGGGGAACTAAAGCCCAGAGAAATTAGGCAAATATTGCAAGTGTATCATACTTTTGTCTCATATTCCATTTGTGATCCACTATAACCCCAGATTCTTTTCAGCAGTACTACTGCCTAGTCAGTTATTCCCCATTTTGTAGTTGTGCATTTGATTTTTCCTTCCTAGGTGTAGAACTTTTCACTTGTCTTTATTGAATTTTATCTTCTTGATTTCACTTCAATTTTCCAATTTATCATGGTCATTTTAAATTCTAACCCTGTCCTCCAAAGTGCTAGCACCCGTTGGTGTTATCTGCAAATGTTATAAGCATGTTCTCTATTCCAGTATCCACGTTTGTAATGAAAATACTGAATAGTACTGGATCCAGGACAGATCCCTGTGGGACTCCTCTATATCTATCCTCCCAGTGTGACAACAAACCATTGGTAACTACTCTTTGAGTATACCCAGTCTTTAAAACAATTGTGCATCCACTCTGTAATAATTTTATCTAGACCACACGTCCCTAGTTTGATGAGAAGAATGTCATTTGGGACTGTGTCAAAAACTTTACTAAAATCAAGATATATCACTGTGATGGGGTGGACAGTAGCCCCGCAAGAGCTGAATTAGACCAGGTTGGGCCCAATCACCTAATTGGGCTGCAAGCAGGGGAGCTTTAGGCTGGAGGTGGCTAATTAGAGAACGGCTCACCTGTGCAGGAACATGCAGGGCTTCTGAAGCCAGGTAAAGCCTAGGCTGCTGGGAGAGGCTATAGCCCGTCCCTGGGAAAAGGGAGAGGAGGGTTTAGAGCTAATATAACCAGGGCGGGGAGGATGAGTAGTGGGTGGGCCTGCATTCCCCTACTGACCACTGGGGAATTAGCACTATCTGGGCAGTGCCAGAGAAGACTGCCTGAGATGGTTTGTGTGGCAGGACTTTGAGTAAGCCCATTTTTAAAAAGGGACCATATGTATCCTTCTCCAGTCCCTTTGGAAGCACTCTTGTCCTCCCTGGATAATCCCTAATAGCTCTGAGATAATGAACTAGCTGAAGCAGAGTACCCTAGGATGAATGTCTTTTCAGGCCCAGCCAATCTATATAATCTTTAACCTGTTTTTTCCCTACGTATTGTGCATAGTACAGGAGCAGATAAATGAAGGTAAAGTTTCCATTGGCTTTAATGACAGCCGGATTTAAACAGGAATGTATTCAAAGAAATGAAAATGCTATTCTATTAACAGCACCATTTGTGGTGTTCCACTAATGTAATAAAATGCATTGGGAGCTTAATGAAATTGTATAAAGGAAGTGAAAAAACTTTTAAGACCACAGAGATCATAATGATATCCAGAAACGAATGGAAAATATCATTGTTAGGCATGTCTGGACCAATTTATCTTCTAATGTAGCATTATGACTCTCCTTAATGGTCACTCCATTAAGGGTATGAAAAGGGGATATTAATTAATGCTAGATGTTAAGAAAACCTGCTTTATATGCACTTTTCTGAAATACCAGGTAACTTTAATACACATAGGAATGAACTAGGTATATACACTTCTACCCCGATATAACACAACTTGCTATAATACGAATTCTGATCTAATCTGGTAAAGCAGTGCTCGGGTGGGGGTGGGAAACTGGGCAGCTGGGCTGTGCACTTCGGCGAATCAAAACAGGTTTGATATAATGCAGTTTCACCTATAACACGGTAAGATTTTTTGGCTCCCGTGGACAGCGTTATATCAGGGCAGAGGTGTACATTACATTTTTCTATTAATAGAAAAGTGCTCTATTTAATTAGATGTTACATTAACTACTTGGCTTCACTTCTAAGGCCTTTCACAGCCTATCCTTATTCAGCCTATCCTTTCTAATAAGATATTGAGACGTCAGCTTCACTCTTCATTCTGCAAATGATACCAGTTTTGATTGCCTAGCTGTAAAAAATTATCAAAGGTGCCTTCATGCTTTTTCCTATGCTACCTTTCCTGCTTAGGAGGAGTGCCCCATTAATATCAACAAGAACATCTCATTGGCCACCATAACTCTTTTCTACTGTGATGCTGTCCTCGGGTGGTCCCCTGTGAGTCCTTTCTTGCCTTATGCACTGACCACACCCTCTCTATGGTCTCCATCACCACCACTATGCTTTATTATACTGTCCCAGCAGGCCACTACTTGTAGTGCTGTTCATATATTTACAAGTCCTAGCCAGCTTTCCCACTTACTACTAGTCCTGCTCCATTTCCCCAGAAGCAACAGCCACCAGTTCTCCCTTCTATCAGGCTCTCAGCTCCCCACTTCTAGGACTTCCTTCCTGTTCATTTACCTGCTCCCGGCTGCTGCAGTGTTTCCTCCTCTAATAAGCCCTTCAGCTGCAGGCCAACTTGTTAATTGATCCTCTAATTAGGTCCCATTTAACTTATAATGTTGGAGATTTGAGTGACAGCTCCTGACTTAGCACCCATATTAGATGCCTACAAAAAGCTTGCCAATAGCTAGTAATCTGGTGGTCTGCTTACCATAGTGTCATTGTTACTTTGTGCTCCCCCACCTCTCACATATGTTGTATGTATAGTCATGCTTGGATTGTAAGCTCTGGAAGGTAAAGAATCACTCTTCATTATGTTTGTAGAGTGACTGGCCTTCACATGCTAACACAGTACAAATAATATATATTTGGAAGACTGTGTAAAATATATAGCCATATTGTGGTCTCTGTTGCTGAGCAGAAATCCCCATTGATTTGAAGGGGGAGTCTTGATTGAAATGTAGCTTCTGTTAAAGTGGCTGTTAAAATGGGCATTTTGGGGTTCCAGAATTCTGAAAAATTCTCTTCAGATCAAATGGGCTATGATAACTAAAATGCTTTTTCTAACTGTTGGCCCTGTGATTGCAGCCTAGCATCTAAAAGTCCCTCTCTTTGCTTCTCATGCATCATTATTTGTAGTAAAGCTTCTGCAGGAAAATTATGCCCTCACTGACAGCTGTGCAGCTCCTGTAGCCTGTAGGGTTTGCATAAACACAACTGTCAGAACTTGTGTTCCATCAACAAATGGCTTTGTAAAAAGGAATAGAATCTAGCTCACTCATTTTCTTAGCTGTGTTGGTTCTGGTGGACTAACAGGCATGAAAACACATTGTTGCTGCTAAAGAGGAGATATAAACATGCACCTACATGTTGAGTAGGAAAGTGCTATTTTAATATTGTCTTCTGAGTAATCCCGCACTTCAAAATTGATGGCATGCTATGGGCCATAATTATGAAGGACAAATTACCTTCATAAGACTATTCAGAATGCTATTATACTAATAGTGCCTGAACCAAAATTCTGGATCTGAGCATCTGTTCAAATCTTGTGGGTAAGTTTTTTAAAACCCAGATTCAGAACTGACATGGCAATGCAGGCCAGCTTTAATCTAAAAAAGCATGGAACTTTCTGGTGGTTAACATTTGTTTCAGAAATAAATATTGTACAGAGAGATTAATCTTGACTTGAAAGGACTGTCCGTCTATCATGGTCAAAGTAGAGGGGGGCACATTTCCAGGCTGGTGTAAGGAAGTCTGCCCTGTAATTACCTGTAGTGTACCTACAGGGGGTAGACAACCTAATTCTCCAGATATCAGATGGGTAGCCATGTTAGTCTGTATCCACACCTGGGGAAGTGGGGAAACAGATTGACAGAGCGAGATGGGTACCCAGAAGTCACCCACTACAGGACAGGCCCAACAAGGAAAATAACAGAACACCACTGGCCATCACATATAGCCCCCAGCGCATCATCAGTGCTCTACAACCTATCCTGGAAGACAATCCCACATTCTTACAGGGTTTGAGGGGTAGGCCAATCCTCACTTACAGACAGCCCCCTAACCTGAAGCAAATACTCATCAGCAACTACACACCACAGAATCTCTAACCCGGAACCAATCCCTGTAACAAACCCCACTGCCTTCTCTGTCCCCCATATTTATTCTAGTGAGACCATCATTGGACCCAGCCACACCATCAGAGGCTCATTCACCTCTACTAATGTGATATATGCCATCATGTGCCAGCCATGCCCCTCTGCCATGTACATTGGCCAGACTGGACAGTCTCTATGTGAAAGGATAAATGGACACAAATCAGACATCCGAAATGGTAACATACAAAAGCCACTAGGAGAACACTTCGATCTCCCTGGACACTCAATAACAGATTTAAAAGTAGCCATTCTTCAACCAAAAAAACAGACTTCAAAGAGAAACTGCAGAGCTACAATTCATTAGCAGATTTAACACCATCAAATTGGGATTGAATAGGGACTATGAGTGGCTGGCTCACTACAAACACAATTTTCCCTCTCTTGAAATTGACACCTCCTCATCAATTATTGGGAGTGGACCACATCCACCCTGACTGAACTGGCCTTCAACATTGGTTCTCCACTTGTAAGGTACCTCCCTTCTCTTCATGTGCCAATATCTGTATTTGTGCCTATATCTGTAATTTTCACTCCATGCATCTGAAGAAGTGGGTTTTTTATCCATGAAAGCTTATGCCCAGATAAATTGGGTTAGTCTTTAAGGTGACTCTGGACTCCTCATTGTTTTTACTTCTCCAGAATATCTGTATAGAATTGTTCATAAGAACTAAAAGTAACCTGAAAATCCAAACAAATATAGAATAAAAAAAGCCTAGTCTTGCTTCATGGCTCTTGAGAACTTTAACCCTGGAGGCAGTCTAAAGCACAACAAAGGTTGAGAAATGGAACAAGCAACCATTATGGAGGCATGTATGTTTACTGAAGGCTTCTTAAAAATTACCAGGCAGGAGTATTTCTTCCTACCCCTTTCATTTTTCAGAGATTTATTGTTTTTTATTCTCACTTAGGTTATTGGTTCAGTTTATCCTATGGAGGAAGTTGCCTAGATCTAAAATCTGTTGGGTCTCTAATTTCTGTGTCTGTCAAGCAGCAAAATCTCTTTTTATTTTTTAAAAAAATTCTGAACTAGTTGAGCTCACCTCTACTATGAAAAGAACATAATGACATTTTATAGTTAATATACACATATTACCTCTCTAAATGTGTGCTAGACACTCCAAGGCCAATATGGATGTAATTCTTCAACAGGAAGCACATTACTGTCCTGAATAAGGTGAATCCAACTTCATTATTTTTACATTAGTGGGGTGAGTGAATTTCAGGCTGTGGTAATGGTTGTTGCAGGTAGAGTAGATGTAATAAGCAGGGTCACTTTCTGCTGACTTTCTACTAATGCAGTTCTTAGCCTGACAATGGTATTTTTCATGATCCTGAGGTTTTGTAAAGTAGTAATCGGAACCAGACTGCATGCATTAACATCACTTGGGCTGCTGTCAGATGCCCAGTCTTACTGGGAAAAATGCTGGCAACAAATTTCCTAGATTGTTCTTTTAAGTACTAATTTCAGAAATCTACTTTCCTACCTCTCAAGGGACTCTACAATTTCTATATAATTATCCCACCTTACACTTATTTTGATCAAAAAAACTCCCTTTTGATACAAAGCCAATCAATGTTTAATTTTATAACCAAAAAAAACCAAAACCTTGCAGTGTGGCACAGCAGGGAAAAAAAAAACCAACCTGCGTGGTGGCCAGAGCCAGGGTGCAGGGGGACTCCCTGCACTGCAGATGTGCCCCAGCTAGCGGAGGGGAGGAGGGTGAGCGGGGGGAAAGAGAGACGGGGGCAGCCAGGGCTTCAGTGGGGTGCTCGCCACGTGGCCTTGACCGCTGTACTGCCTGCCGGGCGGGCTCCGCACTGCTCAAATTGGTGGGGAGGGAAGGACGCGGGCTACCGGGCTTGCTGCAGACCTGGCACCGGCTGGGGCAGATGGAGCACGCTGCCTGCTCCCAGCAGGGTGCTCCCCTCCTCCGTGCCACAGCCCCCTTCAGGGCGGCCAGACAGGCACCCCAGCAGCCGTGCCGCCCTAGGATTGGGTGGAATGCCGCCCCGTAGATTCTGCCGCCCCAAGCACGAGCTTGCTCGGCTGGTGCCTGGAGCCGGCCCTGCCAAGGGGCATATTTTAGCTGGTTTATCACACACATCAGTGCCTAAAATGTAAATAACTTAACTAATTTTTTATGTTCTACTTGTATTTTATTGTCCTGAATCTTCCTTGGGCTCTTCTTTTGACTCCTCTGGAAAAACAGGAAAGGTGGACATTGAAAATGAAGTCCAATAGCTGTCCTTGAGTGGAGAAAAATACTTTAAAAGTTTTTTGTGCATACAGTAAATGTGGTTTATTGAATATATTTGGATTTTTAATTAAAAGGTTTTTTTCAGTGTGATCCGACATGAGTATCTATTAAAAGAAAGTAGTATGATCAAAACATAGAGTGAGGGTTTTTTAATGGCTGGCTACCTGAACTAGCTAAATTACAAATTGTACTCTGTGGGACTTCTGTGCACAGGAGGGCTTTCAGGATTAGACTCTGAGCACTGAATCCACTAACTGAACTTCAGGTTCAAGGTTTGATATGGTTTTCAAACCAAAACTCATGCTCACAAATGTTTGTCAGACATGGTCTGACGCCATATGCATAGCTGGAGAGCAAACATCTACTCCGCAGCACCATCCAGTCTTCTAATCTTTGATCATTCAAAGTCTTCAAGCTTCAGTCAGGCCTGGTCTTGAGTGTTTCATATAAAATGGACATAAGCAAACTGGAAGGAATCCAAAGCAGGCAACAAAGATGCTGTCAGTATTTGAGGGTATGACCTGTGAAGAAAGACTAAGGGAGTTCCATTCATGCAGGTTAAATTAAAGGCACAGGGTATTAGCTGCTCATAAATACTTGAGGTGAGAGCAGAAGGAAGGGGAAATTATACATATGATAAAAGGTAGTATAACACGTAATAGTTTGAAATTAAATAAAGGAAATATTAAATACACAAATTATCATTCTGATGTGATCAGTTAGATACATGTTTGATTCAATCCGAGAGATGGCTGAGGCACCTTCACCTAGAATTGCTCAAGAATAGACTAGATACTGCTTAGAACTCAATCCAACTTCCTCTGAAATTAATGGAAAGATTTCAGTTATTTCAGTGACAGTTAGATCAAGCCGTTAAGAGGTTAGTGTAGAAAGCAGTCATGTCCTAATACACTGTACTGGAGTTACTTCCCATCCCAATCATCTGCTTTTTCTATGATGAGGGGGCTGTAGCATTTATCTGAAATGTCCTGAGAATAAATAGTTAATCTGCTGTTGAAAAGCTATCTGGGATAATGATCAGGACATTGGGATACATTATTAATGCACCACTGAAAGGAATAACAAGAGGCTTTTGTGGTTTGTCAAGTAAACAGTTTTTGCTTGATAGTAAATAGAAAATGATGCAATAAATCGTAATCATGAAACCACAGCAAAGGAGTTTAAGAAAACATATGATGCTGACACCCACACGCGAGGAGAGAGATTGGTCTCTCTCTTAAATCATCCAAAACACCTTTTGATTGGTATTTCTGATTGTTAGATGTGTCTCTACTCTCTAACTGGGCCAGTATTAGCCATTTCTAACTGAAGGCATCTTCTTAATGGTCATTGTTATATTTACCAATTGTTGTAAAAACGAGTTGATATATCTTGGTGTCCTTCAATACCAGCAAAATCCCTGGTCTGCAGTCTGTGGCCCTTCAGAGGAAAGGGGCCTCCTGAATACTTTGGTGTTCACCTCTTAGTTTCTATCCACAAGGGAGAAGGGGCATAGTTATCTTCAGGAACTGAGAGTCCCCACTTGTTCCCTCATTATAAACAACTGAAATTATTTTCCTAAGAAAGAGGGACAACACAGATAAAAGCCTAGAAATAAACTCCCCCCAAAACAAACAAACAAACAAACAAACAAACCCCACCACTGCATTGTGGTCTAGTCAGAGACTCAGTAATGGACTTACAGGTTATAGGTTGATAGTGGAAGCACCTCTTGCTTTTTAGCTTTCTCTCTCTTCCTTATTCATGACACACTGCTCGGAAGAGACCCACTTTTCCTATTCTCACAAAAAGTCTGTCTTGCTTTCCTGGAAGGAATTGTCTTTATATAGGGAAGTCAGTCTTTATTTCCCTCACCTCTCCAGCATTTTGTAGTGTTGATGTCATCTCAGTACATTGTTTCCAATATGTATTTCTAGCTTGTCCTCTGTGGATGTCTGTCTGTACAGAAAACTTGTAGTGTCTCCTTACAGTGGAGGTATTATCTCTGTTTGGGAGGGTACATTTCAAGACCCACATTCGCTCAGTGTTCATACTTTCTGCTGAGACTGGCTATAGATATAAATAATATGGATTGAGTAATAGGCATTTTTTAATTTGGTACGAAAAAGGTGTTCTCTAAGTACATTTGTGCTAAAGGGGTGATGGAGAAAATAGGACTCAATAAAAACATAACATCTTATTCTAATGGAGGACACCAACATCAAAAGTCTCTTTTGTGGAGTTTTCACTTTGTTGGACAGTTTAAATTTAATCTTTCAAATGAAAACTAAACATTTGAAAATATGCCAGAAAATACTGAAGCCTAGAAAACATATCTAAATTTTATTCCAACTATCTTAAAATGCTTCCCAAAATATTGGGACAAGCTCTAACAATGATTCATATGACAAGAATTTGAACATATGACTGCCTTTCATCTACTATGAAGATAGGGGCTGGATTAAAAAGGCATCAATCTGCAAAATTTTCCTCTTCTGAAGATGCCATGAACTCCCATTTGTTCTGTATGATGTATACCTTGTATTCTTTCTCTGGATAGCACTTGTGATCACTTTCCCCCCTATAATCTATGTCTTACTGTTGTATGATCAGTTAAATGTTTAAAATGGTAATCAGTTGCCAAATTGGTTACCTCTCAGGCTAATAACTTGTCTATATGGGATTTTTCCCCACTCCCATAATAACTTCAGTTTTTTAGGGGGATGAACTGCCATGCTGCCACACACCAGATAATTTAAAAAAAATCTTGTGTTTATTTGACATTTATTAATGCATTGTGGAAGGGAAATAACTATTATGAGTTATGAGTTTTATATATATATATATATATGTATATATATATATGTATATATATATATATATATATGCCAAATAGATTAACTATGCCTCTTCTGGCAGTCCTCGCACTGATATCCCACAGCCATCTTGACTAGATATCACCTCAAGCTGGAAGATGCAAATTCACACATCTAGAGCTACATACAGTACTTATTATAGCAGCCACGGTCTGTGCTTCCACAGGGTCCCATCACGACGCACTGGAGTTCCTTATCCTCTGGTTGTAAGAGCATGTTGAAGCTCATCTGAACAGCAGTGGCTGGAATGCCACGATCTACAAGTGGCTGTCAGAGCAGTTGAAGGAATGTGGATACTGCTGGGACATGGAGCAATGCCATGGCAGAGTGAAGGAGCTCGACAGGGCAACAGTGTTGCAAAGGACAGCAGCAGGACCTCTGGAAATGCTTCCACTACCTTGGTTCAAGCTTGGGCGGCTAGCCTGAGCTGTCATCTGTGTTGCAACACCCACACTGCTATTTTTTAGCATACTAGCTGGGGGGAAGCTAGTGTGTCTGTCAATCCAGGCTGGGAGGTGCACTTCCAGATGCAGTGGAGACATGCCCGAAATGACCTAGACACTGTCCAGAAGCAATGGTGGATTAGCCAGTGGGCCAGCGGTGCCTGTGTCCAGGGCCCAAGCCAACTGGGGGATCCCAGAAACATGGGTACTCTGATCCCACTCAACCCACCTGGTGCTTCAGCTGGGGAGCAGGGTTGGAGGGTGGGGGCATTCCCCGCTCTGCCCGCCCACCTGCTGCTTCTGCTGGGGTGTGGGATTGGGTCATTAGACAATGCCCCTGCGGATTCAAGGTCTGTAGAAATATATATCCACCAATACTAGTTTTAATTAGTGACTTTTGACTTAACGGCTTTTGTATACCATAAAGAAGGTGAGGTGTGGTAAGTGTCAATATCAAGGAGCAGGACTGGGGTCAGGAGAGACATGGAGGTTGGGCTGAGGCACACAGAAAGCTAATGATCCATGTCCCTGTGGTTCCTAGCCTCTATAATAATTGTTATTGGCTAATATCCCTCACATGACCACCACTACACATGGAGCAGCCTGGTTGTATTGCTGACTGCCAGGACTATGGCACTCAGCAGTGTTTTTCCCCATGTTGCCAGACAGCAGTTCAAAACTGGTGCTGGCTCTTACAACAACAAAATTGAGGCATGTCAGGGAAGGAGCTGTGCCTCCTCTGGTCCTGTCTCCCAGAGGGGATAGTGAAGTGGCTGTAACCCAGGTGCTGTGGCTCTGCTCTCAATTTAAATGCCTTTAACGCAAGGGATGAGGAGGATCTGGCCCTGGATAAAGACTGAAGCAATTGGCCAGTGGGGTAGGGACAAAGGCACAGCTATGAAAGGAATGAGCAGTATTAAACCTGCCGAGAATACTATTTGTCATGCCAGTAATCAACTTGAAATTGTTTTGTTTATATGGGATCCTTTTATTGAATACCTTTGATTTTGTAATTCTTAAGTGAATTATAATGGTGGTGAAAGGTGCTGGAGTGACAGCACAGGAGACTCAAATCCTCTATGTGCAGCACTTACAGCACACAGTCAGTGGCAGTGCAACTGTCTCAGTGCTGCATCTCTGACACTATGAGACTAATTTAGTCTTGATGGCCTTAGCCTCCCTGGGGCTTCTTATGAGGTATGCCAATCATGATAATTGTGTCTGGGATGGCATTACAAACTAAAGGAGAAAGAAGCCTTTCTCCTATCAATCGCCTACCCAGTACCATCTTCAAGTGTGTTAAACACAGACATTATTACAACAAAAAAGGCAGACAGGGTGTTTAGAACCTTTTAATTTCTATGATCTTCTAATTGTTTTAATCAAAGCCCCATCTGTAGTGGCTGAACCATTTTTTTCCCCAAGAAATATCTAACTTTGATAAGGGTCAAAATGGAAGCTAGCAGTGATCCGAGTTATACCACCAGGCGTGTGATATATCTGATGGATGCATCCATGTGGATGCAAATTTCTCAATGTATTTGAAATAGTTCATGTGGTTTTGTTGGGTATTTACTGTTACATGGTATTCATAGCTGAAAACTCCATGACTGACAAAGGATATATTATATCTTTCTTTTTTAACTAAAAATCTGTATGTGAAACGTGTTCCATATTCGTTCCATGTATTCAGTACGAACAGTCAAGATTTTTACAATATCTTCTGCAAAATGTGCGAGAGCAGGTAATGCCCTATTTACATATGTGCCAAAACTGGCACTCATTTAACTACCATGAACACCTTATGATCAAAATTCTGCTCTCTCAGACCAGCTCAAGTCTATTGAAATGGTTGTAAAATTGGGCCCTTTTGGTGTTTCTTCTTACTTCTCCAAGACTTTACAATGAAGGTTTACCATATTTTAAGACATCTTTATTTTTAAGCCTAAATTATGTCTGCTGAGATAAAATATACTTTGCAATGTGATATCCTTGAGTTCTTTTTTTCCATTATGTAGTTTCCCATTCATTAGCCTGAATTAATGGAATTATAGTGAATTTACCCAAAGAGTTATATCATCCACAGTGCCATTACGATCTCTAAACCCAAACCTGTAAGGTGCTGAGAATTCTTGCGTGGTACTGAATTTCTCCAGCCTAGAATGTCTCTCCAAGGATCAGGTCCTAAGGAAGACCTATCTAAGTTATTTCTAATCTATCTCTGTCTACACTGATCTTCTGCAGAAAACTGACAGTAGTATTATCAGTGTGTATTTATGGATTCTTATTAGTATACTCATTATACAAGCCAGATCTCCTTGACACTAACTGGAGTCACTTATTCCAATTAAGGGGCGGCTAATCACTTAAGCCACACATTTGGTTTCCATTTGTGTGTGCTATAAATCTCCATGAAGTTCCCATTAAAAGTGATTGCTCAGCAAACTGATTTCCTATAGAAAAGACTATTGCTTTTAAATCTTCTTAAAATGCCCTTATACAGTATACTATCACAGGGAAATGTTTTCTCCTTTCTCTCTACTTAACATCTCATATGCTGAAGTGTCACATGTATGTTGGTGATCTTCCAGACGCTGAAAGATTTTGGAGCATTATACACAGCACTCATAAAGCTAACTGCACATTTGATAGCTGACCTAATTTTCCGTTTATTTGTTGAGGAAGCGGACAGTTTCAAATGTACCAGACATTTGAAAATCCTACCTTATTTCTTCATCTCTTAGTTGAGCCATATTAATAACAAACATATCCTGTTCAAAGTGATTGATACACTTTCATTGATGGGGCAGCTCACACCTTTTTTAGATTTCCAGTTGTCTCCAGTTTGATAGATGCTTGACTTGTCCTTTCTACATCAAGTTGCATCATCTCCAAAACTGTTTCCTACCAAATATCAAGAATCAGAGTGGCCTTAGTGCTTCAAACAGAAGACTGACTCAGGATGTCTAGGTTGTACACTGGATCTGCCACTGGCTTGTTGTAAGGGAAACCATTTCACTTCTTCAGGCCTCGTTTCCCCTGTTGGGAAATGAGAATAATGTCAGCTTTACTGTTTAGGTAATTAATGACAGTAAATACTCTGAGATCCTTACATGCTAGAGAAGTGTTTATTATTGGGGAGATGAAAGCAACAAAAAACCAGAAGACACATATACTTCAACCACAACTGAAAAGTGCAAGGATAATGCTTGGCTTCACAAGGACTTTCTCTAGTTATCTTTCTGTGTTTATAATTTTTGTCTTTGTCTGACAGGAAGTATTAACCAACAGTAGAGTGGTTACTATAGTACAATAGAACACCATTTTTTATCCAAATCCTTCAGATGAACAGGGAATCTTGCTGGTAATCTCTGAAAAGATGGAATCCAATGTCCCAGCCCCAGATTGCACTCAGTAAATCCAGCACAGAGTTGACTGGGTAGCTTTAAAATCCTTGGGGACGTAATCAAAACTTGAATAGCTGAGGCTGTGTCCTAGCTCCATTATTAGCTGGTGTTAGGGAACAGTGAGAACAAGGAAGTGGCCTGTTGCTAGTATGCTAAAAGAAAATAAAACAGTGTTTCTATTTTGTAACTGGTATATAAAGAACCTCTGGCATGTTATGAACCATTTGTAACAACACTGACTTTTATCCTAAAGCTCTTGCTTCCTATGAAACTGGGAAATCAATCCCCAGGCTGTAAATGGACTTCTTACAACTCTGCCTCTGAGAGGAAATAACATCTTCTATTGCCAGCTCCACCATGGTTACAGGCTGAGGATTCCTAGTGGGGCAAGAACATCCTCCTCTGACTTTTACGCAGTTGTGGTGAGGAATGTTTAACACTTTCCTTGCAGATAAACTACCACTCCACTGTCTCATTCTGTTTTTATTTTGCTTAGAACAGGAATGATCCCAAACCAGATTTGCAATGCTGAAACTGAGTCTGCTAATATGCTGGAATCAGGTGTTATAGCTTGCGTTATAAGCTTTCTAGATGAGCTCTCCACTTCCCATTGGCAGAGCTCTGCAATACATTGTTCAATATCAGTGAAACTGGGGGAAAGTCCCCCAGTTTTATTTCTTACTGCATTTATGAAAAGTTTAAAAATTGTCCTTTTTACAGGCAGAAAAATAAGTTTTCCGATGGTAGGAAAAATACATAAAAATTGAGCCCAAGCCCACTCCTCAAAATACATTAAGCCTTCTTCTCAGGTTCTATGTTGCACATTTAAAGGCATTGGTGCAATAGCAAAATTATCTCAAGGCAATGACCTGTCCACCTAAAATGAAATTTTAGAGGGCAGAGTTGAAACCCCTCAGCACCTGGAATGTAAACAGTATTGAAAAACTCACTGTGGATGATTAAAAAGGGAAATTTTTACAGGAATGCATGTTAAGGCCCTGACCCTACAGGGTGATCCATCTTCTAATAAAGGTCTGTCTAGCTATAAGTATCTCTTTAAAGAATTGGCCCATTTAATACAAGGATCA
Source organism: Gopherus flavomarginatus (assembly GCF_025201925.1). NCBI lineage: Eukaryota > Metazoa > Chordata > Testudines > Testudinidae > Gopherus > Gopherus flavomarginatus. The sequence continues at coordinate 207,828,861 of NC_066618.1, forward strand.
TTTTTTTTGGAAAGTGATTCAGATTTGAGAGTCTCAATCTTGACAATTTCCTTCTAATTAGACACTTCAGTACAAAGTAAAGCATTCTAAAATACAATTGTGGAAATACATTTCTTAAAAAAACCTGAGAGCTGTGTAACTGTAATTAGGTGTTCTGTTTACATGTGTAATTTTTTTTATAGAAGAGTGGTAATTACAGAATTAAAGTCCAGCAAATACATAATTTACACAGGTCCAAAATTCATTATTAAAATTTTTACTAAAACCAGCTGTTGCAATATTGATATGAGATGGAACAGAATGGCTTGTTCATCGCAGTCAAGGTTTCACTGCTAAATAACGGCTACTTTGGATTCATTCCAGTGAATAGTTTAACTCTATAAATAATGCAGTCTTGCTACAATTTCCTCTTTCCAGATTTTGGTCTCCTTAATGATTTCAAACTTGTACTGTCCCATGATGTACTGTTTTGAAATGATTGCAAATTGCTGACTCATCATAGCTGCAGTGTATTCTTTTAAACCTGCTTGGCTCAAATATATGTTGAACCTTTAGTTACAAAGTGCACTTTAGTACATAAAATTAAAAATAAAAATAGGACCCCGCTGTCCCCATGTGGTTTATTCCCCTGTAACTGTGGCATTTTCTTCTCATTCTTTTTTCTTGAAGGGGAGGGTCAGGTTCATTTCTTTCCGTGCTCTTGGATGGGTGTCTACTCATGTCTCCACATGGGTGCCCTGTGCCTCTGCACTTCTACTTTCTCTGGTCTAGGCAGTATGGCTTCTGGAGGTGTCATGTGCTAGGGACTAGCCACTGCCCGCAACTCCCCCCTCACCCCAAATGTTCGTTTTTTAGAGACTCCTGTTAGTATCAAATGGATGCTTCTGAACACCCAATGGCAGGGTGCAGTGACTGTATTTCCTTTTCCATAGGATTATTGCCTTTTCCTCCACAGTGCAGATGACCCATGAAGGGGCATCCATGGAAAAGCAGACCCTGACTTCAATGAAACAATTTTTGAGGAACTCTTCAAGGGAATCAGACAGATATTTCTTTCTGCTTCCCTCTCTTTCAGGGATTTTTCCCTTGAGAGGGGGCCACCAGGCCAATTGTTTAACAGAAGATGAACATCTTGCCTAACTGCTACTGTACTCACATTAAGGGGAAATAACCATCCTTAGTCTAGGCAGACATCTTCAACTGAAAGGGGGAGGCCAAGGGTGAAGGCAACACTTTTTTGGGAGAGCTTCCTCTGAATAATCTAGCTTTTCTGCAGTACTTCTGAGCAAGTTGAGACCTGAGGTGTCAGTACATAGTGACATAGACAGGATGAGCTCTTGATAACTTTTAAGTTTGTTGTCAATCTCACAGTGCTTTCTGTAGTAGCCTACATTTATGTGCTGCCTTTCATGTTACGAGTCTTTATTCAGTCAAATAGCCAATAAACACTAATACTTTGAGTAGACCTCCAGTCTTGATGCAGAATTCTGACCTCAGTGAATTTCCCCTTCGTGAAGCTAGGATATAATTACTTTATTTCTGCTGCCATAATGATAGCTCACAGTAAAGAGGAAGAATGACAGAAAGTGATCATGCTAAATAGACAAATCTAGACTAAAATGTGGATTTGTTTTGTCTTGACTTTTCCAAATGGGTTGCAGATTTCACTTAAAATCCACTGCATCTCTGAGAAAATAAGTGAAAATATTCTCTTTACCTGTTCTTCCAAATCACAGGCCCACTCAGTCAGTGACACAAGAAAAGTGTCCTATGGAGACTCATTCCAGCTAATCCATCTATAACTCAAAATGTACCAGTCAGAATGTCCACAGAGATTTAGATAGGGCAAAATAAAATTAAGCTTCAAAGACATATTTTGTTTTTTAAAAATATTCTCTAAATTAAACTCAAATCACTGCTTATCTTATTTATGTTTTGGTTCTGAGTTTACCGTTTTACACAGGGTTAGATCATGCTGATTAAGCTCATTTGTCATGTACATTCTCTCACTCCTATCTGTTCTGTAGTTTGTAACTGAGAGACAATCAACTCCATTTATTAATGAACCCTTTGTCTTTTGGTTCTTTGAACAGAATTTGCAAGAGATGTTGAAGAACAGAATCTAATAGAATTGACAATTAGCTGCAAGTTGTATTGGTTGTTTTAGCCAAAACATTATATAATAGCAGAAAAATATATAATTGGATTACTGAGGAAAAAAGGCATCCTTTCCCTACCTAGATCTTTTAGTTGTTTTTATGATTTGTTCCCTATACAGAAAATAAGATAGGTACAGAGTTTTGCACTCCAAGAGGAAAATATCTCTACTCTGCCTCTTTGGATTTTTAAGAAGATTTAATGTAAAGGGAACAGATTGGAAAGAAATGTTTATGTATCTTTGATCTTTCCTACTACAGTGTGCACAAAAAATTCACACCCATTACCAACTATACTTGACGTTCTTCTGGAAGTTTCCTTTTGAAGCATCATTTCTATTTGTTGCAGAATACAACAGGATTATTTTCCAGACAGTGTTTCTTTCTTTGGCCTTGTTATGGTGTGTTTTTCTTTTGTCTATTTAATCCTGCCCTCAAAGAGACACCAGTAAAAGTATCACAGGGAAGCCAAGCACCTTGGAAATGTTGCCCAGTTGGTTTGTCTAGTTCAAGCCTGGGTTTGAAATCCTGACCCCCATTGAAATCAATGGGAGTTTTGCCGCTAACTTTAATAGAGGCTGGATTTAACCCTGATAGATTGTGATAGATGATAAAGGTAAAAGAGAAGTTAAATTGCGTTAGTGATGTGTGACTATGTACTGTACATGATGGGTCAAATTCTGTTCTCTGAATTCAGTTCCATTAACATCTGAACTGAACGACTATAACAGAGCAAACTTTGACCCACTGTATTAAAATGCCGAATTATAAGAACATAAGAAGGGCCGTACCGGGTCAGACCAAAGGTCCATCTAGCCCAGTATCTGTCTACCGACAGTGGCCAATGCCAGGTGCCCCAGAGGGAGTGAAGCTAACAGGCAACGATCAAGTGATCTCTGTCCTGCCATCCATCTCCATCCTCTGACGAACAGAGGCTAGGGACACCATTCTTTTCCCTTCCTGGCTAATAGCCATTTATGGACTTAGCCACCATGAATTTATCCAGTTCCCTTTTAAACATTGTTATAGTTATTGCATTTGTACATGCAATAACCAACTTTGCACAGGCTTTCATAGTGACTGTATGTGCATATGTATGTGTGTGTTTACCTCAAGTCTCATTCTTTTTTTAAAACTAAGGTTTCGGATGCCTCTAAGTCTAACCTCAGACACTTATAGAAGGCAGGGTGTCTTGAAGGCAAGAAAAAGTATTCATGGCTCTATACTGTAGACTGGTATTCCAAACTGGTTGAAGATTAGGGACTGATTTTAATGATAGACATGTCTGGCTTTCCATCTTATCCAGCTAGCATCCTACTAATTTATAAAATATGTTTATGGTATTTGGGAACCATCAGGAAAGTGTTTTGGATAAGTTAACTGACACTGGCCATTCGTTCCAAATAGTTTGCCTTTGCATCACCTCATCTCAGAATTTAGACTGAGCAATTTAAATTCATTGTATTGTAAGATTTCATCTTCTCTTTCATCCCAAGAAAAGTAGGGTATAAAACTGAAAACAGAAGATCTTTTACTTAGTTTGTTATATAACAGCATGAGGACCTGTCTCCTGAACACAAATAAGCTATTTACTTTTTTCAAGTCAATTTTTTGACATGCAATATTGTGGCATATCTATATTAGTAAAGCTAGGAGATAATTCTCCTGATACTTAAATACAATTAGGACTAAATTGACCAAAAGAATTCCCACAGCAGTTAGTAATGGATGCATGACTGCTACAAAGTAAACTTCAGAAGTGACTGAACAAATCATTTTGGACAAGAGAGAGAACTGGCTTGAAATTTTACGCAAAATCTGAATTAATCATTAACTTGAGATTCAAAAGTTTGTTTAATTCCACTCCCTTTACACACCCCCATTTTGTGTGTCTTCACATTCCTGTCTCTAGAAACAATAAAATACACTGAGAGAGGTTATTCTAACTGTTGTTGGGTCAGACTGAAAAACAGAAAACCAAAAAAATTTTAAGTCCCTCTTCTTCCTAAATCTCCAGCTCAGATTTGCAGACTCAAAAGTTTGGAATTGAGTGCCACAGAGCAAACAGCTTTGCTGGTAAAAACATTGTCCATTTATATATTTACTTCTGGGGCAATTCTGGCCCAAAAAATTAAAAATTCCGACCACAATATTTTAAAATTCTGCATATTTTATTTGTTAAAATAACACAATATTAGCACACCAATTTCAATTATTTTGGTAATTTATTTCAAAATACCTGTCAGCAAGTGTATGTGCAACAATACAGACAACAAAAAAGATCCAGGAAATGATGTTTGACAAAGAGATTCCTTACTAGGCAAATTAATACAGAACTTTGAGTAATAATTCATTTAAACAACAACACAGAACCATATTTCCCACACCTCTTTGCACTGCTTCTGAGGCTTGTGGGAGTCAGGGGTAATGGAGAAGCAGAGGGAGAGGGAATTAATTGCTGTGAAGAAGCCTGGGAGTGAACATGGAGGGTTGTTGGGTGTGAGTGGGAGTAGTATGAAACAGTTTTTTGGTGGGGGAGGGGGAAAAGATTGTTAGGGAGTTGGAGAGCCTCCCCCATGCATACCCTGGGTGACCCCTAGGTTCTTCCATTCAGTCAGGCACATCGGCCCCTGTCCCCATGACCCTTTGCACCACTCCTGCACCACCTCCACATCCCTATGTTGCCCCTTCACCCCACTCCCATTCAGATCCTGGCTCAATGCTGTCACCCCACTAGCTCCTGTGCCCCAGCTATTCTGTCCCCCACCACTATTCTGTCCCCCACCCTTCTGAACCCCAGTCTGTGTGACCCTCCCAGCAGCCAGGTGTGCCCCACACTGTCTATCCCTCCTATATCCTGTGCCTCCTCACCTGGACCTATGAGCAGAGCGTTGTGAGGAATGCACCCTCTGCCTCCTCCCTATCTGCGGCCGACTGCTCCCCGGCCTGTGAGCCAGCTGCACTCTCTTTGGGTGCCACATCAGCCCCTGGCAGGTGAAAGGTATAATTGCAGCACCTCTCTAGCAGTATCTGTTTTCTGTAGAAAGAAAAAAAAATCTAGGGGGGACATGAATTCTGTGTATGTGCAGTGGTGCAGAATTGCCCCAGGAATATATATTGCAAAAAACAGCACAAATTGTTCTGATTACTAATAAAAGTGGAAAAGGTGGGGGAAAAATCATTTCAGATAAATTTTTGTCAGCTCTACCAATGTCCTTGGCAGTTAATATTTCATTGGTTACTATAAAGTTCACATTAAAAAGAAAAAAAATTGGAGTCATTCCCAAGTCTACATTTTGCAAATGTCAATAACTTTGTCATATTTTAACAGTTTGCCAATGTTTTACCTGGCTGGATCGCTAAGTGAAATTATTGTCTGTTAGAACTATGATTAGATGAGTCTGGATGACTCAGGGGATTGGCAATGATTGCAGCTATGATTCAACAATGGCAGCTTTTAGGACAAGTCACGATGAAAAAGTAAAAATCATGGAAATACAGCAATTTCATGCAGTACTGTGTAATCAAGAAAGCTTTTTCTTGTCTGCTTTCATTCCAAATCGCTATTGCATATGCTATGACAATAGTCCTGAATGTGCTATGCTGAAGAACTTCTCCATTCAAATGTATGCAAGGAAATCCCACTTTCCACCTGGAAAGGAAGGGAGGTTCATGAGCATTTGGAGAAATTAGAATTCTGAGTCAGGTCATTTGTCTCACCACAGTGGTGTTTCGAACTTTTCATCTCATACAGAGCAGGGTTTAGCTTTATGGCTCTCTGTGAAGCAGGTTCAGTTATTAGTCAACCTTGCATTGGCTCTCCTGGTTTCATGTTGAACCCCAACGTGTAAAAAGGCAAGGATATTAAAATTAAATATGAAAAATATGGTATCTGTAACTCCTGTTACAGCTATGGTAATGGGATACAGTGTCACAGGCCCAAGGACTCCCTCCGTCAGGGGGTCCCATGGAAAGGCAAATTAGCATTGTATGTTGCTAACGCAGTTGCAAGCATTGCAAGGCATTTTGGGGGAGGGTCAAAGGTGTGTAAGTGTGAAGTGAAAAATCTCCAATCAGTATTCGAATCCTGACTAAGTTATTAATGACTAGCTGGGGGTTGTAGAGGAATAGTGCAAGGCACTTTCCTTTCCATTTGAGTGTGCTGGGCTAGGGACAGTCACAGTCCTGTGTTAGGGGAGTGCAGGGGCTGCTCCCTTGGAGTGAGCACATGTTATCCCAAAGTGAGAGGTATGGGAGGAAGTAAGGCCATGGCCTGTGTTTATGCATCACTCGTGGAGCAGGCTAGGTACATCAGGAAGAAAGCTTCATTATCTAGGGTATGGCCTAGGCCTAAAATTTCCGTCTGATGACTATTAAACATCATACAATATGTGCAGTAAAATCTGGACATTAACTTTGTTATTTGCAGCATCTCATATAATTGTACTTAGAATTGCAAGTACAAATATTCTAGTAACTCTAACTATTACAGGTGGTGAAAGACCCATTTGAATGTCTGACAATGTATGTGAAAAGAACAGGAGTACTTGTGGCACCTTAGAGACTAACAAATTTATTTGAGCATAAGATTTCATGGGCTACAGCCCACTTCATCGGATGCATAGAATGGAACATATAGTAAGGAGATATATATACACACACATACAGAGAACATGAAAAGGTGGGAGTAGGCTGATTAATTAAGAGAAAAAACTTTTGTAATGATAATCAAGATAGCCCATTACAGACAGTTTGACAAGAGGTGTGAGAATACTTAACATGGGGAAATAGATTCAATGTGTGTAATAGCTCAGCCATTCCCAGTCTCTATTCAAGCCTAAACTGATGGTGTCTAATTTGCATATTAATTCAAGTTCAGCAGTTTCTCGTTGGAGTCTGTTTTTGGAGATTTTCTGTTGCAAAATTGCCACCTTTAAGTCTGTTACTGAATGGCCAGAGAGGTTGAAGTGTTCTTCTACTGGTTTTTGAATATTATGATTCCTGATGTCAGATTTCTGTCCATTTATTCTTTTGCGTAGAGACTGTCTGGTTTGGCTAATGTACATGGCAGAGGGGCATTGCTGGCACATGATGGCATATATCATATTAGTAGAGGTGCAGGTGAATGAGCCTCTGATGGTGTGGTTAGGTCCTATGATGGTGTCACTTGAATAGATATGTGGACAGAGTTGGCATTGGGCTTTGTTGCAAGGATAGATTCCTGGGTTAGTGTTTTTGTCCTGTGGTGTTTGGTTGCTGGTGAGTATTTGCTTCAGCTTGGGGGGCTGTCTGTAAGCGATGACAGGTCTGTCTTCCAACATCTTTCAGGATAGGTTGTAGATCTTTGATGCCCTGGAGAGGTTTTAGTTGGGGGCTGAAGGTGATGAGTAGTGGTGTTCTGTTATTTTCTTTGTTCGGCCCGTCTTGTAGTAGGTGACTTCTGGGTACTCTTTTGGCTCTGTCAATCTGTTTTTTCACTTCAGCAAGTGGGTATTGTAGTTTTAAGAATGCTTGATAGAGATCTTGTAAGGTGCTTGTCTCTGTCTGAGGGATTGGAGCAAATGAGATTGTATCTTAGAGCTTGGCTGTAGACAATGGATCATGTGGTGTGTCCTAGGTGGAAGCTGGAGGCATGTAGGTAAGTATAGCGGTCAGTACATTTCTGGTATAGAGTGGTATTTATGTGACCATCACTTATGAGCACAGTGGTGTCCAGGAAATGGACCGCTTGTGTGGATTGGTCTAGGCTGAGGTTGATGGTGGGATGGAAATTGTTGAAATCATCGTGGAATTCCTCAAGGGCTTCTTTTCCATGGGTCCAGATGATGAAGATGTCTTAAATGTAGCACAAATAGAGTAGGGGTGAAGTGAATGTATGTGAAGTGAGTATAGCCTTTCTTTTAGTGGCCAGTTCAGACAAGCTCCCATCTATTGGTTCTAATTTATACCCTTAGTGGCAGTATCAGTAGAAAAGCCAGTGCATAAATGAACTTGGAGCCTAAGATACCATCACACCACTTGGATCCAGTTTTAGAAGGTTCACTGAAGTGGAGTGAGTCTGTCTGTCTCTTAGAAACAGAATATTTCAGATAAATACATTCTACCTCTCCAAAAACCAAAAGAAAGCAACTAAAGACTCGCCAGCAAATAAGGTCTTTTCAAGAACGTTTCAAGAAACTTTCCAAAAAATTAATAGTGTAAAGATTAACTGGTCACCAGAGAGAAGATAAATATGTGAAAATGGAGATGAAACTTTAGCCAGTTATCACTGGTCCAAGAAAAATCTGAATCATTCTGAAAAAAGTGAGTATCAACCATGAATTAAAGGTGTTGGTTTTTTTAATTGGAAATGTCAGACAAAACATGAAAAACATATAAAGATAACTAGAGAACATGGAGGCAGCCAGAGAAATAATAGAAATGAGACAAAGGTCAATCCAGAAGAATAAAATGTAGGGCATATTTTATTTCTGGAAAATCAACAATTATTTTTGTTTTAATCTTTCAGTTGACACCAGGTTTTTGTATTTCACCATGGCAGTTGTGAACATATAGAAAAGTAGTGTGACTTGGTCAATAGCTGGCCCTCCAACCTTTTGCTATTAACAGATGCTCTGCTTGAGTAAATCAGGATAGCTCAATTGAACTGCACTGGTTTATACCAGCTGAGGATCTAATAATATATTACCAAACCAGAAAAGACCATTTGTATCACCATTAAGCCCTCTGATTTTTGTAGGACTATTTGTTTCCTTCTAATATCTTATTCACGTCTTCTTGACTATAGTGATGATATCTGGACTCCCTTTCTTAGGAATCCATTCCTTGTCCAATGCTTTGTATCCTGAATATTTTCCTCCTTCCCGTCTCTTCATATATTGAAGATATTTATAAACTATGATGGCAGTGTTTTTAAACTGATTATGAGTCATTTAACTTCCTAGCGATGAGGCTGGCAGGGGGGTTTCTTTCTCACTAGGTTTAAATCCTGTCGAGTACAGTACAACATTTTCCATTAAGTCGCAGTTATATTTGAAACTGACCTGGAGTATTCTTGTCCTTTCATTCTCAGTATTCTTATTTTTCTCAATCAACACACTATACCCTAGGAGGTTAATCTGAGACAGAGAGCCTATGGAACTGTTCTGAAGATAAGCTGCTAAATAATGTAAAGCACTTTAGGAGCTTTCTGGATAAAAGATGATGATACATATATAAAAATATGGTCTTATTTCCCTGTAATCTTGAGGTACAGTACAGTGTGCTTCTGGTTGATTTGTTCTGCATTTTTAGAAATATTAAGTGAATCATGTAGCAGTTGGCCACCATGTTTTTACAAGATGGGTGTGGATTTTTGCCACTGAGCCAGGTCTAGGAGCTTGCGTAACATACTCTGGTCCTAAGCCTTTACTGTAATTATGGAAACTAGGAAAAAAAGGAACTATTTTCAAGGCTGTCTAAAGAAGGGAGAGGTGATGACATACAGAATAGGCCCAAGCAACTCTGTACTCATTAAGCTGAAGCAGGAAACCACAGTGTGACTCATTTATCCTGCATAGTGTATCAACGGGGTTCTCTCATTGCAGATCACTGGTGGAAATGAAATTCATCTTTCTCTAGTATTCAGGAAACTGCTGAGAGAGAACTCCTTAAGAGGGGCTACAACCCCAGGGCTGGGCATTGTGTGGGCAGTGAGGCAACAGTGATGTTTGACTATGACTACATGTGAACTGATGTTTTGTAATATCTCCCTACCAACTTTTAAAAAGGCTTTACATGGCGAAGACTTCAGTAGTCCTGCATTAGAGGTAGCAATAGTTTCATTGAGGGGGTACTAGCATGGAGAGATGGATGTTTTGATTCCTGTCCTTTCATTCTCCTGCTAATAGTTTCAGATCTAAGTATTGATGTGAAATACCGGGCAAACTAAATCTGGTAATGAAAATCAGCTAAAACAACACAAGTCTGTTTTTGTTTCCATTGGACAAAGATTAACAGTTAAACCAAATCTTGAATGGGAACAAAACTCATTTCAGTTTATCTCTCTTAATTGAATATGTATTTTTATGAGACAGTGATACGGGAGTGTTACTGACCTTCATCACCAAAAAAATATATGATTCCATCTCGAAGTCATTAGCAGGAATTTAGGTCAGAGCAAAAGACATCCAAGTACTTATTTGGAAAATGTTTTGAAATCACTCAGGGATTCCTCAGAAATTCAGGTAGAATGTCTGAGGACATTAGTACTATTCACCCATAGTCACTTCCCCTACTGACCCACAAATAGTATCACTCTTTCACTCCCAACCTGCATAAGTGCCCACAAAAAAAGAAATCATCCCACCCCAACCGATTAACCAGGGCCCCATGAGCCACAGACTCTCTTTTAAATATAACAGTAGCTTTCTTTTCTTGAGGAAAACTGTTTTTCAAGATTCCCACATTAATTACTCCTGGGGGAATTCTGCACCTCTGTGCATGCACGGAATTTATGTTCCCTGCAGATTTCTTTGCTTCCCTGCAGAAAAAATTACTTTTTAATGGGGAAGCAAAGGGAAGCCACAAAAGCAGTCATGTGATCCTCCCCAGCAGCTTTGGGGGCACAGGACAGCTGGCAGAGAGGTAAATCACTGTAGGACATGGGGCAGGACTGAGGAAGACCCAGCTGGTGGCTCCTACCTTGTGCCGGGCTCAGCTGCTATTCCCAACTGGGCTGAGAGGACGGGACTTCCTCTTCCCCTACACATTATCCGGGGCCATATCAGACCCACCCCTAGATTTCTCCCCCAGCTGTAGGAAGCTCTGCAAACGCCCTGCTCCCGCTTCCTGCAACCATTGCTCCTCAGCTGTAGAGGGAGGGAATACTGTACAGGGAGCTACTCCCCCATCTGCCCAACCTCTGGGCATCCAGACCCTCTTGCATCCAGACCTGCCTGTCGAGCCTCACCCACCTGATGAGCCCCACTCCTCATGCACCTGGACCACTTCAATGAGCCACCTCAATTAGGGATCCCTACCCTACTGAGTCCCAACCAGCTTCACCTGGATATCCACCCCACTGCCCCAGCATCTGGACCCCCCCCCACGGAACTCCCCCCCTGCCGAGCTCTATCCCCCCACACACTCTGACTCTTCCCCGCTGAGCTCCAAACATCTTCACCTGGACCCCCCTGAAGAGTTTCATTACCACTGTAGCCAGAACCCCCCAACAAGCCCCTGCGCATCAAGTTTCCCCCCCACACACACACCTGGATTCCCCATTGAGCTGCCCACAACCAGGTTCCCCACACAGAACCCTCTCAACCACACCTGGATCCTCCCCACACTAAGCCCCTTCACACTTGGATCCTGCCTTGCTGAGCAGGCCACCCACACCTGGTGCACCTGGCACAGAGGTGAAGGGCCCTGGGGTGTTTCGGGGGCTGGCCTGTTCCTTGTGTTGTGTCAGAGTTTGGTGCAGTCTCACTGCTGAATCCGTGTCCCGGGGGAGGTAGGGGGGCTGCACAGTGGTCTCCCGCATCTGTGCAGCCAGTGGACTGTGCTCCCCAATGCCATGCGGGAGCCTCCACATTTATTTGACAAATACAAATTTGCAGATTTTTTGCAGAATTTTAAAATATTGTGCGCAGAATTTTAAAATATTGTGCATAGAATTTTTATTTTTTGGTGCAGAATAATTTTTTGGCACAGAATGCTCTCAGGAGTAATTAATAGCATATGCTGGCATGATATTAACCATCACCAACCATTAACTTCTATCACCTATCGCCCCCACCCCATGATGTGCAGTTATTAATAATACACCCCAAGATGACAGAGTGAGAAATGTACTCTTAAGAATTAATTACAGCAGTCATAAGTCCAAACATGATAACAAGAGAGAATAAATCTTTCGTATCATAAGTGACAGATTCAGAACTTGTATCTGCAACCCCACTGAAATCCATAGATTAGCTTTTGAGGGAATCCAGAATGAACAAAGGAATTTTTAAAATGTCTTGATAGCTATTAAATTTCACTAGATCTGAATTTGGCCCTAAATGTAAAAGTAGAATTCTCAGTTATCTTCTCTGCATGCTCTGATGATCCAGCTTGTGACATTAATGAAGTCTGTGCAACTCAAAAGGCAATTTTTTTTGCAAGAATTTGATTAATTTTTTTTTTGTTTTTTGCCCAAAAGATTGTTGCTATACTGGAAATGCTACTGTTCTTCCAGAGATGCTGCTTTTGAGACTAATGTATTAGAATATTCGTGGCTGCTACTTTGGAAGTAAATAAGTTAGTTAAGAGATCTAACTTGCCCTAAAATCTTCTATCCAAGAGTTTCAATGCTCCTAAACTGAGCATCTTGGAATTTTTTTCAACAAATCATGTTGCAATATTTAGATAATTTTTAAAAGTAGTACTATACTTTTAGTTATGTTATCTTTCTGGAGCTTTCATTGGTTGTTACTGCTAGATGGCACAAATTATTGTTAAGGGAGAGGATTCTTTCTCTCTTCTTTGTTTTTCTTTTATTCAGGATAGCTCAGGTAGTCTTGGGTGGAAGAGAGTGCAGCAATACTTGTAAACTGGGAACACAGAATAAGCAGCTGTTTTTCCTCCAAACACGGCTATGGCATTTTCTTATTCCAGCCCTTTTTATATGCAAGACCTGGACAAACAACTACTTTTAGAGTCTATTCTTTAAGCAGAAAAGGGATCCCCCCACATCCCAAGAAATTAGTTGCTTTCTGCTGAATATAGCTGGTGGTCATTTCAAGAGTGGGCAGGAAATCCATGGTATCTGCTTTGATGCTTTTCTGTGTTTACAATTTACCGGTCCAGTATTCTGAAGCATTAATTGAAAGAAGTTCCATTTTTCTTGGTAACCAAATGCATCTCTCAAATTGGTTGATATCCGTGACTAATTTATACAGAACCAAATGTTGTGTGCTTGTATTTCAAGGGGTTTATTAAGCAGGCAACTTGATTCTCACTCTGAAATAGACTTTCGATGTGGGTTTTTCTGTCAAATAAGCTACTCATCTAATAGAAGTCAAAAAGTCACTGAAATTTCTTTCCCTGTCACAACATACAGTAAAATAAAGAACTCCTTGTGCTGGGAAAGAAAACATTATAGCAAAAAGATGATGTGTAATGTTTTTTGGCTACAAGTTAACCTTTTTAGTATTTTTTTTAAAAAAGTTCTAAATTATGACTTTTTCAATGTTTACTTCATATGTGTATTAATTATTATATTAAAATTGGGACAATAAGAGGGTGAAATATTTGCAAGAGTCAAAATGTAAGTGCTTTCCTGTGTTGTGATAGTCATGGCATTAGCCCCTACTATTAACTATAAAGTAAGGGTGAAACAAAAATGTCTAACCACATCCCAACAAAAAAGCATGAGCAAGAGGCAGAGAACCCTAGAACACTCCTAGTCAATCAGGCAGAGGGAGAAGAACTACTGGGATCAGTACTGTTGTATTTGCCGGCCTATCTGGACCTCTGGGCTGAGCAGGAGGTGGGCCACAAAGGATTGCACATTGCGAGTCTATTGTTACTCCCACTGATGGTAACCAGGCCTCAATTTTTTCCCTCTTTCATCTTGGTTTTGATTTTTGTGGAGCTGGAGGGAAGAGGGTAGGAAAAGGGTCATGGTGCCCTTTCGATTTTCCATAGTGGTTCATAAACCATTCTACAATTAAGTACAATAGAGGGTACAATTGTACATAAGTGTTTTTAACTTGGAGTTTTTAATGCTTTCAAAGCCCTGATCCAACAAGGTATATGAGCCCATGTGAAACTTTAAGCATATGTTTTAATACTTTGTTGGTTCAGGAAGAAAACAATTAGCATGTCTTCCCCCACCCCCTCTGTTTATAATAATGCACAAAAGCCTAAACAATTTACAGGGATGTCTTCTCTGGTATTCTCTAGCTTTGTTAGAAGATTGGCTAGAGGTCTCACAGCAGACTGTGAGCATTCTCAGATCTGAGAGTCATTGAATGTAGTATATTTATCAAACACATGTTTTCTTTCAACAGTTTAGTAATTTGACTTAAATAGTTATTAATAAACAAAGACAGTTTATTAAACATTTGTGAATATCTCCATCTGTCAGTGTCATGAAGTGGCTTACCTCTCTGGCATTGGTTGCAGATACTGTCTCAGTTTCCATCCCTGTAGGTAGGCAGTCTTTCCTACTCTGCTGTTTGTTTAGTTCAGGCCTCTGGCCAAACTGTTAAGAGCCATCCCTTCTAGAATAACAAAAGTTCAAACAAAACAGTCCTTTGCCTTTCTCCAAATACAGTTACTGCCCTATGTACCATGCAGTGCTCTCCCAATTCCACAAAGTCCTTTTTTCTTTGATTGAAGGGATCCAAAGTAAGCAAATACGCAGCCATCTGATTGGCTGTTCTGTCCTCAGGCTCTTTGCCAGGATTATGACTATCTCCCAGTCCCACCCTTTCTGTCTGGAAGTTCCAACCCTAGGAGCTACAAACAAGCTGATGCTCACTTTTTACATTTGTGCAAACTTTGCTTCAGTGCCCAGAGTTGCATCCTTCCCACACTTTTTGCAGCCTCTCTCTTTAGCCTCCACTCTGGTCCCTTTCCAGGATTCCTCCTACAGCCACTCCCCGGGTATTCTTTGCACATCCTACGCAGGCCCCAGTCACCACCTTACTGGAGAAGCCCACCAGTGGCTGATCTCTTCTCAGATCTCTGTTCCTTTCAGGGCTCTATTTTTCTTCTATACAGGTTCACAACACATCTGGCAAGACTGGCTTCCGGCTGTTAAATTTTATTAAAAGGAAGCTAAAATTTAAATGTTTTTTTTTTCCTATTTGTCTAAGCTAGGAATTGCTGTAGTTGCCACAGAATTGTTATGCAATCACCTAAGTGGTCTATGCCATCTGAGGCCTGGTCTACACTATGCGTTTAAACCAAATTTAGCAGCATTAAACCGATTTAACCCTGCACCCGTCCTCACAATGAGGCCCTTTATATGGATATAAAGGGCTCTTTAAATCGGTTTCTGTACTCCTCCCTGATGAGAGGAGTAGCGCTGAAATCAGTATTGCCATATTGGATTAGGGTTAATGTGGCTGCAAATCGACAGTATTGGCCTCCAGGCGGTATCCCACAGTGCACCATTGTGACCGCTCTGAAAGCAATCTGAACTCGATGCACTGGCCAGGTAGACAGGAAAAGCCCTGCGAACTTTTGAATTTCATTTTCTGTTTGCCCAGCGTGGAGCTCTGATCAGCACGGGTGGCGATGCAGTCCCAAATCCAAAAAGAGCTTCAGCATGGACCCTACGAGAGATACTGGATCTGATCGCTGTATAGGGAGACAAATCTGTTCTATCAGAGCTCCGTTACAGAAGACGAAATGCCAAAGCATTTGAAAAAAAATCTCCAGGCTATGAACAGAGTCCACAGCACAGTGCTGTGTGACAAACGTAACGGAAAGCCAAAGAATCAAATGGACACTCATGGAGGGAGGGAGGGGGTACTGAGGACTCCAGCTATCCCACAGTCCCCGCAGTCTCCGAAAAGCATTTGCATTCTTGGCTGAGCTCCCAATGCCTGTAGGGTCAAACACATTGTCAGGGGTGGTTCAGGGTATATCTTGTCAATTTACTCCCCCTCCCCCGTGAAAGAAAAGGGGGAAAAAATCGCTTCTTGACTTTTTTCAATGTCACTGTATGTCTACTGCATGCTGCTGGTAGACGCGGTGCTGTGGCACTGGACAGCAGCATCCTCTCCTCTCCCTTCCCTGGTGGCAGATGGTACAGTGCAGAATGACTGATGGCCGTCCTCATCATCATCCCATGAGTGCTCCTGGCTGGCCTCAGATGAGGTCGGCTGGGGGCACCTGGGTAAAAATAGGAATGACTCCTGGTCATTCCCGGCAGATGGTACAGAATGGCTGCTAACCGTCTTCATCATAGCAACTGGGGGCTGAGCTCCATCAGCCCCCGCCTTTTCATGTCTAAAGAAAAGATTCTGTACTGCCTGGACTATCATAGCAGCGGGATGCTGGGCTCCTCTCCCCTCCACCGTTTAATGTCCTGCCTGGACTATCCTAGCAGCTGGAGGATTTTATCTCACTAAAAGGTCAGTGTTTCTTATTCCTGCATTCTTTATTACTTCATCACACAAATGTGGGGACACTGCAATGGTAACCCAGGAGAGTTGGGAGAGGAGGGAAGCAATGGGTAGGGTTGTTGCAGGGTCACCCCATAGAATGGCATGCAGCTCATCATTTCTGCGGGATCTGACACGGAGCGGCTGTGCTCTCCGGTTCTCTGGTACTCTAGTACACTTGCCCCATATTCTAGGCAGAACTGACTCTATTTTTAGATAAAACATAAAGGAGGGAATGACTCGGGGAGTCATTCCCATTTTTGTCTTTGCGCCCCCGGCCGACCTCAGCGAAGGCCAGCCAGGAGCACCCATGACAGCAGCAGACAGTATAGAATGACTGATGAACCGTCATCTCATTGCCAATTTACACTGGCACAGCAGACGATACAGAATGACTGATAACCATCTCTGCTACCTTGCAAAGGCAAATGAATGCTGCTGTGTAGTGCTGCAGTACCGCCTCTGTCAGCGGCCTCCAGTACACATACGGTAACAGTGACAAAAGGCAAAATGGGCTCCATGGTTGCCATGCTATGGTGTCTGCCAGGGCAATCCAGGGAAAAAGGGCGCAAAATGATTGTCTGCCGTTGCTCTCATGGAGGAAGGAATGAATGACGACATTTACCCAGAATCACCCGTGATACTGTTTTTGCCCCATCATACATTGGGATCACAACCCAGAATTCCAATGGGCGAGGGAGACTGCGGGAACTATGGGATAGCTACGGGATAGCTACCCACAGTGCAACGCTCCAGAAATCGACGCTAGCCTTGGTACATGGACGCACACCGCCGAATTATTGTGCTTTGTGTGGCCACGTGCACTCGACTTTATACAATCTGTTTTACAAAACCCATTTATGTAAAATTGGAATAATCCCGTAGAGTAGACATACCTTGAGAGTTTAAGGCCAGAAGGGACCATTGTGATCATCTAGTCTGAGCTCTGCATGACTCAGTCTTCAAGTCCCATAGCTGTAGTGGAATTAGAGCATCTCTATTATGAAATTTCTGTACTCTATGTAGGTTCTTACCAACTGTGATCAAATCATCCTTTAACCCTTTTAAATAGACTGGGCCATGTCTCCACTACCACTTATGTCAGCAAAATTTATGTCGTTCAGGAGTGTGAAAAAACACCCCTCTGAGCAACATAAGTTTTGCCGGCATAAGCGGTAATGTGGACAGCACTATGTTGGTGGGAGAGCTTCTCCTGCTGACATAGCTACCGCTGCTTATTGAGGGAGGTTTAATTATGTTGACAGGAGAGCTCTCTCCCATCAGCATAGAGCAGCTACATGAGAGATTGTACAGCGGCACAGCTGCATCAGTACAGTTGTAGAACTTCAGCATAGACTCTCACTACAGTGACAGGAGGATTCTCCCATTGCTGTAATTAATCCAACTCTCCGAGAGGTAAGGAAGAATTCTTCCATCAACCTATTGCTGTCTACACCAGGGATTAGGTCAGCATAGCTATGTCCCTCAGGGATATGGAGATGTAGCTATGACAATGTAAGTTTTCAGTGAAGACTGGCTCTTAGGCATGTTTTCTAATGCTTTAATCATTCTTGTGACTCTTCTTTGTTCTCTTTCCAATTTATCAACATTGATCTTGAATTATGGACATCAGAAATGAACACAGTATTCTAGAAGCCGTCCCACCAGTGCCAAATATGGAGGTAATGTTACATCCCTACTATGTGATATATTTCTGTTTTATACTCCCAAGGATTTCACAGCCATTTTAGCCACAGCATTGCACTGGTTGGTCATGGCCAGCTGATTAGCCACCATGACCTCCAACACATTTGCAGAGTCAATGCTTCCCAGAATGGAGTCTCCCATCCTGTAAGTATGGCCTTTGTTCTTTGTTCCTAGATAATCTTATATTTGGCCGTATTGAAATGCATATTGTTTGCTTGCACCCAGTTTACCAAGTGATCCAGACTGCTCTGTATTGGTGACTTTCCCTCTTCATTATTTACTATTCCCCCCAGGCTTTGTGTCATCTGCAAATTTATCAGTAACAATTTCATTTTTTTCAGGTCACTGATTAAAATATTGAATAACATTGTGCCAAGAACTAATCCCTGTGCGGTCCCACTAGAACCTCCTCCTCAATGATTCCCCATTCACAATTACATTTTGATACCTATCAGATGCTTTTTCCACTTACCGTGTGCCATGTTGATTTTTTTTATTGTTCTCATTTCTAAATGAAAATGTCATGTGGTATCAAGTCAAATGCCCTAAGTCTAAGCATAGTCCATCAACAGGATTGCATATTCCATCAACTAAACCTATAAACTCATCAAAAATATATATCAAATTAGTTTAGATCTACTTTCCATAAACTCATGTTGATTGACATTAATTATTCTGATTTAATTCTTTATTAATTGATTCTCATATTGTTTGTTCCATTATTTTGCCGAGTATCCATTCAGGCTGACAGGCCTAAAATTACTTGGGTCATCCTGTGTACCCTTTTAAAATATTGGCATGACATGAGCTTTCTTCCAGTCTCCTGGAGCTTTGCCAATATTCCAAGACTTAAAAATCAACTTTAATGGTTCAATGTGCTCAGCCAGCTCTTTGAAAACTCTTGGATGCATGTTATTCAGACCTGCTGATTTAAAAATGTCTAATCTAATATTTAGATTAGATGGGTGGTTGCCCAAAAGACAATGTCAATTTTCATGTAGTTGAAATTATGGGAAAAAGTTTGAGAACACTTTTAAGGTGGTTAGAATAATCTGGCAATGTTTTTTCACAGGGAAGAGATGGAGGAATTAAATTATTCAGGTATGGAGTGGGATAACAGAGCAAAATCTCAAGGAGGAGAAAACTGGATATGGATTATCTTCTGATCTGGTGTGTTAAATAAACTGCATGGTCAAATACTACTGTAATGTTAGGCTGAAAGAGGGACACATATGATAAATAAGATGACGGGGGAAGAAACTGAGATCAAGTGATCCCAGTGTCTTTAGATGTGAACTATTCATTGGGATAAGAACTACAGGGAGCTACACAAAGGGTTTCTTCTTCTTTTCTTCAGGAAAAGTTTTTTTTTAAGGGAGTGAAAAACTAACCATTTTTTGGTGTGTTTGTTTTTGTTTTAAATTCTATAGTTCATGGGAAACCTCCTGCAAGCAAGTAAATATTTAGGAAACTATTTGAGAGGCTGAAATTGAAATTCATCCTGGTTAAGTCTGAAAAGGTGAAAGGGCAACAAAGATCAATGTTGTTAAATTGGGGGATACTTTATACTAAGCAGAAAGCTTTTAGAAAGTATAAACATAAACATTCTGTTAGAGGATTAGGAAGTCAGTATTTAAAACAAAACAAAAAACCTGCAATCACAAGCAAAGAAAAATAGTAAATGTCTAAGCTATGCAGATAACTTTTCAGCTCATGATAAAGAAGTTGCAAATACTGTATTTTCAGTAGACAGAAAGCAAAAAATTCTGTCACGGACCCATTGTTTGAAAAACAAACAACTCACTTCACTTTAATGTAGAATTTTCTTCCAGACCTCCCAATGCATTTGTTATTGTTTGTTCAGTTAATTTGTAAGCACCACAGGACAGGGCCCATATGCTGTTGTGTATCTTATACAATGTCAAGCACACTGTCAATTCTTAACTATTAATAAATATGTATATATTTTTAAAATGTATGTTATACCATAATGCCCTTGATTAGTGCAGGACTTGAACATCAGAACTTTTGGGAACTATGGCAGCTCTGCCATGTAGTCAGTGTGAACTTGGGCAACCTACTAAAGCCCACATTTTCACAAGTGACTTGGTTCTGTGTTGGTAACATAATTAAGTGATATGCTTCACATCTTCTTTCAGTGTTTTTTAGTATTCTACCATACAATCTTAGTCTTACTATTTTATCTTCTTGGACCAAGTGTACTGGTCAAACGAGCAGCATGATTTAGTGCATCTTCAGACAGTGGGGAAGATTTTTGAACAGATCTTCACAATGGCATTTACATGAGTAAATTGAATAGATAAATGTCTAGCTGGTTTTTGTATGCAAAAACTGTTGTATGTGCAAACTATACAGTCACTATTTTAGAGGCTAGTTTTGAAAAATTGTGCCTGTATGTGTGTAGTCTGTATCTGGGGTAGCCTGGTATAATCCTGGATGAATCATTCAGAAATAAGAAACCCTGCTCAATCGTAACCAATCTGGGAAAACAAAACTATGTTCCAAGATCACTGTTAACTTTAATTTTTTCCAAAGATATCAAGATTTTTTATTGTTAGGTTGGACAGAATTTTCTCTTGTACATTTGCAGTTCAATTATGATTTTCCTTCTTCAAAATTTAAAACAAGTAGACAAAGAGCCGTGAATCGTAAAACAGTGGTTTAATGTATCATAGATCCATAATATCTTATTTGAGCTGAATTTTAAAATCAGCCATACACCTATTAGTTCAGCTTAAAACTGAACATCCTCAGACTTGCTGTAGTGATTATCTCTGAAAAGATGGGAGAGATTCCAGAAGACTGGAAAAAGTCAAATATAGAGCCAATCTATAAGAAAGGGAAATAAGGACAACCCAGGGAATTACAGACTTGCTTAGGTGGCATTGAAAACCTCCTGTTCTACTCCCTAGTTGAGAAGAAGTTTCTTAGTGCTGGACTTACCCTTTATGAATAGAGATACTCAGCCTTCTAACAAAAAAAAAAAAAAGTGACAATATGTAGCCCCTGTCTCTGGTATTTATTTTACAAAGTCATGACTTACTATCACTTTTGAAAAGTTAGCCACAAGTTTTGAAGTGTTTTTTATATTTTCCTTTGAAATGGATTCCCTTCCCATGCCTGCAGTTGAGTCATCCTGTAACTTCTTGTATTTGATTTATGTTCATGAATTGTTCCTTTGTGTCTGTCTCTTTCCAGATGATCTCAGTTCCCTAATTTCTTGGTTATCTTAAATAAGGGAAAAATAAATAAATAACCAACCTCCAAAGGTGTACTGAAGATGTAGTTCAACAAACAAAATGAGATGAAACAGTTGAATGCCAGGACAGGGCATAAACGCTATCCTGAATTTCTCAATTTGGACCCCAGATTTTGGGACAAACCAAACTAATAACTGATTTGGAACTGCTGGTCCAAATCCTGCTTTTAGTTACATCAGTGCAATCTCACTGAAGTTAATGTGGGTGTGGTAGTGTAACTAAAAATAGAATTTGCCCAGAGTACCCACTCGAAACCAGAATAGTTATGTGAACAGTGAAGCGGTTTTTGATCCTTACAAATGAAGCAAATTGGTGATGCTTATATCTGGGGGAGTTATCTGGTATGTCACAGGGAACCATAATGAAGAGAAATTTGGACAAGGAGTGGAAGGAGGACAGGAGTGGAAACAAAGAGGATCCTGGGAATTATAAACCAATCAGCCTAACTTCAGTACCTGGGAAGATGCTGGAACAAGCTATTAAACAAGCAATTTATAAGAACCTAGAGGAACAGTCAACATGGGTTTGTCAAGAACAAATCATGTCAAACCGACCTAATTTACTAACTTAGTGGAGAGGGAGAAGCAGTAGACGTAATGTGTCTGGGCTTTTAGACTGTTGACGCAAACCAACATAACATTTGCATAAGCAAATTTGGGAAATGTGGTCTAGATAAAATTACTATAAGGTGGGTGCAAAACTGGTTGAAAAACTGTAGTCAAAGAGTAGTTATCAATGTGTCACTTTCAAACTGGAAGATCATAATTAGTGGGGTTCTGCAGGGGTTTGTCTTGCATCTGGTACTATTCAGTATTTTCATTAGTGACTTGGTGTAGTGAGGTGGTGTGGCACCCCGCTGCCCCGCAGGAGGTTGAGCCCATCCGGATGCTGGAGTGGGCAGAGTTAGGGAGCTCTGATCCCACCCCTCAGAGGGTCAGGCAGCGACCCAGAAGTATAAATGCTTGCCCTCAGAGCTCAATAAGGGCCCAGCCGCTGGAGAGACCAGATGCCTCCAGTCTAGCCTGTGACTGGGAAACCCCCATGGCCCAAGCTACAGGCCAGGACTGACCTGACTTGCCCTGCGCTCACTACCCGGAGGAGTTGCCAGACCTGCCCTGTGCTCGCTACCTGGAGGAGTTGCCATCCTGCTGATTGCACACTGCCCCGAAGAACAATGTGCTGGATCCCCCAGAGGACAACCCCCTGACCCAGGTACTACCCGAGGGGGAGTCTGGAAGTAGCCTGGGGGCAGCCGACCATAGTCTAGCTGCAGCACTACCAGAACCTATGTTGGTGTGTTGCAGCCAGGATCCCCACTGATGCAGCAGTGGGTCTTCTGCCGCTGCTATGGTCCTGGGCTGGGACACAGTGGAGTGGGAGGGCCTGTGTCCCCCCTGCCACCCAACTCGTGGGTGGCCGTCTCCCCCTCTCCCAGGCCTGTGGAGGCTTGGGCCTACTGTCATTGCTCAGCTTTGCCTGAACTCTGGACTCATTACTGTTTGTACTATCACTGCTCAGCCCTGCCTCAGGGCCTGAGCCCCTGACTCTGTACTGCCGCGCGCTGACCTAGGGCCTGGGCCTATTTCTATTGTACTGTGGTTTCTCAGCCCTGCCTGAGGGCCTGAGCACTGGACTCCTTGTTGCCCTGCCGTGACCCAGGGCCTGGTCTTACACTGTTTGTTCCAGTACTGCAAGGGCTGCTGAGGAAGACCTCCGCAGCCAGACTAATCCCCCAAACATCAACGGCATGTAGGGAACTGGTGTGGCTCCCTGCTGCCCCGGAGGGGGTCGAGCCCCCTTATATACTTGGATAATGGATTGGAGCGTATGCTTATGAAATTTGCAGATGACATTGAGCTGGGAGGGGTGGCTAGCATTTTGAAGGATAGGATTGGGATTCAAAATGACCTTGAAAAACTGAAGAATTTGTCTGAAATCAGCAAGATGAAATTCAATAAACACAAGAGCAGAGGAAGGGAAAAAATCAAATGCACAACTGCAAAATGAGGGAATAATTGGCAGGGAATAGTACTGCTGAAAAGAATCAGGAGGTTATAGTGAATCACAAATTGAATGCGAGTCAAAAGTATGGTGCAGTTGTGGAACCAGCTAATAGGAGACATAGCATGTAAGACACAGGAGATAATTGTTCCACTCTACTTGGCACTGGGTGATGCCTCAGCTGGAATATTGTGTCCAGTTTTGCATGCCACACTTTAAGAAAGATGTGGACAAACTGGAGAAAGTCCAGAGAAGAGCTACAAAAATGATAAAAGGTTTAGAAAACCTGGCCTATCAGGAAAGATTAAAAAAAACTGGATACGTTTAGTCTCGAGAAAAGAGTGACGGGGGACCTGATAAGTCTTCAGATATGTTAAGGGCTGTTATAAAGAGAATGGTCATCAATGTTCTCCTAGGACAAGAAGTAATGGGCTTAATCTGCAGCAGCAAGATATAGGTTAGATATTATAGTTGGAAAGTCTTTCCTAAGAATATTTAAGTACTGGAATAGGGATGTTGTGGAGTCTCTGCCACTAGAAGTTTTAATAACACGTTAGACAGACACGTGTTAGGGATGGTCTAGGCCCTGCCTTAGCTTGGTGGTGTGGTGGTATGTGGGTATGGACTAGATGACCTTGTGGTCTGTTGCTGCCGTACGTTTCTATGATTTTATGAAAACAAATGTCTATATCTCAAATGTTGCCATGAAATAAAATTGTTGTCCTGTGGATCGTTCTAATTTTAATGTTAAATGAACAGAGGTAACCACACACAGATTTTTCTGTCACTACTGGGGATGAATGCTGTAGGAGTTATAATTAATGGAAAATAATTAACTTACTAATTGTGTTGTGTGATATGGAAGCAATTTAAACCTTAAATTGCTGCTATTTTTTCCACTACAGAGTTGGAAGGTACATATTGTAATCCCATAAGATGCGCATTTATCTGTGTGTTTTTGCAATTTAAACTTAGTGCCCAATCTTGCACATTTGGGTTAGTTGCCTCTCTTGCTACGTGGTCTCTTCTAGCTCTTGTCATGTGAGTTATATAGTCTTGGAGCCTTACAATTGCACCTGAAGGGAGGGACTGTCTTCTTTTTATTGGGTACTCATGTTGTTAAATGTAGTTCATCCTGCTAGGGAGACTTTCAAGGCATTGAGATGTATAACTTTAATCACCTTTCCTTTCACCTCTGAATTTGGTCCGTAGTGGATAGTTCTGTTTTATCCAGGGCTGGCTCCAGGCACCAGCATTCCAAGCTGGAGCTTGGGGCAGCATTCTGCAAGGGATGGCAGTCCCTGTTGTTTTGCCCCCAAGCAGTGTGCCAAATTGCCACTGTGGAGGGCGGGGGCAGTCCGTGTGCCCTTAGGGCGGCAGGCGTGTTTCTGTGGTGAGGGCAATTCGGCGGTAGCTTCTATGTTTAGCTGTCTAGGGTGACTTCAGCTAAACATAGAAGCTGCTGCCGAATTGCCGCGGCCGCGGAAATGCATCTGCGGCACCTAAGGGCACATGGACTGACCCTGCCGCCCGCAGCAGCAATTCGGTGCTCTGCTTGGGGCGGCGAAAACTGTAGAGCCGGTCCTGGTTTTATCATCACTCAGGTCATCTTCTTGCTCTTTTCCATGTCAGGTTCTATCAATGAAATACACAGGCTTTCTGCTATGGTAATGTAGGTTGGTTAGCAGCATCCATGGCTCTATAGCAAGTGCATCTTTAGCTCAATATATTGGGCTAAATTCAGACCTGTTTAAAGTGGCTGAAGCTCTATTATGGCCAACAGAATTACTCCTGCTTCCAACAGATTTGAATTTTGGTTCATTTGGGCAGTGCTTTGCCTTCAGGTGGGGCTTGTGTCCGTGACCTGCTGCAGAACAGCATAGAGTAATTCTCTGACTGGTTCTTGCTAACCAGTAAACACAGAGTTAACTTTTCAGAAAACAGCCTTCTTTTGTTGTTATTTTTCCTGTTTTTCCTGTTTTTTTCCTTAATTAGCATAGTATTGGAGGAGGATTACAGGATTATATGTATTAATTCACACACATTTGTTGTTTGCTCTATATACTTTACAAGATATCCTACTTAAACTGGGTAGCTTATTTATAATGTCCAGGGACCGCCCGAAGGCATGCTTGGATTTTCCAAGCAAGGCATTGTGAATGCAGTGTTCAGAAAAGGAAAAATGCTCCTGCAAGGCCTGCTTTTTTTTCCAGAGAATTAAGTTGTATAAGACAGCACCACTGTAGGTTAGGGAAGTTCAGCTGGAATTATGTTTTTTTATGTCTGCACAGAATATTAACGCTTCCTCTGATGTGGTATGTATATGCATCAAGCAAAAGGGTTGGAATTTCTTATGGAGAAGTGTCTTAGAGCCTAAGCTGCATAGATAGAAATGGTGCCCTTGGGTCAGAGCTGATTGTGTTGAGGCACTGTACCTGTGGAGGCCAGGTGCAGACAGGCTGCTTCCATGGGTTCTGGGAGAAGTATGCTCACCAGCACCCTCTACAATCCATTTGGAAAAGTGTAGCATGTACTACCCTTGTGCCCTACAGCCTAGTCCTAGCAGTAGCTGGTGTGGAGCATGAGGAGGAGTCATGTGACTATGACTAGCACTTGGACTGCTCTCCTTCCTGCCCCCACCTTTCTCTGTGATATGGAAGCACAGACTGACAAATTATGGTTGCTTCCTGCATGGGAGCCCTGCAGGGAATATGATTCCTCAGAGCATCTGTACTCAATCCTGCGAACCCTCAGAACATAGCACTCCCATTGACTTCTGTGGGAGTTCCATACACAAGGGCGTGCCAGATCAAGCCCAGAATTTTGCCCAAAGCATATAAAAATCAGGATGCTGCAATATTTTTGTAAACATAATTTTCCACGTCTTCTGTTTATTTTTACATTCAGTTTAGGAAATGGGTGGCTATGTGGGATTTCCCATGAACTTCAGCATGAAGCTCAGATTTTTCAGAGACTTTCAGTAGCACAAAGAGGCATGACTTTTTCATAATTTGATTGACTGTGTTGATTACAGCTGGGACCTTAGCTCCTGCCCAGCAGCTTCACTGTTTGTGATTGTAGGAGCCAGGCTAGTTAACTCCCTTGCAGGATGTCCCTTCATTTTACATCTTCATTTTTATTTTGTTATGATTTATTGCCTTTTCATTTAAAGTGAAATGGGTCTGTTTGAGTAGAGAGCAAGTTTTAATGACACTGTAAATGCATCCCCCGGTGTGTTAACTGGAGTTGGCACTCCCTTCCTTCCCATAAATAGAGGCCATTTTATAAATGGAAACCCTATTGCTTACTGGTTAAACAGTGTCTTTCAAAACCACTGCTTTTAACAGGTTTACTTGGACTAAGTGTTTCTAGAAATCTGTTCTAAGTGCTTTTCTTTAAATCTTTTATAGAGTTTTCAAATCTTAATTTCTCTGGTTCAAGTGGGAATAGGGTGGCATTTTAGCCCCAAAACATAACACATTTATTGTCATTGATTAATTATGAAAGAAATTCCTTCACTTTCCAATCACCATGTCAGACCTACTGGTCAGTGTATCTCTGTGCTAAGAGCTTATCATTATCATGTTCATAAACTAACTATAGCACTGAAAGAAGTATGCCACAATATGAATGTCCATAATAAAAGTGGGCTGGAGAAAACATTCATTCATAAAACTTTTTATACTAATGTGAATTCTTTGTGTTTCTTTAACCTTGAAGTGAATGGATTGCAGCTGAAATTCCTAGCTTATTTCAGAGTTCTCAAGGGGCCTAAAAGTTAGCATGTGTTTTGTGTTAAACTTTCACGAAAGTATGTGCCCCATAAAATTAGGCTTTAAGACAGCTAGTGACAAAACAAAACAAAAACAAAACAGAAAAACCCTACACATAAGAAAGAAAATCTGAGCGAGGAAATTAGGAAAATAAGGGGAAGAGATTGTTGGATATATGGTATCAAGTATCCCGAGCCACAAGAATTTTAATTACCATAAAATATAAAGACTTCTTAGTTGAAGAGTATGTAACAGGAGGTTTATTTAGTTATGCTTACCTTGGGTAGCATAGCAGTTAAAATTTCCTGTATTTCTTCTTCCCCTTTTTCCAGTTAGCTGGGGTGGGGTTGCCAGATCAGGCTTGCCAGTCCAATGCTTGCTCCATATCCATACCTTCCTCCTGTATGCAGTCTATCCACCATTTTTTGGGGGGCGGGATCTGTCCTCCTGTTCTTTGCCCACAAACTCCAGTCTCAAATGCCTCCTTTCATACATGCCCATACCATCTCAGCCTCCTATCTTGCAGCTTCTCTCAGATACCACAGACCTTGGTCTCACTCTTGATGACATCATTTTGCATGTGGTGTACCAAAACACCCCTCTCACTGCCTTCATACATTTCATTCCAATGTCTTTAAGTCTTTGCAACTGCCTCTCTTTGGTTGCCTATGTCTCTGATCCCTGCAGAAGAGCTGGTCCAGGGATGTTGGTTGCCTAGTAACCTTGCAGGTTCAAGTCCTGCTGATCCCTACATCACGGACTTAATGCAAGACATGAGTGAAACTGGATTGGGGTTTTTAGAGGTCTCTCCTTCCCCTAAGGAACTAGCAGTGCAAAGCTAACCCTGCTTGAAATATGGAATCAGGAATTTGCAAGCACCTATTTTTGTTGTTTATACATTAAGCGAATTAAGCAGTAATATTTTGAACATAGTTTTACAGTACATCTAAAAAGAGGATCAGGCATATGTAGCTTGAGGAGTTACACCAGGCTTGAATGGGCTGGAGATTTTGCACACATGGAAAAGGATGTTTTCCATTTAGCTTTCCTCGGCTTCAGCCTCTATTCCTTGTTACCAGTTGTATTAGAAAAGGACAAATGTAATGGTGTTGGGAACCAGTTAATTTTTTTCTGATTGAATTCACCAGTTAATTCTCTTAATCGGATTTCCTTATTCTTTTTCCTGAATAGATAAATTTTGAGTTACAACTATCTTACCTGCCTTCAGTTTCTTAGCCATTAAAAAAAAAAAAAGTCTGCATTTACTATGCCATAGTATTGAACTTGTTTGTAGTATTTTGGGGGTATTTCCTATTTCTATGCCACAGCCTTTGCATTAATGGGTGAATTTTATCCTCAGGGGGGATAAAAGGGGAAGAGGTCTCAGTATATAAAAGGTACTTCTGATGGTAACAGAAGATACCGCCATCTAAACATGAAATCACACTGAAGTTTATATATCCCTGGGGATAAAATTCACCCATTAATGCAAAGGCTGTAGCATAGGAATAGGAAATACCCCCAAAATACTACAAACAGGTTCAATACTATGGCATAGTAAATGCAGACTTTTTTTTTTTTAAATGGCTAAGGAACTGAAGGCAGGTAAGATAGTAAGTGACTGTCTGCAGTGTGTGTGTTTGTGTTTGGGGGTTACTTGCTGTGTGCTGAGCTTGTGTTTGTCAGTCTGTTTGGTTGTTGTGGTGGTTTGTTTGTTTGAAGGACTGTGTGCTGTAGCTGGCAGTTGGGGGCTGAGCTCCCAAGGAAGGTTTGAAAGCTAGAAGCCTCTGGTAATTGGCTGAGCCTTAACCAGTGGGTGGGGCATTCACTCAGGCCAGGGCTTTATAAAGCTGCGCACAAGTGACCAGGGAGCTTAGCGAACAGGAGCTGCTAACAGGGAGTTTGGAAGGGGAGTAGGAAGGGAGTGGGGGTCCCTTGTCGGTCTCATCTGTGACCCATTGGTCCCCTGAACCTATAAACCAAGCCACACCCAAAACCTTTCTGTTTAAAGCAGAGCAGAGTGGACAGGGAGCTGCAGATGGGAATTTGAGAGAGTTTGACAGAGGGAGGCTTACGATGGTTAGGAGGACCCACAACACCTGTGGCAGCACTGCTTCTGTCTCCTCCACCTGTGCCTGTAGCCAGACAGAGCACCAAAGCATGGATGGTTTTACCCAGATTCTGGTGTGGGTTTGCAAAGACTGTAACTTGCAATTTCCACTTACTGATATCCAGGCTGGGAGTGGCATCCAATGTGAAAGGTGCCTACTGGTGGAATCTCTCAGGCAGCAGGTGGGAGAGCTACAGGAGGAAGTGGCTAGGCTGAGGAACATCCGTATCCATGAGCAATTCCTGGACAGTATCCATGTGGAGACAGCTGACATAGCTGTCCCAGTTCACAGGACTACTGACACACCAGTGGAGGAGGAGATGGCTCAGGGTGGACACTGGCAGCTGGTTACTTCTGGCAGCAGGCAGTGCTCCACCCATGCTGCGAACCCTCCTGCTGTGGTAATAGATAGCCGTTATGCTCTTCTTGATATAGGAGAGAAGGAATCACCCCCAACAGTTAAAGAGGGGAAGCCTCGTACCCCTAAGGCTGGGAGGTCTGCTGCCACCACTGATAATAAGAAACATAGGGTAGTAGTGGTTGGAGACTCTCTGCTGAGGGGGACAGAGACACCCATCTGTCGCCCTGACCGTTCATCCCGAGAGGTATGCTGCCTGCCAGGAGCCCGTATCCGAGATGTTACAGAGGCATTGTCGAGGATTATCCGGCCTTCTGACTACTACCCCATGCTACTCATCCATGTGGGCACAAATGATACTGTGAGGTGTGACACTGAGCAGATCAAGAGTGACTACAGGGCTCTGGGAGTACGTACGGGTTAAGGAGT
Organism: Gopherus flavomarginatus; assembly: GCF_025201925.1. Classification (NCBI taxonomy): domain Eukaryota; kingdom Metazoa; phylum Chordata; order Testudines; family Testudinidae; genus Gopherus; species Gopherus flavomarginatus. The sequence continues at coordinate 207,858,817 of NC_066618.1, forward strand.
TTGGAGCGCAGGTGGTATTCTCTTCGATTCTTCCTGTCGAAGGTAGGGGCCTGGGCAGAGACAGATGCATCGTGGAGATGAATGCCTGGCTGCGAGGATGGTATCGCCAGGAGGGCTTTGGCTTCCTTGACCACGGGATGCTATTCGAGGAAGGACTGCTAGGCAGAGATGGCGTTCACCTTTCGAGGAGGGGAAAGGCCTTATTTGCGCACAGACTGGCTAACCTAGTAAGGAGGGCTTTAAACTAGGTTCGACGGGGACAGGTGAGCAAACCCCACAGGTAAGTGGGGAACAAAACCTGGGAGATGGGTCGGAAACAGGAGGGAGCGTGGGCTATAATGGCAGAGAGAAAGGAGGGTCAGGGCAAAGCTGGGAGGCAGGATCAAACCAGTATCTTAGATGCCTATATACAAATGCAAGAAGTATGGGTAATAAGCAGGAAGAACTGGAAGTGCTAATAAATAAATACAACTATGACATTGTTGGCATTACTGAAACTTGGTGGGATAATACACACTGGAATGTTGGTGTGGATGGGTATAGTTTGCTCAGGAAGGATAGACAGGGGAAAAAGGGAAGAGGTGTTGCCTTATATATTAAAAATGTACACACTTGGACTGACATGGAGATGGACATAGGAGATGGAAGTGTTGAGAGTCTCTGGGTTAGGCTAAAAGGGGTAAAAAACACGGGTGATGTCATCCTGGGAGTTTACTACAGGCCACCTAATCAGGTGGAAGAGGTGGATGAGGCTTTTTTCAAACAACTAACAAAATCATCCAAAGCCCAAGATTTGGTGGTGATGGGGGACTTCAACTATCCAGATATATGTTGGGAAAATAACACCGCGGTGCACAGACTATCCAATAAGTTCCTGGACTGCATTGCAGACAACTTTTTATTTCAGAAAGTTGAAAAAGCTGCTAGGGGGGAAGCTGTTCTAGACTTGATTTTAACAAATAGGGAGGAACTCGTTGAGAATTTGGAAGTAGAAGGAAGCTTGGGTGAAAGTGATCATGAAATCATAGAGTTTGCAATTCTAAGGAAGGGTAGAAGGGAGTATAGCAAAATAGAGACAATGGATTTCAGGAAGGCGGATTTTGGTAAGCTCAGGGAGCTGATAGGTAAGGTCCCATGGGAATCAAGACTGAGGGGAAAAACAACTGAGGAGAGTTGGCAGTTTTTCAAAGGGACACTATTAAGGGCCCAAAAGCAAGCTATTCCGATGGTTAGGAAAGATAGAAAATGTGGCAAAAGACCACCATGGCTTAACCACGAGATCTTGCGTGACCTACAAAATAAAAAGGCGTCATATAAAAAATGGAAACTAGGTCAGATTACAAAGGACGAATATAGGCAAATAACACAGGAATGCAGAGGCAAGATTAGAAAGGCAAAGGCACAAAATGAGCTCAAACTAGCTATGGGAATAAAGAGAAACAAGAAGACTTTTTATCAATACATAAGAAGCAAGAGGAAGACCAAGGACAGAGTAGGCCCACTGCTCAGTGAGGAGGGGGAAACAGAAACGGGAGACTTGGAAATGGCAGAGATGCTTAATGACTTCTTTGTTTCGGTCTTCACTGAGAAGTCTGAAGGAATGTCCAATATAGTGAATGCTTACGGGAAGAGGGTAGGTTTAGAAGATAAAATAAAAAAAGAGCAAGTAAAAAATCACTTAGAAAAGTTAGATGCCTGCAAGTCACCAGGGCCTGATGAAATGCATCCTAGAATACTCAAGGAGTTAATAGAGGAGGTATCTGAGCCTCTAGCTATTATCTCTGGGAAATCATGGGAGACGGGGGAGATTCCATGGGAAATCATGGGAGACGGGGGAGATTCCAGAAGACTGGAAAAGGGCAAATATAGTGCCCATCTATAAAAAGGGAAATAAAAACAACCCAGGAAACTACAGACCAGTTAGTTTAACTTCTGTGCCAGGGAAGATAATGGAGCAAGTAATTAAAGAAATCATCTGCAAACACTTGGAAGGTGGTAAGGTGATAGGGAATAGCCAGCATGGATTTGTAAAGAACAAATCATGTCAAACTAATCTGATAGCATTCTTTGATAACGAGCCTTGTGGATAAGGGAGAAGCGGTGGATGTGATATACCTAGACTTTAGTAAGGCATTTGATACGGTCTCGCATGATATTCTTATAGATAAACTAGGAAAGTACAATTTAGATGGGGCTACTATAAGGTGAGTGCATAACTGGCTGGATAACCGTACTCAGAGAGTAGTTATTAATGGCTCCCAATCCTACTGGAAAGGTATAACAAGTGGTGTTCCGCAGGGGTCTGTTTTGGGACCGGCTCTGTTCAATATCTTCATCAACGATTTAGATGTTGGCATAGAAAGTACGCTTATTAAGTTTGCGGACGATACCAAACTGGGAGGGATTGCAACTGCTTTGGAGGACAGGGTCAAAATTCAAAATGATCTGGACAAATTGGAGAAATGGTCTGAGGTAAACAGGATGAAGTTCAATAAAGATAAATGCAAAGTGCTCCACTTAGGAAGGAACAATCAGTTTCACACATACAGAATGGGAAGAGACTGTCTAGGAAGGAGTATGACAGAAAGAGATCTAGGGGTCATAGTGGACCAAAAGCTTAATATGAGTCAACAGTGTGATACTGTTGCAAAAAAAGCAAACGTGATTCTGGGATGCATTAACAGGTGTGTTGTAAACAAGACACGAGAAGTCATTCTTCCGCTTTACTCTGCGCTGGTTAGGCCTCAACTGGAGTATTGTGTCCAGTTCTGGGCACCGCATTTCAAGAAAGATGTGGAGAAATTGGAGAGGGTCCAGAGAAGAGCAACAAGAATGATTAAAGGTCTTGAGAACATGACCTATGAAGGAAGGCTGAAGGAATTGGGTTTGTTTTGTTTGGAAAAGAGAAGACTGAGAGGGGACATGATAGCAGTTTTCAGGTATCTAAAAGGGTGTCATCAGGAGGAGGGAGAAAACTTCTTCACCTTAGCCTCCAATGGTAGAACAAGAAGCAATGGGCTTAAACTGCAGCAAGGGAGATTTAGGTTGGACATTAGGAAAAAGTTCCTAACTGTCAGGGTAGTTGAACACTGGAATAGATTGCCGAGGGAAGTTGTGGAATCTCCATCTCTGGAGTTATCTAAGAGTAGGTTAGATAAATGTCTTTTAGGGATGGTCTAGACAGTATTTGGTCCTGCCATGAGGGCAGGGGACTGGACTCGATGACCTCTTGAGGTCCCTTCCAGTCCTAGAGTCTATGAGTTGTAACTCAAAATTTATATATATATAAGAAATTCAAAACTGACTGTAATGCAGCAGCTTCACCTATCACTGGTGAAATATTGGTTTAACTACCTTTTGTATTTATTTCACACTCATTAGGTTTTTGGAAGTGTGACCAGGGCAATCACATTCTAGGCATCATTTAGGAATGTGCCACATCTTGGAAATATGAACTAGCTAAGACTTATATCATCTAGCTAGAAACAGATCTACATGTTCTCAAACAATGATGAATACATTCACATCTTGGAATGTTGTTACTGCAGTTATAGCAGATAAAGTGGCAACAAAATAAAGAAGAGGAAACATATTCTCTAGGGGAACAATGGAAAGCTTTATGAATCTGCTGTTGCTTTATAGCAGGTAGACATTTTGTGGGATATAGTCCAAGAGTTATCAGTGTGCCTGAGCACTATCAGTGTACAGCATATTCATCACAATTAACTACAAAAGACAGATTTAAAGAAGCCACACCAAAGACTTCTCCCTCATAACTGCAAAGTTAACCTCTTCCTGTCATCCTTCCAAACACTGGCCAATGGAAAGTTTACATGCAAATTGGGCCTAAACTGAAAATGTGCTTGAGTTACATTTAAAGCATAGATGGGCCTGAGCTGTGAAGATGAAGATCAGATCTTCTTTAAGTCTACGGATACTCTGAATTGGAGCTTTTGTTATTGTGCACGTACGTGGATCATCTAGATTCATAGGCAGTGCATGAAGGAACTGCCTCTCAGATGAAACATTGTCTTCTGATCATTGCCAAGCACAGACTTGCAACAAAGACTTGTTGATCTAAATCATACTGTTTTATACAAACTTCACAGTTTGTATTCACATGTATTCACATTTGAATGACATTTCTAATGTGTTTTAACTAAAGCAAACTAATTGTAATTCTAATTCATTTAGCAGCTGCTAATATTAATTTGGATTAATTAACAAAATTGTAAGAATATTAATTTAATTAGAATAAGAGAATCATAGAAATGTAGGGCTGGAAGGGACCTCATGAGGTCATTAAGTCCAGAGCCTTGTGTTTAGGCAGGACCAAGTATACCTAGGCCATCCCTGACAGGTGTTTGTCTAACCTATTCGTAAAACTTCCAATGACAGGGATTCCACAACCTCCTTTGGAAGCCTATTGCAGAGCTTAACTACCATTATAGTTAGAAAGCTTTTCCAAATCTCTAGCCTAAAGCTCCCTTTGCTGCATGTTAAGCTGTTTATTTCTTTTCCTATCTTCAGTGGACATAGAAAATAATTAATCACTGTCCCTTTAACAGCCCTTAACATATTTGAAGACTGACGTTCCCCCTCAGTCATCTTTTCTCAAGACTAAACACACTCATTTTTAAGCCATTCTGCATAGGTCACGTTTTCTAAATCTTTTATCATTTTTGTAGCTCTCCTCTGTGCTCCTTTCAATTTGTCCGTATCTTGAGAGCTAATCAACTGACATCACTTTATGCATCAGGGCATTTTGTAGAATCAAGCAGATGAGTTCCCATCTTACTTTCTATAACTTTGTTTTATGACTGCTCATTTTAAAGTTGTTCCATAGTAAATCTCAGATTACTGTTAAACTGACCAATACTTTGAAAACTCTTATTGTTCCAAAACCATGGAAAGCCTGAGACTGCTGCCAATAGTCCTTAACATCTAAGTAAAAACTCAACTTCATTTGGGAAAAAAATGTTATTTAAACATGCATTTCATAAGACTCTAAAATGCCCCTCATTAAAAATTAAAAAATTATGAATATATGAATACAAAATATGTGCTTTAAAGTTTCCCATCCAGAAACCAAAAGAATAGATTTCTGCTTGGACAAAAGATTGGTAGAAAGCCAAAATGCATTTAAGCTGTGGTTTATCTTAAAGTATATTATTCAAAGTGTATCATCTGGAGAATTGTTCAAACTTAGATGAGGTACAGGTTATCATCACACTTGGACTTAGACTTTTAAAACTACCTTCCACTAAGTCCCAAAGTGTATAGTATTTCTGAATCTACCATCCATCACTTCATGTGAAATGCATCTTGGATATTTATGCAACTCTAAACAATCCTCCTCTGCATTTCCCAGTGAATATAATCTTTGTGTGTGTGTGTTTTTTTTATTGCTACCTCTTTAGGGCAGAGCCTGTTCTTATATTTATTATTGTATAACATTAGTACATTGTTGACACTAAACAAATAATAATTCACTCAGATGAAAATTACACTGTTTTGAGAGCTTTTGTCTGATTCCTTATAGGTCCAAGTAACAGGTATTTATCAAACACTCAATCTGTTAACAGAAAATCCAGTCGGCAAATATTGATTAAGTCCTCTATGGAAAATATACAATTACAGTTTTCCATGGATTTTTAATTCACAGTTTCGTTGACTTCAATGGACTGATGAGTGGTATACTTTGACCGCTTCTTCACATGCTGACTAATATTATTCCATTATTTCTTTGTGCTCCTGCCCCACTCCCCACCCTCTATTTGTTTGTATACTTTTATTTGCAACCCTTTGGAGTAGGAATAATTTCTTTTTGTATTTGTATAGTACCTAGCCTAATGGGGCCCCGATCAATGACTGGGACATCTAAGGACTACAGATTTCAGCGGTTTTAAACTGTGGGTTGGGACTTGCTTGGACTCAGGGCTGAAACTGAAGCCTGAATTCCACCCCTCCCTGGGGTGGTGGGGCTCAGACTGCCGCTGCCTCCCCACCACCTAAGTCATGTAGTAACTTTGTTGTCAGAAAGGGGTTGCGGTGCAATGAAGTTTGAGAACCCCAATGTAGCTTGTAGTGTTGTCATAACATTTCTTCCCAGATCTGGACCTTAATGTCCAAAATATGGGTGTTAGCATGAAAACCTCCAAGCTTAGTTACCAGTTTGGACCTGGTATTGCTGCCACCAGCTAGGAATTATACAGTGCCTAGCTCACTGTGGTCTCCCCAAAACCTTCCCTGGGGGACCCCCTGACTCAGATGCCTTGAGTCTACAACAAAGGGAAACAACTCCCTCCCCTTGTTTCCTTGTTACTTCCTCCCAGGCTCCCCTCCCTGGACGACCCTAGGAGATTCCCTGCTTCCAGTCCTGGAAACACAAGTACCGAGAGATCTAATCTCTCTTCCCCCTCACCCAGAGGGTATGCAAAGTCAGGCTTAGTAAATCTAACACAAAGAGATTTTCCCCCTGACTTCTTCCTTCCACCAATTCCCTGGTGAGCTGCAGACTCAATTCCCTGGAGTCCCCACTAAAGAAAAACTCCAACAGGTCTTAAAAAGAAAGCTTTACATAAAAAAAATGAAAAAGGACATAAAAGGGTCTCTGTATCTAGATGACAATATACAGGGTCAATTGCTTAAAAGAAAAATGAATAAACAGCCTTATCCAAAAAGAATACAATTTAAAACATTCCAGCAACTACACACATGTAAATACAAAAGAAAACAATATAAACCTATTGTCTTACTATCCTTGTACTTACAACTTGGAAACAGAAGATTAGAAAGCCTGGAGATAGAAAAATCACTCTCATAGCCGAGAGGGTCACCGAACCAAGACAAAGAACAAAGAACTCTCACCCAAAACTTCCCTCCACCCAGATTTGAAAAAGTCTTGTTTCCTGATTGGTCCTCTGGTCAGGTGTTTGGTTCCCTGTGTTAACCCTTTACAGGTAAAAGAACATTAACCCTTAGCTATCTGTTTATGACAAGTGTAAAGTACACTCTCTGATTTTGCATAAAGAATATATGGAGTACTGTTGATCCTTTTAGAAACTAGGTATTCAGCGCTTGTGGTAGTTAAACTTACAATTGCAAGTGCGGTATTTCTTATTCTAAATATAGGTAATAACATAAATACCATGGTCAAGGTAAATACCATTGTGCAGTAAAAGTCTATGTTAGTAGTGATTTTTACCTGCGAGTATGCCTGCTATTCTAGGGGAACTTTATATATACACTTTTTAATAAATGGAAAAAATTTAAAAGGTTTATAGACTGCCAAGTAGGCTATCCAACAATATTTAACCATCAGAAAGCAACAGCATATTTATATAATACATTAACATGGTTTTTAATGTTAATTTATTTTAAAGCCACACTTCAATATACATAAGAAATGAAATATCCTAAGAAATTCTTCTGCAAAGAACAAGAATAATGATAGTTTACAGGAAAATCAGTACCACCCTGTCCATGTAGGGCTTGAATCTGCAAAGTGCTGAGCAGTCCACCTTGAACCAAGCCAAGAACATAAATATGTGCCTAACTTTAAACACCTGAATAGTCCCATTGAAGTCAATAGGGGACAGAGGAGATGGTAAGGGATTCACTGACTTCAATCAGGCCCTAATTCCTTTTACTTCCATGAGCTCCAGTGCCTATATAAACTATGGAGTTTCATGTGATGAGTTATTGTCCCACAGGCTGTGAGACAATAGATAATTTAGTGTCTGCCAGAGTTTTTGTAATAGAGCCTCCCCGCCATAGGAGCTGATATTCTAACTCAGATCTAACATGGTCTAGGCTGAGGGTTGGCACAAAGATTCTCAGTCCTTGAGTCTCTTTAATTTAACCAGATTTGAAATATCATATTGATAATTTTAAATTGAGTAAGGGGAGGTCAGGAAACTTTCTGCCTTTGGACCACCTTTATGCTGCTCTCATATGACTCATACGTGACTGCATTTTTAACATTTGTATTTGGGAAATGAGTCATCTGGTCCAATCAAATTTGATGCAGTCTTTTAAAAAAAATGTTACTCATCTATTGGAATAGTTCATATGTCAAAACTAAATGACAGAAGGATTTTTGGGATTGAACTTCCAATTCTGCAAGCTGCGCAGCACCTCCAAGAGGCACCAATATGTATTTTATATGGTGCAATGAGGGGAGATTGTTTTAAAGATGAACCATCATAAAACATGTACATAAGGCTGGAACAACTGGGTAGAGTTAAAGTATAGAAGTCTCTTGTATAGTTGCTATGTGCCACACTGGCAGGGCTGAGGTAAAAAGGAGTGAGAGGAACAGATTTACAAAACAGTTAAATATACAGTAAAACCTACCAAGAGTGACCACTCAAGGGAGTTAGCAAAAGTGGTTGCTTGTAAGAGGTGGTTTCTCTTCCAAGTACTGAATGGTATTGCCACCCTTCTGTGCTGCTGCTGGCAGCGCTGCTGCCTTCAGAGCTGGGCATCCAAGCAGCTGCTGTTCTCCAGCCACCCCTCTCTGAGTGGCAGCTGTTGGCCAGGTGCCCAGCTCTAAAGAGAGTAAGAAAACGTGATCACTGATCACAGATGATAGGTGGACACTCTTCAGTTTCTTTACAGTTAAATTATAGGGGGAAAAGTTCCATGGCCTCTGCAAGTGACAGGTCGTTTCTCTTCAGAGGTAGTTGCTAAGGGAGGTTTTACTATATCTGAAGGAAATTGTAATTGGTAAAGTTTTACTATTCAAAATCTGCCCTGATTTGACATTCCATTCTCATACCATGATGCCTTCTTTGCTTTAATTTGTTTCAAGGAGTTTATTCTTTGTGAAAGGTGCCAGACTGACAATACCACAGAAACAATAAAGACAGGCCAAAAGAAGTGCAGTCTTCCTAATGTCCCCCTTGTGAAAGTGCCTTAACCCTGATCTGGAAGCAGCACCTTTAAGGGTAATTCAATTTCCATATCCGTTCAGTCCTGGTCTATACTACAAACGTGTCAATATAGCTACAGCTCTCAGGGGTATGCAAAATTCACAACGTGTGTCAATATAACTATGGCTCTCAGGGGTATGCAAAATTCACACCCCTGAGCAATGTAGTAATAGTGACCCAACTCCTGCTGTGCACAGTGCTATGTCAACAGGAGGGCTTTTCTCATCGGCATAGCCACAGCCTCTCCTGGAGGTGGAGTTGCTGCTGTGTTGTAAGTGTAGACAAGTGCTCAGTCCTTGACCTTATGTCTCTGGGTGTGAATAAGATCTGACATCTCCTCCTTCGCTTTGATTTTCCTGGGTTTTGTTAGTTTGTCAAATCATCAGTTCTTTACACAGAGAGGCTGAAATCCTGGCAAAACTCCTGCTGACTTCATTATTTCACTCTCAGTGGTGGAAAGCAGAATATGGTACATTTAAAAATATATAATACACTTATCACTGAAAATCAACAGGTTGCTAGTCAGTTATTATGTAATTGGCAATGGAGTCATAGAGTATAAGGCCAGAGGGGACCACCAGGTCTTCTAGTCTTAACTCCTGCATATCACACACTAGACCCAACAACCAAAAGGAGACCAAAGTGTTACAGCTCACAGGAGATTAGACTGTGTGCCACAGGCAGAGAATAGGAAGGACTGAGGTGCACCAACACCCAGTGTGACAACAATGGCAGGGAAATGATTAAGTAAAATATACCCACATAATCCTGGCGAGTGACCTGTATCCACATGCTGCAAAGGAAGGAAAAGACCCCCAAGCTCACTGCCAATCTGACCTGGGGGAATATTCCTTCCCAAGCTGGTATGCGGTGTTTACTTAGACCCTGAGCATGTGAGCAAGAACCAGCCAGCCAATTACCTAGGGGAGAGAATGCTTGGTGCCACCTCAGAAGCCATCACCCACCCTGCTCAATGTCCCATGTTCAGTCCTGGCCATTCCTGATGCTTCAGAGGAAGGAGATCAACCCCATAACCCCCTAGAATGGCAGTGCTTAACTGGGGGTATGTGGCCCCCAGGAGATCCACGAGCCCTTTCAAGGGGGCTGCAGCCCCCAGCTGAAACCCGAAGCCCGAGCCCTAGCATCTCCCATGGAGCTGAAGCCAGGAGGTGTGGGGCTGAAGCCCCGAGCTCTGGTGCTCCCTATGTGGCAGAAGCCCTGAGCCCATGGGCAGAGTTGGGACATGGAGGACATTGCCCTCCCACTCCCCAGACTGCAGCGCAAGAGCACAGCAGTGCTGCGGGAAGCTCCACTCCTCCTCCCATCTCCTCTCCCTTCCCACTGGCCAGGTCGGAGGTGGGAAGCTGGAGCCGGGCAGTGCGGGGCAGCTGCTGCTCTGGCTGGTGCCATAAAGTAGGCAGCCACAGCATTCCCCTCCTTTCCCTATTGCTGCTCCACATTGAAGCTGCTCCTCAGCTCCCAGCCCCCTTTGCTCCTGCAGAGGCAACTCGTAAGAGCTGCCTGGGTGGGGAGAACTGGCTCTGTCGATGGCAAACCCCGCTGGGAACAGGGACCACAGGGGAGCTTTCCCAGTACTTAGCCCCAATACCCCTCTCTACAGTCTGAGCTACGCCCTCCCTGCCCCCTGAGTTACCCCCTGCCTGCGCACAGCCCTAGCTATGCCCCTCCCTGCATCCTGAACTACCTCTCTGCCTACACACAGCCCCTAGCCACCCCCTCCCTGTACCCACAGCCACCTCCTGTGTGCACGCAGCCCCAGCTACCCCATCCTTGCACACTGAACTACCCCTGTCTGAACCACAGCCACAGGTACCCCCTCCCTGCATCCTAAGCTGTTTTCAAACTTTTTGAGCTAAGCCCCCAGCCTTTGAGTTATAATTTGTGGTTGCACACTGCCTCCAACCCAGACAGGCTGGGTGGCTCCTGAGTGAATCAGGGGGTGAAGGTGGCACTCCCTCCCTAAACTCTGCCATGCAGACAGGGCTTGAGCCCTGCTGGTGCCTGCCCCCTGAAGTCAAACTACTCCTATGCCCAAGGTATATGCCTTGCCCTGAGGCCCACCACCCCCGCACTGGGCCCTGAAGTTTTTATAGCGTGTTGAGGAGCGTTTCAAAGAGAAAAAGATTGAGAACCCCTGTTGTAGATGGCTAGCAGCGTCTCCATCTTAAAGGCAACTATCAATGCAAGGTCTTGATATAAATGTCCAATTAGTGACAAGGTTTGCGGGGGGAGAAACAAGGTGAAATTAGTTTGACCATTGCAATGATGAAATTAATGATTCATGTGTATATAAAACAGATAGGAAGGGTCAGCTTTTCTTGTTAAATCTGAATCAAGTAAGGCCTAACATTAGTGCTTCTGTATATTGGTTTGACTGAGTCAAACTTTTACTTTTTCCTCGTGATAATGAAGTCAGCAAAATGATAACATGAAAATAGACATATTTTTCTAAAATGAAATGTTTCGATCATGCATGCATCTTCCTGTTTATTAACAGAGCCGTCTCTGAGCCATAAAATCCACTATGCATGTGAACAAAATACTCAGACAAAGTTACAAATTAACCTCTTGCTTCTATATAGACAGCCTTGGGTGAATAACAAGGTTAGCGCTCCAAAATGCAAACTTTACATAGCCATAAAACAAAAGGTACTATAGTTACAGACATATAAGGCAATTTAAACAATGCAAGAACAAATAGAGGATGGGTAATGAAAACAGCTTATGTGATTAGATCAGATTGAATGAATGTTGATAAGAATTATGGTGGCAGCAGACATGAACTTTGAAGGAAATTTTGTTAGACTAATACAATAAAAATATTTAACTACCAACTCTAAACTATTCTTCTAAGCCATTTTTGGGAAGACAGTCATACCACATTGCTGAACTGGAGCATGTACCCTACTTTTCATATTACTAGACATTTCCCTTAAACTTGTACTGTAGATGCCTTCACAAGGTGTGATTGCCATTGGCTTCCCTGATTTAAAGGTGCAGAGAGGGAGCAACAAGTCATTAACACCTGCTCGAAAATTTGGGTTCCCAGGGACGCATCCAACATACAGTGCTGCCCTTTCCTCCCCCTAAAACCTGCAAAGCCCTCAGGATTTGCTCCTTGGAAAAGGGGGAGAATGCTCTCCACTCATGGGAATTTCAGTCTTCCTCTGCACCATTTTGCACCCACTTGTCTGCTCTTCTCTCTTTCATTGTGTGGAGGAGGGAGCACTTAGGTGGCCTCTTCACACAGTGATTTCCCATACCCATTACTGGCCAGATACTATCTATTTACAGCGTTATCCAGTCATTTTCAGATAATTATTTACAATGCATTACAAGTACATTTCACTGCTGAGGCAGATTCAGCAATATTACAAACTAATGAAGAAAGTGGTGCACTTTTTGTCTGTTCAACTGAATCTGAAATCGCTGAACAGATGTTTGGAATGCACAAGTTGATTATGGATTCATGCAAGTTCTGTGTGCTTACTCTGTGGCTGAGATTCTCTGCTTTCCAGTAAACATCCATATCATTTGGCCATGAACAGATCAGCCAACTGTGAGACCTGTACGTTTGGGGCAAGAATAGTTCAACTTATCCCTACAAAAGTGAAATCTGAGCCAATAGAAATAACATTTTCCGTTGCCTATTAGTTTTCATGCAGCTTATTGTACCATATTAATGACAGGCATGTTTGAGTGGATTTAATGATTATTGAAACAGGAAAAAAATTATTGATATTGGAACTGTTCTTGCTGTTTTTAGGACATGAGTTGAATTAGTTTTGAATCGATCTGGCAGCTTTTGAAGGCAGATTTCTTCATTCATATTCAAGGTCTATATACATTCGTAGGAAAGATTTCTCTTGACAAGTACAATGGAAAATGTTACTAATATTTCTAAACTATGTTGACTCCACACACGTCTTGAGATAGTAACTTGGCATTGCCTCTCTGTGTTGCTTTGTGAAATATGCAATCCTTCTGCTGACTGGCTCCATTGTTGAATAATATCAGTACAATAGGTACGCACAACTAATATTGTGGGAGGAAAGTGATTATCCTGTGTTCCTTGAAACCTATTTAAGCACCAACTAAGGTCACATCTACACTATCACTTACGTTGGCCAAACTTATGTCACTCAGGGGTCTGAAAAAACATCCCCTGAGCGACACACGTTTTGCCAGCATAAGTGGTAGTGTGCACAGCGCAGTAACTATCACAGCTCATTTGGGTGTGGTTTAATTATGTCGGTGAGAAAGAGCTCTCCCATTGGCAGAGAGCACCTGCATGAGAAATCTTTATGACGAGTTGCCTCCCTTTAATTTTTTTTTTTGCTGAGCCAGGCTTTTAAGCCTCCTCTAGCTCACACACAGGCAGGGTCATACTGTGCTGCAGAAAGTCACAGACACTGAGATCAGCTCTGGGAAGATTCAGCTTAAGGGACTTGCCTCAGCACTCAGGTGTCCACCTCCCGGAGTGCAGACCCAAAGGTATATTGTCTTACAGTGAAGAGAAATCTATACAATGTAAAATCAAAAATTCACCTGCTCCCTCAATGTGGAGGAAGATATGCGCAACTTCTTACCCTGCCCCCCCATTAGAAATTACAGAAACTGGGTTTAATAATAAACAAAACAAATTTATTAACTAGAAAGAGTAGATTTTAAGTGCTTAAGGAGATAATCTGCTTTTTCTGTTTGCTAAGCAAATAAAACAAAACATGCAAACTAAGCTTGATTCACTAAAGAAACAGGTTACAAAATGTAATTTCTCACCCTAAATGTTGAATTTAGATAGGATGCAGAGTTTCTGTAGCTCTGAGTTCTAGTTATTTCTTCCTGTCTCAGTCTGGACTCTCCCCTGCCTTTCCCTTCAGGTTAGTTCCTTTGTCCCTTCAAGTTCTTTCAGCAGTCCTCCTTCTTGGGTAGCCATGGAGGAGAGAGTCCTGTTTGCCTCCCTCGTCACTTTTAAATAAGATTTATATAAGGCGGGAATCCTTTGTTTCCCAAACCTGACCCCTCTTTCTTTTTAGTGGAAAGTTACAAGAAGTCCAAGATAATGTTTAGTATCAGGTGACACCACCTGACCTAGTAGTGTCACAACTGTGTCCCAGAACACCTTCCAGGAAGAGGAGAGATTAGTATCTTCACAGTCTTGTTGTTTCTTCCTGATGACCCATCAAGTCTGATGGCCTGTTGTCTGGTGGGTGTCTTCCAAATACACACCCAGTTGTAATTGTTATGTAGTTCATATTCCTAACTTTAGATACAGAAATGATACATGCATACAAATTGGATAATCCCATTCAGTAAATCATAACCTTTCCAATGATATCATACATGAGCCATCTTGCATAAAGTACATCTCAGTTATGTCATATCCATACCATAAGCATATTTTCATAAAGAATGTAATGTAGGAGTGTAATGTCACAAATTATGTTGATGGGAGAGAGCTCTCCCATTGACAGAGAGTGGCTACTTGAGAGATCTTACAATAGAGCAGGTGCATCAGTACAGTTGTAAGATCTTTAGTAAAGACATAGTGCTTTTTAGAGGTGACAACAAGAGGAAGATGTGTAGTTTGGATTGGATCTCTGAATACATATCACATTACTGTATATTGGTAATTGTTCTAGGTTTCTTAAAAAAACATTTAAGAACATTTTCTTTCCTATACATTACACAATGCTATGTGCTTTTTAAAAGTCCTCTATTTACTCAAAACCTGGTGTGGTGTTAGTAGTGGCAATTTAAACTTCCTCCCTCTGTTTCACCAGAGTACTTCTAACCCTGAGCTGGAAGGGTATTTCACTCTCCATGCTCTACGCCTGCAGGAGGTCCACTGGAGCAGCCTGCCGCCCTCCCGGCGACCGGCAGAGCGCCCCCCGCAGCACACCGCCCTGCTTGAGGTAGTGAAATGTCTAGATAGGCCCCTGGTAATATATTTATTTGCTTTTCTTGCATGCCCATGGATAGACACAGCCAGCATTTTGCTTCAAATTTTTGGCAGATGAGTATTATTTGGTGTGTTTTTATTGAACTAAGGTGACAAATAAAAAGGAAAATATTCTATTCCAGTTTGTTCCTTAATGCTTCTCTTCCTATGTCCTAACATGAAGCATCTAATATGCTGCTCGTGCCAAGTGCCAGTCCCAGGTCAACAAATGTGGGTTTGGAGGCATTTACTTTTAGAAATTACTAAAACACCATACTGAAAATAGTGAATTATTCATACTTTCAAGAAACCAACAGTAACTTTTCATCTGAACATCTCAAAAGTCTGTTTATGTGCAGTGTTTAAACAAACATATTTTTGTTTAAGGGAGGAATTTTTAAAAATACCAAAGGAAGTTAGGAACACAAATCCCATTGACTCTCAGTGTGACTTGTGCTCCTAACTGTTAGGCTCTTTTGAAAAACGTACCCTAAAATAATACATAGAATATACAATAATAGAATAAGCAAGGCAAAAGACTAGTTACATCAGCTATCTCCCTCCAGCTGCTCCCCACTGTGTGCTTCTAGTATCAGGTCCAGTCTAGTTTGTAGTTTTGAGGCATTTTGTGGATAAATGGAAGTATATACACTATTTGCTGTTGTTGGAAACTATTAAATAGTCTTTTCTCATTAGATTTTGTTGGAGTTGCTGTGCTCTGATTACTGGTCCATTCCTCAAAATGAACGTCATTTGTGGGAGCTGCACCATTTTATAGTATTGTTGTCCAGGTGTATTATTGAAGCAGAGATTGTTTTTTATTTAACCACATAGAAAGTATGGACAGCTGTGGTCAGGGGAATTCTACAAACTGGCCCCTGGCTGCCCTTAAACTAAATTCAGATATGCAGCTCAGAGAGACTAAAGCATGCAGTGCTTCTTACTTTGTAATCTGACCAAAGACTTTCTTTTCAAAAAATAGGTTTGATGATTTTATTTTTATTTTTATCTGCTGAGTCAAGACAACTACCTCTTAAAGGGAGACATTGTAACCCGATGGACAGTGCACTAGATTACTATTCAGGAGACTTAGGTTCTATATTCCCAGCGTCGCTCCTGAGCTGTGTGACCTGGGACAAGCCATTTCACCTCCCTTTCCTTCAGTTTCCCTGTCTGTAAAATGAGGATAATGATATTTAGCCTCCTTCTAAAGCACTTTGAGCACTTTGGAGAAAAAACATTATATAAGAGATAACAATTATCTACTAATTTTCATGCATTTTTTCCACAATAAAATGGTACAAGTTAACCCATTGGAACCAATACTCCAGAAAGCAGATATTAATTGCAATAAAACCATGGCATTTAGGAATCCAGTGTATTCACAGTAATATATGTAAAACTGAATACAGTTTGAAGGGCAATATGTTGTGTTTATTTTATCTTTAATGGAAAGTTCAGAACCTGAAATTTGCAAGAAAAGCAATAGAGGACTGGTTCATTTAAAGAAAAAGAAATCAGATTCAAATCTAGTTGAGTGAGTGAAATGTTCTTCATAGAAGAACAAGATGGAGAAATCTGTTTTCTGTTAATCCAAGTGCTGTCAATAGCTCACAAGGTATTAAGAAAGCAAACAGAGAACAGATTAAGATGTCATATTGTCTCCCTTTATGGGTGTTTCTGGTCAGTGCATATATATATATATATGGTTATTTATCAGCTCAGAGGTCAGGATGAGATAGGGTTGGTGGCTAGCAAGCCACTCCAACCTACACTTCTGTGGCTGACCATTAGGAACTTTAGCTGACAACTTTTGCAACCAAACTAGATGTTATGTCCCAGGAACAGAGGTGATGTAAAACAATTCAAGCAAATCAAAAGTCTGATTGTTATCTACAGTACAAGACAAGCCAGCAAAACTCTGGCAGAGATATTGGATTGTTGGCTGTCTACTTGTAAACTAGGGTACCAGAATTTGCATTTTGAGAACTGATCCTGAATCCTTCCCAGCATGCCCCTCTTTCCTTCAGTCTTCCTCAGATGATATGGTGCAGTGAGGTGAAACAATAATATACTTTTAAGGAAGTGGACCTTTCTAGGGTAGGTTTATTTTTCACTTTGATGGAAAAAATGAACAGGAAATTCACTCACACACTTTAACCAAGGTCATTGTTTTTACTTATCACAGAATCGCTTGCATTCACACACTTTTTTCCTTTAGGCACTGCTCAGTGGAATAAGTGTGTTTTTAAAGGTTTCATACTATTTACAATGTAGATAAAAAACAGCACACAGATAATGGTATTCTTAAATAAAAAGGATGGTAAGGGTGTAGATGTTTTTAAGAAAAGTAGGGCAATTCTTAGGTGGTCATTTTGTGTGTCAGTCGCTCCATTATGTCTAAATATTGCAGGGATAAAAGAATTTTGAGCTATCATAAGTGATGCAGTTTAGAGAGAAATTGGTGCTGAAATACTCAACCAGCCCATTTATGGTAGCTAGAAAAAGTCCCTATGTTGAATAGGACTATTAATGATTGTAGGAGAGAGATGGCTGTGTACTATGTACATGTGTATTTTATATTGCCTTTTTTGTGTTCTTTTCTTTTGGAAAGAAACTTAAAGAAAGTCAACTGAAAGTCAAATGGCATCAGCCCATACAAAGAGGTACATGCAAATGTTGAGTTTTTCAAATTCAGAGGAAACTCCATGCATTTTGCTCAGTATAACCTTATAAAAATTTAATGGTTAAAATACATTCCAGTATAAGGGTTCAGTCTTGCCATCATTGGAGTCAATGGGAATTTTACTTTTCTCCTCAAAAGGAACAGAATTGGGCTGTCATAAACAGATACGTAAAAGTTAATAGAACAGAAGTACTTCATATCTCTTTTGACTGTAAAGGGTTAACAAGTTCAGGGAGCCTGGCTGTCACCTGACCAGAGGACCAATCAGGGGACAGGATACTTTCAAATCTTGAGGGAGGGAAGCTTTTGTGTGTGCCGTTAGTTTTTGGTGGTTGTTCACTCTGGGGACTCAGAGGGACCAGACATGCAACCAGGTTTCTCTCCGATACAGGCTCTTATAAGTTCAGAATAGTAAGTATTAGGTAGATAAGGCAAGTTAGACTTATGTAATTGATCTTAGAGGAATTCATGCTGGTACCCCATCTTTTGGATGCTAAGGTTCAGAGTGGGGGTTTATACCATAACATGGGCCCTAAAGTTTTAAAGTAAAAAATTGCGAGGCTTGAAGTTTACTTTCAAAACCCTCTGAAGCACCTGGCATTCGCTAGGATACTGGGCTAGATGGACCTTTGGTCTGACCCAGTATGGCCATTCTTATGTTATGTTATGTTCTTATGTAGCTCTGATACAGTTTTGTGTGACCAGAGGCAAAGGAGGTTTACATGGTAGAATAGACTATTTACTAAGATTTGCAATGCAACTGCAAGATATTTTGATTTTCATTAAATCCCTGAATAGGCTTTCATACATTTTTGCTGGAGGAGTGAATTTTTTCATACTGTTCTAAGTCTCCTAAATCATTATAATGATAATTATTATTTATTAACCATTTATATTGCAGTAGTGCCTAGGATCCAGGCATGGATCAGGGCCCCATTGCGCTGGGTGCTGCAGAAACACATGAGGATACCTCCTCACAAAAGTTTACAATCTAAGTATAAGATGTGAGACAAATGGATTTATTTAAACAGATGGGGAGTGCAAGAAAACAACGAGACAAATACTGATCAGGATGATAAGTAGTTGCTTAACCATTGTCCTGTTATTTGTAGGCATCATGGACCCATACAGGTATTATGTGTCCTTCAGGCAGATACAACATATGTGGCTTTACGCCATGCTGTCTTCTGGTATAATCCCATCAGATCTCTCAAAGTAAATATTATTAGGTTGCATTGATGCTTAAGTGCAAGGTCTCCGAGGAACAAGTATAGGTAGTGGATGTGGGTGGTGATTCAATAGGTGGCCCTCTTCCCTGAGAGCTAAAACTCAACTCATGTATGATTTTTAGAAGGACAGTTCCCTTGGTGCCATCTTTTGGCTGAGATGTAAGAGATCACTGCTGATGATTAAAAATGCCATGGCACTTTTTGCAACAGCACAGGTGTTAATACTAGTATTTTGGCCAAATTTCAACTTGCGTAATTATATTCTGCTTATTTAAAAATTGCCCCTGTAGTCTCAAATGGGTATGATATTCTTGTTCCTGTACCAACATGTTTGCTTACTAATGCTGTGTTTCATGCTCGAAATGGATGCCAGGGCTGACTCAAGGGATTCTAGGGCACCTTGCTGCAAAACCATTCAGTTGCCCCCACCTCCATCCCAATCCCAGTTTCTAAGATTCAGGGTGAAACTGTCTTACCCTGCCACAAGCCCTACTTTGCCATAACAACAAGGATAAAGGGGTTGGAGGAGCCAGTTGTAAATAACATGTTCAGTACTGGGGTATGTGTGTTTGTGCAAAGATTTATGGGACTGGTGCATGGAAGGTGTATGTAACTGGTTGGCCTCCCCCTTGGAGGGCCTGGGGGCTCTGGGGTCAGCCAGCCCTATTTGATTATCAGACCCAGTTGGGAAGGAGTCCAGTCTATAAAAGGCCGAGAGATCTCAGCTGCATGAGTGAGATGGGCTTTTGCAGTAGGGGGATTGAAAGGAAAAGTATGCCCTCCTTTCAGTACTGAGAAGGGCTGGGGGGAAGGCCTCTGGGAGCTGCAGTACATGATGGGCAAGGGAACTGATTTGTTGTGGTGATCTAGATAATTTTTATGTGTGAAGAATAAAATGGTGCCCTGAAGGACTCTGGATGTAACAGTGAGTCCTTCATGAACTGGGGGACAGCCTAGGTCAGCAGCCTACAGTGGGTTTATTTATTACACAGTTCACTTCTATTCTGTTTTTAAAGCCTAAAGACTCGATAGGAACATCAAAACATAAAATGTCTAGAGGGACCAAGTGAAAACAGAAGCATAATTTTGGAGACAATGTCTCCTTCAGAAGCTGGTGCAGGGAGTTAGAGGAAGAGCACTATTCCTATTTAATGATAAGGACTTGGTAGGTGGGATAGGATTCTCACAGCCAGGGACACTTGAAAGGGACAGCTGCCCTGACAATGCAGGGAGCTCAAGTTATTATCTCTACAGAGCTATATCATCACAGAAGAGCTTGTAATCCATGCAATGGGACACTAGAGTAAGATCATTAAATATGCTAGCATTTCTACCTTTACTTGGCCTAGGGCTCCCCTGCTCCTACCATCTTGCAGGGCTATAGGTTTTGCAGAATTGCCTAGACCGGCCCTTGTGAATAAAGTGTTCCTCATATGCCAGCTTGTAAAGGACTTTGGAAGCCCTTAGTGTGAAGGGTGTTGTATAAATGTGAGATAACGTTTTATTTCCCATGAACAACATACTTCTCAGCTAGTGGTGACCAGGATCTTGTATCCTTCTGGGAAACACTGTCTCCAAAATATTGGTTCTGGCCTTGCTCAGTCCTTCTTGTATTATATCAGTATTTTCATTGATATTCATATGTAATGCTAGGAAGTTGGTGGAATCATCGAACTATAAATAAGACAAGTGTGCTTTCCATTGTTCATGAGTGCTGAATGTGCTTGTTACATTGTGTGCATACCAGTATTTTAAGCCATCTATGAAACAAAAACAACCAAAAACATACTTATACATTGAAAATTAAAACAATAGATTTTGCTTGTGAATAATATGCTAGTGAAAGAGGACAGTGGTTATCTGCAGAGTAGTGACAACCACAGAGACAGACAGAAACAGCTAAGTTAACAGACTCTGCAAATAAGGAAGGTAAGATCTACCCATTTCTTTATTTGTTTTAAATACAGCAGTGTCACCAGCCCCAAACATTCTTCCTCACTGAATTGAGCAGAAAAGAATACAATTAAACAAAGCTCAGCAAATTCAACAATTGTGTCTCCAGGAGCTGTGCTGCCTGGAATTTATCCAGTTCTGAGGCATCCAGACAGCAACTCCTCAGAGATAGGACATGAAACAGAGAATACACTTAAATAAGCAGCTTCCACTCCCACTTTGGCTCCCCAGTACAATAACGGATCAGTCTTAAAACACTCACAAGATTGGTCCAACCCCCAACCAGCTAAATAGAGTCAAGGTCAAGAATAATGTTTCATTTATATAATATGAGAGGCCCAAGCGTACTCTACATTATTCTTGCTTGCAGGTCACAGCTGGGTTTATTGCATTTATCTGTAAAAGCTGCATATTGTTAATAGCTTTCCACAGCTCTTTGAAAGCAGTGTCACCCTCAGACGTGCCAAACCCCTTAAGGGATTTTTACGTATCAAATAGGGTTGAATGTTGTGGGTTTTCTAGAGCCAGTCTGAAGAGCTTATGGCCATCTTCTCATCAAACAGAGAAATGAGAAGCAACCATAAAGCCATCACTTGCTCATAATTAATATAGTAGCGTCAATGGAGATGAAAAAAATAGATGTAATGGAGCCAAGACAGTGAGCAGTGGAAACTGTGGTTTAGAGATAGGAAACAAATCAAAGACTGTTTTAAGGATAGACCCCTTGCTCACCAAAATATATGGTAGAATCAAATTAACTATTGAAGTTACAAATTTAAGAATTGGAAAGTTATTTTCTTTTCATTAATTAACAAACTTTCATCTTTATCAGTTCTGCTTCTTGGCTGTTTTCATTCTTCATTCTCATACCTTCCCAAACTTGAAACCAATCCACCACTTTAAGTGCAGATTAATCTCAACATACACTTCTTGGTGCAGCATACCTGGGTGACTGTATGCTGCTCCTTCTAATTTAGTGTCCACCTTTCTTTTAATTTTTTTTTTAGGAAACAAAAATGTGAATTTAATGCCTATGAACTATACCATACTGAGGCCATGGCTACACTTACAGTTCTGCAGCGCTGGTAGTTACAGTTGTGTTCATATAGCTGTGTAGGGCCAGTGCTGCAGTGTGGCCACACTGACAGCTACCAGCGCTGCAGTGTGGCCACATTTGCAGCATTTGCAGCGCTATTGGGAGTGGTGCATTGTGGGCAGCTATCCCAGCATTCAAGTGGCTGCAACGTGCTTTTCAAAAGAGGGGGGTGGGGTGAAATGTGACAGGGAGCGTGGGAGAGACAGAGAGATTGGATTTTTGGAGCTGACACTGTTCTCAGCTCCCTGCCTTCCAAGTTCTAAGGACTGGAAGACACACAGTGCCTACCTTCAATCATTTTAAAAGTTCTGACCCCTTCCCCCACCCCTCTCTCATTCACTAAATGCAAATTATGTACTCCTAAATAGCCGTCAGACCAGATAAGCATCTGCTCAACATGGACTTCCTCCTCCCCCTCTGCCGTGTGAGAGTGCTGTTTCTCTCTTCAAGCAAACAGCTGTGAACATTCCAAAGTAATTCCCCTGCCTGCCTCCGCTCACTCAGCAAACAGGAGCTGTGTTTGTTTTTTAAATAAGCAGTTTGGCTGAACTCCAAGCTCCCCCTTTCTTCCGGTTTGTTGTGGACAGGAATTCTAGGATACCTCCTTATACCCCGGAGGTCAATAAAAGCGCTGGTGGGGTCCACACTTGCTGACCAATGCTGGATCACCAGCGCTGGAATCGCTACACCTGAGGCTCGACCGGGTGTACAGTCAGCGCTGCAACCAGGGAGTTGCAGCGCTGGCTGTGCTTTGCAAGTGTGGCCACATCCTAAGTTGCAGCGCTGTAACCCCCTCACCAGCGCTGCAACTCTCTAGTGTAGCCATGGCCTGACAGTCCTAGAAAGTAACATCTTAGAAATTAAGGTTCTTTGCCTAGTGTGTACCTGTTCTTTGATAAACAATGTCGGTGCATACGTCCATGCACCACCCTGCCAATGTGCCTCTGCCCTTCTCTGGAGATATCACCTCTAGAATGACAAGGTAGTTCAGACTCTGTGCCTACTTAAGGTCTGATCCAAAGCCCAGTAAGTCTGTTACTTCATCATTACTTTTGATCAGGTCATTAATCACTGGCCCCTCTGCTGACACTGCCACCAGTGGAAATGAACATAAGAATATCAGAATGGCCATACTGGGTCAGACCAAAGGTCCATCAAGCCCAATATCCTGTCCTCTGACAGTGGCCAATGGCAGGTTCCCCAAAGGGAATGAATGGACAGGTTATCATCAAGTGATCCATGTCCTGTCACCCAATCCAAGCTTCTGGCAACAGAGGCTAGGGACACCATTCTTGCCCATTCTGGCTAATAAATTCATGGAAGATAGATTCATCAATGGCTGTCTAACTCCCTTTTGAACCCTGTTATAGTATTGGCCTTCACAACACCCTCTGGCGAGGAGTTCCAGAGGTTGACAGTGCGTTGCATGAAAAAATACTTTTTTGTGTCTGTTCTAAACCTGCTACCTATTAATTTCATTTGGTGGCCCCATGTTTTTGTTTTGTGAGAACGAGTAAATAACACTTCCTTATTTACATTCTCTATACCACTCATGATTTTATAAACCTCTGTCATATCCCCCCTTAGTCGCCTCTTTTCCAAGCTGAAAAGTCCCAGTCTTATTAATCTCTCCACATATAGAAGCAGTTCTGTACCCCTAATCATTTTTGTTGCCCTTTTCTGAACCTTTTCCAATTCCAATATATCTTTTTTGAGATGGGGCGACCACATCTGCATGCAGTATTCAAGGTGTGGGCGTACCATGGATTTATAGAGAGGCAATAATATATTTTCTGTCTTCTTATCTATCCCTTTCTTGATTCTCAACATACTGTTCATTTTTTTTGACTGCCCCAGCACATTGAGTAGATGATTTCAGAGAACTATCCACAATGATTGCAAGATCTTTCTTGAGTGGTAATAGTTAATTTAGACCCCATCATTGTATGTGTATAGTTAGGCTTATGTGCATTACTTTGCATTTATCAACATTAAATTTCATCTGCCATTTTATTGCCCAGTCACCCAATTTTGTGAGATCCTTTTGTAGCTCTTTGCAGTCTGCCTGGGACTTAACTATCTTGAGTAGTTTTGTATCATCTGCAAATCTTGCCACCTCACTGTTTACCCCTTTTTCCACAACATTTATGAATATGTTAAAAGGGACTGGGCCCACTACGGATCCCTGGGGGACACCACTATTTACCTCTCTGTATTCTGAAAACTGACTATTTATTCCTACCCTTTGTTTCCTATCTTTTAACCAGTTACCAATCCATGAGAGAACCTTCCATTTTATCCCATGACAGCTTATTTTGCTTAAGAACCTTTGGTGAGGGACCTTGTCAAAGGCTTTCAGAAAATCTAAATACACTATATCCACTGGATCTCCTTTGTCTGCATGCTTGTTGACCTCCTCAAAGAATTCTAGTAGATTGGTGAGGCATGATTTCACCAATGATTTCCCTTTACAAAAGACATATTGACTCTTCCTCAACATATTGTGTTGACTATTTCCCAACAAATTATGTTCATCTATGTGCCTGACGATTTTGTTCTTTACAATAGTTTCAACCAGTTTGCCTGGTATTAAAGTGAGGCTTACTGGCCTATAGTTGCCAAGGTCACTTCTGGAGCCCTTTTTAAAAATTGGCATCACATTAGCTATCCTCTAGTCATTTGGTACAGAAGCTGATTTAAATGATAGGTTACAGATGATAGTAGTCCTGCAATTTCACATTTGAGTTCCTTCAGAACTCTTGGGTGAAAACCATCAGGTCCTGGAGACTTAATACTTTTAGTTTATCTATTTGTTCCAAAACCTCCTCTAATGACACCTCAATTTGGACAGTTTCTCAGGTCGGTGACCCAAAAAGAATGACTCAGGTTTGGGAATCTCCCTCACATCCTCAACAGTGAAGACTGATGCAAAGAATTCATTTAGTTTCTCTGCAATGGCCTTATCGTCTTTGAGTGCTCCTTTAGCATCTCGATCATCCAGTGGCCCCACTGGTTGTTTTGGAGGCTTTCTGCTTCTGATGTATTTAAAAATTTTTTTGCTATTACTTTTGGAGTCTTTGGCTAGCTGTTCTTCAAATTCTTTTTTGGTCTTTCAAATTATATGTTTCCACTTAATTTCCACTTAAAATCTTTTCTATTTTCCTCATTAGAATTTAACTTCCACTTTTAAAGGATGCCTTTTTGCCTCTCACTGCTTCTTTTACTTTGTTGTTTAACCATGGTGGCTCTTTTTTGGTTCTCTCACTATGTTTTTTAAATTGGGGCATACATTTAAGTTGAGCCTCTATTATGGTGTCTTTAAAAAGCTTCCATGCAGCTTGAAGGGATTTTATTTTTGGTACTGTACCTGTCATAGGTTTCACCCCTACTCTGAACTTTAGGGTACAGATGTGGGGACCTACACGAACACCTCTAAGCTTAACTACCATCTTAGATCTGGTCTCGCTGCCACCATCCAGATGTCTGAGTCATCTGGAAAACTCTGTATTCACCCCAAAAACCTTCCCCTCCCTGGGTAGCCTTGCAAGACTCCTCCACCAATTCCCTGCTGAGTCCAGATCCAATTCCCTTGAATCTAAAAACAAGGAAGAATTACTCTCTCCCCCTCCCCTTCCCCCCACCAATCCCTGGTGAGTCCAGATCCAATCCCCTTGGATCTAAAAAACAGGGAAAAAATCAATCAGGTTCTTAAAAAAGAAGGCTTTTAATTAAAGAAAAGAAAGGTAAAAGAAAAAAACCTCTGGGAGACAGCATACAAGGTGATCTCATAGACAACAGATTTAAAACACAGGATGTTCCCCTGGGTAAAAACCTTAGTACACACAAGAGTACCCAAATTTGATTATTCTTCTAATTGCACAAAGACAAGTTACAAAAGAAAATAAACATAAACCTATTTATTCCTTTCTAAAACTTACTACTCTGACAAGAGGCTGGTTCCTTGATCTTTTCCACTCTGGCTGAAACTGAAACTGACTCTAAACAAAGGAAACTTCCCTCCTTCCTTTTGAAACATCTTGTTTCCCCACTGGTTCCTTTGGTCAGGTGTCAGCTAGGCTAGGTGAACTTCTTAACCCTTTACAGGTAAAAGAGGCATTAACTATCTGTTTATGAGAGTACCTTTTAATTTCTGTTTCACTAACCTCTTCATTTTTGTGTAATTCCCCTTTCTGAAATTAAATTTTACAATGTTAGGCCACTGTGGAGTTTTCCCTGCCACAAGAATGTTAAATTTAATTATATTATGGTCACTATTACGAAGTGGTCCAGCTATATTCACCTCTTGAACCTGATTCTGTGCTCCACTTAGCTAAATCAAGAATTGCCTCTCCTCCTGTAGGTTCCAGGACTAGCTGCTCCAAGAAGCAATCATTTAAAGTGTCAAGAAACTTTATCTCAGCATCCTTTCCTGAAGTGATATGTACCCAGACAATATGGGGATAGTTGAAATCGCACATTATTATTACTGAGTTTTTTATTTAAATAGACTCTAATCTCCCTGAGCATTTCAGAGTCACTAACACCATCCTGGTCAGGTGGTCTGTAATATAGCCCTAGTGCTATATTCTTATTTTTTAAGCATGAAATTACTATCCATAGAGATTCTATAGTACAATTTAGTTCATTTAAGATTTTTACTTTATTTGATTCTACGCTTTCTTTCACTTATAGTGCCACTCCCCAACCAGCACGATCTGTTGTCCTTCCGATATATTTTGTACCTTGGTATTACTGTGTCCCATTGATTATCCTCATTCCACCAGGTTTCTGCGGTGCCTATTATATAAATATCCTCATTTAATACTAGGCACTCTAGTTCACCCATATTATCATTTAAACTTCTAGCATTGGTATATAAGCATTTTTAAAACTTGTCATTTTTTGCCCATCCCCTATTGCATGTTGTAATTGAATGGGATTCTTTTTCCCTGTTTCTCATCAGATCCTCCCTGTATTTTATCATTTTCTATCCTCTCCTCCTTAATAGGATATAGGGGATCTCTATTTATCTCCCCCAGCCCTTAGTTTAAAAACTGTTCTACAATCTTTTTAATTTTAAGCGCCAGCCATCTGGTTCTGTTTTGGTTTAGGTGGAGTCCATCCTTCCTGTATAGGGTCCCCCTCTCCCAAAAGCTTCCCCAGTTCCTAATAAATCTAAACTCCTCCTCCCTACGCCATCGTCTCATCCATGCATTGAGACCCTGCAGTTCTGCCTGTCTAACTGGCCGTGTGTGTGGAACTGGAAGCTTTTCAGAGAATGCTACCATGGAGGTCCTAGACTTCAGTGTCTTACCTAGCAACCTAAATTTGGCCTCCAGGACTTCTTTCCTATCCTTACCCATGTTGTTGGTACCTACATGTGCCACAACCACTGGCTCCACCCTAGCACTACACATAAGCCTATTTAGATGTCTCAAGGGATCTGAAACCTTCACACCAGGCAGGCAAGTCACCATGCTGTTCTCCCGATCATCGCAAACCCAGCTATCTATGTTTCTAATGATCGAATCACCCATTACTGATACCTGTCTCGTCCTAATAACTGGAGTTCCCTCTCCCGGAGAAGTATCCTTAGTGCGAGAGGAAACCACAACATCATCTGGAAGGAGGGTCCCAACTGTGTGATTGTTTCCCTCTGCTCCAGTTGGATGTTCTCCTTCCCTGAGACCTTCATCCTCCTCAACAGCACAGATGCTGTCAGACCAGAGGTGGGACCACTCTACTGTGTCCTGGAAAGTCTCATCTATGTACCTCTCTGTCTCCCTTAGCTCCTCCAGCTCAGCCACCCTGGTCTCCAAAGTCCGTACATGGTCTCTGATGGCCAGGAGCTCTTTGCACCGAATGCACACATATGCCACCAGCCTATAGGGCAGGTAATCATACATGTTGCATTGGGTGCAATAAACTGGGTAGCTCCCACTCTGTTGCTGGACTTCTCTTTTTACTCTGGAAGCTTATTCCCTTGTTGGTGCTTTGTTTTTATCAAGCGGTGTTTTGACCTTTAAGTGCAAAGAATGTTAGGTATAGCTAGCCCCTGCTCACATACCCCTGTAAACTCCCTCTCATGTTAGTCACTCCTGTTCACTTTATAGGCAAAAGAGTCATACCCCTTTCAAATCCTCAGTGCAGATGTTTTGTAGACCAATAGGAGAGGGCATTATATATAATGTTATATCAATTAATAACCCCCCTACATTTAAAATCATTATTAAGATTGCAAAGTCAAGCACACAGAAGTTAAGAAATCCCAAAAGTAAGGTTGCATGTTCAACCTTCATTTGGCCCCCTTTGCAAATGTATTATGATAATCTTTAATTACATGAGCACATAGTACCTGCATAATTCACTGCACAAGATGGACGGTGCTCCCTGAAGGAGCACAGATTCAAATTTTGTTCTATTCTTGTTCAGTGTGTGGCCCTACATCTTATTTTTAATCCCTGTGCTGAAGACATAATTACTAATTTCCTGGGCTTTTCTATTCATTGGGCTTTTCTATGACACTCATCACTACAGTATCTGAGTGCTTCACAAACATTCGTTAGGTAATCCTCACAACAGTCTTCTGAAGGGAGAGGGGTAGTATTATCTCCATTTTACAAATCAGGGAACTGAGGTACAGAGAGACTAAGGTCAAAAAAGGCACCCAAGATTAAGGGATACAACTTGAAACAACCAGGGCCTGATTTTTCAGAGTACTTAGCATTATATAGCACTTTATATGTTCAAAGAACAGTTCCTGTTGATTTCAGTGGCAGTCGTGAGTGCTCAGCACTTCAGCAAATCCAGCCCCAGATATCTCACGCTAGGAAACCAGAAAAATGGGAACAGGACCGGCTCCAGCTTTTTTGCCGCCCCAAGTGGTGAAACAGGAAAAAAAAAAAGATATAGCCAATTGGCAGCACTTCGGCGGCAGCTCCATTCTTGGGCAGCAATTCGGCAGCGGCGGGTCCTTTGCTCCCTCTTTTCCTCTTTGAGCTGCCGCTGAAGTGCTGCCAAAGGGGAAGAGAGGGACTGAGGGACCCGTCGCCAAATTGCTGCCGAAGACCCGGATGTGCCACCTCTTTCCATTGGCCTTCACAAGCACCTGCTTCCTTCACTGGTGCCTGGAGCTGGCCCTGAATGGGAACACACAATTAGTGACCTCCTGTGAAATGTCTGGGTTAGGGGATTTGCTTGGCCTCAGCTTGGCAGTCTGTGGCAAAGTGTCCAATTCTCTAGGGAGGCATTCAACTTTCTTAACAATAAGATTCTCGTTTCTCCTCCTCAGGACCGGCTCTAGGTTTTTTGCTGCCCCAAGTGGCGAAGAGGAAAAAACAAAGCTGTAGTCAGCACTTCAGTGGCTGCTCTACTGCATCACTTCTTTCTTTGCTGGCAATTCAGCAGCCAGTCCTTCCCTCCGAGAGGGACTGAGGAACCCACCGCCGAATTGCTGCCGAAGACTCGGACATGCCGCGCCCTTACAAGGGCCACCCCAAGCACCAGCTTGCTGCGCTGATGCCTGGAGCCAGCCCTGCTCTTCCTCCAGTTCCCTGCCTCATTTCTTGTGCACTAGCTTCTGCAACAAATGACGAAGGGGCCTTTGTGACAGTTTGAGTAGCCTTAGGCCTGGTCTACACTAGAAAATGAGGTTGTGTAACTACATTGGAGAAGAGTGTGAAAAATCCATATCACAACCAGATTATTTAAGCCATCCTAAATCCCCACGTAGACAACACTAGGTTAATGGAAAAATTCTTCCGTCGACCTAGCTACTGCCACTTGGGGAGCTAGATTACCTACACCAATGGGGGAGAATTCCTCCTGATGGTATGGCTTTTGTCTACACAGAATCTCTACAGCTTTAAAAAGTAGTTTTAAGTGTAGACAAGTCCTTAAGGCTGACTCACCACTGTGCATCTTGTAAATATTGCCACATGGGCCAAATTGATGAAAGAATTGATTAAGCACCAAGTGATTAACCAATTAACAAGGTGATTAAGCTCCTGGGCTAAAAGAGAGACAGGATGGGAAAGGGGAAGGCTGGAAGGGCCAGAGAAGATCAGGATATCACCCTGTGTTTGAGGAGAAGGTAAAAGCCTTTTGCTTTGGGGAACAAGTTCTTGTGTAGAACATTATAAATAAAACTTGTGATGTTGAACTTGCCACTAAACTAGAAATAAGATACTCTTATTCAATTTAAACATTGCTGAAGATTACCTTGATCTAAAGCCCACAGGAGTCAACAGGACTGATTTCAATGGACTTTTTGGATCAGGCCTCATGCATTTTATAATTAATTTCTTTAAGTAAAGATTTTTAATTGTTACAGTGTGTTCATTTTATGTAACAAGAATGTTACACATCTTCAGGTAGAAGGGATTCAGAGATTAGTGGTACCCAGGGGCAGCTCCAGGCACCAGCACGCCAAGCACGTGCCTGGGGCGGCAAGCCATGGGGGGCACTCTGCCGGTTGCTGCGAGGGCAGCAGGCAGGTTGCCTTCGGTGGCATGCCTGCAGAGGGTCCACTGGTCCTGCGGCTTCGGCGGACTTCCTGCAGGCGTGCCACCGAATCCGCAGGATCGGGGACCTCCCACAGGCAAGCCGCCGAAAGCAGCCTGCCTGCCATGCTTGGGGCGGCAAAATACCTAGAGCCGCCCCTGGTGGTACCAAAAGGTTTCGGTGTAAAAATATGAGAAAAGAGTTGCTGTAGCTGTGTGTTGGTCCCAGGATGTTAGAGAGACAAGCTTTGTCTCTCTAGAAAAGATTAGGATTGTTTAGTTGAGAGATGAGATGAATGAGAGCGGATATTATAGAAATGCAAAAAAAGATGAATAGTATAGAAAAGGTAAACCAGGTGTTCTTATTTACCCTTTCACCTAAAACAACAACAAGGGGACACTCAATGAAACAGAAATACGACAAATAAAAGGATATATTTTTTTGCACAATGCATAATTAACCTGGCCAAAATATATAATTGAATCCAAGGTTTTAGTAGACAGCATTAGAAATATCTAACTATATTTAGTAAGGTTTTCCTACGGATGCTCATCACTGTAGTATTGGAGTGCCCTTCCACGTAACACAGACTGGCAATAGCAAAGTTCCTAGCAGACTTCATGGAGCCTCTAGTTCTTTCTGTAACCTTATTGGGTAATAGAAAGCTCTGCTCAGAGCATGTGCTTTTTTGAGGGGTGCAGGGATGGCAGAGAAACAGGCAATTGATGTTGTGAATATTGTGAAAATACAGTAGTACCAACCCAAGACATTCAAAAATCATGAGTGATGCTTCAAAAAATCATGGGATTGGATTAAAAATAACAAGAAGATTTTTTTTTAAATGGTACGTTCTTTTATTAGCCTTTTGTTTTTGAGTCTTCTTAGTAACTTGGGTCACATTTTCAAGCTTTTCTGCATAGCCATGGAGAGGGATAGAGCATACTTATTTAAAAATAAAAGCTGATATGCTCATATAATTGTATTATTCCAGGATCTGAGATTTTCAGAAAAATACTAAATATTATAAGACTTGCAATAAAATCATGTTCACTTTAAGAATATTTTTCTTATACGTTTGTTCCTTAGCTGGATCCCCTGAACTGAGAATGTTTTGTTCCCAGCTCTCAGATGCTTCGTTCTGCGCTTTGTGATATGCATTGCCATGAAGAAGTGAAAGGGTCTAGTTTATAGGAGATGCAGTCTGTGATGCTGAAACCTGAGCCATTAATTGTTTTGAAGATTCAGAGCAAGATCTTAGCTTAGACTGACATAGAAGGCAGACCCAAAGTCAGTGGAGGGACTGGAGCACAGGCTTGATGTGCTCATTATAATCTAAACAACAGAGGAGGTGGGCAAGTGTATTATGCATATGCTGGAGTCTTTGCATGGTTTTCACATTCAGCTTTGTGTACCGTGAATAACAGTAATCCAGCCGGGACCTGACAAATACATGGATTACTGTGACCAACTTCTCATATAGGAAGGAGGAGCAAAGTTTCGTAGCTAGCTGCAAATTAAAGAATGTATTTTAAATTGTTGCTGATATCTGGTCAACCTGGCTCAGTGATGAATCAAACAAGACCCCAAGGCTTCACATCATTGTGATGAATGGGCCTGTATGGGTAGAGGTAATATGTTGATAATTCTTCAAAGCATTTCCTCTGCTGTCAGCCATCACTTAAGTCTATCCTAGGTTAAGTTTGAGCCAGTTGCTTTTCCTCAAGAAGCTGATCTCTTCTGTAAAATGCGACACCTAAGCAGTACTCATGGGTGTGTCAATGGATAATGAGATACATTTGGGTGTTGTCAGTGTATTGTTGGTAGTGGAGCCCAAGACATCTCATTATTTCTCTAACTGGTCTCATAGATATTAAAGAGAAGGGGTGGTAGTACTAATCCTTGTGAGAACCCACAAATGAGGGCCTTTGGGAAAGAGCAGCAGTTACCCATCACTGATCTCTTGGCTTTTCTGGAGAGGAATGGTCAGGTCCCGTGTAGCACTGCACAATCACTGCCAGCTAAAATATTCTGAATAATGACACTGCTACATTTAAAAACATGTAAAAGGGATTTTGATGGGATGTACCTAGCCCTTCGAGGCCCCACGTTGGAGGCCCTGTGGTCCTTCTACACCCCTCCCCAGGAAGGCGCAGAGGAGGTGGGTCCTCCAGGCCTGCCTAGAAAAGCTGCACAGAAGCACCCAGTCAGAGACCAGAGTCTCATATAAAAGGAGCTGCAGGGCCTGAGCAGGTCAGGTTCTGGCTGGTGCCAAAGGAGCGAGGAATGGTGCTCCTTGCTGGTCACTGGAGCTGAAGGGAGAGTGAGTAGCTGAGTTCTGGTGGCATTGGCATTCAGTGAGGAAGAAGACATTTGAGAACTCCAGCCCTGAGGTCAAGATGAAGAGACAGTTGCTCTGTGGGAAAAAGCCCAGGGAATAGCAGCAGCAGCAAACTGGAGGTGGTAGTATGTGGCTGCTGTTTACAGGGTCCCTGCGTTGGGACCCAGAGTAGTGAGTGGGTCTGAGTTCCACCACTGGCCACTAGAGAAGTGGCCTATGCCCTGAGAAGGGGACACGTTTCCGTTAGAATCCTGAGCAAAGGGCTGGATTTAAAAGAGCCCAGGAGGGGCTGAAGAGAGAAGGCACCCATAGGAAGGAGGGGCTGAGCCCAGCTTGAACCTGGGATTGGAAGACTTTTGTGTTTGTTTTGGACTTGGATATCCCAGAAGAGGTTTGTTCACTTGATTGAGTGACTTGGCAAGAAGACTGAGCCACTGAAGACCTGCTTAGCAAGTTCAGCAGCCTACAATAGCAGCAGAGGAAAAAGGATTGCAGCACTACACCCACCAGATAGGAGGCTCTCAGGTGGTGAGCGCCGCAACACATTGATATAAACTCATGTGTCATGACATAAGTCAGTCTCCAATTGTCAGTGGCTAGGAAAAGCTTTCCTGTGGGCAGGTTATTCCATAAGTGTCCACTGTTGCATCTTCCTCTAAAGCATCTGACACTGGTCACTGTACTAAATGGACCATTAGTCTGATAAAGTATGGCAATTCCAGTGTTCCCCAGAAAATTGTCTGATGTGAGCTCAGACAAAATACAAAAATATCCAATCCAATACCCATTTTCCAGTAAGTCTGCACTGAAAAAGTGTCACAGGTCTGCTTCTAATGGCTCTACAAATACTAGTAAATCTGTCATAAAAGATATGTTTTGTTCTGGTTGCATCAGGTCAAATAAGTTGTGAGGATGCAGACTGTCATAAGTAGTATATTTTTAGAAAGACTCACCAGACGTGTTGTTTGGTTGCTACAATTTGGTGATTATCCATCTGTTTATAGACTTAAAGAAAACCGGGTACTTGGTATTCCCTCTGTATGAGAAAAAGAAATTAATCACAGCTGGTGCTGCTTGTGACTGTCTGACTAATTGCTAGACTTTGGTCTGTGACCAGGAAATCTGATCATCCTAATATCAATCCCTAGTAACAACCCACTCTGCTGCAACTCCTGCTCTAAAAAGTGCAGGAAGGCTCATGCAACATGGTGCCTTTTGAAAGTACCTTGGGATACACACACATTGCTATAATTTGGCAATCTGTGCAGTATTGTACAGTATTTCCTGTAAAGATGTTACTGGGAAATAGTTTTCTGTGAAATGCTCATCAGTGAGAATTAATTGCTCTGAGACTGATCTGAGAACAAAGTATGAGAAGTCCTCCTCTGCAAAAATTTAGAGTGACATAACAACATCCAACATACACAAAGAGGAGAGAATGCACCTGTTCCTTGGCATGCAGGAGGCGCTGGGAGGGAGGGGGAGGAGTTGATCAATGGGTCCTTTGAAGGACCACGATGAGGGAATACAGGTGCAGTTGCCCTGAAACCATGACACCTACCTCTTCCGCTGCCTCAGTTTTTTCCCCCCTCTGTGCATTGGCTTTCCTCTTTTGGAAGAGTAGTTTAGCCCTCCAACCATCTAACAAATCCATCCCTTCCAGGATACATAAAAATCTCACAAGCAAACACAACCCAACAAAATCATTTGCTCAATTCCTCATTCTCTGGGTCACAGCCCTCTCTCTTGGGTCTGTACAAACCTGCTTTTTGATCTTGGGTTTATCCTTGTTGATATAGAATTAAGAACTACTTCATTGTGGTAGAGGAGACTGTGCTTTCCTTCTACCATGGGCTCCAGCCTAGAGGCTATAAACAGTGAAGCCAATGGCTACTTCGATAATCTTTCCTTAAGGCTACTTCCTATGTTTGCCTCTTCGACCTTCATCCCACCACTTCCATAGACGACTTAAGCACATCTCCTCCTTGATCACCTTCCTTAGCTGGGAGCTCCACTACAGCTTGTACCTCAGTCAATGGAAAGCCCTACCAGCAAGCAGCGATGGCTGCTGTTGTCCCCCTCCAAGTCTCTCTCTATTGAGAAAAGTGGCTTGTGCTTATGCCACTTCCTTTCCCAGCAGCCTCTCTCTCTCTGGTCTGCAACTGCAAGTCAGGAAAACAGACACAGGTCAGAGCTGGGGCGTGATCTTCTCTTAAAGGTTCAATTCAGGCTATAAAACCAGTCTTCAGACATTACACGATTGCCTCTTTAAAATAGACCTTCAGCTTTCTGTGCTTGAAACTCGTAGGTCCTGATTCAGATGTCACCCAGATGCAAGTCAGGACAGCAATAATGGCATTATACTAGCATATAAATGGTATACAAAGAGATTAGAGCACATAGAATGTTACGCCCTAAAAGATGCTAGCAAACCCAAACCTTTAATGCTCATATTAATGAAATTCAGGCATAAGCTGGTAATAATGAATAAAGCCAGAAGAATGGAAGATTTGTGACATGACTGGATCAAAAATCTCTAACAATTTGCTTGAGGTGGTTTTGGTCTCTGTATGGTATATAATTTAATGTTGGGGTTTTTTTCCCTAGTGAGGAAGGAAGTCAAATCCAATAACAAACTAACAATAAAAAACCCTAACCAACGCTTGCCAACAAAACTATACAAAAGCCATGGAACTAACAGAGATGTACCAAACTTCACAGGTGTTTTAGTGTTTTGTTTTGGGGTGGTTTTTAATTTTTTTTTATTTTTATTTTTTGGGTGGGGAGGTTTCTTATGTGCTTTGTTTCATCTCTTTCATCAGTTGTGTTCCAAGCTGGATCCAAATCTGAAAGAGGCCCATTTTCTGGATTTGGCTCACGTGCAGCTGACCTCGCCTGTGAGTTCAGCTGCAAAATTTGGGGCTACCAAATCTGAACAGGAACCTTAATTTGGTTTGGACTCCAAAAAACTAGTAAACATTTGTAACCATTGTTGTTGTTATGGTTTTTGAAACCAGTCATTGGAATGAATCCAAGTGGCTACAGAGGAGGAGAGCTAAGCATAGGTGTAAAACTCCCATTGATTTATATGAGAACAAGATAAGTTCCACTGTTAATTTTATTATTCTAATCTACTAACCCACATGACATGACTTTTCACCAGTGACTTCCTAAGCATAGTTATGTTACACAAAAAAAAATGTTAAAAGAACATTAAAGTTGCAATGTAAGTATTCAAAAATTAGAAAATGCCAGAATTAAGGTTGCCTATGCATACATTATGGTTGCCTGTGCCTATGCATGCATTATGATAGGATCTTTAATTACATAATCACATACTATTTTTTCCTCACAGGACTCTTGCCTCATTCAGTACACAGCATGGATGATGCTCACTTAATAAGCAACTATTCAATAATAGTTTAGTTTGTTCCTCGTTGTTTAATGAGTAGCCCTAGGTTTGAATTACTGCACACTATTCAAACTCTGCTCCAAATACAAAATTAATAATTTCCTTGTGGACTTTTCTATGATGCTCATTACTGTAGTGTCTGAGTGCTTCACAAACATTAATGAATTTATCTTCACAACACCTTGTCAGGTGAGGGCATGGTATTATCTGAACTTTACAGGTGGGGATCAGAGGCACAGACCGACTGAAGAAAAAGACTGGGTGCTCAATTTGAGATGCCTAACATCTGATTTTTTTTCAGAGTACTTTAGCATTATACAGTGTTTTATATGTCCAAAGCATTCACTTCCACTGCAGCTGCGAGTGCTCAAAACTTCTGCTAACTAGATCCCAGGTTCTCCAGCGTAGCAGTCAGAAAACAAAGAACAAACAGTCAGTGACCACATGTGAAAAGATTGAGTTGAACATCTTGGCTATAGGAACTCTGTGGCAAAGGCAAAGATAGAATCCAGTTTTCCAGGGAGGCATTGAACCGCCTTAACTATGAGACCCTCCTTTCTCTTCCTGCATTCCCTTGGCTCATTCACTATACAGCAGGGATCGGCAACCTTTGGCCCTCAACTACTGGAGTGCAGTACTGCCTGACCCATTTGAGTGGTCTCTTATTCACATCCTACACACAGTGTCTTCCCCTGCCCCGCCCCCGTATATCTTTAGATTCCAAGCATTGCAGAATATTGTACAGATATGTGTCAAGAGGAGCCTTCCAACCAGCTTGCTCCACCAGTCCCCAGGTCACTCACTGAGCTCCCCCTTTCACTTCCAGTTCCTGCCAATTACATATCTCCACCTTTATTGAGCTAATTACTTCATTAGCCCAACCATTTCCCCCAGGTGTCAACAATCCCCACCATTAAAGGTTAATAGATTCCATTTAAACCTGTAATCTTCTCTGTTACTCAGTTACCTAAGTGGCCAGAATGAGCTAGCACTCTGTCATAGGGCCCTAGTAGGTTCTTTGAGTTCAAGAGCATTGCTGCCAAATGAATTATTTTAAGCAATTTGTTACCTCTGTCTGACACTTCAAGCTCAACCTGCAACTATGGTCTGTGTATACCTAAAGTTTCTAGGCCATGTGGCTGCATGCTCTTATGTAGTCCAGCATCTAAGACTGTGCCTTCATCCTTTTCAAGCGTGATAGAATTTGGTCTATCACTTGAGTTGGCAATTGTTAGACAGGCTTGTCTGAGTGCCCCTGGGCCAGATGGTGCTGGGGAGTTCAGAGCAATGTATGCCAGGGCATTCCCTTTCCTCATTCTACACCAACCAGGGCTAGAGTCACTGATGCCTCCTCAATAGGTTGGGAAGCACAGCTAGGGACATTACAAATTCTGGGCTTCCGGTTGGAACAGAAAGCTTCCCTCGATATCAATGTTCTGGAGCTCTGAGCAATGCCTGCCATGCCTTTTGGGATCGCATAGGGGTCCAGAGGTTCATATACTCACCAACAATTCCACTGTGATGTATTATGTGAACAAGGAGGAAGGAGCCCACTCTGAGCAGCTTTGTCAGGAACCAATAAAGTTCTGGCATTTCTACATCAAGGAAAGTATCCTTCCCACAGCCACTCACTTACCTGGGGTCCAGAATCACTTGGCAGATCATCTCAGCAGGAATTTCTCTTAGAATCACAAGTGGTCTCTGAAATCCATTGGGCAGAGATCCATTTTTGCAGACCAGGTATTCTAATTATCAACCTGTTTGCAATGAGAGAGAATAGGAAGTGCCATCAATTTTGCTCTCAAGTGGGTCTCAGTCCGGGCTCCTTAACCAATGCCTTCAGCCTGAACTGGGAATCTGCTCTGATGTATGTCTTTCCCCCAATCCCATCATCCCATGGGTCATTCTCAAGCTGGATCCTGCCAAACTGATTCTCATCACACCAGGTGGAATAGGACAATGTTGGTTCTCTGGTCTACTCAGTCTATCAGTTTGACACCCCCCATCTCTCTTTCTCTTTATCCCAAACTACTGATTCAGCATCACAGTCGAGTTTTGGATCATGCACTTGAGACTCTGCTTCTCTTGGCATGGATGCTGCATGGCTAAATGAGGGGGAAGAATGATACGCCGAAGCTGCTTGACAGATGTTGCTTAATAGTAGGAAGCTCTCTACTAGAGTGACTTATTTGCACAAGAGGAAGCAATTTTCAGTTTGGTTGCTAACTTGGGGAACTAAGCCAATACTGACCTGCCTTCAAGACATTTTGGAGTTCTTGTTACACCTTCAGTCTTCTGGTCTCTCACCCAGCTCATTGAGAGTTCACTTAGCAACACTCTTGGCATTTCATCTGCCCCTCTAAGGGAAGTCAGTTTTCTCTAACTCCATGGTAGTGAGATTTCTAACACCCACCTGTGAAAGAGCTGGTTCCTTTGTGGGATCTTAATACTATCTTAGCTGCCTTTATGGGACTTCCATTCAAGCCACCCGTTCTATGTCCCTCCTGTGCCAGAAGACCACCCTCTGTGTAGCTAAGACATCTGTAAAGACAGTATGTGAGCTGCAGACCATAATGGCAGAGCCCCCATACATAGAGTTTATCAAAGACAAACTGGCCTTACAGCCACATCCAGAATTTTGTTTAAAGTGGTTTTACTTTAACCAAATGATTTACTCACCACCGTTCTTTTCTAAACTACACTTCAATGCAGAGGATTAGCAGTTTCACATATTGGATTTGAGATGATGCTTGGTGTTTTATTGAGAGAGGACTAAGTCTTTTCAGGCATTGCCTCATCTGTTTGTCTTCTTTGTGGATTGAATGAAGGGTCGGGCATCCTCTGTGCAAAAGATTTCCAGGAGGTTAACTTCCTGTATTATCTCAGCATATGAAGTTGCTCAGACTATACCTCCACAGGCTTATTCAATGAGGGCCCAAGCGACATTGATAGCATTCTTCGGTGATGTCTAAATATTGGACATTTGGAGGACTGCTACCTGGTCTTCTATACATAGACTCACAGCCTTATGCTTGGTAAATCTGTCATGGATTCCATGACTTTCCAGCACTTCTGTGACTTCAGCAGCGGCAGTGCAGCTGACCCTACGGCCACCCAAGCAGCTGGGGCAGCCCCAGGGCCAGCTGCTGCTCAGGTGGCCCCAGACAGCTTGCCCCAGGGGACGCCGGAGTAGCAGTGGTCCCAGGTGCTGCTCTCAAGCAGCCACAAGGCCCTTGGCTGCCCCTTGCCCCTGGAGCAACTGCGGGGCCCTCGGCTGCCCCACCCTGAGAAGAAGAGCCCCCCCTCACAGAACAGCAGTGTCACCAGGGGCCCCCAGAGTCCTCCAGAGCACCTAAGATTTAGTCAGGGGTATTTACAGTACAAGTCATGGACAGGTCATGAATTTTTGTTTATTGCCTGTGACTTGGTCCATGACTCTTACTAAAAATACCTGTGGCTATATTGTAGTATTAACCAAGCACTATATGATTACCACTGTGTCTGTCTAAGTCAGATGCAAATTTTGAGAAAGCAGACCTGCAGTCCTTCTTTAAGTAGATTTCAAGCCCTACCTCCTATGAGTACTGTTTGTGAGTCACCTGAGTGGAATACATGCCTTCAACCACTTGAAGAATAAGACGGTTATTTACCTCTACTGTAACAATTGTTCTTTGAGATCTGGATGCAGACATGTGTTTCATAATCCACCCTCCATCCCCTTTGCATCAGAGTCTCTACTCTTGATTTTTGGTGAAAAGGAGCTGTGGAAGGTTGGGACAGCATTGCCCTTGAATAGCCAGGGAGGGGCGAGGGCCACAGGGTGTGAGTGCTACCCCTATTGGTACTGCTAGGCAATGTTCTTTGGCTTTGGTGTGCTGGGTGTGTGCACGCACCTGAGTGGAGCACATGGCTTCACCAACATCTCAAAGAACAACAGTTACAATACAGGTAAGTAAGATATTTCTATTCCAGGCTGTAGTGTGCTGTAGTGGTCACAAATTCTTCTGCCTCATCCCCTCCAACCTATCCCTTTTCCTGTTCCAGTCCTGGTTCATTGTCCCAGTCCCATTCTCCTTGCCTACCCAGTCCCAGCCTACTCTATTCCTGCCAGCTCGCAGTCCCCTCTGCCAAACTCCCAGTCTTGGGTGCTAGCAGGGGAGTTGCTGAGAGCAAAGAAGAGACAGGCTTCCTGCTCTCAGTTCCAGTGTCCTGTCCCACACTGGCCCAGAGTAGTAATTATAGGAAGAATTCTTCTGAGCCCCTCTAGACTCAAGTGGAGCATGTTCTATTGTCTGTGGGGTTGGGTTAGCTGCTAAATTCTAAGAAGTCTCTACCGAGCATATACAAACTGATTTTTTCCCCCTCAAAGGATTATAACTTGGACAAGTATTGAGGGGATTATCATGGGAAAAGCAAAAGACATTCCCTACTGCAAAGGTCAACCTCTCTCAAATTTCAAGTCCCTGCTCCAAAACATGAAGGGCATAGAGACTCTCAAAGAGATAGTTGCCAGAATATTTAAACACTGCAAAACTATGACTCTTTCCCTATCCTCACTCTGATACTGGTGAAGCATTTTGACTGAAGTTTTCCAAAAACATCAGTCTGAGGCAGACACCAGCCCAGCCTAGAATTAAAACAATACAAATAATAGTCCAATGTAAAAGGATGAGGGAATCTGAGAAAGGCAACTTGTTTAGAATTGAAATTGATGAATTCATTCATTAGTCTAGGTTAGTTTTGCTGTGTTTTTTTCCTCTGCTAGCTCTACCAGTTCAAATGGGCTGACAAATTTAAAAATTAATACTGCTGTTCCTATTTATGACTTCTAGAGGTTAAAGATATGAATAGCAGTGGGCAGTGAATTTAAAGGTGAAAATAAACAAACCTGCACCTAAGGAGTTTCAAGTTATAAGAACTATGCTATAGTTAACTGCACATTTTGGATGGATGTCTAAATGTTCCAAAGTAGTTGTAAGCAAAATCCACCTCTGCTGCTGACTCTTAGGGAAAACCCTGCATCAAGGGATCAGTGTTTAAAATTTTAGTCCTTTTTTTAATTTATAAAGTTTTTGTTTAATACATTTTCTCCACTGTGTGTGTTCGTATGCCTATTTATAAATTGCTACGGAAGGGTACCAAAAGAAGAGAGTGGGCTGGCAACCCTGAAGTGGCAGGGAATGGTGGCACAAAGTGCTCCGTGCTTCTGGGGTTGCAGTGGTGAGGCTTCAAGCACTCCCCTTCTCGTGCAGGTTTATGAGAGAATTGGGGGAAGAAAGAGCTTGTGATGACCCTTAGAGAGACAGAAAGCATTTGCTTGGAATAAGGGAAGGCACTGGATGAGACATGGGAAAGAGTGTGGGAATAAGAGGGAAACCGGCCAGAGAAGTAGGAGTTGAGGAGACTTGGAGGAGTATAGAATGTGGAGGACAGACAAAGTAGCATGAAAGTGAGAAAAAGAAATGTTGAGGCATCAGTGAAGGAAAAATTGTGGGGAATAGGGAAACATGAGAGGGGAGGAGATATTCTATGGCTTAGGTCAGTTTTTCTAAAACAAAACCTCCCCCTCACCCCCCCTCCCCGTCAATGTTGTTACTTCTAGCTTTCTCTCATCTCCCTGAGCCTGTTCTCTCCCCTCTGCACTAATTTCCAGACTGTATCCTTGTCCAGCTACTCCCAGCCCACCCTCTGCACCCAGTCTCCCCCTCGCTTGTTGCTCTTAATGGGTTTTTCAAGAGCCTGGACAGAATGTTTCTGCTCTAAGAAAGCACGTTCATTCAGAATAGTTTTAGTTCATGTAGTTTATACATGTTACTTGGGATACAGCTAGTAATATATGGGACCAGATTATGTAAGAGTTTAGGCTGAAATTAATTCTTTCCACCATATGCCAGAATAGTTTTGCAATGTCACATTCCCAAAACATATGGAGCGTATGTATTATACTTCTTCGAAACCATCCAATGCCTAAATACTTTTAAAAGTTTGGGCCTTAAATCTGGATCTTTTTGTCCTAATTTTTCTATTCATAAAATTAGGATATGCACCTGCCTCACACAGAAGTATTATGATAGTTAATGTTTCTGAAGTGCTGTATAGTTACTAAAATTCACCAGAATGTACATGAATCTTCTTAGTGGCTGTGATTTAGCAGTATGGAACCCTGGCCTATGGGGCCATCTGTCCTTTTAAAACTTATCCAAATGTTGCCAACTGTGCATAGATCCATCTCAAGCAGTGGGGCTCTGTTCTTCAGCAGTAGGAAATGTGGCCTGGGCTTTCCTACCAGCTCATCAAGGAACGTGGGAACCTTCCCCCCGCCCCGACAATGGGCAAGGACTACCGAAACCCCCTTGATACCAGGGATAAGGGCTAGCAAGTCTGGACTTGGATTGAGGGTCCATTGTGAGGTTGATGGACTATTGGTTTATCCCAGAAGGAGTGGGACTATATGTGACTTGGCAGGACGACTGAGTCACAAGAAACAAGCCACTGCAGGTCCAGAGTGGCTGTCAGAAGGGGCCAAAAAGATGTACAAGAGTTCATATATAATAATTCTTAAGTTTTATTTTACTCTATTTTAAAAATGAATGGGCATATTAAAAGGCTTCTGTCAGATCCCATGAAGACATGCTTGTAAATTGTATTTAAACTTACAGTAGAGTATGTAACCAAACATTTTATAAAAGGGTGCTGATAAATGGTTCATATGCTTCAAGGAATACCACCTTCTTCTAAAACCAAAATCTCTAAAACTCAACATTTCAAAATGTCTTTCATTATATAATTAGGAACACTAAAAGACAGTGGGCAGACTGTGTGAATCATTGAGGTTTGCTCTTATTAACACTAAGAAATACAAGTCAACATGTATCTCCTGATCTTAATCCAAAAATGTATAGCTAGCCAGCAAGTCATCTGATTTCCTTCTCCTCCAAAACTGCCTCCAGCTTCCTCTTTAATTGATTTACACAAGGTGCTTCTATATGGCTACCATCAGCACTTTATGCCATTAAAACATAAATAGATTTTGCTTGAATTACAGATATGCTGACCTCCTCCTCCAGTTTAACCCATCATGACTTTCAGTGACTGTGCTTACTATCTTGAGCAGCATGTTGGTGCCTACTGCTGCATTTTCAGGTCTGATGCAATCCTGTGATCTCCCTTTTGGCCTCATTTTCCCATTAAATGGTACATTCCAGGCCAAATCTCTCTAGCCTCCTTATTACTCATAATCTACTAAAGCCAGAATCAATGAGGTTACTTCTGCTGTGTGTTGTACATCTGTGCAATGTCTTAATTAAATGATTAGAACTAAGTGAAGTATTCTAAGTATTGTGTCAGAAGGATTATACCTGAAGTTAGTGAAGAATACTTTTCATGGTGAATAGAGAAGAATCCCACTAATTACTTGTTGTTGTGAATACATTTGATGCTAGCAATACGTATGTTTAACAGGCTGAAAATCCAAATGATGTACTAGTATCCTGTCACCTGTAAAAGATGTGAATCTCCATTGTCAAATCTCATGTGTAGCTGTGCTTTCATTTTTTCCAAAAGGGGCCAGTTTTGACCCAACGTGTATGTTCCTAGTCCAAACTTTTCATGCCACACCTCTCTCTTTGGCCTCTCAGAAAGTAAGTTACAGCAAATTTATATCCATTTTGACTCAGTGGGCCAAATTCAGAGGTGGTGTGTCAGGGGATGTAACCCACACTTTAGTACAGTGGTGGGCAACCTGCAGCCTGCACCGCTCCCCGCAGCTCCCATTGGCTGAGAACAGAAAACTGTGGCCACTGAGATCTGTGGGCGGCCGCGCAAATGTAAACAAACTGTCTGGCAGCCCACCAGCGGATTACCCTGATGGGCCGCAGGTTGCCCACCACTGCTTTAGAAGTTAGGTGTGAGACTAAGGGAATCTAACACACTGAGGTGGCCAAGGAAGAGATACAATACATCAGTTGAGACTTGCCTCTGAGTTTGGTCTATACAATTATTTTACAGAAAATTTACAAGAAATAGTCTCAGCTGATATTGAACCAGACTCTTTTTGAAGTCAACGGCAAAATTTCTGTTATTTTCAATGGGAGTGAGATAAGGCCTTTATGTAATTTACATAGGATTCTGTTTCTCTGTAGAGATCTATGTGTTGTAGCTTTGTCTAGAGTACCTCCAAGAATCAATAAAATTAATTCAAAAGATTATTTTGAATTACTTAT
Organism: Gopherus flavomarginatus; assembly: GCF_025201925.1. Lineage (NCBI taxonomy): Eukaryota > Metazoa > Chordata > Testudines > Testudinidae > Gopherus > Gopherus flavomarginatus. The sequence goes on from NC_066618.1 coordinate 207,903,153, forward strand.
TTCACTGAGTTGCTAGCAATACTCATTTGTAAACATGGGTCATTAACATTGACAGTCAGTGTAGTAATGCTCCGAGATATTAGTTTTAGTGTATTGTAATAGATCTTTCCCCCATACTTCATTTGCTGACTTGGTACCCATTTGTTCTTTTTCCTTTTAAAAAGAAAAAAAAGGCTATTTTTTTAGATCATAATCATTCACCTGCATATTTCATTAGGCTTTATCACTGTTCTTGTTAGTATGAACTTATTCAGGCAGACAGCCACATCATCATACATTCTTTTCAGTGTGTTTAATTGATATACATTTGACATTAGTATAGCTTACATGTAACAAGGTGGCCTGCTCCTTTAACAAGTAGAGGCTTGGGACCCAACCAGCACTGTTCACTAATTAGATACAACTGAGGAGGAGACAGGCATTCACTATAAAGTGCTATGGGAAAGGTTGGAGGAGGATTACAGAGAGGAGGTGCAGGAAGCCAGTCTCCTGAAGTAGGGAGAAGGAACACTGTGACACTAAGCACCTCTGTATTCACACCCTACATAGTATTGCGATGAATTGGTGTTAGCAGAAGTGTCCACAGCAAAACAGCTGTTATAATTAACACTAATTGACGTCTGTTGGGAGCCTCAGCAGAAAGGCCAAGAACTGCTGGAACACAGGGAGTGAATTAACCTCTCGTTGTTATAGATGATCCCTTCGTAAGAGATTTGAATCCCAATGCCAGGGTAGCATCACTGCCTTTGCTCTCTCTATAGCTGTTTTTGTCCTGTAACGTGAGCATGTATTTTAGCTTCCTCTGCTGTTCATCTGGAAACTGGCAGGAATTATTTCCATAGAGAAGGCCAAAATCATAATACTCTGCATGTGAACACTTCTGAACTTTTGGGAAGGTTCAGGTCTAAATCTCAGCTTTGTGGCTTTGGCCAGTCTCTAATAACTTCATTGCATTAACCATTCTCAACACCCCTCCAAAATACTATTGTTGTTTTTTTGAAGAGGCTTTCCAGGAATTGTATTAAAATAGCAATATGCATACAATTTGGATGGGTTTATAGCAGAAATATACTCTCACCTACTTTATGTATGTCTCTAAATACATGTTTGAAGGTTTCCACATATTTCTAAACTTTTGGTCTATTTAATTTAATTCTTTATCCTTAGATCAGCTTACTGAGAGCAATTGCCATGCACTCCATTAACGGCAGTTTTCATTATAAACTTCTTTATTCATCCATTCCAAAATTATTCTGGTTCATTTTGCTGAGGTAAATTACTTGGTCAGTACAGTATGTAGACTATTACAGAACCCAATTAAACTAAACTTTAACCTCATCAGTCTTGAAACTGCAGAGTTTTGTCTTTTAGTTTAACTCCATATTCTATTTCAGATACTACTTAATTGCACAACAACCAAATGGAATTTCAAAAACGTTATCAAATCAGAACTGTCTATATTCCAGGTGATACCTGCCTATCTACATACATTGACCCAATCCTGAAGTCTTAATTACATTGAAAAGATGGCTATGACCAAAAGTTTCAAAAGGGGGCAGAAAAACTGAGGATGAGGATGGTTACTTTATGTTGACAGTGAAATCAGAGTGTAGTTTGTTTAACAAAACAAGAGCTTGAAACAAGATCCTTAGATCTGCACTGAATCTGTCGATTTAAGGGAATGAACTGTACCAACTATCCAGAGATCAAGAGGAAGTGAAGCAAGAGGAGATATTTATTAACTTAAGGTTCTACCCAAGGTCCAGATATTGTCACCTTTACCCTGACTAGTATCTGCTCTTTGAGATTAATTAATGAATTTCTTAGTTCTACTCAGTGTGAGTAAAGGTCACAGACTCTGACCCCAAATAAGTAGCCAGAGTTGTGGTTATTATTCGTATTACAGTAGCGGAGAGCAGCCTTATCCAAGATCCAGGCTTCCTCATGCTAGGCAATGTACAAACACATAGTAAGAGATTGTTCCTGCCATGAAGAGTTTAGTTTAAATATGCCAGACAAATAGAGGAAAGTTCACTATTCCTATCTCACAAATGGAGAGCTGAGGCACAGAATGATTCAGTAGCTTGCCCAAGCTCTCACATCAGCTCTTTTGAAAGAAACAGGTATTGAACCCATCTCTCCTGAGCTGCAGGCCACTGTTTAATTTTGTGACCATCCTTCCTGTCACGTCATATTCTTTAACACAGTGTTTCCCAAACTTGGGATGCCGCTTGTTTAGGGAAAGCCCCTAGTGGGCAGGGCTGGTTTGTTTACCTGCTGCGACCACAGGTCCGGCCAACTGTGGCTCCCACAGGCCATGGTTCGCTGCTCCAGGCCCATACTGGCCGCTGCTTCCAGCAGCCCCCATTGGCTGGAGCAGCAGACCGCAGCCAGTGGGAGCCATGATCAGCCAGACCTGAGGACGCAGCAGGTAAACAAACTGGCCCAGCCCACCAGGGGCTTTCCCTAAACAAGTGGTGTCCCAAGTTTGGGAAACACTGCTCCAACAGAATGCCACTCTGAGTTATCCGTCTAAGGCAGAGGCTTAAAGGCAGAACCATTGAAATTTGAAATACACAGTTACGGATTTTGTCACAGTTTGTGTTGACCCCTCAAGATGTGGCAATAATAGGCAATAGCCACAGTACACACACTGTTCCATGCATTCTAGTTGATTCAGCAGTAACATTCAATTCCATTCCTGACTTTGGAAAATAATCAGCTATGTGAGGAGTATTATTCTGCCATTGCTAGAGACAGGCCAAAGAACCTAAACCAGGAATCATTCTGATCTGGTTCCATTTTATTTGGACCACCAAAATTTATGTGGATTGAGTAAATAGTTTTGTTTATCTCATTTCTATAATGAACAAACCAGGGAAAACCTTTGAAGACCTTGTCTGTCAAATTTTGGTTTTGCAAAACCAGTTTCCCCCCTCCCACGCACTACAATCTGAATGGAAGCAAGGGGGTGAGGACTGGGAAGAGATTTGGATAAATGCTATGTCACATCTGGAACTAGTTGTGAGCCATTTGGACTAGGGAAGCTGTGTTGTGAAAATCCGGGCATGCTTTTGAGCACTGTAGAACTGAAAAATCAATATTGATAGTTGACTTTCAATATTGGAACACATTACTGCTAATGTGTTTGCTATAAGTACTTTAACATAGTTTCTCCCTGTCTTCTTCCTACAATGACCCTAAATCACCAAGCCAAAAAACTGTACAGGAAAATTATTCAGATTCAGCATGCAACTATTTACTACTTATGCTTTTTTTTTCTTTTCTTCCCACTATAGGGGTTGCTAACTAAAAACAACAGTTCACTTTGTTGCTTTCTGCTGGAGATACATTTGAAATCAATTATCTCAATCACACCACAACAATGACAAAAATAGCTTAATAGGATCCCTAATTAAGCAAAAGACCAAGAAATGTCAGCTGTTGACAGTGGTTCACTACTAATCATTCTGATAGTCCAAACCATTGGTTTTAAAGACTTCACTATCAAACTTGACAAACTCATAGATTTTGGTTCACAGTGCAGAATACCACAGGCTACCTGTGCTTTGGTGCTTTATGGTACAGTGCAGAAATTATACAGAATTATAATTATGAATGTCATTTTGCTGTCTTAAAAAAATTATGAATTAGCCCTATTTTGAAATCGGACCAACATGGTTTGAATTTCTGCAAAGTTGGACTATTTTATTGTCTTCAGGATATTTATAAGGGCAGTTAGTTACTGTGCTTTCTGTATTTTACCCCTGTTCAGGGTTAGTGCTTTAAAGGGCTAGATGGGTACTAAAACTGGAGAAGTAGAACCAGGACAGTTTTATTAATATTCTAACATGCAGCATTTTATTTATGAAGTGTGTGAAATCTTTTAAAAAAGACAGTCTCAACACTTTAATTTTTATTGCCACTTGTCTCCAGTCTCTGCCAATTTTTTTAAACACCATACAAAGGTGCCTTTGTGGCCTAATGCTGTCTAAATCTAAATTTTAAGATTCTAGCTGTTAAAACCAGTTATACAAGACTTGTGTACGTTTTCATTATATCCATTATAACTGATTTCACACAAATGAGCACATTCTCAGTCTTTCAGATGAGATGTAAAATTGAGGTCTTGAACAATTTTAGTTATTAAAAGAAAATCCCATGGCACTCTTCACAAGAGTAAGCACATTATTCTGCTTTGCTGGCCATATTCCAGTTTGAGTAATTAGATTTTGTCTACCTAAAATACCACTTGTAGTTCCAACAGGATAATTTACCCTTTACTTCCTATACGAAAATGTGCACTATTAAAGAGTTGCTGAGTTTCACCTCAGAGGTGGCTGCATTTCACAATTCTAAAATAAGTGTCACAATTCTAAAATAAGAGTCCATAAACCCATTTAGAAGGCTTGTTGTAAGCTTTTGGAGTCCTTCTGGATGAAAGGCTCGCTTGGTATGAAACATTTCCAATTTAAGACAACAGCAGAAATCCCTTTGAGTCCAGTGGTGCGGATCAGGTCCTATATCATTGTAGTCTGAAATATCAACTGAGTATGTAAAGCAGATCTATAACCTAATTAACTCCTTTAGAATTGATTGTACTGCTGTTTAAAGGAACGCAGGAATTGCCTTATTGGATCAGAGCAGCAGTCCATCTAGTCTAGCAGCCTCTCTCTGTCAGTGGCCAGTAGTACCACAAACACCATAATGGAAAATTATGAAAAACCTGTCCACAGGGGAAATTTTCTTCCTAACCTCACCAGTTAATAGTTGGCTTATGCCCTGACGCTTGAGTGTTTATATCTCTAATTGATTTCTTTTTTCTGATAATGATTAACTCATTTGGTGGTATTGTGGCTGTTGTAAATACGTATTATTTCTCTGGTATTCCAGCTCTACTTCAGAGTGAGTTGTCTGGGGCCAATATTAGATGTTTCTGTTAAACAAAAAGTGATTAGATAGTGCTTGACATTATGATTTAGGTAAAATCCAGGAATGCAACTGAAGTCAACAGTGCAATCTGTTCAAATGCATTTTCAACAGATGTTAGTCTCTTTTTAATGGTTCACTCAGCATTCTATTTCCAATTGACAACATGTAGGGCCAGGATCTAATCTCTTCTGATTTCTCTTAAGGGGTGTGGCCTAGCAAGTTTTTGAATGGTTTTCTTCCCTAATATGAATAAGCATCCTCCCACCCTTCTTTCAAAAATAGTTATGTAAGCTGTACGCTAGGGATTTCCTAAGATATAGCACAGAGAAGCATGTCTGTCCACAATGGCTGGAGAAACTGTGCTAGCCACCACTATGTTTAAACACTGCTCTTGCTAGCATAGTTTCATCACCAGAATGAACAAGGTATAGTCAAAAAATGTATTGCACCGTGTCTAGTAAATCAACAGGAGAAACTTAATCCCATATCTACTGCAGAAAATATATGTACTCCAAAGTCAACTCTTGCATGGCAATACTTTCTAAGAAGTGTGGTATCTAGCTACGCTGTCCCTTTTCTCATTTAAATTAAAATTGCTTATTGAACAGAATTAATGTCATAAAGATTCTGTAGCACTCTAAAAAGCATTTTGCTCAGAGCTCATGCTGTGCATTCTCGGCATAGTGTTCTGCCTCACAGCTGGTTGAAATCAGTGGGACTGTTCACTTTTGGAAGGGAGGCAGGGAGCATTTACTAGAACCCATACTTTAATCCAAACAAAGGATTTGTCCATATTTTCACCAAATAAAATGTGTATAAATTGAATAAAGGAACAGTTCCTCTTTTGAACATTACAAAAAAATATATATCAATTACAATATGCCCATGTGTCTATAGAAAAATACAACATAAACATATGCATCATTATCATAAATAAGGGAGGGAGGAAGATTAAGGCACAGAGACTCAGATTTTTAAAAAAAACATTTAATTTATCATAATTAATGTAAACTTTCCATACAAGTATTAAGAAATCTTATTTTACTTTTAAAAGGCCTATTTGTATTTGTGTATGTTGTTCCAATTAAAAAAATGGTAACCATATATTTAAAAAATCTGCTTGATCCTAACATAAAGCGGTGTGTCATTTTTTTCCCAGAAAAAATTTCCAAGACTATTTTTTCATATCACTAATATTGGGGGAACCTGTCCTTTTCCACAAAAATGAATTATTGCCCCTGTGGCTACTAGTAGTAATTGTGTTAACAATAGACCCTCTTGTGTCAATAAGATACTTCAGACAGAAATTTCTTAGAACTACTGTGGATAGGCAAAGTTTAGTTATCTTGACAATTCTATTTATTATTTTCCAACAAATTATTATTATCTTAGGGCATTCCCATGCACCATTTATGTATAAAATATACTTATTCCTGCACAAGAGGTAATAATGATGCACCCTGTGAAAATTAAATTCTGAGACCAAGCATTAAAAGATGTGTAGCTTAAACCGTCCAAGAAAAAGAAATCCTGAGGCTGATATTTGTGACTCTGGACAATTCATTTAACCTTTTTGTGCATCAAATTGGGAGGTTTTTATTAAAAATATCACATAAATAGTAAATTTAATTTGACTTGGCAAAGTTTAGATAACATAATTCTTGTAATATCATCACTGCTTCTAGAGACCCAGCATTGCAGTATTAGAGAGCTCATGCTGGAATCCTAGAGATCTAAATGGAACCAAAACTGACTCCTAACCTAGACTTTCATAGACACTAGTTTTAAAGTTCCTTGGCTCCAATGCCTTCTTCCCTGTTTCAGCTAAATAGCCTTCTCCATTTTCCATGCTGGGCTTTCCCACTAACATAACTTCATTTTTGATAGCTTTATCTTGGGGCTTGATAGTAACTTTAATGAAGCGTTTAAAATAAAATAGAATACATTTTGTATTAACTGTTAAATAGCTCCTTCTCTCCTCTCCCCACCTCTAGACAAAATATAGGTGGTTATCCTTCAGTCCTTACTCACACAGAACTCCCCTGAAAGTAAGTAGGAATTCTGCCTGAAAAGGACAGAAGGATCATTCCTAAATATTTTGTCCATCACAGCTGGTGAAATATGGGTGCTGTTTTGAGCCCACAGGAGCCTACCAGTGAGTATGTATTACAGGTCTCCCTCTGTGCTGATCCACAAAGGATATGAGTTATAACACTCAACCTATACAAAAGTTGTTTATTCAGCTCAAGTTGGAGGTGCTCCTGCTTTTAACTTTGGAGGGTGCTGGTTCAATTCCTTGTATGTTACTAAGAGAGCGGCTATCACAACACAACTTTTTAAGACAGGAAATGACTCAAAAATGGATTTGATTTGTCCTTAGGTAAAGTCAAACTCCTCTGTAAAAGATGTGAGAGTATTTGTCATAATGACACTACTAGTACAAGTTTTTATCATTATAAAGGTATAGCATACTATGGGTCATGTCAGCCGTACATCAAAGGAAAGCGTAGGGATCTGTAGACAATGTGGTACTTGTCTGCCTGTTGCTCTGACATACATCAGTCATAGTAAGCTCCAAGGTCAATATTTGTGCCTAATTTTGAAGACATATTTTCCTGGGATTCAATTGTATTTTCTTATCCCAGAATGGTTCTTTAATTCACTAGCAGAAAAGTGAGAACTCATGAGTAGGACAAATGACTACCTGTTTGTCTTATAATTAACCAACTTCTTTGTTTTGACACCCAGAAAAGCAAAATGTATTGGGTTTTTAATTTATTATTTACCAAACAGTGGAGGATTGGCCCATATTGTGACATACCTGCCACACAAACAAAACCCCTCCTGTGGCAGAAGAGGCATATGAATGGTGCTTTAAGTTCACCTAATGTTCTATATGTGCTAAATTCATTCCCTCTCCTCCACCGTCACTGGAAATGATGAATTTCTCACTGTAAGTGTTTGCATTCTTAGCAGCACTGACCCTTTTTTGAAGTTGTGCCATCTGCATACCATACTTCTCAGTCTTAGCAAAGTAAAGGTCTAATGGGTCCTGTTAAAGTCAACAAAAACCTTCAAATGGCTAGAATTATCTATTGGGCTAAAGAAGTTCTTTGAGATTCTCTGATGGATGATTGTATATATTTGAATCCAAGGTATTTCTATTATTAATTAAATAGTTAACTAGTGTGATGTAACAATGCAATTAATGCATGACTTTTGATGAACCCTTACACCTGAAGCTGATGTAGACTTTTGAAAATATGTTCCTGAAACTTTTGTAGTTTGCATTGTATTGTGTTTTCCTGCTTGATGTTCATGTTTCCAAAATTGATTTTGTATCAGATCTACAAAAATCCTTAAACTTCCCACATGTTCCTATTACTGTGTATTATACTGGTATAAAAGTGGGAAAGTCTCTCTCTCTCTCTCTCTCTCTCTCTCCTGTTAGAAATACATCATCCAGACGTACAACAGGCATTCATGAATCCTTATCAGTGATCCTGCATTTGACATATACTGTACTGTATGTCCTGAGGCATTCAAGGGTTTCAGAAAATTTTTTTCTTTATCCTTAAAGGGTAATAAGAGAATAAACTCTAACAAGGCTGCTTATTTGCTCTCTTAGCTTCATATGCTGCTTATGTAAACGTTTGCAGCTGGCTGTCATGAAAGCCACATGCTGGTTTCTGCCTTTGCTGTCTCTGTACTTGGTTATTAGTGGTGCTCTCTCAGAGGGCAATATCTCCAGGATCCATTTAATACAGGATGCAGAAGTTCAAACTCTCATTGAGTTTAACCTTTCCTGCACCCTCCTCTCCCATATTCTTAGATCTCAACAATGATTCCATCTGCTTTACCACAAAGGCTGGATCTGTAATTAAAGGTTATCACCTGACTGCCCTTTACCCTGGATGCATCCTATTCACTTACAGTATCTGTTGCCTGGGTTTCTTTGGACTGTCCACAATTCTGATGTAAAGCTTCTGATCTTAAGCATCAGAGGTTTTATTCTGCATATCTCATTAAAGAGGAATGTTAGGAACTGCATCCACATGCAAACCTTATCACAATACTGGTGTGCTAGAGGCAGTGTGAGAGATGTGGTGTTAGGATGCCTACCAATGTCTACTATGTAAACTCCCAATCAGATGAGAAAGCAGAGACAGTTCTCTAAAATGTGTGAGGACCTAACACTTCCCACACTTCAATTTCCAGCCCATTATCTTCAAAGAATCCTGCAAATTTTGGACACCGTTACTGTGTGCTACATATTTGATGTCTGACCCCCTTGTAGAGAGGCCTAGGTTATGACATCTGAACAGTGTGTCATACCTCAGAGCTTCCAAAGGATTAATGATATGACATAGCTAGGATTAGATATACATTCATGCATGTGTGAATGTTGTGGTAGCAGAGGTGAATCAGTTTTGCATTAATATGTTTTAGACTGTTCAATGCATGTTCATCCAGTGAAGGCTCTTAGTCATATCTATATATTGTTATCATCATACCCTATCTTAAGTCTCATGAACTGCAAGTAATGTGGGATTCAGATGTACCACTGGTAGGTAAGACTTTAACATCATTCCTCAGGGTCTCCTGCCAACACTAGTACTGTTGTTCACCATGACTTCCACCTGTACAAGATCATGTACATCAGACCTGGACCCCAAATAATCCACCATAGGGCCTAGATGAAGATCTGGTACTGTATGACTTACTGGTCTGAAAAAAATATACTATATAGATCTATACCATCCCTCCCAGGCCTTTATATCATTCACACACCTTTGCATTTGACAGCAAAAGCAATCTGGCCCTGCAAAGGAAGTGTTGGGATACTGGGCAAAGGTACGCAGGACTAGTGGGACCTAGGAACTGAAGTCAGGGGTCAGAGCTGGAGACAGAATCAGGCTGAGGGTCAATACCAGGTTTCTGGTATACCAAGTGTTATGGTTCTGGGGATCAATCAGGAGTCAGAATCCAAGTCAGAGCTGAGGTCAATACTGACAGTTTGGAGGCAGAGTGGTCATGGCAGATAGCTAAGTATCCACATTGTGGCCTGAACACTTTGTGGTTTATAAAGGCTTATACTCCCTGGGCTTACAAAGGATCAAGGTGCCAATCAGGGATAGCCATGATAATTGTCAGTCATATCACTCAAGGTGGAACTTCCGATCGCATTCTGTCTCCACAGATTGTTGTCACAGGGTAGCTAGGTTATAATTGCTGCTGGGTGGCAGTGTTGGTTAGTTGGTAGGCATTCAGGCCTGGGTTCAAGTGCCACTGTCCTTACACAAAATGGCTGAGATGTGGCCTCATCTGTAGTGATATGTTGTTAGTTACGTAGGAACTTAGCACAATGTTATGGGACTTCAATAACTCTTATATGTTTCCTCTGATTATAAATACACGGTTATGCACAGAATTAATTGCCTTTTGTGAGCATGCTGGGTCTAATTATGATGGTATAGTGGAGTCTTTGTGATGCAGTTGGGTACATTGTCCCGTAGTGACATGGGGATGTATATTTATCTGAACTGAGCACTTGAAAAGTGCTGCCCCTTCTGCTTCTCACCCCCTCTTCTTTTACGGTGGGTTTTTTGGTTGAGAGTGAATCTTATGAGAGGCTTTTAAGGGGAAGGTTTGCTAATCTTCCCTACAGTAGATGAAACTGTAGTCCTTCCCCCAGGAGAATGTTCATAATCCCTATTAAATAAAAATTGTGGGACTAACGTGACATGTACCACATTTCCCTCTGCACAGTCACAATGCTTTTAATTGGCTCCCTTCCCACTCCCTGTTTGTATATTGTCAGGGTAGACTGTAAGCTTTTTAAGGCAATGACTAAGTCTGCAAAGCCACTTTGTACATTCTTGATTATATATAAGTAATTTTGTATTAATAATAAGATGGAAGGGAAAACATTTGAGAGATGGGTTTGCATGGTGGGTGTTATGAATGGTGGTGAATAGGGAATGTGTTAATGGCTCTTCAAAGGTGTCTGTCCCAGATTTGTAAAGGTATTTAGGTATTGCTCTGCTCAGCCTCCTAAGGCCTAAATGATTTAAATGGCTAAGTCCCATTTTCAAAAGTGACATGGTACGGACTCACATTGAGAGGAGGTGTATTTTCCAGCTTGAGGAAACATCCCCACTCTAGGTCTCATCAAATTAGTGTGATTGAAAACAGAAGTGATCAGAGGCAGCAGGAGGGACTTGACACCCCAAATATGATCCCGTCTCAGATGTTAGGTTCAGATTTGGGCGGCTAGCTTCTAGCACCACACTGAATAGTCTTCAGTCAGAGATACCCACAGGTATGTTTACTTGAGATGGAAATTACACTTCCATCCCGAAGTGTAGATGTACCCTTAGGCACTAATTCCTATTGACTCCTAAGTACCTAAATCACTTTTGAAAGTAGGACTGTTGTGGTTTTGATTTTGTCTTGTCCTGCAATAATCAGATCAGGCCATGAAGTTTGAGAATGAATTTGGAAACGCATACAGGATCCTCTGGAAGGGCTTAACCTTGGTGTCCAATGAGAAAAGCTTAACTTTCCTTACAATATTACATTCAGGAGTGTGTGCTGGTGTTAAGGCCTGCTCTTGACATTTTGCAGACTGTATATATCTTGGTCCCATCTCTATTGACTTCATTCTTGCAGTGTACCCTATCCATAGTCTCACAATGGTGGGTGTTATTTTCTGAGATGCTTTGATACCAATCAGGGAATTTTGCATCTTTTCATCATTTATTTTCATCTAACATTTCCCTTGATTAGGCATTAATATCCTCAACTGTTGTCATTCCAACCTGAGTTTCCAAACTTCCAATTTTGGCCAGGACATCAGCTACCTCACTCCTGTATACATCATGTGATGGAATCCATTGAAAAGACAAGTTAATGGGACTTAGCCATCTAAGTCACTTAGGTCTTGCATTGCTGAGCAGAATAACACCTAAATACTTAAAAAATCTGGGCCTCTCTGTCTGCTGGCTCCATCTTACTCCCTCCCAGAAGAGGTTTAGAGCTCAGACTGCCTGAAGTCAGAGAGAAGAAAGAGCCTGCCAGTTCCTCCTCCATTTTCAGAGAAATGTTTTCTTCTTTAAATGTTGAATTCTTTTCCCTACTGCTGTCTGAGGAGGTGGCTTCCCCAGAGCAAGTTTATTTTGAGCTGTGTGAATTACTCGTATTTTTTGTAGGCTCCTGAACATAAATGTATGCTAACATTTTTATAAAATCTATGGACTTTTACAAAAAATCTATTGTCATTTTCTAAGGATTAAAAGGATTGGTTGTCTACCTATTTGCCATTAAGGAACCTGTTATAACCATCTGACTATACTACTCCATTTTTTTTGTTTTCCCTTCAGAATCAGCCAGTTTCTGACAAAGATGGGACATCCTGTGTTTGTGCAACAGGGTCTAGTTTTAAACCAGGTGAGGTTTTATGAGTCATGGCTATATTAGAGTGTGATGGGCAAAGAGACACTTGCAGACAGATGCCAGGAGGAATGTGTGTGTGTGTGTGTGTGTGTGTTTTGGGGAACAAAACACTCAAAAATGGAGACATGCCAGATTCTTTGAATATGTTGTTTCAGTGTTGCAAACATGAAGCAGAATCGAGTACTTTGCAACTGAGGCATTGACTTTTTGTTGACATTCAGAAATCTGATGGTACTTCATTCACTTTTTAATCCCAATTTCTGAAAAGTGTGACATATAGTGTAAATAATTCATCTGATTTTTACAAGGAAAGTGATTCTTCTGATTGCTGCCCTAAGTGATAGTGGGTTTTGATTCATCTGACAATATTGAGCTTGAATCCTCCACTCAACTGTTCACTAACATGTTTTTATAGTGCACTTGATGCCAGTTGAATTCTGTCCAAACTCAGCAATATATTTTATATCTGCCTCGAAAAACTTCAGGAAAATAGCTGATGCAGGGGTACTGCCAGTGTTTGTGCCACAGAAGGGTGGGAGTCTCAGTTCTAGATTAGACCTGGTATCTCTCAAAAATAGAAATCTTCACATTAAATAAGTGTCTCAGCTCAAGGAAAAGTCCCAATACCCTGCATAATAAGAAATGAGTAAATGAAAGTTTGTCTAGTTTTTGTGGCTGAATTCTGAGAATGGAATGGTTCCTGATTATAATCATTTGTTTTTTAAAATACAAATTCTGTTTAAAAAATGTTTGTGACAATTGGAAGGATAAAAGACTCTGATAATGGGTATATGTACTAAAGAGAAATGAGCAGGAGCTAGTTGTAAATTTGTTTAAATGAGTTCCCATGCTGCAGCAGATAACTAACATCTCCACTACAATTCATTGGCTTGGCAGCCTGCTCTGCAGAAAAGACAAGTGACAACTCTAGTATTAACCATACAGTATTGTACCCCACACTTACCCCAGACCAACTGTTACTGACTCTTTACATGTTGTAGAAATGGTGACTTGATAACAGTACAAATCATTTCCACATGTGCTGGAAAATCATGTTATGAAATAATGTTGGTCCTTCGCTCTCAGCTAATTTGATTCTATTCTCTTTCTTGGGATGTGCCATGGGGGTCCCCTGCATATTGAGCGGGGCTGCTCCCATTGGCCCAGTCTCCACACTGTCACACAGTCGTTGGGACTCCCAGTGGGATCAGGCAATTGTTAAAAGGAGGACTCAGGACCACTTGTGGGGCTAAGTGAACAATCAGTCTGCAGCCCCTGAGCAGAGCAGGGTAAAGCAAGCAGTCTGTGGCCTCTGAGCCTCCTGGCTGGGGCAGGCAATAGCAGTTGGGGCTCTGACCCTCTGGGCAGGGTAGAGCAAATAGTCAGTCTGCAGTCCCTAGGCGGGGCATAGTAAACAATCAGCCTGTGGCTGTAGCCCCCAGCAGCCACACCCAGTGGTAAGTGCAGAGTAAGGGAACCATGACACTCCTTATTCCACTGGGTTCCAACCCAGGGCCCTATGAAGCCATGAAATTCCCAGTTAATGGTTTAAGCATCGGCTTCTAATACATTCCCTGGGTTACTTCCTACTGTAAGGGTCATCTTCAGCATCTCTTCAACTAGCAGCAGCACAGCATCCAAGTCAGTCTTCACGGTTGGCTGGTCGTCCACAGTGTAGTCTGGGTCCACGGTTCCCAGCAGTCAGAGAGTTGCTAGTGTCTCTGCAGGACCCTATATATACACCTCTTCCTCAGCCAGCCCAGACTGAGCTGGGCTACTTCCTTTTATCTGTCCCTTTCACCTGGAGCATGCATAGCAGGGGTGATGGGGTGTGGTCTTCTGGGCCCATAGTGATTGGTCAGGCCCCGTCGGTCCAGTGTGGGGTTGGTACACCTCATCACAGGATGATTTACTGGGACTTCGGTGTGGTTTCTTAGCTGTTCAATCATTTTGGAGCTTCTGATGGCTACAGAGCAGTAATAATATAATTATTAATGTAATAGACTATTGCTTAGTGCTTAACCACCTACCAGCCTGGAGAATGAACACAGCAATGGAAATCAGCAACTAGAAGGGGTATTTTGAGGGCATGAAGAAGAATTACACGTTTAGAATGAACTCTATCAGTCTGGGTCCATAATGTATGTGAATAATATTCTATAGATTGTGGTATCTATAACTGCAAATACAAAATGTACTGTACAAATATGTGAATATATAATAGATTTTAGCATTTTTGCTATATATATTTATATGTTTGACAAGTTCTAAGTACACTTTTGTAAGTCTGTAAGTGAATTCCAGAAATGAGAGTTTTTTCTAAATTACCATCTCTAAAAAGTCTCAGTGAAGAATGTGAGAAAATTACAGTTGAAAGAAGAATGCCAATTATGTTGGGGGATGTAAGATTACAGCCATCTAACAAGTTCAGTTGGAGATGAAACACACCTTATCCTGTAAAGTAAGTAATAAAATATTATAGTCCTGCCCTGTCCATTTTACCAGGAGCAGATGGACCTAATGAAGTAAAGGATTAACAAGACTTAATGGGCTGAAGAATATTTCCTGTCTACCTTGCAGTGAAGTTTTTAATAATTGTATTATGAATAATATGTAATTATGGAATTTTATAAAGAAATAATATTGCTTTGTACTTCTACAGCATCCTTCATCAGGGGATTTCAACATGCTTTACAAATATTAATTTATTAAGCCTCACTACAACCTATGAAGGGATAGTGATTTACTATTTTAAGAAGGGGCTTAAACCTGCTGCCACTGACTTCAATAGGTGCAGGAGCAGGTTAGAAATGATTCACCCAAAGTCATAGCAGTAATTTTGTGGCAGCGCTAGAACTAGAATAGCCCCCTGACCCTCAGTTCTTACCCACAAGAGCACTTTTTCATACTGCTAGATGCTGGGATTCCCTACTGAAGTGTTAGAATACTCTTTATTTTGTAGTGACTTTGTGAAAGAAGAATGAACTCAGTCTTCTAAGTAAGCACTAATGATGAGCAGTTGGGAGAACATAAGTGCTGACTTCAACTTTGGCCCAGAGCTCTAAAGAAGATGGATCTCTTCTGGTATTCAGACCAACTCAAATAATAAGTAAAAATATTTTCATATGCATCTGTATTTTTTGGATCCTTCTAGAACAGGTAGCAGAAGTCCCAAAATACTATGGGAAAGCCTGTTTTCTTGAGTTATCCTGTTGAATGCATGGAATTTGGATATTTCAAATAAGGTTAGCTAAGCATCCATGCTTTTGAGTGCACGTCTTGTATAGGTGCATGTTTGTAATGCACTTTGAAGATATAAAGAGCTATAGACAATCAATGCTAAATTATGTCTCAACTCAATGGATGGCCCTTTGAGAGTCACACAGTGCTATAATGCAAAGTAGAGGAAAAGCAGGAACAGAAATCATGGAATGTTGTTTTCCATGGGGTTTCACAGGTGTAAATGATAACTAACTGGGCTTGTCAAACTATTTTTTTTTTAAAACTGGGGTTAGTTACTTCACAAGAAGAAAAGAAGCCTCCTCAACTCTCAGCCCAGATTGAGTTTGCAGAGTGGGCAGAAAACAAAAACGTCTTTTTACTTGTAAACTGAGCTTATTTCATGCAGATACCATGGCAAAGAAACAAACACTGTTGCCTTCAGTGGAGTAGCACAGTGTACCTGATTGGAACGTAATAAGTAAATCTGTTGGTGTTGCCCGAGAAGGAACAGGATCCAGCTCTTAGGGCTTGTCTTTACTGCAGAGTTACTCAAGTCATAACTTGTGTTGCCCCTACCTTGAGTCCCATCCACACAGAGTGCTTAACTCAAGTGTGGTGGTGTTTTAACTTGAGCTGGCTGAACCAGATATGAATATATGCTAAAGCCTGAGTTAACACAACTAACTTAGATGCTGAAACAACCACTCTGCATCTCAAATGTTATTTCACAATATGGGTGCTGTGACTCAAGATAAGCTAACTTGAGAGGAGTTAACTCCAGTGTAGATACCTGCTGTGAAGACCTATCCTTAGTTGTGTTGGCTCTGCAATAATTTTTGTTATTATATTGAACAGATATGATTAAACACATGATGGAGCAGATGTGATGAGTAAGACGGTGCCACTTTTTCATGGTCATTTTTCAGATTAGAATTGCACTTTAAAAGCTATCCAGTTTAACAAAATACCTGAACATGTTTGAATTTTTCTTTAAGATTTTAATTGTTATTTTTGAGAACAATGTTAATAAATCAAATTGCAGTCAAAGAGAGGTGTGAAAATCAGGTTGTAAGCTTACTTTGATAATTATTTTTAAGGCTGGAATTTTCAAAGGCAGTCTAAGAGAGTAAGAAAAAGAAATCTCAAGGAAGTCTGAAGAGTTGAAATGTTGATTCTTGTATCAGTCTAATTTGCTTTATTCTCTTGCTTTAATAAATATTTTTATACATTAGTAAGAATTCATTTGGTTGGATTTTAAATGAACCTTAGAATCCCTGATTTTAAAGAGACCACTCTGAAATCTGTCACTGAATCTGTGTAACCCCTCCACCTCCAGGATGTGGTGTTCTGTCCCTTTTAGTGAACCCGGGGTGAGTGGAAGAGAATGAATATGAATGAATGAATGAGTCTCCTCTGCAGACTTAGCTAATAGCCATGTGGCTTTTAGCTCATGCAGTAGAGCCTCATGCACTAAGCTCTAGAGGTCCCAGGTTCAATCCGGCCTGCCAACAACCAGGGTCTGTTGGTGTTACACCTGTATTTCTTTTTAAAGTGATGCAAGTCAGAAACTTCAGAATTGAAATGGAAACATCATTATTAATTCATCCCTGTCTTCCCAGTTATTCCATCTGGTGTCTATTTGAGATTGGGGGTAAGAATGTATATCACATGATAAAAATTATAGCAAATGGGAGAAAGGGGAAGTTCACAGTAAGGAATATAAATCAGAAGGAAGGATTTGTAGAAAATTGACAAGGGAAGCAAAAGTTGAAATCTGGGTCTGGCAGAGTTAGGGACAATAAGATGGAGTTTTTAAAGTATTTTAGAAATAAAAAGAATCCTAACAATGGTACTGATACATTTCTAGATGGAAATGGTAGAACTATCAATAATACAGAGAAGGCAGAAGAGTTTAATAAATATTTCTGCTCTGTATTTGGAAAAAATCAGAGGATGTAGTCATATCATATGATAACATGCTTTCCATTCCACTAGTATCTCAAAAAGATGTTAAACAGCAGTTACTAAAGTATGTATGTCATTGTAGCCATGTTGGTCCCAGGATATTAGAGAGACGAGGTGGATGAGGTACTGTCTTTGATTAAACCAACTTCTCTTGGTGAGAGAGACAAGTTTTTGAGCCATATTGAGCCCAGATCTGAAGAAGAGCTCCATGTGGTACAAAACCTTGTCTCTCACCAACAGAAGTTGGTCCAATCAAAGATAGTAACTTACCTACCTTGTCGCTCTAATATCCCAGCTTGTGTTAATTTCCACAAGAACCATTAGGTGGTAGTTTATGTGTATGATTTATAGAAAGCTTAGATTCAAACTTTAATTTCTCTTCAAACGATTCTCAGAAATATGACTCCAATAAACATGGTGTGTCAGTTACCCTTACTTTTAAAGCTGATTTCGGCTTGAATACAAAATTGGATAACTAATATTTTTTGTCTTATTGCTAGTACAATAAAACTAAATATATTACTTTACTCTCATTTGCAAAGAAAATTCAGCACTAACTCGTTTTCTCATGGCACTGAATCCCAAGCCCATCATCAGCTTTTGATTTGAGTCATTGTGATGCTCTGTACCTCAGGGGAACCCCCTGAATCTCCATGTTCATCCTTATAATATGACTGTGTGGTATTCAATGCAAAGTTTGTCATGTTGGGTGTCTTCGGAAGGCTCATGATGCACTGAACATTGTTGTTATAGTAATGTTATAGGTTGTAATTTCATGTATATAGTTATGAGGCTGAAAATGTGTCTTCATGGGTTAAAACAAACCCAGGCAAAACTCTCCAGGAGCAGAGGGGGCAGTTTCCACCTCATCAGGGCATGTATGGGACAAACCCAGTCCAGCCTCACAGGAACAAAGGACACTGGTCTAGGCAGCAACAAAGGATACGTCAGACTCTCAAATGAGTAACCCCCCTTCCCTTGGTCAGTTTGGGACTATGATGAGGTAATGTTCACCTGACTCTGAAGAGGGAGGGCAAAGCCAAGAGGGAAGAGAGAGCATGGTAAAAGGGAGAGACGTTTGCTATGCTCTCTCTTTCTTCCACCTCTATCTACAGACACCACCACCAAGTGACTGAAACACTGATCAAAGGAGAGAGCCTGTCTGAAGCGCAACCAGCCAGCCTGTGGTGAGAAGTATCTAAGTTTGTAAGGGCACTGAAGGTATTAAGATCAGCCTAGAATGCATTTTGCTTTTATTTCATTTGACCAGATCTGACTTCTTGTGCTTTGACTTGTAATCGCTTAAAATCTATCTTTTGTAGTTAATAAATTTATTTGTTTATTCTACCTGAAGCAGTGTGTTTAGTTTGAACTGTGTCAGAGACTCCCCTGGGATAACAAGCCTGGTACATATCAATTTATTTGTTAAATTGATGAACTCATATAAGCTTGCTGTGTCCAGCGTGCATAACGGGACACTGCAAGATGGAGGTTCCTAGGGTTTTGTCTGGGATCGGAGATATTGGCTAGTGTCATTTGGTTGCACAATCCAAGCAGCGGCTGGCCAAAAGTGGTCACTTATGTAGCTAGAAGCAGCTTACATGCTAGAGGCTGTGCGTGAACAGCCCAGGAGTGGGGGCTCTCACAGCAGAGCAGGGTAAGGCTGGCTCCCAGAGTCAAGGATTGGAGTGACCTAGCAGATCACCAGTCCACCAGTCCTAGCAGATCACCAGTCCAGGGGACTGTCACAGTCATGCTATGCAAATAGTTCAGATAAGAGACAAGCTATTCTATCCAGTGCTGTCTGAGTTCACCAAAGTAGAGCCATAGTCCCTATACACTCACAACATCCCACTGACCTTAGAGGGAATGATCTGTGTGAACACTTTGGAGAACTATGGCCTGAATCAGAGTTTTGAGGTTATATGTGTCTTTTTTTCTTTAAATCTGAAATAGGTAAGTAATAGGGAAGGCGCTACAGTAGCCCTTTCATGAAGAAGAGCACGATAAACCATTATTACAGAAAATACTGGTTTCCTAATTCTAATAAAATTCTTTGTTCAATGTTACAAGAAAGTGACTGAGTCTTCTGCTAAATTATTTTAAACCAAAAACCTCCTTTAAAAATCATGTTTTCAAAAACTGACAATTTTTGCTGAATACCAAAATTTTGAACTAAAAATAGTTTTTTTTAGTTTTGGTTTCTCATGAAAATAAAAAAAAAACCTGAAAATTTTCTGTATTAAAAATTGCAAAAAATTAGCATTGCTTGGTTGATTCTAAAGATGATAAATTTCACAGGTAGGATGTGACTAAACCATGAAGAGCCTCAATGTAATGGACAAAAAGTTTCTACCTGATGTAGTGGAAAGCTAAGAGGAGCTGTCATGATCAAAGTAATGATCTAGGAAGATTATTGTGGCATCAGCCTTTTGAAGGGATCTGAAGAGGCAAGGTTGCAGCAGTGAAGGCTGGAGAGGAAGAGGCTGTTGTAGCTGAGCTGTTAAATGATAAGGACAAGAAATCTGATAATTGGGACAGAGAGAAAAGCCCCAAATGAAAGATGTTAAGATTTGAAAACTATGGAGAGACTAAAGTAAAAAATGGCATCCATATTGCAGCCAGAGCATCTAGAAGGATTACAGTATTTTCTGCAGTCCCACACTAGCAAAAAATAATAATTGATAATAGGCAAATAATATTTTAAGCTGTTACTCAATGCTTGTGTAGTTTGTCTTTTATTTGAAAATGAAACAAAAATATCAATAGGTGACTTCATTTTTTTAAAGAACTTAAGAACATCCTTACTCAGTCAGACCAGTATGGTCTATCTAGCCCAGCATCCTGTCTTCAGACAGTGGCCAGTGCCAGATGCTTCAGAGGGAATGAACAGAACCAGGGCAATTTCAAGTGATTCACCCTCTTCCAGTCCCAGCTTCTGGTAGTCAGAGGTTTAGGGACATCCAGAGTCTGGAGTGGTGTCTCTTAATGGATCTTTTTATAATGGCATTCCACTCTGCAGTTAATGCAGTATATCATATTTTACAAGTTTTTATTAATACTGAGTGTTTACTACGGGCAACATATCGACTATTTAGTGTAAGCAACTATATCATAACATAGTTTAACCAGAAATGCACAAGTAAAATAGATCCCAAAATTAAAATGTACTACTAAAATTAATAGGCCAGATCTTCAGCTGGTGTAAATCTGTGTATGCAGCTACACTAATTTACACTAGCTGAGAATCTGAATGTGTGTGTGTGTGTGTGTGTGTGTGTGTGTGTGGGGGGGGGGGGGGGGGGGGGGGGGTTAAAATTTAAATTAGGGCCACAGTCATACTTCAGGCTCAATTGTGACTGAAAGGCACAGTTCCTTTTTGGAGCAGTGTGAAGCCATTCCACACCAGGACAAACATTGAAAGACATCCTGCCTCAGAAATGCCTGCTGGATTTATTTGGTAAAGAGATCTGTGATGGGGTAACACTAGATGAGGGAGGCCCTGCCCCTCAGCAATTGAGGGGCATGCAACAAGTGGAGGGACAGTTTAAAAGGGTATTGGCAGCCCAGGGGAAGGGTGGAAGGAGCTACAGGTTACACCAGAAAATGAGGGTGCTGCCTGGAGTTGAGGGAAGAGTGACTATGGCACTGGTAAGACTGTTCCAGAAGAAGTGACCCAGAATCCCTTCCCCACTTTTGACACTGAAGAGTGAGATGTTACCCTCTGGGCAGACTAAACTGCTATTACTAAGACTGTTACTGTGCCCCAAAGGAAGGCGCTCCAGCCTGGTAGGAAGAGATCCAGGGGGGCGTGTAACTTGGAGTGGACCGATGGATGGTCTGGACCCTTTTAGGCCCTGGGTCTGAACCTGGTGAAGTGGGTTGTCCCAGGTCCTCCCTTACCTTGTCCCCTTCCCCTCTCTCACAACAGAGACTTGAGGGCAGAAGAAGAAAAACATGTGGGGTTTGGGGGTAGGGGAGGCTTGCAGTATGCCATTTGGGAGGGCCCCCTTCCAGATTGGAGAAACTGAAAAGTCATGACCTGATCATGAGGCTAGCTGGCTTTCAGACTGACCCACTAAAAGAGGTAACATATCTGCTGCTAGACCATTTCATGGAGGTGTAATTTATTCATTTGATGGCAGGTATTTGTAGAGACACATAACCATAACTCTGCATCCTCCCACTTTGGGGTGTTATGTGACCCCAGGAGCATAAGGAGTGAGTCGTTCATGTGTGTTACAAGAATGCCATATAAAAGGGATGTGTGTACATACGAAAAGAGTTTAAAAAATAATGTGCAGGCATATGGTATTAAGAAAATGCTGCACTGTTTCTGGCTTTTGTGGGACCAATAACATTTGTTGTTGTGCACTGAATATGGCTTTTTGTGTGCAGTTCTTTACATAGAGCTCTTAACAATGTGCTCCTCAAAGTGCAGGGACTGTAATTTGTAGTTTGCCCTTACATAGGCCACACAAGGGGGAAAATCTTTCCTCCCCTGACGTTCACTTGAGGCCTAGAAAGAATCTGGCCTTCATTTTTACAAAGTCCTTATTCATACCCTGCTCCCATTGGCTTCAGTCCTCTGTTTGCCTCCATTGACATTAATGAGGATTTTCCTTGAGCCAAGGATTTCAGGGTTTCAACTCTGGAAAAGATTTATTTTTGTTTGAAAGACAAGAGAGAATTTGTCAGAATGTGACCTGTATTTCTAGATTTATATCACTAGTGGGCTGTTTAATTTATAAAATATGTGTACAGAAGAACCTCACTAACAAAGCACTAATAAGATCCATTTTGAATTACTGACTTTTCTGAATTAGCAAGCAAGTGAATAAACACAGTATAAAAGCAAAGATAATGGATCACTACATGTATCTTGTTCATTTATTTTGACCATTGCAATTCAGTTTTAATTATTTATGATACTTCATGTACAAACAAATGTTCTGTGATATATTTTGTAAATAAAATGAAATATTAGCAATATGTCAACTCCCAGGAGACTCTCCTATTAAATCTTTACTGAAAGATGGGGCAAGGTGTTCAGTGTTTATACAGATTATAAAGTGTGCACATCAACAAGTTTCAAATGTGTTCATTTTCTAGCTTTGAACTGAATTGTTACACAGTACGGAATATCTGGATGTGCCACAGGAGTTCTCCTACACATACATGTGCAACTCCATTTCCTCTTAAAATAACTGAAAACAGGAAGAATTGTAGCTGGCATTTCATGGTTTTTGTTTCTAGGGAGTGTGACCATTCCCATAGATCCTTTACAGAGTGCTTCCTGTTTCATGAAAATGTGAAAGGTACGAAGAAATGCTTCTCTGAACAGAATCTGAGTGATGTTCACAGGTATCAATCACTGGATCACATGCCACTACTTATGCTGAATTCAGAATGTAACCCTGGCTCCACTGAGTCAATGACAAAACTTCCACTGACTTCAATGGGGACAGAATTACACCCCCAGTGCCCCAACTACACAGGCCTGCTGATTTAGAGAATTAAGAAGGAAGGAACTTGATGGAAATTCAACTTGATGTTTTTCTAACTTATTCTTTTAACTACTTGTATGAATGACCTAATTGAGCATTTATAGCTCTACAACTATAGTTTATATTCCAAATGAGCATGACATAATTAGTGTACCCTCATACCTATTCAGTAAGTTGTTCATAGAGGGCTTGACCCAAAGCCCACTGAAGTCAATAGAAAGATTCCTATTGGCGTCAGTGGTTAGATTAGGCTCACACGAAGCACTACCAGTGACTCTAGGATTAAAGATCTATCTAGTTTCAGCCATATTGCTACCTTAGTACAATAATAGAAGTAGTGCAATACTATAGTGCTGTAGCAACCTGATTTTTTTTACACCAATTATACATTGATATAACTCCATTAACTTCAGCAGATTTACTCCCGATTTACATTGTTGGAAGTGATAAGAGAATCAGGCCTTATAGGTATGTATGTTTTCATTTATTTATTTTACACATCTTATCCACACAAGTGAGTCGGAAATAAGATCCATGACAATTCTGGAGAATGAGGTAATCCTTAACTGTGGTGAATGAAACTCCAACTATTCTTTTTCTGTTCATCAGAATCCTTACTTTTTCGCCATTAAATTTCTTTCCTTCTCTTTTGCTCTTTAAATGAATTCTCCCCTTTTCACCAATGCAGTGCATCTGTATTGGTTTAAAACAACAGTTCTCAGAAACGTCCATTTCTTACTCTTCACTGATTATTGCATCACAGGTATTAATATTAGAAACATACTGTACAGTCAGTTTTAGTGGGAACCTTAATACACTAGACCTTGAGTACTAAATGTTTCCTTAGATGAACTCTTATTTGGTTTCTTAGCAATGATTAGATTTGATTCTGCCAGTCATATACTGTAACCAATCTATGTCTGCAGCATCCATTGATGAAAATATTATATATACCAATATTTCTATATAAATATACTTTTATAAGGCATTTCATGACAAAGACCTCTATTATAAGGGAGTTATGAATATGGCTCAATGATAGTGTATGGTCCTTAGTGTATGTCTATACTGCAGCCAGGAGCAGGCTTCCCAGCATGAGGTAGGGGTGGGAGTGGGGATGTGGGGGCAAAGACAGGAGACATGCTAGCTCTCCTCCAAAGTACCAGTGTGGCTGTAGCAGGTTGGATTAACCACCTGAATTCCAGCCCAAGGGGAGGTACTCAGGTAGCTAGCCCAAGCCATCACCTGTGCTGCTCTATTTTTAGCAGTCTAACATGCTCCCAGCTGCAATGAAGGTATTCCCTGAGTATCATTCTCTTTATTCTTGCCTTTCTGGGAAATTTCCTTTTCTCTGCTACTATGGTGTATTTCTCCAGATTACTATGTAGATTCAGT
This sequence comes from Gopherus flavomarginatus, assembly GCF_025201925.1. NCBI lineage: Eukaryota > Metazoa > Chordata > Testudines > Testudinidae > Gopherus > Gopherus flavomarginatus. Next base: position 207,927,629 of record NC_066618.1, read on the forward strand.
GGTCCCATGCTCCATAAATTCTTCCAACTCCTCCTCCCATTATGTAGATCAGTCATCCTGATGTACATCTGGTATGATTTAATCGCCTTTATTGTCAACTTTGAATCTCCTTTCATTGTCAATGTAAAGCATAACATTGTGTTCTATAGCCAACTTTATTTTACTCTGAAATGTTTTGGGCTATGGCATTTCATCTGATTTTTTTTTTCCTCTGTGGAAGGAATAGAGAACTTTTGGTTTCCAGAGGCTTGGTGCAGGATCACGACATTTCTTTGGTGGAACATTGTTGCTTTGTGCACTAAATGTACTTATCTTTTAAAAATATAGTAAAGGTTAGGTCATCTAAAGCCATTTTGAAGGGTTGTAGTTCTATATTGTTTTTGTTGCTATGTTTTGCATTTGTTACAAATTTTGGGATTCAACAAAATAAAAACTGCGTTTTCCAGAAGGACAAAACTTATAACATTGCAATGAGACAAAGTTTTGTTTTCTTTACCCTTATTGAAAAAAACAAAATAAATGAGAATTCAAAAGTAAGTCCATTTCTTTTACAGACAAAACTTTTCACAGACTTCAGGAGATGAAGATATGAGCAACACAAGGAGAAGCTTCTTAAACAAAGTAAATCTGTAAAGAGTCCAAAGACCTTCTCCCTCATCATATTTTAGTTTTTCAGAGATGTAGCAGAAAGAGGCAGTATGTGCTGTGAAAAATCCCAAATATGACAGGTGCGGAAATACTTGCAGCCAAGCAGCTATCTCTGATGCCTTAGGAATCCATTTTAAATATAGACCAATCTGAATGTGACTTGAGGATTTTAGCCTTAAACATTCCTAGTTAGTGAGCTTTTGGGGGCAGGGAACTTCTCTTCCTGTGGTTCTTTTAGTAGCGCCTGGAACAATGCGGTTCTGGTCCTGACTGGAACCTTGGGATACTACCCCAGTACATTATTACTATACTACTGCTAATAATGTGATAGTTTAGTACAAGGATCAGCAAACTTTGGCACATAGCCTGTCAGGGAAATCCGCTGGCAGGCCGGGACAGTTTGTTTACCTACAGCGTCTGCAGGTTCGGCCAATCGCAGCTCCCACTGGCCACAGTTTGCTGTTCCAGACCAATGAGGGCTGCGATCAGCCGAACCTGTGGACGCTGCAGGTAAACAAACGGTCCTAGCCTGCCAGCGGATTTCTCTGATGGGCCGCGTGCCAAAGGTTACCGATCCCTCTTTTAGTATATATCAGGGGTCGGCAACCTCTGGCACATGGCTCGCCAGGGCAAGCCCCCCAGTGGGCCAGGCCAGTTTGTTTATTAGCTGCATCAGCAGGTTTGGCGGACTGTGACTTCCACTGGCCGTGGTCCCAGGCCAATGGGGGCGGCGAGAAGCAGAGCGGGTGAGGGATGTGCTGGCCGCGGTTTCCTGCCGCCCCCAATGGCCTGGGATGGCGAACTGCGGCCAGTGGGAGCCACAGTCAGCCAAACCTGCCGATGTGGCAGGTAAACAAATTGGCAAGCCACGTGCCAGAGGTTGCCGACCCCTGGTATATACTGTCAAAAGCAGAGATAGCTGCTAACTGTAAAATAACAGGATAGCTTCTAACCAGCTAAAGCTGCTTCTACTTTTTCTGGACAAGGAAACCTGGGCCTGATCCTGAAAACCCCTATGTGAGTACTCCTCTTGTTTGCAAGTTGTCCCACTGAAATCAATTAGCTTTTAAATAATTCTGTTGCCACGTCTCAGATAAAGTTATTTGAGGAGGTTTTCCAACTCCAGTAGGGCTTTCTTTATTAAAATGTCACATGTAAATAAATTAGTTCTTTAAAAAAATAAAAAAGCAGACACAGTAACCACATGTCTTGATTTTAAAAAATACAAAAAGTTTTGAGAGAAATGATGCAGAAAACCAGGATAATTTGACATCATTCGGGAGTGTGAGTTTAGCATCTGACAGAGTAGTGTCTGTCTGAAACTTACGGACTTTGTAGGTCAGGAAAGGTATGTTTAGAAGGGGTGGTCTTTAGAGAGATTTACTTTCTACATCCCCTTCCCAGTTTCCCCTGAGAATGAAAAGGAGAAAAGTCTGCCTCAGCATCACTTAAGCAGTTCTTGGCAGTGTAGGCCAACTTCTTATACAAGAATGTCTTTGGTACTGTTAAATCTCCAACCTGAGTACAGAATGACATGAGAACTAATGAGAACAAGATGGTGGCAGTAATATTTGGCTGTTGATTCCAAATGAGTTTTCTTCCAAACAGATATTTATAGTAGAACTGGTTGCAAAATTTTTTTTTGAAAATGCAGTTTCCACAACATTAAAATTTTCCAGGGAAAATTTCCATTTAGGAAAAAAAATAGTTATTTTTCCATCAGGAAAATCTAAACAAAATATGTCATGTTCAGTTGAGTAAACCAGACTTAAAACATTTTGGTTCTTCAAACTGAATCAAAATGTTTCATTTTGGGTAAATTCAACATTAATCTGTGTCCGCCTGAGCTCCCAAAGTATGTCCTAGGAGCTGTGGTGCAGGTGCTTTAGGACCCCATTCTTTCCTATAGGTTGGGCTCTCCAGCTGGACTACATCTCTCATGATGTACCTGTTGGTGAACTCCTGTGGTGCATCGTGGGAGTCCCAGTCTCTGCAGTCCATCCTGAGAGATGTAGTCCATCCTGGGATCCTAGATTATGGAGAAGAATGAGGCACCTGAGCTCAAACTCCCATGAGGCATTATGGCTGTCCAGGCCATTCAATATCTAACTGGCCAAAATTAAATGTTTCAAATTGGTTCAACAAACTACAATGAAATGGTTCAGTCCAGGAATATTGAAACATTTTGTTTCAATCAAAAAAGTTCAAATGAAAAATCTCAATATTTCTTAATCAATTTTTTCCAAACTTTTCATTCCACAAAAAAAATGATATTTTGACTTTTATCTGCAATTATGGTAAAAACAACTGTTGAAAGGTAATAATTTCCAATGAGATGGAAATTCTGATTTTTGACCAGCTCTAATGTGCAGTAAACATGACAGTGTTCTTGTTGTGAGTGGCATGAAATTCCTGTTCTGTGCATTAATTACAGAAGGGTTTTGTATAAAATGAAAAAACCTCAATCCCCACCCAGCCTTTTTCATTGCTAATTTCCCAAACCTAATCCACACTTTAAAAAAAAAAAGTTTTTATGTGGAGATGTCCCATTCCACTGACCTCTCGTTGGATGCCCTCCCTCCTTTCTTCTGATGTCTACCTGCTTCTTGTACTGTGTTCTTATCCTTGCAACTACTACCTCCAGTGAACATTGGCTATCAATTTCAATGGGAGTTGATGGTGCTCAGCACCTTTTTGGATTTAATTCTTTCATAGGAACATATGGGACTCAGCATAAAGACAGATAAAGATAGAAGGCTTAGCACCATGTGTGGTCACTAGGAGTCAGGCTGTGATACCATGAGAATAGATCCTAAAGTTTCAGCATTATTTAAGAGTTATCTAAATAATATCAATTTTTCACCCATAAACTGATAGACCATCTCAGATATCCACCAAGAGATTTTCAGCAAAATCTGAAATCCTGTGTACACAACCTCCTAAACTGTGTTGTTAACACGTGTGAGCTCATATTATATTAGACAAAAGTATTCATCTCCAAGCAATGTAATTCATGAAATTCTAATTAGCTAGGTCATGAAAGTACAAAGGGGCATCCATTGCAGTAATGAATTGTTTTAACATATTTATTGATTTTTCCACCGAAAATTAACACAGTTAAAAACAGTGAGAACCTTTGGTAATCCTGTCTCCTGCTGTTTATATATAATGTGTACTGTATCAACAATAAACAAAAAATAAACAAACAACAAGACGTTAGCTAACAGGAAAGAAATCTATAATCATTTCTAACAAATTTCCATACAGCCTCACAAATATACCTCTATACAAATGGTCTAACTATGTATGCCAAAAACACTTCAAGAGCATATTCAATCTATGGTAAATAAATAAATAAATACATAAACATAGCTAGGATTCCATTAATGGCTCCAGCTAAATATGAATCGCTCATTTATAGTTTTATCAAATTTCTCATTCATAATGTGTATGAGGTCCACCAGCTGGTCTGGCTCATAAAACAAATAGGAATTTTTATTATGAAACTGCCTTGCATCAGAAAGAGTGGAAAGGTTTGAGATCTGCATGCATACATTTAAGATCAGGAATTAGAGAAGCAATTTTATGTTATATGAATTGAGTAACTGATACTCATAAGAACATACAAACGGCCATAGTGCATCAGGCCAATGGTTCATCTAGCCCAGTATCAAGTTTTCCAACAGTGGCCAATGCCACGTGCTCCAGAGGGAATGAACAGAACAAGTAATCATCAAGTGGTCCAGCCTGTTGCCCACTCCCAGATTCTGGCAAACAGAGGCGAGGGACACCATCGCTACCATCATGACTAATATCCATTGACAGACCTATCATTCATGAATGTATCTACTTCTTTTTGAACCCTGTTATAATCTTGGCCTTCACACCATCCTCTGGCAAAGAGTTCCACAGGTTGACTGTGTGTTGTGCGAAGAAATACTTCCTTTTGTTTGTTTTTGATTAATTTAATTGGGTGACACCTAGTTCTTGTTTTATGAGAAGGAGTAAATAACACTTCCTTATTTACTTTCTCCACACAAGTCATGTTTTTATAGACCTCTATCATATTCCCCCTTAGCTGACTCTTTTCCAAGTTGAAAAGTCTCAGTCTTATCAATCTCTTCTCATATGGCAGCTGTTCCATACCCCTAATCATTTTGTTGTCCTTTTCTGAAACTTTTCCAGTTCCAATCATACCATGGCTTAATATAGAGGCAATATGATATTTTCTGTCTTATTATCTTTCCCTTTCTTAATTATTCCCAACATTCTGTTTGCTTTTTTGACTACCACTACACATTGAGTGGATGTTTTCAGAGAACCATCCACAATGACTCTAAGATCTTTCTTGATTGGTAACAGCTGATTTAGACCCCATCATTTTATCTGTATAGTTGGGATTATGTTTTCCAATGTGCATTACTTTGCATTTATCAATGTTGGATTTAATCTGCCATTTTGTTGCCAAGTCATCCAGTTTTGTGAGGTCCCTTTGTGATGCTTTGCAGTCTGCTTTGGACTTAACTATATTGAGTAGTTTTGTATTACCTGCAAATTATGTCACCTCTCTGTTTACCGCTTTTTCCAGATCATTTATAAATATGTTGAACAGACCTAGTCCCAGTACAGATCCTTGATGGACCCCACTATTGACCTCTCTCCATTCTGAAAACTGATAATTTATTCCTACCCTTTGTTTCCTATCTTTTAACTGGTTACTGATCCATGAGAGAACCTTCTCTCTTATCCTAGGAGAGCTTGCTTTGCTTAAGAACTTTTGGTGAGAGACCTTGTCAAAGACTTTCTGAAAATCTAAATACACTACCACTGAATCACTCTTGTCCACATGCTTGTTGACCCCTTCATAGAATTCTAGTAGATTGGTGAGGCATGATTTCCCTTTAAAAAAACTATATTCACTCTTTCCCAACAAATTGTGTTAATCTATGTCTCTGATAATTCTGTTCTTTACTATAGTTTCAACCAATTTGCCTGTGCAGGTCCTGGCTGAACCCTAGTCTCTCTCACTGGGTCAGGCACATTGGCCCCTTTCTTCATGCGTCCCTCCATGCCCCCTCATCTTATGTGGACCTACACCCCAACACTCAGCCCCTGTCCCGTCTGTCCCTCCACTATCCCTTCTGAACCCCCAGTCTGTGATACCCCCCCAGCAGTCCCATGTGTCCCACGCTCTTCATCCCTCCTATAGTCCATGCCTCCCATATCCCACAGCAGGGTGCTGTGAGGAATGCAACCTCATCTCCTCCCTATCCATAGCTGGGCTGCTCTGACCTAGCAGTGGCTGCCCTCTGTTCTGGCACCACAGCAGCGCCTGTGGGTGAAAGGTGTAACTGCAGCACCTCTCTGGCAGAATGTATTTTCTGCAGGGGACATGAATTCTGCACATGTGCAGTGGTGCAGAATTCCCCCAGGAGTGAATTGAGTAACTTATACTACTATAAAAGAATCTGGGTATTGTGAAAACATTTTAAATGTTCACTTGCAATCTGAATGGAAAAAAATCATCAATAAATGTTATTGGGGTTAGTCTCTTCAGTGAGGCCTGAATGGGTCTACTCAAGTTATTGTCTCTAGTTCTGGGTTAATATCATGTACTTTTTGGATATATGAAATGATTCACAATCTCTTTATTCATCTATGGTTCCTTTTTACCTTTAATCAGCAAATAATATTCAGCTATCCAGAAGTCATATTGACAGGGATAGATTCAAATTGATATAATAAAACACACAAGATTTTTTGTGGCTTTACTAACCTAAGTGTAAGAGATGAAAATATTGCTCATTTAAGTTCTTTGTTGAACAGTCTATGGCTAATTACGTGAGCTTAAAAAACATGAGGAAGATGGTCACATCTTTTGTAAATGTCATTTCTTCCTTAGTGCCTACAACTATTTTTACATACGTTTGGAGATTTTTGAAATTCTTAGCTGTTGTAGCATTTTAGTTGGTTGCCATGTCATGTTTCATTTGGCTCCATGTTATAGCTATTCTGGAAAAGCAGAAAACATACCTTTATCATTATTTTATATTAGTCATTCATAGAGAGAAGGGCAGAGAAGTTCCATGATTGCATAAGGAGAGAGTGCTCTTTTATCTCAAGGTAAAACTTTGTATCATAGGCACTTATTATAAGACCAATCTGATGAAGATAAATGGAATTGTTTATACTATGATGTAGAGCTAATCCAAATATCAGAAAGGGGGGAATGTTCCATGGAAAATGTAAACCAAAATGTGAAAAAAGTTTTTGTTGAAATTTTCAGCATAAAATTTTGACTTTTCATCAAAAAATGGAAACCACAGAAAACAAAAATGTTTATGTTTTTGGCAATTGAAAATTTGAGGCTTTCATTTGAAATATACTTGTGGTCTTTGGATGAATTTTTTTTCAGATATTCAAGAAAACAATCAAAATTTCGAGGAAAGCAGACATTTTGTGAAAATTTTACTTAGTCAAAAACTCAATTTTCCATTTGGGGGACAATATTGTGATAGAATATTTTTGACCAGTCCAACTATCATGAAGAACTTTTTTTCAATTCAACTTCATATTTACATTCACAGACCTCACTAATACTCCTGGTTGTTCTTTTTTTTAACTTGGGACAGGGTTAATAGGAATTAGGAGAGCCAATACTGACTACAACCCTTCTGTTTTAGATGAATTTAGGGTCAAAACACATTTTGGTTCAGTCTGTGTTTGATATCCTGAAAACTAAACTGCTTTTGTAGGAGACTCAAATGGTAGGTATATTTGGATAGCAGTCAAACCACCTGGACTATGCTCTAAAGTGCAGTTATATTTGAAAAGTAACTGTATAAAAATGACACCTTCTTACTCACCAGATCTGTTCTTACAGTGTATTCAGAATAAAATCTGTTTGTTAGTGACAAAAATAAGTTTCTTATTGTAAACTGATTTTTATTCCTGTTAACCCAATGGAGCCAAAAAACTAAGAGGAAAACAGTTGGATTCTAACCTTCTTGACCATCATCCACAAAATTGCTTACTAAATTCTAATTGCTGGGCCAATTAGGTACACCTAAGGAAACCCATTGAAGGCAACCTTTATTTCTGATGAATATCTATGAAAACATAAGAACCTGTTTGATGCTCAGATTTCAGGAAGAGTATTCAGAGCTCTCAGGAAAAAACAAAAACACAAATCTATCTTTTAAGTTGTAAACTGAACACATTTGATCTGAAGTCATGGAGACACCATAAACATGGAATCCGTCAATGGCCCTTTTCAGAGCAGAACTCCATTTTTAAATTGGCCTCTAATTTTGATAAAATTCCTTTTCTGCTTTGTGGAAATATTTCATAGGTTATTCGGTTTTATTGCGGATCTATTCCAGTATGACATCTTCTCCAACCTTTGTTCTAGCTCCTCTGCACAAATGTAGACAGTCATATGCCAGAAGAACTATTCCCAAATGTGTAGTTCCACTGAAAATCTTTTCATGTATATCAGATGCAGTTTTTTAGGAGATTAAAGTTATCATTTGACTTACTATTAAGTTATCAGCATCTTGGAGACAGACGTGCTGCATATGGTGCTTTGTTCTCAGAGCAAATGGCTATTGAGTAAGACTTCATCAGTGTGTGTGTGTGTGTGCATGCACACATGTAAACTTTGAAAGATTATTTTATAAGAATTTGAAAATAAGTAATATATTGTAAAGCTTGCACAGATACTTTCAATATGCCCATGGATGTTGTAAAATAATTGACTCATTTCCAGCATTACAGAACAGTTTGTGGACATCAGACCTGAAGAAACCCTGAACTTTGTTGGAGTTCAGATACAGATCTGAACTTTATAGCTTAGGCCCACTAGGGACTTTCCTGTCCTTTACATGTTGATGAAACTTGTACTTTGACTATAGAACAAACTGGAAGATAGGGCAATGTGCGACATGAATAATACTAATAGACAGTGTTCTCACCCACAATAAAATTTCATGATACTTAATTAATATGTTGTTTGTCGAAGAGACAACCTAGCATATAAATTGTTATGTAATATGAAAGGATAGGAGTTTGGAGTATTTGTGAAATTATCTGATTACATGTATTGTTGGTTTCAGCAACAGATTTTATGTACCATTATGTGAACACTAGAAACAATAGTTTTGTGTATAGTAACCTTGCCTTAGGAATTTTATTTTGTCATACAACTGTTTAATATATGAATGTACTCTTTGGGGGTTTTTTTAAAGAAGAATATTAGAGTGCAAAGAAAAGTGATGAGACTTTGTTGACATGCTGTACACCACATATTTTGTGAGACAGCTCTTCCAAAGTTTTGTAATAAAACCTGGATTTTTTTTGAGGCTTGAACTAGGAAGAGCTCAGCATGTTGCAGTAATAACAACTGGCAACTGAAAAGTGAGCAAATGGGTTGTATAGCAATGCAGGTTCTGAAGATGGCCTGAAGAGGCAATGCTCAGATCTGGATCTAGATCCAGATTAGAGTTATACTAGAGTTGGAGATTTCAGGCCATGAACTCAGGACTTGATATGGATGTTGCTACAATTAGCGTCCAGAATCTTCCATTTCTTAATGTGCTTTGGGATGAACTTCCATCATCCTGAAGTTTCAGTGTTACATTCATTAGTCTCTAGGATAATGCCAGTGAGTTAGTAAAATGGTCATCTCTGTTGCATAGATCATTGGTCTGTAAAAGAGCACTCAATAGCCGACAACAGCTGATTTCGAAATTATTAAGTAATATCCAATAATTTGAAGCATACGTGATTCATTAGGAATTAGTGGCTTAGCTCTAATACTGAGGATCCCTCTTTCCTCTTCTGGATGAGTACTTGGAAACATACACATCAGATATGTATTAGTTAACACTTTTGGAAATGCATGCTATAGAATATACATATGTCATTCCAATTTCTGATATCCTCATCCTTATTTTTAATTAAAAATAAACATGAACCAGTTGCTATGTCTGAAATATGTACATCATTCTCTAGAATAATTTTCAATCTATGATGTTAAAAAGTTATGGAGAACAGAAGATGAAAATTAAACAATAAAATTAATGGAAAGTGTAATCCATTCAGTGATACAAGAGATACAGTTCTGAGACTTTATAAAGAGATGTTCATAGGAATTGATATGCTTCTCTGGAAAGACAATAAAATTACATCCTCAAGCTTACAGCTTTTATTAGGGGTAAAGTGTGAGACATAGGGACCTCAGAAACATGTACACTATAGCCAGAAAACAATGCTTTGGGTACACATCTGAGAGAGGTCAAAAACATAAATAATTCCATCAAAAGTCTGCATTTAGTACCTGAGTTTAGATCCAAATCTGCTTTGAAGAGAGAGAAGAAAACAAAGAACATCAACATTTTGCTAATTGCACCCACTTTTTGGTGAAAACACAGCTGTTTTTAGGAGATTGGTGATCAGAAATGCAGATAATGTATATTTTCAAATCAGATAGAAAGGAACCACACGTACATGGTTTTAACTCTTCACTCAAGTAAATTATTACCAAACCCATTCAAAAAGCAAACAAATAAAATTTAGTGTAGCCTTGAGGGCAAAATTTAGCCCTTAGAAATGCCATTATAAAAAATCATTTTGTTTTTGTATTACTGTCCCTTTGTATATTGTGCCATTTGGCACCTATCACTGCTCCCAAGGTGCCTAACATGCAAAAATTTCTCTCTGCTTAGTCACTGCTATCCCAGAGTTGGCAAGAGAATGCGGTGCTGCCACGTGTAGTTGGAATGGTTTAACAGTGATCTGTTGTTCAAACTATAATACTTTATTATTGCCAGACCTCTGGGGTTTTTTCCCTTAACTTTGCCTACATTTTTTCACACAATAGTGTTTTTTTCACAGTATTTATGGAAGTACAATTAACATAAATTAGAAATAACCGGTTATCAGGCTTGCTCCATACATTCTAATTAAAGACCATAACCTGCCTTCCATTGTCAAATTTAACAGAGAAGTGCAGAAACCAATGGGGTGGTGATAGGGTGGAAGTGGAGATTGCTGGCCCAGTGGCATGCGCCCACCATCCTTCAGCCCTGCAGAAGTATCTCTTCAGGCCATTTGCACCAGTCCTCTCCCTTCCCCTCCCTCACAGTGTCTTGTCCCCTGCCCTAACACCTCACCCTACTTCCCTTCCCATTTCTTTCCACTTAGCTTATCCCCTTCTAAGTAAATCTTCTCTCCTTTTCCCTCCTCTGCCCCCCTAATGATGACACTAACAAGACTTTTGCTCCCATCTCATTATTTGTTCTGCTTCTCTGTTACACTCCTTCTCACCCCTTCCCACACCCTGTGTCCCACACACTTCTCTGTTTAAATTGTAAGCTCTTTGAGACAGGGACCATCTACTATTCTGTGTTTGTACAGTGCCTAGCACAGTGGGGCCCTGCTCTTGGTTGACCCTTAGGTACTACTGTAATAGCCTATATTATTATCAATTGTCTATGTCTACACTACAGCTGGGAGTGAGCCTCCCAGCCCAGGTAGTTGGACTCGCACTTGCGTTCTAAAAATGCCAGTGTTGATGTTGCTGCACTAGCAGAGGACCGGGCTTGCCACCCAAGCTCAGACCCACCGAGTCTCCTAACTGGAGTTCTTCACAGGTGTTTCTGAGCAAGACCAGAAATTCTCCATAGAATAAGCCCCATAGTGTGAGTTAATGCTGCTCTCAGCACCATTAACTTATGGTGGGGGTCCTCCTCACTTACAGCTGTACAGCAATAAGGGGAGGTCATCAATAGCACCGTGGCTCCAGCAGACTTGTTGCCTTCAGAAGGGTTGGCCTTGGCAGCTTATGAAGCCACTGAGCCTTGCGTGTTATGTAATCTCTTTGGCTCTCTTGACAGCTAATTGTTAGGGGCTGGAGGTGCTTGTGCAAGGGGGAAGCAGGACCATGGGTCCCCCAATCAGTGGGGGCTCAGAACTGCTCCTGGGCTGGGGTGGGGAGAGTGAACTGTTCTGGCCCTGGGCCGGGGCAGGAGATGACCGCTCCTCCAGTCCTGGGGTTGTGGGGGAGGGGAAGAGTGCCAGCTCCACTGGCCCCAGGGCCGCCATGGGGAGAACCAGGTCCTCCAGCACCGGGGTAGACAGAGCCAGGTCCTCTGACCACAGAGGGAAGAGAAATTGTATTCCCGTGTACATCCCTGGGCCGGACCCTGGCTTGTTCTGAGGCCCATGGGTGTGGGAGGGTACAAGTATTCTCTTCCCTGCAGTGGGAAGTGGAAGCTGACAGTCATGGAATTTCTTGTCCCCTACTTGTTTTTTTTCTCCAAATCAAGGTGAACTTAGCCCTGACTGAGCAGTCCATTTTTCTTGATTGTTGTGATTCAGACAGTTCACTTTCTGTATTACATGGTGGAAAGTGGGGCTGCAAGTTAATAAACCCTCCATTTAGCTCTGAAGGTAGGTTAAAAATGTGACCTCTGGCATAACCTAGAGTCCGGCAATTTCCTCTTGCACATTTGACCACATCATAGAACTCTCAGAAGGTCTGGCATACACTAGTTAGTTATGCTCAGGAGACACTCAGGACTGGCTGTACTAACGTTCATTTATTGGGATAACTGGAGAAGGGAATCTAAGCAGATTCTGCCTGCAAAATTCCCAGCCATTGGAATTATTCCTTCATTTGCCCACATATTTAAAAATCCCAGATCTCCCCTCCATTAAATGAATTGCCTTATATATATTAATGAAATTAGTTAAATACAGTAGATGGAGACCTAACTAAAATTACTGTTACATTGGTTTTAAAAAAGATGGAACTATTTTTAAGCAATTTTTCTTATACTATTGTGCATATAATGGAAACAGACACAATGCATAATCACAGGGTTATTATTCATTCTAGCCTTGTAAATTTTCAAATCTGTGGGCAAGTGTCCAATCAGAAAGGAAAAGAATATTCAGCAATAGGCATGAAACTTTTGGCAACTGCAGTATAATCCTTTCGTTGATTTGTTTTTTCTGAAAATGTAGTTTAGGTTTGCCTGAGCCTGAGATCTTTGAAACGAATAACGTGTTTTAACATGATTGCCAGAAAAAGAAACAAAGTAAAATGAAATCTTTACATTAGGGACAGACTTATTGATGTAAACAGCTTCACCTTCAGAACAATCAGGAAATGACACAACTACCCACTCCTGAAGTGTTTTTATTATAGCAGCTATTGCCCCCTCCTTGCTATTAAACATAGGTCTTCCTGGTTTTTCTTTTACAGCTGTGCCCCAGAAGCTTTTACTTTTACTTTTGCACCATGCAACAGATCAGACTAGCCTGAAAGGAGATCCACAGAACAGCATAAGAACATAAGAATGACCATACTGGGTCAGACCAAATGTCCATCTAGCCCAGTATCCTGTCTTCCGACAGTGGCCAATGCCAGCTGCCCCAGAGGGAGTGAACAGAACAGGTAATCATTAAGTGATCCATCCCGTCTCCAATTCCCATTCTGGCAAACAGAGGCAAGGGCCACCATCCCGCTGTCCCTCCTGGCTATAGCCATTGATGGACCTATCCTACATGAATGTATCTAGTTTTTTTTGGAACTCTGTTATAGTCTTGGCCTTCATACCATCCTCTGGCAAGGAGTTCCACAGATTGACTGTGTGTTGTGTGAAAAAATACTTCCTTTTGTTTGGTTTAAACTTGCTGCCTATTAATTTCATTTGGTGGCCCCTAGTTCTTGTGTTAAGGGAAGAAGTAAATAACACTTCCTTATTTACTTTCTCCACACCAGTCATGATTTTATAGACCTTTAATATCCCCCCTTAGTTATCTCTTTTCCAAGCTGAAAAGTTCCAGTCTTATTAATCTCTCCTCATATGGCAGCCGCTCCATACCCCTAATCATTTTTGTTGCCCTTTTCTAAACCTTTTCCAATTCTAATACATCTCTTTTGAGATGAGGTGACCACATCTGCATGCAGTAGTCAAGATGTGATCATACCATGGCTTTATATAGAGGCAATATGATATTTTCTGTCTTATTATCTTTCCCTTTCTTAATTATTTCCAACATTCTGTTCACTTTTTTGACAGCCGCTGCACATTGAGTGGATGTTTTCAGAGAACCATCCACAATGACTCTAAGATCTTTCTTGATTGGTAACAGCTGATTTAGATCCCATCATTTTATCTGTATAGTTGGGATTATGTTTTCCAATGTGTATTACTTTGCATTTATCAACATTGAATTTCATCTGCTATTTTGTTGCTCAGTCACCTAGTTTTGTGGGATCCTTTTGTAGCTCTTCGCAGTCTGCCTGGGACTTAACTATCTTGAGTAGTTTTGTATCATCTGCAAATGTTGCCACCTCACTGTTTATCCCTTTTTCCACATCATTTACGGGGCTGCTCAGAGGATTCTGGGGGCCTGGGGCAAGCAATTTAGGGGGCCCCTTTCATAAAAAAAAGTTGCAATACTATAGAATACTATATTCTCGTGGGGGCTCCTGCGTGGCCTGGGGCCTGGGGCAAATTGCCCCACTTGCCCTCCACCCCCGGAAAGCCCTGATCATTTATGAATATGTTAAATAGGACTGGGATCAGTATAGATCCTCAGGGGACACCACTATTAATCTCTCTCCATTCTGAAAACTGATTATTTATTCCTACCCTTTGATTCCTGTCTTTTAACCAGTTACAAGTCCATGAGAGGACCTTCTCTCTTATCCTATGACAGCTTATTTTGCTTAAGAGCCTTTGGTGAGGGACCTTGTCAAAGGCTTTCTGAAAATACACTGTATCCACTGGATCTCTCTTGTCCACATGCTTGTTGACTTCCTCAAAGAATTCTAGTAGATTGGTGATACATGATTTTCCTTTACAGAAACCATGTTGACTTTTCCCCAACAAATTGTGTTCCTCTATGTATCTGACAATTTTGTTCTTTACTAATGTTTCAACCAGTTTAGCCGGTACTGAAGTCAAGCTTACGAGCCTGTAATTGCTGGGATCACCTCTGAAGCCCTTTTAAAAAATTGGCATCACATTAGCTATCCTCCAGTCATTTGATACAGAAGCTGATTTAAATGATAGGTTACAGACTACACTTAGTAGTCTTGCAATTTCACATTTGAGTTTCTTCAGAACATCTGGTTCTGGAACATCTGGTCCTGGTGACATATTACTGTTTAGTTTATCAACAATCAGCACTGCACCATCTCACTTTGTCTGCATCTATTTCCCTTCTGTTTCTCTATATAGACTCTAGCAGCCTGAAAATGCTGTTGCTCAAAAAAATACTTGCTGTTCATCAAGAAAAAAATATTCCTTTCATCTAAGTAGCTATTAGTGGTAGCTCTGTTTGCATCTTGCAACATCATCAAGTACTCTGTAGGATTAAGTATCTCAGACGCAGATTGTGTACATGAAAGCAGCTTGGCAAAATGAGGAAGTGATATGTTAATAGCTAGCAGAGTCCATAAGCACTGACAAGTAGGTCTGGCTGGAAAACAAGAATTCCTTTTTGTGAAAAACTGACATTTGTTTCTGTTCTGATGCATAGCCAGTAGCACAATGGTCAGGGCCCTCATCTTGGATTTGAGTCCCACAGACCAGGCGAGTGCTAGAGAGTTGAAACTGGGATTCCCACATTGCAAATGAGTTCCCTGATTGCCAAGCTATTGGCTATTCATGATGATGGTGGTGGTGGTATGTGTGTGGGTGTGTGTCCCTCCTTCAGTTCCATCCTGGAACTGATAAATCTTTTCTGCAAAAATATCCGGTTTTGACAAATCTGCATGTTCTAATGGGAAGAAAATATTTCATCAAAAAGTTCCTGACCAGCTCTACTATCAACTTTGCAAGTATATAATAGACATTTGTGGTGAAATCCTGGCCCTATTGAAATTGAAGTCAATGGGAGTTTTCCATTGATTTCAACGGAGCCAGAATTATACCCTCGGTACATTGCAATCTGTTTTCTAAATTCATGGGATGGGGAAGTTGAGAGACAATCCCTCCCCACCTTAGAGAAGAACAGACCCTACCTCCCCTTTGTGTATCTAATTACTAAGTACCACACATTAAGAGACTGACATTTAAACAACATTGGCTTTTAGTTCTTGTGGTGTTAGCTGTGAATGTTTAGAGTCACTATTCAGGATGGGCACTTGAGGGCAGATAGCAAGGAGATAGGGGTCTGCATAAACATGAAATAAAAACAGTCTTACATTTGCCCTGAGCATGATGTCCTGTGTCTCTGTAATCTGTACAGTTCTCACGATGATTCAATCAAATTCTCAGAAAAGCCCAAATGTTTGGTTCTTTGTATAAGCTGTAGTGATAGTATACTGCATTTTATTTCCGAGCATCATCTATACATACGTGAAACGCAATGGAATGATTTAGCTAATGTAAGGACATGTATTGATTCATTTCATATCTGTAATTTTATAACAGTGATATGAAAGCTGGGTAACAGAGCCTATCGAGGGCAAATGTTTTATTGTTGCAGTCTACTGCTATACTTCTAAAAGATGGAATATGTAAGATTTTGTAACTGAAACAAATGCTTATTTAGATAGATTCATTTACATTATGCCTAGGACTTCTTAGGCCATATCATTCATTCAATGCCACACTCCTGCTCCATTTGATATATTTCTAGAACTTTATCCAGGACAGTTTTAAGTGATTCAAACTATCAGATATGGTAAAGATGTGCAGCCAACTTATGTGTATAAAAAAAGATTTTAGGGTCAAAAGGGACCATTAGATAATTGAGTCCAATTTCCTGTATAACACTGGCCAGAAAACTTTATTGAGTTAACCCTGTAATAAGCCCAATCATTTATGTTTGGCCGAAGCATATATTCCAGAATAAGCATTTAGTCATGATCTAAAGACAACAAGAGATGGAGAATCCATCACTTCCCATGGGAGTTTGCTCCAAAGTCTAATCACCCTCATTGTTAAAAAAGTGTGCATTATTTCTAATTTGAATTTGTCTGGCTTTAACTTCCAGCCATTGGCTCTTGGGTCTTTGCTAGATTGAAGAGCCTTTTAAGTACCCAGTATTTTCTCCACATGTAGGTATTTATACACTGTAATCAGATCACATTTCAGTCTTTTTGATACGCTGAACAGAATGAGCTCTTTACATCTCTCACTGTAAGGCCTTTTGTCCAGCCCTTACATTTATTTTGTGGCTCTTTTCATTTTTTGGTCATTTTATTTTTTGTGCAAACATGCTGAATCCTCTGCTTTAAGTGCAAAACAGAAGTCAACCATGACGAAAAACATAATATTTACATTCGCCCTTAAATTCATCTCAAAGTTTTTAATCTGTAAATTTCCTTATCTATCTCTCTTAAATAGAAGCACTTAGTCATCAGTGTATAGCTGTGTCCTTGTGCATAAAATCATACAACTAGCCACAGATCTATCCACAAGAACAATTTCTTTATACAATCAATGCTACCTATGTACATATCCCCATCCAGATTCTACTCCCATGCCCACACAAAGTCAGGGGCTCAGTTGTTCAATACAATATAATGTAAAGTATCTGACTGGTGTAAAGATTTCATAAAAATGCATCTGCACCCTTTTTGTGCCAGCAGCTAACTATAAGATGTTTTCTAGAAAGAAATCCAATTGGGGTTTGTTGAGAAGACACAATTTTTCAAAGTTCTGGTTTATTGCAGTTGCACGTCCATCATGCTTTCCCCCCATGAGTAACTATCTCAACGAAAGCTATTTTGAAAAAAATTATTTTGCACTCCTCTTCAAGATCTGGGTTTTATGTAAACTTTTCAACAAAAGCTTGCTGATGTCACCTGTACTTGTGAATCATCTGATGGCAGATAACAATGTGTTAATCATCTCCTTTATTGTGGATACCATGATCAAAATCTGTACTAGTGAAAAGGAAGACAATACTTGTACTGTATGGCACAATGGACAACTGCATTGGGACTATTTGGTACATGCCTTTGCTGGGGCCAAAGGACAGAAGGTAAGCATGTACTTAAAGTCAGTATGGTTTGGTGGATTGGACAGGAGTATCACCTCCTGGTGCAGTGAGGCATTTTAAGACTGAAAAGATAGAAAACATGGTGATCCTTTATTGTGGAATAGTGTGATCAAAAATTGTACTAGTGAAAAGGAAGATAATTCTTGTACCATATGGCATAAATTATAGGTATCATTCTAGAAGCCCTCAGTTTCTTGTGCTTTGGGATCTATAAATTGGTAACTCAGTACTATGAGTCAGATTTACCATAAGATATATAAGCATTCCTTTATTAAAAACATCATAAAAGTCCTTTGCAATTTTACATCCTATCTGAAAGTCTTACTTCTATATGGGGCCCAATCCTGATCTTATGAAGCAAATGGGAAACTTTCCACTGTCCTCAAAGGGAGCAGAAGCAGGCCCATAATCTTCAGGCCCAGATATAGAACACACTGTAACTGAATGAAAGCATGTCTTTGTTGCCACACACTTTCAAAATTTGGCTTCATTGCAGACACATAAAAGCAGGAGATAAAGCTGTCAAACCACAATTTAATGTGGAATTATTTTAACAGTCTGGTTTTCTTTACATTAGTATATAATTATGTTTCAGTTAAATGCTACTTTAAGATTCATTTTCTTAAACCACAAGAATAATGCTTTTAACCTTCCGCATTAACCGCAAGTGCTGTTGTAAAGAGCTGTGACACAGTGTGCTTCCCTGGTTGCATACAGTTTTTTATTTATGTTGAAAACTTTACCATACCAAATCAGACAAATTTAGAATTAATGTTTTTATTAAGCCTGTACTTTGGTTTGATTTGTGTTTCTGTCCTGGGGCCAGTGGCCCTACAGTAAGGATCGGGCCTAAATGGCCCATGAGGACCCTGTGAGGAATACCTGGGAGCAATGAGGTGCTTCCAGGTGGTGCCCCTTTAGCATATTAGAAATGGAGCAGCTGAGGCAGAAGAAGACTGCTAGAATAGTATAAAGAGGAAGTTGCCTGGGGAGGATGAAGCCCTGTGATTGTTGAAGGCTGGAGGAGCTTGCAGGAAGTAGATGATGTCTTTGTGGGGACAAGAACTGCATGAGGGCTAAAAGTTCACAGTAGGATTGCCAAGAAAAGTGTCAGAGTCCCTGGGGAAGGGAGACAGTGGGGAGTACATGTCAGTAAATTCAAGGAAGAGAGCTGGTCTGCCTGTAGATCAGAGAGACCTACAGATTGAGCCAGGCTCCTGGGAAGGGAAGAGGAAGATGAAGAGTGTGCTGTCAAAGAGAAAGATACACATACACCTTATAGAGGGAGCAATATAACTAAGAGGTTAGCTCTCCAGGGACGAATAGCGGAATAAGAGACTGAAGCCCAGCATGGATGCTGGTGGACAGCTAACAGGCTGGCCTTACCATGAGGTGAACTGAGGCGGCCGCCTCAGGTGCCAGACTGGTGGGGGGGAAGGCACCACTAGGACCCAGAGTGTAGAAAATTGTGTATGCTGCTGGTGCATATGTATTCTCTCTGCTCTAGATGCACAGAGATGGAGTGCTTTGCTGTAGGAAGGAGGGCACAAGAGACATAACAGGCAGGCAGAAGAAAAGGTGAGAGAGAATAACAGAAAGCAGCAGGAGGTGCAGGGAGAGAGTGGAGTAGGAGCCTCTTATGTACCTCTTTAGCACCCCCAGGGTTGCTGATTAACACTAGCTTCTCAGGGAGCTTCTTGTTTCCTGCTGCTTCCCTGAACCCACTTGAGGAGAACAAGCCATCAACTTAAGTAGTAGGAGCCAGTTAGGCCCTTAAGATGCTGATATCTTCCCTCACTCAGGCCCTGCTACCAGCCAGCTAATTTGTCCCCTTCAACTGAATGTTGAGAGACACTATAGCTGGCACAGAACAGCAGTAATGAGTGAAAGAAGAAAACGCCCCCCTGGGGCAGCATTCAGAAAAAGAAAGAAAGAAAAAGAAGCTTTTCTATCTATGCAGCAAGGAGCTCTCCTGAGATACATAGACACAAATGTTCACCATGAGCCTTCCAGCCCCTGCAAGGATGTGAGTGGTGAGGAGGTCCCTGATCTTCCAGTTAGTCAGAGTGCAGGTGACCTGGCAGCTACTGCAGCATCCATATCTCCGTCTGAAATCGATGTAACCATGCACATTCCTGAAGAAAAGTGTAGATCAGAGAAGAGAGTGGTGGAGGCACAAGAAACAGCTGCTGCTGAGTTTAGTTCCTGAAGTCTAGATGATCCAGGACTGTGGACGCACTTGAGCAGTAGCCAGAGGGACTTCCTTGTATGGCATGGACCATAGCAAATGAAAAACTTCATGTTCCCCAAAGACAATGAAAATAGAAGTTTCCATCCAACACATTACTGGTGTGAAATCCCCTATGGTGACAAAGTGTAGAGGCCATGGCTTATGTACTTAAAAACCCAGAATGCTGCATACTGTTTTTGTTGCAAACTCTTCCACATTGGGTTCTACAGGAACAAAGAACTGGAAAAATCTGGCTAAAAATCTGGCATGCCATGAGAAGGCAGCAAATCACCAGAGAGCATTCCATAGGTGGAAAGAGCTTGAGATGGAGACTAAGGTTAAAGGCCACCATAGATGATCAGCATCAAGAGAAGATTGCATCAGAGTCTCTTTACTGGCAAAGTGTTTTGAAAAGGCTCATTGCTATTGTGAGAATGCTTGCTACCCAAAATCTAGCACTGTGTAGCACTTCAGATCAGCTGTATGTGCCAAACAATGGAAACTTTCTTGAAACTGTGGAACTGATGGCTGAGTTTGATGCTGTACTCCAGGAGCATCTAAGAAGAGTCACCACCCAAGAAATGTACACACCACTACACTGGAAAAACAATTCAAAATGAGATCATACAGTTACTGGCAACAAAGGCAAACAGAAGATTGTGGCAGATCTGAAGTCAGCAAGATATTACTCTGTTATTCTGGACTGCACACCTGACATCAGCCATACTGAACAAATGACTTTAATGGTGCATTTTATAACAACAACAGAACTTAGTGAAAATGTCCCTGCAATGGGGATTGTCAGAGAGCATTTTCTAGAATTTATTGACATTGATGATAGTACAGGAGCTGGTATGACAAATGTGCTTCTTAAAAAGCTGGAAGATACGGGAACTGCGATAGCTGACATGAGAGGTCAGGGCTACGATAATGGTGCCAACATGAGAGGAAAGAACAGGAGTGCAGACATGGATCTCAGAGTTAAATCCTCGAGCTTTTTTTGTCCCATGCAGTTCTCATTCATTGAACTTGGTGGTCAGTGATGCAGCATCAGTTTCTAGTGAGGCTGCTGAATTTTTTAATGGAATTCAAAGCATCTATGTATTTTTCTCTGCATCAACTCATCAATGGCAAATTTTGAAGCAACATCTGGGAACATCCTCTCTGACACTGAAACTACTGAGTGCCACACGATGGGAAAGTTGAGTGGAGGCGATAAAGCCTATTAAACACCAAATCGGGAAGATAGATGATGCCATAGTTGCCATTATGGAGGATAATGCTATCACAGGAACTGTTCGAGGGAGAACAGTGGCAGAGGGAATGGAATCACCAGAAATATAAATAACTTCAAATTTCTGTGTGGCTTAGTGTTGTGGCATTACATACTGTTTGAAATAAATGTTGTAAGCAAGAGACTTCAAGGTGTTGACTTTGATATGTCTGGAGCAATGGAACAACTGGACAAAGCAAAGTCATACCTAAAGTCTTACTAGTCAGATGAAGGATTTCAAAACGTTCTGAAGAGTGCACAGAAGTTGGCAGAGAAACTTCACACTGAAGCTATTTTCCCACCCAATCAAGAATACATGAGTCACTGAAGAAGAAGACAACATTTTGATTATGAGACATGGGATAATTCCTAAGAGACCCCAACCAACAATTCAAAGTTGAATTCTTTAACCAGGTGCTAGATTGTGCAATACAGTCATTTGAAGAACATTTCATGCAGCTCAAGGAACACAGCAGTATATTTGGGATGTTGTATGATATTCCAAAACTCCTCAGTATACCTGAAGACATACACCAGCAATGCAGGGCTCTAGAAACAGTAACCCATGATGAGATGCGCGATATTGATGCGGGTGATTTAGGTGATGAACTGAAAACCCTTTCAAGATACATTTCAGCAGGATCAACTCCAAAGGCTGTTCTGGAATATAGGTGCACAAATAAGATGACCACCCTCTTTCCAAATGCTTTTGTTGCTCCGAGCGTACTGTCATAAACAGATAGCTAAGGGTTAATGTCTCTTTCACCTGAAGCACCTGACCAGAAGACCAATCAGGAAACCGGATTTTTTCAACTTTGGGTGGAGGGAATTGAGTGTCTAAGGTCTTTGTTTGTCTGCCTGCCTGCTTGCTCTGAGCTTTGGAGAAGTAGTTCTACTTTCTTATTTTCTGTTTCTAAGTGTAAGGACAAAGAGATCAGATAGTAAGTTCTATGGTTTCTTTTCTTTGGTATTTGCATGAATATAAGTGCTGGAGTGCTTTGATTTGTATTCTTTTTGAATAAGGCTGTTTATTCAATATTCTTTTAAGCAATTGACCCTGTGTTGTATCATCTAATACAGAGAGAACATTTGTACTTATTTTTCTTTCTTTTTATATAAAGCTTTCTTTTAAGACCTGTTGGAGTTTTTCTTTACTTCAGGGAAATTGAGTCTGTACTCACCAGGGAATTGGTGGGAGGAAGAAATCAGGGGAGATCTGTGTGTTGGATTGCTAGCCTGATGTTGCATTCCCTCTGGGGGAATAGGAAAGTACTTTTTGTTTCCAGGATTGGGAACAGAGAGGGAGATTCACTCTGTGTAGTTTCACAGAGCTTGTGTCTGTGTATCTCTCCAGGAGCACCTGGAGGGGGGAAGGGAAAAAGGATTATTTCCCTTGGTTGTGAGACTCAAGGGATTTGGGTCTTGGGGTCCCCAGGGAAGGTTTTTCAGAGGGACCAGAGTGCCCCAAAACACTCTAATTTTTTGGGTGGTGGCAGCAGGTACCAGGTCCAAGCTGGTAACTAAGCTTGGAGGTTTTCATGCTAACCCCCATATTTTGGACGCTAAGGTCCAAATCTGGGACTAAGGTTATTACATGAGTGGCAGCTGGTGGGAGATAGACAGAACCCAGAAGCCAGTAGAAATATTATATTTTTCTTTTCTCTGCTAAGGGCTTTTTAGCAGAGAGAAGCAGTTGGTTTTAAAAGGGAACCAGAGAGAAATTTTTTTTTCTGCTCTCTCTGGCAGTTTGTGGCTTGCATGTTAAGCAGAAGTCGTTAAGGACTATTAACAGTCTTTTGTCACACAATAGCACTCCCATTGAGAGTCATACCAGCACTATATGAATGCAAATAAAGTGGTTTTTCTGGTTTCCTTTCATTGAACATTAGCTAGAGAGAGAAAAGGAAAAAAGCACTGTTGCTAGGCAGACTTCAGGAGGCAACAGAACCTGCAGTTCAGAAGATAAACACCGGAGGGCACCCCAACACAAGAAAACAGGAACCATGACTTCTAAGGCAAAAATTAAGGCCGGAGAGCAATTCAAAGAAGCTGAACACAGGCGACAAATGGAGATGAAAGAAAGAGAAGAACAAATCAAAGAGGCAGCACACAAAAGAAAAATAGAAGAAGAAGAGGTGGCCCATAGAAGGAAGCAAGCAGAAGAAGAGGCAGCCCACAGGAGACGGATAGAACTCCAAAGGGAAGCCCACCAACAGGCCATGGAATTAGAAAAGGCTAAGCAACAGACTCCAGCCAACCCTAACAACCCGGCGCCCATTATTGCTCCACAGCACAGGAAATTTCCCACCTACAAGGCAGGTGATGACACCGAGGCCTTCTTGGAAAATTTTGAAAGAGCCTGTCTTGGGTACAGCATTCCCGAAGACCAGTACATGGTAGAATTGAGGTCACAGCTCAGTGGACCTTTAGCAGAGGTGGCAGCTGAAATGCCTAAGCACCAAATGAATGACTATAAACTTTTTCTAACCAAGGCCAGATACAGGATGGGGATAACCCCAGATCATGCCCGTCGGCGTTTCAGAAACCAAAAGTGGAAACCAGAGGAGTCATTTCCCAAACACGCCTACTACATTGCAAAAAACTATGAGGCCTGGCTAACAGGAAACAACATTCAAACCTTGGAAGAACTGAACCTCCTCATACAAATGGAGCAGTTCTTGAATGGTGTTCCTGAAGACATCACACGGTACATACAAGATGGAAACCCCAAGAATATCGCTGAGGCGGGGGAGATTGGAGCCAAATGGATGGAACTGGCAGAAAGCAAGAAAGCTACTGTCAAGGGGAACGATTACCCCAGGGGGCACACAGACCATAAACCCTACAACCGAGGACAGCCAAAGACCCCACATACCATCCAAGTAAAGCCACAGATACCCTACCCTTCAACCTCACCAGTCTCCAGTAACTCTCCTCGGCCCAGTGACCCATCAGATGGAAGATGCTTTAAGTGTAATGAACTGGGACATATCAAGGCCAAGTGTCCCAAGAACACCATGCGAGTGCAATTCATTACACCACCATCACACCAAAGATCCCCAGGCCCGGATGCCTCTCAAATACCCTTGGAGCGAAGGGAAAATTTGAGAGTGGGCGGAAAGAAGGTTACTGCGTGGAGAGACACGGGGGCACAAGTGTCAGCTATCCACCAATCCTTCGTTGACCCCAAATTCATCAACCCAAAGGCCAAAGTTACAATTTACCCCTTCATGTCACAAGCTGTAGACTTGCCTACAGCTCAACTGCCTGTCCAGTACAAAGGCTGGTCAGGAATGTGGACTTTTGCAGTCTATGACAATTATCCTATCCCCATGCTACTGGGGGAAGACTTGGCCAACCAGGTGAGGCGGGCCAAGAGAGTGGGAATGGTTACACGTAGCCAAACCAGGCAAGCTTCCAGACCCATTCCTGTTCCTGAGCCGTCCACAGAGGCCCCGTCTGTGTTACCAGAGACCCAGACAGAGGTAGTGGACCCGGATTCCATGCCTACCACTGAAACAGCCACAGCATCTCCAGTCCCAGGCCCGGAACTGGAACAGCAACCAGCACCAGCAAGTGCAACCACATCTTCAACCTCAACGCCAGAGGGCGCCAGCGAGCCAGAACTGGCAGAAGCAAAAGACAGCCATACCCAAAAGGCTCAGCCAGAGCCTGAAATACCCTCAGGTGCACCAGCAGAGAGCGGTTCACCAGCAACGGAAACAACCCCGTCACCTACATCGCTTCCAGAGGGACCAAGCCCAAGTCCACAGTCTGAGGAAGAACTGGTGACCCCAGCCTCAAGGGAACAGTTCCAGACTGAGCAGGAAGCGGATGACAGCCTTCAGAAAGCTTGGGCGGCGGCACGGAGCACCCCACCGCCTCTCAGCTCTTCTAATCGATCCCGGTTTGTTATAGACCAAGGACTTTTATACAAGGAAATTCTTTCTGGTGGACACCGGGAAGAATGGCAGCCACAAAAACAGTTGGTGGTTCCAACTAAGTACCGGGGGAAGCTCTTAAGCTTAGCCCATGATCATCCCAGTGGCCATGCTGGGGTGAACCGACCCAAGGACCGGTTGGGGAAGTCCTTCCACTGGGAGGGGATGGGCAAGGACGTTGCCAAGTATGTCCGGTCTTGTGAGGTATGCCAAAGAGTGGGAAAGCCTCAAGACCAGGTCAAGGCCCCTCTCCAGCCACTCCCCATAATTGAGGTCCCATTTCAGCGAGTAGCTGTGGATATTCTGGGCCCTTTCCCAAAAAAGACGCCCAGAGGAAAGCAGTACGTACTGACTTTAGTGGACTTTGCTACCCGATGGCCAGAAGCAGTCGCTCTAGGCAACACCAGGGCTAACACTGTGTGCCTGGCCCTAACAGACATCTTTGCCAGGGTAGGTTGGCCCTCTGACATCCTTACAGATTCAGGGTCTAATTTCCTGGCAGGGACCATGGAAAAACTGTGGGAAACTCATGGGGTGAATCACTTGGTTGCCACCCCGTACCACCATCAAACCAATGGCCTGGTTGAAAGGTTCAATGGAACTTTGGGGGCCATGATACGAAAATTCATCAACGAATTCTCCAATAATTGGGACCTAGTGTTGCAGCAGTTGCTGTTTGCCTACAGGGCTGTACCACATCCCAGTTTAGGGTTTTCACCATTTGAACTTGTGTATGGTCACGAGGTTAAGGGGCCATTACAGTTGGTGAAGCAGCAATGGGAGGGGTTTACGCCTTCTCCAGGAACTAACATTCTGGACTTTGTAAGCAACCTACAAAGCACCCTCCGACAATCTTTAGCCCTTGCTAAAGAGAACCTAAAGGATGCTCAAGAAGAGCAAAAGGCCTGGTATGACAGACATGCCAGAGATCGGTCCTTCAAGGTAGGAGACCAGGTTATGGTCTTAAAGGCGCAACAGGCCCATAAGATGGAAGCATCATGGGAAGGGCCCTTCACGGTCCAAGAGCGCCTGGGAGCTGTAAACTACCTCATAGCATTTCCCAATTCCTCACTACAGCCTAAAGTGTACCATGTTAATTCTCTCAAGCCTTTCTATTCCAGAGACTTACAGGTTTGTCAGTTTACAGTCCAGGGAGAGGATGCTGAGTGGCCTGACAGTGTCTACTACGACGGGAAAAAAGACGGTGGCGTGGAAGAGGTAAACCTCTCAACCACCCTGGAACGTCTGCAGCGGCAACAAATCAAGGAGCTGTGCACTAGCTTCGCCCCATTGTTCTCAGCCACCCCAGGACGGACTGAACGGGCATACCACTCCATTGATACAGGTAATGCTCACCCAATCAGAACCCCACCCTACCGAGTGTCTCCTCATGCCCAAGCTGCTATAGAACGGGAGATCCAGAACATGCTACAGATGGGTATAATCCGCTCATCTACCAGTGCATGGGCATCTCCAGTGGTTCTGGTACCCAAACCAGATGGGGAAATACGCTTTTGCGTGGACTACCGTAAGCTAAATGCTGTAACTCGTCCGGACAACTATCCAATGCCACGTACCGATGAGCTATTGGAAAAGTTGGGACGTGCCCAGTTCATCTCTACAATAGACTTAACCAAGGGGTACTGGCAAGTACCGCTAGATGAACCTGCCAAGGAGAGGTCAGCATTCGTCACCCATGCGGGGGTGTATGAATTCAATGTCCTTCCTTTCGGCCTTCGAAATGCACCCGCCACCTTCCAGAGGCTGGTAGATGGTCTACTAGCTGGACTGGGAGAATTTGCAGTTGCCTACCTCGATGATGTGGCCATTTTTTCAGACTCCTGGCCCGAACACCTACTACACCTGGAAAAGGTCTTTGAGCGCATCAGGCAGGCAGGACTAACTGTTAAGGCCAAAAAGTGTCAAATAGGCCAAAACAGAGTGACGTACCTGGGGCACCAGGTGGGTCGAGGAACCATAAACCCCCTACAGGCCAAGGTGGATGCTATCCAAAAGTGGCCTGTCCCAAAGTCAAAGAAGCAGGTCCAATCCTTCTTAGGCTTGGCCGGATACTACAGGCGATTTGTACCACACTACAGCCAAATCGCTGCCCCACTGACCGACCTGACCAAAAAGACCCAGCCAAATGCAGTTAAGTGGACTGATGAGTGTCAAAAGGCCTTTACCCAACTTAAGGCAACGCTCATGTCTGACCCTGTGCTCAGGGCCCCGGATTTTGACAAGCCATTCCTAGTAACCACGGATGCATCTGAGCATGGTATAGGAGCGGTGCTCATGCAGGAAGCAACAGATCACAACTTCCATCCTGTCGTGTTTCTCAGCAAGAAACTGTCTGAGAGGGAAAGTCACTGGTCAGTCAGTGAAAAGGAATGCTATGCCATTGTGTACGCCCTGGAAAAGCTACGCCCATATGTTTGGGGACGGCGGTTCCAACTACAAACTGACCATGCTGCACTAAAGTGGCTTCATACTGCCAAGGGGAACAACAAGAAACTTCTTCGTTGGAGTTTAGCTCTCCAAGATTTTGATTTTGAAATTCAACACATCACAGGAGCTTCTAATAAAGTTGCTGATGCACTCTCCCGTGAGAGTTTCCCAGAATTCAGTAGTTAAAAAGTGTTCTTAAAATGTAGAAGTCTGTTAGTTATATACTTAGGAGTATATGTAAAGGTGTATGTGTTGTATTAATCTGTTTATTTTCAAGTTCTAGAAGGAAATCGCCGCCAGTGAGCTTCCCCACTGTCTGCAATTTGGGGGGCGTGTCATAAACAGATAGCTAAGGGTTAATGTCTCTTTCACCTGAAGCACCTGACCAGAAGACCAATCAGGAAACCGGATTTTTTCAACTTTGGGTGGAGGGAATTGAGTGTCTAAGGTCTTTGTTTGTCTGCCTGCCTGCTTGCTCTGAGCTTTGGAGAAGTAGTTCTACTTTCTTATTTTCTGTTTCTAAGTGTAAGGACAAAGAGATCAGATAGTAAGTTCTATGGTTTCTTTTCTTTGGTATTTGCATGAATATAAGTGCTGGAGTGCTTTGATTTGTATTCTTTTTGAATAAGGCTGTTTATTCAATATTCTTTTAAGCAATTGACCCTGTGTTGTATCATCTAATACAGAGAGAACATTTGTACTTATTTTTCTTTCTTTTTATATAAAGCTTTCTTTTAAGACCTGTTGGAGTTTTTCTTTACTTCAGGGAAATTGAGTCTGTACTCACCAGGGAATTGGTGGGAGGAAGAAATCAGGGGAGATCTGTGTGTTGGATTGCTAGCCTGATGTTGCATTCCCTCTGGGGGAATAGGAAAGTACTTTTTGTTTCCAGGATTGGGAACAGAGAGGGAGATTCACTCTGTGTAGTTTCACAGAGCTTGTGTCTGTGTATCTCTCCAGGAGCACCTGGAGGGGGGAAGGGAAAAAGGATTATTTCCCTTGGTTGTGAGACTCAAGGGATTTGGGTCTTGGGGTCCCCAGGGAAGGTTTTTCAGAGGGACCAGAGTGCCCCAAAACACTCTAATTTTTTGGGTGGTGGCAGCAGGTACCAGGTCCAAGCTGGTAACTAAGCTTGGAGGTTTTCATGCTAACCCCCATATTTTGGACGCTAAGGTCCAAATCTGGGACTAAGGTTATTACACGTACTTCTAACACTTCCTGTAACAGTTGCCAGTGGAGAATGCAGCTTCTTCAAGCTGAAGTTAATAAAAATACATCTATGTGCCATAATGACACAGGAGAGGCTGGTTGGCCTTGCAACATCTCAACAGAGCATGAGCTGGCCCAGAATGTGGACCTCCAGGAAGCAGTTCAAATCTTTGCAATCAAGAAGGCACGGAAAGCACCACTTTGATTATTCAAACAGATAAAAATGCCAGTGTTTACTATGCAGAGAAGAAATGTTACATTTGCTGTTCAGGCGTTTGAAAGTTAAATGTTACTTAAAATTTTTGAACAAGGCATTTTAAGTTGTTAGTTCTCCTTTAATGGGGTAGGTAGCAGAGCAGTACCATGAGAGGAGTAGAACAGGAAGAAGGCAGAATTGAGACCTTTCAAAGTTTTGGCCCAAGAGAGAGGGTATGGGGGCGTCATTTGAGCTCCCTGCCTCAGGTGCCAAAATGTTGTGGGCCAGCCCTGACAGCTAAGGCTGGGAGTCACAAGGCACTGCTGCTGACTTTCTAATGAGAGAAGAGTAAAACTTGGTGACAGGAAATTGAATTGTTGCCCTATTTCTCCTTTAATTGATTGCTTACTAATGAATGACCTCCATGTCCCCCAATTCCCCCACCACATAATGGGTTATTGTCGGTAACATCTAAGTCAGGACTGATTTGTATAGCCAGAAGGGGAAACTGAGGTGTGGCACAGGGTCTGGGCTTGTGCCAGCTTCTCTCAAGTGAATATGGTTTGCATGACTGGCAGTGCTAGAGGTCCAGAACTGAAGCTGTATGAATAACTGATTTTTCAGTTTGCTGTCAGTTCTGAAAAATCAGGAGGGGAAAAGAAACTTCACTTTGGGCTGAACTGAAACCAAATTTTTCCAGAATTCTTGGCAAATCAAAAAAAGAAAAATCTTGTTTTGGGGCACACAAAACTCTTTGTTTGACCTGAAACTAAACATGGTCTTTCTGGGGTATTTTAAATCTTCATTTTTAAAGAGCAAAAGAAATAAAGGGCTAGAGTCATAGAACAGCAGTGGCAGTACCACTCCCTCTTCTGTGCAATACTCAAGTGATTAGGGTGTTGACTTGGGGAAAGGGGATAGGACCCCTGGTTCCAGTCGTTGTTTCAGTGAATATTTGTTTGCATGAAATAGAACAGATTCAGCAAAACCCAACCCAGAATACCTGGTGGTTAGGGTACTGCTCCAGAGCAGAGATTTGAATCTGGGTTTCCCAGATGAGTGCCCCTAACCACTAGCATGCTGAGTACAAGGAAGCACTAGGTCTTCCTCCTCAGCTTTTTGAATCTAGCCTGAAAAATCAAAGTAGTTCTTTTTGATCATGTTGAATCAAACGGTTTCAACTCTGCCAATTTGTTTGTTTCAAGCAAAAAAATTCCCTAAAAATGATACAATTTTTCAAAATGTTTGATCAAAATCTGCATTTTTTTCAGTTAAAAAAAGTTTTCGATAAACAATTTACCCAGCTGTATACAGCACATGCTTTGGTAGTGCAAACTTCCCCATTAAATGGGCCACATTTCTTTCTGCTGCATCTGTAGGATCCCAGTGCACTGATATAACTGAGGAGAACTTTGAGTTATTAAAGGAAGGCAATTAGCTTTCCCTGAAACATTTATCATATATTTGAAGTCTGGTAAGCACAAGATATTTCAGTTGGCTGGCAAGTGAATTATATGAATGTCTGCAGGAAGGAGGATGCCCTAGTGAAATAGGGCAGTTAGAAATGGGCTACTGGGCCAGCTTTCTGTTTCTCAGTTTATTGCTTTCTTTGGGTAAGGCACCAAGTGCCTTTCAGGGATAATAATAGCACTCCTTTATACTAATAGAGACTTTGGCCAAGATTTTCAAAAGGCATGCCGGATGCCTCAATTTTGGGTGATTTTTAGAAAGTAGAGGCCTGATTTTTACAAAGTAACGAGCACTTACCTCCTGAAAATCAAATGGCTGTAATGTGTTTCAAGTCTGATACTCAAAAATTAAGTCACCCCAAATCACTGTCACTTCTGAAAATCTTGCCCACATAGATGTTTTTAAATCCTACATTTCAATCACCTATTAAAAGGGATCACGGGACTAAAAGGCCTCTTCCATCTCCCTTCTAATCACTCCCCAGACCCAGAAGAGATAATGCATTGAGTTCTCTGCATGTTAAATATCTGTCTGGATTAAATTTTCCCCTTTCAAGCATGGAAGGGAATTGTACCGTTCTCAGGATGACTTAAGACAATATTGCCTCAGAACAAGTAGGACTTGGCCTTTCCTTTTGATGAATCAAGTGATACCTGATTCCAAAATCCGGGGAGCCAAAAAGTTAGGACAAAATTTTTAAAAGTGCTTAAGTGACTTAGATTGTAAATTATTCAGGAACTTTTGAAAAATTTTGCCTTCAGTCTCACGCTCTGTTCTCTTGCATTTATTGAAATTGATAAATCAGGATACGCGAACATTTGTAGTTAGGAGAGGTAGTTAATTTGTATCTAATACAAAATAAACTGGAATTAGATTAGACAAGGTGGATGAGGTAGCTTCTGTTGGACCAACTTCTGTTGGTGAGAGATGCAAGCTTTCGAGCCATACAGAGCTCTTCTTCAGCTTGTCTCTCACCACCAGAAGTGGGTCCACTAAACAATATTACCTCACCTACTTTGTCTCTCTAATATCCTGGGACCATGATTACAACTACACTTGAACTAGGTTATGCAGTTTAAACCAAAAAAAGCCACCATTTGAATGGCTTTTGAATAAAAGATCACATACACTGTTCCTTGTCCGCAATGCATTAGGCAAAGGAAAATCTAGTATTTTAGGCCCACATCAAGTAAGAAAAAAACTTATAAATTTGAAATGTGCCAAATTCAAATACAGTCCTTTGGGATTTTGTTTCTGTTTCCTGTATAGAGCCCAGTACCCTCTTCCTTCTAATTGCCTTCGTCTAGACAGAAATTGACTATAAAGCAATATCAATACTGCATATTGCCCTGTCATCAAAGAACTCTTAACATTTTAATGATGCATTCTGTAGCACAGTAGTAGTGAATAGGTTTAATTTAACGTAGAAATAAATTGGTTGCTGAAGATAATTTTTATGATACATCTCCATATAATTTCTGACAAATAAACAAAATATTCCTTAGATAATAGAGGTTTTAGACTGTCATATTCTGGGTATTTTTGCTATATATACTGAATTAAAGTCCCTGTACATTCTAAATTCTTTTACTTTGCTGACTTTGCAGAGTTCCGTGGTAAACAAACTGGCGCATCATAAAACCTCCTTATTGAACAAAGGCAACATATTTTATGTATTGACTTTTGCATGATTCAATTTACACTAAGTATCACAATGACCTCTATAACTGCACTGTGAACTTTAAAAGCAAGTTTGCATTTTGTGGTAAACTCTTCCTTTTCAGTGTGGTTTTTAAAATGATGACCCAGCCTTTCAAAGATTGATGAATGCACAGTAGACATTCCAGCAGGATAATGAAAATTAAAGATCTTCAGAATGCTGAGGGCAATAATTACCTATTTAAAAGGGTGGAAAACTTGATCAATTAATTGTTAAAATGATTTTAAACTTTCTTTATAAATTATATTGGGTGAAAAACAGAATGATTGTTCTCATGTTTGCATATAGAGGTTTTGAACCCTTCACCAGAGCTTTAAAGTCCTGTAGTTATAATTAAATCAGAGTTAATGTGTCCATTTCTGTCACCTTAATATTGATTTAAGTTCTTATACTGCACCCATATCTGTGGTTTCTGAGTGCTTTGCTACTTACTAATACAAATAGTTCTGATTCATGGGAACTGTATACTATTGACTTGATTTAGAGTATTCCTGTAAATGATACAGTATCAGGTCCCATATTTGAATGAAAGGGCTATTATCTTGCCAATCTCTCATTACTTACTGGGTCTGTTGTGTTTTTTTTTGGGGGGGGGGTTGTTTTTGCTGGGGCCAGGAACGGGTTTGGCTGATCATATGAAAAGGAGAAAAAAAGGAGTTTGTGCCACCTTTGGGGGTCCTCGGTTCCTTATGCTTTTATTCATATTGGTGGAGCAGAAACAGAGAACTGGAATGACTGATCAGTGGTACAAAATGTGCCAATTATATGGTGATTAAACTTTGACTGGGTCCTTTAACTGTTCATTTCCAGACTCAATATTTTGGGGTATTTTTAAAGATGTCAGATTTTTGTAAAGAAATTGTAATTCTGAGTGTCAGCTGAACTACGGTTAAACTACACTTCCCGTTTATTACAATTTGTTTTGTTTAGTTTGAGCTGAGTTCCAAAAACTGCTTACATTGGGTTGGCATATAAAATGCGTAGGAAGGGAACCCTGCTTTCACAGATCTTAGAGGCCTGCCAAAGTGGGGCTTCTCTCCTACACACTTGGTAAATCCAGAGATTGACTAATTATTTCTGGACACAATATGGAGGTAGTTGTCCATGGATGTGGGCGAGGAGGAGACTTTTATTCATACTGAAAACTTTATTTGTTTAAGTTCTTACATAGTTTGTCCACAATGAATAGTTTAAGCATTTAAAAAGGTAAGAGAGCCTGCTCCAGTGCCAGGATTGGAGCAATCCCTGTTGCCCAACAGAGTGGGGACAGGGAGAGGGCTGGAGACTCAAAGGGTGGCTTGTGGGATGGGGAGCTCATTCTCCTTTGCAAGCAGCTCCACACTTACAGCAGTTGTGGCTATAGATCCCTTCCTTCCCGCAACTATTTATGCACCAAACCAACCTTCTCCAGATTGGGTCAGCTGGGTGCTTGGTCAGTTTGCAGATCTTTCTGTGGCTTATGTGCCCCAGAAGTTTAATTCATTTCAGGATGTGGTCCAAGCACTTTAGTTACTATACTGTAAGATAATGCTAAAAATAGGGAGTCAGGAATGACCAAAATTAGCCTAATGAGCACCCTGAATCTATTTCTTACTCATTGTCCGATGAGTTAAAATGCTCTTAAAATCAGATGTAAATCTTCAGAACTTTCATATGGTATTGTAAAGACCTTAATGTTCCCTCATTAAGTAGAGGGGAGCAGGAGATGTCCTCCATGCTTGCCCTACAGGTTGTTTCTTGAGGAAGAATCTCCAGATTATTTTTTCATTGGACAGATTCTTCAGCTATCCTATTTTAGCCTGTAAATCTCATCTTCCAAAGATAGCAGCTGTGCCGATATATCTGTAATAACTCTACTTACCCACTTTTCCTTTTCCTGGCCTCTTTCTTTCAATCGCTCCTCTTCATTCTTTTCTCTCTGCTTTATTCTAGTTGCTTTATTATATTTCCTTACCTACATGGCATTCTTTAGACTTTCCTGTAAGTTGAGTGAATCAGTTTGTTTGCATTCACTCTTTGTGACTGCACATGTACTTATTTGTCCCTAAAAAAGCTTAACTCTCTCTCCCTTACTCAAATGAAAATCTTCAAAAAGAGACTTTCTTTGTATATAATTCTGTTACCCGATTATCCCCCAGATGGGTCTATGGCTACAAACAGCTCTCTGTGTAATAACAAAATAAGTTTTCCACAGTAGCACACAGTATGATTTACACGAGGCAATTAAATCAGTTCTTAAAGAGTACCTGGTACTAAAAACTGTAATGGCTTGACAAATGTGAGTACTGTGTGGCTGTTTTAACCATGCCATAAGTACTTCATTAAACTGTAAAAAGGAGAACATAACTGCAATATACTACCAATATACTGCATTATAACATAAAAATGTTTGAAGGAGTTTGTTAGTTCCAATTAAAGATGGCATGTTCAAAAGAAAAGTTAGGGTCACGGCATTTCAAATTAGAGTCCTTTCTAGATGATGATTTTTAACTATTTATGGGTTTAGGGTCCAATCCTGCAAACACATATTACTAGGCATAGTTTGCACTAATGTAAGTAATCTCATTTACTTCACAAATACTATGCATAATAGTAAACACTAAATCCAGTAGTTCTGGTAGGCTCATGCCTTTCCGTGTGAATAGGAATGATGTGGATTGAGTTGGATGATCCTATCATGGTATAAGGCCCTGATAGGGTGCAGAGACTGTACAGGTACACTTTATGTGGGAGTCAGTTCTTTGGACATGACAAATTAATGGTGACCGCTTTATGGGATATGACATAGGGAAGGTTTTAATAGTAACACAATATACCAGAACATGATCACAGGGATTCCATTTTTAATGGCCACAAATGACAGGATTATAAATACTACTTGTGTAATGATATGGATAAAATACATCAGGTGATGAACTTCTCATTTCTCTTTCTTGGTGGGTTTTTAATACCTTTGAGATATTGGGTTCACTGTTTGCTTGTGACCACAGTCAGAATATTTAAGAATGCAAAAAGCAGGGTAGGGAACATCCTTATGTTTCCATAGGTGTTTTTTTTCCTCCACAATAGTCAGTTATAGAGATGGTTTATTTGAAGCAAGCATGGTTATCCCCAGTGTTAGTTAACTCTCTTTGAGATGAGGAGGATTCAGACTTTTTACATTAAATTAGATGTGCAAGAACTCTTACTCTGGGAAATAGCCATGGTTTTACAGTGCAGAAGCATTAGAGGAAATAGCTCTAGCACTCCAGGATTAAGTAATTTCATGTAACGTAGACAATGGGAGCCTGATTAATCTGTTTTACTCACACTTCCAAGAATCCAAATAACTCCAGTTCAAGCTGATGGGAGTTGCTTCTATCCTGTGGGAGAAGTGAAAAAATCAGATCCTTCATTTTTAAAGTGAATTCAAGAAAGGGACACATGCAACTTACTTCACTTGTGGGTATTAAATTACTGAGCCTGATGGCATTTAAACTGAAGACCTACGAAGAAAATATATTCATGATCAAATAGTGAGCTCTGCTAAGTCTGGTTTGTAAATAAGAAAAGGTGAGCATGCATACTGTGCCTCAGACAGAGCATTCCTTATGTCTTCTGGCTTCCAGGATCTTTATATCCACCTACACTCCCTTCCTCCCCCACCAAGAAGCATTAAAGCCAAAACATACATGTGTTTTTAGGTTGCAACAGCAGTAATCTAGTTCAGAGGTTCTCAACTTGTGGTCCATGGACCACTGGGGGTCCCCAAACTATGTCTAAGGAGTCTGCAAAAGGTTGCCATTACCATAGAATAGTTGTTTTCAACCTGTGGCACATGGCCCCCTGGGAACCACAGACTGTTTAAAATTTCCAAAGGGGTCTACACTTGTATTTGAAATTTTTTAGGGGTCCGCAACCACTAGATCTAGTTAACACTCACTACAAGAGGCAAGTAGCATTTGTTTGGTATGTTTATCTGTGTATAGAATCTGTGCCTGGGCCCTGGGGAGGGCTAAAGAGCAGGAATTCTTCTTGAGGTTCTCCTTGCAGAGATTTTTCCCCATGTCATTCCATCAGCAGGTTAGGGTTTGCTTCCCTTTCATGGGACTGGACTCCCAAGCCTAGAGAATTCCAACATCGTGGGTAATTCAACTGGCTTCAGTGGGAGCTTAGGGCCATACCCATGGAGGCTATTTGCCTTTGCAGCATCTGAGGCTCTGCTTTACATCAGTGGCTCTATTGCCAGTGACTCTCCTGGCCTGGGCTCCCTTGGGAGTCCTCTTAAAGCAAATCCCCACCATGGAGCAGGCTCATTGTTCCTGGGGAAATGTTCCTGAGGCTGTGATGATGAGATGATGTGAGTATCCCAGACACTCTCCACTTTTATACTGAATCACCCCCAGCCCCAGACAGATCCTTAGTGTACTTTCTATAGGGTCTGTGGGAAGCGGATTCTTCTGCCATGGAAGCAGTTGACTCATTCTCTTTGGGTGGGAGACTTCAACATGCCACTCGGGACACCCACAGCTGAACACTATGGTATTACCTCTCTGCCTCAGCAAGAGTTAGCTTTGATTGCGCTTAAACTGTGTATGTATAAGATCCCTGCCACACCAGTGTCTTCCTCACCAAGAAAATCCTCAAGACTCTCCCAGCCCAAACTTACCTAGCAGTTAAAATCAGTGAATTCCAGCTCCCAATCTTTCAGAGATGTTTCTCCGCAATGTACAGCCCCTATCACTGCACATCCATAGAAGATATTAAATTTGCTGCCCTTTAAAACAGTTAGTACATTACCACTTAATTTAAGTGAGATAAACATATCCTTCCCTTCAAATACAGCACTGACTTGATCTATAGTAAAAATAAAACAAGTTCAGTCACAAAAGGACATAGGTTAAATTTGATGGTCCCTGCCTCTAGGGTCAGGGCAGCATGGCCTAATGGCCAGAGTCTATAAAGTTGGGGCATCCAAAAAGGGGTGTGGCAATCCCAGTAAGGGGGCCCAGGCCTACCTGACTCCTCTGGGCCCTGACCCAGCCCCCCAACAGTGGCATAGCAGCTTGCCACTGACTCAGTGGGGGAGGGTGGGTTTCCTACCAAAACACACTGAGGTTTCCCAGGCAGGAGGTACCACTCCATCACCCTCCCTGGGTCACTTCCTACTACAGACTGCACTGGTATTTCTCATGCAATGTCAGGTTCTCTGTGTTCAGTGGGGCTGGTCATCTCTGGGGGCTCCTCCAATCACTGGGCTGAGGGCAGGGCATGAAAGGCTTCGATTCCCAGTATAGTCAGTGGCTCCGGCTCCACAGGCACTTCCCAGGCAGGTCCTTCTCCTGCACCCTCTAGCCCAGAATGAGCTGAGCTCCCTCCCTTTATACTGCTAGAGCATTTGGAGCATGCCCAGTCTCACCAGGAAGGTGGGACTTCCTCTGTCCATAATATGGGCTTAACCCTGTCCAGGCTAGTGTGGGGTAAGCAGACTCCATCACACCATGTAAAAGGGATAAAGATAGAAATGAACACAAGTAAATAAAAGTGAAAACACATTTAAAAGACTGAAATTCAATCTAGCGAGATAGTCTTCGTTTACGACGTAAAAGCAGCAAAGAGTCCTGTGGTACCTTATAGACTAACAGACGTATAGGAGCATGAGCTTTCGTGGGTGAATACCCACTTCATCAGATCTTTGTTTAAAATGGTTTCTCTCACCCACAGACTCCTTTCCAGCTTTTACTGGTCAGGATCCATAACAGGGATAAATCACTTGGTTCCTTTGTCTTCTAAGGTGAAGGATAAGCCAGCGGTTCTTTGCCTGACTCTTTCATAGTCCTGTGAACATTTGAAAAGTATTCTTCTGAAAGGTTCCCCCAGATGAAGTTTTAGTTCATGCTGAGAAAGGGAGCCAG
Source organism: Gopherus flavomarginatus (assembly GCF_025201925.1). NCBI lineage: Eukaryota > Metazoa > Chordata > Testudines > Testudinidae > Gopherus > Gopherus flavomarginatus. Next base: position 207,965,686 of record NC_066618.1, read on the forward strand.
GAGGTCTGGATGATAAGGCTCCATGCTGGTTCCTCCCCTGTTGGTGATTGCTACAATGCAAATTGATCTCTTCCTGCAATCTCTGATATACAAATGAATAACCAACTAACTATGATTGCACCTGGATGGAGGCACAGGACTGTCCTTTCTCTGGGAAAAAACCTGTTTACCAGTCCCAGATGTATTTGTTGGAACACTTTTTAGCACCATTTTGTGGGTTTACTCTATGTATATAATGCAATATTAATCAGTGTTACCAGTTTTACCTTACACGACACGTATTGGACATAGATGATAACAGTAGTGAGCTGGGGTACACTGAACTGGTTTGGTCAGCTGAAACTCACTTTCAGGTACTAGGCAGTCCCTTGCCATCTGGCATTGGGATGCTGTCAGGGTCACAGGGACGTCTGCGGTCAGATCTTGGAGGCACAATCAGGGCCTATGTTTGCACTTGTCTGATATTTTCCAGCAGCCCCAACAGGGTGGTGGACTAGGGTCATTACAAGGAGAGTTGGAGTGTGTGTGATTGAGAGGTGCTAGGGATGGGTGGGTGAATGTCTCTGTTTATGTATGCATATATATAGAAGTTACCTTTTAATCATGCACACATAAAATCTATTAGGTTAACAAACATTGGACAAATTTCTTATTTAGCACAGAGACTCATTCTGTACTTATTTGTTTTAGTTGACTTCATGTGCTGCATTTAGAATGCCTCTAGGCAAGAATAACTGTTTTCAGAAAGCCATAATTGAGCAGGTACAATAACGTGTGTACTAGTACCATTTCAACTTGACTGAAAAAGTTAAAGAAATGCCATTGGTGGCTAATATAAGCAGATATATTTTCTCACTGCATCCAGAGTTTGATGGTGTATGGATTATTGACTGTTTAAACTCTATTATAGTTCTGGAGAAAGTATAAAAATGTAAAAGTCATCTTAAAAATGAGCTAAGTATTGGAGCATACACAGCAAACAACCAATCTGTTGTTGAATCTGAAGAAAATGCTAAATGTTCTTTCATTTTGCTACATTTAGTAACATTTCCAGGACTCATAGAAATGTCTACTATTCTATGAAGAGAACTGAAGTTCAGTGTAAAATGTGACTTATTTGCACAGACTTCTTTCTTGATTTCTATAGGGGAAAGGCCATGCTAATTCTTTTTTTTTTTTTATACACAGTGTAAAATAAGTGAAAGAATGAAAACCTTTCCTTTACTTTTTTCTTAAATGAATCTGTTTTACTAAAAACCTAATAAATTGGGTGAGTCTGGAAGAATTCTGTCAAACGATGTAATTAAAATGTTTTATTTACCTTCTTCTCTGTGACGAGAATTATAGAAAGCCCAAAGGGAGGAGAACTGGAATGTAAAGCAATATTGTGTTAATGACCCTTCTTGTACAGACAAAGGAAGTGTCTGTGAGAGAGGGCAGAGGGAACGCTGGAGAGCATTGCTTGCATTTCCTAACAGTAACTTATGCAATATTGTACCTCTGTTCTGTAGAAACCCACACTCTGGCAAGACACTGTTAGCACCATTAATCATCCCTGCACTTGGTATCTCAGCCCCAGTAGGTCACTGGTGAGCTTTTAATATCTTAGGGAAGTGCAGAACCCGGGTCTTGCATTCACTGCTTTGTCCATTTCCCTGGGGATATTATTTGTCATGGGATTTCCCAGTGGATGGCTGCAGGCTGTATTATATTGTTACGTGTGTTTTGACACCATAAGTGATCTTAACAGCTTTTCCAGGTGGTGCAGAAATAATGCCTGGCTTTCTTGTGTTTGTAGCCATCTGAATATGTGGAGAATAGGCAAACTGGGTCAGAAAAAAAATTACCTCTCAAAGTTTCACTTGGTTTTTAGAACTATGTTTGTGAAGGTTCTGAAATGTACAACTGGTTATCTTCTCATTCATTTTCAATTCCCTCCATTTGTGCCCTTTCAAGCTTCAGGCCAGGAGTGGGCTGGAACTAGAAGTGCTGTACTGTCACTAGAAGAAGTCACTGTAGTTCTGGCCCAAATTGGAGCAGTTAGTACTGGAAATCTCTTGAGAGAGTCTTTTCTTTTGAGACTTTCAACTCAATTGTACAGACACAAGTTGTTTAGGTAGCTTGGAGCTTTGGGCATGTATCCAAACTGAACCCAAACACGCAGCCCTTTGAAGTTTGCCTTCTTTAACAGTGGATCAAAATGCCCCTGAACTTCAGACAGCGCTTGATCTATATCTATATTTTGCAGTTGTTGCCCATTTCTAGCTACAACAGAACAGCAGCTTTATCTAGAAGAGAAGAGGTGGGCTGGAAGTTTCGCAAGAATAGACTCAGATGCTACCTACATCCTCAGCAGAAGAGATCAACTTATTTATTAAGTGTGAGCAGGTAAAATACCATCTAGCTGTGTTGGCAGGAGGATAATAAGGATGTGCTCAGGCTCAAGAAGCTCTAATCAGCAGTATATTGCAAAACTAAAAGACAGTTAACACAACTACGCAGACTGGGCTCATTTTAAAATAAAAATCTTCAGAGCTGTTTCAGTGTATGGTGCTTGTGGAAGAGAGTAGAGGAAGAAGGTGAGGTGTGCATGTGTGGGGAAGCATTTTAATGGAGTCTCTCCTTTCTTTTGGCATTCAGATTACATCTGCCATAGGATAGGTCCCAAAAAATTTGACCTTGTTGCCGGCATGTAAATAGGTTGAAATGATTCTGACACAATCCAATAGGAGTTAATATGCCAATAAGAGGCACGGAGCAACTCTGCTTGAAGTCAGCTCTTCAGAAGGAAAAGTGAACAAAGAGCAACTGCAATGAATGATAACTCTGAAGGAAACATCAAAAAGTTGAAAGCCAGCTGCCATAAACATCCATTTACAGGAAATGGCAGGTTCTTAAAAATATCAGGAACAGTCCTCTAAGGGAGGAAAACCATTTTCCGTCTTACAATTATTAGTGATGCGAAGGCTAAATTGTTCTTGTCTTACCTCTGATGTTTACTAGCTGTTCTCTGGGTAGGAAATTGTTGCAAGCATATAAATGTAACTTTTCTACTATAACATGGAATTTTTCACCTATGATATGAGTGTGGCTGATATTATAAGGCTGCAGATCATGTTAGCAGCTTTCATGACATATTAAAAGAACTAATCTCTACTTGGCAAAAGCTGTACCAAGCTGTTTGCCTGAAGTTTAGTATTGCCTTAAACCTCCTAATCAAATCTCCATTTGTCCCATAGGCTGCCATCAGTACACCCGCTGGGTATAGATTGTGGCATTTAGCTACAGCTGTAAGTAGGGGTGGCCTGTAGAGTTGTATCACTTCAACAGGAGCTAGAATTGTGCCCCAAGAATAGAGCTATGCCTCAACTGTGCCTCAAGAATAGAACTGTGTGAATAATTGACTTGGGGGGGGGGGGGGTTGGTGGCTGTCCAATAGTTAAAAAATGTTTTGGATCAACCAAAAACTTTTTTTTTTCAATTTTTCAGTGAACTGAAAAAGCTGAAATATTTTTGTTCCTGGTGAAACAATGTTTCATTTCATTTGCATATTTTTACCTTTTTAATGTAAAAAAAATACAATTGAAGTAAATTTTGAAACATTGTGTTTAAAATTTTTTGGACTTTTTTTGTTACCTAAACCATTTGGTGAATTCTATACAAATTCACTAAATGTTTCAGTTGACCTGAATATGCATTTTTTGGCAAAAAAAATTTTGCCTAGCTCAATTCAGGAAACACAATCCTTCTTGCAGTTTTCATGTGTGCTTGGGAGAGCACATCCCACAGGATAAAATGGCATGCTTCTTAAAAGATGTGCCCAGATTGAGAGGCTAATGCAGGGCCTCCATAGATACACAAAGGGAGGTCAACTATGTCTGGTGCCTCTGCTATCTTCCAAAACACCCGAGCTATGGCCATGGATTTTCCCTTAGAAAATAGTTCCTCCTGTTGGATTTCTGAAGAATGGACTCAAGCCCTGGGAATGCTGCATATGACTGTGGAACGTGCATATTTACTACATGTACATTAGGATTTACAAGTTCTACTACTGTTACTTGAATTTGAAAGTCTGTGTTTCACTAAATGTACTAGCGCATGCATGGCAGAAACATGAAGTAAACATCAAAAGGAATTCATTTGCAGTTTTAAAAAATGCTTTAAAAATATTTAAGTAAGATATTTGCATTAAGCCTAGGATGGATACTCTGGAATTGTGGTTATAAAACTGTTCAATCAGACATAATTTGTATATTATTAGATGTTTAGATACCAGAAATAATTCTTCTGCTCTACTCTGTGCTGTTTAGGCTGCAACTGGAGTATTGTGTCCATTTCTGGGCTCCACGTTTCAGGAAAGATGTGGACAAATTGAAGAAAGTTCAGAGAAGAGAAACAAAAATGATTAAAGGTCTAGAAAACATGACCTGTGAGGGAAGACTGAAAAAGTTTGATTTGTTTAGTCTGGAGAACAGAAGACTGAGAGGGGACATGATAACAGTTTTCAAGTACATAAAAGGTTACAAGGAGGAGGAAGAAAAATTATTCTTAACTTCTGAGGATAGGACAAGAAGCAATGGGCTTAAATTGCAGCAAGGGTGGTTTAGGTTGGACATTAGGGAAAACTTCCTGTCAGAGTGGTTAAGCACTGGAATAAATTGTCTAGGGAGGTTATGGAATCTTCATCATTGGGGATTTATAAGAGCAGGTTGGACAAACACCTGTCAAGGATGTTCTAGATAATACTTAGTCCTGCCTTGAGTGCAGGGAACTGGACTAGATAACCTCTCCAGATCCCTTCCAGGTCTATGATTCTATGATTATTAAAAGCTGCCTCTAAAGCAGTTTTATAGCTCATTCTGAAATTATCTAGTTTGAATTTGGTCTTTGAAAAAAGTTTTGTTTGCACAGAGGAAATAGCAAGACAGAAAGGGAGAGGGAAGAGAGAAGGGAAACTGCAATTTAAATACAATTGGCATAAATGTCATTACCTGATGTGTATTTGTTTGCATTGATAGAGACACACACACAATTTGTTTCTTTTTATGATATAGTAAAATGAAAAGCTTAAATCCAGCCAAACAAATCCTATGCCTGTTCTGCACGATTAACCTACATTGTGAACAACCTAGAAACTGTGGGCCAAATTGCTTCTGCCTTTGTATGGGGACATGCAAGGAGGTGAGAGAACAAAGGAGATTCTCTTCTTCCCACCTACAGCCTTGAGTGGCCGTGTACAAAAGTTAATAGTGTTTGAACTGCCTTGATGTGGACACAGCAGCAAAATGAGGACAGATACATGGATGGATTCTTAGCAGCAGACCGCAACTTTTATTCAACTTAAACATGGGGAGGGGTGCTACCTGGTTCCCGTGCTCCTACCATATAACTTGTAACTTGGGGTAGGCTCTCCATGGCTTACTGCTGAAGAAGTGCTGAATGGTGGGGACCTTGGCTTACAAGGGCACACAAGATGTCATGAGCCCAAGGCCCATCACCAAAATCCCAGATTTCTTACCTCTGGGAACCATTGATTTTATCCTTTTTAACTGCATTGGAAACTGGCTGCAAACTGCGACTAATTAACAACTCAACCAAATATCTCAGTTAGGTAGGAATGCACTTAGTACCTAACTTACTGTGGTTGGAAGCTACTACAAGGAAGGTGGTTAAACTCCCCAGTCCTCTGCCAATTGGCCCATGGTAGAAAAAATTCTTTCCTGACACTCTCCCCCCTAAACACAGGATCAGCTAGACCCACATCTATCAGGCCAGATTCCCCTTCCTAGTTCAGGGTGGGGTGGGGCTGCTGAAATGGAGCTGAAGGTGGCTACGCATAGCCCCACTCCAGGTTGAATCATGGGAACTGGGCCAGGGCTGGCCAATCAGCACCCCTTCCCCAACTAGTCAGTGAAATGAGATTCCAAAGGCAGGAGTAACTACTTGGTATCCCTCAGTGAGCACTGCTGGGGCTGTCCACTTTCACTACTGGCCTCATCAAGTTCCTCCACTAGTTGAGGCTGAATGGAATGGAACTTCCCTGAGAGCAGGGACTGCTCCCTATTTGTGTACCCCAAAGAACGTGTGGAGATGCTACCATCTCAAGGAACTATGAAGGAAATAGGGCTTTCTCCTTCTGTGCATGTAATCCAGTGGATTGGACATGGTGCATCAAGGAGGCACTCACTAGAGCTGGTCAGGGATTTTCTGACCATTTTTTATTAAATGTCCATATGTCAAAACTGAATCTATATGTGGGACCATATCAGTTTCAACTAAACTTTTTGTTGGGAAGATTTCTCAGTTCCAAGTTCAAGTTCCTGCTCTGCCTGTTTCCCCATATTCCACATTAGAGTCCTAACCACTGTGCTGTAGTTGGCTTTTCTTTCTACCAATCTCTCTGCTGGAGGGGTTCCACTGTGTATAAATAAATAAATATTGAGAGAGAGAAAAACTGATTCTACAGTCTGGTGCTAGGACACTCACATGGGATGTCGGAAATCTGGGTTGAAAGCCCAATCTCTCCCACATCCCTAGTGAGTGTCTGAACCACCAGGCTATAGAATCAATGTGTCTGGCCTAAATATATTTAATTATTTATACAAAGTGGAACAACTCCAGCAGAAGAGACTGAGAGCAACCCCCCTCCCCACCCCCAATCACCAATAGCCTGGTGATATTGGAGATTGGATTTCAGTGTCTGCTCTGCCTGATTCAGAGCAGGGATTTGGAGTGGAACCTGATTCTTCCACACCCCCAGGTGAGTGCTATAACCATTGAGCTTTTGGGTATTGTAGGGAGGGCGCATCTCTCACTTTCCATGAAAACTTTTGAAAGGTCTCAGTTTCACCCCAATGCAGAATGGGAAAAATCTTATGAAATTTCAGATTTCCGTGGGATGAGGAAAAAACAGTTCCTGCCTCACTATAACACTCACCCTGTGCAGCAGGGAGCTGGGAAAGGACTGCATCTTCTTGAGTTTCCTCTGGAATGAGATGGCTCTACCCTGCCCTCAATTTATGGCAGCACCTATGTGGCACCATTTAGCCCAGCGTGTATGTTTACTGTTCGTAACTTACATGCAATCGTCTCTCTTTATGAATGCAACTAAACGTACTAAATAACGAAGCCAGTGCCAATTGTATTTTAGATTTTATAGGGTTTTTACCCTTTATTTTTGTTTTGTCTTTCTAACTACTTCTCATCTCCAAGCAAGCCTTTTCCAAATATATTTGCTTCATTTGTGTTTTATAACTGTAAAAAAAAGTATAGATCAGAAATCATGTGAAATTATTTTTAAATAAAATAAAATGTGACATTGGTCTTTGATATTACTGAAGATTTTTCTGATAATTTAGAGGAATTCAATATGAATGACATGATGAGATTTAAAAATGAGGCACTATTTATGATCATTAAAGATTTCATAATGATTTTGCAAGAATAAGAACATTAGCCTTATTGTCCTGGTCAAATTCTAATTTGTGTAATTCCATTCTACCTAGTAAAATTCTCTCTGAAGTCTATTTCATACTTAACTTTGTATCCTAAAATAATATGTATTGCTATGTGCTCTTAAAGAGCTGGTTTGTTCTGTTGCACTTCAATGGTGGATTAACTGATTTGTATGTACAGCATATACAGGATGAGATTGTGGCTAGTCCTGCGTAAGTGAGCAAAGAGAAGGGAGGCTCCAGCGAGTTCCTGTGCATGGACTAGCCACAGTTTCTGTCCTTGTGAACCCAGTGCCTGACCCAACAATCATCTAAGTCAATGGGAGGTTAATCAGGAGAGCGTAGTGCTGACAAGAGCACCAGAGAACTCAAGGGGGGAAGTGGATGGAGAGAAGCAAAGTCCTAGACCCCACTGATAACATTTTACATCACTTTTTGCATGTAAGTAACATGCAAGAAGTGAAATAGTAGAGGCATTGCTGGCAGGTTGCCAAGATCCATGGGTTTGTGGTGTTTTATGCAGTGGTTATTTGGGGCTGCTGCTTTCAGCACTGCGTATGCCTCAGCACACGCATTGCCTGGATCCTGGCAACATTCCTGCAGTGAAAAAACAACTGTGGGTTGACTGGGATGGTACCTCACATGAAGATTGGCACAATCTCAATTGTTAAACCTCTCCTGTTGACAAAAGTGCTTAAGAGGCTGATCTTGCAGAGCACTTCCAGCTCCTTTGGAGCAAGCCCAGCCCTTGTGTTAAGTTGGTGTTAGTTCCATTGTACTCTGGAATTGCATCCACTTATACTAGGAGAGAACCTGAACCACTGACTTGAGGAACTGACAGTGCTCAGTGCCTTGCAGATAGCACCCAGCATGTCACAGGAACTGACCCTAAGTGACATGTTCCTTTAATAATGAATGAAGAGTAGAATGTGCTGGAACTCTGCTGCATAACTGGAACACCATGTAGCCATTAATCCTTCCTCTCCACAAAAGTACAGATTCAAACCCAGTTTTGTTGACCTTGTAATTACCTGGTCATGCTTTGCTCTTGCCTGTTCTTGTTAATAAGGAACTTTACGAAATAGTTTGCCCCAGACCTAGCCTGTTTTGTGTCTTACATGATAGTTTGTTTGTCCCCCAAATGCAATAAAGCCAATTTGACCTTGATGTTTCACGTTATCATTTTTCCAGTTCAAATAGTTCTTTTTGGAACAATAGTACCATGTCTATGAAATGGAATCTTAGAAGCTGTTGAACATGCTTTTCCATTAATATTTAGTAGAAGAAACACTGTGTTCAATTATTATCAGAACTGTTTTTTTTAGAGAGTTTAGAACATTTGTGTCCAGAAATGTGATTTTTTTAAAATGTTGATATTTGGGTAATAAGATGTTACTGAATTTCCTTGTTTATCAGCTATCCAAGTAAAAGCAAATCTTTATGTAGAATTTTGTGTGTCACGCAGCTAGAAACTGATTTATTAAGCTTAAAAAAACAGTGCCAGGGAAAGTTTCCCTTCACAGAACACAAAGCACTATAGAAAGAAAGGAAAGAGCTCTACGTTAATGGAAGATAAAGTTAAAGTTAGAAGGTGTGATTTAGTTTAGGGTCTGAGACCCACAGGAGTCTTCTCATTACTTCAATGGACTTTGTAAATCAAGCCCAAAATCTCACCTTCAAGCATATTCTTTTATTTCAAATGAGGAAAGCAGAGACTACCACAGGACTACAGCAGCAGCAAAACATTGACCCAGCTTGTCAGGGTTCCTTCCCCACTCTGAACTCTAGGGTACCGATGTGGGGACCTGCATGAAAGACCCCCTATTCTTATTTCTACCATCTTAGGTTAAAAACTCCCCAAGGCACAAATCCTTCCTTGTACCTTGGATTAGGTAATGCTGCCACCACCAAGTGATTTAAACAAACGTTTAGGGAGGGCCACTTGGAGCCCTACCTTCCCCAAATATCCCCCTAAACCCCTACACCCCTTTTCCTGGGCAGGCTTGAGAATAATACCCCAAGCCCCTATACCGTCTTTCCTGGGGAGGCTTGAGAATAATATCCTCACCAATTGGTACAGGTGAACACAGACCCAAACCCTTGGATCTTAAAACAATGAAAAACCAATCAGATTCTTAAAAAAAGAATTTTAATTAAAAAAAAGGTGAAAGGAATACCTCTGTAAGATTAGAATGGAAGATAATCTCACAGGCAATCAGATTCAAAACACAGAGGGTTTCCCTCTGGGCAAAACTTTAAAGTTACAAAAAGAAAACCAAGAATACCCTCCCTCTCAGCAGAGAGAAAATTCACATGCCAAAATAAAAGTAAATCTAATGCATTTCCTTGCTAAATACTTACTAACTCTATAGGAGTTGGATTGTTTGCTTCTTTGATCTTGCTCCGGCCAAAGTCACACGGAACAGATAGAACAAAAGCCTTTCCTCTCCCCCGCCTCCCAGATTTGAAAGTATCTTGTCCCCTTATTGGTCCTTTGGGTCAGGTGCCAGCCAGGTACTTGAGCTTCTTAACCCTTTACAAGTAAGAGGATTTGGTGCCTCTAGCCAGGAGGGATTTTATAGTACTGTACACAGGAAGGTTGTTACCCTTCCCTTTATATTTATGAGCTGCTGGATAGTAATGAGGAGGCCAGGACTGCAATAGTGGAATCAGTGGGAAGAGGCAGTAGGTGGATGTTAAGGAAGATCAATGTCTGTGGAGAAGGATATTTTTAAACCAGATTAATTTAGAACTGGATTCAGAAATGGGTAGTAATGTAATGAAGATGATAGAGAATGACACTAGACACAAAAATCTGTTAATGCCTTGTGTTTTTCTCTCACTGATGAAAACCAGTATTGATAACTGAAAGTGTTTGAAAAATAATGAGCTTGGCCCCGCAAAATTATGAGTCTTTTAAAAATATAGTTTTGGGGTTCTTTTTATTTTCTGGTTTCTGAGACCTTAGAGCACACTGAAGTGACATTTTAAAACTTTCATCTTAATCATGAGGTTTAGAAACTTTTCTTTGAGAAAAAGAAAGAGAAGATTGTCACAAAATCACTTGACTCCAGGAGCTGGGGTTTTAACAGAAACTCCACATATTCAATCTTATAACATTATTGTAATTTTATATTTGGTTAGATAAAAAGTGTTTTCCACTGTTGCCAGATCTCATGATTTTAAGAACTTGAGAGGGTAAAGAAAAGTCTGGAACTGAGAACCTATTTTTCATTGACAGATAAAGAAAAACTTACTGCAAAAATGGTTAAACCAGTAGTGTTAGATTCTAGATTGAGCTAGAAAAGCACTACTATGGGTCTTTGAAAAGAGTTCAACTTAAAACCCTTTCCAATTTTTTTCCTCCTTCCCTTGGTTGCTGCGGTATTTTAAAACAAATTACGATTTTGGCCCATGTGTTTGCAGAAATAATCTTCTGAAAGCCAACTGATATAGGTGCGATTTTCCAGAATTTGCAGACATCCTGTCATATGTGAATTGTCCCATCCACCTAAGGGGTGTTAATTTCCAACATTGTTACCTGATTTCACTGCTTTTCATTGTAGTAGATACATAGTTGCTGTCCTTGTCCATTGTTGTGGGATGTGTTGCCTGGTCAGGCACCCCACTTCCTGCCTTTTTTAAAAAGCATACTATTGTATTAAGTATTGTAATTCTGTCCTAAATCTCCCCCAGCCTCTGTGTCTGGTGCAGCCCTCCAGCTGAGTTCCCTGTACCATCTGCAAGAGAGGGCATGAACTGTACAAATAGGCCAAATGTACAAATGAGATTTCTCCACCTAACCTGGAGAAAAGTGTAAAACAATCTCCTCTCTGCAGTTCTCCCCTCCAGCCTCTAAGGGCTGCTTTCCTGGCTTCTCAACAGCAGCTGTTAGTCACTGCTGCTGCTTCTCCCTTTTTGAGGCTGAATCTCCTGGTTGCTTCTCCATGCTATGCCTGAGGCTCTGGTACTACAAAGAGAAGCATAGAGAATGGCTGGGGCTGGGGAGGAAAGTAACAACAGTGCAGATGGGAGATGGAACTACTATTCCAACATCTGCCTAAGTGGAAAGAAGAAAGGGAGCCCCTTCCTAAAATCCCTGTTAAAATGTCTATTGGGCCATGCAAAAAGACAAGGTAGAAGGGCAGGGGATGAAGCCCATGTAGAGAAAGATTGGGAATAGTTTAAATCCCTTTCAAAAAAGTTTGGGTCAGCATCATGCCTGGTCAACTGGGCTGGTAGTGTTTGTGATGTGTGGACACAGTCCACTAACAACTGCACTGAGAGCATCAGTTCATCTGACACAGGCAAATGAGCAATAATCAGATAATAATAAATTTCAGTCACTGACCTAATCTGGATTTGAACTGGTAACTGAGAAGAGTAAGGCATTTCCTTGATTGCTTAGGCTCAGTTGGAGAAAAGACTTTTGGCTGAAACGTTTGTGTGCACAGATGTCTGCTTTTCATTTGGGTAACAAATGTATTATCTTACTGCTATATTGCTCTTTGGAGATTTCTCTTTTTGTTCAGTTTTTTTGGATGTGTCCAGCCTGACTTCTTGTTGCTCTGCTTTATGCTGAGGCTGCCAACAAAGGTGCAAATTAGTATAAACGATCATGAGATGCTTTTTGTGATGTGGCAGTCTGGCCCTTCACTACTGGAGCAAGGTTAAATCAGATCACCAAACAGATGCTCAGGTCACTAAACAGGGTGGAGAATGTGCCTAATTCCAGCTATCCTAGGCCTATTGCATAGCTGAATTTCTGCTCAGTGTTTGTGACAGTGGATCCAGAATTATCTTGGAACTGCTTAGTTTCATTGTGCTGACATTCTTTTCTAATTAGCTGGTGTTAAACCAATAAATTACATAGAAACAGTAACTGAATTTCATATTTGGACTCTTATTATTTATCATTAGTCCAATTATATTAAAAAATCTGATCTTTTAAAAAAACTTGAAATAATTGTTAAATTACAATTATATATTTACATAAACTACATATTCAATACATTCAATTACTTCAATTTAATTATATATATATTAAATATTCACTGTATGTGCACTGTTTCATTTGCTCAGTTTGAAAAATGAAACTGGGCTGGTTGGTTTCACTTTTATAGTAATAATATCTAGAGACCACCTTATTTTCTAATGTTCCTGTTTTGAGCTCAATGCTGTCATGTTTGGGTTCACAGCACTGTGGGGGAAGGTTTAAATTAGACTATGCCAAAATATTTCTCTTCATGTTACCTCAGTTTTTATAAAACATCCTCTGAATGTTTTCTTCAGGAAATATTAGTTTAAGCTAAAATAATAGTCTTCCTTTTTAAGCTCTGAGAAAATGGATCAAATTCTGGCTGCATGATAACTTGAAACTGGGTGTTCTTTCTTCTCTCTGAGAATTTTGGGGAGGGTTTCTAGCAGGGTCTGTTGGGGTGTACTGGAATTGTTAATTGATCAGCTTACATTCTGCTCAACCTTCCATACCTACCTATTAGTTTTTTGTAATGACTGTCATTTAGTACCTAAGTGCTTCCCAGTTGAATTAGATTTGCATGGTGAGGTCCCCTAGTGGAATTCATCATGGAGTCTTCTGGTCTTTCTCCTTTCCTGTTAAAGGAGACTCTCTGCTTGGGATACGAACTTATTGCTGTTTCTGTTTTCTTCTCGTAGTGCATGGCTTTAGAGTCTGGGGTTCATACCAATATACTGTGGATAGGTTCTAAGAGTTAATTGGATGATATAAAGTAATGCAAGTTTTAATGTTTCTAAGTAAGGATTTTCTCTGTCTGGTTTGTCCTTTTCCATTTGACAAAGTGTTTTTCCACCCCATGGTTTCTATGGAGCTTAATCTAACATGGTATCTTGTTAGACAACAGTAGCAAATTCAATGCATTTTGTGTCTGAAGTTGCCAAAGCTTTGTTGTGTACCTACATAATTGATAATTTAGTATGGTATTGGTAATGGTATTTAATGATTGTGTTGGAGCACAGACAGGGGAGCACAAACTATAGTTTGTAGCATCTTCAAAACTAACAATTAAATAGAAAGTTATTTATAATGCCTAGATCACTTGGTGATTACCTGTTCTGACAGTGGCCAATGCCAGGTGCCCCAGAGGGAATGAACAGAAGACAGGATACTGGGCTAGATGGACCTTTGGTCTGACACTGTATGGCCATTCTTATGTTCTCTGCACTGGTTTAGCACTTTTATAAAGTATAGTGATAGTAAACCAAACTCAGGGTGTAGAGGTTTTGGTTAGATGCGTGTAAGACAATTTAATGCTTGTTAAACAATTTAAAGGGGTCAAAATCTAAGCTGGTGTAAGGAAGTCAGAGCTGGTATTATTTAAATGTTGGGAATCAGGAAGAAGGTGAAACTAGAGAGCTGCTTTATCTTACATCATCTTCTCTCTGATCAGCTACTCTTCCTGATGCACCCCCCTCTTACGGTCATTTGGTACTGTTTTCCTACTGAAGATTCCTTTAGACCAGAGATGGGCAAACTACAGCCCGCGGGACTGTCCTGCCCAGCCCTTGAGCTCCCGGCTGGGGTGGCTAGCCCCCAGCCCCTCCCCTGCTGTCCCCCCTGCACTGCAGCCTCAGGCAGTGTAGCGGTGTGGCTGGCTCTGGCGAGGTGACGTGGCAACCAGTTCTGGTGCTCTGAGCAACATGGTAAGGGGTTGGGGAGCAGAGGGGTAGGATATGGGGTAGAGGGTCCCAGGGGGCAGTCAGGGGACAGGGAGAAGAGGGGTTGGATAGGAGGCGAGGTCCCAGGGAGGTAGTTAGGGGCAGGGGATCCTGGAGGGGGCAGTCAGGGGACAGGGAGAAGGGGGGGGTTGGATAGGAGGTGGGGTCCCAGGGGAGCAGTTAGGGACAGGGGGTCCTGGAGGGGGTTGTCAGGGGACAAGGAGCAGGGGGGGTTGGATGGGTCAGAGGTTCCGAGGGGGGCAGTCAGAGGGCAGGAAGTGGGAGGGGTGGATAGGAGGCGAGGCCAGGCTGTTTGGGGAGACACAAGCTTCCCTACCCAACCCTCCATACAGTTTCAGAACCCTGATGTGGCCCTCAGGCCAAAACGTTTGCCCACCCCTGCTTTAGACGTATGGTATGTATGTCTGTGCTGCAGTGCAAACCCAGGGTTAGTGGGACTTATTTGATCCTGAATTAGAGGACCAATGGCTTGAACACTACACTGATTGTTAACTCCATATTAAGAGTTTTCTAACTCAGGCTTGAACTTGAGGCTCTGGTAACTGGAGCATACAGAGCTGAGTCAAACCAACCATATCCTAGACTCCCTAGCATCCACCTGAAGCATTCTAGGCCTTTGACTGTGCTGCAGTGTGGGAAAACTTGATTGTCCAACCTACATGTTACAAGAAGTTTGAATAGCCCAACACATCCTGCTGAGCTGCCAGATACCAGAGCCAGCAACATGGAGGAGGCGCTTTTGAAGAACTTTCTCTTGCTTGCACTTTCACTTCTATGTCAAGAAATGGGAAGAGCTTCTGTGAGATACTGGTGGACATTTCAGCAGCATTTTCTAACATCAGACACCTGACAGAATTTATGATGAAGCAGGAAGAAGCAGAGGAGAAGGAGTACCCAAGTGCGGTAGACTCGCACTGGCTCATGCCGTTTATGACACTCGGTACAGCCCGTGATGCCCCCTATGTAGACTGGTGTTTCTAGTGCAGGGTCTGAAGCATAGACTGGTGGGACCATATCGTCATGAAGATTTGGGATGACCAGCAGTAGGTCCAGAACTTTCGCATGAAGAAAGCTACATTTCTGGAGCTTTGTGAGCAGCTTGCCCTGACCCTCCAGTGTAAAGACACATGCATGAGGCCACCCTTGCTGGTTCAGAAGCTGGTTTCTACAACTGGCTACCCCAGACTGCTACAGGTCTGTTGCCAACCAGTTTGATGTTGGGAAGTCAACTATGGGTAAAGTGGGGGTTGAAGGTTCTGAAGCAATCAGGCATGTGGTGAACTCCCAAGTGGCAGGCATAAAAGATATTCCTTAAATAATTGTTGTGTTTGAGAGACTAGGGTTTCCAAAGTGCACCACGACCTGTGATGGGACTCATATGCCCATAGTTTGTCTTCATCAAGGAGCACATGAGCCGATGAACCACAGAAGATACTACTCCCTTGTTATGCAGTCTCTCATGGACCACAGAGGTCAATTTATGAATGTTAGTGTGGACTACGCAGAGAAAATTCATGATACCACTTTTATTACCAATCAGGAGTCTACATTCACGGACAGGCTGGGATGCTATTCTCGCCGAATGATATTGGCATAAAACAGAGTTACTATCCCTACCATTACTCCGGGGGACCCTACAAACTTGCTTTTGCCTTGGCTTATGAAACTGTACCCTGATGTCAAAGACCCTGACAAAAGAAAGCTTAATTACACTCTCAGCAGGTGTAGAGTGGTTGTTGAATTTGCTTTCTGCAGACTAAAATCCCATTGGAGATGCCTACAAACACGTTTGAATGCCAGTGTCATCAATGCTGTCAGCATTACTGTGCTCTTCACAATCTTTGCGAAGCCAGAGGTGAGCCACTCCCCCCTGAATGGGCCTAGGACAGCCAACCGCTGTCTCCAGGACACATCTCCAAATTCCTATGTTCATAATGTCCCTTAAGAGGGAGAATCTCTAAATTATAATCTTCTACAAACTTCTTAGGACACAAAATCCCAATCCTGTTCTTAAAAAAGGTAAATTTAATTAAAAATTAAAAGAAAGAAA
Source organism: Gopherus flavomarginatus (assembly GCF_025201925.1). Classification (NCBI taxonomy): domain Eukaryota; kingdom Metazoa; phylum Chordata; order Testudines; family Testudinidae; genus Gopherus; species Gopherus flavomarginatus. The sequence goes on from NC_066618.1 coordinate 207,981,907, forward strand.
ATACATTTGGAACTTAGTCTATTGCTAGGTTTAAAAAGAGCAGATATAGTAATTAGCATCAAGAATGGTTTTCTTGAGGTCCAGCTTAATGGTTATAAGAAAAACAAAAGCATTTGGGAGTTAGCACAGAGGAATCCACAAGCCATAAAGAAATAAGAGATATACCTAATCATGTCTTCCTAGACATTCCCTGATCTACTTACATAGCTGGGGTTCAGATAAGTAATTCTTAGGTATGATTTTTCATGCCTGGTTTAAAGCTTCTTACAGCATTGCTGCTCTGTCTCTCCTCTCTCCAGAGAACAACAACAAACAGACAAAGGGAATTTCTTTTCCCAATTTTAAAAAGTTCTAGCCCTCCCATTGGCTCTTTTGGTCAGATACCCACTCCCTTCTTTAACCTGTGGGCTTTTTTTAACCCTTTACAGGTAAAGCAAATAGAGAACAGCTGCTAACAGGGATTTTGTAGCTAACTGGCTGGCTGGGTGTCCATAAAAGGGAGCTACCTTTGCCCCCTTCATTTATCACAGTACCCCCTTTGCCCCAAGTATTAGTGTGTGCCTGAGGAATCACACCTCTATCACCTGAGTTAAGAGATGGGCGATCATGGGCCCTTTTTTGAAAATAATGTTTCTGCTTCCACTTCTGCTTCCACTTCCCAACCTATGGCAAATTGCCTAAAATCTGCACTCGAAAATTGTGGCCCATTATTGCTTAAATCTTCATCTGGAATTCCATGTCTGGAGAAGATTCCCCTCATGCCTGCTATCACTGACTTACTATTAGTACTGTGCAGTGTGCAAACCATAAGGTCCAGCTTCTTTGCTATTTGCTGGTATGCATGGTCATTCCTGGTACTCTTACTGACGCTTACTGTTTTGCTGGCCTCTCAATGGCCATTTACCAAAATCTGGCTGTGCTCCTGCGACCATGAAGCCCAGTGCTTTGCAAAAAGCTTCTTCTCTTTAGTCACCATTGCAAATACAAAAGACTCTTGGATAGTATGTTTGCAGTTCAGTTGTTAGAAGGAAATGGAATGGTTAATGCTGACACACTCAGCTTTTTCTAAGTGCTAAGAAGCGTTACTTCATTTTAACTGGAATAAGTTGGAGATTCTTGGAGTAGAGAGGACAAAGGAAGTTCATCCATGGGATTGTATATACTTTTGGTGGACTCCCAAGATGGGAGAGAAGAGTGGGTGCTGCATCTACTCTGCAAAGCAATAAGGCTCAAACCGTATGACCCCGCTTGACGTGTGCTCAAACCCTCCATCTCCGCAAGGTCCTAGAGCTGTAAGCCCAAACCCAAGCCTGAGAGATTTGTGTGTAGACGGAAGCGGGAGTTGAATTCAGGCTCAAGTCTGAGCTTGGGCTTACATTGCAGTGCAGATGTATCCTGAGACTTTTACATTATCATATTCTCCTTCTACTTAAATTGGTTTAAATAAATCTCTAGTCACTCTATAATCAGTGCTAATCCAGATTTAAATTTATATAACTAAGAATATGACTACACTTTTTTGAGGAGACTTACTTGAGCTACATCTGCTTGAGTTATCATGCTAAACCTAGAACATAGGCATGGCTGTGTCAGCTATGGCTGAGGCTAGCTGCCCTAAGTACATGCCCATCTGAGACCTGAGGCACACACTCAGGGCAGCCAGCCTGTCATGCTGTTTGGGCTGCTGTGTCTACACTTTATTGTTGGTGCACTAGCTAGATGACCGTTAATAAGAATGTGTTGCCTCAAGTTGGGAAGTACATTCCCCCAACTCAAAGTGTAGAAAGAGTCAGCTTCTGCTCTGACTCCTATAGAATCACTTCATCCATTTACTAATTTTACCACATTATCTCTGATCTTGAACCATGGAGTCTGAGCATAGTGTCTATCACATGTCCTCCTGGAACCTTCTTAATAGGAATACTTTTTGAAAGATAATTCACACATGCACATTTAATTTACAGTTTAATTAGAAAAATTGCCTCTAGCAAGGCAAGATGTTATATTATAATATAAAATATAATGGCTAATGCTGTAGTTTAATAAATACTGCACAGAGAGTCCACATGATAAGTAAAAGGTCTTCATTGGTTTTTTTCAAACTTTTCAGGCTGATGAGCCTTTATTCAAATTGAAAAAAATTCACAGATCCCTCCCCATTCCAAAACACATCCATTTACTATAAAAGTTGAAGTAAAAAAATGTATCAATGAAAGCAAGGAGAAGCTGTGTGTGTCTGTGTTTATGTGTCTGTGTTGACAGAGAATACTTGATCTTGAATGACCCTTTTGTGTCATGCCGGGATTATGACTGACCAGATGAGAAACACTGATCATGGCTGAGGATGTGAGAGAGATTCTCACACCTGAACCATACTTTTTAGGTGACAATTCTGAGGAACTGTCCCATATTGAGGTGTCAATAGAGGTGTTTTTTTTTAAAAAATGATAAAATTAAATAATAATAAGTCACCAGGACCAGACAGTATTCATCCAAGAGTTCTGAAGGAAAAAAATATGAAAATGCAGAACTGCTAACTGTGGTATGTAACCTATTGCTTAAATCAGCCTTTGTAGCAGATGGGTGGAGCTAATGTAACAATTATATATATTATATATATATTTAAAAAGTCTCCAGAAGCAATCCTGGCAATTAATTCTGTTGTTTACTATAGTTTCAATTTATCAGATATATAGATGAACACAATACATTGGGGAAGAGTCAACATGACTTTTGTAAATAGAAATCATTCCTCACAATCTCTTGGAATTCTTTGAAGGTGTCAGCAGGCATGCAGACAAGAATGACACAGTGGACACGGTGTACTTGGACATTCAGAAAGCCTTTGACAGGGTCCCCCACCAAAGGCTCTTCAACAAAGTGAGCAGTCATGGGATAAGAGGCAAGGTCCTCTCATGGATGAGTAACTGGTTTTAAAAAAAGGAAACAAAAAGTAGGAATAAATGGTGTGTTTTCAAAGTGGAGAGAGGTAAATACAGGGCCGGTGCAACCATTTAGGCAAACTAGGCGGCCACCTAGGGCATCTAGTGGTTGCGGGTGCCTAAAAGCCTGCTCAGGTGAGGAGGTGGAGTGGAGGTGAGCTGGGGTGGGAAGGGCCGCCCACAGTAACGGGGGGGGGCACACAGGGGAACCACTCCCCACCCCAGATCACCTCCAGTCTGCCTTCTCCGCTGAGCACACAGCCCCTGCTCTAAGTCTCCCCCAGGCGGCGTCACAAGCCTGGGAGGGAGGAGAATTAGAGCGGCGCCAGTGTGCTGAGCAGAGGAGGCAGAGCTGTGGTAAGCTGGGGAGGGCTCCCCAGGCAGGGTTAGGTGCCCTGGGGGGAAGTCTGCCAGGGCGGGGTTAGCTGCTGAGGTGGGGAGGTAGCTGCTGCGGGGGGGATCCCCGGGTGGGGAGCTGTGTTAGCTGCCATGGGGGGGGGCAGGGTTAGCTGGGGTGGGGGTGGCGCAAGGTGTGAAGTTTCGCCTAGGGCGCAAAACTTCCTTGCACGGGCCCTGGGTAAATAGTGGGTCCCCCAAGCATCTGTACTGGACCAGTGCTGTTCAACATATTCATAAATGATCTGGAAAAAGGGGTAGACAGTGAGGTGGCAATATTTGCAGATGATACAAAATTATTCAAGATAGGTAAGGCTGACGCTGACTGCAAAAATTTACAAAGGGATTTCTCAAAACTGAGTGACTGGGCAACTAAATGGCAGATTAAATTTAATGTTAATAAAAGCAAAGTAATGTACATTGCAAAATATAACCCTAACTATACATACAAAATGATGGGGTCTAAATTAGCTGTTACCACTCAAGAAAGAAATCTTGGAGTCCTCATAAATAGGTATCTGAAAACATGGGCTGAATGTGCAGTGCCAGTCAAAAAAGCTAACCATGTTAGGAATCACTAGGAAAGGTATACATCATAAGATGGAAAATATCATAATGCCACTGTATAAATCCATGGTATGCCCATGCCTTGATTACTGTGTGTACTTTTGATCTCTCCATTTCAAAAAAGATATATTAAGATTGGAAAAAGTACAGAGAAGAACAAATGGAGGCGTATGGAATAGCTTCCACAGAAGGAGGGATTAAAAATACTAGGACTGTTCAGCTTAGAAAACAAATGACTAAAGGGCAAAGTATGATAGAGGTCTATAAAATCACGAATGGTGTGGAGAGAGTGAATAAGGAAGTGCTATTTACTCCTTCACATAACACAAGAACCAGGCATTCCCCAATGAAATTAATAAGCAGCATGTTTAAAACATATAGAAGTACTTCTTCACACAATGCACAGTCAATCTGTGAAATTCATTGCTGGGGGTGTTGTAAAGGTCAAAAGTATAACCGAGTTGAAAAAAGAATTACCGAATATACTCATTCATAAGCTGAATATTTTTGGTAAAAAAGGGACACATCAAAGAGCAGGGGTCTGCTTATAGACAGGTCTACACCAAAATATGATGATTTTAAACTCTATGGAATCATTGAATTGAATATCTAATACAGGGATCAGCAACCTTTGGCACATGGCCCACCAGGGTAACCACCCTGGCGGGCTGAGCCGGTTTGTTTACCTGCCACTCTACAGGTTCGGCCACTCGTGGCTCCAGGCCAATGGGGGCAGCAGGAAGCAGTGGCCAGCATATCCCTTGGCCCGTGCTGCTTCCCGCAGCCCCCATTGGCCTGGAGCGGTGAACCGCAGCCAGTAGGAGCTGCGGTCAGCCAAACCTGTGGACACAGCAGGTAAACAAAATGGCCTTGCCCACCTGGGTGCTTATCCTGGCGGGCTGCATACCGAAGGCTGCCAATTACTGATCTAATACATTGTAGTTTTGTCTACCTGGAGTGCTCCAAGCAAACAGTACGTCCTGACCCACCAGCTGCTTACCCTGATGAGCCAGGAGCCAAAGTTTTCCAACCCCTGAAATATAGGGTCAACTTATGAAAGGATCATACAGTTATGGGTATTTTTACCTATCCATTTTGCGGGGTCGACTTATAAGCTAATGAGCTAATGAGCGAGTATATATGGTAGATAATTCATGAAGGTTAGGTCCATTAATGGCTATTAGCCAAGATGGTCAGAGATGGACCCCTATGCTCTGGGTGTTCCTAAACCTCTGACTGTCAGAAACTGGGATTGGACAACAGTGGATGAATCACTCAATAATTGCCCTGTTCTGCTCAATCCCTGTGAAGAATTTGGCACTGGTCACTGTGAGAAGACAGGATGCTAGGTTAGGTGGACCACTACTCTGACCCAGTATGGCCATTCTTATGTTCTTATAATTACATGGAGCCATACCATGCCATGAGTTTTAAGATGAACTCCCTCTTTTTTCTAATGGGGGAATTTTGCTTAAAAATACATGGCATGATTTGGCTCAATACTTAGAAAGACAGATTTTTACTAATGTGGGGCATTTCTTAAGTTTACAATGATAGTGATCCAACAAACAAACAGGACAGTAACTCAAATGTTCTCTGTTTGATTTTGAAATAAACAAATATGACAAACTAATGTGTAACTGCTGTGACTCTAATAAGAGTGAACAAGGACACAAATGAAATGAAATATCATTAGTTTATGGAAAGACTCTCCTTTTCCTCATAGACTGTCAGGGTTGGAAGGGACCTCAGGAGGTCATCTAGTCCAACCCTCTGCTCAAAGCAGGACCAATCCTCAGTCAGGTTTTTGCCCCAGATCCCTAAATGGCCCTCTCAAGAATTGAACTCATAATCCTGGGTTTGGCAGGCCAATGCTTAAACCACTGAGCTATCCCTCCTCCAATAGTCTCCTCTTGCATCTTTCACCAAAGGGTCTCAAATCGCTTTACAATATTAATTGCACCTCATCACACTTCTGTGAGGCAATTATTGTTACTCATGTAAGAGATAGGTAAACTGAAGCATAGAATGATAACGGACTTGCTTAATTTCACTCAGCAACTTGGAAGTAAACTGGAAATAGAACCCAAGAGTGCTAACTCCTAGCCCTCACCTCAGCACTAATCACTAGATCACACCCTCTACTTATGCTGATTATTTTTATTACAATCAAATTCCTGATATTTATGTGAGATAGTGATTAATGCCAGAGGACAGGCTTGTCAATTCCTTGTAACAGACAAAATGATGAGACCTCAGATGATCTTGGGATTGTACAGTTATTTTATACAATACAGAATGTGCTTGAACTCTGCTAGAATTCTTAGGTATATGACTGTGTGCCACATCTTCCCTGACATGTTTTAGATTCCTTTGAGGCAAAGAGAATTGTGTTTTTATACTTGTTAGTACATATTAACTAACACAATTGTAAATTCTAGCATGGACAGGACATACACATTTGCTGCTAGTCTTAATTCTTAATAATCCTAACATAAGTAGCCACAAACTCTTGTATGCTGGAACAAATGTTGCATAGTGTTGACACTAGAATTTATAATCATATTAGCTAACATGTTAACACACAACTAAAAATTCAAATCATACCTGTGAAACAACTAACCTTTGTTAGTTTAGTGAAGGGAGTAATAAAAAGAAAGCCAACAACTACTGGCTAACGTATCTTCTTTTGGAAAGCTTCACACAAGCCACTTGTCAGCCACTGCCAGTTAAAATGAGCCTTGAAATTATAGTTGAGTTAATGTGGTGAGGAGGCACCCAACAAGGGTGGGGGAAACTTGGGAGCTGACACTAGCCATGCTACTCTTCTGGGGATGTGATGTAATTCCAAGAATTCTTATTTAGCATAGTAGGCATGAATTTTCCATACAAGCAGGACAGGTTGGTCATCTAGGGCAGCAAAATAGTCACAAATTGTGTTTGTAGGTGACTGCAGATTACAAGAGATAGCCTTGGTAGTTGGTATTGCAGGAGTCTCTCCTCCCTGCCCCATCAGATCAAGGGAGTAGGCTGTTTCAGCCTCTGACCCTGACGTGAACGGAGACCTTCCTTTAGAAGCGGCTTCTTTCCCACCTTCATGCTGTAGGTAAAATAAAATGGTTCTCCATAACTGTGGTACAAGGTTGTCAAGTGCAGTTCCTTCCCCACTCTGAACTCTGGGGTACAGATGTGGGGACCCACATGAAAGACCCTCTAAGCTTATATTCCACCCAATTAGGTTAAAAACTTTCCCAAGTCACAAGTGCTTCCTTGCCCTTGGACAGTATTGCTGCCACCACTAAGTGAGCTAGACAAAAATTCAGGAAAAGGACCACTTGGAGTTCCTGTTTCCCCAAAATATCCCCCCAAACCCCTTCACCCCTTTTCCTGGAGAGGCTTGAGAATAATATACCAACTGAATAGGTAACCAAGGTGAGCACAGACCAGACCCTAAAAATCCAATCAGATTCTTAAAACCAGAACTTTATTATAAAGAAAAAGTAAAAGAAGCACCTCTATAAAATCAGGATAGAAAGTAATTTTACAGGGTAATAAGATTTAAAATATAGAGGATTCCCCTCTAGGAAAAACTTTACAGTTACAAAAAAATGGGAATAAATATCCCTCATAGCATAGGGACAATTCACAAGCTAAAACAAGATAATCTAACGCATTTCCTTCCTATTACTTACAATTTGTAATCCTAGATGCTTAGTTCAGGTATGGCTTTGGGAGATGTATTTTCTCTGCCCTGATTCCTCGCTGATCCGGAGAGAACACAAAGGAACACAAAACAAAAACCTTCCCACACAGATCTGAAAGTTTCTTCTCCCCTCATTGGTCCTTTTGGTTAGGTGCCAACCAGGTTATTTGAGTTTCTTAACCCTTTTACAGGTAAAGGAGGGATTTTATGCTACCCTTAGCTGTATGTTTATGACAAAGGCCATTTCCTTTCTTGCAAGTCCTTAAGAAAGGACCTGCACATGGTGTGAAATAAGAAATGTAAAACAACTTGGTATGGGGGTAATTGCATTTCACAATATTGGTATTTCAGATGCCTTTTCTCTTTCTCTGTGAGTGGGACTCTATGATCTCTCTCTTCTCATTGGGTGGATGTGTTTTTCTCAGCCAGTTTGATGCTCGCTTTATGGAACCCACCAATGGTATTCATTTTATATTTTTTAAAAAATTCTTGATTGGCTTCTCCTGTGTTGATTACAGAACATCACATGCTCAGGACCAAAACAGCTGACAAGGCAGAGGGGATGGACAGGAACAGGACTCTGAATAATACATTTCTGTACAGCCCAGTTCACTGAATTCTAAAATGGATTTTTATTTAATCAGATTCTGTATAATTGAACTGAGGACATATCTGAATTCTGGCCTCAGTTACTCATATACATCCTTGTCGGCTTCCAGATTATATACATTGGATGAATTGGGGCCAATATGAATAGACTGAGGGTGGTGTGATCACCAAAAGGCAGGAAATGACCCACTGTTTACTGAATTGTTTTTAACATTGTACGGTATACAAAGTCATGATTTTTTAATTTTCCTTTATTTTTCTATAGAATCTACATGAGCCTCTTTAGCTTAAGTATTAGAATCCGTTCTTTTCAAGTATACTATGCATATTTCAAAAGGTCTGAGACCCTGGTAGATTAAAAAGAGAGGAAATACATTTTAATGGTAGGTCAGATCACTGTGTACTGACCCACTGTGAGTACATTTAATATACACAATATGACTCTTGCAGTGTTGCACTTTCCGGATCATTGGTTTGATATGATGCTCCTGAACACACACACACACACACACACACACACACACACACACACACACACACACACACACACACACACACACACACACACACACACACACACACACACACACATCCTGTGGTCCACAAAAAATACATGTAACTTTCATAAATCTTTTGAGGGAGTACTGGTCTCCATTATTTTATATTAGATTTGCTTTTGTGTTACTCACATTACTGATGATAGCTAAAAATAAATAAGCCTCACAGCTATTTTCTATATGTCATTTTTGGTTTCGAATAAGTTTCTTTTTTATTTGACCTGCATTTACTTAATTGTTTCACTTCCTCTTTGTGTTCTGCATTTTTTGATGATAGTTCCAAGCTTTATTGCTCCCCTGTTGGTTAACAGTGTTCCTTCTTGCATATTTGCAGGTTAAAATGCTTTAATGTTATTGACAACAGCTAAAATGAAAAGAATGGAAAAATTTCCTGTCCTGATATAAGGTGTTATGCATATTTCATGCTTAGGATAACCATCACAAATTATCATCCTAAGAGGTCCGATTGTTCTGTGAAGATTCTATGTAAATAGGTCATTTCTGGTGGCTGGCAAGAGAAATGTTACATTTCTATAAAAGACATTTTGACCAAAAGGTGGCACTGCAGCTGTATGCATTCTGCTTGAGGTTAGCTGTCTTGCATGAGCTAATAAGCTATACACTGCATGTATTATAACGTCTGGTTTCATACTCTGTGAATTATGAGTAAATACTGTAATTGAAGCAACTATGAATTCATTATTTCCAAAACATAGGAGAATAACTCTCCAGGATACAATCAATGTAAAAACTAACCACATTGTAAAAATAATAAAGGTATTTTACTAACTTAAGTGATCCCAATCAACTGATTAAGCAATAAAAATCTCTGAAATCTAACGCTGCCAACATATGTGCAATATGATACCATAGGGTGCATAAACAAAACTTCTTTATTAGTTTATGAACAGCTAGCTTTGTTTTGCAGTATCCAGTGCAAAAGGAGAATTGCATGTTAAAAATAGTGGTTTGGGGCCTGATCTTGCAGCACTGAAAGTCAATAAGAGTTGTAAGTTAGCTTTGATGGGAACTGGATTGGGTCCTTAGTTAGCTGCTTTGTAGGTGTTGTTTAATAGACTGCAAATGAAAAAAGATCACTAGTTGCATTTTGTAACTACATGTTTGCTTTGAACTGATAGAAGCCAGAAAATTCAGAATCAAACTTCCAGGCTAGATTCACTTCCACTGGAGAAATTTGTTTCCCAGTGGGGGAAAGGCAAAGGACCTGCCAACCAGTTGTGCCACAGGTATGGCAATCATTGAACCAGCCTAGAAAATGGGTGGTGCTGACTGAGAAGAAAGGTGTGACCATGGCTCAGAATAAGTACTGATTGAGGGCAACCCCTAAACATCTTTTATTGGCAGGGGTTCTCTTGGGCCATGCTTACATTAAAGTGGTTGTCCCTTGATTGAACCCTCAGGGGCATGCCACAGCTATCCTCCAGGGGCTGGTGCCTTCTCATGGGCACAGGTGCTGCAATTTGCACCTTTGTGTGCCAGTGGAGAGAAACAACCCTCCATTTGTAATCTGTGTTTTCATGGTTACATATTGTAGGAACCCCTAAATAATGAACTACACGCGTGCCATACTACATATTCGGTAATATCTAGGCATAACATGGCAGATTGAAAGAGAGCATTTCATCAACTATGGATCACTGTGCAATTGCATATTTAGAAACCAATATACATATTTAAAATCCTATATGGGGAATACTTTTACAGTTACAGATTACTTCATTTTATTTCCTACTTAGGACAAAAGAAAGAACAAGATTATATACTAATCACAAGCTACGTTTTCTTCCATGTATTGTTTGAGATGTTTAAATAATATCATTATGGATGTCTGACATGAAGGGGAACAGTAAAAAGGTCAGCAGCTGAACAAAGCTTTTTCACTACAGGAGACTGGTCAAACAAAATAAACATGACTAAGCGATGTTAAAGAGCAAATTTAAGGCCCAGTGCTCAAGCGGACAAAACTCCAGTTGACTTTACTAGGCGTTTCTTTACATAAATATCACAGTATCATACCTTATAGTGGAGAAACAGTCAATAAGATTAAAAAGATTAAAAAACATATAAATGTACAATGATGATGAAGAAGATTCTTCAGAACTAACTTTTCTTTATGTCCAGACTGTGAATGAACTTACCATACAGTTCTTTGCTTTCAAAATACACCACGTGTGGGCCAGCCAAATGTGTGTTTGTGTGTATACATATATATATATATATATATATATATATATATATATATATATATATATATATATATATATATGTATGTATACACATGTGTGTATATATATATGTATACATATACACATAGCTATTGTTCAGAAATCATAAGTGAGGCCCCCCAAAATTATGAGATTGGCTTAAAATCATGAGGGTTTTTTTAAAAGGGGCTCTTTTCATTTTCCTTATGGTATTGAATGCTATTGGGCTACATCTAGGTCACTTTTGCAAGCTTTACTCTGAAGCTATGAAAGCTAGAGATGTTTTTAAGTGAAAAATGAGATTCCATGGAATTATAAGATTCCAGGAGCTAGGGCTTCAAGAACAGCACCAAATACCAAATATTGCCAGACTCATGATGAAATTGCAAAAGTTGGCAACTCTGTAGCATGCAAATGTGTGTGTGTGGGTATATTATATATATACATATTTACATATACATACCTCTACCTTAATATAACGTGACCCAATATAACACAAATTCGAATATAACGTGGTAAAGCAGTGCTCGGGGGATAGGGGGGGCTGCGCACTCTGGTGGATCAAAGCAAGTTTGATATACGTAGTTTCACCTGTAACGCAGTAAGATTTTTTTGGCTCCCAAGGACAGCATTATATCAAGGTAGAAGTGTGTGTATATACATAATGTTCCTGATAAAGTAAAGTATTTGGAATGGAATTTTACAGAGTGTATGATCACTGCTTCCACATTCTTCTTGACAAATTCTTGCTTTACTGATACTATGGATCTCTGTTTGTATTTTTAAATTATAATTGATAACTTAAGAACATAAGAATGACCATAGTAGGTCAGACCAATGGTCCATCTAGCTCAGTATCCTGTCTTCCAACAGTGAAGAATGAACAGTACAGGGCAATTTCAAATGATCCATCCACTGTCATCCAGTTCCAGCTTCTGACAGTCAAAGGTTTAAGGGACATCCAGAGCATGGGGCTGCGTCCTTGACTAACAGCCATTGCTGAGCCTGTACTTGATGAATTATATAACTCTTTTTTGAACACAGTTATGTTTTTGGCCTTCACAACATCCCTTAGCTATGAGTTCCACAGGTTGTGGAAGAAGTACTATCTTATGTTTGTTTTAAACCTGCTGCGTATTATTTTAATTGGAGGACCCCTAGTTATTGTGTTATGCAAAAGGGTAAATAACATTTCCTTTTTCACTTTCTCTACACCATTCATAATTTTATAGACCTCTGTCATATCCATCCCTAGTCATCTATTTTTTAAGATGAACAGTACTAGTTATTTAATCTCACCTCCCTATGGAAGCTGTTTCATACCCCCTAATCACTTTTGTTACCCTTCTCTATATTTTTTCCAATTCTAATATATATTTTTGAAAATGGGGCAACCAGAACTGCACATGATATTCAAGATATGGGCATACTATGGATTTATATAGTGGTATTACGACATTTTTCTGTCTTCTTATCTATCCCTTTCCTAGTGGTTCCTAACAATCTGTTAGCTTTTTTAACTGCTGCTGCACACTGAGCAGATGTATTCAGAGAACTATCTATGAGGATTCCAAGATTTCTTTCTTGAGCAGTAACAGCTAATTTAGACCCCACAATTTTGTATGTATAATTAGGGTTATGTTTTCTAGAGTGTAATAGTTTGCATGTATTAACACTGAATTTCATCTGCCATTTTGTTGTCCAGTCACCCAGTTTTGTGAAATCGCTTTGCAACTCTTTGCAGTCAGCTTTGGCCTTACCTATTTTGAGTAATTTTATATCATCTGCAAACTTTGCCACCTCACTATTTATCCCTTTTTCCAGATCATTTATGACTATACTGAACAGTACTGGTCTCAGTACAGATCCTTTGGAGACCCCACTGTTTACCTCTCTCCATTCAGAAAACTGACCATTCATTCCTACTCTTTGTTTCCTATCTTTTAACCAGTTACTGATCCAGGAGACAGACTCCTTTCTTATCCCAGGACTGCTTACTTGGCTTAAGAGCCTTTGGTGAGAGACCTTGTCAAAGGCTTTCTGAAAGTCCAAGTACACTATACCTACTGGATCACCCTTGTCCACATGTTTGCTGACACCCTCGAAGAATTCTGTAAATTGTGAGGCATGATTTCTCTTTACAAAGGCGATGTTAACTCTTCCCTAACATATTGTGTTCATCTATCTGATATTTCTGTTCTTTATTGTACTTTCAACCACTTTGCCTGGTAATGAAGTTACACTTATTGGCCTGGAATTGCCAGGATTGCCTCTGGAGCCTTTTATTTATTTATTTTAAATCAGTGTTACATTAGCTATCCTCCAGACATCTGGTACAGAGGCTGATTTAAGTGATAGGTTACATACCCAAAGTTAGTAGTTCTGCAATTTCATATTTGAGTTCCTTCCCTCCTTCCTTACATTTTATTAGTATATATAATTACTACTGTAAAAAAAATGAAGCCATTGTGAGTTATACAACACCAAGAGACACAATGTGATCAAATTTTCCCCCAAATTAAGATTAGTAAAAGTAAGCTTTTTTCAAATTTATGGTCAGTAAAAATGCTTCCACAAATTTTAAATAAATTCCAGTGGAAATAGTTTTTTTGTTTGTTTGAATGGCCTGAAAGCATGGTCTTAGTGCAGGAACCCTACATGTGAAAGTGATGCTTGAGTACCCAGTTTCAGAGAAATACAAAAAGTAAACAAGCAACCCAGTGAAAAGAACATTGGAGTTTTAAAAATTATTTGTTTTTCAACCAAAGGTGATGGGATAGTATTAATTATAGGTAAAGAAATCTCATACATTTGCTGAAATGCTGGAACAATTTATATAGTGGGGGTGCTGAGAGCCATTGAACCAAACTGTAGACCCCATGTATAATGGAAACCACTTCAAGCTAAGAGGTGTTCAGCACGCCCCCCGCACCGCTAGTTCCAGCATTTATGTATATTTCTGTGTATCCCAGTGTCCCTTTAGATTAGTAATGTTATAAATGTATATGTATTCCTTGAGAACACCATCTTGCCTTTCTAACTCAAGAATAACTCCTGCTGCAGTCTATACGGCTTTTGCTTGAGTAAAGAACGCACGGTAGTCCCCAGGATAAATAAACCAAAGTACTGTTGTCCGTGACAAACTTGTCATTAGTTTTTAAAATGCCCCTTGGAGCGCAGACCTTCCCGCTGGAGCCTCCTGTGGTTATGTGGCTGGGACTTGTATGATTAATCAAGCCGAGAGCCACACATCTAAGGTGTCTTCAAAATACCACTGAAGGGGAAGCGAGCACAGGTGACGTGAGCAGGGGGAGGTGGAGAGAGGAGGTCGGCGGCGCAGAGCAACCAGGCTCTGGATCCCCGGCTTGCGGCTGGCACGCCAGCAGCTAGCTGCCTTTGCTATGCCTCTAGTCTAAGTTGAGCTCTGTGTCTGAGCGAGACCTGCCCCGCACGCCTGTTCCTATTGGAGCAAACCTCTCCTGCTCCGCCGGCCTGATCCCCGCAGGGGCGGGGCCTCGCAAAGTTTTCATTGAGGTGGAGAAGTGTGGGCAAAGAGCAGCGCTGCAGCTGTGTCTGAGCGTCGGTGAGGGGCAGCTAGGCAGACAGCAGGCGCGGCAGGACGAGAGAGGCGGTCTGCTTCCCCCTTTGCCTACCTACAGCGCTCTGGCTGCCGCGTCAGCGGAGGAGAGCATGCAAGCCATTTTCGAAGGATGCAAAATGCTAGCAACCTAGCAGCTTGGGATGATTTTGCTCAGTGTACCACAAGCTGGGTCCTACGGGCCAGAAGCTGGAAGAAAGTGGCTGGAGTCCTCAGTGTGTCTGGGAATCTGTGAATCGTGACTCACACCGCTCCTCGGATATATAAACAGAGAGCGAGCGAGAGAGACCAAAGCCTTTGGTGTATGACAGAACCGGTCGAGTGCGATTTAATTTTAAAATTCTGGTTCTCCTTTCTTGATGTGGGACACAACAAAATGGTTCTCCAGTAAGAAGAAGAAGAAAAATCTCCTCTAAGAAACCGTGCGTCTTGCAACTGAAGTCACCAGAAATTCAGCTGCTTCGGGATTTAATGGGTTCTTTCAAAGATGTTAAGGGACTTGTGAGAAATCTGCAGCACGGCGAGAAAATCCGGTGAAAGACAATGCTAAATTGCATTAGCGCTGTGCAAGGGTGGACCTAAAGGTTATGAAGTGGTACCTATCGTAACAACAAGCAAATATTGTTCTCGTTTATTTAATCAAGACTCGAACTAATCAGATCTTCAAGCAATGGCAACAGAAGTGGTGTGTGGATTGATCTTCAGATTGCTACTTCCAATATGTCTCGTAGCTGGTACGTGAATTTTGCTTTGCGTGTGTGTGGGGGGGCAGAGGAGGGAGGAGAAGGCGTTAATTTTAAATTGTTGTTATCCACAGCTACTCCAAAGGTTCCTCCATATCATTGTAAAACTGTTTTACCTTTCTGAACGCCTTACCTTTAAAATGAAATCATGTTTCTTTAGCAATCGTTGTTCTAGAGATGCAGCAATCAGTGTATTACCTCTTCTTTTTTCTTAAGATGCTCTATGAATGGGCGTCAGAAATCCCCTCTGCCTTTTTTTGAATGTTGTTGATTCTGGAATTACTTTGTTTCCCCACAAACTTTCATGTTTGCAGCTCATTGACACCTAATTTACATTTTCCTAGTGGATAGTCTAGAGCCAGTTTACAACTAACTCAAGGTACCCCACGTGTATTTGATTTCATGCAATATGCGAGGATAACAATCGTGATTGTATCACTGGCACTGAACTGGTTAAGTGAAATACTGTGCAGTACTCTTCGATTTGCACAGCTCTTTACATAACCTTGTATCATTTTACTCGAAAAGTCTAGTGTATAAAAATCTCTACTTTCCTTCCGCATCCTAACAGACGGTGCAAGAAATATTAATAAAATGATATTTTCTCGTTCTGGGCATTTTATGTTTTCCTTTTTGTTGAACTCAGCATCCTTTGAAAAAAGTAAATAATTTTTAGATTTAAAATAATAATTGATGTTTGAGATACAGGTAGATGACTAATTTGTTTACTATTTTCTGAGAGTTTAATTATTAAATCATTTTACTAACAGGCAGCTACCTAAAAATGCATTATTTTGGGATTTAGAACTATAATGAACAGCTATTGGTAGATGGGTTAATCCGTGTCCTCCTCTTAATTTGCAAATAAAACTTTGAATAAATTCACGATTACGTTTTAGATAGATTGAGGTTAGCTTTTTCGTTCTAACGAAAGAGAAAGAGATTTAAGATGACAAACCAAGGACGAGTTAATGAATGAGACAAATCTCGGAAATGGTGTCTTGATTTAGCCTTCATCAATTAACTTACCATCTATTGCCTAAATGCATGCGATACATTTTATTTAAACTACCAAAACTATAGCGGGACTAAAGCGTCACCAGGATTTTTGTGGTATTTATACCAAAAATGCACTTAAGAATTATCAATGGTCTCTTGAATATTTTACTGTATATTTCGCCCACAACACGGAGAGCTGTATATAGGTTGGGATAAATCCCTTTAGGGTATGAGTAGAACACGTTTCAAAGGTAATGTAGCATTCTACACAGCCCGGAGCTCTGCAGTTACACACCCAGTTTCGGCACTCCGCCGCCTTTTGAAGAATTATGTCTAACAGCAGGACGTGTTTCCTTAAGTTCAGTGTGGATGTGAGAGGCAGTCGCTTGTTTTACCTTTTTTGCTAGCTGTGCGATCATCAGGCACGGGCACATCTGAGTAGGGCACTAGGAGGAGGTCTTTAATGGATACAGGTGAGGGGGAACTGAGACGTTTTGCGTAGTACCGTAACTCTGGAGTATCCGATGAGGAGGTGTTTTACCAGATCCCGTAACTGAGGATGGGGGTAAATCGTTGCAAATTCATAGCTCGCAGAGATGCCGTAGTACTCAGACCGCTTTCTGCCTTCCTAAGCGCATCGGCTCTGTTTCCAAAGGGGGCGGAGGGACAGAGACGGGCCGTTAGAAAAATACAATTACCCCTCCCCAGGCAAACCTCCAGCACAGCTACAGGGCAGCTCCCCTTACAGCCTCTGACAAAGGGTCCAAAGACAACCACGCCCCGGGCGCTGCAGGGCGGGAGGTGAGAGAGGAAACTTCCCAACACGACCCCGAGGAGAAGCGGCAGCTGCCCCCCCGCTTTAGCGCAGCAGACGAAACCTCGCGGCAGCTTCCCTGCCTGCAGCAGGCGCGAGCGCGCGGCCGAGAGCTCCCGGGGGGTCGCTGCTGCCCAAGCGGCGCGCGCGGGAGCAGCTGTTGCGCTGGACTCAGTTGCCTCTCGAGGCGCTCCCGGCTTGTGTCCCAGTGGCGGGAGGGGCTCCCCGGTGCCCGCAGCTGACAACGCCCCGCCTCTCCCCGGGGACTAAGGGCCCGAGCTCTCGGTGCCTCCCAGGAGGCTCTAGGCCTCCGAGGTGAATGGGTTAAACAGGTGTAACGAGTTAACACCCCTCTCAGCCGGGTAGCCGCGGCTCTGCTCGGAGTCAGCCCCCCCCGGCCCGGCAGGGAGCGAGTGGGGCTCGCCGGAGGGCAGCAGCTTGGCCCCGCCAGCACTGCGCCCCCCATCCCCTTTTGGTTTCCCGCTGCAGGGATGGGCCCCGCACGTGGGAGCGGCCTGTGCTCCGACAGGGAGCAGTGAGTCGGGCAGGGGGCGATGCAGGAAGCGGAGCCGAGCAGGTGCAGCCCCAGACTTCTTCCGTCCCGGGGTCCCTGCAGCCCTCCCTGCCTCCCCCCGGACTTAGTGAAACCCGATAATGTGGAACTCCTCAGACTTCCCGCTAATTGTTCTGGTTGCTCAGCGGAGCCAGTCCCAAGTATTGGGCCAGCAAGAGTCCAAACAGCGAGCTGAGATTCTCAAGGTTAGTAGATGAGTTCCAGCGCCTGATCCTCCCGAAGCCTCGTAAACGAAACATCAGGCAGCTTTCCCCGCTTCTTGCGCACAGGGGGATCGCACAGAGCTATCTACTGTTGGGAGTGGGTTTTATGATTTTACTTTGTATCTAGGAAAAGTGGTCTTAAATGCACCGGAAGCAAAGCACTCTCTTCAGAAGAATAAGGGATCCCCTCCCATGCCCTTCCTCTGACTAATGGTGAAGGTTTCAAATTCTGCCACAAAGTGCACTATTTTTACGCCTCACCACAGTATCAGCTAGATCACCACAACTGGGCTTCATCTGATCTATGAGGAGGGGAGTCCTAGGCCTCCAGTTCCTCCACCCCCAGGACCTGGGACTCCACTGCCTCCCACAGTGAAGGAGCTCTTTCACTGGTATGTCCTTCATACCAGTGAAAAGTGGGTGTAAGATGTAACCAAACTGGTTTTATGTTTCAGAGGTTTAGCTGTGTTAGTCAGCATCAGCAAAAACCAGGAGGAGTCCTTGTGGTATATTAGAGACTATTTGTTAATCTCTAAGGTGCCACAAGGACTCCTCCTTGTTCAAACTGGTTTTGACATTCATTCCTTTTGCATAGGTGTACATGTTTACAGATGGCACATGGCGCTGGAGAATCAGCGACATAATCTTCTGTTTCAGTGTTCACAGAGGGCCACAGCTGCTCAAGGGCCAAGCTGGTCTTTGAGATCTTCCTGCTTAGTCAAGATGACCTCCAAGACCTCAGTGAAATATGAACACATTTCCCTTCTATATATTAGCTGTAGATAATCTTAGAAACGGGGCCGACGAGAGGCGGGGAAGCTGGTGCAAATTATTGGGGCCTGACGATCTGGAAGGGGGCCCGGCTTCCCTGGATTCGTTGGCCCTGCTTAGCCGGTTTGCCCTTGCTGAGGGTTCCAAAAAATTTTTTTCACCGGGGCCTGAACCCGCTCTCGGGTGCCCTGGTTAGAAATGTGTATGTCCACATATCTCAGACTGATACGATAGTCTTTGGAGGATATCTTTAAGACTGGGAGGTGTCCTCACTTATGTGTGGTATATATAAGTGATCCTTGGCATGTAAAAAAGGAACTTGCAGAGAAGTTATACTTAAAGTGTGGAGGAGAGGAATAAACTGATGTAGTAATGGAGACTTCATATAAGCACAGAACAGCCATTCTGACACTGTAACATTAACCCTAGCATTGAAATGATGGCATTGTCTTTCTGTGAAGTGCTTACTTGTGTTGGTCTCTTTTTGCTATCCTCTTTGCATTGTGTGTTCTGAATAGATTTGTCTCTGAATCATTTTGCCATCATGATTTTTGGTAGCTTGTAATGTAGAGGTACCTTACTATCGTAGCAGTATCTCAACAGATGTGAATTGACACTGTCATGAGAAGTTTTAATAGTTAGATATCTCATTCAACTGCAAGGGGAAAATGTCCAAATAAAAATGTAAGGAATGATTTTTGGATTTCAGGTAGTGGAAAGCTTTAGATCCCGTTTTTTGGATCCAGTGATCTTGCTCAGTTGGAGATGAGGAAGTACATTAAATAGGATACCAGCTGGATATATTAACTAGATCTGTTATGTTATGTGCATGTTTTAATGTTTATTAAGTGAGAATGCATTTCTCATAAAAGTGAGAATCTGCCTGTACAGCTCAACGTCATGTCACCACACTTCTGCTATTCTAGTACTCACTTGTTTATGAGCAAAGGTCACCATCTATCCCCAACCATGAGGAAGCCTATGGTGGTTTATGGACAATTAGAGTTCTAATGCCGAAGTGATGCTTGCTTGTGTGTTTTAAAACAGACTTTTTAACCCATGCGTCTGCAGTTGGAGGGCTAGTGTGCTGTGACTCACTGTGCCTCCTAGCCCCATCTAAGCAGTACTTGTACCACAGTTACGCATAAAGGAGGAAAATAGTTTGTTCTCTTAATAATAAATATTTAACTGTTGCATGGTTAGATAAGCTGGATTTATTGATTTTTTTTTCACTATAGCAGAGTAGTGTGAAACTTGCTTATCTGATTGAATTTTTGACAGTGATACATGTAATCTAAATAGATTGAGGAAATAACATAACAGCTACACCAAATTGTTAGTGGTTATATATTTAAAAGTAAACATTTGTATATTAAGTTGAAAAATTAGTGTTCTCTAACTTTACTTTTTTAAAATGTATATACACTGCTGCAATGTTTGAGTATCTTCCATGTATTAAATAGTATTATGTATTAGTGTAATTAATATTTTGGGGGCAAGGACAGCAATGCCAAAACCAGTGTGTTGCACTGTGCACGTAAATCCAAACATGTTCAGGGGAAAAGAATAAACTGTGGTTTTTCTTGTTGGTTTGTTGTTGTTTGTTTTTTAAAGGGTTGGTGATTTGTATATAACAGTGTTTTTCATTTGTTTGTCTTGAGAATTTTGTATCGAATAAGTATCTATTAAAGATAAGAATCTCAAAGATGAAAATGAAAGATATTTTTGGACAGTGAAACCTCTGATGCAGCTGTATCTGTTTGTCACTACTAATTTTCCATAATATTGCTTTGGCCTGTGAAGTGTTGCAACACTTCTGTATAGTATGGCACGAGTGACTTGAATACAAGGTAACTCATTGTAATCCCAAGGATTTCAAACTTTCCTCACATTTAAATGCAATATTTTTTTAGTAAGAGACCATTCATATAATACTTTATTGTATAATTTACTAGTTGTCATAGTATCTTTCCCCAATCTGAACCTTAGAGTCCAAAAGTTGGGGTACCAGCATGAATTCCTCTAAGCTTAATTACCTGCTTAGATCTGATAAGCTGCCACCAATCAGGAATTCCAGTGCCTGATACACTCTGGTCCCCCCAAAACCTTCCCTGGGGACCCCCAAGACCAGACCCCCTGGATCTTAACACAAGGAAAGTAAACTCTTTCCCTCACCTGTGCCTTTCCTAGGATTTCCCTCCTTGGGTAACCCTGGAAGATTACCGTGATTCAAACTCCTTGAATCTTAAAACAGGGAGGAATGTCCCTCCCCCCTTCCCCTTTCTCCCTCACCCAGAGGCAAAACAGATTCAAGCTCCGTGAATCTAAAACAAAGGGATTCCCCCTTCTCCCCTCCCTCCCTGTTAAGTACAGACTCAATTCCCTTGAGCCTCAACAAGGGGAAAAATCAGACAGGTCTTAAAAGCAAAACTTTTAATAAAAGAAAATCACTGTAAATTCAAGATGGAATATTACAGGGTCTGTCAGCTTCTAGAAACTGGAGAAAAAGCCTCCTCCAGCAGAAATACAATTTAAAATACTTCCAGCAAACTACACGTTTGCAAATACAGAAACAATCAAAAGACTATAACCGCCTTTCTTACTAAAATACTCACTATAAGAGACTGTAGCAGGGAGATTGGCAAGAAAACTGGTTGCCCATCTAGTCCCTTCCAGGACCCAGAGAGAACAAAGCCAAACCCCAAAAACACAAACAAAGGCTTCCCTCCACTGAGATTTGAAAGTATCTTGTCTTCTGATTGGTCCCCTGGTCAGGTGTTTGGTTCCCTGTTTGTTAACCCTTTACAGGTAAAAGAGACATTAACCCTATCTGTTTATGACACTAGTGTTTAAAAATAATCAGGAAAAAGAAAATGAGAAACCGTGGCATCGGCATTGAAAATGCGTAATTGCTTAATCCTGCCAACTATCTTGGAATCAGCATAAAACAGTTGTTTTGTTTTATATTACAAGTTAATTTGTTATATGCAGAATGTAGTGTTTCTCTCTCTTTCCATCTCTCTCTCTCTGCAGTAGGACCGCAGAATTTTTAAGAGGCTAATTATGAAATTAACCTCATGCTAATTAATTTGTCTAAAACATCTCAAAGTCTAAAAACCACAACATTGATACAGAGTGAGGTAAACCACAGTTTTAGCTATTTCTGCTTCCAATTGCTTTACTTTTCACACACTTAATTAGTTTTGTAGACAATAAAATAATCTGATTTCCTGTGGGATAAAGGAATTTACCTAGGGAGATCAGCTTTCTTTGGTTTTAGCTAATTCTGTGGGATTAGGTGTGGGATTTGCTTGCACTCACACGCGCTTTCTCTCTCTCAAATAATATGTTAGATATGGCTGAATTATTTTGGATAAATTATAATTTTACACTTTTGGGTTCTGGTCAGGATGAAAAGTGTAAGTCTCTGAAAAGCTGCTAGAATGTCAGTTTTTGTGATATTATTGGCATGACCAAAAGCAAGAATGACTGTAAATTATTCTGTCAGTTCTTGTAGACACAAGAGGTTCAGATTTTTTCAGTTAGGCATTTTTGGTTGTTTATCCAAACCAAAACTCTGAACTTCGAGAGTTTCTGCTCTAATGTAACAAAATTGTGGAACATAATTCATGTTAAATTCTCATTCTCCATTCAAGTAATGATGGAGACTCCTCATAATGATGTTTTGAAGATGATTTCTTCAGTATTTGAAAATAACATTATGGGTAACCTTTCAAAAGTGTTTAAATCCTGTTTTCAGAAATGACTTAGGAACATTGACAATGGGATATGTCACCTCTGAAAATGGGACTTAAGTTCTTAAATCACCTAGGCAGCCTTGCAAATTTTATCCCATGTCATTAAAGCAAAATGAAGCTAAGGGAACCACATAGATCAAGTCACTATTGAGCTATTCATATTGTTCCCGTAGTTGCTAAAATTATTTAATAGTCTGTGCTAAAAAGTGCTTCAGAATACAACAATCTCTTATGAGACCATCTATTTATTACCCCTTGGATTACCCTAAAGGAAATATGGAGAACAACAATCTAGAAAATTTTGATACGATTGAGGCAAGTCTATGGAGACAATGGGCCATGTCATGACATTGATTTATAAACAGTACTTCCCACTACTTTCAATGAGAGTAGTTGTTGAAAATTGGATGGTACGGTATGTTATTCTTTGAAGATAAAATTATTTATAATGCAAACCTGTGAAGGTAATATTAAAAAGTCAGGATGATGGCAAAACAGTTCTTACGCATTACTGTTCATAGCATCGTAGTTTATGATGTTAAGATGATGTCAGTGATGACATGCTGTGAAGATAATGACAAAATATTTCAAAGCTACAGTGATCTTTAAATTGCGAAAATGATAGCACTGCTGGTTATTCCATAGTCATCTGGATTTTTGTTTACCAAGGTATTAAGAAAAGAACTATTCATTTTATTGTCCTTACAGTGACACATAATGGCAATAAAATGATCTTTGATGTACCAAGGAATGGCAAAGAAGAGAGACATTATTGTCATTTTTTTTATTGTTGGGAGGTGCTCACATAGTCTGGTGATGGATGCCAATATAAAAACTCAGCTTGACAGTATACGCATACCTTCCACGTAACCCCTTCTTTAACATAGTCTTCTTATAACACTTTTAAAAACTTACTCTTGGTTTTTTCCCAGCACACCCATAAAAATGTATCAATCAGATCAACAAAAAATATTTAGGAACTTAAGTAGCGTAAGGAAGATACAACACTGAGAAGCCACTTCAGCCAAACTGCATGTGAGACCCTAACGTTTTTTTTTTGTTTGTTTTGTTTTAAGCTTCAACACCAAGGGGGCTAATCCTGTTTCAATTAAATCAGTGGGGGTTTTGTCATTGATTTCAAAGGGAGCAGGTTCAGGCCTTGGATTAAGCTAGTAATGGGAAGAAATGTATATTTCTGTAGCCTAGCTGGAACAATATTTCTCCAACATTGTGGAAAGAGCAAAATTGCTCTAAATCTGTGTTATTTTTATTTTAGAGTAATGAAAATCCAAACATGAGAAAAACTAACAAAATATCAATGCAAGGGAGCATAGTGTGGTGGTCGTGATATAACAGTCGTCTTGAATTTGCTCACAACATTGCCTCCCAGCAGACAGGCCAGGAGATTCCTTTCATTTAAAGGTGCAGAACACACAAATGATAGAATCATTATCTCTCTCTTACATTTACATTGCTACACACACCACAGTTATTAATCCCTAAATATTTAATAAACTATACCCAACTTCCATCTCACTTAGAAGATTAAATAGGCCAAGTAGATCTTGTCAATCACTTGACAAGATTTAGGAAAAACTTTGGAATTTGCAAGCAAGTTGAATATCTCCATGCATGAGATTAAACTGGGAATGAAATCAGGGGGAAAGCTAAAACAGTTAATGATGATCTAGGCACAAGGCAGTTCTGTTGTTCTCTTTCCTCTGTTCACATTTGTCAGAGGTTGAATTTGGCTATTTATTTTGCATACTGTACTCCAACCCAAATAAAAATGGGGAGGAGTGACCTGAATTGAATGGAACTATAAAAATCCATTTGTTTATCAATACTTGAGCTCTCTGTCATAAATACATTAGTCAGACCCATTTAGTACCTAAACTCCCACAATAGATTGTGGGCTGTAGTTCTTTAGAGACTTCACTTTTACTTATGATCATGTCATGCACAGGACTCTTGTTCTCTGCATTTAAATTACAAGCAGCAAATATAGATTGTATTCTGATTATCTGTGTATCAGAGCAAGCAATGCACAGTGTGACAGGGCAGAGCTTTGCATATTTTGGAAACAGATAATTCACTGTTTTCTTGTGGTGGGTGGATGAAGATTAATATTAATCTTCATTAAAGTACTATTAATTTTCATTAAAGTACTATTAATACAGCTGTAGTTAGACCCCTTGTGCTGGGGTCCATTTCTATATACTGTTGAAAATGTCTGTTATAATTCCAACTATCTGAGTCACACAAAAAAACCCAGCTGGTGGATAGAGTTCAACACTCTGAACTGCTACAGCACTAAAATCATCATTTCATAGGGCAGCCAGGCTGGGTCATTTGTTGGAGCAGATGAATAGCAGATGCTAGCAAAAGGAGGCAAATACCCCAGAAGTGTTGGCAGTGCTAAAAAAAAAAAAAATCAGTAGAGAATATCAGTTATTTGGATCTTCTCTGAGAGAGATTTCAAAGAATACCCTCCTTCCTTATGACAAATGTTGGATATTAAAACATTTTTCAGGCAGAGAGTTGTGTATGTTTGAGCTCCAATTTCTCCTCTGCCTTCCTTCATGATAACAACAAGTCTTTGTGAGACTGAAATGCCTGGCTCTCTTCCTTTTACTGAGAAGGAAGTAACCTCCGGCATACCATGCAGTAGTCTAGACTAGTAGTCTACAGGCTAGATTCATAGGGGCGTAGCTCCCAACATTTCACGTGGGTAAAGCAGGATGCAGTGTCACTCAGGTTTGGCCTGTCCGCCCCTCTGTAGATGGAGACCAAGGGGTGGATAGGTCAAACCTGAGAGGTTGCAACCTAGTGTATGAGGTTGCACAGCCAAATGCCACTTAGTTTGGGGGCCCACTTAAATGGGGGGCCTAGGGGCAAACTGCCCCTTCTGCCCCCCCCCCCCGGGTGGCTCCAATTTTGGAAAATGTTCAGCTAGGATGGAAGACTCTAGGAGTCAAAGCAGGACACTCCTATGAAACCTAGGACTGTTGGCAGGTCTGTAAGGTGCACTAACTTCTAGGTGCCCTGTTGCCTAGGGGAATTCACAATCCTGAGTTAGGCGCGTAGGCTCTCAATACAACACAGGAGGAGTAGTGCCTTAGATGGATGCACAGAAGCCAGAATAGTAAGTGTGGAGCTGCCTATGCTAGCTGATAGGGAATGCTGAGGAGAGAGGTGTGGTCTAAGCCCTGTCCTTTACAGGGATTTAGGTGCCTAACTTTGGTCTAGAGGGGGGCACCTCTCTCTGCCTGGGTCATAGCTCCCTTCTTGTGGAGTTACATGTCTAAATCACATCAGTCTCTTCTGAAGAAAAAATTAGGGAAAGTTGTTGTTGGTGCCCCTTCATGTCCAGTGCTTAAAGCACTTACCAGATATAGGAGACTGGGGTAAAAAAATAAACCTCTTCTGCCTGATTCAGAACAGAGATTTGAACTCAGGAGTCCCACCTCCCAGATGAATGTCCTAGTCACTAGCCATTCTCTCTCTCTTGCTGTCTGGCTCGGTGACTTTTTAAGGATTTCATATCAAGTGGAGCAGGTTCAACAGGACAGACTGAGAGAGAGACCCAGTCGACAATGATTTCTTATAGTCCAGTGGTAGGTGGGGGAGCTGCATTCAAGTTTCTGCTCTGAATTGGGTAGTGGAGGGATTTGAACTCCAGATTCATCTGCCCTGGGTATGTGACCTAACCACCAGGTCACTGGGCATAAGAGCATGGGTACCACCACTCTGTCCTCTGTGCAGGGTAGGTGTGCTCTGAGAACGCATGCAGGGTTGTGCCTCGCTGGGGAGAAAGACAAGGGAACACCTAGCTTGTGAATCCTGCTGGGGTTTAACTACTGAGCAGCTTGGCACTATCAGGACTTAGGCAGCTTTTCATGTGCCCACCAACAGAAATGTAGGTGCCTATGGGGTCATCTGGCAGCTTGAGTGGTGGTTCTGTGAATGCCAGTGCCACCTTAATGTTGGACTTAGCGCTAGATTCACAAGGGGACTTAGGCACCTGATTGCCCCTTTAGATGTTTATTTATTTAGTTGTTTGTTGTGCTTATTCTGTGGATAATCATATTTGTACATCGAAGGATGACATTAAAAAGCCTTAACTAAAGGAAAAGGTTATCTATGGTATGTATGTGGTTTATGTGATTAAGCCTATGATTTTAGGCATTTCTGTAAATATGATTTGCTAACCACTAAAATGTGTTTCTCCTTTGGTGCTACAGCAGATGAGTCAATATTTATAACATAACCCACACCCAACTTATCCTCTGTTGCCAAATTATCCATTTTTCTATAGCATTGACTTTTTCAATATTCATAATACTTCATGCTATGATTATGCTTGGCGGGATTCAAATTTTATTTATCTTTATAATTTCAATGGATGATATTAATGTTTATTTTTAAGCTTTTTAAAATTTTTATATATTTAAATTTTCACAGTTGTGGGAAAATATGGGGGGCTCAAATTGGGCATGTCAGACAATAATTATTTAATTACAGTAAATATTTAGATTCAAAAAGTTAAAGCTATAACTGTTAAAACACAAATTGTCAACATCACATGGCAATACATACAAAGTAAACATCCTTCAATCAAAATCAGGGTTCTGAGGCAGTATTTTTCTTTCTTTGCCTGTCTAAGTTTTGGTTATTATTGATGGAACTATTTTCTGTTGGTTTGTGTGTATGGTGAAATTGACGTTTATTGATTAAAAAACCTAATCCTTCCAAGCCTAGCTATGATCTTTTCAGCTCTCAAAATCTAAGCAGGGTCAAACCTGGGCAGTACTTGGAGAGCAAGCCTTTAGGACAGGGGCGGCTCCAGGCACCAGCACGCCAAGCGCGTGCTTGGGATGGCAAGCTGTGGGGGGGCGTTCTGCCGGTCACCGCGAGGGCGGCAGGCAGGTTGCCTTCGATGGCATGCCGGTGGAGGGTCCACTGGTCCCCCAGCTTCAACGGACCTCCCTCAGGCTGCCGCTGAATTCGCGGGACCGGGGACCTCCTGCAGGCAAGCTGCCGAAGGCAGCCTGCCTGCTGTGCTTGGGGTGGCAAAATGCCTAGAGTCGCCCTTGCTTTAGGAGCCCAGGTGCTACTGGCAGTAGTACTGATAACACAGGAAGTATCACTCTGATTTTTGATTCAGCATTGAACTTGCCTCATTCTGGTGCTAAGGGCATCAGGTGCTGGGGATTGGTCTTTCTTTCCTATGAATCAGGTTATGATTTTAGCATTGAAAAATTAGAAAATGAAAAAGCTGAATTATTTTAAGCAGCCACCTTGCACAGATGTAGTTTTTATTTTAGATTTTATTAAATGTGTCTCTTAATACATTATTGTTAAACACATACCATAGAACATTTAGGATGTGCAGTATGGCTGAATTAATTGGCTTTTTCATTGAGACTCTTGCTTATTTGTTTCCTTTCTTGAGTAGTTCAAAAATCATAACCTTATGTTACATTACAGTTACTATTTTATTTTGAGTATTAAATCCTTTTTTGCTTTTGTGCTAAGATATATGGCTCAATAATATCTGGTGATAGTGAATTCCACAGATTAACTCTACTTTGTATTAAAAAGGGAGTACTTTTTAATCTATTTCAAATTTGTTGCCTCAGTAAATTATTTGTTGGATGAGAAGTATGTATAATTACTTAGATCAGCAAAAATGTAATGTTTTCTTTACTCTAAAACATTGAAATAACATTTGCAGGGCACAAAAGCAACCATTAAGATTGACTGTAGAAATTACCAGCCATAAATTTTCGATCTGGTTGTCTGAGAAGCAAGGGATGCGACGTTATACTTTTAATTTGCTTTTTAAGCAGACCCTTGTAGTATACATGCAGTGTTCATTTCAAGAGATTAGAGAGAAGCACAGTGTCATGGTATAATTCCCCACTCTGAACCTTAGCGTCCAAAAGATGGGGTACCAGCATGAATTCCTCTAAGCTCAATTACCAGCTTAGTACTTGTAGCGCTGCCACCAACCAGGAATTCCAGTGCCCGATACACTCTGGTCCCCCCAAACCTTGCCTGGGGACCCCCAAGACCCAGTCCCTCTGGATCTTAACACAAGGAAAGTAAACCCTTTCCCTCACCGTTGCCTCTCCCAGGCTTCCCCTCCCTGGGTTACCCTGGAAGATCACTGTGATTTAAACTCCTTGAATCTTAAAACAGAGAGGAAAATCCACCTTCCCCCCTCCTTCTCTCTCCCCCTCCCAGATTCTTCCTGAGAGAGAAAGTAGTCCTAACACAGAGAGAAATTAACCTTTCTATCCCCCTTCCCTCCTTTCTCCCCACCAATTCCCTGGTGAATCCAGACCCAGTCCCCTGGGGTCTCACCAGAATAAAAAAACCAATCAGGTTCTTAAACAAGAAAAGCTTTTAATTAAAGAAAGAAAAAACAGTAAAAATTATCTTTGTAAATTTAAGATGGAATATGTTACAGGGTCTTTCAGCTATAGACACTGGGAATACCCTCCCAGCCTAAGTATACAAGTACAAATTAAAATCCTTTCAGCAAAATACAAATTTGAACTCCTTCCAGCCAAATACACATTTGAACTCCTCCCAGCCAAATACACATTTGCAAATAAAGAAAACAAACATAAGCCTAACTCGCCTTATCACCTAGTACTTACTATTTTGAATCTATAAGAACCTGTATCAGGGAGATTGGAGAGAAACCTGGTTGCACGTCTGGTCACTCTCAGAACCCAGAGAGAAGAACAACCAAACACTAACAGCACACACAAAAACTTCCCTCCCTCAAGATTTGAAAGTATCCTGTCCCCTGATTGGTCCTTGGGTCAGGTGACAGCCAGGCTCACTGAACTTTACCCTTTACAGGCAAAAGAGATATGAAGTACTTCTGTTCTATTAACTCTTACTTATCTGTTTATGACACACAGTATGGCATTTCATCTTTTGAATTCATTCAGATATCTTCAGTTTAGAAGTTCTGTTGCAAATCAAGTGAAAATAAAAGGGGTGTGTGAGAGAGAGAGAGAGATCACTTTTTCCTTTTAATTATTATAAAACACAAGATTGCAGACATTAAAAATTGTTTCTGCTCTTTGCAAGACCTGTGTTACTTATAGTCTGACGGAGCAATAACTATTTTTAAATTGTGGGTCAAATCCTGTCCTTCACTTCAGAAGTGTTGCATGAGGTTATACATTGAAATATATAGTTTTTAAAGAGGAAACTACTGTGGATTTGGTCTAAATATAGACCTTGGTTTGTGCATCTCTTCCTGGGTGTAGTCAAAAGAGGCTAAACAGTTTTCTTAATGGTGCTATCTTCACCCTCACCAAACCTATATTAATACTAAAATTGCTGTTACCCCAGCTCCAAATGTGTACCTCACCCACATACTAAGACGATGTTGTTGGGTATGTGTATGCTTAGATAGTCTGGGGAAGATGAACTCCTCCTTTCAATAGCTTTTGTATATTAAAGAATTTTAGAGTACACATGTGGATATCTTTTAAAGACCTGTTTAGTTTCGTTAAATGCAGAAGAGATTGCAAAGAGTGAGATGAACAACAGTGAAAAGTGTTTAAGAACCAATATACTTTTTTGGTAGTTCAGAGCCAGCTTTATTTCCAGATTGATTTAATAAAATGGAAGGGCAGACTACAACGACGATTACACCAGTCTGTAATCTGGTCCTGGGTATCTCTAACACACAGGTACTCAGCAGCTTACTTGGACTTCATTTTAAGTCATGTATTTGTGAACTCAGTAACCTTTCTGATGTAAATTAATGCACTATGCAGAGCCAGCACTCGGCATAAGCAGACTAAGCAATTGCTTAGGGCTCCAAGCAGCTCAAGGGGGGCACCTATTTGTTTTTTATTATGTGGTGTGTGTATGGTTGGGGTATTTGTGCTTGGGTGGCCCCCAGTGGGCTAATACTGGCATCATGCAAAACACATGTTTAATTATGGCTCCCACATTTAACAACATGTTATATCTTTCTCCTTTTCCATGTGTATGGCCTTGATGTAGTCTGTTACTGGTGAAGCT
Organism: Gopherus flavomarginatus; assembly: GCF_025201925.1. Classification (NCBI taxonomy): domain Eukaryota; kingdom Metazoa; phylum Chordata; order Testudines; family Testudinidae; genus Gopherus; species Gopherus flavomarginatus. The sequence continues at coordinate 208,012,424 of NC_066618.1, forward strand.
TGCTATAAACTGAGAATGGGATGGCCTGTAACCCAGTGGCAAGTGAGGAGATTGCTATGTTGTATCACAGGATTGTTTGTGTCAGAAGTTGGGCGCAGCTTCTACAAACTCAATATACATTGGCTTAATTAGTTGCAGAGGGTAGTTGTGATGGATTGTGGGTTTACATCAGCTCAGCTCAAGTTACCCTTTTGTTAGACTACTTCTTTGGGAGATGTTTCTGATCAATATGTGTGGGTGCAATGTATTTGATGTGCAGTTTTGTCATTATATTTCAATGGTTTAAGCACTTGCCTACTGTTCACTCAGCACTTATACTTGAGCATAATTACATGTTCCACGCTGATTTGTAGTTTTTTCAGATAGCAACATATAATACAGTCATACTTTAAAGCTATTCCATGCACTTTCCCAGATACCACATCTCTTTTCGGAGATGTGTGGATTGCAGAGCATCTTTTGGATTATGTTTTTAGCTGGAGCATAGAATTCTAGTAGCTTGGCTCTAAACATCTGCAGGACACATACAGAATATTCAACTTAGAAGAAATTCTGTAGTTTTGGTCTAGCAACTCTTCTAAGTTTGGATTTATAAAAATATATTTGTACCTACAGTGTTTGCCAGTGATATTCATGTGATACTTTGAATCACAGTCATGTACACATGAACACCTGAAAAATTGTTGCACCTTTTATGGCATGTGCATTACCTACCAAAGCAGCTGCATGATCTTATTGCTGTTCTCCTCCTCCTTTCCCTCTCGCCAGAAAGTTTAACACTGGTCAAATAACTGCTTATCTTAGAAGACAAAGGTCAATGGGGCAGGGCTAACTTATTTGTTAGTTAAATACTAGCCATGCATATTTACTGTATAGTGCTGTGTAAATAATAAATAACATTTCCATAGTTTTTTCTAAACTGAAGGGAAATCAATGAAATAGCTTTTAAAAAAAGTTTGGATGAAATGGCATTACTTTTTTTTTAAGTAGAAAATTGCAGTGTTTTTAAAGTTACTGTCTTGGGGGGGCAGGGAGCGGAAATTGCTAACCCTAATTATAGAGTTAAACATCAGTGTTAATGTTAAATCAGATCTGCCTCTGACTTTGTGTAGATCTCTGATTAATTGCAAAACATTTAATCTCCAAAATTCACTCTTTCCACCCCTTTCACACTGCCAAAATTTATGTCCAGTCTTTGGTCTCATACTTTTTCTGACCTGGATCTTCTTCATCTCTTCTTTCTTCAATCTCTCCGAATCTCACCTGCTTTGCCAACCGTGCTCAGCTCCTTTCTAAATCCCTTCATTGCCTCTCGTAACAAATTCAAGCTGCTATCTTTGTCTTCAGAGCCCTCCAGAGTGTATCTGTTGTCTCCTTTCACTCACCCCAAGCCCACTTTGCTTGGCCTGCTTGCTCGTCTGACTACCCGCTGCATCCCAGGCCAGATTTTGAATTTAATTCCTTCAAATTCCTTCTCCAAACACATTTCTTCAAAGAGTCTTTTTAAATCCTAGTCATCCATTCTACTAAGGGAAGTTCAGTGTTTTAAATTAACATGCACATTACTCATCTAATGTACCACACAACTTTATTGTCTTAACCCTTCTTGTGTCCTTCACCCCCTCACTTTATACTTTCCTTAATTTAGATTGGCTAGAGACTTCATCTTTCTTTGGCAAGTGATGTGCATGTTTATAGCAGGCTCTATGTGATGACTTTTGAATTGTGTTGTATGAAGTTCCTTCCCTCTCACTAGAGACTAGTGCTACACTTACCTAGCAACCACAGTGTTATCTCAAAAGTGCTAGCTTTTCATTCCTCTTCCACGCCACACAGTATGAGGCATGAGTATGAGAAGTGGAGCCTGGGCAGTACTTCTAAGACCCAAGCCCAGGTTGCCTCCCAGGTTCTGGCAGGACTTTAGATCTGCTTGACACTGGCAGAACCTCTTCCTTATCAGTGAGATATTTGGCAGGCATGAGAGAGGAAATGGTGATGAGCAAGGGGATATATGATGTTTCTTGGGGGTGCAGTTGGTATCCTCCTCAATCTTGTCTCAATCTTGCCCCTGGCCCTCCCCCCTCCCCACCCATAGCTTCAAGTTGTCCTGCCTGTGTCCATTTGGGAACTTCTTCTGGTCACTTCTTCCCTGCTGATTTCCATATGCCCCCACTTTGGAGATTCTTCCTGGGCTCCACTTCCAACTGCTTCATGTTAGGGCTTCCTGTCTTACGGTCATCCATTACTTCTGGGGGGTTTATCCCTTATTTCAACTGATTTTGACAGATAATATTTCTTTGATTTCACAGAGTCAAAATACATTCAGGTGAGGATTCCTGGATCTAATACAATCAATTGTTTGGTTTTTATTAATTTATGGAGGAGCAGTAGAGACTCTGTAAAGAAGGCCATAGCAGGAGTTATGTATAAAGCCAATTAGTTGTCCATCTTACTCATGAATCTGGTCAAAATATAATTTTAACTCCAAAATAAAACAAAAATCCGAAACAACCAATCAGCCAAACCCTAGAGAAGACTATCATATGAAGTGCTAAATGTGCTCTCTCTCCATCTTTCCAAACTGAAATAGAATAGACTAAGGTGTATGGCCACTTTGTGGCCAAAAATAAAGCAAGATTTGTGGATAATATGGAGGTTTAATGCTGTACTGTATCTTAAATTACACATTTACAGTGTTTAATCTGTCAGCAATTTACTTTCATTGAATTGATTCAACAGGTGCCAATGCAAACTTCACATTTAACATTAAATTTAGTTCATTACTCATAATTTTTCATTGTCCTATGCAAATACACCACCTCGGTTGCTCAAAGACCTCTTCTTAGAAGATCAAAGGCAAATGTGTGTTTTTTGTGAAATGCTTACAATTTGCTGTGTGATTGCAAATTCAACAAAAAGTTGCTTCGGGATACAATGGTTTTGTACAAATGAAGCCAATATCAATCTTGGTCAGCCAAGCCCCAATGAGCAACACTATAATTTACCACTTTTTATAGTATGACCCTAGAGAGTTTGAAATAAGAGACAGCCTTACAGTACCAGTTTCAAGGATTTTAGTGATAACATAGTGGTGATGGCCTAGATTTCTCCCTCTCCTGAAGAAATCTGTGTCAGAGGGGCAGAAAAGTTCCATGAGGTTCCTCTGTTTCCTCTAAATTGGCTACTCAAGGGTTGTACTGGGTAGTGATGAAGTGAGCAAGTGACAGAACTCCCGCTCCCGCCCCCGCCAAATGGATCATGAGGATCCATGTTGGACAAAAATCTCTAGAACTGTCAAAGGCATGGACAGTTGGGTGCCTTCTGCCTCCACTGTCTGCCATGACTTGTGGCATAAGGTTGCTAACAGTCCCATATTATAATGGATGTTCCTTATTTAGAAAAAGAATTGCCTGTCCCTAAATCAGTATAGGAAGCTTTTGGTTCTATATTTCGACCAGATGTGTAGTGCTGCTGGAGCGGTCCAGAGTGTTGCTCCGGCACCTGCAATCTGGGATACAGAGGTGCTCCAGCACTTCACTTTGCAAAGTGCCACTAGTTGGAAGCTTCACCTAGTACTTGGGGTCTCAATGTCACTCAAATTTGGCTGGTCACCCACAGTCATGCCACACACAGGGCAACTACTGAAGCCTGAAAAGGTGCCCCGGGTAGTTCAAGCAAAGTCTCTTCTACTTGCCTTCTTCCAGTCCACACCCCTTATTTCAGTCCCCATCCCAGTAGTGCCTGGTGCTGCAACAGGCTCAGATCATCAGCTGCAGACTCCAACAGCCCTTGGTGCTTGCACTGAAGACCCTGGGTTTTCTGCAGCACCAGAGATGGAGAGAGAGAGAACCCCTAGGAAGGCTGGAGAAGAAGGGACTCACCCCCAGAGGCTCAAGTCAAGACTTCTGAAGTCTATCCTGTATTTTTGAAAAACAGCATTAGCAACCCTATCTTGGTAGTATAGTTCCAGAGGAAGCCGTGTTGCCATTGGCAGGTCCCTTAAAAATAAAGTAACTACATAGAAGCAGGATAATTCCAATAACTATACTTTATATGTATACAAATGGAAACTTTAAGAAAAGCAGAGGAAAACCTCTTTATCAAAAGACTGTGTCTGAATAATTAGCATGTGGAACTTATTGCCGCCAGATATTATTGAGACTACAAGCATAAGAAGGTTCACAAAGATTTAGATGTTGATATGGATAAAGAGAATTTGAAGAGTTATCTTTTAAAACTCTTCAAAATGTGTTTTGGAATAGATTTAAACCTCCATTCTTCAGGGCATAAGTTAACCTCCAACTGAAGGGGTTAGGAAATATTTCCCTGTGGGCAAGTTATTTCATAATTCCTCACTTTGGGATTATTGCATCTTCTGAAGTAGTTGGTATTAGCCACTACCTTAAGTAAGATTCTGGAATAGATGGACCACTAACTGACTCCTGGCAATTCATGTGTTCTTATAAGCATATACAACTAATGTTGAATTCCTCGTAGTAGACTTTGACATAAAATTTGTGTAAAATACTCCAAGTGTGAGCAGCTGAAGGTATTAGGATCACTTAAAATTATTGCCTTGGTTTTTATTTTAAAAATTTATAATTCCAGCTCAAAAGTATTCAAAAAAAGACAAGAAATTGATGCCTGAAGTCTAGAGAGATTTAGTCTTCATGCAAATGTTTACTAATAGGGTCATACCTGAGTAGCAATGTTCAGATCCAGACTTAGAAGATCAAAACTTGTCAACAGTTCAATGGCATTTGGGCCTAGGGTTTTTGTTCAGAGCCTTCGCTAATAAAAAAATATTATGGGAACTCTAAATCAATTCAATAAATTTTATTTTAAAGTTGTCCCATAGTGTGAAAGAAGTTGGCTAAATATGCACTTCAAAACATCCTAGTCATGACTTCTTATATTTGTGCCAAGTTGTATAGCAGTAGTTCTTGGAAATCTTACTGTGAGAAATTTTTAAATCTTTCCCTAACCTATTGGTACCACAGATTTCAGAGGATCCAATTTTCCATTCATGGTATTTTTTTTTCATGACATATAGCCACATTCTATATCCATAGGGCTCTGCTGTGCCCTTTCTTAGCACTTAACGGTATATAGCCAAAGGCTCTGAAAAGGTTAAAATAATGTTTCTCAGTTGGATGTGTTGATTACTAATGGATGATGTTCTGTTGCATTGGCACAGTCATCTGTCACCGACTCGTAACAGAATAATTAATTTATGGGGGAAGTTGAGGTCTAAGCCATTACTTTTCAATTTCAGGAAATATCTGATGGCAGTGCTCTGAAAGGGCTAACTAGCCAGTAAATTCTGGGCATTATTTCATAGTAATCATGATCATATAATAGAATTACCTTAATTAGACAGGCTTTCTACATTGCAAATTATTGTAAATGGCAGCTTTCTAAATACCTTGTTTTAAAACCACAGAACCAAAAAGATTACTTTTGAATGTCACCTCATTGCATTCTTTCCTCAAAAAATAGCATGAATATTTTACTGTTAATTATCCTGATAAAATGCTTGCAAAACAGCTGGTCAGAATGGTTATTTTAAGCTAAGGTTGCAGCTACAAATATCTAGGCTTTTAAAAAGCCTGTATTTCAGAAGCAATTGATATCAATTGTTTAGAGGCTCTAATGTGTTGTATTTTATGAGTCCAATGAGAATTAACAGTTCCAAAAATTTGCTATTGAAGAAGGCAAAATTAATCAATTGCAATGTGTAGCAAACAATATATACTGACTTCAAAAGGTCACTTTTTGAACATCAGAAGACTGTTTTTCCAAATCATAGCAAATTACATTTTGAGAGTATGACAATTATAACTGATCAGCCACTTGTAACAAAAGTGGCTTTCATATGAAAAAGAGATTTGGTACCAGAAGTCATACACATGAATGTTTTTTGTTTTTCCGTTATCTACATTTGCCTGCCCTGAGGGACCAGATAATTTACATATGGAAAACAATAATTAATGTAATGTACTTTGAGCAGCCCAGGTGACTCTCTCCTCACTCTTATTAAAAAAATAAATATATTGGACAACTCTTGGCACACAAACAGACTGAGCAATTTATTATTGTGAGACCATTTTCTTACCTAATGTGAAAAGGTGGCTAGAAATAATATTTAAAACTACTGAAATAGATCAGATAAGGGTGTTTCAAAACTGTATTGTATCTATGTTGATAGTTCTGGTTTATGATGAGTATAAAATGAGCTGAAAGTAGCAGGTTTTTTTAGAAAGGCTCGGATACTCTGGTGGCAATGGATGTGTTTTGTCTTTATCACAGGATTGGACAATATGGGCCTGATTTTTTTCAGAGGTGCTGAGCACAGTGTTATGTTTGACTTTTGCTGGAATTTTAGTAGTTCAGCCTTCTGAACATCAGGCATTATGAGTAGTGCTGGGTGAAGCATGATGGCTGAATTTTTTTTTTTTTTTTTGCCAAAAAATATGCTTCAGATCATGAGAAACATTTAGTGAATTGCCACCTCCACAGTTTGGTGAATCTAGTTCTTCATTTCCTTTGCTTTTATTTTAAAAAGATTTTAAATGCCCTGAAACACTTCCTTCTAGATTGACTAAAATATTTTGTTCAACCCTAAATGAAAGCTTTCTAGTTTGTTTGAAATTCAAAAATAAATTACATAAATTTCGTTTTGGTTTGACTCAATCTGGATTTTTTTTCAGAGTAGCCAGCAAACGGAAAAATCAGTTTTTCATATAGCTCTATTTGAGTCTCCTGTTGGCTTTCCAAATCTATGCCTACTGTCCAACTGAATAATAGGGACAACTGAAATCTTAGTGGGAAGAAGAAAAATAACATGGACAAAATTACCTACGTGCTAAAAATATAGCACCTAGTAACCTGCCACATAATAAATAGCTAGTTGTAATTTAGTATGGCTCAAAGCAATTAAAATGAATCAAAGTCAACGTTATGATCTTATGAACATCTTTGACTACCGCTGTCCTTTTTGTTAAGAGAGACTGATATTCAGAAATTACCTCAAAGAATTTGACATATTGGTAGCAAAGTGCATTGACTTGAGTTTATATGGATTCAGAGGTTGACATGTTAATGTTGGTGGCTGAGATTGACACACAAAGAAGAGTTTAATTGATTTCAAAACATTACTTTTAGGTTGGCAGATCCTTTAAAGATGCAGTGTGTTGTAGATGGCATTTTTTTAAAGTAATGGTCCCACAGGCAGTTGTCCAAGTTTGAGCTCTGTCAGTTCCAAATGGGAGTATGCTTCAGAATGCTAGGTTCTTTCATTCTGTGAAATACGTGACACATAAGGGTTTTAAATTCTCCTACCTTAACAAAATTAAATTTTTTAAACTAGAAAAAGGAAAGAAAATGTAAATTAAAAAGAAACCACTTTAATAACTAATGCTGCTTTAAAGGTAAAGTTTTAATATTTTTTCTTGATGTTTATTTATTACACTTGTGTGTCTCTTCAGAAGGTTTTCAGTAAGTTGTCTGACCCTTGTCAGTGTGTACAGAGCCAATTTTAAATGTAAATCCATGTAAGTACATAGAGTTACATGGGGGATGAATTTGGTATGTTATACAGTAAAGCTCCATGCAACTCCAATATCTTTGGTCATGGAGGAACCTTTCTGTGCTTTAAGCTAATCGTTTATTACTATAACAGCTTCTACTCTGATTTAGATAACCACAGAATTACATCCATACTGCCATTATAGATGCAGCTTTCACTGGGTTATGTGAGGTTACATTTCATCATGTGGTGCCAGAATTCTCCCACTGTCATGTGAGTGGGCTTGACTCTCCCTCTCCCCAGAGGATATGAATAATTCCCATCAATTTCAATGGGACCTACTCATGCCCTGTGAATTAAAAATCATGATCCCAGGGAAGAAAACGTGCTCCAAAAATGGTTCTAAAATGGAAAAACTTTTGAACATCCCGATATGCTCCTGTTTTTTTGTTTTATGTGCTTTTTGTTTTGTTTTTAAAGCTAGAGTATAATGTGAGCAGAAATGTGGGGTTGCTTTCTGGGAGCAGATACATACTATATAAAGAAGCAACAAATGGAAAAATTTAGCCACACTCCATACTCCAATGCAATTGTGTTATAATATGTTAACACTTAGCAATCATACTGTAGACAGACAACAAATACGTTGGATTATCTAATATTTTAAAACTAGTAGGCAATTGTAATGAAGACTTTTTTCACAGGGACTAGACATACACTGAACAAACTTCAGATTGACCATAACCAGTCTAGAAAGGTCCCTGTTATGCTAAACAGAATGATCACCATTTATTAGTCAATATTTACTTACCTGAGATACTACAGTTATTTCCTATTCTAAGTATAAGGGGAAACTCTGATATCTGATACTACTGTTGACTTTGCAGGGATGATCTCTACAGTTAGTGTAAGGCCACAGATAATGGATGCAGAGACAGTAGAAGATTGCAGATATTGGGAATGCAGTCTTGAATGCCAGTAGAGAGAATAATATTAAACATAGTGATTAATCAAAAAAGAATGAGAACATATTGCCAATAGACTTGGATATTAATATGCAGAAAAAATGGTGCTGTGTACAATTCTATCACCAGTACATAACCCGTTTTTCCCCTTTCTGTGCTTATGTTCATAGCAATGGGTAGACTTGTAATTTACACCTTTCACAGAATCTGGTACATATTTTTGGTGACTGTAAACTTAAAGGGCCGGATGTTGATCTGATGTACAACAACATTATGGTAGTGTAATTCCAATAACTTCAGTGTCATTACTTTGGGTTTAGATCAATATATCTGACATCAGAATTGGGCCCAGAAAAAAAGCCATTGGTCTGAACTTCGCTTATAAACAATGTACTAATAAAAGTAATTGTTTCCAGACTTAGTTGGTTAACAATATAGTACTATGTATTAAACTGTGTTTAACTATAATATCAATGACACAAATTCTAGGGGTCAGCGATTTTAGGAGCATCTAAGCTTCCATCACCCTTATTAAGAAGAAGTTTAAGAGGATGAAGGTTTGGGCACTTAACATTGAAAGGGTCTTTAAGTACTCATTGGGTTGATCAAGCTCTGTCCATATGCATGCATATTATGTTGAAACATATGGCATCAAAATTGCTATGAGAAAGCTAGTTGACTCTACTGGGTTGAAATAAATCAATGAGCAGAATTTTAAGGAGAGGATCACTGTTCTGACCTGTGGTGTGAGATGTAGGAACATCATTCTTTTTTTTAGGACATAACCCTGAAAAAACACCAAGGCAACCCTTAATGGTCTACATGGTGCCAAGCGCAGCTGGAGACAGCCAGCGAGTACAGAGCCTGGAAACATAGCATATACAGAAGGTAACCATACTAGTGGTCACATGGCCTGCTCCAGATTCCTACAGTTCTCTGACTTCAAATTGGCATGCTTGCTTTCTTCCAAATTCTGTCTGGCAGATACCAAAGCATACATGGGAGGAGATGAGGAAAGGAGGTGGAAGCGTGCTTGAATAAAATAACACAACTTGGAGAAGACAAAATGGGAAGCAGTGGCTGAATGGTGATGGGGTCAGAAGTGCTGGAACCAGAGGTGCTGGGGGTGTTGCTTGAAGTAGTAATACATGGTTTCTGCCTTCAGCACCTCCACTATAAAAATTGTTTCAGGACCACTGGATGGGGTAAGGTGTAAAATGGGGAGGCTGGCCCAATGCTCCCTAGGGTGCCCTAAGACTCTTCATTCCAGAATCTCTTCCCTCAGCTACCTCTCCGTGGTGGCCCTCAATTCCTTCTAGTACCCTAGTCCTGTCAACCTTCCCTGTGTTTTAGGTGTGTTGGGGTATAACCTCCTGTCTCCCACACATTGGCACCAATTGGTAAAGGGGCACAGGGGAGAGGTGTGGACCCTGTAGGGGAAATGAGGGACTATTTCTCATCACTGAGAAGTGTCATACCTGGCAGTGAATGAAACTTGACAATTATGTAATATCTCTATTTCCCAAATTAGGAAACCCTATCAAATGAGAGGTGAGGTGAATCATACAACAAATCCATGACAGAACAGGGAATAGAATTTAAATTTAACTCTCAGTGTCCTACTCTAAATCCAAATCATACAAATAGGTTAATTCTGCTAGTAGACACCACATTATCTGAAAGTGGATTTCAAACCTATGGTTACAAGAAGGCAGTTACGTTATGAGGAGAAGAATTTCACTGCTTCACAATGGAAGCTTCCTTTTCTATCACAAACTACAAGAGATCATGCAGGACCCCAAATGCAGAAAATGTTACAATTTACATGATTCTGCCACTCACCTTTATGTGTACAGCAAGCTATCTGAATGCACCCAAAACTGGAAGACTTTAAAAGACGCCTAGTGGAATTATGTAACAATGTACTAGTGTTTACATGTCCCACTTTTATATGGTGCGTATTGCATGATAATAGCGCTCTTTTGTCCACTGAAATACATTGCTGCAGCTGTCCTTTAACACATCAGAGTCCTTTAATAACCTTTTACCATTCTGTCACAGAATCATCAAAATTATTACTGTTTGTGGAACTGAACAACATTATTATAATTCTTTGCAGAGTTGGTCAAAATTTTCCATTTTGGAAATTAAGCATTTTTGCTGAAACTTTGATGAATTTTTTTCCCTCCTCCTTTCAATCAATTTATAGATCTAGTAAAAAAAAAAAAGGATTTGAAATAGCTTTTTAAAAAAGTACTGAGGAACCCCTTTCCTCTCATCTGCACCAGCTCTAATTTGTATTCTAATAGCACTGAAGAGAGCCATTTGGTGATCAGGGCCCCATTGTGCTAGAGACTGTACATGCATGATGTAAAAAGACAATCCTTGCCCCAAAGAGCTTCTAGTCTTTATTTATGACAAGAGACAACAGATGGATGAAACAAAGATCGGAGGGAAAAGAAGAACTTGTGATAATTGTAAAATCAGAAAATCTTGCCTGGCAAGCAATAGCCATGAGTCACCTGCCTCATCTTCATCAGTGGGCATGGTTTGGTAAGAACGGTGAGTTGGAGGAGGTTAAGGTAGTTGTTGTATAGGTGCAGCTCCACAGGAGAGGTGTGTGTGTGTGTGTGTGTGTGTGTGTGTGTGTGTGTGTTTAGAGTACCAGGGGAGTGTAAAAGTTAAACTCCTATAGCTGGCTTCTTCAATCCACATTAAAGTATTTGTTGAATTTGTTCAGTTGCACAAAGATACTTCCAGGGAAATTGAATAAATGCCTGTAGACTTGCTGGTAATACCAGACACTTGTTGAATCTTCTCATTATCTTGTAATATGTATTTAATCTTTTTGCCAGCAGTGAGAGCGGTTAGGTTAATCAACCACCTCAGGGAAAGCTGAGTAATCTGGACCAGTGTCTTTAATACAGGTGGCCATGTAGCCTGTCTTCTGCATGTCTCTACAGTGGGCAGAGTGCATATTGGCAAATACAGTAAAGACATCTAGCAATTAGATCACTATTATGTGTTGAATCATCTTTATTACCAATGTATATGTAAAGGTAAATCAGATAATTTATTGGATGAGTGCAAAATTTTACTGCATGTGCTAGTTCACTTCTGAAGAGAGAATTGGAAATTGTCAGGATGGATGTAGGAAGACACCAGTTGTTCTGGTCCGACGTCAAAGGGTCTGAGTTCATAATGTAGTAAAATTAGCAATGGCTTCTCCTCTTTCTCTTCTCCAGAAATCAGTTGTGTTTATGTTAAATCAGGCCTCAGAAAAGCGGAATTTAAAGGCAAAAGCATTAAACTTTCCCAGTTAATTTCATGAGCTGGGATTTCTTTGTCATGGATTCATAGAAATGTAGATGTAGAAGGGACCTTGAGAGATCATCTAGCCCAGCCCCTTGCACTGAGGCAGGACCAAGTATACCTGGATCATCCTTGGCACAGGTGTTTCTTACCTATTGTTAAAAACATACCATGATGATGATTCCACATCTCCCTTAGAAGCCTATTCCAATACTTAACTTTCCTTAGAGTTAGAAAGTTTTTCTTAATATCTAATCTAAGTCTCCCTTGATGCAGAGTAAGTCGATCTATTTCTTGTCTTGCCTTCAGTGGACACGGTAAACAGTTGATCATGGTCCTCTTTATAATAACGTTCAACATATTTGTAGACTTTTATTAGTCTCCCAACCCCAGTCATCTTTTCTCAATACTAAACATGCCCTGTTTAAAAAAAAATATTAGGGCAAAGTTACAATAAAATAACAACATGCTACATTTAACTTTACTTAATGCTTATTCAGGATCAGGTTAATATTCAAAGACCCTGACTAGCGATTCTGGCTTGCTGACCTCTTAATCTAAAATAAAAAGGGTGATTCAAATTTCTAAATACCTATTCTCTTTTTGACACTTCTCTTGTGTATGTACTTGGCGTGAAAGCTTTTCTGTTATGGGAACAGTCCATATTTTCCTATACCACAATTCTATAAGAGGAGAGACCACATTTTTCCAGTAATGTGCAGCACAATGTCTTGCTACTAACAATAAAATAACATAATTTGTCATTATGTTTAAAGAGTAGATCAGGAAATCTCTAGGAAGCTGCCATTTTGTCATAAGACTTCTCTCTTTTTAATAATTTTGTCTCAAAATAATCTAATTCCTGGGCACAACTGCCACATGTATGTTTTCTTTTCTCCGTAAACCCTCCAACATAGTGCCTCCCAGATAGCAAAAATATGATGGTTCTCAACTGGAGTCAAATGCCATCTATTCAGTAATTTATGAAAATTTTATTTGAGCTACACAAACTAAAGCTCTGTATGCTCTTTCCCATATAGAGACCCACACATTCAGATCAGTTTTTGTCTAAACCCCTTTATTACTCTGTAGCAATTCATCCCTGTATCCACTTTCCGTAGGGTTCCTTTTTGATTGTCTGGTCATTAAAAAGCTCCTGATGGAGCCATATTGCCTCTTTCTATTCTTCCTATCATTCCTTTGCACTGGGATAGTTTGCTGATGTGCTTTTAATATTGTCTTTTGGAGAAACTGCCAGCTCTGATAAATTCCCTTTTCCCTTAGATTTTTCTTCCCATGGGACCTTACTTAGCAGTTCTGAGTGGTTACTGCAAATCCTACTTTTTCTGAAGTACATTGTCCTTATTCTGCTGCTCTCACTCCTCCCTTTCCTTAGAATCCTTTCACCCAAATTGCTGTCAACTTTTAGATTTGTAACTAATTCCTCACTGTTAGAATCAAGTCTAAAATGGCCATCCCCTTGGTTATTTCATCCACCTTCTAAAACAAGAAGTTATCTGTAATACGGGGGTTCTCAAACTTCATTGCACCGCAAGCCCCTTCTGACAACAAAAATTATTATACAACCTCAAGAAGAGGGACCGAAGCCTGAGCCCAGCTGCTTCGGTTGGCAGGGCCAAAGCCTGAGCCCCGCTGTCCCAGGCAGGGGGGGCCAAAGCTGAAGCCCAAGGACTTCAGCCCCAGGCAAGAGGCCTGTAACCTGAGCCCCACCACCCTTGGGCTTTGGCTTCAATCCTAGGTGCTGGGGCTTGGGCTTGGGCTTTGGCTTCGGCTGGGGCCCCAGGCCCCAATAAGTCTGACCCACAATCTGCCCTAATATATCCCAAGAACTTACTGGAGATTTGTGTTCTGCTGTATTTTTTTTTTAAACATGTCTGGGTCATTGATGTCCCCCATTACCACTAAATTTTTTGTCTTGAATATTTCTGTTACTAGTTCTAGAAATTCCTCATCCACTTCCTTCTGCTGATTTGGCGGCTTAATAGTAGAGCCCAACAGGATGTCCTGTTTCCCCCCCTCCTTTTATTTTTATTCAGAGACTTTTAACTGGTTTGCCTCTCACCTCCATTTGGACCTCAGAACAAGGGTGCATATTCTTGATGTATTATGCAACACCTCCTCTCTTTCCTCTCTGCCTGTGCTTCCTGAACAAGTTAAACTCTTCTATACCGCTCTACGAGTCATGAGATTTATCCCACCAAGTCTGTGATGCAAACTAAGTTGTACTTTGGCTTGTATACTGATACTTCCAGTTCTGCCTGTTTATTTCCCACACTCCTTTCATTTGTGTATCATTATCTAAAATGTCAATCATATTCCTTCACTGTTTTCTATGTGGTTGCTCCTGCGACCCTCTTTTAATTCTCAGTTTCTCCCCCGACATCTATCTCTCGTTAAGGGCACCTTTTTTAAATCTGTGAGCTTTTTCACCTCCCATGCTTGAACCCTGACTAAAGCCTTCTTCGCTACATTGGTGAACTGATGTCCAAAGATGCTCTTCCCCATCCTGGTCAGGTGTACCTCATCTCTTCCCATCAGTCCTCCTTACTGGAACAGTATCCCATGGCTGGAGGAAACCAAAGCCCTCCCATCTGCACCTTCTGTGCAGCCATGCATTCATTTCCAGGATTTGCCTGTCTCTGCCTGAGTACTCACCCTCAGCTGGTAGGATTGCCTAGAATACTTCCTTCATCCTCACTCCCACTGTTGTCACTGCTGATCTGCTCAGGGCCATACCTGACAGTATTCTTACATGGATGAGTGGCATAGAGTAGTGGTCAGAGGGTCGGATGAGCCTCAGCAGCCTTTCTGTATCATCTCAAGTGCAGGCTTCGGGCAGGCAGCACACTTCCTGGGGCATCAGGTCAGGGCAGCACATGAATGGCTCTCTCCCCTTCAGAACAGAGTATCCAATCAACACCACCTTTTATCCCCTCCTTGTGAGTATGGTGTCTATGAGCCTCCCAGCTTTGGAGGAAGGTGGGTCATCTTCCTCAGCCATTGGGGTCTTCTCTTTACTCCTATTGCAAGCATAGCATACCAGTTCTTGACCTTGATGAACAGGGAACCTCGGTGTGGGGTGGAGCACTGTCTCCTGCCCAAGATGGCAAGCTGCCAGTCTCATCCCTACAGAGTAGCCAGCTCTCCTTTCTCACCTGGTACTGCTGTAATATTTTCTAGTTGGCTAGCATCCTCCATCCCAAAGGTATCCATGTGCATCCTGTCAATGAATGTGCATCCTATCCTTGTGCTTTTGAATGCTACACAGACAAACCATCTTCTCCTGTAGCTTACTGGCTTCCTGAGGGACTCCTCCAACTGATACCTCTCTCAATGGGCTATTCCCCGTGCCTGGCCTTTGGCAGGGACGGCAGGCTGCTTTCCCAACAAGTCAACGCTAGGACCTGGGGAGAAGCCTTCAGGGTCAGAATGCTTCTCTGGCTAGGGGCCTCATAAGTGCAGCCAGAGGAAGAGCTGGCAATGGTGTTTTCCTCCCATTGTGCATTCTTCCATGTAGAGGACCTGCATGTTAAGGAAAAAGCCCTGCCTGCCTGCCTTCTTTTGCTGGTGAACTCAGCTGGCTAACTCCCTTAGTCTCCCAGCTGCCTTCAACTTACCAGTCATCTGTCCTAGCAGCCAATGGGAGCCTTCAGACTTTTGAAAACTGCCCCCCCCCATGCAGCTGGAATGTGTAACTCAGGCACTTCTAATCACTGTTCTATTTATATTAAAAAAAAATTGTTCTCACTTCAAAGAGCCTTGCAAGAAATCAGGTGCTTAGTCACCTAACTGCAGGGCAACCTAGCCCAGATAGTCAGCAACCAAGTGGACTTCAAGTGCAGCAAACCAGCACAGAGTCCTACCACACTCGGTGGCAAGTTTCCAGCACAGAAAAGTGCTCCTTCACTCTTCCCAAGTTAATAAACAACAACAAAACAGAAGTGGCTCAGAGATGCTCACCAGCTGGCTAACTCCCTTAGTCTCCCAAGTGCCATTGTCTTGGCAGACATGTGTCATGCTGAGCACTAACGTTGGAAGCATGTGCCAGTGGATTTATGCTGACTTCCTTGCATACATTTTTCCTCTTATTGATGTCCCAACGAAAGAAGTTTAGTTTAGGTTTCTGTCCTCTTGTAGAACACTTAAGAGTAGTTTTGTTTTCATGGGCACTTTAGAGTGAAAACGTACAATGAAAAACTTCAGCAATAAGGGCTATTATAGATTAAACAAAACACGGTCCAAAAGATGCCAAGCTCCAAAATTATGCCAGCATTTGAGAGACAATAGGAGATATTTGGAATGTGATGACAGTGGTTTCCATCCAGAATAATTCTATTGCTTTCAGTGAGGTAATCTAGATTTATACTGGAGCAAGTGAAATCAGAATGTAACCCAATATCAATGGAATTCAATGTTGCCACCGGATAAAGTCTTCTATTCCTATAGAAATTATTTCAGAATATTTATATAATATTGTAAATTTCCTCACTGTTGTGGTGAGAGCACTTGTTTGAACCAGTACCATAACCTCATTTTATAGAGATGGTTTAAAGGAAGGATAGGAAGGAACTGAGGCAGATAAAGAGAGAATTACTATTCTCGGTGTAGGAGGTAGCATGATGGAAGACTGGAAGCTGAGAAAGGGAAAAGAAGACAAATGGAGAGAAAAAGTAAGAAGCCAGGGAGTGGGAGCAGAGACTTCAGTTCCCCAAGGCTGATTATTTTGAAAACATAAGATTGTTCCTGCTGTAATGGGGCTATTGGCAGGTGTGGTGGTGCAGCAGGCATCACCCTCTCCCCTCCATCTCAAAGGACTGAGATATGTGTGGAAGGAGACTGGTCCCACTACCACAATTTTTGAGGAGCGGCTGAATGTGGTCGTACTTGAGGGAATGGGCCATTTAAGGGAGGAAAGAGGGCAGTTTTTACTGATTCTAGGGCCTTGGTTGCCTCGGTCCAGCTGCATGGGGTTTAGACTATTAAAACATGGAGAATTTACCATCTATTAGTACTCTGAGGGTAACTTTGAATTTAACAAAGATATATAACATCCATCACTTCCATCCCCCCCATTCTCACTTAATTCCCAGACTGTGAGCAAAGAGAGAATCTAGCATCTTCAGCTTCAAGCTACACGCCTCACCATTTGAGCTTAGAAGAGTACCACTGTTACCTGGTAACAGGAGTAAGCTCTACTACTCCATATGGCTCAGGTACATCTCACTGAGGGCTGTTTCACAGTCCATTGAATACAGTGGGGGAGTGGATTAGGCATTTAGCCAGTGTGGTAGAATATATTCTATTCTAATGAATCAATTAGATTCTGACTAGCTAAAATCATGAACATTAGCTTTTATCAACTAATGAGAGTGAGCCATTCAGCAATCAGCTTGTTTGGCAGAGATTCTGTTTGATATCACTGTTGCTTTATGAATTTGAGTAATATTTTATGTTTGCTATGAGATACATACTCTGTTTCTTATGTCTTATAATTGCTTTTAAAAAGCATAAAATGCCAGGAGCTAAATAGCGACATCTTCATAAATTAATTGCCTATCTGTACTTTTCAAGACATTTTATTTTTCTTAGTAATATATTCTGTTAGTCATCTAATTTCTCATAGGGTTATGACCCTGTAGTGCTAGTATGTCAATGAGCTCTTTCATTTTCTTCTTCCAGAACATATTTTAAACTAATTAAATACTTCTGTCTGTAACTTTATACTAACTGGAGGAATACACGGAACTGCGATTACACCATGTTTCGTATTGGATTATTCAGTGGATAAATAGATATACAGAAAATTGTTACTCACCTATGTGATGGGGTCTATAAACCCCACACTGGGAAGGGGTTTGGAAGACTGTATTAAAGTAGCCCAGTCATTCATGTATAGTAGGGAAGAGGGTTTCAAAAGGAGGAAGCAGCAGTATACAAAGAGGGGAAACCCTGAAAAGGGAATGTCTAGTAGGGGGAACCTTTATGCCAGAAACTTGCCAGCTGTGTGAGGAGTCTAGCAAACCCCGGGGATAGGCCTGATAAGAAGGGGCTGACTTGGCTATCCAGCCCTAATGACTCCAACAAAACTGCTACCTAGGCACCCCTGAAATAAGGTGGTGCCCCAGACTTTTTTCTCCTTGTTATTGACCCCACGAGGCAGGGTTGGCCTACAAAAGTTTGGCACCTGAGGCGGGGACCTCAAATGATGCCCTCATGCTCCCTTGCTTGGGCCAAAACTTTGAAAGGTCTCAATTCTGTCTTCTTCTTGTTCTACTCCTCTCATGGTACTGCTCTGCTACTTACCCCAATAAAGGAGAACTAACATCTTAAAATGCCTTGTTCAAAAATGTTAAGTAACACTTTTCTGTTCAGGCATTTGAAAGTTAATGTAACTTTTCTTGTCTGCATAGTAAACACTGGCATTTTTATCTGTTTGAATAATCAATGTGGTGCTTTCCGTGCCCTCTTGGTTGCAAAGAGTTGAACTGCTTCCTGAAGGTCCACAGTCTGGGCCAGCTCATGCTCTGTTGAGATGTTGCAAGGCCAACCTGTGTCGTCATTGTGGAGTGTAAATGTGTTTTTATTAACTTCAGCTTGGAGAAGCTGCGTTCTCCACTGGCAACTGTTACAGGAAGTGTTAGAAGTACGCTCAGAGCAACAAAAGCATTTGGAAAGAGGGTGGTCATCTTATTTGTGCACCTATATTCCAGAACAGCCTTTGGAGTAGATCCTGCTGAAATATATTTTGAAAGGGCTTTCAGTTCATCACCTAAATCACTCGCATCAATATTGCGCATGTCATCATGTGTCAACACTGTCTGTAGAGCCCTGCATTGCTGGTGTAGGTCGTCTTCGGGTATAGTGAGGAGTTTTGGAATGTCATACAACATCCCAAATATACTGCTGTGTTCCGTGAGCTGCATGAAACGTTCTTCAACTGACTCTATTGCACAGTCTAGGACCTGGTTAAAGAATTCAACTTTGAATTATTGTTTGGGGTTTCTTAAGGGATTATCCCGTGCCTTGTAATCAAAATGTTGTTGTCTTCTTCAGTGATTCTTGTATTCTTGAATGGGTGGGAAAATAGCTTCAATGTGAAGTTCTTCTGCCAGCTTCTGTGGTGCACTCTTCAGAACGTTTTGAAATCCCTCATCTGACAAGTTAGACTGTAGGTATGACTTTGCTTTGTCCAGTTTGTTCCATTGGAGTCCAGGTCAACATCTTGGAGTCTCTTGCTTACAACATTTATTTCAAACAGTATGTCATGCCACAACACTAAGCCACTCAGAAATTTGAAGTTATGTATGTTTCTGGTGATTCCATTTTCCTCTGCCACTGTTCTCTCATGAACAGTTCCTGTCATAGCATTATCCTCCATAATGGCAACTATGGCATCTGTTTTCCCAATTTGGTGTTCGATAGGCTTTATCGCCTCCACTTGACTTTCCCATCATGTGGCACTCAGTGGTTTCAATGTCAGAGAGGATGTTCCCAGATGTTGCTTCAAAATTTGCCCTTGATGAGATGAGGCAGAGAAAAATACATAGATGCTTTAAAATTACAGTAAAAAGTTCAGCAGCCTCACTATAGTGGGAGAACTGCATGGGACAAAAAAAACTTGAGCGTTTAACTCTCAGATCCATGTCTGTACTCTTCTGTTCTTTCCTCTCATGTTGGCACCATTATTGTAACCCTGACCTCTCATGTCAGCTATCACAATTCCCGTATCTTCCAGCTTTTTAAGAAGCACATTTGTCATACCAGATCCTGTAGTATCATCAATGTCAATAAATTCTAGAAAATGCTCTGACAGTCCCCATTGCAGGGACATTTTCACTAGGTTCTGTTGTTGTGACAAAACACACCATTACAGTTATTTGTTCCGTATGGCTGATGTCAGGTGTGCAGTCCAGAATAACAGAGTAATATCTTGCTGACTTCAGAGCTGCCACAATCTTTTGTTTGACTTTTGTAATCAGTAACTGTATGATCTCATTTTGAATTGTTTTTCCAAGATAGTGGTGGGTGTACATTTCTTGAGTGGTGACTCTTCTTAGATGCTCCTGGAGTACAGCATCAAACTCAGCCATCAGTTTCACAATTTTAAGGAAGTTTCCATTGTTTGGCACATACAGCTGATCTGAAGTGCCACACAGTGCTAGGTTTTGGGTAGCAAGCATTCTCACAATGGCAATGAGCCTTTTCAGAACATTTTGCCAGTAAAGAGACTCTGATGCAATCTTCTCTTGATGCTGATCGTCTGTGGTGGCCTGTAAGCCGGTTGTGTCGGGGCTCGTCCCCCTCAGGCGCGGCGGGGAGCCAGAGCGCCTCCTTACGCACTGCAGTCCGGGTCGGCTTAGCCCCTCGGCAGGTGTTGAGCGGGGTATAAGGTCTGTAAACAGGGTAGAGCCCCGGCCCTCTAGCCGGGGTCAGGGCTCTCAAAGTCAATAAGCCCAGGCCCTTGGACAGGGCGGGCAGCAATAGTTCAGGCTCAGGCCTCCAGCAGGGCTGAGCAAACACAGTATCAGCCCAGGCCCTTGGACAGGCCGGGCAGTAATAGTTCAGGCTCAGGCCCCTAGCAGGGGCTGAGCAAACACAGTATCAGCCCGGGCCCTTGGCTCGGGCAGGGCACCAAACACAAGTCTAGTTCGCTCTGGCCCTCTGGGTCAGGGCAGCGCAGTGACAAAGTCAAAGGGGCCCAGCCCTTGGTCCGGGTGGGGCACCAAACACAAGTCTAATTAGCTCTGGCCCTTTGGGTCAGGGCAGAGCAGTGGCAATAGGTGGGAAGAGGGGGAGTCTGCCACCCGGTTACGGGTGGCAGGGGGAACGCAGGCCCTCCCACTCCACTGCGTTCCAGCCCGGGGCCCTAGCAGCGGTCACGGCCCGCTGCAGTCAGTGGGGATCCTGGCCGCAACACACTGACATGGGTTCGGGCTCTTCAGGAGCCAAACCAGGGGTGGCTATCCCTGGGCTACTTCCAACCTCCCCCTCTCTGGGTACCTGGTCCTTGCCCGCGTCGTCTGGTGGGTCCCAGACCATAGGTTCTTCCGGGTACCGGTCGTGGGGAAGCTCAGGCCACTCCTCGGGGTATCGGGCACACGGCAGGTCAGGCCGATGTTCCTCCGGGTACCGGGTCTGAGGCAAGCCCAGCCAGCGCTCCTCTGGGTAGTGGGCGCAGGGCAGGTCCGGCCAGCGTTCCTCTGGGTAGTGGGCGCGAGGCAGGTCCGGGCAGTGCTCCTCCGGGTAGTGGGCGCGGGGCAGGTGAGGCCAGCGCTCCTCGGGGTAGTGGGCGCGGGGCAGGTCCGGCCCGGCGGGAGCCCGGGCACCAGCGTCTGTCCTCTCCGGCAGCCTGCTTCCAACTGAGCGCTGGGGCCGGGCTTTTATACTTCCTGTCCCACCCCTTGACTTCCGGGGGGCGAGGACAGGCCGTGCTGACTCCGCCCACTGAGGCGCCTGCTCTGGCTCGTCCCCCTCAGGCGCGGCGGGGAGCCAAGGCGCCTCCTTACACACACACACCCCCCCAAGGCTGGCTCCCGGGCGATGGGGCCAGGCTCGTCCATGCCCCCCAGGCGGGAAAGGAAGTCCGCGTTGGCGTGGTCCTTTCCTGCCCTGTGGCGGACGGTGAAGGCGTAGGGCTGCATGGCTAGGTACCACCGTTGCAGCCGCGCGTTGTGGTCCTTCATCCGGCATAGCCATTGGAGGGCGGAGTGGTCAGTGACCAACGTGAACGGGGCCCCAAGGAGGTAGTAACACAGAGCATCGCAGGCCCACTTCGCCGCGAGGGCCTCCTTTTCGACGACTGCGTAGTTTTGTTCTCTGGGGAACAGCTTCCGGCTGATGTACAGCACTGGATGCTCCTCCCCATCCACCTCCTGTGAGAGGACAGCCCCGAGCCCGACTTCCGACGCATCAGTTTGTAGGACGAATGGTCGCTGGAAGTCCGGGCTAAACAAGACTGGCTTGCTGCAGAGGCTTGCCTTCAGTGATTGGAAAGCCTCTTCACACTCTGGGGTCCAGCGTACGTGTCGCGGGCTGTCCTTGGTAAGGAGCCCGGTCAAGGGGGCGGCTACCGCTGCAAACTGGGGGATGAACCTCCGATAATATCCCGCCAGCCCCAAGAACTGGCGGACTTGGCGCTTTGTGGTTGGCGGCGGACAGGCGGCAATGGCCTGAACCTTGTCCACAAGAGGTTTCACCTGTCCATTGCCAACGGTATACCCCAAGTAGGTGGTCTCACGCCAGCCGATGCGACACTTCTTAGGGTTGGCCGTCAACCCGGACTCCCGCAAGGACCTCAGGACGGCGGCGACCTTGTCCAGGTGGGTCTCCCACTGCCGACTGTAGATGACCACGTCATCTAAATAGGCTGCGGCGTAGTCGTGGTGCAGTTGGAGGAGGCGGTCCATCAAGCGCTGGAATGTGGCAGGTGCCCCATGAAGGCCGAAGGGCATCCGCGTAAAGTGATAGAGGCCGGTCGGCGTGGTGAACGCGGTCTTCTCCCGGGAGGCCGGATCCAGGGGAATCTGCCAATACCCCCTGCTTAAGTCCAGGGTCATAATATAGCGGGCCTCTCCCAACCGGGCCAGCAGCTCGTCTATTCGGGGCATGGGGTAGGCGTCAAATTTGGAGATGGCGTTAACGCGCCTAAAGTCGATACAGAAACGCTGGGAGCCGTCGAGTTTAGGCACCAGGACGATGGGACTACGCCACTCACTTTGTGACGGCTCAATTACTCCCAGGTCTAGCATTGCCCGTACCTTGTCTTCGACGATTCGCCTTCGGTGATACGGCAGGGGTCTGGTCGTGGCCCGGATCACCACTCCCAGCTCCGTCTGAATCTGATGATAGGCCATGGAGGTGTACCCGGGCTGGGCCATAAAAGTGCGAGGGAATGCTTGAAGGAGGCAGCGGGTTTGCTCCAGCTGCTCTTCTGTCAGCGTTTCCCCGAGCTGGGGTCCCTCGGGGTCCTCCGTAGTGTGTACCTGGGGCTCGAGTTCGGGTTCTGGTGGACAGGGATTGATCAGCAATCCTTCTCGCTCCCTTCAAGGTTTAAGGAGGTTAACATGATATCGTTGAAGCTCTTTCCGCCGGCCGGGCTGATGAATATCATAGGTGACGGGGCCCACCTTCCGCACCACCTCGTACGGGCCCTGCCATCGAGCCAGGATTTTGGACTCGCTGGAGGGGAGGAGGAGTAAGACCCGGTCTCCAGGTTGGAAGTCTCGGGTACGCGCATCCCAGTTGTATGCCTGGGCCTGCATCTCTTGGGCGGCTTTTAAGTTTGCCTGTGCCAGGGTCCCAGCCTGCTTGAGACGCTCTTGGAGCTGGATCACATATTGCAGGAGACCCTGGGCGGGTGAGGGGGTTTGCTCCCAGGTTTCCCTCATCAGGTCCAACAGGCCCTGCGGTTGGCGGCCATATAATAGCTCGAACGGCAAGAACTTGGTGGAGGCCTGGGGGACCTCTCGCACCGCCAAGAGCAGGGGCGGGAGTAGTTGGTCCCACCGGCGGACGTCTTCTGGGGGGAATTTTCGCAACATATCCTTTAGGTTGCGATTAAACCTCTCTACCAAGCCGTCTGTTTGGGGATGGTACACCGAGGTTCGGAGTTGCTTGATCCCCAGGAGCCTGCACACCTGCTCCAACAGCCGCGAGGTGAAATTGGTCCCCTGATCCTTGAGGATCTCCCGGGGCAAGCCAACGCGGGCGAAGACCTTAACCAGCTCGCCTGCGATGGTGCGGGCGGTGATGTTACGGAGCGGGATCGCCTCGGGGAACCGGGTGGCGTAGTCCAGCATCACGAGTATGTACTGGTATCCTGCAATACTCTTAGGGAGGGGTCCCACCAGGTCCATGGCCACCTGCTCGAAAGGGGTCTCGATTAATGGCATTGGGACCAGTGGTGCCTTGGGTGTCCTCGCTGGCGCGGTCAACTGACACTCCTGGCACGAGGTACAATGGTCCTTCACCTCGCGGTATATCCCCAGCCAACAGAAGCACCCCAATATTCGGGCCAGGGTCTTTTCAGTACCCAGATGTCCGGCAGCCGAGACGTCATGGGCCAGTTTCATGACAGCCCGCCGATGACAGCGGGGTACGAGGAGTTGTGATCGGGGCTCCTTGGTGTGTGGGTCCCTCTCGACCCGATACAGGCGGTTCTGGCGCAGCTCGATGTGTGGCCACTGGGCAGCTCGCCCGGGATCGAGGATAGTGCCATCCACGGCGGCGAGCTGTTCATATGCCTCGCCGAGGGTGCGGTCCGCTCTTTGGTCGCGGCAGAAGTCCGTGGGGGCCGAGGGATCCCTGGCCTCGCCCGGGGAAGCATCGTCCCCGTCCTCGGCGGAGGTGTCCTCCGGGGGGTCCAGCTCATCCTTCTCCATTTCTGGGGGCCTCGGCTCATCGTCCTTCCCTCCTGAGGCTTCTCCTTCCAAGGCTGGTACGGGACCCAGGCTGCCCCCAGCATGTCGGCGTAGGATGGCCGGAAACCCGGGCCAGTCCCGGCCCAGGATTACTGGATAGGCCAGACTCGGTGCTAGACCTACCACCATCCGTCGGGTCTCCCCGTCAATTGTCAGTTGTGCCCAGGCGCTGGGGTATGGCCGTACGTCGCCGTGGATACATTGTAACCGAATTTCCCCCAGGCGTGCATCCGCTGGGGGACCTAAGTGGTTGCGGATTAAGGTCTGTCCGCAGCCGGAGTCGAGGAGGGCCACGGTCGGGTATCCCTCCACCATCACAGGTGCTGTAATCTTGGCGGGCTGTCGGCGCCGGGCCCGAGCCTCCCCGGAGCAGACTTGGCCAAAGGTACACTCCATTTGGGGGCAATCCCTCTGGAGAAGTCCCGACTTGCCGCAGGAGAAACAAGGCCCTAGGTCGGGTCGTCCGACTCGGGGCCGGGTCCTCGGGGAGTCCCTGGCGGGGTTCCAGGGCACCTTCCGGGGAGCGGGCGTTGGGGCTTGGGCCGGCTGTGCTGGTGGGGCTGCAGTCCCGAGTGGGTGTCGCCTTCTTCCTGGGGTCGGGGCGTTCTGGTCCTGGTGGGGTTGGTCGACCTGTCAGGCCCATCGGGGCTTCTGCCGCCAGGAAATCCTCCATCAGGGTGACAGCGGCGGCCAGTGTTGCTGGTCGATGACGGAGGACCCAGGCCCTTCCTCGCGGTGGCAGGATGTGGGTGAACTGTTCGAGGATCACCTGCTCGGCTAGCTCTTCCGATGTTCGACGGTCGGGCTGCAACCACCGCCGGTAGGTCTCCCGCAGTTCCTGGGCCACCATACGAGGCCGGGCCCCTGTGGGATACGTCAGGCCCCTGAACCGCTGTCGAAACGTCTCCGGGCTCACATCAAGGGCGTCCAGGATGGCGGATTTCACCTGCCCATAGTCCTGGGCGGCCTCGGCAGACAGGCCTCGGTAGACTGCCTGAGCCACTCCTGTCAGGTACGGTGCCAGGATGGAGGCCCAGTGGTCAGGGTTCCACCCCGCGACGGTGGCCACCCACTCAAAGGTGACAAGGAAGGCCTCCGGGTCATCACCCGGGCCCATCTTGGTCAGTCGGATCGGTGGGCGGGGCTCTGGGCCGCCATCGGTGCCCCCCGACTGGACCCCCTCTCGGGGCCCCCGCTCCGCTGCAAGGTGCTGGAGGCATTTCAGCTGGAACTCCTGCTGCTGCTGAACCAGGTCCTGGATCAGCTGGCGTTGTTGAGTCCCCAGCTGCTCGACGAGCTGCTGCTGCTGCTGCTGAAGCTGGGCAGCCTGCTGCTCCTCTTGCCGTCGTGCCTGCGCCGCCTGCTGCCGATCCTGGTTCTCGGTCAGAAGGGTGGCGAGGTGGGATAGGTCCATCTCGGGGGAGGGGGCTCCTTCTCCCGCAGCCCCCCGTTCACCGGCGTTAAGGGTCCGTGCCCACATCCTGGCACTGTGTACCTCCCAGTGGTGCTTCCATGTGTAAGCCGGTTGTGTCGGGGCTCATCCCCCTCAGGCGCGGCGGGGAGCCAGGGCGCCTCCTTACGCACTGCAGTCCGGGTCGGCTTAGCCCCTCGGCAGGTGTTGAGCGGGGTATAAGGTCTGTAAACAGGGTAGAGCCCCGGCCCTCTAGCTGGGGTCGGGGCTCTCAAAGTCAATAAGCCCAGGCCCTTGGACAGGGCGGGCATCAATAGTTCAGGCTCAGGCCTCCAGCGGGGCTGAGCAAACACAGTATCAGCCCAGGCCCTTGGACAGGCCGGGCAGTAATAGTTCAGGCTCAGGCCCCTAGCAGGGGCTGAGCAAACACAGTATCAGCCCGGGCCCTTGGCTCGGGCAGGGCACCAAACACAAGTCTAGTTCGCTCTGGCCCTCTGGGTCAGGGCAGCGCAGTGGCAAAGTCAAAGAGGCCCAGCCCTTGGTCCAGGTGGGGCACCAAACACAAGTCTAATTAGCTCTGGCCCTTTGGGTCAGGGCAGAGCAGTGGCAATAGGCGGGAAGAGGGGGAGTCTGCCACCCGGTTACGGGTGGCAGGGGGAACGCAGGCCCTCCCACTCCACCGCGTTCCAGCCCGGGGCCCTAGCAGCGGTCACGGCCCGCTGTGGTCAGTGGGGATCCTGGCCGCAACACACTGACATGGGTTCGGGCTCTTCAGGAGCCAAACCAGGGGCGGCTATCCCCGGGCTACTTCCAACCTCTCCCTCTCTGGGTACCTGGTCCTTGCCCGCGTCGTCTGGTGGGTCCCAGACCATAGGTTCTTCCGCGTACCGGTCGTGGGGAAGCTCAGGCCACTCCTCGGGGTATCGGGCACACGGCAGGTCAGGCCGACGTTCCTCCGGGTACCGGGTCTGAGGCAAGTCCAGCCAGCGCTCCTCTGGGTAGTGGGCGTGGGGCAGGTCCGGCCAGCGTTCCTCTGGGTAGTGGGCGCGAGGCAGGTCCGGGCAGCACTCCTCCGGGTAGTGGGCGCGGGGCAGGTCCGGCCCGGCGGGAGCCCGGGCACCAGCGTCTGTCCTCTCCGGCAGCCTGCTTCCAACTGAGCGCTGGGGCCGGGCTTTTATACTTCCTGTCCCGCCCCTTGACTTCCGGGGGGCGGGGACAGGCCATCCTGACTCCGCCCACTGAGGCGCCTGCTCTGGCTTGTCCCCCTCAGGCGCGGCGGGGAGCCAGGGCGCCTCCTTACATGGCCTTTAACCTTAGTTTCATCTCAAGCTCTTTCCACTTGTGTAATGCTCTCTGGTGATTTGCTGCCTTCTCACGGCATGCCAGATTTCTAGCCAGATTTTTCCAGTTCTTTGTTCCTGTAGAATCCACTGTGGCTGGAAAATTACACTGGAAGAGTTTGCAACAAAAACAATATGCAGCATTCTGGGCTTTTGAGTACATAAGCCATGGCCTCTCCACTTTGTCACCATTGGGGATTTCACGCCAGTAATGTGTTGGATGGAAACTTCTATTTTCATTGTCTTTGGGGAACATGAAGTTTTTTGCTTGCTGTGGCCCATGCCATACAAGGAAGTCCCTCAGGCTACTGCTCAAGTGGGTCCACAATCCTGGGTCATCTAGACTTAAGGAACTAAACTCAGCAGTAGCTGTTTCTTGTGCCTCCACCACACTCTTCTCTGATCTACACTTTTCTTCAGGAATGTGCATGGTTATATCCATTTGAGATAGAGATATGGATGCCTCAGCAGCTGCCAGGTCACCTGCACTCTGACTAACTGGAAGATCAGGCATCTCCTCACTCCACTCACATCCTCACTGGGGCCAGAAGGCTCACCGGGAACATTTGTGTCTATGTATCTCAGGAGAGATCCTTCCTGCTTAGATAGAAAAGCTTTCTTTGCTTGCTTTCTTTTTCTGAAGGGGCGTTTTCTTCTTTCATTCATGACTGCTGTTCTGTGCCAGCTATAGTGGCTCTCAGCACTCAGATGAAGAGCACAAATAAGCAGGCTGGTAGCAGGGCCTGAGTGAGGGAAGATATCAGCATCTTAAGGGCCTAACTGGCTCCTACTACTTCAGTTGACTGCC
This sequence comes from Gopherus flavomarginatus, assembly GCF_025201925.1. Lineage (NCBI taxonomy): Eukaryota > Metazoa > Chordata > Testudines > Testudinidae > Gopherus > Gopherus flavomarginatus. Next base: position 208,040,228 of record NC_066618.1, read on the forward strand.
TGTTCTCCTCAAGTGGGTTCAAGGAAGCAGCAGGAAACAGGAAGCTCCCTGAGAAGCTGGTGTTAATCAGTCCAGGCTCCTGGGAGTGCTAGAGAGGTACATAAAAGGCTCCTCCTCCTCTCTCTCTCTCTCCCTCCCTGCAGCTCCTGCTGCTTTCTGTTGTTCCCTCTCACCTTTTCTCCTGCTTTCCTGTCGTGTCTCTTGTGCCTTCCTTCCTCCAGCACAGCACTCCACCATCTCTGTGCATCTAGAGTAGAGAGAGTACATATGCACTAGCAGCAGATTTTCTCCATTCTGGGTCCTAGTGGCACCTCCTCCCCGCTAGTCTGGCACCTGAGGCGGCTGCCTCAGTTCACCTCATGGTAAGGCCAGCCCTGCCAGAAGTAGGTTGGCTTGCGTGGACCTAAACTTCTGCTTTTCCCTCACCCAGAAATAAAGGAAGTAGGCCTACAAGGGCTAAAGCTAAAGAGGTTAATACCTGCACTAGGCCAACCCTGTGGGGCGAAGGGTCCCAACCAGGCTAATGAGGTGCCCAAGAGAGATTCTTTTTACAATCTAATGTTTACATATGATTTTTACAGGAACTTTTTGTTAATTTGAAAATGAATGCATTGACATACTTTTCTGCTTTGTAAAAAAAAAGTTGCATTTTTTTTAAGTTCTTCTATCCTGCACTTCACTTTTTCTTTCCATCAATTTTACTGAGGATTTCCTAACAGTAGTTTCAAATTTTTTTAAAAAAATGTAACTAACTCTGAAATTGTCTGAGTATTTATTAAGAAAATTCCCAAGAAAAAGGCTTTGTGAAACTGGAGTTAAGTTCCTAAAACATATTTCTTACTTAGGAAGAAAAACTTGAACTGCCAAAGAAGCAAGTCTTCAGATTGGTTTTGAAAGACCATACAGGCAGGCTTCTTAAGCTTCACAAGCTGAACAAGAGCTAGAGGGGAGGCTATGAGGAAGCTCAAAGCGGGAGGCAGACTTAACTGCAGCCAAAATATTTGTGGACGTATTTGTTCATGCAAAGTTTCACCTTTGTAAATACAAAACAGGTATTTGTGGACTAAATGGCAAACTACACTTGCGGATCAGCAGTTGTTTGTGCATCTACTAATTTTGCTTGCAGAAGTCCGGTGTTGACACATTCTAATGGATATGCAAAGAATGGAGTATGTGCATGAGTAAGGAGGCTTGCTAAAAAGGTTGACTCCTATCATCAGCTCACAAAGTGATTAGGAGATAAAAATTGCTTTTACATCTTTTGGTCGTGTTAACTTTACATGTTGGAAAGGCTTTTAAAGTGATCATGGTTTTTTGTACCACGAGGGAACTGTAGCCTTGTAAAGTTTTTAGAAGGTGGTGTGTATTGTTGCTGCTTGTTTTGTGCTTAAACTCATGTTGCAAAATGCTGTTTACAACTAAGTGCATCATTTTTTTGCAAGCTCTCCAAGGAACACAGTTTATATTAACAAGTAGCTATAAAATATGCATGAAGTGCCAGGAACTACTGCAAACACGAGTATTGTAAACAGACCCTGTGATAACTTTGTCCAATTAGAGCAAGAAACTATGTATTGTTTGGATGCTGAAACATCAGATCCATAATACATCTTACTGAAAGAACAGAAGAATGCATCTTTCTCTCATTTAGCTGGCCACATGTATTGAATAATATATTCATTTTATGTTGGTCTGAGTATCATCATTATGTTGATGACACTGTAGCCTATAATATCTTAGTCTCTTCTGGTGCCTTCACATATATGTTGAACAGAAGGGGGGCGGGGGTCACAGTACTGAACACATTTGAATTCCACACCTGAGAGCTCTCAGTGCGAAAGAAGAATTGTTGCTTCAGTGTACTGACAAATGAAAATACGCTGTATATATGTGAAATCTTGTTCTGAAGACTCAAGGATTGAGATCTGAAAAACTGATAGATTTCAGATATTGCTGAAGTTGATCAGCCACTACTTTTTTCAATGATCTGAGCCAGAAAGGGAAGGAAAAATCTCTTGGACTCTACTGCAAACCCAGCACAGGCTTGCAAACTTATTCCATGATGGAGCCTATTGAAATTGTTGCTGGTCTTCCACCAATGGCACTGTGTCATCTTCTCCATGTTTTCAGCTTCTGAAAATTATCTACCTATCATGGAGACATGGGGGGCAATGCAAAATGTTGTGGGTGGCAATACATTAATGGCTGTGGATGGCAGATTGTTGTGATGTCTCCCCACAGCGTCCATGCCCTGATCGAGACCTGAGGGTGAGTCACCATTGCAGATTCTTTACTTTTATCAGAAGGATAGAAGGGCATTGGACTTGGTCTGGAGGAGATGATCATATCAGGTTAAGGAATGCTCACTGAATCATTTGCATAGTAATCCATCTCCAGTAAACATTTAGATTAATATCAAGATTTGAGAGGTCCCAGTTCAGTTAACTAGTATGTCTTCTCATTGTGCACTGAAGTTTCCCAGATTTCAACAAACTTAGTGACTCCTGTACAAAACCTGGTTCTGCAAACTCAGCTGATCTTATGCAGAGAGCCTGTGAAGAGGAGGATGGTCTGTAGATCATTAGGATTCTTATGTTAGCTATATCCTAAGGCTCTCATATGTAATGGACACATTTGAACTACTGTCTGAAATGGCCTACTTCCTGTATATAAGGTCAGAAGCAAACACTTTTACTCCACTTCCCTGTTCCACTTAAGCGACTGGTGCAATAAGACCCTCATTCAATGAGATCAGTAAAAACACATGGTTAGCTGAGTTGTTCCCTTGGGTCTTAGTGAGTATGTCTACATTGCAGCTGGGAGTGAGCCTTGCAGCATGGATAACAGACTCGCAATAGGAGCTGTGTGGACATTATAGCACTGGTGGAGGCTTGGGCCAGCCACCTGAGCTCAAGCCCACCCTGCTCCCTAGGTCTGAGTGTGGACGTCTAGCTTGAGCCTCTGATGGTGTCGCAATATTCACACAGCTAGTTTTAGCTCACTAGCACAAGCCCCAGTAGCATGAGTTTGTCTGTGGGAGCTGGGAAGCTTGCTGCCAGCTGTAGTGTAGACGTACCCAGAGATATGAGCGAAGTCCCGTGTTTCTGTAGTGATTAGGTCATGAATGCTCCTGGTTTTATGCTCTTGTTTGTTTTTGTTTTTCACAGTGTTTTAGGACTTAAGGCAGAATGTTAGATTATTGTAGTAAGGGCCTGATCCAAAGCCCTTTGAAGTCAATGGAAAGACTGACTGACTTTGACTTAGGATCCAGCCTTGAACGTACCTTGCTTTCTACCGTGGACTCCTCTGCATGGCTATCACTACTAAGGTTCTTCCTGCTTTCCTTTACTTCTCATGCCATGCAACCTCAAATCCTCCACATCATCACTAGCAAGCTCTCAGTTTAGCAAACTAAAACACTCTGTTCCCTACAACCAAATGTCCTCCTTTGACACTGCTTCCAGTTTCTGCTGGTTAAGTCTTGGGAAGTGATAGTCTGGAACTAGAAGTCAGCTTGGGGTTATGTGTATAAGGTATTTGGCAACATGACCAGTGGGGACTTCACTGTGTATATTTAGTAGAAGCACATCCAAATGCAGGATACTTGTACAGATTACTTAAAATGAACATCCTCTTTATCATTAGGCTCAGGCGGTAGGGGGAAATGGTTTCAGCTGATGTCATCAAGTAACCAAACATTATATTTGAAATGAGATAATCCTTTGCAAAATATTTAGTAATGTAGTATATTGTTTGTTTGTTTTCCTTCCCAGCCTAAGAAAGAATTGCTAATTCTCCCCCATACTCTGGCCTTTTTAAAATCCCCTACTCATTTGGTAAGCTATGGCTAATTCAGTCCTGTCTCTTGTTTTTGGCCAGAGAAGCTTTTTACTGTGCTTAATTATCATGCTGGCAATAAAATAGTAATAAAATATATTGCTGCATATCCGCTGAAGAACAGTAACAATCATCAGTAGCGTTGTCAGATGTGTGGTTGTACATTATGCAGGCTATTTACTCACTGTCATTACTAACTGCTTTGTTTGGCTGACATAATGTCATCATTTCCCAAAGTGACAAAAAAACAAAGGTGACACCAGCAGCTGTACTTGCTGATGTGCTAGCAGTTTACCTACCATATTAAGGTGTAGGAGGTGCTGACAGGTGGCATGTGCCAAGCAGAGGAAAGTACCTTGTTCTGCTGAAAGTTGCTTGGAAATAAAATGAGTGATTTCTATTTTCTCCTAGTTACATTATCAATTAACAATAGTTTTTAATTTGTTGTAATTTATTTCTGGTTTGGGGTCAGGTGGTATATTTTGCTCCTTTAATTTCACCCTCACCTTACGTAGTGTTAAACTTCCTCTTGGTTGGATCTCTCCATGGAACTCTCCTGTGTTGCTTCCAAGTCACGTGGAAGGGTTGCCTAGAGAGCAACTTAAATTATTTGCTTCCCCCACGTCAATCTTCTGGGATTGAGCATAGTGGCTGTATAGTCCTCCTAGCCCCAAGTCCATGTTTCAGAAGTCAGCCTTGAAGCAATTTATTGCAAGGTCATTCCAAAGGGGAGAGAGAAGGATGTGTTAGTTCTCTTGAAGACTGGGAGGCTGAAGCAGTTTCTAGGAGTGCCCAGGGTGGGGCAGAAAAAGAAACAAAAGGGCAAAAGTTACTGGGTTTGGGAAGAGCTGGGCACAGGCTGGGACCTGCCTCCCCAAGAAACTGTAGACTTGTCATAGAAGAGAACTATGGGGAAATGGGAGTAAAAGACAGGGGTATCTTTTGGGTGGAATTATGATCAACTAAATTCTGATACTCTTGTATAACTATTACTACATATTCTCTGGATCAATTTTTTCTTCTTGTCCCCATTTTTCTGTGGTGGTCAGGTCATCCTGGCCAAGCAGATGACTGATTGGTGACAAGGTTTTATTTTTTATTATAATTTCATATGTTCTGATCATAGGCGCCAATTCCAAGAAAAAAATAGCAGGTGCTCAGCTCCTACCAGCCACAGCTGATTGGCGGCACCCCGAAACAGCTGATTGCTGGCTATGGGAGGGGTTTGGGGGAGGACGGAGCGCAGTGAGTGGGCGGGGGCCGCAGGAAGGAGGTGGAGCAGGGTCAGTAAGAGGTGAAGCAAGGACGGAGCCCTGCGGGTGGAGTGAGGACAGGGCCTCTGGGCACAGCGGGGGTGGAGCGAACCCAGGGGAAAGAAAAACTCAGCATTTATGTTTCTGATCCTGAAATAAGCAGGAGCAGCTCCTGAGAAAGTCTCTAAGTCAGATTCACTGATGAAAATAATGATGTAACTTTTTTCTGGCATAAATTAGATTTAAAGTGGGTGCAAGTGTGGAAGTAGTGCAACTCTCAATAATTTAATGTTCAGTTGGTATGCAAAATGAATGTAATGTTCGCATTGAAGGTGATTGTAGCAACTTAAAGTAGGGTTTAAGACCAAACATGCTTCATTTACTGTTTAAAATAGTCCTAATCCTAACCTGAATTTTTCTGTAAATTATTTTTCATGATGGAATACACTTCACCTATCTTTTATGTATAAATTAAACTAATTTTGCCCACCTATTGAATACCAAACAGTAGATGTTTCAGTATTTCACCATTTTTAAATTAGTTTTAAATTATTTTGCCTTTGAATGTGACTTTGTGAATTTTTCTAGATATTTTAATAATCACTGACTACGTATCTGTTTTGGAGTCTCAAGCCATTAAGCTTTTAACTTAATTATACCATGAAACACTGTTGATATTAACCAGTGCTCCAAGCTGCTCTACTTTTAGCCATGGCTCAGAAAATAGTGAAGTACCGCTCATGGGTCAAATTCCCAACTTTAAATACTCATAAGTATAAAACTGCTCCTTCAAAATGTTCGGCTATAAATCTCGAACCAGTCTGCAAAATAAGTAAGATGGTTCTGTTTTCAACAGTATTTTTAATATGATATCTGAGTGGAAAAACTCACCTGAAATGGGTAAAAAATATTTGTCACCACCACACTGACCTCAAACAGCTGAACCAATTGTTTTTCAAACTTTATAAAAATAATTACATTTGGACTGAGACCAAGTATCACAAGTTTCATCCCAAAAGGGATTTGTATGAGAAAGTTATGAACAGCTGGAAAGAAACAGGGGAGTTAGAATGGAAGCTGATATTCAACCTTACCAGGCTAGGCTTGTTACAGGAAAGTGTAAACCAAGAGACATTCATTCACCCAAATACTCCGGGAGGCCCTGCTTCAATACAGAACATCTGCTCCCCTGACCGCACATCCCTAATTGTCTCACTGGAACCCATGCAGGGTTTCATTAAACAATTGTAACCCATACTCATTGGGAACCACATCCTGAAACAGCCCTCAACTTCACCAAGCTCATCATCAGAAGCAAAGTACACACAGATCAGGACCTACCAACTCGAAGCGACACTAGATCTTGCCATGACAATAGATGCAAAACTTGCTGGCATATCTCCCCTGCTACTACAAGGTCTGTGGGTCTTTCACATGTCTATGACAAAATGTGGTGTACCTCATCCAGTATACTGAATGCCCCAATAACAACTATGTGGGTGATACCAGACAGTCACTACACTCCTAAATGAACTCTCACAGAAAAATAAGACCAAAAGCTCTATATCACCCAAGGGCAACACTTTTTATTCTGTATCTGACCTCTCTCCTCACTCATCACTCTCTATCTGACCTCTGTCGTCGTCCTCAAGGGAAACCTGCAAAACACCTTCAGAAGAGGAGCCTGGGAGCTGCAATTCATAACTTTACTAGACACTATAAATCATGGGCTTAATAAAGATACTGGATTTATAGCTCATTAAAACAATCTGTAATCCAGTCATCCAGCCTTTGTGTCGCATGACTGCAGAGGTGTTAAATGGCTCAATATGTGTTAACTACTTATGCTATTCCACCCTGTATTTAGCTGTAACACTCTGAGGTTACATCAACTCTGCAGCACTTATGGTGGTGCATTTGCACTGCTTGTGGTAGAGATGCTGTAAACCAGTGATTCTCAAACTTTTGTACTGGTGATCCCTTTCAAATAGAGAGCCTCTGAGTGTGTCCCCCTTTATAAATTAAAAACACTTTTTTATATATTTAACACCATTATAAATTCTTGATGCAAAGCAGGGTTTGGGGTGGAGGCTGACTGCTCACGACCCCCTATGTAATAACCTTGTGACCCCCTGAGGGGTCCTGACCCCCAGTTTGAGAACTCCTGCTCTTAGCTGATGTGAGAGAGCTCTCTCATGGGAGAGACGGCAGCTATGTTGGCAGAGAACTCCGTCTAGAGTGGAATAATTTATGGATTATTTACACCTCGAGCAATGTAAATTATACTGAAGTAAGTTGTCGTTTAGACAAGGTCTGAGTACCTTTTCCAGACATGAAGAAGAGCTCCATATAGCTTGTTAGTTTCTTTCTTTCACCAACAGAAGTTGGTACAATAATTCAGTTAGGTGATATGAAATTGTGACAGTGGTAATTTTGCTAATCAGAATATAATGTACTGGTTCATTCGTGTGCTGCAATTCCAATGCTTAAGACTCAGTCCATGGTAATGATATGACATTCATGAAACACAGCTTACTGGTAATGTCACTTTACATTATGGTTCAGATCCTGCAGTTGATAGTGTGTGACTGGTCTACTGCACCTGTGCAGAGCATCCATGCTGCTTCAGGTGCAGGATCGGGATGTAAATTATTTCACATCTGTATTTGGCACTGGTGTAACTGCTGCTGGAATAGTGTGTCTAGTTCTTGCAGTCACACTTCAATAAGGATATTGATAAATTGAAGGAGATTCAGAGAAGAGCCACAAGAAAGAATAAAGGATTGGAAAACATGCCTTGTGATAAACTAAATAAATTGAGCTCCTTGAGTTTAACATTGAGAAGGTTTGGAGAAGGCTTGATTAAACTTAGTACTTACATGAGGAACAAATGTTTGATAATAGGCTCTTCAGTCTAGCAGGGAAAAGTATAACGTGATCCAATAGCTAGAAGTTGAGGCTAGACAAATTCAGGCTGGAAATAAGGCATACATTTTTAACAATGTAGGAAATTAACCATTGGAACAGTTTGCCAAGGGTTGTAGTAGTCCCTTCTGGCCTTGGAATCTATAGTGTCTTTTGTCCTTTTCACTAGCTGGTGTTGGTTTTTGTGCACACACTTTTATTTTATTTCCCACTGATATACAGATTACTGTTGAAGCCTTATCAATTAGTGTTAACAATATGATGTCATGTCTTAAGGCCACACAATATATATAATTACATCCAAAATAATCCCCTATGTCAAAAAAAACTGTTAAGGTTGCATAATCAAGCACTCCACAGTTAGGAAATGCTTGAATTAAGGTTGCCTGTGGAACCTTGGTTGAACCCTTTCTGTGTATATATTGTGATACAATTATGTTCATCCCCCAGACACCATCCATCCTGAGGCAGGGGTTGTGTGGTAAGAATAGTATGTGATCATGTAATTAGAGATGGTATCATAATAAAGTAATACAATTAGACAAATGTTATTTTTACTTTAATAAATATATATTACAATTGTATATGAAAATTTGTGTAGTATAATAATTAGATAGCATAACTATCTAATTTGTCTGCACACATGCAGTTTGATGCTAATTTTGAGTTTTAGACTATGCAAAAACATGGGTGCATAAATATTCATACACAAACTTCAGAATGTAACTTTTGGTCACACAGATCTGAAGAACATTTGAAAATGTGTACCTTAGAATTTAAGAGATGTATCCAACCCAATAATAATTAAACAAAAATAAAGCCTACATGCCATATTTTAGTCTTGATATTTGTACTGTTTAAAATAAAATTGTCAGGAGTAGTTTCTGAATGTCATTCAGCTTTAGAGATAATTTCCCCAAATTTTTACAGTGTTTTACTCTGGAGATGTTTGAGTAAATGAATACATTACTTGAATAGTTGGGGAGTTTTTAGTTACAAAACTAAATCATCATCTGTTCACTTTCAACATATAACTTTGCTGGAATTTGCAGGTGCAGATAATAAAATAACTTTTCCTAACATGCTCTCACATGTTTACATAGCTCTCTGAGAGACTATGACAGTAATCCTTAGTCTATATAATATATTGGTAGTATTCTTAACCCCTCCCCTCCACCTCCATGTAGCTGCAGAAGCAATGAGCTTTTATGACATTTTCTTTCAAAGAGTGGATAAGGAATGTCCCTTTTCTGAATAACTATTCCTTTACTTTTTATGTATTTTTATTTGTACTTAATTATTCAAAGACTATATCCTGAGAAACTCTTATGTGAAATCTTTCTGACTAACAATAACAAACAAAAAGTATAATATACTGTTTATTTCATATAGAGGTGTAGTGACAATGTTTCTGAATGATCCTATGCTTACTATATGTTTTGTTAGGATTTGCACCATATAGAACACAATTTTTAAAATAAAAGGCTGCTCTGCGCATGACACACAGTAAGTGAATATGCCACAGCTGTTGTGATCCTGCATATGCATACGTTTGTGCTCTCTCTCCCTCTGCACAAATACACAATGAGGACATTATATTGTATTGTGACACTAGCTCCCTATTCATCCCAAATCCAATTTTTACTCTTAGTTATCACTTTCAGGGTCTACCCTAATCTAGCTCTTTTCTGCCTCTCTTGTTTCTACCTCCCCTACTCTATCCTTGTTTCAAACAACTCCTTTGTGGTGGTCTCGCACATCAAACCGTGGAATTTTCCTTATTTTTTCTTATTCTTTTAACTTATAGGATCGTATATTCAAATAAGTTAAGATCAGCTGATTAGTTGAGTTACTTTTGATGCCATAGCCCTTTTTTCATTCTACACAGCACAGAACACTCTCATGCATAAGGGCAGGCATTTACATTTAAAAAACCTGCATGTATTCGAAGTCTGAGTAATGACACTTATACATCAGCAGATTATTATGTTAATTGCAAGGAGGCTCCACTTTTTGAGATTCAAATTGTGTGCTCAGTATATTACAGAACAACAAGGGCTCTGATTTCAACTCCCTTATAATACTGCACATATATAGAATAAAATATTCTTAATATATGGTGGTAATTGTATCGCCATATAAGCAAAAAAAGCTGCATTATGGAGACTTCCCTCTTCTTCTTGCCCACTAATACTTTCTTTTGTGCAGCACTTAATTTTGCAAGGTTGGTAGGGACTTGTCTTCACTCCCAAAATGGCTGAGAATGCTATGTGGTCTGTCACTGGAAAAATTAGGCAGGCCCCCTTGCTACCACTCAGGAGAGTACTATGTCTCCTGCACTAGTTAAGAGAGGAAGAGGCTTCCTGCACAGTCTGCAGGCCCAAGTGCAGTTGTGTATTGCAAAGCAAAATTGTGCCCTAATCTTGGTTGCCTCCTACAATTATTCCTTGCATGGAAACTTTCATTGAGGTTGATAGATGTGTATGTGTGAGAGAATCAACTGAAAGTTCAGGTTTAATTAGTTTAGTCTAAAGAAGTGTTCTCTACTTCGTTGCTGTTAGCTTTTGACTAATTGATTTGTTGTGATTAAATTGTATTATTTTAGGCAGAATATTGTTTGGATTGACAAAATAGATTATGAAATGCTGAGAAATATCAGTGTCAGAGTGATTAATTGGGTTAAATCAGCTTTGTGTTTGATTATATCATGAAAAATGTTCCTTAAGATAACTAACATAACTTAAAAAGCTAGGGCTTAAGTGTGGAACACAGATAATATTTGACTTAGTAACAGTGGGACAAAGTTATTTAAAATAAGTAGCAGTCAAGTCTTTTAAAATATCAGTCTGTATACAAATAGTTCATATAACTGTCTCATGAGAGTAAAAAAATATTATCAGACAAAGATTCATTTGTGCTATATACACCACTACCCCGATGTAATGCAACCCAATATAACAGGAATTCAGATATAATGCAGTAAAGCAGTGCTCCAGGGGAGGGGGGGCTGCACGCTCTGGTGGATCAAAGCAAGTTCAATATAACACGGTTTTGCTTATAACGCAGTAAGATTTTTTGGCTCCCGAGGGCAGCATTATATCAGGGTAGAGGTGTATCTGATTTCATTTAAATAATTATTTCAAAAAACTCTACCACCACCACTACCAAAAAAACCCCAACCAAATCTGTGAGTGCCTAATAAGGGAAAGGTAGAATGCAGATATTAAAAGCTGTTGTGTAGTAGCACTTGCAATTCCCTTTGAAATGTCAGTGTTTGTGATTATATGGGTTTTAAAGAGTATTTCTAAACTAATTAGTTATATTTTATAACATTAGTATGAGGCTAATTTTATTATGTTGTTAGGTTGTACTATTAATATACATTGTTTGAAAGTCAGTATATTATTAAAATGTTTAACTTAGGTTAAAATTAAGGATATGTTTTAATCAATCAAGGTTTTTATTTCACATCTATCATTCTTTCCTATTTGGCCCAAGGGGATTAATTTATTATCAGTATTATATCTTGTCTTCATTAAACTACATTCTGAACGCATATCCTGTAGTTAGAAGCACTAACACATAATACTGATGTATTTATTTTTTCCATATATAAAAGGTTTGTTGAAATTTTTTAACATACAAGTCTTTCAAATGCAGTGTTTGAGCAGATTGATGATATAACTAAAGGTAATGGCTTTTATGCAACAGTAAATTTTAGTAATGAGCATTTAACATCTTTTCCAGGAACAAGATGCAGCCAAAAATGAGAGCACCACAAATCTCCTGAATGCCACAGCTGGAGAAACTATGTGTGATTTTTAGAGGATTAATCTTATCCTTTCAGAGAGCATGGAACAAATTTGTTGTTTGGGTTTCTTTCTTCAGAGGATTGACCTTGACTCTGTCAGTCTTCTAGCAATCCCAGGGATGGACTGGCTGTAGGGTGACCAGACAGCAAGTGTGAAAAATCAGGATGGGGGTGGAGCCTATGTAAGAAAAAGGCCCAAAAATCGGGACTGTGCCTATAAAATCAGGACATCTGGTCACCCTAGCTGGCTGAGTCATAGGCCAGGATACTACTCTTCAAGCTCAAGCAAGAGTAGAAAAGAGTGGACCTCTCTAGTGCAGCTACACTCCTCCTTGCGATACAGGAAGACAAACGATTGCCAAACAGGCATCTTTGGCCAGGCCATCTCTGGAAAATCAAGGCAATGGGGAAGGATTTTGGGGGTCCCTGAGAGAAATGATAGGGGTGATTTCTTCTCCAACTTGACTAGATGTTTAATCACCTAGATAAGAACCTTAATTAAAGGGGCCATAACTGAATTTTACCTTAGTACTCTTTTCTTGTGGGGGGGTCTGTTCTTTTTACCATTGATTAGCCTCTACATGCTCTAGCATTTACTGAAAAACAGATCAACTGCTAGCACAAATGGTATCCCTTGGCTGACTGTCAGATGAGGGAGCAAGAAAAGGAACAAGCATGGTTTAAGGACTTAATTTGTTTTGCCATATAACAAGCCACTAAGTTCTGGATATATATACCGTAAGTGGAAGGATATAGAGAAGTTAGGTCTATATTCTTCCACTTACAGTACATATATCCAGAACTTTTCTTTCCAGCATGGCTCTGAATGGTGAGTTCAGATGAATGAAGAGTTCTTTGCTGAAGAAAACTAGAAAAGAACAGCACAGTTGGGTTTGTTTGGTTCCTTTCCCCCCCCCCCAGATGAATAAGGGTATTGACTTTTGTTATAGTAACCTCTATGTAGGTTCTGGTAACATCTGTCTGGGTTCTTGTATTGTTGCTCCTCATCATAGTGTCTGAGTGCCTGATCTTTCTTCAGAATAAATCAGGCTGTCGTGGAGGAAAGACTTACGTTTGGAGTCTTGTGTGTCTCAGAAATTCACAGATATTTGTAGATGGATTAGATTCTGAAGAAGAACCTACGGTGATTCCCTGCTTGTATGACATTTGGATAAAATTTCCTGCATTTATGGGTTTAACATGAGGCATGAGTGCTTTGTGATTCATATGCAAAACAGTAATAAATACTACATGTGACAAAACAGTTTGAAAAATCACAGTTGTTCCAGTTTTGCATCTGTTTTCAGACATGCAGACACAAGTAAAACAGACCCTAGAAATACAACATCAATACCTATATATTCATGTGGTATGAGAACAAATGTTCACAGTGGGCCTTTTACAGAGTCTAAGTCCAAGTTTAATTTATGTAATAGAAGAATACAAACATACTTGTGTTTATTTCTCATCTCAGACATCCAAGAGAATTATGAATGAGTTTCCGTCGTCTCCACTTAGTTGGCATCCTAAGGTTCTAGTGGAAAAAAACATGCTGGTAAAAATCTCTAACTGCTTAGTCAGGTCATGCTATTGACACTGGAGCTGACAAGAGAGTGGTTTGATGGGTCATTAAAAGGATCTTTGCCTGAGGATGAACATTTGGATTCAAAGCAGATGTGGTTGCTTGAGCAATAGTGATTGTGGAAATGACAGTTTCTGCTAGATGGCTCCTGCCTGCCAGCAGATGGAGACAGAAAAGTCTAGGATTTTTTGTGATGTCATCTCGATCTACTTATTGGCCGAACTAATACCTGCTAGTTATTGTGTCTCTCCAGCAGATAGACGCCTCTCTGAGTCTTATATTAGAGAGGAACCTGTCGATGACACAAAAATTGGAAGAGTGGTAGATAATAAAGAGGACAGATCACTGATTCAGAGAGATCTGGATTGCTTGGTAAACTGAGTGCAAGCAAACAATATGCATCTTAATATGGCTAAATGTAAATGCATACTTTTAGGAACAAAGAATGTGGGCCATACTTGCAGGATGGGGGTCTCTATGCTGGAAAGCACTGACTCTGAAAAAGATCTGGGGGTTGTGGTTGGTAATCAGTAAACATGAGTTCCCAGTGTGATGCTATGGCAAAAAGAGCTAATGAGATCCTGGGATGAATAAACAGGGGAATCTTGAGTAGGAGTAGAGAGGTTATTTTACTTCTATATTTGACCGGTGTGACCATTGCTGGAATACTGTGTCCAATTCTGGTGCCAACAATTCAAGAAGGATGTTGGTAAATTGGAAATGGTTTTGAGAAGAGCCATGAGAATGATTAAAGGATTAGAAACACACCTAGTGATGGACTCCAGAGCTCAGTCTATTTAACGTAACAAAGAGAAGGTTAAGAGGTGACTCGATTAGTCTATAAGTATCCCCATGGGGGAAAATATTTAATAATAGGCCCTTTGATCTTGCAGAGAAAGATGTAACACAATCCAATGGCTGAAAGTTGAAGAAAGACCATTCAGACTGGAAATAGGGCATAACATTTTAAGAGTGAGAATAATTAGCCATTGGAACAATTTTACCAAGAATCATAGTGGAGTGTCCATCACTGACAATCTTTAAATCAAAATTGGATGTTTTTCTAAAAATATGCTCTAGGAATTATTTTGGGGAAGTATTCTGGCCTTTGACATGTTACACAGAGGGTCAGACTAGATTGGGGATTGGCAATCTCTGGCACGTGGCTCGCCAGGATAAGCACCCGGGTGGGCCGGGCCAGTTTGTTTACTTGCTGCGTTGGCAGGTTTGGCAGACCACAGTTCCCACTGGCCATGGTTCGCTGTCCCAGGCCAATGCGGGAGGCAGGAAGCCGCGGCTAGCACATTCCTCGGCCTGCGGTGCTTCGCTGCCCCCATTGGCCTGGGACAGCGAACTGTGTGCCCGCGTGCCAGAGGTCGCCAACCCCTGGACTAGATGATGACAGTGGTCCCTTTTGGCCTATGAATAGCTCTGTCCCTGGGAAAAAAGCAGTGAAGAATGACTAAGAGACCCCAGTCCTATCAACACATTAATGCACGTGCTTAACTTCATGGTTGTGAATAGTCTCATCAGTGTTTGCAGAATCTACACCTATTTCAACATTCTGCAACTTTTAGAGAGGGGATACTTCTGTCTGTGACCATAGAGTAACCTCTGCTGGAGTCAGTCAAAAGATTATAAACAACCCTTCTGCTTGAGCAGACCCTACATTTTTTAAACCAGTGTACAAGGATTTGAATGTACTTGTATTTCAGTGACTTCAATGGTTATTTTTCAGCTAATATCCTATGTCTGGCTTTGTTTTAGCATTCTGGATTATAGGTGAGGATGCTGGCACCGCCTATTATTGTTGTTGCGTGACACTTCCTGTTATAAGATCTTATTTTCCATGCTGGATGTATGCGACAGTCTGTTTTTTTTCATTTTGCTTGTTTTTGTATTTTTTTTAATTTCAGCCAAAATGGTTCAGCCATTGCCAAAAATTAGGCGAGGGGAAAATATATTGTTTTGCCATGTTTAAAAAAAAATAAAAATTCTGGGGACCTGTTTTTAAAATGTAATAGTACCTGCATGCTTTGAAGCAGAGACTTCTAATTTAGCACGTGGGTAATCTTTGTGTCAGGTGTGCTTCTTACCATCCAAAATCTGCCTAAATATAGCCAAGTTCTGAGTTTGGCCTTTGAAAAATCACAGTTCACGCACGCTCAGTAGAAATTTGCTAGAGCTTAACAGCTAAAATCGCCAAAGATTCCATCATCATGGAGCATCCTCAAAGCTCCTCATGCTGACCAGACTGCCCATGGGCCATGCCTACACAGCTACTGAGCAGGTTGTAGCCCATGGCTACAGGGCCAAAGCTGGATTTTCCCTGTAATGACTGCTCCCAGCTGCTATGGATTGAGGTTGGGGCCTGGCACCAGAACTGAGAGGAAGGCGCCTGTGTCTTCTGTTTTTTTAATGATCCAACTGCTCTCACTGGCACTCAGGCAGTGTAGGGGAGGAAACCGATTCATATGCATGAGAGGACAAAAGCCTGACCAGGGTGGAGGAAATAGAATAGATTGGGAGAATGAGTATGGTGAGACTGGCACCAGCGGGCTCAGGAAAAGAAACTGGGATTGGCTGGGCAAGGAGGCTGGGACTGGGCACTGGGAATGTGTATGAGGAGTCTAGAATAGGGATCTGATGGGGTAGGATGGGACTGGTTGGGCGAGGAGAGCAGGACTGGGAATTGGGGGCAAAGGCTGGGCAAGGAGACTGGGATCCAGTGAAGGAAATGTGGGGGAACTGGGTGCCAGTTGCCTGTGGATGAGGGGAAACTGAGATCAGTTGAGGAGCTAGGGGGAGATTGGGACTGTCTGGACAAAGACTCGGACTAGTGCATGGTGGCAAGGGGAGATGGATCTGACGAGGGCCTGGGTGTCAGGGGAGAACTAGAACTGGTGGAACAAAGAAGCAGGGGGAGAGTCGGATGAGGAGCCTGGGAAGACGGAACACGAACTAGTCTACTTGCCCAGGCAGGACTAGGTGTGGGGAATGGGAAAGACTAGGTGTGTGGGGAGATTAGGACTCCGAGTGAGCCTGGGGCGGGAGACTAGGACTGGGATGAGAAGCATAGGAAGTGGAGACTGGGACTGGTTAGGTGAGGAGAATGGGACTGGGATAAGGAGCCAGGAGTGGGGAAGAGAGAGGACTAGCACTGGGGCAGGTTAGAGGAGATGGGGCAGAAGGGATCAAACTTGGGATGAACGGAGTGAGCAGAAGGGTCTATGCTCACTGGAGCACACTCCCCTCCAGAGGCAGGGATGGAATCCAAGATTCCTGAGTTTCACCATTCCTCTGCTGTCAGCAACTATCTGTGAAACCCAATGGCAGAGGTCTGTGCAGTTGTGTAAAGGTTTCAACTCTGCTGATGAACCATGTGGGTGTAATGTGATCCCACGTGATAGAATTTGTGTGTATTCAGTTTACTTCTTTAAAGCCTGGTGGGGGAGGGGAAATTAAAAGAATATTATTAAAGTTGCAAAGTCAAGCACTTAAAAGTTAGGGAATGCCAGAATTCAGGTTGTCTGTGCAACCTTTATTCAGCCCCTTTGTGTATATGCATTAATATACAGTCTTTTAATTACGTGATCAGATACTACTTTTTCAGTTCACATGATGGAGCTGCTCTGGGGACAAATCAGGGTTGTGTAATGCAGGAGGCTGTTTGTAGGATCCCTGATTCACTTGCTGCAGAAGTTGGAAGGTATGTCGTGAATGAGGCAGTGGATTCCAGGAACAGAAAGAACGGTTTTGTGGTTAAAGCAGTTGAATACTACCCTGGAGAACTGGATTCTATCCTTGTCTCTGCCACAGACTTCTTATGTGATGCCAGGCAAGTTGCTTAAATCAAACTATTCATAGGTGGTTGTTAACTATATGTTCCTCATTTTTAGGCAGCCAATTGAGACCCTAGGGTCTGAACTGTTGAAATGCTGAATGATCACAGCTGCAGCTGAAGTCAATGAGAGCTTGAATGTACAAAGTACTATATTATGCTACGTACTCTGAAAAATCAGATCCTAGGTGTCTCAAAATTGGCATAAAAAATTAGAGGCAACTTTAATCTTAACCTCTCTACCTCAGCTCCCATGTGTAACATGGGGATACCACCCCCGTCAGCTTACTGGGATGTTGGGAAGTACTCCGATACTATAGTGATAACAGCCATAGAAAAAGCCCATGAGAAAATTAGTAATTCTGTCTTCAGAGCAGGGTTTGAATAGTGTGAAATAAAGTCCTGGGGCCACATGTTGAACAATGAGGAGAAAACAAAATATTGAGTAGCTGTTCCATTCAGTGCACCAGATGGACAGTACTTACTTAATTTTTTCTGGGGGAAAAAATAGAATGGATCACATGATTAGAAACTGACAGGCAATCTTAATTCTGGTATTTCCTAGCTTTTGTGGAATGACTTTACAACCTTTTTTGACCCACATAATTCATTTGATCATGGATCTAAGCTTTTTCATATCTACAGTAGTGCACAATCTTCATTCATTTCCAGGCATTCCTAGTACAGATCTGAAGGTCTGTAGATACTGTAACACTGGCAAACCAGCTGCCAGCTCTTGCCAAGGCTTTAGGTCTCAGATGAGGAGTGACAAATTCACTGCTGGAAACCAGTCTGTTTAACCTGTGTGTTATATGGTTCAGACGGGTATTGAACTTCTAACAATGAGTTTTTAGACTTTATGAAAAGCTTGTAAACGCCCGCATGCATTATTTCATTTGTATCTTTATCACATGCTATAAAGTAATTACGTTTTTACTTTATAACTGTAAAAAATGTTTGCTCTGGAACTATCATGAGGGATTGTCTCCTGCTCATCAAGAAGGGCTATCAAAACTAAATGGGCATTGAGGAACATCACAGTCAAAAACCTTTAATTGGTCCTTCACACCCCTTAAGAGGATACATGCAAAAGGGCTTGTCCCAGCCGCGTGAATTCTGGAAGGAAGAAATAAAAAGTAACTGACACGACTTTTTTTTTTCATCTCGTTTGCTGTTTGAACTCTGATAGGGCTGGAGCTATGAAACAAGCAGAGACCCACAGGGTCAACCTGGGTTACCCCTAAGAGACATTCAGTACTAACAGATTACTACAATTCTGTCAGCTTTTTGAATCATAGACTATAACTCATTTGTGTATATATTTTTGCCTGCTTTAACCTGTAAATAACTCTAATTTCCCCTCCTAGTTAACAAAATCCTTAGTTAATTTACTACTGGATTGTCTACAAGTGTTCTTTGGTTTGAGATCTAAGGTATTGAATGAAGTGACTGGTCTTTTTGGACTGGAAGCAACCTGAATCTTTTGCGATCTTTGGAGTATAGCAGCCAACTATCATGAAGACCAATTTACCTGGGCAGCAAGGTAGACTAGAATGCCCAAAGGGACTGTCTGTGACTCCATGGTAAGACTGTGATAGTGCTTTAGGAGTACACACTTGTTACCAGGTTGGTGAAATATAATTATAAAATGTACAGCCAGTTCTGTGTGTCTGTGCCCTGCTTTTGACGTCTGCCCTGAGGCGGGCACTCATGGTCGTGAACCACTCCAGACAGCATGACAGATGCACTTGGATCAATAGGGTTTGGGTTAGAGCAGGGGTCAGCAACCTTTCAGAAGTGGTGTGCCGAGTCTTCATTTATTCACTCTAATTTAAGGGTTCACGTGCCAGTCACACATTTTAACGTTTTTAGAAGGTTGCTTTCTATAAGTCTATAATATATAACTAAACTATTGTTGTATGTAAAGTAAATAAGGTTTTTAAAATGTTTAAGAAGCTTCATTTAAAATTAATTTAAAATGCAGAGCCCCCCGGCCCAGTGGGCCAGTGTGAGTGCCACTGAAAATCAGCTTACATGCCGCCTTTGGCACGTGTGCCATAGGTTGCCTACCCCTGGATTAGAGGATACAATGGCCACTCTGATTTGTAAAAGCCATGCTATAGGGACCCAGTTTTCCTGCCACTGCATATGAGCAACTCCCACTGAAGCAAGGAGCCATTGTATGTAAGCATGCAGTAGCTGGATAATAGGGTTCCTCATCCTTAAATCTTAGAGTATTGGGGAGTTACCTACAGCTGTTTGGGAATTTTTCAACAAAATGTTTTTAGGACCAAAAATGCTGATTCATTGAAACCAAAACATTTAAAGGGAAAAGGTTGGTTTCAACAAGCTCATTAGCTTGACTAATTACAACCTTGATGTTGTTTAACACAGGTTGAATATATGTGTGTGTGTGTAATTATATCTATGAAATGGCTTGGACTAATAAAAATAGCTTTTCACTTAATAGTAAGAGTAGATGGGGCCCAAATGGTTTGAAAATATCTGAAACTCATAACTCTGTGGGTTCTGCTGTGTCTTCTAGTGACATTTCCAGAAAATTGTACTTCAGGAAAGCATGCCCTACCACAGTAATGCAGAGCATGCATCACTATATTACTCACTTCACCTATCACTTTGTTGGTTTTTAATACCTAGCTGATATAAAGAGCTGAATTCTTCAGGCATGATAGATCTTTTCCATTAGTTTTTCTTTAAAGAAACAAAAAATTGAATACCTCCCAGAAAATTGCTTCATGCATAGTATTCACTCTATTCTGCTCACTTATGCCTATATGAGTAGAAACTAATTTGTTAGCCTGAGTTCCAGGCTAACATGAATTTCCTGTTTATTTTAGTATTTACTACCATTTTAATTTGTAAAATACAGATCTTCTCTCAGGTGACCTTTCTGGAGAAAATTATGAATAACATTTTACTAGGTTAGAGCAAATATCTTTCAGGAAATTATCCATCCTAAGTTTCTTGCAAGCTTTAATAAAACATTACATTTTACAATGTCTCTCTTATAGGAGTGCACACTAGTCAAAAATATGTCAGAAAAGTTTAGACTCAGCTCTACTGATCATCATTTGCAAAAGATACATTTGCACATCCAGTCTACTTTCTTGACAAAAACGAGTTAAGGGTACTCAGTTTCCTTGAGATTGTTTTAGTTTAGCATAGACAAAAAGGGCTGCGTTGTTCTAATTTATATTGAGATAAGATGGCATGCTGGTTGTTGCAGCATGCCGTGATGCAGGAGCCTGGGGTCCAGAGACACCTTGGGACTCTATTTCAGGGTTTTATACTGTTGCCTATCACTGCTACTTCTGAGGACCTTCCATGTAAAATTGTTAGCAACAGCGAAGTCCCTCAAGGTATGCCTACACCGCGATAAGACTCATGGCACAGCTGCAGCTGGCCTGGGTTAACTGCTTTGGGGCTATAAAATTGCAGTGTAGATGTCCAGGCTTGGGCTGGAGCATGGTCTCTGGGATCCTGTGAGGATGGAGGATCTCAGAGCCTGGGTTTCAGCCCAAATGTCTACTGTTTTTTTTTTTTTTTAGCCCCACAGCTTTTTTAGCTCCGTGAACTCCGAGCCTTAGTGCCGTGGATTTTTTTTTATCACAGTGTAGAACACACCCTGAGTGGATTTTGTGGAGTTTCTGGTGATCTTCTTTTTTCAGGGTTAAAAACTCAGCTTGAAGTATTCTTTGTTCTTTGGTAGGTTTGTTGGTTTGATTTGTTTTGGCTCTTTCTCCTTGAGCCATTGGAGGCTAGGAATTTCCTAGTGCTGATATTTTCTGTATCCAAAGCTGGCATTGATTTTTTTTTTTTTTTTTTTACTGCACTGCCAAGCAGGTGATTATAAGCAGCATTGCAAGCTTGCTTGCCTCCCATGGCCCTTGTGCAGGAAGAATGGAAGGAAAAGGGAATGTGCAAAAACTGCTTTCTCTGTGCATTCTGGGGATGTGGCAAATCACCTCAGCGTGAGTCAGCAGACTGTACCACCATGGGGGGAGGGATAGCTCAGGGGTTTGAACATTGGCCTACTAAACCCAGGGTTGCGAGTTCAATCCCTGAGGGGGCCATTAAGGGAACTGGGGTAAAAAATCTGGGGATTGGTCCTGCTTGGAGCAGGGGGTTGGACTAGATGACCTCCTGAGGTCCCTTCCAACCCTAATAGTCTATGATTCTATCCTTATGGGCTGCAGAGTTGGAATGTGGGACTGCAGCATATCTAGGCATACCTGAGCTAACTATGATAGAGCCAGTCCACTAAAAATAGCAGTGTAGCCGCTCAAGTAGGTACCCAGTTCCTGGGTGGGAATTGTACTTGGGCGGCTAACTGGAGCTGCATCTTCTGATTTGCAGTATAGAGGCACAAATCCTTTCATCTCTACACTGTTCTGTACTCAGGGCAGTGAATGTTTTAAATCCCACAGCCTAGCCCATAATGAATACTTTTGCTTCATAGAGCTGGTGTAGTAGTAATTGGAGAGTTGAGAGAGGTGAACAAGCTTAGTTAGTGGTGTGCATGAAAGGGCTGGAAAGAATAGGTGAGCTAAAATGCTAAGATCCTCATTCTGTCCAAACTCCTAAATTGAAATCTTGGTAATGAGCTCACCCTTCTTGTGAGACAGGCAGGGTGAAGGAAAGTCCCATCTTTCCAAGGCTATAGTATGGCCTCTATAATTTTTAGGTTCTCTTCCCCTCAGCTACCTATGAAGATTTTTCATTTGCTCTGGGTTTTCTTTAAAAGCTATTCTCTCTCATTGTGTTAAACAGTAAAGTATCCAGCTCAGTGGAGTCCTGTGGAGGCTTTCTCCGTCCAAAGCACCTCTTTCCAGGTCTCTCTCTCCCTTTTTTAATCATAATCATTACTGTTTACACTTTGTAATTACATTGTAGCATCCAGCCTTCTTGCCTGAGAAGATGGAGCCCCCAAGCCTTAATGGCATTCCAAGTAAACCACTAGAGGGAACTTTTGAGTGAGATCCACTCCTCTTTTTGAAACTACAGATATGAGAACAACTTGTCTTCAAAACCTCTTGTGGGTCTTGAGTCTGGGTCTATCATATGGTAGCACAAAGCTCATTCGAGATGTAAATAGATATCCCATAGATGTAAATAGAAATTTTGCACTTTTGGGGATACTGGAATTAATATCTGGCAAGAAGATCTGGGATCTCTTGAGGCCAATCTGAAATTGACCTTTGAGTTTCATTATCTACATATTAAATCAATTGTTTTGAAATATCTTGTGGCAAAATTAGCAAAATTTAGCATATAAGGAGGGAGAGGAATTCCCACCCCCCAAAAAAATCTGGTTATGAAACTGGCAAACAAGCAACCCAACCTTCCACATTTTGATAGTTACTGGGAGTGTGCAAAACTTGTTTGTTAGTCTCTTTTCCTTATAGGACATCGTTTCTATCATTAATTATCCAAAGTGACATTTACAAATTAAAAATTGTTTTTGGATTTTTTATGGTATTGGATTTATTTGGGCACTGTTCTGTTCTACTTATTCTTATGAACTCTGTTTCATATTATCTTACATGAGCATGGTGGTTGAAATTCTTGGTATTTCCTGCCTAGCTTATGCCTCAGACTTTAAAATATTTGAATCAAATTGGGAATCTTGTAAATAAGTACATGCTCAGTAGAGTGTTTCATTTTAGTAACATCCCAGACATGCATTTTTTTCCTGTTAGTATTCCAGGTCTAGAACACATGTCTAGTAAGGTACAGACACGTACGCCTTTGGATTTCTGGAACTTCTCAAGAAAAGCATACTGCATTTCTAAACATCTTAAAGTGAACAAATGCAGAAAGACAAAAACAAAATGTTTTTGAACCTAACTGAAATAATAACATTTAAAAAAATTGAACACATGACTTGTTTTGATGATTTAATTTTGACATGTATGCAGTTTAGAGTGGTTTCAACCTTTTGAGTTGGGTAGTAATGGTCATAATTTATATTAATCAAGAAAATCTGTCATACTTAAAATGGTTCCTTGTTTGTACTTTGGAATAGTAGAATGGCAAAGTGAAGCCAGTGTATTTAATAAATACTACTTTGTTCAAATTATCTTGCCTCAAACTAACTTCAAAGTTATAGTTATGAATGCAATGCATGTAAGTGATGATATAAAATGAAATCAACTGAAACATTATTTCATTGATGGAATACCATTAATAATTTGTAGCAAATTTGTAAAGGCAGATCTCTTGTGTTGATATTAAAATATTAAATTTTATGTACTGAGTTATTGACTAAAAGTGTGTGCTTAATGTGTATAATGAAAGTCAAAAGTGTATTGTAAACTCTGGCTGAATTCAGAGTAGCAGCCGTGTTAGTCTCTATACTTGTGGCATCTTAAAGACTAACCAATTTATTTGAGCATAAGCTTTCGTGGGCTACAGCCCCACTTCATTGGATGCATGTAGTGGAAAATACAGTAGGAAGAATATATGTGTGTGTGTGTGTGTGTGTGTGTGTGTATACAGAGAACATGAAACAATGGGTGTTACCATACACACTATAAGGAGAGTGATCAGTTAAGGTGAGCTATTATCAGCAGGAGAGAAAAAGAACTGTTTGTAGTGGTAATGGAAATGGCCCATTTCCAGCAATTGACAAGGAGATGTAAGGAACGTGTGGGGTTGGGGGGGATAAGCATGGGGAATTAGTTTTACTTTGTGTGGGCCATTACACAAATGGCTCAAATAAATTTGTTAGTCTCTAAGGTGCCACAAGTACTCCTGCTCTTTCTGGCTGAATTGTCTCCTGACTGCACTGTATCGAAAATGCATTTCTGAAGGCTTCCAAGATGTGTCCAGCCTCTTACTGCTATGGAGAATAGTTTATATATCTTTATATTTCTCCATTAGTAATACAAATTTCTGAAATATTGATTTAACTCTATTTTCCCCAAATTTAGAGTGTGTAATTTTTATGATAGAGACTCTAGATCAAGAAAATCCCAGTTTATTTAATCATTTTTTAAGAAAAGGTTTATACTAACAGAGAAAGAAACTAGGGTACGTATTAATTTAGATTCAATACAGAACTGTCAACTTAAAATTAATAAGTGGCAATGACAATTGACAATGAGAATGGAGGTGCATCAATAACTGCTTTCTGGAAGACTATTCTTTTATAGCCTAACAACAAGACTCTCCAGCATTGATATGACTCTAGTGTCAATTGTATACAAATGAGAACTGTGTCTGATGTATTTGTTGGAAGAAAGTGAGTTAATTATAAGATTGCAATGGTAGAGAAAACGAGTGGGAAGGAATTCAGGCCAAAAAGAACGTTTTTGTGTGTGGCTGTGGGGTTGGAGACTTTGTTCAAGTGAACTATATAAATTTATGGTGGGTAAAGTAAAGTTGTTTGAAGCTTTCTGAAATTTCACCAAAAAACGTGTTTTTGCTAAAAATGTTTGTTTTTTGACTAGCTCTAATGTAGAGCAAAAACTGAGCAAAACGCTAGTGTGGAACTGATGAATGGAAAGGGAGAGGGATTGCCAGACTTACATTCACAGAAGCAGTCACCACTTTGTGGACTGTTGAGATGAATTTGGCTCAAAAGGGAAGCACACAATTGTAAAATAATAATAATAATAATGGGGAAAGTTTAATAAAGATTGAGATCTGAGAGAATGCAGAAAATGAGGTAGCAGAATACTAACTGACATAAAGAAAACATTTTTTGGCAACATGTTTATAATCGAAGGACTATCTGTAGTATACCTCATTTATCCTTCAGTCAATAGTTTCCAACATCACATCTGCTGAAGAGAGGATATATTAATTCTTGTAAGCGGATACTGACTCTTGTTGAGTTTAAAATATTGGAATGTATTGACTGGAGAGGTAAACATTTTGGTCAATATTTACGTTGCTAGCCAATACATTGATATTCACTGGACCAACTCAAAAATATATATTGTTTATTGCAACAATCTTTCTAATTAAAAGCAGCAAAGAATCCTGTGGCACCTTATAGACTAACAGAGGTTTTGGAGCATGAGCTTTCGTAGGTGAATACCTACTTCGTCAGATTCACCTACGAAAGCTCATGCTCCAAAACCTCTGTTAGTCTATAAGGTGCCACAGGATTCTTCGCTGCTTTTACAGATCCAGACTAACACGGTGTCATAAACAGATAGCTAAGGGTTAATGTCCCTTTCTCCTATAAAGGGTTAACAAATAGTGACCTGCAAACACCTGACCAGAGGACCAATCAGGAGACAAGATATCTTCAAATCTATTGGAGGGAAGCCTTTGTTTATGGGTTTTGGGTTTGGTTTTGTTCTCTCTGGGTCCTGGATGGGGCTAGAGGTGCAACCAGGTTTCTGCCAATCTCCCTGCTACAGTCTCTTATCTATTCAAAATTGTGAGTAAGAAAAAAGGCGGTTATAGTCTTTTAATTTGTTTTCTTATTTGCATATGTGTACTTGCTGGAAGTAGCTTAAATAGTGTTTCTGCTGGAGAAAGTTTCTTTCTATTGTTTATAAGTTGAAAGACCCTGTAGCTTTTTACCATCTAAAGTGCAGAGATAAACCTTTTACTTTTTTCTTTCTTTTTTATCAAAAGTTTTGCTTTTTAAGACCTGTTTGATTTTTTTCTCCTAGTTAAGGTTCAAGGGAATTGGTGGGGAGAAGGGAAGGATACATTTTCTCTTTGTGTTAGATTCACGCAGCTTGAATCTGTATGGCCTCTGGGTGAGGGGGAAGGTAACACTCCTCTCGGTGTGGTGATTCAAGAAGTTGAATCAGGCGATCTCCTAGTGTTCCCAAGGCGGGAAGGAGCTGGGAGGAAGAAGGGAGGGGGAAGGGAATGGTTTATTTCCCTTTGTTGTGAGACTCAAGGAATTTGGGTCTTGGGACCCCCAGGGAAGGTTTTTGGGGGAGACCAGAGTCTATCAGGCGCTCTACTCTAAGTCCTGATTGGTGGCAGTCTATCAGATCTAAGCTGGTAGTTAAGCTTAGAGGACTTTATGCTAGTACCCATATCCTGGACGCTAAGGTCCAGATTTGGGAATTATACTATGACACACGCCTACCCCTCTGATACTTTTTAATTAAAGATAAGCCCGAATCAAAAGTCTGCATCTGAACTCCCTGATTTTTAGGGGTAGGTGGATTTTGGAATTAGAACATGCGATTTTGTAATTGGCTGTGTATTTATAATGGGTTGAAACTCAAACTCTGATGCCAATCATTGCCAAACTTTGGAGGGTTGAGATTTGTATGCATATTTTCAAGGATTATCTCTAATTTCAAATTAGAATTCTAAATGCAAAAAAAGGCAGAAGGATTATTTCCCCCCCCCCCTTTAAAAACATATTTTAATGGAGAGATGAAATTACTTGTATTTGAATTTTTAAAAATAAAGTGGATGGGGAGAACTATTATCCCCCCTTTTTAGGAATGAGGAAGATGGTTGTGCCTTTTTTGCATATGGAGTCTAGATGGGTTAACATTGCTCCAGATCACAGTATTATTGACCTCTGAAGACTAAGGCTGTGTCTATACTACTGACCTTACAGCGGCACAGCTGTACTGCTACAGCTGCACCGCGGTAAGGTCTCTCGTGCACCTGCTCTATGCCAATGGGAGAGAACTCTCTTGCCGGCATAATTATACCTCCCCCAATGAGCAGCGGCAAGTATGTCAGCAGGAGAGCCTCTCCTGCCGACACAGTGCTGTCCACACCAGCACATTTGTAGGTGAAATTTATGCCGGTTGGGGGAGGGAGGTGTTGTTCAGGGGTGTGAAAAAACAAAAGTTTTACTGACAAAAGTTCTTGTGTGGACAAAGCCTTGAACGATAGAAATTTACTGATTCATTTTATGTATGTTTGCAGCCACTCAGGAGGCCAGATTTTTTCTTGTATGTGTTGTAACACCAGGCCTGCTTCTGCATGTCTGCCCTGGCCTCCATGCTTAGATGCAAAGCCAGCACGTACACCGAGCTGTTTCCTGTTATTGTCTTTGCCAGTAAAGGCTGAGGGTTGACCATTCCAGTAAGGCTGAGGCTGAAGTTTGACCGCTCTGTTGCAACTTTACAAATACTTTACAGATATTTTGCAAACAGCTTGCAACAAAATATCCCCCGCTCTTTGGGGAAACTCGGCGAAACCCTATCTATAGTTAATTTTACCTTATTTGGTAGATGAGAAGCCCCATATAGCTGTCAGCGATTTCTTCACTAGATCTTGGGGGGGAGGGGCGTCACTTTGGGTATATCTGTCCTGCCCACAGTTTGGCAGGCAGAGAGGAGAACGCACCTGAGTCACTTGCACCCTGAGTGCACCCGTAACCGAGCCTGATCACCTCGAAGCCTCTCTCAGCTCTCGTGTTCCAGTGGAGCTTACGCGTCTGCCAGCCGTAATGTTTTTGCATTGGTTTGTATTAGTAAGTATGCTTTGTAATTAATTGTTTTTGGAAGTTAACAAGATTTTCTTTTTGGGTTAACTGTATATTGTGTCTTTCTTTGTATGAGTATATTGTGTGTTTCCTTGTATAAATAGAGTTGTTAGTCAATATTGTTTCTGTATCACTAATAAACCATTAAGGTAAAACCATACGTCTCAGTGCCTGCACACTGTGCCACAACTGTTCCCCCTCTAAACATCCAAAAATGAACCTTTATCGTTTGGTCACCCCTGCAACCTGGTAGATAACAGGTGTGCATCTGTCTACTTGGGTCCTCGCATACTATTGGGTGACTAACAGTATGCACCTGTAAGTGTTACTTCAGGAACAAGAAGGCTGTCTTGTATACATGTAACCCTTCTAACAGGTGAAGTCAGCAACAACAAGAGTCGATTTTGATATGTAGGAGTTTCTCTTAGCATTACAAAACAGAACTGGCTCAAGCCCCCACCCAGAAACTTGGTAAAACTAATAGCACTCCTGGGAGCCTTTGGGAGGCAATATTTCCCCACTCACAGTGAGTCTGTGTATAACAAATTTTTTTTATCAAAGGCAGAGGGAATCAGCATTAATGTAGGAAAACACTGAAACCATAATTTGAAAATATGCAAACAATAAGTAAACACCCACTCCACATCTTTGGAAACAGTCCTTTGCCTCAGTTTCTCACCTTGTGATTTGGAAGCCCCGAAGGATGAATGTCCCTGTAATAACCCCCTCTCCTTTCCTTCAACTGCACCCCATTCACAGTTTGTTGTCTGAAGTCGGTGAAGTCCCAGAATTCAGGGATATGTTCATGTTGGTTCACCTCCCACCCCCCTGAAGGGGGAATCCAAGCAATGCCTCTGCTGCTGTCATTGCTCACCACTGCTATTGTTGCCACTGTTCACTGCTGCCACTGCTCCAGCTGCAATGCCATGTTCCGAGGTTCCGCTACTTAGCTCGGCTCCTAGTGATTTCACCAGCTAGTGGAGAACCTCACTGCTGCAGCACTCTGTGTTGTCTTTCACTGCAGCACTGTCCCCCCAACAAGGTCTAAGGTTCTCCCCCTAAACCAGCTTACCAGTGACTTCAGCTTTAGTGTTCACCAACCAGAAACAAGGAATCTAAATCGAGTCTGATCAGCTCTGTCTTTAAACACTGAAGGGGGATTGTCAAATTGTATCCAAAGATCTTTAAGCATCCAGAATGCCTGTGATAAATGAAGGGGGAAGGGGGTGATTCCCTTTTATGGACACCCAGCCAACCAGTAGCTATAAAATCCCTCTTAGTAGCTGTTCTCTAATTGCTCTACCTGTAAAGGGTTAAAAGTCTCACTGCGATGCATAGGTAAAATGGAGTGAATGGGCACCTGGCCAAAAGAGGTTAGAACTTTTTAAAATTGAAACAAGACTCCCCTTTTGTCTGTCAGTGGTTGTTCTCTGGGAGAGGCAGACAGGGAGCAGTTATGCTGTGAGAAGCTTGGGCCAGGTATGAAAAATCATCAGAATCATACCTAGCAACTACTCATCTAAAACGCCAGTTATGTAAATAGATCAGAAAATGTCGAGGAAGACACAATTAGATTTATCTCTATTATTTCTTTATGGCTTGTGGATTCCTCTATGCTAACCCCAGGTGCTTTTGTTTTGCTTGTAATCTTTAAGATGAACCTCAAGAGCTATTCTTGATGCTTAATCCTTGTAGTTGTGGGTTTTTTATTTTTAAATCTAGGGGGTGGAGTGCGGCGGGGAGTGAAAGGGCTTGAGGGTACCCCACAGGGTACCCAAGTGTACCTTCCTGGGTACTCAAAGGGGTTTTGCCCTTGGGTGGTGGAAGCATCTACCAATCCGAAGTCAGAGAAACCTTGGGAGTTTAATACAAGCCTGGAGTGGTCAGTATTAATATTTAGAGTCCTTGCAGGCTCCTACCTTCTGCACTCAAAGAGCCAGAGTGGGGAATGCCTATCCTCACCCATTCTCTAACTTTCAGTTCGATTCGGCATCACTGCTTAGAGAGTGAGGTTACAGGTAGGGTGACGTCCTGCCCCATTAAGGCATATTAACTACAGTTCTGCACTTCAGTCATAAAATAAGGATAACAGCATTTCATTCCTGCATCCATGACTAAAGTGAATTTTAACCCCAAACATTCAAAGTTGATCACTTTGGCAAAACAGGTTTTTCTGCTGATCATCTAGGCAAAGTACATGTGTCTGTGCAAATGCAGTCTGTTCCTGAGGTCTTCCCCCCCTAGTTCATCAACAGATGGCAAGGGAGAGCAAACTCATTGTGGACTAATGATAGAGACTATTAAGTTTGTTTATAAAACTCTGTATAAATGCTTAAATTCAACTGGGACATGTTTTTCTCTATTTTATGAGAGACACAACAAACCAGGCAAAATACAAACTGATCATATAAAATGTCTGACTTGTAGCTGTTTGTTATTTTGCAGCTGAGACTTCATTGGCTGCAGGGATTACCCCATTCATCATTGTATGACATTCTGACATGCATCACTATAAATCACTGTAAGATTCCATAGCTGTGCTTTTGGAGATTATCGTAGAACTAGAAGTCGGAGATGGAAAAGAATTGTAGGTCATCCGCCACCTTCCTCCCAATGCAAGATTGTTCTCTACAGTAGGTCTTTGTCCAGTCTAATTTTAAGGTCCTCTAGGTTGGAGCTTCCATAAGTAATATGTCTCGCTTTCAGGAAGCTTTTTCTGATGATCAGTCAATTTTCCCTTTCTTAATCTCACTCAGGTCCTCTTGGTTGTGCCCCCAAGTATTGCACTAAATTCCTTTCTCTCCTTGGTGTTTATGCTCTTCAGATATCTTAATAGGCGCTCTCTTTATCTTTACCTTAGTGGGTTGCTTAGCCAAACTATACAAATCTTGCCACAGAAGTCATCCACCCAGGCCAATTTTTTTTCTCTCTCCTCTGAACTATCTCCATTTCTTTCATTAGATTTCTGACAACGTAATGCCCACAATTGAATTCTGTATTCCTGATGCAGTTGCACAAGACCCACATACATTTGGATTATTAAACTCTATCTAAAGAAATGTCAGTGCAAACAGAAATGACCTGAATCTGAATAATATGATGAAAAAATGTATGTGGTTCTTACTATGTCATGTGTATTGTATATCCTCTAGTAGTGAAGAA
This sequence comes from Gopherus flavomarginatus, assembly GCF_025201925.1. Lineage (NCBI taxonomy): Eukaryota > Metazoa > Chordata > Testudines > Testudinidae > Gopherus > Gopherus flavomarginatus. Next base: position 208,071,086 of record NC_066618.1, read on the forward strand.
TAAATGGAATGTAAATTCCACAACACAATATTATTTTACAGAATAAATCTAAACAAGCATGTTCTTGTGTATGATTCAGTGGTGTGCATTTCATATTGTGAAGGAAAAATGTACGTTTAGAGCTTGCTATTTTAACAGAGGCCAAATCAAAAAGGGTTCAATAATTGTGATACCAGGGAAATAGTGACTATATAGTGCTGAAAAGAAGTAAGCAATGATTGATTAGTTTCTGCTAAAAATGTGCAGAAGTTAGCTTTAAGGGTCATCACCATTTTTTAAATTATTACCACATTAGTTTAAAAAAAAAGAGAGAGAGAGAAAAGAAGAAAAGAAATACTGCTTCCTTGCTTTAGGGAGGATGAAGTCAGTCAACATTCCTGAACTGCTACACTGCAAAATTTCTGTCCACCTGGTGCTCTGAAAAGACTGACATTTTGTCACTTAGGGAATAACATCATCTTGAAATGTGCTACAAGCTCAAGCAATTCTTTATTGTTGATTAAAGTTGGTTTCTAGTCATATGGCATATTTAAGTATATTTTTGGAGTATTTTTAACATATTCATGCAGTACACAAGATACAGTCTAGTCTATTGTTTACCACAGCGTGTGCGTGTGAGTGCATTATTTTGATCCTTTATTCGAGGAATGTTCTATAGTGTGGAATGACTATTTTTTCATAACCCCTTTTAAATTATTCCTGGAACTTTAAGTGTAGAATTGATTTCTCTCTATTTAACCTTCTTTTTAATTCTTCTGTATAACTAAACACATGCTTAAAGTCCCAAGAGATCCATCAGTAGTATGAAATCAGGGTCTAATCTTCCTTTATGGACACATTTAGCTACTTTTCTGGTGCATATTTATGTAGTGGCTGAGTTTGCAAGATAGTGTATGTGGCAATGTGCAGCATGTGACCATGTCTGAGAGCAGGATGGAGTCCAGAGTTTTAGCTGTGAATGAAGTGCACTGAACATCCATGTCCAAGAGAGTAAACATAGAGCCATAGGAGCTATTTTCTGTGATCATCCTAAATAGATATGTTTGAATGATTACGGTGAGCAGGTTTGGGGACAAATTATGTTAGATCAAGAGTAGTATTTTCAGTATCTCCTTAACAACTTGTTTTAATCTTTCTTTGCAGTATTTTAAAGTACCTGTATAAGCTTTGCTTTTTTCAGTGGTATTCCTAAATGGAAGAATAGTAGGGGTGGACAAAAGAGAGGTTGGTTCAACAACAGCACAGGAATACTATCTTACATGTTATGTATTTGCCTGTTTTGTTGCCATTACACTACAGTCTCAGTTGGTCCAGCATTTGTCAACAAAATGTCTTTTGAAATAGGTCCCTATTCCAGCCTTTACTGAGAAACAAATTAATCTCTGATACAGAGCTGTAAATTTAGATAAATTTGATTGACTTTAGTTAAGTTATTTCAGATTTACACTGGTATATATTAATTTGGTGCTCAGTTCTTATTTGAGTCAAAGGGCATTAGGATTTGGCTGAGTATTTTTTTTTATTCGAAATACAATTTTCCAAATTTCCTGGACATAAGTTGCTCTAATGGAAGCATCCAAATTTTTGCTAATCTACTGCAATTGTATTTTTGTGTCCTCTGGACATACTTGCACTAGAAAATGGCAGACATCTGAGCCACAAAGCATCCTTTTCCTAAGGTGAAAATGTTCCTACATTGCAGGCACTCTGAGTGCCTGCCTTGTCGAATACTACTCTGACTTTAATATACTGGCAGCATTGAGACTGGTCTAGTATAGAAAACGCAAAGGTAGCCAACATATCCTTTTGCACCACTCTAAAACTACTACTGGTTATCAAATTTAAGATGCAGCTGCAAAGTCAGGGAGTGGCAGGAACAGCTCTCTCGATCACTGATGTAATGAGTCTGGAATTGTATAAGATTTTTAGCTTTATTTATTTATTTATTCATGTACTCTGGGATATTCTACCTTTTTAACACCTTATGTAGTCACTAGTCATCTTATGTGATTTATGAAATTCAAAAGCTTGGATATTGTAGAATTACAGAGTCCAAGCTTGACTGAGGTAAGGATTCCTTTATGAATCCAGAGCCTCTTGATCTTGAAAGAAGGACTGATTTAGAACTCAGTTGTTTAGTTTCTTGATTATAAAATATTTTTAATAAGCATAAAAACACGAACAACTCTTACATGTGGAATTTGGAGGAAACTGATTCTTCCTCATTTACAGCATCTGAATCTAATTTGGAGTCTTCTGATTCTGCTGCCTGCAAATAAACTGAAACCCTGGGCAGGGTGTTATTTTTGGAAACCATGAGGACCACTGAATGAAGGAGTGGAGGACCCACTTTTCTCTCTCTCTATGCAGAAGGCTTCAGGGCTGTTGGAGGAGAATGGGAGCTTTCTTCTGAATGCCAGATTTTTACGCAAGGGTCATACAAAAGGGGGTTCAGATCAGGATTGCCAACTTTACTTGACCACAAAACAGGATGTGCTCCCCCTCCTCAGCCCTGAACTCCATATAAAAATCAACCATTCATACTCATTTCAATCAGCATTGTAACTTTTTTTTTTTTTAAAGCGGCTCTTAGAATCTTTCTCAGCTAAAGGCTAAGAAATGACTTTTGCCCTTTAAAGAGTTAATGTTAGCTAAGAAAATGAACTGGAGAATTTGGTAGGAAGGGTGTGCCAAGCTGAAAAACATACAAATTGAAGTTATACAGAATTGTCTCTGTCTGTCCATGTGTATATTATCTCACAAATATATATTTATGTATAAAAATATGTAAAATGTTTCTATATAATGTACATATTGTAAGTGTGTGGATCTATAGTTCTAACTATAATGATATATGACATACATAAAAGCCAATTCATTATCTCTATTCTATGTCAATATGAACAAAGGAAGCCTTGTTGATATGTACAATGCAGGATGTAGCTCAGATGTGAAGGAGTTCTGACATCAGTGTTCTTAACAAGCACCAGTTAAATTCTCTTCTAGGCATGCAAGTACACATTTCTTTTTTAATCATGTTTCTTGATTGAAACTGAAACCATGCTGGCTCCTTCTTGATTATTTTCTAGTCTATACACTTGTTTGTTATTGCTTTAGGAATCAGATTTTGCATATTAACTGTTTGCTGGTAGGCAGTACAAGAGAACAGTATATGCACTATTTTTTTGCTTTGCAACTAAATATTGGTGGATTTAAAAATACTCAGTTATATAGTGATTTACTACTTAAATAAAACAGTCCCAACCACAGTATAAACATTTTAAGGCAGGTCATATTTCGGGCCTAATTTACTTGACTGTGTCATTCACTGTGCTGTAGCAATATTCCTAAAGCTTCTAGTCTGTTTCTGATATTTTAGAAGTACTGTGGTTTGACCGATGATTTTGAGTCAGTGTAGTTGATCAGATTAAAAAAGTTTGTAAATTAGAGACATGTTTTGCCTATTAGTCTCCCAGTTCTAGAGGAAATTTAGTGATCTCCACCATCTAGTAGCTAAACTTTGAAGAGCAGTACAGCATTGCTTGAGCACTCAAAACTCCAGAGGAAGTCAGTACGAATGTTGATTGAACAAGAAATGTGGAATCAGACTATTACCCTACAACTTTGACTTCCTCATGGTTCCTATTATTTCCTCCCAGTACAGACAAGACAAGAGGGATCCTCTGAGAGTCCTAGCCAGTAGGAGCTGTGTGTTGCTTGTCACAGCTCTTTGTATATCACTTCCAGGATACAGACTCTTTCAAATGGAAATTTACATGTCCATCTATGAGACTTTTTCTAGAATTGCCAAGAGTTACTCTGGTGTAGGGTCTTCAGTAAGGTAAGGAACAAGACCAATAAAGCTCCTTAAAAGAGCTGGTTCAAAGAGAGAAGAACTGAACCTCTGATTGTTGTGAAGGGTTTAAGAATCCCTTTTGTAATGCTATTGCAAAAATCCTGTTTTTAACCTAAATGTTTGTTTGCCAAACTTATTAACTAAGACTCAGATTATATAATGAACCTATTAGTTTAACATTTATGACCATCCAGAAAGGAAGAGAAAGGAAGATTTGCAGAAATAAACACTTGGGAAATGACTCTCTGAGGTGTAGCCCCTGTGTTACCAAACATGTTAACACAACTAGTCCAGTTGTGTCGGGCACAGGTAGACCCTTTTCCTCCTGGGACCTGTGATCATCAATCTAATTTAAAGTGACCCAGAACAAGCTTCTTCCAAACAAAACATTATCTATTCACTAAAAGGTACATAGCATGCAGCGCAAAGGGTAAAAAACAATAAAGGACTATGTGCCTATTTCCCCTTGCCTAAACCTTAATCTTGCAAGCTTTTGTATCTTCCATTAGTTGAACTACCTCCAACTCTGGGTTAGGAAAAACAGCTGGAACAGCAATTTGTGTGTCTTTTTTGGTGTGTCTCCGTCAGCATCTCCTCCCTAGGCAGCTGTTAACAACCCCCACACCTCTTTTTTCGCCATAGGCCCAGGATCCTTTGATTGCTTAGTTTCTCCTTTCTTCCAAGGCTCAGGTTGGAAAGAATCAACTTTGACAGACTAAGGACTTGTCTACACTGGCAAGTTTTGTTGCCAAAAACTGCCTTTTGGTGAAAAAACAGCAAGAGCGTACACACTACAATGGGACTTTTGTCATGAAAAATGCCCAGTTTTGGCGACAAAAATCTTTCACCCCATGAGAGACTTTTGCCTTTTCCCCTCCCTTTATTGTCGACAAAGTGCCACTGTAGACACTGCGGATTGTTTTGTCGACAGAACTGGCTTCTGCCAGTATCTCACAATGCCTGCCCTGATTACTTCGCTCAGTGTTTTGATCTCTGCTGCCCTGCAGATATGTGCCCTCCCCTTTCAAAGCTCTGGGAAGTATCTGTGTGCTGCTCTATTTGGGGAACAAACAAAGAGCAAATCATTGGAATGCTCCTGTTCTGCCCTGCACTAGGAACACAGCAGCAGGCAGACTGCTATACTCCTTTGCCATTCCTCAACATGGAGAGCTCACGGAGCTACTCATGATGCTGCTCTTGGGAGCTGAGGGGGCTGTGGGAGAACTTGGAGAGAATCCCAAGATACTCAGAGATCAGCTCTTCCTTTCCACAACACTGCACTGTAGGATACACAGGGCCGGCTCAAGGCACCAGCAAAACAAGCAGGTGCTTGGGGTGGCACATTTCCAGGGGGCGTCATTTTGGCCATCCTTTTTTTTTTTTTTTTAACTCACTTCCTCCTCTCTCACAACCCTGCAGAAGTGGAGCCGCAGAGCAGCTGGGGATCCAGCATGGGAGCTGAGAACCCACGGGACCCTGGGAGCTGTAGTTCCTTGCCTAGCTCCCTCCCTCCCTGCTACATTTCCCTGCAATCCCTTGGCTGCTAGCAACAGGAAAGGGAGGGGTAGGGAGTGAGGTAGCTGAGCCATGCTGTGAGTCAAAAGGGGTGGCACTGTCAATGGGGAAAAAGTGTGCCCAAGGAGTAGAAGGCTTTGTCCCAGATGTCCCCTTCAGAAGACTTCCCTAGACTGCATTAGGGATACTGATGTGATCTCACCTTGCAGCCCACAAAGAAGGAATTGGGTGGACTTAAATGGACAGTGCACCTCTCTAGCTGAAGCCTAGCAAGGGAGGTAGGTGGATCCAACTGTAATTTAAAATGAAAAGTAAGAGAGAGGAGACCTCTGCTAGGGGACTTCAGCAGCTTTAGATACAGTATCAGGCATGTAGGAGGATTTCCATGTCTGAGCCATGGAAGCAGAAATTGACTTTTCCTTACCAGATTTAGCTAATATTCAGAAAGGGAATCCAGCACCTGCCTTCCAGATTTGAACACCCTCAAAATTCAGGAGTGCCCCTCAATTTAAGCAGCTGTTACTTCATTTCTCCCAAATCAAATATACTGATCCACTGTAACTTGCTGTAGAAAAAAGTAGGATAAGAAATGAAGAAGCAAGAAATGCTTCCCAGTGGTTTTTAGGACTGGAATTGCTATTTTTAACAGCTATTGCCCTCCTCTTTTTTTTTTTTTTTTTTAAGTTTTATTTGTTCAAAAGGAAGACAGTAATATTGCATTGGCAAATTCCCCATAGAAACAAAGAGTGGAACAAAAGAATAATAAAGGCATCTCAACTTTTCCTCATTTATGTAGGACAGTCTTATAATATGCATCCAGATATCCTCCAATCAGACAAGCTGAAAATTGTTCTACTTTACTGCAGTTCTGTAACTATATGGGAACGAATGGAGTGAAATTCTGGCCACATTTAAAATCAATGGCAGTTTTTACCATTGACTTCAGTGGGGTCGGGATTTCATCTGTGATTTTTATCCTAACAGTGTTTCTTTAACAAACATCCTGCTTATAAGTCCAGTCCTGTGAACTACTAACTTCAATGGAAGTTAGAGAGCTGAGAAGAAACCTAGAATGACCACAGATCTTCTCACTTTCCAGTCTGAATGTGAAATTTGCTACTGCAATCATGTTTTTTTCCAAATAGGAAATTACTTTTTCTAGTTTACACACCCAACTGTCTCTCTAAAATAAAAATCAGCACATATAGAACTAATATATGTAATTTTTTTTTGTGGGGTGGATTATATTTTCCCATTACTCCCCGAACATAAGACCGGCCGTACCGGGTCAGACCAAAGGTCCATCTAGCCCAGTATCTGTTAACCGACAGTGGCCAATGCCAAGTGCCCCAGAGGGAGTGAACCTAACAGGCAATGATCAAGTGATCTCTCTCCTGCTATCCATCTCCATTCTCTGACGAACAGAGGCTAGGGACACCATTCTTTACCCTTCCTGGTTAATAGCCATTTATGGACTTAACTGCCATGAATTTTTCCAGTTCCCTTTTAAACATTGTTATAGTCCTAGCCTTCACAACCTCCTCAGGTAAGGAGTTGCACAAGTTGTCTGTGCGCTGTATGAAGAAGAACTTCCTTTTATTTGTTTTAAACCTGCTGCCTATTAATTTCATTTGGTGACCCTAGTTCTTATATTATGGGACAAGTTAATAACTTCCTTATCCACTTTCCCAACATCACTCATGATTTTATATCTCTCTGTCATATCCTCCCTTAGTCTCCTCTTTTCCATGCTGAAGAGTCCTAGCCTCTTTAATCTCTCCTCACATGGGACCCTGTCCAAACCCCTAATCATTTTAGTTGCCCTTTTCTGAACCTGTTGTAGTGCTAGAATATTTTTTTTGAGGTGAGGAGACCACATCTGTACACAGTATTCGAGATGTGGTTTATACAAGGGCAATAATATCTTCTCATTCTTATTCTCTATCCCCTTTTTAATGATTCCTAACATCCTGTTTGCTTTTTTGACCGCCTCTGCGCACTGCGTGGACATCTTCAGAGAACTATCCACGACAACTCCAAGATCTTTTTCCTGACTCGTTGTAGCTAAATTAGCCCCCATCATATTGTATGTATAGTTGGAGTTATTTTTTCCAATGTGCATTACTTTACATTTATCCACATTAAATTTCATTTGCCATTTTGTTGCCCAATCACTTAGTTTTGTGAGATATTTTTGAAGTTCTTCACAATCTGCTTTGGTCTTAACTATCTTGAGTAGTTTAGTATCATCTGCAAACTTTGCCACCTCACTGTTTACCCCTTTCTCCACATCATTTATGAATAAACTGAATAGAATTGGTCCTAGGAGTGACCCTTGTGGAACACCACTAGTTACCCCTCTCCATTCTGAGAATTTACCATTAATTCCTACCCTTTGTTCCCTGTCTTTTAACCAGTTCTCAGTCCATGAAAGGACCTTCCCTTTTATCCCATGGCAGCTTAATTTATGTAAGAGCCTTTGGTTAGGGACCTTGTCAAAGGCTTTCTGGAAATCTAAGTACACTATGTCCACTGGATCCCCCTTGTCCACATGTTAGTTGATCCCTTCAAAGAACTCTAATAGATTAGTAAGACACGATTTCCCTTTACAGAAACCATGTTGACTATTGCTCAACAGTTTCTTTTTCTATGTGTCTGACAATTTTATTTTTAACTATTGTTTCGACTAATTTGCCCGGTACCGACATTAGACTTACCGGTCTTTAATTGCTGGGATCACCTCTAGAGCCCTTTTTAAATATTGGCGTTACATTAGCTAACTTCCAGTCATTGGGTACCGAAGCCGATTTAAAGGACAGGTTACAAACCTTAGTTAATAGTTCCGCAACTTCACATTTGAGTTCTTTAAGAACTCTTGAGTGAATGCCATCTGTTCCCGGTGACTTATTAATGTTGAGTTTATCAATTAATTCCAAAACCACCTCTAGTGACACTTCAATCTGTGACAGATCCTCAGATTTCTCACCTACAAAAGCCAGCTCAGGTTTGGGAATCTCCCTAACATCCTTAGCCGTGAAGACTGAAGCAAAGAATCCATTTAGTTTCTCCGCCATGACTTTATTGTCTTCAAGCACTCCTTTTGTATTTCGATCGTCAAGAGGCCCCACTGGTTGTTCAGCAGGCTTCCTGCTTCTGATGTAATTAAAAAACATTTTGTTATTGCCTTTGGAGTTTTTGGCTAGCCGTTCTTCAAACTCCTCTTTGGCTTTTCTTATTACACTCTTGCACTTAAGCTGGCAGTGTTTGTGCTCCTTTCTATTTGCCTCACTAGGATTTGACTTCCACTTTTAAAAGGAAATCTTTTTATCTCTCACTGCTTCTTTTACATGGTTGTTAAGCCATGGTGGCTCTTTTTTAGTTCTTTTACAGTGTTTCTTAATTTTGGGTATACATTGAAGTTGTGCCTCTGTTATGATGTCTTTAAAAAGGGCCCATGCAACTTGCAGGGATTTCACTTTAGTCACTGTACCTTTTAGCTTTTGTTTAACTAACCCCCTCATTTTTGTATAGATCCCTCTTTTGAAATTAAATGCCACAGTGTTGGGCTGTTGAGGTGTTCTTGCCACCACGGAGATGTTGAATGCTATTGTATTATGGTCACTATTTCAAGCGGTCCTGCTATAGTTACCTCTTGGACCAGTTCCTGTGCTCCACTCAGGATTAAATCTAGATTTTCCTCTCTCCTAGTGGGTTCCCGTACCAGCTGCTCCATGAAGCAGTCATTTAAAGTATCGAGAAATGTTATCTCTGCATTTCATCCTGAAGTGAAATGTTCCCAGTCAATATGGGGATAATTGAAATCCCCCACTATTATCGGGTTCTTAAGTTTCTTCAAACTTGTCCCTGTTTATTTGTCTGCCCTTTTCTGATGTGCCAGATTCTTTTTTATGTGACTGTTTATCATCTGATCCGGCCCTTACATTATCCTCTTCTGTCCTCTGCTCCTGACTATAATCTGGAGATTCTCTATCATCAGACTCTCCCCTAAGAGAAGTCTGTGTCCGATCCACATGCTCCTCTGCAGCAGTCGGCTTTCCCCCATCTCCTAGTTTAAAAACTGCTCTACAATCTTATAAAAGTTTAGTGCCAGCAGTCTGGTTCCACTTTGGTTTAGGGGGAGCCCATCTTTCCTGTATAGGCTCCCCTCATCCCAGAAGTTTCCCCAGTTCCTAATGAATGTAAACCCCTCCTCTCTACACCATCGTCTCATCCACATATTGAGACTCTGAAGCTCTGCCTGCCTACCTGGCCCTGCACGTGGAACTGGGAGCATTTCTGAGAATGCCACCATAGAGGTCCTGGATTTCAGTCTCTTCCCTAGCAGCCTAAATTTGGCTTCCAGGACAGCTCTCCTACCCTTCCCTATGTCATTGGTACCTACATGTACCATGACCACGGGCTCCTCCCCAGCACTACACATAAGTCTATCTAGATGCCTCAAGAGATCCGCACCAGGCAGGCAAGTCACCATACGGTTCTCCCAGTCATCACAAACCCAGCTATCTACGTTTTTAATGATCGAATCTCCCATTACTAACACCTGCCTTTTCCTAGAAACTGGAGTTCCCTCCCCTGGAGAGGTAACCTCAGTGCGAGAGGCAATCCCAGCACCATCTGGAAGGAGGGTCCCAACTATGGGAAGGTTTTCCTCTGCTCCCATTGACTGCTCTGCTTCCCTGGGCCTTTCTTCCTCCTCAACAGCGCAGGGGCTGTCTGACCTGAGGTGGGACAATTCTACAGTGGCCCGGAAAGCCTCATCAACATACCTCTCTGCCTCTCTCAGCTCCTCCAGTTCCGCCACCCTGGCCTCCAAAGTCCATACATGGTCTCTGAGGGCCAGGAGCTCCTTGCACCAACTGCCCACATACGCCACCTACCCACAGGGCAGGTAATCATACATGCTACGCTCAGTGCTATAAACTGGATAGCCCCCACTCTGCTGCTGGGCTTCTGTCTGCATTGTCTCCTAGTTAATGGAAGGGTGTTTTAAAGAAAGAGGTTTTGAAATGTGGTTTGGATTATAGGTTTTAAGGGGACTACAGGGGAACAGATAGGACCGACAAGGGGCCCCCACTCCTTTCCCACTCCCCTCCCAAACTCCCTTGCGAAACTCCCTGTTAGCAGCCCCTGTTTGCAAAGCTCCCTGGTCACTTGTGCCCGGCGTTATAAAGCCCTGGCCTGAGTGAATGGCCCACCCACTGGTTAAGGCATTGTTTTCCTTTTTTCCTACCTATCTTTTTCAGTGGGGAAAAAAGAGAAAAAAGTAATATTGAAAAACTGAGAAACTATACATTTCTAAACTAACATTTTTTTCATAAAAATTTTTCCTGAATGTTTTCAAGCACAAACTTGTTCCTTCTTGAAACCCATGGAACAAAAAATACTTTATGTGACAAAATTAATTGTCGTCCATTTTTTGACCAGCTCTAAAAACTATTCCGTATCCTCATAGGAACTGTAAGATCTGTCCTTGGAAAAAGATTTGGACAAAAACCCAGGAGAGTAAAACACTATTGGGAATGCCTGCGTATCCACTTCCCCTAGACTTTATGTTTGTATGTATGTATGTATGATGGTAGCACCCAGGATTGTCCCTACAGAGTGTGGGGCCTGGGACATAGGTGCAGTTTCTAATGTGCTGGGAGGTGCTGCCCGGCTCTGCCTAGGCCCCGCCCCCACTCCACCCCTTTCCCCAAGGCCCCACCCCACCCTGCTTCTTCCCGTCCCTGCCCTGCCTTGCTCTGCCTTATCTCTTCCTTGCCTATTTCCGCCTCCTCCCCCGAGCGCGCTGTGCCCTCACTCCTCTCGTGGCATCAGGAGACACTGGGGGGAGAGGGGAAACAGGTGATCTGTGGCAGGTGATGAGAAGGAGGGGGAGGCACTGATTGGCGAGGCTGCTGGCCGGCAGGAGGCACTGGAGTGGAGGTGGTCGTTCTGGTAGGGGTGCTTCTCTTTGCCCCCCCCCACCTGCCGCTTGCCTCCCCATTTGCCTCCTCACCCCTACCGCCTCACCTTCCCGTGCGTGGGGCCTGGGGTGGTTGCCCGGATTTGCCATACAAGGGATGGCTCTGGTAGCACCTGGAAGCCCTAACCTAATCAGGTCCCCTTGTACTAGATGCTATACAAACCCATAGTCAGAGTTTTCTCCCCAGGGCAGGGCTTTACAGTATAAATAGACAAGGCAGATGCAGGATGGGTAACACAGGAACTGAGACACAAAGAGATTAGGTGTCTTGTCTAAGGTCACATGGAAAGTATGCAGCATAACCTGGAATTGAATCTGTTTCTTAAATCCAAGTCTAGAGTCTTAACCATAGGATCATCCTTTGTCTGCCGAAGGAGGCATTCTAGAGGCACAGAGAACAACACAAGGGAGAACAAAGTCTCTTCTTTCATCCAATTTGCCTGGAAATGAATAATTTTTACCAGTCATTAGAAATGCCAGATATGATAAAATTATAGTCATTAAGTAAACTTGCATAATCTCTCAAATTACTGTAAGAATGGCCCCCAGAAGGCAAATATTGCTATTTTGTATAGCTTTCCACATGAAGAATATAATTGATTTCTTTGTGCAGAGGACAGTGAGTCTGCATTTCTACATTCCATTCTGTTCAGGTGCTTCTACCATATAAGAATTAATTAATGTTTTACATGTGAAATCTCCTCTTCATTCTCCCTGACCCAGGCAGAAAGTCTGGAAGGGGGGGCACATGCTAAGTTAGTTACAGGGCTGTAGCAGTGAGGGGGAGAGAAGTCAGTGAGATAGGGGTTTTATGAGGTTGTATGAGGTAGGGGTTGTATGAGGCTTAACTCTTCCGTTCCTGGAAGAGCCTTATTTTTCTTTCGCACTTCCACCCCCCGCCCCACACCTCTGCCATTCTATTGTACATGATAAAGCCTAAGGTTAGTTATCTTTCAGGAGCATCTTTTTTTTATCCCAGATTGACTGACTACTACCGAACCCTGGAGAGGCTAAGGGAGGGAATGCCCCTTGTGCAAAGAAAGACCGCAAGTACATTTACACTAACTGCTCCTTTCTGATAGCTGCAGATTTCATCCTGGGTTAAATTATGGCCACTTTATTGCTGAAGATTCTGGAGTCGATGGACTAGGTCCTCAAGTGGCGTAAATTATTGTAGTTCCATTTACATTAATAAAACTAGACTGATTGACACGCAGGAGCAGCTCCAGGCTTCAGCATGCCAAGCGTGTGCTTGGGGCGGCAAGCAGCGGGGGGGTACTCTGCCGGTGCCGTGAGGGCAGCAGGTAGGCTGCCCTCGGCGGCGTGCCTGTGGAGAGTCCGTTGGTCCTGCGGCTTTGGCAGTAGCTGCGGGACCAGCGGACCCTCTGCAAGCACGCCTGCGGGAGGTCCTCCAAAGCCACGGGACCAGCGCCCCTCCGCAGGCAAGCCACTGAAGGCAGCCTGCTTGGGGCGGCAAAAACCCTAGAGCTGCTCCTGTTGACACAGGGTGAAAATTTAGCCCACTGGAAGTACTCAGATGAGTAAAGAGGGGTTTGTACATCTTTACTGTTGGACCCCCCCTCACTGTATAGAACTTTTACAGTGTCAGTGAGGGATCAGTGGCTTCCCTACTGAGATCACCAAGGAAAGAACACTTTTTGTTTGGAAAACAGTTTGGTGTTTATCTTTTTAAAATCTCCAAGTCAAGTTTAATGCACCCTTCACTTAATTTTAATCCTTCAGGATGTATACTTTGGCTCCTTCTCAAGGAACAGATCTTCTGAGATTCTCAGTAGACTCATTTCTCCAAAAATGAGAGTTTTCAATTATTAAGAGATAGTTGGTTTTAATTGCACAGATACATTATTTCATTTGAAGAAGGAATTTTCACAATGTGATTACAACTGTATTTTGGTTATTTTCCCTTAACTTTTCTTTTACCAGCCTTCACATACTCAAGGTTAGTCTAATGAAAAAAGTTCATTGTCTTTTTTTCTACGATAAGCAAAGAATCTTTGTCACTGTTAGATAACTGCATCAGTTGTGGAACTTCATATATGAATTGAGAATCAAGAACTCTAATTTCCCTTAGTCTAATCTAACTCCTTTCCATTCCATATAGATTTGATGCTTCAGAGACTCATTGAGTATTTTCACTATAATGGCTTAGCTCCAAAGTAATACGTAATCAGATTTTATATTGGGCCTAGATATAAACAGATTAGAATTATTAACTGCGTGGGAAGTTTTTTCCAAATTAGACTTCTCTTTAAATTCCCACATTCAAATACTTTTGGACAAGAATACAATGGTTTGTTATATAAACATAAAGGAGGCATTAAATCATTTTGGATGTCCAGTCTTGCTGTTAAAACTTGGCTGGTAGTTTATCAAAAGTTCTGGGGAGTTTCCATAATTCAGGTTCTAAGGAAACAGAACATTGTTACAGATGCTGTAGAATGGAGAATCAGTATGTGGAAGAAAGCATCCACAAAGTACAAAAACACAAGGCATAGATTGTAATCTCTTTGAGGAAGAGAATGCGTGGTGTCTTGATCTGTTTATATAAAGGGCCATGTAGATTCAGCAACTGGTGGGAGTTTTTGCTCAAGTGTTAAGGCTGTTCAGGAAGTCACCTAAGAAAGGAGACTAGAGTCTACCAAAAAAAGAGGCGCTCTTAACAGCCATTTTGTGTGAGAGAGAGGGAGGAAGGGGAGAAGAAGAGACTGAGATTGGATGAAAAGTCTTGTGCAGGAGGGCAGAGGAGAAAGGAAGGATCCTGGCAGGGATGGCATGATATTCACCAGAGGTGATTGTTACCAGGTAAAATTTTACTGCCCTGGGAAAAAACAGTTGGTCTTAGTTCAAGGCATTTTCTATTTTAAAAACTGTTTCATTAATGCACACACCACATTCCTTTGTTTTAGCTACATATTCAACTTGTGGTTACAGAAGGCAGTAGATTCAGAGATTTAATCTAGGTTTGTACAAATAAAAATTAAAATTGCAGTAGGCGTAGATACTGAATATCAGAATGTATTTAATTTGGTTTGGTATTTTCTCAAGGAAGTTTATATATGTCATTACACTTCAGTTTTCAATATTATGTAACTATTATATACTGCAAAACTATTATCAAATTGCTAAATATTTTTCAGTAATTTCCACAGTATATTCTAATAGTAATTTTATTTTTTACTACTATCCCAGTTTGAGCCAGTATTTACTAGTGCTCTGTCCTAAACTAGTTTTTCCCAGGAAATTGCTGACTCTGGATCTGGACTTCTTAGATAACTCTGGCCTATGCGTAAAGAGTTTTCCAGAGTGGTGAGAAACCTGAGGCAGGGAAATGCATACTGGTGTGTTTATTATTTTGAATTGAGCTGTGTATTTCTTGTGCTATTATGTAATGAATGTTGGTGTGTTAGAATCCTGTGCAAAGTCTGTCTGGGTGTTTGGCTTTCACTATTGCATGCCCCTCAAAAGGTAACTAAATCAGAAGGTTCATGCCTTTGGTGGGATTCTGGGGAAAATGCAGTGCTGCTTGGGGGAGGGGTGGGCACAGGGGATGGAAGGCACTAATTTCAGGCCCTAGGCAATTGATCAAAGGGGTCTCCACTACTAAGAGGGTTGTCAGATATGAGGTCTGCATCAGGAGTGCATTGTCTAGAACCCAAAAATCAGGGACAGAACTTGCAGGGACTGGGGAAGAGTTAGGCAAAGGGTGTGCTACAGAGAAAGTCCCCCAGGAAATGTACAGATGCCACATCCTGCACAGTCTTCATGCAGTCTTTGGGTTCCCTGTCTTCTTGCTGAGGCCTGAAACAAAAGCCCAGGACAGGGTAGTGGCAGGCTGCAGCTATATAGAGCAGTAGAAAGTTTGTTATCTCATCTCTGTGTGTAATTCTGTTCACAATAAAAGGGTTTGTCTTGAAACTGTTCTGCTCATCAGTAAAATACTACATAGGGTGTATAGGAATCTGTGTTTGAATCCCCACACAGCTGTTGGATGAGTGTCCAGCTGTAACACCTTCACTACTTTGGTGTCTGGGTGGGGCTATAGAAACGTTGCTCTTTTTCTTGTGTTGGCTACCTTACCTATCAAAAACTACTGATGTATATTGTAAATATGATGTTGTAGGATGCTTGATGATGTGTTTTACTGGCATCCTTCATAAGAAGAATGTAACAGATTTACATTCCTTTTATCCATGACACTTTTAAGGAGTAAATGTCCCAATTCAGACAGGCACTGACACAGCAAAAGAGAAACTGTGCTCCAATAATGAATTAATAATTCACTATTTTAAGTATAAGAATAAATAATTACCATTTCTCCTTCTCTTTACCACTTCATGTAAAGTGAATCATGTATTACTCTTTGTACAAGAAAGATCATCTCAGAGCTTGAATAATACTGGACTAGCATCTCCTTCAGATGCGGAGAGCTTCCTTGGCAATCACTGTTATTCTTCGATTTCGTCAGTTTCCCTTTTTCTAATATTATGTCTTTGTAATGTTGTTTAGATTGCCATTTCACTACTCACTTGCAATTCTGCACATTCTGGGCCCATTTTATCCCTAATGTGCCCAGAGTTGAAATTGGCCCTTTGTGTTTCTTTTCTATAATTGAAATAAGGATAGAAAATTAAAAATTATATTCATATTAATATTTATAACCATGATAATGATATTCATATTTCTTCATGTTAGCACTTGAATGGTATCCATAGTCATACTTAATGATAAATATTTTTTCTGGGTTAGTTTTTGCCACATCCTTTATCTAACTCAGTTTTTAGCAATACTTATTTACACTAATGACACCATCACAAAAAAGTGACTGTTCCTTTCCAAATCTTATGTAAATTGACATTTGACAACTGATGTATTGAAAACATGATTTGCCATGGAGTATTTGGATGGCTGAGTGAATTAGTAATGGACATGAAATCTTTCACATCTAGGCTGGTAGTAAGAATCTGACCCAGTGCATAAGTGGCTAAAAGTTACAGCCATCTGATGGGTGCTTAGTGGCTAAATGTGGTGAGTTGATAGTCTTAGCCAATTTCCTTATGAAGGTGTCCACATCACAAAATCACCACTACACCTGTCACCAATTGGCACCCTGATTAGCAGTAGCACTGCATAGAACCTTCTGGTTTTAGTTCACATAGGCTTCATGAACCAAACCCAGCATGTTAAATTTGCAATGGGTCACGTAGTTTTGTCTGAACACTTGTGTCCCCTCAATGTACTGGGCTGATAGCCAGATCGTCACCCTCTCTCATCCCCAATAAGTGGTGCAAGGAACAGGCTGACTTCTTTAGCTTTAATTGTCTACACTAGAACTGCAGTCTCAGACACTGCTTGTATACATGGGGAGTTATTCTGGAATAGCTAATCCTGAGTGACTGCACATGTGGAGTACCATATTATTTTGAAATAAGAGTGTCTGCACGTGAAGCTTATCAGGAATAGTCAATCCACTTTAAATTCACACCCTATTTTATTCCAAATTAACTTGAATATGTAGACAAGCTCTTAGACCTTCATCAACCACAGGATCTGTGATTATAAACTGGAAAGAAAGAAGCCTGGAGATGAGAGACCGTGATTAATCAGGGCAAAACCTTCTGTAACCACTATGAGGAGGAGAGATTGAACTTGAATGATATCTTTCTTCTACTCCACTCAAAACGTGAAGGAGCAAAAGGTATCTAGTGCCTCAAACTTATTGGCATGGTCCGAGATCTCCAATAAAAAGTTGAAAAGAAAAACAGCAAAACTCTGGGACAAATAAGAGAGAGCAAAAATAATCTCACAGTCTGTGGCAACCTGCCATTGAATTTGAAATGGACGATAATGCTAAATGGTCCATTACTACTGTGAAACCTATCCCAAGTATTCTTGACTGTACTGCATTTAACTCTGAAAACACTTGTATACCTTGTCATGCCAACAGAGTTACTGACATTGGATTTCCTGAAAAATAGAGCAGAGGGTACTGGGCACTGTTGTAGGGAAGGGAGCCAGCAGAGTTCTCCTAGCAATTCACATAAAACTCTAGCTGAGGCTCCAAGTAATAATTTATTGGTTTGTATTGCCTGTGCCAGAATTAGCTTCCTTCCAGCCTGAGGAGGTGGGAGACTAGTGGGTTCAGGTGTTTGCCTGATGAACACCTGGGCCTCTGAAAAAGAGTTGAGAGGACTCAGGGTCTTCCACAGGAAACTAACCTGCTTCCTGCAGTTCCTCTCCCTGACATAGTAGGCAGGTAGGCCCCAGGAAGGGAAGTCAGAGAAAAAAGGGCCTTCGGGGAGGAAGTCCTGGAAGGCAATGCTTAGCTGAAAGAACAAATTGGCAGGGCTGAAAAGTAGGCCTGAAGTGCCGGGATCTTCAGTGAGTGGTAGATTGCAAGGAGGACTCCAGGGAAAGCAACTCGGGAGTCAGCCCCGTATAACTGAGCAGGGAAAGGGTTAAAATTAGCCTGGAAGTTGCCATCAGCTGAGCCCAGAAGGTAGGCCGAAGAGTAGCCCAAGAGGGACAGAAGAGCCTGATGTTTGTTTGGATTTTTAGATGGACTTTTATTATCCCCAAAGAAGTTTAATTTGTTTAGTAACTTGGCCACATCACTAGAACCTACCCATCTGGAGAATAGCTGCTGTACCCAAGGTGTACTTCTAAATTTGAAGAAAGGAGGGAGCAATACTCTTTACACTCAATTCCCTGACAATCTGCCCAAAGTTTAATTGGTTTCAGATGATTTTTGAATGAGTGAGCTTAGTGAAATTGCTGCTCTGAGATGATGAGAGTCACTGTCCAGCAGTCATCTGTGGTGATGAGCATTAACCAAGGGGAAAATGTGACTATAAAAATGCATCCATAAACCAAACTTGTAGATTTTATCCAGGTTAATTATATATCTATCAGAGCATTCACTGGCTTTCCAAAAGTGTAAAGTTTTTCTGTCTGAGGCTACTGCATACTTATTGCAGTAGACAGTTATTTGGGCTAACTGTAAGAAACCTATTTCATGTTGTTGTTATTTTGTACAATAAGGTCTGATTCCAAACTCATCTACCCTGACAATTGATTTAAATGGAATTACTCCTAATTCACATTGATGTGAGAGCAAAATTGTGCCAGGAGTAGCAGCAATTCAAAAAGAGAGGGAGGCCACATATTAACGTAAAACTAAAATGTATCTGGCCATTATATAGTTAGAATGATTGGTAAGGAATGTAGTTCTGATTTGGAATTTAGTTCTTGAAGTTCTCAGTATGGCTTCAAAAGTGTAAATCGTCCCTCTTTTTTTCAAGAAGGCAGTTTGGAACATAATATGTTTACAGCACATTTTCCAACCATTATATGGCATGTAATTACCATGATTCTTACCTTTGCTGTAGGAAGCTCAGGGGAGAAGTAGTTTCTTGTGACAAAAAAAAGGATAAGAACATTGAGGGGGAGGAGGGAGAGTTGTAAAATATTATAGAGGGATAGTAATTTAAATAAATCATAAAACTTTACTTTCTGGATACTTGGTGTTTGATATTTAATAATGGCAGAAACTGGTAATGAAAAGAGAAGTTTGTGCTGAAAGGTAACTTTGCTTTAATATCGACCATTTGTTTATTTTTGCAGGGCTATTTCTGCTCTGCCACCTAGGCAGCCCCTCTGACTTTTCTAGGGTTGCAGTGGTGTAACTGAGCAGAAATTAAACCTGTGTGATTTAACTAAGTAGAATTTGGCCCAAAGTGTTGAAGACTAGTGGAGTTTATATGCAGTAGTTTTGTTTTTCAACTTAATAGTGGATCATATTATCCAGATAGTGATGATGATCTTTCACACCCCTCACCGACAAATCTACGCCAACCTAATCCCCAGTGCATACGCAGCTATGTTGACAGAAGAGTGCATCTGTCGATGTAGCTGCCGTTGTATGGGAAGGTGGTGTTCCTCCACTGATGGAAAAACTCTGTATGCTGGTGGTATAGGCTGAATCTCCACTATGGAGTTATGCCCGCATGGTTTCTGTAATGTAGACAAACCCTTCATTTTATTTTCTGTTTTATGAGTTTATAATCAATGTAAGTCTCATTAAACTGAGGAGCAAACTGTAAAGAATTATGCAGTTTATGGTCAACTTTCCTTTCCATTGCATACCTGCAGCTGTCATGAAAGGCAATGGGAGCTACAGACAAGTGTCAAGAGTCAAAATTTGCCTAATGAGAGAGGTATTTTTGAAAGGCACAATAAATAGAAGTGCACACACAAATGGAGGAAAAGTGTGCATTTTTATTTTCATTCATTCTTGGTATTTAGTGTTTAAACAAAAATGTTACTAGAAAAATATATAGTAAAAACATTAACACATCTCTGCTAGAGCTGTGGAATAGCTGAGTTTTTGGTTTGGTGTCTGAAGCAAAAAGTGAAGAAAACCTCAGACGTTTGTTTCAGGTTGACCTAAAATGAAATGTGTTTGAATTTTTTGGTGAAAAAATAAATGAAACGTTATATTCCAACTGAAATGAAATATTTTGTTTAATTTTTTAGGTTTTCAACCCTTTAAAAACAAAATTGAAGCAAAATTGAAAACAGTCATTTCAAAATGGAAAATCCAAAACATTTCATTTTTCTGATTTATTTTCCCCCAGACAAAGCAATTTGGCAAGCTTGACACGAATTAATTCACAAAATGTTTTGATTGACCCAAAAACACATTTTGTTGGTGGAAAAAATGTAATAAAAAAATGGCTGTGCCTGGGACCAGGCTGCAATAGTCCTTCCTGCACCCAACAAAGCAATCTTAGTCCAGTGTCCTACAAGTTGTTTTTCTCATATGGATCCGCACTGAATTCAGCAGGGCTCCATATGGCACTGGATCTGTCTCCATGTATCACATTGCAAAATTGGGGCATTAGTTCTTGTACAAAAAGGCCTTGATCCAGCAAAGCATTTAAGTGCGTACTTAATTTTAAGCATGTGAGTGGTGCCATTATCACTGTTCCCATTGTCACTTGTTCACAAATGCAATAGATTTCAACTTAAACGTGAAATTTCTATTCTAGGAAAGTTTTGGTTCAGTTGTTCACATGTTTGCTGGGATTTCCATTCTGCTGTATAGATGGACATTTTTTGGTTTCATTCTTCTGCATCTATTATTTAATGGCTTCCATGCTGATGATGCTTGTTAAAAAAATTAAAGCATTAATTAAATTTGTGTCTGAACTCGTTGGTGAAGAATTATGTCTCCTGCTCTGATTTGCCCACATTCTGCCATATATTTCATGTTATAGCAGTCTCAGATGATGACCCAGCACATGTTGTTCATTTTAAGAACACTTTCACTGCAAATTTGACAAAATGCAAAAAAGATACCAATGTGAAATTTCTAAAGATACCTACAGCATTTAACCAAAGGTTTAAGGCGTGGAAATCTTTCAGAAGTCTTAAAAGAGCAACACTTCGATGCAGAAACTACAGAACCCAAACCACCAAAAGAGAAAATCAATATTCTGCTAGTAGCATCTGACTCAGATAATGAAAATGAACATGCGTCGGTCTGCATGATTTTGGATTGTTATCGAGCAGAACCCATCATCAGCATGGACGCATGTCCTCTGGAATGGTGTTTGAAGCATGAAGGGACATATGAATCCAAAAATTTGCATCTAAAATATGTAAATAAATGATATTCTATTATTAACAGCGTGATTAATCATGATTCATTTTTTTAATCACTTGACAGCCCTAGTAATTATAGATTGTATCATAATTCATATACTCAGGGAACAAATCAAAACATCCTTAATTCTGGCATTCCTAATTGCTGAGTGTTTGACGTTGCAACCTAAATAACATTCCTTTAAAAAATAGTTTGTGTAATATACACGATGATCTTTCACTCGGTTTGCCTTGAACTGGTTGATCATTTGCACTAATGTATGTGCGCCATGTTACCTCCCTATTGTCCTGTGTAATTTCTGACGAGGGCACCGCTATTACGTTGTCATATGCAGCACGCTGATTTGAAAAGGGAGATACATTACTGATTATTTCTGTTACAATACTACCTAGGAGCCCTAGTCATGGCCCAGGGTTCCATTGTTTTAGGCACCTTACAAACCTGTAATCATCCTATTCATGTGTTCTGCATGGTAGAAAACAACCAAATATCAAGTCTTCTGCCTTGTGATTAGGTGAAGGAAGCATAGTTGATAATTTGCCTTGGGTCTGCAAGAATGGATCCTATGTTGCTTTCCTTGCACAGTTAGCTGTGAATGCTCTTATTGCTATAAAATAACTTCACACTGCAGTAGTAACTCATCCAAGTGTCTTCCACCATAGTTAGAAGATGTGCTCTACAAGTTGCATGCTCTCCATCAAATGTCACATATTTCAATATTTTCCCTCCAACTCTAGCTTATGTACACAAGCCTGTATTTTAAAGAATTGCAAATGTAAAATGGGTAGAACTTTTGAGTTTCATGTTTTCTAGGGAGTTTGTTTCTCACAGCAGGTGGTTACTCTTTGGTAACTTTCTTTTTGCAGATAACGATGAAAAGAATATAGCTATAGACTGGGATTTTCATAGGGGACCACAGGAGATAGGTGCCCAATATCTTTGGCTTTGGGTGAAAGTTGTGCAACATCACTCCTTTGAGTTCTTGTGGAAAGCCCAGGTCAATGTTCAATTCGCTTTAAAAAAATAGATTTCATTGGGATTGACTGAATATTTTAAGGTGTGAACAGCATCAGATTTTTCTTTCAGACTACATTGTTTTGCAGTGTTTTAAACATTTTGCCAGCAGCACTTCTTCAAATGAAGATTTTTATCCAATATCTTTTTTGATGTTGGCAAAATAGCATGAAAATAGAACCAAAATGAAGTCTATAGGTAACAATCTTCCTTGAAGCATACCTTTGCTGTGCCTTCTTAATAAACTTTCAGCTGTAAAATTGTTAAACAAGATGCAAGTGCTATGCAATATCCTGCTGAAGATAGAAGAAATATGACTTCATTATAGTTGGCTGGATCAATTCCTCTTCATGCTAATGCACACACATCAGTCCAGAGAGGATGTTGCCAAGAATAATATATAATCTATTCAAGCCTACAGTAAAAGCTTACAAAAAATCTATTTTTATATAGTTCTTGAAAGAAGGAAGCAATAGCAGGCAGTAAATTAATTCCATTACTAAAAAGCCACTGCTGTTAATGTAAGGTAAATATGAAAACAATTTGAGTGGATGGCTAATTTTGTCTTATGCTGGCTATAGCTTCTCCATTTTTTTGCTACCGTCTTTGGTTTTTGCAACAGTTATCACTTACAAACAAGGATGCAGTAGACATCCGCAGTGCAAAAGTACACTTGCAATTCAAAGTATTTTAGTGGTTAGGAGAACCCCAGGTTGCAAACCTTTTCAGACTTTTAGACAATTTGATTAGAAATACAATATTTTCTTTCTTAGGTGGTGATATTAATTCAAGAGCAAGGAAGTATAAATCCATTAACATTTCTACCTCTCTAATATATAAATTCTTGTTTGTCCTCTAGATTTTCTTATTTAGCTGATGAAGAAATTTTAAAATTGTCCAGAAAATCTATTGTGTGATAACTGTCAAGATGGAAGAACACACAGTTCTGCATACTAATATTTTCAAATAATAAAGTACACCAGCTTTTAGCATTGTCCTGATGTTTGTGAAAAAGATGAACACATGTATCCAGAGGGACATGCAAAGGAGCAACAGAAAACCTTTTAAATTCAAGAATGTTTCCATAGTACAGCTACCATATAGTTGTTTGCAGAATTGTATTGAACATTAAAAGTTAAATGTTGACTAAAGGATATGGATATACAATTTTGCTGGCTTCCCTGTTTGATTTAGGATGGATTATGTATAGGATGTCCCTTCAGACTGATACTGCGTAATGCACTCATCTGTCTAGCTATTAAGGCTTGGTCTACACTAGAAAATTAGGTTGGTTTTACTATGTCAGTCAGGAGTGTGAAAAATCCACAACCCCTGAGCAGGGCCGGCTCTAGCCATTTCGCCGCCCCAAGCGTGGCGGCATGCCACGGGAGGCACTCTGCCGCTCACCTGTCCTGCGGCTCCGGTGGATCTCCCGCAGGCATCCCTGCAGAGGGTCCGCTGGTCCTGCGGCTCCGGTGAACCTCCCACAGGTGTGCCTGCAGATGCTCCACCAGAGCCGCGGTACCGCAGACTCTCCGCAGGGACGCCTATGGGAGCTCCACTGGAGCCGCCTGCTGCCCTCCCGGCAACCGGCAGAGCGCCCCCTGCGGCATGCCGCCCCAAGCACGTGCTTGGTGCGCTGGGGCCTGGAGCCGGCCCTGCCCCTGAGTGGCTTCGTTAAGGTGACCTAACCCCTGATGCAGACAGTGCTAGTTCAATGGAAGTTCTTCCATCCACCTAGCTACTGCCTCTCAGGGAGGTGGATTACTTATGCTGATGGGATAACCTCTCCATCAGTTGTGCTACAGTTGTACCACTGTAGTGTGTTAAGTCCTAGACAAACCTGAAGTTGAATGTTGATTTAGAACTGTCTGTAGGGAAACATTGCTAGTGGCTATTAGCGCTTAACTTAAAATAAAATTATCTGTTAATGGGATATGGTAGCAAATAGCAATCATTTGAACTTCCTCCATTTTCTAGAACTAACATATCTTCATGCACCCCCCTGTAATTTACTTACAGGCAGGTGTTTTCATTTTGTCTGTGTACAGCATCTGGCACCAGGGGGCTCTGATCTCTGATTAGGACCTCTTGGCACTACTGCAATATACATAATTAATATTTATTTTAAATATGAAACAAGAAAGCACAACAAGCTAATAAACCAAAACAAAGAAGGATCCATTTTTTGGAGAAGCATGCTAATTAGAAATACATTGGTTTTAACAAGATTAAATAACAGCTTTTAATGTTTTAAAATGTCTTTGCTAAATCACGCATCAAAATACATATGCCATTTTCAGTAGAGTCTTTACTTTTTATTATTTCCCTGTCTGATTACTTTCTAAAAAGTTCAGCTTTTAACCTCTAAAAATGAATTGTACTAACTGTACTAAGATGATGTTGAAATAAAATGAAAAGTTTTGATCTGTAGGATCCCAAGCATAACATTATTTTCTTTCTTTAATTTGACAAAAAAAAGATGCTGTAATGGCTAATGCCTGTGGAAAGATATCTAGAGAATTGTTCCTAAACAATAGCCAGAATCTGATAGTTTGACTAAAGCAAAAAATTACATGTCCCATTCGTATTCTAAAAGTATTATTCAGCCTAATATGACTCTTGGTTTTTGCTTGCTTTATTAGAGTACTTCAGAGTTTGACACTAAACATTTGCGATAGTGATTTAGGAATATTGAAAACTTGTATTTTATGCTATGTTCTAACACTGGAATTGGCCCCTAATCCCATATTATCTATATAATCATGTTGTGTTAATTTTTTAACAACCTGTGGTAACGCTATTTTAAAAGGTATTTCTATACTGCACATTTTAGACTTTCTGGCCAAATTCTGCACTGTTACTTCCATAAAACTCAGCTGATGCCAAATGGGCTGAGGGCAGAATATATATCATTCTTTCATTATGTAAATAGCAGTGGTCAGTTAGTTGTGAGAAAGGGTTCATTTATTTGCAAGTGTAATTTTTCAGCCATTTGAACAAATAATCTGATACCCTAAAACTGAAATATTCTACAACTGTCATTTTTTTATTGAAAATAATTTGCATATTAGCAGTCTGCTGTGAAAATGTTATGCAGCTGTGTGTTGTGTTCTAACAGTGGGTTGCTTCTTATCACTCTGGGATAAAGGTGTGTGAAACTGTCAGTAACTAATTTGCATCTGACGAAGTGGGTATTCACCCATGAAAGCTCATGCTCCAAAACGTCTGTTAGTCTATAAGGTGCCACAGGACTCTTTGCTGCTTTTGCAGATCCAGACTACCCCTCTGATACTTGCTTAAAATAAGTGTCTCTTTGCTGCTCCTGTTATCAGGCACAGCATTTCTCATCCCTGGGTCTAAAAAGAAAAGTGTTTGAAACAGAAGGGCAGTAGAGCAGTCTGGTTATATGATATATAGCACTCATTCCATGTGAATAATCAAGATAATACTTAGCTGAGATATGTATTACTGGAGCTGAGTTCACTTGTAATAGAATAAAGTTTGAATATGCAGAACCTTAGTATTTGCATTTTTGCTTTTTAAAAATTTATATCACTGCCATCATAGTATCTCTAACGGTGCAAATGCCGAGGGGGAAAAAAACCAAACACATTTCTAGATATTTTTCATTAATGGCATTTAGATTCTATGGTGAGGAATGCGGTTAAAATACAGATAAATCAAAACATGAGAGATGATATAATTTAGATTAGTCTTTTTTGCTTATACTTGCATGCTATGTGTATCCACCTTAGACTTGACAGGGAGGGGCCCTAAAGTATTATCTAAGTGCAGATGTCTACATGTAATACACACTTAAAACTATACAGAGGTGTTTGTTATCTTTTAATGAGAAATCTACCCCTTTTGGCGTAGGGAGTGTTTTCCTGTTACCACATATGTTATAATTCTTTTCATGGTTGTTCCATATATTGTATAAAAATATATAGATTAGTAAGGATATTTTTATTTGCTTGATTTTTATATCTAATAATAGGAGCATATCAGTATAAATAGTCTTGGTTTGTTGTTGTTGGGTTTTTTTTTAAAAACAAACAGGTGTGTATATATAGGGAAAATACTGACTGTTATGGGTCTGATCTGCAAAGTTATTCATGCATGCAGCCTTATTCTTGTGTTGGCTTCTCTGTGCAGGTGTAAAACTCTGCTTACATGAATTTCTTTGCAGGATCACTCAGAATGTAGAGGATGGGTTTAATTGCATTCAGTGCATCACAGGGTGTCCTTATGGGTATTTCTTCACTGCACAATAAACACAGGTTCTTGCTTAGGTTTTAACCCCAGCTCCCTGCCATCCATGCAGAAAAACCTCTGACCCAGGTTGGTAGGTGCTTTTATTCTAAGCTGGTTTACTCTGGGGGAATGGATTAGAGCCCGACTTCTGATATAACTTGAGCTGTGAGAATGCAGGCTATATTTTTTGAGTGCTGATTAGTCCTCCAATGTCCTTCTTGCAATTACCATTGGCTAGAAAAGGAGAGAATCTTAGAGCATTTCAGAACTGTGCCCCAGAGACACATGGGCATGTGCAGAAACGGGGGAGCATGTATATACTGCTGCTGGGAGTGAGCCTGGTGCTAGCGCACTCCAAATAGCAGTGAGGACATTATGGATCAGTCTGGAGCTTGGCTTGTGGGTTGGATGGACTTGAGATCCTGAGCTCCAGTCTGAGCCACAGCAGCCACACTGCTATTTTTAGAACACTAGCTCAAGCCTCCCTAGCATGTCTGTCTGCCTGGGATGGGAAGCTTACTCCCAGCTAGGCTGACCAGATAGCAAGTGTGAGAAATCAGGACAGGGGTGGGGGGTAATTAGGAGCCTTTATAAGAAAAACCCTCAAATATCGGGATTGTCCCTTTAAAATCGGACATCTGGTCACCCTACTCCCAGCTGCAGTGTAGACATACCTAGAAAGGATGCAGTAACACAGGTAGAGCTTTGCTGTGGGAACACTCACACCTGGGTTAGATGAATCTGGATACTCAGACATGGGTGCATATGACACCTGCATTAACTGTGCAGTGAAAACATGCGCTGTCTGAGCCTGCTGCTGATTTTAGTGGTGGCTATTACTGCTCACTGGTTGTCAGGGCTGGACTGTAAGAATCTGTAAATTCTACAAATAATTTTAAAAATTAATTTCCTTAATGATCTGTTATCTCACTAAAAGTGTGTGGGACCGTAGGTTTTTGCTCTGACAGATTTGCTTATATAGCACATTAATCTCTTCCGTAAAAATGTGCTGAATGAATGAATGGAGATGAGATGAAAACGGTGAATTGATAGAATTATTTTTTTGAAGACTTAGCAATGAAGTTGTTTCTTACAGATTTATTTCTAGTGTTTTGGTAACTGTTAAAATTAACATAGGTCTGCCAGGAAATTGAATAAATATTATTAAATAAAATATTAACTTGCTGGAATAGGCTTGGATTTAAATGATGGTTTTAAATGTTTAAGGCACTGCCTGCCATGTAATTTACAACAGCGCATTGGTGAAAGCTTTGGTTAAACAAGACTGAGCTGTGAAATCTGTTGTTTTTTATTGTTATGAGAGATCCCAGAGGCCCTGACCTGATAGCGCTAGGCACTGTAGAAACATAAAAAAGAGGCAGCCCTGCTCTGTAGTCTGTTCAGAGGGAGGATATTAATGTACTAATACAGTGAAATCAGGGACTATTCATGTGATTAAGAGCAGCTGGATTGGGTAGGTAGACAATAACTAAATGCCTTTATACAGCATCTGTTGCAAGGTGCAGTAAAGCAAAACATAATTAAGCCACTAAAATATTAAATGCTAGGAAAAATTGGCAAACATATTTGTATATAATTATTAGTTTGTTTTGTGGTAGAACCTACAGGCTAGTTAATTGGTTAAAATGTTATTTTTCTAAGAATTTTAATGAAAAAAGACTATTTGTGAAAATTTTGGCCCAGTTTTTATAGATCAACAGGCAGCTTTAATTCCTCATTCCAGTTGAATATACCTAAGAGATTGTATGACTTTCCACCGTCCTAGCACTTTACACTTATCAGCTCTTACAACAGATTAGGCATAATACCATTTTGCAGATATGCAACCTAAATTGTTCCAAATTTAAGATAATTGGATCCTGATTTTTCAGAGGAATAGTACACTCCCTTTTGGCTCCCATTGATTACAGCTGGAGTTGTCAGTAATAATCAACTCTAAAAATCAGGGTCTAGAAATCTCAAGTTGGACACCTAAAATTAGTGGATGCTTTTTGAAAATGTAGGCTTTATTGAGATGTTGATGGTAACAGACAGAATTAATGTAGTCTGGAAACAGAACTTGGGAGTTCCTTGCTATCAGTCCTAGTTGAGGCTACTCCTGAAGGTCACAGAGCCTTCACAGGTAAACTCTGCAGATGTAGAATACAGAAGACCCATGTAGTTTTTAAATCAGACTAATCTCTGTCAGTTTAGAAAGTAGTCATCCAACAATTGATTTGAATAAAACACTAGTCAGTTTTGCAATCATAAATTACAGCTACTGTATAACTTTGGTTCTTTAATAACAAAACTTTTCTTTATTGTACCATTTATAGGTAGAGTGGGACAGAAGTTATGGTGATCAGAATGAGCTAGATCTAAATATGTTGATTACATGCAGAGTGTAGGCCAAATTCATTCTTGGTATAGCCCTAGTCAAAATTATGATGATACACCAGGGATGAAGTTGGCTTAGTAAATCTAACTTTATTTAGGAAACAAATTTGCAACAGAATGGACAGAGTAAGCCAATTCCTTTCCTCCAAAATTTAGTCATCTCGGAATTAGTTGAGGGAATTGATTTGATGATTTTACTTACATTCCATGATTGTGCTGTAAATAAATAGGAATGTTTTCTTTTTGCTCCTTACTGCTCAGTGTTTGGCTTATCTCATAGGAAAAGCTGAATGTGGTAGGTCTCGTAATGTTTTAACATCTGCCATGCAGTTGGATTACATCCTGCTGAGTTTTTAATAAAGAAGTCCATACACTTGACTTGCAGCATAGTCTGCATGTACAACTCTGAAGTTGCAAATACTGTCTTTACTGCTATTGCTTCTTGAACAAACGTCTCCTGAAAGTATCCAATTCAATGAAAGTACAGAAATGCTGAACATATGGAAAAAGAAAAAGAAACACTGAAAGAAGTTAGCAAACTGCCTCCTTTGCAAAACACATTGTATTTATGTTATCAGCATGAGATTTTATAATATCACTGGCATGATGATCTTACATGGAGGTTTCACAGTTTTTTCTCACTATAGGATCTTTTGTTCAGTTTTACCATATGGTGTTTACCTTTGGTCTTAAGAAGAATTCTGGAATGAGCAGAGTGCTTTTTAAAGGATAAATGCTAACTGTTACGTTTTGGTTCCAGAATTTTGAGTGGTTAAAAATAAAATAAAATAATTATAATAAAGTGTATTACATTCTATTCTGCATAAGCAAAAAGAAGAGGAGGAAAATGGAGAAAAAGATTTTAATTTCACTGGATACATTATATAACTTTATGAATTTAGCATATCTTCCTCATTACTTAGTAGTAATAATAATAATAACATGAATTTAGTGCCTTCTACCTGAGGAGCTCAGATGTTCATGATTTAAGTATTGCTGTACTCCCGAGAGATAGCATTATCCCAATTTATAGATGAGGAAAATGAGACACACAGATAACAGTGACTCTCATCCAAGGTCAAACAGGAAGTTTGTGGTGCATTTGGGAAATGAACACAGGTCTCCTGACTCTGTCTTCTGCCTCAACCACAAGACCACCCTTCCTCTAAGATGAAATGTATAATACTGCAAGCATGTTTTGAATCACTATATTTCTTCCTTAAATAGAACCTTTAGTGATTCTGTAGAACAAATACAGAGCATGATACAATTATCTTTTTATGTGAAGCAGTGTAGTAGCTATATGCATTAATCAAATATGCAACTCATGGTAAATGCAATTTGTCTTTAAGTTTAAGTATTCCCAGATAGACTGGCCAGATTAAAAAACATACTCTCTGTCTTTTTCCATTGCAGCATGTGTGTTCCGTTACAATGGGCTCTCTTTTGTCTACCTCGTCTACCTCTTGCTCATTCCTCTATTTTCAGAACCCACAAAAACAACGATGCAAGGTAAGAGTTTTCCTGATGGTTTTTTAAAGATACATAACATGTAATATGTACAAAAATCTTGTAGGTGTTATAAGATGGAGTCTTACAGGTATTTCTTCAATATACTTTCATTGGTTTGAACTTTTCCTACGGTAAGCGAGCTGGTTTTGTAATACTTCATGTAAACTCACTGAATCTGGTTTTGGAGTGAGTACTCCCTAGTAACTGATCTGATTAAATTCAACTATGGAGTATTCTTTTAACAATGTATATTTTAGTCACCTATACAGACATTAGCACCCCACTGACCTCCCCATTACCATGATCTCGAAAAGTTTTTTTAAAATTTATTTTAATTTTTTTTTATTTTTCCAGTTTTACATCTGCAGAATAATTAAATGCACCATGGATAAAATCACCCACATGTCACGTTAGCTGCACTTCAATATTAAAATGTGAAAATAGGGTTCCAGAGATGAAAAGACAAAAGCCATTTCAGAAATAGGATATTTGTTATTCTTGTGTGGGTATATTGCGACAACAAATGGGTTAATCTGTAAAAGTTAGTTCTCAGAAGTTTCTGATCAACAGTATTGTAACTTCAGGATCATTGAATAGTCAATGAAAATTTGCTGTGGTAAGGTAATATTTCCTTTTTGTGTTTTATCGGTGATATGTATTGTCACTCAGTAGCTTGTGGGAGTTGCTTTAGTGGGTAGATCTCTGAATTGGTCCCTGCAGTTCAGAACTCCCAGTATATGGCTTGAATCAAACTCTTATATTAAAGCAGTTATCGTCCCCCAGTTCACCTTCAGACTATTATTTACAATAGAATCTCTCTTCAAGGAACATTTTATTTTTACTCAAGTGAAGAATAAAAGTAAGCTTCTTCCACAAGGGAGTGAAGGAAAAAGAGATATTATATGGGGCCTTCTTGGGGCTGACACGGTAGGATGAAAATGTTACCTAAATTATTGGCTTTGTTTTGAATGCTCTGGGTACCATGTGCATGTAGCACAGTTCCCCTACAGCAGCTGTCTCGAACAACACGCTGCACCACTGTGATGGTTAATGGAGAATCACACCATTTTATTCAATAAACATCCCTAATGAAACAAACTAGGAAATCTAGACTTCAGACATAAAAAATCTCAAATTACTAGGCTCCTATGGGGCTCTTACCTGAATGAGTAGCATCAGGTCCATATAAGACCCTATGACATCTCTCTGAATATAGGGCTTCCATTACCACATTAGTCACCCCAAAGGGGTTTCCCAGGTTGCATCTGGAGCTACCCCTTTTAATTTTCAGAAGTAACTGTCAGCCCACAAGTCTGGTTCTGTTTATACTCTCCTGGCAACCTCTGTCTGGTATGTTGAGGATGGGGTCAGTGTGGCTCCTCTTCCTTCCTGAGTAGTCAAGTAGTCTTGACCTCCTCCCAGGATACCTTTTGTCTGGAAGTTTTGTTTTCAACATGACTCTAGCTTCTAATATTTCATTTAGCTATAGAATCTAGAGTCATATAGTTTATTTGTGATATATTTAAATTATTTAAATAATATATAAAATCTATGTTTCTGGAAAATATTTTTCATCTGATCCAGTGTTCTCCTGTTTTATGTCTGACCTTCTGAACACTAGATAAGAGAGAACCTGAGAGGGAAGGAGAGTCATCCTAGTCAATTGCCAGTTTGAAAGACACTGGCCTCTTACCTTTTTAGATTATAGTAACGTGATTGAGTAACAAGTCATACACCAGTGTACATTAACCAGCAAGTAACCTACTTACAAGTGTTTTAATGATAAATAACATTACTCCTTCTAAAAAGCAGCAACCATTTCAGTGTCTTGCATATGCCATTTCAATTGGCAGTTACACCATTTATCCTTTCCTCCTGAACCCCCTCCCCCCAGTCAGTGGTATCAAACATTTTTCTTCTTGAATTCACTGAAAAGATTCCTTGAGGAATCTTTAACTTTGTCTAAAAGCAGCCTCCCATCCCCAGTTTAGCCTCCTTTTTTCTCATTATTGGGGAGAAGAACTGAGAAATATGAACTTTCAGGAAGTTATAATATTGTTGTTCAATTTATAACACACACAGAAATCATCTAACTACAAATGGTTGTTTTTGCCAAGTTAGAGTACTGTGTTCTGTTATAGGGTCTCACTAAGAGTTAATGCACAAAACTAGGTTGAAGATCGGGTGAAAAAGAGAAATTAAACTCAAAATATCTCTCATCTTATTTACTTACTTATTTATATGACCTCTATTACAATACTGTAGTGTTTGAGCACCTACATATACAATATTTTTATGGTTTTTTCTCCATTAAGTTCCATTGGAGGAGAATGGAGTCAAAGCTAGTCTTGTACTATGTAAAATATGTCCTCACCGTAACCATTAATTATGACTTTCACTGTGTTTTATCCTTGTCAGTGTAAATGCTGTTGCTTTTTTGAAACCTTCAAAGTATGGTAATTTCCAAAACAGTATCATGCCACGTTGATTTCCACGTTAGTTGCATGTGGATTAGAAAATGCATCTAGTTAAGCCATTTTACAGGAAATGTGTTGCCTGTTAATTTATTATTTTGATTACAGTAGCACCTGAAGAATCCAACCAAAAATGGGGCCCTGCTGTGCTAGGCACTGTACATATAGATGATGAGGGGCAAAGTTTACAGTCAAAATAGACAAGATATTCAAAGGATGGAAGAAGAGAAGTATTATTAAACCTATTTTACTGATGGAGAACTGAGGCCCAGCAAGAATAAGGTGGAATTTTCAAAAGCGTATAGTCTTCTGTTGACTTCAATGGGAGGAGAGTTGGGTCAATGCTAAGTGCTTTTGAGAATTCCACCCAAATGGTTTGGCCATGGTGATACATCTGTGCAGTATGTGGCAGAGCCAGGAACTGAACTCAGGAATCCCAAGTCCCAGTTCATTAACTTAATCCCGAAACTATCGTTCCTTTGCTTTTAATCTAAAAACATTCTCCTCCTGTATTATGGAATAAAAAGGAGCATTCATCTTTCCCTCTCTATAACATTCACTAGTTCATATACTTCCACTATGGGTCCTCTTAATTTTCCCCTTCCCAAAGCCCCTGTAGTTTTAGCCAGTCAATCCCCCCCACAAACCTGAGCTGCATTAATGCGGTGTTTTGGTGGGGGCTCAATGGGTGGGATTAGTTTATGCTTGGATGCAAAAGTGCACAGTACAGCCAGCAAAAACAGAATTGAAAAATAAAATAAAAAGGCTTAAAAAGCAAATCCTCAAAATTTTAGGAAATCCTAATCTAAGTAAAACTGTCTGTCATTTTTACTGTGGAAAGTTAGAAGGACAATGAGAAAATGAAATGTTAGTAAATGCCCAGATGTAGATTAAAGTTTCTCTTAAAAGCACTGAAGATGATACATGAGACGGATGCAGCAAGCCTAGAAGGGGAATACGGTTGCAGCTTCCTACCTAATATCCGGTTACCATGTTGATTTTATGTGTTTTGCTTTTTCTGTCCTTTTCGTGCCAGCAAGAATGATTGACAACTTAAATATAGTTACTTTCTAACAACCAAGTGTGATATTTTTGACTGTCATCCTCATCCTCTCATTCTAGTTTGTTTTTTAATTTATTGGATTTAAAACAAATTCCAGAGTGGTTTGATGGATACACTTTAAAACAATCCAATATGTGTCATTGTCAACAGAGCTTTTTCAGTGGGGAGCACTTTCAAAAAATTTCAGATGATCTCATAGTAATTTTATGTCATGGTGCACTGCACAGCTCATAAGCTAGCTACAGTGGGATGTCTTTGTGCATTTTGTATTAAGAGTGAAGGAATTTAAAATCCAAACTTAACATATTAGAACAGACTGTCTGAGGAAGATTGCTATTAACTTTAAATGTGTGGAATGTAGAGGGTTAAATACCTTAGCTTGTTGAATTTTAAATTGTGTATGTGTGTATGTATCTCTTTCTCTATCATATGTATGTGTGTGTCCACAGACTATAAAAGGGGAACATTGATAAGCTATTTTAACTGGAAATAGCCAAATCACCATTAAATCAGAGTCAAAATGTTAAATAAAGCAAGCTTTCTACAAAATAGAAAAAATAAACATCTCGCTATGTCTTTATATTTTCCTTTCCTTCTTTCCTTTTTCTCTTGCTATACTTCACTTTTTAGTCTATACAATACCTGAATCTTGTTACCTATTTTAATGTGTTCCCTCCAATTAATTTTTTACTAAAGTCTACTCTTTCATTGTACATTTTATTGTTTGTTTTCACTTTCGGTTCTTGCCTTTTTTCCTCCATCTCATTGTTACTTTTGTTTTCCTTTCTATTTATTTTTCCTCATTTTCACCTCTCTAACCCATTCCACTCATCTACCTACCTCTTACACTCTGCAATCACCATTCCCATTTCTCTGGGTCTTCCCATCCATCTTTCTCTTTTCCCTTGGCTCTTGTACTATTTCCTCCTCCTTCCCCTTAGTTCTTTTCCTTTGTTCATCTTCTCTCCTTCGACTTCCAAGGAGACACTCACAAAATGACTACAGGTTAGTAGGTCGGCATGGACAAAATCAGTGTAGTGGAAATTTTCTTTTAGAAGTTTTGAGAGGGTGCATTATTATAAACAATGGGGAGTAAAATATTGTATTGAACTGTATTGTACATGAAAACCGTTTTAACCTCTTTCTCTCTTTATTCTGTAATGTTTATCTTCTAGAAAAAATGTGTTCACTAAAATAACTCAATAATATTAATTCTTACCTCCTGTTTTAATGTATATGCAATCTCCATTCTCCATGAGTTATGTTCTTGCCTGTTGATCTAATATCTCATCCATCTCTAAAATGACATATTTTCTCCAATTAAAGCTAAAAAATTAAGATATTCAATTGACTGAAAAAATTAGCTGAACATGTTACTAGCTGAAATACTATTCAACCATGCATGGAACTGGTTGAATAATGGAAAACATATTCACAAATAACCTATGCCATTAAAATTCATTGGATTCATTGTTTGTTGATCTTGGATAGTTTGCTCAACTCTACCGCTAATGTTTATAGGTCTTGAAATCAATTACTATTGACTATTACTATGACATTAATATAAACACAAAGTGTAGCATTCTTTATGTAAAAATTATAAAGAGGACATATCAGTGCAGATAACAGGTTATTTCATTTGCTTATAGAGGTGGTTTAAAACTGCTCAGGCCAAGTTATCAAACACGGCAATAAGAGCTGTTATTGATGCAACTATAATTTTACAGTAATTCTAAAACTATATAGCTTTTTAGGTAGTGGTTCTCCTTATATAAAAGTGTCTGACTAGTGACTGGTTTATTACCTACAGTAGCTCTCTTGAGACAAAGAATAAGTAGTAACAGTTTAATAGACCAGTTGCAAACTATAATTCTGTTGCCTTGATTGGGAATCAATGGAGTAATGTGTTTAAAACAGTTTTAATGATAGTGTTTTTTCTGTCTTGAAAGAGTAGAGTAAGTGAAGTTATATTTTAAATATACTTGGCTTGGACAGGAGAAATTACTCGTTTTATCAGTACTGAATAACTGGTTTTCCTTAATAGACGTGAAGTTACGTTCTGTTAGGTTTACCAGCTGTTCCTTACTCAAGTTGCTAGTTTATATTATGGTAGCTGGAATAAGAAGCCCTTCTTAATCAGGTAGTGTTTTTAAAGTAATATACATCACTTTAGTAAAGCAGTGGATCAGATTCAGCTATCATTACTCATGCTGAGTAACAAAATGAGTAGAGCTACTTTTGGAATAAGATACTACTCTGTGTGAGAGAAGACTGGCAGAATCTGGCTCAAAATAGATATCTGTATTATTGTATCTCGTTTGGCTGAGGAGCTAATGTAATAAGAATTATCCATTTAAAATAATTTAAAATATTCATATTTAAACAGTGCACAAACCTGCAAATATTCAAGAGTATTTTTTGCCCAGTTGTGCTGGAAGGAGAGGAGACACCGGATGTGGTTTAATTAGGCTGCAAATTTATTCTTAAATGTCGGGGGGTATCTGGGAGATAAAAGTGTATAGTGCAGGTAATTCCATAATCATTTCATATATACCTGGGAAGCTTCCATCAGCCCTTCCCATCCCTGATCCTGTCTTTTACCAATGCTGTTTACAGGAATTGATAGAGAACATAAGGTTTGTAGGGAATATTAGTGCTTACAGACATCTTGGGCTTGATTAATCAAACTTGTTAAGGAATGAGTTCATAAAACTGAAATTTAGACCTTTACCCTGCAAAGACTTATGTACATAGCTGTTATGCTCTGTGAGTAATCCCATTGAACTCGATATAGAGGTAATAAATTCAACCACATTTACAGGTTTACAGATCTGCTACTGTTTCTATGCTAAGAGAGCTGATTCTTTAGCTGAAGTGGTAGGAGCTCATGCTTTTATGCCCAGAGGTCCTGGGTTCAGTCACCACAGGCAACCCAAACAGGGCTCGTGTTACATTTGGCCTTGCCACTTGTAACCATTAGTCCATGCCATGTTTTCAGAGACAGAGGTAGAAATCAAGAATGCTAATGCCCTGCGTTCCACTGCTGTCTCACAAATAGTGTTTAACCCAAACACAATTTGTGTTTTGTGTCTCACTGTATGGGCTGATCCATCTAGGAGGAAATAACATGCTTCCCTCCACAGCTACTTATGCTGAAATGGAAGAGATCTGTTGTGTGGATCTGAGGTTGTAGGTTCACTTTTGGGGACTGGATATCTCAGGATGTGGCTAATGCTGCATCAGTCTGTATCCTTCCCAATTCTACTGGAATTAAAGTTGCTCCCCTCTAATAGATATTTATTAACCCCTATGAGAGATGAGTTTGAATCCCCATTCAAATACCACGCTATGTTTTGCACAAGACTATAAGCTTTTCAGGATAGGGGCTTTCTTTTACTATATGTTTGTATGGTGCCCCCATCATAGGCCCTGATTGTAGTTGGATTCTCTAGTAAGTG
Organism: Gopherus flavomarginatus; assembly: GCF_025201925.1. Lineage (NCBI taxonomy): Eukaryota > Metazoa > Chordata > Testudines > Testudinidae > Gopherus > Gopherus flavomarginatus. Next base: position 208,108,303 of record NC_066618.1, read on the forward strand.
TTCATACAGCTGGGGCCAAAATGATCTTAATCACTGTGAATTTGCAAAAGTTGGCAGTGCTGTAATTGTCATATATGTTGAAGAGGAAGAGTGGGAGTTAAACTATCAGAACAAAAATATGATTTTAAAAAAATCTCATTTTTTGGAGTGGGCCTGACTCATGACTTTTGAAATTTTTGGCTTGGCAATACTGTATGTTAATATATGTTTCAGAATGGTTCCATCCATACTGTAACTGTGTGACCACAGAGATAATTTCTTCCATTTTTTTGGCAAAGATTTATTGCCCATTGGCTTTTAGGTGTCAATTATAAAGTACACTGAGGAATAACTGGGTTGCTGACTAGAGAGGGAGAGCTGTTTGATGTCCCCAGAGCTACTGAATGTTTTTGTATAAGCTTGAGGCATCAGAGAGATTTATTTATAGTTCAGAAAATGCTTTTGAGCAATTAAAATGTGATTTTTACCGGATTGGGCATATGTCTGTTTATGGAGCCATGCCAGTCTGCTACATAAACATCCTTTGGCTCAAAATACTGCATCTCAGCTAGGTTTCTTTATTTTTAGCATCATGCATATTCCCAGGGGGTGAACAATGGAGTTCATTATAACTAACAGGTCAGATCCAGGAGTACTTACTCATTCCTTACTCAGGCAAATTTTAGTAAAAATGAAGCAGGTCTTGAAGATCTAGCCCAATGTTGGAAATCCTCTTGCTTTTCATAAGTGGAGAAGTTTTTTGTTAGTTGCTAATATCATATGCCATTCTCACTGCTTTCATATCAAACCATTTTGGTGGAGAAAATAATCTTCTTAAAATTAATTTTAAGTTAATTTATTGCTTATAAAATGGCAATCCTTGATTCATTGATGAAGCGCCACAGCAACTGTACCCTTTGGTGTGTCTCAAGCTTTGCAAAGTGGCATGCTCTAATCTGAGAAGATAGATCTCTGATTCTGTGCTCCTTTACCCATGGCTTCTCTAAAGAGACTGTCAGCAGAGATTCCAGGTAGATGGCTGATTTTATGGTGTAGACACCAGTTTTCATCTTCTTCATCATTGTTTAAGTGCCAGATGTGTTTTTGGAGCTGAATAAAACACTGAATCCAGACAGCACCTTACCCGAATCCAGACAGCACCAACTGAAGCAAAATAGGCATGGTAAACCGAGTAAAGTGGGAAGCCAAACGGAGGAAATAACTAAGGTTTTAACTTTAGCTTATATTATTAAATCATTGATGCTTTTTTGTGTTATTACAGAAAATGTATGTCTTCAAGAGTGATCTGAATGAAAAGAAGAGTAGTGTCTTTGCAGCCTGGAGTTGGATAAGAGCTCCATAGGTAGGGGCAGCATTGAAGAAGGCCTGGAGATAGTTGTGATGGTGTGAAAATAGGGCATGAATGCAGGTGCTAGAAGTGTGGGCTAAGACACCAGTTTATTTCACTTACTGGCCACCAAACTGCAGTCGTGTTAATGAGCTTTGGCCATTCCCGTTATGGCAAGGACCTGGTAGTGAAAGTCTCCTTATCCTTTTATCCCTCAAATATTCATAAACAGAGGAATAGAAAATGATTTTAGGGTATGTGTCTAGAGTTAAATAAAAAAAATTAGTTGCTGAATCTCATTGTAATGAGCAGTTTTGTACCAGAACTAAATTTGTCTACATTTAAGAACATGAGATTGTGGTGGAGCAGATCCCCACCGCATCAGGAAGGAGTTAGAGCACCTCTGGGCACAATCATCCTCAGCCTGGTGCAGCTTTGGATATGCCTACACTGCATTGTGAACCTAGGTCTTTAGGACTCAGGAGTTTCCAAGCCCACATTTGAGTTTCCAAACTGAACTGTGAACCTGGCCATACAATTCCTGGACCTGGGTCTCTCAGCTGTGCTAACATGTCCATACTGCACTATGTAGACCTTCTGACTCAGGCCCTAGACCAGGGGTGGGCAAATTTTTTGGCCTGAGGGCCACATCAGGTTTTGTAAATTGTATGGAGGGCAGGTTAGGGAAGGGGGTTGTGGCCCGGCCCCCAGCCTCCTATCTGCCCCCCACCCCCCATGTCTCCTGCCCCATCCAACCACCCCTTCTCCCTGTCCCCTGACTCCCCCTGGATCCCCTGCCCCTGACTGCTCCCTGCTGCCCCATCCAACCCCCCTCCTTCCTGACTGCCCTTCTGGGACCCCTGCCCCCATTCAGCCCCCTATTCCCCCCTGACCGCCATGACCCCTATCCACACACTCACCTCCTGACACCACCCCAAACTCCCCTGCCTTCTATCCAACCACCCCCTGCTCTGTGCCCCCTTATCACGCTGCCTGGAGCACCAGTGGATGCCGGCGCTACAGCCGTGCCGCCTGGTTGGAACCAGGCCACACTGCTGCCACCATGCAGGACAGAGCACCGGGTCAGGCCGGGCTCTGCAGCTGCACTGCCCCAGGTGCGACTTTGATGCACAATTTGCCTGCATGATTTATCCCTATCATATAATATGATAAATTTGCATGCTAGGAAATCTGTATGTATTCCTGCCATATATAAGCAAATAAAAACAATCTGTTTCCTCTAAGCTTATAGAAACATTTTTAATTTTAAGAATAACCGAAATATACCAACATCAAGAAATTGAACTTCGACCCTTGTGGCCTTGAAAAGAAAAGTAAAGTGTGTGCACAAATGGAAACCACATTTGGAAAACTTAATCCAGAATAATTTAAAGGAAATTTTGTAATCAAATGTCCTTCTTAGAGGTTGATTGTTTAAACAGTTCTATTGGAGGAAATGTGTGTAATTTTACCCCTCCCCCCAATCACTAGATAGTATCGTTAGCAAACATGCACTAACTATAGTGGAGCAATTGTTGTATTCAGTTTTAGGACCAGATTCTACTGAATTACACCAGCGGGGTAACATTATGGAGACTATATCAGCATAGCTATGTTGAAATAACTATGCCAGCATAATTCCATAGTTTCAATGCAGCCTGCACTGATGTAAGCGGTTTTCCATTAGTGTAGGGTCATCACCTCCCCAAATGAAGTTAGATATGTTGATGTAAGCATTCTTCTATCTACATAGCTGTGTCTACACTGGGGGTTAGTCAGCATAACTCTGGTCAGGGGTGTGGTGTTTTCACATTGTGACAGACATAGCTACGTTGACCTAATTTTTTTAGTTTAGATGAAGCCCTAATGGTGATACTCAGGTCTTAAATCCATGGAACTAACACCACAATTTGGTCCCTAACCTGTAAATAAAATCAGAACACTTTACGACGGGAATTGTCTTATTACAGTAAACTGATTGTATTATCTTTACTGCTGTAGTAGAAGCTAGTCCCCTCCGATAGCTATATTTTAAATTTGTATTCTAGATTTTGGTCTATAATAATGACGGAAGGGGAAATCCTGCTTCACCTTCCTCTGTGGGATTGGAGGACCCTGAATGCAGTATGACCATTGTAGTTCTGCTGTACAGCGGGGAAAGGGTATTGGCACCCAAGTCATTTGCAGTGGGCAGAGCGTTGCTTGCATCCCAGTACATAGCAGGATTTGGACGAAAGGCTTATGGATCTGTAATTACATATGTCCATGGGCCAATTCCTACTTTCCATAGGAGAGGCCTAATGGCTGTGACAGCTTATAACTTTGTGGTGTTCAGAGGACGCTGTGGCAGTGTTGAAATTTTCCTTTCGCTTGATAACAATGGAGAACTGCTGCTCACAGCTCATTTACTTGAACTTTGCGGAAGGATTGAGGATTTGCTCCCTAGTGAGAAGAAGGAGAAAGAACTGTGGATTTTACTAGATGAGGAAAGTGGTACCATGTAATTGTATGTTTAAGTGTTGAATATAAAATAGTAGTGGACATATAAAGCTACCTGCATCTGTTTTTTATTAAAACACTTTTGTTAGCCCCCTTTTTGAATACCATTATATTTTAAATAATCATGTTTGATTATGTCATCATAAAGGCAGAGGGAAGAAAATCCAGTAAATCATTAGGTATGTGTTTTTATTATAATGATCAACCTAAAGATGAGAGGAATTCCTATAAAAGCAGCCCGTACCAGTGTTTTAAAAAGCAATTGCAGCTGTTTTCAGTTACTCTTCTGTTGATACTGCCCCGCCCAAGATCATACAATCATACTACAGTACTTCAAGGCCTGCCTTGAATCCACCATGTACAATATTGCAGGCAACAAGAGGATGCCTGAAGGGGCACTTAAAAATAAGCTGCAGAATGACCTAGCTAGCAGGCCAGGCTGTGACAATGGTATCATTTGTTGTTGCTTTGGTTGCAGCCTGGGCTGTTCATTATAAATCTCTTCTATTAGAAAACTGCCTGATTGTACTACTTGAAATTTTGTCTGCTGGGGTAAACGTCCTTCCTCTCCAGTAAATAAACCGTATTTATTTGTGGTCTATTTCTCTTGCTTGAAGGACTTATTCCCGTCCCTAACCCTTCCCCCGTTTTGCTTCAGACAGTATATATCTTGTTTAACATGCAATCAGGTGAGACGGGGGATGGTTAGCGGTAGTGCCTATGTATTCCCCAAAGTAGACACCCTGGAATGGCTGGCTGCTGTTTTCTGTTTCATTTGTCAATGTACTTCTCACCATTTAGTAGAAGGGAGTAGAATGTAGTGATACAGCTGGTCAAAAACTGGCAGTAGAATGTAATATCCATAAGTGTGTGTTTGTCATAACCTATTCCCAGATTTGGACCTTAGCGTCCAAAATATGGGGGTTAGCATGAAACCCTCCAAGCTTAGTTACCAGCTTGGACCTGGTAAAGCTGCCACCACCCAAAAAATTAGAGTGTTTTGGGGCACTCTGGTCCCCCCAAAAACCTTCCCTGGGGGCCCCAAGACCCAAATTCCTTGAGTCTCACAACAAAGGGGAATAAATCCTTTCCCTTCCCCCCTCCAGGTGTTCCCTCCCTGGGTTCCTGGAGAGATACACAGAAGCAAGCTCCGTGAATCTAAACAGAGGGACTCCACCCTCTCCTATTTCCAGTCCTGGAAGCACAAGCACTTCCCTCTTGACCCAGAGGGTATGCAAAGTCAGGCTAGTAAATCTAACACACACAGATTTCCCCCTGACTTCTTCCTCCCACCAATTCCCTGGTGAGCACAGACTCAATTCCCTGGAGTTCCCCACTAAAGAAAAACTCCAACAGGTCTTAAAAAGAAAGCTTTATGTAAAAAGAAAGAAAAATACAAAAAAATGGTCTCTCTGTATTAAGGTAACAAATACAGGGTCAATTGCTTAAAAGAAATATGAATAAACAGCCTTATTCAAAAAGAATACAATTCAAAACACTCCAGCAACTACACACATGTAAATACAAAATAAAAACCCTATAAATCACTATTTTATCTTTTTATCTTTTGTACTTACAACTGGGAAACAGAAGATTAGAAAAGCAGGAGGCAGAAAAAAATTCTCTCATAGCCGAGAGAGTACAGGCAGAAGACCAGAACAAAGGACTCACACACTAACTTCCCTCCACCCAGATTTGAAAAAGTCTTGTTTCCTGATTGGTCCTCTGGTCAGGCGTTTCAGGTTACTCCTTTCCAGGTGAAAGAGACATTAACCCTTAGCTATTTGTTTATGACACTGTTATAAAGACAGACTTGGATCAAAGCACAGATCTGACCCTAACCTGAACTTTATGGCTGGCCCTGTCTCTGTAATGGACTAAAATCTTGAATTCAGACATCTTGATATTTGAAGAAGTTCAGATGTAGGCCCAGATTTTGCATCTTGGTCCCATTTCTAGTACATATTTTAAAAAATTAAAATAAAGCCCATGTAGGAGGCATTGGGTGGGGTGGTTCAACTCTTCATAGTACAGGGATAGACCCTGGAATAACAACCTCAGGAGACACAATTCCTCCCCAGAGAGCATGGGCTGTCAGCATACTGCATCTTCCCTGTGGATGGTCCAGCTTTGCTTTCCCCTCTGCTGCTACACAACTTTTGACCTAGATTTGTTTCAGATTTCTGTAAGAGTTCCTTCAGTACCATAGTTAAAGAAGAAATTGTGAATTCCAGGTGGTGACAAGGACCTGTCCCTGGCAGCCCTATAACAAGAGAGTCTTGAGGAACATTTATGTTAATTATCCTTCCATGTGGTTTCTGACCTTCTGCTGCTTCCTTTTGCTGTCGCAGTCCTGCACTGCTAAATGACACATGACATTAGGGCTTTCTAATTTTAATGAAAATGACTTGACAGTTTTTCAGATCGCTGACAGCATTTAGAAGCCAGAAAATAGACAATGAGGAGGGGTAGAGACGAAAATTAAGTCCCTTCCACTCCTGCTGATATTTCCTTTTGCCATTGTCTGGATCTACATGTGTAGCACATTGTTCAAATCACAGGCACTGAATTTAGAGTTAGAAAACTATTCCTTTACAAGCAGTCAGAGCAGAATATTGATAGATTTGGATTAAATTATTCATGATGATGCTTTTTTAACTAGCGTGTTTATATCCTATTATGACAGTTAATATGGGTTGTACTAATTAGTAAAATAAATAGTGTTCTGCAGGCTAGTCTGTTTTGTTTGTGTGTTATCTGAGCTGAAAACAATTATAAGGTGCTGATTCACTTGACTTTATATTTGAATAGCAGTAACTGATTCTGTCATTAAGCCAGATGTTGTCCATCAAATATTTATCATGTAGCCATTCCAAAGGCTTTTAAGGGTCCATGCAATTGCTGCTGCTAAGTTACAGAACAGAACTTTTTCAAGTATTTTTTTAATTACTCATGTTTGAGTTCCAAGAGTTTTTATGCTGCTGTTTCATGTAAAGTTAATTCCCATAATGCAAGGAGTATGAGAAATAAACAGGAAGAACTGGAAATGTTACTGCATAAGATAAATTATGACTTAATTGGCACCACAGAGCTGGTAGGATAAATCTGACGTGTGGAATATTGGTATAGAGAGCGATAGCTTGTTCAGGAAAAAAAGGCGGAGGTGTTGCATTATATGACAAGACTATAACACTTGTTCTGAGGTCCATAAAGAGGTGAGAGGAAGACCAGCTGGAAGTCTTTGTGTGAAGGTAAAAGGGGAAGAAGTAGCAGGGACCTCATGGTAGCAGGTCTCCTGGCAACACCAAACCAGCAAGAGAAAGAGGATAAGGCATTTTTAGAACAAATAACGGAAGTATCCAAAACAGAAGACCTGGTAGTAAGGTGGGACTTTAACTACCCAGACATCTGTTGGAAAAGTAATACAGCAGAACACAACATTTTTAATAAGTTCTTGGAATGTATTGGGGACAAATGTTTGTTTCAGAAAGTGAAGGAAGTAACCAGGGGAACAGCTATTTTAAACTTGATTCTGACTACAGGAAGGAATTGGTTGCAAATGTGAAGGTAGAAGGGTAAAGGTGATCACAAGATTCATGTTTCTAAGGAAAGGAAGGAGTCAGAGCAATAGAATGACAACAAACTTCAAAAAAGCAGACTTCAACTCAGAGAACTGGTATGTAATGTCCCATGGGACAAAAATCTATGGGGGAAAAAATTCAGGGGAGCTGACAGTTTCTTAAGGGCACAGTTTGAATAAATGCCTTTAACATTATCCCAGTGCAAAGGAAAGATAGAAAGAATAGCAAGAGGCCAGTATGGCCACGTCAGAGTTCTTTAATGACCTGAGAATCAAAAAGGAATACTAGAAAAAGTGGAAACATGGACAAATTGTGAAGGAGTACAACAAAAAATAGCACAAATATGTAGGGACAAAATCAGAAAGGCTAAGGCACAAACTGAGTTACATCTAGCAAGGAACATTAAAAGACAATGAGAAGAGGCTCTTGAAGTAGATGAGGAGCAAGAGAAAGATGAAGGAAAGTGTGGTTCTTCTACTTAGTGGGGAAGGAGAGGTAATAACTGATGACATCAAGCACACTGAATTGTTTAATTCCAGTTTTGCGTCACTCTTCTCTAAAAAGGTTAATGGTGACCAGATACTTAACACAGTTAATATGAACAAGAAGGACGAATGAATGTAAGCCAAAATAGAAGAAGAACAGGTTAAAGAATATTTAGATTAGCAGGGCCTGCTGATATTCATCCTAGGGTACCTAAGGAACTATCTGAAACTATTATTTTTGACGTTAGGTGAGGTCCCAGAGAAGGGGAAAAGGGCAAACATAGTACCTAGCTTTAAAAATGGGAAGAAAGAGGACCTGGGGAATTACAATTTAACTTAGATACCTGGAAAGCTACTGGAACAAATTATTAAACAAGCAATTTGTAAGCACTTAGGGGATAATAGGGTAATAAATACTAGCCAGGATGGATTTGTCAAGAACAAATCCTGCTAAACTAACCTCATTGTCTTCTTTGACAGGGTTTCTGGCCTAGTGCATGGGGGAAATCAGTAAATGTGATATATCTTGATTTTAGTAAGGCTTTTGACATAGTCTCACATGACATTCTCATAAGGAAACTCAAGAAAAGGGGTCTAGATAAGATTACAATACAGTGGGTGCATAAATGGTTTACATACCACACCACATAGTTATCTATAGTTCATTGCCCAGTGGGGTGCCAGATAGGTCTGTCCTGGGTCCAATACTAGTTAATATTTTCATTAATGACTTGGATAATGGAGTGGAGAATATGTTTATACAACTTGTGGATGACACGAAACTGGGAGAAGTTGCTAACACTTTGGAGGACAGGATTAGAATTCAAAACAACCTTGACATCTTGTAGAATTCATCTGAAATCAACCAGATGAAATTCAGTAAATGTAAGTGCTACACTTAGGGAGGAAAAAAAATCAAATCAACAACTACAAATTGGGGAATAACTGGCTAGGTGGCAGTACTGCTGAAAATGATCGTGGAGTTACAGTGGATGACAAATCAAATGAGTCAACAATATGATGCAGTTGCAAAAAAGGATAATATAATTCTGGGATGTGTTAATAGGAGTGTCCTATGTAAGGCATAGGAAGTAATTATCCCATTCTAGTCTGCATTGGTGAGGCCTCAGTTGGAGTGCTTTGTCCAGTTCTGGGCACCACATGCTAGGAAAGATGTGGATAAATTGGGGAGAGTCCAGATAAGAATAATAAAAATGATAAAAGGTTTTGAAAATATAATTTATAAGGACAGGTTAAAAAAAAAACCTTTGGCATGCTTAGTTTTGAGAAAAAGAAAACGGGGGGGGTCTGATAATAGTTCAAATATGTGAAGATCTGTGATAAAGAGGACTGATCGGTTGTTTTCCATGTGCACTGTACATAAATACAAGATTAAGCAGGTTCACTTTTCAGCAAGGGAGTTTGAGGTTAGATATTAGGAAAATTCTAACTATAAGAGTAGTTAAATTCTAGATTAAGCTTCCAAGGGAGGTTGTGGAATCCCCACCATTGGAGGATTTTAAGAACAGGGATGGTCTAGGTTTACTTGGTTCTGTCTCAGCACAGAGGGCTGGACTTGATGACCTCTCAGGGTCCTTCCACTTCTGTGATTCTGTGGCAATTCTGGAGTGGGACAACGGGAAGAAAGAAGAGTTTGAACTAGGCTACTTTTCTCATTACACGTGGTTGCTCTCAATAATGAATACGGATCTTTCTGTGTAATGGCATAATAAATCAACATATTTTTACCATGAATAGTTCTCATGTGAGTAATTCCATTTGGTGGGATTAACTTCTGTACAAAGGTTTACTAGATCTGTCCCAACAATGCTAGGGAAGTTTGGGGGAAATAAACAGTTCCCTGAAAAATATTTCATAGAAGCAGAAATGTTAATTGAAATTTTTTTTTGCCTCAAAGTGTTTCATAGTTACCTGTAAACAGTCATGTGACATAGGGGACAGTTCAGTGGCAAATGTTGAAGAGTGATAGGAGTATAATTTTCATTGTGTGTTTTGGATACCTTACCCAGATGAGCAGTTGATTCCTATAAGATCAAATCTGTAGACCTTAATCTGGGAAAACTCCTATTGTAGTAAGACAATGGGAGATTTGCCTGAGTAAGCACTGTAGGATTTGATCCCTAATAAAATGAACCAAACTCAAGACTATTTAAAAGTATTCCCATTATTGGTGAAGATCAAGTAATAGAAAAATAATGTATGTTGGATCCATAATGAATGTTTAATTTCCTTATGACTAAAATTTCAGTGGGAGCTGCAAGGACTTGACAACTCTGAAAATCAGGCCACTTTTATTTAAGTATTTAACTTTAAAATCAGCAAAGAGTCCTGTGGTACCCTATAGACTAACAGACGTATTGGAGCATCATGCTCCAATACATCTGTTAGTCTATAGGGTGCCACAGGACTACGCTGCTTTTGCAGGTCCAGACTAACATGGCTACCCCTCTGATATTTAACTTTAGACACCCAAGTTTGAAAATTTTGGCTTGTATTTTTTCCAAAAGGAATAGCTGTGTGGGTGGAATGTGTACTTTGTTGCCAAATGTCCATGCCAAACATATTAATTCTATTATACCACTATCAAATATCTGGGTGAACTGACTTAATTTTTTATTTGAAGAGATCAAGAATCATTTGCTTTTAAATGTAAAAACATGACTTTTGGGATTCCAGTTATCTGTTCTGTAGGTTATGTTTATAAGATGACATTTTTTACTGCTTTGTAATTGAGTTGGCTGGTGCTGCATAATATGGGAAGGGAAACCTACAAGGGAATGCATTTTAATGGTGTGTGTTAATAAAACTTTAAGACTTGAAACCAATCTTAAAATGCTTAAAAGATCTTCCAAAGCTCTGATGTCAGGACTAGATCAATCTATTCTCACTTCATTTAGCCTGACCCGAGGAAATGTGTTAAATCCCATTCCCAAGAGCCTTTTGCGGAGAAGTGAAATAAGAGTTTTGCAGGAGAAAGGAAGGAAATGAGCTTCTAAGCATGCTTGTGTGATGCACATATGGATTGCATTGTATAAACAATTACGTGTGCGTGGCGTGCCAGAATTAGCAGTAGGCAAAACCATTTGGTAAAATGAGAATTCACTCGGACCTTTGCCCAAAACTTGAACAAAATCACTTCAAGATTTGAAAAAAGTTTACATAATGTCCACCCTGCCACATCCATTGTTTAAGACAATCAGTGACACAAGTGGGCTGCAGGAAGGCTGTTCCAGATTAGAAAAACTGTGACATGATTGTGTGGAGGGACAGAGAGGAGGCCCATACTATCTGAGTGCGAAGAGAAATAGAGAGTCATAGAGGAATTCTTATGATATTGTGGTCCACAATGCCATATTGTCTGCATTTTTTAAAAACTCCTTATTGTGACTTTAGTTAGGACTTTTGTTAGAAATGGGAAATTCTGTACTTGTCATTGAAGGACACATTTTAATAATGCCTCTGATGCCAGACAGGAATACAGAGGAAGTTGCTTAACTGCACAATTCCTCCCCCCCGAAATAGGCATAATAAAAATGATGTGGCTTAAAAGTAATGAAGATATTCAACTCAAACCTAGAGTGGCCACAGCCATGTATAGATACTGTTGTAAAACAAACAGTAGCTGACCACATGCAATCCTTTGGGTCCAGCCATTCATTTAAAAAAAACAAACCCTGGCTACTCAGAAAAAAACAATGAAAGGGGCTGTGAGAAAACACAAGATAAAATTAATCTTGCCTTTTAATTCCTTTCTTTGTTCATTCATAAAATTCTGTGGTAAAGCTGCTGAGGTCATCATCTTCCCTTATTTCACAAGGGGCTCTAGCAAATTCTGAGCCAGTTCTTTAATTGATCTTTTTGGGTGCACTGTGATTAAATTCTGGGAAATTGCTAAATTGTGAGTCACATCATAAAATCCAGTTAATGATTGGTTGACAGTTTGTCTCCCAGCTCCAATCATCCAAGATTCGTTTAATTCTACATCAGTATATAGGTTATTGCTGGCAAATGGCTGGAGCTGATTTTTGTAGAAGGATGTTGCACAAAGTCAGAAAAGTTTGTTTTTGATATTGCTAAGGCTAACGCAGTTTTGTTTGGGAAGTGTGTCCTATAGCTTTTGGTGACTGGCTCTGTTTTACAGGTTTACTGCATATTTAAGTGTTGGGATGAGGTAGGAAATCAGTTTTAAAAAAAATAATTGATCTTTTAAAAAGTCATCTGCTATTAAAGCTTTATAAAATGGACAGTTCCCTTTTTCTGTTCATTATTAGAAGCAGAAAGCTCTTACACAGACTGGGAGCTACTTCTGCCAGGGGGTGCTGTTGTGTCTTTCCTTTCCCACTGCCCTTGCACCTATTTTCCAGGACTTCATCATGACAACATGTTTTTCATCTGGCTTGTATCTCAGTCAATAAGAAAGGCAGAAAAAAAGTACAAGTGCCCTTTTTAGAATTGCTGAGCTCTAAAAGGTTACAGTATGAAGGGGATTTCAAAGCAAGGCAAAAGGTGACACTTAGACTGGAAGTATTTGCGTGACTTTCTGATAGGATAAATTCTTGTCCCAAAAGTTTATGGTGCTAACTGGCTCAGATGAAGTGCAGAGCGTGTGAACTGATAAATTCTGTGCCGACGATGAAGGTGCTCCAGCAGAGAATCTGGTCTGAAGAGTTTTTATTATATGGGTCATTTTTGAGATATGGGTTAATAAAGAAATGGTTTTCAGAAGGTGAGCTTCAATAATCATCCATAAATATCTATTTTTCTCAAACATAATAGCCTTCCTCACAAAACCAAAGTAGAAAAGAGTCAATCAAAATTTCTTCAGTGGCATCTCTGGAAAATTTACAAGAAATGGCAAAACTTCTGGATTTGGGAATTATTTTTATGCACAGTGAAATACATTTACATATGTTAATAATTTTTTAAAAATGCCCACAGGCAAGGCTCAGTGGATCCTCATTTTATAGGGACCTCTTTTTAAAAGTCATGTTTTAAAAACAATTAAAATTTAAAAATAGACTGAATGAGTATGTCCATTAATGTCACGAGAGCATGTGCATTATGCCATCATGATGAACTGTAATAACTATCAGAACTGTGAATACACAATTGACCATATTCCATTTTATGTCTAAAATTATTGAAGATTATAACACAAAACAAAACCTTCTTATAGAAATGCCTGGAATAAACTTGTTTAAAGATTGGTTTTGCTATTCACTAAGAGTGTCATGCTCTGTATCTTAAAGAGTGTTTGCTTTTAGCTGATAGCCATTAATCCATTGGTGTGTTGTTTCTATAGTTTCTTCATAACAGAAATGATAGCAGAAGTCTGAGCATTAAGTCATTAGGTAGGGAATGGAGGCATTTGCTTTTAAGATTGAATTCACTTTTAATAGACCAAGTTTTTTTTTTTAGTCAACATACAATATTATATGTTGTATGTAAACATTGTTAAACAGACAAATGTCTGGAAATGCAGAAGGATGCCATTCCAATCTCAGTTTGTGAGAATTTATCCCATTATTACCTAGATTATACAGTATAATAATACCTTGCATTTATATACTGATAGTTCTCAGACAACTCCATTCCCCGCCCCCCTGCATATATTCTTTTATCAAAGACTTTCAAAATGCTTTTCTAATAATTAAATAAGCCTCACAGGACTGGCTCCAGGGGTTTTGCTGCCCTAAGCAGCCCCCCAAAAATGCCGCGATTGCGATCTGCGGCAATTCAGCGGAAGGTCCTTTGCTCCTAGCGGGAGTGAGGGACCCTCTGCCAAATTGCTGCCGAATACCTGGACGTGCTGCCCCTCTCCGAAGTGGCCGCCCTGAGCACCTGCTTGCTAAGCTGGTGCCTGGAACCGGCCCTGCTCACAACAGTCTTGCAAGGTAGAAAATTATTATTCTTAATTTTGAGAGTCATTGAATGAAGGCACTGAGAGGTTATGTGACTTGCCCAAAAGCACGCAGCAAGGCATTAACTGAGCCAGGAAGAGAACCTAGGTTCCCTGACTCTCATGCCCTGTGCTTTAAAACTCTGTACCAGACCACCATTCCCTCAGGGGCTCTGACGGAGAAATACCTATCTGTAGTAATATCTACTCACAGCAAAAACCAGCATAGCAGATAATCTCTGAATTACCTTGCTTTTCTGTCTTAAATTGGCTTATTGTGTTTTACTGTAGTTCTTTCAAACGTTCTTATCCATGACATATTGCGTACTTCAGACAACTGTAGGGATTAGTATAATACACAAATAATGAGTAATTATCGTTCTAGTCAGGCTCTCGTTTCTTTGTAGAGGCATAAACACTTTAGGTTGGAATAAAGCTACAAGCTGTTGTTTATATTACAGTAGCTCCAACAATGGTATTCTCCAGACATACAGGCACACTTCCTGCCAGGAACAGCATATTGACAAAAAATTGATGATAAAATATATAATTTAAAAGGTAAGTTAATGTTAGCCCAAATCGATATTTAAAGATGACACACAAAGCTAGTTTGTGCTGTGAGGCTGGTTGCACCTATTGTATTGAAGATAAGGCACCTATCAACACATTCCCAGTAATCTAGTACATCAAATCAGTTTCTCTTCGTTGCAGGCCCATTCCACTTGCTGTAGTGTAAAGGTCACTTTATTGAACTTTAGTTTCAAGATTTTTTATTTTTTTGCCTGAATGATCTTTAGCCGTATAAATGAGGGGACAACAACTTTATGTGGCATCTAAGTGACTGGGATTAAAGTGAGTGACATCCCCCAAAATAATAGGTAGAAAACTACTCCATTGTCTGGCTATATTGAAAGAAGGACAGGAGACATTTGACATGGGTTTAATCAGGCCACAACTATATTATTAGATGTCTAGAACTACCTGGCAGATAAGTGTATAGTGCAGGTAACCCCATGTTTATTCCGTAATTATCTGGGAGGCTTTTACCAGCTCCCTCTCTTTTTCCATCCAGGTCCTCCAGCAAATTCATTGCTGGGACCTTACCGTACACCTCCCCTCGTAGGAGGGTTAAGGTGGGCTATAAGAATGGAGGGTTGGCTCCCTGACATACAATCATAGGAGTCCCCAACCAGCCCCCGTTTGTTCCTGTAATGAACACCTCTTTTTAAGTCCTTTTCCAAGCCATTTATCTGGTCAACGCATACCTTTCCTATGGAGTACCTACACTGGACATCCTCCCTACACTTAAATAATGAGTTGTGACATATAGCCTACCGCCCTTCATGTCATGCACGAACAGAGCCCATCTGAACTTGCTGTGGGGAAGGCGAAAAAAACCCATCTGCACCCAAACCAGTATGGTGGTATAGGAAAATTCCTTCCCAGCACCCCTTAAAAAGAGGCGACTAGTGTAATGCCCACAGCAGGGCTGGACCAAACCCGGTATTTTACCACATAAAGGGAGGAGGGAGGGTGGGTCCTGCTTCAGCCTGCTCCATATAAAAGGGAGGTTCAGATGCAGAGCTGCACCTTTTAAACCTTACGTTCCTAGGTGATGAGTCAGCAACCACACTGACCCTTTTTGCAGCAATTTTCATTCCCCCTGCCCAGCCATAAAGCACTATTCCTTTCATTTGGCCAGCAAGCCAATCCCCCTCCCCACCCCGCTTAAAGGTGCAGGGCAGTGATTGTGCATGCTCAGAGAATCCCACATATTTTGGACCTGCCTTGACCGCACAACAGGACTGCTGATGAGGTTATGTATTAAAAATATTGAATGGTCAGATACAGTGGTGTAGTGGTAAAAAAAAAAAAAAATAATGAAGTGGGAAAACTCTTAAACTAAACTCCATAATCCCCAAATGAGAAGTGGGTAAACTCAAACCTGAGTTTACCCTTGATTACGCTACTGGCTATATACTGAGGCTATTGCTCCACTAAAATGCTTACAGTGGCGCAGCTGCATCGCTGTAAACTCACTAGTGGAGCTGCTCTAAGCTGAAGGGGGAGAGCTCTCCCCTCAGCTTAATTACTCCAGCCTCCGTGAGCAGCGGTAGCTATGTTGGCAGGAGAGCTTGTCCTGCTGACATGCTGCTGTCCATACTGGTACTTATGTTAGCATAAATTATGTCTAGGGTTTCCAGATGTCCGTTTTTTGACTGGAATGCTTGGTTGAAAAGGGCCCCTGGCGGCTCCAGTCAGCACCACTGACCCTGCTGTTAAAAGTCTGGTCAGCAGCTCAGCAGGACTAAGGCAGGCTCCCTACCTGCCGTGGCTCTGCGGTGCTCCCAGAAGCAGCGGCATGTCCCCCCTCCAGCTCCTAGGCATAAGGGAAGCCAGGGGCTGTCTCCACCCTGAGCACCAGCTCCTCACCCCTATTGGCTGGGAACCACAGACAATGGGAGCCGGTGTGAGGGCGGCACCTGTGGGCGAGAGCAGCTTGCGGAGCCTCCTGACCCACGCCCAACACCCCCACCTAGGAGCTGGACCTGGCTGCTTCTGGGGGCAGCACAGAGCTAGGACAGGCAAAAAGTCTGCCTTAGCCCCGCTGCGCTGCTGACCAGGAGCCACCCAAGGTAAGCCCATGCTCCAACCCTGAGCCCCCAACCCCCTTCCCTGAGCCCCCCCAAACCCAGATCCCCCTCCTGTACCCCAAACCCCTCATCCCTGGTCCCAGCCCAGAACCTGTACCCCAACTCCCTGCCTCAACCCACAACCCCATTCCCACACTCCAAAACACTTGGCCCCAGCCTGAAGCCTCCTCCTACTCCCCAGAGCCCATACTCCCTCCCACATCACAACCTCCTGCCTCAACCTGCAGCCCCCTCTCACATTCCCAATCCCTCAGCCCCACCCTCCAGCCTGGAGCTCCTTCCTGCACCCCAATCCTCTCATCCCTAGTCCCACCCCAGATCCCACACCCCCAGCTGGAGCCCTCACCCCCTCCCATACCCTCCACCCTTTACCCCTCATTTCTTCTCCCAGCCCTGAGCCCTCACCCCCTGCCACACCCCAACCCCCTGTGCCAGCCCAGTGAAAGTGAGGGAGGGGGAATGTAGTGAGTGGGACTGTTCTCAGGGAAGGGGAGGGGCTAGGGCATTCAGTTTTTTATTAGAAAGTTGGCAATCCTAGTTATGTCATTCAAGGGGGTGGCTTATTCACACTCCGTAGTGATATAACTTATGTTGACTTAAGCTGTAGTTTAGCCATAGCCTCAGTAGTAAATAAATAAATGGAGAGCTTGCTTTTTAGGAAATCCTTGCTGGTGGAAATGAAGATGCCAATTTGCTTAAGTGCTTTGCTGAACAGGGATGGACTAGTGAAACAGGACCTAAATGGAAGAGAGATGGTGAGGAGTGTGGAATCTATCTAACAGGAGAGTTCAATCTGTTGCTTGATACATTACTTTTTTGGCACATAACTCACTGAGCCATGTCCAAATTTGTTACACTGGATTAGCTTTCTCTTCCCCAGATTTCTTCCAGCAGCACAAATTTTCATTAAAGTTATCCCACTAGCACAAGCTCTTTTCATTTAGAATCACAAGGCCTTTGGCCACATCTCAGAAAAGCATAAAGAGTAGCTGAACTCTGATCGCACAAGTCCTCTCTGTCTACTCCAAGACCCCTGGCTTGTGTAGCTATTATGTATATTGTGTACATTCAGATATATGCTGAGAAACAGATCTTGTAGACGGTACACTTGTTTACCAGTCAGTCAGAGTCTGTTAGTCTATACAGAAATTTTATCAGCACTAAAATTGTAGTCTGGTGAAAATAGTAAGATCAGTAGCAAAAGTCAGTGATGGTTGCAGTCCATTGATATTTGGAGTCAGTGTTTTTGCTGGTAGCACACCAAGGTCTGCATGTTTGTCCTGGTTCCTGAGATGCTCCTATCTTTTTTATTTTTTAAAGTCTCTTTAGGAGATGCTGTACTCATTTTTAATGTAAACTGCACTTTGAAATAAATGGAAACAATTTGACTCTGTTTTCAAAGTAAACTGAAGGGAGCACTGAAAAAACAAAACCCCAAATTCCCTAAGTGACTTCTAACCAGCCATATTCACTTCAAAAATATTTTTGGAGAGTAGTAAACTAGCAACTTGTAAGAAAATCATTTCTGTAGTGAAATCTATTTAGCTCTTTCAAGTGTTTATTGTAAAACAAGGGCAATAAGCTTCAGTGGATGAAAAAGAAATGAAACTTGTTTTCTGAAGTTTTTCTGCAGTGCACTTCATGCGACTCTGATATTATGGCTCGAAGAGGCACAGCTGTGTAGGGAGCAGGGGACCTCCAGAGCTACAGCGGGGAAGTAAGTCCTGTTATATCTCTGAAAAAATGTGCTTGTCTGCTCCCACCCCACTCACTCTCCTACCAGAACTCTCTAGCCATGAGATGTGGTCCGTCTGGTGCTGCAAGTACTGCACTCAGCCCTAGTCAGTCCCACCTGAATCCCCACCTCTTGTGTTCCACAGAGCAGCCAGCTAAATCATAGCTGCCTCCTGACTGTGGTAATAAGATCTTCTCTATAATTCACTTGCCCAGCTGTAATTTAAAGCTTTTACTTAAAGAGGCTTTTTTGTAGACACTGAATTATTCTGATTGTAAAAATATCCCTCAGCTATAAAAGCACTGAACACATTTCATTATGGGTATTTGGTATTTGGCTGGCTGGTTTGTGTGTGTGTGTGTGTGTTTTGTTTGTTTGTTGGTTTGGTTTGGTTTGGTTTTGGTTTTTTCCAGTGTATAACTCTAGGAGTCTGATTCCAGTAAATTATACTTATTTATGAGTCAGATATTTATTATGCTCCCAACAAGCAAGTGGCAGTGCTCTTGTCAAAGTAAAATAAAAATTGTAACATAAAACATATTATTGCTCCCAACAAGCAAGTGGCAGTGCTCTCATCAAAATAAAATAAAAATTGTAGCATAAAACAAATTTGTCCAGTAGATCAACATTATATTACATATCTGCCAACATCCTCTGACATAAACAGTAGATTTCAGATTTGAATAAATACTCATACATATGCATACATTCTGGCAGAAACCATCACAAGTATATACCTTCCCACTTTAAATGTATGCTGTAGCAAGCCCTGAGGTGGGGGGAGATAATGGTGTGCATTTTTTGACTGTCTATGGTGTTTTGCATACAGCAAGCTAAGAAATAAAAATCCATGTCATATTTCCTATTCCAGTATATCCAGTATAGTTTGTATTCTCTTTTCATGGTGACAAGTCATAAAGCGGAGGACAAGGAAGAGTGTCTATTAGTGCTACTTCTGGTTTAGTTATCATTCACTTACCCCAAAAAGTCGCAAGGAAATACAGAAAGTCGTGCTATTTAAAACAATCATGCACTCATGTCCTTAGAAGTGGTGCTGTTGTTTTATTTTACACTAGATGGTCAGGGATTCAGAAAACTGCATCATCATCTCTTTTCCCTTCCTCATTTCTTGCAAAAGTGTTTGCTTTCTGACCTTGGGTAACAATCAGAAAAATGCAGTGGATTGCTCTGGTTTCCCTGCCAATCTGTTGAAAGGGCCAAAAACCTGTAGTCTTCAGGGAAAAACAGTAGACTTGTCCAATCTGATATTAACTTTAACATTAGTCTTGTTCTAACCACAAATAAGTCAGTCAGTGCTTTTTCATATTTAGGACAATTTTGAAGTTTTATAATGGGTAGCAAAAACCTCAAAATTGTAGTTGGCTAAATGCTCCCAAAGAATATAATTGCCTATGTGTCTTTTTAAGAACATAAGAATGGCCATACCAGATCAGACCAATGGTCTATCTAGCCCAGTATCATGTCTCCAACAGTAGCCAGTACCAGAGCTTCAGAAGGTGTGTATAGAAAAGGGAAGTTGGAGTAATCCATCTCCTTTTTCCCCTCCCAGCTTCTGGCAGTCAGAGGCTTGACTATGGGGTTACATCCCTAACCATCTTGTTTGATAGCCACTGATGGGCCTATCCTCCTTGGATTCATCTAGTTCTTTTTTGGTCCTAGTTATATTTTTGGCCATCACAACATCACATGGCAATGAGTTCCAAGTATATCATGTGAAAAAGTACTTCCTCTTGTTTGTACTAAACTTGCTGACTATTATTTTCATTGAGTGACCTCTGATTTTTGTATTGTGGGAAAGGATAACTAACATTTCTCTATTCACTTTTTCCAAACCATTCGTGATTTTATAGACCTCTATAATATCCCCCTTCAGTTGTCTCTTTTCTAAGCTGGTCACCCCTAATCTTTTTAGTCTCATCCAATATGGAAGCTGTTCCACCTCCTTGACCTTCTATGTAATTTTTCTGATTCTAATGTATCCTTTTTGAAATGGGGTGACCAGAACTGGACACAATATTCAAGATGTAGGGGTAACAATATTTTCCATCTTATCTATCCCTTTCCTAATAGTTCCTAACATTGTTAGACTTTTTAACCAAAGCTGCAAATTGAGCTGAAGTTCTCGGAGCACGATCCATGATGACTCCAAGATCTTTCTCGAATAGTGATAGCTAATTTAAAACCCATCCATTATATATGTGTAGTTGGGATTGGGTTTTTCCAGTGTGCATTACTTTGCACTTATCATTATTTAATTTTATCTGCCATTTTGTTGCCCAGTCACACAGTTTTGTGAGGTCCCTTTATAACTCTTTGCAGTCAACTTTGGACTTAACTATTTTGAATACTTTTATATTATCTGCAAACTTTGCTGCTTCACTGTTCACTCCTTTTTCCAGATCATTGTTATATATGTTGAACAGCACAGGTACCAGTACAGATCCTTGGGAACCCTGCTACTTACCTCTCTCCATTGTGAAAACTGACCATTTATTCCTACCCTTTGTTTCCTATCTTTTAACCAGTTGCTGATCCATGAGAGGACCTTCCCTCTTATCACATGACTACCTTTGGTGAGGGAACTTTTCAAAAGCTTTCTGAAAATCCAAATACATTATATTGACTGGATCACCCACATGCTTGTCTGTCAAAGAATTCTTATAGATTGGTGAGGCATGACTTCCGTTTACAAAAGCTGAGTTAACTCTTCCCTAACAAATTGTGTTTATCTATGTGACTGATAATTCTGTTCTTTACCGTAGCTTCTATCAGTTTTCCTGTAAGAATTTGTTTCCAATCTAGGTTAAAAAGGTTGAGTTTACTGGAGAGCTAGCAGACTCCCTTTGAAGTTAGGAAAATGAGTTTCCTTTCTATAGACTCAAGCCCCACATATTTGAAATAATAGAACTAATGAGAGGAAGAGAAAGAATGGTCATTTGACAAATCTTATGATGTAGAAAAGGATGGCTGGTATGTCTGATTGAGATACTCTTAATTGTGAGTTAGCATCTCAAAGGAGCACTGAACTAGAGATAGTAAAAAGCCAATGAAAGCAAGTTAAACAAATACTTCTGTTTTTAGTCACACATGCCTCTCCTGTGCGTCTTGCTCCTGCCTGCACAATTTTTTACACGCTCTCTCTCTCTCTCTCTCTTTATAGATATATAGCCTTTACTTTACTTTCATATCTTTAAATCATTTAACAAGTCTTATTTGTAGAAAACTTTATACCAGTTAGATAGGGGCAACTTTGACGCTCCGGAGCTTTTTTCCATGACACATTTTTCCTTGGACAGCGCTGTCTCTGATAATGGGAGTAAGATGTGAATGCAGGTATTGCATCAGAATCAGGCCCTATCTAATGAAAATCAGAGCTGGTTGGTAAAATACCTCTTTTCTGTACAGCTGTGGACTCTGAATATTGTATGACCTGTACGTGTTCTCCTTTGAAATGGGAAAAGGGTGTTATTTCTTAGGAGAGAGTATGTCATCCACTCACGTCTTCCAGGCACTGAAGTGAATGAACAGATAATGGTAGGAATGGCATTATTTCATCTGAAGGAGCCTCTAGTCATCTGTTTAAAAAGTTATGGGGCTTGATGTGCTCTAAATGCAGCCTAATATGCATTAAAGCTTCCATGTTTGTTAAAAGCACCATGTAAAGAGCTGTACTCAGGAAACCGTTTGTAATGTGCAATAACTCTTATTGGTCCTAGAAAACCTACGAACAATAGTAGACATTCTTAAGTGCCATCAACTGGCACAGTAACTTAATTCTATCCATATGGGTACTGCATGGTTCAGTGGATATGGCACTGAATTAGGGGCCAGGAAACGTTTCCTCTGTATCTGGCTCTGTTGCTGACTTTGTGTGATCTTGAGAAAGTCACTTTGAGCTCAGTTTCTGATGTGAAAAATTGGGGTAATTATATGCACTTTCCTTTTCAAAATGCTTTGCAATTTACCACTGGAAAGTGCGATATAAAAGAACTTTTTATTTTTAAACTGAGTCTTCTGTATTCTTCTTCTGCAAAAATGATCCCTCTGTGTGTTTGAAGAAAAAGATAAAACTTAATTAAAATATTTCTGTGACTATTGTGTCCAATACGACTGGTGGGCAGACTCTACACCAGTGATACTCAATTATATCTACCCATGGGCTGATTTGAGAATTGTGTGACAAGAGGCAGGCCATTTATGCAGAAGGCTGACAAAATAAAAATTTAAAAACTGTTCAGGTGCCAGTAAATAAAGACTTTGATTGCAGCATAAGTATTGGTGTTTCTATCTTCTAATAAAGTTTAGAAATCAACATTATTACCTGTGTTTGTGGCAAACTCTAATGGGAGAGGTGACATCCATGATCTCCAACAAGCTTTGTGAAGAGTGGTTTATAGGCGGTGAGGGCAAAGCACATACACTGGTGAAGATGCTCATCTGTCAGGCAATTGTGATGTTGTTTTTTATAATATTTATGGTAGAAAACTCATATTTACAGAGGTATGTTGGTCTAAACATCATTAAAAGATAGATGGCTAGATTCTGGCTATTCTGAAACTGTCAGCATATTGAATCCAGAAATCAAAGTCCCACTTCTCTGAATTTTGCGTGCAAGACATCTGAGCTCTGGAGCCTTAAAATTTCTAATTGAAAGGCACCTTCATCAGTTGACCCAAGAATGCTTTTTGCTTCAGAGGGCAAGGTCCATTGGTAGAGATAAATGGCAGAAACAACAATGAACAAGTAAAAGCAAATCCTTTGGCATTTTAAAGTTCTCAAATCGCATTTTAAAATTTTTGATCAAATTGTTTAGGAATTCTTGCATCATTTTCATCAAGGTTTCATCTGTAGCAACAGCACTCAATGTACAACATCAAGATTCCTCTGAAAGGCAGATACTTTTTCAAACAGATCCTCGACACTGCTTGCATGGCCATCGAGCTGCAATATGAGGAAATTCAGTGACCAGTAATATTGTACAGAAAAGCTACCTGTGACATAGAGGGGACAATCATTCATAAATTCCAGGAACTCACAAGCTTTGTCGGTCTTGTGGTTTGAAAGAAATTCTATTATTTCTTTTTGAAGCACATAAAACCTCTCTAGCACTTAACCAGGAGATGCCATTGTGCTGCAACAGGTCACTGTATTTGGCTGAACATCTTGTAAAAGCGCTTTAAAAAGATGATGTTGCATGAAGTTGAGCATACATAGATCACTAATCTAATCACAATACCCATTGTTTTTTTTGTTTTTTCAAATCCCCAGACAACATGCCACACAGGACAGTCTGTTGAATGGTGCAGTGTATTTAATGAAGGGTGTATAGCTGCCAGATGTGAAGCAAAGCCCTTCTCTTTCCCTATCATGGAGGGACCTCCGTCTGCAATCCATTTTTTAAAAAAAGCTTTTTACTTTTAAAAAATGATCTATCCTGTGGTGCAGGTTTCTAATGATATTAAGCACAAAAATTCTTTGCTGAAAATACCACTATCAGAAAATCTAACAGTGCTAGCTGGGTAGTGTCACTTAAGTCACTTGTTTTGTCCATTGCAAAAGACATGTTGTCATAAACAGATAGTTAAGAGTTAATGTCTCTTTTACCTGTAAAGGGTTAAGAAGCTCAGTAAACCTGGCTGACACCTGACCAGAGGACCAATGAGGGGATGAGATACTTTCAAATCTTGGTGGAGGGAAGTCTTTGTTTGTGCTCTTTTGTTTTGGTTGTTGTTCGCTTTCGGGACTGAGAGGGACGGGACATCACTCCAGGCTCTCCAAATCTTTCTAAATCAGTCTCTCAGGTTTCAAACTTGTAAGTAACTAGCCAGGCAAGGCGAGTTAGTCTTATTTTTGTTTTCTCAACTTGTAAATGCTTCTTTTGCTGGAAGGATTTTACCTCTGTTTGCTGTAACTTTGAACCTAAGGCTAGAGGGGGTTTCCTCTGGGCTATATGAATCTGAGTACCCTGTAACGCATTCTCCATCCTGATTTTACAGAGATAATTTTTACCTTCAATTTATCCTGGATAAATTCTGGCCCCTTCAATTAAAAGCTTTCTTTTTAAGAATGTGATTGATTTCTCCTTGTTTTAAGATCCAAGGGGTTTGGATCTGTGTTCCCCAGGGAATTGCTGAAGTCCCTCTAGGCAGCCCAGGGAGGGGAAAGTTCTGGGGGGACAGGTAGTGTCCCAGACACTGAAATTTCTGGGTGGTGGCAGTGTTACCAGATCTAAGCTAGTAATTAACTTAGAAGTGTCCATGCAGGTCCCCATGTTTGTACCCTAAAGTTCAGAGTGGGGAAAGAACCTTGACACATGTATTTGGTGTTTTTTAAATCAGAAAGCAGTGCTGACAAATAATCTGTCTAAATTACCTCCAATCTTTGCACTGCTGTGGAATCAGACAGGGGAACTTGCTTCACATGGTTCACAATCTCCATCAAAAAGCTCCTCCAGCATTTCCTAAGCTCGGCATCCAAAGAAGGGTTTTTTTCTTTAGGTAGTACCAACATTATCTGAAGAGAAGCAGCTGTTGCTTTTTCCTGTGCAGTCACTGGTGTTGTGAGAATGACATTTGTAGTGTGATATGAAGACTTTAGATTTTCAATTTTGTCATGTCTTGCAACACTGCCAGGAAGATATGCCGCATTGAAGTTACTATGCTTTGATTCAAAGTGGCGCCTCACACTGATGACCTTAGAGATGGATACAGTAGTTTGGCATATTAAACACACAAGTTTTGCTTTTAAGTGAGGTGGCTTAATAAAAAGAAAATCCACTGTCCAGTTTGGGTTAAAAGCTTGGTTTTTGCTGTCGACTTTTCAACGTTAACTCCTGCTCACATTCATTTCTGGCTTCATTTTCATCACTAATGAAAAATGAGCAGCCTCCTACTTCAGTCATAGCCAGTGCTATCAGAAGAACGTAAGATCCAGTAAGCAGTGCTTATTTTTTTGCTGGGGCTTGCCAGGGGTCAGCACCCGCCCTGCTCTGCTTGGCACCTCTGGGCTCCTGGCCAGCAGCTGCCACTCTTCGGCCACCCAACTCTGAAAGCAGTACTGCTGACAGCAGCAGTGCAGAAGTAAGGGTGGCAATACACCATAGCATGCCTCCCTTATTTCTGTACGGCTGCTGGTGACAGTGCTGCCTTCGGAGCTGGGAGCCCGGTTGAGTTGCCAACTTTCGAACTGGAGAAAACCGAACACTCTTACCCTGCCCCTTCCCCGAGGCCCTGCCTCCTGCTCATCCCTCTCCCCCTTCCTCCGTCACTCGCTTTCCTCCACCATCGCTCACTTACTCATTTTCACTGCAAGGCCCAAGCAAGCACCAGGAGAAGGCCAGGAGCTGTAACAGTTTGAATATGGGAGATGGAATGTGTGATTCAAATACCCTTCATCTCATCACGGAGAAATTTTAAACACTATTGTAAAATTAACACCTCCCTGCCCCCCGAAAAAACAAAAAAAGAGTCCCACTCACAGTGAGTGAGAGTAAAGAGACTACTGCAGGAGCTTGATTTTTCTTGCCTTCACCCAACTGTCCTGGTAGGGGATCCAGTAGTGCTACAGCCACTGGCTGAGTCCTTTCCTACCTGACAATGAACCATATAGCAGGGAAAAAAGTGATGCTGTTCCATGTTTAATGACTAGTTAAATTGTTTAAATGTATGCTCTAATAGACAATATATGCAATGTGGACAAATTAATGTTATGGGAGTCTTAATGTTAACATTTCCTGATGCTTATGTTTAAATATATAACCTTAATATTGCATTGATGTTATTTTATGAATTCATTATAGCTCTTTAATGTTAAGAAGATGAGGTTGCATAAAATGTAATTCATGCTGCAGAAACTTACCCCTCCCTATTTTCCCATCCTGCTAACCAATAGATTTTTCTGGTGTTCTCTGTTTCAAGTTTTTTCACCTGTATTGTGTCCCAGATTTGTGCCAAAGCAGATTCAGAGGAAATATGATAGACGTCTCTCTCACAGTGTGACCACCTGTCCATTTGGTGCTTACTGTTCCCCATTACACATCAAATCAATAAATATTGTCTTGTATGCACCAATAATCATGCAAAAGATTGTACACTCTGATACAGTGGTAGGCAAACGTTTTGGCCCAAGGGCCACATCGGGGTTCTGAAACTGTATGGAGGGTCAGGTAGGGAAAGCTGTGCCTCCCCAAACAGCCTGGTCCCTTCCCCCCTCAGAAGCCCTGACTCATCACCCCCCCTGCTCCTTGTCCCCTGACTGCCCCCTTCTGGGACCGGACCCTCTATCCAATCCCCCCATCCCCGACTGCCCTGACCCCTATCAACACCCCCACCCCCTGACAGGCCCCCCAGGACTCCCATGCTTATCCAACCCCCCCCGTTCCCCATCCCCTGACTTCCCCCTCAGAACCTCCACCTCATCCAACTGCCCCCTGTCCCCTGATTCCCATCCAGTACACTCTGCCTCTTATCCAACCCACCGCCCCATTTACCATGCCGCTTAGAGTGCCAGGACTGGCCGCCGCCCTGGAGCCAGCCACGCCGTTGCACAGTCTAGAGCACTGGGGCTGGTGGCTCTTGCAGCCACACTGCCCGGCAGGAGCTTGCCGCCCCGCCGCCCAGAGCAGTAGAGGCATGGCGAGCTGAGACTGCAGAGGAGGGGGAACAGCAGGGGAGGGGCCGGGGGTTAGCCTCCCCAGCTAGGAACTCAAAGGCCAGGCAGGAGGATCCTGTGGGCCGGATGTGGCCCGTGGGCTGCAGTTTACTCACCTCTGCTCTAATACAATGTGTTATTTGTATGAGATTGGATGCCTCAAATAAAACATTAGGGAGGTGCCCTTAAAAATAAACTTTCTCTTATAATTTCCAAGTTGTCCTTTATTTGAAATATTAAGGGTCTATATATGGGCATGAGGGAGATTACCATAGCCAGAGACTATCCTGTTTCAGTCCTAGTGAAGCTATGCATTCCCTGTTGCCAGGGCCCTTCTGCACTGCCCCTGGTGCTAGCACCATCAGACCATATGACCCACTTACTTTTTGCAGACTCCAGTGGATACCCACCAGTGTGAAGTGCCAGGTTTTGTGCACAGCAATGACTGGCTGCTGGCGCGACTCCTGATGTGCCCCACTGACTGGCCTGCACAGCTACCTAGGCTAGCAGCTGCTGTATGGCACTTGCTGGGAGGTGGTGTTGGGTGGGCATGTCTGTACAGCAGTTAAAGCTGGCTGCCCCCAGTCTGCTGACTGGGGCTCACTGTGGGGCTATGTGTGGGCTAGCTGAACCCTAAGCTCTGAGACCCCCCCCAGGGGGAGGGACTCAGAGAGCCCCGATATCTACACAATAATGTTATAGCCCTAGTCTGCTGAACCAGGACAGGAGGGCATTTAATTGCAGTACAGACATACCCCAGAGAGCTCAGAGGGGCTGAAGTGGAGGTTCCCAGGTAGGCACTATTGGGGAAGCAAGCCGCAAATTTGGAGCATCTCCACCTGACCCCTCCTCCCCAAGTAGCCCCTGGCGGGGAGCAGCGCCACCTAGCTGGGGCAGCTGCTAGGAAGAGCGGGAGGTTGCTTGGGGATTCAGGTATGGGAGGGAGTTAAGAGTGGGAGAGAGGGCCTGGCTCCTGGGCTGGGGGTGCGAGCTCTGGAGTGGAGCCAGAAATGAGTGGTTCTGGGTGTGGGAGAGAGCTCTGTGCTCAGGCAGGGGGCTGGGATGCAGGATGGGGTTCTGGCTCCGGCTGGGGATGTGGGCTCTGGGGTGGGGCCAGGATGAGGGGTTTGGGGTGCAGGATGGGGCTCTTGTATGGGGCCAGGGGGTTGAGGTGCAGAGGCGTGAGGTCTTGGGGGTGGGGCTGGGGAGGGGTTTGGGGTGCAGGAGCGGGCTCTGTATTGGGGAGTGGGGCTGAGTGGTTCAGAGTGTGGGAGGGGCCTCTGGGCTGGGGTAGGGGGTGTGGCTAAAAATGAGGGGTTCAGGGTGTGGGAGGGAGGTCTGGGATGTGGTGGAGGTTGGGATGAAGGAGAAGATGCGGGCTCCAGATGGGGGTATGGGCTCTGGGGCTGAGGATGATGGTTTTGGGGGTAGGAGAGAGGGGGCTCTGGGCTCAGGCCAAGGGGTTTGGAGTGCAGGAGTGAGCTCAGAGCAGTGAACTGGGGTGCAGGAAGGGATGTGGGTTGGTTCCATCCTTTTGCGTGGAGGAGGGGGAGTAGGAGGTTGGTTCATCTTAAAAGCAAAGACGTCTAGGTAGCACTTCCCTATGAATCAGTGCTTGACTTGATACCATAGCATGGTATTTGAGGGCACAGACGACTTGCATTTTGGATAAAATGTAAAAACAAAATCCTCACCTTTAGCACATAAAAACCTTCTGCCAACTGTTATCAAGGACAAGTCTATTCTGTTCTATTTAACATTGGTTAGCTAAACACCGAGTTGGGTAATTACTGTTAAGAGCTCCTTCTAAAGAACTATAGAGGGGAAGACATCAGTGTACAACAACAGATTTAATTAATCCCACAGACCCCAAGAACCATGCTATATATTCTTGAGTGCCATCTGTTGGCACCTTATCTATTAATTATTTATATATGCATGAACATCTTATTTATAGAGCACTCCTGTAATGTTTGTATTTGGCTTACCCACTGTAAAGTCCCCTTGGGTAGTTTCTGTTGGTTTATGCAATTCAAGTCCTATCTTAAAGTGCTGTGTAGTGTTGCTTCTGACTGTTAAACAGTGGTCATGTTCCTCCCCAAAGACAGCTGCATTCCAATGTTAGGTAAACGGATCTCTTTATATTCCCTGCCTATTTTACAGGGCTTTTGTGGCTCTTTATACAAGTGCTCTGAGATACTAGGCTGAGATACTATAACAGTGTCATGGAGTCAGAGTTTTAGGCCATCAGGTCCTCTAGTCTGACCTACTGCATATCTCATGCCACCAGTATCTCCCAGCATCTGCACACTTACTCCAACAGCCAAAATTAGACTATAGTATAACAGCCCTCAGAAAACTAAACTATCCCCCATGTGCCACAGGCAGAGAATAGGAGGAACCAAGGAGCAGAGGCCCCTGCAATGGCAGAGAAATGATTAATTGAAATATACCCGGTAATCCTGGCAAGTGACCTGTACCTACAAGCTGCAGAAGGAGGAGAAAAATCCTTAAGGTCACAGCCAATCTGACCTGGGGAAAAATTCCTTCCCAACCCCACATATGATCATTTAGGCACTGAGCATGTGATCAAGAACCAGCCAGCTAAGCACATGAGGGAGAATCCTCAGTGCCCTCTCAAAGTACCAGCCCACTGTGTCCAGTGTCCTATCCCTAGCATTTTGATGCTTCAGAGGAAGGAGACACCCCCCCACCCCCAGACACACGAAACAACCTTCCATGATAAATTGGGAGGGGGTCCCTACCTAATCCTGGCAGGTGACCAACTGAAGCCCTGAACCATGACCTTTTAGGAACGTAAGACGTAAACTGGACGTGAGAACCCAGGGCTGCTGAGCCCTGCCCCCCACCCCGGCCCTGCCACCCCCAATCACAAGCTGCGCCTTCAGACAGTTGCACTCATAAATTTGTCCATTTCTATCTTAAACCGAAATTGTTTGCCTGCACAACTCCTATTAGGAGCCTGTTCTAGAATATCACTTCTCTGATGGTTGGAAACTTTCTTCTAATTTCCAGACTGAATTTGTTCATATGCAGTTTATATCCGTTTATTTTTGTGCCAACACTGTCATTTAGCTTAAATAGCTCTTCACTCTCCCTCATATTTACACCTTTGATATGTTTATAGGAAGTAGTCATGTCTCTTCTCAGCCTTCTTTTTTCTACACTAAACAAGCTAAGCTCTTCCAATTTCCTCTCCTAAGATAGACCTTCCATTTCCTGACCGTTTTAGTAGGTTTTCTCTGCATTTGTTCCGGTTTGAATTCATCTTTGAACAGATGTGACCAGAATTGTACACAGCGTTCCAAATGAGCTCTGCCATTGTACAATGCCTTGTACAGTGGCATTAATACTTCTCTATTTCTACTGGAAATGCCTCCTCTGATACATTCTAAGATTGCATTTGCCTTTTGTGCAGGTGCATCACATTGATGGCTCACAATCCTCTTGTAATTGATCCACACACTTAGAGCGCTCTCCTCTTCTGTCGCTTCCAACTGATGAGCCCACAGCTTGTAGCAGAAGTTCTTATGATTAGTACTTTGTACTATTGCATTTTATCCTGTTTCTGTCACTCCAATCATCCAGGTCATCCAGATCTTTCTGTATAATATTCTGATCCTCCTGTGTATTGGTGATGTCTCCCAACTTGGTATCATCAGCAAATTTAATTAGCACACTCCTACTTTTTGTGCCAAGGAAAGTAATTAAAATATTGAATAATAATGGTCCCAAGATGATTTTTGAGGAATTCCACTAGTAACCTTCTTCCAGCCCAGCAGTGAACTTTTCAGCACAATCTGTTGCCTTCTTCCCTTTAACCTGCTCTTTAATCAACTTACAGTGCCTGTACAGATCACCGTTTCCCCTAATTTAACTAATAATTTACCAGTGTAGTACTCTGTTAAATGCTTTACTGAAGTATGAGTATATTAGATCTACTCCCTCTCCCATATCTAAAAAAATTAGTTATTTCCTCAAACAAAGAAATCAGATTAGTCTGGCATAATCTACCTTTGGCAAACCCAATGCATTGGTATTTTTAAATTGTATTAATTTACTCTTAATTGTATTAATTGTGTTAATTTATTTTTGAATGTATGATACCCTTATCCCATTGCATTGAATAAATAATATAGCTCAGTTACATATTGTTTAATTTAGACTGAAGCCTTACTATATTAAAATTAGAGGAATCAAAACCAGACTTCAAATATGAAACTTGCTAATTTGAATCCCTAGGTTCAAACCTGCATCTGTAGTATGGCTCTAAAGGAGATCCAAAACAAAGGTCTTGTTTCTGGTTCAAATTGGTGCGAACAGCTGTGTGGACAGTCTCTTATGTCGGTTTGAGTGGCTTATTTTGGTTTAGCTTAAAATGATTGGGAATCAGTTTAAGATAAGCTGCAATCAGCCATTCTTTAACGAAAATAAATGTCCAAACAGTGCAACTAATTCAATTTAAAACTGATTTATGCTCAAGTGGTGAAATTTTGACATGTAGAGAAGACCCTGGTTGTGAACCTGGCCCCCTTCACCTTATTGTGTGGGTAGCGTTTTCAGAGTGGACAATGTTCTCTTGCTGTGTAAAGGCCAAAACTTAGAAGCAATAAAAATATATCTAGGAATTGGTTAATATTGCAAAAGAAGAGTTCATTTTTAATCTGTGATTAGAGATCAGCAAGCTACAATTAAAATGTGCAATTTTAGTAATTTAAAATTATTGTGCAGCTTGCATATATTCGTTGTCTAGAATCTCCCTTGTCTCTCAGAGCAGTGAGATTTTACTTGTCCACAAGAAAGAATGAGGTACACCTGAGTAGCAACTTTTTGCACATTTTGAAGATAAATTTTGAGTCTCAGGTTGACTTTGTGGTAGGAAATAATTATGCCAAAAGGGCCGGCTCAGGTTATGCCAAGTAGAAATGTTTTTACTGGAAATCATTTTTGTGAAGACTTTTATATCAGCTAAAGAATTATAACCTCAATAACAGCAGTACATGTGCTAAAACATTAACCGTAAAATGGTTAGAAGGTTAGAGCAAAAGATTTAGATCCAGGTTTAAAATGTATTTAATGTCATTTAAAAAACCAGTCTGGGATAGAGGATAGATCAAAGATTGACTGATTTATTACTGTATTTAGAAACTGTGTTTTCTCACTTCTAGGAACGTCCTATGTTAATGCATTAATAATCTTCTGCAGAGAAGTAATTTAAATGGAAATCTCACATGTATAAAATAAGGCAGGTAGTCAACAGCAGAAAAAAATGAGATTATTAAAATTGGGTTCTACTTCCTAGGTGTTTTTTCTTTTTTTTTTTGCTTGATCTGTGGAATCTATCATTGTGCATGTACTGCATGAAGTTCTAAGTGGTTATGGTGCTCAGCATAGTACTGAGAGATTAGAAATTATTACAGTATCTGTTTATTTCTTTTGCAGCCATTGTGATTGAATTTTCACTCACTCTTCAATGAAGTAGAGATGCTTGATTTCTCTGCTAGTACCTCAGTACTGGAGTGAAATGTGGAACATTTTCATCATGTTCCTAAGACCTGTGTTACCTATGGGGTATCCTAGGGCCCTGCACACAGAGGGCCCCTGCAACTTCATACCACCTGACCTGTAGGGGGAATAGGCAGGTGGTGAGGGAGCTTGACGCTAATCTGTACTTTAAGGTTGCAGGTAAGGTCCACTTTGTGCCATTTCCCTTTATTTAGGGTGTTTCTGACTTGAGAAAAATCACTCACTGGCTAAAGACATCTGCAGTAAGGTCTGGTTATGTTGATCTTTCTGTAAACTCATTGATTTGTCGATTCTTGCCAAATTATCTCTATATCCCAATCTATAAAACACATATTGCCGATCTGTAAAACACATGTGCCTAGAAGCAAAACCTCCCTCTTGTAAGGACAGAGCAAGTTTAGCTAGATATTTTGCTGAGGCAGGTCAGATGAATTATAATTGGCTTCAACTGACATTCTGTAACAAGCTGTAACATTCTATACCTTCAGCCAACTGGTGCTCAGAAAGGTGTGAAATTCTTTCATTGGAAATATCAGACATGTGATCTCATCCTTATAACTGAATGTCCCAATGTTCAGTATAAATTGAGAGTGAATACATCAATAGGAAGTGACTTTCGGGAAGTAACTTCTTACCCTTATTTTTGATCAAAATAATTACTAGGAGCAGTAGTTAATGTAGTTAAAAGGAAATCAGTTTAAGTTTCTCTCTTCCATTGGTGGAACTCTCATCTGCATCAGCTGGAACTTTGAATGCATTTTGAAGGCACTATATGGGACTTAAATCTTCAAGAGGTACAAAATTCTGCTTATATTTCCAAAATCTGGATCAAAGTTTTACAACCGAGCTTGCTTGTCCCATCAAATTAAGCAGTTGACACATGAAAGACATGCAGTGAGCACAGTGCAAATATGCATTAGAGCCATAAAGAGAATCTAATTTGCCCCAAATACTTGATTCTCCAGTGCAAGCTACTAGTTTCATTCCAGCAGAAAAAATACTGTTTAGCAAAATCCACTTTTAACCTCTGTTCTTTTGTATGATAGTTTTTAAATCTTTTCTGAATCTGCAAAACACAAATGGCATATCTATGCTGGAGACAATGTATTGATTATTAAAAGAGTAGTTGGGTATGGTTAGGCAATGAAGTAGCCTAGTCACAGGATGTGCTCTAGTGACTTTTGGGGGGATTTTCTTGGGCATTTGAGGAAGAAGCAACATGTAGAGCAGAGCTCGGCAACCTCTGGCATGCGGCTCACCAGGGTAAGCACCCTGCCGGGCCGGTTTGTTCGCCTGCCGCGTCCACAGGTTCGGCCGATCGCGGCTCCCACTGGCTGCAGTTTGCCGCTCCAGGCCAATGGGGGCAGCAGGAAGCGACACGAGCCAAGGGATGCGCTGGCCACTGCTTCCCGCTGCCCCCATTGGCCTGGAGTAGCAAACTGCGGCCGGTAGGAGCAGTGATCAGCTGAACCTGCAGACGCGGTAGTAAACAAACCAGCACAGCCCGCCAGGGTGCTTACCACGTGCCAAAGCTTGCCGATCCCTGCTGTAGAGTTTGGGATATAATCTGAAGAGCCACTTAATACAGTTTGGCAAGAAATTTTTTATAGTGGGATGGATAGCTGTACATATTATTATTGAGAGTTTTCTATTTTGCAAAACAATTCAGATTACCAGCTGGGTACTTGTTGGGGCTATTATAATATAAATACAGTAAATGCATGTAATGATTTAGGCAATTAGATTCCATTATGATAGGAACAGTGAAATCTTTAGATAGGTCTGGTTCTGGAATTACCAATAGAAAAGTATTCATATAACATTTAATGGACCTGAGTCTCATTCACACTAAGGCCCCTTTATTTCATTCTGGCAACATAAAGGGCCTTAAACTAAGTGTAACAATAGCCCATGTAAGACCCCTTTACGTTGCCAGAATTACATAAGGGGGCCTTAGTGTAAATGAAAATACCAAATCTATAGAGTTTAAGGCCAGGATCATCTGGAATGATGTCTGGTTTATGTCATTGGCTATTAAACTTCATCCAGTTATCCTGGTATGGATCCCAATAACTTGTATTTGACTAAAGCATAGGCATCTAGTCTTGTGTGAGAACTTCAAATCTGTTCCTTGTGGCAGATGGATGCTTAATTTCCACTTATTAGAAAAGGAAACTTCTCTTGTTGTAATGACAGTATAATAAAACACAGCAAGTGATAGTATTGGAGAAACTGGTACATCAGTTTTGAACACAGCAAAACCTGGCATATTAATACAACCAGGCATAATTCATTCATGTTTATAAATTGCTTTGAGATTTTTCTGATGGAAGATCCTATGCAAACTATTAGAATATATTTTGTGTGTGTGTGTATTATATATTATATAATATAATTTATAATATATTTTATATTTTATATGTTATCTACATGTATATATGTGTTTTTCATATCTGAGGGGTGTTGGAGCTCAATGAGAGTTTTCATTCTAAAATGCAACATTATGAAGATTAATGTCTAATTGCTTTGTATTTCAAGAGAACATTCCTGCTGCTTTTTTAAAATGTATATAGTTGTTTATGAAAAAAGTGTTGTCATAAACAGATAGTTAAGGGTTAATAGAACAGGAGTACTTCATGTCTCTTTTGCCTGTAAAGGGTTAAAAAGTTCAGTGAGCCTGGCTGTCACCTGACCAGAGGACCAATCAGGGGACAGGATACTTTCAAATCTTGAGGGAGGGAAGTTTTTGTGTGTGCTGTTAGTTTTTGGTGGTGGTTCTCTCTGGGTTCTGAGAGTGACCAGATGTGCAACCAGGTTTCTCTCCAATCTCCCTGATACAGGTTCTTATAGATTCAAAATAGTAAGTACAAGGTGATAAGGCGAGTTAGGCTTATGTTTGTTTTCTTTATTTGCAAATGTGTATTTGGCTGGGAGGAGTTCAAATTTGTATTTTGCTGAAAGGATTTTAATTTGTACTTGTATACTTAGGCTGGGAGGGTATTCTCAGTGTCTATAGCTGAAAGACCCTGTAACATATTCCATCTTACAT
Source organism: Gopherus flavomarginatus (assembly GCF_025201925.1). Classification (NCBI taxonomy): domain Eukaryota; kingdom Metazoa; phylum Chordata; order Testudines; family Testudinidae; genus Gopherus; species Gopherus flavomarginatus. The sequence continues at coordinate 208,143,770 of NC_066618.1, forward strand.
TTACAAAGATAATTTTTACTGTTTTTTTTTCTTTAATTAAAAGCTTTTCTTGTTTAAGAACCTGATTGTTTGTTTTTTTTATTCTGGTGTGAGATCCCAGAGGACGGGGTCTGGATTCACCAGGGAATTAGTGGGGAGAAAGGAGGGAAGGGGGAGAGAAAGATTAATTTCTCTCTGTGTTAGGATTACTTTCTTTCTCAGGGGGAGTCTGGGAGGAGGAGAGAGAAGGAGGGAGGAAGGTGGATTCTCCTCTCTGTTTTAAGATTCAAGGAGTTTAAATCACAGTGATCTTCCAGGGTAACCCAGGGAGGGGAAGTCTTGGAGAGGCAATGGTGAGGGAAAGGGTTTACTTTCCTTGTGTTAAGATCCAGAGGGACTGGGTCTTGGGGGTCCCCAGGCAAGGTTTTGGGGGGACCAGAGTGTGCCAGGCACTGGAATTCCTGGTTGGTGGCAGTGCTACAAGTACTAAGCTGGTAATTAAGCTTAGAGGAATTCATGCTGGTACCCCATCTTTTGGACGCTAAGGTTCAGAGTAGGGAATTATACCATGACAAGTGTGTACACATATTACCCATCAGACATGTTGTGGGTAGATCCTTCATTTGTCCTAAGAATCAATAATGGACTGTTCAAGGAAGCCAAAAAGGATGTTGACTGCAATTTGATTTTCGAAGAATGTTCCTGATGTTTGTACTAATTTTGCATGTGCTTGGAAAATTATTTATCTCTGAGAGGAGATGTTGTTCTACTTACACTGTATATAGAGTATATTTAGTGATATAGTGAAATTATTTACATGGGTCATCTAGATATGTTACAGAAAATAATTCAAAGCATAAAATATCCTGTAAATCCTATCAAGATCATTAAAATGCTTCCCTATAGTGAAATTGAGTCAAAGGGCCAGATCAACTCTAAGGGATACAGGGGTTTGTTTGTAATTGAATCCCCATGTATACACCCATGGCAGTAGTTGTCATCTGAGTAGAGTTGAACCACTGGGCAGGGTGGCAGTGGCCCAGCGGTGATCTTTCTGGAAGAATCCTGCTGGTGAAGAGGAGCTTTGGAATGTGACCATGAGACCCAACAGGGGAAACCTTGCATTGCCTGTGAACTCCCAAGGGATGAATTGGGGCCCACAGTTTATATTGGTGCTCTTTTATGCATATTTGCCTGGCATAGGAGTGCAGCCCAAGACTCAAAAGCAGTCCAGAGTGTCAGACACCAAATGACGCTTTCATCTACCCCATCCCTGTAATTGCACAAATGTTTAATGGCTGGTAAATTCAGGCAAAAAACTGTTGTTCTGCTATAATGGGAGAAAAATATATGAATATTATGGTAAGGTACATTAATTTCTGATAACCTGTGTGAAGATTAGATGTGTCCCTCAGCCTTCTGGAAAGTTTCCAGTGCACTTGCAGCCCTCTATTTTAAGGTGCAGGGACATCAGTCTAGAATATTATCCTATCCAGCTCTGCGCAGATTCTGTCATTGTCACTTACATTGAATGCAATCTTACTCTACCGTAGCTCTTAGAAGGATTATTGGTAGAGTAAGGCAGAGGTTCTCAACCTTTTTTTTTCTGAGGCCCCCTAACATACTACAAAAACTCCACAGCACCCCTGTGCCACAACAACGATTTTCCTGCATATAAAAGCCAGGGCCGCCATTAGGGGCTAGCAAGCGAGGCAGGGCTGTCCACAGCCCCACACCAGTTGCTCAGACTTCGACTTTGGCTTCAGCCCTTGGTGGCAGGGCTTTGGCTTTCTGCCCTGGACCCCAGTAAGTCTAAATCTGGCTCTGCTTGGCAGACCCCCTGAAACCTGCTTGTGCCCCCTTCCTGCCCCCCCCAGGGTACCTTGGATCTCCCCCTTGAGAACTGCTGGAGTAAGGTACTATTTTATGAGAGTGAGGGGTTTGGAATCTGCCACCTACTTGGTCATGAATGTCTGTAGGAAATACTATAATAGTTGTGTGAACGACTCTTTTAGATCATGGAAATTACAAGTTTATCTTTATACCTGTTTATTGGGAGAGATTTGGAAAGACTCAACTCTAAAACCCTAGTTTACATATTATAAAAACAGATTTTGACTTACAGGGATGCTACAAAGCCTGTCTTTTCCCTGTAAGTTTCTAATGACCCTGCCACTTCTTTGGCTCTTCCACAACTGTGAGTCCTGTTCCACGCCCCAAATACTTGTGTTCACTGGTGTGTGCAAGGAGCGCCTACCGAGCTGTTCTCCAGGGTATGCAGGGAGCATAGAGCTCCTGTTCAGATTCCCCACCTCTCCTATGTAGTTGAATTTGCCCAGTTGAAAATGGACTCTGGTGGCTCTGGTCAGCACTGCTGACTAGGCTGCTAAAAATCCAGTCAGCAGGGCTAAGGCAGGCTTCCTATCTGCCCTGGCTCCGTGCAGCTCCTGGAAGTAGCGGCATGTTCAGCTCCTAGATGCAGGTGCAGCCCTGGGGGCTCTGTGTGTTGCCCCCACCCGGAGGACTGGAAACGCAGCCAATGGGAGCTGTGGGAGCAGCGCCTGCAGGTGTGGACAGTGCGCAGAGCTCCCTAGCCCCTCTACCTAGGAGTTGGACATGGTGGCTGCTTCTGGGAGCTGCCTGATGTAAGTGCCACCTAGCCGGAGCTCAACCCCTCTCGCTCCCTAATTCCCTTCCAGAACCTGCACCCCAACCATCTGCCCCAGTCCGGAGCCCTTTCCCATACCCAAATTCCCTCCTGGAGCCCACACCCCATACCCTGTCCTGCACCTCAACCAACACTCCAGCCCTGACCTTCCTCCTGCACCCCAAGCCCCTCATCCCCGGATCCACCCCAGAGCCCACACCCCCAGCAGCATCCCTCACTCCCTCCCACACTGTGAACCTCTCGTTTCTGTCCCCATCCCAGAGCCCGCATCCCCAGCCAGAGCCCTCACCCTCTCCTGCACCTCCACCCCCTACCCTGGCCCAGTGAAAGTGAGTGAGGCTGGGGGAAAGCGAGCGACAGAGAGTAGGAGGATGGAGTGAGTGGGAGGGTAGGGCCTCAGAGAAGGGGCAGGGCAGTGGTGTTTGGTTTTGAGCAATTAGAAAGTTGGCAACCCTATGTAGCGTCGGAAGGGATCTCGAGAGGTCATCTCATCCAGCCTGTCATAACATTTCTTCCCAGATCTGGACCTTAGCGTCCAGAATATGGGTGTTAGCATGAAAACCTCCAAGCTTAGTTACCAGCTTGGACCTGGTATCGCTGCCACCAGCTAAGAATTATACAGTGCCTAGCTCACTGTGGTCTCCCCAAAACCTTCCCTGGGGGACCCCCAGACTCAGATGCCTTGAGTCTTACAACAAAGGGAAATAACCCCCTCCCCTTGTTTTCTTGGTACTTCCTCCCAGGCTCCCCTCCCTGGACGACCCTAGGAGATTCCCTGCTTCCAGTCCTGGAAACACAAGTACCGAGAGATCTAATCTCTTCCCCTCACCTAGAGGGTATGCAAAGTCAGGCTTAGTAAATCTAACACAAAGAGATTTTCCCCTTGACTTCTTCCTCCCACCAATTCCCTGGTAAGCTGCAGACTCAATTCCCTGGAGTCCCCACTAAAGAAAAACTTCAACAGGGTTTAAAAAGAAAGCTTTATATAAAAAGAAAGAAAAAAGGACATTAAAAATAGGCTCTTTATCAAGTTGACAATATACAGGGTCAATTGCTTAAAAGAAAAATGAATAAACAGCCTTATCCAAAAAGAATACAATTTAAAACATTCCAGCAACTACACACATGTAAATACAAAAGAAAACAATATAAACCTATTGTCTTACTATTCTTGTACTTACAACTTGGAAACAGAAGATTAGAAAGGCAGGAGATAGAAAAATCACTCTCAGAGCCGAGAGGGCACAGACACAAGACAAAGAACAAAGAACTCACACCCAAAACTTCCCTCCACCCAGATTTGAAAAAGTCTTGTTTCCTGATTGGTCCTGTGGTCAGGTGTTTCAGGTTACTCCTTTCCAGGTGAAAGAGACATTAACCCTTAGCTATCTGTTTATGACACAGCCCCCTGTGCTGAGACAGAGCTAAGTATACTTAGACCATGCCTGACACATGGTTGTCTAACCTGTTGGAAAAAACTTCCAGTGATGGGGATTCCACAACTTCTCTTGGAAGCATATTCCAGTGCTTAACTATCCTTAGAGATGGACAAATTTTCCTGAGAACTAATTTGAATTTTTCGTGATGCAGATTAAGCCTATTATTTCTTGTCTTACTTTCAGGAGATATGGAGAACAATTGATCACCATCCTCTTTATAACAGCCATTAACATATTTGAAGATTATCAGGTCCCTGCCTCAGTCATCTTTTCTGAAGACTAAACAAACCCAGTTTTTTAAAAATCTTTACTCATAGGTCAGGTTTCCTAAACCTTTTATCATTTTTGTTGCTCTCCTCTGGACTTTCTCCAGTTCATCCACATCTTTCTTCAAGTGTGGTGCCTAGAATTGGACACAGATGAGGCCTCACTTGTGCTGAGTAGAGCGGGACAATTACCTCCCATGTCTTACAAATGACACTCGGTTAGCATATCCCTGAATGATATGAACCTTTTTTGCTACTGCATCACATTGTTGGCTCATATTAAATGTGTGATTCACTATAAGCCCCAGTTCCTTTTCAGCAGTTCTATTGTCTAGCCAGTTAATCCCCATTTTGTAGAAGTGCATTTCATTTTTTCCTTCCTAAGTGAAGTACTTTGCACTTATTTTTATTGTATTTCATCTTGTTGATTTCAGACACATACTCCAATTTATCAAGGTCATTTTGAATTCTAATCCTGTTCTCCAAAGTGCTTGCAGCTCCTCCCAGCTTGGTGTCATCTGCAAATTTTATCAGCATACTCTTCACTGCATTATCCAAGTCATTAATGAAAATGTTGAAAAATATTGGACTAAGAACATATCCCCCACTAGCTATATCATCTTGGTTTGAGAGAAAACCTTGATAACTACTCTTTGAGTATGGTCTTTTAACCAGTTATGCTATCATCTTACAGAAATTTAATCTGGACCACATTTCCCTGGTTTTCTTATAAAAATGTCACATGGGACGGTATCAAAAGCCTGACTAAAGTCAAGATACACCTCTACCCCAATATAACTCAACCCAATATAAGGCAGTTTCGCATATAAGGCAGTAAAGCTCTGACAGGGTACTCTGAGCAGTGTGTTAAGGGTGCTGGGCCAGGCCGGGGCCAAGGGGTTCGATAAGGGGCAGAGGGTCTTGGGGGCGATTAGGGGCTTCCGCCCCCGGGTCTAGGAGACAGGAGCTGTGCGAGGGAACTTTTCGGGGCCCTGCAGCCCCAGAGTGGCCCGGGGGATTAGTGTGGGGCTGGGAGCAGCCCTGTCATAAACAGATGGTTAAGGGTTAATGCCTCTTTTACCTGTAAAGGGTTAAAAAGTTCACCTAGCCTCGCTAACACCTGACCAGAGGGACCGATGGGGGAACAAGATGTTTCAAAAGAAAGGAGGGAAGTTTTTCCTTTGTTTTAGCGTTTCAGTTTCAGCCGGAGTGAAAAAGATCAAGGAACCAGCCTCTTATCAGAGTAGTAAGTTTTAGAGAGGAATAAATAGGTTTATGTTTATTTCTTTGTAACCTGTCTTATGCAATTAGAGGTAGAATCAAATTGGGTATTTTTTTGTGTAACTAAACACATCCTCTGTGTTTTGAATCTGTTGTCTGTGAGAGTAGCTGGTATGCTAATCTTTCCCAGAGGGTTTTCTTTTACCTTTCTTTTCTTTAATTAAAAGTCTTTTTTCTTAATACTTGATTGATTTTTCCTTGTTTTTAGATCCAAGGGGATTGGATCTAGACTCACTAGGGATTGGTGGAGGGAAAGGAGGGGGGATGGTTAATTTCTCCTTGTTTTAAGATCCAAGGGGTTGGATCTGTGTTCACTAGGGAATTGGTTAAGTCCCTCAAGGCTGCCCAGGGAGGGGAAGGTTTTTAGTGGACAGGGAGTGATCCAGACACTGAAAATTCTGGATGGTGGCAGCGATACCAGATCTAAGCTAGTAATTAAGCTTATAAGTGTCCATGCAGGTCCCCACATCTGTACCCTAAAGTTCAGAGTGGGGAAGGAACCTTGACAAGCCCGCTCTGCTTCTCTTGCCCTGGCCCCAGCCGTGTTGCTCAGGGGAGGTGGCTTGGGGGAAGAGATCCCCCCTGCGCTCAGCAGCAGCAGCAGAAGCGGAGCAGCCCAGCCCCAGCCAGCTCCACTCTGCCACCTCCCAGCCGTGGCGCTCCACTTCCCACCGCAGGTGAGTGCAAGACCTTTCCCCAGCCGCCCCCCAGCACCATGGCTGGGACCGGGGCAAGGAAAGCGGAGAGGCCTGGGGCCACGTCGCTCCGCTTCTCACCACAGGTGAGTATGTGTATGTGTGTGGGGAAGGCGTCCTTTCCCCAACATGCCTGCACTCACTGGCAGTGGAAAGCAGAGTGCTGCGGCTGGGAGGTGGCTGAGTGGAGCGGGCTGGGGCTGGGCTGCTCCGCTTCCTGCCACTGCCGGTGAATGCCTGTCAGGGGGCAGGGAGGGGAGTGGATAGGGGTAGGAGCAGTCAGGGGAAAGGGGGGTTGGGTAGGAGGTGCGGTCCTGGGGGTGATTAGGAATGGGGGTCTCTGGAGGGGGTAGTCAGGGAACAAGGAACGGGGGCACCTAAAGCAAGTTTGATATTACGCAGTCTCACCTATAATGCAATGAGATTTTTTTGTCTCCCAAGGACTGCATTGTATCGGGGTAGAGGTGTTGTATATCAAACACACTGCTTTCTCCTCCTCCAACCACTAGGCCAGGAATCCTATTGGGGTGTGTGTGTGAGGGGACGGGGGGGAGGGGGAACAGCGCGCAGGAGGAAGGAAAAAGCCAGGATTCATCCCACATTTAATATGGAGATGTGCCTACCTTTAATGTCTCCTTGTATTATGGTAGGCTTGCGTCCTCTCTTCCTCATGAAAAGCATTCTTCTGGCTCATAAATTATTAATATTATAAATGAATTTTCTGTCTGGCAAGCTTCTCCAAACTAAATTATGGTACTTTCACCCAACACACCACATCGCATTATCCTATTTATAATAGACAAGGCACTTAATGTCTGTATAGTAACTTTGAAACATACTAATATGGTTCTGTTGGTAGTGCTTTTATATATCTACATCTTGTTTCCTTTTATTAGCTTCACATGCCTTATTCCTGGCGGTGATAAAACCAAAGACAGTGAGCTGATGGCAAATTTTCTCAGCACCTCTCATGATTTGACCCAATGGGAGATTTGCCTGAGTAAGGAATTCAGAATTTGGCTCTTAACGAACTCTGGAATATAGGGAAAATTCTGTGTTTCTACTGAAGCACAATGAAAAGATTATTGCATTGAATGTGAAAATTGTAATACTAGCAGTAGAGAATCTTGATTTGAGTGAAGCTGTCTTGTGAGAATGCTGCTTTGTGTTTATGTCAAACTGAAGAAAGTGAATTACAGATATAATCTGAATTATGTTATGGAAAAAATGGTCTCTCAGATCAGTCTGCAGCTCCAGTATTCTGTTCAGTTTATGCTTGGTCTGACCACTGATAAGAATGAGAGTTCTGCACATGTAGGATGAGAATATCAAAATCAAGCTGTATCTTGCAGAGAGCAGTTTTTGTCTGTATCTGCTAAAAGATAGTATTTAAGCTGCTTTACAACTATTCCAGTGATTGTGAACAGAAAACAAATTATGGCAACATAGGGGTGTTGTAAAACTGAAGATATTTTCATCAACATTTGATGTCTGTCTAGAATATGATCCATGTAAATTCAGTGTCAGGGAAGGAGACCTTTTAACTCTGCAAGATATAGTAATTAAGTATTTTTATTTGCCTTATGAACTGAAGAAGACTCTTTGAAGAGAAACAACTTTGTTTTTATTTAGGTGTTAAAGATTGACAGTACATTGGAGAGGCTGAATTTATTGCTGGTTGTATAAAATCAAATGAAACACTGTTGGAAAAATTGCCCAATTGCCTAATGGTGGCAGTAATAATAATAATAATTAATAATAAATACCCCCCACACACCAGTTTGAGGATTCATGACTTTAGTATCATATGCTAGGTGCTCATCTCAGCTCTGTGCAGTTGTTCCTTGAGGGCTTGCTCTGTAACCTGAGCAGAGGGGTAAAGTTTATAGGACAGCGTGGAGGAGTAGGAAGCAGCTAGGCAAGATGGGGAGGAAAGCAAGGGGCATTGCCTTTCCTGCTGACCAGAAGAGTGTGTGTGTGGTGGGGGAGCATGAGAGGTGTTTATACCCCTGTGCAGCCTAGAGAAGCCCTCTTTCATCCAGACCAGACTGGCAGCTACTTGTTATGGAAGGGATACACTTATCTCATAAATTGGATTAGAAAAGAATTTGAAGAAAAGCATTCTTTAAGGGAGCTGAAGAAAGGAGGGGTTGGGGACATCTGGCCTCCTTAACTCTCACACAAGGGGATGGCTGCAGCGTCTCAGCAATGGGATGGCTTGGATGAGGTCTGGGATTATGTGGAAATGATCAAGGAAAGGACGATGACCTGCACTATAGAATTTTTTGCTGAGTACTTCCACCTATTTTAAATGAATAAAGTTGTGGCCTAACCATACCATATCCATTGCATCCTGGAGGGAGGGGGAAAGAGAATGAGAGCTGAATTTTGCTGAATATTTTGGAAGGTTTCTTTCCAAACACACAGACTTCATGTTTTTTTAAATTTCTGTTACATGTTAAAAATAAAACGGCATGTGTTCAAGCTGGCTATCTTTATTAGACAGCTCAATGTACATCTATCCTAAGACCATTCGCAAAACTGCTGGACAATGAGGCTTCAAAACTAGTAACACTGACCCTAGAATAGAATCTTAAAGCTACAGCATGCTTGCGTATCATTAAGTTGGTTTTCACTGTAGGGGTTTTTGCCTGTAGGACAAAGCAAGCCATGGTGTCATGATATTACAGTGCAATGAATTATTAATAATATGTTGAATTACTCTAACATCCAAAAGCTCCATCTAACATTGTAGCCCACTTTGTGCATTCACTACCTGAGCAAAATTCAGGAGCTTGAAGACTAAATTCTGCCCTCTACCAGAAAAAATATTAAGACTGTGTAGTTCAGAGAGGAAATCTATCAGAGGGACATGATAGTAGTTTATAATATAATATAATGAATGATATGGAAGAGGTAAATGGGATACTCCAAATAATCAATAGAACAACAATGGACATCCAGTGGAACAAGTGCTAAATTTAAAACTGATGAAAGGAACCACTTTTTTACGCAATGTATAATTACTCTGTGGAACCCACTGCCACATGATTATATGGATAATGAAAAGATCAGTGTGAAACTGTATTACCCACATCATTTTTCTTCTCATGCCCCAGGTCATGAGACAACCACTAGTGGCCAGATTTTCAAGTGTTCAGTGCCCAGCAGCTCCACTTAATTTGATGTCTAAATGGGAGCTGAGCTAATTTCAAAATCTGTTCTTCACTACACAGGGCTAAGATCTCCCCATATAGGCCATAAATGTCCATTACAAGAATTGTTGCATCTTTCTCTGATTGATTATGCAGCTGTCGAAAACACAGTACTAGAGTAGATGGATCACTGAGCTTGTCCAGTGTGGCATTTCCTATTTCTTGGGAAAGGAGGTTCTTGTTCAAGTGATTGCCCACAGGGATTCCACTCTTGGTACACGTACACCACATGGGCCACAAGGGCTGGATTTTTTTGGCAAGCAGTATCGATTGGGGCCATGCCTCCCAACCCGAGGGCATAAAGGATGGAGTGAGTGCCTTGATTCCTTTCTACTGCCCATAGGAATGAGACAGAGTCCATGTGGTATCCATTGCCTTCTCTCAGTGCACTGCTCTATTGTTAGTTAGCAGTCACATAGTTAGGTAGATAGTTATTGCCTATTGGCTATAATGAAAGTAAATATGTAGATGATTTTCTTAGTTACATTTCGATTTGAGGTTAGGACCTCCACCCGAGCCATACAGGGGTGCTTGCAACGTGGCAGAAGCTAAATCCTCATGGCCCATCATGTGAAGCTTCGATGTCCATTAACAGGCACCTTGGATGTTTACATAAGACATCCTTCTGCAAAAAATGGCCTTCATGTTGTTGTCATCAGAATATGCTAAGCAGTCACTTCATTTAGATCAGTGACTAAGAGGTGAGAAATGCAGTCTGACCCCCATGTAAGAAGTTCAGCCATAAATTTGGGAAATATTTGCCTAATACTTGTTTATGTTGTTAAATTGAAGAGAGAAGGTCAAATCTTCAGCTGCTGTAAACTGGCATAGTTCCATTTTTTTCAGCAACGCTGTGCTGATTTACACCATCTGAGACTTTTTTTTTTAAATTATATCAATTAAGGCTTAGATTAATAATAATTCCTGGTGTTTCACTGCAGAGTTTCTGATTTCCTAATCCTTGCCTTTTATTTTCCATTTACAATATTCATATTTACAAACTGTGAATGTATGGGAAGTTTTTTGCTGAAAAATTTGAGTACAATGTATATTATCAGTAAGTGTTTATGATATTTAGAAAACTGGTTGGTATTATGCTTCATTCACTTCTCATGATCAGGGAAGTGACAGTTAAGTAGTATAAGTCATAACCTCGCCTGCATTAGTGAGAGTTGTCAGTCATCTAGCCAGGTAATTTTGGATATTAGGCAATATCCTGATCTGGGTTTTATGTCTTTTAGGAACATTTCAAATTCCAGAATGTTTCCCTCCCCCTTCATTTGTTAACCTGTCATTTCCAGGTATAAAGACGATGCCTTTAATATATCCTTTCATTTCTATTGTTTAGTCCAGACATGTACTTTTACTTTTTTTCCCTCTATATTTTTTATAAAATTTCAGATCTACCAGGTTTTATTTTTTTTGTTCCCAGTACTTAATTCACCTGCTATAATGTAGTTCAGAGTTATCAGGTGGTTTTGCTTGCTTGCCTTTCCTAGTTTCTTTGTTCTGTGCTTAGGAGCGTGCGTGCGCGGGGGTGCATATGTGCGTGTGAACATGCACCTTTCTTTCATTCTTACTCTCCTGAGCCTGAAATGTAATTCTGTGATGGACATGCTGTCTTCCTTTGACCTTTTCAGTTCCTGGTTCTACTGCTGACAGTTCAAACAGTAAACATCGTAAAATCTGTAACAGTGTCACGTACTCCCACTTAGACTTTGTATGCTCTCCTCATATATCTGGTGGTCTGTTTGCATCATTGCTGCAGGCTGAGCTAGATAGAGTCTGCTCTCTTATGCCTTCATGGTTTATAGAGTTGGAATCCTTTTTAAATCCATCAAATTCCTATAATCATATATGGAAATTGACCAGCAATAATAGCAGCAGTTGCACTTCACTGAGCAAATTCCTGGTGTCTACAGACATTCACTCAAGAGGTATGGAGGCACTTGGACGTTACTTTGCAATCCCTCTTTTGCTGAGCAGTTCGCATGTTCTTTAAGATACCAGGTTGATTAAAAAATGATCCCTCAGTTTAATAAGCAAATGCTCCATCAAGAGTAGTAATCAGATCCGTGCTGAAGCAAACAGCTCCGCCATTATTACAAAGCATACAGATCTCAATAAGACATTTCCTCCTTTGTCCACTAGTTGTGAACAGTTACCTGTCTATCAATCAGGAGGCTCCACTAAATCTGTCTTCAGCTGGATACATTTTAACCTTCATGATGATGACAAGCTGTTAGCTGATTAGTACAGAGGGCCATGAGTGGCCCTGGTAAATCAGACACAGAGGAAGGGAAACCAACAGATGTTTTAGACCTTCTAAGGAATTTAAACATGTGTAGTAGCATCTATGTGGCTCATTTGTGAAACTCATCCATGTTAGCTTTGTGTATTCCTGGTGTTTCATGAACATTTCTGCTGGGTGCATGGGTGATGTTATGGATGAATCCTACTAAACAGAGGTTATGGTATAAATCCTGACCTTGGAGGGGTGTACACATAGCTCATGTTGGTGTCTGTGGGAATTCACAAACTTCAAAGACCAGAAGTCAGTTTAAGATTGGTAATTCAAGTCTGACCTGTGTTTCAATTGGTCATATGTCACATACTATCATTTCTGTTCTCTATCTGGACCAGTGTAACTCTCATAAGAAGGAACAAAACTTGGAGGCTCTGAATCTCTAAGGGACACAGAGCAGATTAAGGAAAGGTAATGGGTAAACATGAGTAGAGAATTTTAGAAAATACTAAATATGTTCCTTTCTTGGCATTGCAGGCCTTTCCTCAGACATCATTTGTAGAAGAATTAAGCTACTGTAAGACTTATTAGCTTAGAGTTTACATATATATATATATTTCCCCGGGTGCACACAAAGCAGTTACATATGTAGATAGATCTAGTTACAAAAGATGTGGTCTAGTTAATTGCCTCCGTCAAAGCTCTTCTGCGGGCTTAAGGAACCTAATACATTTGCTGTCAAATAATTTCCAAAATATACCACTCCTGCTGCAAATACTCATTCTTGTGAGTTAAAAACTTACTCTCCACTAACACTTGTGCCTAAGAGCTTTTTCACAAGTAAACTTGCTCACTTGAATATTCACAAAAGGTCACTACAAGAAGTGTGAACATGGCTGAACTGAATTCATGGGGTCTTGGTCCGTGACTTGGGCTACTAGATGCTCTGGTAATACAAATAATAATTAATAACATTTATCTGAGCAAATGTTCTCAAATGTTTTTTACAGTCTTTACCCTGCTCTCATTACAGATAAGGCCAAGATTGCATATTTTAAAGGGGATCACTGCTTCATTAAGAACATATAACAAATCCCTTGATTGTCAGTACCCTCTGCAAAATTCACTAGGTAATCACGGTAATCTTGAGGGTTGCAAAAGAAGTTGTAAATGAAATTCAGAGAGAGGGTCCTTCAGGTATGAGACACAGTCTAAATCTATGCCAGATATTAATCAGTCATAGATAAAAGATTGACGGTACTGTAATTATTATAATTAAAGTACTTTGATCCATGCCAACCTTCACTATAACAATTTAAATGTGGGGAATCATAGTTTTATGGTATGTCCTCAACAATTTCATTATAAAATGATTAGAGACTGGTCATATAAAGTGCTTACGGAGAAACATATTCACATGTGACCACTTGGGATGCCCTGCAGAACCCATTCATGGCTTTGCCACTTGTAATTATTACAGCCACCCAAAACCCATGTCACTATGACTGTTTGTTTACCACCTCACAGTAATTTTTAATTGCTTATGATGCACAGCAAGCCCCTTTACCAAGCCACGGGGTGCATCATTAGACTCACATGGTTGCTGGTGCATCAGGGGAGGTGTAGTGTGGCCATAGGTTGCATAGGTCATCAGTTGCAAAGCCAAACATTCAAAAGTTAGCAAATGCCAGAATTAATGTTACCTGTGCAACTCTAATTCAGCCCCCTCTTTTACACTCTCTAACAAACATCTAATCAAAAAGTGCAAACAGATTTTTTTCAAAGGCTTAGAACTTGGCCAAATTTTGAGGTGTTTACACAGGAAAAGGCACATCTCTCACTAAAACCCCATCCGTGCCAAATCTCAAGCCCTTGCTCCAAAACAGGGAGGTACTAGAGTTTCTTGGTGAAATTGTTGTAAGAATTCTTTTAACATGGGAAAAATGTTCTGCTTATCTCATTCTTAGAAATGGCTGACCCATTTTAGCAGAAACTTTAAAACAATCATACAAAACCAAACCTATGTTCATGAGAGTGCACTGCATCAGAAAGTCCCTGCATGAGAGTGCGCTGCATCAGAAAGTAGAATTGCTTCCAGCTCACAGTGCAGTAGAGTAAGTTCCAACAGAATTCAAAGGGAAGGCATTCTACTCCCATTATTATCTAACACCAAAGAAAAAGGGGGTCTGGCACCCAGTTCTGGAGTTTAGACAGCTAATCACCTGTATTTGTAGACTAAAGCTTAGGATGGTAACTCTGGCCTCAATGATTTTCTCTCTGGAGCCACAAGAGTGAAATGCAGATCTTCAAGATACATATTTTCATCAAGCCATCCATCCTGCTCACTGAAAATATCTTGCATTTCAAGTTGACAATACCTGTTACCAATGAAGGGTGTATTGCTTTTTGGACAGTCACAAGCACCAAGGAAGTTCAACAAATGCCTACCTGTAGTAGAAGCCAACCTGTGAAAGTGATGAGTTATAGTTTATCTGTACTTTGATCATTGGCTCATCTGAGGGCAATCTCGTCAGCGGGTGGTCTATTCAATGCAACAGACTCTCCCTGGTTTTGCCTCTGTAAGACTCAGGATCAATGATGAGAAATAGATTTTAGCCCCTACTCAAAACAAAAATACACTTAATAGAAGCAGTATTGGATGTAACATCGACTGGATGTAAAAGGAGAGCTTCAACAATGTAGTTGATTTAAATCAATCAACTGCAGGCACATCCTCAAGTGTCAGTGAGAACTTGCTTCAGGCTTCTAGGACACATGGTTTCCTGCACTTATGTAACTTGGCATGCCACACTGCACCTTCATTGCATGCCAGGGTGATTTAAAATCAATATATCAGCCAATCAGTTATCACCTAGACAAAGTGCAGGTCTCTCAATCACCTTTAAATTGGTGGAAGGATCCTGAGGGAGTTTTCAGAGGCATGCCCTTCTCTGCCCTTATTATGCAAGACTCTCTGGCAGTGATGCCTCCAGCATGGGATAGGGGGTTCATCAGAACCACTAAGATTCAAGGTCTCTGGACTCCTCAAGAGGCCTGATTGCACATAAACATTCTGGAGTTGAGAGCAAGTTATCACACTTGTGCAGCATTCCTTCCATTTCTATCTATTGTCTAGATATTGACAGACAATGCCATAGCAAGGTTTAATATAAACAGACAGGGAGGAGTGAGATTCACCCCTCTTTGTCAGGAAGTTGTGTGTTAATGGAACTGGTGTATCAGTCACAAGAGCTAGTGCTTCACAAGCTACCACGGCTACAATATGTCGTGGCTGATAGCTTAAAAATTGTCTGCTGAAGAAATCATCAGTGATCAATATATCTTAGGTCACATCTACACTACCACTTAGGTTGGCAAAATTTATCTTGCTCAGGAGTGTGAAAAAACACACCCCGGAGTGACATAAGTTTTGCTGGCATAAGTGGTAGTGTGCACAGCTCGGCTGGTAGGACAGCATCTCCCATTGCCATAACTACTGCTGCTTGTTGGGATGGTTTTATTATATCAACAGGAGAGCTCTCTTATTCTGTACAGTAGCCAAAGATAACACACTGTCCTTGTGAAACTCTTCTCCTTGGAGATGTTCTCAAATTGCATACACTGTAGGACCTGCGCTTTTTTGTTTGTCTTTGTGACGTGTTTGTGAAAAATGGTTTGCTTTGTGGCACTTCATGCGCATCTTCCTTAGTGCTAAGCTTTCCTCTTGCTTTGAATGATGCAGTCCACATCTGTTGCAAACCTACTGATTCAGTGGCTTTGCCACATGCTTCTCTTCTAATGCTGCATGAGGCTGGTGCTCTGCTGTTGCACCCGGGACCCAATGGTCCACGCTTGTTATGTGTGGGTGTCTGATTGCTGGTCGCAACTCCCTGTTTTATCACCTACACATCGTGAGTGGTGTTAGTGAGTACTTCCATTTGCTCTTCGCATGTCTCTCATCCTTTTGGCTATTTTAATGGCTTTTTCCTAATGTTAAACTGTCCTTTGTTCGTAATTTTTCTTGTATTTCTTTTGAGTTTGTATCCTTCCACATGTCATCCCCATCTGTGAAATCACATTCTTTTTATTATCAGTTGTAGGTTGCCACTCATCAGTTGCTTCAGTAGGTCCCTGATTTTCCCTCGGTTTTTCCCACCTTAAGTCAGGATCAGCTGCTAGTTCCGCCTATGCTGGAGGCAGGAGAGGACGGGACTTCCTCTTCCCCTGGAAGGATTGGCTGAGGCTGTGTCAGACCCACCCACAGAAACCTCCCCCAGCTGCAGGAAGCTCAGCATCCTCCCCTACTTTCTGGTCCCATTGCTCCTCAGCTGCTGCGGGAGGGATCACTGTATGGAGACCTGCTCCCCTATCCACCCAATCCACATGTATCTGGACCTCCCATACCCAGACCCCCCACCAAGCCTCACCCTGTATGCCCAGAATCCTCTAGACCTCCAGACCCAAACCTCACCCCACTGAATCTCAATTCCTGCATCTGGAGCCTGCTGCACCCAGACCCTCTGCCTCCGGACCCACACTCCTGCACCCAGACCACCTTCCTCTGAGCTCGCTGCACTCAAACCCCCACCCTGATGAGCCCCCTGCACCACCCTGAGCCCCCACATCAAGACCCCCACACCACTGACCCTCAACTAGCTGCATCCAGATCCCCACCGCACCAAGCTCCACTCCCCTAGCACCCAGTCCCCTCCGCTGATCCCCAACCACCTTCACCTGGAATCCCCTACAGAGTCCCATTGCCACTGCACCTGGAACACCCGACAATGAGCCTCTGTGCATCCAGATCCCCACATACCTAGATCCCCCCTACTAAGCTGCCTGCACCCAGATTGTCCCACACAGAATCCTCTCACCCCTCACCTGGATCCCCCCCACACTGACCCCTCCACACTTGGATCCTGCCTGGTTGAGCTTGCCTGCCCCACACCAGGTGTGCCTGGTGCAGAGAGTAGGGTGCCCAGATAGCAAGTATGAAAAATAGGGACAGTGTGTGTGGGGTAATAGGGGCCTAGATAAGAAAAAGCCCCAAATATCGGGACTGTCTCTATAAAATCATGAGGTCTGGTCACCCTAGCAAAGAGGCAGGACCCCAGGAGTTTCTGGGGCAGGCCCAGGCCTTGTGCTGTGTCAGGGTCGGATGCAGCCTCACCACTAAGTCCATTTCCCAGAGTAGGGGGGCTGCAGGGTGATTTCCCATCTTCGTGCAGCCAGTGGCCTGTGCTCCCCACTGCCATGCTGGAACCTCTGCCTTTATGTATTGACAAATAAAACTTGCAGAATTTTAAAATATTGTGTACAGAATTTTTAAATTTTTTGGTGCAGAATTCCCTCAGGAGTAGGTCACAGTGCATTGTCTTCATTTATAGTGGTCACAGGAATGGAGATCTATCCAGAATAGGGTAAATGAAACAGGTTTTATTTACAAGCTCCCACCTCTATTTAATTTTTTCATTATTTGTTAGCCCCCGTCTGGTGAATATATATGGGCAAGCACTCCTGGAAAAAGAAACTGTCATCTACCTTACATTTACAGTGGTTCTTTGAGACATTATCCATATATGCTACCTGTCCTTCCATGCTACTGTGGAGTTCTATAATTGTATTCTAATATTCTGTATTCTAAATTGGCAAAGGAAGTGAGGAGTGGTTGGAGTCACCCTGCCCTTTATGCTCTTTGGAGTATAAGGACACTCAAAGTGCAGTCCCAGCTCTCAGTGGACACTATTGGACAAAATAATCTGAACTGGAGTGCACGGGGTTCATGTGAACATCAGTGGAATATATGTGGACAACACAACTAGAAGAACCACAGTCACTAGACCCATTTCATCTAGGGTCTGTACACCAGAAAATTCAAACTCTTATAACTAAATATCTTGGCATAAAATTTGACAATATTTGTATATACTAGTGTATAAAATAGTTTTTATTTCCTGTATTTGGCTTGGTAAATCTTCCCTGTAAAAATGAAGTAGCTGTTTAATACTACAAAAGTCTTCAATGATCCACTGGAAAAATAATGAGTGGTTAAGTTCTAAGGCTTGTCTGGCAAAATATTTTGTTAACAAAATGGGTAACTTGCCTCTGTAAACTTGCTAGTCAAAGATTATAACTGGCTTGAAGGATGGCATTGTCCATTGATGCAGAGGCTCCAGCTCAGTTCTAACAGTATTCTGGGCATGAAAACTTCTAGAAACAACAGGAAGTCTTGCAAGAAGCTAGAGTAAGTAGGCATTTATTTTTCTAGGTAGGTCTTTTTCTGTTTTCATTTCTAAATCAGGTTACTTTAAATTACACAACTCTTTTGACTCTCAGATTTACCCAAGTCCATTTTACAGTCCTGTAAACATAATCATACATACCTGTTAACATTTTTATTCATTTTTGTGTGCTGAAATTCAATAGTATCCTAATTAAAATGAGAGACAGAGAGAAAAGAAATAGAGGCAGATAAGCATCTGTGTTTTACACAGAAATAAACAATAGTGAACTTGTTTACAGAAGGTAAATTTAAAAATTTGTTGATAAACATGTTTTAATGTCATATGAGCTATTGCAAATTCTTGTATTTTTGTGATGTTAAAGGATAGACAGAACTTTTTTATAATGTAATATTTTGCTTAAAATTTGATCAAAATGGGATTTATACATTGTTTTAACATTCCTTCTGTTAACATTTTTCTTTCATACTAGGGCACAGTAATAATCAGAGTTCTTGACAGGGCCTTTAACTCACACTAGAGATGGAAATGAACCCAAAAATCAGATCAAAATCCCTCAAACTTAGGGGACATTTGGAGTGGAAGCACTGGATCTGAAAATTCTTGTAGTATTGGGGAAGTTAGGATGTAGATTTGACCTTCACACCTTGGATCCCTCTGTCTAAGACACAACCTTAAACTCTGGAACTATTGGATGTAGATGTAAATTTTGTGAGGCTTGGTCCCATGCAAGTATGGCATAGACAGTGGCGTTCATTAATTCTCAATTATTTCTTGCCTCTTGCTGAGACGCCCAGCAAGTTAGCCAGTTGGTGGTTTTTGTGATGCGTAGAGCTGTCATCTACCTTGGCTGTACTACAAGCAAATTCCTTGGGTAGAAGGTAGTGTCAAAGTGCAAAGAATTCTTAGCATGTATTAAATAGATTTTATATATAGTATTGATCTTTATCTAAATTTAGACAGGCTGCAGTGTAATAAAATGCTTACAATGTAGCAGAAAAAATATACTATTTGCAAGAAAGGAAGAAAGTATTTTTTTCTTTGGTGTGGGGGAAACGAAAACAAAAAAAAGAAAACCCTGGCGGCTACAGGATGATTTAAGCATTTTATTGGCATGGGTCCTACTTAGGAAGCATATTTAAGGCTCACTGAATGGAAGTAATCTTTTTTTTTCAGGTTTTGTGCCAATGTATAATTATTGTAATCTGTGGATTAATGGTTTGCCATTGTATAAATGTACAGTATAGGAAGCACGCCACTATCAAATTTTATTCTAAATAAAATCCTTTCAAACTATTGTGTTCCCTTTTTCTTTATTCATAGCCTTTGCCTTGTTGTAATCCACCACTCTAGAGATGATCAATCCTGTATTAGTGCTATTAACACAACCTTTGTATCTCTGTTTGCTCGAAACATATCAAACACGGTGCAAATTACAACCTAGTTAAACAATCCTGCAGAGCAAGGGAAATGTCCAGAGATACACAAATATCAAACAATTCAAGAGTCTCATTTGTACCTAAATGTTCCCAATGAGCTGTTCAAAACTATCCTGTCCATACAGTCCTCACTTTACTCATGAGTTATCTCTGGGGTGGAATGCAGGAGGGGTTTAATGTTTAACATTGTTACAGGAGAGCTCCATATCTGTGTATATGTAAACACTTAATAGGTAAGTAGATGGCACTCAAGAATACGCAGCATAGTCACTAGGTTTTGTAGGATCAATAAAATGTGTTGTTGGGCAGTGAAAATGGCTTCCGCTCTGCAGCTCTTTACATCAACTCTTAATACATGCAAAGACTACACGACAACTTAGAAGACCGTAATGTATAATGCTAGGGTTTTCAAAGGATCCTAAGGGACTTATGACCCTAAGTCCCATTGACTTTCAGCAGTAATTAGGTGCCTTAGCCTCCTTAGCACTTGATCCTACAACATACACTCAGGCACAATATAGCAAAAAAATTAAAAGTGCTTGGCTATAGTCCCATTCAGTGGGACTACTCATGTACTTAAAGTTAAGTACTGATATCTGAGTAGTTCCTGCTTCACCTGGGATCATCAGAATATAGACTAGAGGATCATAAAAGTAGAACATATTCGTGAATTCAAGAAAAGAATTAACAGGAACTTTGTAGCCAATAGCACTATACCTACTGAAATAGATGGCATTCCTGTCAAGCAGAAGGTGGATAAAGTAGGTGGGTCAAAGTTCATATTCCGTATTTAACCTTTTGTGTACATATGTATATGTATCCAATTTTAATACTTGTCATGAAAATGACAGATTTTCATGCAAAATTCAGTAACATTTTTTTTCTTTATACTTTCAGTTAGCTGGAACCATACTTCCAGTTTTAGCACTGCTGAAACTTTGGGGGGAGGTAAACTCCAATTTTAAACATAGTGGTAATAGACCTTTTTTTTTCTTTATTTTGCTTTCGTTGTAAGGTTAAATGTGATATAGAGGCACTGTGAGTCTCACTGGCAGCTGAAGTCTCACATCTGAAAAATCCTTTTTCGAAGTTAGCCTAAAAAACATTTTGCCTCCTGGAAAGATTCCCTCCCTCCTCCATTCTGTGTGCATTAGGTATGAAAATATAAGATGGGATTTTCAAAATCATTCATCTTTGGCCTAATTTTGCTCTCATTTGAGGTCAATGGCCAAATGCCCTTTGACTTCTATGGGACGAGTGGTGAGCCAACACTAAGCACTATAGAAAATCCAACCCATATTTCATAGGACACGTATAAAGCCATTAATTAGAAACCATTTCAGGAGATAATTATACATAAAACTTTACCACCACATACTTTATATACTTCTACATATTAGCAAAGATTGCATAAATAGTGACTTGTGTTTTTTTGTTAATTCTGCTGTAAGCAGGTAAAATACTTTTCTGTAAACATAAGTCTGAAAATTCCCACACAAAAACTGTTAACAAAGGAGCTAAAGTTGAAAGTGCAAATCAGTAATTTAGGGTAAAATGCAATACAGAGATGTTGTAGTTATCCTGAAACCGAGTAGTATAAACCCAGGAAAATCAGAATTAAGGTTAAATTTAAAATAAATCCAATTGTAAGGTATAGGATTCCTTCAGTAATGGCCCCCCAAACCCTTAATTCTTCTCTGTAATGACACCATGCAATAACTGAAGGTTATGATTAAAGAATTCTGCTGTTTGTGGTTCCAGACTAAACTGATTTTTTAAAACACTTGATTTTTCCCCCTTCCTCCCTTTCTCCCCCTTCATGATGTCATCACAGTTCACTGTACAGATACACTATTGTCCCTGTCAGCTTGCTTTGCCACCCTATGAATACTAACTCTTTACAGTTTTATATTGCACTTTTCAACATTAAAAGTTCAGTCTGACTTTTGCTATCTGTTAAGCCATTAAAAGAAAAGAAAGAAAAGGTTGTAGGGTGCATTTTTCTTCTACACAAAGAGCATGGAAAATTCCCAGTATATTAACAGTCAGGCTAAGGTAGTGGCCTGCACTGTTCAGCACATCCATAAGAGGCTGTGGTTTACAGAGTTGTGAGGCATGCCAATACAATAGCATGGCCAATAAGTGAACTTTCTTGAAACAGCCATTACTGACTGTTGGTCATCTTATCATCCTCTGTTTCCTCTGCAGTTTCTTAGGAAAAAGGCCTTGCTGGGTCATACAAATGCTAAAAGTTATGATTGTATTTAATAGTGACAGTGACCCCAGTGTGGCAGTTCTGTCTCAAAGGAGGGCCATCAGAAGAGAACACATGGTACCATGCTGATTACCCTCTAAATATAACACCATTTATTCTCCAGTGAAAATGTTCTGAGTACCAGACGAGTGAGCACATTCCACCCTTGCAGACAATCGTGATGTAGACCGTCAAGAGATGCATATATGTTTGTTGAAGGCAGTTTCCAAGTCAGGCACATTCAAATGGTTATTTGTACTAAAGTCACATGCCTGTGGTTTAGGTGATGTGTCGTCATTAATCCAGCTTTTGGCAGGATTACCTTTGAAAAATAAAAAATTGCTTCCTTGGCCATGTGTGGAGCGTTTTTGGCCCGTTTAATCCAGTTTAGTTTTGCACCTGGATTGGAGAGAAGGATTCTAATGAAGTCTCTGCATCCTGACCAGCTTTCTGCTGAATTGGTCAGTTGGGAAAACACCTATTCCCCAGGGCCACCCAGAGGGGGAGCAAGTGGGGCAATTTGCCCCGGGCCCCGCAGGGGCCCCCACGAGAGTTTTTGGGGCCCTTGGATCAGGGTCCTTCACTTGCTCCGGGGGCCTGGAAAACTCTTGTGGGGCCCGGTCCCCCGGAGCGTCTTCTGCTCCGGGTCTTCGGTGGCAATTTGGCGGCGGGGGGTCCTTCTACTCCAGGTCCTGCTGCTGAAGTGCCCTAAAGACCTGTGGCGGGGGGCCCTTCTGCCTGGGACCCGCTGAATCCTCTGGGCGGCCCTGTTATTCCCAGAAGCTAAACTCTCCAGTCCTAAAATTGTGGAGCAACTTACTAACGTAGTGCCTAGACATGTTGGAGTAAATTTCCACAGATGTGTGCTAGATTTTAGCCCCCCTGGGCCCAGTGGGAATTGTACACCACTTGGAAAAGGTACCCATTTTTCTTAGTTTCTGCAGCCAATTCTGATCCAAATTCTGCCTTAACTTTTATAGATGTACCTCTACTGAAACCTAAGAAATTACACTGATATAAATGAGATAAAAATCTAGCTCTAATGCTACAAATCTGTATATTTTGATTTGATTTTGCTTTTGGAAATATTCCAGGTTTGTCTTATATTTTGTTTAATTTATGGTACTTTGTGGATTCTAATTTCAGTCCACTGTTGACTGTGTTTTTATGCTGCTTCCTCTATAAACCAGTGTAATGCAGGTCACTAACGAATCTAGTAAACAGTATTCTATTTCATTCTCAACATGGACTCTGGAACCATTCTCTCTATATAAACTATCAGTGTGGCTTTCTACAGCATTTATACTCCTTTTTATGGAGCATGCAACTTCCATTAAAGTCAGTTGAGCTTTTACACAGAAGAACTGTGGATTAATTAAAACAATTAAACTACAGTTTAATTTAGGGATTGTCATTGTAAAAGTGGTTAATTATGGATAAGTAAAGCATATATAAGGACAAGAAAAATCTTCCCTATCTGATTTAAAAATGCTTTGTATTACCTCAGAATTTTAACTCCATCTGTCTCCTTTCAGAGCAGTTCAGTTCTACACATATGCAATTAACTTTTGTCACGTTTTTTAGTTCTAAGTTTGCATTAGAAAGAAAAATATGTTTTAAATACAGTAAACTTCTTTTATCCAACCCCCTCTAGAAAGTGAAATTCATCCCTTATTCAAATCTATCATTTGTTCATTGGCATAATTAGTTTATTCAGTATTCCCCTAGTTATCAGTGTGTATGTCAGCTGATTAGGTGAGAGAAATATTGAATATTTTCTTCATTGAGTTAAGACTCATATCTGGAGATTCTAGATAATTTCTAAAAAACATTTGAGGAAAATATTGTATGAGTTATAATCGAGGATTCTTATAACTGAAGTGCCATATTTGAACGTTTGTTATAATCGTGCTCTATGCTGTGGTATGAGTGACAGAAATCCTTGAGGTAACATTTGTAACTAGTGGGTAACTGGTTCTTTTCCATTTACCAGACTTTTACAAAATTTCTATGCTTGGATAATTTTAAACACTACTTTGACTCTTTGGAACTTCTCCCAACTATGTACATCTCAATATTTTGTCTTCTAGGACATACAGGACGGTTATTAAAATCCTTGTGTTTCATCAGTCTGTCATTCCTGCTGCTGCACATCATCTTCCAAATCACAATAAACAGCCTTGAAGCTGGAAACAGTATTGAACCTGGTTTTAACTGTGAGTATCCTTTCTATCTTTGGTGCATTAACATAAAGAATGCAAGAATGCTTTGCTAATATAAAAGAGAGGGGGGCTGATGGCTGGACTTTTTTACCAGTAAGGCTCTGCCCAGCTTTGTTAACCTTTGTTGTGCTCCAAGGCCCATCATTTCTTTATGGCTCAAAGGGAGGAGGGAGGGGTTTATTATCAAATGTTTGTAATACTTATATTGCTGTTAGGGTAGTGTTCTCAGTGGCTCCATTATGTATTGTGCTACGTGTGAATTTTATTTTTGAGAGTTTGTCAAGGTTATCCACAGCCTGGAATGGCCTCTCTTTTATGTAGTTAATACATATCTCATTACATTAAAATTAAGCTGTTGTATATTAATGCAAATCCATCTAGACTGACTACCACTATTGTATTATTCCTCCTATGAAATTTTGTTGCACTTGCTAATTTAAATAACTTTAAACCTTGAATCCAAACCTTGGATTCAAGGTTTACAACCCTAAACAACATGCTACTTTGTTCTTCGTCTTCTTCTTCTCTAATCTTATATAGGAAATAGCATTTTTAATATTTTCTTTTTGCCGTAACATTAATTAAAAGTAAATGATGTAACCTACTATATCTTCCTCTTTCAGAAATTATTCTTCAGTAATTCAAATGTGAACACTGTTGTACAAATGTTGATTATCCAAAGATTTGAAATAAGATAAGATAAATGTAAGCTCCAGGTAGACTATTTATATTTGTCTTACAGTGCTTATGTTTGACATTTATAACTGGCAAGTTATCTTTGATAAATGCCCATTTAATTTATCATACAATGTGCTACTACAACTTGAATAAACAGTAGTACTACAATTAAATACAAGACACCGGTAAAGCTGAGCATCTGACTTAAAACAAAAAAAGCCCCAGGAAACTCAGAATTAATGCTAACACTTCATCCTTCAGTCATAGAATTTTTTAAAGAAAAGATACAATTATGCACATCAACTGACAGTTTTAGCTCTGACTTACTGGGCTTTTGTCAGATCTTTAATGTTCTTGAAAGAAATTTTTGCATTTTCAAAATATAAAATACATATAATTGATCCAGTGCATTAGATAAGTTCCTTTGCTATTTCTAATACTTTGATAATTATTATCGCTATTATAATTTATATGATCTATGATGGTAGCATTCACAATGCTCTAGGGACTTTCTATATATGTAGATAAATAATTCCTGCCCCCACAATCTTTATAATCTTCATGGACAAGCAAAAAAGAGGGTGGGAAGGGAGAGAGAAAATGTACAGTCTTTTTTTATTTCCCTATAATTAGTGTCAGCTATGCCCAAATGGCCCGCAACCTAATGCCTTATTAGATGACTAGTTTCTTGCATATGTCGTAGTATAAGTAAGTATTGGTGAGAGATTAGGAGGAGAACCTGATATTGGTTTTATGGACTAATTCAGGCAGGATATTTCATTTAGAAAGGGGCATGGTAGTAAGTGCAAAGATGATTGTGGCTGAAATGGATAAACAAGACTGTCAAGGCTGATAGTGTGGAGGAGATGGACATAAAAGAAATACCAAATTTTATTTATTATTAAATAATGGCATCATAATATGCCTGGTACTTACCAGTGAAATAAGACTTGATTCCTTCTCCACATACTCATTTTGGGGCACTATCGTGGATCCTTACTCATACTTACTCGAGCATGTAGCCCCATTGCAGTCATACAGTAGGGAATACTTATGTAAATAAGACCTTGCAAGATTGTGCATGGCTAGGGTGACCAGATGTCTCATTTGAAAAGAGAGAGTCCTGTATTTAAGCCCTCCTGCAAGTGTCCTGACTTTTTCTTAAAAATGGACGAATTGTCCTGTATTTTTGCCTCTCCCCCATCAGTACTGGGGGGTCCTGCTACTAGGTGGATCCCTGCTCGTCAGCTGCCCACCCACTGGCAGTGAGTGGAGTGTTCACTAGGCACTGATTAGGGGGTGGTTATACAAGGCTGGTGGTGGGGTGAAGCTGCAGCGTGCTGGGCCAGGCCACTCTCCTTGCCGGTCTGTCAGCACAGCCTCCACTGTGTGCCAGGTGTTGGCCAGGTGAACCCCGCCCCCCATCCTGTTTCCGGATGGTGCTGGCTGCATGCTGCAAGCTGCAAGCTGCAGTGGCCAATGAGTGCGGGTAGGCACCAAGTGGTGGCCGGTTACATGTTACCTCTGCTGCCCACCCATCGGCCCTTTTACTTGCTCTCCCTCTCGCTGTCCTCTCCCTGCTTTGCCCCTTCACCCCCTCAGCTCCGCTGCTCCTCCATATCCCTCCCCCCCGGTGGGGCACGTCCTGCTTCCAGCACTGTGCAGAGAACCAGCCCCTGGTCGGAGCGCTCAGCTCACTAGCAGCCTGGCTGAGAGGAAGGTTCCTTCCTTCCCCTACTGCTTCTGGCTGGGCTGGCACCCTGGGAAAGCCCAAGACCCTCCAGCCCAGGGCGCTGGCCAGGAGGAGCCAAGCCCTGCATGTTCCAAAGCCTCTCAAAGCACTGGCATGAGGCATCCTCTCCACTCCTTAGCTAAGCTCTGGAGTGGCTGAGGGGAAGTGGAGGAGCGATTTCCAGCCTTTTCCTGACCCTAACCTACAGGCAGTGGGGGTAGGGGGAAGGGATGAGCTCTGCAAAGACATGGGCCAGGTCATCCCTCCCGCCCCCGTAGCTGGAAGCGGTTCCCATCCCTTCCATCCTACACAGCACTGAAATGCTGCTGCTGGCCTCATTCTTGTGTGAACCCTGGCAGAAATCTGGATAGGGGCATGTGACTTCACTTACCCCCCCCCTCCACACACACACACACATGCATTGCCTCCAGAAGACACTGCACCAGGTACCGGGAGAAGCAGGTTCATCCTGGTGGCCCAGCTAGGCATGGAGGGTGGACAGTGTTGGGCAGGGAGGGTCGGGTTGGTCAGTCACCCACCTTGTGTGACAGAGGGGTATGGGTGTGTGTGTGTGTGTGTGCCACCTCTCCCCTTGTGAACCTTAAAGCCAAGAAGGTAAATAAAAAGAATCCAGTTACACTGTATTTCTTTTTAATGGAGGCTCAGTCAACTTGATGTTAATTTGAATGTTTGTACTGCTTAGTTCTGACTGATTGCCATTTAACTCGCTTGAATATGAGTAATTTTACCAGGTGTCCCATATTCAGCATAGGGAGATATGCCACCCTGTGCATGGCAATGTGTTAAAATATAACTTGATGAGCCATGACAACATTGCAACAGAGCACCTGAACGATATTAACTGTGCCCTGTGGTGCTACTATGCAATTATAGTAATACATTTTAGAGCAAGCTGATTTTTAAGACACATTCATTCCTGCCCCCCCTAATATTTTGCCCATCATTAGAGAGCTTGTTTAAGGTTGTGTAGGAACCTTAACGTGTTTGGATTTCTTTTAAGTTTAACTCTGAATGTCTTGGATTTGTAATTATTTTGTGTAATTATAACTTTTAGTTAGTTATAAGTGTGTGTGTGTGTATATATATTTTATATATATATAACCTATATATATATACATATATATATATAGGTTATATATATATAAAATAACCTATAATATTTTTACTCTTAAATTACTCTCAGCCTTAATTCTCTTGTAACACAGGTTTTCAGCATAACATACCTTTAAGAAGCAGTGACAGTTGGGCCAAGTAACATGCCTGGGAAGGCTTGACACATTTATTCACTCAAGTTTCTGATACCACTGACCCATTACAACCAATAGATCTGTAGCAGAATTGAATACGAAGAACTAGCTACTTCGGCCCACGCCACTTCCTGCAGCCCCCATTGGCCTGGAGCAGCAAACCGCGTCCAGTAGGAGCTGCGATCAGCTGAACCTGTGGACGTGGCAGGTAAATAAACCAGCCTGACCCACCAGGAGCTTTCCCTAAACAAGCAGCGTCCCAAGTTTGGGAAACACTGCTGTAGAGAGAAAGCATTGGTTGGTTGTTGCCTCTGATGCCACAATAGTTGCAGCTGAGAGTGACCTGAGCTGTTGACCTGTCAATATTTTATTGTAATGGCAGTCAGAAACAAAAGTAGCTAATAAATTAGGATAATTACAACTAAATTTCTTCAAATGCCGTGTATGGCTGAGATTTCAATGAGTTTGATCTACATGGACACTTTTTGAGAGTCTGTGTAATTCTGTTGTTGAGATCATTCAGGACAAGAAAAGGTTTGGTACCCATGCTAAATTTTAAAATGAATTTTAGCTCATAAACGATGGATTTCCTGTAAATTCCCAGATAGATCATTGTGTACACAATTACAGTGCTGTAATTTTGGGGAGGATACAATATATTCTTCATACATAACAAAGAGGTTGGATCCCTGCTTTAGATGCAAAACTCAACTCAGCTTTCATTATGGATCCATGACTGGCATCTCCATAATATAAAGACTTCAGTTTAGTACTACTTAAATGTACAGGACCATAAGTAATATTTGCATTTATTATTGCAAATTGCAATATCGTTATTATTATTAATTTATTGGGCCAGCTACACAGGCACTCTGGCTCAGGGGAGGAGGTAGGGATGACTCCACCCCAGTATAGTTTAGCCAGAAAAAAGTCTGTTTACCCTGGCTTTGAGCTGCTGCAAAGTGTGAATTTCACTCAGAGTTTGAATAAATTAGAGCAAATGTTACCCTCATTTAAATATAGATAATATAAGTAATTGATGACCAGGGGGTTTCAGGAGAGCATTTCCCGTTAGGCTGAAAAAAGTGACCCTAGGACAGGGAGAAGGAAGGGAGTGACAGCAGAAGAGGAAAGAAGAGAATGATAACATTGAATTATTTCAGTGTATAGTTTATTTGATAATTTTTAAGTATTCTGGTGTTCCTCAAAATATATAAATGACATGAAATTGCTTTCATGCTGTAGGAAAATGAAAACTAGGCCCCAGAACTCAATAGTTCATACCTCAGAAATAAGTCTTAAGGTTCCATAGAATTCTTCAGGCCTCATATATATATATTTTCAGAGCTAATGCCAACTTGAGCTAGGGATGAGAGGTGGGTAAACGGGTTTCTTTTTTCAAATTTTGTAAATTCATTTGATCCAGAGCCAATGTAGGTCATGTTGTTAGCTCAGAGAATGTTTTTCTCTCTCTGCTGAGTTATTAAACCCCTGAAAATACTTTCAGGGTTGGTAATAAAAACCCTTGCAAATCTTTTAAAAACTGGGGATTGTGCAAACTGTCACTTTTTAAAGGGTTAAAGTGATACAGTAACAGTTTAACCAGTGAACTAAAACCCATTTCTTTAATCTTTTAAGTCTAGAAGCATATAGATTTTGGCATCTGCAGAAGCAAAGTAGCAAATATTAAACTGAAAAGTAAAAATTGTCTAGACATACAGAACTTTTTTTTTTTTTAAATTCTGCTCTCTATCCAAGACATTTGTAAGTCAAAATGAAATACTCCAGATGTCTTGGTTTTTGCACCAATAGATAGTGTTCCAGTTCAGGACCACCAAATATCAGCACACATACAGTTTCTTCATTTTGTTATTTTAACTACCTCACTCCCATTCAAAGCTCATACAACTTCAGCACAGCTATGAAAATCCACAGCATTTTCTCGAGTCTTTAGGACACATGTTATTGTGGCAACATTGGCATTTAGAAATACTGAATCATTGGAGGGCTCCTGTTTCCTTTGAATCCAGTGACTATCACCCAACATAAAGTAAAAAAAATTCTTTAAAAACTGCACTTTTAACTTTATACCAGATTTCTGGTTTGTTAAAGGCTGCATTATGCAGGTTTGACATTTAATACCTCTGCTTTTTAAAAAATTATAGCTCATCTAAGTAAGAGAGGAAATTGATATATCAGAAGTAAGGTCTGCAAACCTTCCCAACGTATCTGTTGTGCTGCCTATTAAAATATTTTTATTCTGTCAGAAATATACCCTTAAAATAAATATCAGCTAGGTTTCAATTATGCCATTACAAATAATATAGAATCTGTTTTTGATGTAGTAGTAATATAGGCAGAGTAGTACAATTTTTTTAATAAATCATTTTTGTCAGATTGTAACTGTTGAAATAGAATAATTATTATTAGATCAGATGAACAATTCTGGCTATAGAATCCATAATATTAGAAATTGAAGAGACATATTGCTTTCGACCCTAAAGTACGTGCCCCTGGCTCTGCAGGATTTCATTCCTACGGTATATTTTTGTGGTGCTTCCACAAGTCCAGTTTTAAATGACTCAACTGATGGAGTTTCTACCACTGACAGGGCTTGGCTACACTTGAAACTCCAAAGCGCTGCTGTGGGAGTGCTCCCGCGGCAGTGCTTTGAAGTGCGAGTGTGGTTGCGGCGCCAGTGCTGGGAGAGAGCTCTCCTAGCACTGCAGGTACTCCACCTCCCCGTGGGGATTAGCTTGCAGCGTGGGGAGCCCCAGTGCTAGGGCACTGTTTACAATGGCGCTTTGCAGCGCTGTATCTTGCAGCGCTCAGGGGGGTGGTTTTTTCACGCCCCTGAGCGAGAAAGTTGCAGCGCTGTAAAGCGCCAGTGTAGCCAAGGCCTCAGGCAGGCTGTAACATTAACTACATGATATCACAGGTAAAAGAGTTTTCCTGGTACTCATTCTGAGTTTTCTTTTCTTTAAATTAATGCCATTATCTCCATCCCCTTATGCCGCCCTAAACAATTCGTGTCTTGGTGTTTGCACCCTTCTAACATCTGCAGATAGTTTCCACTCCAACAGTCTCCTCTTAATTATATTTTGGCCAATGCTATACCTTTTTATTGCCTAATTCTGCCACCTTTGCTCTCACTGGCTACTGCTGTACTCTGTGGTAAGTCCTGTTGACACCTTTATTCAGACTGAATAGTATCTTACTCCATGAGACATCCTACTGACAACAATGGCACTACTCACAGAGATAAGGTTCTACTCAGTGTGAGTTAGAATACCAAAGTCTAAACTTCATCTATTTGAATTTTTCCTTATAAATCAAATTCTCTACCTGATAAATCTGTAACAGATATTTTTACATATTTCTAAAGATTATACAAGTTATGGTTTAGTTTTATTCTGTATTATTTAGATGTTATATTTGCAGAGTGTGGAGTAAAATTTGATGTCAGGAGGAAGGATAGTTTTTTAGTTCAAGCATGGGATCTAGGTTCAGATCATGGCTCGGTCTCAGATTTCCTTTGACCCTGGGCAAGTCTCTCTCGCTGTGCCTCAGTTTCCCTATCTGGAAAACATAGAACCATAGGACTGGAAAGGACCAAGAGAGAGCATCTAGTCCAGTCCCCTGCACTCATGGCAGGACTAAGTATTATCTAGACCATCCTTGACAGGTGTTTTGTCTAACCTGCTCTTAAAAATTTCCAATGATGGAGATTCCACAACCTCCCTAGGCAATTTATTCCAGTAATTAACCACCCTGACAGGAAGTTTTTCCTAATGTCCAGCCTAAACCTCCCTTGCAATTTAAGTCCATTGCTTCTTGTCCTATCCTCAGAAGTTAAGAACAATTTTTCTCCCTCCTCCTTGTAACAACCTTTTATGTATTTGGAAACTATTATCATGTCCCCTCTGTCTTCTTTTCTCCAAACTAAACAAACCCAGTCTTTTCAGTCTTCCCTCATAGGTCATGTTTTTTAGATGTTTTATCATTTTTGTTGCTCTTCTCTGGACTTTCTCCAATTTGTCCACATCTTTCCTGAAATGTGGTGACCAGAACTGGACACAATACTCCAGCTGAGATCTAATCAGCGTGGAGTAGAGTGGAAGAATTACTTTTCATGTCTTGCTTACAACACTCCTGCTATTACATTCCAGAATGATGTTTGCTTTTTTTGCAACAGTGTTACACTGTTGACTCATATTTAGCTTGCAATCCACTATGTGCCCCAGATCTCTTTCCTCAGTACTCCTTCCTAGGCAGTCATTTCCCATTTTGTATGTGTGCAACTGATTGTTCCTTCCTAAGTGGAGTACTTTGCATGTGTCCTCCTTGAATTTCATCCTATTTCTCCAGTTTGTCCAGATCATTTTGAATTATGCTATCCTTCAAAGCACTTGTAGCCTCTCCCAGCTTGGTATTGTCTGCAAACTTTAGAAGTGTACTCTCTGTGCCATTATCTAAATCATTGATGAAGATATTGAACAGAACTGGACCCAGAACTGATCCCGGCAGGACCCCACCCGATATGCCCTTCCAGCTTGACTGCAAACCACTGATAACTACTCTCTGTGAATGATTTTCCAACCAGTTATGCACCCACCTTATAATAGCTCTGTCTAGGTTGTACTTCCCTAGTTTGTTTATGAGAAGGTAAGTCAAAAACCTGGAGAGCTGGGAGAAAGGTCAGAATCTGGGGGGAGCGTGGACCATTATAGCAGGGATAAGGGAGAGACAAGAGAGAACAAGGAGGGGAAATCAAATCAGTGTCTTAGATGTGTGTTTATTAATGCAAGAGGTATGGGGAATAAGCAGGAAGAACTTGAAATGCTAGTTAATAAACACAACTATGACATAGCTGACATCCCAGAGACTTCTTGGGATAATACACATGACTGGAATATTGGTATAGTAGGGTACAGCTTGCTTAGGAAGGACAAGCGGGGGAAAAAAGGAGTTGCCCTATATATTAAAAATGTATATACTTGGCCTGAGGTTGAGATGGACAGACTTGTTGAAAGTCTCTGGGTAAGGATAAAAGGTAAAAAACACAGATGATGTCATGGTAGTGGTCTACTGCACTTATAAGGGAGAAGAGGTGGATGGGACTTTTTTTTTAAACAACTAGCAAAACACAGGACTTAGTAGTGATGAGGGACTTCGACTACTCAGACATCTGTTGGGAAAATAATATAGCAGGGCACAGATTATCCAATGAGTTGTGGTGGGGAATGCAGGCATACAGTCACCTCTGATAGAAGGAGGAGACACAAGACTGTAGGACTATTGCCTGTACCAGAGAAGTTTTGAGAAACTGAGACACAGCGAGGGTGGAGACCATGGGGACGGACTACTTGAGAGCCTGTATGGCCCGGCTTGCCTGGCAGCAACAGTGGGTGTTTAAGCTGCTGCGGAAGAGGGCCCATAGACTGTCCAAACCAAGCACCAGAGGCAGGAAGCTGGTGTCTGGGCATAGACAATGTTTTGCCTGTGGGCAAAAGGGACTCTTCAAGGGGAATGGAGGTCCCACCCGAAGAATGGAGAGGAGGAGCCCAAGAGAACCACCCCATGAAGCAAACATGGAGGCCGTGGGCATGTTGGGCCTGTGGGAAACCAGGGCACGTGGAGACAAATATTTTATTTCAGAGGTGAAGAAAGCTACTAGTGGAGAGGCTGTTCTAGATTTGATTTTGACACATAAGGAGGAACTGATTGAGAATTTGAAGTGGAAGGCAGCTTAGATGAAAGTGATCATGAAATGGTAGAGGTCATAATTCTAAGGAACTCAGGAGGGAAAACAACACAATAAAGATAATGGATTTCAAGAAAGCAGACTTCAGCAAACTCGGGGAGTTGGTAGGTAAGATCCCTTGGTAAGCAACTCTAAGGGGAAAAACAGTTCAAGAGTTTTGGCAGTTTTTCAAAGAGACACTATTAAGGGCACAAGAGCAAACTATCTCACTGCATAGGTAAGATAGGAAGCATGGCAACAGACTACCCTGGCTTAACCAGGAGATCTTCGATGATCTGAAACTCAAGAGTCTTACAGAAAGTGGAAACTCGGTCAAATTACAAACGATAAATATAAACAACACAAGTATGTAAGGACAAAATTAGAAAAGGCCAAGGCACAAAATGAGATTAAACTAGCTAAAGACTTGAAGGGTACGCGAAAACATTTTACAAATATATTACAAGCAAGAGGAAACCCAAGGACAGTGTAGGCCTGTTATTAAATGGCGGGGAGATGGGGAGGAACAATAACAGAAAACGTGGAAATGGCAGAATTGTTAAATGAATTTTTTGTTTCAGACTTTGTTTTTCACCAAAAAAGTTAGGAGCAATTGGACAACTAATGTAGTGAATGCTAGTGAAAATGAGGCAGAATCAGAGACTAAAATAGGGAAAGAACATGTTAAAAATTACTCAAGTTAGAGGGCTTCAGGTCACCAACACCTGATGAAATGCATCCTAGAATACTCAAGGAGCTGACTGAGGAGATCTCTGAGCCTTAAGCTACTATCTTTGAAAAGTCATGGAAGACTGAAGAGATTCCAGAGGCCTGGAAAAGGACAAATATAGTGCCCATCAGTAAAAAAGAGAAATAAGAACAACCTGGGGAATTACAGACCAGTCAGTTTAACTTCAGTACCCGGAAAGATAATGGAGCAAATAATTAAGCAACCAATTTGCAAATATCTGGAAGATAATAAGGTGATAAGTAACAGCATGTAATAGCTTTCTTTGACAGAGTAACAAGCTTTGTGGCTAGGGGAAAACTCATCAGATATTGCATAGCACAGGGGTAGGCAACCTATGGCACGGGTGCTGAAGGTGGCACGCGAGCTGATTTTCAGTGGCACTCACAGTGCCTGGGTCCTGGCCATTGGTCTGAGGGGGCTCTGCATTTTATTTAATTTTAAATGAAGCTTCTTAAACATTTTAGAAACCTTATTTACTTTACATACAACAGTAGTTTAGTTATATATTATAGATTTATAGAAAGAGACCTTCTAAGAATGTTAAAATGTATTACTGGCACGTGAAACCTTAAATTAGAGTGAATGACTGAAGACTCAGCACACCACTTCTGAAAGGTTGCCGACCCCTGGCATAGCATGTTATAGTGACTGTCAAATGAGTGCTTGTCACAGCTGTGGCATTTTTTCCTTAAATTAAAGTGAAATGTAATTTCTTAAGGAACTGCTACAAAGCATTTCATTTGCAGTACTACCAAAGTATACTTGATGTTTTGGTTTGTATTAGGAAGCAACCACCTTTAGCATGAGTAAATTCAGTATCTCTGTTTATTGAATGTTCAAGCACAAAATCTATATCAGAACGTAGATAGCAATGAGTCACTGCTTAGTTCCGTCTTACTAGAAAGATTTTGTGTGTTTGACTACGAAGATTCTTACTAGATTGTATTGATTTTGATTTAATACTCTGTCTTTAAACTCCAGCATGTTTCTAGTTTGATTTATTATCTGCATGAAAAAATACTTTTACTTCCTTTGCTAAACAGATAGATAGAGAATTAAAGGATTTCATTTCATGTTCATATTGCAGATGAGATAGTCAGACACATGCACATCTTCCAAATACCTCGGAGTGTTTCCTTAAAACTTACCCTATCTATGAGCTCCTCCTAAGTGGCCGGGGTCAAGGATGTGTTCACGTTATTCCAGGTAGTGCTGTCCTTAAGATAACTCATCCAGGTTAAAGTTTTAGCACCAGCCAATGAAGTTCTTTTGATTCTAACACGTAACTGTATTTTCCAGAAATATTTTATCCACCAGGTTCAAAGGTAACAGTTACAAAAATACTTGGCCTTCTGATTAGTGCCTGAACAGCCCTATATTGGCCTGGCTCTTTTCTCGAAAAAATCTTTTCATTTGTCAGACAACAGAATTAGTATGTTTACCAGGTGAGAGAAGCAATACTCTTTTAACATTATGAAGGACTCTAGAGCTTCAGAATTTTGAGACTTCTGAACACATCCATCTTGTTTTGAATATATTGTTTGTTTTCTCTTTTTGGAATATTCAAGATGAGCATTCAAGGAGTGGTGTATCTCTATTTCTTGGGAAGTCAGCATTGAACTATTCTATTCTATTCTATTCTATTCTATATAGGTAGCACCCTACCAAATTCATGGCCATGAAAAACACATCACAGACCATGAAATCTGGTCTCCCCCTGTGAAATCTGGTCTTTTGTGTGCTTTTACCCTATACTATACAGATTTCACAGGGGAGACCAGCATTTCTCAAATTGGGGGTCCTGACCTAAAAGGGAGTTGCAGGGGGTCACCAGATTATTTAAGGGAAGTCGCAGTACTGCCACCCTGACTTCTGCACTGTCTTCAGAGCTGGGCTACAAGAGAGCGGCAGATTTTGGCTGGGCACCCAGCTCTGAAGGCAGTGCCCCACCAGCAACAGCACAGAAGTAAGAGTGTCAATATCATACCGTATCATACCATGACATCCTTACTTCTGTGCTGCTGCCTTCAGAGCTGGGTGGCTGGAGAGTGGTGGCTATTGACATAGAGCCCAGCTCTGCGGGCAGCCGCACAGAAGTAAAGGTGACAATACCATACCATGCCATTCTTACTTTTCCACTACCGCTAGCAGCTCTGCCTTCAGAGCTGAGCTCCCAACCAGAAGCTGCCGCTCTCCAACTACCTAGCTCTGAAGGCAGTGCCGCTGCCAGCAGCAGTGCAGAAGGGTAGCAGTACTGCAACCCCTCCTACAGTAACCTTGCAACCTCCCCCCCCACAACTCCTTTTTGGATCAGGACCCCTTCAATTACAACACCATGAAATTTCAGATTTAAATAGCTGAAATCATGAAAATTATGATTTTTAAAATCTTATGACTGTGAAATTGACCAAAATGGACCATGAATTTGGTATGGCACTGAATATAGGTTCTTATAGCACACTCATCATTGTAGTATCTGAGTCCCTTCCAGTAGTGCATTAAAAGCAACATGAATAACAATTTTGCATGTGTGTTCTCTCATCCTCTCCTCAGGGGAATAAGCATGTGCAATGGAGTACCTTGCATTGGTAGGGCTTTTTCCTTTAGTTTGTTGGGTTTTGTTGTTGCTTATAAATATACCCTTTCCTATGCATTTATGTTAGAGTAAGCAAGATCAAATAAATGTGCTTTGCACTTTGGGTGGAAGGTGTTAATGTTTGTGATGATTCTTAGTTCCTGGGGGGATTCATTCTGTAGTCTTGGACCAGACTCCAGGAAAGTTCTATCTCCCACACAAACAAGCTTCAAATTTCTTGTGGAGAGTTCCATTATGTCAAAGGAGTGTCAATGTCAACTATGGTCTTCATTCCAGCGCTTTACATCCTCTTTTAGAAATCCTGGGCCCAGGGCATGTCGTGCCTTGAGCATAAGGATCGAGCCTTTGAACTTGATTTGAAATTCTATAGGAAGCCAGTGTAGGGAGTGTAGGAGAGGTTTGATGTGCTTGTGATGCTGTGTGTGGCTGAGGAGACTCACGGAAGTGTACTGTACTAACTGGAATTTCCTAAGCACTGACTGCTTCATGCCCAGGTGTATCGCTGAGTCTCATAGACTCATAGACTTTAAGGTCAGAAGGGACCATTATGATCATATAGTCTGACCTCCTGCACAATGCAGGCCACAGAATCTCACCCATTCACTCTATAACAAACCCCTTGTCAAGTATAATTCCCAAATCTGGACCTTAGCGTCCAAAATATGGGTACTAGCATGAATTCCCCTAAGCTTAATTACCAGCTTAGATCTGATAGCGCTGCCACCAATCAGGAATTTTAGGGCCTGATACCCTCTGGTTCCCCCAAACCTTCCCAGGGGACCCCAAGACCTAGATTCCTTGAGTCTCACCACAAAGGGAAATAACCCACTTCCCTTCTCCCTCTTCCCTCCCTGGGTTCCTGGAGAGAGATACAGAATCAAGCTTCGTGAATCTAAACAAAGGGATTCCACCCTCCCTGCTTCAAGTCCTTGAAACACAAGTACCGAGAGATCTAACCTCTCTCCCCCCTCACCCAGAGGGTATGCAAAGTCAGGCTTAGTAAATCTAACACAAAGAGATTTTCCCCCTCCCTTCGTTTCTTTGCCTTAACCAGTGAAAAACACTCAAACAGGTCTTAAAAAGAAAGCTTTATATAAAAAGAAAGAAAAAGGACATAAAATGGTCTCTGTATTAAGGTGACAATATACAGGGTCAGTTGCTTAAAGGAAAAAAATGAATAAACAGCCTTCTCCAAAAAGAATACAATTTAACACATTCCAGCAACTACACACATGTAAATACAAAAAAACAATATAAACCTATTGTCTTACTATCCTCGTACTTACAACTTGGAAACAGAAGATTAGAAAGCCTGGAGATAGAAAAATCACTCTCAGAGCCGAGAGGGTCACCGAACCAAGACAAAGAACAAAGAACTCACACCCAAAACTTCCCTCCACCCAGATTTGAAAAAGTCTTGTTTCCTGATTGGTCCTCTGGTCAGGTGTTTGGTTCCCTGTTTTAACCCTTTACAGGTAAAAGAACATTAACCCTTAGCTATCTGTTTGACACCCCTAACCTATGTCTGAGTTATTGAAGTCCTCAAATTGTGGTTTGAAGACCTCAAGCTGCAGATAATCCTCCAGCAGGTGACCTGTGCCCCATGCTGCAGAGGAAGGCGAAAAACCTCCAGGGCCTCTGCCAATCTGCCCTGGAGGAGAATTCCTTCCCGGCCCCAAATATGGCAATCAGCTAAATCCTGAGCATGTGGGCAGACTCACCAGCCAGCACCCAGGAAAGAATTTCCTGTAGTAACTCAGATCCCCACCCTTCTAACATCCCATCACAGACTACTGGGCATACTTACCTGCTGATAATCAAAGATCAATTGCCAAAATTAGGTTATCCCATCATACCATCCCCTCCATAAACTTATCAACCTTAGTCTTGAAGCCAGATATGTCTCTTGCCCCCACTACTCCCCTTGGAAGGCTGTTCCAGTACTTCACTCCTCTCTGATGGTTTGAAACCTTCGTCTAATTTCAAGTCTGAACTTCCTAGTGTCCAGTTTATATCTATTTGTTCTTGTGTCCACATTGGTACTAAGTCCAGCTGAGAGGTGACAAAGGTATGAGGCCAGATCATCATCTGCCAGGATGGGGCAGGGTAATGTAGCCAACTGGAGATGGCAAAAGATGTTTCTCAAGAATGTTGCTATGTGAGAGCTTGTGGGTAAGCAAGGAATCTAAGAGGACTCCCAAACTCTGGTGAATTGACTAATTGATGGACTGTGTACCTCCTACCCTAAGAAACTGCACCACAGACTCATCAAGATGTTTTCTTCTGCCTCAGCATCACCTCTGGCTTGCTCTAGTTCATCTTCAGCAGCTGTTGTACCTCCACGAGCTGATCACCTCCAAGCACTGCACTATATTGGTCGTAGTGGTATGATCATATATGGTATAAAGCATAGGGAGTGCTGGGTGTCCTCTGGCCAGTTTACCTAGTGGCTTTGTGTAGATGTTAAAAAGGACCAGGGGGAATTGATCCTTGTTGGACTTCACAAGACAGAGATCTAGTGGTGGAGGTGAATTTACCTTTTTGAGTGAATACCTCCAGGAAGGACTCAGAGCATTTTACTGCATTACCCTGGACCCCCGTCACCTCTTTTAGGTGAGACAGTAGTATCTCAGGATCAACACTGTTGAATGATGCAGAGAGGTCCAGGGGGATGAGAATGGATGTTTGCCCTCTGTCTATTGATGGGAGGAGATCATCCATCAGTTTCACTAAGGCAGTTTAAGTTCCATGTCCTGGACTGAATCCACATTGTCATGTCTAGAATTTTAGTTGCAATTAGATGAGCTTGTAGGTGGCCTTTGGTGGTCTCTGAGAGTTTTTGTAGGAAATGGAAATTTGACACTGGGTAGTACTTCGCTAGACCTGACGTTTCTGGGGTGGATTTCTTCAGTGTCAGTTGAACTATCATGTGCTTAAAGGAGAAAGGAAAGATTAGTTCTGTCAGTGATCCAAGAGACTATTTTGATCAGAGTGGCAGCAGTTTGTTCATTACTATCTTTCACAAGGCAGGAAGGACATTATCAGATTAACAAATCTTGGGTTGCAACTCCTGTAGGGTGTCCAGAACTACCTGATGAGTGAAAACCCTGAACTTTGGGAGTGCAGGTAGGCTGTTGGTTGGTGCACATAGGGGCAGTGAATTGATACTGCTTGAGAAGGCAAATTAGGATGATAGTTCTTTGCAGCAGTTGGTGCTCAGTTTGGATGTAGATTGTTGTATCTCAGGATTGATGAAGCAGTTTACCAGCTTGGATGACTCCTTGGAATGGGATTTGGCACCTGTTAGGAAGGTTCGTTTGACCTGTAATCCAGATTTAGCATAGGCTTTGAAAAATGCCTTGTGTTTCATCCTGTCTGTATCAGCCTTTGATTTTCATCATTGGCACTCAAGCTTCATGGATTTTTCTTTCTTTTCCCTCCATCTTCTCTTCATTGTTGAAATGAAAATATCTTAATCCATATATCCTGTCAGGAATCTTCTTGTACTGTTGTAATAGAAGATGAAAAGGATGCTGTCGAGCTGATCAAACTTTGGGGTCAAAGTTACTGTACCTTTTAAAATGTTGTGATCTAAATGGGCTATGTCTGGCATATTATAAGGGCCAAAATTCCATCCTGATTCTGTATATAGAAATTCCATTACTTTAGATATAATTACTAGGATATCTCACAAAAACTCAGGGTAAAATATGTATAAAAATTATTCCAAATATAGTCACCAAAAAGTTACCATTTTTTTTAAACACCCGCTTTTCCTTAGAGACTAATAAATTTATTTGGGCATAAGCTTTTGTGGGCTAAAATCGACTTAATCAGATGCATGGAGTGGAAAATACAGAGGCAGGTATAAATACACAGCACGTGAAAAGATGAGAGTTGCCTTATGAAGTGGGGGGGGGGTCAGTGCTTGGTAAGGCAACTCCCATCTTTTCATGTGCTGTATATTTATACCTGCCTCTGTATTTTCCACTCCATGCATCTGATGAAGTGGGTTTTAGCCCATGAAAGCTTGTGCCCAAATAAACTTGTTAGTCTCTAAGGTGCCACAAGGACTCCTTGTTGTTTTTGCTGATACAGACTAACATGGTTACCACTCTGAAACCTGTCACCACTTTTTCCTGTCAAACTTGTAAAATTTATCTGTAACATTATTTTGGAACCAAAATTTCCATTCCATGGGATTATCACCTGCCTAGGCTCTTAGCTTTCC
This sequence comes from Gopherus flavomarginatus, assembly GCF_025201925.1. Taxonomy (NCBI): domain Eukaryota; kingdom Metazoa; phylum Chordata; order Testudines; family Testudinidae; genus Gopherus; species Gopherus flavomarginatus. The sequence goes on from NC_066618.1 coordinate 208,184,714, forward strand.
ACTAGCATATCAATTCCAAAGCTACTTCTAGAATTTAGATTGTGAGCTCTTGCAGACAGGAACCATCTTTTTGTTCTATATAGTGCCTATCAAGTTGGGTCTTGGTCCCTTGCTAGGGCTCCAAGGTATTGCCATGGTACAAATGAATAATAATAATTTGGGATTCCTGCACTGCTTCTTGTCACTACAGAATGTCCATATGTAACCATGATAACAGCCCAGATCTTTGGGGAATGGAAACCTTATTGTATTACCTATGAGAGCAAGAACAAACTGCAGAAATATATGTAAAACTAACACAGCAAATTCAGACTTGGCTTTTGTGTGAAGAATTCATAGTTGAATATATCTTCATATCTCTTCACGTGGCAACAACTGAATGAGGCCTGAAGACCCAAAATGAAGGACCCAAGAAATATCAGCAATGAAGGATGCTTTAAAATGATTTAGAACCCTTTTTCATTTAAATAACTTTTTCTATAACTCCAGTTTCATGGTACAGCACTTCAGTTCTAAGTAATATACAGTGTTATGAAAGAAAGAACAATAAGTCTTTGTGAGAAGGAGGCAAACTTAGGCCTAACAGGGATGGCCATCCTTTGAAATAAGGGATAGTTGTGAGGCATGGTTCTGTGATAGCAAATGTAATCAAGTATATAAGATAATGGAAAAGAGTATCATTGTTCAATAGGAGTATCAGCCATGTCTAAGTATAATCAGTGTTTCCAAAAGACTGTGGTTGATAGTTTAACTCCACTGATTATGCAGAGTTTATACTATATAAACCTTCAGCCATACCATGGTTTTGGAATGTATTTGTTAGGCCAGATGAGAGAACTTCATTGTAAATATAATTTGCTCTCTTAAAAGAAGTTAATTGTGTTCTGAATTAAGGGAGAATTATCTTCAACATTACTTCACCCATTATAAACAACTTTAAAAGGCCAGGAAATGTATGACGGGGGAAACAGAAGCTTCTAACATGCTTTTTCAGTATATATAATAGATTATCTTTAATTTCCTGCTGACTGTTAATGTGTAACAGCTCAGAAAGTGAGTATTCATTGTATTTTTAGTCTTCCAGTAATGGCCAGTTTATTTGCTACCAGTCATGTGCTACCACATGTACATCAAGTAGTATTTTAAATATTAATTTTCAGCTATTATATATCATAAGTTCTGGAAAATGTATCTAATTCTTCTCTAATGCCTTTAGCATTCTAGTTTGTATTGCTCCATTTCAAACACTTCATTCATGACAGTTTCCTCTTTAAAAAATCCTTCTGTTCATTATAATGTAGAGAGTCATACCTTTTGCTGACAGCAAAATATTCACCTCTCATATGTGGTGAGCAGCAAAATGTCCATTGCTCATGGAAAATTGACATCTGCCTATGTTTATAAAAAATGTAATTAATTTCTTTGCTTGTGTGGGGGAGGTGGCGGTTACACTGCATAATTTGAGTTTCTGTTGCATCAAAATTTATTGTCTTGGCTGAATTTACCTACAGTGCATCATGTCTTATGTGGTACTTTAGGTCTAATTTCTGTGACAATGAACATGGATTTATGGGGCAGCAATAATTATGAAATCATCTAATAATCTCCAGTTATGATAATTCTAAAAATGAATCTTGAAGTAAAATTCTATAACTAAATTTGTATTATTTATTTGCACTGAAGCATAGAATAAACACCTGAGTGATGCTGCCCTCTGAAAAATCCTTACTATGAATCAGAGAATATAGAGGCTGAAGCTTTGGTCTGCATTGGCAGAGGTTGTGACTTGAGTAAATATATTAGCCATCTTTGGAACTCTGTCACAGGCTGTGATAAATGAAGAAGTGGGGGAGCTCCCATTTATAAACACCCAGCCAGCCAGTTAGCTGTAAAATCCCTTTTGGTGTCCGTTCTCTGCTTACTTTACCTGTAAAGGGTTAACAACCCCACAGATGAAAGAAAAGGAGTGGGCACCTGACCAAAAGAGCCAGTCGGAAAGCTAGAACTTTTAAATTTTGGAAAGAAACTTCTCCTTTGTCTGTTGTTCTCTGGGGTGCAGGGACGGAGCAACAATGCTATAAGTAGGAATGCTATGTAAGGTTTGAACCAGGTATGAAAAAGTATTTTCCATACCTGGAAGAAATAATTTGGATAGGGAATGGTCTGTTAGATGCTGTCAGGTGTATTTCTTCTTTTGGCTTCTGGATCCCCTCTGTGCTAACCCCTGATGATTTTGTTTGCTTGTAACCTTTAAGCTGAACCCCCAAGAAAGCTAGTTTGGGTGTTTGATTTTTGGAATTGCTCTTTTAAAATCTAGCAAAAGCCTAAGTTCCAGATGTATTTTCTTTCTTTTTGTTTTTAATAAACTTTACCTTTTTTAGGAACAGGATTGGATTTTTGGTGTCCTAAGAGTGCATATGTTGTTTGATTAGCCACAGCTAATTTCCTTTGATTTGTTTCTCAGCTCTTCCCTGGAGGGGAGGGGGTAAAAGGGCTTGAGGGTATCCCATAGGGAGGAATTCCCAATTCCTGGGTTCAAAGGGGTTTTTTTGCATTTGGATGATGGCAGTGTTTACCAAGCCAAGGTCAGAGAGAAGCTGTAACCTTGGGAGTTTAATACAAGCCTAGAATGACAAGTATTAATTTTTTTAAATCCTTGCGGGCCCCCACTTCCTGCACTCCTGACAGAGGGGGCATTCAGCCTTGACACAGGCATTTTTCTAGAGTATATGGTCTTTAATGGATGGTGCATTGTTAGTCACGTATTTTGAAATAAAGAGTTTTGTGAAAAAGTGACCTCTTCCTGGATCAGACTTTAGCCTTCTCTTGGGATCAAACAATTTTGATCTCTTGGGATCAAACAATTTTACCTTGTTCAAAAATTCATACTCTGTTTCACAATCTGGAGACCTATCTTAAATTTCTGTGCTTTTCCTTCAAATGCCTCTTTGAACACCCCTAGAATTTCTTGTAGCACAGAAAGAGGGAAACTCTATTCCTCTTCTGTATTCAGGATTGATAACCTTTTTGGAACCAATTTTTTTACGTGTTTGAGAGATTTCTTGGTCTTGTACACATCAAACTGGTATAACTCTTCTTAACTCGCTACATGGTGATGTTCATATGGTGAGATACCCAAGAATGGACTATGATTTTTCAAGTTGAAGATTAATTTTTAGTAATGATGTCAGGAACCATTGAGTAATAGAATTTTTCTGTGCCTGGAAAGCAGAATTAGAGTCTCTTGTTTATTATTGATGTCATCCTCTTCAAACTTTGCCATCCGCTTGGCATGAAACTTGGACTTGAGGTTGATGGATTTCCGAACATATTCCAGTATCACACTCAAGGAAATACAGAGCAATTTCCCACAATCATTTTACAGTTCATATTCAAACTCTGTGATGTAATCTTGGGCAGTCATGTACAGTCTTACACAGTTGCAGTTAGAAGTAGACTTCGTTACAAATCAGTTGGACTGCAGGCTGATAATCAATCTTTCATCTTGTCATTGGGACTGCACTCATGAATCAAACTGAATTTCTATTGTCTGCCTCTCACTCTACCCTCTTAAGTACAGTAAGGCATTAGCAAGCATAATGAACAAAACAATATCCCAGCTGTGATGGGGAAAACACTCATAAAACTGAATGACAAAGAGGAAGGTGGAAAAGCGAAATAGTGAATGGAGAGAATCAAAAACAAACAGGGCAGGATATTTGTCAGTTTATAAGGAGGCACCATCAGTGATTTATATGGTGCTTTGAAAAGATTATTATATAGTCATATGAACAGCAATCCAATCCCATATCCCCTTGTTATATGTTTAGTATTTCTATCACTAATTAAATTTCAATATATCATTTAATTTCTATCAAATTAAAACCATAGCAGATATTGTGTTGCTTTGAAAACCAATTCAATTTTAATAGTCCACTTTCCATATTATGAAAACCCTTCAAGATAACAAAAGCTCAGAAACCAGACTTCCATAGTACTGAACATTTTAAATATTGAATCATGCACTTAACTACTTTACAACTGTATAATATGTTGCTCAAAATGTATCTGCAGTGCTTTCCAGCATATAAAATAAGTCATGAATGATCCCTTTTGTTTTTCAGTTAGAATTGTGGCATATCCATTGCATATTCTTGTAGTAAATATGCTAGAGTTAGAAAGAGCCAGCATAGAAGTGCTTAACTGTGTGGTTAACACAGGATTTCAGTGTGATGTAGGTCAAAATATTGAAATATGTTATTGTTGACAATTAAATCATAAAAGCAACATTTTCATTTTGAACTTGTACTTCTATTATACAATTCCTTTCCTGTTGGACAATGTCATATTTTCAAATCTTAATTGAGCATTGCCTAAACAGTAATTTCCCAACATATAGGGAATACATATTTTTACTTTATTTCCAGTAGAATGCCTGCTATATTTAACTTTCTGTGGTGTCCTCATCCAGTGCACTTTAGTATTTTACCTTACTGAATTAATATAGGAATTGTTGCTAGTGCAATACAGTGATTGATGTAAAGAAATATTGTTTACCCAGTTGTTTTAAATGCAATCTAGGCAACAGAATGTATATGCTATACAGGAGGAAAAAACTTAATATAATACCATGATTTGATTAAACAATGTGCTCCAGTCAATTAAACAAAAATCTCTTCATCTTTTGAATTTGTGGCATTTCGGTATACTCCCTCAGCTCATCATCCATGGAAAATAGTTCTACATCAGAGTCTAAAAGAATGAGTTTTAGAGACATTTCACCACCAGCGTGGAGCAAAAACTCGTGCCTTCCTACATGACTTACTATGGACCCCACTCTGAAAGGGTCAGATGAATTCAGTTGATCATGCGCCAAATGAGTACTAATATCTGCAGAAAGAGAATGGATCCAAAAAGGCACAAAGCCAGTTTTTCTCTGTTACACTGGTATGAATCCAGATCAACTCTATTTAATTCAGTAGCATTACTCTGATATTACACCAGAACAATAGAGTGGAATGTTGCCCAAAATGATAACGCTGCTGTAGCCAATGAATCTTAATAGGAATCATGGGAGTTGCTACCATGATGTGTGTCTGTAATTTTAATCACCATAATAAAGAGAACTGATAGTTATTTAGGATGGGAATTTCAAAGGAGCCTAAGTTAAGTGCCCAAATCCATTGAAAAATCAATAAATTCGGTATGAGTTGGGTGTCCATCTCCCTTCGGCCCTTTTGCAAATCCCAGCATGAATAGGGATTAAACTGCTCACATTTTACTGCTGTGAGACTGCACTGAAATTACTAATAGTCATTGGTAACATAGGTCTGAACTTTTCTGTGACTCAATTAAATTTATTACTGTTGCTTTCAATGAGGTATTTACTCACCAACACATTGAGAATTAATACATTAGCTTCTGATGAAATTTGTCACCTACCAGTGTAAGACAATAGATTTCATCAGTTCCTGCAGCTGCTGTTGCACATCCTTTTATTCTTTGCTATAGTTTAAAAAATATTCATCAACACCTTAGTGACAGGAACAGAAGAGGACTATGAAGCGGAAATATGATATCATGTTCTTATTGTTATCTAGAATGACACAGAATAGATGTGGAAACCCATCTTTGACTTTTTCCAGATGTCTGTGGAACAGGATCAGCATTCTGGCTTTGTTTTAGGTAGATGTGTATGTGATGAACTTCCTTGCTTAGATATTTTCATAGATTACTTAGCCAACATTTCAGTGAGTATATGAAGGTTAATAAAAAGTTGTTTAAAAAACCTCCCATAAAATTCAGTGCAGGGGAAACAGATTTATTGCAGATGTTGTGTAATGTAACTTATTGTAGGAATATGGCTGAGAGAATGTGGCAGCGATGAATGTGTTGTTTTATTCTCAAACCTGTGCAGTTTAACTAACTGGAAGATAAGTGCACCAACAAACATTTATTTTAGTTGAGTCATTTGTTGAATGTAGAAGGAGACTGTTAGAATATAGTAGGAGAAAATAACATGGGATCCAATCCTGCAACACTTACTCAGTACTAACTCAGGAAGTATTCCATTGGGCAAAATCCTGGCTCATGTTTATGTGGCAGTAAGAGGCTCTTTAAACTGGCTCTCAATAAGTGATCCTGAGTGTTTAATATATAAACAAGTGCAGAGAAGACTCGATCTTGACAGTTTGGTGCTGCGTAATAGGGTACAGAGTTTATGTAAATAATCTCCCCTACCCCACATGAAATTCTTGCTGAATCCTAACCCATTCCTCCTCCCTTTCCAGTGGAAGCAATGGAGGTTACTCATATCTAGGTTGTATTACCCCCAACTCTGCTCTCACATAGGGGAAAAGTATGTCTGTGATGGAATCCCAGCTCTCTGCCTATTGGTTGGGGGCTGGTGGTCAGTCAAAGAATATGTGTGTGTGTGTGTGTGTCTTTATCCTTCTCATACCCACACCTTCTCATGTTCACACCCTGGCCACCACTGACCATGGGTGACTAGGGGAATCTTTTGCTTAATGGGCTGTTCTCTCCCTGATTAATAGCTCCGTTTTGGAGATGTTGACCACAGAGGATATGATATCAAATGAGATGAGTATTGTGGATGAGTATACTCAAAAGATAGGTGAGTAGCCATCTATAATTATTCCCTCTCCAATTATAAATGTTTTGTCTTTTCTTTATTTCCACCTTTTAACCTCATCTTTTATATTGCCTGTAATCTTGTCCATTTCCCTTATCTCTCCAAATCTTTGTAACCATATCTGTACAGTTGAATGGGCTGAATGTCTATTACATTTTTAAAAATCATCTTCCTATCTGTAATTATTTCTGCTGATAGTAAAATACTTTGGCCAATTTTATGAAATTTGAATCTACTGTTAAAGATGGATCAGTATTCAAATATCCTTCTTGTTTAGCTACCAGTGGGTAACTTGATCTGCCTGGTACTTGAAATAGCACAGGTTTGTGTTCAGTATAAAATCACAGAAAACTGCAATCACTATAATGGATGAGGAGGAGAAGAAGGATGGGGAGGAGAGAGAGCTCACGTGCATGCGTGCACCTTGGTAACCTTTTAAAACGTGTTCTTTTCCACCCTCACCAGATCACCTTAGAACCATTTCTTACATTTTTTTCTCCTATTTCTCTTTAAATATAGGTGAGCATAAATATCCCTAACAGCTAAGTATAAAGAAGTTGTTAAATGTGAAACAATCACCAAGTGATGCTTCTTGGACGAACATGTTAGGGACTTAGAAATGCTGTCATACCCTAGCTTAAAATATACTTCCCTTTTCCTGTTCTGTACACTGCTGGGGCACTGGTTGCAGTATGAGAGAGCCCTAGTTCACAGTTATGTTACCTTACATCTTAGTTCCTCCTGTGTCTCCTGTCTTCTATACAATGTACATGTCACAACCACTTTCCTTTGCCGTTATTTTCCAACATGTCCTGTTCTGTCAGTTTCATTACTCTCACATTTGTTATTTTGTTTTCCCATTAAATGTGTAATAGCTTTCTCAGCTGTCTGTGATGGGGATTCGCCAATCTTTTTTTTTGGCCACTGCTAACATTGGCCAAGTCTCTGCTCCATACAGTAGCATGCTCGGTACAATCATACAGTATAATGTGACCTTTAGTTTGGTGTGGAGGCTTCTGCCACTGTTACCAACAGGGCCAGCCCAAAGTCCAGATAAAAGAGGATGTTTCTGCACTTGAGTTTGCGACCCACTCGGGTCTTACTACAACAGTAATAGTTCAGTTAATCCAAAACTTGAGGACTTTGTAGATGAAGATGGATTTCAAAACCAAAGTGTGACAGATCTCAGTGAAAGCCAAAAGGAAGCTGAGATCTCAAGACATCAAATCTTGGTGCCCAAATCTATAAAAAGAGCAGACACTTAGAATGCATATACTTTGTATAGTATGGGAAAGCTGGCACAGGTTACATGAGAAATGAAAAAATACCATGTGAACTTGGTTGGTGTCAGTGATATGACATGGGCAAGGGTTGGCAAAATGGCCTATCGTAGTGCTACAGTCTATACTCAGGAAGAGGAATGTGATGGCATTTACAGAGCCTACACTAAGGTCAAGAGAGTTCTGGAACGGTACTGGGCTAAGAAGGCCCTGCCCCTCAATAGCTTCAGAGCAGGCTCCAAATGGAAGACCTGTTTAAAAGGGCAGTGTGACAGTCAAGCAGAGGGATAATAAAGGCGAGTCCGACAGTCAAGCATAATAAAGGTGAGGCTGTCTGCAGGAACGAAGCCAGTTTGTAGCTTCTGGCATAAAGGGACCTATAAGGAAAGGATCTGGGCTGTGGATAAGATCTGACCAGGAGGATAGGGGTCTGATCCTTTTTCTCCCCTGCCTTCTTCCTGACAAGGGGGAACAAATGGACACTGAAAAAGGGTGCTGGAAAATCCCAACTGACTATCTGAATTTGCAGGGCTGCGGGGAGGGGACGAGCAATACTCCACCGGGAAGGAAGCTGAGGATGGAGACCATGCCTCAAATTGAAGAGAGAACAGGGGAGGTAGGAAATGGCCCAGGAGATGCTGGTCTGGTGTATCAGCTAGGGGCAATTGAGACTCTCCCCACAGCTTCCTTTTTGGGCCGTAGGCAACGTACCCCCTTCTTCTAGCTGGAAGAACCCAGGGAACACCAGGGGATCCACGGCCTGCCCAGTAGGCATGCTGGCTCTCAAATGAAGCCTGCTACATAGCTGTAGAAGTTGTGCTGGATAACATCACAGCAAAGACCCAGCTGGCTTGTGAGGCAGTGAATGACAGAATAACAACAGTTGAGCTCAAAGTAAGACATGTTTTTATTTCACAGCTAACTGTATAAAGTTGATTTTGTCACTTTACATATTTAACCTACTTTATATAAATATAGAAAGAAGCCCAGACTTAGAAATAAAATATATAATAGTAGTTCTTGTATTCACACAAGTGTTATAATACAGCTGTGTGTAATTAATAACGTGAAGCCACCACACCCTACTGGTGGAAATAAGAATTTGAGGGCCATTAAAAGCAATTTGACACCTTAACCTAGGTCTGTATTTCTAAGAACAATGGCAAGTCATTGAATATGCCTACACTACCAGCTGGATTGGCGGGTAGTGATCAATCTATCAGGGATCAATGTACCACGTCTCATCTAGACGCAATACATCGATTCCCGAATGCACTCCCCATCGACTCCGGAACTCCACCAGGGTGAGAGGCAGAAGTGGAGTCGACGGGGGGAGCGGCGGCCATCGATCCCGTGCTGCGAGAACGTGAAGTAAGTCAGTCTAAGTCTGTCTAAGATACGTCGACTTCAGCTACGCTATTCTCATAGCTGAAGTTGTGTATCTTAGATCAATTCCCCCCCTCCCTAGTGTAGACTAGGCCATTGGTTTGATGACTGAATCTGTTCTTGGTGTAATTTAAGGCCTTTGCATTTTTGCACATTGCAACATGGGTATTTTACATAAAACATTACATTATTCATAAACTACCAACCTGTGAGGTCTTGAAAAGCAGGAATATGCTCCAGGAAGTGTTGGAACTTACTACTCGCTGCCAACAAACACAAGGATGTCGTGATGGCATCAAATCCACATATATTATGCTATACAACTGTTTTGTACCCATCATAGTACAAAGTGCACTTGGACAGGTGTTTTTCATAATAATAGCCTTAGTAGTTGTTTTAATATGTGCCAAAGAGACATTGAAAGAACATTTAATTTGGCTATTAGAAGCCTTGTGACTATAATGACTTGTGGGTAAGACACTCCAGGGATCAAAGAAAAATGTAGAATAAAAATGGATCAAGACCTTTAGGAAAAAAAACCTTGTAATTCTTATCCCCCTAACTCTCCTCTTGAAATGAATATGTGCATTCATATCAGGAACATATTAGCAAATAATTGGGTTTGTATTGGTACAGTGGTTTTCAATCTTTTTTCATATTAGCACCCCTAAAATTTTTTGAATGGATGTGAGGACCCCCTTGGAAATCTTAGGGTATGTCTACACTACAAAATTAGGTCGATTTTATAGAAGTTGATTTTTAGACATCGATTTTATACAGCTGATTGCTATCTACACACTAAGTTCATTAAGTCGGCGGAGTTCTTCCTCATTACCGTGGCTAGCATCGACTTATGGAGCGGTGCACTGTGGGTAGCTATCCCACAGTTCCCGCAGTCTCAGTCACCCATTGGAATTCTGGGTTGAGCTCCCAATGGCTGATGGGGCAAAAACATTGTCACTGGTGGTTTTGGGTACATGTTGTCAGTTGCCTCTCCCTCCATGAAAGCAACAGCAGACAATCGTTTCAGGTCTTTTTTCCTGGGTTACCCATGCAGAAGCCATACCACGGCAAGCATAAGCAAGTGCAGAATAGTGGTAGAATGTGCCTTTGGACATTTAAAAGCTTGCTAGTGCTGTTGATCAGACCTCAGTGTAACCAACGTTCCCATTGTTATTGCTGCTAGCTGTGTGCTCTATAATATCTGGGAGGGTAAGGGGAAGATGTTTATGGTGGGGTGGAAGGTTGTGGCAAATCACTTGGCATCTGATTTTGAGCAGCCAGACACTAGGGCGATTAGAAGAGCACAGCAAGGCATGCTGCGAATCAGAGAGGCTTTGAAAATGAGTTTCATGACTGGCTAGGCTTCGGTGTGATAGTTGTGTGTGTTTCTCCTTGATGCAAACCCTTGCCCTTTGTTGATTTTAATTGCCTGTAAGCCAATCATCCTTCCCCCTTCAAAAGAAAGTAACTATTGTTTTGAAACCATGCATTCTTTCTTTGTTATGTGAAAAAGTTCCTCCTCTACCTTGGTAGGTCCTGCGCTTATTGGCAGATTTGCTCACCTCAGTGATCTTCCCCACAGTCTGGGTCAACTTCTCCTGTGTCTGATCAGGAGTTGGGAGGTTTGAGGGGAATCCGGACCTGCCCTCTACTACGGGTTCCAGCCCAGGGCCCTGTGGATTGCAGCTGTCTATTGTGCCTCCTGTAACAGCTGCATGACAGCTACAGCTCCCTGGGCTACTTGCCCATGGCTTCTTCCAAACACGTTCTTTATCCTCACCACAGGACCTTCCTCCTGGTGTCTGATAATGCTTGTACTCCTTAGTTCTCCAGCAGCAAACCCTCTCACTCTCAGCTCCTTGTGTCTCTTGCTCCCAGCTCCTCACACGCACTTCCTCTCCTCTGGCTCCTCCCTCCCTGACTGGAGTGAGCTCCTTTTTAAACCCAGGTGCCCTGATTAGCCTGCCTTGATTGGCTGCAGGTGTTCTAATCAGCCTGTCTGCCTTAATTGATTCTAGCAGGTTCCTGATTACTCTAGTGCAGCCCCTGCTCTGGTCACTCAGGGAACAGAAAACTACTTACTCAGTGACCAGTATATTTGCCCTCTACCAGACTCCTGTACCCCACAGGTTTGGATCTGTCACAATTAATTTAAAAAAAAAGAGATAACAGACAAGGTAGCCCAGGTGGGGTGGGGGAGGAGGGAAGACAAGGCCATATTGCTTATTGTAGTCACACTAAAAATCAAACTGTTTGGATTACAGCCTTCTGTTTCTTGAGCCATCCTCTGGAGTGGAACGGCTGGGTGCCCGGAGCCTCCCCCCTCCTCCCCTCTGGCGTTCTTGGGCATCTGGGTGAGGAGGCTATGGAACATGGGGAGGAGGGTAGGTGGTTATACAGTGGATGCAGCGGGGGTCTGTGCTCTTGTTGGCTTTTCTACAGCTCCAACAGATGCTTCATCATGTCCGTTTGTTCCCCTGTTAGCCTCAGTATCGCATCCTGCCTCCGCTCTTCGCGCTCACTTAATTCTTTCCTGGCCTCTGCCACTGAATGCCTCCATTCCTCCGCATGCCCTATTGGTGTGGGAAGACTGCGTATGAACTCAGAAAACATGTCATCACAAGTACATTTTTTTTCTCCTTCTAATCTGCGATAACCTCAGGGACAGAGATGATGGGGGAGCGTAGAAACATTCTGCACTCTACAGTTCTGCGGGGACTGCATGGTCACCTCTGCTGCTGAGTGCTGCTGAGTTCACCACGCTGAGCAAACAGGAAATGAAATTCAAAAGTTCCCAGGGCTTTTCCTGTGTACCTTACTAGTGCATCGGAGTTCAAAGTGCTGTCCAGAGTAGTCACAATGGAGCACTCTGGGATAGCTCCTGGAGGCCAATACTGTGGATTTGTGTCCACACTACCCCAGATTCGACCCAGCAAGGTCGATTTTAGCAATACTCCCCTCGCTGGGGTGGAGTACAGAAATCGATTTTAAGAGCCCTTTAAGTTGACGGAAATGGTGTAGACGCATTCATTATAAAATCGACCTAACCCTGTAGTGTAGACCAGGGCTTAGTCACAAGCTGTGGACACTCGAGGGTCTGTGGACCAAAGGTTGAAAACCACTGTATTAGTTTCAAGTATCAAACCTGTCATGAGTTTCAGAATTAATATGCCCCTAATTTCATTTCAGTTGTTATTCCTCCCAACTCCCGTTTGATCAGTTCTAAACTGGATTGCTCTCTCTCTGTTCACAGTGACCCTTCTTTTTATAAGCAACTTAGTTGTGAATTTACAGCACTGTCAGCCCCAAAACTTGAAAAGATAGATGAAAACCTCATTCGTGCCCTGAAGAAGAGCTGTGTGTGGTTGGAAAACTTGTCTCTTTCACCAACAGAAGTTGGTCCAATAAAAGATATTACCTTATCCACCTCGTCTCTCTCACCTGTGCCCTGTCATTAACCACTGGCCAGAGTGAAATCCAGCTGCTCACCATTATTCAGTGCTTTCATTTTTGAAAATGTATGGTTAGTAGCTGTTGTTATTTTTTAAACTCCTGGCATTTCGAAATCAAATTCAGCCACTGGTTATTGGATTTCAAATGGTAAAATATTTTATTAACCATGTTTTGATAAGACTTAATAGATGTAATAGTGATGTTTTTATTAAGTATGTTTTTCATGAAATCTTTTTGATTTTCTGCCTACTTTTACTGATGCTGTTGAAAACTTTATTTCAGTCTAAATGATTACTATAACTCCTCTGATTCCATTAACCAAGCCTCTGAAGAAATGTGGTATGACATAATAAATATTAGCAATGCATATATTGCATATAGATAGACAATGTAATGTGATACAGATTCAGTCTTTAAAAAAGTTATTGTGCTCAAACAAAAGAGGGAAGTTAAGTGCTTTACTATCATTTCTATTTTTTTCAAAATATTAAATTGGATTCTTCTATTTCACAGGTTCAGTGGGCTTTTTCTTTAGCGAAGGAAATATTTTTATGCTAGGTATGAAAATGTAAACATGACAGATGTGCTACATTGTTTATGCAATGGGCAAGCATAAAGTACATTCGCATCTCATATCCTGCTTTAGTATTGATTCAGACTTTTACATCTGGCAGGAACTGGAAGTAATTTTATTTCTTGTTTTTCTTTTGGAAGCCAACTTTTTAAGTGTGTAATAAGTTTCCTGGAAAATATCATGTACAACTGAGGTAAAACCATCATCCTTATTACCTACTAAGAAATGAACTTTTTATAGTTAAATGTGTATGAATAATTATGTTTCTTATACTTAACAATACAATAATACTGTATATTAGTGCAAGTGTATAAGAATATATGTGTGCATCTTATATATGTCAATCAAAATACTGAGTAATCTGTCAAATCCAATCTAATTTTGATGCAGTGGTGTGATGGGGCGGCTCTTTATTAAGTCCAACACTAAGATTACAGATTTGACTCATTTAAGGAGGGGGGGTGGTAGTTCTGCTAATATTTGCAAAGAGAATCCCAATATTTGGGTTATAAAATGTAAAAAGGGAAGATGGGGGGAAAAATTTCTCACCTGCCCTGTTTTCCTAAGTGTAATTCTTCTGTTTAGCTAGCTGCATTATGTACTGCTTCCCTGTATGTGACAGTGACTTCATTCACTTTCAGCTCTTTTTCTGAAACCCTGGACTTGAAAACTCACTGTCATGCTGAATTTTTTCTCTTGTTGGAATGAGATCATTGCCAAGGTGTCTGATACGATAAAATAAATTGATATTATTTTCTGATTGTACTACTGTGAGCATTTGTGGCACAGGTAGCTGCTTACATCTTGGAAACATAGTGGAGCTTTTTTGTTCTTTTAGTCCTTAGGTAGGAATCTATGTATTCAGTTTTCAGAAGTTCACTATTACTGCTCACAAAGGCTGGCTTCTATCATTTCATAAGGCTTTTGCTTTCTGTGAAAAATGTGAATAAAAGTCATCCAGGAGTACAGGATACAGTGGACATTCCAAAGCAAACTCTGCTGTTATGAAGGTTTATGAAGTGATGAGTAGGGAATATAGGGACTTCTGCAATTTCCAACCGCTGATGCTAAATCCAATCAAGGAAATTAAACAAACCTGTCAGGAGCACTCCAGCACTGCAGAGAGTTTTACCTATCCATGTTTTTATATATCCCTCATTGCTGAGTAGTGATACATATTAAACATTGGTAAAGTGAATAGTTAAATTAGTTAAGTACCATACAATCAGAATACTTTAAAAATGGCAACGTACAGTAATAAGTCACGTTTAAAATAGCTATCCTGAGGAGTAATTGGATTACCCTGCAAGCTAAACAACAACAGAGGAGGTTTTGTGATTTCTTTTTTTCCTCCCACACTTTTTTTCTGAATTGTTACCTTCAGTTATTGTATGTAGTGGTGTTGTAGCTATGTTGGTTAAAGAGAGAAGGTGGGAGAGATAATATCTTTTATTGAACCCACTTCTGAGGGTGAGAGAGACAAGCTGTCGAGCTTCACCTGAAGAAGAGCTCTTTGTAAGGCCTGGTTTGCACTAAGCTTACGTCAACCTCACTCTCTGTAAGCATCTACACTAAAATATCACTCCCACCGATGTAACTCGCCTGCCACACCAACTTAATAACTCCACCTCCGTGAGTGACATAGTGCTTAGTTCAATGTAGTTAGGGCGATGAGGTGTCAGTGTAGACAGTGTTACTTATGTTGACTTTAGTGGCCTCCAGGAGGTGTTCCACAATGCTTCACCATGACTGCTCTGGTCATCATTTTGAACTCTGCTGCCCACCAGCCAGATATACAAGGACATGCCCCTCCCCTTTTAAAGCCCTGTGAATTTTTGAAATTCCATTTCCTGTTTCCTCAGAGTGGAGAGTTCACATAGCAGCTGATCATGCCAGCTCCACGCTGCAAATGCACTCCAGCCTGGAGTGCACAGGAGGTGGTGGATCTCCTGGGTCTGTGGGGAGAAGAGACTGTGCAGGCACAGCTTTAATTCAGCCATAGAAATGACAATAGCTATTACGATGACCAGATACCAAGTGTGAAAAATAGGGCAGGGGTGGGTGGTAATAGGCACCTATATAAGACAAAGCCCCAAATATAGGGACTGTCCCTATAAAATCGGGACATCCGATCACCCTAATATCTGTGAGCAGATCACGTAGGGTACGGAGGATAAGGGTTACAAGAGGGATCTGCAGCAGTGCCATGTGAAAGTCAAGGAGCTGTGGTGAGTGTACCAGATGGCAAAGGAGGCTAACAGTCACTCTGGTGTGGAGCCACAGACATGCTGCTTTTACAAGGGGCTGCATGCCATCCTCAGTGTTGATCCCCAGCGATACTTTGGAGGAGTCAGAATTGCAGGTCTCTGTGGACGAGGTGTTAGATGACGAAGATGAGAAAGAGAATGGGGCAGGTGACCGGGAGATCCAGTGGTGCAGCGAGCCAGGACCTCTTTTTTTACTCCAGAGCAGCTGAGCCAGTCCCTACAGGTCAGCACAATTGAGCCTGATGCAGGGGAAGGAACATCAGGTTAGTATGCATTTTGCTTTGATATTACAGGGACACATGTGTTCATTTACTCTTTTTTAATCATGCTACAAGAGTGAAATAAGCCATAGAGGTAGAGTTGCTCTCTCTTTCTAATTCCCTGTACAGTTAGGCAGAGGGGGCCCTGCAGAACAGTTTGTTTATGTGCACTGGGATGTCCCATGGATCCTCCATAGAGATCTTGAGGAAGCTTTTTGGGGGTAGTCTGCAATCCTCTGCCAAAGGGTTCTGCCTTATTTTTTTGACACAGTAGGACACTTTCCCACACCAATCAACAATTACTTCAGCAGGCATCATTGGAACGCACAGGCTAGCAGCATACGAATCCAGTCTGCAGGCAAACAGGTGCAGGAGCTGTTCCCTTTCAGTCTCTGTTACCCTCAGGAGTGAGATATCAGCTAAAGTCTCCACTGCCTGTGGAAAATTATATCAGTATTCAATTCAGTTGCCCTGTCAACATATACTCATGCCTGTGAGCTGCTCCCTGCTTATTGTGCCAGCTTGCGTCCTCCCCCACAGGCCGTACTCACTATGGCTGTGACTGCCGCCATGCTCTATGAATCCTCGGCTAAACTGAGAATATAGTGCTTATAACTTGTGTGGATCAATGGGAGTGAATATATTCACAATCGTACCTCTGTGCATTGTATTTTTTGCAGCTGGAAATGTGACCTTGAGGGTCTCTTCATTCACAACAGCAGAGTGGCTCAGCCTGAGGAGAAAGAGAAGGAAGAAGACATGGGAGGACGTGTTCCAAGAGATCCTGCAAGCCTCTGGTGTTGCGGATACAGAGCAGAGGGCTTGGAGAATCACATTAGTGGACAGAATGGACAGGGACAGTGCAAATAGGAGAAGAGTGTAGGAAAAGGAGAGTGATGTGCAGCAGGAGATGATAGTGCTTCTGAGGCGGCAAACAGACATGCTGTAGAGTCTTGTTGACCTTCAAGCTCAACAGATCTGTGCTTGCCTCCCTCTGCAGCCCATGGAGAACTGCATTCTAGGACCTCCGTAGCCATCCCCACCCCATTCTACATGGCATCTGGGGTCACTGAACTACACCTACCACTCCACCCTGGGGGGACAGTACAGACAATCACAGCTGCACATAAACTGACCTGTGAAAGACACGGTTGGTGCATGTGTTTATGAAATGAAAATGGCTGTTCTTTCCTCTTCAAAAGTTCTTTACCCTGTATTCATAAAGTTTCATTCAGTTATAAATATGTTTGCAAGGTTTGGAATAAAAGTCTATTTATGAAAACTTTATTCATTTCTATTAGTTCATAACATATGGTGCCCGGGGCTGACATCATTCACAGATAACAGCAATAGTGCATTTACAATGTAAATTTATCACACACACTATACTCATTACAAGGCTCATACTGGGGTGCCAAAAATTGTAAGGCACACCACACAACAGCAAAACACTTTACTGTGGCTCATTATTAAAATGGTCTTTCAAAGCCTCCCTGAGCCATGTAATTCCCCTTGAGCTCATCTTATAGCCCTGGTATGTGGCTGCTTCAAATCAGCAGAGAGCTATTCCACCTCCACCTTCCACCCTAGTGGAAACTTCTCCGCCTTTTGCTTCACAGATATTATGAAGCACACAGTAGGCAGCTATAACCATTGGGGTATCTTTTTTTCACTAATGTCTACTTTCATGAATAGATAGCACCAGCATCCTTTCAAACAGCCATAAACACATTCAACTGTCATTCTGCACCTACTGACCCTGTGGTTGAAGCGCTGCTTTCTGCTGTCGAGGTGGCCAGTGTACAGCTTTGTGAGCCATGGGTATAAGGGTAGGCTGGATCTCCTAGGATTGCTACTGGCATTTCAACATCCCCTATGGTGATTCTCTGGTCTGGAAAGAAAGTCCCTGCTTGCAGCTTTCTCAACATGCCTGTGTTCTTAAAGATGCATGTGTCATGCCCCTTTCTTAACCAGCCTGCGTTGATGCTGGTAAAATGTCCTCCATGATCTACCAGCCCTTGCAATAGAAAAGGAGCCCTTTCTGTTGGTGTACTCTGTGGCAAGGGGATCTGGTGCCAAAATAGGGATATGTGTATCATTTATCTTCCCCCCGCCTGCATTTCGGGAACCCAACACTCCAATGTGTCCTGCATATTGCCGAGAATCACAATTCATAGCAGGATGTGATTAATGGCTCTTGCACATTTGCATCACAGCAACCTTCGCGGTGGATTTCCCAACTCCAAATTGATTCCCGACTGATCAGTAGTAATGTGGCATTGCCAGCTTCCATACAGTGATCATCACTCGCTTCTCCAGCATCAATGTAGCTCTCATTTTGGGGTTGTGCCAGAGGGCTGGAGCGAGCTCTGCACACAATACCAGGATTGTGCCGTGTGCATCCGAAAGTTCTGCAGCCACTTCTTGTCATTCCATACCTGCATAACGATGTGTTCTCACTAGTCAGTGCCTGTTTCTCAGGCTCAGAACCAGCACAACACCATTGCAGGTGCTCCGCAACTGCCAACAACAACCTTGAATTGTTTCTTTCCATGGCACACGGCAAGACAGCCTGCAAGGAATAGTCATGTTCCTCATGGCTCCTCTTGTGGCTTTGGAAATACTGCAGGATCAGGTGTATTGTGTTCATAACACTCATCACAGTAGTGCAGAGCTGCACAGTGGGATAGCTACCCAGGGTGCACTGCTCTCTGCATTAACACAAATGAGGAGCGTAATGTGGACATGCAAAAGTGATTTATTTACTATGGTGGCAGTACATTGACGTAATTTAGGTCGACTTAATTTTGTTGTATAGGCTTGCCCTAAGCTCAAAAGCTTTTCTCTCTCACCAACAGAAGTTGATACAATAAAAGATATGTCAAACACCTTGTCTTTTTATCTTAAGTTGTGTTACTCAGTAATGTCAGAGTTTTTTAACAGGCAATTCACAGTGTGTTAGTAGGTTTGGGATAATGGTAATTTCAGGAGTCTTGGTACCTCTCACTTATATTTAGAATGACTACCCATTATGAGAACATTAGCACCTCTTATTTGATCCTTTGATCTTGAAAGCATGAAGAAATTGTAGTAAATAGGTAGGCAAGGGGTGAGGGAAGTGAAGCAGGTAGACACAGACAGGAGTCGTTTCCATCATTTTATTGCAGGCTTTAATAATACATTATATTTCCAATAATACATAATGTAACTGTTTCCCCTCTTATTTTAGTTTATTTTACAATGGTTTTGTGTCTTCTCACAAAATGCAAACAAATACATAAAAGGATGTCTTCCTTGAAAGATATTAGAAATTGTAGACAATTGTGTTTCTGGAACAAGAATCATGAAATCTCTTCCCTCTTCTTATGAGTCTTCTCCCGACAGGTGCTGAGCACCCTCAGCTAATCCTGGAAGTTAGTCATGTCCAGCACCTTTTATGGTCTGGCCTTTCGTAAGTGGAGATGGATCCAAACCAAAAACTTGTAGTCAGACTCCTCCTAAAATGTTCAGAGTTTGATCCAAACATAACACTGCCCCTTCTTGTTAAATGGACTGAACAAAAACCCTGAATTTTGGAGGAAGTTGAATTCAGATCCTGATGTGTGTCTTTGTTCCATTTCTCTCTATATTTGCAAAATATTATTATGTGTAATTATTATGTATGATTAAACGTGTGTATTTATTTGCTGTGCTGTAGAAAGAGTGACGTTACTTCTTCAGATCAGAGGTTTAACATATTGGGCTAAATTCAACACTGACTTCTACTCTGTGTATCCCCATTGAAGTTATCCTTGTTCAATGGATTAGACCTTGGTCCTGGAAATTGTAGCAAATGGCCCAACTCCAGCACCTGCACAGAGCCCACCCAGGGGTTGCACTTGAAGGATTGGAGCTATAAGATGGAAAAGCCATAACTAATGAGTCACATGGAGGTTATAAATAGGGATACAATTTCCCCACTGTTTTGGTGTGACTCATATCCAGTAGATAATTAGAATCCCACCCTACACCTCCATCACTTACATTCTAACATGAGCCATTCATTTGTTTAAGTTATAGAATTACTTACAGGTTTAGTAAATGTTTTACTAATTTGACAATTACTTTATTATGAGACAGTGGTAAAAAAATTTGCTTGAAGTCTAAAATAAATCTCTTGAATTATTGCTTAATTCAATACATATTTTTGACTCGAGCAGTTAATTACTTAAAGAACCTCATGTAACATGTTATTAATGCCACATGAAAAAATAATTGTGGAATGAGCAATGAATCACCTACAGGAGTGACTTTTCCTTGTACATAAAATAAATTAAAATATTTCATTTTTCTATAGAGTAGAACATTCTTGATTATTAGGTTTGGCAACCTGATAGTCACCCTCAATGGATCCCCCTCTCCTGCTTGTATTTTGAAATGTAGAAATCAAGAATGGTTCAGGAGCACTGCAGGAGTGGAGTATTGTCCATTATATTATAACTTAAAATAATGATAGTGTGTTGAGGCCTAATACTGAATATTTTTTCTCTAAATAAAGAAGAGGTAACAGTAGAGTCTTTGTCACTTCATTAACAGTGTGCTTCAGCTTGGAAGAATCACACTGACATGTGAGAAGGCCCTTGAACTAAACTTTCTAAAGTGACATCCGTACAATGAGGCACCAAAATCACTAATCCTTTTTGTATATTTAGATGTTTGATTTTCTTCCAACTGCTGAGAGGGTGTCGGGTGACTTTATGATGTGAACTCTTGGTTAGTAGAAACTGCACTGAAGAAAAATTTATTTGACTTATGCCACCAAATAATTGTCACATGGCAGTTACTTCTGGTCCCTACTTTTTGGGGCTCAGTGTGAACTAGCGCCTTACAGATGAAAAGCTTTGTATCTGTAACAAATTTCTGAGCCATCTGCTCAACCTTGTGAGGTTGATTCTTATTAGCTATGATAGAACGTACTATGCAAACAAAAAAATTTCAGAAGTTATTAAAAGTCTAGGTGACCCATGTTATATCTGCTACTTTCTGAATAGATCTAAAGGGTTCATGAGTTCCAGAACATACTTGAGTATTCCCATTCCTATTTCAATTTTCTTACCATCTTTTTGTGTCCATTTTTGGTTGTATAATTCTTTATGCCAACAGTGTAGATGTTCAAGTTACCTATGTCAGTGAGTATTTTCTATGGATTTGATTTATTCTACAGCAGTGGTTAACGCTCAGAGTGTTTATATAAAGACTGATGCATAGACACATTCCTGACAAGAGATGGGAGATTGCAGTCAGCCAAAAACTCTAGTGAAGTATTGTAAATCTTTGTAGCTCTGGACTGAGATAGAAAGTAAAAGTATTTTTTCACATGAATATATCCATATGAAACCATTAAGCAAGGATGATGGTGACGTGTTTTTTTTTAAATCCAGACAAACAAAAGGCAGAGATTAATAGCAATAGACTATAGCCAATTTCTATGTTTTAAATTATAATTTGGTGTATGTTTTGGAATTTTGTATTTCACACAGGACCAGATTATACAACTGTACAGGGAAGGTCAGAGGCATAAAGTAGCTCCATTCTCTTCTGACATGGCTAGCCATACTGTGGGTAGCTTCAAGGAAGAAGGAGAACAGCAGCCTTCTTGGAACTGCTCTCTTTACTCTCTCCCCTGACTGTGTTCAGAAAGGGGTGAGGAATGGGTGGAGCCATGTGTCCACTTCCCCTCCCAACACAACTGCACCAATACACCAGGGGACGTATGTTGTGCCAGATGTAAGGTAGATGCAGGTAGATGTATGCCCCCTTTTCCATGAAACAGGGGGGGAACTTGGTCCCAGATTGTGATGCATTGAGTTACAATCTTGTTCAGTCTCCTCATGCAACAATGCATTGGTCCCTGAATGGGACTCATGGGGAAGTCACTGTTGAGCCTATTATAAAATGGATACAGTACCATACCTACGTCAGTAATTTTACATCCTTTTTTCTTAGTATTGAGTTCATTTTAAAAGATTTTGGAGTGGATATTTATTTCTGAGTTCACAATTCTTTAATATATTAGGATAATTTCTCCCTGAAAATCAGATACAAAATCTTTATCAATATCTTGGCACTGTTTAAGAGAGAGGAAATCTGTGTGTAAAACATATGCTAATTCATTCCTAGGCTGTCAAAGCTTTTGACCTCCACTTTTATTTTTTTAAAAAACCCTAGAAATATTTAGCCATGGTATTTTTCAGTTTCCATGGAAACTTTGTCATATTACAGTAGGCAATGTTATATCTAAAATATCATTTTGTAGATTAAACACATGTTGATTTTCTTAGCCATCCTAGTGAACTCACTACATCTGAGCCTGACCTGAAGTCAATGGGAGCATTTCCATTGACTTTAATAGGCTTTGGCTCAGGTCCTCTGTCACCTCAGTTTAGTCCAGGAAAATAAATTCAGAGACCACCTTCTACTCTCACTCATGCTCAGTACCACCACCACTATCAAGGTAAAAGCCACTGCTTTACTTATTCCGTGCAAAGTTTCATTCAGTTTTCTAGCTACCTCAACATGTGTGTGCAAATAATTGCCCACACACATTCTTATGCCTGCACTTTGCAGATACAAACAGCTAAGAATATTAACGCTAGCATATATGTCCTTTACTTTAACACCTATATGTGACCAAGTGTTAGCATGTGGCTGTTGAGCTATAAAGTGCCGGCACAAGCATATATATGTTCCAAGTGGAGGCTGAAAGGCCATCTCATAAACTAGTAATAACTCTGAATGCAGCCACAAATCAAGCACGTTCAAAACAGAGCTGGGCTTTATCTGTGAAAGTCAGTTCTGAACCCAAATCTCTAGTGTTTTAGGAACCAAGGTTTTGCTTTCAGACCCATATCCAGTTCAAAACAATATTGTTGATATTGGCATCCAGAAGATCTATGAAACAGTCTAGCAATGGGATGAATTAAATGCTTCCTTCCATACCTGATTGAAGTACTGCCACAAGAAAGAGACATCTTCATATGGTTCTCTACTAGAGAGCCCTCTACTTCCACAGGCATGGTCAGTTATGCTTCGCTATTAGGCCTCTTCCTCCTATATGCACAAGCATGTACCTTGGCGACTAAAACCAAACTTGTACAGACTTCAGTAAATCCAGCCTGACATTGGCATTTCTAGTCCTGGGTGCAGGAAACAGTCAGAGTGAAATAATCCTGGGAACTCTGCTGCAGTTTTAGTACTTCAGATCCGCAGACTTCATAAAAGGAGCAGTATCTGAATCTGTTTGTCTCGTGCTCTTGTTTCTCCCCATGAGGAAATGAGACATAACCATCATTTAGTGATATATGGAGAATTATGAATTATTTCAGCACTCAACTTTTAATCCCCATAACAATAGAAAAGAAAGGGTGATGTGAAAGTTTTAGCTTTTGAGACAAATTCTTCTCTCATTTATAATGGTTTAAATCTGGAGCAATTCCACTGAATTACTTTATAACTAGATTTACATCAGTATAAACAAAAGCAGAATTTGGCCTTTAGAGATTATTCCAGGGTAGGCTGGCATTTTCACATATGATGTTTGTTCTTAGAGATTTATTTTCTTTTAAATACTTCAGTCCCTCTCTCCTACTGAATGCATGTCCCTCCACTTCCAGCCTATAGTGGTATAGGGTCCCATAGTGCTGTGAATAGTCCATATGTCTTACCATATAAAATGTGTTCAATGCATTCCAGCTGGTCTGGGAAAGAAATTATGACAGTCTATATACATTTCAGAAAATGTTGCCAGGATATTCAGATTTGTGTATGCAATATTTGTATTATTAAAAAAATGCATCAGCATAAAGAAAAGTTGGGGACAGGACATAAGGTATATGACATTTTTTTGTATTGAAACTCAAGGTTCCTTGTCCTCTTCCTTTTTCCAACCTGAGGTGTCTCATTTTGAGTAAACTAAGAATGTTCCCAGTGTATCTTTGAACATAGTCAGAAAACACTTTATAAATTAGACTCTTAAATGCTACTGATTGCACCAATGAATCATCATTCTTTGTACTAATCCCATTGTGGGGCCTTCCAGTTCTTCAGATACACGTGCAGTTGGAAAGTAAGCCAGATGGCACCATTTTTGAAGCGATGCTACTGTTGGCCCTGAATCTCTGGAGAAAAAAAATGCAAAGGAAAGACAATGTGCTGTTTCTCCCCTCTTCATTGTGTTCGATATAAGATAATTTAAGATAAGAATAAGATAAAATAATTTCTATGGGCAATCAAATACCATAAGAATGAGGAATCCACCTGGATTAAAAACAAATTTGTGAGTTGCACTTGGAAATTATTGTAAATTGGATAACACACAAATCCCTATTATGCAGAAACGTATTACCTTTCATAATCATATTTTAATTTCTGGTTAAAATAATTGAAAAGGTTTTAATACTCTGAAGAAGCATTTGCGCTAAAACACATTCTGGGGAATATAACTTACCATAATCAAAACAGAGTGAGAGCACTCTTACCATCCATTAGCTGCTAGAGGAGGATAGATTTAGACACATTATTAAGATAAAAAATGAAATATAAATTTTTGGCCAAGTCACTAAAGCAAGAGTAATATAACTCGTTTGATTAAGCATATAACTGTAGAGCAAATAGACTACTTTAATCACACAAAATAAGAATTCCAGACATTTTAAAAAGTGATGATAATTAGGCAGATCTAGTGTTCTTATCAGTTTGTTGACTGTGCTGTTATTTGTGGCTCTCTAATTAAAAGTAGTTAAGCATTGGTAACATTGCTCTACAGCCAAAATGCTTCTGAAATAAATGTAGTCTAACTTTACTAATTCTGGGTCACTGAGAACGAAAATGATGCTTAAAATTGTTGATTGGCTCTAGTTTTCAAGATATGCTATTCGGTCAGTATATACGACCCTTGACTTATGGCGGAGGATAAGTGAGTTATAAAGGGAAAGGATCTCAATTTAAAACCAGAAATGACTAAAATACATCTTTGACTGGATCCATGAATAAATCTATGACTGGGTTTGGACAGTACTTGCTTTTTAGGCAAAACAATGAATGATGCAATCTGAAGCTGGTATTGCGTCATACATGATATGAATTGCATCTTGTTATTCCTAGAAGTCATGGATGATGCAATCATAACGAAGCTTACATCACTCTGCTGAACAAGTTGCCCTCTATCGGCTCTAGAAATCATACAGTGTCGTGCTCTCTTATTTATCAGTGTTTGATTTTGCAAAGGGACACATTTCTGTTTAGCCAAAGTGAGCAGAAGTGCCTCGTACTTGTGTGAACAGTGCAGATAACTTCTGCTATGTTTGTGGTGAAGTGACTTTTGCATCACAAAAGCGCAATAGAACCACTATGGTTAAGAAAGCCTATCACCTTTCTTTTGGCTGCAAAATTGGAGATCAGGACAAGAGGTGGGCTCCACACACATGCTGCAACGCTTGTGCAACAAATCTTCGCCAGTGATTGAACAGGAAAAGGAAATCTATGCCTTTTGCAGTGCCAATGATTTGGAGAGAGCCAACAGATCATACCAGCAATTGTTACTTCTGCATGGTGCCTCCAGTTGGGAAAGGTGTGCCAAAGAAGAAAAAGTGGACTCTGCATTATCCAAACATTCCATCAGCTATACGCCCAGTACCTCACGGAGAAGGAGTGCCGGTTCCTGATGCACCAGAATTGTTCTCACTTGAGTCAGACGAGGAAGAGGATGAAACTTCAGGTCCTGAACCATCAATGTCACAGGACCCACATTTTCTCCCATTCTCCTCCTCTGAACCACACCTCCTAACACAAGGTGAACTGAATGACCTTGTCAGGGATTTGGAACTACCCAAGAGTAAGGCAGAGCTGTTGGGCTCCAGACTACAGCAGTGGAATCTCCTGGCAGGCTATCAGGGCAAATGGAGCCCATCAATGCTTGCAGACTATTGCTGGACAGTGACAAGAGATGCTCCATTTAATGAATACAAGAGACAAGCCAAGAAGCACCGAGTAGACACTGAATAGGACTAAACTATGTACATAATAGTTTTTTTGCCTTTTGTTTCCTAATAAATTTTATTTATATAACCCTTCTGCTGATTTTTAAAGTGTTACATAAACAAGACAGGTGAAATATTATCATGTAAAGCAACCATAAACACATGAAAAGACCTAGGTTTACAATTTATGATTTAAACTCTACTATCTACACAATATACATAGACATAAAATGTAAAAACTTAAATATCTTAGAAACAGTAGCCAATCAGTTGTTTTATTGGGATATTTGAATTCACATCAAAATACATAATAAATATCACATTTTATCTCTGAAGCAGACGACTTCTCAAAAATTGTAGACCAGTGTAAATGATCTGCTAATACACTAGGTGCAATCCTTATCCAGGCCTTGTTTTAGACAAAACTCTCATTGACTTCAATAGGAACTTTGATGGAAGGCCAAAGTATTCAATCAGGATGAGCCTTAGGCAGAGTGGGAACACTTGTAAGTACTGGGCCAGAAGTGACAGGTATACACAGGAAGGAGGGGGACAAATGCAGAAGCATTTCTCTTCCCCCCCTCCCCCCCCGAAATCTTAAAAAGCACCTCCATTCATTGGAAGTCCATTGTTTTGGAGGAAATGGGTGCAGAGCCAAGTGAGTAGTACTCATCCTGGCCTTGATCTTGCAGCTAGTTGCTTGTGGGTGGGTACCTGTGCATTGAAGTCATTGGGACTGCGTGGAGGTACAAGGGTCCTTTTGATTGCAATAAGTTGCAGGATCATTGTTCATGACATCATTATGCTCTTGTTCCCCAATCTGATGGAAGCCCCTCACAGTGATCAGTCTCCCTTTGTTGAGAGGGAGTGATCCATAGGTAAAGGTATGACCATTCTTGATGGCATCTACCACTCCTTCAAAAACCCCCAGTGCCCTGTGGTAACTCCTAGAGTCATACCGGTGTCCTCAACCTCAACTTATGCACGTTCCTCACCCTTCTCCAAGCAGTAACTCCTGGGGAGTGCATTTAGTTAACACTAAACATGTCACTCCTTAAATGGTGGTATACTTTCCGTATGATGATCTTGTGACCAGCGCCCCTCCAAATCTCATGTCCTTGGTCTTTTGGCTGCCTCTCTTGTGTTTGCCCACAGCAGCCTAATGGCAACACTATTTCACAGGGATAGGTTATCTGTGTGTGTGCCTCTGGTCTGAAACTGGGCGGTTGTAGGTTCCAGAAACTGGGAATGTTTGGGTAATTTCACACAGACAACAGTAATATTAGCCCAAAACAGAGAAAATAGAATGAAAATAAGCTGTTCAGCATATTTAGATTTACGCATCTCATCAGCTAGACTAGGTATGGCACTTTCAGTTTGTTTACAGATAAAAATACATCTCTTGAAAACAGGCCACTCAGGTCTGCCTATAAACATTGTGTTGCTGTCTATGGGGAGACTTCTTGCTGTGTCCTGACATCTCTTATGAAGCCTGCGTGGTTGGGTCAGCTTTCATGACACACAAACCTCTTTGGATGTATGATGTGTGGCAGGGGTGGACTTGCATCTCTTACAGTAGAGAAAGCAACACCACTGAGGTTCTGAAGACTCTAACACTGATTAATAGCCATCTAGCTCTGATACTGCCTTACACAGACCACCTTTGGCTGATTGTATCTAGTTTCAGTCATGCCTCCTGGTATTCTCCCTTAAGCAATTTTTCTTTTGTGAAGAAATCTGAATTATAGGCAGGTCCCCATAACCTCTCTCACAGAGTTGCTCTGTTCAGATTAGAAGATGGTAAGACTTGATTTTCTAGTGTGTGATGGAAGTCCAAGTAAAAGAAGTGATCGGCACTCATTGTTCTTTCTATCATCTTGTTTGTTTTTTAAAAATAGTGTCTATATACAAGCACCACAAGGGACAATTGTATGTAACAAAATGTTACAACACAGTAATAGACACAACCACAGGATTTGTGGTTTTATCTCCTGTTAATGTTCCACTTAGCTTACTTGCAGATCTCCTAAGTTCCCATCCTCCCTATCCCATGTGGTTGCGTCTCTGAAGGCTATCCTTTCCTACCTTCCCCCTGTTTATACTTTCACTCTGATATTCTGGATGAAATTTATTTCCACATATGTTTGTGTTGATGAGGTGGTCAGAAAGAATGAAACATCGAAAAGCATATTCTTTATGCAGTGCACACTGAATACATCCATCACTGCAGGAAACGAAGTCAACGTTATTATTCATAATAGTATATTGTGTTACTATAAAACTATGCAGAGGGTAGTAATAGAAATTTGGAGGGAGGTCAATTAAATTGCACTCTGAAGTTACAACTTTTCCTTTGCCTTTAAGATGATTAGCAGGCAGAGCTGAGGCAGGGAGAGGGGAGAATTTCTCTCTGCCAACAAAAGTGGAGAAATATCACATTTTCTTCAGATATATGAAAAACAAAACAAACTGCAATTTTCCTTCAAATTCTTTTGCTTTTACTGTGAAAACCAAAGCCATTTTGACCCACACAAAACTAGCCTCCTATGTTCGCAGAAGACCCATTTTATTTTTTACTTGGCATTTTTTTCAATGGATATGAAGCAGAATTGGATAATCTTGAGGCCACTAACCAGTCTGAATAGCTGCTATGGGTGCTGAATGGCTGTGTATGGAGCTTAAGGGGGAAAAATCTCTCTCCTCTTCAAGGTACTGCTCTGTGGCAGATTTTGCAATCCTATGGTTTTGATGCCCCTTTCTGCAGTAGGAAGGAGGGGAAGATCTTTATACCAGTGGATCCTCTTCAGACTTCCCAATTCTGTAATCGTGTGCAGGTGTCCCCATAGTGCTCTATACTGCACACAGGGTTGCAGCCACTGTGTCTTTGGAATCCTTTTCCTAACTCCCTGCAACAAATCTGTTGGCAGGGGACCTCTGAAAAAGATAGGAGATAGGACTTTCCACAGAATACGTAATGATTTACTGAAAATGCTGGAAATTCTTCTGGTTTTCCTTATAACCTCTCTTAGGAGATTAGTACAAAACTTCTGACTAATCGAGTATTTCAGGTTCCATGTCAGAAATTTCCCAAAGAGCCATGCACTCCTATGTTGTTATTGGGAGTTTTGAAGTTTTGCTGTCCTGCATAGAAACTCTAGGGTTGGGATCAAAATGAGATTGCGTGATCACTCTACTCCAGTTTGAGGTATTTGGCCTTAAGAGGTTTGGTTTGGCTGTGTTATAAAAACAAAAAAGTCATTGTTATAGAAGACTGCTCTGTGATAGCTAGTTTACAATGTCATGCTGACTGGTTACGATTCAGCCACTTACAATTAACACTGAATGAGTCAGGGCTCTCTTCTATATTACCTGTAATTTTATGCAAATGTAACATAGAAGAAGCAATGCAGAAAATGCTTGCCCGTAACTTTTGTTTTTCCAAGTCTCTCCCTTCCACTAGCCTCTTTTCTAAGATATTTGATTGCCAAGTAATCTCTGATTTCTAGGAGAGGGCTGGAACTCTAAAATTAAATATATTTATGAATCATATTAAAAATAAAATAAATATTAAAAATAGAATAAATTCAGCCTCCTATAACTTTGTATTAATCTTGATTGCTTTTTTAAAGATTTTAAATTCTGTCCTTACTGTCTCCCTCCCCTTCCATAAATTACACACAGTAGAGCTGGAAAGAACAATGTTTTATTCTAACATATCAGTTTATGCTAATAATCTTTGGGACAGGGACTCCCTTTTTGCTCTTTGTACAGCACCTAGTACAAGGGGGAGGTTCTCCCTGGTCTATGACTGAGACTGCCCTGTGATAATAGCATGATGATGATGATAACTATAATTACTTTAAGAAGTGTATTTTCTATTATTAGCCTTCTCAGCATCATTACAGATGAGTATTTTTTTTCCCATTTAAACTATGGTGTTATGAGACTTGATCCAAAGCCCATTGAACTCAATGAGACTCTTGCCATTTAAAGAAGAGGGCTTTTGAATCACACCTAGAAGTTGGCCTTATCTGTGTCCTAAACAGATAGCTAAGGGTTAATGTCTCTTTCACCTATAAAAGGGTTAACAAACAGTAACCTGAAACACCTGACCAGAGGACCAATCAGGAAACAAGACTTTTTCAGATCTGGGTGGAGGGAAGTTTTGGATGTGGGTTCGTTGTTCTTTGTCTTGGGTCTGTGCCCTCTCGGCTCTGAGAGTGATTTTTCTATCTCCAGGTTTTCTAATCTTCTGTTTCCAAGTTGTAAGTACGAGGATAGTAAGACAATAGGTTTATATTGTTTTTTTGTATTTACATGTGTGTAGTTGCTGGAATGTGTTAAATTGTATTCTTTTTGGAGAAGGCTGTTTATTCATTTTTTTCCTTTAAGCAATTGACCCTGTATATTGTCACCTTAATACAGAGACCATTTTATGTCCTTTTTCTTTCTTTTTATATAAAGCTTTCTTTTTAAGACCTGTTTGAGTGTTTTTCACTGGTTAAGGCTAAGAAACGAAGAGGGGAGGGGAAGTCTCTTTGTGTTAGATTTATTAAGCCTGACTTTGCATACCCTCTGGGTGAGGGGGGAGAGAGGTTAGATCTCTCAGTACTTGTGTTTCAAGGACTTGAAGCAGGGAGGGTGGAATCCCTTTGTTTAGATTCACGGAGCTTGAATCTGTATATCTCTCCAGGAACCCAGGGAGGGAACACCTGGAGGGGAAGAGGGAGAAGGGAAGTGGGTTATTTCCCTTTGTGGTGAGACTCAAGGAATCTGGGTCTTGGGGTCCCCTGGGAAGGTTTTGGGGAGACCACAGTGAGCTAGGCACTGTATTATTCCTGGCTGGTGGCAGCAATTACCAGGTCCAAGCGGGTAACTAAGCTTGAAGGTTTTCATGCTAACACCCATATTTTGGACGCTAAGGTCCAGATCTGGGAAGAAATGTTATGACAATCTGTCCATAGATGGGAGTCCAGATGCTCGCTATGTAGGATCGAGTACTTGATGAAGCTTCATTTAATAAGAAATTGGCTTACGGCACATGAATGTAGATTCCAAGGCCTTAAGAGAGTATTGTGACCATATAGTCTGACCTCCTGTATTACACAGGCCATAGAATGTTCCCAGAATAATTCCTAGAGCATATCTTTTAGAAAATCATCTAATTTTGATTTAGAAGTTGTATGCTTTAAAGAATCCACCAAGATTCTTAGTAAATTGTTCCAATGGTTAATTATCCTGACTTAGAAATGTACAGTTTTTTTCTAGTCTGAATTTGTCTAGCTTTAACTTTCAGCCATTGGATCATGTTACAACCTTCTCCACTAGATTAATGAGCCATTATTAAATATTCATGCCCCATGTAGATACAGACTGTAATCTAGTCACCCCTTAACCTTCTCTTTGTTCAGATAATAGATTGAGTTCCTTGAGTCTATCACTATAAGGCAGGTTTCCTAATCTTTTAATCATTCTCGTGGCTCATCTCTGAACTCTCTCCAACTTTTCAACATCTTTATTGAATTTTGTGGACACCAGAACTGAACATGGTATTTCAGCAGTGGTTGTGCCACTGCCAAATACAGAAGTATTATAACCTTCCTACTCCTACTCAAGATTCCCCTGTTTGTCCATCCAAGGATTGCATTCTACCTTTTGGCCATTGGGTTGCATTGAGAGCTTATGTTCAGCTGATTATCCACCACAACTCCCAAATCTTTTTTTAGAATGCTTGCTTTGCAGGACAGAGTCCCCCATCCTATAAGTGTGGTCTACTTTCTTTGTTCCTGGATGTATGCACTTACATTTAACTGTGTTAAAACACATATTGTTTGCTTGCCCCAAGTTTACCAAAAAGTCCAGATTACTCTGAATCAGTGGCCTCTCCTCTTTGTTGTTTACCATATCCCCCAATTTTAGTGTCATCTGCAGACTTTATCAGTGATGATTTTGTTTTCTTCCAGGTCATTGATAAAAAGGTTAAATAGGGCAAAGATTAGGTCACTGCAGGACCCCACTATACACATACCTCCTCAATGACAATTCCCCATTTACAATTACATTTTGAGACCCATCAGCTAGCCATCTTTTAATCCATTTAATGTGTGCCATTTTAATTTTATATCTTCTAGTTTTTTGTCAAAATGTTGTGCAGTACCAAGCCTCACAGAAGTCTATTACCTCAACACTATTGCCCTTATCAATCAAACTTGTAATCTCATCAAAAAAGATAACAAGTTAGTTGGACAGATTTATTTTCATAAACCCATTTTGATTGGCATTAATTATATTATGTTCCTTTAATTCTTTATTAATCAAGTCCCGTAATTCACCACTCCATTATCTTGCCTGGAATCAATGTCAGACTGACAGGCTTTTAACTACCCATGTCATTGTGTCTACCCTTTTAAAATACTGGCATGACATTAGCTTTCTTCCAGTCTTTTGGAACTTCCCCAGTGTTTCAAGCATGTAGGGAGAAAATTAGAAAGGCCAATGAAAAAAACAAGATTAAACTAGCTAGAGACAAAAAGGGTAAAAAGAAAACATTTTACAAATACGTTAGAAGCAAGAGAAAGACCAAGAACAGAGTAGACTCATTAGGAGGAGGGAAGGAGAAGAATAGAAAATGCAGCAATCGCTGAAGTGTTGAGTGGTTTTGTTTGTTTTCACCAAAAAAGTTAGCAGTGATTGGACAATAACATAGTGAGCTGTGTAAATGGGGTAGGATCTGAGGCTGAAATAGGAAAAGGACAAGTTAAGAACTGCTTAGACAAGATAGATGTCTGCAGGTTGGCAGGGCCTGACAAAAATACATCCTAGAATACCTAACGAACTGGCTGAAGAGATCTCTGAGCCATTAGTGATGATCTTTGAGAACTCATGGCAGGAGGCAGGACTCATGGCAGGAGGCAGGAGAGATCTCAGAGGACTGAAAAAGGGCAAATATAGTACCTGTCTATAAAAAAGAGGAATAAGGACAACCTAGAGAGTTCTAAACCAGTCACATTAACTTTGGTATCCTGAAAGATAATGGAGCAAATGAACAACTAATTTGTAAGAACCTAAAAGAAAATAAGGTGAAGAGTCATCATTGATTTATGAAAAACAAATATTGTCAAACCAACCTGATATCCTCCTTTGGCAGGGTCACAAGCTTTGTGGATGGGGGGAAGTAGTAGATGTGATGTACCTCAACTTTAGTAAGGCTTTTGATACTGTCTCAAATGAGCTGCTCATAAACAAACTAGAGAAATATAACCTAGATGAACCTACTAATAGATGGGTGCACAACTAGTCGGAACACATACTCAGAAAGTTATCAGTGGTTCACAATCAAGTTGGAAGGGCATATTGATTGGGGTCCCACAGGGATCTATTCTGAGTCCAGTTGTAATTCCTTATCTTCATAAATTGTTTAGGTAATGGCATAGAGAGTAAATTTATAAAGTTTGCAGATGACACCAACGTGGGAGTGTTGCAAGCACTTTGGAGGACAGGATTAGAATTGAAAATGATCTTGACAAACTGGAGAAATGGTCTGAAATAAATAGGATGAGATTCAGTAAGGAGAAATGCGAAGTACTGTATTTATAAAGGAATAATCAACTGCACAAATATGAAATGGGAAATGACTGCCTAAGAAGGAGTACTGCAGAAAAGGATCTGGGATTATAGTGGATCATAAACTAAATATGAGTCAAAAATGTAATACAGTTGCAAAAAAAGAACATAATTCTTGGATATATTAACAGGAGTGTTAGAAGCAAGACATGAGAAGTAACATTTCCATTCTATTCAGCACTGATTAGGCCTCATCTAGAGCATTGTATCCAGTTCTAGGCACCACAGTTCAGGAAAGATGTTTGAAAATTGTGGAAAGTCCAAAGGAGAACAACAAAAATGATTAAAGATCTAGAAAACATGACCTGCGAGGAAGGATTGGAAAAATTGGATTTGTTTACTCTGGAGAAAGGAAGACAAGTACGTAAAAGGTTATTATAAAGAGGAGGGTGATAAATTGTTCTCTTTGTTTATTGAGGTCAGGACATTAAGTAATGGGCTTAAAACGCAGAAAGGGAGATTTAGGTTTGACATTAGGAAAAACTTCCTGACTGTCAAGGTGGTTAAGCACTGGAACAAATTACCCAGGGAGGTTGTGAATCTCTATCACTGGAAGTTTTTAAGAACAGTTAGAGAAACACGTGTCAGGGATGGTCTATATAATACTTAGGCCTGCCTCACTTCAGGGGACTGGACTAGATGAGCTATCGAGATCCCTTCCAGTCCTGCATTTCTATGATTCCATGATCACTTGTACCTAAGCTATCATTAATGCCATGGTAAAAGCCAGGTTTAAGTCAATTTTAAGTGTGTCCATACAGGAATGTGATTTAAAGTCCACCCTTATTTGAACCAGTGCAAATGTGTGTGTAAACAAGGCTATAGATTGTGCCCTGCCTCTGTTTCGGGTGTGCAAAAGGCCTCTCTGCCTTGCACAACATGACCAGCTAAGACAAAGTATATACCAGGCACTAACTAGTGTTATAGATAAGACCCTACCAACTTTGCAGTCTATTTTGGTCAATTTCAGTCATAGGATTTTAAAAATCACAAATTAATTAATTAATCCTGCTATTTAAAACTGAAATTTCACGGTGTTGTAATTGAAGGGGTCCAGATCCAAAAAAGGACAGGGGAAGGGGGGATTGCAAGGTTAGTGTAGATGTGTCGCAGTACTCCTACCCTTACTTCTGCACTGCTGCTGGCAGCGGCTCTGCCTTCAGAGCTAGGTAGTTGGAGAGTGGCAGCTGCTGGTTGGGAGCCCAGCTCTGAAGGCAAAGCCGCTAGCAGTAATAAGGATGGCTTGGTATGGTATTGTCACCCTTCTGTGCGGCTGCTCACAGAGCTGGGCTCTACATCAACAGCCACCACTCTCCGACCACGCAGCTCTGAAGGCAGCAGCACAGAAGTAAGGATGTCATGATATAATGCAGTATAATATTGTCACCCTTACTTCTGTGCTGCTGCTGGTGGGGCGCTGTCTTCAGAGCTGGATGCCCAGCCAAAATCTGCAATTCTCTTGCAGCCCAGCTCTGAAGGCAGTGCAGAAGTGAGGGTGGCAATACTGTGGCTCCCCTAAAATAACTTTGTGAATCCCCTGCAACTCCCTTTTGGGTCAGGACCCCCAATTTGAAAAATGCTGGTCTCCTCCATGAAATCAATATAGTATAGGATAAAAACACACACAAGACCAGATTTCACGGGAGGAGACCAGATTTCACAGTCCATGACACGGTTTTCATGGCTGAGAATTTGTAAGACCCTAGTTATAGATCATGTTAGCTAACTCAAATTGGCTCAAACTGCCTGCCTTAGCCCCTCTTTGCTGCCGACTGGGAGCTGCCTGAGATAAGCACTGCCCGGCTGGAGCCTGCGCCCTGGTCCCCCTCCCACATCCCAACCCCCTGTCCCAGGTCAGAACCCCACCAGGTACCCTAACTCCCTCCCAGACCCCCTACACCCGAACCCTGCCCCAGGTCGGAACCCCTTTCTGAACCCAAACCCCCTGCCAGAGCGCGCACACCCTCCTACACCCCAATCCCCTATCCCAGCCCTGGAGCCCCCTCCTGTACTCCAAACCCCTCATCCACAGCCCCATCCCAGACCCCACACTCCCAGTTGGAGTCTGCACCCTCTCCCACTCCCCAAATCCCTGTCCCAGCCCTGAGCCCACTGCCATACTCCAAATCCCTTGGCCCCAGCCTGGAGCCCCCTCCTGCACCCTAAACCCCTCATCCCCAGTCCCACCCTAGAGCCTGCCCCCAGCTGGAGCCCCCAACCCTCTGCTCCAGCCTAGTGAAAGTGACTGAGGGTGTGGGAGAGTGAGTGATGGAGGGAGTAGGGCTGGAGTGAGTGGGGGGCAGGACCTCAGAGAAAAGGCAGGGCAAGGCCAGGGCCGTGGGGAAGGGGCGGGGCAAAGGGCTGGGACATGGATGTTCAGTTTTGTGCAATCAGAAAGCTGGTAACCCTGTTGTCAAGGTTTTTGTATGCTTCACAGCAGGGGAGAATTTTAGGGAGGATAATGAGGTAACTTGGTAGCTATTTACAGAAAGTACCTTCCAATTGTGTGGGCAGCATGGGAGAAAGCAAGAGGTGTTTGAAAATTTAACAAGTGGGCAGTGGAGGCTGACATCACAGGCTGATTGGAGGTGGTGAGCATAAACAGTTTGATACTGAATGAGCTGATATGTAGGGTAGGGATTGACTATGAAGCACGTGGAAAGTGAAGATAAGCATCATACCCTCCGGGGGAGCCTGTGAAGGGATTCAAAAAACAAAGGGTGAACATGATCAAGGTGACAGGTGCTAGGCAAATGATCTTTGCAGCAGCAGCATACTTAAGGTTTAAAAAAAAAAGCACTACAAAGAACACATTAAAAATAAGTGAAACTACACACGTGCTAATAAACTTATCAGTGTTTACTCCACCCCCACAAGGATATTGGCAGGAGCAGTCCTTCAAACCCCCACAGAACGGGGATTGCCTTGTTGGTCACAAGTTCATCACAGTTTCAGCTCAGAACAAGCATGCTCATAACATGTTTAGTCATTTTATACCATTCAGGGATCTTTGATCTGGAGTTTCCAGGAGTAGCTAACCAGCAGGCTACAGGGCTGGTTATAATAGCTACAGGCAGTGTATAATAGCTTCAAAAAAATTGGCTTTGGAGGGAAGAATTTGCATTTCCCTCCTTCCAAGTGCTTTCTAGGAAATCCACTTTACACGTTTTGTTCCAAAAAGGCCTTTGAAGTGCCATGCAATCCCAGAACGGTACATAAATATTTGAATTTTTAATGCATAAACTCCAAAGACTGAATTCAATAAGATTTAATTTCAGTAAGGTTTGACCAGGATGTTGCAGGATATTGTCAGTCTGTCACAGTAGCCATCTACACACACACACATAACAAGGCTCAGTAATATTGCTATTTGCAATACATTAATATGGCCTGCCCAATTTATAAGTATATGTTCCCAATCATGTAAAATCTTTTTGAAAAAATGTAGTCTTTTTGGTCCCCCTCCCCCCACCCAGTTAATATGGAATGAGTCACGGTTCTTTTTAATGAGAAAGCAATCTTTTTAGCTCATGACGACAATTTTATAGATACTTAAGGCACAGGAATAAATACATAGAATGCTTTCCCATGACATTCTCTGATCCAGGGCTGAATTGTGCACTTTATTCAGCCAGAACTGTCATGGGAAGTTACTTGAGGGTGAGTATACCAAGATGCTCAGGTACCACAGTGAGGACTACAGTATAATACCTAGATAGAAAAGCCAAGGGAAGAGATTATAGACCTATATTCTCTGCTTTTTGAACAGAGGGGCTTATTCCAGCAGTAGATACCTGGCGAATTCAGGTAGTGAGACTATTTGGGTCAGAAGGGTGGGATTTATGAAGGAAAGTAAACAGAGCCTCTAGAGACTCTTCCCACAGTAGTTCAGTGGAAGAGCTGTTCCCCAGTTTCATAAAGCTAGGGGTAAACCACACAACAGACACAGTTCAAGAGAGGCACTCTTGGCCTACATTGTGTGTACTGCTAAGTGAAGCATTGTCCTATGACAGCTGTTGCTTTAAGGAAGGTTTCCTGGTAAGCCTTGTTTCGACACAGCCAGCGATAGGATACATGTCTGAGAAGAACTAAGCTTTCCAGCTGGCTGAAAAACTCCAGAAGGCTTACAGATTTGATTTCACAGACCACTCTTCAGGCTGAGGGACAGCAAAAGCAGGATTTTGATCATGAAGCCAAAAAAAAAATTGATTGTGGTTTTGTTTGAATTCTGGTTATTATATTTTATATGGGTCCTGTGGGTCCATGCCAGTGCATGTGGGAGTCAATCTTATAGCCATTTTCTTCTAAATGTAATTTTTTTAAAAAATACAGGTCAATTTTGTAAAAAATCACTTTCCATTTTGCCAACTGATACAATTGCTGGGAAAACATAATTACATCCTAGTTTCATTTTTTTTTAGGAAAGATGAAAAAATTTCCAACTTCCACTGAAATAAAATGGCAAAACTGCCACTGACTGTAATGGGAGCAGATGAGTTCTTACCGAAATAACAAGCTGTCAGGATAGATATATTTTAATCTACTCACCCTAGTGCACTGTGATCTTTCATACATGGCCACAGATACTTCAGTTCCATGGACCATTGTAGCTCTGCTATTGTGGGTGTACTTCCTGGTCCCCTCTTCCATCTTATTTGGATGATGGAGTTGAGAAGTGGTAGTGGTCGTTGGAATGAGACTATCAAATTGATAATCTGCCTAGTGTGTGAATAGGCTTTAGTCTTTAAACAGAGATACCTGGAACTCCTACAAAGGCTGGCCATTAGGACAATTATAATTTTTGTTTGTTTTTCATAAGCATAGAGGGCATAAGCTAGAGTAATTTCTTTTCTTTCAGGCTGACATCATGAAGTTTGCAGCGGTATGTCAAAATATCAGACATTGCCAGCTCCTTTAGTACTATTTCTCCTTACCCCCCACCACTTTAAAGAGGAGACAAGCCTAGTGCATTTTATACTAGAATAATCAGGAAACCAAAGAAAATATGTATCTATTTCTTAACAAAAAAAAAAAAAGATTTGAATCTGTAAAAATGACGTCTTACATGTTTTGTCACTTAATAACTTCAAAGTCAGTAGCTGCACTATTCTGTTTCCTCTGAGTTGATGTGACTTCCGTGTATCCATCCATACAAAATCTGTACACAATGGTAAAACTGTACAGTCTGATTGATTTCATACAAACTGGTGGACTCTTCACTGAGGACTCCAGATAAAAAGCGGCAAGCTATATTTGGATTTGGTCTTAACTTGTATTTTCCTTCTCATCTTCTGCAAGGTATTTTAACCCCTGGTTTGCTGTGGTCAATTAGTTTAGGGCCAAATAGTGCCTGGCCCTGTCATGGGGTCACAGTTGGAGAGGCTGCAAGAAGCAATCTCCCTGTTTAAAACCTCCAAACAGGAAGAGGCACAGTTGCAGTTCCTGCATTTTCTTACAGTATGACCCACCTCCAAGGGATTGGAGAGGAGATAAGGCCATGTTTTTCATTTTATCTTCACTAGGTTGAATTCACCTTACTTTCCTATAATATTGTCTCACTAAGCAAATATGTGAGCATTGTGTGTATTTCACCATTCTTCCTGTTAAATGCAAGCAGCAATTCTTGAAGTACTTTATGCTTCATCTTTTGAAGAGTTGTAATGCTAGTATAGTTAATGTAAGCCAGAATCATAGAAACAGATGGGAGTTATTTATGGTCAGGCAATCTGGAGCACGTACCTGGAACAAAAGTCTAATTATAGGAGTACCAAATTAAGTACAACAGTTTTAGTGTTTCTGATATGAAGCTGTAAAAGAAAAGAAGTGAGGTGATTCTGAATCTTTAGGGGTGAATGCTTTCCACAACTAAGCCAGGGATTTAGGACTTGCTCCAATTCTCATTGAAGATGATAGCCAAATTCCTATTGACTATGGAAGCAGGATCAGCTTAATTCATAAAAGTGCCCTATTGTTTTTAATGGGAGTCATGTGAATTAATTTTGTTAATGCTTTGGAAGCATTTAGGACAAGTTTAAATCAAATTGTAATTTTTCTGTGTTAATAGCCTTATTCTTCAGCTTGTTGCTGCTGCTACCTCAGGGTGTTTACTTTTGGCTATTAGTGCAACTTAGAGGTTTACACTACTGAGAATGAAATAGGCAACTCTTAAAACAAAGTGTTTGAGGTCATAAACATTATAAAATGGGACTCCATAAAGAGATACATTTTAAAAAAATGCAAAATGGTCGTTTGCTTCTTGGCAGGGTTTGTTTCAGAGGAGCAGCACATAGTTCAAAGAGCACTTTACTAAGTAGCTGCATCCAAAGGAGGCTTTCAAACCAGTGGGAGCCCAGTTGCCTGGTCTCCCTCTCTCTATAAAGTGTGGCTGTGTATGTGTCGTACAATTGAATTGCATGGAGTGAAAGGTAACAGACAACCAGTACGCTACACAAGAGTGGAGGGAGCAGAAATGTTGACCAAAGACACCAAGGCTAACCCTTCTCTTACAAAAAGTGTTAAAGGATCTTGAATGTTCATGCAAAGCAGATAAATTCCCATCCAATATACGTAGTAGCACCACCACAAAGCAAAACAGGGAGCCAAAGTGACTGTAATTCCATTGTTATGTACATAATCCTGGATTTGAGGGCAAATTCAATAGTGTTGTCATAGTAGAATATATACAGGCGGGTCTCATCTTACGCGGGGATTCTGTTCCGTGGCTAGCACATAAAGCGAAAACCGCATATAGTCAAAATTATATTGAGTTGAATGATAGGTGGAATCGCCTGCACTACGGAAACAGTATTTAAATGGTTGTTTTTCTTTTTTTTTTTTGCCAACCGTGTAAAGCTGAAATTGTGCGTGTTAAATGCGCGTAAGATGCGACAGACCTGTATGTACCTCGTTCAGTCAATCTGATTGTTCACTCAGTCTTGCCCAACTCTCTGTGCAGTCCTTTGGATGCAAGCACCAAATGTGGCATGCAGACAAGAGTTAAAATGCAGTGACCAAGAAATCATAGTCTTCTTGTATGTCTTAGTGAGATAAATAGAAATGAAAATTGAACAATTATGTTAAAAAAAATCTCTATATCTTTATTGTCTATCTCCATTTGAACCTTGTGCGCCTCTGCTAGCCTAATGGTAAATATATCACTGCTTGAAAGGACCACCTCCAGGTGTTAAGTAGTCCATCCTCGGCATTCAGTCATGCCTTCATCTGAGACTGCTTGTGCTGTAGACCCAAGCCCACTTTAAACTGTGGAGACAACCAAATGTATGCGGTGTTATAGCTGTATTAGTCCCAGGATATTAGAGAGATGGAACAGATTGTTTAGCATAAGTAGTTAACACATATTTCCATGGACTGTTCAAGGTGAATGTGTTAACTACTTATGCTAAACAATCTGATCCATCTGTGTAATATCCTGGGACTAATAGCTA
Organism: Gopherus flavomarginatus; assembly: GCF_025201925.1. NCBI lineage: Eukaryota > Metazoa > Chordata > Testudines > Testudinidae > Gopherus > Gopherus flavomarginatus. The sequence goes on from NC_066618.1 coordinate 208,225,673, forward strand.
CAACACTGCACATGTTTGGTTAACACATTCACCTTGAATAGTCCCTTGAAATGTGTGTTAATTACTTATGCTAAACAATCTGTTCCATCTTGTATTTAGCATGACACTCTGAGTAAGGCTCTGTACTACACAGCTTTTAGTGACATGGCTGTGTCGCTACAGCCGTGCCACTAAAAGCTGCACCATGCAGCTGCTGTTTGTCGGCTCTCCTGCCAACAAGGAACTTCCACCCCCAATGAGCGGCATTTATGTTGTCAACAGGAGCGCTCTCCTGCTGACAATGCACTGTTCACATTGGCGCTTGTTGCGGCAAAACATTACTTTTGTGGAGGCGGAGGTTAACACCTCTGAAAGACAAAAATTTTGTTGTTCAATTGCCAGTGTAGACATAGCCTCAGTTTCTCAGACCTGAAGAAAAGCTTTGTGTAAGCTCTGGAGATGACCAGTCATTTCACACTGATTAGTTGGTAACAACTGTCAGCCAAGAGCAGAAAGGGCATGGGATGCAGAGTCTGAGCATTGACTGCACTGTAAAAATAATTTTATTTTAAGCATTTCCAAAAATGTATATAAACGAAGTCTGCAGTTAAAGGCAGAGAAGATGAAGATCAAAAAAAGGGGATTTCCAGAAACTTTTAATGTATAGTGTTAGTGACCAAACTCTGCACCAGTCTGTATGCTTAGCTAAAATATTTGTAATATGAAATTAAAAGTCAAACTTATATTGATTTTAGGAATGTAAATTTTTTTAGGATTTTTTTTTGCAAAGATTATTTTAAAAACAGGAGATTAAATACTTAGATTTGTTCAGCAGGCCCTAGTGGCCTTACTTATATTGCTCTCTATTTAGGACAGAGGTGGGCAAACTACGGCCCACGGGCCACATCCGGCCCACGGGACTCTCCTCCCTGGCCCCGAGCTCCTGGCCTGGGAGGCTTGCTCCCGGCCTCTCCTCCACTGTTCCTCCTCCCTCGCAGCCTCAGCGCACTGGTGCAATGCTCTGGGCAGTGGGGCTACGAGCTCTTGCTGTGCAGCGCAGCTGCAGAGCCGTAGCCTGACCTGGTGCTCTGTGCTGCACAGTGGCGTGACTGACTCCATCCAGGCAGCAGGACTTGCCTGTCCTGGTGCTCTGGGGGGTGCATCTGTAGTGCTGCCAGCCACCGGTGCTCCAGGCAGCGCAGTAAGGGGGCAGGGAGCAGGGGTGGGGGGTTGGAGTTTGGGGTGGTGGTCAGGGGGTGGTGGTCAGGGGGTGGGGATGTGGTGGTGGTGGTCAGGGGGTGGTGGTCAGGGAGTTTGGGGTGGTGGTCAGGGGGTGGGGATGTGGATAGAGGTCTCGGCGGTCAGAGGGCGGGGAACGGGGGTTGAATGCTGGCGGGGTCCCTGGGCGACAGTCAGGAAGCAGAGGGTTGGATGGGGTGGCAGGGGGGTAGTCAGAGGCAGGGGTTCCGAGGGAAGTCAGGGAGAAGGAGTGGTAGGATGAGGCAGGGGTCCCAGAGGGGCAGTCAGGAATGAGAAGAGGGGTTGCATGGGGCGGCAGGGGTGGGAGGTCCAGGGGCGGTCAGGGGACAGGGAAAGGGTGGATGGGGCAAGGGTCATGGGGGAGCAGACAGGGGACAGGGAACAGAGAGGGTTGGATGGTGCAGGCAGGCCGTCAGGCAGTGAGAAGCGGAGGTGCGGGGGGTCGGATGGGGGTGGGGGCCGGACCACACCTGGCTGTTTGGGGAGGCACAGCCTCCCCTAGCCAGCCCTCCATACAATTTTGAAAACCCGATATGACCCTCAGGCCAAAAAGTGTGCTTGCCCCTGATTTAGGAGTGGGTGAAGGGAGCCCTACAAAACATAATGCCTTTACAAAACAAACTTCATTTTTTACTACATTAGTTTTAATAGGTATAATTTCCAATTTAGAAAACAAAAGTGGCACTGTAATACTTAATAGGTAACATAAATAGGGAAATAGATCATTTTGGCAGTTAACCACTTCCTTACTGGTGTATTCTGCATAGTTTAGCAGATAAAATAGAAACCACCTCAATGCCAACATTTATGTGTATAAAAACATAAACTTCATTAAAGTTAGGGTATTAAATAAGTGGCCTGATTTTTCAAAAGTGCTGAGCACTCAACAGCTCATTTTTATGTCAATTTGGAGAAATCCCTTTAACAGAATAGAAGGGGACTGATTGTAAAGAATATATGGGGATTGGTCCTGCTTTGAGCAGGGGATTGGACTAGATTACCTCCTGAGGTCCCTTCCAACCCTGACATTCTATGGTTGTATGTACTGGGATTTTTTTCCCAGTGACCGCAAAATGTCATCATGTGCTCCATGCACATTCATCAGGCAGGACTTCGATCTGCCAGTGAAAAAGATGTTCTCCATTTTTTCATAAGAGGTGGATCTGGGCTACAGAGTTCAGATTCTCCAAATATAGCTGTTTGAATCTGAACACCTTTTTTCCACCATTCCTCTATTCTCTATAGAGCAACATCCAACATAGCTTTTTCTTTTTGATTTTTCTGTTGTCCTAAACATAATTGATGGAGAGTTATCTATGATGTTGGCAAAAGTCTGGTGACAGAGTTTTAGTTAATTTGTGCTCCCTCTTTTGGATGATTGTCACTGTAGCAGCAAAACAGTATTTCAGGGTCATTCATTGACAGGAATTACTGTCTCTCTTACAGTTTCTGTAATTATATTTCCCGCAGGGCATAAAATATTGGTCCAGTTTTGAACCTTGGCTTTGTGGTTGCATCCCTTTAACTACATGGGGCTCAGTCTTGCACGATTTACAGGAGTAGTCCGATAGGAGTCAATGGTATGAAGTCAGTTGGAGTGCTCACAGGGTTAGGGATAACTCTTTTATTTATCATGCTTACAGGATTGAGTCCTTGACTTATAAAGAAGCTTTAGTGGTGTCAGTATTAGGTGTTTGCAAGATCTGCATCTGTTAAACAACCAGTAGAAAATCTTTTCACAATGTTTCTTTGTTTAAAACAAAAGACATGGTGGGATTTTAAGTTTCTGTTTAACTTTTGACAAGAATCTAAATGAATATTACCAGTAAAACTAAAAGGTGAAGTTTCAAGAGTATAGTGTGTGAATATGCTGATTTAGCAATTTCAACAGGCCACATTTGAATGTAAAGACAACTGTGGGAGTGACCAATTGCTTTGCAATGGGGAAGGGGTGATGTAAGATGACACCTTAAAACAGTCCATGTCAGTCAGTGGTAGTCTGTTCTGGCAGGTCTCCATTATGAGGTGACACCATGTAAAGGTGTTTTCAGTGGGTGAAAAAACCAAAATAAAATACAGAATCTAGCTACAGACAAGAAGTGGACGAATAAGAGAAACTAAAAATTAGAGGTTCTTTATTCAATGTTTTTTTTTCTAGGTTCTACATGGGAGAAAACATTACGACAGATCGGTTTTGAAAGGTAAGCAGTGAATTTATCTCATATGCATGTTACAGCTTAAAATACAAACAAAAAAAGAGATGCGCACACGCAGATTGGCAAAGTTATTTACGTTAATTGATCTACATTATCTGGGATGTCAAAGTTAGGGGGAGTGGTATGCAGAGTTACTGGCAGGCTCACAACTTTCATTTTTCACTATATCTGTGATGATCATTGAGCACAAGGTTCTTTTGTAAATCTGGCTCACAATAATTTCATTTGGGAGTAACATAATGTACTAGGGTTAAAGTAGGCTTCATAGAGTATTTGGTTTGAAGTCTTACCTCTGAATGAAGGTATTGCTGCTTTCCCGTATTTTTCATAAGACTTCTGAACTATGGCATATTAACTAACAAAAACGAATGAATGTGGAAAAGGAACACTATTGGCAAAGCACTATTTAACATCGGAGAAAAATCCAGAATTCAGCATTCCTGAAGTGCAAAGCCTTCTTTCAGCCAAACATAACCACAAGGTCGTCATACCAGAAACATATGTCTCTCTTGGAACTTAAACTAGGCCAGGCCTTGCTAAAGAGTAATCTGTTCTCAGGGCTGGAAATACTCAGTTCCCTATATGCTAATCTGCTTCCTGTCCATATAGAGCTTTGATCTTCTGTCTAAACCAAATATTTCTAAACTGCACAAGAGTGTGCTAGGGCAAGGCATGAGGCCACTATGAACTGGACTAGATATGTATGAGAGAAGGGCAACTTTGTCTTTTAACATTACGTGTAGGGTGCCTGGTGCCAATAACATAGATGGCCTTTTCAAAGCCAGGGTGACATTGAGGAGAGGAAAGCCTTTCCTTTTCATTGTCTTCACCTACTATCATCTTTCTAGCTGCTCTCACTTTTATTGTTGGTTAATTTAAACAACTTGCCTGTATTTAAGTTAATGGCTAGTTCATTGAACCAGAATGAAACTATCCTGCACAAGGCATACATTGGTGCCTCAGAGCTTTTCTATTACAATAAAATTTATCTTTAAATTTAAACCTCTCCCTTGATTAAAATCCTCAGACATTTATAACAATAAATGAAAGGCGGCTCTAGTCATTCTTGTCTAAAAGCATTCCACTTCACTAATTCTTCCTGAGCACATAAATTGACTGAACACTGAACCACTGTAGTATCAGCAAATGTAAGGGGTGGATCAATACTACCATTAAACAGCTTACCCTCAGGACTTCAAGGACAGTGTCCCAGAGTCATTGCCCAGATTTATTCTTAAGGCTCAGCTTTAAAAGTTATTTGGAAATAGAGACTCTGAAAGTTGTCCACACATTTCTCTACAGCTTCATGTTTCATGAAGTTTAGAAAGAACTGATAATACCCTTATTGATCTATTTTTTTAAAATAATAATTTTGAAAGCATCTTCATTATATGAATTTAATGAAATGTTGAATTTATTCCATGGTATATTTAATTATATATTATTTCAGTGGTAAGCTTACTTCTGTAAAGACTGGAGGATCTCACACAGGGCGTTTGTATTATTTTTGGCAGGGGACAATTCAGGGAAAGGATTAATTTTTATTTTAATGCCTTCAGAGTATTAACTATTTGCAGGGTATATGTTGAAACATTACATTTCTGAGAAGTTTAAAGGACTGAGGGGAAGAAGTTATAATTCTGAATCTTTGCAGCAGTAAAAGTCACCTTATGATTTGCCTTTTTAGTTTCACAGGCTATTGCTGGTTTAAAGATGTAAAGCTGCACTTAACCGCAAAGGAGCTGCTTAAGCTTCTGACAACATGGCATTGCTGAAAAATACCATAGGTCCTGGTTGAAGCAACATGATTGAATGTTCACTGAAGAAGTAACTAAGGATTCATGGCAATATATGTATTTTAGTAATTTTCAGCCCCTTGGAGAGAAATTGTCAATTTAATGCACAGAATAAATTAAAACAAAACAAACTACCACCCATCACCAAATTAAAAAAATGGGCCAAATTAATCTCTTGGGTAAATCATTTATATTATTATACCTATTATGAGTTTGGCCCAACATTTTTAACCTGCCAAAAATATTGATTGCAGTGTCCCACATTTTTAACAAGAGTTAAACAGGAAATGTGGGAGATGAGATTGTTTACCTACTAAATTATTATTAGACCATCATTCTGGCCTGCAGAAGTCTCACTTGGCCAACCAACCCTTTAAGGGAAGACAGTCTATGTAATGGTTCAATAAGACTATGAATTACTTTTTAAACTTTTAGTGCGGATTTTATGCCTCTGAAAAATTAAGAAGAGCATTGGATATGGTCTGTTTCATTTTCTTTCAGAGAGTTATCATGTCTTGAAGTTTGCTGAACTCTGTCTTCAGGCCTCAGATCTCAGTATCTTAAAATCCCATTCTTTCTAACTATATTTAAATTCAAGATTAATGGCTGCCGTTGGTTGCTTTCTAAATCCTCTTCCTGTGGGTGAATTGCTCAGAATAGAGAAATAGCTTGCTGACTGAGTTTAAAAAAAGTCTTGAGGAGCAGGGTCCTGGAAATAATTATCAAGATAGGCCACAGAATTCTCTTCCTATCTTCTTCAGACTGCTTTTTCCCATCCTCCTGTCTATGCCAGACTCCAGAAAGAGACAATTCAGCACATATTATGCCAGTGGATGGATCAGAGTTTTAGAGCTTGTTTCCATTACAGAAAAGGTCTTAAGAAATGTGCACAATTTTATTTCAGATCTTCTCAAAAGTCAGAAACGCTCAGATTTGTTTTGATCTGAAAACGATCCAGGATTTCATTCCAGGATGGATCATATCATGAAAAATTTAAAAACCTCTGTCCACTCATTTTCGTGTGGTCATTTGGCCTAATTCTTCAATTTTCTGTAATCACTTACTAGAACCTTAATTGGAATGCAGTACATTGGACTTTTTGTAATGTGGGGATTGTTCTGGTTTTAACATTACTTAAATTCTAATTATAATTCCCTTTTATTATATTCTGAGGCTTTAGTTTATAATCATTCATTATAATCATTCAGGCTTTCAGTCAAGATCATGAATTAGATCTGAAGTTCATTATTTGTGACATCTGACATTTGTAGGCAGACTGTTTTTACAGCATAAGTCTGGAACATATAAAACACATTAGTCCGTTACAGAAATTATGCATTTTCAGTTGTTAGGACTAACAGCATCGGGTGCATCTTTTCTATAGGGTTGTGCTGCTCTTCCCTCAAGTTAAATGTAATTTTATTTTTTAAAAAGGCTTTTTATTTAGCATGATATTCAGTCTGTGGTGCAGAACAGGGAAATGCTGACTCTTTCATTGCTACAGTTTTCTTTAAAGTTTATCACTTGCTGCTGTTGTTTTCCCAAATCATGCCAAAGAGGGAAAATGGTAGTTTCAACTAAAGATAAAATGTATGGCAGGCTCGAACCTGCCAGGGATTAGAAATACAAAGTGCACAGTAATATAGGTTATTTATTTTAGGTTTCTAGTGCTCATTAGAAGATGCTAGTATTTGGAAAAGATTACTATCTTATCAGTAGGTGTAGTCATGAAGAAAAGGACTTGTGGAAGACATGGAGAATCTAATAATAGTCTTCCATATATTTCATGAGATAAGAGCCTCAAAGCATTCAGTTGGAGTAGATAGTGGATTTTGGAAAATAAATCCATTCTGATCATTCCTATTGTAGGCAAGAGGCTAACATGCTCTCTTTTTTCAGCAATGCATAATTCTCACTGTAGAAGGTGGCCTTGTGAAGAATCTGAATCTGTTCGTGTAAGCCAGGAAATTAGGTGTTCTCCTAGGGCAACATTTGTATTTCAGTTACACTGATTTAATTAAATAATTTAATTGAATAATTTAATTGAAGCCAATGTATTTGGTCCTTGATGTCACATCCACATGCAGGAATTTTCTCTCTGTCAGTTCAGATGGGCATGGAAGAACAAAACAACCTCTTTCCCCCAACTCTTAAATGAGTTGAACATTTAAGCCAGTTTTGTTCAACAGAATCTCCATACTTTTTCCTGATGTTTTCAAACAATCTTCTTTGTAGGACTTTCTTGATGTTATTAACATCATCAGGTGTTCTTACAGGAAACTAGCTCATATTTTATTAAGTGATCTGTCAGAAACATACTTTGGAGGTTCAGTGTTTGTTTTTTGTAAGCAATGTCTTGGTTTTGAAGCTTTTCATTATTTAAAACAGCAGTATTCTCCCACGAGCAGTGCTTCCCAAAGAAGGCAAAGGAAGAATCAGGTACACTGCATTGTAAACAATCTTTTGATGCCTGTAGTAGCCATAGCTTGAATTGTAAATGGGAAAGTGATATGAATACAGAGAGGATAATAAGCCTTAACTGTTTGCAAGCACATCCCTCACAAGGTGTGGACTAAGCTGCAGGGCTTTGTAGATGCACTGACATTGGCACAGATAAGAGTTTGCTTTTCCCTGAATGCAGGCAGGTTTTAAGATTAATGGGGGAAGGTCAGTCCTCAGAATCATCACTTTAAGAGGGCTAGATCAGTACTTAAAGTTTGGGAAATTTGTATGGAAAGAAGAATGTAGGTCCCTTTCTTACTGTGACATCAGATTAGCTTGATTGACAAAAGGAAATGAAGGCACTGAGCATACATTTCAGGAAATTAGGCCCTGATAATATACAGGGCATGTCATCCTTACTTTGTGGTTACATAATGTTTACTCTGCAGTTGAGTATTTACATTGCTGTTGTATTTGTATCCTGCAAAACAAAGAGACACCAAGAGATCTGGTTGTCTGAGCCTTTATGTAAGCACTCCTTGTGAGTCCAACATTCTGCTTTTTAGCATGAGATAAATTAAAAATGCTGGAGCTTAAGTAAAGTAGCTTTATATCCAGGAAATGACTAGAGTTAAGAGCCTTTCAATTAAATGGAGTATATCTGGGTCTGACAGATTTAAATGAAGCTCTTATTGTTATTGATTGGGGTTTGGGTTTTTTTGAGCCATTACAAGTAAGATAATTGCAACATACTATAGTAACCGTCACCTTTATTGAAATCTATATAGACTACAACATCTGTATATTTGGATAAATTAGATGTAAAAAATGTTTCATTTTTATACCTCTGTCATAATGAGAATACGTTAAAATGTTGAGTTTATCTGTTTACGTATAATGTAACCTCTTTCTAGTCTTTTAGTGCTAATAACTAAAGGTTGCTGTATGATGAGAAAAAAACCCAAACAAATGGATAAATATGTTTGTGGATAAATAGGCTGACTTTACTCCACTGCTCTTTGAGGGGTTGTGTTGTTCATAATTTGTGAGTACTCCGATAACCACCAAATACTTGTGAAAATGTCCACAAAGCAGGAAAATATTATGAATTTTATCACAGCTTTGATCAAAAATTCATAGCAGAGGGTACAGTGCTCAATATTTGCTTGTTCAAAGATTTTTCAGTTCTCCAATCACAGAGGAGAAAAATACCACATGACTAGAGGGATCCATCACACACCACAAATAATGAAAATCAAATAGCTGAAACAAATAATTTCCAAAGAACAGATAGGCTGAAAATAGTTTGGCAAAATATTTCTGAATAATTAATACCTTTTAAGGTAATCATTGATTCGTAGATACTTTGTCAACAGAGAAAAAGGATGAATTCACAAGAACTATTATAGGTTCTTAGATTTTACTGCCAGAAGGGATTGGTATAATCATCTAGTGTGGCTACCTGTGTATCATAGCCCATAAAACCTCAACAAGTAATTACTGCATCAAACACATAACTTCTGTTTTAGCTATAGTGTATTGTTCAGAAAGACATCTAGTTTTGATTTGAAGACTCCTGGAGATGGAGAATTCACCACATCTGTACGTAAATTGTTCTAATGCTTGATTACCCTCGTGTTTAAAAAATTGCACTTTGTATCTAGTGTGAATTTGTCTAATTTCACCTTCCAATTACTGGATCTCAAATGCTGATAAATTAAAGAGCTATCTACTGTTAGGAGCTGTCTACTGTCAGTTACTTTTAGGCCATGATCGAGTCACCTCTTAACCTTCTTTTGGATAAAACTAAATATATTGTGCCCACCACAACCGTATACAGTGTATCCTTTGTCCCGCAGGACAGAAGGAAAGAAGTCATTACCCCTAAAAGGACTCCATTGGCAATGGGTGGAAGGGAAGGTTTTAGGGCTGCCAACTTTCTAATAGCACAAAGCTGAACACCCTAGCCCTGCCCCTTCCCTGAGGCCCTTCCCCACCCCCGCTCACTGCATTTCCCCCTACCTCGGTGGCTCACGCTCCCTCACTCACATTCACTGGGCTGGGGCAGGGAGTTTGGGTGTGGGAGGGGGAGAGGACTGGGGTGGGGCTGAGGATGAGGGGTTTGAGGTGCAGGAGGGGGCTGCAGTTAAGGCAGGAGGGTTGGGGTGCTGGACAGAGTACAGACTCTGGACTGGGGATGTGGGCTCTGGGTTTGGGCCATGGATGAGGGGTTTGGGGTGTGAGAAGGGGCTCTGGGCTGGGACAGGGGGTTGGGGTGGCGGGGTGAGGGCTCCGGCTGAGGGTGCATGCTCTGGGGTGGGGCTGGGGATGAGGGATTTGGGGTGCAGAAGGAGGTTCCCAGTTTGTAGGGAGCTTAGGGCTGGGGCAACCGGTTGGGGCCGGGGTTGGGGCATGGGCTTACCTCTGGCGGTTCTCAGTCAGCGGTGCAGTTGGGGCTAAGGCAGGCTCCCTGGCACCGTGCTGCATCCTGGAAGTGGCCAGCAGGTTTGACTCGTAGGTGGGGGAACCAGGAGGCTTTGCATGCTGCTCTCAGCTGCAGGCACTGCCAAATTCCCTTTTCCCCAGCTCCCATTGGCTGCGGTTCCTGGCCAGTGGGAGTGTGGAGCTGGTGCTTGGTACAGTGGCAGCGCACTGAGCCCCCTGCCTAGGAGCTGGACCTGCTCGCTGCTTTCGGGGCTGTCATAAACAGATAGCTAAGGGTTAATGTCTCTTTCACCTGAAGCACCTGACCAGAGGACCAATCAGGAAACCGGATTTTTTCAACTTTGGGTGGAGGGAATTGAGTGTCTTTTGTCTTTTGTCTGCCTGCCTGCTTTCTCTGAGCTTTGGAGAAGTAGTTCTACTTTCTAGTCTTCTGTTTCTAAGTGTAAGGACAAAGAGATCAGATAGTAAGTTCTATGGTTTCTTTTCTTTGGTATTTGCATGAATATAAGTGCTGGAGTGCTTTGATTTGTATTCTTTTTGAATAAGGCTGTTTATTCAATATTCTTTTAAGCAATTGACCCTGTGTTGTATCATCTAAATACAGAGAGAACATTTGTATGTATTTTTCTTTCTTTTTATATAAAGCTTTCTTTTAAGACCTGTTGGAGTTTTTCTTTACTCAGGGAAATTGAGTCTGTACTCACCAGGGAATTGGTGGGAGGAAGAAATCGGGGAGATCTGTGTGTTGGATTGCTAGCCTGATTTTGCATTCCCTCTGGGGGAATAGGAAAGTATTTTTTGTTTCCAGGATTGGGAACAGAGAGGGGGAGTCTCTCTGTGTAGTTTCACAGAGCTTGTGTCTGTGTATCTCTCCAGGAGCACCTGGAGGGGGGAAGGGAAAAAGGATTATTTCCCTTTGTGGTGAGACTCAAGGGATTTGGGTCTTGGGGTCCCAGGGAAGGTTTTTCAGGGGGACCAGAGTGCCCCAAAACACTCTAATTTTTTGGGTGGTGGCAGCAGGTACCAGGTCCAAGCTGGTAACTAAGCTTGGAGGTTTTCATGCTAACCCCCATATTTTGGACGCTAAGGTCCAAATCTGGGACTAAGGTTATGATAGGGGCGCAGCATGGTGCCAGGACAGGTAGAGACTAACCTACCTTAGACTTGCAGCACCGCCGACTGGACTTTTAACGGCCCAGTCAACCCTAGAAGGTTTACTTGAATGGGGCAAGGAGGAACAGGAAGTGGCCTGACCAGGTGGGGGAGGCACTATCCTTACAGGTGACCAGAGAGGGGAAGGAAGAAGGTATTTATACCCCAGGGAGTTCCGGAGAAGTCCTCTCACCTGGGACTGGGCTGGCAACTGTCTCCACTTCTAGGCAGATTACAGCAACAGCTCCAAATGCCTGCATGTGCTCACTGCAGCAGTGCAGTGGAATCAGGAGGGAGAACGGGAATCTCCCCTCCCACATGCAAGTATAGTTAGCAAGGGAGAGGGTGTAGGGCTTGGGTACCAAACATGTGGAAGGAGGGAAACTCCCCCCACCTCAGGCAGTAAGGGGAGGTGTAGAGCCAGAGCCCCAGAGGCACAGGAGGAAGGGAAACCCCGTCAAGCTCTCATCAGTTGTGGATCAACAGCAGCTACTGTGTGGAGGCAGTGGAGGAGCCTGGCGTGATTACACATGGTCACAGGGATCCACCTGTTGTATATGGTATAGGGGGCCCCTAGGAGCCTCAGGGTATCCAGCAGAGTCCTTGCAAGGATGGATCAGAATCACCCCAGGATCACAAGAGAAAGAACGGAAAGCAGCAGCAGTGGGAGACAGTGACAAGACCCTAAGAAGCGTGGAAGTTTTCCCCCGGCAGAGATTTTTTTTCTTGGCTAGGGTAGGGCAAATGAAGTTCACTGCTGGGCCTTGGTGATTGGGCAGCTCTGAGTCGGCATGAGTGGAGGAGTGCTCTACAGGGAGTAAGGGAATGGGTCAAGGAGGGACATGCTCTGGTATCAGTTGATGCCCCTTGTACACCATTTGGCACAGGAGCAGGCATTGCATGTGGCAGTTTTTCACCTGCGTGTGAACAATTGGGGGTCAACTTGATAATTTGAGCTAAGAGGGATTTGGGGCAGATGCAGGATTTTTTTCTCCAGAGTGACAACTGTTTGGTCTGAAATGTTGGAGTGGAGGTTATGACAGGTATCATGAAGCCTCTGGGGATTTGTAAGGCCAGGGGGTATGTGAGGTGGATAAATTCATATGTGACCAAGGAAGATTGTTAATTACGCACCTGCACATGTCTTCTGGTTGGGTAGCTGACTGATTCAGTGATACACCTCTGGCAGGGGCGCAGATATATTTTTGTCCCTGTCAAGGCTGATCCCCTACTCTGGCTGAGTGCAGAAGGTGGGGGCCAGCAAGGACTCTAAAAATTAATACTGGCCCTTCCAGGCTTGTATTAAACTCCCGAGGTTATAGCTTCTCTCTGACTTGGATGGGTAGATGCTGCCTCCACCAAAATGCAAAAAACCTTTTGAACTTGGGAATTCCTCCCTGTGGGATACCTCAAGCCCTTTCAAATCTCCCCCCCTTCCAGGGAAGAGCTGAAAAAGAAAACAAAGGAAATCAGCTGTTGCCAGCAGCTAATTAAACAACATGTGCACAAACCTCTTAGGACACAAAAACCTAGTCCTGTTCTTAAAGGTAAATTTTATTAAAAACAAAAAGAAAGAAAATATATCTGGAACTTAGGCTATTGCTAGAATTAAAAAGAGCAAACATAATAATTAAGCATCAAGAATGGTTTTCTTGAGGTCCAGCTTAATGGTTACAAGCAAAACAAAAGCATTTGGAGGTTAGCACAGAGAAGTCCACAAGCCATAAAGAAATAAAAGAGAGAAACCTTGTTGCATCTTCCTAGACATTTCCTGATCCATTTACATATCTGGGGTTTCAAATGAGTAGTTTCTAGGTATGATTTAATGATTTTTCCTACCTGGCTTAAAGCTTCTTACAGCATTGCTGCTCTGTCTCCCCTCTCCGGGAGAACAGCCACAGACAGACAAAAGGGGAGTCTTGTTTCAATTTTGAAAAGTTCTAGCCTTCCCATTGGCTCTTTTGGCCAGGTGCCCACTCACTTCCTTTAACCTGTGCATGCAGTTAGACTTTTTAACCCTTTACAGGTTAAGCAAGTAGAGAACAGCTAGCAAGAGGGATTTTATAGCTAACTGTCTGGCTGGGTGTCCTATCACAGTCCCATATTAAGGAAGGAATTAGTAAGTATCTGAGAACCTGGTGGGTGCATCGGGAGAGGCAGCCAAGGTAATTGCTGATACCTTCTTGTTGCAGATGTCCAGTGCGGGTACTCGTTAGAGAAGCAATATGGTCATCAGAAAAAATTGACTGGAAGGGAGTTTAGAGGAAAGCATCCCTTAAGGAGTCTAGGGAAAGGCATTCAGGAATGCTAACAATGGGACACAATCATTCCGGGGTACAAAATATATCGGAAAGACAGAACAGGTCGTGCGGGGTGGGAGTGGCACTATATGTGAAAGAAAATGTATATTCAAATGAAGTAAAAATCTTAAGCGAATCCACATGTTCCAAAGAATTGCTATGGATAGAAATTTCATGCTCTAATAAAAATATAGCATTAGGGATCTATTATCGACCACCTGACCAGGACAGTAATAGTGATGATGAAATGCTAAGGGAAATCAGAGAGGCTATTAAAATTAAGAACCCAATAATAGTGGGGGATTTCAATTATCCCCATATTGACTGGAAACATTTCACTTCAGGATGAAATGCAGAGATAAAATTGCTCGATACTTTAAATGACTGCTTCATGGAGCAGCTGGTATGGGAACCCACAAGGGGAGAGGCAACTCTAGATTTAATCCTGAGTGGAGCGCAGGAGCCGGTCCAAGAGATAACTATAGCAGAACCGCTTGGAAATAGTGACCATAATACAATAGCATTCAACATCCCTGTGGGGGGAAAAACACCTCAACAGCCCAACACTGTGGCATTTAATTTCAAAAGAGGGAACTATACAAAAATGAGTGGGTTAGTTAAACAAAAGTTAAAAGGTACACTGACTAAAGTGAAATCTCTGCAAGTTGCATGGGTGCTTTTTAAAGACACCATAATAGAGACACAACTTCAATGTATACCCCAAATTAAGAAACACAGTAAAAGAACTAAAAAAGAGCCACCGTGGCTTAACAACCATGTAAAAGAAGCAGTGAGAGATAAAAAGACTTCCTTTAAAAAGTGGAAGTCAAATCCTAGTGAGGCAAATAGAAAGGAGCACAAATACTGCCAGCTTAAGTGCAAGAGTGTAATAAGAAAATCCAAAGAGGACTTTGAAGAACGGCTAGCCAAAAACTCCAAAGGTAATAACAAAATGTTTTTTAAGTACATCAGAAGCAGGAAGCCTGCTAAACAACCAGTGGGGCCCCTTGACAATCGAGATACAAAAGGATCGCTTAAAGACGATAAAGTCATTGCGGAGAAACTAAATGGGTTCTTTGCTTCCGTCTTCACGGTTGAGGATGTTAGGGAGATTCCCAAACTTGAGCCAGCTTTTGTAGATGAGAAATCTGAGGATCTGTCACAGATTGAAGTGTCACTAGAGGAGGTTTTGGAATTAATTGATAAACTCAACATTAACAAGTCACCAGGACCAGATAGCATTCACCCAAGAGTTCTGAAAGAACTCAAATGTGAAGTTGCGTAACTATTAACTAAGGTTTGTAACCTGTCCTTTAAATCGGCTTTGGTACCCAATGACTGGAAGTTAGCTAATGTAATGCCAATATTTAAAAAGGGCTGTAGAGGTGATCCCGGCAATTACAGACTGGTAAGTCTAACGTCGGTATTGGGCAAATTAGTTGAAACAATAGTTAAGAATAAAATTGTCAAGACACATAGAAAAACATAAACTGTTGAGCAATAGTCAGCATGGTTTCTGTAAAGGGAAATCGTGTCTTACTAATCTATTAGAGTTCTTTGAAGGGGTCAACAAACATGTGGACAAGGGGGATCCAGTGGACATAGTGTACTTAGATTTCCAGAAAGCCTTTGACAAGGTTCCTCACCAAAG
The DNA here is from genome assembly GCF_025201925.1 of Gopherus flavomarginatus. Lineage (NCBI taxonomy): Eukaryota > Metazoa > Chordata > Testudines > Testudinidae > Gopherus > Gopherus flavomarginatus. The sequence continues at coordinate 208,240,914 of NC_066618.1, forward strand.
GCTCTTAGGTAAATTAAGCTGTCATGGGATAAAAGGGAAGGTCCTTTCATGGACTGAGAACTGGTTAAAAGACAGGGAACAAAGGGTAGGAATAAATGGTAAATTCTCAGAATGGAGAGGGGTAACTAGTGGTGTTCCCCAAGGGTCAGTCCTAGGACCAATTCTATTCAATTTATTCATAAATGATGTGGAGAAAGGGGTAAACAGTGAGGTGGCAAAGTTTACAGATGATACTAAACTACTCAAGATAGTTAAGACCAAAGCAGATTGTGAAGAACTTCAAAAAGATCTCACAAAACGAAGTGACTGGGCAACAAAATGGCAAATGAAGTTAATGCGGATAAATGTAAAGTAATGCTTATTGGAAAAAATAACTCCAACTATACATACAATATGATGGGTGCTAATTTAGCTACAACGAGTCAGGAAAAAGATCTTGGTGTCATCGTGGATAGTTCTCTGAAGATGTCCACGCAGTGAGCAGAGGCAGTCAAAAAAGCAAACAGGATGTTAGGAATCATTAAAAAAGGGATAGAGAATAAGAATGAGAATATATTATTGCCCTTATATAAATCCATGCTACTCCTACATCTCGAATACTGTGTACAGATGTGGTCTCCTCACCTCAAAAAAGATATTCTAGCACTAGAAAAGGTTCAGAAAAGGCAACTAAAAAGATTAGGGGTTTGGAGAGGGTCCCATATGAGGAAAGATTAAAGAGGCTAGGCCTCTTCAGCTTGGAAAACAGGAAACTAAGGGGGGATATGATAGAGGTATATAAAATCATGAGTGATGTGGAGAAAGTGGATAAGGAAAAGTTATTTACTTATTCCCATAATACAAGAACTAGGGGTCACCAAATGAAATTAATAGGTAGCAGGTTTAAAACAAATAAAAGGAAGAAGTTCTTCACACAGCGCACAGTCAACTTGTGGAACTCCTTACCTGAGGAGGTTGTGAAGGCTGGGACTATAACAATGTTTGAAAGCGAACTGGGTAAATTCATGGTGGCTAAGTCCATAAATAGCTATTAGCCAGGAAGGGTAAGGAATGATGTCCCTAGCCTCTGTTCATCAGAGGATGGAGATGGATAGCAGGAGAGAGATCACTTGATCATTGCCTGTTAGGTTCACTCCCTCTGGGGCACTTGGCATTGGCCACTGTCGGTAGACAGATACTGGGCTAGATGGACCTTTGGTCTGACCCGGTACGGCCGTTCTTATGTTCTTATGAACATGTGGTACAGTGGAGACCCAATCCCCCTCCTTCATATGAGAGAGGGGTGGTGGTATCCAAACAACGAGATGGCTGGGACCAGGTTGGAAAGGGGGAGAGCTGATGCCACCCCCAAACAGAGGGAAATGATTAATGATGACTAAGGCTGCGATTCTGTCACAGAGGTCAAAGACGTTACAGATTCTGTGACTTTCCGTGACTTCTGCAGAGGCCGGTGCAGCTGGCCCTGAGGCCTCCTAAGCAGCTTGGGCCACTACGCCCCTTTCCTCCAGCAGCAGCAGGAGTTTGGATGTGGGAGGGGGCTAGGGCTGGGGGTTGAGGTGCAGAAGGGGTTAAGGGCTCTGGGCTGCACTTACCTTGGGGGGGGGCCCAGAAGCGGTGACGTGTTCCCAGCCAATGGAAGTTGTGGAGCCAGAGCTGGAGGCAGAGACAGCGCATGGAGCTAGGGATTGAGAGAGGGACTGTCCTCACTTCCAGGGAGCCATGAGAAGCCAGGTAGGGAGCCTGCCAACCCCACCACCACCAGCACCAGCGGGGGTCCCGGGCCGCATGCTGCCATCCGCTTCCCACGGTGCCCGCTGAACCGTCCCCCCTACCCCAGCACCTGCGGCCTTCCCCCCTCCCCAGTTTTAGTCAGGGGTATATAGTACAAGTCATGGACAGGTCATGGGCCATGAACTTTTGTTTACTGCCCGTGACCTATCCGTGACTTTTACTAAAAATATCCATGACTAAAATATAGCTTTAATGATGACCTGCACTGTACAACTTATTGCCAGATACTCTGAGATATTTTAGGTTAATAAAGCTGTGGCCTAATTAAATCACATCCATTGCTTCCTGCCTTTCTTTTGTCATGGCTGGACAATGAGCCTCTTTAAGTCTCTCACTATAAAGAAGGCAATCCAGACTTCGAATCATTCTTGTAACTCTTTTCTGAACCCTCTCCCATTTCCAATGAATAATTCAACTCCCACTACAACTAGCAATATTCTTCCCTCCTCCTTTTCCCTTGTTCCCATGGTTTCTTTCTCATGTGTAATGATTTACATTAAGATTCCATAAAACTGGTTTAAGATCAATTTAATCAAGGATATTATATGTTAAATAAATACCAGCTATTTTTTAAAAAACAAACGTTTTTGAAGAAGAAAAGATTTGTGATTAATATGAATGGCAACTTCATGAATTCACTTTTCATAATAAATTGATATTTCAGTAACACAGAGAAAAGACCTTTTTGGTTTGAATACCGGTTTCTCATTAAAAATATATTGGTCTGTCAATAGCTATGTAATGTACACACATTGTGAACAAGGCTATTATTCACAAGTTAATGTTTACATAATCAGCTATTACTATATGGACATGCAACATTTTGTATTAATCCTAACTCAAATGTGTGTTTGGAAATCATAATTCAAGCAGGTCCTTCTGTCAAGGTTCCTTCCCCACTCTGAACTTTAGGGTACAGATGTGGGGACCTGCATGGACACTTCTAAGCTTAATTACCAGCTTAGATCTGGTATCACTGCCACCACCCCCAAGCACTACTTTTCTTTTCTGAGTAGCCTTGAGAGACTTCACCAATTTCCTGGTGAACACAGATCCAAACCCCTTGGATCTTAAAACAAGGAGAAATTAACCGTCCCCCCTCCTTTCTCCCACCAACTCCTGGTGGATCCAGATCCAACCCTGTTGGATTTAAACACAAGGAAAAAATCAATCAGGTATTTAAAAAAAAAAGGCTTTTAATTAAAGAAAAGAAAGGTAAAAGAAAATCCTCTGGGAGAGATTAGCATACCAGCTACTCTCTCAGACAACAGATTCAAAACACAGAGGATGTTCCCCTGGGCAAAAATCTTAATACACACAAGAATACCCAAATTTGATAATTTTCCTTAATGGTACCAAGACAAATTACAAAGAAAATAAACATAAACCTGTTTATCCCTTTCTAAAACTTACTACTCTGATAAGAGGCTGGTTCCTTGATCTTTTTCACTCTGGCTGAAACTGAGACTATAAACAAAGGAAAACTTCCCTCTTTCCTTTTGAAACATTTTGTTCCCCCATTGGTTCCTCTGGTCAGGTGTCAGCTAGGCTAGGTGAACTTCTTAACCCTTTACAGGTAAAAGAAGCATTAACCCTTAACTATCTGTTTATGATACCTTCTGTCATATTTGCATCTCAGTCTTACTGCTTGTTCTGTTGTTCCCAATCCTGCATTCACCTAAAACGAACAGAATAATGTATTTGTTGACAGTCCTGTAAACCAAGTGAGAAAATGTTGGCTCTGCCATGCCCCTTTGTGGGAAATTCTGAGGGCTTAAGTGGGGCTTAAGGGATACTTAGGCCCTGTGCTGCCCCTATGCAGAGGGATGCATTTACCCCTTGTGTGTAGAACACACTGACTTTTTGTATACGGTTGACTCTTACTGTGGAGTGGGTTTTTTTTTCATGGTTGTGAGGTGCACAGGGCCCGTATGGTTTAGGAGATGGGGAGTTGGTGAATCTGAATAGGTTTCCCCTAGAGGTATGGGGATGATGTCTAAAGCTAAGCTCTGCTTCAATATGTGCAACAGTTAGGCTAGTAGTGAATTATATTGGGGGCACAGTCTGTGTAAAAAATGCTCATACTGCTATTACCTTGTCCTCTCATCCCATACATTTGTTTATTGCATTTTATCATTGTGATACTGCCTACCCATGAGTCAGCTCAAATCAAAGGCACAGGCCCGGTCACTTGTTAGAATAGAAGAAAGAGCTATGTTATCACATTACCTGTACAGGGTACATGTCTAACAATTATATTTACCCTAAATGCTTGAAAACTAGTGAAATGTTAATGTTGTTGTCTTTGCTTATCTGAAACTTCTTGATTTACACTGTACTTAGTTAGCCCTAGATCAAAAGGTATATTAGCATTAGGATGAGAATGTATTTAATATGTAAAACTGTACAAAAACTAATGAAGCAATGTTTCTGGCTATCTCTCTGTTCCTGTAAACTAATGAAAGATTGTCTGGGTGGCTGAAACTATGTACATTATCTCTAAATTGCCCATTAAATGGAACGAAAGCCTCAGAACTGTAAATGAAGAAACATGGTAATTTCAAAGCATGAGTCTTTGTGTTCAACAATGGAAAATTCACAAACCCTGTCTGCATTCTGAGAACCCATGCTATGCTGAAAACTCTTGCCTGACTGTTTTCAGCTATAAGAAGGAATTTTGGGCATGATTCTGCATCTCTGCACTGATGAATTCTGACATGGAGAATTCTGAGCAAATGGACAGAGGTTCCCCAAAGCTATTTTGGGTAACCCTGAAAGACTGATGGAAACTAGCAGACATTACATCTCTGCTCTCATTTTACAAACTCAACAACTCTGTAATGTATTTTACCTGCTTTAACTTTTCACTAGCTCTCATTACTTTTTCTTAGCTTGTAAATCTTTAGTTTAGTTTACTAAAGAAATTGGCTATCAGCATTGTTTTTGGCATGAGATCTGGAACATCCACTGAGTGAGTGAGTGACTGACATTTTGGGGTTGGAAGAATCTAATAACCTTTCATCATAAAGTCCTGTTTGTCTGGATGGTAATGGGGGGCTGTAGAGCTGAAGGGGACTGTCCATGGCTCCGTGGTCAGACTAACGTAGTAGTCCAAGAGTGCACATTTGTTACTGGCTTGGTGAAATCTAATTAAAAGATATACCACCAGTTTGGGGTGTCTGCCCTGTTCTCTGACAGTCTGGCCTAAGACTGGCACTCTCAACTGTAAGCCGTAACAGGTAGCGTGACGATCATTAACCAGGTTTGTAAATCTTTGGCTGTCAGGCTGTCTTTCAGTGTCAGCTTCACAAAGATATTTCAGCCTTTGGTGGAGGTGCAGAAAAGTTGAAGGTATCTCACCATTGACCCATCCCCCCCACCCTCCAGCCCCTCGCTTCTGGAGCTGCAGCTTCTTCTTCATGGCTTGGCCTTCCAGCCAGGCCACTATAGTCCTCCGCTTCTAGGGTATCAGAGACTTCCAAGATGAACAGTCCCAGGCAGTCCTCTCTCTGCCATCTAGTCCATGCCTGTCCCCCAGTGGCTGGTAGGGGAACCCAGGCCTGCCCTCTACTCTGAGTTCCAGCTCAGGGCCTCTCATCAGCAGCCGAAGTCTGCCCTACTCTGTCCCTTGCTGATTTTCCCCTGAGCCTTTCCTACCTTTCTGACTCTCCCCGGTCCCTGAGTTTGCCAGCCCAAACTCCCTCCTCCTAGGGACATTTTTTAGTCTTTTTAGCCCGACTTCCTTCTCCCAGGGAATGACTGCAGATACTTCCTTGCAGCCCCATCCTGCTCTCAGCTCCTGGGCTTTATACAGGCCCTCTTGTTCTTCTCCAGCTGAGCCTCATTTAATCAATCCCTGCTCCCTATCTCCTCCTCCAGGTGCAATCTGGGGAGTTATTTGGCCTACCTGGCCACGTTGACCCCTTCAACCCATGTGTGGAGTGGATACCCCATCATCGCTTCTCTTACCTTCCTTCTTCCCTAACACAACCATTCATGTATCAGAGGGGTAGCTGTGTTAGTCTGGATCTGTAAAAGCAGCAAAGAGTCCTGTGGCACCTTATAGACTAACAGACATATTGGAGCATGAGCTTTCGTGGGTGAATGCATCCGACAAAGTGGGTATTCACCTGTTAGGGGGCTAAATCCTTCACCCTCTTACTTCCCTGGTCCTTCTCGCATGAACAGAGAGCAACAATACCCGAAGTCCAAAGGCGCAAACAATTCAATGTTTATTGTGGTGAACTTCCAGCAAGCATGATTCCAGTTTCCTTCCTTAGTGTCCCCCTTCCCAGCTCTGACACCACAGAGCCTTGCCTGTGTCCCTGTTCCTGTTCCCATTCCCCCTTTAGCAAAACATGATCCCAGTTCCCCTATCCCCAGTCCCTGTTCCCATTCTCCCCAACTCCCTTACTTCCTGATTGACTGCAGACTATATAGTAAAACCTGAGTTATGCTTAGCTATTCCTTAACCAGTCATTTTACTGAAATTTAACTAATCAATCCTAACATATTGTAACATGGTTATTTAACCAATTTTATTCCACCACCTTCATGGTTTACACCCAACAAAATTAATTATACAGCAGACAGAAACAATTACAGAACCAGACAGAGACCATGCAAATAAACATACAAAACAATACAGAAGTGTGGATTTCACAACTGCATCTATACAGACATAAGGGTTTTCCAGCTGTGTCTATTGATAAGTGAGTTCTTGCCAGACAGGATGCTATCAAACTAAGTTTCCTTTTACATCTTATAGGCGCTACCCTTCCTCTGGAGGTGATAGGAATATCAGGACAGGATTGTATTTCTAGTAGCCCAATAGCACCTTATTTCAATGTGACTAGTTTGGAATGTGAGGATGTGACCATACACTTCCCAGCTTATGGCTGCCTAACTACATCTTAGTTTAAGGCCTTAGCCTATCACAGTAAGAGAAGGCCATTACACAGACAGTGATTCTGATTTTTTCTTTTATACCTCTATAACTAGCTAAGTGATAAGAATACATCTAAATTCTTAAAGTATAGGCTTTTGCAGACAGGCCTGAATATCTATATCCTAACATCACCCGCGAAAGCTCATCCTCCAATATGTCTGTTAGTCTATAAGGTGGCTCAGGACTCTGCTGCTTTTACAACCATTCATGACCAGCCATTATTTGGCCAAGAGTGTAATTTACTTTTACGTTAGCCACAAGATTCCAAATGTGATATATGGGGGTCAGAAAGTCAAGCTAGTTTAGAAAACATTTCTCACCTCAAAAGGCATGTCCTTTATTTATTTGCATCATGAATGCTAGATGACTGAACTCTTTCTTTAGTTTTTCTGTTAATTCTGTCACTTGATGCCTTGAGTAGACACAGGTTGATTTATGGGGGATCCCTGAGATTCCTTGTCATATCATTGTATAATCTGTGACCTCTGCTTCTCTTTAGGAACTTATAAATATTCATGAATGTGAATGTGTTCTACAATGGTTACAATTATGCATATTATTTGCGTATTTCAGCAGCTGAATATAATGCATATGTATAGCATGAGGCCACAGAGCTGAAAGGAAATTGAGCTGATTCTCCTTCCTCCCTTCAGAGACTGAGAATGATAGCAGTAAAGTTTTGTTACTTATAATTTACTGCTTATGATAAAATTGTTTTCCAGATTCCATCTCAGTCTTTTCATTTCATTGTCTGGCTGTTATCTAGTTGGTAGATACGGGATTTAAAGTAGAAAACCACATCACAAGAACCTGTTAATATCATTTAAACTAAACACTCTAGTTGTCCTGATTCCTAGGAGTAGATGGTAATTAAGGAACAAGGTACAAGTGGGGATGTGGCTACCCTGTTGTGTGTGCTTACTTCAGTGTATTTTATAGCACAGAGGACAGATAGGAGCCCTTTCTTTTCCGAGTAGTGTGGTTGTTTTAATTTAACTTCTGTTTACAGGGCAGAAAATAGAAGGAGAAATGTGTTTTTTTGTTTTTGTTTATTTTTGGATCTGGTTCAATATGTACTATATGCTTAAAATCTTTTATTTTAAATGAAGTTTTCTTTGCTTCTTTTGCATTAAATAAAACTTCTATCCAGATGTCTGAATAATGGGGAAAATCCAGATTAAAAATACGTTTATATTTTAAAAAGCAACAAAAAAGAGTGTTTAAAGAGATCTGAATGAGTTATGTTTACGTCTGATATTTTAGGTCATCTAGAGTCTAGTGGTCAGCATTAAATACTGAATAAGTCAAAAGTTACTCTAGATTTACATTAGTTTAACTCTGGACTTCAGTAGAATAACTCTAGTTTTACACCAGCATGCACGAAAGCAGATTGATCCCCTGCATTCAGGCAGAAGTAATAATCTGGCTAAAATGAGGTTAGCCTACCTGGTAACAAACAAAAACCTATGTTTAATATAGTATGACAGAGCATAATTCTACAGCATTTCTTTTTCCTTCATCCTGAGATGGAAAAAAAAATTAGAGGCTCTAGCTAGCCAGAATAAACTGAAATGTGGTCTCCACTGATAAATCCTTTTACTACTGCATTATCTGATTAAATATTTGCATTCAATGGGGTGCTGAAGGCCTTGTGATATTGGTAATGGAGCTTGTTTAGTTGTTGTGAAATGACTCTCTCCTGGAGAAGAGAGAGGAAGGAGACAAAAACAACGAGGAGTCCTTGTTGCACCTTAGGGTACGTCTTCACTACCCGCCATATTGGCGGGTAGCAATCGATTGCTCGGGGATCGATATATCGCGTCTCATCTAGACACAATATATCGATCCCCGAACGCGCTTATATCGATTCCGTAACTCAACCAACCCGAACGGAGTTGCGGAATCGACAGGAGGAGCCGCGGACGTCAATCCCGCACTGTGAGGACGGTGAGTAATTCGATCTTAGATACTTCGACTTCAGCTACATTATTCACGTAGCTGAAGTTGCGTATCTAAGATCGATTTCCCCCCGTAGTGTAGACCAGCCCTTAGAGACTAACAAATTTATCTGGACATGAGCTTTTGTGGGCTAAAACCCACTTCATGAGATGCATGGAGTGAAAAATACAGTGAGCAGAATATATATTACAGCATATGAAAAGATGGGAGTTACCTTACCAAGTGTGGGGGTCAGTGCCAACGAGGTCAATTCAATCAGGTGGAAGTGGCCTGTTCTCAACAGTTGACAAGAATGTGAGTATCAAGAGAAGGAAAATTACTTTTTGTAGTAACCCAGCCACCCCTAGTCTTTATTCAGGCCTAATTTGATGGTGTCCAGATTGAAAATTAATTCCAGTTCTGCAGTTTCTTGCTGAAGTCTGTTTTTGAAGTTTTTGGTTGAAGAATTTCCACTTTTAAGTCTGTTATTGAGTGTCCAGGGAGATTGAAGTGCTCTCCTACTGATTTTTGAATTTTACAATTCTTGATGTCTGATTTGTGTCCATTTAGTCTTATGCATAGAGATTGTTCAGTTTGGCCAATGGGTGGCTGGCTGTAAGCGAGGACTGGCCTGTCTCCCAAGGGCTGTGAGAGTGAGGGATCATCCTTCAGGATAGGTTGTAAATCCTTGATGATGTGCTAGAGATGTTTCAGTTGGGGACTGTAGGTGATGGCTAGTGGCGTTTTGTTATTTTCTTTGTTGGGCCTGTCCTGTAGTAGGTGACTTCTGGGTACCCTTCTGGCTCTGTCAGTCTGTTTCTTCACTTCACCAGGTGGGTATTGTAGTTTTAAGAATGCTTAATAGAGATCCTGTAAGTGGGTTTTAGCCCATGAAAGCTTATGCCCAAATAAATGTGTTAGTCTTTAAGGTGCTACAAAGTCTCCTCATTGTTTTCGCTGATATAGACTAACACGGCTACCACTCTGAAGGAGACAAAGTTGATGTGCATTGATTAAGCAATAGGGGCAAGCTTGTGCTGGCACTGCCCGTTGTAGATCTGTTATTAGAGTAAAGAGGACTTCATTTTTCAGGGGCTATAACTCTGATGGCTGGCATGAGTAGTAAATTCACTTACAGCAACAAAATAGAATAAAATTGTGTTCCATTTCTTCAGTGATGTAGATGTGACAACCACCATACTGTCTATGTGGTTTTTTTCTTTTTTCTTTATATAATTGAGTTAGTTTGCATCTGAACTTACATTTTTCTTGACAAATTCTATGCTTTTTCACTTTTGCAGGAAAAAAAAAACCCTTTATATTTCTTCCATGGTTAATTTACTCTGTTAATTTTAAGCAGAATAGAACACCTTTTCTTTTCTTTTCTTTTCTTTTCTTTATTTTTTTTACATTATCTCAGTTTTAACATTTCTATAACTCTGACATTTTATGCTACATTTTGAAATGTAGAACAATTTACAATGAGATGGTATTTTAAAAAGGATTATTTCCCTTTTAATGGAAAAGTTTATCACCTGACTAATACACTTAACTAGGAAAGGAGTTAGTAGGTTACTGGCTTTTCTTAAACACTCCCTTCTACGAGAGCCATGATTTCACTATAATTTTTTTTTTTTTGTGATCCTTCATTGAATCATCTTGACTTGCTTCTAGTCTATATCTGAAAAAATTGCTCAGAATCCTCCGTTTCCATTTAAGCAAGAGTCTTAATGCTAATGTAAATAGTCTCTAGTTAAAGTAATTACGAAGATCGTAGATATCCTCCAGGGTACATAACTGCAATACGCCAATAAACTTGCTTTGCTTGTGTTGATTGCAGTTTTATTGGCACCTTCTTTTTATACAGCACTGAAAGCATCAACATGAACTTCCTAGGGAGCTGATTCTGCAATCCTTAATCATGTGAGTAGGTCTGCTGACTTTAAGAAGAGGACTCATATGAGTAAGTGTTGCAGGATCATCAACCCCTGGATTGGTTGTTAGTGGTATAAATAAATGAACCATATATAATTTAGCGATTGAAAAAGCTAAGTGGGCAGCATGACAAATAGTCTGGAAGTAAATCATAATGTTTGTTATACAAATAAAACACAGTTATTGGATCAGTAAGATTTAATACTGAGTATGGATATGCTAAAAATCAAGGACCCACTTACTCACAGATGGAGACATATTTCCCATTTACTCTGCTGTTCACCTATCAAAGGTTTGGCTTGCAAACATCCTGAAAACAGGTCTTTCACAAGTAACAACTATTGGCGTTTAAATAGTCAAGTCCATTGACTGTTTCAAATATCCATGGTAACTCATTAATCCTACCACAAAAAGTAGTCACATAACAGTGTTATCGATCACCATGCACTTTGCCAATAGACACCGTAATTTTTTCTGTAAAAATAATTGTTAGGCTATTAAAGACCCGAACTGACAGCTGGGAGACCAAACTCCATTATTTAGCTACAGGACCAGTTCAGCACCAGCCATGGCAATGTAAACTTGCCAGAACTCTCACTCAAATGTTCCTCTGCAATGAGAAGGCAGGGTGGTCTTCATGGTCATTTTCCTCCTTTGACTAATCTTCTGAGACTACCAATATGGGTGTCGATTAGTACTAATTGTAAGAGATTTTTTTTTTGTTGGCATCCAGAGGCCATTGATTGTTGGTCCATGAAAAATCAAAATGTGTTATCAATGAAGACACTCACTCTCCCCGTATTAGAAAGGTACGTTTTTCTAAATCATCTTAATCCAATTTTCAAAACTGTCTTAAGCCTAAAGTTTTTAAGTGTCTAAGTCACTTGAAAATTGGATTTAGGCTTAGAAGTCACTTAGAAGCTTTTGAAAATTGTGCTTGTCATCTTTATGTTCCAATAAAGTATCCAGGCTGGTTAGATCAACTGTATGTTACAATAAAGTATCCTAAGATGCTGGAAACTGGTTGGATCAGCTTTGCTTTTCTAAACAAAAGGAACAAATAAATCCACTTCCCCTAGCAATGTTCAGTAGTCAAATACCTGCTAACCACTTTTTACTATTTTTTAAAAAATGTGACAACAGAAACCATTGTTTTGATGAATGACTCCCAGTAACCCTGCATTAATTCCATGATTCTTAATATGCCATGTGCTAATAAAACAACAGTTTCACTGCATTTTGCATTGTTAATTTTATCTACACCATAAATTTCTTGAGTAGGGAAAATCACTGGGGAGAAGGGGCATATAAAATAGCTTCTGTTGAAGTACTGTACTTAACAGCTGTAGAATATTGTTGTTTTTTTCTCTCTTTCTCTTGATAAGGTGACATTCTACAAGACTTTGGTTTTTGCTTTTATACCCGTTGGGTCTGCTGTTCATGAATAAAAGCTAAGCACACATGGAGAAGTCTTTCAAACAAGTCTGCCATTGTTATTCTTCAGCCAGTGGGAATGTTTTCTTTTTACTTTTTCTGTAACAGCAGAGAGAGGGTGTGTGTAAAGGCCACATTCAATCTGTTCAATAAGGTTATGTTCCATTTAGTCTAATCATGTGTCTACCTTTTACAAGTTGAATATTTCATAACCAATGATAACTAGACTGGACTAGATGGACTTAAACTGAAACCCCACATGCTAAACTATGAACATTGAGGAAATTCAGATCAAAATTCAAATTGTAATTTTGCATTTTAGGTACATCTTTAATAAAAAAAGATTTGTAGTTATGTGTTCTAAAAATAAAGGTATTTAAATTTCTTTTTCAGCGGGTAGAAATAATTTTTCCCCTTGTATAGCAGTACTTAAATTTATATTTAAGCACCTCAGACCTATTTGACTTCAGTGGAGGCTGAAAGTATTCAGCACCACTGAAAACCAGGTCACTTATTGAATACTTGCCTTCAGATGCTTAATCTTCAACACTCAGGTCTGAAAACTTTGCCTACTTTGTTTTGTTCGTTTTCTGTTTCTCTGCCTCTCAGAAGCATCAGATACTAGGCCCTGCTGGACTCAAGATACCAAAGGTCAATCTGATATGGCAAGAGGTGCAGTGCAGGACTTTCAACCCAATAGGAAGGCTTTAAGGTTTTAAACCACCTTAACACCTTTGCAATCCTTGTGCTTTTTCTGGGGTGCTTTGCTCCAGGTGTACAGCTCTGTCTAAGTTATAACAGTCTCACAGGGAATCTGTGTCCCGGTTCATGCTGTGGCCCCTCCCTGGCACACCGCTACCATCCTTAGTCCCACCATTGACACATCCCCTATGAAGGCCTTGTGAAAGAGTCCTCAGAAGGCAACCATGTTTCTCCTCCATGCATGATGGTGGCTTTTAGACACCCTTCACGCCTCTCTGGCCCTATATCGTGTAAAGGAGATGAATATATTTACAGTATTCAGAGAATTATAGGCAACATCTAGACTCTTGACTGTTTCATGCCATATTGGCCTTCTTAAAAAAGTAAGCATGACTGATGTGAAAGTTAAAGAACCACATAATGATGTGTACAAGGGAAAGGGAAAGATCACATTTGTCAAATGTGATCAGATTAAGCAAAGTGTAAAGGCTCTGGATACTTTGATTTAATTAGTACAATAAATTGGGTCAGAATGAGACTTACAATCAAACGTCAATAGTCAACTGTGAGCTCATCACAGCAGAGAGGCAGGGTGATCCAGTGGACAGTGATCTGGGCTGGCGCTGGCTTCTACTACTGGTTCTGCCACTGGCCTGCTGGGTGACCATTGGTGATTCACTTCACCTCTCAGTGACACAGGTTCCAGTCCTACCTTTATCCTGTCTTATCTATTTAGAAATGGTGGCAGTCTCTAATTTACATGAGTGTGTGGGGCTAGGACAATGGGGTGACAGCCTTGGTTAAGGCTTCCAGATGCTACTGTAATACAAATAAATAATAATAAATTGCCTGCAGTGTTACATTTTGATGAACACCGTTAGGAGACTGATTTTGGCGGGTGTCAGGTTTCTCATTCTGTATGTGGCCAAATAGTAAAAGTGGAAGTGGAGGTATGGTTTTTAATTTCTCCCACAGTAATGCAAATAGCAACACTTTTCTTCTGCCTTTTTCTGTATATACCATATGACTATCTGGCTCCCATTACTATAGCATCTGAGCATCTCTTCCTTCTATTTCATCCTGTAAGAAAAATTGTTTGATTAGTTATAGATGTTTTTGACTTTTTATTTTGATTAATTTGCATGTGTGATGTGTGTGTATTGTTGTTTTTAAATATTAGCGTTCTACTCTTTTAATATATCTGACAACTGTGATATAGTAGCGGTATGCAATGTGCAATATATAACAGGTGGATAGCTGAGTGGTTTGAGCACTGGCCTGCTAAACCTAGGGTTGAGTGTTCGGTCCTTGAGGAGGCCATTTAGGGATTTGGGCATTGGTTCTGCTTTGAGCAGGGGGTTGGACTAGATGATCTCTTGAGGTCCCTAATAATCTATGATTCTAGGTCTCTTCCTAGGAAAAACTGGCCTGTTTCCCTACTAGCCTTTATTCTGGAGATGACATATGTCCTGCAAATTGTATTCCTCTGTTCTGTTCTGAAGTAACAGCTACAGCAAACAAGATTCATCACCCTAGCAGATACATTTCTAAGAGAATACTCAAATTACAGACGCTCCCCAACTTACACAAGCGTTCTGTTCCAGAATGCCTTGCATAACTTGAATTTTGTGTAAGTCGGAAACATATCTCTGATCATTATGCAAAATAATAATAATAATTATAATTATGCAAAATCATTATGCAAAATAATAATAATAATTATTATTATTATTTTAAAATTCCTATGTCTAGCTTACGGAACGTTTTCCATAAGCTCGGATTTGCATTCATTGGGTTTACGTAACTCAGGGAGTGTCTGTAGTTGTAACTGTTTCCCATTTTAAAAAATGAATCACATGAAGGAAAAAGCCAAGTGTATGCATGAGAATGGTAAACAATTAAAACAGTGACCTGCAATAAGACCTACCATGATTGAAAGGAGATACAGTACATTAGCCACATTAATGTTATCTGTACAGGGATGCTTTCAGACTACGGTAGAGTGATTGTTTTACAACTAATAATGATTTATTTGGAAAACTGGTTAACAATGTATCTATAGCATTTTCAGCATGCTACTGTCTATGCAGCAACTACAGTATGTTCAAGTCATACGTTCAAAGTCTCATCAAATATGCCTTTTATTGAAAGCTCTGGAGCTTTCCAGTGATTGGAACAGCAAAAGAAACCAAGTCAAATACACTAAGGCCTTATTCACACACAACCTACCATTAGTTTAACAAAAGATCTATTTTGTAATTCTTTGTGTAGACAAGACCTATTATTATCCTTAAAGGTGCTGGGCAAATTGTGGGATAATTTAGAAGGGTCATGTAAGCTGGTGGAGTGATTTAGTAGAAAAATGCCAGATGCAATCAGAGTTGTCTTTTCTTCAGGAAGTAATGTTTACATCAAGAAAGTAAATTAAATTAACGCAGGCGAAAAAGAAACAAAGTCTTCAACAATAAACTTTAATAATCCATATGAAATTTGTGGAATTATTGCTAGATGCAAGTTCCTCATCATCTCTGCTACTTTTTCTTTCACTGTTTGTTGTCTCTCCTTCCCTCGTTCGTATGCCGACTGGGCAGGGCTAGATTATGGCACTTAGACATAGACCTGTGTTGAGGACGGTCAGGTGCTCCACAATGAGCAGCATATAAACTGCTCTTTAAGGGGCACTGCATATACTGCTGCTTGAGTAGCTCACCAACTCCATTTGTCAGGAAACCGAGGGGCAAAACCTTGCCTTCATTACTTCCTGACTCTTCCCTCCTCTCTGGGACACCATATGTTTCTGTACCCTGGGGCAGCCAGGGGTAATCCTCCAAGTATAAGGGAGGCAATTCTGACTGGCCTTATATAGGATACACAAGAGGTCAAAGATGCTCCTTACTCCATTCCCATCTCCCTGTGTACCTGCATAAGGAGCAGCCAGAATCTAGTCTTTGTCTGTAGTCTATTCATGGCAGAGGCCTTGTCATAATGGCTTTTTATTGAGCACTGGACACACAATTAATTCTAGGAGAAAAAGAATCTGGCACTCTAAATAGAGTTTTAAACCTGATGATGATAGACGGGAAGCATCTTAGCCCGAGATAGTCTTTCATCAGCATATGGACAAGAAAAAGAATAGCCCAGTTTTCAAGATTAGTTGAGGGATAGGGTTTTACTGCAGGATTTTTTTAAATCCAGTTTGGACATTTAAAAATTGTTGCTGTTCAATAAATACACAACCTATATAATTCACAGAATTATTGTATTTGTCTGACATGAGCCAGTTAAAATATTTTTGCCATTAGCAGTTCAAATGAACTCAGCAGATAAGGTGCCAAGTGAAACAGAGTTAGCAGCATTTTAGAAACTCTGACTTAACAGCCCAAATCCATGAAGCACCATTTTAGATGACATAAAGAAAAACATTGCCAGGAAAGCTGCATTATGTCTAAGAACAAAAATATTGGCATACTATACATGTCACTATACTGTATGTTTCATGCATGTGAGTTTTGAGAAATTGTCCTCAACTTGCTTTTGTGACAATGAAAGCTGTACTGCAATGCACATTAGATGTAAGGCTAGACCTGTGCTTCTATATACCCATTGAAAAAAAATTCAGCCCTGTGTTCCACTATACTTAATTCATGTGCCTTTGGTAAGGACAGGGGTGGGGTGCATGTAACACAAATGTGTGCTGTGCAGAAAATGTCTCTGGAAAACAAATTTGTTGTCCTTTATAACCAATGCTAAACATAAGTAGCATGTGTGAACTGTGAAATAAGTTTTGCTTTGCAAATGTGTGGGTAACAAAATGCCTGTTACTCGTGGGTCCGGTACTTTAAAAGTACACAATTCTTCTGGGAGGCCAGCCTGAAAATTAAACTCAGAGATTTAGGCTATGTCTATACTACCACTTATGTCACTCAGGGGTGTGAATAAGCCACCCCTCTGAATGATTAGGTTTGCTAACCCTCCCGGATTGGCCGTGAGTCCACCAGAATTGGCACTGGACTCACATGACTATTGAAAGCAATCTGGGAGATTTTAATAGACCACTAAAAGTCTGGTCATCTGGGCTAAGGCAGACAGGCTCCCTACCTGCCCTGGCTTCACGGGCTCCAGGAAGCAGCTCGCATGTTTGGCTCCTATGTGCAGGGGTGGCCAGGGGGTTGCTGAATGCTGCCCCGTCCCAAACACTGACTCTGCAGCTCTTTACCGGCCAATGGGAGCTGCAGGGGCAGTGTCTGCAGGCAGGGGCAGAGCCACCTGGCCGCCCCTGAGCCTAGGAGCCGGACATGCTGGTTGCTTCTGGGAGTCACCCAGATAAGCACTGACTGGTGCCTGCACCCCATACCCCCTGCTGCACTCTAACTTCCTCCCCCAATCATGAGCCCCCTCCCACAACCAAACTCCCTCCCAGGACCCGCAGCCCTTCCCACACCCCTGCTCCAGCTCTTCGCCCCCTCCTTCACTCTGACTCCCTCAGCCCCAGCTTGGAGATTCCTCCTGCACCCCAAACCCCTCATCCCCAGCCCCAACCCAGAGCCTGCACCCCAGCTGTAGCCCTCACACCCTCCCGCATCCCAACCCCCTGTCCCAGCCTGGTGGGGGGGGGACAGAGGGTGGGAGTGACATAGGTAGGGGGGATGGAGGGAGAAGAGGTGAGGCAAGGGCAGGACAAGAGTGTTTCGGTTGTGCAATTAGAAAGTTGACAACTCTATAGTGACATGAGTTTCACTGACCTAAGCGTTGGTGTGGACAGCACCATGTAGGTGGGAGAGCTGCCACTGCTTGTGGGGGTGGTTTAATTAAATCAACGGCAGAGCTGTTTCCCCCGTGAGCTTAGAGTGGCTACACTAGAGAGCTTACAGTGGTGCAGCTGTGCTACTATAAGCTCTCTAATATAGCCATAGCCTTAGAGAAATGGCATATTGTTAACCCATATGACTAAATCTGGTTAATCTGAATAGATGGCAAATTCAGAGGATGATGAAGTATAATCTCTCTTGAAGTATTCAATCCAAGAACATAAATATACCCCTTCTCCCCCCGCAAATGGAGTTTGTACTTCTGTCTCAATCAAAGCAATGTGCATTTCTTCTGTCACAAAGCATTAGAAGACCAAAATGAGAAACTGGGGGAAAAAACACATTCCACTTCTGTAGAGCTTTACTCCCAGTCCTAAATTACATTGACTCTGAGATCCTGAATACAAGCAATCCCCAGCAAAAAAAAACTTAAGTCGTCATAACCTTAATATTGAGCACATAATATTGTTCTAGAAAAGTACAGATTGTCATAGTTTCAGGGTTAACTTCACTTCTCTCTCTCTCTCACTCTCTCAGGCCACGTCCAGACTAGGAATTAAAATCGATTTTAGATACGCAACTTCAGCTACGTGAATAACGTAGCTGAAGTCGAATTTCTAAAATCGAGGTACTCACCAGTCTGGACGGCGCGGCATCGATGTCCGCGGCTCTCCGCGTCGATTTCGGAACTCCGTTCGGATTGATGGAGTTCCGGAATCGATGTAAGCGCGCTCGGGGATCGATACACCGCGTCCAGACTAGACGCGATATATCGATCCCCGAGCAATCGATTTTAACCCGCCGATGCTGCGGGTTAGTCTGGACGAGGGCTCACACAGACACACACACACACATCCCACGGTTCCTTAAGGACATCCTACGTAGATTTCAGGCTTTCTAGTTGCCATCTGTATAGGGCACAGACTCATGTTTTTCTTTCTCCATACCAGAGTTTTAAGTGTGCTATCCCTCTGCACCTCAGTGTAATTTCCCCAGCAGGTCTGACTGGGATCCAGCACACGTGGTTAGCCTTTCTCCACAGCAGCTGTAACAGTGTATGTCAGTTAACAACCGAACTTCACAAAGCAAATTACAAATTCAGACAGGCCCCTAGCAAATATAGCAACGAATAATGAAACCAGGAGATTAAGACACACTGGAAAGTGAGGGAAGAATAACTATAACTAATGGGGAGGAAGGAGACTGAAACCAAATACATTGTTTGCTAACATAGGCACCACTTGTACACCTTGTGATATAAAGTTTATTAAAATGAATTATACTAGAGAGAATACAGAGCTCTGGGGAACATGTTAGGAGGAGAAATGGGATTGCACAAGAAAGAGCGTTCACTAGACCAGGATCTCCAGGGTACAGTGCACTCCAGGCATGTCTCCTTTAGCCCCCTGTCCATCTCTGATGTGCTCCTTCACTGAGGGAAAAGACAGTTTACACAGAACTTGCTACCCTGGCATTGTACCAACAAGGGTTTTTCACCCAACTTCCCCTAAGTGGCAGTTTTAAGTCTCTCTTGTGCCACTTGAGTGGCGAAAAGCAATTTCACCTATGCTGACATCTGACTCTCAACATATTCAGCTTTGGAAGGAGACAAATGAGAGATTATATGATAGATATAGCTAAAAGAGTGATTAGGTTAGAGCAGAGGCTCTCAACCTTTCCAGACTACTGTACCCCTTTCAGGAGTCGATTTGTCTCACATACCCCAAAGTTATACCTCACTTAAAAACTAATTGCTTACAAAATCAGTCATAAAAATATAAAATGTCACAGCCCACAGTTTCTGAAAAATTGCTTCTTTTATCACTTTAACCATATAATTATAAACAAAGTGGAATATAAATATTGTACTTATATTTCAGTATATAGTATATAGAGCAGTACAAACAAATCATTGTCTGTATGAAATTTTAGTTTGTACTGACTTCACTAGTGCTTCTTATGTAGCCTGTTGTAAAACTAGGCAAATATCTAGATGAATTGATATACCCCCTGAAACACCCCTGTGTACCCCAGGGGTATGTGAATCCCTGTTTGAGAATCACTGGTATAGAGAAGGTATATCAGGAGTTCTGTTTACTCTCCCTCATAACAACATAACAAAGAGAACAATGAAACAAAGAGAACAAATTTAAACCTGAAAAAACAACTTTTTTTAACATAATACGTAATTAATGCATATCCCCCAGGCTACTGAGATCAAGAGTTTAGCTACTCTCAAATGTGGAGGATTGTTGTTTGATTTCATTTCTAGCGACACACAAAGGTGTGCCAAGCACCTTCATAAACAGAAAAGACATGTTCCCTGCCTTGAGGCTCTCACAAATGTATAAGAGATCCAACATAAGGAAAAGATCTGAAAAGGCAGTGAGGCAAGGGAATAATGGTGAGTAACATCAGGAATACCACACGGTTACTCAGCAAAGGCACAAACACAGCACCGTGAAGTTATAAAGGGTTTTTGCCCTTTATAAGACTATCCACTGTACATCAGATAGCATAAAATTATATTAACGATAAAAGCTCTCTTGTTTACTAAATGACTGGAATTAGAAAGAAATTCCACAGGTTATTCCATAATTGTCCATTTGGGGTTTTTTGTACCTCTGAAGTATCTAGTGTTGGCCGACATTGGAGACCATGAAGTGGGCTAGCAGGACCATTCATCTCTTCTGGTGTGTCAATTCCTATATAATAGAAATTGATTGCATCAGAAAACATTGTCACTCTCTGTCTAATAATAGACCATTTGGCCCAATGTTAGTACAAGATTTATAAGTTGCTTTGTTCCTGCCACCCCATGTGCTTCTTATTTTCTTTTCATGTACATTAATTTCAGTTAACTTTTCTCATGCCATTTTAATGCAGGGATTCATATGGAAATGAACATCTGATACATGGTATTTATTGCCAGTTTTGTCTGATCACTGAATTGTTAAACTGTTGTCAGTGTTTTTCTTGGCATAGCCTCGCCTCCTGTAGACCACGGTAGCTGGGAGAGTTACAGTCATAAATTTACCAGCTGTAGAATGTGAGCCAGTCTTTGTGTTAATCTGGAGAGCAATCAGCATTGCCTTTAGTGTCCAAAAATGTCCTAGGATACATGTGTAACGGTTTGGCTTTGTGTTTTGTTTTGGTTTTTTTTATGAATAAATCATGGGAGAACTCCAGATAGAAACTGGCACAGGAAGGGTAATGATGCTCATGGCCAGTGGACTACTAACTGTTACATAATGTGCACAAGAGTTCTGAAAAGAATGCTGGGGAGCTAATGCCAAAGAGTGCATGTCACAGGTAAAAGTGAGAGGTGTTCCTGGAAATCATTTTCCTCCCGTTTAAAGCTGAAAAATGTCTTCCTGAGGGCTCTGCCAAGATGCTAGTCTTCCGTGTTAGAGAGACAAGTTGAGTGAGGTTATATCTTTTCTTGAACCAGCTTCTGAGCCACACACAGCTCTTCTTTACATTGCAACATGCTGCAGATCTTTCCTTAAGCTACCTCACCTGAGGCAACAGCCATGTTGCAGAATGTTACTCCTCAAAGTAATTTCTGTTTGCAGCCGAGCCTTTTCAGACCAACATTCACGCGTTATTCCATGAACACCTATCTCCCACTGGTTTATATTTGTGCATTTATGTAGTTGCTAAATGAAATAGCTCTGGGTGCATGGGTAACACAAATGTTTTCTGCCAAATAAATGTTTGACACAAATTAACTCTGATTTTTTTAAAAAAATGTGGAATTTCAGGCTGCAAACACATTTACTTTCTCTCCCATTTTCTATTAGTGTCGCTTTTTAGCTTAGTGCCATGGACTGGAACAACATATACTGTACTGTAATCATGGTGTTTCTTATAGCCAAACTTCATGGAAATCAGCTGAGTTGTGGGGAGGTGGCAGAAACTGGGCTGCTGCATGATACTCACTTTTCGAGCCTCAATTCTGTGAAGTTCGTACTCCACAAGTTTCCATGTGTTTTTGTTATGGGTTCTTCCTCGACAAAAATTTCTTCCAACCATTCTCCAGGAAAGAAGTAGAAAAGGCACTGAACTGAGTCAGTCAATGAAACCAGGGAAAGCATGTAGCTTTGACAATGTATGACCAAAAAGATTACAACATATTAGAAAGCAAAAGCCAATGGTGGATTGTCTATCTTCATCTACTGTGTCATATAGGAGAATATGATATTCAAGATATTCTTAAGGTGATAGTTTTACTAAAGCAAGATAAAGGTCACTCTTCAGTAGCCAGCTATCACCCAATATCAGTCATCATAAGTTATAGCTACAAACTCCTGGAGCAAATGAACCTACAGAATATTACACCCATAACAGAACAACTTCTGAGAAAAGATAAGATGGGTTTCCAAACAAATCAAAGCACCTGTGACCAAGTGTTAGCACTTATGAAGCACATGTTGAACTCCAATTGATTAAAATTGCAGAGAGAGAGGGAACATTTTGAAATACTTGCTGAACTCATCACAGAATAAATCATCACATTTTAAGTTTTTGAGCACTATTTGGTCCAGTTCATCAGGAATGTGTTGTAACATACAAATTTATTT
Source organism: Gopherus flavomarginatus (assembly GCF_025201925.1). Lineage (NCBI taxonomy): Eukaryota > Metazoa > Chordata > Testudines > Testudinidae > Gopherus > Gopherus flavomarginatus. The sequence continues at coordinate 208,263,053 of NC_066618.1, forward strand.
AGGCTGGCTGTCAGTCCCCACATAGATACAAGAGTTAATGTAATGAGACTATGCAGGATTTTTATATTGAGGGATGAACCAAACCTTAATTATGACCATTTTTGATACAAGCTCATTAATATTTTTTGGTGAAATGCATACTTGTGCGGAAAGCAGGTGTATAAGTGAGAAACAGGAGATACCCACCACCAAAATTCACATAGAAGATTCTAGTCCAAATGCACCTATAATTGAACTGTCCTAAGCTATCCCCTGTTTACTTCAGCACTGCCTCCACCCAGGAACTTATCGCTTTGATCTGAAATAAATTGCACCTCAAATTGGTGGGCCATTTCAACAGCTTTCTTGGGACTGGCATGCACAAGACCAGGGTGAAAATGTACCCGCTTGCTCCTTGGCTTATATCGTCTATTCACCTTGCATATTTGGAGCTGTGGAACACAAGTAGAGGTGGCATTATGTGGTACTTCCAGGATTCAGACTGCAGCACACAAGGATGATCTGCATGATGTTCATTAAGTTCCCCATTAAATGTCACCAATTTTATGCCCTGCCCTGGACACCTCAGAATTTGTATCTTTTATCAGAAGATCAATAAATCTTAAGAAATAGTGAAGGTGTTTAAAAAATTGACATAACCCAGCTTTTCATATGCAGCGCAGACCCATAAATTTCCCAGTGCTGGATGTTTGATGTCTTTAATGAAGCACCAAAAACCTGACATGTGCATTAGTTTTCAACAGAGGTAGAGTCTCTGTGTAATAATGTTTGGAAAGCAAACATTGGGTTAATATGTGGTTAAACACTTTGCAATACAGAAAATGTTCTTCCTTGCAAGATGGCTATCCTGAGAAAGTGAAGTGTACTTTTGGTTTTAGAATCCATGCAGACATCGTTTGTAAGTGATTATTAAGATTTTACAGATACTTCAGGAATGCTTTTAACTTGTGGGTTGGCTAGTCCAGTATGTGCCAAATGTTTTTATAAGTAGTTTTCTGTGCATTTTTACTTCCCTCTTTCTCCCACTGTTTTATTTTAAGTGACCAAAATTCTCCCAAATTGCAACTTCAGCTATTTTTGTAAAAACAGGTATTGTGGTGTTGGTACACTGAAAGGATGTTCACATTAAAGGAATGCAGGGTTTGCGTGATAGCGCGTAATTCTGTGGGTTGAGAGTCTAACAGTAATTTTGCCTTTTGGTTTGTAACATTGTTCATTTTGTGTGTGTGTGTAGGGAATGGATTACAGGCAGACTTACCACTGCTCACTGCCTTATACACAGTGAGGAAGATGGGAGGGTTTGCTGTGGTGACCATATCTAGCAAATCATGCTAGCCAAAGCCAGCATTACTGTAGGCCTTGGGCATGCAGTGATTAGTGGGATTTTGGCTGTAGGTCCAGATTAGATCCTCAAGTCAAGACAAGATCTGCTCCTAACTCAAAGGAGAGCAATGGTGGCTGTACATTGACTTTATACTCCCCTAATCGTGAGGCAGTTTGACACTCTATTCACATTAAAGCGGCTTTAGGTTTTTCTCAATTTGTGCCCATCTGCAGTAGTCAATGAGGATTACCAAATCAGATGGGCACACAAGCCACATCCCTAATAGCATCCCCAACACACTCCTGTGTTGGGATTATCAGAAAGAGTGCAGAGCTAGCTATACTGGTCATAGACCATCAGGGGAATCCTTGCACAGCTGGTTAAATCAACTTTGTTATTGTTTTATGCTGGTGACAAGTGCAAAGCAGCCTGCAGCAGGTATCAACATCTGGCCCCATTTTTTTCATTGTTTAAATCTTGTTTCTTATTGAATAAACCAATTTTTCATTGTTGGCACCTTGTGAGTCCTCAGAAATCCATTTGGGTACTACTGGGAACTTTTCTATTGCCACAGTCATATGTTACATAAAATTGCATAAGAAAAAAAAAACAGGTAGAAATGCCTGTCTGTAGGAAGTACCTTAGAATCATCTTCAGGATCATTACACATATTGAATCTATTTCCCCATGTTAAGTATCCTCACACCTTGTCAACTGTCTAAAATGGGCCATCTTGATTATCACTACAGAAGTTTTTTTTTCTCCTGCTGATAATAGCTCATCTTAATTAATTAGCCTCTTACAATTGGTATGGCTATTTCCACTTTTCCATGTTCTCTGTATGTATGCATATCTTCTTACTATGTTCCATTCTGTGTATCTGATGAAGTGGGCTGTAGCCCATGAAAGCTTATACTCAAATAAATTTGTTTAGTCTCTAAGGTGCCACAAGTACTCCTGTTCTATCTTCAGGAAGGATATTCAAGAGTATTCTTAGATCTGATGGATAAGTTTCATCCTGTCCTTTTAAAAAAAAGCCCCATGTAAAAGCTAGGTATTATTATTATTTACTATTTGTTGTATACATTCTCAGTATTTTTGTAGATTCACACACTTCCATTGTACATTTCCAGGCAGCAGTTTCTCTATTGTATATCCAAGGTTTGTTTATTTCTAATGTGTTTCAGGAGGATTTTTTAAATATCATGAATCAAGAAATAACACTGTACTTTAAAATGTATATTTATTGCTATATATTGTTTTGATCCATAAAAATCTTATGATTTTCCACTGATCTGGGTATCCAAAGATGGGTTTCCATTGACCATTTTTGTGATTCTGTTTCATCAATAGATGCATATCATCATTCCAGGCTGACCCAGTGACCTATGCTTGCAGGCGGGCATGGTGTTTCAGGTGAACCCTTACTTGATTTTTCCCTCACCCAGCATTATCAACATGTCCAGATAGACCTCTTCATGCTAAATAGCACCCCTTTTTGGAGGGCCTCATTTATTAACAGAATAGTCAATGTAGAAATCAACAAAACTTTCATTCCAACATCTTAGCTGGATGAGCAGATTGTTCTTGGTCCATCTTGAGTCTTGTGCTCTCATCTTTCCAGGCTCTTCCTCATGTGTTCTCTGTTCCAGTATTTGTCCCAGAGTAAGATCCTTCTCTGGAGTGAAGGAGGTTTATCTACTCTGACTCTTTTCATAGAATATCAGGGTTGGAAGGACCTCAGGAGGTCATCTAGTCCAACCACCTGCTCAAAGCAGGACCAATCCCCAGACAGATTTTTACCTCAGTTTCTTAAATGATTGAACTCACAACCCTGGGTTTCGCAGGCTAATGCTCAAACCACTGAGCTATCACTCTCCCCCACCCTGTTTCTTTCCAGAAACTACGGGTCATCCTTGCCAGGTGAGGCCTCCAGCCAGCATCAGGGAGACCCTTGGCTAATACAAGACCCTCTTGGATGCCTGCTGACTGCAGCCCTCTGTCTATGAAGCTTCCATCTCTAGGCGCACATCTTCCAGGCTTCCCATTCTGGTGGATTCCTCCGAGACCTCATACGCTTGGCTTCCTGCTCAGACCTCTGATTCAGACCTCTCTTGGAAGTTCTTCTCCAGAGGAGCTTTCTGTCTCTCCTCAAACTAAGCTTATGTAATCTTTATTTGCAGTCTTCATAAGGTAGTCAGTCACAGGCAGACTGGGCTCTAACTCCCCACAAAGGGCAGCTGCCCAGAGACAGTGCCTTATAAGGATAGAGAGCAAATTTACTTATACACCTCTACCCCGATAAAATGCTGTCCTTGAGAGCCAAAAAATCTTACCGTGTTATAGGTGAAACCGCATTATATCGAACTTGCTTTGATCCACCAGAGTGCGCAGCCCTGCCCCTCCTGGAGCTCTGCTTTACCGCGTTATATCCAAATTCATAGAATCATAGAATATTAGGGTTGGAAGGGACCTCAGGAGGTCATCTAGTCCAATCCCCTGCTCCAAGCAGGACCAATCTCCAGATTTTTAACCCAGTTCCCTTAATGGCCCCCTCAGGGATTGAACTCACAACCCTGGGTTTAGTAGGCCAATGCTCAAACCCCTGAGCTATCCCTCCCCCCAATGTTATATCGGGTCGTGTTATATTGGGGTAGAGGTGTATCAGGTGCATTTACACTAAAGTAGTCTATTACCTTAGTTAAAAGTGATGTGTTCAGCACTTCAGGAATACAAATGATTAAATGTCGTATTTGTAAGTATTGATCAGAAAATAATTTTCCCTATGGAAAATTTCAACAAAAGTTACTATTTTTTGCCAAAACGGCTGACAACTAAACATCTACAGTTTTATGATAAAAATTTTTTAAAAAAATTAAGGAAAAATGTTAAGCAAAAACTTTCCACAAACTACTAGTTAGAGACAAATGCAAATTTTAATTTTCGGGGGGAGATTTCAAAGGAAAGCTTTCAGCCTAGTCTAATATTTATAAAACAGCTGATCAGGGAAAGAAAATCAGATCCTGAGTTACTGAAAAGATTAATTTTAAATAGAATTATTTCTATCAGCTATAAAATTAATCCTTCCTACCTTCCATTTCTTTTATATATATAAAATTCCTTTGGGATTATGGGCAAGGCACTCTAAGCCAAACTTTTCATTGGTGGTCACTAATAAACTGAGTTAAAAGAACATTATTAAGGTTGCAACATCAAGCCATGCAGAAGTTAGGAAATAGGAGAATTAAGGTACATGTGCAAACTTAATTTGATCATTGTGTGTATAGTTTATGATACAGTCTTTAATTACATGATCATGGACTCTTTGTCCCCGCCACAGGTCCTCTGCCTCATTCAGAGCTATATTTCAGTGTGTGCCCCCAAATCTTATTTACTGTACGTTATTCAAAGTCTGCTCTGAAGACAGAATTAGTAATTTCCTCATGGGCTTTTCAGTGACACTCATCACTGTAGTATCTGAGGGTCTCCCAAACATTAATGAAATTATTTTCACAATACCCCTATGAAGTGAGGGTGGTGGTATCCCCACTTTACTGATGAGAAAGTGAGGTATAGAGAGATGAAGGTCAAAAATATCATCCACTAATTTTAGATGCCCAATTTGAAAGGTTTAGGACCTGATTTTTCATATAGCACTTTGTATGTTTAAAGCACAGCTCGCATTGACTTCAGTTGCAGCTGTGAGTGCTCAGCACTTCTGCAAATCGGATATCGGGATATCAAGTTAGGCACTCAGAAAATAAAGAATTAGTGACAATCAGTGAAAAGTTTGGCTTAAAGTGCCTTGCCCATAATCACAAAGGAATTCTGTGCAAAAGCAAGAATAGAATCCACTTCCCCAGGGCAGCATTCAACTGACTAAATCATGAGATCATCCTCTCTCTTCCTGCAAGCCCCTGCTTCATTCATTACACACCTTCCAACTTCTGCATCAAATGAAGCAGGGTCTCCAAACAGCCTCTTTCACTACATGACCCTGATTCATCTCCAGAGCAGGTCCACTCCTTGCACTGAAAAAATAATTTGTGATCGTATAATTAAAGATTTTATTGCAATGCATATGCAAAAGCAGCCTTAATTCTGGCATTTCCTAACTTCTGAGTGCTTGACTTTGCAACCTTAATAACGTTTTTATCATATTTTTCTATGTAATTTCTTAGGTTTTTAACAAAACAAAACAACCTCCACCACCCCCGAAATTGCATTATAGACTCTAGGACTGGAAGGGACCTTGAGAGGTCATCGAGTCCAGTCCCCTGCCTTCATGGCAGGACCAAATACTGTCTAGACCATCCCTGATAGACATTTATCTAACCTACTCTTAAATATCTTCAGAGATGGAGATTCCACAACTTCCCTAGACAATTTATTCCAGTGTTTAACTACCCTGACAGTTAGGAACTTTTTCCTAATGTCCAACCTAAATCTCCCTTGCTGCAGTTTAAGCCCACTGCTTCTTGTTCTATCATTAGAGGCTAAGGTGAAGAAGTTTTCTCCCTTCTCCTGATGACACCCTTTTAGATACCTGAAAACTGCTATCATGTCCCTCTCAGTTTTCTCTTTTCCAGACTAAATAAACCCAATTCTTTCAGCCTTCCTTCATAGATCATGTTCTCAAGACCTTTAATCATTCTTGTTGCTCTTCTCTGGACCCTCTCCAATTTCTCCACATCTTTCTTGAAATGCGGTGCTCAGAACTGGACACAATACTCCAGTTGAGGCCTAACCAGTGCAGAGTAGAGTGGAAGAATGACTTCTCGTGTCTTGTTTACAACACACCTGTTAATGCATCCCAGAATCACGTTTGCATATTGATGCTCACATAGTTGAAGCCTTGAAATCTACCACACAGACCTCTGCCACTTAAACTAACAGAGTAACTGGTAGCAGTAATAGGTTGTCATCTTCTATGTGGACCAGCACTAGAGAGTTTGCTTTGCCAGTGGATTTCACAAATATTTGCTGACAGCATCAGGAATAGTGAGACACAGAAATCCTCCATTCCAGGCTCTGGAGGGAAGGGTTCTCAAGTGGGCGCAGATCCTTCTGCCCATTTCCCATGCCATCTCATGTGTCCCTGTCCTGCCTTTTCCCCCATCCCTTGCTTCTGATCCTAGCCAGTCTCCTTGCCCAGCCAGTCCTAGTTTCCGTCTCCCCTTCCCTGCCAGCATCCTGTCCCAATTTTTGCCTCCCATTTCCTGCCCTTTCCTCCAGGCTTTTTACTATTCCACCCCTCTCCCTACAGGTATGGCTCTTATTCTCTCTGCATTCAAATCAGACAGCTTCCGCCTGCTTGGGATCATCACAGAGGTGTCATTGAATGCTCAGGAGAGACTGTCTGCTCTCTTAAGTAGCAACCCATACCTGCAGTTGCAGAGAAAGTCCTACTCAGCCCTGGGATGAAGCATGCCCAATGCTCATGAAACGTTCAGGGAATTTTGCTGCTAACTTCTAAGAAGTCTCCACTGAGCATGTGCAAACTGCAATAACTTGGCTAAATTTGGGCAGATTTCACTAGGGGTGGCAAAATGCACATTCCTGACACACAAGCCACCATGCTGCCAAATGCCAAGTGCCTGCTCCACATCGTGGGGCCCTAGAGCTTTTCAAATAAAAGGTCTCTGGATTTTTTTAACTTGGGCAAAAAACTATATTTTTTCCTTAGTTTCATTCTCCGAAATGGCTGAACCATTTTTGCTAGAATGTCAAATAAATAAATAAATAAATAGTCTAAGGCAGACACCCAACATGGGAAATTTCAGCTTCAAATGACTAAAGTATGGCAAAGTTATAAGCACCCTAATTCTGGGTCTTATAGTGGAAAGTATCTGGCAACTTTAATAACAGATGGTGCAATGTGTTTGTGTGTGTATCATGCTTTGTTCATTTCAAGCAAGAAATAATTCATTCTAATTGGAGAGAAAGAACTGCCCTGGAAAGCTAAACCTGTAATTTTATTGCCACTGACTTGTAAATCATAATGTGAATATAACAAATAGAAACTACGTTGATTTAGTTTCTTATGGGTATTTAATTTATGTTTAAATAATAGAGAGTACATCTAAGCGTACATACACGTTGCCAGCAGTGAGCTAATGCCCAGACCCATCAATTTAATTCCACACATTGGAATCCTGTTAAATTGATCTAATAATTTAATCTGTTTATGCTGCATGTTACAAGCGGCTTTAGCAAACAGCCATTTCTTTTTTTTCACATAACTATCAAAATCACCTGTCTTAAAAATTCTGTTTTGAAGTTTAAAATCTAAAAAAGTTGAAATCCCTGTGTTATAGTTTCAAAAAATCCACGCACACTTTCAAATACATATACATAATCTGTTTATTTTAAACTGAGCATATTTTATCTCATTTAAGATATATTTACACCGCATCTGCGAACAAGCCTCCCACCCCTGGGCCCACACTAGTGGAGCTTGTGCTGGCATGCTAAAAATGGTGGTGTAGATGTTCTGGCTTGGGCTGTCAGCCTGGTGGGAGGATGATGACTTTAGAGCCTGAGCAGCAGCCCGAGTTGCAATATCAAAGCAATTTCTACACAGCTATTTTCAGGCAAGCCCTTAGAGACAATAGATATAGAAGCTCCTGGTGTCATTCTAAAAACAACACTTTTCAATGTATAACTGCAGTTTAAGGGCCAAATTCTCACTTTTATACCTTAAGGGACAAATGCAGCCCCCTCACATCCACAGCTGCCCAGAGCCTCAGTGCATAGGAATTTGTATAGTTTCACTGCATGGGGCCAGGAACAAAGGCATGTATGGCTCCTCCACTCCCCAGATGCAGGGGTACAGCATAAGGGCCCCAAGTCTGCATTGCACCTCAGCTTAGGAAAGGATTTCTCACTCATGCATCTTCCCAGTGTCTTCCTGACCTTTTTCACTGGGTGTTTGGGTCTGAATTTTGGCTTAAGGGTTCTGCCTCGCACCACAAAGTCAATATAATGTCTGTAGGATTGCACACTAAAAGCAATAGTTATTAGATTGCAGGACACCTAAAAAAGAAAATGTAATTTGTATATTATTTTTCTTATTTGTGTTGTAGTAACACTTAGGGGCCCCAGTAAACCAAGAACACCTTTTGCTAGATGCTGTACAAATACAGAACAGAAAGATGATCCATGCACAAAAAGTTTATAATCTAAGTGTAACACTAGATACACCAGGTGGATTCAGATGGACAGATGAGGAAAACTCTGTTTTGGAATCATGTTTATGTGATAGTGACATAAGCTTCACATATGACTGTGACAGTCATAGATGTCTGTTTTTGTCCCCCAGAATAAAAAAGCAACTATGGCAACCCTAACATATTCTTGTCTTCAAAAATGTGCAGTCGATTCTATATGGTCAACTAATGTTTCAAATCCCTAACTTACTTGTTGGCCCTCCTACAGAGCAACCTTTTAAGTGGTCTAGCCCATTTTTCTTTAAATATTGAAAAAAATCATTCAAGTTGATGTTGATTATCTTAAATTTGACCCCAGAACATGTTTATGGCTTTGTTATAAACTCCTGACAATAGTCTGTGTTAATAGAAAAATTAGCCTTTATGGCAAACTTTTGGGTTTAGCCGCATGAATGGTGCCATGCTAACTAGGGATCAAGGTCTTTGCCAATTTCTTGTCCAATGATTCTCGCCCAGGTGATGGGGTGGGGGGAGTTGATTCTTAGGAGCATATACTATATATGCTCTTGTGTCCATTCTGATTTTAAACTTCTTCAACGAGGCTCTGTTGGGAATGAAGAACACAATGCATAGGCTGGTAGCAAAATATGTCCATGTGTGAATGGAGTCCTTAACGAGTGTAGAAAAACTGCAGTCAATCTATAAATCCTTTTCATTCTTTTTGTTGTGCAGATGACCCCAAGTATTACAGTATGGGCTTTGGCATCCTAGTCTTAAATCCTGTTTTAAATCCCATTTCTCATAATATCACATTTCATTATGCATTTTGTAAAATCCTATAGGCACGTGATTTTGTTTAGTAAAAGGAACTGGGAGCAACAGCACACAAAACTTTGACACAACAGACTTTCATGTTTGTTTTCTGGAATGTGATTTGCAGAGGAGATAGGGCCTGGATCCATAGAGATGTATACTCCTGAGAACTACTGGTGTGTTAAAATCACCTTTTTAATCTATCCTAGTGTAGCTGATTGGATCCAATGGAACTGAATTTTAAGCCTCAATAAGACACATTATGTAGTGGTTTTATTTCTAGAAGAGTCTCAGTAAATTGCATTGAAATGGTCTATTCACAGCATTATTTCACAGGAACAGATCAGATCCATTTTAACAGTGAATCTTGCAAATCTGATGTTGTGTGTCCAGTTAATCTCTGTCTATTACAACAAGTACAATCCTATCAAGAAATTTACTTCTTAACATCTATAAAGCCTTCACTTCCTGTGGTGCTGAACATATTGTCTTACATCGTGATATACCATTCAGTCCTATAGCATTGAAACAGTAGCACAGGAAACATGTCCATGCTCTACTAATAAAGAGGCTAATTTAATCTGTTGACTGTCTTGCAAGCCTTTCTTGGACACTTCAGCCTTTTTTCTCTGCTATAGTACTGCTTGAAAGCATTGGCCAAAACAGTTTCAAGATACTCAGCTATCATGGAATGCATGTTTGCAGTGTTGTTGTAGCCATGTTGGTCCCAGGGTTTGAGGAAGACAAAGTGGGTGAGATAATCTCCTACTGGACCAACTTCTGTTGGTGAACGAGACAAGGTTTCTTCTCTGTGACACTTGAAACTTGTCTCTTTCACAACAGAAGTTGGTCCAATAAGAGAGATTATCTCACCCATTTTGTGTGTCTGATACAATACATGATCACTCCAGTTTAATACTGCAAGAGTGTAATAGCTGAGAGATTCACAAGTCAGGAAGATTGAAATAAGTCTTCATTAACTTTCTTCTGGAAGGTACATAATCAGTTGGGTTCAAGTCTATTTGAATCCAGAGGTAAAGAAAGGACTTAAGGCTTGAGGGGATGACTACCCTGCAGCTGGGAAGTATGACTGTCAGCCTGTATAGATGGACTCATGCTACCCCAAGCCGCCACCAGTGGCGTAACAGCCGCACTGCTATTTTAGCACAGTAGCTCGAGCAGCATATTGCACCATGGGTAGTCATTCACATCACACCTGTGAAAAGTGGGTGTTAAAGCTAACAATCTTAATTCTTAGCATTTTGTATCTGATTTGCACAAACAAGGTGTGAGGCAGAGAAAAATCAGGTCCAATTTGAGTTTTGCCTGAGTTAAAAACTATAGGATTTGATCCTGTGTGTGCACATTAATGGGCAAGAGTCCTGTAGGCAACTATGTATTTCTTTTTCTACATAAAGCATTGATTCATAGCAGTGATGCTAGAGGTATTTTGGTGACTCCAAAAATACTGGACTGATACCCAGTTACCAGTTGCACCTTAGCAAAGATTTCTTCTGTAAATTTCACTGCTGCTAGGATATAGACACAGAAAGACAGAGATAGTAATTTTTAATAGACCCTAGAAAATACATCAGGTGTTTCTGGTTTTTTTAAAAGTCATACAGTTCAGGCACTGAGCTGGTAATCTAGCCTACTCATCTGTACCCTGTGTGTTCCCAGAATCCATTGCAGTCATTAAACCTGAAAATAGTTCTAGACGTCTATCCTTGTAAAAAGTCACTTAATGTCAAAACTGTCTATTTAAAATGTGCTAACCTAATGCTTGGCAGTCTTACACTGTACACTTTGAAATAATTAAGCTTGTATCCTATTAGTAGTAGTTAAAAAGTGTAGGAAGTCAATACAGCAGTTTAAATAAACCAGTCATTGTGTCAACTAAATGCAAGTCTAAATTTTGTTAATAAAATAAATCAAATTCAGATGCAGCATCCAAACCCATAGAGGTAATAGTCCCCAGACAAAACATTTTAAATTTGCACAGTGCAGTGTATTGTGCACTTTCCATTAAATTCACTGAGCTATCCAAGTATTTAGGAACAGGAAGTGGGAGTCCTAAGGAAAGACACGGCACTTTCTCTCTAATTAGTTCTTAAGGGTTAAACTGTTGCTTTTGTGAAAAGTAGTAAAAGGAAAATGACATACAGCGTTTGTGTATTCCTGAATACTGTATGCATCATGGGGTCTTCAATAGATGTACAATTTTATAGCTCATTAAAGTTTCACAATAGAGGCCAAAAAAAGATTAAATGGTATTTAAAGGACCTGGTTAAAGAAAACATTTTGTTAAATATTATAGTAAAATAGAATATTTTATTTTTCATATCTTTTAAAGTAAATTTAGCACTCCTGAAAGATGTCAAAATATAGAGAGAATGAAATTCAGCTTTCATAGTATTGCTATATCACTGGGCTGCAGCCTTTTCCGTACTGCTCACCTATTTCTCAGTTGTGATTAAGCGATAAGAGTGGGTGGGAATGTAATTTTACCTCCATGACCATGCAGGAGTGTTTCTCCCTGCTATGAATACCACCCAGGGTGATGATTGGGACTGTGTTTGTACACATCTGTCCTCCTGGAACTGGACTGAGATTTATTGAGAGCCATCAGATTTTAATGTTGATTCTAGGGCAGTTTACTCTCTCCACTAAATAACTTTAGGATCTACAAAATGACTTTTGATCAGCCAAACAATGTGCTGGAATGTTTGCACAAGAACACGCTATTAGGAATGAATCATTTATACTGTAATTACATGGCACCAAGGCATTCTGTCACAGCTGTACAAACTACTTACTCTTTCACTCTGGGAAGTGCACTCTCCTTCTCTTTTAAAAGAATGGTGTCCAGTTAACTTAATGTTTCAAGCCAATGCAGAATTAGAACTAACAAATGTTTCCTTTGTTTTTTCAATCCATACAGTGTGAAGGGAGCTGATGCTGGCAACGTGATCAGAGTGTTTGTACCAGATATTGGGATGTTCATTGCTAGCTTGACCATATGGCTTGTCTGCAGAAACCTTGTGCTGAAGCCAGTGACAGAGGATGCAGCACAGTACAACACACAATTTGAAAATGAAGAAATGGTATTAGATGCACATTTATACCTGTATAATGTTTATTATTATTATTTTATTATTTATTAAGTATTTGTATTATAGTACAATAGTACCTAGGAGCTGTAGTCATGAATCCCATTGTGCTTACTATCCTTAATCCCATAGGGTAGGATATCAATACCCTTTCACACACTGAATTGTATCTTATTCTGTGAGCAATCTCACTGATTTTATTTTACTGCCCAGCATGGAGTAAATCCTCTTCAGCATGAGGAAAAGTATCAGAATTTGGTGCTTAATCACCAAGAATCTCTCATGTGGTGTGTTTAACTTAATTCAGGAGTGATGGGGTAAAATCTGACCTTAACAACATCTGATTATGAAAAAATCTCAATTTTATCAGATCTTTTATATGTAAATTTTATTTCAGAAGGTAGATGTTATCTCTGTTTTTTACATCACTTACATCATGTAATTCCATGTCCTGAAAACAGAGAGCACTGAGAGTACATGGGAATTGTTCTGTGTAAATGACTATCTGCCAATACACAGAACAAAAAGACAGTCCCCCACGGGTGAAAGTAACTTAAAGGACTTACCAGTACGCTGGAGTCCTGAGCGGGGACATGGCCTCAACTGGAAGAGGTGGGGCCTTTCAAGATTTAAAGTCCCTGGGGCTCTGGCTCTGGCTGGGAGCCCCAGGGCCTTTAAATCACCCCAGAGCTACCAGCTGCAGAAGTGGCTGGGAGCTCCGGGACTCAGGGGTGAATTAAAGGGCCTGGGGCTCCAGGTGGCTCTGGTGGTGCTTTAAAGGGCTCAGGGCTCCCCACAGCAGCTGGAGTCCTGGGCCATTTAAATCACCACTGCGGGAGCTGGTCCAGTCCAGCACGGCATACTGGCTCTTGCTGGTATGCCATACCGAACCGTACTGGCTTACTTTCACCTCTGCAGTCCCCATTCCAAAGAGTTTATAATATAATATAATATAATATAATATAATATAATATATAATATAATATAATATAATATAATACGACAAGAGTAAGAGACATTATATGGAGACAGACAGATGGGGAATATAAGGAAATAACTAGAAAGTATTGGTCAGTGGGACTTCTAGTTAATACTGTGTTATGTCTGAGCTAAATTTGGAAAATATCTCAAAAGTGTATTTAAAAGTGACCTTGGTTTCAGAAAACAAAAACAAATGTTCTTAGGGAGAAAAACATACCAAAATCATTATCCTAAGGAAGCAAAATGGAAAATTAAAAATTAAATAATTAGAGATTGACCAAAGATGCAAACATTGCATTAGGGTCTGAATTATTCAAATGTTCAGGGTCTTCAGATCCAGGGTTTTAATTCAGCCCATTATGGTGACAAACCAGCCAGACATTTGGATCTGTTTCTTTTCCAAAGTTTGAGGGTACTCAAAACTGGGGGGTTTGTTCAGAGTCACTACTAGGTATTTTGCAAAATTGCTTGAGATTGCAACTTTTGTCTATATTTCCCAAAGCCTAATGTCCACGACCAGCAGCATATGAAAGGGAAGATACCTCATGCACCATGCTTTTTGGAAAGAGATGGTTAAATCTGTGAATAATTTTGTGGCCTTTGCCTACTTTGGGTACATAGTGGCGTCATGGGAACAAAGGGTGGCAGAAAAGATTGAAGTAGAAAATTCCCCTGAAACTAGAGGAACAAATTGACAACAAAAAAAGAAGTCCATATGGCCCAAACCACATAATGGTGTCTCATGTAAATCCCAAAGTGATTTTTTAAGGACAAAATGTCAAGCTGGTTTAAATGCTTTGAATCTCATTTTTCTATCCTTTTCTTGGTTAAAGTGAGAGCCCTAACATCACTTTAATTTTGTTTTTCTTTATAAGTTTATTGTAAAGATATTTTTCAGGTTTATTACAACTCAGTAATTTCATGTAGAAGAGGCACTTAGAGGTGATCTACCTCGTTGTGGGCTAAAGGCTAGGGATCAGCCACACATTCTGGTGCAGTTCTGGAGAGGAAGAAAATGAAACGGCTCCCATATGTCACATTTGCATTGCCTGTATTTTGGGGCCACCAGACGCCGGTCCAGTTCCAAGTGCACGTTAGATCAGCTACTTTAGACCCACTGCCTGTGGTTCTCATGGGCTGTTCTGGCAGCCAGGGATCAACTGAAGACTGCAGCTCCTGGCCACATACACTTCCTCTGACTGTGCCCTGATATCTCAACCAGACTAAGCAGGCTCTTCTGAATACCCTGGAAGCTAGTTAAAATGACCTTTAAGGCTGTTTTTTGCTTGAGTGGTGCAAAAAAACCTTAGCAGAAGCTAAAATCTGCTGCTATATCTGCAATGGGAGATGTTCCAAGTGGTATGAAGAATGGTGCCATGAACATGACTAATAAGCAAGCTGTGTTCTGCCTGTCTCTCTTAAAATAAAGTTATATGTTACTGAAGTAGGCCCTGGCTGACATCTTTAAAGTTATCCATCTTCTGTCCAAGCATAAAATACGAGAAATCTAATACAGAAGCAAACTGGAAGAAGAAAAGGGCACATTCAGGTTCATCTGTATCTGAACGGTGGTTTTACAAGAGTCTGATTTGATGTCTATTTTTGATTAAGGCTAGAGATGAGCCCCAGCCTGGAGTCTGGGTGAACAGGAGGTGATCCAGAGGTAGAGAGTGTGGAAGGGCATATGAAGCTGAGCTATAGCATGTAGAGGTTACATGGTAATAAATAGAACAGAATGAGGTTTTAAATGGGATCTTTCATACATGGACTACCTCAAGGCAATCTTCCAACCAATTAGATATTAGGATTTTCTTTAAATGGGGGGGGGGGAGGGGAGAAGGGAGGGGGGAGAGAGAGAGAGAGAGAGAGAACTTATTTGGCTACATTTTTGTCATTACAGCAAAACTCAGCCAAAATATTATAGGTTATTTACATATTATTACAAAGCACAGTGGCTATGTTTTTATGTCAAAAAATTAGCCATATAAGTATTTTAAGGTGGGAGGAAAATAGTACATCAATACTTTACACAGGACTGATTACTTTTCACCATCAACTCATTTACAGCAGAATAACCTATATATTCTTAAAGTGAAGTAAAAATTAGTGAATGATAAGTGAAACATTTTTTAAAACTATATCAACTTCAGCTGTCTGTAGGTGTTCTGCACATAACATCCTGTAGTCATGTTTGCTACTTAGAAAGACTGTTCATAAAATGCTACAGAAGCAGCTAAAAATATCGGGAGTCTGTACATCACTGTGCTGGCTACAGGGAGTCTGATGCATATATGGAATGTATCACTGAGTTTCTGAGTTTGTGGGGATTTTGAAGGATTCATAATTTTTTGCACATTGGCCCCATTTGTATTGATTTTAATTGATCTTTTGGATTTATGCTTTGGATGAGTATGTTGAAACAGGAATCCTAAATAAATAAATAAACACACCAGTTCTTCAGCACTGCACTGGCTTACAGACTACCATGTTTTCGGAAGCGCACTGGACTGGGTCTTTAATTGGCTTAAATTGTTGTATTTCACCCTTCAAATAAAAGCATCTGAAAAAGTGATAAGTAGCCACAGTGCCACAAAGTGAACAGTCTGGGGGTTTATTGTACCAGCAAGTGGAGCAAATTCCAGAGTTGAGGAACTTCTGCCAGGAGTCCCTGCCACCCATCTCCAGACATAAAATTAAGGATCCATTGGCTGATGTCCCCAGCTCCACAGTGCCTGAAGAGATAGAAAGCCTTTTAGAGCACTGGGTTTCAAGCCATAGAGGACTTTATAAATCAAAAAGTCTTGAACTGCATCCAGAAGCAAATAGTATGCCCTGCAGCTTTACCTATTTAGAGCAGGCAGTCATTTACGTAGAACAGTTCTCATGTACTCTCAGTGCTCTCTCTGTTTTCAGGGCATGAAATTACATGATGATAAGCAGTGTAAAAAACAAGGATAACACATCTACTCTTTGAAATAAAATGTACATATAAAAAGATTTGATAAAATTATGATATTTTTCATAATCAGATGTTAAGGTCACTCTTCATCCCATCACTCCTGAATTAAGTTAAACACATCAGATTCTTAGGGTGGTTAAGCACCCAATTCTGATGAGTGGTTTATTCCACAGGCAGTAAATCTGTAAAATAAAATCAGCGAGACTGCTCACAGAGTAAGACACAATTCATTGCATGAAAGGGTATTGATATCCAACCCTAAGAGATTAAGGATAGTAAGGATCAATGAAAATATGGAAATCCTGATTCATAATAGTGCATCTAACTTTCAGAGAAACAGACCTGCACCAGAACAAAAAAAGTATACAGTATTGTGAAACGCTGGAAAGGGGATGGGAGGCACTCAATTATTTGTAAGTAATGCTGCATAGAGTGTGGTTTTAATTAGCCGTGAGTCATGAAGTAGAAAGGTTTGCCAGATACCAGGCTGCAGTCCAACTCATTACCACCCCTGAATGGTTGCACACTTGGAGCAAATGTGTCTGCAGGCCTTTTTTTTATTAGGACTCAGAAAATCTAAAGCAGGTGAATTCAGCTGGAGAAAGGCCCAGACTGCAAACTCAGAGAAGCACAATGCCAGTCAAAAAGTTTAAAGTGCAGAGGGATGGGGGTAGAAAAAAAAAGAGAAATGTTAACTTCCCAGCTGTGTCTGAAAGTATAACCGTGACTGAAGCAGATGGTGATTTTATGTGCCAACATGCAGAGACAGTATATACAGTTTAATAGGTATTGGGGAAAAAAAGTTGTTTTTCTTGAGACTGTGGAAGACTATGCCAGTCAGCATGTATTTATGGAAAATAGATCTTGTCAAACTAACTTGATAACTGTTTTGGTTTTGGATGAGATGACAAGTTTGGCTGATAACTGTAATATTGTTGATATAATATACATAGTAAGTCATTTGGCTTAGTAACATATGACATTTTGATTACAAAATCTAGAATAATACAAAAGTAACATGGCACACACTAAAGAACTAAAAGCTAGCTAACTGACAGGTCTCAAAATTGAATTGTAAATGGGGGATCATCAAGTAGGTGTGTTTCTAGAGGGTCCCACAGAGATCAGTTCATGGCCTTATGATATTGAATATTTTTATCAATATCTGGAAGAAAACATAAAATGGTTACTGATAATAGGGCTTTAGAGCAAAGCGTGGAGCATGGAGCAGCTCCGGAGCAGTGGAGCTGCAGATTTTTGCCTGGAGCTGGAGCGGAGCCGGAGCACAGCTCCAAAGGCCTCACTGATAAAGTATGCAGATGACCCAAAGATTTGGGGGGTGGTGAATAATGAAGAGGACAGGTCACTGACTGTGGTAAACTGGGTGGAAGCAAACAATATATGTTTTATTACAGTCAAATGTAAGGTCTTGCATCTAAGAACAAGGAATAAAAGCCATTGTTACAGTCCTGGGAAAAGGTGACTCTGAATACAGACTTGAAGGTCATGGTCGATGATCAGCTGAACATGGGCTCTCAGTGCACCACCATAGTCAAAAGGGCTAATGCAATCTTTGGCTGTATAAACAGAGGACTCTTGAGTAGGAGTAGGGAGGTTATAATACTTCTGTACGTGGCACTGGTGTGACCACTGCTGAAATACTGTGTCCAGTTCTGGTGCCCACAGTTGAAGAAGGATGTTGATAAATTGAAGAGGGTTCAGAGAAGAGCCGCAAAAATGATTAAAGAATTGGAAAACACACCTTACAGTGATAGACTCAAGTAGTTCAACATAAGAATGGCCATACTGGGTCAGATCAATGATCCGGCTAGCCCAGTATCTTGTCCTCTAATAGTGGCCAGTGCCAGATGCTTCAGAAGGAATGAATAGAAAACAGGGCAATTTGAGTTCAGTATTCAATCTATTTGGCTTAACAAAGAGAAGGTTAAGGGGTGACTTGATTGCAGTGTGTAAAATACCGACATGGGAAATAAAAATTTGATAATGGGCTCTTCAGCCTGGAAGACAAAGGTATAAAACGGTCCAGTGCCTGGAAGTAGAAGCTAGACAAATTCTGACAGGAAATAAAAAACATTTTTTTAACAGTGAGGGTAATTAATCATTGGAACAATTTACCAAGGGTTGTCGTGGATTCTCCGTCATTGGCAATTTTAAAATAAAGATTGGGTGTTTTTCTAAAGGATATGCTCTTGTTCAAACAAGAATTAATTCAGAGAAGTCCGGTGACTTGTGTTTATACAGGAGGCCAGAATAGATGAACACTTTGGTGCTTTCTGGCCTTATAATCTCTGAATCTATGGATTGTCTAGTATTGTAAGTGACTGAAAAAATCCCTGTAAAACTGTATAACTTAAATTTTACCAGATGTGGTGATCTTAACTGAAATGTACATTTTTAGTTTTGCTCTCACTGTACTTATCACCTTCCCCCTCAAACTTTATTCTTGTCCATGCTACTTAGAATCGTAAAAATCCCTGGTCTGTGCTTTAGGTCAAAGAATATGAACTGGGTTTAAGCTCAGACTGTCTCTCAATTTGGAATCTCAGAAAGGTTTGATGAAAAGGTTCTTAAATAAAGAAAAGTTTAGAAAATGAAAGTCAGCAAGGAAGGATAGTCTTGTGGTCATGACACTGCAGTGGATTCAGGACATCTGGGTCAATTCCCAGGTATGCCACAAATCTCTTTTGTGGCCTCAGGTCAATCTTGTAATCTCTCTATACCTCAGTTACAATCTCTCAACTAATAATTCTTTTTATATTATTTTATCAAGTCCCCTTTTATTTGTCTCCTAAGATAAAAAAATCCATCTCTTCCCTTTCTGGGACCTTAGTCACTTTTGTTGCATATCTCTGAACCCCCTCTAAATCTGCAATAGCCTTTTGAGATTGGGGTGACCAGTATTACACACAATAATACAGATGAGACCACACACTGATTTATATAAAAGCAGCAAAGAGACCTGTGGCACCTTATAGACTAACAGACGTTTTGGAGCATGAGCTTTCGTGGGTGAATACCCACTTCGTCGAACTTGTGGTTCTTGCATTTATCAACACTGAATTTTGACTATGTTGTCCATCCACTTTGCTTGATTAGCTGTCTAGGAAGTTCCTCAGTCCTCTCTGGTCATCAATAACCTAAATAATTTTGTGTCTTCAAATTTTGCTTCCTCACTGCTCACCCATGCCCTGCCCTCCCGTTTCCTCCTCCCCCCACATCATTAATAAACAAGCAATATGGAAACTTGAAACATGCCACTGTTGTGAGTGATGTCTTAGCCCGCAGGTGGTTAAGTTTGCCAGGTTCTCTCTCATTAACAAATGGTGTTTCAGCCTCTCCGGTCAACCTGCCATAACTCCATGTCTGTGATTTTCCCTTTTTCGCCTTTGGTTTATAATCCTCACAGTCTTTGAAGTCAAGATATAAGATTTTATTACCATATTAGACATGTAATCCTGTGTTGAGTTCATATGAAATTTGCTTAGGTGTATCTTGGGAAGTGAAATCTCTGTCCATTACCTGTGCAAGAGCTGTTAAATACAATATTTAATTATGTGCTTTCCCCCATCCCACTCTAGAACTCCAGTTTTCTTTTCCAATTTCCTGTGTATTTAAAAAATTCTTTTAATCCTACATAGATTTCAACCAATAATGCACAACTCATTTTTGCATACACTCTGGGGAGCATAGCTTTCTAAGTTAAGAGTTCTCCCCATAGGAGGCTGTTGATTGCCTTTGCCTACAGAGTTAGATCAAAAACCATTATCTTTCTGTCACAGCCTTCAGGTTCCCCTAGCTTTCAGTAATTTCCCACGTGTGAAACATTACTGTAATCTCCGGTTCATATTCTCCTTTCTCACTGGTGTAACTCAATGGACTTCAATGAAGTTACCCAGGATTTACACCAGTGGAAATGAGAGCAGAATAACACTTGTTAGAATCACAAGTTCAGATCCTAGCAGGGTTGACTCAGTTCTTTCTGTTCTTTATTAACTTCAGTGATCTCATGAGGCTTTTAACTTGAATAGGAGTTTGCACACTTGTCCGTGGCTTGAAGTTTTGTCTACAGTGTGTTTATATCAAACTGAGGAACAGTATTTAATTCATTGTAAAGAGGGTTTCTAATACAGTTTAACTTTGAAAATCTCTTCTTCATTATCAGTATTAGGACTCAGTTTTAAAACATGGTATGAGTATGAGTTGATCCTGTCCACAGCGACCAGTTGAATTGTGTTATAAACAAATTAAAAATTCAATTTTGCCCACTATATGTAGTGTACTATGTGCTGATCAGTTGTTACTCTCCTTCCAAAAAATTGATGCATTTTTGAGACGCTATATTTATATTCTTAAAGTGTCTGGGATCTTTTTGGAAGTAAGGAGATGAGTATTTGAAAGATGATGATAATTGCTTAAGACATGTAAGAATCTCATCTTACATTTATATTTTTGTGTATTACCATAATGTTTTAAGCTTGTTTTCATCAGCACTGTTACCTTATTCCTGTTATAACTGATTTTCAGGCTATATAGTAGAGTTGTAAACTCTTTGCAAGAACTAATCAATCTACAGTTTATCAGTACTCTGAGCTAAGTATTCAATGCTTCACATAACTTACTGCAGGTAAAATGTTTGCCACTATACAGCGTTAACAAGGAGTATTTTGATATCAGGAAATGGTCAAATTCATAGAATGCTCTTAAAGATTGCAAGTCTAGTCTTGCAGACTCTTCCACATGAGTAGCACCATATATCTCAATGGCATTATTTGTATGAGAAATGATTCATTACCTCAGTAGGGGTTTGCAGGGTGTGTCTTCAATAAATGATTTTACTTTTTTCCTCGTAGAGTGAAATCCTGGACCATTTAAATTCAGTGGCAGTTTTGCAGTTAATTTCAGTAGGGCCAAGATTTCATCCCTAATTTCCTTGTAAATATTGAGGATTAGATTGTGTCTGTTAGATGTAGGTCTGTTCTGGAGTCGTTGTGCTTGGGCATCACTCCAAGGGAGCTTTAAGGAGACATTGTGCATCAAGGAGCCTGCCAGCAGCTCCATGCTTTGATATGCTCTGTGACAGGCCAGTCCAGTAGGCAGTTGTGTCCAGTGGGAAATGCCATTCTCTGTCTTCCCTACCTCATTTTGCAGGAGAGAGCAATCCACAGTTTCTTTTGAGCAGTTATTCAATTATACTTCAATATAGGTGGCTAAATCCTGGATATAAAATACCATCGAATGTTACTGTTAAAAATCACCAAACAGAACAGCAGGAGAATTAAATATACTTGGAAAGCTCATGACAAAAATCCCACACATAAACCACAATATGAAGAAAAAACATTCATATTGATTAACATGAATGATATTCTTATGATTTGTTTGGTTTGTGTTTATCTTTAACAGAGTGTCTCCGTTTGTGTTGAAGAGGGGTATAAAAATGATAAATGCCATATTTAATTCAGTATCAATATGTTTATTGCATCCTGCTGTCGTCATGCATTGATTTAGGTTCCGGAATGAGCAAACATTAGAGTTGCTAATGCTGAGAGTGGACTTTGGGAGCGCTGTTCTTCCAGTCATAATTTGCAACCCTACTATATTTTTTTTAAAAAGAACCCCGGTCACTTTCTGCTTAAGTAAAGGCCTGGTCTATCTCCCACTGAAGTCATTCAGAGGTGTTTAGGGGCCATAAGTGTCTGTGACACCTCAATAGCTCCTCCAGCTTACATCGTCAGAGGAAAGTTTGTCAGCAGAATATTGCCTTTTCTTGCTTATTTTTTCTTTGGACATTTTTGGGTCATATCCTCTTCCTTCCAGTTCTCTCATTTTTTAAAGTAAATGGTTGGTAGCTTCTTAAAAATTTTTTTTTTGCTTTTTGCATTGTGGACCTTTAAACTTATTACAGATGAGCTTAAAAATGTGACCTGCAAAATGTTATCACAAGTGACATTGAGAATTAAACAAAGAGGTTTGGGTAAAAAAGAAAAAATCGAATCAAAATACTGAGATACCATAAGCTATTCTCATAGACCAGCTGGAACCAAGATATTGGAAGCAGAGATCTTGCATGCAAACCTGGTGGTGTAAGATTTCCAGACCAAACAGTTCAGATATAAACATTATTCAAACAGAAACTTTTTGAAGTAATCCAGTTACTAGTTACAATATCCACAATGATCTATATCAATTATACCTAATAGGGCTATACAGGCTTTGATTAAGTAATCCTCACAACACCCCTGTGAGGTAAGTGTGGAAGATAAATATTTTCCCTATTTTACAGGTAGAGAAACAGACACAAGAGGTGACAATGAAGTTGTAGTCTGAAAAATTTCACTATGAAAATGGCATTGTGGGGCTCTCCATGTGTTGTTTTTTTATTTCCAGATAAAGTATGTGCATACAGGGGCGGCTCTAGGTATTTTGCCGCCCCAAGCATGGCAGGCAGGCTGCCTTCAGAGGCTTGCCTGCGGGAGGTCCCTGGTCCCACGGGACCAGTGGACCCTCCACAGGCATGCCGCCGAAGGCAACCTGCTTGCTGCCATCGCAGCGATCGGCAGAGCACCCCTGGTGGCTTGCCGCCCCAGGCATGCGCTTGGCATGCTGGTGCCTGGAGCCGCCCCTGTGTGCATATATCTTTTCTGCAAATGAAACCAGAGATCTCAGAGTTAAGTTGGTTTTAAAAAAAACAAAAACAAAAAAAAGTGTCAGGAATCATATTAAAGGTTCTACCGGTCAAATTGTGCCCTCCACCACATTTAGGCAACTCCCGCCATCTCTGTGTTATGCTCTCTCAGACACCTGAGGAAAACCATTATCTTCTATGAGTTTGCATAGGTGTAACTGATTGGAATTTAGTTAAGAATTCTCTTAATGATGAACAAAAAGGAATAGAATCCAGTTTGCTCTCTCTTAGCTGAGAGGGCTCTGGAAAGCTGACAAGACTTTAAAGTTGTAAGAATTTATTTCATCCAATAAACTCTCTGACTCACAGGGATCTGTTGAATAAGAAGGAATCATTTTAACATAGTAATTTTTCAGAGTATAATTGCACTTCATGCAACTTGCCTTAGGTCACTCATCAAGACAGCATCAGGGCCAGAATTAGAACTCAGAAATTCCTGTCATCTTAGTACACACTGTATCTTTCATTATGTTTTGCACTTCTGTACTGCCTATAATCCAAACATTCTGAAACATGAATATATTCATCAAGTTTATAATAATTTGTCCTGCCTTTACATTCCTGTTTCTGTCTATAAGCATCACGTACAGCTTGATACACATAAATTGATGTATAGTCTTTTACCATTGCATTTAGAATAAAAGTTGATTCCGACATAGTTGCTCAAAGCTCAAAACAAACTTTGAGGTTCGGATAAGTTCAGATAACCTTTTTTTCCAAAACTGATTTCTCATTTTCTCACTCCTCTGTGTTTCCTGGTTCCTGGGAGGAAACGTCAAAATACTGCAGAAGAGGCTATTTGTGCAGCGTTTATGATCTAACTTGAAGGAGGAAGCACCTGAACTCTCATGAGAGACTAGTCTTATGAGCTTTCCAGTGCCATTAAACAGATTCAAAAGGTCAAATAGTGTAATACATTAGCAAACTTTGAAGGTTTTTTTTTCCATTCTGAGCCACAGAACCATTTGAGATCCACCTCTGTCTAGCTATAACATCTCTGGTTAGTAAAAATTTCAGTGGTGACAACCGTGAGATTTTTAAAGGGTTAGATTCCTGTCCTTTCTAGTGTCCAAAAGTCACTGAATGACTGTTCTGTGTATTTACAGATGTTGTATCCTTAGCTGTAGGTACAATACAAAAAGGTTTTCTGGTGTAAGAATGAATTTAAATTGAGACGAAGGCTGCCTGTTAGTAAATACATTTATGGGACTTAGGATATCTCAGTGCATTACTGTTTATACTGTACCAGATGAAACATGTAAAAGCTAGATGTTATTAAGGCAGTCCCCAAAAGTAGCTAATGGATATTCTGGCCCTAGCCACGATAGTAGCTGCCACAGAGGCAAGATTTTCTCTGCCTGTGCTTTATGTCTGTTTGGCAGTTTTAAAAAGTGTTGTACAGTGAACACTCCTGGGACTTGCACAAAGTTGAAAAACCTAAACTACATTTAGTTTGTTTATGAAAAAGTCCTGGGGCCCCATTCTATATAGAAAAGGCCATGAAAACACATTTTTATGACTTCAAAAATGTTATATACTAGTTGAATGGAGAGGTTTATTTGATTTAATCAGCGGCCACAGGGATTCTGTAGTTGCATAATAAGTAATTTATTATGGAAGTAAAAGTATTTTTCTAACTATGTCCTATGCAGCATTAGTTTATAGTCTCAGGCTGACCCATGTGGGGTGAAGGCTTTGCAAAACAGTCTATCTGGAATAATGCTGTTTTTTGATGAGCATGTGCATATCTTACAGCATATGCATCAAAAACTGTTAGAACAACAGACATTATCACCAGATGGAAGTCAAAATCCTTAGTCCACTCACGTTGTGCCCAACCTTAGCGATTAGTTCCATTTTTATTTGAGAAAGCAACAATAGAAGCTTCAAAGTTGTAATTTTAAACAATCTGTTAGATATAAATTGGAACTGGTAAGCAGGGACTGATAAGTCAAGAAATATTCTTCTTCCTAGTGATTCTCCCCCTCCACACTGATAAATACCCCAACACCCAAACTAAAGGGGAGTAAGACAGAATGTGCATCAGATTGACTAGAACTATGGGGAGCCAAAGTAGGGTGGCCAGACTCTCAAAGTGGAAAAACCAGGATCCCTGTTGTGTTTGTAGGGAAACCAAACAGCCATTTTTGGCAGGAGTTAAGAAGATATGCATAGGATGAGTTTTAGCAGCTGAGATGGATTGGAAGAGAGAAAAAGAGTGTCTGCTCCACCATCTATGCAACAAAGCAACTTCCCTTCTTTTCCTTACTTGTCACCCTTGATTTTTTCTTATTTCTTTTTTCCTTCTTTCTTTTCCCTTTTTTTCCCATTGTGTGTATTTCCTGCAGTTTGTTTACTACTTTTTAAATTCTCATTTTTCCCCCCAAGACGAGTTTTAAATTCATTTTTCTGTTCCCTTCAGGGTAAGCGTTTTGTTTTTGTTTTTTGTTTGGTTTTGTGTGTTTTCTCTGTATTCAGTTTTATATTTCCTATTCTTGCACATATGTGAAGGTGCTCATTCAGGATATTAAATAATTATTATTGCTTCAAAAGAGCTCTCTTTTTAGCTTGCAATGAAAATGGCTTGTGTATAACATCTTCCTATTTAGTATAGACTCCTAGCAATAGCATTTATATAATAATTTTTATATTGAAGGTATTTTACGTACATTCATCTATGCAGATCCATCTATGCCAAATTCTGCATAGCGGAAGTAAGTGGCTGTCATCGTGGTCTCCTAGAAGAGTGCTGCTCTGCTCAGATACCGATTTTGCCAGCATGGCCAGGGGATGTTATGATTCAGCTTGCAACTTCTTGGAAAATCTAGCATGAGAACTAGCAAATATGTGTGTGATAGCTAAATACTATCAACATTTACAGATGGGGTAACTAAGGAAGATAAATTAAGAGCATTCTTTAAGAGCATAAATTCCACCAATGGAGTCGCTCTCCGGGCTGCAATTAGGCATTAGGAATTCTTAGCCCAAAGGTCTATGCTCTGAATACCGGACATGCCAATCTCTAGTAGAAAGCATAATTTGTATATATACACAAACAAAATCTGTTTTCAAAAGTTTCCCCTTGAGCTCATTGTTTTAATCTACATTGTCATTTATGTCCAACGTCTGCCAATCTCCTTTGTAAGAGCAGTTACTTTGAAATTACATTTTTATTTTTGTTGCAAACAGTATCTCCATAGATACAGATAAATAAATGGAAGAGCTGAAGATGTCCTCTTTTATATAGGTCTGTGCACACTAAAAGCTCAATCCTTCATCCCCGAACATCCAGAATTTCCACTGATTTCATTTGTTTTTTGCATGCACATAAGAGTTAGCCGTTTAATGATCACATTAAACAAGAAACGTAGAGCTACAGTTGGCTTGGAAACACAGGACTGGACCCAACAGGCTAAATAAGGACTTTTTCTAGTAATTGTAGTACATAGAAAGTTGCCATTGTAATATTTTTCCTGGGTCTTTCCCATTGATATAGTGATAGTAGTATGAAGAATATTATGCAGCATTTAGCTGAACTGCAGCATTGTTTTGTGGTTAATTATTTAGGTAAAGTAGCATCAACTAGAGAGCTCTCTAGACATGAGATCCAGCAAGGGCAGCAGACAATAATAATTCCTCTCCATACTAAAACCCCACCGGAGGTGCTTACTGAGTGTGCACACTGCAACCTCCTAATGATTGCCTTGCTTCTAGAGCTATTAACCTTGTTTGTTGAAAGCCATGAAAATGAACTGTGACGATGGCAAAGTGGTTGTGACGCCAGCGCACTCCACTTATAATGGACGTAATTAGTGAAACAGTCGGATGTGTCTGAGAGAGAGAATTTCCCACACCAGCTCTACAGCATTTAATACATATTTCATTGTCTGCCAAATAGAAACTCTAGATGGAACAAGCTTTTTCTGGGCAGTCACAGACAATATTAATGGGAAGAGAAAGTTGGCAAAAAGTTTAAAGGTGAAATGGAACAAGAGGGAGTTTCTTTTCCTTGGGGAATCCACCTAACAAAATTGTAATGAAGTATTCTGTACTGTTAAATACTCAGAAGGATAACAATTCTACAATTTCCACTGAAAGCCACTCAATCAATGCTCTCTAATTTATCATTTCCAATGGCCGCAATAAATATGTTGTTCTCTTGAAAAGTCGTTACAGATATTATACTCACACGTGCCCCTGGCTATCAAAAAGAAATTAATTGGGTCAGATGGTCAGCTGATTTAATTTTGAGTCACTCCAGTGAAGCAAATGGAGCTATGCTAAGTTACATATGGTGAAGATCTGGCCAATTTATTGTTAGATTTTTTTTTAATGTCCTTTGTGTTGTGTCTGGATTAATATATTTTCCTTCAGTCGTATTCATGCTGGGCCTCTTGGCAATGCAGATGCCCCCCACCTCTGTCAGGCTAGAGTGATTAAGGTCCCTTCACTCAATGATGCATATCTTTCTGTTCTTCAGAAAGTTTAATCTATTACCCTGCACCAGGGTCACCACCAAATCTTAACAAATTACTTACCTATTGAGTGTGTCTTTTTTGGTTTTCTTCTTCTTTCTCTTTTTTCATTATTTAATTCCCCCTTCCCTCCCATTTTCATGGTTTAATTGCCACTTAACTTTTTTCAAATTTGTCTTTCTCTTCCTCGTATTATTTGTTTCTTCACCTTCTTTCTTTCTCACATTCTCTTCCTCTCTCTCATCCTTCCAGGCTTTCATCTCTCTTACTTTGAACTTCCATGGTACATCTCTTTTCTTCCCAGTCTTTTCATCCATCCATCCTGAGCTATCACTCTCCTCATAGCTCTTTCATTCTACTCCCCTGTCCCAAACACATGCACACTTTGCTTTCTTCTCTCTTTCTCTGTTGCTCGGATTCTCTTCATCTCTTTTTCTCTTCTCTGTCGGTGGGAACTGTTACTTGAATACCAGTCCCACATGCTAGGCCTCCTCTTTGAACCCATTTGTAGCTGGATAAACTGATAGTATAACATTACAGAAACAAAGTAGAATGGGGACATGGGGACCAACTGGGATGCTCTTTTGGTGAATTTGATTCAGTCAGGTTTGAGTAACATAGTGCAATCAGTGGATATATTGAAGAAACAAGAAAGCTTGTTTACTGTAATGTTTTTATCTGTGATCTCTTTTTGCATTTATACTAATAGCACACTGCTATTAATCTCTTTTAGAGAGTCACATTTATAGCCACATCCATACTAGAATTACATATATAGAATTATCTTGCTCTGCTATGAAAACTAGCCTTGATAGTAGCATTATTTGATATAAAGAAGCAAATCTAGGTTTGGAAGAAGGCCTAGATTTTTTTTTGATTTCTAATTCCAGGCATGCTACTGATAGTTGTCATGGCTGTTCATTGTGTCAGTGCCTCTTGCTAACTAATGCATGGAAAGATCAAGGAAAAGGCTACTAACACACCCTTCCATCCAATGGATAAACTCTGGGTTCATTAGAAGAGGGATGGGGAAGAACCTGCAATAGGGAATGGTAATGATCCCAAGAAGGAGGTTACCCTGGCCTGGTCTACACTGGGGGTGGGAGGTGTCGATGTAGATACGCAACTTCAGCTACGGTATCTTATTCTGACTTACCTCCTGTCGTCACAGCGCAGGATCGACGTCCGTGGCTCCGCCGTCGACTCCACTACCGCCGCTCACTCTGGTGGAGTTCCGGAGTCGATGGGGAGCGTATTCAGGGATCAATATATCAATCCCTGATAAATTGATCGCTACCCGCCGATACGGCAGGTAGTCTGGACATACCCCCTGAGGAACATCATCTGATAGGGAGCCACTTTTGTTCAGGGCCTGGAAATAATACTAATGATCTGTGCCTCAAAGGGACTTAACAAAATCTAATCAACAAACCAGAATGTTGAGTGGTCATAATTTTGAATAGAAACATGTAGAACTGGAATTACTTGCTGCCTGCCGGAGGAACCAGCTGGATTACATTTGCCAGGGAAAATCTTCCTCTCAAATATTTTTCACCTCTTTCTTCTTAAGACAAGTCTAAGGTGGTAGCCTTAGATATCCAAATAGACTTCTAATATATCTTTCACAACTCTTTATTCAGATTATTTTGTGATTATAGAGTCAGTCACTATAAAAATGACTTGGCTAATAACCTATGTGACACAGGTTCCGCGTTTCATATCACATTGTTTTCTCTCTCTTTCTCAGGCTGGAAGAGAAAAGTTAGAGCCAGATGATGCATTAATATGTGAAGATTTGGATGGTAGAGAAAATAGCGAAGAGGAATTTGAAGAAACCACAAAATTAAAACTATTACGCAGAATTGCCTCAGTGGCTTCCAAATTGAAAGAGTTTATTGGAAATATTATAACCACCGCTGGAAAAGTTGTTGTTACAATTTTACTTGGTTCAACAGGTTGGTGCTTTTGATAAGTTCGCCAAGAGTCCCTAAGATTATGCATTGTACAAATGAATTTCCAGCACTTTGGCACACTGGGGAATAACAATGGAAATTTGGAAAGAAAATTAATTGCTGCTGATTTTTATTTAAATTAGCTTTTTGGCAAGCATAGAAATACAGTGAGTTGATTAATTTTATTTATTTATTTTGGTGCTAGTACTATGTAGCCCACTCATTCTATATATATTCATTTTAAAGCTATTATTATGGCCAAACTGAGAGAGGCTACATGCTGTAGGTAAGAAGTGAAGTGTGCATTAATAGACTAAGTGCTGGCGCCTTCTAACAACACTCACTCACACTCAGACAAGTCGCACATATCACACACACATACACACACATCATACAATATTAAACAAACAAAACGTTACTACTCTTTATTTACTGGTTTGTTATACATTCCATAATAAAAAATGTTCAAATTTGATAGTTTTTTTATGAAATTACAAAATTGGTTGCTAAAGGTAACTGTGATGACATAATATACTTAGACTTCTGCAAGACATTCAACATACTCCTGTATGACATTCTGATTAATAAAAAGAACTATATAAAATTAATGTAATCCGTATTAAATGGATTAAAAACTGGTTAGCTGATGGATCATGAAAAGTAATTGTAAATGAGGGGGTGTGTCTAGTGGGGTCCTGCAGGAGTCTGTACTCGCAATGCTATTCAATGTCTTTATCAAAGAATAAAACAGAATAAAGTATAAAATTTCTGGTGAAATTTGCAGCAGATTCACAAAGAACGGTGAAGTGGTAAATAGGGATGGGGACAGGTGAGCTATGCAGACCAATCTGGATCATTTGGCCAAATCTAGAAACATAGAATGTAGGTCAAACCTAAAAGATGGGAGACTATATCTTGGAATGCAATGACATGGAAAAAGACTTAAGGTTCATGATAGATAACCAAATAAACATGTGTTTCCAATGTGATGCTTTAGCTAAGAGGGCAAATGCATTCTATGGATATATAAACAAAGAAGGAGGCATTCAGAGGTCATATTCCTTCGGTATTTGGAATTAGTGAGAACTTTAGTGTAGCACTGTCCAGTTCTGGTGTCTGCACTTCAAAAAGGATGTTGAAAAATTGAAGAGAACTCAGAAAAGAGCTATAAGAATGATTTGAGGTCTGGAAAAGATGTCTTATAGTGTGAGATTTAAGAAGCTCAATCTGTTTAGTTGGGGGAAGGGAAGTTAAAAGGTGATTGATCACAGTCAGAAAGTACCTGCCAAGGGAAAAAGTTTTTCTCTGGGTAGACCTTTTTTTAATCTAGCAGAAAAAGGCATAATGAGATCCAATGGTTGCAAACTAAAACTAGGCAACTTCAGGCTAGAAAAAGGTACAGTTTTTTAACAGCAAAAGTAATGAGCAATTGGAATAACTTACCTATGAATATGGTAGATTCTCTATCACTGAAGACTTTAAATCAAGACTGGATATCTATTTAAAAGAAAGAACAGTATTATAGGCTGATGCAGATTTACTGGATGAGTTTCTATGGCCTGTGTTATGCACGAGATCAGACTAGATGATCATAAGGGAACCTTCTAACCTTTAAATATATGAATTATTAAAATGGTATATACTCACTTGCTGATTATATACTGGAGGAGAGACAATAGCTTGGCCTAAAGTACCTCATACAAGCCTGTGATGATGCTAATACAACACAGACCAATTTACTGTTAGTGGAAGGTTCTTTTAGCAGAGATGTATAAGGCTAACTTTAGTACGTACAATACTGTGTATCCTACACCTTAGCAGTGAAGGGCTGCAGGCACCCCAGGTTTATGCTAGCTTCTGCTAACATAACCCAGGATGAAAGACCCCTGTCAGCTGAAACACAACAGGAAGTGGAGATTTTCATCAGTGTAAAGAGTTCACAACCCGACTCAGCTTGGGAGCTGAAAGGGAGACATCATCACTCAAGAGTGGGTGGAGCTGGCCTGGAGAGCACACTTGCAGGAGAATGCATTGATTCATTTCCATCAGGTGGCTTCTGTCTGATGGTAGGGTTCCAAACACAGTTTAAAGCTGCATCCACCAAGGCAGGGGTTCTCAAACTGAGGGTTGGGATCAGTGACGTAGCCAGGTGGAGGGAAGAGGGGGAGCGAAAAAAAAAGATGCCACCCGCTGCAGCGCTTTTACTGACGGGGCAGCGTTCCGGGTCTTTGGCGGCACCTCGGCGGTGGGACCTTCACTTGCCTTCACATCATTTCGGCGATGAAGCTTCAGTGCCACCGAAGACACCCGGAATGAGTAAAGGTCGTGCCGCTGAAGACCTGGAGCGCCGCCCTGTCTGTAAGAGCACCATAGCAGGGGGCGCCTTTTTTAGTTTCATTTTTTTTGCTCCTGGATGAGTAAAATTAAAAAGGCACCACTTGTGCTTGCAGCCGCTCCCCGATTCCCCCCCTAGCTACGCTACTGGTTGGGATCCCTCAGGGGATCACAGGATACTTACATGGAGGGTCGTGAGCTGTCAGCCTCCATCCCAAACCCTGCTTTGCCCTCAGCTTTTATAATGGTGTTAAATATATAAAAAGTATTTTTAATTTATAAGGAGGGGTCCTTCTGAGGCACAGCAGGCCACTCTGCTGCAGGATGACTACCCAGACTCAGATGAATGAGCCCCAGATCTCTTGGGATCGATCCACCTTCCATTCAAATACACAATTGTCAAGATTTTTGAAGCAAAATGGGCCAGATTCATCCTTAGTATGATTCCATTGACTTCAGTGGATTGCTTTGGCGATGTCTTTGGCCCATTATGTAGGGTGAAAGTTTCGCCCTTGGGTCATTTCCTCCAGTTTCCTGTGTCTTAGATGTGAGCATCTCCCCATCCCCACCTCCTCAAATCCCCCTCCAGCGTACAGTAGACATTTCATGAGAGCGAAAATAGCAACTTCACAAATGAAGTGTTGGTTAAGTATGTAAAAGAAAATACATGGGATGCAAGAGAGCCCTTGGTATACACTAAGTATTACAAATATTTACGAGGTGTAAATTGGATTACTTTTCATCCATATTTGGCACTTACATAGACCACATGTACTGGATATATTGTAGATGCTCTTTCATTTCCAGTGTACACAGTATCTCACTGACAGGGACACAAATTTCTAGTGATTATAAATTCAATGATTAAAAGGGAGACTTTCATACCATATTCATCACTCATAATATTTTATTATCCTACACATTATTTTACAGAAATGTAATCAACTTGAAAACTAATATATTTTTTAAAAAAAGTTAAAAGTACTTTCAGGTACAGCACCTACCTCTGCGTCTCCCTGCTGATTATGGGGTTTATGAACACACATTCTTGTTTTTCTCTCGTCTTTTACAATGGGAAAGAGCTGTACAAACTAGGAACATGAAGTACTCAGAGGAAATATTGAATTTGACTATATATAGGCATGGCAGAATTTGATTTCGTAATTCTTTCATTACAGAAGATGTTGAGATTCAAAAAGTTAAAGCTTTATAACCATTAAACACAAATTGTCAACATCACGTCAAAATACATCAACCTCTAATAAGTTATCAAGCAACATTTTTCTTACTCTGCCTGTCTGTAAATTTCTGTTAGTACTGATGGAAATATTTTTTCAATCGGTATGAAATCAACGTTTACTAATTTAAATCTAATCCTTCTAAACCTAGCTACATACCAAGTGTTGTTTTTTTCATAGAGTAAGTAAAATGAAATATATATGTTTTATGACATTTTTCAGTTAATAGCAGTCTGAGATGTTACCTATAATAAGTAAAAACTATCAAAACAGAAATGTTATTTTGAAATTGTTTTGATAAATTACATAATGTTTTAGGATTAATAAATGTTTTTAATGCTAATATTCTCAAAGAATCCTCAATATTTATTTTTGCAGGCATGATGCTGCCATCTTTGACATCAGCTGTGTATTTCTTTGTATTTTTGGGGCTGTGTACATGGTGGTCCTGTTGCCTAGCATTTGATCCGCTGATATTCAGCTGTCTGTGTGTATTAATGGCTATATACAGTGCGGGGCACTTGATTGGACTTTATCTGTACCAGTTACAATTCTTTCAGGAAGTTGTTCCTCCAAAGGACTACTATGCAAGGTAAGAGACTTATCTACAGTATTTAATTATAGACAAGTGGTGCACTTTTCTGATGACAGATGTTTTTGCAATTGCTCTTCCACATTACAAATAATTTAACATAATTTTAGGAAAATAGTGTAATGTCAGGAAAATCCATGTTCAGTCTTTGAGAGTCAACGCATGAAGTAAACTTGATTGGTCTTAGAGGCTTCTCTGTGTGAGAGATGACCACAAAGTGCCTTTTTAGGCAAGAGTAATCCTCAGTGGGAAAGAGAAGGGTTCTCTGGCTAAAACGATAAGAGAAACCCAGAAGATGTAATGACCCACGGACTAAGGGAATGGCAGTACATCACCCAGAACATACACACACGTTTGTGGCAGTGGAGACAAGAAGATATAAAATATAACATTACCACCTCTTGATTGGTAGAGAGTGTGCATACATTATTGTCACTGCACTTACTTTGAACTGAGGGCTACTTTGCCAGAAGGTTAAGGATCATGCCTACTTTGCATAATATTAGGCAAATTGTACGAACCCTTCCTATATAGAGGTATATCCTGTGCTCATACACCACACAGCAGTTCCATGCTCATACAGGCAGCCTGGACGTTTGGATCATGTAACATGCTGGTGTCTGAAGTTTCCACACAGCACCTCTGTAATAAATATCTATTGGATGTAAAACATAGGAGAGGAAAGCTTTTTTTTTTTTTTTTTTTTAATCGAAAGGATATGAAGTCATGGAAGTATTTTATTGGTTAGTATGTGTTCCACTGGGTTGTGACCTCAGATTGTCTTCATGATAAATAATGCTTGGGGCCATTATATTTAATTGAATTCGATTAAATCTAACTCTTTAATTTTCATGTTGTCTATGGTAAGTTTCATGTTACTTTCAGCTATTTTAAACTGAAAATGAAAGAACACTTGATGAGCCAGAATTAATCATTTTTTGTCTTAAACCAATTCATTAAAGCAAGTGAAAAATAGAATCTCACAACTGTATATGTAACTGTTTTCATACAACAGTTGGTACATTAAGTACATTGTCACATTAGGTTCAGTTTCTGGCACTTATATTTTTTGACATTTTATTTATTCCACAACTACATTTTGTAATGTTGGGATTGCAGACTTTAGGAAGATGATCTAGGTAGCCATATGGTGCAGAGAATATAAATCTTCACATGTATATCAGAAAAGCGATTCCTAGATGTAGGTTCTTTTGTACTATCTACCATCTAGAGGCCAGCTTAGGCAATCGTATGAATTCTCATAACCTAGAGGGAGAAAAAAAAGAAAATTTATTTTTAAAGCAGATTCTTAAGCAGCCTAAAACACTTCTTTTTCTTATAGGTTTATAAATACTGAGATTAGAAGGGACCACTGGGATCAAGTCTGACCTTCTGTATAACACAGGCCATAGAACTTCCTTTTGCTTCTTTTTTAATATGTTGGGAAAAAATTGCAAACATCCTATTAACTACCTGTGTACTAGGATATGGCCCTATATTATACACCAATAAATTCTTATCATGGTAGAAAGCTTCTCTAATCTGCTTTGTAGTGTGCTGCATAGTATTTTTACTTAAAGCATTAAAGCACTCTCTTTAATTTGAATATCTATAAAGACTACTCTTCTTTTCACTTATTTCAAATCCACACATGAAAACAGCTAAAAGTTTGCAGTTAATGTAGTTTAAGTCTTAATTTTTGCTTTACATTTCTTTGTAAATAGTGCAGTTGTGCTTTTTCATAATAGAATTTCACTTAAAGAGGACTCCAGTGAGATTCCTAAAGATACAAGACCTCAAAAAGCTGAAAAAAACATATAATATATTATATGATTTGGGGCATGTTTTGTTTATTGTCTATTTACATTTCTCATTATCCTAAACTCTTTACAAATTTAAAGTACCAAGTTTAATTAGCCACCTCTTGATGAAAGTTTTAGAATAAAAATATGCATAAGTAAAGCATCCGAGTAAATATGCAAAGTAATTTGACAGTATGGGCAGAAAAGTTGACTCTTGGGCTTTAGAAACTTAACTGTTCTTATAAATATGTGATGTGACTTAAGGATCTTATATTCTAAATTACAGAGACAATAATGTTCAAATGCATAATGTACCAGAAGACAAGTGAGCAGTAGATAGTCTAATCTCTAAGTAGTACATGTATCTTTTTGTAATCACACATCTTGATGTGATGAATTGATATTGATGGGCTTGGTGGAAGTAATAATTTTAGGAGAGAGCTGAAGAAAGAGCAGTAGTGGTATTTGTTGGCCATTAAAGTATGTTCAAATCTGAGAGTGGGAGAAAGCCACAAATATGGTATTAAAAAGAGCTGTATGGGTGGTGCTGAGGCAGTGGAGAGAGGAATAGAAGAAAATGAGATACAGATGTATTTGAGGTGGTACAGAAAAATATTTTAGCATTTCCCATTCTACAAGAAATTTGGTATATTGCTCTTTTATTCACAATATTTGTAGTTTGAGGCACAAGTTTGAGACTAAGGGGGGATATTACAGAGATATATAAAATCATGAGTGGTATGGAGAAAGTGAATAAGAAAAAGTTATTTACTTGTTCCCATAATGTAAGAACTAGGGGCCACCAAAAGAAATTAATGGGCAGCAGGTTTAAAACAAATAAAAGGAAGTTCTTCTTCACACAGCGCACAGTCAGCCTGTGGAACTCCTTGCCTGAGGAGGTTGTGAAGGCTAGGACTATAACAGGGTTTTAAAGAGAACTAGATAAATTAATGGCGGTTAAGTCCATTAATGGCTATTAGCCAGGATGGGTAAGGAATGGTGTCCCTAGCCTCTGTTTGTTAGAGGGTGGAGTTGGATGGCAGGAGAGAGGTCGCTTGATCATTACCTATTAGGTTCACTCCCTCTGGGGCACCTGGCATTGGCCACTGTCAGTAGACAGGATACTGGTCTGGATGAACCTCTTGGTCTGACCCAGTATGGCTGTTCTTAAGTTCTTATGACCCATTAATACGAGTGGCTGGCTCACACACGTAAATCCCAAGTACATTGAAATAAGAAACATATTCTTAATATATTTTCCAGTTATTGTATTTGTTCTGTATTTTGCTTTTCTTTTTCTCTTTCCTATCCAAAATATATTTTAATAGTCACTTACAAGAGGAAGGGGGAACAATTCTCAGCTTTGTTAATTTATGTGAAAATCACATCACCTCTTTGTGCTAAAATCATTGCTAGGGAAATCAGTTCAAGAAGTACGTGCTATTGCTTGGGGTAGGGAGTTGGCTTTGTTACAAGGAGTAACAAGGGAGTTGGCTTTGTTACTTTCACCTGTGCACAAAATAGAGAAGATCCACCTGAAACAGGGCTTTTATTTCTTTGTAAAGTTTAAAGACTCTGTTCCCAGGTTAGACTCCTCCCTTCTCTCACTTTGTGCAGATGCAAGGGCAGACATTAAAATAAATCCTGTTGAGCTATTGAAGAATAATATTTCTCTCAAAGGAGTAGAAAGCTGGACTTTTAAAAGCTGTCAACATTACCATTCCTGGGTTCACAAGAAATGTATGAGTTTTTTCTGGTCAAAGTAACATGTCTGCTTTGGAGAGCGAAATACATCAGTTTGTCAGCATGTAACTTTATGTCAGATTAGATTAAGTTAAACTACATCCGGAAAAGTGGGGAAGTTCTGATGTTAACTGTATTCATCTGCTAATGTTTTCCTCTTATGCTGTACCTTTAAGAACCTCCCACTTCAAAATCCAGCACTAGTGATTAAAAATAAAAGCATCAATTGACCGCTTGTATGAGAGAGCTATATCCAAAAATAAAAACAGAACGGTGCCCGTTGGTGAATTTGAATGTTTTGATCTGAATCCTCCTGGGAAGCTGCAGCAATAAATAAATTAAAACATAAAAAGGATATGGAAAAATATAGCACTATGTCTTTACGATACTGCTTTATCTAGGATAAATATATGGAACTTCTTTAAAGCAGCAATCATGCCACAAAGCCTGCTTATGTTTATGCCTGTGCTATATCCAGATGTAATTTTCATGCCACATTTCATAAAACACAAAATGGTTCTGCACATATTGAAGCCTGATTAGTAGACTGAAAAGTGGGTCCTGTTGGTAGTGAGGAGGTGGAGCCAGGGCACTCATTATTTGCCCTTGACATTCTGCAGTGGAGGAGGGAGGAGGTACAAGTAGTGCCGCTCTTCCTGGGGAACAGTGTCCCTTGCTGGTGCAGAAGGGTGCAGTTTGTGAGACCTTTGCCAGTGAGGATGAATCAGTCCTTTAGTTAGGACTTAGTACTGTAAAGTTTCAAAGTACTGAACAAATATTAATTGAGGTCTTGCTAGCTAGACCACGTTGCTACTGTTACCTTCCTTTTAAACACATATTCTGCCCATTCTTAAGTACATATTCCTTCTAAATTAACTAATTGTGTTATCATTGATAAGTTAGTGATTTACTGAAAGGGAAAAACTGTGGCAACTCAAAAGGATACCATTTTTAAAAATTCATTCTGAAAATATCCTATTTCTGCCATATATATACAGATATATATTCTTTAGATTGACTAAAACAGAATGACAGATATTAAAATGATCTTAGAAACTATATACAAAGTGTGGCATCCTGAAAAAATGTACAGCTATATGTTGGCACTTGCACAAAATGTTTCCTGCAGTTTTTTCAGGTGTGGTTTTTTTATATAGTATCTAGTACGTTGGGTAGCAGAGGGCTTGCCAAGATGAAAAAATGGGATCAATCTAATAACATAAGGCTTATCTCAAGTCATTTACCCTATCCCTTAGCTGAATTTTCAATAACATAGTATATTCACCTAACGATTTATCCTTTAGGTATGTAACTAACTAGTTAATGTGCTTCCCTTCAAAGCAAAGTCCGATTTAGTGTTTATAACTTACGGTTTAAAAATGAATGTGTTTGCCTCGAGAATGAGTTTAACC
Organism: Gopherus flavomarginatus; assembly: GCF_025201925.1. Lineage (NCBI taxonomy): Eukaryota > Metazoa > Chordata > Testudines > Testudinidae > Gopherus > Gopherus flavomarginatus. Next base: position 208,301,663 of record NC_066618.1, read on the forward strand.
TTATAAGTTAATAAAAATCTTAACAATCTAAGACAAAAATTGTATGTTTGTGTCTTTTTATTGTCTGAATGGAGATCACTAACTTCTGGTGATATTGAGGGCCTCATCTTATGATGTCAATCATCTGAAAGGCAGAAAGCACTTCAAGTCCTATTGAAGTGAATGGGAGTTGAGGGTGCCCAGCAAGTTACTGTATTAGATCCTGAACATATAGGTCAAATCTGAGACCTTGTTCTAAGCATAAAGGAAATTGCCTTCTGAATAACATCTATTTATCTTTTATGGGGTTTACTTTTTATAGCAGCCATCACAGTAGAATCTAAGCACTGCATTACACGACTAATCTAGGTCGTCTTCCACTCTGATAATGCAAAATACTCGAAGAGTCATAATGGCTGAATTATTTGCATATTTACGAAAGAGAGGGAGTTCTTCCCTTTCCCTGGGCCCAACTCAGAACCCTTCATTTGAACATCCCCAAGAGCTGGGATCTGGATTCAAAGTTTGCAGCCCAATCTCTTTTCTGATATACAAGGGAAATAAAATGTGTATGCATGGTGAATAAAAAATGTCTAGGAAAAATAGTGAAATTGGTAACTCAAATTAGTCACAGACAAAAATTGCATTGCAGCAGTATATTCTTTTTTACAAATGAATTCTCTGGGTTTCTTCCCCTCTTCTCCTCCTTCCCCCAAAAGTAAGTCTTAGAGACAAGCGGAACATTCTTCTCAAACCGCAAACCCACTGGACCGGAGCCTGCCTTGGAGACCCAGTACTGATGAGAAGTATTGATAAGGATGTCCAGTCAGAAGGAAGATAGAAATCCATTTGTATGTTCTATATGGAGCCACTATATGGATGGAGTACACTCTCTGCTCCTTGTGTCCCCTTTCTAATCTTTCTAAGCATTGATATCAGACTTGACAGCATGATATCTGAGTGCCCTCTGTGGTGGAGGAAATCAGTCTGCTGCCCTTGCTCCTTACCCATCATCATCTGCCAGTGAAAGCACACTGAGCACCATTCCAGACCACATAAAAAATGGGCCTCCTGTCTTAACACCTCTCTTCTCACAGCCGAATTGCACTAATTATTTTGCTAGGGAGCCTGCTTTGACTTGATTTAACGAGGGGATTTACCCCTAAAAGAGCAACAGAGGTAACTGATTGTCATTGTCCTCACACTAATTTCCCAAGGAAGATGCATATTAATAATGAAACATCGCAGAACTCAGAAAGCTAGTAATAATATTTAGAAATAATACCTATGTAACTCCCTTAAAGTTTTAGGTCTTTTTTACTACAGGTTTGGCCAGTTCTGTTAGCAGCTTGGAAAAGCAATACTTGTCCTTACCATTATACTAATTTCTTGCCTGTATTAAATCTAAACTATAAGGTAGCCCAAGGCATGTGCTGTTCTGGATAACACCTTTCTTTGGAGGTGTTTTGTCCCAGGTTTTTATCCACCAAACAAGCACGGACATGATGAGCTTCATTATACGCAACAAACTCCCTCGTTAGGAATCATTTCTTTACTGCCAGGTGGCACAATGAATCATATATTTTCTAAATATTTTTGATGGTCAGTACTCTTTGTGAATATCCCAACTCTACTGAGGGCTGGCCAAATGCAGGGCCCTTGCATCTGTTGTTATGATATTATACTTAGTAATATTTGGACTGTGGTGGCGCCCACTATGTACTAGGCACTTTCCAAGTGTCCCAGGCACCTCACAATCTGACATGACAAGCCACATACAAAGTGTTGTGGAGGAGAGAGAAAATGTAGGACCAGATTCTTAGACCTGCTCTAACCACATTACACTACTCATTCTATGCAAAGGTAGCAGAGACTGCCTCCATCTTGCCAGCTGAAGATTCCCCTGGAGTTTGGGAATTCCTCAGCATGTAGTGCTGGCATGGGTGATTTCCATACCACCTCCCTGCAGCCTCCAATGTAGAAGGCAGTGAGGACTATGACTGAAGTGCACTGTACTCCAGCTATCCCTAGTGGGGGATGGTCCCTTGGGGACTTCTGTCAGACAGTATAGTGTAAAGCAGCTCCTTAGGCAAATTACTCTGTCCAGGGTTAAGGCTGAGATGGAACTGGACAGAGAATCAAATGTCCAGAACCTGCTGCCTGACAGATGTCCTTGTCCTGGAGTGCCAAATGGATATTGGGTGTAGCTGAGAATCTGGCCTCAGGTTTTTTTTAACTCAGTGCTAGTTTTTTACTACTGCTAGACACTTAGACATTTTTAGTTAGCAGCAGGGCCGGCTCCAGGCCACAGCGTGCCAAGCGCGTGCTTGGGGCGGCATGCTGCGAGGGGCGTTCTGCCGGTTGCCAGAAGGGCGGCAGGCAGCTCCGGTGGATCTCCCACAGCCATGCCTGCGGAGGGTCCGCAGGTCCCCCGGCTCCGGTGGAGCATCCGCAGGGACGCCTGCGGGAGGTCCACCAGAGCCGCGGCACTGGCGAGCGGCAGAGCGCCCCCCGCAGCATGCCACCATGCTTGGGGCGGCGAAACGGCTAGAGCCGGCCCTGGTTAGCAGTTATTGTAATCTTCATGATAGAAGTAAGTCTAAAGGAGGGATATGGAGGAGGATGAAATAATGGCCTTATAGACTAGTTCAGAGTGCGTCTGACAAAGTGGGTATTCACCCATGAAAGCTTATGCTCCAATACTGTTAGTCTATAAGGTGCCACAGGACTCTGTCACTTTTTACAGATCCAGACTAACACGGCTACCCCTCTGATACTAGTTCAGAAGGGTATTCCATGTGTAAATCTAGAGGTGGAAGAAAGCAAGAACAGCTGTGGAAGAGGCTGACAAAAGACAGTCAAGGCTAGCACCATTGTTGGAGACAGGATTGGGAGGGCAACATAAGAAATGAGTTGAAAGGGAGGGAGGAACAGAGTTGTGAAAGATGTCAAGGATGACAGAAAGAAGTTTGAACTTGATGCATTGCAAAACCACCATCTTCAGTTTATAAAATCTCTAGTTATAAAGATATATTTAAGGAAACCCATCTATCTGCAAATAATTATTTTATATTGTGCAGTCTTCTGCAAAGAGCAGTAGTTCTTATTGAGACAATGGATTATTGTATCATTAATTACTAATTATTTCTGTAAACTGTTATACATATTTGCTGTATCTGCTCTATCTATGCACAGGATACTAACTACAGAAAGATACAGAGTGAAATTCAGAATGTCCTCTGAGGATCCTGTTTCTTTATGTCAAGATACAAAACATGTTTTTTATCTTGAATAATTAGAGTCTAGATTTATTCTGCTGATGATCAAAGCTTTCATAGTAAAACAAAGCTTATGGGATAAGATGTTGGTCCTGTGATCCGTGTTTCATTCCTGGGCCTAATTTCTTATTTACTGGGCCAGCAGGGCCTGGGAGTGCTTTGAAAGTAGTGTTGCCAACTTTGGTTGGATGAATTCCTGGAGGTTTCATCACATGCCATTATCTTTAATTAAAGATTAATCTTTACTTCCTGGAGACTTCAGGACAATCCTGGAGGGTAAGCAAACATTTGAAGAATGGGAGTGCTTCCTGTCTCTTTACATTGACCCATACTGCCAAGCTAGGAGTGGCATGAAGTCCCATTTGGTCCTAGTAGTTGAAGATGATGTCTATGACCTGGAGCATATCAGAGAGGATTGGAAAGAGGATGTCTCCCAGTGAGGATGGAGATGGGAGGATGAAGACTGAGGAGAAGTCACTGCCTTCAGAACTTTAAGGATAGATGCTGGAATTCAGTACTGTGCCCACTTAAAAAATAACTCCACCCTTTTAATGTATATTTTTAAACATTTTATTAGCTCAAACAAGGAAAACTGAAAAACTGTCTCAATTCAGGCCACATCCTAATAGCCATGTCTGTCCCCACTATGTCAATAATCCTAACACTTTGGTTTTCACTTACTGTTGTTAATCCCTATACAGCCAGTGAAATTGCAGACAGTTCTTCTAAAATCTGCACGGCAGATGCTATGTAATGAGACTCCCCTTGCCTCACTGCCATGTCCAAAATTTATGTAGTAATTAGACATTTAATAGAAATACGATATTCTGTTAAATTGACAAGAAGTTAAATTAAAAGAGGCAGAAAGATGGTATTATTTTTATAAACCAGGACTCACAAGGAGATATACAGATGATGGAAAAAAGTTACCTTGGCTATTTCCTTAGCTACAAGACAACACTATATTTCTCCTAAGAGACAGTGTGATTGAGAGAGTTACAAAGAAGACCCCACGTTTCTATTGCTTAGAAAGTCTTCAGAATGTTTCTCTGAGAAGTCATCAGATACTGAGTCATTCCATGAGATCAGCAATACAGTGATTAAAATAAATGTGCTTTATTTCTTGGCCAACTGCCCAAAATAAAAAGTAGAAAAACACAACCCATGTTCACAGGTGCTTCATAACTAAAAACTAACTGAACTGTGTATGCTGTAACGCAGAAACTGTAATATCATATATATTGTGCATTGACTCACATTAGCCCCTGTTGAGTCTTTGTCATTGAAGCCAATCTTGTCTTTGCACTCCCCTGAATCAAGGGACTTCACCAGGCTAGTGTTTGCTCTGTGCTACGCTTCCCAAAGTGGAGTTAGCCTGCCTACATGAGTGTACATTACAAAGTTTGGTGCACAGTGACTGCGCTCCACCTGTGTTCCCTGAGTCAGGGGTGGTTGTGCTCAGTGCTGCTACTTCTAGGTCATGGATGGTGTGCTTCAGGCCTCCTCCAACACCAAGCTATTCCTTTTAGGGGTTCGTTGTACCTTAACATTATGGAATTTTTGCCATTTACTTCAATGGGGCCAGGATTTCACCCTCTTTGTAAATAGGGTTTAAAAATGTAAACTATTAATATCTTAGTTTGTTTTTAAAAATCACCTTGAATTTCTGCCTGGGATCTTCCTGCCTGTAAGGAAAGTTAAGCATTCAATCTTGTAGTTTATGAGCAGTTTTGCAGCATACCACTTCCGTCCCTCTGACTTACTCTTCCCCAACACACACACTATTCTCTGACCTCTCCAGAGGGCTGTCAGCGGACCACAGTGCCACAAGAGGTCTTACATCGCCCACTTTCAGAGAGACAAGAGGAGAAACAGAGACAGTCAGACCACTCTGTGCAAGGATCCCCACAGAAAGATCCTGGCCAAAGTATGTTTAAAGAGACAACATTATAATTATAATCAATATTTTCAAACAGTAAAGTTAGGATATTAGGTATCTGATTTTCAGAGGTGCTGAGCACCTAGCAATTCCGATTGAAATTATAGTTCCTAACTTTAGGTCCCTTCATTTGAAAAATATTAGCCAGTATTTGTAATATAATACATACATCCTAAACTGTGCTACTACAGATAGCATGGCTCTTTCATTTTCCTTAATCTAACTGACATTTCTGTGTGCTGTTGGTTTACTTTTTGCCCTTCACTCCTCATGAACAGTGAAGCTTAACCTGGTTAATTTCACTTTCTGGGTCAAAGTTACTTGGGGTCAGGACTGGTCTCTGACAACAGACACAAGGTGGCTACAATCTCCTCTTCCCCGGGGACCTGCAGCCAGCCCAGGTAGCCACAATGATAGGATTGATATCCCCTAAACAGCCTTGCTGTGAGCACTGCTAAAGAATCTCTGACTGAAATTAAAGTGGCTCTCACTCAGGGCTAATCCCTTGGGATACTCAGCAAGTTACATGGGGGTGACATGGACCCATTGTTTATAATTCATTTCCCTCTGCGTGTGTTCTCATCATATTGTGTTTGGGGGCTTTAATATTACAGGTGAATAATTTAATTAAATAAAAATTGTGGACTGTTGCTAATCATAGATGGTTTAATAAGTCACGCCTAACTCTTTTTAAAATATCCTTAATTTTGTGTCAAAAAGTCCTTGATGGTGTTCCTTTATGAAAATAAACTCCAGACAGAAAAAAAGTCAGAGCTACAGGGCCTGACTGAACGCTAAGCTTCCATGACCTTGCAAAGAGCACCTAATACGCCACAAACAGATGTCATACCACTCTTAGCAATGCAATCATAGCTGAACTGTTTGACAACTAGTACAAACCATAACAGGCTACGGTGGAGTATATACAAATGCTGATATCCTCCTGACAATGAAAACCACCTATAGAGGGGATTAAATGTGCAGACACAGCAATGAGGCCTGGTCTACACTACACGTTTAAACCGAATTTAGCAGCGTTAAACCGATTTAACCTTGCACCCATCCACACAACGAGGCCCTTAATATAAAGGGCTCTTTAAACCGGTTTCTGTACTCCTCCCCGACGAGAGGAGTAGCGCTGAAATCGGTATTGCCATGTCGGATTAAGGTTAGTGTGGCCGCAAATCGACGGTATTGGCCTGCGGGCGGTATCCCACAGTGCACCATTGTGACCGCTGTGGAAAGCAATCTGAACTCGGATGCACTGGCCAGGTAGACAGGAAAAGCCCCGCGAACTTCTGAATTTCATTTCCTGTTTGCCCAGCATGAAGCTCTGATCAGCACGGGTGGCAATGCAGTCCCAAATCCAAAAAGAGCTCCAGCATGGACCGTACGGGAGATACTGGATCTGATCGCTGTATGGGAAGACAAACTTGTTCTATCAGAGCTCCGTTACAGAAGACGAAATGCCAAAGCATTTGAAAAAAATCTCCAGGCTATGATACAGAGTCCACAGCACAGTGCTGTGTGACAAGCGTAACGGAAAGCCAAAGAATCAAATGGACACTCATGGAGGGAGGCAGGGGGTACCGAGGACTCCAGCTATCCCACAGTCCCCACAGTCTCCGAAAAGCATTTGCATTCTTGGCTGAGCTCCCAATGCCTGTAGGGTCAAACACATTGTCCGAGGTGGTTCAGGGTATAGCTCGTCAATTTACACCCCCCCCCCCGTGAAAGAAAAGGGAAAAAAATCGTTTCTTGACTTTTTTTTAATGTCACCGTATGTCTACTGCATGCTGCTGGTAGACGCAGTGCTGCGGCACTGAACAGCAGCATCATCTCCCCTCCCTTCCCCGGTGACAGCCGGTACAGTGCAGAAGAACTGGTAGCCATCCTCGTCATCATCCCGTGAGTGCTCCTGGTTGGCCTCAGGTGAGGTCGGCCGGAGGCGCCTAGATAAAAATAGGAATGACTCCCGGTCATTCCCAGCAAATGGTACAGAACGGCTGGTAACCATCTTCATCATAGCAACTGGGGATGAGCTCCATCAGCCCCCCCCCCCCCTTCATGTCTAAAGAAAAGATTCTGTACTGCCTGGACTATCATAGCAGCAGGATGCTGGGCTCCTCTCCCCCCCACCATTTAATGTCCTGCCAGGACTATCATAGCAGCTGGAGGCTGCCTCCCCCTCATTTTATCTCACTAAAAAGTCAGTGTTTCTTATTCCTGCATTCTTTATTACTTCATCACACAAATGGGGGGACACTGCAACAGTAGCCCAGGAGGGTTGGGAGAGGAGGGAAGCAACGGGGAGGTTGTTGCAGGGGTACCCCCTAGAATGGCATGCAGCTCATCATTTCTGCGGGATCTGACATAGATACAACATAAAGGAGGGAATGACCCGGGAAGTCATTCCCATTTTTGTCTTTGTGCCCCCGGCTGACCTCAGCAAAGGCCAGCCAGGAGCACCCATGACAGCAGCAGATGGTACAGAACGACTGATAACCGTTATCTCATTGCCAATTTACAATGGCATGGCAGATGGTACAGAATGACTGATAACCATCTCTGCTATCTTGCAAAGGCAAATGAATGCTGCTGTGTAGCGCTGCAGTACCGCCTCTGTCAGTGTCATCCAGTACACATACAGTGACAGTGACAAAAGGCAAAACAGGCTCCATGGTAGCCATGCTATGGTGTCTGCCAGGGCAATCCAGGGGAAAAGGGTGCGAAATGATTGTCTGCCATTGCTTTCACGGAGGAAGGAATGAGTGACGACATTTACTCAGAATCACCCGCGACACTGTTTTTGCACCATAATGCATTGAGATCTCAACCAAGAATTCCAATGGACTGAGGAGACTGCGGGAACTGTGAGATAGCTACGGGATAGCTACCCACAGTGCAACGCTCCAGAAATAGATGCTAGCTTCGGTACATGGATGCACACCACTGAATTAATGTGCTTAGTGTGGCCGCGTGCACTCGACTTTATACAATCTGTTTTGTAAAATCGGAATAATCCCATAGTGTAGACATACCCTGAGAGTTAGTAGTGGGGCAGAAGAGCAGGGTGAGGACCGTGAAAGCATTGTGGTGGGTCTACCTGATATCCTTGATCTGCGTTTTTCACAGATCCTTTGCTTTATGCAGAACTTCCACCGACCATTATATGAGGCCATCATTCCTGTCTCAGGAATCTGCCAAAAATGGGTCCCCAAAAAAACTTATTTTTCCAGTTATTTGTTTCTTCTCCTAGGGGTATTTCCACAGAAGGGGAACATCAGGGTCTTAGTTATTGCACCCAGACATTGTCAAACACAATTTTATGGGTCATATAAGAGACATGTACAGTGAGTCCAACTCAAGCTTTCACCACAAACAAAACCTTTTCATGACTGAAAAAGTTGGGTTAACTTTTGTTGTTTTGTTTTTCATTTATTTTTCATGTGCCTTTAAACATTCTGATTCTGATAGATTCCAAAAGTTGAAGTATGAAAATATAGCAAGAGACCCTTTGGAGGAGTTCACAACTGACTGTAGCCAGAAAGTACCAGAAACTTCACAAGCTTGTTCTTGTGAGGTTTCCAGCTTAATCTCTGCAATAAAGGCAATCAGATTCATCCAAATGTTGGGATGATTATCCAAGAGGAATCCTCTGAAGTTCATTCATGCTATAAGAGTTTAGTAAAGAGTTTAGTACTCCTTGAAGATCAGTTATATTTTTGCTCCAAGACGATCAGTAAGTTACTGATTCTCTGAGAAAGGTGATGGGACCCTGTCTTAGGCAGCTGGTTAGTGATAACCTCCCTTTGAATGCCCCTCTTCGGCTCTCTGTTTGTCTTTATATAAAAGTCATATGTGGTGTGTCTCCATTAATTTGACCCAACAACCAGAGTTGCTCCTTCATTGTAGCTGCTGAACTATATGTCGCAAATTCAGTCCTGGCAGAAGCAGGCACAACTTTATTCATGTTTTTGGAATTGCACCAGGGATGAATTGGGCTGTGTATCTTCCCCTTAACTTGAAACCGATGTAAACAAATTGATGTGCTAAGATCTTTTGAAAACAACTGCCTTCTTCACATGGTAAACACCAGTTTTCAAGCTGTGTTTTGATACAGTGGTGAGTGAGTATGCAATTGGTGAGGTTTTCTTTGGCATACCTGGTTGTTGGTTGGCCTTCTGTACAGGTGGTTCTCATTAATATGAGAGGAAAATGTCTTGGCTATCAGAATGATGCATAAGCTGTATCCGGAAACCAGGCTTGAATTGCAAACATAAAATCAGTCTCCGTTGCATGACGTAAAACTGGCTAAATTCCACCTCCTTCTGCTGCCAAATTGGTACATATTACCAGTGCTGGAAGATGTATCTTTCTTTGGGTTTATTGTTAAGACTTTGGGGGCAGATTTTCAAAGTTTTAATGAACTGTAATTAACTTTTGTGAGGAAATGTCAAATGTGCTTGAGCAAATCAGGTCTGTGCACACTCACAGCAGATATTTTCACATTCATGTATCTAGCAGGCACCTAATTCACCCTGGACCCAATCCACTTCCCAGTAAAATTAATGTGAAAAACTCCAATTGCAGCCAAATGGAGATGGATCACGTCCCATGTGCTCATTCAAGTTTGAGTATGTGCACCCATATGTTAAACATGAACATTGTATGCATGAAGAGAACTTTGAAAATCTGTCCATTTAATTATTAAATTTAAGTTAACATAACACATAACTACACAAATTTTGTCTGGGCGAAGATACCCTGACAAAGAACTCTTTAACACACTTTAACACTCTTATTGTAAAGCTTGCCAATGAACAGTGCATTCCTGGAACAATATGACAAGCAAGCTAGGTGGTCTAGATGAAATTCCTATAAGGTAGGCACAAAACTGGTTGAAAGACTGTACTCAGAAAGTAGGTTCGCTGTCAGACTGGGGGGGACAAATCTAGTGGGGTGACAATGGGGTTTGTCCTGTGTCCATTACTATTCAATATTTGCATTACTGACTTGGATAACAGAGTGGAGAGTATGCTTATAACATTTGCAGATGACACCAAAGTAGGAGGGATTGCAAGTACTTTGGAGTGTGCGATTAGAATTCAAAATCATCTTGACAACTTGGACAACTGATCTGAAATCAACAAGATGAAATTCAATACAGACAAATATAAAGTACTGCACTCAAGAATAAAAAATCAAATGCACAACTAAAAAACTAGCTAAGCAGTAGTACTGCAGAAAAGGATCTGAGAGTTGTAGTGGGTCACAAATATGAGTCAACAATGTGATGCAGTTGCAAAAAAAACTCTTGTATCATTCTGAGGTGTGTTAACAGGAGTATCATATGTAAGAAATGGGAGGTAATTGTCCCATTCTACTCAGCACCAGTGAGGCCTCAACTGGAGTATTTTGTCCAGTTCTGGACACCACACTTTCAGATATATAGACAAGTTGGAGAGAATCCAGAGGACAGCAACAAAAAATGATGAACAGTTTAAAATGAGAAGTTAAATAACAGGACATTTTTAGTCTTCAGAAAAAAAAGACTGAGGAGGGGGGCTCATAAGTCTTCAAATATGTTAAGGACTATTATAAAAAGGACTGTGATCAGTTGTTCTCCTGGTCCATTGAAAGTAGGAGAAGAAGTAAACAACTTAATCTAAAGCAAGGGAGATTTAGATTAGATATTAGGGAAAAGTTTCTAACTAAGAATAGTTAAGTCCTGGAATAGGCTTTCAAGGGAGGTTGTCTTTGGAGGTTTTTAAGAACAAATTAGACAAATAGGTGTCAGGGATGGTCTCAGAGCAGGGGGCTGGAATTAGAGGTCCTTTCCAGCCCTAAATTTCTATGATTCTATCTGGAATGAGAAGAATCCTTAAAATGATGCCAACGTCATATAGTTAATGGAGAAAAATAGTTAATCATAACTTTTAATATGCTGAGTCCAAATGGGCGATATTAGCCTGTTAAGTATGTGACAAATCTGGAGGATCGGCCAGTCTGTGAGTATTTTAAATATAGCATTAATACTCAAGCATAACATCTAAGTGAAAGGAATGGCTCTAGTCCTGCATGATGGACTGATTTAAAGGCACTCACCATTTCACAGGACTGGGCCCTCAGTTTGGTATCAAAAGTTAGTTGTCCTTTGTTTTGTAATATTTTGAAAAGAGTATTCCTCACATTGGATGGTAAGCTTTGTTAATTTTGCCTCTGCTCATTCACTCCTCCTGAGTGTTCCCCCATCCACAAGCTCAGGAGCAGGTGTTAAGCTCCGGTGACAGAAGATGCCACATCATGTCCTCTGACCTAGAAAACATCACCACATGACCGCACAGCTGTATGCCATGATTCCTAAACAACGGCCCATTGCCATGCCCAGAAAACACACACACCTATTTGTGTAAAATCACATAGTCCTACCAGCTTCTGGTCTCTACCATTTTATAGTATTCAGAGAAAAAAATTATAATTAGCAATTCGCTTTTGGCTAGACACACCTCTCCTTAGTTTTTCCTAACATCTACTTCCCGACCTTCCTTTTTCATATTCTGGCATGCCTAGCAATAATGATGATAATATTTAGCACTTATGTAGCTCTTTATATTTTCAAATCATCGTACAAACATTCACTAATTACTTATCCCAACTTTCTTACGAGATAGTGTGAAGAGACAGAGCCTGGCCCCAATCTCAACACAGCAGATGCACAATGACTTAGTCCTTCTCTGTGCTAGAGAAGTATGATTTTAAAAATCAGTCTAGATAAACAAGTGAAAAGCCCTAATATTGATGTAGTTAAGCCAGTTTAACACTTGCTTATATCAGTTAACTTATGTTGGTAAGCTGCTGACACAAACTGATCTAGTCAGTGTTTACTACCATTTAAGTGCATTTGCATATTACAGGTTTGCAGTCATGTAACTAGCTGAACTGTGTACTTTTCTAGTACGGTAACTCCTCACTTAATGTTGTAGTTATGTTCCTGAAAAATGCAATTTTAAGTGAAACGATGTTAAGCTAATCCAATCTCCCCATAAAAATTAATGTAAATGCGGGGGAGGGAAGGGGAGGGTTAAGTTCCAGGGAAAAAAATTTCACCAGACAAAAAGCCTATATATTATATAGATATACACACAGTATATGTTTTAAACAAACAATTTAATACTGTTCACAGCTATGATGATTGTGAAACTTGGTAGAGATGGTGAAGGGAGAGGATAGAAGAGGAAGGGATATTTCTCTGGGAGTGCCTTGCTGCTAAATGATGAACTAGCACTCGGCTGAACCCTCAAGGATTAACATATTGTTGTTAATGTAGCCTCTCTCACAAGGCAGCATGAACACAAGGGAGAGGAGACAGCATACTAGACAGAGACAGACACACACCTTGTGTGGGAGGAGAGATGCACATTGCCCCTTTAAGTAAGCTTACCCACTCTTAAGTGCATTGTCTTTTTAAGTGGATCAGGAAGTTGTGACAGCAGCTGCTGCCCCAAGCTCTCTCTGTCTCTCTCCATCTGTGTCCCCTTCCTGCTGTATATGGAGAAGGGGTAAGCAGGGTGCAGGAGCAGAGGGGAGGGGGACACCCTGACATTAGCCCCCTCTTTCCCCCCTGCACAGCAAGCAGGAGTCTCTGGGAGCAGCTCCAAGGCAGAGGGCAGGAGCAGCACATGGCAGTGGTGGGAGGGACAGCTGAACTGCCTTGATAGTCTGCTGGGCGGCTGCAGCACAGGGAACTTGGGGAGCTGATGGGGGGCTGCCGATCCACCCTGGTTAGAAGCCCCCACCAGCTAGCTGCAACAGGCTGCTCTTCCAGCGAACAGTGGACAAAGCATACGGCTGCCAAATGACATTAGAAGGGAGCATTGCCCAACTTTAAACGAGCATGTTCCCTAATCGATCAGCAATGTAACAACAAAACAATGTTAAGCGGGATGACTTTAAGTGAGGAGTTACTGTATTGACAAGGCCTTCATGTCCATCATCCCTGCATCCACAGTCACTTTCCTGATGTTTTCCTTTATTCTTAATTTAAGATGAACAATCATAAAGCTGAGTTTGAGTTTTCTCCTGAGTTGACTTTTTAGGGTTTTCCCTGCAAGATCTTAGTCACTCTTTTGCCTCAAGAACTCACTGTCTTTGATCTGAGTAGAATCTAATGAAATCCTCCTGATCTGGCTGCCAGATGAGTCAACAGAATAGACCTACATCTCCATGACAGTTCTGGAACCTCTGACAGGTAGGTTGATAAATATAATTATCCCCATTTAACAGATCGGAAACTAACACAGGAAAATTAAATCTCTTGCCCAAGACTCACACTGCCTCTCAAAGTTTGGATTAGCATTCCTGGCTCAAGCTGCTGAATTTAGTTCAGTAGATCATGCTGTAAGCTTTCTCCATCTGAAGTCTGAAATCAATATGTGCCATACTTTGTCAAGGCAACTATTGCTTTTGTCAAAACTTAATTTATCCTTTGCTCTGCAATAAAATGCTAACAGCATATCTCCATGGACCAGTAAAAAACTTATTGTCCTAACAGACAATCTCATGCTTGGTTATTGTGCTTGAATCACTAATGTTTTATTCAGATAATTCTGGTCTACTAAATGCTTGTGTCCACCAACTTTATTTTTTCATGTGTTCCTTTGCCACGTGATTTCTGTTGAAGACACTGACATAAAATACACTTGGTGAGCTAACCACACAAGTAAGTTTGTAATTCCACCAGCATCTGAACTGAAGGCAACAGGAAGATCGATAGCCTGGGTTACCTGGTTGCTCAGGAAAATCAGCTCAATCTGCCCATCTGTAGTATCCACCCCCATATATATGTGAAACTTCTGAAGTGAAATTGTTGGCTGCTATCCTTCCAGTCACTCTGCCAACTTATTTCAAAGAGCTAGTAACCTCAGTTACTAATTGGCACAGCAAGACAACATTAAACCATGCCTCCCGCTGAGTGCAGCAGTATCCAAATTCACCCTTTGGCAAGGAGACTCCTTTTTGTACACTATGCATTGTTTCTGAACATGCCCTCAGTTTTTTTACCTCCTATATCCCTTCCACACTGTTCCTACAGACCTGGGACTACTTGCTCATTGCTTTTGCTCATCTGTGTATAAAGAAAATAAAAGCTCGCTGCTGTATTTCCTTGATACTAGTGCTATATCTTTCCCCTAGACCAGGGGTAGGTAACCTATGGCGTGTGTTCCAAAGGCGGCACGCGAGTTGATTTTCTGTGGCACTCACGCTGCCCAAGTCCTGGCCACCGGTCCAGATGGCTCTGCATTTTAATGTAATTTTAAATGAAGCTTCTTAAACATTTTAAAAATCTTATTTACTTTACATACAACAATAGTTTAGTTATATATTATAGACTTATAGAAAGAGACCTTCTAAAAACATTAACATATATTACTGGCACACAAAACTTTAAATTAGAGTGAATAAATGAAGAATCAGCACACCACTTCTGAAAGGTTGCCAACCCCTGCCCTAGACGGTGCTATTTAACATGAATTGTTTTTCCTCTCGTCCTCTGGTCCTTCTGACTAAACGTGTATGAGGGAGTGGGAGAGAATGGCCACCTAATATGTCCAGTATGTTTCCTTCCTTCTGACTCTTGACTTTTCTTTTTTCTGTCTCCCATCCTGGAGGTTCTGCACAAGGTTCCAGCAGCATCAGTGTTGATGTATCACTTCCCATGTATTTCAGAAATCTCTTCCAAGTGCCTCAGCAAAACAATATGGCATGTGACCCAACAATGAGCACAGGAAAGGGGTTTACTGGTTTTGCTTGTCGTCTTCCTTTTTTCCACCTTTATTTTTCTTTTGAAGCTATACCATTTTAGGCTCTGATTACCAAGTGGTGTCACAGTTGGTCAGTGTTTGATTGGGAGACCTCCAAAGAGAGCCCAGACTGAATTGGCACAGCATTTTTTGAAGAATAGCAATATTAGTTCTGATTTAGTGACTGAATTGCAGTTGGTATTCAGTGACAGGTTGTGACTATTGCATATGTAGACCTGTAGACATGTGGACTCACCCCACAGCACCTCCTGCTGGCTGTCCTTGTGAATTAGCTCATTCCAGCTCCAGAACGCCCTCTGCAGGCCGGTGATCTGCCAGTCTTCTGGCCCCCGTGTCCCTCCCTGGACCGGTGCCCCTTTAACTAGGGTGCTGTCCCCTGGCAGTAGCCTCTTTCTTTTAGGGTCTCTCCTCCCCAGGAGAACCCCCACCCGCTATCCTCACCTTGCCTCTGTATCAGGCTACTGCCAGTCATCATCTAGCCCCATGCCCTGGGGTAGACTGCAGTATCAGCCTACTCATCACTGGCAAGGTTGGGTTTGGACCTGCTGCCTTGGCCTACCCTGGGCTGCCCTCCACAATCGCCAGTACCTGTTGGCCTTATGCTAAGCCACATCCTGGAGCTTTCCAGGCTGGAGCTCCCCAGCTCCTCTGCCTTTCCCCAGTCCTGCTCCACTCAGGTACTCTACTCAGGTCCCTGCAGCCAGGCCCTTCTCCCTCTACAGGCAGAGGGAGACTCCTGTCTGACCCTGACTTCTCTGCCTTTATAGGGCCAGCTGATTCTGTTTGGGGCATGGCCTCAGCTGCAGCCTCTTCCCCCCATCTGCCTAGCCTAAAAGCTGCTTTCTCCAGCCGCAGCCCCTTCCCAGGGCTGTTTTCACCCCTTCAGGGCAGGAGCAGGGTGAGCACCCCTGATACCGGGAGTGCTCTGTGTCTGCTTGGGCTGCCCTGCTGGCTGGAGCGTTCCCCCGCCCTTCTCTGGCTGCCCTGCTGGCTGGAGCTCCTTCTCCCTTCCTGGGCTGCTGTTGCTGTTGGCTGGAGTGCTCCCCTCCTGGACTGCTGCTACTGCTGCTGAGCGAGGGGTGGGGGGGCCCTGTGGGCCAGCCCCCACTCCTCCACCTCCGGAGGGAGAAGCCAACACCCCACCACCGCCGCCACCACCGCTGCTACCACCTGCGTGGAGTCCTTCCTGCCTGGCCACCTGGGTTGTTGGAGGAGGAGCCGCTGCTGCTGGAGCTGTGTTTGCCTGGGGAGCTGCTGGAGCCTGGAGGCGTGTGAGGCCTGAGAAGACCACCAGCTGCTGGGGGAGCGCACAGGACGACCCTGAAGACCACTGTGGAGGGGGCCCTCAGAAACTGAGTGACTCTTTGACTGTGCTCTAGTGGTGGGGGTGTAGACTGTGTTTGTGGGGGCACAGGGGGTGTGGCGTGGAGCCTGCCCCCTGGTCCGTCTGTGCCCCCCCCAACCCCCACCACCACCGTTGCCCCCTCCACCACCCCCACGGACTGCTTACCATCTGCCTCGGTCCCCACCTCTGGGACTCAGCTGCTTGCCTGGCCAGCCACACACTTTTTCCACCGTTTGGGCCTCCAGCAGCAGCCAGCCACACCTTTAGCCCCTGCACAAGTGCTCGTGGGTGCACGCACCCCCCCACCCCCCTCCCCAACCTGACCCCTTCCCCTCCGTGTCTGGCCCCCCAGCCTTTCCCCTTGTTGCCTGCCCCATTGCCCCTTGTAGCCTTTTGCCCATCCACTCCCAGCTTCCGTTTGTTTGCCTGCCCCACCCGTCCCTCTTTGTAGCCTTGTTTGTCCTGCCTCAGCCCCGCAACCGGCCCCTTGGTCCCTCCGCCCCGCTCCCAGCCTTGTTGAGCCCCTTCCCTACTGCCCCATCGCCCTGTTCGGCCCCCCCCTCGTGCGCCTGTACCCTTCTCATGCGCTTGTGCCCCCCATTTGAGTTTTCCCCTCTGGCACTGCACCCCCCTATTGCTTTAGTATCCCTTCCCTCCCCTAGTGCAGCTAGAGGAGCCGGTTTTCCCTCCCATGTTCGGTGACTGATCCCCGCCCCTGAGTCCTTGCTTGGCCCCTTATCTGCCCCCCGCATTTTGGCACCCTCCTCCCCTGCCTGCAGCCTAGCGGGGAGGAGTGGTTGCCCTTCTTCCCCTCCCCTCCCTTTCTCTGGTGTTTCCCCTCCCTCCCTACTTGCCATGGCGGGGGACGCAGCGGATGGGACCCCTGGGACGACCCCTGTTCCCCCCGCCCACCCTGCTCCCTCAACGACCCCCCCTAGTCTCCACCGCTGCCGCTGCTGCCGGACCGCCTGCCACCACTCTCGCTGCGGCACCGGCAGCGGCGGGTGCAGGGGTGTCCTCTGCTGTCGCCATGTCCCTCGCCCCCTCTGCTTCTGGGGGACCCCCTCCGGCTGGCGGGAAGGGCCAGGGCAAGAAGAAGGGAAAGGGCCCCGCTAGGAAACCTAAGCCCTCCATGGCGGAGCCTGTCACCTCTGCCGCGGCCCCACCACCGGCCGCGGCGCCCCTCCCTGCTGTTCCCTCCACCAGCTCTGCGGGTGTTCCTCCCCCGGCCCCCAGGGCATACGCCCAGGTGGCGGCGGCCCCCCCCGCCTGCCGCTTCGTCATCTCCCCAGGCCGCCGCCTCCGCTACCATCTATAGCGGCCGGGGCCCCTTCCCCACCTTGACCAGGAAGCACGGCGTCCGTTGCCTCCTGGTGCCCGCCTCGCCCCACGTGGAGACCTACGTGCGGGCGTTGGCGAGGGTGGTGGGGCCCACGGCCATCGTGGCGGCCTCCAAAATGTATGGCAAGGTCGTCTTCTTCCTTGCCTCGGAGGCTGCCGCCCAGGAGGCGGTGGAGAAGGGCCTGGCGGTGGGGGGTGTGTTCGTCCCCCTGGAGCCGCTGGAGGACCTGGGGGTCCGTATTACCCTGACCTCTGTCCCCCCCTTCCTCCCCAATGCCGCCCTATTGCCTGTCCTCTCAACTCTAGGGAAGCCCATTTCAGTGGTGAGCCCTCTCCCCTTGGGCTGCAAGGACCCCGCCCTGCGTCACGTCCTCTCGTTCCGCCGGCAGGTGCAGCTTCAACTGCCGCCGGCGGCACGTGGCGGAGAGGCGCTCGAGGGGTCCTTCCTGGTCCCCTATCAGGGGGCCCATTACCGGGTGCACTATTCCACGGGGGAGGCCAGGTGCTACCTCTGCCGGGCGACGGGGCACGTCCGGAGGGACTGCCCCTTGGCTCGGCTCGGAGGAGCGCCCGGGACCCCCGAGCCCCGGCAGGGTGCCGGCCTCGTCATCACCGGCACCACTGACCGCCCGGTGCCCAGGGCCGCCCCTCCTCCTCCTCCATCCATCACTGCTCCCGCTCGGGCTGCAGGGGTACCTCTCTCGGCATGCCCAGATGAGCGGGTGGGCCCTGCCTCCGCTGCCTGCACTCTGGCGGGGCCTGTGGAGGAGGGTGTGGCAGGGGTATTGCCGGGCGTGGGAGAGGGCCCTCCCCAAGGGGTATCTTCCCTTCCTCCCGCTGTTCCACCAGTGCCCCTCCAGGTCCGCGACCCACCAACCCTGCCCTCTGACCCGACCCCTGACACCCAGCCCGTGAGCGACGCCATGGAGGGCTGGACCCTGGTCCAGGGTAGGCGGGGCAAACGGAAGGCTCGAGCTCCGCTCTTACCACCTGACGCGGGAGCCCCCTGTAAGACCAGAAAGGGGGCCACGGATGCCGAGCCTTCCGCTGTGCCCTCGGGGTTGGCCCGTCCGCCAGTTCCAGCTAGGGAAGCCGTGGCGGCACCAGAGGGTTCCACCGTCCCTCCTCTGCAAGCCCCCTCTGTGGCGGCCTCGGATTTGGTCCCCCCTGCTCCATTGCCGCCTGCGCCCCCTGCAACAGTCGGGGCACTTATTGCCTCCAGCTCCAGCGGGGAGGACCCCGGGGTGGTGGGAGGTGAGCACCCCTCCATTTTTGAGGATATCGAGGCCCTGGGTCTGACCCCGGTTACCCAGGGAGAGGATGACCCTCCGCCAGCGGGCCTCGACCTAGCCGTCCTCACCCCAGCTCCCCTCTCCCCGTGTTCCCTCCTCCTGGCCGCTGCATCCACTCCCGCCTCCGGGGGTCCCCTAGACTCCCTGCCCTGCCTGGCCGTGGTTGGTGCCCCGCTGACGGCCGCTGAGCCTGTTGAGGCGACGGCCGGTGCCCCACGGCCAGGAGACGGGCTCACAGGGGTATCCCCCGGTGGTGCGGGGCACCTGACTTCCTTCCCGGGTGGGGGCCCCACCGACAGTGTTACATCTCCTGATGCCGTGGCTAGCGCGCCTACCACCGAGCCTGAGCCCGGCATCGCTGGGGACCCCCTCCCTGCCCCTCTGACCTCCGCGCCTGGCCGTGAGGAGCACACTCCTGACGGTTCAGCTCCTGCGGTCCCGGATCCCATCTCTGTCCCTATCCCTGACCTCGGCCCCGCCCTTGCCCTTGACCCCATCCCTGTCCCCTCCACTGCCCCTGCTGTTGTTGCCGCCCCTGGGGCTGTCCCCTTCCCTTTTCCGGAGGGTGACCCCCAGAGGGCGGCCTTTACATTTCGCTGTCCCGACCCCCTAGGGGCTGCACTCTTCCCTCCGCCGCCCCCCGTCGAGCCGGGCTCTGTGGCGGACCGTGTGGCGCCGGCCCATCGGGCGCCACGTCGGGGGTCCACCCCTTGCCTTCCCGTCCCCGTGGGCCACGGGGTTGTCCCAGAGGCCCCACCGGTGGGTCACCAGGGGCCAGGGGCCCCACCCCCCCACGCGCTGCGAGAGGAGCTGCGGGAGTTCCTGGAAGACGTCAGGGGCTCCCGCAACAAGGTGGCGCTTGCTCTCCAGCGCTGGGGGGATTTCCATCAGATCCTCCGAGCCGCGAGGGCCCTCATGGGGGAGGGCAAGAGGACTGGGAAGCAGGGTGCCGCGACTTACCAGCGGGTCCGCGGCTTCCGTGACTCCTTGCTCACCTTCGGGGTGGGTCACGGTTTGCTGCGCGGCCCACTGGGGGCCGTGGGCGTCCCTGCCGGCAAGGATCCCCCCCAGCCCTCCTCATGGCGCCCATCATCTTTGCCACATTGAACACTCGGAGCTGTAGGGTGGGTTTCCGCAGGAGCCAGGTGCTCTCCTTCCTTCGGGAGGGGGGGTACTCTGTGATTTTCCTGCAGGAGACCCACACGGATCCAGCCGCCGAAGCCAGCTGGCGGCTGGAGTGGGGGGACGGGGTCTACTTCAGCCACCTTACCACCCGTAGTGCTGGAGTGGCTACCCTGTTCTCCCCCGACCTACGGCCGGAGGTGCTGGGGGTTGCCGAGGCTGTGCCGGGCTGCCTGCTGCACCTCCGGGTCCGCTTGGAGGGGCTTGTGGTGAACCTCGTGAACGTCTATGCCCCGACATCGGCCCCGGAGCGGTTGCCGTTCTATCAGCAGGCGTCCGCCTTCCTCGGCTCCCTGGATCCTCGTGAGTGCCTGGTCCTGGGCGGGGACTTCAACATCATCCTGGAGGAGCGGGACCGCTCGGGGACCGAGCAGAGCCAGGCCGCCGCGGACGTCCTCCGGGAGATCGTCAACCATCACTCCCTGGTGGACGTCTGGCGCGACCATCACCCGGACGATGTCTCCACGTTCACCTATGTCCGGGTGGGAGCCCATCGGTCGTGCCACTCCCGGTTGGACCGCATCTACATGTCGCGATTTCACCTTTCCCGGGCCCAGTCCTCCAGCATCCGGCCGGCCCCTTTTTCCGACCACCACCTCGTCACCGTGACGGCGTCTCTCAGTGCGGAGAGGCCGGGGCCGGCCTATTGGCACTTCAACAACAGCTTGCTGGAGGATGCGGGCTTCGTGGCGTCCTTCCGGGAGTTCTGGCTGGCCTGGCGAGGGCAGCGGCGCGCCTTTCCCTCGGCACGGCGCTGGTGGGATGTGGGGAAGGTGCGCGCCCGGCTCTTCTGCCGCGACTACACCCGGGGCGTCAGCTGACGGAGGGATGCGGCGATAGGGCAGTTGGAACGGGAGGTCTTAGAGCTGGAGAGGCGTCTGGCTGCCAGCCCCGAGGATCCATCCCTTTGCGGAGCGTGCCAGGAGAAGCGGGAGGAGCTCCGGGTCCTTGAGGACCATCGGGCTCGGGGCGCCTTTGTTCGCTCCCGCATCCGCCTCCTTCGGGAGATGGATCATGGCTCCCGCTTCTTCTACGCCCTGGAGAAACGGAGGGGGGCCCAGAAGCACGTCACCTGCCTTCTGGCAGAGGACGGCACCCCCCTCACGGATCCGGTGGAGATGTGCGAGAGGGCCCGGACCTTCTACGCGCGCCTTTTCTCCCCGGATCCGACCGATCCTGCCGCTCGCAGAGTGCTTTGGGACGAGCTCCCGACGCTCAGCGCGGGCGACCGGGACCGGCTAGAGCTGCCTCTCTCTCTAGCCGAGTTCTCGGACGCCCTCCGTCGCATGCCCACCAACAAGTCTCCAGGCATGGACGGGCTGACCGTGGAGTTCTACCGCGTGTTCTGGGACGTCCTCGGCCCAGACCTGGCCAGCGTCTGGGCCGAGTCCTTGCAGGGCGGTGTCCTCCCCCTCTCGTGCAGGCGAGCTGTGCTCGCCTTATTGCCGAAGAAGGGGGACCTCCGCGATTTACGGAATTGGCGTCCCGTCTCGCTCCTCAGCACGGACTACAAAATCATCGCCAAGGCCATCTCACTGCGGCTGGGGTCCGTGCTGGAGGACGTGATCCACCCAGACCAGACCTACACCGTCCCGGGCCGTAGCATCTTCGATAACCTCTATCTGGTCCGGGATCTCTTAGAGCTTGGGTGCAGGGATGGTCTGTTGTTCGCCCTCCTGTCCCTGGATCAGGAGAAGGCGTTTGACAGGGTGGACCACGGGTACCTCCTGGGCACTCTGCGAGCGTTGGGCTTCGGGTCCCAGTTTGTGGGTTTTCTCCAGGTGCTGTACGCTTCCGCAGAGTGTCTGGTCAGGCTCAACTGGACCCTGACCGAACCGGTCGGCTTCGGGCGGGGAGTGCGGCAGGGGTGCCCCCTCTCGGGCCAGCTGTACGCTCTGGCCATCGAGCCCTTCCTCTGTCTCCTCCGCAAGAGGTTGACGGGGTTGGTGCTTCGGGAGCCGGAGCTGCGGCTGGTCCTGTCGGCGTACGCCGACGATGTGCTCCTCGTGGTCCAGGACCCGGGCGACTTGGCGCGGGTGGAGGCTTGCCAGGCGGTGTACTCGGCTGCCTCCTCCGCCCGGGTCAACTGGGTCAAGAGCTCTGGCCTGGTGGTCGGGGACGGGTGGCAGGCAGGCTCCCTCCCACCTGCGCTCCAGGCCATCCGGTGGAGCGCGGGTCCGCTGCTCTATCTCGGCGTTTACCTTTCCGCCACGCATCCGTCTCCGCCGGAGAACTGGCACAGTTTGCATTGCAGGTCAGGGTGACGGAGCGGCTCCGGAAATGGACAGGACTCCTCCGGTGCCTTTCCCTTCGAGGGAGGGCACTGGTGCTCAACCAACTGGTCCTGTCCATGCTCTGGTACCGGCTCAACACCCTGGTCCCGGCCCCGGGTCTCCTGGCCGACCTCCGGAAGGTGGTTCTGGAGTTCTTTTGGCCAGTACTGCACTGGGTCCCTGCAGGGGTACTCCACCTGCCCCTGGAGGAGGGAGGGCAGGGCCTGAAGTGCCTGCGCACTCAGGTCCACGTCTTCCGCCTCCAGGCACTGCAGAGACTCCTTTATGGTGTGGGTAGTCCGGCATGGAGAGCCCTGGCGCACGCCTTCCTGCGCCGCTTCCGAGGGCTCCGATACGACCGGCAGCTCCTTTATCTCGAACCGAGGGGTCTTCCGCGAGACCTCTCTGGGCTTCCGGTCTTCTACCAGGACCTCCTCCGGACCTGGAAGCTGTTCTCTGCGACCAGGTCCATGGTGGCCACCGAGGGGGCTGACCTCCTCGCGGAGCCCCTGCTACACAATCCCCAGCTTCGTGTGCAGGTGGCGGAGTCCCCCGCGGTGCGCCAGAGGCTGGTCCTGGCGGAAGCCACCAGGGTCGGAGACCTCCTGGACTACGACCGAAGAGGCTGGCTGGATCCCCTGACGCTCGCTCACCGCATGGGGCTCTCCAGACCTTGCACTCCCCGGCGCGTACTCCAGGAGGTGGAGGCCGCTTTGCCGCCCACTGCTCGGGCCTACCTGGACCGGGTCCTGCAGGAGGGCACGCCCCGCCCACCCCCCACCCCAAGCCCTCCGGACCTTTTCATCGGGCCTCTGCCCCGTAGGCCCGACCGGCCCCCCCGCCCCTTCTCCGCAAGCCGGCTGCATGATCTGCAGCCGGTCCGTTTCCAAACCGCGCCGAGGAAACAGCTCTACACGCTCGTGCTCCACACCCTTCACTTCCTCACCCTCGTGTCCCGCCCTGATACGAAGTGGCGGGACCTCTTGCCACCTCTGGAGGGTGAGGAGCCCCGGTGGGCCAGCCTCTACTCCACCCTGGTCCCAAGGCCCACTGGGGATATCAGTTGGCGGCTCCTCCATGGGGCCGTGAGCACGGGCGTGTACTTGGTGCGGTTTACCCCTGTCCCGGACACCTGCCCCTTCTGCGGCGTGAGGGAGACCCTGGCGCATGTTTACTTAGAGTGCGCCAGGTTGCAGCCCCTACACCGGCTCCTCACAGCCATCCTCTTACGTTTCTGGTTACACTTTTCCCCTCACCTCCTTTTGTATGCACTCCCTATCCGTGGCCCCACGAAGTCCCGGGACCTCCTGGTTAACCTCCTCCTCGCCCTGGCGAAACAGGCCATCCACGTGACCAGGGAGGGGAGGTTGGCCGATGGAGACTCCGGTGACTGTGGGGCTTGCTTCCGCTCCATGGTCCGATCACGCATCCGGGCGGAGTTCCTCTGGGCGACGTCCACTAGCTCCCTTGACGCCTTCGAGGAGCAGTGGGCGCTGTCCGGGGTTCTCTGCTCGGTGTCCCCATTAGGTTCTCTCCTTCTGACCCTTTGACCTCACTCCTGTCCCTGTTCTTTTATTAGTTGTCCCCCGCACTTAGTGGGTTCTGTGGCCCTGTGGTTCCTCCCCTTAGGCTGGGGGAGGATCCTTTAGCAGTGGGCGGGCTTCGCCCGCCCACTTCCCAGACACCCAATAGGTACAAAGCCAGATTATTGTTTTAAAGCCACAGACAATGTTGGGGGTGAGAGGAGATGGAGATGTAAGTGAAACTCCAAATAGAATTAGATGGAACCCGAGCTAGACTTCCTCCTGACGCTTTATGGTAGTGAACTCAGAGTGTGAGCCAAATGAAAGGAAGGAACTTGTAAATCCTGTCTCCATCAGCATATTGGGAGGGAAGCCACTCACCTACTGAATTGCAGGGACTATTCAAAGAGGATCTTTGTTATGTGTTTGTGTTTGCTTCTACTCTTCTCAGAGCAAAGCCCCCCTCTGCCAGCACAAACTCTTCCTTCTAAGGCCTCCCTATGAAGGGGAGGGGGAAATGAATCAAGGGGGCCATCTCTTACCCTGGCCTCTGTGGGGAAGGAATTGAGAAAAACCCCATGCATTGAAAAGAGCCCTGCTGCTTGGTCTCTCCAAAGGCAGGTATATTTGTCTTGACTACCCAGGTCTTTAGGAAGGTTGTGACATGAGGGGAAGGGGGCATGTGTGTTCCTTTTCCCTTTCTATAACCAATGAAAAATAACTGCGGACCCTGACAACTCTCCTAAAATCAACTGGAATGAGGCACCCTTACCTCTTTGTGAGGGATCTTGGCCCTGCTGGTTTCTCTCCAGGGTGCCCCCTCTCTTGCTGCACCAGCCACTGTGCTGCTTGCTTGCTGCCATACCCCTCACCACTTTGTGAAGTCTATGTGGCAATGGGCTTCTGGTCTGTCTCTCCTCCTCTTAATGGAGTAGCAGTTTAGAGGCTGCTCTTCTCTTCCCCCCGGCCTCATCCCTCACGGAGAAAGAAAAGCTATTGGGACACAGTTTCATGTAGTAATCAGATATTCTTAACACATTCACTCTTAGGGGCCACCATAAAGAGCCCTAGGGCACGAATGGATTAAAGAATTTTGGGGCCTTGTGCATTATGGAAATTGAGGGCTCTCCACCTTCCTTAAACTAGACAGAAGAGAAGAGGCCCTGCTACCAGTTCCAAACCTGCTTGTGCATCTGTCTAGGGCACCAAACCAGAGTGGCAGTGTAACCCTGTACAGCAGCTTGCAGTGCCGCTTACTGAAATTTTGCCTGCCCCTGGCAAGATGGGGGGCTACTAGGGCAAACTTGGTTGGGTACCAAATTAGGTTGCCATCTCTGAGGATTAGTAAAAATGGCCAGTGCCCTCCCAACCAGCCTGACCCTCCATTTCCCATCTTAGGCATCCCTCTGCATCCATCAGTCTGAGATGCCTCTTTCCCCTCAGGTGTCCCCCACAACCACCAACCCAACCTTCCTGTCCAATAACCCCTAGACCTACCCCATTCCAGGAGCCTCAGCTCAAGGGCTCCCTCTACCATCCCTTCCCAGGAGCCTTTGCTTCCCTCACCCTGGTCTCTGCACCTTATCTCTCAGGTCCAAACTGCTTTCCTGTGCTGAGAGGAGCAGGAGCCTCAGCTGCCACCCTGAGCACATTGTGGGCCATGCACATGGAGTGAGAGCCAGGTACTGGGTTGGCAGTGCTCTCAATGGCCAGGTGACCTGAGTGCCAAAGTCGAAACAGTTGTGGTGCTACTATGTGAAGAGCCCTGTGGACCTAACAAAGAGCTCTATGGAGCTCGAAAGCTTGTCCCACCAACAGAAATCGGTCCTCTAATAAAAGATATTATTTCACTTACCTTGTCTCTCTCAGATCCTGGGACGCACATTGCTACTACAAGATGGCAAATCAGTTCTGGGTCCAGTTCTGTTCAATACCTTCATCAATGATTTAGATAATGGCATAGAGAGTACACTTGTAAAGTTTACAGATGATGCAAGTGCTTTGGAGGATAGGATTACAATTCAAAATGATCTGGACAAACTGAAGAAATGGTCTGAAGTAAATAGTATAAAATCCAATAAGGACTTATATCCTCCGTAAACTTATCCTCCGTGAACTTATTTAGTTCTTGTGGGGGTGGTGGGTGGGGTTCAAAAATAACTAGATACGTTCATGGAAGATAGGTCCATCAATGGCTATTCGCCAGGATAGGCAGGGATGAAAAACTATCCTCTAAGTATCCCTAGCCTGTTTGCCAGAAACTGGGAACGGGTGACAGGGAATGCATCACTTCATGATTGCCTGTCCTGTTTATTCCCTCTGAAGTACTTGGCATTGACCACTCTCAGAAGACAGGGTACTGGGCTGAATGGACCATTGATCTGACACAGTATGGCTGTTCTTATTCAAATGCAAAGTACTCCACTTAGGAAGAAACAAGTTGCACACATTCAAAATGGGAAATGACTGCCTAGGAAGAAGTACTGCAGAAAGGGACCTGGGGATCATAGTGGATCACAAGCTAAATATAGTCAACAGGGTAACATTTGCCCAAAAAGGGTGTATTAGGACGAGTGTTGAAAGCAAGACATGAGAAGTAATTCTTCTGCTGTACTCCACACTGATTAGGCCTCAACTGGAGCATTGTGTCCAGCTGTGGGTGCCATATTTCAGGAAAGAAGTGGACAAATTGGAGAAAATCTAGAGAAGAGCGACAAAAATGATTAAAGGTCTAGGAAACATGACATGTGAGGGAAGATTGAAAAATTGGGTTTGTTTAGTCTGGAGAAGAGAAGACTGAGAGGGGACATAACAGTTTTCAAGTACATGAAAGGTTGTTGCAGGAGGAGGGAGAAAAATTGTTCTCTTTGACCTCTGAGGATAGGACAAAAGCAATGGGTTTAAATTGCAGCAAGGGCTGTTTAAATTGGACATTAGGAAAAACATTCTGACTGTCAGGGTGGTTAAGCACTGGAATAAATTGCCTAGGAGGTTGTGGAATCTCCATCATTGGGGATTTTTAAGAGCAGGTTAGACAAACACTTGTCAGGGATGATCTAGATGATACTTAGTCCTGCCGTGGGTCCAGGGGACTGAACTAGATGACATCTTGAGGTCCCTTCCTGTCCTATGATTCTATGATCGTATTGTTTCTATGAAATTACAAGTTGTGACGAAGTGGGACTGTTTTTTGGGTGTCTCAGTTTCCCCTATGCGTTTCTTAAGTCTCTAGGTGGTGGGATAAAGGCCAGTGTGCATAAATCACTGACACACTGTCTCTCTGGCAACAAATGGCCAGGGCCCTTCCCCCCCTGCAAGGAAATAGCTAAAGGTGAACAAAGAGATCAGGTGACCTCCTGGCCCGGGAAAGCGACAAAGCCCAGAGAAGGACCGTTTTGAGGGGGTTTCAGTTTGGGGCTGGCTGGGGATGAGGAGTGAGGGCAGACGTGGAGGTCTGCCTCACTGGAGGAGGTGAAGCCATGTGAGCTTCTTGCCCTAAAGACAGTCTGCTCCAAGGGAGAGGAGGCTCCCCAAAGTCCAGACTGGCTTTCTGGGGAGCAGGTCCAGAGCATCACCCGGGGACTCCGTGACACAAGTAACTTTAAGTAACCAGTGAAAAAATCCTGGCACATTGCAACTGGCAATGCGGAATCAAAAATATCCAGGAAAATTTTTTAAAAACCCAGCAAGTGGCAACTCTAGGGCCAGACCTGGTGTGGTCCCTATGCAGGTGGACAGAGTGCACATTGGTTAATCCAGGCCTGCCCTCAGGGCTACAGTTGGTACAAATGTTGATATAGTTCACTGATCTACTGTAAAACAAGCATTATATTAATGTTCATCAGAGCATTCAGGCTATATCAGAGATGCAGTATGGATGACAAAACAAAATGTAAACCTGGGGAAATGGACTGATTTGGAAGATGAATATATCTTTTTCATGCCATGCTTCAGAAAGTAGCCTTTGTCTTAGCTCTAAAGGGCTTTGATTGTATCCACAGCATTAGTAAAACCACTGGGATACTATTCACTCTAAAGTAATGACACTTGTATTTCTACCACTACAGAGAGTAACTCCAAAGCCCTAATATTGTGAAACAGGCTGTAACTCTCAAATCTTTATATCCAGCTGCTTTATTTCACACACATTAAGTATTTGAATGTCTGAGATCCAGTTGTTTTTAATGGATGTCCAAAGCATAACAGCTTCCAGTCACATAGCCTCAGAAAAAAATCCATTATTAGGTACAAAAATAGGTTATGTAGCAAATAATATTTAACATCCTGTTTCAAAGTTGTTAATACACTTGAGAGAAAAGTGAATTTTTTATGGCTGCCTATAAGATTTTTTTTAATTAAGAGCCATGTTGTAGTTAAATAGAGTTTTTGCTAACTTTTATATAATGCTCAATCCTCAGGGTGTAACCCTGTCTTCTATGCATTTATCTCTGGATTAATGGCTCATAATTTCATTCTTTACTTACATTACATGGATGGTATTTGCCCACAAGGTCTAAATTCTGCATTTTTTCATGCGGTTTCACATGTAACAGCTCTGCGTTAGTGATTAGTTTTCCCTTAAAGGAAAAGTCATTGACTAAAAGAAGAGGGTGGGGGATATACTGGTGCTGGTTTTGTCGTTGCCAGAAAAACTTTGATCCAATCAGAGCTATGGAAACCAGGTCTCGGTAGAAAAAAGTACAAACAGACATCTGCTAAAGAGCTACAGAAACATGATGACATTCTGATCTGCTTAACCATCAAACCTCACGTTCAATGTGTGTATTGCAGTGTTGTGATAGCAACACTGTAGTTATGGCTGAGGGAAGGCACTTTCATTCTATGTCAGATACTTTAAAAAAAAATCTCCTTGAGCTAAAATTGGGTTGAGAAGAATTATGAGCAAACAATAAATTGTTATAAGCATGGCAAAAATTCCATTAAGCCAATTTTGAATTATCCAAGTATGAATACAAAGGGTTTTTTCACATGTTGTAAACTGGTATCACAGATGTTTTGAACATTTTTGCATCACTCAAAACTAGCAATTTAAAAGCTTCAACCCTGTCAGATTCTGCAAGCCCTCTGTACATGGGTATCCCATTGAGCTGCATGAAGAGGAGACTTACAGGATCAAGCCGTTGGTGAAGATAAGTGTTTATGGAATATTCAAGGAAATTTGGGTTGGCAAAACAAATGCCAATTTTTCCACTAATAAAGGCTGACTTTATCATCTTAACCCTAATTAGGGGTGAAAGTAACTTAAAGGACTTGCCGGTACTCCAGATCCTGTGGAGGAGGAGGGGCCTCAACCAGAAGAGGCATGGCCTCTATCAGAAGAGGTGAGGCCTTTAAATCCCCGAGCTTTTAAATCAGGATTTAAAGGGCTCAGGGATTCGGCTGAAGCTAGGGGCTGGGCCCTTTACATCACCTCCAGAGCTACCAGCTGCAAGGTGGCTGAGAGACCTGGGGTTTGGGCAGGAGTGATAGTAATTTACATTTCTTACCCATATGGTCCAATCACAAGCAACCCACTTCTCCTACGTACTTCATGGATCTATCCCACTGCATGATATAGATAGAGAAAATAAAGCTACTATTACTACTACCAGGACTGTCTGTAATAAAACTTTACTATTGGAATAAGCCTGAAAAAGTGAAAACTCACTGTCACATTTTTCTCCGTGTCTTCCCTCCTCCTCCAGCCAGGCTGCAAACACTAGGTTCCGTGCTTTCTCCCTGCCTGGCACTGAGCTGCAGCTGCAGGGACTTCTCTCTAGCTTGCAGCAGGGAGCAGGGAGACTGGCTGAGGGAGGGAGAAGCCTGCCTCCTGCATAAGAACAATTTAAACTCAGTTGTTCCCGGCACAGTTCAGTAACATTTCAAAGAGGATCTGCAAGCTGTTTGGACATCACAACATGATCCTCTGCTGGGGAGGGAATGGGATAGATTTGAACTTGGAAATGGTTCCTGATTTTGTTTGTGTTTTTTGTGTATAGGAAATCCCCTCATTCCAGAGGCAGAAAAGAACTGCCCCTGCCATGGTCACCCTGCCCCCCCACCACAACAACTGGGAGTGAAATTAACAAGGATGCCAGAAACGGCTTCTAACCCTAGGGGCTGAACTGCGCAGGGAACAGCTGAGTTTAAACTGTTCTTATGCAGACAGCAGCAGCAGGCATCTCAGCCAGTGGCCCTACTGCACGCTAGAGCCTAGAGGAGAACCCCTGCAGGAGAGATGGGGGGCGGAATGCAGAGCCTTGTCTGCAGCCTGGCTGGAGGAGCGGGAGGGAGGAGACAAGAAACTAATGTAATAGTGAGTTTTCCCCTTCCACCTGCTTTTATTAGCTCAATTTAAGCTGTGCAGCCAAATGCTTGTATTTGTTGTGTATATTAGTACTGGAGACAAGATCCCCTCATCCCGGGGGCAGACAAAGACTGCCCCTGCCATGGTCAAACACACCCTCCCCACTCTCCTCAGCTACTGTGAGTGAAATTAACAAGGATGCCAGAAACCACTCTTAACCCCGAGGGCTGAACCACTCAGGGAACAGCTGAGTTTAAACTATTCTTATGCAGGGGTCAGGCTTCTCCCTCCCTCAGGCAGTCTCCTTTTCTTACCAGTCCTCCGTACCAGCCCGTACCTGCTTACTTTCACCTCTGATCCTAATCCGTCTGGACCCTCAACATACTCTGGCCACCTTACCCTATTCTTTAGTCTCCATCCTCCAATGTTTCTTTTAACATATACGGTCAATAAAGTTAGATAGTTATTGTACTTTGGAGGCTTGTACCCCAAAGTGTGCTGCATCCTACAGCATATGTACAATTCGTAATAAACTTCTGGGGTAGAGAGAAAGTCTGGAGTGGCTGTCAAACCTGCTGCGTTCTTTTCAAGAGTGTGTGTTTATTTCAGCGTGTGATGTGAGATTCGAGTGATGTATGTTTGTATATGTGTTTATCTGGATAACAGAACTCAGAGCACGTTTTAAACATCTGATTTTACAAACCATTACTCATGTGAGTAGCCTTTATTCATTCCTGTTAGCCTCTCTGAAATCACTGGGTTCAGCTTGTGTGAGTAAGGGCTACTGGCATCGTTGAGAAAAAGGATATGTAATAATGGTATTTGTTCTTTGCTATGCAATTGCTTTACTTCCAGATGCATTTTTTATTCCAGCCAATTTCAGATTTGACACAGCTCACATTCATCACTGAGGGCTAACTCAGAGTCAAGTCTGCAGTTTAAAAAAGATGCCACCTTTTTAAGGGACTTGAGGAAGAAAAGCATCTGAACAATTTTTGTAAAGCATGAAAAATCATTTTTTCATGTTCAGCTGATTTTAAAATAGCCAATGTAAATTTTACTAACATTTCTGAAAATATTCACCTTTGGACTATCTTTGTGTTTCCAAAGAAATTAAAAAGAAATCTGTTCATTTCTATTCATTTCAGGTTTTGCTAACCACCCTTTTGTTAGGATAATTATATTTTGGGCTGAAACAAAGTGGAAGAAAACCCCTTAATTTATACAAAGTATTGAGCAAGAAGGAAAGTTGCATTATGTTCTAGTACTGTATCTTAGTCGGGGGACGAAGGCTTTCTTTTAATTTGCATTACACTACTTTAAATAAAAAAGCCTCTGTTAATCTTGCTGGTATTTTAAGTAGCGACTTTATAAGCATCAGGCACTGCAAAAGGTTTCTATAATAATAAAAAGTAAATAAAAAAAGAGGAAATGCTGATCCTGTAGGAATTTGCTATAAAACTTTGCCTCAGCAGTATAAAACTTTGATCTTTTCACTGTCCTGTTCTCTGATCACCTCCCATTTTGCATCAACATTTGACATTGTAATAGACTTACCCATACTCATTTTTCACCTTTTGTTACATCTATGGTAAAACTTTTATACTAGAAGAGAGCAGGTCCAGAGTGAATAATCAGGAATTCTCTCCATTTAGATCAAATTGCTTTTATAACACGGACCTAGCATTAATATTGTTGCGTGATTAACTGTTAACATTTGTATTAGCAGTAATAGGACTATTTTAGCATAAAGTAAGGTCTAAAGATGAGAGAGAAATATTAATTTAAAAAACCCCTTTGTGTGATATGCAGGCTTTTGATGAGAAAATGTCTTTATTCAGTAAATTTCTAAATATTTTGCAAAGCTGCAATTTGAGTTTTCCAATCCCTAATTACATTTTCATTTTAAACTATTATGCTATGATGCTGCATTGATTGTACTTCTTAACATACATTACCAGATAGTGCTACCAGTTACATGAGAAAGAAAGGAAAAAGACGTCATCCTTGCAGGGAGACCTCTGGGTCCACGTGTAGCCCATTGAAGAGCCAATTGCAGGGATGACCCATTATTTCCATGTATTCTTAGTTATAATGGAGTAACTGTCTACTAAAACTAATAGGAGTTGCAGCCACGAAACAGAGCATGGGGATATGGCCCCACAGTGTACAGAATATCTTGGAAGGTGGTGCATAAGAAAAGTAATGTTAGAAAAGCATTTAATAGTGTATTTTAATTTATTTGAATGCAATGTAGCAACTGGAATCAAGAAGGAAGGCCAGCATCATATGAAAGCATTTTGCATGATTGTCTCTAAAATTAGACAGCATTGTTACTTATGTTACAGTGGTTACAAAAATCCCCCTGTAGTGAGGGCCCAAGAGCTTCTGCTCCCTTTACAAATATTTTGTCTTTCCTTATAAACTATAATGGTGATGCTTTTTATTATCATTTCCCCAGCTCAAAAGATAACACAATCACATTTGTTCTGGGAATTTATACTTCCTTTTGCCTTTACATCCTACGGAAGCAGTGGCTTCTGGCTTCTGCCAGATGAAGTAACATTGCATGCAATAGCTGTACAGATTTTTGGGGGTTGGGGATGGGTGAGAATTGGCTGGTTGGTTTTAATCTCTGTTTTTTTTGGCCCTGACAGCTTGAAAAAAAGTAAGTCTCAGCTGTGTTTGGAGAACCATTTAGATCCTTTTCTTTTTTTCTTTCTGCATTTACCAAAACAAAACCTCTCCAGCATTTCAATAGCTGTTAGGATGTAACATATTCCATCTCTTCACTTTATCATCTCTGAATGGGGTAGAACACTAAAAGATTATGTTATATGTTAACATATATGCAGACACGTTATTTGCTTGAGGTTTTATGTCTGACCTGAATGATCTATGGCAGATGTTCAGAGAGAATTTTGACAATACTGGAACAGGTTTAGCTTTTATAAATCTGCCAACAGATGCAATTAGAATGGGACAAAAACCGTCATTTCTCAATCACCAGACCTTGAAGTCCAGCAAGAATACATGAGAACCGAAAACAAAACTGTGTTGTGCTTATGAGTATTTGTGATTAGGCCATTGAGAGGCTCACTAGAACTCTAGCCAGCCTGAGAATCAGTTGCACTCTAAGCCCCTTCAGAGGAAGCATAATCAATAGTACATAAGAGACATTTCCCTGCCATTATGAATCACTTGATGTCCTCTTTGATCCAAAGCACTGAATTAATTTTTTATGCGTAATTACCTGAATAAAGTGTGGTTTGCACATTGCTGCACGTTAGTGTGTGCTCATGAGAAAAACTGCTATGTGTTTTACTTCCATCTAGTGAATCAGGATCTAAATCCTTACGACCTTGTTAGTTTTTCACTTGCAGGCTTTCTGCAGCAAACGTGTGGCTTTTAGTTGTCTTAATTACTTAGTGACAGTTCCTAACCCTTTAATGCAAGCTGGTTGTTTCTGCCATTAAGTGGT
Source organism: Gopherus flavomarginatus (assembly GCF_025201925.1). Lineage (NCBI taxonomy): Eukaryota > Metazoa > Chordata > Testudines > Testudinidae > Gopherus > Gopherus flavomarginatus. The sequence goes on from NC_066618.1 coordinate 208,335,427, forward strand.
CAAAAATACCATTTTTATATAATATTGTTCCCTGACCTTATACACCAGAAATAGGAGTCAGATTAAGTGAGAACTTCATTAATGAAGTCACAGACTCAGTTATTTCCAAAATGTAAAATCTGAAATTAGAAGTACTGTACATATGCATTTTAACTATATTTAAAAAAAATGTTTACTTAATAAAGAAAAGCTTTACTGTCAAAGAAGGATTTTTGTTTTGCCATCTAATGTATGAAAAACTTGCAATGACAGATTTGTAACAACTTGTAACAACAGTGCATTCACATGTTTGATAATGATACACACTGGCTTCTTTAGCCTATATTTTTTTTTAATTTATGACATAGAAGTATTAAGTGAAACTAGTTTCCTTTTCCAGTCCTTATCTTATGTAGTGATAAGGATGTAATACAACAGTTGGTACTCATATCCCTGCTGTTCAGTGAAGTATGAAGTTTTATCAATTTAAATTTTCACAGTTGGGGAAAATTGTGAGGAGTCAGGTAATAATTATTTAGGAGAGAAGACGTTGAGATTCAAAAAGTTAAATCTTCATAGCTGTTGAAACAAATTGTCAACATCACACTTCAAAATATATAAAGTAAATATCCTTGAATTTAGCACTAATCATTTCTCAAGAAGCATTTTTCTTACTTTGCATAGCTGTAAATTTTCGATTATTGTCGATGGAAATATGTTTTGTGTGTGTACAGAGAAATTGACGCTTATCAACATTGACTGATAAAAATCTAATCCTTCTGAAGCTACATACACAGCGCGATAGGGATTGCTTGGTAAACTGGGAGCAAGCAATATTTGTTTTGATACAGCAAAATCTGAGGTTATGTATATAGAAACAATCTAGGCTATACTTACAAGATAGAGTATAGCCAGATATCCTGGAAAACAGTGCTTCTGGAAAGAACTTGGTTATTATAATAAATCAACAAATGAACATAATCTTCCATTGTAATGCTGTGGGTGAAAGGCTACAGTAATCCTTGGATGTAGAAACAGGGGAATATTGAGCAGGAGTAGGGAGATGGACTTTCCTCTGCATATGGCATTTCTGAGACTATTACTGAAATTCATTTCTGGTGTCTGTACTTGAAAAAAAGGTTGTTGAAAAGTTGAAGTGTTCAAAATAGAGCTGCAAGATTAATTTGAGGTCTAGAAAATAGTACTTACAATGACAGGTTTCAGACTAGCAGCTGTGTTAGTCTGTATTCGGAAGAAGAACAGGAGTACTTCTGGCACCTTAGAGACTAACACATTTATTTCAGCATAAGCTTTCGTGGGCTACATACAGCTCAATGAGACTCGAGGAGTTCAATCTATTTAGTTTATCAAAGAGAAGATTGAGATAACTTGATTACATCTATAATTACCTACACAAGGAAAAGGTATCTTGTTGTAGCAGACTCTTTAATAGCTAAGAAATGTATAACAGGATTCAATTACTGGAAGTTGCAGCTAGACAAATACAAACTGGAAATGAAGTGCAAAATTTTAACAATAAAGGTAATTAGCCATTAAAACAGCCAACCAAGTGATGTGATAGATTTTCCATCACTTGGAATCTGTAAATCAGGACTAGATGTCTTTCTAAAATATACTCTTGAATTCAACTGCAATTTATGATTTGATGCAAGAATTACATGGTTTACACAGTGAGTCAGATTACATTATCATAATTGCCCTTCTGGTTTAAAAACTGATGGAACAAGTCCTGGACCCATTGAATTCAATAGATAAACTGCTAATAATATCAGCATGACCAGAATCTGGACCTGTGAATCTGTTCTTGAAATGAAAAATGTCCCAGTTCATGACGACTGTATGTAGCATATATTGCAATAGCTGTTCAGCAGTCTTGTGGATGACGTATATTTAATTTCCATTTGTTTGCTTAACCATTAATCAATGGATACGTAAAACCATAACATAGCACTGATTCTAATAACATCTTAAAGTGCCAATAAACTGCTGTAAATTGGACATATGTTAGCTGTGAGCTGAGTGCAGCCATTATTTGTGTGACACTTCAACAACTCCATAATTCGGAATATCATGAGAGAGAGTTTTTCATAGTTTTCAGTTAAAAGCAACATTTCCACTCTAAGTCAATGTGATTTTGATGCTACATTACTATTAAATATTTATCATAGTCGCAGCTTGCAAATTTGTCAGGAAGAGTCTTGGAAGTTCAGAGTACATCCACCAAATGGATTCAGTAGGAAGCTTTGCTGGGAAAATGGGCTTGAAAAGCAGCAATGGGACAACCACCTGTTACCTTTGTTTTAAAAGCTATTTTTAAGTGAGCTGTTTCCTAATGTTCCTCAGCAGAGTAATAAAGTTCCTCCTGGCCTTCATAATTTAAAACACTTCTTGGATCATTGCCTCTCTGTGAATTCACTGATTTCTATAAAATATGTTTTTGGAATACTAAATTGTACCTTGAAAAATAAAACTTCTGCCTCTATGCACAAATGGGATGGCTCACTGTCTTGTACCTGGAAAATTATTTGTTTAGCAAGGAGCTAAATATGATTTTTTAAGCTAAGAGTATACAGTAGTAGATGGGTTTCTCCAGACGTTTTTTCAGTGTCCAGACTGAACAAGCTACATGCTTGTCAAGCTTTACATTTTATTTTCTCTTTTCCGTTTTCTTATCGTATATGCTTTGTATGTTGACAAAGACATCTACTGAGGTCAGAACCAAGCTCAAAAAATAGCTGATCCTTAGTTGGGCTGATTTTGTGACATGTTTCTAACATAAAAATATCTAGAAAGAAGCATGGTATTTCATATATCACTTCTCATGCAACTTCGTATTGTGGAAGTCATGCCAGAATATTTGTTATGTATTTAAAAGCTTTGAATAACTAAAAGGTTTTAGAGTCTGATCTTGAGTGATTCCGTGCACCCACAATTCGAATTGAAGTTAATGGACAGGCACAAATGCTGCATGAGAGGCAATTTGGTACAAAGCCCATTAAATGAATGAAAATATTTCCATTTGACTTGAGTATACTTTGGATCAGGCACATAATGAATATTGTGTTGAGTACCTTCATACTGGAAGAATGCTGAAACATTGGGGTGACTTCAGAGAAGATAAAGGATGATCGATCTAGAGGTACTGAATTACGAGAAGGTTAAAAGAGCTAAATAGGTATCGAATAGCTATGTGACAACTAAGTGGGCACACTGTAATGATCTACAAGTATTTGATAGGAATAAACAGCTAGAAGGGACTTGAATTAATTAGTGTGGTACAAAATGGGAATAATTAGGAGTGAGAGGATGAAAATAAAACAAAGAATATTTAGGCTGAATAACAAGAAAATCTTCTGAACAGTAAAACCATGTAGAATGTGTAGTAGTCTTCCAAGGGAGGTTAAATGAAGACTTAAATCTAGAAACTTTAAAATTACTGTAGGTTTTGTACAAAGCAGTAGAATATGTATTGTAGAAATCATTTCTACGCTGGCAGAGAGATAAAGTAGATGACCTACAGTAACATCTTTTCTTTTCCTGATTTTAGTATAAACTAAAGGTTTCTATTGACTTCAGTGAGAGTTAGATCATGATCTGAAACAATGATACCGTTGTAAAACAGAGTTGTTGTGATTCAATGCTGTACTTACAAATAAAATTTTAAAATAGTAGAGAGAAGAGTGTAGCATAAAATAAAGGAGCAAGATAGAATGGTGGGAGCTGGATGCATCTGATCAGTAAGAGACAAGAGATGCGAGTTGGTTGAGAGACCAGGCAGAAGGCAACAGAGGATGTTCTACTATGATAGTAGAAATATTAACATAACACAGTTTAGCATATGTTGCAGTTAGATAGACCTGAACCAAATCACCAGGTCCAAATGTGCTTGAACTCACAGTAAGTTTGATTCTGGGCCATATCCAAACCTGGCTGCTCAGGCTCCCCTCTAGTTACAGCGTTTTATTTTGTATGCAGAATTCTCTTTTACTTTTCCAAGCAAACTGTAAAATGTCTGAAAGTTTACAGCCTCTGGCTCATGTTAGTGATCAGAATGAGAAGTGACCACTGAGGAAATTGTTTAATAGAATGGGTTAGAACACCAGATTTAGAGATTTCTGACTAGTGATTGATGCCGTTACACCCATATTGCTAATCTCTAGTAAATGAAAAGGTATGAATCTCCCCTTTTTAATTCTCTTCCTTTCAAAACCTCAAAAAGACACACACCAAGCAGTATGTTTCTGTGGAATTATTGTGTTGGTTGGTTGAAGTCAGAAGGCGAGGTATGCAATACTCCTAGAGAAAGTCATTATCTGGCATACCTAACTGCCTAGTTAGACATGAAAAACTACAGTGTTCTTAGGTGAATAGAGATCACTGCTTAAGTCTTCCATAGAAATCGTAGCTCTGCCATCTTTAGTTAATCTTTAGTTAAATAGTGATAAACCATATAACCCTGCTTTAGAACTTCGCAAAAATATTTTAAACTGTGGGGACTAGACTCATTATTGAGTTTTCACCAGTTTTGGTGTGGAATTTCTAGCATCTTGCTTTAATTTTTAATTGTAGAAAATACAGCAGTTTTCTTGTTTGAAATAATTTTCAATTTGCAATTAGCCATTCTTACCTGCCAGAAATTTTTGTGAGGTCCAGCAAAATAATAATTTAAAAATCGTTCTCTGAGATGCCTCATGTTTTCTTTGTGGAAAACTTCACCTATGTTATTTTTCACAGGTAATTTCACAAATAACTTTTCTTGTGCACCCTCTAAAATGTGCTTCTTGAGTGGCTTCGCTTTCCATCTAGAACAGTTTTGAATTCAGATGGACTATTTATTTGTGTAAAATTACTCATGTATATAAGTGTTCGGGGATTGTGGCCTAGGTTTTTAGGACAGTGCATTAAAACTCCTAGCTGTTACAAGTTCTGAAGCCTCTGTAGATATTACTGAGAGAGTTGCTCTCCAACTCTGTCCTGGACAAAATAATGACTAGAATGATGATGTGGGACAATTTACTAATTTGCTATGAATCATAACTTACTACATGTTAAAGGTTGGACCCAAAGGGAGTGGCAGTGGCTACCAGGATGTAACACACAGATTTGCCATGAAGTTTTCTTTTTCCTTTTCTTCAGGCCTGAGTCGACAAGAGTCAGGTCCCTGGTCATTTTTTCATTGGAATGGAGAGATGCAAAGACATAATGTCCTTATTTTCTGTCTTTTCTGGAGGGAGGGATAGCTCAGTGGTTTGAGCATTGGCCTGCTAAACCCAGGGTTGTGAATTCTAATCCTTGAGGGGGCCACTTAGGGATCTGGGGCAAAATCAGTACTTGGTCCTGCTAGGCAGGGGGTTGGATTTGATGACCTTTCAGGGTCCCTTCCATTTTTATGAGATAGGTATATCTCCATATATTTATTTATTTATTTTATTTTAAAAAACCCTCCCTTTTTTGTACTCACTAAATGTCGTGAAATGAAAATGTTGACTTTGACTTGCATTTCAGTTAAGACACTTTAAATAAATAACATTTTAATCAAATCAAACTGTATTTAAGCCAATGTTTCACAAGTAGAAAAAGTAAACAAAATTAAGATAGATATTCACGTATCTGTTAATTGTACTTTTAAAACATTTTAAAATTAAATATTTGTTCTCTAAATTTTTTTCTTACTCTTTTTGATCAGGTTATTTGGTGTCACTTCAGTAATTCAAGCCAACTGCTCAAGCACCTGGAAGATCATAGCAAACCAAGACCTACTCTGGTATCACCATGCCAGTCCCATATTACTGCTTGTGATGTACTACACCCTGGCAACTCTTATTCGCCTTTGGCTACAAGAGCCCGTTGTAAGGGTAATATATTTTTTCTTCCCGCTTTATGAAGAGAATGAAGCTGCCAGAGTAGAATTTTTTCTAATGCTCACTAATGACTGTAAGATTATCAGATTGTTACTGGCATTTGCAAACAGCAGAGTGAAATTTTTATGTGAGGCAGCCATGTCCAAGCTGCTGTCTTAAATACACTCTTTCTGATAAGTCCCTCCAGCTCTTAAATGGGTAGTCCTCTTAAAGTCAATGGGACTACTTATGTGATTAAGGGCTACAGGATCAAAAGCTTAGGTTATGTCTACACTACCGGCTAAATCGGCACTGCTGTGATCAATGCAGCAGTGTTGATTTCGTGGATCTGGTAAAGACATGCTAAATTCATGGGAGAGTGCTCTCATATCAACTTGTATACTCCCTCTCCCTGAGAGCCAGCAGCTATGTTGATGGGAAATGGTCTCACGTCGACGTAGCACGATGTAGACACCAATGTAAGTCAACCTAAGTTATGTTGACTTCAGTTACATAATTTGCATAACTGAACTAACATAACTTAGATCATCTCACAGAGTTAGTGTAGATCAGCTCTTAGCTTACTTTTGAATTGTGGAAGTCTGTGTGAATATTGTCTACAGTAGGTAGAGGTTTTTTTTCTCATAGTGCAAAACACCATAAAGTCACAGCAAAATGAGCAGTAAGTGCAGCACACAGGAGTTACCGATGAGCAATCTTCCTCTGTGTTTCATGGTCTTTAGACAGCCTTGAAAATTTCCTTTCACCAAAGGCAATAGAGAATGAAAATTTAAAAGCAGCCTCAAGGGCTTGTTGCCCAAAAACCAAAATGTCAGCTGCAGTCTGGTGCAGGATACTGTAAAACATATATAGTTTTGCCTAACCTTGCAATTTTATCTTGAGTCTAGCAATGCTTGGTGTTTTTCTTAAAGCCCCAAGTCCAGGATTCATGTGATTATGTGAACATCTCAGCTTCCTTTTTTTTTAAAATAAAGTTCTTAGATCTTATACTTGTGGAGAAAAGCATGGAACATGATTACAAAGGCACCCTGAAGACTCAGAAAACAAAAGGAAAATAAAATGAGCCCAAATTTCATTATTTTAAAAAATGGCATGATTTGTGGAGGTCTGATTTTTGAAGCTGGGTTTGGTAATGCTGCACACAATAGTATAGGTTCACAGCACTAAAGCTGTGAAGAGTCTAAATTTCAGTTGCATCCTTGTGGAATATTAGTGTCTTCATTCATTTTTTACCTCACTCGCCTTGTCTCTTTATTAAGAGTCAGACATTTTTAGGAGGATAGGAAGCTGGTGGAGATGTCTTAAAAAGTTAACTTTTATAAAGGCAAAATATCAAAATAAGAAAACATTGTAAGATACATGCTGTCTTTGTACTATGGCTTCTTTTTTGATGCAGAAGATACACGGTTTCATCTCTCCATAAAATGATATGTTCTGGTTTCTAAATCTTAGCAGCTTTATAGACTATTTCGCTATGTATGGTTTTCCCCTTTGATTGTGCCATGGATCAGGAATTGATTTTTCTTGTTTTGTCTTAGAAGATTTTAGATCAAATTCTATTCTCAGTTACACCAGCCTAAATCCACCTTAATTCCATTGCAGTCAATAGAGTTACTCTGGATTTATGCTACTTTAATGGAGACCTGAATTTGGTCCTTGTCTTTTATTGTAGCTGCCTGTGTCTTCTGTTTTTACAATGTGAAACAATATCAAACCAGCATAGTAGTGAGGATCTTATCTTTAACTTATGGTACCTCCTCTACATTATTGGCCAAGTTCAGAATGCAAAGGTGATAAATTGGCTGAATGAGAGCAGATGGTATTAGATGGTATAATAGCGGTAAATATGCCCAATTGCTTGCGATGGGACACTAGAGAGGGTGAAATCTGAGTTGCTACAGAGAATTCTGAGTATCTGGCTGGTGAGTCTTGCCCACGTGCTCAGGGTTTAGCTGATCGCCATATTTGGGGTCGGGAAGAAATTTTCCTCCAGGGCAGATTGGCAGAGGCCCTGGGAGGTTTTCGCCTTCCTCTGCAGCATAGGGCACTGGTCACTTACTGGAGGATTCTCTGCACCTTGAAGTCTTTAAACCACAAGTTGAGGACTTCAAAAGCTCAGACATAGGTCAGGTGTTTGTTACAGGCGTGGGTGGGTGAGATTCTGTGGCCTGCATTGTACAGGAGGTCAGACTAGAAGATCATAATGGTCCCTTCTGACCTTAAAGTCTATGAGTCTACAAGCCTAATGCTCAAGGAATTATGCCCACATTTGGATCCTGAGTTTTCAGGGTGAGAAAAAGTGCTCAAAAAGGAGCATAAGGAGAATTTTAAATGGTGCATGATTGTGCTACGTCTACGCAGAGGTGAATTTTACCTTCAGTCTTTACTCAGAAAAATTCCCATTAAAGTTGTTTGGAAGTTTGCTTGTGTAAGGACCTCATGTTTGGGCCCTTGAGTCCTGCAATAATTTAATAAAACAAGAAGAGCCAATTTATCAGTGAAGTTATATCAGGAATCAGTTTGTCCAGAGGTTCACTGGATAATATTTAAAATATGAATCTGGGTGTCATAAACAAATAGCTAAGGGTTAATGTCTCTTTCACCTGGAAAGAAGTAACCTGAAACACCTGACCAGAGGACCAATCAGGAAACAAGACTTTTTAAAATCTGAGTGGAGGGAAGTTTGTGTCTGAGTCTTTGTCTTGTATCTGTCCCTCTCGGCTAGGGGAAGGATTTCTCTATTTCCTGCTTTCTAATCTTCTGTTTCCCAGTTGTAAGTACAAAAAGATAGGTTTGTTATTTTGTAGTTACATGTGTGTAGTTGCTGCTGTGCTTTGAATTATATTCTTTTTGAATAAGGCTGTTTATTCATATTTCTTTTAAGCAATTGACCCTGTATTTGTCACTTTAATATAAAGAGACCATTTTTTATGTATTTTTCTTTCTTTTTACATAAAGCTTTCTTTTTAAGACCTGTTGGAGTTTTTCTTTAGTGGGGAACTCCAGGGAATTGAGTCTGTGCTCACCAGGGAATTGGTGGGAGGAAGAAGTCAGGGGGAAATCTGTGTGTGTTAGATTTACTAGCCTGACTTTGCATTCCCTCTGGGTGAGGGGGGAAGAGAGATTAGCTCTCGGTACTTCTGTTTTCCAAGGCTGGAAACGGGGAGGGTGGAATCCCTCTGTTTAGATTCACGGAGCTTGCTTTTGTGTATCTCTCCAGGAACACCTGGAGGGGGGAAGGGAAAAGGTTTATTTCCCTTTGTTGTGAGACTCAAGGGATTTGGGTCTTGGGGTCCCCAGGGAAGGTTTGAGGGGACCAGAGTGCCCCAAAACACTCTAATTTTTCGGGTGGTGGCAGCTTTACCAGGTCCAAGCTGGTAACTAAGCTTGGAGGTTTTCATGCTAACCCCCATATTTTGGACACTAAGGTCCAAATCTGGGACTAGGTTATGACATGGTGGCGGTGGTGGGAAAGATAGAATCCAAAAGCCAGTAGGAATATTATATTTTTCTTTTCTCTGCTAGGGGCTTTTAAGCAGAGAGAAACAGTTTGGTTTTAAAGGGAACCAGAGAGAATTTTTTTTTCTGCTCTCTCTGGCAGTTGTGGCTTGCATATTAAGCAAGGAACCATTAAGGAGCTATTACGGGTCTTTTGTCAGACAATAGCACTCCCATTAGGGGGCAATTACCAGCACTATACACATGCAAATAAAGTGGTTTTTCTGGTTTACTTTACATTTAAAAGATTAGCTAGAGGAAGAAAGGGAAAAGGCACTGTTGCTAGGCAGACCCCAGGAGGCAACAAAGAACCTGCAGTTCAGAAGATAAACACCGGAGGGCGCGCCAACACAAGAAAACAGGAACCATGCCTACCAAGACAAAAATGGAGGCCGAAGAACAAATCAAAGATGCAGAGCACAAACGAGATATGGAAAAAAATACAGGAACTAGAAATAAAACAAAAAGAGATGGAGCTAAGGGAAAGAGAAAAAGAGGCTACCCACAGGAGAGAGTTGGAACTCCTGAGAGAAACCCACCGACAGGCCGTGGAATTAGAAAAGGCTAAGCAAAACACAGCCAACCCTAACAACCCTGCGCCAATGATTGTTCCACAGCACAGGAAATTTCCCACCTACAAGGCAGGTGATGACACTGAGACCTTCTTAGAAAATTTTGAAAGAGCCTGTCTTGGGTACCACATCTCTGAAGACCAGTACATGGTAGAATTGAGGCCACAGCTCAGTGGACCTTTAGCAGAGGTGGCAGCTGAAATGCCTAAGGAGAACATGAACGACTATAAACTTTTTCAAACCATGGCCAGATACAGAATGGGGATAACCCCGGATCATGCCCGTCAGTGTTTCAGAACCCAAAAGTGGAAACCAGATGTGTCATTTCCCAAACACGCCTACTACGCTGGGAAAAATTATGAGGCCTGGATATCAGGACACAATGTTAAATCCTTGGAAGAACTGCACGTCCTCATACAAATGGAGCAGTTCTTGGATGGTGTTCCTGAGGACATAACACGGTACATACAAGATGGAAAACCCAAAAATCTCACCAAGGCGGGGGAGATTGGAGCCAGATGGATGGAAGTGGCAGAAAGCAAGAAAGCTACTGTCAAGGGGAACGAATACCCCAGGGGGCACACCGACCATAAACCCTACAACCGAGGACAGCCAAAGACCCCACATACAACCCAAGTAAAGCCACAGACGCCCTATTCTTCCACCTCACCAGTCTCCAGTAACTCACCTCGACCCAGTGACCCATCAGATGGAAGATGCTTTAAGTGTAATTAACTGGGACATATCAAGGCCAACTGTCCAAAGAACGCCATCCGAGTGCAGTTCATTACACCACCATCACCCAAAAGATCCCCAGGCCCAGATGCCTCTCAAATACCCTTGGAGCGAAGGGAAGATTTGAGAGTGGGCGGAAAGAAGGTTACTGCATGGAGAGACACGGGGGCACAAGTGTCAGCTATCCACCAATCCTTTGTAGACCCCAAATTCATCAACCCAAAGGCCCAAGTGACAATTTACCCCTTCATGTCACAAGCTGTAGACTTGCCTACAGCTGATCTGCCTGTCCAGTACAAAGGCTGGTCAGGAATGTGGACTTTTGCAGTCTATGACAATTATCCTACCCCATGCTACTGGGGGAAGACTTGGCCAACCAGGTGAAGCGGGCCAAGCGAGTGGGAATGGTTACACGTAGCCAAACCAGGCAAGCTTCCAGACCCATTCCTGTTCCTAAACCGTCCACAGACGCCCCGTCTGTGTTACCAGAGACCCAGACAGAGGTAGTTGACCCGGATTCCATGCCAACCACTGAAACAGCCACAGCGCCTCCAGTCCCAGGCCCGGAACTGGAACAGCAACCAGCGCCAGCAATTGCAACCACATCTTCAAACTCAATGCCAGAGGGCACCAGCGAGCCAAAACTGGCAGAAGCAACAGACAGCCATACCCAAAAGGCTCAGCCAGAGCCTGAAATACCCTCAGGTGCACCAGTGGAGAGCGGTTCACCAGCAACGGAAACAACCCCATCACCTACATCGCTTCCAGAGGGACCAAGCCCAAGTCCACAGTCTGAGGAAGAACTGGTGACCCCAGCCTCAAGGGAACAGTTCCAGACTGAGCAGGAAGCAGATGACAGCCTGCAGAAAGCTTGGGCGGCGGCACGGAGCACCCCACCACCTCTCAGCTCTTCTAATCGATCCCGGTTTGTTATAGACCAAGGACCTTTATACAAGGAGATTCTTTCTGGTGGACACCGGGAAGAATGGCAGCCGCAAAAACAGTTGGTGGTTCCAACTAAGTACCGGGGGAAGCTCTTAAGCTTAGCCCATGATCATCCCAGTGGCCATGCTGGGGTGAACAGAACCAAGGACCGGTTAGGGAAGTCCTTCCACTGGGAGGGGATGGGCAAGGACGTTGCCAAGTATGTCCGGTCTTGTGAGGTATGCCAAAGAGTGGGAAAGCCTCAAGACCAGGTCAAGGCCCCTCTCCAGCCACTCCCCATAATTGAGGTCCCATTTCAGCAAGTAGCTGTGGATATTCTGGGTCCTTTCCCAAAAAAGACGCCCATAGGAAAGCAGTACGTACTGACTTTCGTGGACTTTGCTACCCAATGGCCGGAAGCAGTAGCTCTAGGCAACACCAGGGCTAACACTGTGTGCCTGGCCCTAACAGACATTTTTACCATGGTAGGTTGGCCTTCCGACATCCTTACTGATTCAGGATCTAATTTCCTGGCAGGGACCATGCAAAAACTGTTGGAAACGCATGGGGTGAACCACTTGGTTGCCACCCCGTACCACCATCAAACCAATGGCCTGGTGGAAAGGTTTAATGGAACTTTAGGGGCCATGATACGTAAATTTGTCAACGAACACTCCAATAATTGGGACCTAGTGTTGCAGCAGTTGCTGTTTGCCTACAGGGCTGTACCACATCCCAGTTTAGGGTTTTCACCGTTTGAACTTGTGTATGGTCACGAGGTTAAGGGGCCATTACAGTTGGTGAAGCAGCAATGGGAGGGGTTTACGCCTTCTCCAGGAACTAACATCCTGGACTTTGTAAGCAACCTACAAAGCACCCTCCGACACTCTTTAGCCCTTGCTAAAGAAAACCTAAAGGATGCTCAAGAAGAGCAAAAGGCCTGGTATGACAAACATACCAGAGAACGTTCCTTCAAGGTAGGAGACCAGGTCATGGTCTTGAAGGCGCAACAGGCCCATAAGATGGAAGCATCATGGGAAGGGCCGTTCACAGTCCAAGAGCGCCTGGGAACTGTGAACTACCTCATAGCATTTCCCAATTCCTCACTAAAGCCCAGAGTGTACCATGTTAATTCTCTCAAGCCTTTCTATTCCAGAGACTTACAGGTTTGTCAGTTTACAGTCCAGGGAGATGATGCTGAGTGGCCTGACGGTGTCTACTACGAAGGGAAAAAAGACGGTGGCGTGAAAGAGGTGAACCTCTCACCACCCTGGAACGTCTGCAGCGGCAACAAATCAAGGAGCTGTGCACTAGCTTCGCCTCATTGTTCTCAGCCACCCCAGGACGGACTGAACGGGCATACCACTCCATTGACACAGATAATGCTCACCCAACCAGAACCCCACCCTACCGGGTGTCTCCTCATGCCCAAGCTGCTATAGAACGGGAGATCCAGAACATGCTACAGATGGGTATATTCCGCTCATCTACCAGTGCATGGGCATCTCCAGTGGTTCTGGTACCCAAACCAGATGGGGAAATATGCTTTTGCATGGACTACCGTAAGCTAAATGCGGTAACTCATCCAGACAACTATCCAATGCCAGGCACCGATGAGCTATTGAAAAAGTTGGAACGTGCCCAGTTCATCTCTACAATAGACTTAACCAAGGGGTACTGGCAAGTACCGCTAGATGAACCTGCCAAGGAAAAGTCAGCATTCGTCACCCATGCGGGGGTGTATAAATTCAATGTCCTTCCTTTCGGGCTTCGAAATGCACCCGCCACCTTCCAGAGGCTGGTAGATGGTCTACTAGCAGGACTGGGAGAATATGCAGTTGCCTACCTCGATGATGTGGCCATTTTTTCAGACTCCTGGCCCGAACACCTACTACACCTGGAAAAGGTCTTTGAGCGCATCAGGCAGGCCGGACTAACTGTTAAGGCCAAAAAGTGTCAAATAGGCCAAAACGGAGTGACTTACCTGGGGCACCAGGTGGGTCAAGGAACCATGAATCCCTTACAGGCCAAGGTGGATGCTATCCAAAAGTGGCCTGTCCCAAGGTCAAAGAAACAGGTCCAATCCTTCTTAGGCTTGGCCGGGTACTACAGGCGATTTGTACCACACTACAGCCAAATCGCTGCCCCCCTGACCGACCTGACCAAAAAGACCCAGCCAAATGCAGTTAACTGGACTGATAAGTGTCAAAAGGCCTTTACCCAGCTTAAGGCGACGCTCATGTCTGACCCTGTGCTCAGGGCCCCGGACTTTGACAAGCCATTCCTAGTAACCACAGATGCATCTGAGTGTGGTATAGGAGCAGTTCTCATGCAGGAAGCAACAGATCACAACTTCCATCCTGTCGTGTTTCCCGGCAAGAAACTGTCTGAGAGGGAAAGTCACTGGTCAGTCAGTGAAAAGGAATGCTATGCCATTGTGTACGCCCTGGAAAAGCTACGCCCATATGTTTGGGGACAGCGGTTCCAGCTACAAACTGACCATGCTGCACTAAAGTGGCTTCATACTGCCAAGGGGAACAACAAGAAACTTCTTCGTTGGAGTTTAGCTCTCCAAGATTTTGATTTTGAAATTCAGCACATCTCAGGAGCTTCTAACAAAGTAGCTGATGCACTCTCCCTTGAGAGTTTCCCAGAATCCAGTAGTTAAAAAGTGTTCTTAAAATGTAGAAGTCTGTTAGTTATATACTTAGTGGTATATGTAAAGGTGCATGTGTTGTATTAATCTGTTTATTTTAAAGTTCTAGAAGGAAATCGCCGCCAGTGAGCTTCCCCACTGCCTGCAATTTGGGGGGCGTGTCATAAACAGATAGCTAAGGGTTAATGTCTCTTTCACCTGGAAAGAAGTAACCTGAAACAGCTGACCAGAGGACCAATCAGGAAACAAGACTTTTTAAAATCCAGGTGGAGGGAAGTTTGTGTCTGAGTCTTTGTCTTGTATCTGTCCCTCTCGGCTAGGGGAAGGATTTCTCTATTTCCTGCTTTCTAATCTTCTGTTTCCCAGTTGTAAGTACAAAAAGATAGGTTTGTTTTTTTGTAGTTACATGTGTGTAGTTGCTGGAGTGCTTTGAATTGTATTCTTTTTGAATAAGGCTATTTATTCATATTTCTTTTAAGCAATTGACCCTGTATTTGTCACCTTAATACAAAGAGACCATTTTTTATGTATTTTTCTTTCTTTTTACATAAAGCTTTCTTTTTAAGACCTGTTGGAGTTTTTCTTTAGTGGGGAACTCCAGGGAATTGAGTCTGTGCTCACCAGGGAATTGGTGGGAGGAAAAAGTCAGGGGGAAATCTGTGTGTGTTAGATTTACTAGCCTGACTTTGCATTCCCTCTGGGTGAGGGGGGAAGAAAGATTAGCTCTCGGTACTTCTGTTTTCCAAGGCTGGAAACGGGGAGGGTGGAATCCCTCTGTTTAGATTCACGGAGCTTGCTTTTGTGTATCTCTCCAGGAACACCTGGAGGGGGGAAGGGAAAAGGTTTATTTCCCTTTGTTGTGAGACTCAAGGGATTTGGGTCTTGGGGTCCCCAGGGAAGGTTTGAGGGGACCAGAGTGCCCCAAAACACTCTAATTTTTCGGGTGGTGGCAGCTTTACCAGGTCCAAGCTGGTAACTAAGCTTGGAGGTTTTCATGCTAACCCCCATATTTTGGACGCTAAGGTCCAAATCTGGGACTAGGTTATGACACTGGGGCCTAGTTCTTCACTGCTCACTTTGGTGTAAATCAGGAATAACTTCACTGAAGCTCATGTGAGAAGAGAACAGGCCTCTGCTATTTGCAGTGTTGTTTGAGTTAGTCTGGTGGGGAAGGTGGGGGTTGAGAGAACATTGTTAGTGCTACTCTTAAACTCTCCTGGAGCTGTGCACTTAACCATCATAGTTGCTTGTATGGTGGGAGAACTGCAAGTGTTGGACAAGCCAAAGGCAGCCTAGAATTATGAGGTTGTCTGCTAGATAATGCTCTGCTTTACCTCTTTTTCCTCATCCTTGAAATAGATTAAACAAGACACCATTTCCCACCCTCACCCATCACCACCTGAAGTTTCTATACTTTAAAATCATTATCTCAATACCTCAGTACACTTAGTGTTTGTTTGGTCAAATCGATGCCAAACTAAATGTTCCTGGTGAATGTTTCATTGTGGGCCACTTTTATATGAAAACTTTCAATACGTAAAAGTGGCATGGCAAATTTAAGCCTTATAATTAGTTTATTTACATTTGTTAAAATTTGGTTTGAAATATCCTCTAGATTCTAAATATAAATATACATACATATGTGAAATGTGCTGCTATGCTTTTGAGAAGTAAAAATAAATTAGTAAATACCGCTTATTTATGCTGAGGTTTTTAAAAAGAGGAGCTTAATATGAGGTTTGTAGAGTGAGTTTTTCAAATCCACTTAGATTATTTAGCCACCCTTCTCCCAAGGGCAGCTTTGTAAATTTCAGTTCTATTTCATGGGTTAGACTTCAGAATAAGTGGGCTGATATATAAAAGGGCAGAGAACCTCACATGCCCCATTAAAGCCCTGCTTCAGAGTCTTGGTTTTGAAAATCTTGGCCTGAGGAAGAAAACAAAAGTAAAATTTTGTGCTATTTCAATAGCGTCAGCAGATGGAGCTCAAATAAACTGACAAACATTATTCCCAGAGCTGAGTGGACATTGGTTATGATACTGTCCTCTTTTTTTTTTAAAGGGGGAGGAGTAAATCAAAAGCCAAATTAATTCAGGCTTCATTTGAAACAAAGAAATAAAATATATCTACTAAATGGAAAGAATAAAATGTGCAGAAAAAATCATGTTTCACCCTGTTGAGTCAGACCGTTGAAAGTGGAAAAAAATATGAAAATTATTTGACTAGATCAAAATCTGTTCTAATTTACATCAGTGTAAATCCTGAGCACGGAAGTCAATAGATACTCTGGATTTTGGCTGCAATTTAGTAAAGCACTTGAACACATGTTTAAGTCCCATTCAGGCCAGTGGGACCTTAGCATGTGTTTGAAGTTAAGCATGTGTTTAAATGCTTTAGGGATTGGTTTTCTGAATTGGGCCCTTACAGCAGTATAAATGACATCAGAATTTGTCTTAATAATCATGTGGAATCAACTCTCTAAACTGCCTGCTATTTAGCCAGGGCTGACAGAAATTACATAGAGATGAAGTGTAATTTAAGGTAACTATAATGTTAGTGCACCAGCAATGCAGAATCAGACTCTAATGCTTCCTGTTTGTTAGATTCAAATGTTTATTAGTAGAGTGCTTTTCCTCACAGGATAACCCATTTCAGAGCATGTACACTCTGTCCTAAAAATCCTCAATTTGTTATTCACGGTGAGATTAAAACCTAACCACTAAGAGGTGGGGGATTGGAAGAAACTTCTCATTGGGCATGTGATTCCATCATTGTTCAAGGTGTGGCTTCTAGATGTTCCAAATCAGTTCACTGTTCTGATCCATTTACTGTGTTACCATATATCCGGAACAGGATTAGTGTGTTATTCTGTAGTCTTTGAATATGTATTACATATGCCCAGAAAATATTTTTTCATTTAATTTACTTCTCAGTATAGCAAGACAATGCTATTCCCACATTCAAATAGACAAACAGAGAGTTTTAATTTCAGTAAATCTAGCTTTAAAATGATTACATATCTGCATTATACTTTATGGTTTGGTTTATACTATAAAGCAGGATGTGGAAGTCTGGTTACTTATGGTATCCTGTAGGAATCAGGAAACATCTTGATATTGATGGGTTTAGCAATTATAGAATAGCTCTGTCATCATTTTCTGAAAATGTCATACTAATAAAACACCTCCATCATAGATATAGTAAATTAAACACTAGAAGATATTTCATGGTAGATACAATTTAGAGGAAGAACAGCATCTAGGTACCACAGTGTTACTCTTAGAAAATAGCTATTTAAGAATTACAACTGTGCCTGCCATTCCCATTGTTTAGGAGATAGATGATGATGAGAAATCTGGTATCAGCGAAGAAGACAAAGAAACAGACTGCAACTCAACCTCAAGGAGACGAAGTCTGTGGTATGCAAGCCACTACACAGCTGATGAGAGAAAAGTAAGACCTGGGGAAAGGGTTCCCTATGTCAAAATGTTTCAAACATGCAGTTCATTTTATTGTGGTAACTTTGTAAAGCAGTGTTTCCCAAACTTGGGATGCCGCTTGTGCAGGGAAAGCCCCTGGTGGGCGAGGCTGGTTTGTTTACCTGCCACGTCCACAGGTCTGGCCAATCGCAGCTCCCACTGGCACGGTTCACTGCTCCAGGCCAATGGGAGCTGCTGGAAGTGGCGGCCAGTATGTCCCTCAGCCCGTGCTGCTTCCAGCAGCTCCCATTGGCCTGGAGCAGTGAGCCGTGCCAGTGGGAGCCGCGATCGGCCGGACCTGTGGACGTGGCAGGTAAACAAACCAGCCTGGCCCACAGGGGCTTTCCCTGCACAAGTGGTGTCCCAAGTCTGGGAAACACTGTTGTAAAGTAATGTATTTCTATTTGGGGACATAGTGGTATAAGTTCCAAGTAAAAATATGTGAGTGATTATGTAATTGTCATGTCACCAAGACTTTGGGGAAAGGTAGGAAAGGAATGTTATTATTTTGTAAAACTTAGAAGAAGAAAAACAAGGGACCATGCTAGGAAGTGAAAGCAGAATGTTTCCTGTGTTTCTAGCTTCCAAAACAAAAAGATCCAGGATTAGAGTCTGATCTGCCTTCGCTCTCCCACAACACAACCCAGCCTGCCAGCAACATGTTTCTTTACTTCCCTGTACACCCCAGTGCCAGAGTGGGGAGGGTAGTTGGTGTAGGAGCCAACTCACCAGCTTCACAGCAACAGAGTCCCCTTCTTCCTGCCCACTAAATGAATTCTTATATGGCCAGCTGCTCACAGATTTTGGCTCCAAAAGTATTAGGGTGAGCCTTAAATTAACATTTCCAATCCCGAAGAGTACTGTGATGGAAGTAACAATAACGGTAGTAGTAGTAGTAGTAATAATAAAAACTGCTCTGAGTGAACTGGACACTGAACTGTAACAACAAACAGATTGCTATATTCCTGTATCCCTAACAATTGCAGTAGTAACTTTAGTACTCCTATATCCTCAGCTGCTGTTAGAAAAGTCAGTGAAGACATACGTTGGAAGTATCATCAACTTTATACTGTCTGATCTGAAATGGTGATAACACAAACCAACAAAAGGCAGAGTTACAGTAGTGTACGTTTACAAAGTGAAATGATGACAGAGGGAAAGAGCATTTAAATAACAAATGAAGAGAGGAGATTCAGGGATTCAGTTCCAGAGTGCAGGAGCTGCAGAGAAAAAAAAACTTACGTTGACAGTGCAGAGATGTTGTTGAGGGCGAGATGAAGAATGTGTTCAATGAGAGGAAGGAATAAAAAGGGGAAAACAAGAGGACAAAGTCTGCTAGATAGGAACAATTCCATGCAGGATTTTATAAACAAGAAAGATAGTTTTGAACCAGATCCTGAAATGACACCTATCCAGTGGAGTTGTTTGAGAATGTTTGCATATTTTTAAAGAGGGGTAGCATTCTACACTAGCTGGATTCTAGAAAGCTGTGGGTTAGGAAGGCCATTGAAAGGAGGTGCAGTAGTCTAAGCGAGAGGAACTGAAGGCATGGATGAGGGTTTCAGCGGAAGTGGAGCTGAGTCAATGTAATATGTGGGCAATAGGTGATAGGGATGTTGACACGCATAGGAATAGAACGAACTAAAATAAATAGAGTTGCATTTGTTGAAGGATCTGTTACCCAAGGGAAGCACTAATGGTTTAAAGTACAGAAAGGGGCTGCCCCAGTCCTAATTGTTTATTATAAAAACTACAAAATACATATACTCCTATAATGCAGTTGTGGCCTTTGCTAGGTCTTATTGTAAGGCCATGGTTCTCTACAAAGTTTCATGTAGACTTAAAAGTCTAAGGCAGTAAAAGTTGATTAATGTGTTGGGGTCACTGTGCTTCACACACTGCTTTCATGTCACAGAGCAAGGACCCAACCCTATCAGCCTAACTCAAGAGAGCCACTTTCATAAATAAAAACTGAAAAAATGGGTCCTAATGCTCGCTTTCTTTTAAAAAAAGAACCAAAAACAAAACAAACAAAAGCCGTCTGCTATATTCTGAGTTTCACTACATGTGGTGCTGATTACTTGTAGAGAAATATGTTCTCTTGTCCAAAAGATACATCTTCTATAAGCCAAATGTAATCTTGGCAAAGCCAAATATGTTGCAGGAAGATGAGTTTGAGTATTCTTAACAAATTTCAAAATACTGTAGTTACAATATTTTCTTCTTCTATGAGTCACATCTTATACTCCTTTCTCAGGCAAAATTCCCATTGATTTCAAGCATGAGCTTTGCCTGGGAAAAGACTGCAGCCTTTAGCCCTATATAATTATTATCTATCAAATTTTCAACAAATAGAAATTACTAGAGTGTGTTTTGATGATCTCTATATCTCCATCTACTGTTTCATAATATATCAATAATTTCTAATGAATGATGAAGGGCAGTAATTAGATGCTGTTGATGAAAATGTAATGCTTTTCCAGTAGTTTCAATGATATTATTAATACTTTGAAATGTAGGTATAAAATTTTTATCCTACAGTAATAATTCTGTTTAATGATTTTATACTTAGAGAAATTCTAATGATCATTTAAAAAACCTTAATTTTAAGTGTCTCATTGGAAAGTCATTTGATATTAACTGTAATAACATATTGATGAATTCCCGTGACCATCACATAATTTCAGTATAACATCTTCACTTGTGATTTGGAATTAAGACATTTAAAAATAAAGTTATGCCAATAATTATGCTAAAATAAATGTTGTTTAATTGGGCATATTATACAATTCTGCTGATTCTTTGAAAATTCTTACTGAATTTCTTAATTCAGATCTGTTGAGAGGATCAGCAAATATGCATGAATCTATTAAACTTATTACTGCTTGAGCTATGCTTCTTCATTAATAATCTGTCCTTCCATTGCTTTTTACAGCTTCTGTCAATGACTCAAGATGAATACAAGTCATCTGATGTTAGTATACTATCAGTCTTTGCAATTTATTTGTACTCGTATAGATGGTGTAAATATGGATTATGCATATATGGATTATGCATAGGTTGGATATTAGGAAAAACTTTTTCACTCAGAGAGTGATGAAACACTGGAATGGGTTACCTAGGGAAGTGGTGGAATCTCCTTCCTTAGAAGTTTTTAAGGTCAGGCCTGAGAAAGCCCTGGCTAGGATGATTTAGTTGGGGATTGGTCCTGCTTTGAGCAGGAGATTGAACTAGATGACCTCCTGAGGTCCCTTCCAAAGCTGATATTCTATGATTCTATGATATACCTAATAGAGACAAGTTTCTATGACATTTTAAAATGTTCTAATCTTTTTATTAGCCTAGCCATTATATTAAAACCTTGATTATCCAAACCTCCCTGCTGTTAATTACATTGAGAACCCCTTTGATTATACAAAATCTTGATTATTTAAACTTACTAAGTGTATCCCATTTGAGGTTGTACTAACTGGCAAAAGATCTTCCTTAGTTCCTTGTATTTTAAACAAAACATGCAACTCTGCTTTTCTAACATAAGCTACCCTAAAACTTGGTTCAATTCCTTCTTTGAGATGTGTTTTTAAAAGTGTTCATGTTGAATTACTGAGGTCCTGCAAAAATGGCCAAATACCTGAGTTGAATATTAAAATGGTGGAAAGTATGAAACTTTATTTGAACAGGCAACAAAGTAATTAGCCCAAAGACAGGAAATCCTAGCAGATTCTGAAGAGGGAAATGTTCTGTGTCAGTCCCATACTTTAACAAATGGGGTTGCAGATCTCCTCTGTCATGCAGCCTAGAAACAGCTGTAACCAAACCTAAATATGGCCCCCAGCCCTTGTGACAACTACTGCATCAGAAAACCACACAATATATTTTGCAGTGAGATTGGTTCTGTAAAACTAGCCCATCTCCATTGGTCAGCTGCTGGAAACCCTTGCCAAACAAGGACAATGGCCAACAACACATTGCAGAAAGGAAAGTTCAAATAGTGGCATAAACATTGAGTAATAAACAATTGTAACAAACACAACTAATTTTACTAATTGTAACAAATGCAGATCACTCTGCTGATTTAAAAATGAAAATCATTTGTACCCATCATCTTCATCGGTACTGGAAACCATTAGACAGAAAATTAACCTTAAAATATATACAGCCACAAGGCTGCCTGAAAGAGAAGGATGGAACTCGTGGCTATGGCATAGAACTAGTTAGAAGATTAGGGTTCTTTCCTAGCTTGGCCGGAGATTGCCTATGTCACCTAACAATAGGCACAACCTTGTCATGCTTCAACTGGCCTGTCTTTAAAATAGGTGTAATGCCTACCTCACAGTGATGGTTTAAGGATTAAGTAATGTTTATAAGAGCTTTGAGATTCTTTGTTGGGGGTTACTGTAGAAGTGCAGAGCACCATCATCATCATTATTACTGTTTTGTTAAAGAAAATTTAATGAAATTGGTGTCATAATTCTTTTTAGCATAAATTGGTCTACTAAAATTATTCTTAGGACAATTGTGTTAACATCATGTGTAATGTGTGATTGTTCAGTATAGAGAGAAACCTGCTGAAATGATTTCATTAAGTTTCTTTCATATTTTGGAAACATTACCTAGTGGGAGTTAGTAAGTAGCAGTTTCACTCACACAGGAGCTTTTCTAAAAGGAATGCCTTTCTCCAATCCTCGTCTGGCAGGTTCTGCTTGTAACAGTGAATGGGACTCCTGTAGATTATCACACCATGCACCCCACACTGCACTTGGAGAATGGCCCTGCCAAAGCTGATATGTACTCAACCCCACAGTATAAATGGGAGCCATCAGATGACATGTCAGGTAGTAACATGAATTATTTGGGAAATAACCCTTGTATTTGGTATTTTATTATTTACTCTATAGTTAAATTCTTGCCCTTGTGCATTTTTGTTAAGCAGCTTGATAAGATTTAAGGAACTGTTAGAACAAATTGATAAATTAAACAGCAATAAGTCTCCAGGACTACATGGTATTCACCCAAGAGTTCTGAAGGAACTTAAATATGAAATTGCAGAACTACAAACTGTAGTATGTAATCTATTACTGAAACAAGCATCAGTATCAGATGACTGGCAAGTAGCTAATATGAAACTCATTTTTAAAGAGGGTTCCAGAGGATTATTCCAGCAAATACAGGCTAGTAAACCTAACTTCAATACTGGGCAAATTGGTAAAGATCAAAATTATTAGACATGTGGATGAACACAATTTGTTGGGGGAGAGGCAATATGGCTTTTGTAAAGGGAAGTCATGCCTCGCCAATCAGTTAGAATTCTTTGAGAGCGTCAGCAAGCACGTGGATAAGGGTGATCCAGTCAATACAGTGTACTTGGATTTTCCAAAAGCATTTGACAAGGTCCCTCACCAAAGACTCTTAAGAAAACTTAGTTGGCATAGGATAACACAAAAGGTCCTCTCAGGGATCAGTACTTGGTTAAAAGATAGGAAACAAAGGATAGGAATAAATGGTCAGTTTTCGGAACAGAGAGAGGTAAAAAGTGGGAATTGTACTGGGGCCAGTCCTATTCAACATACCCATAAATGATCTGGAAAAAGAGTGAACCATGAAGTGGCACAGTTTGTAGATGACACAAAATTATTCAAGAAAGTTAAGTCTAAAGCTCACTGCAGAGAGTTACAGGGGGGTCTCACAAACCTGGATGACTGGCCAACCAACTGGCAGATGAAATTCAGTGTTGATAAGGGCAAAATAATGCACATTGGAAAAAATAATCCCAAATACACATATATGATGATGGGTTCTAAACTAACTGTTATCATTCAAGAAAAAGACCTTGGCGTCATCATAGATAGTTCTTGGAAAAATTCAGTAGAAGGTCCAACTGAAGTAAAAAAATGGTAACAGGATATTAGGAACAATTAGGAAAGGGATAGAAAATAAGACAGAAAATAACATAATCCCACCATATAAATCCATGGTAAACCCACACCTTGAATAATGTGTCCAGTTTTAGAGACCCCATCTGAAATGGGATATTGTGAGAATGGAAAAGGTTCAGAGAAGGGTGACAAAGATGATCCGGGGTCTGGAACAGCTTCCTTACAAGAAGAGACTAAAAAGTATAGGGATGTTCATCTTAGAAGAGAGATGATTAAGGGGAGGTATGATAGAGGTCTATAAAATCATGAATGCTGCGGAAAAAGTGAATAGAGAAGTGTTACCTTTTTCTACAATGCAAAAACCAGGGTTCACTCAAATTAATAGGCAGCAAACTTAATACAAACAAAAGAAAATATTTATTCACCCAATGCCCAATTAACCTGTGGGAATTCATTGCTGGGGATGTTGTGATGGCCAAAAGTATAACGGGTTCAAAAAAGAACTAGATTAGTTAATGGATGATAAGTCCATCAGTGGCTATTAGCCAGGATGATCAAGGCTATTACCCCATGCTGACAGCACCCTTGACTTTTGACTGCCAGAAGCTGGAAGGGGAGGACAGAGGTGGATCTCTCGAAATTGCCCTGTTCTGTACATTACTGAAGCTCTGGCCACCGTCAGAGACAGGATACTGGGTTAGATTGCCCATTGATCTGATCCTGTATGACAGTTCTTATGCTACCAATCAACTTGCAGATCTTTGAATCAAATCGCAGGTGCGTATTATCCAAAATATTGTGCTTGCCTGCCCACCAACACATTTGTTTTATGTCCTTACATGACCGTGTGTACTATACTTCTGTGGATTTTTCCTGTGGTTCTCAGGTCAATGTCAAGGTATTAAAATTATTAATATTGATGTGGCTGAGTGCTGTAATGGTAGCACAACATTCTGCCACATGGGAAGCATCTGAGTTCACTATACCAGAATACAATGGCCTGATTCCTGCAAGATTTACTCAATTTGTGCAAGGATTGTAGGGTTTAGAACTGTGTGTACATGCAGTGCCATTAGACTTATTTGAATTGCACTGTAAGAATCTTTTTCTACTTAGAAAAGAAAGAAGAGGACGATGAGGAAGAAGAGGAGGAGGAAGATGTTCAGGAGAAAAAAGAAAATGTTAAAATACATGCTATGGTCTCTGTCTTCCATTTTATTATGAAACAAAGTTACATTTGTGCTCTGATTGCAATGATGGTACGTATGAAAGACAAAAATAATTGAGTTGGGGTAGTAGACATCATCTAATTATAGATGTCATCTAACTCTGAAAATGAGCTTCTGCCACGTTATTGACAGCATCAATATATTTATCTTCCAAATGTCTTGGTGAAGGGTGATTAGTCATGTTGATTTTTCACTGGTGTTTACTTTAACATTGTAAAATCTGTTGGATGCATGTGGTTTTAAAACATTACCCCTCAAATTATGTCTTGATCCGACCACCAACTCCTTATGGGACAGGGCACAGGTTTCTGCTCACAGGGATTCCATTACAGAATCAGGGCTTAAAATTCTAGCTTTAGACTACATAGTATTTTGTTACCTGCGGCAGATCAGAAAATGCTCAACATGTTCATTTTTCTGATAGTTCAAAAGTTTTTTTTAGGTGAGTTTTAATGCATTTACTCAATTCAGAAATTCTCTGCAAAAATAAAGCACTTCATAGTCAGACAGTAAATCTGAACTTGCCATTTCTATTTCAGATTGAATCTATGCATCTAGTTCAAACTTTGTATGAAAATAAACTTATAAACATTGATTTCTTTCATCTACACAGGGAGGACATCTAGGAAAATACAATTTTGTGCCAACACATTTTTTGTGATTAATTTTTTTTTTGAAATTGCATTGCCTATCCCTTAAAACAGAGGGTCATTTTGTGCAAATTAGCTTTGAATTATATTGTAGCAAGTTCACAACGTGGTAGTTCTGTTTCAGCACTTCCAAGGTCTGGTTTCACTATTTTGAAAAGGTTTCAACTGGGATACAATTTATCATAAAGTTTCTTGGCCCAATTTCACCTTAAAATTTTTTTTGTAAATAGTTTGGCCACTTTTTGCTTGCATACAGCAGAAGAAAACAGATATTTTTATGGGTTTTGGACTTTTGTTTGCTGTTCCTTAGCATGAAAAGTCTCTGGAGATAAACAGAACATAGCAGATTCTTTGTGCTTTTTGAAATGTTAGTAAGTAGTTATTTTTCTTGCTGTGGTGTGTGTATATATATATATATATATATATATATATATATATTGAAGTGATTGCTGCACATGTGCTTTAATTACTTCAAATTCCATTCAAGGTTCAAATCCGTCAGTATCTGTGATGGAGCTGTATTGGTCTGAGCTTTCTTCTAGTCTCAAACTGAGATAAAATCAGCTCTGAAGGATCTATGTTCTAAGTATTGTGAACCAAATTCAGCTGCTATTCTACTTATGTCATGCCCAAATGACCCATTGTGCATGTTACAGTCTTGTATCCTAATGGAAGAATAGCATATGCATGATTCTCAGAGGCTATAATGGACACTTTATCAAGTCAAGACTAATCCAGCCTTGATTACAATATTCTTAATATTTCATGCTTTTCTGTCTAAACAAAAAAAGAAATTAAAATTCCATTGAATTCAGCTAAGTTACTCTAGATTTATACTGGTGCATTGCCAATACCAGAATCTAGTCCAAAATCAATAACAGGGTTTAATAAAAGGACACTTCCCACCCCCACACTATAATATGTTGTTTTGTCCAGAACAGTTTAAAGTAACATGTTGTTTGATACCTGTAAAATGAACAGAACATTTGAATATACTGTAAGGAACAATGCTACACTGGGTTGGGTTAGGCTAAATCAATCTAAGTCTACTCCCCGTCTGATATCTAGAGTACAACAGAAAGTGACATCTAAAGCATGCTTTATAGTCACTGCTCAACTCTGGGGGACCTAAACTAACATTTCTACTGAAGTACCAAGACGCAAAAGTACCAGACCAAAAAAAGGTTGTCTAAACTGAATTTCCTAGGAATCCGTTTACTGCATGTAGTCCAGAGGATCTACTGTAGCTGTCAGCGGCCGAATTCTCATTAACATAAATGAGAGTCACATGGCTAAATCTCCATGCATCGCACTGAAAATATACCCTAGACAAGGTGTGTGAAGTTGAGCAGTGCTGTAAAGTTTTGCTGACTGTATGCAGTAATACTGTAACTAAGTGAATCTATGAACATTTTTGTCTCTCCTATCCCCTCCCTCCCAAGGCTTGGAGTATCACTTATCACAGTTGGTTGACTTTTGTGTTATTGATCTGGTCCTGCACGCTTTGGATGATTCGTGACCGAAGGAAATACGCTATGATCAGTTCACCTTTCATGGTTGTTTATGGAAATTTGCTGTTAACATTACAGTATATATGGAGTATTGACCTCAATAATGATGAGCTTCCTAAAGTTTCTGGATTTTTAGAAAAGAAGGATCCTGGGGAATTAGCATCAAAGGTAAGTGTAGTTTGCTTACAAATATCTGCAGTTTGTTTTAAGAACTAAGCCCTATACAGTAGCCATTAATAAAATCTTCAGGTCCTTTGGTGTTTAATACATCGAATAATCCTGTTCAGCATGGGACTTACAGTACAAGATGAGTGGCTAAAAAATACAATAGCACAAAATTACTTCTTGCTGGAAAATTAAATACTATAACAAATGTGTCAGATTTAGATAATTTTATAAAATAGTTCTCACCAGGGAGAAAATAACTTTAGTATTTGTCCCTGTAAAAACAGCAGGTAAGGGAAGAGAAAAATATTTACTTGAATTTGTTAAATACAAGATAAATTAAATAGAATTATGAGACAGCTTTTGTTTGATGAAACTTACTTGTACATACACACACACACTATACATACATAAAATATATATTTTATAATTGCATTTCTGCTTTGTCATTAGGATCAGTCAGTACAGGTAAAAACTCAGTGCTGTAGTTGTACTTAAATAAAAGATTTCCATTCCCTTCTCTTTTTTCTGAACAAAGACTAATGTAGCAGACCTCAGTACAGTGGTTGTTCCCCCCTTTCTCCCTTTCACTATGTTATTTTGTTAGCAGAATTTGTGTGTGGCAACATTTTATAACCCCACCTCTCACAACCCGTGACATGATGTCTCAGCTATTCATGAACACTTTTGTTATGGATGCATATTGCATGTGGAGTCTGGTGGGATTAAAAATCGCAAATCCAGACACTTGTAAATCTTTGGTAAAATCTGTTGACTTTAATGAGAGCAGAGTTTATGCCAGCATTTTGAAAATCTCATGCATAGCTCTTTGTTTTGCTTTGGAAATTATACACTAAAACTTAGAAAAAATACCAGATAAATGCATTGTGTGAAGCATAAAAACTTACTGTGAGAACACTTATAGTCCAAATACTTTCAGGAATATTTCTCTGTGCTATTATTCATGACACTATGAACATTTGCTGTCCATAAACATTCTTAGGAATACAAAAATCATCTGAATGCTTCTGAACAAATGAATAAAAAGTATTGCAAATGTTAGTGAGTGGAATCACTGGCTTTTATTCACCAGAATATTTGCAAGTACCATTTTAGGTATATTAATGAACACCTGAGATGTCATGCCAGTTTAAGTATAGCAGCCTCACCATAAGAGCAGCAGAAAAAGATAATTAAACCTGCAATGTCAAATATTTTTTAATTCGTGAAGACCAGTTGAGTTCATTTGACTATATAAAGCAGAGGTTCTCAAACTGGGGGTCGGGACCCCTCAGGGAGTCGCAAGATTATTACATGGCAGGTTGTGAGCTGTCAGCCTCCGCCCCAAACCCTACTTTGCCTCCAGCATTTATAATTGTGTTAAATATATTAAGAAGTGTTTTTAATTTGTAAAGGGGGGGTCACATTCAGAGTCTTGCTATGTGAAAGGGGTCACCAGTAAAAAAGTTTGAGAGCCACTGGAAAGCACACCAGACTTGTCTCTAAGAGTACAAGTGCCCAGGTTAACAAGCTTTTTGAGCATGAGCCAAACTTTAAGCACATGAATAGTCTCATTGAAGTTAATGGGACAGATCACACATCTGAAAGTAGGCATATGCTCAAGTACTTAGCGGAATTAATTCTTTAGTCTTTCAATTGAAAAAAACACAAATTGGTATCGCCTTAGATCACAAATGAAAGAGTTTCCTGGTTTCAATTAATGGAGCTTTTTCCACCCAGATATTTTCCCTGTCTTGAAACCACTACATTTGGCAGATTATCTTTGAGAGAGGAAAGTGAGCACACAATAGAAGCTGCTTCATAGAGCACTCAAGAGGAGCTTCTCACAGAGTGCAGATAGTTGGCCCAATTCCCTTATAACTGAGTGGATCACTTCCATCATGTTACACCTGAATTCAGCTTGAAAAGGTTCTGCACCTGTGTTTCCTGCTTGGCAGTGCCCCTTAACAAGCTATGTCTGGATTTATAATGTATTTGAATGCTAGTAAGCATTCTGTTGTTTTTCCTGTGGAAGGTAGTGCTAGTCTTGATAAGAATGATTAAATAGTCAAGAGGTAAGTTCTGCAATTTCTCCTCATTGACTTTGTAAATCTCTCTTAAGAGATTTAGCTGCCTTGGTATATTGCCACCCCCTTTTCAATAATTTCAAAGATGAATTGCATCATGGAATGTTGTATCTAAAACTAACTGCTATCAGGAAAGTGAAATCTTTGTGTATATGGGTTGATTTTAGTTATATCTATAAAACTAACTGAAGGATGTCTGTTGGATTTGTTAGACTGGATAAAATGCATCCTGTGGACGTAAATAAAAATTCCGTGGTATAAAAGCGAAGTAAAATAATGTACCATAATTTTCCCTGCATGTATTTGTATGGGCTTTGGAGAAAGTGTACTGACCTGAAAGGTAAATAGAGCTGCATTGCACTGAGGCTGGCTGTCGGAGGCAGTAAGAAAACACTTCTATATTCCACAGCTCCAAAACCTAGTCTAATGCTGGCAGTGACTCCAAAGAGGGCAGCAGCTGACCAAAATAGAGCTCAGTCAATGTTGGGGTAAATGCATGTTATACGATGCTAAAGGTTGCATAGCAGTGGCTGCTTCCTTGTGAATTTGCCCAGCACTTCTGGAGGATTAGTGCAGATCTTCAGCTGATATAAATGTATCATTAATTTCAGTGGACCTATGACTATTTACCTCCAGTGAGGAGCTGCCCCCATTGTTTCTGAGTCAGCACAATGCTTCTGAAAGTCACTTCTGGTGGTGTGGAACCTCTTGTTGTTACCCACTCTCATGGCCTATGAAAGGTGCTGTGTTAACATGACCAGAGAATGAAGCCCTTTGTTACCTCATAGAACAAAGAGATGGTGGTAGTGGCAGAGTAGGTTTCCTCTGTGCTGATCTGCCTATATACTTTAACATTGATGTGAAGCTTCCATCTCTAGAAGGGAGAGAGTAGTTCTGTCTCTATGACCCATCTCTCTCAAGATAAAGTTTAGTGTCACTTGTAATGGTTTTTGTGATGTATGTATTCTGCAAACTGAAATGAGGCTGCCAACTTGTTTCACGGACACCACTAACAGCCACCTTATGGAAAGAATTCTGGGTCACTGCCAGTCTGGGCTGGATTTCTACTAGTTATTTTGAAATGATGAACTATGTGCCCCATTATCAGTTCCCAAAGTTGTCCAGTTACCCCCAAGGATTTGTTTTCTGCGCTGTATTCCTGGATTACATCTAGCAGTGCACAACGGAGGGAGTTTCCACTCCCCAGTCGAGAGTTTAAAAGTGTTGACCCAAACTCTCTGTGCATTTGCCATTCATGAAAGGGCTTCATTTACCCATTATGTTTGTATGTTTAGCAGTTTTGATCTCTATTTTAGGTATTTATTTTTAGCTAATCTGGTGCCTTTTCACTCCTTTAAAAACTGGGTTGCCCAATCATTATTATCTATTTATCTTGTGGTAGTGTTTAGACATCCTCTTCAGCGATTGGGGCCTGTGGAGGTAGGTGTTTTACATTTATATGTCCCTGCCTCAAAGAGCTTACAGTGCAAATCAGGCTCATTTTAATGGGAAATTCATCAATTTGATCTGAAATCAGTTGTTTCATTATCATATAACGGTGATAAAATGTGCTTCTGAGCAGTGATTCAGGATCACTCACTCAACTTCTGGCCATTCTTGCTTCCTGTGCCACTTCTCACACTACTGGTATGTGTTGCATGGAAGCAAGTGTGAACAAACTCTGTGATCAGAACGTAAATTCCATCTGAATGCACAAACAAGAAATAAATATAATTAAAATCCCTTAAAAGGAACATTGTCATTTTTGTCAGTGTTTATAACCATTATTAGTGGCTGAAAAACATAACAAAAATACATTGTTTTGTCAGTTGCTTTCAGTTCAGATGAAAAAGCAGAATCACTTTTTATTAGGCCTGTCAAGCAATTAATTAATTAATTAAATATTAATTGCAACTAATGACGTGATTAAAAAAATTAATCATGATTAATCACACAGTTAATCACTCTGTTAATAATAGAATTCTATTTCTATAAATATTTTTGGATATTTTCCACATTTTCAAACATATTGATTTCAATTACAACATGGAAAACAAAGTGTACAGTGCTCATTTTATATTTTTTATTATAAATATTTGCACTGTAAAAATAAAAGAAATAGTATTTTTCAATTCACTTAATACAAGTACTGTAGTGCAATCTCTTTATCATGAGAGTAGAACTTAAATTTATAGTTATGTACAAAAAATAATTGCATTCAAAAATAAAACAATGTATAACTTTAGAAACTACAAGTCCGCTCATTTCTACTTCTTGTTCAGCCAGTTGCTCAGACAAACAAGTGAGTTTACATTTGCAGGAGATAATGCTGCCCCCTTCTTGTTTACAATGTCACCTGAAAGTGAGAATGCATATTTGCATGGCACTGTTGTAGCCAACGTCGCAAGGTATTTACGTGCCAGATTCGCTAAAGATTTATATGTCCCTTTATACTTCAACCACCATTCCAGAGGACATGCATCCATTCCGATGATAACGATCCAAAGCAGTGCAGACCAAGGCATGTTCATTTTCATCATCCAAGGCTGTGTCTACACTTGCAGATGTAGAGTACCGGGAGTTAAACCAGCCCTCAGAGACAGAAGCAGGGAAAGCGCTGCTGTGTGTTCACATTATCAGCTGCAAGTGCAGTGGAGTGGCCACATTAACAGCTCTTGCAATGCCACAGAGAGCAGTGCATTGTGGTAGCTATCTCAGTGTGCAAGTGGCTGCAGCATGCTTTGGAAAGGATTTGCAGTGCCTAATGGGGCAGGCACAGCATCACATGATGCAGGTTTCCCAATCCCATTGTTCCAGGGCATCCTACTAGATTGCCAGCTGCTTTTCAAATGTGAGGGGTGGAGTGTGACAGGGAGTATTGTGTGGCTGTGGGGGGAGAGACAGTGTGTTTAGGGGGCAGAGAGTATGTCAGCATGCTGTCTTGTGCTGTCTTGTAAGTTCAGAGAGCAGCGAGGGAAACCCCGACATCATCACAGAAACGCCTGCCTCTGCAACAGGAGCATTCCACAGTGATGGTTTGCTTTGTGTCCCGGAGCAGATAAGTATGCTGGCAGCAATAAACGGAGCTTTTGAAAGGGTATAACCACACAGGGACGGCTTTAGGCTGATTCCCCTGATTCCCCTGAATCGGGCCCTGTGCCTAGGAGGGCCCCGCTCCCAGCCCCGCTCCCCCAGGCGGAGTGAGGCAATCCCCGCAGCCCCACTCCCCCAGCCAGAGTGAGGCAACCCCCGCGGCCCTGCTTCCCCGGCCAGAACGCAGCAAGCTCCGTGGCCCCGCTCCTCTGGCTGGAGCATGGCAAGCCCCGTGGCCCCATTACCCTGGCCGGAGCACCGGCCTGGGCACGGCAATCCCCGTGGCCCCGCTCCCCCAGCCAGAGCGCAGCAATCCCCGTGGCCCCGCTATCCCAGCTGGAGCGAGGCAAGCCCTGCAGCCCTCCCCCCCTCCCCGGCTGGAGTGCCGCAATCCGAAGTGCCGCCACCGAAGACTCGGAGCGCTCTCCAGTGAGTACAAGCCCCACAAATCGGGCCCTGCACTTGCTAAAGCTGTCCCTGTATCCACATGCCTGCAGCCGAGTTCAAAACAATGACGAGAGTGGCCACTTGACTTCAAGGGATTATGTGATGTTTCTGGAGGCCAATCATAGTGCAGTAATGCAACACTTCATCCACACTGACACCCAGCACTCCAGCCGGGGCACAGAAAGCTCTGTGCTTCTCGTGCAGGTGGATTACCAGGGGCTCCCCAGCCGCGGAGTCCAGCTGCTCTAAGTGCCTTGCCAGTGTAGACATCTCAGGAGTTAGGGTGGCTGGGGCTGATTTAATGAACTATTAAATGAACTTGGCTTGCAAGTATAGCCAAGGCCTGAGTCAAATGTCGCCAGCAGAAGGTTCATTTTCTCTTTTGGTGGTTCGGGTTCTGTAGTTTCTGGATCGGAGTGTTGCTCTTTTAAAACTTCTGAAAGCATGTTGCATACTCCATCCCTCTCAAATTTTTGGAAGGCACTTCAGATTCTTAAATCATGGATCGAGTGTTGTAGCTATCTTTAGAAATCTCACATTGGTTTCTTTGCATTTTGTCAAATCTGCAGTGAAAGTGTTCTTAAAATGAACGACGTGCTGGGTTATCATCCGAGACTGCTGTAACATGAAATATATGGCAGAATGCAGGTAAAACACAGAGGAGACGTGCAATTTCTCTCCAAGGAGTTCAGCCACAAATTTAATTAATGCATTATTTTTTTAACAAGCATCATCAGCATGGAAGCATGTCCTCTGGAATGGTGAGCAAAGCATAAAGGGGCATACGAATTTTTAGCATATCTGGCATGTAAATACCTTGCAATGCCAGCTACAAAAGTGCCATGCGAACATCTATTCTCTCTTTCAGGTGATATAAATAAGAAGCAAGCAGCAGTATCTCCCGTAAATGTAAACAAACTTGTTTCTCTTAGCGATTGGCTGCACAAGAAGTAGGACTGAGTGAACTTGTAGACACTAAAGTTTTACATTGTTTTGTTTTTGAGTGCAGTTATATAACAAAAAAAATCTACATTTGTAAGTTGCACTTCCATGACAAAGAGATTGCACTACAGTACTTGTATGAGGTGAATTGAAAAATACTATTTCTTTTATCATTTTTACAATGCAAATATTTGTAATAAAAATTATATAAAGTGAGCTCTGTACGCTTTGTATTCTGTGTTGTAATTTAAATCAATATATATGAAAATGTAGAAAACCTCCAAAATATTTAATACATTTCAATTGGTGTTCTATTTTTTAACCATGTGATAAATGGTGATTAATTTTTTTATCACAATTTTTTGAGTTAATCGCATGAGTTAACTGCAGTTAATCGACAGTCCTACTTTTTATATTACATCATCAGCCTGGTTGGCAGCAGCAGCAGCACCACCACAATAAAGTGTGCCAAATATTTGGTTATTTGAATGTCTCAAAAGTAATGAAATGAGGCTTGATTCTGAACCACTGAAATTCATGGGAGCTTTGACTTCAGTGGATATAGGCTCAAGCCCATGATAAACAGATGCCATACTGTTTTCTGTGTTCTGGCTGGCTCTCAGTACTGACACTTGTTGAATCTGGCAGTATACAAAACACAAAAGTATACTTTGTGTTAAAAAGATGTATTTATTTATGTACCTTGTTATGGAATAATAGATTATACTCTCCTAGTGCAAGAAATCAAAAGAGAAGCCTATTAACAAAGACCACAGAATGAAAAGTCAGTTTCCTACCCAAATTGGAGGACAACGGGAAGTAAAATAAACTTGCTTGTAATGGAATAGGTTGACCTAGCTTTCAGAAATGTGTTCTTTGGCAATGATTATGTTGTTGCCAATTTTGCTGAATAGTGGGAAACAGAGGCATGAAAAACATTTCAAAATATCTGTTAACATTAGCAGGATCTAGGATGTACAATTAGTCTGTCTCTTGTTTTTGTTTTGATTTTTGCTTGCAGATCCTTTTCACAATTACTTTCTGGCTACTGCTTAGGCAACACCTCACAGAGCGGAAAGTGCTTCAGCTAAAAGAAGCTACTTTAGCTGAGGTCAAAGTTGAAGATGAAGAAAATGAAGAAAAAGGTAAAAGTATATCAAGTTTGACTGCTTCAATCAATGTAGGAGGTTAGGGTTACTTCTCTTCTTATTGCTAAAATATTTGGAAAGTTGCATCTGTTATTGACTAAGGACTAAACAATATGCTGCTAAATCCATGCACTACAAATTTCTCAGGGGACATAATAAAATAACATTGAGCTTGATAACATCAAACAAAATATATAAATTCTCTTTACAGTTGAACTACAGCAAACGATATGACAAAATAAATAACTTGAATGGGAAATACAGGAAAAAACTTTCTATAGAAGCACTTCCATCACCACACTTGTGCTCCCCCCCCAAAAAAAAAATAAAATAAAATCACCATACACCATATGTAACCATAAAAGGAGAAGGGCCTACATGGAAAATGTCCATCAGTGATTTCAATGGGAGCTGCACCTGTGTAACAAATAGCAGAATTTGGCCTATAGGTTTCAATGTGATGTAGTTATTCTTGTTTTAAACTGATTTAAATCAGATCAGAATCAGGCCTGGGATGTGATGGTAAGAGCCATGAGTCACTCCCTGAAACTGCCAGGCATTATTTACATGTGCAGAAGCCTTTTGATGGGCCCCACTTCACACCCAACATGCACAGCAAGACTAGGAACAGGATTTTCTCCTTGCTGCTGCCATTAATGGGATAGCAGTAACTTGCCTTTTTTTTCATGGTTTGGTCACAGTAGAGCAAGAGAGAGGGATAGTCGTTCTTTTGAAATGCGGCTTAACTCCCACCCGGTATCACAAATCTATATGTTTTTTTAAGGTTGGTTGGTTGGTTGGTTTTAAACAGGAACCTCTGCTTTGAATTTCAAAGCTGTCTAATGTTTGTGTTTTTGGTGAAAACCACAGTATTCCCTTAGGAATTTATGTCTCAGGATGTCAGCGATAAGTTGTTTTTTTTCTTCCGGTTTAACAATGTTTTTTGCCTACAAATGCAGACATTACACTAGATATTGCTTTGACTATCATCCAATACATAGCCTTCAGGCCATGGTTATCCACTATGTCTGAGTTCAGCTTGGGCAAAGTGGGGAGCGATGATAACAGGGAATTCGTGTCTTCCTTACCTCTTGGCCAGTGGAAGTCCAAGCAAATTAAGCTACAGACCTTATTCCAGTGAAGGATCGTGGCGGTCTGCCACAGCATGCCTTCTCCTGACCCATCCCACCTTCCAGAATGCCTCTGAAAAATCTTTTCCCCTATGGTGGTGGTGGGCACTAGTGGCTTACAGGGTGACGTAAAGTTCACGTATGTGAGGGAATACTATATTGGCTATCTCCAGCTGTTTTAAAGACACTTTGTGCTGGGTCCACCTTAGTGGACCAGATAATCTGGCCCTCAGATTTTTGAAAGGGGGGTAAAAGTAAGTACATTTACCAACTAGGAACCTAGGCTTTTAAGTGTGTGGTCTTAGAGACACTACTGTCAACATGTGGAGGAGAAAATAACATGTTTTAGAAGGAAATGCATGGCCAATATTCTCTGGAGCCTTCTGGTGAATCTTCTCCCTCAATCAGAAGCAGAGATTATAAAGTCAATTCAGACATGCATCTAACTGTACCCTTGCTAAATTTCTGCATAAGCTTCCATATCCTGCATAAAGCTTTTATTCTTTATCTCATTTACAATTACAAGGAAAGATCCTATAAAAATAGGTTGGGGGTGGTGCAACTTGATTTGTGTCTTTGCAGAAGAGGAATTGCAAGACGGGGAAGTGACAGAGGAAGCAGATGAAGAAGATGAGGATGAACAGGACATTATGAAAGTCCTCGGAAACTTGGTGATGGCTATGTTCATTAAGTACTGGATTTATGTCTGTGGAGGAATGTTCTTCTTCGTCAGCTTTGAGGGTAGAATTGTCATGTACAAAATCATCTATATGATGCTCTTCCTCTTCTGTGTGGCCCTGTACCAGGTAAATGAGAGCAATACTAAGCAAAATTCTGCCTTTGGTTGCACTAGGGCCTCCTCTTTGATTTAGCACCAATGTAAGTGAGAGCAACGTTTAATAATTTAATCCACTGTGTATTTTTTCCTTTCTCTAGTTCCCAACAGCTTAGACCATTTGAAGAGTTTTGATTCTATTAAACCTCAATAGATGGGAGAGAGAAGCAAAGTTTTAAAAGTTGTATTTTGGATAAGCACCCAAACATGTGAATGCTTGGCTGAACAAGAACCCAGATTCTGTGGTGATGGGCACCCGGGAAATAAATTAGGAAAAAAATACTAATAATAAACTACTCAAACCCTTTTGGGTCTGCAGAATTGATCTGGGTAACTCATGAGAGCAGGTTGTTTCATGAGATTTCTGACCTTTTTTCCTTCCAATCCTGGATGGAACTTGGAAGAATAGAGATTACATACACATGAGAGGAAAAATGAAAAAAAGTTAACTTAAAAATGGATCAAGTTGGGGTTTGTTTAGAATTTTGGAATCAGAGTCAGCATGGCTGTTTTAGCCAGGCCAATTTAACCATCCCTAACTGAATTTAGGAATACTAATGATCTTTACATTAGAACTGCATGACTTCATGTTTGATTGCTGATGATGGTCACTTTTCCATTGCTTAGCTGTAGACCACAAAACGAACAATGCTATGATACTACAAAGACTGATTCTCCCTTTGATACATGGACATGTCTCTGATAAGTATCAATGAGAGCTGATGTTATGTAAAGAATAAAATAATTGTGTTAGTTTTGAGGGAAGTGTTATATTTTTATAGCCCTCTGCCTGTACAACAATCTAAATAGTTTAGTACATTCTTTTGCTTTGGTTCTGTTTACCTTACCATCTTCAATGGCTGGTTCTCAGGTGCACTATGAATGGTGGAGGCGAATCCTAAAATATTTTTGGATGTCAGTGGTTGTTTACACTATGCTGGTGCTTATCTTCATCTATACATATCAATTTGAATCATTTCCTGGCTTGTGGATGAACATGACAGGGCTAGATGAAAAAAAGTGAGTATTTTCATTTTACTTGGGCTTATTGTGCGAAGAAGATGGCTAGTGATTTTTTTTATACTGTTACAAAGACTTTTTACATTGGTCGGTATGAAACTCCCTATTTTCCTCCCAGATTTTCATAGTGAAAAAGCAGAGATTTTCACCAACATTTGTAAACAATTTGCAAACCTGGACTCACATTAATTTTGACACAAGAGAAATGGTGATGTTTTGCACCCTTTGATCTCCTTCCTCCTCTTCCTTCTTATCATGGAAAAAATGTCCAACCATGACTGGCTTTGGGGGTTCTGCTGCCCCATCCCCTACAACTCTGCTGTCACCCATGCAAAAATGTCACTGAACATTTTGCTGTCCCTGCTATTTGGTTGCACTGGATGACCACTTCTGTCTGACTAGCAGCCCTAATTTCTGACGAGCCCTAATTCTGACTTCATGATGGACTAGTGGAGGTGTCCTGCAAACGCTTTTTGCTTTTCGCTAGTCATTCTCCCAAAAGCATAACCCGACCTTAAAA
Organism: Gopherus flavomarginatus; assembly: GCF_025201925.1. Lineage (NCBI taxonomy): Eukaryota > Metazoa > Chordata > Testudines > Testudinidae > Gopherus > Gopherus flavomarginatus. The sequence goes on from NC_066618.1 coordinate 208,373,806, forward strand.
AATAGACCTAAAGGCTGTAACAAAAAACAAAACAAAAAATTACAAATGAAAACTGAAAACCCAAAACAAAATCTTCTGAAACACACATATATCCCAAAGCTCCCATCTTATATAGGATCCCAGTAAACTGTTTTGTAGAAGCAGAACAAATCTCTTTTACTGTTTTCCATCGCCTACAATATTGTAACAACCTAGTTGATGGCTTAGAGCTGGAAAAGCTGTCTCTGAAATACTACACTGAAAACATTTGATATAAGAAAGAAATTAATCTACAAATGTTGTGGCTGTAGTGATTTATTTAATAGTGCTCATTTAGTGTGTCTCATACCTTTAAAGGGTTACGTGGCAAGATAAGGTACTGTACATTTGCATTGTTCTTACTTTGTGTTCAGAAAAATGAAAAGATAAAAGATACATACCAAGTCCAATCTTACTTACTGTACCATTTTGTGACTATCCATCTCATGTGATATTGGAGAAATGTTGCAAAATTCATTTTGAACAGGCGACTTAGTGACTTGTTTTATTTTTCAGACTAGAGGATCTTGGTTTAAAACAGTTTTCTGTGGCTGAGCTATTCACACGTATCTTTATTCCAACCTCTTTCTTATTGGTGTGTATATTACACCTTCATTACTTCCATGACCGTTTCCTCCAGCTCACTGACTTAAAAGCTGTAACCAGCAAACAGGACAGCGCTATTTACAGGTAAACAAGCAAAGTAAACAAAGCTACTTGTTGTCCATAAGATAGTACTGTTTTCTACTCTTCTCTAACAATTTACTTTGTAGGAAATGTTATTTGCCTTTTTTATGACCACTGATTAGCGCCTCCTCCTCCTCTCCCCACACACATGCACACACACACATATTTAGGTTTAGACTTTGGGGTAGATTTTCAAAGCACAAAAGACACTTATGACACCTAATACCCATTGACTTTCAATGGGCATTAGATGCCTAAGTACCACATGTGCTTTTTAAGAATCCTTAAAATAATAAGGAAGATTTTCAAAGTGACTGTTGATTTTGAGTACCCAATATTTGAGTGTCCAACTTGAGATACATTCAAGAGGTCTGAATTTTAGAAAGTGCTGAGCATCTGCCCTGTGAAAATCAGGCCCCTTTATTAAGGTGTCTCAAACTGAGCCCTCAGAAATTAAGGCACTCAAAAATTAAATCACTAGTCACCTTTGAAAATTTTGACCTATATACTGTGCCAGCTCACTAGACTATTAAGCAAGCTCATCAAACTATATAACAGAGTATTGTGATTCTCTCAGCCCCTCCACTTTCAGATATTCAATGTTATACACTTACAGATTTTTCTGCACAAAAGCAAATTTGTGATGCCATCCTATTACAATTTGACTGTTATTTTGGGGAAGTAGCAAAGTGCTTTAGATTGTATTTTGATAGGGTAGTGTGAAGTAAAACATTTGCATTCTAAATATAACATGTGATGTGTGACACAGTGACATTTTTATGGTCATGAACTTGGGAAGTCTGCATTGTGCCATAAATGAATTATGGAGCAATACCAATTTACACCAGCTGAGAATTTGGCCCAATTTGTTTAATGGCTTGAAATTTAGGAAATAAAGGAATGTCTCTGGTAATCATGATCAGATATCTGGTATACATATGTTTATACCTAAGTGTACAGCTTACATATGCGGTAGAATATAGGTATGTTTGTGTTCATATTCAGCACTGCATTTAGAACAAGTTCTACTTTTTAACATGCATGTGCAGAATTCTTGAGTATATATTTTAATTGGACTGTAAAAAATTGTTGATAAATTCCTAACAATCTTTTCTTTATTTGCTTTTCCAAACATCTTTCTCTTTTTCATTCTTTTCTTTTTTTTTTTAATGTTAGCAAAGTAGTAAATCACATGGTAACTGCAAGGCTCTCTTGAGAGAATCTGTGTGTGAACCTTCTTCTGAACTGCAAATTCCTTTTACAACAAAAGGTGCATGATACTCAATTAAAAGAACTTTTCTTTACCATGCAACTGTGCACCTGAATCTGGGCCCAGTTTGATGATTGCATCTGAGCAGTGGTATTACCTGGGCTGAGGGATTGCCATTTTGGGGGCATAGTACAGCACATGGTCTTTTGGGGACATAGTACAGCATATGGTAACTGCACACATTTTACTGTAGATTGAGCACTTTGCACAGTGTTCAGTAACGAAGCAGCAGCTTCCAATGTGCGTTCCAAAGGCACAGTATGAGAGAATTGCCTGACCCAGTTCCAGTCCCTCTGATGCACTCATGCTGCAACAGAGCATGCTTTGCAGCCTCTGTTATAGTTGCCATTGCCCATATGTGGGACAGAGGATATAAAAGACTGTCCATCCTCAAATGCTGATATGAAGAAAACCGATGTCATTGCCCAAAGTGAGGGGCCAGGTGTACAAATCGACACTAAGTGCTGCCGATGTCTTGTTGAAAGCAGAACAATCAAAGTTAGAAAGTACCAATATTATAAAAAAAGTAAACAGGAAGGTGACTATGTGTAGATTTTCATTTTAAGCTAATGCTCTAGGTCTGGGTCTAAGGACCCTGATAGTAGAAGTTGATTTAGTAGCATTTTAGGACTTCGTTTTATTAAAATGGTAAAGAAAGAATCAGGGGCGGCTCTAGATATTTTGCCACCCCAAGCACAGCAGGCAGGCTGCCTTCGGCAGCTTGCCTGTGGAGGGTCCGCTGGTCCCGCGGCTTTGGTGGACCTCCAGCCAAAGCTGCAGGACCAGCGGACCCTCCGCAGGCAAACCGCCAAAGGCAGACTGCTTGCCGCCCTCACTGCGACAGGCAGAGCGCCCCCACTGGCTTGCCGCCCCAAGCACGTGCTTGGCGTGCTGATGCCTGGAGCCTTGCCGCCTTAAGCACATGCTTGGCGTGCTGATGCCTGGAGCCGCCCCTGGAAAGAATATCTATTGTTACATTATCTTTCGTTCCATGCTAATACAACCCAGTTTTTGTGTCATACATCTAGCTGTAGGACTGGATTGTGAACAACTGTTATATTAGGAGCTAAAGTTTTTTAAAACTGTTTTCTAAAAGTGACAACATTTACTTTTTTTTTACAGTATTTTGAAACCCATAATTGTCACATATCATATTTGTTCTTTATCAGTGACTTTCACAGCAAGCCTTTCCTATTTGCAAATCAAAATAAGTTTTCTCCTTTTTACTACAGTAATTAACACAAACAAAGCCTGAGATTTGAAAATCCAGTTGTTTTCCTCCTACTTGACACACCGTGTTGTCAGCGCCAGGTGTCAGTTGACACTACCTGTAAGGATTCTGGAAACAGAATTTTAGCTATCAATTTTGTTCATGGTACATGAAGCAGAATAAGATACCTCTTGATTTGCCACGGCTACCAATACTGGTCTGGCAGTGCTGTCAGCAGTAAAAACCTGGTTGTGCAGAAAATTAAGATGTTATGATACAGAAAACCTATTAAAAGCAGTTATGTACAATAACAAAGTCTAGCTTTTATAAAGCCATCGAAGCAACATGCAGTCATTCATTCATTTCATTTTAAAAGATCTAGTGACGTAGCTCCACATTTACTGTGCCTGCTATTTATGGTTGTTTTTTCTACTTCTGTTAATTTTATCTGGGTTATATCAACTGATTGCTACAGGAAGACAAACCTTTATTTTCAGTATGTGGACAACACTGGAGATTTAGTCATTTTCATAGAGAAATTGTTAATTAGATTTTAAGTCCCAGTTCACGAAAACACTTACACGTGTGCTTTAATTCCCATGGTAGTCATTAGTCAATGGGATTTAGGAACACATTCAAAGTTAAACCCATTAAACTCTTTCACTGCAAGATTAGTAATAAGTGTTTAGACTTAGAGTCTCGTTGTGACAATACTTGTCTCTGTAACAGGTAACAAAATACATTCATTCCTATTTAACAGTTTTCTTTTTTCTCTCTCTAACTCATTTCTCCTTTGCCATCGCATGCATTCTTGTGCTTTCATCTCTTACCTCGTAGCCATGCTAAAGTCAATGGCCGTGTTTATCTAATAATAAATAGGTGGGTATACTTCAATGTTTCCTTTCCTTTCCTTTAAAAAATGTACTTTAATTTGTTTGCTATTTCTTCAGTTCCTAGAAACAAAAATCACTCAGGCTGTGCAGTACTGTGACATAAGCAAAGAAGACAATTCTTAGTCTTCTAAACCCACCTGATGGTTTATAGTGGTTAACATATGGATATCTGCCACATGGATTTAGAGATTGTGAATTCTCTCCCCAACTCAGATTCGTCTCTTAAACTTCATTCAAGCTCAATAAAGGCATAGACAATACTATTCCCATTGACTGTAGTTAACAGAATTAGTTTAGGAGGCTGGCATAGCTACTCTTTGTATGTGTATGCATGTACACATATCTATATCCACATGCCTATTTACCTCAGATGTATGTTAGATAATGCATTTGAGAGTCAAAGAAATATGCACAACAAGTATTTTTCTGAAGAAAAATGGAAGTCTGTGCTTTCAGGTCAGCTTTCTTGTATTCAGAGTAATAGAAGTGTAGACAAAAATAGAACACCTGTACATTTCAGGACATTAAAACCAGTTAAACCATGTACTGAGTTGAGTGCTACAGCATCTAAACCACAAAACTTATATTATCATCCTGCCTTCATAAAATTAGATTTTTAAAATATTTCCATAAGCAAGATTTCTTTCAATTTTTCAAGGATAGGTTTTTTTAAATTAGGATAAGAATAAGAGTGGGGTCGTTTTTTTTGTTACTCCTGAACGTGAGCACAAAAACTGGGCAAATACCTCAACAAGTTTTCTGTAAATATTTGCTTAAATGAAAAATTAATGTTCTTATCCTGTGCTTATGTCCCTTTTGTGTGTACTTGCAGTCACTATTTTAGGCTGTGGTTCTCAAAGGAGAATGGGTCTTGGGCACCTGAATCCCTTAGGTGCCTTTAAAAATCCCAGCTGTAGTGAATGAGTTTGCTGGCAGGAATAGTCACAGAAATAGCAAATTTTAAGTAAGTATTAAGCATTATCCGCAGAAAATAAATGCTGAACTTGTAAACTTGAGCATCCATGCCAGTAACACCCATTCAGTCAGAGAACAGAAAAAATGCCATGTGAGCTGTGTCTCCATTCAAAACTAACAGCTTGAATCTTGGATATTGAATACTCTCAATGGATGGCTCAGGAATATTATACAGACCAAGCATTATTAACAAATTATTTGGCAAATTATTCTGAACAAGTGAATTGAGAAAAAAACATACATTGTTGGCAGAAAATTCACAAAGAGCCTAAGAGGCATAAATGTGGCAAACACGTTATTCACTATTAATTATTCACTCAGCTCTAGTAAATATGTTAAACATAGTTAAATGTGGCCCTGATTCAGCAAGGTATTTGAGCATATACCTAACTTCAGGCACCTGAGTAGTACCATTGATCTTAGTAGTCTGAGGGACTATTCAGGCACCTAAACTTTAGCCATGCTTAAATACCTTGCTGAATTGGGGCCTATATGGGTATATCTATGCTGCAGCTGGGAGCAAGCACCCTTAATATCTCTGTTCATACTCTTGCTTATTGCTGAAATAAAATATCTTGAAATTAAGGATTTAGGCAAATGAGATTAATGGGCATCAGATTCCAATCACATTCCATGGTGTTTTTCTTAGTACTCATTTTCATAGGTCTACTTTGTAAGTTTATATATGTTTGGGACTGACCCGTGCATTAAAGCAATATTATGCAGTGTGCCTTTTCTGACTTTCAGTAATTAGCATGCAATTAATTTACTGCTTGAGGATCAATTAGCCACTTTTCTGTAACCTTTCCCTTATTTAAGGCACTTAAACTTGCAACTTGAAGAAATTGCAAGTCCCAATTGTTTGAAAGATGCTTTTGCTTGTTTAACTATTGCATTGACAGCTCATGCTGTGCTGTTCATGTTTTGTAAGCAATGTTTTGAAATACATTGTATAGAGTAAATAGGTATTTCTAGATTTTCAATTTTCTAATATGCTAGTTAAAAGTTTCAGAGATTGTTGTCAAAATTAATAAAATTGAATAATATGCTAACACTTCATATTGTAAAAATACTTTAGCCTATTAAATTTAGTTACCTGAATAAAAAAATACAGTAGATGTTTTATAAAATTCCTGATTATATTATATTTATTACTGTAGCTAAATGGTTAGGGACCTGATCTTGCATACCCTTACTGCCAAACGGAGTGCTACAGGAATAGTCTCATTCAAAAGAAACTATTCATGACAGAGGTCTGTGTCACTATGCTTAGAGATGTGTGCAGGACCTGGCATTAAGAAAGTAGGGGAGTAATATGTTAATGTCAGAAGAGTCTATGTTAGAGAGGAATCTGAGCCACATGATTCTGATCTATATACAAATTTTCCCAGAGTTTTGGGAAGTTGGATCCAGGTTTGAATCCATTAGAGAGATATGGGCTAGCAGAGCAGTGCCAGTCCAGATCCTGATCTGAATGTCCACAGAGTTCAGAGGTGTTGGGATCTTAAGGTTTTGGTTGCAGTCAGTCTCCAATTTGTATATTATGTAAATACATGTGAAAAGCAAAATGAATTGGTGAGTTTCATATTGGGCTGAAACTTTTTATATCATAGATAAGTGATTATTAATTTTGTCTTCTCTTTTGTAAAAAAGCAAAGATAATAGAAGAGGAAGAGTTTAAATGTCGTAATAATTCTCAAAAGATTTAACATTACTATCATTTCTATGTTAAAATACATAATTTGCATGCTGTGTATTTCAGCTTATTTTCTATACTCTTGACTTTGCTAAGTGATTCATTCAGACATGGTTTAGGATTTGAGGTATGACCTCTGCTAGTTTTAGAAAAGAAAGAGACTGTAGGCCTTCCCCAAATTAGATGATGTCAGATCTATTGAAGAAGTGACCTTGGAGTTTTTGCTATAATGTTTTATGAATCTGCAGCTGGGAGGTGGGGGGGAACAACCTTTGAAACTAATATGTTTCTTTGCTACCGAGTTGCATCTTTCCATGTCAAAAAGTTGAAAATGTATTCAAAATATGAGTTGTATAGCTTACCTGTGACAATTCAGTTGCATTATGAAAAGCATGGGAGCATATGCACACTTTTAGCTATTAGTTTTAGCATAGTTATATGGCACACTTTCCATTTTGTTCTGATTTTGTGATTCTTAGTAGAGGTGCCCTGTTAATGCCATGATGCATGCTCTTGACATCTGAAGGCTGCTGCAGATGGAGTAGGAGAATGCTGTAGCAGTTGTTATGTAGCATGATGTATTTATTATCTCTGATCTTCTTTTATAACCCCTGTTCTCATTTCCCTTTTTCTTTCTGTTTCAATTACTTTGAGCAGCCTCAAGAAAAAAATACCAAACCACCACAATGAGTAAGTCCCCCATGAAGTAATGAAATGCTCGCTCTCTCACAGTGTCATTTCATGCTTCTACATCTTAAACTCTGACCATTTTCTCCGTTGGGGAAAATGTCAAGTTTAGGTGTCAAAACCACTCATTACTAACTAATCACTAGCATCTGAGTGAGAAATAATTACTACTACATTCGGACTCAGTTTGCAGTGTTTGTTTGCAGAAAGTACCAGAATCATTAGCATTTCCAGTTCAGTGGCATTTATACATGCATTGTTTATTTTTTAAAATTATACTGCTTGAAAAAAATCATTCTTGATACCAATACAGCTCAGTTTGCTGACACCTCATTATTTACCGACAGACTGGTGCACCAAGATGGAAGTCTGCCTGACATAACCATGCTGAATTTAACTGCCAGCAAGGAAGAGGATAAAAATCTGGAAGAGCATGGTGATGAAAGAATGGAAGAGAGAGATGGGGAGGGAGAGAAAGATGGGGATGAAAAAGAGAAAGAGGAGGAAGAGGAAGAGGAGGATGATGAATCTGATGTAGAAGAAACTTCCGGTAGGCTTTGGGGCTGTAATGTTGCCTCTTGCTAACTTTATTTAACTTCCGTTGTAGGTGGTTGATCCTTGACAAGCTCATCTTACTTTAGATAACATTATGTTTTCCTTTTAATTTTGCCTAGAGTCTTTGCCAAAATAGTCTGGATTGAGCAGATGGGTCCTTGTTAATTATTCAACATGCTCCAGTCTCTTAGGATGAGAACAGCTACTGTTACCTACAGTATGCTTACAAAATGAAAAAAAACCCCTCCGGCTTCTACTAGAGGAAAGCCCTTTACAAAGCCAGTGATGGATGAGGAAATTCCTGAAGCTCATGGAAAGCTCCTTCCATGTGAATTCTTGAAGAAATAATGCTTTTTTTTCCTTTTGTATTGTATGCTTTTAAGGTTATTCATTTCAGTAAGTTCTCTGCTTCGTTGTTCATGAACAGCTTTAGTGTCACATTTTGCAATTTTGAATGAGGAATAGCTAACTGATTCTAAATGAATATAAAAATGCCAAGTGTGGTGGTGGGTGAGGTTAAGGTAAAATCCTGGATATCTTTGGCTAAGACATAAATAATTTCTGTAATACAGTTATGAACATGAACTCTGCATGACTTAGATTAGCAAGAGAAATAACACATCAGAGACAGGAAACTGAGGGAAGAGTGTTTAGAACAGAGGAAAATCAGATTGTCTGGAAATTGCCGTACATTAATTTGGGCAACTACCGTTACCATTATATGTAGGCCTCTGGAACAGAAATAGAGACTTGCAGTGAGACCTGCTCAAAGAAAAATGCCAGTTTATATGCTTTAAGAAGCCTACACTCAGTTCATGCAGCACCAGAGGATCAGAAACAACTCATTTCCCTGGCTGGGGGATTCCATCTGCATAGAAGACTCCATGGTGGGCGTAGCCCTGACATGCCCAGCTCCTGTGCTCTTTCTGTGCAGGCAAGAGTATGATTGGAATATGCAGCACTCTGGCTTATCCCCAGCTGGTGTAAGTTCCCTTGGGAACAATGGCCAGCTGTTGAAAGTTAACCTACACTGGGGCAGAGCCAAGAATCAGGGAGCAGTAACTGACTCCCTGGAAGTCTCCACTCTGTGCTGCGCTGAATGGATCTTGGCAGCAGCACAGAAAATATCTGTGACTGGATGTGAGGTACTTTTAAGTTACATACACATATTGTGTGTGTGTATGTGCACGTGTGTGTGCACATGCACACCAAAAAGCTATATCATAACGTTGCACTGTTAAGCACTCAAGTGTCTGGAATCGCCAACATTATTTTAGCAGAGTAATGCATACAGTCTTGTGCCATATATTATTATGGGTATGCCAGATATAGCTCATGACAGTAATTTGCATGCCCTGCTTCATTCACCTGGCACCTTCTGAGTGGTGTTTTCCAGTATGGTAAAAAAAAAATGGCACAATGTAACATTTATTCTTTGAGAAATAGTAAGTGATCATGTCATTAAAGACCATCTTAATACATACATATGCATATAGAAACATACTTGCAAGAGATATATTTTGAAGGAAAGAAGAAGAAAACAAAATCAATAATCTGGCATTATATGGCCAGACCCCCCAAAAGGCAGAATTTCACACAAAATATGCACTCAGTAGGCAGTTCTTTTTCTTTTTAAATAAAAATAAAGATCAGAAAACTTGACATCATTGTCTAAGGAGCCCTGAAATTCCCCTGCATCTTTGGCCAATGTAGTCAGCCACATCCAATTTTTCATGTTTCCATCTCCAGTACTAACTGTGCAACCATTCTTACTGTGTGTTAGGTCCTCATTCGTCTACATTTTACTAACCCAATCTTCAGACTTAATGGTTCTCATTTTAAAAAAGTGGTCTCACTCTACTTCTCATCAAATAGCATTGTGAGCGAGTGAGTCTCAGACTACTAATGCTAGATCCTGCAAAGTGATCTGGCTGGCAAACTCTTTTCCAAGAAGCAGTCCAGTTGACTTCAGTGATACGGGCATATGGGTCCACATCCATGGATCAACTTGCAGGATCAGGTCCTAAGACTATATTGTTTTTATAATACATATGTACTACATCATATATTGGTACCTTATAATGTATTATTACAGTTAATTAAAACTAAATTATTGCTAGTATTACCAGATAACTTGCGTCCAAGAATTTTCAAAGAGCTGGCTGAAGAGCTCACTGAATATTTAAAGCTGATTTTCAATAAGTTCTAGAAGACTGGAAGAATGCTAATGTTGTGCCAATTTGTAAAAAAGGTAAATGGGATGATCCAGGTAATTATATGCCTGTCAGCCTGACTTCGATCTCTAGAAAGATAATGAAGCAGCTAATATGGGACTCAGTTAATAAAGGAGGGTAATGTAACTAATGCAAATCCACATGGGTTTATGGAAAATAGTTCCTTTCAAATTAACTGGATATCTTTTTTGATGAGATTACAAATTTGGTTGATAAAGGTAATAATGTTGATATAATAGACTTAGACCTCTGTATGGCTTTTGACTTGGTACCACATGACATTTTGATTAAAAAAACTAGAACAATATAATATTAACATGGCACACATTAAATAGATTAAGAACTGGCTAACTGATAAATGGGGAATTTTCATCAAGCAGGTATGTTTTCAGTGGAGTCTCATACCAGTTGGTTATTGGGCCGGTGGTAGTTATCATTTTTAACAATGACTTGGAAGAAAACAAAATTATTACTGATAAAGTTTTCAGATGACACCAAAATTGGGGGAGTATTATTAATGAAGACAGGTCTCTGCTTCAGATCTAGATCACTGGTAAACTGGGTGCAAGCAAACAATATGCATTTTAATTCAACAAAATGTATACATCTAGGAACAAAGAACATTGACCATACTTACAGGATAAGGGACTCTCTAGCAGTGACTCTGAAAAAGACTTAGGGGTCATAGAGGATATTCAGGTAAACGGGAGCTCCCAGTATAATGGTGTGGCCAAAAGAATTAACGTGATCCTTGGCTGCATAAACAGTGGAATCTCAAGTAAGAGTAGAGAGGTTATTTTACCTCTGTTTTTGGCACTGATGCGACTGCTGCTGAAAAACCGTGTCCAGTTCTAGTGCTTACAGTTCAAGAAGGATGTTAATAAATTGGAGAAGGTTCAGAGAAGAGCCATAAGAATGGTTGAAAGATTAGAAAACATGCCTTACAGTGATAGAATCAAATAAGTCAGTCTATTTAGCTTAACAAACAGAAGGGTAAGGCGTGATTTAATTACAGTCTGTAATCTACATGAAGGAACAAATATTTAATAATAGGCTCTTCATAGGATCCAATGACTGGAAGTAGTAGCTAAACAAATTTCAGACTGGGAATAAGGCACAATTTTTTTAATGGTGAGGGCACTTAACCACTGGAACAATTTACCAAGGGTTGTGGTGGATTCTCCATCAGTGATAATTTTTTAAATCAAGATTGGATGTTTTGCTAAACGATCTGCTCTGGGAATTATTTTGGGAAGTTCTATGACTTTTGTTATATGGGTGGTCTCACAAGATAATCACAGTGGTCCCTTCTGGTCTTGGAATCTATGAATTACGCTGGTGCCTAGAGCCCAACTCGCAAGGCACTGTGGCAACATAGAATAAGAGAGAATCCTTGTCCCAAAGATTGTACAGACTAAATAGACAAGACAGTCAAAAGTCCCCGGGAAAGGGATAGAACACACAGGCAGAGAGAACAGAGTGATGGTTGGCAAACGTCATGTTAGTGCCATGATTTATTTTCCATTTTTTTGTTTTGTTGTTGTTTTGGAATTAAACTCCTTTGTGTGAGGTTTAGTTAGGAGAGTATTTGCTAGCTGGAAAAATAAAGGAAAGGAGAGGGAACATTGAAGGGAGGGGGAACTGTAAGGGGAACAGAGCAATGAAGAAGGAAGGAAGAAAGGAAGGGGAGAGCAGCCTGAAGAGCAGGTGGAGTGAAGTCAAAGTGAAGAGACTAAGGAAGGAGACAGGAAGAGGTAGGAGCAAACAGCCAAACAGTACAGGGCAGAGAATGTTCAGAGTGAAAATTGTGGACAGCCTTGTGGTGACATTATTGCTGTCTGACAGGCCCTGTTTTAGTTGCTTCTGTCACCTTCTGTCTCTGTCTGACTCCTCCCTTCAATTTTTTCCTTTGTTCCCCAAGGATATGGAGCCTAATGGTGCCCAAGTGGGGGTCACTTCCACATAATGCTGGACCTCAGGAGAACTGGAAGCTTACCTCTGACTGGCCCCATCTTTCCCCTTTCTTTTCCTGGGTGCCACACTACCTGCTTTAAACTGCTCCTGCTGGCTTACGTCTGTGACTGGCTCCTCCCTGCAAATTACATTTGTCAAGATAAATGAGCAAAGTACATCTGTGATGCTACCTCTGTGTTTATCAAGTCCTTCATTTATTGATGAGCAAAATGTAGTATTCTCTGATGTAGTGTGTTATGAGTATGAAACAGAGCAGTGCTAATGTTAAGTGTACAATGAAGGTAACTAAAAGTTGTATTTCAAGCAAAACTCTGCAGGGAAGTTTTGCAGACTCTGCAAAATTCTTCAGAAAGCTCTATTACAGTATATTGCTCTTCCCAGAGGCCTATAAACATCTGTGAGACTTGTGAACATGTTTTTAACCATCTTGGTGGCATATTCAGCTTTTAGAAAGCAGTGTTCGGCCCTATGCTAGCATCAGGCAGTCTTTTCCATTTCCACATTGTGACTCTCAGCAATATAATTTTCAGGGTTGGAATGTGATTCTGCTCAAAGCTGACATAAAGGTTTGCTAGGAAGAAATATCCTCTGTGAATTACTTTCATATTTACACTTTGCTGAATAAACTAGAACCATATGCACTAAATATAATCAAACTAAACTGTTTTAGTTCTACAGAATCAACAGGTGGATTAAGGCAGGGATCCATGGATTCACAGATCCAGGCCCTGAGTCTGCAGGGGCCAATGGATGCACAGTCAGTGCCATAGGTACTTTTGTAGTGGGTAGCCTATGATTTGTTATTGGGGAAGGCCCCATTTAGTCTTAATCCACCATTGAAAGTCAGAGCTGATTTTACTCACCTTAATGTCTCTTGTTTTGAGGCTGAGCGGAAAAAATCCTGTCTTATTATTTTCTATTGAAGAGGGAAGTAACAAAGGAAAAGACAGTTTTTCAGTGACTCCATTGGCTTTGTCTTTGCAGATTTAAAGAATAAGTGGCATCTGGTGATTGACCGCCTCACGGTGCTATTCTTGAAATTCCTGGAATATTTTCATAAACTGCAAGTTTTTGTGTGGTGGCTTTTGGAGCTGCATATTATCAAAATTGTTTCTTCATACATCATCTGGGTCACAGTGAAAGAGGCAAGTAAAACCTGTGCTGACAAAATCTCATCCTTCTCTTGATGCTTCTTGGCTCCACAGCAGTGGGCCAAACCTCGTTCCAACCTACTTCTTAGGCACCGGCTTAACTGGGTGACCATGATCCAGCTGGGCTCTCCAGATGCTGGTGCCTAATCAAACCCTAAAGTCCCATCTTCACTTAAAGTCTTCAGTTGGGAATGGGTACCCCTCTCACCCAGAAAACCTCCAGTCCTCTCCACCAATGAAGATACTAGGGTTTTTGTTTAATTTTTTGGGGAGCCAAAGTCATACTCCGTCTGTCTTTCTCCCTCCCACCAGCATCCCCTTCAGATGAGAAGGAGAACTCTAGTGTGCATAGAAAATCATTTGTGCGAGTCCCCTACCACAAAAATCAGCCTTTCTACCACCCCCAGCACACCAATGTGTACACTTCGTTGCTGCAAAAAAAGCAGGGCCACGGGTTTGGCCCTTTTTATTTAAAACCATACTTGTAGAGTGGGCATGCCACTGTGTGGGCTAGTGGTGCTAATAGTATTTTGAAGTTAGAATTGTTTTCATCCTAATTGATTGCTACGTTTCCTGCCAGCCACTAAGTGCTGTTGAGTTTGTGACATCCATGCCTAGCATCACAATGAGAGCTGTTTTAAATTTTTATTTCATTACTTTTCTTAGATCTTGTTTTTGGCCCTTGTTTTGAAGGATTTTTCAATGACGTGTGTGTGTGAGGTATTCTAGGTATAAAAGGTCACGTTAAGGTGCCTGGTCATCTGGCTGCTCTGTGTAATTTCTGTTTTGTGTTTTCAGGTGTCTCTGTTTAACTTTGTGTTTTTGATTGCCTGGGCTCTTGCTTTGCCATATGCTCAATTCCGCCCATTGGCATCAAGTGTCTGCACTGTTTGGACATGTGTGATTATCGTCTGCAAAATGTTATATCAGCTCACATCTATTGACCCTAGCACCTTTTCCAGTAACTGTACAATGGTGAGTAGTAGTGCATATTAAGAGTTTAATTGCTAGGTACTTCAGTGAAAGGACAGAGCCAAAGGAAGCATGTGAAGTGTTCAAAGCTGCGGTTCAGCTGATGTGTTTCTGCTGAGCCATCATGATTCCTGCGCCCAGTGGCTCCAAAGAGACTCTAACTAAAGAACTTATCATTGTTTGCATTTTAGCCTACAGAAAATGAAACTGACATAGGCAGTGAAGAACTGAAGACATCGCTTCTCTACAGCGCACCCATTGATCCTACAGAGTGGGTTGGATTAAGGAAGTCTTATCCCCTGCTTGTATACTTAAGGGTAACTGCTCTACATTTTTCTGTGTTTAGACCAACTGTCTCTTATTCCCTGATGAACTTTTCAATGTCCTTGAAATGGATCATGTGCCACACACAAAATACATCATTCCATGAATTGTGAGCTATGGGCAATGGAGAAAAAAAAAAGTGGTGTATGGGTAGGAGGCAAGTGTCCTGTTATGCATGATTCCTACAGCCCTAACTCAAGAAAATTCCATGCAACAATTCAGATAAGATGCACATAGAACCATATTTGTCTTGCTCTACTATGGATTAAAAGGATAGCAAGAAATTTGGCTGACAGGATTTTAAGAAGTAACAACATACATCCATTTCAGATATTATAAGATCTAAGATAAATGTTTGATCTGGATAATTTTGTCTGACTGGCAGCACATTTCTCCTGCAATTGTTTTTTTAACACTTTTATTCCTAAGAAACAACTTGGAAAAAATGTTGGGTTTTTTGAGGGGAGGTGAGGATGGGAGGAGAAACAGCAATAATCCTATGTCTTTATTCTAGTTTTTGTTTTGTTTAATGCAGGCAGGGTATGTTTTGTTACTTTCATTTGGATTAAACATTTCTTAGTTTTACTCTATGTCAGCACCCAAAGGCTATCCTGCATGACTCCCATAGAATTAGAGAGAGTCTGAAGTCCTTTACTTATGATTTAGGATAAAGTGCTCTGCATGGAAAATGGCTGAAAAAATCATGGTTGAGTCACTGCAAACTTAGATTATATCACAAGTTTAATTATCATTTGTGACTCATCCTGAATTAAAAAAAAAACAATCAGTGACTTACTTCACCTACCTGTATGGTACCTTCATTGGTCTTCAGATTTACTTTCATTCAGAACACAGTGTTCGGATTTGTTGAAGTTAGAACGACACCCTTCTCTAGAGTGTAACTTTCTCAGTGCTGACCCAGCCCAGTTCAGGTTCTCTGCTTCTTATCTTCACGTGATTCCAGCAAGATAAGGCCAAAATAGGGGACAGATGCACAGTTTCTGGTCTTTTATCACATAAAAGAGCTGTCGTCTGACAGTACTTAATCGTACTGCTGTTCCCTGTTGCACCAACAGAGGCAAAGTGAACAGCCCATGTAAAATAGGGTTATGAAAACACCACCAAAATGACACTATCAAGCACTTCCATTGTTTTGCTGGTGAGAACAGAAGTCAGTGGCATTGCAGATATTAAAGTATGAATTCAGAAGCTCAGTTATCATGACACCAGCAGTGAGGAAGAGTAGGTCTCTCTACCCCCTCCGGAGGGAGGAACAGAAATTGTGGAACTGGTAAACCCTAGATGCATTTTATTGCTCAAGTAAGCTTCCCATTTTTAAATTAAATCCCAAAACATTTTGTTGTTACAGCAATATAAAACAAGAACATCAACTAGAATATTCGTTGATTATGCTTCTCAGAAAAAATTTCCAACTCCTCATATTTCAGTTTTGATTGTATCTTCTTTGTATTGCTTCTTTGTAGAATAACTTACTGATGCTGGCTATTCTGGCCTTTGAAGTTACAATTTACCGGCATCAAGAGTACTATAGATGTCGAAATAATCTTACTGCACCTGTGACTAAAACCATTTTCCATGACGTTACAAGATTACATTTGGATGATGGACTTGTAAACTGTGCCAAGTATTTCATAAACTACTTCTTCTACAAGTTTGGGTTGGAGGTAAATAACATATTCATGTGATTAAGACAATGATTCCCAACCTTGTGTTTTGTTTTGTTGGTCGTTTTGATTCGTTGGTTAGAAATGTACTGACAACATGCTGCTTCCTCATCCGCTACTCTCACCAGGGCCAGAGTTGTCTAGGCACAGTTACCACCATCTCTTCCTCCCTCTCCATCTTCCCCACCTCATGCTTTTTCTCTTGTTTTTCTCTCGTTTCTTTTCAGTATGCTTTGTTTCTCATTCCTGTGCTCTGTTTCTAATTCACCAAAAGGGAAGGCTGTGTGCTATTCAGGGAGGGATTGGCAAGGGGCATCCACTGATGTCACCTACAATTGAGTTGAGTACCACGGGAGCAGAGAAGAAAAGCTGCAGCTGGCAGGCTACCATCTATGGCTAAGTACATATTAGCTGTTCTTGCTCCTGCTGCACTCAGGTCTGTTGCAGGAGCTGGGAAAAGAAATAAGTCCTTCTTTATTTTAGTATTATTTATATTATGGTAGATCCAAGAAGCTTGGTCCCCCACTGTGCTTCTTGGCTTCAAGAGCTTACTACTTAAATAGACAAGACAGACAAAGCATGGGCAGGGAAAGATACAGACAGGGGAAGTGATTTTCCCAAGGTCATGTGGCAGATCTGAGTCCCAGGCCAATGCTGTATTCCATGTATGATGTTGCTCTGCTTTGTCAGCAGCAGCATGGGAAAAGTGGTAGGGCAGATCTGAGGTTAGACAACCCTCCGTGCTCTTTCTGTATCTCTTGTTCGACCTGCATCTCTGTCTAACACCCACCATCCCTCTGCCCTCCCTCTCCTCCTAGTCTGGCATCAACTCATACAGACAAAACAAAATTTAATCCATCTTGAAACTAAAGTAATGCTGAGTAAATACCTCATAAAACACTTTTAAGTATTTGTGAATAGAACTGTGAATTTGCTTCAGCTGTGTTCATACACCTTTTGTGTTCAATTTTCATTAATATTCAAATTAAGAAAATTAGTATAGTGGCAAGAAAGTTTGTGTAAAAGGCAAGTTTTAAGCAAACTTTAGAGAATACCTGCAGAAAGCAAGATTTCAGCTCATATACATAAATATTTGCAGTGGAAACCCAATTATAAGTTACTGCATGCTTATGAGTCTAATCAGAACTAACCAACATCTCTCTCAGATTCCAAATAGTCAATGTAATAATGGTTAACAAGCCATCCTTGAGAGCAATTTACCAAAATTAGTTAGCCACAAAAATTGAGACCATCGCTGTGTGTGAGCAGTTCCTGGAGAGAGAAATGATGAAATCCATTGACTAAATGATTCACTATGAATTATTCACTGAGTTCTAAAACAAAGTGTTGCATCACAGCATCGCCTAAAGGCATTGTTTTAAGTGCAACCAGGGAGTAGAAACTACCCTGGGAAAAAGAGCTTCAAAAATAACGCTGAAATAAACCACTTCAGAACAATTGAGCTGTTTGTCTATAGTAAACAAAAGTTACATTGTTTGAATGCTTATTCTTTTTATGTGGTTCCCACCTGAGGATGCCCTCCAGTTATTATTTTTCTTTATGAGTTCATTCTTCTAACATCTGTACGTAGTATCAAAATATATGTCTATGTGACATGCTTTGCTTGGCAACAATTAAGCATTTCCAATCTAGGCTATCCATGACAATGTTCTGGCCATTTTATATCTTTTTAGTAGCATGAAATGGAAACTTGCTTTACAGTTGTATTGAGATAGTCAGTGTCAATAGAAAATTACACGAAGTGTGGGGTGCTGGAGGGCTGTTAACCATGTCAGAGGCTTAGTATGTGAAGAGCTATACTCAGCTACATCAAGTTTCCAAGAATCAGATTGAAAGGCTGATTTGTTATATCTGCCCTGACCATCTCAGGGGTTGTAAATGCTGCATATGTTTCTTTACTTCTTCCACAGACCTGTTTCCTACTGTCAGTTAATGTAATTGGTCAACGAATGGATTTCTTTGCCATGATTCATGCCTTCTGGTTAATTGCTGTATTATATCGACGTAGAAGAAAAGCTATTGCAGAGATTTGGCCAAAGTACTGCTGTTTTCTGGCATGCACCATTATATTCCAGTACTTCATTTGTATTGGCATTCCACCTGCTCCTTGTAAAGGTAGGGTCACTTACCTTTTAAGGCCATTTGCTCTTACAGGAAACTGCTGTAAAATTGACTGATTTTTTTTTAAATGAAGTAATTGTTATAAACTATTGATTACATTTTTGCCTGCTTCCTTTTGTTGTAGACTATCCATGGAGAAGCCCTAATGCCAACTTCAACTCCAACATCATAAAGTGGTTATACTTTCCAGACTTCATTGAAAGACCAAATCCTATTTTTCTCGTCTGTAAGTATTTTAACACAGAGCTGTGAAAATTGTTTACTTTTCTTTGGTTTCAAATCATGCAAAAGTATAATACAAAGCTTTTATTTGTTTTAAAGAAGCAACTTGGCATATTCTACAGGGCATTATTATTATATTTCTTACCATAGCACCTAGAGGCCCTATTCATGGACCAGGACCCCATTGCACTAGGCAATATACCAACACAGTGCATTGAACAGTAATTGTGTTTTTATAAAAGCAGTGCATTTAAATGTTCAGTAATTTTATGCAGCTGGTACATTTTTGTTTAATAAAGCTGGATAAAAAGTGATAAATTCTGTTTCCTCCCTTTAATCTCCTTCTCAGAAAAAAATCATGGACATGAAATAATCAGGTGAAAATGAAATGTAGTAATAAATGTCAAATTTTTATTACAGTGCATTGTAGATAATGCAGTCTTACGAGGATCATTATAAGAACTACTGTGCTGTGATTAGATTATAGCATATCACCAATAGCATTCAGCATTACACAATAGATCTGAATTAATGGCTGAAGTTCTTACAGTGAAATCTTCATTTTTCCAGACGATTTCATGTTGCTGCTCTGTGCATCCTTACAAAGACAAATGTTTGAGGATGAAAATAAGGCTGCTGTGCGAATCATGGCTGGGGACAATGTGGAAATTTGCATGAACCTTGATGCAGCGTCATTTAGCCAGCACAACCCTGTTCCCGACTTCATTCACTGCCGGTAATGCTGGGTCTGGAATATTTTGAAATTACACTGTATCTTCTTTTTAAAGTTCTCCATTTTGAAGGTATCTGTAATATAAGAGTGTTGGAATTCTGGCTTCCAACTCTATTGAGATCTGTCTTAAATTTTTCCATTTTACAACATACATCTTGTGCAGCAGTAAGTTATTTATCTTCCATAAGAAATAGCTGGAAAGGGCATATAGTACTACCTAGAAGGCTCTTTCCAACACAGGTGAGCATGTTTCTGAGTATCTCGATGTAGCTGGCCCACTGACGGCCTCGGTGGTGCCATGCGGAAGGTACAGATCAACAACATGGCAGTTGGAATTCAAGGAGGGATTGTGCCTGAAGGAGCAAAATCTTTCCCTGGGTTTCCTGGTGAGTACAGGGTGGTGCACCTGATTTATTCCTTATCTTCTCTGCCCCATGCACTTGTGCGAGACCAAGTTAGTCTGGCCCTGTCTATGTGTGTCTTTAATACCACAAATGTATTTATTCAGTTAATTACATCTTGCTGCTTTGCTCCAAATTGAAGAGCGTCATACATTATTTAAACAAACAAAAATTTTCTCTGGAAAAGATGATTCTTCACCCAACTCAAATAAGGGTAAAGGGAACATTAGCTGTCTCATCTGGAGAGCTGAGGTACTTCCCCTGCATGACACCCCCTTCCCACCCATGCACTTTGGAGCTCTTTTGGGGTGGTGTGGGATAAAAGAAGGGGTGGAGCCAGAAACACACTACTCAAGCCAATATTTGGCTCATGGAGCTGCTCTTATGTAACTATCCCAGCTGTTGAAAATTAGAGCAGCTCATAATCCTGGAGCCATCTTCTCCCTGATCCTCAGCTGCTGTGTATGTAAGGTCAGCACAGCTGGCCATCTAGCCTACTGCATTTCTGAAGGGTTGGTGCAATATTTACAAGAAAAACTATGGGGGAAACTTTATTAGTGTCTATGTTTTGCCCCCTGGATGTTCGCTGTGACTCAGAAAGCATGTTATCAGCAGATAGCTGAGAAGGAGCAGAGTCAAAAGCTGTCTTTCATTGAAAAACTGTTGTTATTTCGTCAGACACTCATTGTAATTGCAATCCCTTCATAAAATCTTTAAACGGGTCCTATTGTTTCTATTGGAAACTGTGGCCAAAGCCATGAATAGCTTTGAAGATGAACTCACTGAAATGCATTCAGCTGACATGCTTATTTGGAGATTATAGCACTTGATGCACTCTGCTGCCATTGAGAACAGGCAGCTGCTAACAGGATGAGGCCTAGTGCCACCATCTCCCTACAAGATATTGCACCAAGTGGAGATGATTTCCTGGAGTCTTATAGCAACCAGAAATACCTACAGAAAGTATCTGCCACAGTGGGGCTTAATTGGGAGGAATGAAGGGAAGGGAGTGGCGTTGGCTCCAATACTACAGGAAGAGTATTAAATTCCACTTGTTGCCACAGCTGCTACATCTACTGTAGCTCTGAGCTAATATCTGAGGACGGTGCACAGAAAATGAAGATTATTCCAAGCTGTCACTGAGTCAGGGGTTCTAGGCAAAAGCATCACTGGCAAGAATGCCAGGGGACAGTGAGAACGTGTTGTAATTTTCTTGATTTAGTTCAGAAAAATCACTGTGACAAATGTCAGTGAGTCTACATTTAAAAGTTCTCTTCAGAAATAAAAGGGCTAAAGACTCACTTTGCTTTTTAAATGACCTCGCTTGGCATCTTTTTTTTTTAATGTCCACAGGAGCCTGATGGACATGCAGATTGCTCCATGGAGTAACTGCCCAATTACACCCTTTCCCCTCACAAAATCAGCCCTTTGCACTGCGGCTCATCAAGCTCTTTCAAATAAATTTCATTTTAGGTTTTTTAGGAACAGCTGTTTTTAGCAGATTTTTTAAAAGTCCTGATCGACTTATTTTTATCTAAATCCAGAATAACTTTTAGAATCCCCAGAAATATGGGAGAAATTGTCTGCTGGCCAAATATGAAGAACTTGCAGCACAAAGAGTGTACTCTGAAGATTTTTGGTTAGGAGGCAAAATGAGGCTTTCATTGGGAAGTAACCTCAACCTTAGCTGGACTGCTGCCTTTCCATAAACTTTAAGACCAAATTCTCCCTTTTGATTCATATGTAAAATTTCTTGAAGTCCTAAATTGCTCTATGTATATTCAAAGGTGGTATTTCGGATGTGATGAGAAAATAGACTCTTATATGGGTAATTACAAGTATACAGACTTTTCATAAAAGTCTCATGTTTATGGGCTGGCAATGTTGTCTCTGGAAAGTATTAGATATGAAAAAAAGAAAATCCAGAGAAGCAATCTGTTTAATTCTGTTAGGGGTGAACACGCACGTTTGTGACTATACTTGTTCTGGTTAAGCATGGAAATTTATGTGCCTTATATATTTAATGCATTTATGTTGCGTAGATCTGTTGTGTAGAGACACATTATGGAGAAAATAAAATGAAAAATAAGGCAGAAAAAGAAGCAAGAAAAATAAACTTGTTAGAAAACTCAAGAACCAAATAAGCAACAGCAATCTAATGACTTCCGCGTTGGTTACTATATTTTACCAGCGTATACACTGTATGGAGACTCTGAGACTAAAATATCAACTGTTTTAGCCATATTTAAAGATTCTGAGTTTTGAATTGTTCATAGACTGGAGTAACAGCATGTTAGTTGGACTGAGAAAACTCTTATATATGTATAATAGAGCCAAGCGTTTTGAGAGGGCTTCAGGTAACCTTGACCCATATCTATTGGCTATGTCTCATCATAGTTTGCAAGAACGAGGGGCATATCTTCCTTTAATCTAAAGTGAGTTAGTGCCTGGTTTTCAGAAGTGTTGAATGTAGCAGTTCCCACTGATTTCAGGAGGACAGTGCATGCTGAAGAGCAAAATGAGGAGATCCTTTTTACTAGTATCATTGAGAAATTAGAAGAAGCCTTAAAACTAAACAAAATAGATTTACTTAAATCAATCATAGTCAAAGAAGTGACTGTAAAAATAATATCATGCCTGTTTTTCTCCCTATAAGACTTCCATGTAAAATTTGCTCAGTTCACAAGTGAGGGAGATGACTTTTCTAGCTGTCAGTATTGCAAATTCACTCTGAGATCTAAAGATCAAGCTGTGTTCTTCTTCACTGATGTGTCATCACTACTAATAAAGATTCTGAATTGAAATTTAGCTGTGTCAGGGTTCCGCCCCCCCCCCGACACTCTGAACTCTGGGGTACAGATGTGGGGACCCGCATGACAGACCCCCTAAGCTTATATTTTACCAGTTTAGGTTAAAACTTCCCCAAGGCACAAATTCCTTTCCTTGTCCTTGGATGGTATTGCTGCTACCACCAAGAGATTTACACAAAAATTCATGGAAGGGTCACTTCGAATCCTATTCCCCCAAACCCCTTCACCTCCTTTCCTGGGGAGGTTTGAGAATAATATACCAACCAATTGCTTTATCAGTGTAAGCACAGACCCAGACCCTTTGGACACTGAAATCAATCAGGTTCTTAAAAGAAGAACTGTGTTTAGAAAGAAAAAAATGAAAGAATCACACCTGCAAAATCAGGATAGAAGATAACTTTACAGGGTAAATAAAAAATTTAAAACACAGAGGATTCCCCTCTGGGCTCAGCTTCACAGTTGCAAAAAACAGGAATAAAACTATCTCTGTAGCACAGCAAAATTCACAAGCTAAAACAAAAGATAACCTAATGCGTTTCCTTGCCCTACTTACAATTTCTGTAATTTTAGATGGATTTTTGCAGGTACGTTTTCAGGAGATGTTGTGCCTGCTTGGCTTCTCTCTCCATCCAGAGAGGGAACAAACAAAGAGAGCTACAACAAATCCTTCCCCTCCTCCCCCAGATTTGAAAGTATCTTCTTTCCTTATTGGTCCTTCTGGTCAGGTGTCAACTAGGTTATTTGAACTGTTTAACCCCTTACAGGTAAAGCAGTCCAGTACAGCTGTCAAGGAGGGATTTTATGCTACTACATACATAAAGGTTGCTACCCTTCCACTTATATTTATGACAAGCTGACAATTTAATCTGAAGCATAACAGAGTCCAGCTCATATTCCTTATAGCTACATTAAACTTGCCATGCTAACTGGAAGTTTTTGAATCTTTTCTAAAGCCTCTTGGTTGACTCCCTAGATACATTCTCTTCTTCCCTCTTTCTGGGTAAGTGTACCTCTAAAGGAAGGAGAGCATCATGGCGGATTGGTTCAGCATGAGCTATCTATTAATAACAAGAATAGTAATGGTCCCTGCCAAGTGGAGCTTGGACCTCCGTGTGTTTCAGGACATTAATTATAATCTGGGATACCTATTTGAATAGCTTAGTTTGCTGATAGAGTGGAGTTATCTCCTTCCTGCTCATGATCATTTGAGTCTAGGACTCTGGGGACATGATATATTTTCATGGGATCCTACCTCTGATTCTTGGAGAAAAGAACATTCATGACAGAGTGTTGGGCCCTGTGGTCCAACCACCTTTGATTTTAAAAACTAAATCTGTGATTGCAGTGCATTCCTAGAAATGCCCTATATAACTGCATTGAAGGTTTGATCCTGTTCTTCAGCCTGGAATGCTTACACTGACCGTGTGGAGATTGAGCAAGGCAGATACACTGCTGAAGGTTTTTCCAAGGAGTTTAGTGACTGGGTCATATTCAGGGGCACTCAACTTCTATCTCTGATTCCCAGATTTGACATACTTTCGCCCATTCAAATTCCAAAAGAGGTTGAATGTGCATTCCTGTTTCCATGTTCTGTAATGGACCTGTGCTTGAATTTGCACATGCTCATTGAGTCCAATTCAAAACTCAGGGGAATTTTATGTTAATTAGCCTTTTGTTTACCTGTGCTGTGTCCCAGTCCTCCTTTGCTGTATCAGAGAAAGTGTCTTTTTGCTTGCAAAGCAAGTTCTGGAATTGTATTGATCTCTCACTCAGAGTTTTATAAAAGTTAATAGTTTCTGTTTTTCTAAAGGTTGTAAGAATAGACAGAAAACCTTCAAGAGTTCAGTATCATTACATGATGCCATTTTTATAATCACTTCTCTTACTATGACTGATTTGTTCAAGACTGTATTCCATTAACCAAATGAATACATGCAAAATTATTAAATTCCATTCTGCAGTAGCCAATTTCAGTGATTCAAAGTGCAGAAGCATCTGCTTCTGAAATTTATAAGGTGGCCACCTGTTCATTTTCTCATAACTTCCTCTTGCACTGTGAGATGAATCTGTACTTATTTATTAATGTTTCTTTGCCATTAGATTCTCCAAGAGTAGTTATATATAAGAAGTTCCTTCTCCCCACCCCCTGCCAAAGGCCCAGCTTGTGATATTTGCTAATTGTAATTGTGGCTGGGTGGAATAGGAGGAGGAGGACATACAACAAGGGAAGATTACTCACCAGTAATTCTATTTGTTATAGTCTCTTTTCCCATGCCACAATCTCTCCTGCTCCCCTCAAGAAGTGCTGCTTGGTATAGTTTTTCTTTGATCTTATTATGTGTGTCTTTCTTCTGGAAGTCTTGGTTTTCACTGATCTTTTGTGTTCTTACTTCTGGTTGGTAAAGTCACAGGCTTCCTGTTATTGGATTTGCTGTTTAGAAAGGAAGAAGAGAGGACTAGAGAAAAGAGAATTGCTGTTGAGTAATTTTCACTTAATTCCCTTACTTTGTAAGTGTGGGACCAGATTATGCCCAATGTATGAGTATGTGTGTATTTTCTTGAATCCAGAAATGTGTTAGTTGCCTTATAGAACAAATAGCAGACACAGTCCCTGCCCCAAAGAGCTTGCACTCTACATTAGATTTTACAATCTAAATTAAAACTATATTGACTTGAGTGCCTATGTAAACTAGGGACTCGCACCTGCTTAACACCAGGGCTGAATTTGGCCCATGTCCTTTCTGTTGGGGCACTTTACATTTCCAAAGCATTGCATATGAAGTTTTAGTCAAACATCTCTCGTTGCTGTCCATGAAGTGTCACATCGCTGAAATTCTACGTAGCAATCTGAAGATTTTCTTCTGATTTTTCTCCCCTGAGGAGACACTTGACAGTAACTGTTCCAGTAGGCATTGCTAAAAGGCTTTTACTACAGTATGAACAATCGGAAGAAAGAACTTGTAACCAAACTGATCACTTAACTTTCCTGTTTCTGGGAAAATACTTGAGATCAACAGTGACAAATGAACCCAAAGGAAGAGATTTTCTGAAAGTCCACATTTCATTCCACCCCCGGATTTCTCAGGGAATGCAGAACTAAGCCTGCAGGAAACCACAAGTGAAGAAATTTAAAAAAACAAAAAAACAAAGCAAAACAATAAAAAGTAGGGACTTTCTAGAGGCAAAGCCAAGATGGCTTGACAGGAGGATCTCTGTTCCCACTGCTTGTGATGTGGGAAAATCCCAGTTTAGAAGAACTCCTGTGCAAGAACCTAGAAATGGACAGAAAAAAAAAGTATGGAGACATGAAAATATTTTAGCCCCTAACGCCAGGACCTAATACCAGCAACTTACACAGAGCTGGCCCTTCTAATGCCTGCAACCAAGGAGACAACAGCAGGTGAAGCAGCAGACCACTCTCATAGGCAGATATAATGCATTCTTTGGAACCCACATATTCTGACTTAGATTAATGAGAGAGGATCTGCAAATCATCATTACAGACTTCAGCTCAGACTTGCATGAAATAAACATTTGGTTGCTAATAAAAAGGGTTTTAACAGCCAGTGCAACTTTGGATTTATAGTCTAAAGCAGTGGAGACAAGAAAAAAAGAAACCTACTGTACTGATAGAGGAGATGATCTTGAAAAACAGGAGAAGAAAAAATACCATTAAATGTAGGAAAGGCCATGAAGAGATCTTATGAACTAGGTCCCATTAATTTTCAGGCATATCCTGGAAGAAACCCATGGATAATCCAATAAAAAATAAAGCTTATTTTCAGAAGTGCTAATACAGCTAAAGGCAAAGGGAAAATCAATAAATCAGCATATAAATCAGTTAGCACCACCAACTGGGCCATTAAAAATCCTGTCAGCCTTTCTACCCGGCTAAGGCAGGCTGGTCCCTACCTGTTCTGACACCATGCTGTACCCCAGAAGCGGCCAGCAGCAGGTCCGGCTCATAGGTGGCGGGGTGGGCACAGGGCTCCGCGTGTTGCCCCTACCCTGAGCACTGGCTCCGCACTCCCACTAGCCGGTTCCCAGCCAATGGGAGCTTGTTGGGGGGTGCCTCTGGGTGAGAGCTGTGTGGGGCCGTACCTGCTGCTTCCAGGGTGCAGTGCAGTCCACGGTGCCAGGACAGGCAGGAAGCCTCCCTTAGCAGCACCACTGCACCGCTGACCGGGAGCCACCCGAGGTAAGCCTGCACCCCAATATCCTGCCCCAGCCCTGAGCCCCTCCCAACCCGGAGCTCCTTCCTGCACCCCAGTCCCCTCACCTTGGCCTTACCCCAGAGCCTGCATGCCCAGCCCAGCTCTTCTTTTTCTCCTCCTTTGGTGTAAGAATATTAAGGTGCATTGACCTTTTCACATGTTTAAGAATGAGAAAAAAGCATGCATGCGTATGTAATATGTGCTTTATATAGTTATATAGTCTATTTAATCCATGCATAATTTAAATTTTAAAAAGAGATTATTCCAAAACCAGCCTCCTAATCCAAATACCTCCCAAACTCTATGGGAACGTTTTGCTCCAGAACTGAAATTTGTTGCAAGCCTCTGTCTGAATGAAAACTTCAGATATACCTGAACTTCGGAGATGTTTGTGTCCAGATAGAACCCTTGAGGCTGATAGCCCAAGTCTGTCAAAAATGTAGAAAAATGCTTTTGATTAGATCTTTTTGAGAGATTTCTTTTCAGCTTCAGTTGTGTTTTCCTCTTTAGCTTTTCCCAAAAATGCTGATGCAGAATATGTAAGCACAATGAGACAAGGCTTCTCAAATATTGGAAGATAAAAGTAGTGTCAGGAAGCAGATCTCTTCCCAAGCGTCCCACACACTAATAATTATTATGTAAAGGAACAGCAACACAACGGTACATTTTTTCAGCAGAAGCACAGACAGTGCCATTTCAGTCACATCCGGGGCCCCTGAAGAACTGTTCAGTTGGGGTCCTCCATTTACTTATTCTCCTGCAAGACTTATAAACAATTTGTTGTTTTGTGTTTTATCGCACAAAGCCCAATGACACCTACACAATTTAGACTGAAATTTAAAGTCCCTATAGTCCTATTGCTTACAAGAAGTAAACAAATAGGAACCTTCTTGTCACCTATCATTAAGTATCTCCCTGAGTGCAGCTTAAGTAAGGACAATGTATAAATATAGGCCAGCAAGACAGCTCCAGAAAGTTCTGGTGAGGCCAGAGAAATTCAAGCAGGGGTTTCTTCACGTAGCAATCCACAGTAAAGATGGCTCATTTACTCCTTAGGTCAGGGGTCCCCAGCGTGGTGCCCACAAGCGCCATGGTGCCCGCCGGGGTGTCTGAATGCACCCCACGTACTGGCCGATGGACGAGCATCCCCCGAAATGCCGCCAACAAGCTGCATCATCCAGAGGCATTGCCTCCAAAATGCCGCCCATTTTCGGCGGGTATTTTGGCAGCAACACCTCTGGATGACGCTGCTTGTCGGCATTTCGGCAGCAACACGTATTGATGTTGCTGCTTGTTGCCTGCACTGTCCTCCATGGCTTGTTGTCTGGCGCCTGCCAGATGAAAAAGGTTGGGGACCACTGCCTTAGGTAGTTTGGTATAGAAGGTGTGAACATTCATGTCATGCTCTCCCTGCATGGTTCCCTGGAACAGCAGGTTTCACAGCTTGCGTGAGCTGATCCTGAACATGTGGTACATTTGGAAGCAAAATGTTCCAGTGAGGGAAACTAAGAATTCATTGGTTTGGAAATGGTTAGCTATACCTACTTCTGCCTACAGCCTTTTGCACATTTTCTAATGTGTAATCTCTGTTCTCCTTGTAAGTAAATATTAAGTCAAGATTTTTAAAGAATCTGAAAACACTGGATTGTTCCTCCTTTCTCCCAATCAAGACGGATTTCAGATAGTCCTGTCTTAGCAAAGGTTTCAGTAAATTATAACACACTGGCATTCTGCAGAAAACACCTCCCAAAACCTCTTACAGTTGATCTGCATTGAAAAAAGATATTTTTAGCAGCTGACTTTGAAAATGAGGCCTCTCACCCGACTGAATTCCCTAGAAGTCATCAATAAGTATAGAATTGTTTGCAATGAGGTAGTAGAGGTGGGTTTTACAAATAGATTTGCTGCACAGTTACCCAAACTTCTTCAGCGATGAGCTCAAACAGTCTTTTACATGCATACAACATTGCCACATAAATCGTGGCATCATGAAGTTTGTGAAGAATATATTTTCCATCCTTGTATGACAAAGGACTTGATCCTATAAGGTGCTGAGCATTCTGCCACTGTTGCATCAAGCACTTAAGCTTGAATCAAGCACATGATGGGAGTAGTTACGTTGGCTTTAGAATTGAAATTAAGCAGGTTTGTAAGAGCTTTGCTGAGTCAAGATCAGAGTGCTCCACCCTTTGTAGGATCAAGCCAGTAGTGGGCAAAAATGTGTAGGATGATGATCAGAAAACGTTCAATAATTTTTTTCTTCTTTTCTGTCTTCTTGTTACAGATCCTACTTAGATATGTATAAAGTGATAATATTTAGTTACCTCTTCTGGTTTGTGCTTACTATCATCTTCATCACGGGAACTACAAGAATCAGCATATTTTGTATGGGTTACTTGGTGGCCTGTTTCTATTTCCTGCTCTTTGGTGGTGATCTATTATTGAAACCTATCAGAAGCATTCTGCGTTATTGGGACTGGCTGATTGCATACAATGTCTTTGTGATTACAATGAAAAACATACTGTCGGTAAGTGGCTGCATCTATAGTTTCAGTGCTGAACTCTTTTGTGGTTTAACTGCAAAAGTGTGCAGTCATTAAGCAGTCATAAAACGTTCCTTTCAGCATCACAAAATTGTACTAATGCTTGCAAGAGTCTTCTGAATTTCATTCAGAAACTGCAAATGCAGTATCCAAAATTACTATGAGTTTATACAGTGTAAGAAAATGTGTACCTATTTTGCTCAATCCAGCTGTCTGAAAGTTCACAAGGTAAGAAGCAATTCTCAAAGAGACAAATCCTGAATTCTTTACATGGGAAAGCTATCCTTTGAAGTCTGTAGAAGCTTTGTGTGAGTAAGAAGTCTGTAAGGACTACAGGGTTAGGTCTACAATGAATAGAGTGTTTGTGTCATTATGGTATTTAATTATAATTGGCATTTTGGAGCCATTGGGCAGTCATCATGCTAAGTGTTGTAGTTTCTGACACTGAGAATATGGGAGCCAGATGCAAGAGATGGCAAACCAACTTCTAGATTCCTTTAATTCTAGTCTAAGTTTTGACTGAAATGTCAATATTTAATTCTTTAAGGCTTTATTTAAATATTAAGGTTCTTTTTATAAATGTTAAACCATTAGTTAGAGAACACTCCTATGATGCCTTTGATAGGCTGAGAAAAGCCAATAATTTAAAATGTTATAAAAGATCACTTTAAATGTATTTTTGGCAATTGTAGCTTACCTTTGAACATTTTTACTGCTGGACTGCGAAGAAAACAGGCATTTTTCATTTTAAATGTATATAAATCAGCATGTTGAAACAAAACTGATTTGTTAGTCACTTGCTTTTACAAATACTCTAAAATGCTAACATATGTGCTTAATTTTATGCAGGTGCATTCAATGGGATTACAGATGTGTAATGTTAAGTATGTTCATAAATGCTTGCAGAATCAGGTGACCAATCTATAGCAGTTGTTTAAACTGTCAGCTTGTGTCACACTGCAAATGTATCATGCCCTATCCAAAAAAAAGCAAAGGAAGTTTTAAAAAAACAAACCAAGCCCAAACCTCACACTACAAAAGGCAGAAATAGTTTTTATTTTTTTTTAAATGGTATATCTCAGTGACAAAGAAATATATTCTTTATTTAGTCTCTTTCATTTTATTTATAATGTAGATGTGTAAATGTTAGCAGTCAGACTTTTGTGTAACTGAGACAGATATTGCAACCCCATGAAATGCCTTTGGGGATTATTGTATTAAATCTATGAATGGTTTATGTATGATTGTGTTCTGTTCCATAAAGGAGGGTTACCATAGCTCCTGCAAGCACTAAAAACAATGGTAGGTAGTTTGCATATACAAGTTCAAGCTGGGTTTCCAGAGACCAACAGACAAAGAAAGGGCTTTTAAAGTACCTTCTTTCTGATCCAGCAAAGGGATGAGGCCTTCTGTCCCAGGGGAGCCCCAATCCTTGTGGAAAGACTGAAAAGATTTTGGTCCACTAAGGCCTCGTAAGACTGATTGGTGACTCCTGGTATGTTTAGCATGTGGAGTGGAACACAGAGAGGAACATACAGATGCAGCCCTCCTGGAACTGTGACAGTAACAAACAGATGTGCTAACATTCTTATCACTTGTTTCTGATCTTTATATGTCAATCTCTTCATTTGCTTTTCAGATAGGAGCATGTGGCTACATTGAGTCATTAATACGAAACAGTTGCTGGTTGATTCAAGCATTTAGCTTGGCTTGTACGGTTAAAGGATACCATCAACGTAAGTGCAGTTAGATTTTTTCCAATGCTTTTCTATAAATAAAGGTTAACTACATTTAGGCTCCTTTCAAAATTTCAGATAAATGTATTTTTCCCGTTACTGATTTGATATCTTGATAACAAATTATATAATGTGAACTAAATTAGGTATAGTCTAGGAGATAAATAGACTAACATGATCAAATACTGCATAAAACTGAATGCTATCTGCTGTATATACAGTGATAATCTTAACGTATCATGGATTTACCTGTAATGTCTGTGCCTAGTGGTTTGCAAATGCTGATTTTTTTTTAATGGTTTCTACTGTAAAACAGTAGAACAGAGAGTTCTGTGAAATTTTAATGGCTAAACCTATGTCCTGCCTAGGAATTCTGCAAAGTTGTTGTTTTCTCTTTCAAAATTTTTTTGTTTGTTTTTTATGATCTAAATAGGAAAAGGATATGCAAAGGCAGTTCACCAAATAAAATTACATACAGTGCAGCCCTGATTATGCTCAAGTTTTGAGTGGCAACAGAAACCTCTCTGGGGCTTGCAAAAATCAAGATGGTTCATGCAGTAGGCTTTGAAACTCTAACTTGGAGCATGGACTTCAAAACCTAGTAGGCTGGCTTCTCTGGTTTTAGAGCAAGCCAGCTCTGATGCACAGACTGCACTCCCCATCGTCTAACTCCAGAGTTCTGTCCAGCTTCCCCAAGGCCAGTTAACTTTGCAGGTGGAATTTACACTCTGGGTCCACAAAACCTAGGTTTAGTTCTGTGATATCCAAAAAATAACTCCCTATATATATATAAAAAAAATATACAGCATACATCAGATGGAATTGTACATTTCAGTTATCTTCAGAAAAACAATTTACAGGCCCAAAAAGGCTTTTCAGAACATTGGCTTATTTCCATTGGGCAGAATGGAGATGTGCTCACATATTTAAGAAGATGATAATCCTTGTCTTGGTGATTTCTGTTTTTTTGTTTTTGTTTTTGTTTTTGTTTTAATATAAGCTAAAGAAACTGGAGACTGTAAACTGCCTAGCGGTGAGGCAGGAATTATTTGGGACAGTATATGCTTTGCTTTCCTGCTGCTGCAGAGAAGAGTCTTCATGAGCTACTACTTCCTACATGTGGTTGCTGATATAAAAGCTTCACAGATCCTGGCATCAAGGTAACATTCAGTGTAATAACGAAAACTGATTCAACCCAAATCCTTCATTATTAGGTATGTTTTTATTATTATTTATATTGAGTATTACCAATAAAGTGTCTGACAGACCCAAGCTCCAGACACTTAGACATAAGTTTGACTATTCCACAATCGATACCAAATAAAAATTGCAAACACATTTCTTCCTCTAAAGGGAAATTCTGGCTGGCTGCTCATACTGGCTACCCATGAAGGAAAAGCCAGCAAAAGGCCTCTGAATCAGATGCTATAGAACTCTCTGCTTTCTGCACTTGGATGAATTTTACTGAATGTCCCAAGGCTGCTTATGCTTCATTTTGTAGCTGTCTCTGTGACCTTTTCCCTTTCTCATACAACTCAGCCAATTCAAGATATAGTCATGCTTTGTATGTTTAGAGTAAAGCTAGCTCAGACCAAAATCTTGGATAACATCATCCCCCCAGGCTGGAAACGTTTAAATGGAAAGTGAAAGGATGGTCTAGTGCATAGGGAAATATTGTCAGTTCACAGTGTTTAGCCTTGGGCAGGTCACTTAATCTACCTAATGCTTTAATTCTTCAGCTGTAAACTTGAGGATAATACTTTCCTACGTCACAGGGATGTCACTGGGATAAAATCTATAAATAATTGTGAGGCACTGAGATATTACCCTGATGAGGGCCATATACATTGCTAGATAGAGCTGAACTTCAGAGCTGGGCCCTTGCATCACTAAAATCTGCGATCTAAACATTCTTGAACTTTGAGGAAGTTTAAATTTGGATCCAAACTTTATGACCTGAGCCCATCTTTAGTTCACAGTTAACATTATGAAACATACAATCCTGACCCAGAGAAGATTAAATTGTCAGTAGGACAATTGCAATATGTCTCTGAAGCCAGATGGTATTCATCCAAGAGTCTAGGCATTTAAGAATGAAGTGGTTGAGTTGCTACGAACAATATGTACTTCCTATTAAAATAACCTACTATACTACAGAACTGACACAGTATGCCAGTATTGTACTTATTTTTTTAAAAGTGCATGTGCTTATCCTGAGAATTACACTTAAGTGAGGCTCATTTCAGTACTAGATAAACTGGTTAAAAAATTAATTAAAATGGACTTATGAAACCTTTAGATGTCTGCACACTGCAGTGTTAACAAACAAGTATGGCTTTTATAAAGGCCTCCAGTGAACTAAAACTCTCTGAGAGAGTCAACAACAACAAAAGGAGGTACAATAAACACAATTTATTTTGACTTTCAAAATACCCTTGATAAAGTCCCTCATGAGAGAGACTATTGATGAAACTAAATAGTCATGGAGTGAAAGGTTTTGTCATGGATCAAAAACTGGTTGAGAAACAGAAAACAAAGAGTAGGAATAGTCAGTTGTCAACATGGAAGTAGGCTAAGAACAACAAACTTTGAAAGGACTTAGCAAAGCTAAGCAACTGGGCAACACAATGGCAGATAAAATTCAGCATAGGCAAGTGCAAAGTACTGGAGATATGCATCAAGAACTAATACACGCTGGCAGATAGTATATTAACTCTAGCCATTTTGTTACCCCCTAACTAACTAACCGAGGTTCAAGTACGCCTCCAGATTGGAGGTGGAACACATACTCATTTGAGGAGTCATATTCATTTGCATTTTGTGTTGTGAACATGAAGCACGTGCTGTGCTCACTGAAGCCTAAGCAGGCAGAACTCCACCCACTCAAAGGCAGAGCTGCGCATGCTAGACAAGAGGATTTAATGTATGCCATAATTTACAAGTAAAGGATCAAATTCTGCAGTTGTGCAAGGAGTTCTCACTCAGGCTTTGACTTTGAGTCCTTGAGGACAGTGAACCCAAGCGCCTGGATAATGACTGCTGTAACTAAATGGTTGAGTAGCAACTGCAGGATTTGACCCAAAATCTGGTTATGGTTGCCGGAAAACATAAATTAATATGCTGCGATTGCTCATCATTTCTGTAATGGCCTTCTGATGGTAGTGTTTTGTCTGAGACTACTTAAGTAGTTTACAAAGTAAGCTTCTCTCTGTGTTTTACTTGCCATAAAGGGAATGTAGAAGCATAATAGTGTTACATCTTCCCCCTATTTCTTCTGTAGAGGTGCTGAACTTTTCCAGGCCACAATTGTCAAGGCAGTAAAGGCAAGAATTGAAGAAGAGAAAAAATCAATGGATCAATTGAAGAGACAGTATGGATTATTATTTATTATATTTATTTCACTGATTACTTCTACTCTACAACATATTAACCCTTTTCTGCGAGCCTGAAGTGATATTTCTTTTGAATTCTTCTAGTCTTCTAAAGCACCCTTTCCTACTTCTCTGCATATTATTGCACAAAACCAAACAAGTGCTCATATGTTGGTTTGGTTTTTGTGAAATATAATTTCTTGATTATAGAAATTATATTCTGTAAATTGAGAGCCTTCACGTATTCCACTATTCTGTGGCTGCAGAATCTACCCTTTGCTACACAATTAGGCCAAAGGATCTACATTTTCATTTTAAAATAAAATTGTCTTTCTATAACTAATGGTTGTGCAGATAACCTTTAAAATGTGGACAAAATGTAAACCAATGCAATATTGACTTCGTTAGTCTGTAGAAAGCCTGAAAATATACTGTAAATAGCCCTTTACTGTAAATAACAACAGAAAGTGTGAACCTCCTCACTAGTTTCAAGGTGGTTTTTTTTTTTTTACCTTTTGAAATATAAGGATGATAAGTTAAATTCCAAAATTGTTAACAATTTCATTGCTTATCGTTTTAGCAATGTAGCAGCAGGATCTGTCTCTTTAGGGGACTATGTCGGTTAATATAATTGGTTTTGTTTTTCCATTTGAGAATACTAATAACTTGGAGAGCCAGATTAGCCAAATCCTGCTAGAGGCACAGGTTACCAAGTGGGACCATGAGATACAGGAAACAGAATAAAAAACAAAACCTTCAGTAGCAGTGGGGTTAATCAGCAAAGCTGTGGTTCTGAGCTGGCTAGTGAATGGCAAAAGCCACACTGATTTCAATATGATCAGGATTTCACCTCTTGTTTCTTTATTCATAATGACCTTTCTTGTGTGTAGGTTCTTTTATTCAGTTTGTGCTGCTTTTGCCCAGGATGAGAATCTGTTTTATCTGTATTGAAAATATTTTCTTTCATTCTAACTGGTCTGAAGAACCCTTTCCTGTATAAAGCCAACCCAGCCACTCAGCTTCTATCACATCTTGCTAATGTTCTTGCCTCATTTCCCAATCTGCCTTCAGTGCCTCCCTAAGTGCTAAACATCCTATCTATCTGGTACTGACATGCCTAAACATCCAGTTACCTTTCACCTGACCCACTACCAACAGTCAAGTCCACACCTGCCCAACTGAAGTCATTACAGAGCTTTCCTCTGTGGCCGTTCTCCTCACGTAAATCTTTTCTTTGGTGTAGAAGTGCTGTGGATGGTGCTGCTATACATTTGGGTGAATTTCATCCTAACTGTATAAAACGATATGCCTGTGTGGGAAGTCATCGTTGTTTTAATTCTTCATAGACATGTTTGAGGTCAAGGTGATCATGTTACGTAGAAACACAAACAAACAAAAATCCAATGTACTGTATTCAAAAATCATTGTTTTGGGTTTGCAGTAAATCTGACTTCAATAAAAACAAAGCCAAAGAATGCTTTGTTTGATTTTATTCAATAATACACATCAATAGACTATAGAGAGCTGCCTACACAACTGTACCGGTTTGATTGACTTAGAGAAATTCTAGCAGTAGTTGAACACAAGGAAAAAAGAGAAATCTGATCATCCATTGGACTATAGTACAAATATATAACTGAATATATACTATACTGTAGTTAGAGACCTAGAATATAATTTGTTTCTAACGAATGGTCAGATCCATCAATAGAAAATTATGTTGACACTTTTTAGTTACTAGAATTTTTGACCCTGATGATTCTAAACAAGTTGTTCAAAAATTGTTTGTTTATTGCAAAAATTGGGTACGTAAGCGTCTAATCCAAAACCCTATTGAAGTGAATCAAAAAACTCCCCTTGACTTCTGTGGCCTTTGGATCAATCTCTTACTGAGCACCAGATTGTGGAGATGGCTCCTCAGGCTCAGAGAAGGAAAGCATAAGAAATCTCCAACCCCCAGTCCCTGCACCCCATGCTACATTTGAACAAAATTGAAGTCCCTGCACTCCCAAAGGAGTTAGGGCTATAGCCACGAGTGCATAGGAGGAAGGACGCTGCACCTCTTGAAGGGATGTAATACCCTGCACACTCCTGCTGAGTTGTGGGAGTCTTCAGGAGAAGTTCCACATGCGGCAGCTTTCCCTCCCAGAGCACCTTCTACAGCAGTATAGCCCCCAATGCCCCCAATGCAGGACTGCGCCTGACTGGCAGGATTGAGCCTGAATTTTTATACTGTAAACATGGAGTAAAATGGCCATTTGCTTGAACTAAGGAAAATGTGAGTATCTATGTTCTATATTCCGACTTACTGTTCCACATTTTCCCCCTGAAATAAGTCGAGCACTTAGAGCGAATCAGCTAGGGCAGCCATGTGACACAAGGCACTCCCAGTCTCCAGGGCTGAGTGCTCTGTCTGCACAGCACTCTCACACCCTGCCAGCCTCTGGAGTGAGACACTGGGCCTCAGATTCAATTCTGGTCTATCTCACAGGGCCATGTAGAGCTCATCTCCAGGGCTCCTTGACTGCTTTTTAAATGGGAGATTAATGTGTGTGTGTGCAGGATGATGTCTTATTTGCAAATGGCACAGTCATTTGAGAATCTATTAAAATCCCATCCAGAATTTCCTGTGTGTGTATGTATACATATAAGAAATATATACTTAAAGTCATGTTTCCTTGTGGGTCCAAAGGGGTGAAGGACTGAATATGATATCCCATTTGCTAGGATGGACCGCATCAAAGCCAGGCAACAAAAATACAAGAAGGGTAAAGAAAGAATGCTGAGCATGACCCAAGAATCAACAGAAGGGCAAGACATTCAAAAGGCTTCTGAAGAAGATGATGAAGGTACCTCTAGCATGTTTCCATGCCATAAATGTATCAGAAGTTGGAGCTCAATGCTAGGAACTCAGTAGGCTTAACATTCTCATTCTCTCTCTCTAGAGAGAGAGACTGATGTGATGGGCATTATTAGTGTAATACCATTTTAAAGCTTGATTCATCCAGATAAATATCTGGCTTTTGTACTTCCATTTTGAGAAAATGATTTGCTTTCAGGTAAACAGATATACCTTTGGTTAAATTTGTGCCTTTTAGCAAGGAACTGAATAACAGACATTTATTTGAGCAACGGCTGTATTTATAAAAAAATTTAGTGTTTCAAAAAGAGAAAGATTTACGATTTTTCAAGCAATCTTTTCTTGGCTGCTATGAATTTTTTGAAACCGTTGAAATACACAAACATATTTTATTGTTTGAACCACTATAGATTAAAATATCATGCAATGCCATTGTTTCCAATCATACCTAACTGAGGTTAAATTTTGGATCAAAAAGTTATTGGCATTTGAAATGTGCTTTTACAGCTTTGTTTTTTATTAATGCATTTTATTTTTCAGAGTGTTAACAAATAATGGATTATTTTTTCAGAAATTATCTTCATCTATGATTAATAGAAACTGTTTCCAAATCATGTTTATAGCATTTACAAGCAAGTTTTATGCCTATAGACAATAAAATTTTAACAAATGAACGATCACTGGACATCTATATAAACTTTTTTTTGTTTATTTTCCATTCATTTTATGGAAAATCAGTGAAATCCAGCTATGTGTGTATGTAGATATAAATTATAAACTTTTTATTGTACTGGGCTACCTCTTAAAACATGAATATTATTCATACTGCGTATATTTAATAGAGCTGAAATCTGATGTGCTTATGCAGTTTAGATCTATTGCAAAAAATAAGTGATTAAACAAAGTGTAAAAATGTGTTTCTCATTTTGTAAAATTAATATTTGGCCATATTTTATTTTAGGAGAAGCAGACAAAGAGAAAACCAAGGGCAAAAAAAAGCTGTGGTGGCGGCCTTGGGTTGATCATGCTTCCAGTAGGTTTTCTCAATCATCTTACAAATACATGGATTTACCCCTTATATCCTTGACCAGAATGAAGGCATTCCCACAACTTGTTTGTTTTATGCATGGTTTTATGATTGTGACTTGATAGAGTTCTTGATTGTATAAACCGGTGATTTCAACTTTAAACCTCAAGGGTCCAAATAAGCAATGTTCTGTATTTGCACATAACGCGGATGTAGATATTTCTGACCATTTGCAGTGATATCAAGTCAAATTAAAACATGAACTAAAAGAATCTACCTCACACACAAAGAAGGTGGAGCCTCCAAAAAGATGATAAAATGGTTTTAAATTTGAGAGTGGAAGTTTTGCCAATACTAATTAATCGTATGCATTTGGGGCCAGAGCTTAGTCCTTACTAGTTTTATTTTTCAAAGATAGATGGTTCACCAATTGTCATCTCATGCACAGACCACCATGGCCTTCACTGAGAATGGGATCAAGCCAGGTGCATAGGAAATATTCTTTTATAAAAATTACACTAATCAATTATGTCAATGAGAAGTTAGCCTAAATAAGAACTGTAGGTTGGGTCCCTCAGTAACCATGAGATCCTTGATTTGCTGTGATGTTTTCAAAAGTGTTGAGACTTTGCCTAACTCTATTTCCACTTAAGTCAATTAGAGATTTACTGTTGGCTCCAGTGAGGGTAGAGTTAGGCTAAAGGCTCTAGAAAATCCCACCTTATATAAATAGAAAGTATTTAAACGTGAAGCCTAGAAATATATTCATGCTTCAGAGATAGGAACTGATGGTGCCCGTGAAGCGCTTCTTCCAAAATCTCTGACTTTGTTGGTGAGACTTCAGAGAGCCATTCTCGAAAAGGTTTATATTATTAATGCTGGCGAGAAGTTCTGGTCTTTTCAACTTCTTCCTCATGTCAAATCTTTCCGTAGGTCCCTCTCTGCCAAAAAAATTATCCTCATTACTTCATTGCAGTTGCCACAAAATTGCCCCTACCCTGTGCAGCTGATTTTCTCAGCGGTGCTTGTTTTTACTAAATTGGGGACAGGAAATAAAAGTTTTTTTCTGGGAAAACTTTAGGAGACATCTCTTCAGAATGTAGCGATTCCCCTATTTAAATATTATTTTTTAAAATAGCTGAACTGCTTAATAAATACTGTTGTATTTAAATACTCCCTCACCTAAAGCCCACTGAAACCAATGGAAAGATTCTTATTAACTTCAATGGTGTTGTGATCCAGCCTATTCTGAAGCCAATTTTCAGTGGTGTGCACCTCATCGGCTCATCTACATCCCAGATTTAGACAACTAGATGAGCATCTAATCATCTGAACATGCCAAAAAAAAGGCATTTACTGCCTAAGTGAGAATTAACATCCCATTAAGGTTTCCACATTTGCAGATTGAGCTCAAATTGTTACCAAACTTGTTTGACCAAATTCTGTTTTCATTTTCACTAGGATAAACATGGAGTTCTCTCTTGACTCCAGTTTACACCATTATTTTAGGATTTACACAGGTTTAATTGAGAGCAGAATTCTGTTCAATATTATATATAATACAACACGTATGTAATACATAATGTAATTCCTTTACAGCCCTAAAACTCAGTATAGCTAGCCTGATAATACATGGACAGTTCTACCCTAATTTACACCCTTTATAAATCAGAAGAGAACAGGGTATGGCACTTAATTACCTAAACTCATATGTCCAATTACTAGATCTTAGCTCACAGAAATCATCTATTGCACGATAGTCAGTATCGGCCATTTAACAAGTATATGGTACTGATCAGAGTGCAAAGTTAAACTGAAACATTTGAAACATTTATGAATTATCACTTTCAGTCTTGCACCTCAAGAGTTGCTTGTTTTTCCCTTCCAGACATGTTTTTATGCTCTTTGTGTCCGCTTCTGAATTTTTGTGTGTGTGTGTGTTCTTGCCGACAGTATTTTATAGTATATTTCATGCCTTTTTCTGTCAAGTCACAAGTAAACTGTGCCTATGACTTTCTGTTTCTAAAGAGCATAATATTGCTTTAGAGAGACATATCCTTTTTCAAAAGCTTGCTTCTTGTCATTTCAGTTTAATTTAAAACAATCATAACAAAATAAACACAAGCTACAATTAGCAACTGTTTTCTTACAATTTTAAACTACAGTATTTTTTGAAGGAATTGGATATGGTCTGTCTTAATCCTCATACTGGTTTTGTAGTAAACAGAAGAACTGCCCAAACAAGGCCTTGATTTCAGCAATTTCTGATTCATTTCACCCTCATTATATCATGTTCTTAGGGAACAACATGAATTTTGGTGTTAAACAGTGAGCATTATTTAAATTATTTATTGCAATAATGCAGAAACCTATGGAAAGCATCATGTAGCCTGAGCCTACAGACACTGCCTGCCCTGCCATGCAGGCTCACTACCATGTCCATTCAAATAAAGGGGACTACACAGAGTAGAAAGCACAATAGTACTTACTGTAAGTGTTTACAGGGTCAGGCCCACAATTTGGACATTAATATAGACTGAAAGGAAGGTCTTCTGCATGGAAGGGTCACCATTTGTGAAAACTTGTTAGGATAATAATTGGAGATATACCAATCTTCTAGAACTGGAAGGGACCTTGAAAGATCATTGTGTCCAGCCCCCTGCCTTCACTAGCAGGACCAAGTACTGATTTTGCCCCAGATTCCTAAGTGGTCCCCTCAAGGACTGAACTCACAACCCTGGATTTAGCAGGCCAATGCTCAAATCACTGAGCTATCCCTCCCCCTATTTCTATACCCACTTTTCATAAAAGGCTAAAGAGATTTCCTTTTTAGTGTTTTGGTTTGTGGCTGTAGTGTTTTAGTGTTTTGGTGTGTTTGCTTCTGTTGAGGAGCCTGTGCTACTGGTGTTCAGTGTTTTATGCCAGTTCTGATGTTTGCTAATTGGACCATGTTTCCTTTTCATTCCATTTATACAGTTATGGACTCAGATACCTTCTGATCTCACACTGACAATGGGATGGGAAACATCTGTGAGATTTTCCTCATTGAGATGTCTCCCAAATTGTTCCAATGACGGAAGCAGGGCTTCTCCAGTCCTTGTGGAACAGGCCCCTGAGCCCTGAAAGGATCAGCAGGTGCCAGAGCCATCTGCATAGAGGTCCCTTGCTTCTCTGTTGGCTGTGTATCCCCATCCTTAGCAGTTCTGCTCTAATGGAGTGATGCAGACAGCTCCTAGCTGTCCTGATAGCTCCCAAATGGGGATTCTCGATATGGGTGGGGGGGAGAAATTAGTACACTTCCCACTCCTCCAGCCCTACTCCTCGCTTGACCTGCCCCTTCCTCCCTTGCAAATCCCCACATCTGTGCAGAGTTCTCCATGACACATGGAAAAAAGAGGAATGTTGCCACAAAATCCACTCCCTCAATGGGAAGGGGGGGAGGAGATCTGTGAGTGGATTCATGGGGTGCAAATCTGGCCATTAATTATTTTACTTATTAAATGTTTTAATAATGCCCTTAGGCAGTTAATGTGCTCTGTTTCATCCTAAGGTGTATCTGCCAGAGTGTGGTGGTGGTGGTGGTCAGTCATACTTTCTTTTTCAGTTAAAACATTCCTTATTAGCTGTTAGAGGAATATTTTGTTACATTACTGCCTCTTCAGAAATATATGAGTGCACAGCTGTGAGAGAGAATTTACATGAGTGTTTGTACAATACCGCAGCACAATAGGGCTCCAGACTTCAGAGGGTCTGTAGTTGCTACTATATGACAGATCATGCCAAGCAATATGTAACCCCTAAGTATCGCACAGACTGTGGGTCTCATCCTGCTGGCCTGTCTGCGGGGACAACTTTGGTTATCAGCCACTGGAATTTTTCCTGAAAAACAGCTCCAGGTTAGGGGCCTTAAATTATGAACATCTCTGTAAGCTTTCATTGTTAATGTCTCTTCCGGGGATATTCTTAGAGGCCTGTGTGAAATATTTTTACTTGTTTCAACATTTTTTTATTATTCAATATTTGTGATCCCAGTTCTGCAATCAGATCCATTCAGGTGGACGCTTAATCCCACAGAGTCCCATTGATGTAAATGGAGATCTGCACAGCCCCAGAGGTCCACCTGAGTAGAGATGACTGCCTCTGCTTTTAATGGCAATTTATACCACGTCTATGTTTGAATAGAGAATTGGCATCTCAGGTTTAAGATTTAATATGATTTATTAGTGTCCATCTGAGCAGAAAAGAGACATACAGACTGCCAGGTATGATTGAGTAGAGTTGAAGCTACTTTTATTTTTCTAGAGGTTTATAATGAGGGTTAAATGTACACTTTTTATATAAATATATATTGTTCCATATGTCTTGGGTGACTATGTGATATTTAGTCTAAGTAACTATTCCTTTAAAATCTTTCCGTTTACATGCAGGTATTACTTTTCCATTCTTCACTGCCAAACGTAATACTGTGACTTTGTTTTTTCTCTTGCTCGTCATTTTATTTTTCATTTCTTTTGTTTCCCTTGTTCATGTTAGGCCTGTTACCTTATTACATACCAAAATAATGCCTCTGTTCAAGGATATAAGGCCCAGTTCATTCACACTGCATCTTTAATGTATGGCGGTTTCAGAACCTTTCTGAATCCATGGGCAAAAACCTCATTTGTGATCATGTTTTAATAATAATAAAATGATTCATTTTAAACAAGCCAAGGTTTTCCATTACCTCATCAAAGCTTAAAAGTTCGAAGAAAATAACTCAGACACCCC
Organism: Gopherus flavomarginatus; assembly: GCF_025201925.1. NCBI lineage: Eukaryota > Metazoa > Chordata > Testudines > Testudinidae > Gopherus > Gopherus flavomarginatus. Next base: position 208,416,963 of record NC_066618.1, read on the forward strand.
ATTTTGTAGTTTTAAAGGATGCCTCAGCATTTAAAAAAGCAGTTCTGTACTCTTTGTCCAGTTGTACAATTTATGTAAAATCATTCATTTACCTGCTGAGATTATTTTACTCTCTTAACAAATGAAAGCAACCATCAATCCTTGATATATTTAGGTTTAATTATGTATCAAGTTCCTGTCAAATAATTTAACGTAATAACTTGGTCTACTTCAAGCTTTTTCTTTACATTTTGCCAGCCCAGTTCCTCTTTGTGGTGGTGTTTTCTTAGCTTATTCTTATCTCTGTCATGCCCAAAGTACCACATACTCTAACTCCAAATAATCTGTCTGACACTGAGTCTTGTTCATCTCTTGTTTCATCTCTGTTTCTCCTGCTTTGGAGTCCGTTAATGATTGGCTGGTTATTTATATATCTTTGGCTCAGCTCAGACTAGAGCTCCTTTTTTACAAGAAATAATCAAATATTTTGTTTTATTTAGTGGTCAGAAGTGGAGATTATTATTTATTTGAAACGGATAGTGAAGAAGAAGAGGAGGATGAAAAAAAAGATGATGAAGAACCTCGGAGGAGATCTGCATTCCAGGTATTTTAGTAATGTGCTTGTCAGTTGAAGTTCTTACTGAGAGATCTTGAGTTAAGATAAAAGCATCTCATATCATACTCTCATACATTAAAGCTGACCGTAATTGTTAATATTTTGTGGTGCCAGATGTTTAGCTTTTAAACAAAACCTAAATTTGATGTCTCAAATACTTGACATTGTCCTTTGTTTTTCACATTGTTAAAACATTACTGTTCAAGACTGAAATCATTGCTTTCTAAGACTAGAGGATCCTATCTTTACCTAGGAGCTGTGACCATATAAGGCTCTTGATCCATGCACGCATCTCCAGTTGTGCACATGAGAACTGAAGGTGGAATATGGCTCTTAATACTGTACATTTTTGCCAGAGAGTTGGGTTGAGGCAGAAAAGTATGTTAGCTTGTGAGTAGCTTGTTAACTGCTTGGTCAGCTTTCCACGTTCCATACAACTCCCATCACTGTGTGTGTGTGTGTGTGTGTAGCTTTAGTACAATACTAACATTAAACTTGCTGTCTGTTATATACCCTACTAAATATTTACTTTTAACTACTCCATTTGCCTTTACCATAAATTGCCTCTAACAATCATCTGTCATGGAATTATAATGATATCTTTATCAGCTTGACCATTCACTACGGTTTACATTTATTGGACTTAGAGATAATGTTTTATATAAGCATTTTATTTATTAGGGTAAATACAAAAGCTCAATAATTATCTAACTGAAAGTTTACGGCAAATAACACATTTGTTTTCAGTTAATGTAAACCATTTAATAACAATTATATTATTACAATAATACAGACGATAACTTTTTATTAATACTTTTCCTTTTTTCTACTAATTGCTCTTCCTTTGTCCTTCTTTGTAGAGAGCTATTGGGAAATTTGCTTCAGCCATTTTAGCCTTGCCAAAGTCTGTCATTAAACTGCCCAAAACTATTCTTCAGTATTTAATCAGAGCAGCAAAGGTATTTGCCATTTCTCTAGTGTGCAGTATGTACCCTCATTACATAATATTCTGGCATAATGTACCCAACTGCCTTTGTCTGCATTTTTCCTCTTGTGTGAACCATCTGAGGAGCTGTGAGAGTCCAAATGTCATCATTTAAACTATCTGAAGTGTGCAAACTACAATAAGTTGTCTGTCTTATTTTAACTATGACCTTAGAGAGAAAATGCAGATGCAAATTTTGGTTTTCTTTTGCTATTACTGCCTAAGGTATTGTAAGAGGGTCACATCAAGTTGCATGCATCTTTAGACAGTATGGTAATCTCTCTCAGAAAGCTGGTAAGACCTTTAAAGTAAGCTAACAAAATACGCATTCTGTCCCAAACTCGTCCTAGGACTTTATTTTCCTGGTCTAGATCATCACAAATCTGATCTGTGCATCCTTAGCATTTTCTTTTGTCTTCCTCAAATAAATTTAGCACATTCCAGCCTTTTATAGTGCTTGTGGTAATGCACTCCATACACACAACATGATACTGCTTTAGAGTAAGCACAAAATGCATTATTGATTAACCACACCAGACCGTAAGCCTATACATTCTTGCTTGTCAAGTGTTGTCCAGTACTAAAATTCTAAAGCAAGATATATATTTTCCCTGGCAGAAGTTGAAATACCCTGTCATTTAATGTAACTAGAGTTATAGTCAGTTTATTAATTTCATTTATTTTCTTCATTCTTCCTTTCCCCCATTATCTCAGTCTGTTCCATCATCTCTATGTTCTCCTCTATTTACAGTATGATTACAAGCTGTTCTATAGCAGACTTTGACAGTGCCTCACCTGTAGTATCCAATGTGGTATGTTAGGTCAAGTCATTATTAAAATTGGATAAACATACCTCTAGATCACCCTCCCTTAACAAACACTCCTTAAAAAGCAAAGAGGATTCCGTGCCTCCTATGCCAACACATTTTTCACATGGCATTTGCATTGGACAAAGTAGCCTAGCAAAAATAAAATAGCTGACCTTAAGAGACTAGGAAGGAGACCAGCTTTCCTACTGTACCAGATCATTTCCCCCTCACAATTATTGAGCTCACATTAACAAATCAGAACCAGTCTGAAGAGTTCCTTTTCTGTAAATTCAGTGAAAAGACAATTTTGTGAAAGTTCTTAAGATTGTGTTTGGAATGCCTCAGAGTGATTTCTGTTCATAAAATAGCAAAAACAAATAAACAAAAGGAACCATTCACAATATTATCTCCTGTAATGGACAATTCCAGCTTCCCTGAGACACAGGTTTGCTCGTGTTGTTGTGTGCATGCTTGTATTAGTTTGCTTTATTTTCCCCCATGCATAAAATCATGTGCTCCTTGCTTAACAACTTCTGTTGACTAGAAATGAAGGATGCCAGTTGCAAATGATTTTCATTTTTTAATGAAAATCATAAAAAAACAAAAACACTTCTTTTGTCTCAAATTGCTATGAAATTGTATTTAATGTCTTTAGCTCCTGTTTCATGTTATGCTGTGGTGGAAAAAAATTAGAATCTTATTGCTTTTTTCAGTAACCTTCCCCCCACACCCTCAGCAGAGCAATCCAAACTACTAGTACATGGTAATAATACTTAACACTGCTACAACACTTAATAAACATTGGACAAACTCCTGCTTACTCACTCATGGAAATCAGAGTATGGTGAGCAGGATTTGGCCTGTTAGCTAATTCATCCCCATGAAACCCCACGGATGCAGGTAAGTATTATTATCTCCATTTTCCAGATAGAAAAACTGAGACAGAAAAGTTAAGTGACTTACCCAAAGCAACAGAGGAAGTTTATTGTCAAAATGAGGATGAAAACTCAGGAGTTCCTGGCTATTAGTTGTAGACAGTTCATAGACTACTAGACCTCTGTCTGTACTCCTCAGATGAAAAGAAAATCACATAAAATATATGAAATTTGCTGACACAAATACTAGCATTGAAATATTAATAGCAATTTTTGACGTTTTAGATTATTGGTGTTAAAGTTTCTATTTCATTGCACCTTACTTGTAATGCTGATAAAGTAAAAATATAAATTCGAAAGATTTGGGGGAAATGAGCCATACGTACAACCACTGTGTTAATTCCCAAATTTAATTCCCAGAACATTAATTTTTGGAGGTTCTTATGAAACTTGGTTCACCCACAAGCGTTTTCACATTTGTTTTCATGTTGACAAAAACAGTTCAAGAAAACTCAGCAGATCTGCAGGGAAGGTCTTTGGATTGGGATTCAAAATGTTTGCTCACCCCTGTGTTTACCCTAAATATGTATTCCTGTGTGTCATATACTTTACTGTTTACTTTGAAAACATGAAGAACCTGGAAATAAATGAGTTTGTTTCCTCCAGTTTGTGTATCAGGCCTGGATTACTGATCCTAAAACTGCACTTCGACAGAGGCGCAAAGAAAAGAAAAAGTTTGGGAAGGAAGACAAGCGAAGGCGAAAAGGATCTGGGGATGGTGTGTATGATTTTGGATGGTCTTCAGAAGTCCCCTTTAAACAAACTAAGGCCCGATCTACACTGGGGGGGGGATCGATCTAAGATACGCAACTTCAGCTATGAGAATAGTGCAGCTAAAGTCGACGTATCTTAGATCGACTTAGAATCACTTACTTGGCATCGTCGCGGCGCGGGATTGACGGCCACCGCTGTCCTGTCGACTTTGCTTCCGCCTCTCGCCAAGCTGGAGTTCAGCAATCGACAGGACAGCGATCGGGGATTGATTTATCATGTCTACACTACATGTGATAAATCGATCCCCGATAGATCGATCGCTGCCTGCCGATCCGGCGGGTAGTATAGACTTACCCAAAGAAGCAAAAACTCATTCTTCTTTCAATCCCTCGTGTGGCAAGCAACCATACCATCACAGAATGCTCTCAGTTCTGCCAGGGGAATAGGAAGAGTGCTTTGTGCTGTTTCCAGAGAAGTTTCTAGTGAGAATATATGACCTGAACTGAGTTTACCTTGGGTCTTTACCTGGAAGACACTGTATACTGTGCTGACTTGTTACAAAGGATAGCCACAGTGGAGGTCCATTCATGTGTCTTGTCAGAACACAGTAATACAAATGAGAAGAGATTACAGGGGAAAGGGGAAGTGTGACTGCCAGGGAGCTGTGAGATTAAAGACTCAGTTTCAGATTCAGAGAACTAGTAGGCAAGGCCCCGTGGGAAGAAAATCTAAGGGAAAAGGAGTTCAGGAGAGCTAACAGTTTCTTGAGGAAGCAGTATTAAAGGCACAACTGCAAACTGGCCTAGTGGATAGTTGGGAAGCAGTAAATGTGATATATCTTGATTTTAATAAGGCTTTTGTTAGGCAGCATTTGCCAGGCAGCAAAGAAAAAAAATTCAAATTTAACATTCTTTTCTTAGCGTCACAAAACTGTTTATGTACTGTGAAATGTTTAGTTTGTAAGTGATTTGCAACTCGTGAGTTTTTTCTGCATTTAAAAAAACAGATATACTCATCAGAAGTATTTTTGCCAATGTGTATTTGAAAGAAACGTTCATCCTGAAGCAGTTACATTAAAAGTCCCTCTATCTGGTACCTTCCTCTGGTACTTATTTAATTCTCTTCTGTCACTCAAGCTACAACAGCTATGTTAATATGTCAGATACTATTGGATCACTTCTTTGACCCACTTAGTCATGTCTGTGATTTTTTTTAATGGCAAATATCTGGACTATAATGACCATTACACTTAAATAAAACAGCACATGATAGATTCAAAACAACCCTTCTGCTTTGTTTCAGCTAATCGGGTCCATCTTCATGCTGTTGTCAATTCATTTATTCTCAATCAGCATGAAAGCATTAGAGTTCAATGAGTTAAATCAAAAGTAGGTTTAAAAGGGTATGCTAGCATATTAAAGTTTCGAGAGGAATAACAAGCAGACTTTTAAGGCTAGATCTTCAGCAGCTGTAAACAGGCATAACTCGGTTGAAATCTATGTGACTGCATTGATTTACACATGCTAAGGATCTGGCGCTTAAGGTAATTGGTAAACAAAATGTCCTTACAAAAAATAAAACCATGTCATTCATGGACCAACTCCAACTATGTTGTTAGAATGTTTTCTCCCACTTGCATCCTGTGAGATCTGGAGAAACCTGTTCTGCTAAGACTGGATGGATCCAAGTACTTCTTAATAACCATGAAATCTCTCTTCAATTCTAGTGGGATTTACATGTTAACCTCTGTGGGAAAGGCTTTAATCATTGCTTATATTTTAATTTAGCAGGAGCTACTGATGTAGAACATGAAGAGAGAGAAGATCAACCTGTCAAAAAGAAATCAGATGGGCCAGGTACGCAGGCAAAAGGAAGGCTGCACTAGTATTGCATTGTAATTGTGTTTGCGGGGATAAATGACATTACCGTGTGGTCAATATGTAAGTAACCCAAGGGCAACATACAAGCAACGTGATTCTCTCCAGCTTTCATCTGTTTAGTCAGAATCGCAACTGACTCTAGTCTAACCAAATACAGACATATTCATTCATGAAATCACAGAGGAAGAGATAATGACCTACTAAATCATCCAGTCCACTTCCCTGACAGTACAGAAGTGTTCTCACTTTCATGTGTTTTATCCAGTAGTTTTAAAAATCCCAAGGAAAAGGTCTTTCACAATAGAAGCAAATACTCTCAAGCTCTTCCCCAATGTATGTACACAAACAGACATCAACATTTGCGTAGTCTTCTGGCCAGTGGATGTATATGTATTATACATTTGTGTACTGTATTATGCCTAGCTTAGGATCCAGTCCTGCTTCTGTTCAAGTCAGTGCCAAAACTTCTGTTGACTTTTCTTGTGCAGGATCTGACCTTCAAATTTTAAGGCCAGTAGAGCCAGGTCCCTATGTTTATTATGTATTGTGCACTGCTGAGCACCCTGTTCTGGCTCAGCTAGGGACCAATACTGCAAGAAGTCGACTGTCTCCTGCAAGGTAATGAATGCCCTTAAATCCCATTGATTCTAACTTCCAATGGAACTTGAGAGTGCTCAGCACCTCACAAGAGGCAGCCAAAAACTTGGCCAATAACAATAAGCTGGCAGGTGGTTTCTCCAACTTAAATAATTAGTACAGCTGTGCCACATCCTGAAACTAACAATATGGGTCAGATCCTCAAGACTGACTCTTTGGCTTCAGGTGGTGTGAACAGAAGGATGGTGGCATCCTCTTCAGTCTAGCCTTGACCAGTTCTCACCTGCTGCAGTGTGACCTTCTCTTCTAGAGCTATTTATCTCCTGTATTTATAATGGAAAGGGCATGCTACTCTCCAGCAAAACTTGTGCCGCAGTGAATCATAAGGTAGCAAAGGTCAGAAACATGAGATACCTTGTCTCTTTCCCACAAGATAAGCACTTCTCAAAAGAAGAAAAGGTTCTTACTTCCTTCTGGCTTTTACTATCTCATGGTGTAGGTTGGTCAGCTAACATACTGAGATGAATTTCAGTGAATGTGGATGGTCTGATGAGGGTTGAGGAAAGGGAAATATGATGCTAATTGGATTATTATTGGGTTTGATTGAAGCAAGCATGTAGCATCTTTCATATTTGATTTTACCTGTTTCACCCATCCCCTAGATAAAACTCATTGAAAAAAGTGTTACCAAAACTGGAGGGAAAAATGATTAGAAAGGGTTATTCTAGTTAACAACTTTGGACCAAATTGCTAGTCACCTGCTAGTCCCATTTGAAGTCAATGGGAGCAGCAGGTTTTCATTCTCTCTCAGTATTTGACCCTTCAAGTATAACAGTCTCTCAAGAAAATAAATCTTTCCCTTTCTGAAGATGTTTACATGTGATTGATCCCCAAAAGATTGTTTTTAAAAAGTGACAGAGAACAGAATAGCCACAGACTCATTAAAAATGTATACTACATCACCTCCAATCCTGAGAGAAAAATGACCTTCTAGATTAGATTGGAAGTCACTGGCAAAGCATCTCAGTGAGACTATAGGATACCTATAATAGCTGAATAGTAAAATAGACTTCCTCTTGTTTGTAAGTAATCAGACTGCCCCACAATTAATCTCAGTAGTGCAGATGGTACCCCATCAATTGTGAGGGCATGTTTCAACACAATATATACTGTCTGCATATATGCTCTGTGTGTATGCAAGAGAGAGAATCACATTTTCTTTTAATGTGATTCTTTTGGAGGGGATATGCCCTGATTCCACCCTCCTTCCCCAAGACCCCATCCTCTCCTCTTCTGTGGAACAGTGAGCACACTGCGGTTCGGGCTCTGCTTCTCCCACTCCCTCTCCAGGGCCATCAGCTCTTTGGCCGCAGGGAAGGAGAGGAGGAGGGGCAGCAACCCAGCACCCTGGGGGAGGAGGGAGCTTGGCTGCCGGTGGAGGCTGCCCTGCAGCAGCAGCCAGCAGGACCAAACTTCTGCCCTCTGCCCCTGCAGGAGAGAGTAGTGCATATTACTTTGTTCGTGTATAACTTTTGCATGCCTTTTAAAAAACAAACTACTCACTCCCCAAAGTGCTGAACAACATAGTCTGGTGACATTGGTTACTGACACTGTTAAAAACCTTCTCAACAGCAGAGCTATAATGCTGACATAGGTCCATTTCTGTAATACATACTGTAAACATTTTAGCTGCATGTTGCAGATTCTTCCACTAGGTCAGCATTAGATACATATATCTGGTTCTTTCAGATTTGGAAACCACAACATAGGGCTAGATTTTGGTTTGGAAAGAGGATTTCAGCACTTTTATGCAGCACATAAAGCACTGTCAAATTATGAGAGGGCGGGATGGAGATGGGTTGCAAATAGTGGCGTCATTCTATAAACCCCGAAATACCCAGAGGAGCACCTCTTCATATGAAAAGTAACACTGATAGTACCAACAGCACTATTCAAGTCAGAAAGTACTCCTCAATCCAAGTTTGCTGAATTGAAACCATGAAAAGAAATCCAACTAAAACTACTGTTGTGTATTTAGATGCAGTGGTTGTTAAACACTGCTCCTTGCAACATTTACCTCTTATTGTGGAAGAGGAATATATATGTAAGATCTCAGCTAGCAAAGCGACTTGAGAGTAGAAGTCAACTGACTACACAGTGCAGAATATGTGAGAGAGGGCTCATAAAATGAGGCCATGTAGCCCAGATACAAGAGTAATAACTGTAGGCAGATCAAAGATACCAGCTCAGGCTAGCACGGTCCAGGCATGAGAACTGGCTAGGAGAAATTCCACTGGACAGAAGAAACTGAATGTGCCTAATGGATGCATAAAGTGCCCAGTTCTACAAGGTGCTGAGTGCCCACAACTTCCATTGAGCTCCTGGAACTGAGACTGTCTGCATCTCTGAGGAGATGCTTAACCCTTAGGGCTTTACCTCGCAAAACCCTTCCATACTTGAGTTCCTCTGAAGCTGGAGATGATTATTTACGTGACTAGCAGGATCAACCTTTTAGAGAGGAAAAAGGCATTCCAAGATTACAAACACTAGTCAGACCGACAGTCCACGTCTACACAGGAACACTCAGGAAACTTCAGACAAATTGACTAAAGGTGTGAAGTCAATGCACATAAACTTAAGTGTGTTAAACCCCCAGGATTAAGTTACAGCAAATTAAGGCCATTTTGCTCAAGAATGAGAGCAGCCACATTGAGAGGATTGCGGGGTAAATGGGGGTATTAATATTTATAAATTTACACACATTGACTTCACACCTTTAGTTGATTCACTTTACATTTCCTGAGTATTCATGGGTAGTCATGGCCATGGAAAGGTAGGAAAATAGCCCCAACAAATCAGATGGCTTTCAGCCATTTCCAAACATTCCTGCTGCTGATAGAGAAAGGTCTTGCAGCTTGGATTATTATATTCAATAAAGTAAAAATTGAACAAGCTCTTGTGAAATGTCTGAACAGGATCATCATATGAATAAAATAAGTTTATGTTCATTAACACTATCACTTTTTCGCTCTCTCAGATAATATCATCAAAAGAATATTTAATATTTTGAAGTTCACCTGGGTCCTTTTCCTGGCAACACTAGATAGTTTTACAGCTTGGCTCAATTCCATTTCAAGAGAGCACATTGATATCTCTACTGTGCTGAAAATTGAGAGATGTATGCTGACCAGGGAAATTAAAAAGGTAACATGTATTGTGCTTTATTTTTGCTCGTAACATTTGCATTGCAGTGATAAATGAGAGGTTTCTGTTTTCAACTTAATATGAGGCAGTGTACTAGAGATGGAAATTTGTAAAAGTCTCACTTACACAGATTTTAGAAATAGTGTGACTTCTATAATCCTCTGTTTCTATTTTAAAAAAACAAAGACAGATAAATCTCAAGAACTGTGGCTCTGAGCATATGTGTTGGAACTAAAGGTGTTGTAGCACCTCTTGCCTTGAAGTGGTTTCCATCACATACAGGGTTTACAGTTTGGTTCAATGGCTCTCAGCACTCCCACTATAAAAATAGTTCCAGCACTCTGTCTCTGAGCCCAAAGCAGCTGATTGGAAAAACAAATGTGCTCAGGGATTTAATTCTGAAACTCCCATCGAGGAGACATTCTTCTTTATTATGGTCCTACAAAAAAATTATAATGCTGAATGCGTGCCTTTATAAATATTTAAAAGGCAAAGGGTCATAATATCACAGACACTTGATTATAATTTCACTGCAGAAACAGTGGGTAAATATTATAAAAATATAAGTAATTTTTCCCAAAACTTTTGGTTAAAATGTGTTTCTTTTTTGTCAAGATTTTGAATTTAGAAAGTTGAATCAAATTTAATGAGAGAGAGAGAGAGAACTGAAATTCAAACAAGTAATACTAGCAAAGGGACAGACCAACATATTTTCATGTAATTTATAATTTGATCACTTTACTGAACTAAGGAAATCTGTGCATAAAGTCTCCATAAAACTCAGAAAAATGACTATGCAAAATAGCAAACTTCTTACTCAATGCATGTTCCAAAGTCAATACAGCTGTTGGTGGAGTGAGCTGGATACTGTATGGCCTTAGGAAACATCAGTAAAGTTGTGATAGCCAGAAAGAACTCTGCTTGGTGCCTGTGCGCAGGGTTGTGCTTACAGTAATGAAACCATCTTTTTGTTGACAAATTTGACTGTGAAGTCATTGAGAGAATAGATAGTGATGCCTCTTTCTACAGGGAAAGTTTTATGAACACATTTACACTTTTGTAAATGAGATCATAATCTGACTCTGACTGAAATAGGCTTGAGGAAATTAGGGCTTTTGTGAGTTTGTTCTCTGCAAAGACTCATTTCATGCAGCCAAATGACTGAAGAAACCAAAATCTCACACAACACAAATGCCTTGCTATAGCTCTTCTCTCTTTCTCAGGGGAATGTTCCAACTCGTGAGAGCATCCATATGTATTACCAGAACCATATGATGAAGCTTTCTAAGGAATCAGGACTGGACACAATTGATGAAAATCCTGGTCAAGATTCTAGTTTACAGGCATCTGAGAGGATGGATAGTTTAGATTCAGCTGCTTCTCATGACAGTATTTCCAGGTATTTTGTTGTAAAAACAAATCACTTGTTTTTGAATAGATAGAAAAATCACATGATAGAAATTATGTTAAGGAATTGTTGCATAATGTTGGACTTCACATCTGAAGCTGAAGAACCCTTTGATTTATCAGATTTATCAGTCACTGTATAGTAGATAAAAGATGATTGGATTGACAAACCCATGTGTTTCCCTCTGTACAAAAGTGCACAAAGGGAATGAATTAATTCTTATTCTCCCAACTCGCCCACCAAACCCCCCCCCACCACCACCACCAGTCCGCAGGACCTGGCTGGAGTGCAAAGTAGGCAGTGAGCATGGAGCAGAGCCCCAAAAGATAGACAAAGCCAGGAATCTGAAGGGATCCTGGTCCCTAACCTCATGGGTACTGGGCAGTTGCATGGATGATTACTGTCTACATTCTGCAGTAGGAGCAATTGCCATGCTGTCATTGGCTCAGTGCTCTCAATTATAGTCACTCTGCAGAGAGGAGTCACCGAATGTCGCTCATGCTAGTGCTACCTCAAGCACCATTTTCTCCATTTGTCTGCAGTTTTGAAGGTGGTTTGGGGACATACTCCTTAGTGTAGTTCCCTCTTACTCTTGACCTCAGTCCTTTTCCTGCACAGCCGAGGGGCTGCATGGATATTTTGCAGGGGCAACATGGTCACCGAGCTCTGGGAGGAACATCTGGCTGAACTAATTTTCCTCTTCATGTCAATACCAAATAACAAGCTTCTAGAGGGTTTTTGAACTATCTTACAGAGATTAATACACTGAAGACAGTCTCGTGGTATTTCACTTTGATTGTGAGAATAGGCACTGAATGAAGGAATTCCATCATTTATTACCAATGTTTTGTTCTGGATGGTTAAATTCTGGTCTCCTGCACATAGCCTGAGTGAAAGGACTTTGTTCTGGGTAACTATATGGGTTTGAGGGAATATAATTTTCCCTCACAAGGTGAAGGCAGGGCACAGAGCCCTAGAAATGCCTCCCTGCTGCTTTCTTCCATTCCTCTTGGAATGGTCCACTAGAGAAGTGCAGTTTGTGGGCCCATGTCTGTGCCCCACCATTTACCTGACCAACCCATACTCCTGAGGGAATTCTGCACCCAAAAAAAAATAAAAATTATGTGCCCAATATTTTAAAATTCTGCAAATTTTATTTGTCAATAATTAAATGTGGCTCCAGCATGGCAGTGAGGAACACAGGCCACTGACTGCATTGAGGTGGGAGATCACCTTGGAGCTCCCGCCTTCCCCAGTACAGACACTCAGCAGTGAGGCTGCACCTGACCCTGATACAGGGCAGGGGCTGGACCTGCCTCAGAAACATCCTGGGGCCCTGCCTCTCTGTGCCAGGTGCACCAGGTGTGGTGGACAGGCTCAGCCCAGCAGGATCCAAGTGCAGGGGGGATCAAGGTGTGGGTGAGAGGTTTCTGTGTGAGGCAGTCTGAGTGCGAGCAGCTGAGTGGGAGATCTGGATGCACCGGGGCTCATTGGGTGGTGCTGGGTGCAGTGGCAATGGGATTCTGCAGGGTGAAGAAGGTTGGGACTCAGCAGGGGCTTCTGGGTCTGGTGAATGGGGCTCGGCAGTGCGGTTGGAGGGGGCTTGGTGGAGGGCTCTGGGTGCTGTGGGAGTGGGGCTTGATGGGGCGGAGGTCCAGGTGCAGCTGGTTGGGGATCAGTAGGGTGGGCGTCTGGGTGTGGGGGGCTCATCATAGGGATCCAAGTGTACGGGGGTAGGGCTTGTAAGGTGAGAGTTTGATGGGCTTGCTTAACGGGGGAGCCCTAGCTGCTGCAGAGGGGATGCCACATACTGGGGTCCCAATTCCACCTGCGATTCCCCTATTCCCTTGTCTTCTTCATCTCATCCCCATGCCCCATCTCCCTCCCCTAACTTCCACATTCCCTCCCCCTGCCCTATTCCACCCCCCTTCCTTCCCCACTGCCTCTTCCCTCCCACCCCTCATCCTCCCTTCCCTCATTTCCCTCATCTCCCCTTATGCAGCCCCACTGCAGGCACTCACTGTTGCACAGAAAACAGGAAGCTCCCAGCACACAGAAGAGGAGCATGACTGGCACTTGGATCCAGGAGGCGGCATTCAGCCGCAGAGTCAGCAGAGCCCAGATGCAGCCTCCTTCAGCTGGGCAGCTCTGCGCTTACAGAAATGGGGAACAGTGGCACATAACCCCATGTGTCCCCCCCCCAGGCCTCACCTCTGTTTGGAGAGGGAAATTCCCACCCCCCAAACAATTCTGTGGGGGAGGAGGCGTTTTTTGTGGGCACACAGTCATGGAGAATGCCCCCAGGAGTAAAAACCCACCTATCCTTTCCACACTTCCCTGGAGAGGGATGCTGCAGAGTTCAGTGCCAAAGCCTTAGCACATCCTTGCTGTTTCGCACATGCACAGACTCTCACTCATCCACTTCCCCGTGATACAAGAATATCCTGTTTTCTCTGTGTCCAGTGTGTTTATGACCTTTGAGAGCCTGCAGAAGTTGTTCAACAGTGTCAGAAGTGAAGAAGGGAAGACCTCTGATAATCCGATAGTTGCTTTCTGCAGTTTCTTCTTCTCTGAAGCGTGGCAGTAGCCTCTCTCACTTGATACTCCCCTGCAAACTCAGTTGCTTGTATGTACAGTAACTCTGCTCAGCTTTTACTAATGACATATGGTCAGAGGGTAACAGGCTAAAAATAGTGGAGGGCTTGTCTTCCTTTCAGAGTTTATTCACAAGTAAGTGTAACTGAATGTCTGAACACTTATCTGAAATAAAAACGTGTAAGCAATGTGCATAAACAAAATACCCACAAAATTACCCAGCATTTCCACAGGCTGAAAAAAACCCAAAACAAAACACCAGGATCAATGCTGGCACTCATAAGACATTCAATAGTTTGCTGCAGTTTAACCGTCAAAATTCTTTATTTCATGGAGTACTAAAGCTAGCACACATTTCCTCATGGCTAACTACCAGGAGAAATAGCACCTGCATGTGTTGTCTGAAAATTCATTGGGGTCAGACTGTATAGGAAAAACATCATTCAGCCAAACTCTGCTCTCACCTGAATGCAAGACGCATTGACTTCACTTTGAGTCTCACATGGATATCTGAATGGTAGAATTTGGCTGTCAGGATTCATCTGCTCATGTAAAGAGAATACTTGTAGGTAAAAAACCATTTTCATTAAATAATATTTCAGTCACGTTACCCAATATATACTGTACTGGTGTACAGTAGATATTGAAATCAGCTGTTTAGCCGTGTGTAGAAGCAATATGGCTGTGTTAGCTGGAGTGCTGACAACAATGAAAGCCATATGTTGGGGAGGGTAATTTTGTTTTATAAAAGGAAGTCAGTTGCCAAACATAATTTCAAAAAATATGTAAATCTTGTAAATTCAATATTTGAATTCAGTCTCTTTAGTAAAATTGTATCCACTGTTGAGATCCAAGCAATTCTTGTTGGACTAACCACTTTTCCTCTCGCTTTCCTCCCCCTTAGCCCCAGCCCCCGCTTTTGAGTGACACCTCACTTGCTCCTTTCAAACCTTTAGACTTTGATGGTGATGGTGAATCAAAGCTGGGCAAGAAGATAAATCATAATACCTATTTTAACAGTTGTATACCCACTAATATAATCTTTGAAAAAACTTCATTTCTCCAAAATAAGATGTCACAAGGGCACATTAGCAAATGAACAACAGAAGTATTGTCACCATTGATTCTCTAATCGTAAACTCTTTTCCTGGAAATAGATATTTACATGTTTGTGTATCAGTAGTGTTTGCAGAGTATGTGCATCTGCTGCATGACTAATGACCTCTAAATGGAGGAAGCAATAACCAGTCACTTAGATCTAATGATAGATCTTCCGTCTGTTTATAAAAGCATCCTTGCCTGTCTCTTTCTGGGATTATGAAGAGGTCTTATGAGCTGTTTTAGCAATGCAAAGTACTGCAGACCACAAGTGAGTGACATTTTGCATTGCCCAAACAACGATGAGAGAACTTTATCATCTCAAAAACCTCACTCAAAAGCTCATCAGATTTTGCACGAGTCCCTTTGCTATTTTTTAACTTTGCTAAATATAGAGCTTGTCCTGTCAACAGCAAAGTTACTTTTTAAAATATGCAAATGTTTCTTAATTGTAAGGCCAGTTCTGTTCCAGTTGAAGTTAATGAATTGGCGTTATCAAGCGTCAGTTTGGGCTTTATACTTAACATTCTCTCATACGCAGTTCTATTATTTTTGTGAAATCTACTGTTATACTCATATTATTTCCATATTAGCCAATAAACTTTCTTTCCTACTGGTACTTTTCAATTCCAGTGAATCTGATTCAAATGATAATTTTCAACCATTATATACCAATTCATTTCCAAGATTCAGAATGACTGAGATTAATCCGCGTTTCATCACTTGAAGATTAAGCAGTATCTGGATGCTCCGAGGGACAGTTTTCTCTATAATTAAGTTGTTGTTTTGGTCTTTAGTTTGTCCCAGTACAAAGTTTTCATTCTAGATAGTCAGTAGACCATATGTTTATGGATTTTATTTGGCATGTAAGTGGTTGGTCTAATAAGGTGCTTAGTGATGGGGGGGGGGGAAATGGATGCTTATTTCAGAATTAAAATAATTAAATCTTAACTCAGTGTATACTCAAGCAAATGTCCATTGAATTCTATAGGAGTCTGCTTGACTATTTTCTGAAAAAGCAAACTAGGCAGTTACACTTTAAAATATCACACACCAAAACGTATGTCTGGCTTCTATAAAGGTCCTGTCAGTAAAATTATCATATTAATTTTTAAAAAAAATTTTAAAGGAAAAATTCTTCTCTCTAATCAACAGTGGATCTGTCCTTTGTGGATCCCTATTGTATATCTGATGCTTTAGGCACTTTTGATGGCACTGGACATCTTAAATGCAAAGTGAGGACATTGTAGGCAGTAGAGTTTGGCACACAAGAGATGAGAAGACAATTTTGCCCTCTTATAACTAGTTGGTTCCTGTACCCTGCCAGAAAATATTTCAAGCCAGCATCATAATGAACTCATTGCCCTTTATTTCCAGTTAACTTATTAACTAAATATCTTATGAATTTTGGTTAAATGGCTGGGAGCTGATAAAGTCCAATTAGTTGTCTTTTGTGGAATGTGGCCTAAGATTACAAAGGAATAGAGCAGGGGTGGCCAAACTGTAGCTCGCAAGCCACATGCGGCTCTTTTACCGTTAAAGTGTGGTTCGCAGAGCCCTCCACACACACACACCCATTGTCCACCTCCCAGAGTTGTGGGGTGAGGAACTTGGGACCTCTGCCTTGCAGCAGGGTGGTGGGGTAGAGGCTTCTGCTCAGTGGGGAGCAGGGTCTCAGGGCTTCAAGAGGAGTGAGGATGAAGCCCTGAGCCCCGGTAGGTGTGTCCCAGTGCTCGAACTTCTGAAGATTGTTGTATGCAGCTCAGAGAGTCAGTAGGTTTGGCTACCCCTGAAATAGAGGACAAAACTGTAGCACCATTAAAGTCAAATGCAAAGCTCCAACTGACTTCTTCAGAGTCAGGATTTCACCTTTTAGATGTCAAAGCAAGAAGCAAATCCAGAATGGCATCCAGCACCTAACAAGCTCTTGCAGCTTGCTTTGACTTTAATAGGAACTGTGTGATGCTCAGGAGCGCTCAACAAACCTTTTCTTCATCCTAGAGTCTCCCACAATTCTGTTTCCTTCCCCTCTGCAGTTCTATAGGCAGCTCAGTGTTGTAACACAGCCCGTGCTAGTCACGGCCCGTTCTCCTGTTTGCCACCAGGCAACTTATTTGAAAGCTATGTGAAAACTCCAAGAATGTTTTTAGTAATGATAACTTCAATTCCTATCTACAGTGATTAACTGGTCCACCAATTGTAGGTATTAAAATTTGGCTAATAAGTCATCCAAGGAAGATAGAATTGTTGGAAATGCAGCTAGCAGAATGGGAAATTTCTTACCCAATCCTATCATTCAGAATAAAAACATCTGTGCTAAATATATCCCCATTTGTAGTGGATAGCTGGTTAAGTTTATTTGCACATACTTTGACTTGGGCTTTTAATGCACATTTCAGTTTAAAATACCTATTCTTTGAATGGTTTCAAAGAAGTTAATGCTTTTCAAAGTCTCTAGAGAAGCCAATTTGAAAAGTGACGTGGAAGGATATGCCTGGATAAATGTATGTGCTGATTAGTGACTGAGTCAACACAAACTTTGCCAATTGTACATCACAGTATGGATCATAGCCCCCTTACCAGCTTATTGGTGTTGTAGGTTCCTACACATTGGGAAGCACGTTTACTGTGCTATGAGTATAAAATTGTACTGCTTTCCAAACCTTGGAGGATCCTGATCAGCTGCTCAGTAGACGTAGATTTTCCTTCTGATCACTGAGCTGTTCTTTCCTTAAACATGTATGTAATCAAAATCATTGCAAGGACTAACTCAGGGCCTAATCTTGCACCTATTTAAATCAGTAGCTGTTTTGCCATTAATTTCAACAGGAGCCGGATCAAGTCCTCCAGGTGGGGAGCAGTTGAGGGAAACTGGAATACATGTTTTCAATGAAAATTTACCAGTGGAGGCACTCCTTATGGTATAAGAGTCAGCTTTTGTTCCTAGCACAAGAGCCTGAGTTACTTAGTTTCCCTTCCCTGTATCTCCCCACTGTTATTTACAAGACAACATGTCTACATACACACATATATATGTTTAGAGAACAACTCGTAACTTTACATAATAATAACTATATTGTGGGTTAACTAAACACCAAAGTGAAAAAAGGCAATGGGCCATATTTTCAAAAGTGCTTGATTTCAATGGTTGTTAGATGCCCAATTTGCTTTAGATGCTTTTGAGAACCCCACAAGGTGCTTATTGCCTAAATACCTTTACAAATCAGCCCCTAGGTGCTTACAGAAAAGAAACCCAGCTCCCAAAAAAGATGGTCAGATGGAGTTTGGATTTAAAAAGGACACTAAAATATCATTAAAAAGTACACAGTCTGTCTGCTGACGGCTCCCTATAATTCAATACCAAAAACTTCATTTAAAGAATTAGAGCTAGAGTGCCCTATAGATCCATGTATAGTGTAGACCTTCCAGGTGCTCAATCCTACACCCACTGAAGTCAATGGGAAAAGTCCCACTGACTTCAGTGGTGCAGGATCAGATCCTAAGTGTGGATCACCCTCATTGTTTAGGTGTTCTTTTTCTCACTTATGAATCTTAGAGACCCAGAGAGGTGGCTGCCTGGATTAAAACTCCATATAGTTCCCTCGACTCAGTTCATGCACATCTGCATACTTCATTGACAATTACAGCAAAATACATTGTGGTTACCTACCATATGTCATTAATGTATTTGCTTCCTTCCCATTGCTAATGTTTGTAATTACATTAGTGTTGTCTTTTTCATAACTCATCCACTTCTCATTTTATCCAAGAGCATCCTGAATGTATAGTATATGCCTCTGTTGTCCCATTGTAGTGACAAGTGAAAGGAGATAAGGGTTTAACTGAAAATGTCCTTTCTTTGATATTGTATACTTTACAAATTTTGAAATAATGGGGGAAATATTTTTCACATGACAAAATAAATACCATTTTCTTAAAATGATTATCAATGTCAATATAATACTAGATAAAAATATAATATTAGATACAAAATCGAAAGCAATGATAATTATACTTGGCATTCATCAAGTAAGTACTAATTTGGCTTTTTTGTGCTGAAAGACGACTGGCTAGTATATGAAAGCTGTTTTTTCTATTAGTAGAATATGTGGGTTTTTTAAATTTTGAAAGCTCTTTTAGGAAATTGGCCTGCGCCTATATAAAAGAATTCCACAGGATCTATTTTTAATAAAATTGATATTGTACAGAGGAAATCAGCTTCCAAAATGTTTTAACTGATTTTTTGGAATTTTTATTTAAAGTAAACAAAAGTAAAAACTCTCACTTGTACAAAGTTGTTGTCTCTAGGCAGCATGGGAACTTTGAGACTATATTGATTCCCATATCTACATGCATAGCGGTTACATTTTATGATTAGTTATGGCTTCTATATTTTTCTAGTCACAAACCAGCTTTACATAAGAATTTGGTTTTGTGGTGACTTTAATCAGGTCCTTATCTTCTCTCTGATTCTTTTGTCTTTGTGTTTGTGTTTTCTGCATGGCGAGCACATTCACTTACTGAATTATGTATAAAGTAATGTCATTGGTATTTAACATTGTGTTTATAACTGTTTGCGCTGCTAGCTGCTACACTGAAGCAACCATGCTGTTCTCAAGGCAGTCAACCCTTGATGATTTAGATGGACCAGACACTGTTCCTAAAACAAGTGAGCGCGCTCGACCTAGGCTTCGTAAAATGTACAGCATGGATATGTCCTCCTCATCAGCTGACAGTGGCAGTATAGTGTCAAGGTGCTTAACTCATGCATGCTTTGTTCACTCATTTACCCTGGCCATTCTACATGTGGCATTGTATACGTGTGCAGATGTGTGTGTTTAAAACAATTTGCATGCTTATTGGCAGCTTTATTTCCTTGATTATTGTGATAAGACAAGTACAAAAAAGTATCTTAAACCAGTTACTTATTTGTTATTTTGCCTTTTTTTTTAAGAAGTCCACTATTCTTTTATTCATTATAACTTGATCCTTACTTTGACCTTTGACAATTGGCTCCTGCATCCATATATAGGAACCTGAATAAAAAAGGGACTGGTTTTCAAAGGTGCTGAACCCCCAGCAGCTCCCACTGACTTCAGTGGAATTTATGGGAGCTCAACTCTTCAAATAATCAAATATCTAAATATGGATTTAGGAATCTAATTTTAGGTACCTAGCTATGAACATTTTGGCCAGGCCCCTTTAATTTTTAGTTACTCTCTTCATAGGAAAGAATTGTTAAATATTTTGAATTCTCTTCCACTGATTTACAGATTCTGAAGTTTTAGAATTAAGACGGAAAATTATTAAGAAAAGATAGCAAGCAATATAAATACTGAAAGAAAGAACATATTAGAGAATTGTTCCAGAGCTGTTCACTCAGTTTTGCAACTCAAGACTAAAATTGTCTATATTTTATATGGCTTCACGATATAAAAGCAATGTTTCAAATATCCCTTCAAAAATAAAATTGCATGGCATCGTAAATCATTCTACTTCCATATTGCACACTGTTTTAACAACTTCTGGGTGTTGATTTATTTTGAAATTCATCATTTTACATTCTCACTCATTAATCACCTTTAAAGGAATTATTACTATTAAGAATCATCAAAATGTACATTCAGGCAACAGCTACCATCAGTTTACTTCTGAAAACTCTCACTAGAAGTTAAAAGATGACATAACATAGCTACAGTAAGTTTGAAAGTGGTTTCAAAGGAAAAGGGTATAGAAAGCAATTTTGAATTTTGGCGGGAGGTAGTATTGTCCACTGACTTTTACAATAGTTTATTTTATATATATTTTGGGTAAAATCCTAGTGAAGTCAAAGGAAGCTCTACTATTATCGGCCAATGTTTCAACCTCTGTATCTTTGGCGAGCTGTAAAAGGATGTGATACATGTAAAACCCATGTTGTTCTTTTTATTATCTGACTGTTGGAGCTGGGATGGGGGCTAACAGAAGAGGGACATATGGGAGCGAAGAAAAAGAGAAGAAACTAGGAATAAGGGAAGAGTGGGGCATAACCAAAAGATGACAAAAAGCAAAGCAAGGACAAGAAAGTAGCTGAAGGGGGATAGCCAGATTCTCAGTTAAGTCAATGAGCTGCACCAATTTACACCAGCTGAGAGTACAGAGAGACGCAAACACAGAGTGGTGGTGGGGGAGATGAAAAACACATCAAGCAGAGTAGAGCTTTATCAAGCAAGGTGGAGAAGCAGAGAGATAAGTGTGCAGATAAGACTGAGTAAGAACAATGTGAAAAGAGGGAAAGTACACACACAAGAGGAAATAGGTAGGTAAGCAAAAGAAGTGAAGAAGAAAAATGTAGCGTGATCTGAAGGTAAGATACCATAATATCCTGCTACTCAAACAGTTATTTACTCTGGATGGCACTACTCTATGTTTGCAATTGGCTTATCCTTTCATATAGATATACCATGAAATGTGAGGGGATGGATTCTGTGTGTCCAACTGAATTTTGCCTGCAAGCTGCAGTTTTGAAATGATAAAGCTATGATTGTTAGAAATGTTGCCTTTACAGTGAAGAATATGTATTCCTATATTATACTGTAGCATCATGCAGCTCACTTGAAACAAATGTAGGAATATGCTCTAATTGTGTTTAGAATTTGTTTGTTCTAAGAAAATTGTTTAAATTCCCTCTTTGTCAACATTAATTTGTCCTGTTTTGGTTTGGAACTGTATTGAATTACTGCAAGCTCAACAAGCAATCACTCCGTGTGCAAATGGATCAGTGTTTTTTATGTGTAAGGAAAAGATGACCGCAGTACATCTTCTGCCAGCTGCAGTGCATTTTCAAAGTTTGGGAGCAGAGTGAGGGCTTGCCAATATTTCAACCTCAAAACAGAGTTAGCAAAGTTTTCTGAGATTGTGTTAAGAGAGAAATCCTTTTTCTTCCTCCTGTTCCTGACAGTGAACCTACCCAGGTCACCCTGCTGTACTCTCGTCAGGGCACAACAGAAACCATTGAAGAAGTAGAAGGGGAGCATGAAGAAGAAGGGACAGGTTCTACATCAAGACGAGAGGATGAGGTGGATGATTATGGCTTGGATTCAGAAGGAGCTGCGTACACTCCTGATACTGACGTGCCATCATACTCTGCTGCGGATGGCAATGCTGAAGTCCCACCTTCATACAGCAAAGCTGTCAGCTTTGATCATCTTTCCTTCAGTTCCCAGGATGACTCTGCTGGCAAGAACCTCATGATGGTGAGCCCAGACGACAGTCAAATTGACAAGCTAAATGATACTATCCTCCCTCCATTGACACACGACCTGACTGCCAGTGAGCTGCTTCTAAACAAGTAAGAAACTTTAGAGAAGAAAAAATGTAGTCTTTGAAGTTTTCCTAAATACTTTAATTCCTGTTTTAGGAGCTGTTTTCTGTCTAACTACTGCTGTTATTAGTGAGGATTTTTCTCTCAATAATTGGTTTTAATGGTTGGTGTGGGGCTGTTTCTTTCTAATTGTTTTTTATTTGGGAAAGGTCCTTCTAAAATTACCTGGAAAAAAAATCTCAGCTTCTCCCCCCCATACACACTTAGTTAATAGCCCCCATTGCTTTGATTTCTGCAGCTGAAATCCAATGGCAATACTGCATTCCTTCCTGGGCTGGAGCATACTCCCCTCCCCACCATGCAGCCAGCAAGTTATGCTGGCCAGTGCTTGGGAGTTGGAGCCAACAGCTCTTCTTTCTCATCTTCTTTTGTGACGTCATGCTTCCCAAGGACAGTAAGGAGGGAGCTTTTCTTGTTCTCCCTTGACTGCAGACACTGAAATTCTGCCCAGCCCTTATGCAGGCCCCATAAGATGTGAAAAGTCTCCTTATTCCTTCCTTTACCACAGTGCACTTGCATTAGGGCCAGGCAGAATTTCCAATCCTAGAAATGATCCCATCAGCTTAGTTAGAACTGGACCAAAAGGCACCACACTGCCTGAGTAAATCAAGTGCTTGTTCTTCATACTTCCATGTCCGTTTGTTTTTCCAGTATTCAACCAAATCTGTCCATAGACTGGAACATTCAAAGTGTTGACAAGACAAAAAAGCTCTTTTGTGCTGTGATTGTGCAGTGCCTAGTACAGTGAGGTCCTGGCCCATGACTAGAGCTTCTAGGCGCCACTGTAGTGCAAACAATAATAAATAAATGACGCTTATGAAAAGCGGAGAGATTTAAATCTATGGGAGTTCATGGAATAATTTTACACTTGTCATCATTTTATTATGTTTTTAACATCAACTTGGTTTTTTAATTAACAGTCGGGTTTACCCAAACAGTCAGAGGAGACAAGACACATCTGGTGGCCAAAATAAAAATGGCATTCATTCTGATCGCACTTAAAGTTACACTGGTGTGAAATTAGTGTACTGACTTGTAACAGAGTTATTCCTGATTCCTGGTATAAGTAGATCAGAACTGGATCCAATGGCTTGCTGCCAGAACATGATTTGCAGATGAGGGGCAATGGTTAGGTGTTTATGGGCAAGCTGATTGTTTTCATGTATTTAATACCAAACTAGCACTTCCAAATAGTTTATTGTAAATTATTGCTGGAGCTTTAATGTTACATAAATTTGTTTAGCTTCAGGCCATATTACATATATTTGTTTAGAATACCAAATTCTGTTCATGTTTACAGATTTTCCGACAGAACCTGCAACCATTATAAAGGAGAAAACAGTCATAATAAAAATCAGCTCTCATGAATTTCATATTGATGTAATTCTGTCATTCATGGAGCTTTTCTTCTCACAGAATGTTTCGTGATGAAGAGCTGGAGGAATCTGAGAAATTCTACAGTGGTCAGCCTCGACTATTGCTTCTCGTTTATGCCCTGTATAATACACTGGTGGCCCGGTCAGAAATGGTGTGTTATTTTGTGATTATCCTTAATCACATGATCTCTGCCTCCATGATTACTCTTGTGCTTCCCATCCTTATATTCCTTTGGGCCATGCTGTCTGTCCCCAGGCCTAGCAAACGCTTCTGGATGACAGCCATTGTCTACACTGAGGTATGCCATTACTCTTACATCCTTATTTGTCAAACACATTGGGAACAGATAACATGCTTTTTTTGCAAAGAAAAGTGAATAACAAGCCACTCGGGGCAGAAATTATCTCTTTTTTGTGCTTGTACATCTCTCCTTTGGGCATTATAATACAAATATATACTAAAAATAACATCCTTGGGCATTGGTGTGATAGGCGATTGATAGCTGAGAGGCGATTGTTTGATTTTTTCTGTGCTGCTCTTGGCTGACGTCCCTCTAGTTATAAAAAGGCAACACCTACTAATAGCTACCATCTGGTGGTACCCACGATACTGCAGTGACTGCCTATTGTATTAATAGGCAGATAACTGCGATATCTCAAATGCCAGTGGGTGGCCCATGTTGGTCAACGCTGATTTTTTCATGGCGACCCCTCTAATTGGAATGTATGAAAGCATAATTAATCTAATTTAAAAAAAAACATGAAATAGTCACGTGGTATTTCATGTGACAGACATGAGGCTAATTATTCTGTCCGTTGAATGTTAATTGTTCTCAATACATTACTCCTGTACAGGTGACCATTGTTATCAAGTACTTCTTCCAGTTTGGCTTCTTTCCCTGGAATAAACATGTGGATTACACCAAAGATAAACCTTTCCATCCGCCCAATATTATTGGTATTGAAAAGAAAGAGGGTTATGTGCACTATGACCTTGTTCAGCTCCTTGCTTTGTTCTTCCATCGATCCATTTTAAAGGTAAACTGAGATAAAAGGCATGTCTTTATTTTATTTAATGATTATAGTCATTCCTATGACTCTTCAGCACAATGAATTCGTCTTCACAGTACCCCTGTGGGGTAAAATGTTACTTCTTGATCTGTTGCCGCTGCAGACGTTTCCGGGTTGTGGAGAGAGTTACCTCTCCCATGCCACCGTTACTTTTCCCTTTGTCGTAGACACTGTCAGGCCACTCAGCATCATCTCCTCCCTGGGCTGTGAACTGACAAACCTGTAAGTCTCTGTAATAAAAGGTCTTGAGAGAATTAACGTGGTACACTCGGGGCTTTAGGGCGGAATTGGGAAATGCTATGAGGTAGTTAACAGCTCCCAGGCATTCTTGGACTGTGAATGGCCCTTCCCATGATGCTTCCATTTTATGGGCCTGTTGCACCTTTAAGACCATGACCTGGTCTCCTACCTTGAAGGAACGCTCTCTGGTATGTTTGTCATACCAGGCCTTTTGCTCCTTTTGAGCATCCTTTAGGTTTTCTTTAGCAAGGGCTAAAGAGTGTCGGAGGGTGCTTTGTAGGTTGCTTACAAAGTCCAGAATATTAGTCCCTGGAGAAGGCGTAAAGCCCTCCCATTGCTGCTTCACCAACTGTAATGGCCCCTTAACCTCGTGGCCATACACAAGCTCAAACGGTGAGAACCCTAAACTGGGATGTGATACAGCCCTGTAGGCAAAAAGCAACTGCTGCAACACTAGGTCCCAGTCATTGGAGTGTTCATTCACGAATTTATGGATCATGGCCCCCAAAGTTCCATTAAACCTTTCGACCAGGCCATTGGTTTGATGGTGGTACGGGGTGGCAACCAAGTGATTCACCCCATGAGTTTCCCACAGTTCTTTCATGGTCCCTGCCAGGAAATTTGTCCCTGAATCCGTAAGGATATCGGAGGGCCAACCTACTTTGGCAAAAATGTCTGTTAGAGCCTGGCACACAGTTTTAGCCCTAATGTTGCCTAGAGCTACTGCTTCCGGCCATCGGGTAGCAAAGTCCATGAAAGTTAATATGTACTGCTTTCCTCTGGGAGTCTTTTTTGGGAAAGGACCCAGAATATCCACAGCTACTTGCTGAAATGGGACCTCAATTATGGGGAGTGGCTGGAGAGGGGCCTTGACCAGGTCTTGGGGCTTTCCCACTCTTTGGCATACCTCACAAGACCGGACATACTTGGCAACATCCTTGCCCATCCCCTCCCAGTGGAAGGACTTCCCCAACCTGTCTTTGGTTCTGTTCACCCCAGCATGGCCACTGGGATGATCATGGGCTAAGCTTAAGAGCTTCCCCCGGTACTTAGTTGGAACCACCAACTGTTTTTGTGGATGCCAGTCTTCCCAGTGTCCACCAGAAAGAGTCTCCCCATATAAATGTCCTTGTTCTATAACAAACCGAGATCTGTTAGAAGAACTGAGAGGCAGTGAGGTGCTCCGTGCCGCCGCCCAAGCTTTCTGAAGGCTGTCATCTGCTTCCTGCTCAGTCTGGAACTGTTTCCTGGAGGTTGGAGACACCAGTTCCTCTTCAGAGTGTGGACTTCGGCTTGGTCCTTTGGGAAGCGATGTAGGTGATGGAGTTGTTTTCGTGGCTGGTGAACTGCTCTTCGCTGGCGCACCAAGTGGTATTTCAGGCTCTGGCTGAGCCTCTTGGGTCTGGTTGTTTGCTGCTTCTGCCAGTTCAGGCTTGCTGGCGCCCTCTGGCGTTGGGGTTGAAGATGTGTTTGCAAGCGCTGGCGTCAGTGCTGGCAATAGTTCTGGTGCTGGTTGCGTTTCCAGGTCCGGCCCTGGGACTGGAGGTACTGTGGCTGTTGCAGTCGTTGGCAGGGGATCCGGGTCCACTACCTCTGTCTGGGCCTCTGCTAACACAGACGGGGCCCCTGTGGACGGCTCAGGAACAGGGATGGGTCTGGAAGCTTGCCTGGCTTGGCTGCGTGTAACTATTCCCACCCTCTTGGCCCACTTTACCTGGTTGGCCAAGTCTTCCCCCAGTAGCATGGGGATGTGATAATTGTCGTAGACTGCAAATGTCCACATTCCTGACCAGCCTTTGTACTGGACAGGCAGTTTAGCTGTAGGCAAGTTTACCGCTTGTGATATGAAGGGGAAAATTGTCACTTGAGCCTTTGGGTTGATGAATTTGGGGTCCACCAAGGATTGGTGGATAGCTGACACTTGTGCCCCCATGTCTCTCCACGCGATAACCTTCTCTCTGCCCACTCTCAAAATTTCCCTTCGCTCCGAGGGTATTTGAGAGGCATCTGGGCCTGGGGATCTTTGGAGTGATGGAGATATAATGAACTGCACTCGGTTGGGGTTCTTGGGGCAGTTGGCCTTTATATGTCCCAGTTCACTACTCTTGAAGCATCGCCCAGCTGACTGGTCACTGGGTTGAGGTGGGTTACTGAAGATTTGTGAGGAGAGAGTAGGGAGTCGGCAGCTTTCCTTGGGTTGTAGGTGGGGTCTTGGGTTGCCCTCGGATATAGGGTTTATTGTCGGTGTGACCCCTGTGATATTCGCTCCCCTTGATAGTAGCTCTTTTCTTTTCTGCCACTTCCACCCATCTGGCTCCAATCTCCCCCGCCTCAGTTACAGTTTTGGGCTTCCCATCTAGGATGTACCTTTCGATTTCCTCCGGAACACCCTCTAAGAACTGCTCCAATTGTATTAGGAGGTGCATGTCGCCCAGAGATTTAACATTGGCTCCTGATATCCAGGCTTCATAATTCTTTGCAATGTGGTAGGCGTGTCAGGGAAATGACACATCTGGTTTCCATTTTAGGGCTCTGAACCGCCGACGGGCCTGTTTAGGTGTTATCTGCATTCTGTATCTGGCCTTGGTTTGAAAAAGTTTATAGTCGTTCATGTTCTCTTTAGGCATTTCAGCCGCCACCTCTGCTAAGGGTCCACTGAGCTGTGGCCTCAGTTCTATCATGTACTGGTCTTCAGGGATGTTGTATCCAAGGCAGGCTCTTTCAAAATTCTCTAAGAAGGCTTCAGTGTCATCACCTGCCTTGTAGGTGGGAAACCTCTTGGGATGTGGAACAATAACTGGCAAAGGGTTGTTAGGGTTGGCTGGAGCATGCTGCCTAGCCTGCGCTAATTCCAGGGCCTGCCGGTGGGCCTCCCTCTGGATTTCCAACTCTTTCTCTTTTATCTCTAGCTCTCTCCTGTGGGCGCTCTCTTTCTCTTTCTCTTTCAGCTCCATCTCTTGTAGTTTTTTTTCCATGTCTTGCCTGTGGTCTGCATCTTTGATTTGTTCCTCTGCCTCCAGTCTCGCGCGTTCCTGTTTCAGGGCATCCTTGGTAGTCATGGTTTCTCTTTTCTTGTATTGGGGCTCCCTCTGCTGTTTACTGCCTGAAATGCTGCTTCTCTATTGCCTCCTTAGGGTTGCTTAGCAACAGAGTCTTTTTTAAACTCCTTCTACCTAGCTATTCCCGACAGAATTAGAAAAAAAAACATTCATTTGCAAATGTGTTTTGCTGGTATACGGTGACTCACAACTGGAGTCCCTTTGTTTAACAAAGATCCTTGTTAAACCCTAGTGCCTCTGCCTTCAGAGTACTCAGAAGGGAGAGAGCAAAAAACCTGCAGACCTTTGCTTTTAACACAATCTCCTCTAGCCTGTTTTACACACAGCTAGCAGGGGAAGAGAAAAAAAATCCTACCGACTTTTGCTTTTAAACCCAAACCTCTCAGTCTGCCTGCAGATAGCTAGCAGGGAGAGAAATAAAAACCTCACTGGCTTTTGGATTCTGTCTTATCCCACATGCTGCCTACCATGTCATGGTACAATTCCCCACTCTGAACCTTAGCGTCCAAAAGATGGGGTACCAGCATGAATTCCTCTAAGCTCAATTACCAGCTTAGTACCCGTAGCGCTGCCACCAACCAGGAATTCCAGTGCCTGGTACACTCTGGTCCCCCCAAAACTTTGCCCGGGGACCCCCAAGACCCAGTCCCTCTGGATCTTAACACAAGGAAAGTAAACCCTTTCCCTCACCATTGTCTCTCCCAGCCTTCCCCTCCCTGGGTTACCCTGGAAGATCACTGTGATTCAAACTCCTTGAATCCTGAAACAGAGAGGAAAATGCACCTTCCCCCCCTCCTTCTCTCTTCCCCTCCCAGATTCTTCCTGAGAGAAAGTAATCCTGGCATAGAGAGAAATCAGCCTCTCTCTCCCTCTTCGCTCCTTTCTCCCCACCAATTCCCTGGTGAATCCAGACCCAGTCCCCTGGGGTCTCACCAGAATAAAAAAAAATTAGGTTCTTAAACAAGAAAAGCTTTTAATTAAAGAAAGAAAAAACAGTAAAAATTATCTTTGTAAATTTAAAAAAAATGGAATAGGTACAGGGTCTTTCAGCTATAGACACTGGGAATGCCCTCCCAGCCTAAGTATACAAGTACAAATTAAAATCTTTTCAGCAAAATACCAATTTGAACTCCTCCCAGCCAAATACACATTTGAACTCCTTTCAGCCAAATACACATTTGCAAATAAAGAAAACAAACATAAGCCTAACTCGCTTTATCTATCTAGTACTCACTATTCTGAATCTATAAGAGCCTGTATCGGAGAGATTGGAGAGAAACCTGGTTGCACGTCTGGTCCCTCTGAGCCCCCAGAGTGAACAACCACCAAAAAACTAACAGCACACACAAAACTTCCCTCCCTCAAGATTTGAAAGTATCCTGTCTCCTGATTGGTCGTCTGATCAGGTGACAGCCAGGCTTACTGAACTTGTTAACCCTTTATAGTCAAAGAGATATAAAGTACTTCTGTGCTATTAACTTTTCTTATCTGTTTATGACAACTTCAAATAAAAAAGGGGATCTGAGCCTTATAAATATCAGAATAGAAAGATAGGAAATGCTCGTAATTATATAGTCTGTCTTGCAGCACAATAAATATCATCCTACTGAAATACAAGAGTGACATGCTTTTCTTCTTTTCTCTGCTAGTGCCATGGGTTATGGGATGAAGATGATGAAGGTGAAAGTTGCAGTAGTAAAGAGGAATATGGCGATGAACTCTCACTGGCAGCAGACAGGAGAGATTCTGCTGACTCTTTAAAGTCAGTGAACCTTGCGGCTTCTGTGGAGTCCATACATGTCCATTTCCCAGAACAGCAGACTGCCATCAGGAGAAAAAGTTCCAGCAGTGGGTCACAACTTTCACACAGATCCAGTTTCTCCTCACAGAGGTCAAAGAGAGGTATGTGTCACAGCACTACTGGGCCTCGAAAACAAGTAGCTCAGTTCTGATTAAATGATTCTGTTGAGACCTTTGATGTATTTCTGTGGAGAGCTCAGAAAATATTTAACACAGCGGCTGCTTTGTGAGAATAGGAAATATGTGAATCAAAATACCGGATACTTATAGTGATTGGCCCAACCCAACACCCAGGGGTGAACACCCTCAACTTTGCTGAAGTTCAGATCCAGATCCAAGCACTACAACCAGCACTTTCCCTATAATTTGCTGGAACTGAACATTCCAAATCTTTGGGAAGGTCCAGATTCAACCTTCATGGCTCAGCACCATCTCTCGTTAGCAGAAATTCATAGTGAACGTCTTATTTTTGTTAACATTTGAGTTCATACGGTACCTGAAATGTGGGAAGTATTGATTTGTGATATTGTGACAGACGACCTTACCTATCTCCTGCAGAGGAAGACTTTACTATAATTTGGAGATATATATATCTCCAAATCAATATCACAAAATCACAAATCTGTCTATCTATATCTGTGTGTGTGTGTATATATATACACACAGATATAGATAGATAGATTTGTGATTTTGATTTGGAGATATTGATATTTGTGATATTGATTTGGATATATATATATCCAAATTATAGTAAAGTCTTCCTCTGCAGGAGATAGGTAAGGTCGTCTGTCACAATACACACATATATACACACACACACACTCACTCCATCCTGGCAACTGAAGCAGGCCAGGTCACATCTCAGTTTTGGTACCTACTCTTTTTTATAGTCATATTAAGTCAAGTTTTGATTCAGCCAGTTTTCAAGTCTGTATCAAACAGTCAAGACTTTACTATATATGTGTATATTAAAAAAAGGTGTAGGGCTTAATTTAAAAACCTCTTAAATGTGCAACTTATTTACACAGGTTATACTCTGTGATTTTAGTCCTTCTATGTTTTTATCTAAACTTTGCTTTTAATTGGATGCTTACTTTCTTGTTTTCTTCCTCCCATCCTCATTTCCAGGGAGCACCAGTACACGAAACAGCAGTCAGAGAGGAAGCAGTGTTTTAAGCATTAAGCAAAAATCTAGAAAAGAGCTTCTTATGGAAAAGTTTCGAGAGCAAATGGTCAAAGCAAAGGCATTTACAATTAAAAAGTGAGCAAATTTTCTCTAGGGGATTGGGGGCGTGGATAGGGGAAACATAAAATAGAAAGTGAAATAGCTTTTTAAGTAACTAAAAATATGCTATTCTTAGTAAAAATAAGTTATAAAGGTATAAATGTATCAGCCGACTGGATGATTCAGTAGATTGGTGATAGGATATAGATCCTTTCACGCTAGGTCACCAATTCACATCTAATCAAAACAACAGTGGCTTCAAAGTCCATTTGAAGGCTAATTGTTGTCCTGTGTGAATGAGTTGGTAGACTAAGTGAGTTTCCTAG
This sequence comes from Gopherus flavomarginatus, assembly GCF_025201925.1. NCBI lineage: Eukaryota > Metazoa > Chordata > Testudines > Testudinidae > Gopherus > Gopherus flavomarginatus. The sequence continues at coordinate 208,448,243 of NC_066618.1, forward strand.
TGGTCAAGTGTTTGCAGAACATTACAAAAATGGCCAACACAACAGGTAATAATTGGTTTCTGTAAAGCACTGTGGACCCCAAAAGTGAAATTTTTAATTAAGCAAATTAATAATATCAGCCCCTTCCTTTTGGAAGCTTAGGAACTTGAGTTCAAGGTACTTGTCTTAAATCAGATTGTGGTGTATGTTGTTTCAGGACTCTTCAAATATATGTGCCCATCAGACAGTTTTTCTACAATCTCATTCACCCGGAATACAGTGCTGTGACTGATGTTTATGTGCTGATGTTCCTCGCAGATACTGTGGACTTCATCATCATTGTGTTTGGCTTTTGGGCTTTTGGGGTATGTTATGAGAGGCTTGTTTTGTAAATCCTTTTTCAGAATCTTGGCCACAATTGTGAAATACCATGTAGAATTTGTTATCCCGAAATTATTGTAATGTTTTCTTTCCCAGAAACATTCTGCTGCAGCAGATATCACCTCTTCATTATCAGAAGACCAGGTACCAGAGGCATTCCTGGTGATGGTGCTCATTCAGTTTGGGACCATGGTGGTAGACCGAGCACTGTACCTCAGAAAGACTGTCATGGGAAAAGTCATCTTCCAGGTCATTCTTGTTTTTGGGATACACTTTTGGATGTTCTTTATCTTGCCTGGAGTAACTGAAAGGTAAACCCATTAAAAATAAAGCATAAGAGTTGAATAACATCATTTTCAAGTTTATTTCTAATTTAATTTGAGTGAATTAAAGCTAAAGACTGAATCACAAACAGTTTTTTTCTTGATGTCATTACTAAATGGATTGTTTAAGTACCTTTTCAGAATAATTAGTGCTGCAGATATGGAACTGCTTAAATGGGGAAAGACTGAACTATATAAAACAATACTGAATTAGAACTGCCTTTAGGGCAATAGTTTTGTAGTTAATGTATCATGAAGATTTGGACACAGAGAACTAAATTCAATTTTGAGTTTAAGGAGTCAGAGCTGATATAATGCAAACTCTTGGGCCATCCCTGCTTTAATAAACGCTTCCTAACAACCTTCTGTTTCCTGTAATAGCTCTATTTTCCACCCCACTAGGGTGACCAGACAGCAAGTATGAAAAATCAGGATGGAGGTGGGGGGTAATAGGAGCCTATATAAGAAAAAGACCCCAAAATCAGAACTGTCCCTATAAAATCAGGACATCTGGTCACCCTACACCCCACCCCTACCCTCAACATTAAATACACAGCCTTATTAAAACTATCAGACAGCTGTCGATTATTAGGTCATAATTTGTCCCGGCAACTAATGAAAAAGTGCAAACTTAAAATTCCAAGAGAGTTGTATTGTACCTTGCAAATAGTGATATAATAGTTTACTGAGGGGAAAAAAATGGTTCATTACATGTGAAGAATACAAATGAATTAGAAAAGACAAAAAAACCTCCTTTGCACTTAAAAATTGTCCTTGAATATATTTACTATTGCGTTCAGAAAAATATAATAATTACAGCCGTGCTTGAATAAAACTGCTATTCTCCCAGTGACCTCCTACCTCAAAAGTTACTGAGCACTGAAAAAGGAGAGAAAAACCAAGTTTGGGACGGTCTGTTTACTTTGTTTAAAAGAAAAGGCAACAAAATCCCTCTTGTTCTTTACCCTGCCTTCAAGAAATATGTATCTCATAATCTTGATCTTGAATTTGCATTTGAAACCTGTCCAGGTCAATTTAAATCAAACTGATCTCTATGAACCCATGAAAGTTCCTTATCTACAATAGTTTTCCAAAGCAACTCAATGAAAACATTGGGTCATATCTTGTTCCCCAAACACTGTGCTTGGTGAGGAGTTCACAGCATTCTGCTGAGCTGTAATCATGCTTAAGCACATTCCAAAAGGGACCGCTCCACTTCTGAGATGCCCACATCTACAGATCCGTCCCAGTTGACTGAACAGTTTACATGGTCTAAATCAGCATCCCTGGTAATTGAGAAACTGAGGTGGATCCCTTCAGTGTCTCTCACACACATTCCAGGGACCCTGATCCCTGTCTTTGACCCTTATCATCACTAGAAGTACAGTAATACTTGCAGGCTCTACTCGGAGAGAAGCAAGACCAGAAATCCACAGTGTTGCTTGTAGAAAGGTGAGTAACTCTTTTGCATGTGTACCCCATCCATCCTGCTGCAGCTTCACATCAAGCTGCTCAAGGAATGGATGTGGGTCTTCTCCATGAGCACACTGGATCAGCCACTGGGAGCTTCAGTGCAATGAACAGCAGTTGAAACAGCTGTACAGTGCTACTGTGTTGCTTACAGCCCTGCAAACACAAGTCAGGATTTAGCTCAATTATATGGATTTTTGTTATTAAATATCTACACTTTCAGGTGTAGTTTTTCTCTAGAGCTGGGTGACAGCCCCAGGGGGACCTAAATCAGGGATTGATTGCAGGTTTTCATAAATGAGGAGCTGAGACAGGGGTCCCCAACGTGTTGCCCGTGGGCGCCATGCGCCCGTGTCCTGGCCGACGGTCGAGCATCCACCAAAATGCCACCAAAATTTGGCTGCGACACCTCTCAATGACGTCAGTTGCCACTGACAAGCGGCATCATCGAGCGGTGTTGCCACCAAAATTTGGCAGCATTTCAGCGGATGCTCGACCACCGCCATGGTCCTTCGTCTGGCGCCCACCAGATGAAAAGGTTGGGGACCACTGAGCTGAGAAATGTGCAGAGCATTTTGGATCAATTTTGTAGAACATAGATAGATATAAAACTCATGAATTTTTTTATCTCACTTTTTCATTGCAGGAAATTTAGCCAAAACACAGTTGCCCAGCTCTGGTATTTTGTGAAATGTGTTTATTTTGGGTTATCGGCATATCAGATTCGTTGTGGTTACCCAACCCGTGTTCTTGGCAACTTTCTCACCAAAAGTTACAACTATGTAAACCTCTTCTTATTTCAAGGGTAAGTGTATTCTCGCTCACTCTTAGCCACCCTTGTACATATGTAGTATGAAGGTTTAATTGTCACTCAGAAGGCCTCATTATTCATGACTTAGTTCTGCAGGTCATTGCAAATGAGTGCTAATAAAACCTTTATTGCATATCATATCATCATACTACCACAACTATTTTAGAAATGTTATCTGCTGTTTAAATCTATGAACCTTCCTTGTAATGAGCCCAACTATACAGACTTCTAAGGGAGAGAAAAAAATGTAATTAATCCATTTTTAGAATTCTAACAATTACCTTACAGAGCTTACGTAAAAATCACCACTGTAGTGTCCTATGTCCCTGGACCTTCCAGGTCCAGAAACAAGTACTGTGTGTTCTATTGGAAAGTTTGGACTCTCCGCTTTTCCAAAAGTTTAAAATACTCTTTCTAACCCCGCAAAGTAGTAAGATATCAGACCTTAAACATGTCACTGGACTCGCACCTCACATCAAGAGTCTTGAGTGGGAAATAACACATGGGAGTGTTAAGGAAATATTTGTTGTAGTAGAAAGGATCTTAAAAAAAAATTACTGTGTTTCAAGTTGCTCAGAGATATGGAATATTAGTAGTTTCCTTGGAGAGATGGATCAGTGGGCATAATGCAGGTGAGAAAATAAAAGTACACGATACTCTGAATGCAGTGCATAAATGTTGCCATTACATATATACTGTGAAATAGCTATAACATGAGCCGCACATGATTTCCATGTAAAACTCGTGATAATGTTTTTAAATGTCAAAAGTGTGGTGAGATGAATCATAACATTTTAAGACTTACATACAGGCTCTTCCGCCCATTAAAGAGGGACTTTCATGTTGGAGAAATTCAAATTTAAACTTGCCTAAATCATTCATATTTTAGTTGTCTCTCTCATATTTTGTTTACCATTATTGTTAATTATTACTGACTGTGAGTCTGAAAAGTCTTGGGGTTCTGTGCTTGCCAGCTAAACAGTTCAAACCAAAATCAAATTTATCACAATCCCTTTGTTCTAATAATCCAGGCTTTATTCCAAGATTTTTAGTATGTACTGGTTACTGTCCAGCTAGAAAAATCACAGAAATAGCTTTCCTCACACTATAACAGTATTTCTGGTTTGACTGGGACTAGGAAGAAGAAAGTGGAAATGTGGGTAAATATTAAATAAATCAGTTTTAATTAAAATATTTTTAAAAGGTAACCAAACAATTTCTGAACCTAAGGAATTATTCAAGTTGCGCAAAAGGTACTTTGCGTACTCACAGCCCAGCTTCTCCTGTTGATCCTACAGTAAAATCATAAGGCCAGGTTCTCTGCACAGTTACACCCCCTGCACCAGTCTGTGCAAAAGTACCATAAAGCAAATGGCCAGCAGAGAATTCCCTTCCAAGTGAACTGCAATCTTGTTTTATATCCGTCTCTGCCTTCCCCACCCAGTTTAGGAGATATGGCAGAAGGGAAGAAGAGGGGGCTTTGGCCCAGGAGAGAATATATCCCATAAAGTTGCATCTGTGATGCTGCCATCACACCCATGATTACTGATTACAAGTGACATAAGTGTATGTTTGACTTCACTACAGGATTATTAAAATATGATGCACATCAGTAAAACACAAGCAATCCCAGAAAATGACTAAGTGCAACTGTTTTCACATTTGTGTTTTCTGTTTTCAAGTCTGAACCCCTCCATTAAGCTTTTTGATATTTAACATTTGTGTAATTTCCCCACACATGGTGTAATTATAAGACTTACTAAAAATGACCCGTGTTCCTTAATTAGATGCAATGCTATACCTCACTGTAAGATAGTTCATCTACTACACTGTCTCTCCTTTTAGATTCCGTCTGGTTCCATTTTTGACTGAGTTGAGAGCAGTAATGGACTGGGTTTGGACTGATACCACTCTGAGCCTTTCCAGCTGGATCTGTGTTGAGGATATTTATGCTCATATATTTATCTTGAAATGTTGGCGAGAGTCTGAAAAGGTAAGAAAGCTAAGCAAGTGACCTAAGCCTTTTTACACCCATAGTTAATTGTGGCAATAATGAAGGAAAGCTGCCAGTTTGAGTTCCTGAATAGAGAAAAATATATCAGAAGGCCAGATTTCTATCAGTGAGGCCTAAGGTTCATGTGCAAAAATGTTCATCCAATTGTGTGCCTGTGTCTGTGTGCAATTACCTCAGATGAAAATTTGAATGGCTTTCTGGCATCTAACTTCTCGTTTGTGCCTAACTAATTTTCCTTTCATTCATATGAGTTCTAGGTAAAATCATGGTAATTTGTGTCTGCAAACATAGATACTGAATTGTAGACCGAGATTTCAGGGGTGGATTTAAGAATAAGACAAGATAAGCAAATGAACTCAGGTTGTCTAGAGTTGGTGGAGGAATAGCCAAACAAGTGGGGCCCTGTCTACACTACAAATTATGTTGAAATACAGCCACCGCAGTTAGTGTATCAGTTCATGCACATGCATACTTGGCTGCTTGCATTAGTGCGGTGCATACTCACCGAGGGTGTTTGTGTCAGTTCAAACAGTGGTGCACCACAGGTAAGTATCTCAGTATGTTCCATGTGCCACTATCTGGCGCAATGCCTTCTGGGAAGTTTTCACAGTATATTGTGACATAGAAATAATTTGCCTAGGGATCTCTGGGAGCTAGGGGTCAAGTTCCCAGCATGCAACTTTCTCGGTCCCATAGTGCCATTCATATCCCATAATTTTTGCTCCCTCTTTTAAAATCCTACAAACCTGCATGGCACTGTTTGGTGTCTGCCATCTCTGACAGAAGCATGGAGCCCACATAGCTCTGTGCTAGTCTCATTAATGTTGCAAATGCAGAATATCTGATTGTCAATTATTATCAGAGCCACATGACGGACTTCAACAGTGGGGGACATCAATATTTTTTGAGGACAGTTTGCTAAGGGACATAGCAAAAAAAAAAAAAATTCAAGGTTGCTGGTGATATTCATGCAGTTGAAGATGGTGGAGCGCTGCTTCTGAGCTCGAGAAACAAGCATTGACTTATAGGATGGCATCGTCATGCAGGTTTGGGATGACAATCTGTGACTCCAGAACTTTTGGATATTAAAGGCCACATTCCTGAGTTTGTGTGCTGAGCTCATACTGGCTCTCCAACTCAGAGACACCAGAATAAGAGCTGCAGTGACAGTTCATGAGCAAGTGGCAATCACACTCTGGAAGCTTGCAACATGGGATTGGTATGGGTCAGTGGGAAATCCACAGTGGAGGCTTTTGTCGTGCAAGTGTGTGCAGCCATTAGTCATCTCCCCCACGCAGGAGTGTAACTCTTGGCAATGTGCAGGACATAGTGGATGGATCTGCAGAAATGAGGTTCCCAAACTGCAATTGGGTAATAGACATCACACACATCCCTGGTTTTGCACCAGCCCAGGTTGCCGCACAGTACATCAACAGAAAGGGCTACTTTTCCGTGGTTATGCAAGCATTGGTGGATCAGCAGGGATGCTTCGCTAGTATCAAAATGGGCTGGTCAAGGAAGGTGCATGATGCTCACATCTTTAAGAACACAGGGCTGTTCAGAAAGCTGCAAGCAGGGACATTCTTTCCTGATCGTCAGAGTACCCTGGGTGATATTGAAATGCCAATTGTGATACTGGGGGATCCAGTCTATGCCTTGCTGTCCTGGCTCATGAAGATGTACACCAGCCAGCCTGACAGCACCAAGGAAAGATTCAACTCCCAGCTCAGCAGGTCTCCACCGAGTACAGCATGCAGCTTGGTAGAAAAGCAGCAGATCTGCGGCTCAGCACCAGTTCACTTGTCAGCCTGTGCTATGCCTGCTTCAGTTCCTTTGCTTCCATGCAGCACAGAGGCTGATTCTGTCATACCCCTTTGTCTGCATCCCCTGTGCAGTTGGTTCATGGTGGTGCCAACACAGCCTCTTCTCTTCACAGGCCCAGAAGACCTAATATCTCTTCTCTGCTCTAGGCAGGAGCATGTCGAGTGTGTGGAGCTGGCATGGTCAGTTGCATACCACAAGGGAGAGATGCCGTGTGTGCACGCCAAGCTGGGCAATCAGGGACAGACGTTTGAAAAATACACAAGGTGTTTTAAAGGGATTCTGGTCTCTGACCCGAGTAGTGGAATTCACAATTGTGACCAGAAGCACTGTCAGTCATTTTGGCACAGCTGCTGGAGGACTGCTAGGGTAGACACAGGTCACACAGTGTCTACGTTTCCACTGTGTTGACCTCTGTAGGTCAACCCTGGCTCAATGCCATTTGACCAGGTGGTTTTATTGTGTCACCTTAACAGCATGCTTACATGGGCGGGAGACAAATTTGAGTACAATCAAGTGCACAAATACATCCATGCAAGGTGCATTATGTTGACCTAACTTTCTAGTGTAGACAAGGCCTAGCTGAGTAGCCAGGAGTAGAACAGTCTTGGCAGCTTGCAACAGTGATCAGTGTAGATGAGAATACATAACCCTCACCTCCACCTAGACCACTTGAGGTCCAAAGAATTCCTCTTCCCCTTCTTTCACATCCCTAGTTTGTCCTTCATTCTCCTTTCTGCACTATTACTCTATTTTTACTCCTTTTATTTGTTTCCACCTCTAATGTAGCCTTTCTTTCCCCACTGCCCCCATCCATCTCACACTTCCCCACTAAAACACCCATGCGTTCATTCACCTATCACAGTCCCCTTTTGACTGTCCCACTCCACGCTCATATCCGCCACACCCACATCCATACATCCACTATCTTATTCTGCCACACCATCCACCGTACGCTCACTGCTCCTCTCTCTCACACACACACACAAAACCCTAAAACACAGAACCATGCACCCACTCCCTATTTCACATACACCTCTACCCAGATATAACATGACCCAATATAACACAAATTCGGATATAATGCAGTAAAGCAGTGCTCTGGGGGCCGGGGGGGGGGGGCTGCACACTCCGGTGGATCAGAGCAAGTTCGATATAACGCGGTTTCACCTATAACATGGTAAGATTTTTTGGCTCCTGAGAGCAGCGTTATATCAGGGTAGAGATGTACTCAAAGACCCATTTATCCACCATTTACTAGGCACTCCTCTTCTGGATCTCACAGCGAACACTTATCCATTCTAAGGTTCTCAGAATTGCCCTGTGCCCTCCTGTGCTTCCATGATTTTGTAGCTGTTATTTTTTTAAAATTGGACTCAGCTGGTTTAAATGAGTTAAGGTTCAGATCAACTAAAAACTGGGGATCCTGGAATCTGTGTTACCTTTGTAAAAACTGCATCCAGATGCTTGGTTGTTTTGCCAATTTTATAAAAAAATTAAGTGTTATTTTAGGAATAGGAAATAACCCAACCATTCAGAAAATAATAAAATGACCATATATTTGAGAGTTTACTGACGTATTTCTAGTTTTATTATAATCCTACCTTTGAACTGTACTTGATTTCAAGGTGCGTCACCTAGTTACAAGTAAATTAACAGGATGTCCACAAAAACCAGGCATTTTGTTGTTTATTCTAGTTACATTCCTGCCATGAATTGAATTGCATCTCATCACACGTTTCAGAAATTAATTGAGAAAGATACAGGGAGTAAACCAGTTCCAATTTTGCTCTGTGTGCTGTTTTTTCTATAGTAGGAACATTCTATACTGTGCTATGGAATGATTCTAGAATATACAAGTTTCCAAGTCTAAGTCGCGATGCGTGTGCCAATGACACACATTGCTACACTTGCTGATGGATTTTGCATATCTCAAAAATCTGTATGTTAAGAACAAAATAACTAATGATAACTGAGGGTAGTTCAAGGTACCTGTCTCACTCTCTGAGTGGTATTCTTGAGTAATTTGGCTATTACTGACTCTCTGAGCTGCTCTGTAATAGTATTAAAAGTGCCTGAAATAACCGTCTACAGATAAATGATACGTCCCTTGTGAGCTCAATATGATATTAATGAAAACAGTGTCCTGTAGTGTGAGACAAATGGTTTGACATAAACTTTTAAAAGGTAACTGATTTGTTTTAAATATAGAGTTGTATTACAAATGTAGTATTCTCTTAGGGCTTTATAGATTCATGTTGTAAAGCAAGAACAATTTCCTGAAAGCCAGATTTCTGGCAAGTATATGTGTGCAATGCAACTTTATTTTGTATATGCCATCTTTCATATGCATTTTATTTCAAAATGCTGCACAGTTAATGTTTGCACTGTTGTTGTAGCTGTTTTGGTCCCAGGACAATCTGTAATCCACTAGCCCCTCTTTTTTGTCGTGTGACTGCAGAGGTGTTAACTGGCAACTTCACCTTGAATGGCTAGACTATGTGTTAACTAGTTATGCTAAACAAACTGTTCCGCCTTCTATTTAGCTGAGACACTCTGCCTTTCCCAGATCTGAAGAAGAGCTCTGTGTAAGCTCGAAAGCTTGTCCCGCTTACCAACAGAAGTTGATCCAATAAAAACTATTACCTCACCCACCCTGTCTCTGTACAGAGTTAAATCCTATAAGAGAGCAGGCAGAATAAATCATAGTGATGCAAAGACATTGTACAGGCTGGTGAATCCATTAAAGCATTCGGTCATGAGGTCAGTAACAGATGGGGAGAGGAATCATAGCAGGAGGGGAGGGAGAGGGAAGCTGTGTTTTCTGATGTGATGGGAAAAGAGAAGGAGAGATGCAAGAAGATTGTTCTAGATTCCAGGAGCTGCAGAAGAGAAGGCTTTCACTCCAATAGTGGGCATATTGTGGAAAGGGAAAGCAAAGATTCTAGTGCTAGGGAAGATTAAGGAGTGGAATTGGGGATCAGAGACAAGGGACATGGGCTGAGAAGCACTCTGGGACAAGCTCACGGAGTGCTTAAGAACAAGGAGGACAGTTTTGAATGTATCTGAAGTGTATGAGGAGTTAGTCCAGTGTAAGACAGTCTTGTGACACTGTATATGTCTATTGCTGAAAAATAAATACAGACTTCTTTGCAATAAAAATTACAATGTTTTCAGGATCTAAAAGGTGCAATTCTGTCTAAAAGGGATCTGAGATAAAACAAGTTTCAGAGTGGTAGCTGTGTGTTTGAAGCACAGCTTGGTGAAAGTTGATGGCTTCATTTGGCAAGGAACTGAGCAAACCTTTAGGTTTTTTTAGTTTGGGTTCATATGGTTTCATGCCTTCTGTTTGAGAAGAAAGTTCAAATGAACCTGCCCGGTGTTACCTCATTTGGGATTGGGAACATGCCAAACCCCACAGAGTTTTGCAAGGTTTTCACCCCAAGCCCTAAAATGACCCAGGTTCACTTGAAACTTACCTGCATGTTTGCCTGAAACTCAACCCAGTTCCAATGAAATCCCAGCCCAATTTTGACTAAAAATGTTCGTGAAACTTGTGCTGAATTAGGGTTTGTCATGAAAGAGGTCATTATTTATTCAAACATGGGTTCATATTAAAACTGATGAACAATGATGAACACACGGTATGTTTTACCATGTGACTGTTCTTTATTGCAGAGATACCCCCAGCCAAGAGGCCAGAAGAAAAAGAAAGTTGTGAAGTATGGAATGGGTGGCATGATTGTTGTCTTGCTGATTTGTATTGTCTGGTTTCCTCTGCTCTTCATGTCTTTAGTCAAATCTGTTGCAGGCGTCACCAACAGGCCTCTTGATGTATCAATCACAATAACCCTCGGAGGTTATCAGGTAAATGACAAAAAGAAAAGTCAATTATTGCCCTATATTTCTTTGTGCTATATTATTCTTTACATGGGGCTTACTGGAGTTACTGGATGAAACTCTGTCGAGTAAGTGATGCAGGAGGTCAGACTAGGTGAGCTCTCCCACTGACATACAGTGGCTACACGAGCCATCTGTAAGATGGTCAGTGTAGACGTGGTCTAACATTTATTCTCTGTCAAGTGCTGATGCAATCTGGAAAGTGAAAAGAATGTAAACAACCTGAGTCAGATATTTGGATGATCATTCCATATTTATCTTATCTCTTTCACTGGGGCCTACTTTTGTGCTAGCTGGCCAATTTCAGGGTCAAATTAGATTTTGAAAGAGCCCAGCTAGCAATGTAGATTGTAGGCACACCTTCATTTATCTCACTGAAAGTTGCTGGGACTTAGAAACCTGAGTGCCTTGGTCACTTTTGAAAATGAGATTTGGAGACAGATTTTTACAGGAATTAAGGCACCTAATTCCTATTGAAATTAGCGGAAGTTAGGTGTCTAAATACTTTTACATACCTGCCCCCCCCCAGGCTCCTAAATCAGTGAGGTATTGTAATGCTAAGCAAATCAATGCCTAAATACCTTTAAAAATCTGGGCCTAAATCACCTTTGAAAATGGGACATAGACTCCTAAGTACCTTAAGCACTAAAATTTTACCCTACATTTCCCAGGAAAGGGGTTACGGGTGAGATGAATGATCAGAGAGGCCATTTTGGCTTTAGCTTTCTTAGGAACGAGTCTCGTGGCCATTTGTGAAGCTTTACAAAATGTTGTTTCCAGATTAAAATATGCTGTGAGGCACTTGTAGCATTTACAAAAGATTACCAAAGTGAATGTTAACTTGGAACATTCACAAACAGTCACAGGAATTCACTTCTCTGAGGGAGTAAATCTAAAATGACAGCTGTAAGAAGTGTGACAGTGCATACAGAATAGCCTCCATTTGTTCTCTCATTCACATTTGCTCAGACCAATGCAAATGGATGTTTGCCTGAAAGAAATTTCAAATGATGGAATTTCCACACATTTGTGGATGGGATTGCTTAAAATTAGAACTCTTTTGGAACAAAACATGGTGAAATGTTTTGATTTAGGGATTATTTTTCCCCCACAAAATTGGACCATTTAAGAAAATTTGACAAGAAATTCAGAGCTTCAGTTCTGGAAGATTTTAGATCTCATGTGTGACCTTTTCTCCCATCCCTCAGAATCTCTCCCTATGGCACCGAGGACCGACATAGTCTTAGACTGAAATTCACAGAATGTTTTATTTTTAATATAGAAACAGAATGAAATACATTTGACAAGAATGTGTTTTTTATTTTCCAGCCTATTTTTACAATGAGTGCTCAGCAGAACCAGCTCAAGGATTTGAATCAAACTGAGTATGATTTGTTTCAAAGAGAATATTCGGGTAATACTGTAAGTAAAATGTGGAATGTTTCATCATTTTAAGAATTTGTGTGTATACATCGAGTGTATTCTGATTGGCCAAGTCATTCTGTTTAATTTCCTTTGGGTGAAAATAAGGGATCAATAGCGCTGGCCTTATTAAGATGATTGGTTCCATTGAATTTGTCTGAAATAAGGATTACTTACATGAATAAGAGCTTCAAGAGTAAGACCTTTAAGGGTATGTTTACACTACAATAAAATACCTGCAGCTGGCCCGGGTCAGCCGACTTGGGTTCCTAGGACTATACAGTTGCAGCATATACATTCGAGCTGGGGCTGGATCCCAGGCTCTGGGACCCTCCCTAAGATAAACCCTGATTGTTTATCAGTAATCATTTCACTGAATAGTGTCTGCAAAGCTACTTTAAGTTTCTTTGGTAAGAGAAAAGCATTCAAAAGCAGCTTTTAAATGCACTTGGTAGCTAGATTTTCAGTAAGACTCTATTTCAAAGATGTGAAACACACTTTGCATTATATAATTAGCATTTCTAAAGCTATAAACACCATCAACATGCCTTCCCCTAAAACAAGCATGTTGCATCTTATGCCATGTTATATGCCAGCAGTTAGAACAAATATTTGTCCCAAACTCACTTTCTCCTTTGGTAACAAGATTCTGCAGGCCCCATTCTTCTACGCAGAATTCCTCATTTTCACTTTGCAAAAAGTGTTGCTTATAGAAGCAGAAGGGACTTGGGGGGCAGAAATGTAAAATGCATTAATTTGGACTCTCCCTGATCCACCTCACCCACAGTAGAAGGGGAAACAAAGCCAAGGTCAAAAGAAGATACCGCACAACATGGCCGGGGGTATCATGGGCCTCCTGAATTCTACCTTGCATTTATAGAAACCCTCAAGTTACCACGTGGTCCAATGGATGTCTGGTAATCTACCTAGCGCAGAATTTGTCAGATGAATTACATATAATGGTAGCCACTTGTGCTGTGTGGCGTCCCTGTGAACTTGCTTAAAGGAAGTTTGAGGTGCCACACAAAGCAAGTGAGAACTAGAGCATATATTATCTCAAATTAAAATGTGTTCTGGGTAGCCCATTAGCTCAAATGTGTATTGAGGACCTCCGAAACAAAAGCATAGAATCTATATGCTTAATTTTATTCAGGCCCATTTTTGCAAATGTTTTCTACCAGGTTAGGTGGGTTTTTTTGTTTTTTAAATCAGTTTCACTAGCAGTGCAATTTTTTTTTCCACATCATTGACTTCTAGTCTGGGCTGTATTTTGGGTAAACCTCTCTCCTCTTACCTGGTGCCTGAGGAAAACCATCAGTGCAAATCACTAGACTCATAATTAGTAGTACACCTATAGTTCTGGCTGACCTGTAAGAACAGTTGTGTGTTTCATGTATGTTAAACTTTCCTTTCTCTTTTTGCATGTACAGGGTGCTTTGCAGTTTCTAGAAAGCTATGGAAAAGAAGATATAACTGTAGCAGAACTAGAAGGGAATTCAAATTCATTGTGGACTATCAGCCCTCCCAGTAGAAAGAAAATGATTCAAGGTCTCCAGGATTTTTCTGCTGAGTTCACTCTAGTTCTTTCATGGAGTATTCAAAGGTAATTAGTACGATGATATTGGCAGATTGATTGTTGGGCTAGGGCTGCTGGTTTAGTGGAAGTGTTTTGCATTGCCACTGTATGTGTGATGCGTTTATTTTCCCATCCAATTCTCTCATTCACCAGGTCAGGAAGGCAGACGGGGTGGCTGGGGAGGAGATGGGGAAGGGAATGATCTTTGTCACTCAACAGTGAGCCCTCCTGGCAACAAAAATTAGCATTCATGGATTTTAAAGGGGGTTTGCCTTGGAACCTCTGAGCAAGAATGTCCTTGGCCAGGCGCTAGCACCTCCAAAGTGGCAACTATAAAAAGCAGGAGTAAAATGATCTGCGAATCAGCATGGAAGAACATAGGGGAAAAGCAAGTTCAAAGGTAGGACTATAGTGCTTGAGCTTTTCTACCAATGAAATATTTTTACCAAGCCTACTGCAGATCTTGTTCAAACATGCAGTACTCTCAAGAGCACTTTGTTTGTAACTGTGCTGATATTTTAGCTTTGGTGACCAAAGGACACTTTTAAAACAAGGTGCACACAGTGTAAGCCAAGATTGTCAAAAGTGACTATAAGTCTTGGCTTCCTCAGGTTTTGAGTGCCCAACCTGCAACACTTTGGAGATGCCTGATTTTCAGACAGTGTAGGCATTTGCCCTCTGAAAATCCAGTAATTTTAAGGAGCCTCAGGTTGGACACCCAGAAACTGAAATCCTAACCTGAATCTTCAAAGACAACCATTTATTTGGGGTGCCCCAAAGGAAGTTAAGAGAAAAATATGAAAATCCCAACCTTAGGTTTTAAAAAACAACGAACAGACTAATAGGAAATCTGCTTCAGACAACATGCTCATCAACGCTTACGTAAATTAAACACTTTGAAGGACCAGGCCTTTGGAAAAACATTAGGTATAAGCAGATAATTTAATGGGGAAATTAAATTAAGGTACCAAAGGGAAACAATCAGCCATCTTACTGAGGCTTTACACCCTCAAGAGCTATTGGCCGTACCTTTTATGCTGTAAGGAATTAAATAGCAGGACATGAGATGAAAAGCAGTTTTGTTAACTACCTGAACATCTAAAGCAGGGGGGCTACATCCAGCCCACTGCTTCATTTCATCCAGCCCGTGGCAAGTCTCCATGCCATGGGCCGGAAGCCCCAAGCCTCGGCATCCCCCCATAGTACAGGGGGAAGCTAGGGATGCCTGGCCTTTAAAAGTCTGGTCAGCTCTGCGCACGACTGGTATGTCCCTGCGGCCCCTAAGAGCAGGGGCTATCAGGGAAGTTCTGTGCACTGCCCCCACCCCCTGCACTCCTCAGTCCCCTCTGCCTAGGGGCCAGATATGGCAGCCACTTCTGGAAGCAGCATGGAGCCCCAGTAGGCAGGGAGCCTGCCTTAGCCCCGCTGTGCCAACAACCGGGAGCCACCTGAGGTAAGCACCACCTAGCCGGAGCCCTCACCAAGAACCCCCTCCCAAACTCCAAACCCCTTGGCCCTAGCCCAGAGCCCCCTCCAGCACCCCAAACTCCTCATCCCCAGCCCCAGCCAGAACCCACACCCCAACCACCTGCCTCATCCTGGAGTCCCCTCCCGCTGCCTGAAGTCCTTGTTTCTGGCCCCACCTCAGAGCCTAGGGGAGGCCCTAAGCCTCTGCACCAGCCGCAGGGCTGTGTGGCCCGTGACTGATATTTTCTGTGGGTCAGTGGCCCCGATAGAAAAAAGGTTCCCTACCCCTGATCTAGAGCCACTCTGAGCTAAGTAGAGACAATGCCTATTCCCTTCACTGGGGCTTGCATCCATTTACTGTAGCGCTAATTTGCCCCCTGGTGTAGTCTTCCCTTCAAGCTTTCCTACACTCCTGTAAGAGCCATGCTGGGGCGTGCACAGATTGCACATTAATAAGAACATAAGAATGGCCATACTGGGTCAGACCAAAGGTCCATCTAGCCCAGTATCCTGTCTTCCGACAGTGGCCAATGCCAGATGCTTCAGAGGGAATGAACAGAACAGGAAATCATTCAGTGATCCATCCCCTGTCGCCCATTTCCAGCTTCTGGGAATTGTAATATTTAACCCTGATAAAAGAATCATGTAGATGGACACCTGAGCTCCTATCATAACAGCTGTCCCTTCACAGCCACATTACTAGGAATTGTGTACATAACTCAAAAACAAACATTGGGCCCATAATAAATAAGATACTTTATTTAAGATTAAAAATTATTTAATTAGATCTTTTTTGTTACTGTGGTAGGATAGTCTGTTATCCAGCGGAAATATTGCTCCCTCCTTTATTCAGAGCTAGTCCATTTTTAATACTCCTCAACTAATCCATCAGTTATGTTTGTTTAATTAAAAACAGTAATAAATTGGATCGAAAATTGGATCCTTTATCGTTGGGAAGCAATGGACTATATAGTAAGCGTGACTGAATATTACATTATTAACATTTACCGCAGTGGAGTCCAAGCTTGGTCAGCCTGAAGGCCAATCACCTGATTTTAAGAATGTCAGGGGACCGCAAGTCAGGGGACACATGCAAGTCCACTGTTGGGGATTCTCCCAGCATTGAGGAGTCTCCAGCCGGCAGAGAGCTGACACAGCCAGCTCCTACTCCCTCCCTGCAGTTCCTGGCACAAAGGGGATATGGAGAGAAAGGAGGGGCTGCAGCTGATTTGCACTGCATTCCAGCTGTCTACAGCTGCCATATGCGCTAATGGAGACTGTTGCCAGCTGATGGAGGTTAGAACAGTCACTGGGCTGCTCTAATTTGGGCTGGGACTGAGAATCGGAACTGTTATAATTGGCTGTTGATTTTCAGCTTCTCCTTCCCCGCCCCGCCAAGCTATCCTCAGTGACTGGAGGGTGGCAGGGAGGAGATGGAGAGGGTGGCCTACCTTTGCTAGATGCTCCTCTGGGCTCACGTAGAGCCAGTTAAGCTCCCACTCTACTCTCCCTGGAGCTCCCACAGCCCAGCAAGGAAGGATGCAATGGAGCAGCCACAACTACCCTCCTCTCTGTCCTGTGATAATCAGCAGGGCAGCTGCTGAGCAGCTGGACAGAACCTGACTCACCCCATCAGTGCCATAGGGGTTGCAAAGGACGTGGTGGGAGGGAGCTGGGAAAGCAGTGCCCTCATCCATATCCCCATGGCACACAGGGCTGATTCAGGCACTTCCATTTAAAAATCACCAGGGGGAATGTGTGTTCTGTTCATAGTCGAATACGCATTTTCATCTTATCTCAAGGGCCCTAGGAGCCTCAGCCTAGACTCCCTGATTTATAAGTGGTGTAAGAGGGACGGGATGAATACCATGTTCTTATTTCGTTTGTACATGAGCCCTCTGATAATGAAAGACTTTAGAATCACTCAGAGAGTGTTTGTAGCTGAAGTTGTGGTTAGCCAGGCAACACGGTGTCATGCCGTCTGCCAAGGCCAATGTCTGGCCTCTGTGTTCAAAAGCAAGCCATCAGGCGGGTTTCTGTGTAAGGCTTCTATTTTGACTTTGACGCAGGAAGTAAAATTATAGTCACATTGTACAATCAAAAATTGTCTCTAAACCATAAAGCCATCATCAATAATGACAGAGTGGGGGTTAGGCCACTACACATCCACTGGGGGGTCCACATGCTGTATCAGTAGCCTGATGCTTGATAGGATACTGTGGAAGGGTCACCAACACTATGCAGATAGACTAGCAACCCCACATCAGCTAAGCACAGCTCAGAGGACTGAGCGTTGTGTGGTATTGAGCTTCACTATCTGTTTTCTTTTTCACGTATTATTATAGAAACCTCTCTCTTGGTGCAAAAGCAGAAATAGCATCGGATAAGATTTCCTGTAACCTACTGAACAAAACTAGAGAAAATATCGCTACAATGATGTCTGGGGATGACACGGTAAAGAAGGTGTAAGTTATGTTCTTGACTTGTTCATAAGGTGTTTCTCTTAAAGCAGATTAAGCAAATAACTAACTGGTGCACAGTTGGGTTATCTAGAATGTAATCTCTTAGCACAGCATATACCATAAAACTGAAACATACTTTACTGAGTGCATAGCAAAATGGACAGTCACCACTCAAGTAAGTACATTACTCAAAGCTCTGAGTGCGGACCACACCTTGCACCGCCATCACAGGGGCAGCTGTGAGAGGAATTGTGTTCTCTAGCACACTCGGGGAGGGGGAGCATGTATGGATAGTGCAGCATACTGTGTCCTCCTCGCCAACTCCACTTTCCTGGCAACAAGAATTGGTAGAGCCCCTGGCTTTTGCACAGAGACTACAAAGGGGTGAAAATTCCTAGCACCTACACAAAGGCCAAGGACATTCTAGTCCTATACTAATAAATGTTACTTCAAAGGTAATATGCAGTGCTGGTGTAGCTGTGTCAGTCCCAAGATATTTGAGAAACAAAGTGGGTTAGGTGATATCTTTTATGGACGAATGGTGAGCAAGACAAGCTTTCCAGCCACACAGAGCTCTTCTTCTGGTCTGGGAAACTTAATCAGAGTGTCACAGCTAAACACAAGTTGGAACAGATTGTTTAGCATAAGTAGTTAACACACCTTTCAAAGGACCATTCAAGGTGAAGTGGCCCATTAATACCCCTGCAGTCATAAGGAGGAAAGGAAAGAGGAGGAGGAAAGAGAGAAAAAGCAGCTAAGGAGGGAGGGAAGTTGTTAATGGGTTATAGATTATGGTAATAAACCAAAAATCCAGTGTCTCTGTTCAGTCCATGATTTTTAGCATCTAGCAAAGTTATGAATTTAAATTCCCAGGCTTGTCTTTTGAAAGTGTTGTGCGGGTTTTCTGTGAAGATAAAGACTGATAGGTCAGACATAGAGTGATCACTAAATGCCTCAAATGCAACTACATGGGTGAAACCAGACAATTGCTACGTTCTCAAATGAATTCTCACAGAAAAGTAATCAAAGGCAAAAACACAGTGTCACCTGTGGGTGAATACTTTTCACGAAGTGATCACTCTGTATTACTGCAGTGTTTTTAACATAGACCTACCCTAAGACTCTAGGAATGTCACTCTGAAGCCTACAATGTCTGTTGAGTCAGTGCAAAGCAACAGAAACAGCTACATGCATGGTTGAGAGCTCTTTTTGTTCAGAATGTATGTAGGTCTATTGCATAGATATATGGCTGCATGTAGGTCTATACTGTATGTCTTTGCATGTCTTTTAAATATTTTATTTCTCATACTTTTTAAAGAAAGGCATTTCCTGGAGGGTGTGGATCTGTTTGAGGCAAGAAGTAGATGATGTATTTGTAATTCTTCTTCGAGTGATTGCTCACATCCTTTCCAGTTAGGTGTGCGCGCCGCACGTGCATGCTCGTCGGAAGATTTTTACCCTAGCAACTCTGGTCGGTCGGCAGGTCGCCCCCTGGAGTGGCACCGCCATGGCTCTGGATATATACCCCTGCCGACCCGTCCACTCCTCAGTTCCTTCTTACCGCCCGTGTCGGTCGTTGGAACAGTGGAGCACGGCTTAGCTGTCCTCCACTTCCCTAGCTTCTCTCCGTTCGTCTGATCTCTTGTTGTGAATAGTTGACTTAGTTCTTAGTATCTTAGTTTTATAGTTTACAGTTGTTAGTTAGTGTTGTACATAGTTTAGCGGGGTTTGGGCTCGAGCCCATCCCTGCACCCGGTGCCGGGGCCCATGCCCGGTTCACCAGGGTTTAAACCGTGCTCGGCCTGTAAAAAGCCGATGCCCACAAGCGATCCCCACGACTCTTGCTTAAAGTGCATCGGGGAATCGCATATCTCCGACAAGTGCCACATTTGCAAGGCCTTTAAGCCGCGGACTAAAAAGGAAAGGGACTCTCGGTTAAAGACTCTCCTTATGGAGGCAGCCCTTAACCCTCCGTCCTCGGCACCGAGCGCTGACAGCGCTTCTCCGGCACCGGACCGCGCCGGCCCCGCCAAGACACCTCGGCAGCAGCCTTCTCCGGTGCAGGGACCTGATTGAAGGCCTTCATCCTCTTCCATGCCCTCGGTGCAGACTCGCCTGGATCGCCCAGCACCTACCCAGGCCGCGGCACCGACACCTGTGGTACCGTCAACTCCGGTCCTGAGAGGGCCGTCGAGTCCTGTCCAGGAGAGCTCCCCGGTGAGACCTATGGTCGAGCTGATGGTCCCCTCCACGCTGGAGACATTCTTCTCGGCCAGGGACCTGATAGCCATGACTGAATCGGCCCTGCCTCAACCCCCGGCACTGCCGGTGCGGGTTCTCCAGTCCAGAGGCAAGCCTGCCGCTACGAGGCCTCCTTCGCTGGAGTCGACGAGCCGGCACCGATCCCGATCCAGGTCTCGGCACCGCTCCGGATCTCGCGGCCGGTCCCGATCTCGACGCCGCTCGCAGTCCCAGCGCTGCTCACCCAGGCGACACCGGTTGTACTTGCGGCGCAGATCCACCTCTCGTCCCAGTCGGTACTCTCAGTACCATTCCAGCTCCAGGCACCGCTCCTGGCACCGAGACTCTCGCAGCCGGTCCCGTCGAAGACGATCGAGATCCAGGTCGACCTCCCGGCACCGCGCTGGTTGCAGATCCCGGTCTCGGTCTCGGCACCAATAAGATTCCCGGTACCGATCCCCGGCGCCAAGGAGATCTCCAACGACGAGAGCGAGGGACTCATACCAGCCTCACTCGGCTCCTCCATGGCTGTCCTGTCAGCTGTCCCTGTCCTCTCAGGCGGACAGTGTATATGCCCCGGACACCGACGTGCCTGCCTTGTTCAGCGAGCCTCAGCCTCAAGAGCATGGTCCACAGCAGTGGGGGTTCTGGACACCCTGGGCATACCATCAAGCCCAAGGCCCTCCCCCAGATCCACCGCATTCCACGGCCTCGGAACACAGGGTACTGGAGGCCACGATTACCCGCCCTCCCCCTCCTGCTATGGAGGAAGGGGTGACCCAGCCACAGGACTCCGAGCTCCCCAGGGAGACGGACACTGTGCTTCAGGCGGAGCCCTCTTCAGACCCGCTCGTTCCAGGTCTCTCATCTTCGTCCTCTCCTGATGAGGCGGTGGCTGGAACCTCGTCGACCAGCCCTCCTCCAATTGACCTCAGGGCCCACCAGGACCTCCTCAGGCGTGTTGCACAGAACATGAATTTACAAGCCGAGGAGGTCCCAGAGGTCCAAGATCCAGTGGTGGACATTCTGTCATCCGATGCCCCCACTAGAGTGGCTCTCCCATTTATAAAAACCATATAGGCCAATGCCACTACAATATGGCAGTCTCCGGCCTCTGTTCTGCCCGCTGCGCGAGTAGAGCGCAAGTACATGGTGCCCTCAAAGGGCTATGAATATCTATATGTACATCCTCCTCCTTGCTCCCTCGTTGTCCAGTCGGTTAATGAGAAGGAGCGCCATGGCCAGCAGGCACCAGCCTCTAAATCGAAGGACGCAAGACGTATGGACTTGCTTGGGCATAAAGTTTACTCTGCGGGAGCTCTCCAGCTCCGGGTGTCCAACCAGCAAGCTCTCCTTAGCCGCTATAGCTACAATACCTGGGCGGTGGCGGACAAATTTAAGGAGCTGCTTCCACAGGATGCACGGCAGGAGTTCTCTGCGATCCTCGACAAGGGGAGAAAGGTCGCAAGAACCTCCCTGCAAGCTTCCCTGGATGCCGCGGACTCAGCCGCCAGGACTCTGGCATGACTATGCGCCGTATCTCGTGGCTGCAGGTCTCTGGCCTCCCCCCGGAGCTCCAGCACACGATTCAGGACCTTCCGTTCGAGGGTCAAGGACTATTTTTGGACAAAACTGACCCTAGGCTGCAGAGCCTAAAAGACAACAGGGTCATTATGCGTTCGTTAGGGATGCACACGCCCGTAACTCAGCGCAGGCCCTTCCAACCCCAACAGCATCGCCCTTACCCTCAACCTCGGCAGAGACAAGACTTTGCGAGACGGCGAGGCAGAAACGGCTGCTGGAGACAATCAGGCAACCAAGGGGGCCAGAACCAAAGCTCCTCTAAGTCTCCCCCAGGCCAAAACCTTCTTTTTGAAGGTGCGCCCGAGGGCGTTATACCAGTTTCTTTGAAGGATCCGTCCCCGCCCTTTTCCAACCGGCTTTCCTTCTTCCTCCCTGCGTGGTCCCAGCTAACGTCAGATCGTTGGGTCCTACGCACGTTAGAACTTGGATACCATCTGCAATTTATTTCAACCCCCCACTTCCACCCTCCTCCCTCTTCAGGGACCCCTCTCACGAGCAACTCTTCCTACAGGAGGTGCAAGCGCTCCTTGCCAAAGGAGCCATAGAGGAGGTACCAGAGCACAAACGGGGCAAGGAGTTTTATTCCTGCTACTTCCTGATCCCCAAGGCGAAGGGAGGTCTCAGACCTATCCTCGATCTGCGGGAACTCAACAGATACATGGTAAAGTTGAAGTTCCGTATGGTATCCCTGGGGACCATTATCCCATCTCTGGATCCTGGAGACAGGTATGCCACCCTCGACATGCAAGATGCCTACTTCCACATAGCCATCTTTCCACCTCACAGGAGGTTCCTCCGGTTCGTGGTCAGCCGGCAGCATTTTCAGTTTGCGGTCCTCCCGTTCGGCCTCTCTACAGCCCCATGGGTATTTACCAAATGTATGGCTGTAGTCGCCGCCCACCTTCGCCGCAGTCGGATACACGTCTTTCCGTATCTAGATGACTGGCTTATCCGCGGGACCTCCGAGACGCGAGTCATCAGTCACGTCCACATTGTCAGAACCTTTTCCTACATCTAGGTCTAATGATCAATGTGAAAAAGTCAACTCTAATCCCCACTCAGAGGATAGAGTTTATTGGTGCCACCTTGGACTCGACTCTTGCCAAAGCCTGCCTACCACTGCCACAGTTCCAGGCTCTCACGGCCATCATCCGGAGGCTGCAAGCGGCGCCGCTAACTTCGGTACGCACTTGCCTCACTCTCTTGGGCCACATGGTGGCCTGCACGTTTGTAATGAACTACGCAAGACTGCGCCTATGACCCCTCCAGTCCTGGCTCAACTCGCAATATCGTCCAGCCAGAGATCCTATGGACGTGGTCGTCACCATTCCCTCGAACGTGCTAGACTCCTTCCAGTGGTGGCTAGATCCCGCCATGGTGTATGCGGGGCTCCCGTTCCACCCGCCCCAACCCTCGGCGTCCCTGACAACGGACGCGTCGTCCCTCAGTTGGGGGGCTCACCTCGGGCACCTACGTACCCAAGGCCGCTGGTCACCTCACGAGCTGGACCTCCACATCAACGTCCGAGAGCTGAGAGCGGTCCGCCTCGCTTGTCAGACGTTCCGGCAACACTTGCAGGGCCGTTGTGTATTGGTATTCACCGACAACACAACAGCCATGCACTATATAAACAAACAGGATGGCACGAGATCTTCACCCCTGTGCCAGGAAACCTTACAACTATGGGACTTCTGCATAGCCCATTCCATACACCTCGTCGCGTCCTTTCTCCCAGGAGTTCGGAACACGCTGGCAGATCGCCTAAGCAGATCCTTCCTGTCGCACGAATGGTCGCTTCGCCCATTTGCTCTTTCACTCTTCCGGAAGTGGGGGTTTCCCCGGATAGACCTCTTTGCATCCCGCGGGAACAGGAAATGCCAGGCGTTCTGCTCCTTTGAAGGCCTCTCACCGGGGTCGATGGCAGACGCCTTCCTTGTGCCATGGACGACGCACCTGCTCTATGCCTTTCCACTGTTTCCACTCATCCACAGGGTCCTACTGAAAGCGTGCAGGGACAAAGCCCGCTTAATCTTGATAGCTCCAGTGTGGCCTCAGCAGCACTGGTACACCATGCGGCTAGACCTATCCATAGCCGACCCTGTTCCCCTGCCTCTTCACCTGGACCTGATTACCCAGGACCACGGCAAGCTCCGTCACCCGGACCTTCAGTCGCTCCACCTCACGGCGTGGCTCCTGCGTGGCTGACTCGCTCTGAGCTGCGTTGCTCCACCCCAGTGCAGCAGGTACTCCTGGGTAGCAGGAAGCCTTCCACTAAAGCTACATATTTGGCCAAGTGGAAGCGCTTCGCGTGGTGGTGTGTGGAGCAGAACTTCCTTCCCGCTGAGCTATCCATATCTAACATTTTGGATTACCTCTGGTCCCTCAAACAACAGGGCTTGGCAGTATCATCTCTGAGGGTCCACTTGGCGGCCATCTCTACATTCCACCCAGGAGAGGATGGCCGCGCGGTGTTTTCCCATCTGATGGTGTCTAGGTTCCTTAAGGGCCTAGAGCACCTCTACCCTCAGGTACGCCGCCCTGCCCCAACATGGGATCTTAACCTGGTTCTTGCCAGACTTATGTCCCCTCCGTTTGAACCGTTAGCAACGTACTTCCTTCTCTACCTCTCCTGGAAAACCGCTTTCCTGGTAGCCATCACGTCCGCGAGACGCGTTTCAGAACTTCGGGCCCTCATGGTGGACCCCCCATATACGGTGTTCCACAGAGACAAGGTGCAGTTGCAACCACATCCGGCCTTTCTTCCCAAGGTGGTATCTGCCTTCCACGTTAACCAGGAGATCTTCCTCCCGGTTTTCTTCTCAAAACCGCCTTCATCTCGCAGGGAGCAGCAGCTACACTCCCTTGACGTTCGTAGAGCGCTTGCTTTTTATATAGAATGAACTAAGCCATTCCGCAGAACCCCCTAACTCTTTGTCGTGGTGGCTGAGGGGATCAAAGGGCTTCCTGTCTCCTCGCAGCACATTTCCTCCTGGGTAACATCGTGCATCCGTGCCTGTTACAACTTGGCTCACGTCCCATCAGGCCGCATGACTGCACACTCCACCAGGGCTCAAGCTTCATCAGCTGCTTTCCTCGCGCACATGCCCATTCATGAAATCTGCCGTGCAGTGACCTGGTCCTCGGTCCACACTTTCGCCTCCCACTATGCCCTGGTTCAGCAGTCTAGGGATGATGCAGCCTTTGGCTCCACCATATTGCACTCTGCGACATCTCACTCCGACCCCACCGCCTAGGTAAGGCTTGGGAATCATCTAACTGGAATGGATATGAGCAATCACTCGAAGAAGAAAAGACGGTTACTCACCTTTGTAACTGTTGTTCTTCGAGATGTGTTGCTCATATCCATTCCACACCCGCCCTCCTTCCCCACTGTCGGAGTAGCCGGCAAGAAGGAACGGAGGAGCGGACGGGTCGGCAGGGGTATATATCCAGCGCCATGGCGGTGCCACTCCAGGGGGCGACCTGCCGACTGACCAGAGTTGCTAGGGTAAAAATCTTCCGACGAGCATGCACGCGTGGCACGCACACCTAACTGGAATGGATATGAGCAACACATCTCGAAGAACAACAGTTACAAAGGTGAGTAACCGTCTTTTCCTGTTCTCAGAAGGCAGTAATTTTATAAAAGATACACCCACTTCCACATGTTCTTCCCCACACTTAGCACTAGCTGAACACTGTACTATTCTGAGATTATAAACATTTCCATCGATGTGCTTCATTTATTTATCAAGTGATGGTGTGTCACCTCTCTCCTTCTTGATGGTGTGATACAACATTTTTGTTTAAGTGAGCAAACAAAGGAATGCATTCCCCGGTCCCTCACTCCTCCCTATGTGCACATATAGCCAGCTTTCATGGTTGATGACTGGTGTATGGGGAAATTTTGAATGGAACACTTTGTTAAAATATTGGCAGAACATTACTGGTAAGTCCATCAAAGTCAATGGAGTGACACTGGTTCAAAGCTGATGTGAGATCAGAATCCAGTCCAAAAATTACAGCAAAGTACTCTCCTTCTTCAAACTGGAATCATATTCTACAGCTGCCCCAAAACGGATGTCCAAGTGAATTTACAAAGATACAAAAATCTGGAATTATTTGCTGTCACATTTTTCTTTCAGGATGCTAGAAATGATGTTTCCATACTACATCAAGGCACCTAGTGATTCTCTGGCAAAACCCATAAAGCAGCTATGGAAAGGTACGTCTTCAAGCTGTGATTATCATTGTGTATTCTTTTTTTCATTGTAAAACACACAAGGCTGTTTAGGTAATAATGGGACTGTGTCAAGGACTGTTGCGCTGCTGCTCTGCTCTGTTGTACCTATTGTGTGGGTAAAAGGAGGGTATCGAGCTCCAGAGCTATCGACCCAGCACCTTTCACACAAGAAAACCCCTCAAAGCTTTTTTAAATACTTAGCACTTCTATAGAATGTTTTAGCTGAGGGTCTGAAAGCACTGTGCCGAAGGTGTGTAAGCATTGTTTACCCCCATTTTTTTGAGATGGGAAAATGGAGGCACGAGAATCTAATAGCAACATTTTAAAGCTATGATACCTGAACTCAGTCATCAAAATTCATAGTTAGGCATCCTCATGGGCTTTCATTTATTATTATTATAATCATTAGTATTAGCATTATGGTAGATCTAACCAAGGATCAGGGCCCCCTAGTGTTAGGCCTTGTACAAACAGGTAAGAATTAACTGCCCAAAATGTTTGTTAATGCAGTTAAAACTTTAAGTTTGATTTGCAGTGCCTCATGCTCTTCCGGAGTGACAAGTGCACCTGTGCAGAAACTGCTGAAACCCAGGAAGTATACAGTTAAGGTACACACTAGCCTCAGCCTGTAACCTTAACTCTGCCCTCTTTGAGTGATGCCCCCACACACCCCTGACAGACATTGTAGCACTCTGTCCTTCCAGGTAATATGGAACATTGTGGAGACACAGCATGTGGACAAAGTAGAAGAAACCGTCAGTCCATGGCAGGCTTAGAGAATACCAGCTGACTACATCTCGCCTGTGCTCAACCACTCCTACATGTCCTCGGAGTCACCAGCTGTTACAACCCCTTACAAATCCCTTGGCCATTGTACTAAGGATTTCTCTGATTGACCACCTATACTTATCTCTGTAATGCCCTGTAATGTATGCCACCCAACTATTATAAATCCCCAGGGCAAGAACATAACTCAGCCCAGAAACAAGGGGATTGTGATCCCTTTGGGTGCATTTGCTCCTCTCATGTCACAGTGTGAGTTGTGGCAATCTGCTGCAAGTAATCCCTGCACCAGTCAGTACAGCGTCCCTAACACAGCGAAGATCAGATCGAATGCATGCAGGTGAATGAGAGAATACAATTCTGTAGGACGCAACACATGAGAAATGGCACATTTACCAAGTCATTCCTCATGTCTGCTTGTTATAAGGCAGGCCTGCCTGTAACACACTTACAATATAGCTGCAGTGGCTCTTGGGTTAGGGTTAAGGGAGGCAAGGGGATTTCCTGGACCTGAGAGGGGTCCTAGGAGCATGTTCAGTGACAGTGGTGCAGGGTGAGTGTGCTGACAGGGGGAAGTAGGGGAAGGGCCCTCCCCCGGAGCTCGCTGCTGCCAGTGGGGAGAGGGTCGGGGGGAGTCCTTTCTGGCCCTAGCCCTGGGGCAGCCTGTATGCACTCCAAGCTCCTCATCTCCAGCCCCACCCCAGAGCCCTCACCTGAGGGAAAAAATACGCAACTTAAATTCAGTAGTCAGTTTGGGGTATGCTCATGTTTAGCACCCTTTAAAGTATATAATTGGTTGTATATGGGTACAACAAAATATAATGTATTGAAGCAGGTGAGTGCTGCTTCTGGCTTTCTTCTTTTAATTGACCCTCGTAATCTTGTGGCGCCGGCGCATTGTAGTTTCATTTTATTCCAGCAACAAATTCTTGATTTGTAGGACCAGTAATAATCAACAATGGATAAATTCTTAATAAAATTACCCAGAGAAAAAAAGAAGAAAAGGGTAATTCATCAAATGATTGCCTGAGTTCGACACCCAGCTTTCAAACTGAGGTTATACAAAAGAGTGATACAGCAAATCTCCAAGATAAGAAAAGGAGTTTTCAGCAGTCTTGGCTATCAAGATTTACGTGGTTGGAGTACAACAGCAAATTAGAGCTTTTTGCTCAGTCTGCAAAAACTGTTCTGAAAAAAAGATCTTAATATTTTCTACAAAGGCTGAACCAATGTTTATTTCGTCCGGATTTCAAGATTGGAGACGCACATTGCACGGTTTTACATCACATGAAAAATCCTCCCGTCGCAAGGAAGCGGTAATGAAGTATGCTGCTCTGCAATCGCAGGTAAATGTTTCTGCACTAATGTTGGCCAGTTACAGGAAAGAGTCACAAACAGCTAGGAATGCACGGCACAACATTTTTAAGCGTTCAGTACCTAGCTTAACAAGGAATAGCATCACGTGGACATAATGAGAGTGATTCAAATTGGATGCAGCTCTTGTTGCTGCGCACTACAGATTCAGAGGAAAGGAGACAGTGGCTTAGTCACACAAAATACAAGTGGCTGTCACATGAGGTTATTAATGAAATAACTGAAATGATGGCAATGATGGTGCTAAGACAAATTGTGCAAAAGATAAAGGCTTCAAAGTTTTATGCCATTGTAATGGATGAGACTACTGATTTGTCAAGAAAAGAACAAATAAGGGATTTTTTAAGGTTCTTTTCTAGTGAAGACTGGGAGATTTGAGGAGTTTATTGGGTTTTACTAAACTGACGCAATGGATGCTGCTTCTCTTCAAAATTGTGGAAGATACACTTCTCAGGTCTGACTTGCACTTTTCTGATTGCCAGGGGCAGTGTTACGATGGAACCAGTAAAGTGTCCAGCAAATTTACTGGGGTCTAAGCCAGAGTGAAGGATCAAGCCCCAAGAGTGGAATTTGTGCGCTGTGCTGCACATTCCCTTAGCCTTGCCATGCAGGATGCCCTGCATAATATTCTAGAATTTCATGATATGTTTTCGACAGTGAAAGAGCCTTCAAGGAGTCACCAAAGCATATGGCAGCATTCAGAGTGTTTTAGAGTGAAAGGGCGCCTTCTTTACGACCATTGTGCCCAACAAGGTGGACACTAAGGATCAGTAGCATTAAATCACTGCTCCACAATTAGGAGGCCATGATGAATTTTAGTTACTCTTCAGATGAATTTGGCTCAAAATGTAGTGGATTCTCAAAGAACGTCAATATTTTTCAGCATACTTTATGTTAACAGTTCTTGAGAAAGCCATGGGTTCTGTAGAAAAAGCTAACGCAAAAATTCAAAGCCCAAATGTGTCATTGGCAAGTGTTATGAAAAAGTTGGCCTGTTTCAAAAGGTGTTGAGCAGCATGCACATTGACTCATCATACAATCACTTCTGGGAAACAACCGTAGAGAAAGCACTGAAACGGCTCAACCATGGAAGCCTTCCTCACACCTTCAGTGACCCCAAAGAGTATTTTCATCAAATATATGTCGGGATCATTGATGTTTGCAAAGTTGCCATTGAACAGAGGTTTTCAACAGAAAGCTTTACATTTGCAGTAAATGTGGAGAAGCGTATAACTGATGCAACAAATGGCTCCAAACAGGACATTGTCCCAATAAGTGAAGCTTTCCACGGTGAGATTAGCACAGAGAGGCTAGCTCTTCATTTAGAAATTTTGAATGATATTTGCAGATTGAGAAATTGCCATCTTAATTCAGTGAGTGAAGTGAAGCAATTTTTGAAACAAAACGAAGGCTTGAGTGATGATGTCAGAAATTACAATTCTCCTGAAATTATTCTACACAATTCCGACTACAACCGGCACCACTGAGCGATAATTCAGTTGCCTGCGCACACTGAAGAATTATTTGCGAATGACAATGAGCCAAGAACATCTAAATCACTTGGCATGTCTGCACATTTATAAAAACTCTATCTCTGAATTGGACATTGCAAGCTTCCTGGATGACTTCATTTCAAGAACCGAACAATGATGAAAAGTGTTTGATGCCTCCTGAAGAATATCGCAAAAGAAGGGGCTACATTTGTTTTAATTTTAGAAAGTATTTGCTTTTGAGGGTTATTGAGCCAAGAGTGCTTGGTTATTTCCATATTCAAAAGAGTATTAATAAAGTTGATATTCTTAGTTAAATAATTTGTTCTTACAATAGTGATATTGTGCAATACGGAGAAACTGTTAAACGCTTACTGTTTCTAGTCCATTTTAACATTATTTTAAAAAATATATATCAGCTTATAAGGCGGGGGTGGGGGCGGGACTTGGACTCTTTCTGGGCACTACCAAAAATTATACAAACCTGCCGCCCCTGTTCCCAAAGTCTAACCCAGAGAACTCTCAATCTAGGGCATCGGATCTTGTGGAGACATGATTAGCTTTACACACATTGTAGTCCCACTGAAGTCAACAGAGCTGACGTTAAGCTCTTGAATGAGTCCTTGCAGGGCCTAGACACAACCAGTTTTCATAAGTAATTTTAAAAGGCTAGAGAACCATTGTAGTACTGTTCTATAAACTATTTTAAAATGGTTTCTAAGGATGCTTTTACTGACTTAATTTTAGGCTGCACCGTCACTTTGTCGTATTAATAAGCAACTGATCCTAACAAATTTGACTCATTGACAGCATGCTTGTTTTTGTGTTTTCTCTTTCAATAGAGGGGAGGATGGAAAACATCACTGTTTCTCTTGTCAAAAATGAGTCTAAAGATGGGGTTCGTGAATGGTGGGTTCTCAATCAGCTTGGAAAAAGATACAGACAGGAAGAAA
The DNA here is from genome assembly GCF_025201925.1 of Gopherus flavomarginatus. Classification (NCBI taxonomy): domain Eukaryota; kingdom Metazoa; phylum Chordata; order Testudines; family Testudinidae; genus Gopherus; species Gopherus flavomarginatus. Next base: position 208,478,537 of record NC_066618.1, read on the forward strand.
GTCTTGAACTCTTTGTATTCAGTGACAAAGTTAGCCCTCCTAGCCTTGGATTCTTGGCTGGCTACGGGTAAGAGAGAATCTTATACTTAAAACAGTACTGTCTATTAGAAATAATCTAAGGTGAACTGGGAAATTTATCTCTTGTAAACCAGGGTTTTGTGTTCCTATTGTAACAGTTGAGAGCATCGCAAATACCTAAAATAAATCACAGAGGAGCAGGACTGGCCCTAGCCCCACCAAAAACAAACAAAAAAAAAAAAGTGCATTAAGAAGGGAGTAAATTTCATGATTTTATGGAGATTAAGATCTTCTGTTTTAGCATCTCTAGCAGCCTTCATAGCTATAACATCAGGGCATCAGAGGCACAATATTCCTCATCTTAGGTGGAACCCTTAGCTCAGGCCCTAACAGCTGGATAAAGAAATTGATTTTAAACTATTTTGTTTTAAAATAGGTTTGACATTCTCAATTATAAATAGAGAACAAATTCTGCCCCCTGATGTTTTTCCATTCATGTACTCTCAGGGTTGGGGATTTTCTCCCCCTACACAAGATCCATGTGGAGAGAGGTCTGCACTGTGATGGTTGTTTCACCATCCTGCTGCTTACCCTGCAAAAGAACCCTCCCTGTAGTCAGGAACCCACAGCTGGGAGTGAGAGGAGGACATGCATTGTCTTCTCCTATAACCCTGCAGGGAAATTAATACGGTCTGAGTCTTTTCTGCTTATGCCCTCCCATGTTGTGAAGTATTCCTTCATGGGGGTTCCAAAGGGAGCGGCCAATGAAGGAAGCATTAGCAGCTCAGCTCCACTGGCCCCAGAAAGAAGTCAGTAGGCCCAGACCTTGTAGAGAGTTATGGTTAATCCAAGCCTCAAGCATATCTCAGGGATCTGCAAGTTCTGATAGAGTAGGGTTTCTAAAATGGGCCGCCGCTTGTGTAGGGAAAGCCCCTGGCGGGGCGGACCGGGTCGGCGTGTTTACCTGCCCTGTCCAATCGCGGCTCCCACTGGCCGTGGATCACTGCTCCGAGCCAATGGGAGCTGCTGGAAGCGGTGCAGGCCATTTCCAGCAGCTCCCATTGGCCCGGAGCAGCGATCCACGGCCAGTAGGAGCCATGATCGGCCGGACCAGCGGATGGGGCAGGTAAACACACTGGCCCAGCCCACCAGGGGCTTTCCCTACACAAGCGGTGACCCCTGTTTGAGAAATCCTGGGGTAGAGAAACCTTAGCAGAAAGGGAAACCTGCCAGAGACTCTCTCTTCAGGAATGATTTGGGGGAACCTGCAGTAGGAGATCCCCAAGAAGATTCCTGTCCTCAGCACATTTTCCACATGAGGTGGAGTTTTTGTCCCTTTATTATTTTAATAGTATACAATTTTAAAAATATTTTTAGAAATGATTTTATGAGAAATGTTTAGATTTTGAATTCCATTATTATTCCTGATGTGTAACACAGTTGATTCAGTGGAAATGGTCATGTTTCAGAAACCCATCACCACCTTAGTTTTATCAGCATTTGCCTGTTTTTGAATTTATAACCAGATTAGAAAAACATCTTTGAACTCTTTCCTCTCTTGCTTTACAGTATAATGGGACTTTACGCCTCAGTTGTCCTGGTGATAGGGAAGTTTGTCCGTGAGTTTTTCAGCGGGATCTCTCACTCCATCATGTTTGAAGAACTACCAAACGTGGACCGTATCTTGAAGTTGTGTACTGACATTTTCTTAGTAAGAGAGACTGGAGAACTGGAACTAGAGGAAGACCTGTACGCCAAATTAATATTCCTGTACCGCTCACCAGAGACGATGATCAAATGGACTAGGGAAAAAACTAATTGATCTCTTTGGAGTCACACTGCAAATCAAGTTGACTTCCTCTGAATTTTAAAAAAGCACAATATTCTCATAAGAGCTAAGCCTTTTATAGTTAGGTAGCAATGATTTTTCACTGACTGAGTCCAGGAAGCTACTTCCTTAGGAATCCATGCTGCCTTTCAAATTAAGGATTAATGGTGAAGAAGATTCGTTTGATTTTTTTTTTAAATGCCCACTCCCCTAAAATCAGGGGACCTTGCTTTGTAATTTAATCAACCAAATGTTCTGCATCCTTGACTGGGTAAGTTAATCTTCCGGACATTAAATTTCTACCGTTAAAGAAAAAGGAAAGAAAGAAACGATCCCTCAGATGACTTCACTGGACCTTTTCTGGAGCGATAGTTTGTGCAATATGCTGTTGTACGTCACTGACTTTCAAGATACAGTAATGGGAATCTGGCTAGCCTTCAGGATAACCATGCCAAAAGGCCACAGTGCGAGCTGAAGAAATGCTAGCCATATCCATTTTTAGAAAAGCAGAGGTTTTGATGTACGGAAGACTCTGTGGACAACTCTCTGCAAGCAAAAAGAAAACAAGTGACAATCTCTTTAATTACCTTATTTTATTTGTACTGTCCCAGGAGACATTTCCATGAAACATCAATGACTTTTCTCAGGAAAAAAAAACTTGGTTTTAGCACTTAGTTAAACCTTAATGAATTATGGAGTATTGGGATGTTCTGCTGGGCTATCTTCCCACAATTACTGCTTTCCTTTAGACAGAGAAAAACCAACTGAATGACTAAGGAGCTGTTTCACTTCTTATATCTCTTTGAAGACTGAATAGTGTGTGCTACTCTGTGCTTCCCCAGTACATGCTTTTCCCTCCATTTTGACGATTTAAGGCAATGGTTTTGTTATCTGATATTCTCCTTCCAGTGTTTCAGGTATACAGAAATGTTTACATATTCCAATTGACATTTTTACATCCGAGACGGGTTTTTTAAGTTCCCAAATATAGAAGTACATATGAGCTTGAAAAATGGCCTTTTCTTAAATTACTCTTGTTGGTGACACAAACGGTTCATTAGAGAACATTGTAGCATGAAAATTTATGATTGCAATGTAGGTTTAATTCCATGTTAAAAAAATGCAATTTCTGAAAAACAAACTCCTTGAGTGGGTGGGTATGGTACAAGGTTAGACTGTGTAGTTTTGATTCAGTAATGACTTAAAATAAAGCACATGATGCAAAGTCATTTTAGAGGTATTTTTTCTTCTTCCTCTTTACACTAAACGGGAAATGTCTTTATATAGTTAAGATATTCACAGTGGAGTTAAGGTCAGTGACAAATGAATCACACTCTTTCCGTTTTCAGGGTGGTAGCCGTGTTAAAGGCCATGGCTACACTCACACTTTACAGCGCTGCAACTTTCGTGCTCAGGGGTGTGAAAAAACACCCCCCTGAGCGCTGCAAGATACAGCGCTGTAAAGCCTCAGTGTACGCTCCCAGCGCTGCACGCTACACCCGTAAGGGATGTGGTTTACATGCAGCGCTGGGAGAGCTCTCTCCCAGCGCTGCCGCTCCGACTACACTCACACTTCAAAGTGCTGCCACGGCAGCGCTCCGAAATTCCAAATGTAGCCATACCCTTAGTCTGTATCAGCAAAAACAATGAGGAGTCCTTGTGGCACTTTAGAGACTAACAAATTTGGAACTAAGCTTTCGGGGGCTAAAACTTCATCAGATGAATGGAGTGGAAAATACAGGAAAGAGGTATAAAAACACAACATATGAAAAGATGGGAGTTGCCTTATCAAGTGGGAGGTCAGTGTTAACGAGCCAATTCAATTAAGGTGGAAGTGGGCTATTCTCAACAGTTGACAGGAAAGAGGAAAAAATCACTTTTATAGTGCTAATGAGTTCAATGTCATCAAGATGACCTATTTCAAACAGTTGGCAAGAAGGTGTGAGTATCAGCAGGGGGAAATTAGTTTTTGTAGTGACCCATCCACTGCCAGTGTTTATTCAGGCCTAATTTGATGGTGTCCAGTTTGCAAATTATGGTAATTCCAGTTCTGCAGTTTCTCATTGGATTCTGTTTTTGAAGTTTTTTGTTGAAGAATTGCCACTTTTAAGTCTGTTATTGAGCGTCCAGGGAGACTGAATGTTCTCCTACTAGTTTTTGAATGTTATGATTCCTGATGTCAGATTTGTGTCCATTTATTCTTTTGCATAGAGACTGTCCAGTTTGGCCGATGTACGTGGCAGAGGGGCATTGTTAGCACATGACGGCATAGATCACATTGGTAGATGTGCAGGTGAACAAGCCCCTGCTGGTGTGGCTGATGTGGTTAGGTCCCTTTCAGTTAGCTGCTATTTATTATATAAATGATATAGTCAGTCAGGAGAGGGCAAAAAATACAAGGTAACTTTCAGCTGAAGGGACAATTGTAGCTTTATTGGCACATCTTAGCGCAGGGCTTTATAAAAACAGCACAGTTGAAATTTTAACACTTACCCTCTTATTCAGTGCTTCTGTGGAAGTGGTGTCAGTTCCATTCTATACCCTAGCAACACATTTTGGACACTATGACGTGCACAAGAAAATAAACTGCTTTGTTACATTGTAACAATAAAATCAAGTGGTGACTGGAAGGCTATTTGATTTCTTCATACACCATAAAGAAAAGGTGGCAGTTGTTCTAGAGGGCTGGCAAGATGTCTGGTTGTGCTGAACATTCCTCTGTGGAGTGATTTACTCTTCAGCTTGTAAGTCTAGTTCTTCCTCACACCAGGGCCATCATCTGACTCTATGCAGGTGTTGGTGTCACTAAGCATAACCCTACGTAACTCAGGAGGGTGGAAGGCCACAAGAGTATGGAGCCTTCCTGGTTTTAGGCCTCAGCAGACAAGAGTCCCTCCATGTTTGAACTTTAATCGACCTAAAAGGCCAGGTGTAACAGCCGTTATCAGTTGCAACAGTTCTAACTGGTCTAAAGCAGAAATAATGAGGCCTGTGCACCTTTAGCAGAAGGACAAGATAACTTGCAGAAGGAAAACTTACTAACGAGCTGCCGCGGCCAAGATTACTTAATGCACCTGCGCTTACGTAATTGCTACAGGGGGAGGAAGGAGGAGGAGGGAGGGGAAACGGGGGATTGCTAGTCAGTAAGAAAAGTTCTCATGGATATAAAGGAACAGACTGCTTGTTTTAGGTGTGCTTGATCTGAGTCAATCTCCCTGCACCGCTTTGAGATCTCAAATAAACTTGGTTTGCTTCTCCACCCTGGTGTGTTTATTGGCGCGGCACACCGGGCAACGGACCCCCCGCTGTTGCTTGGCCTCAGGCAGTTATCTGCCGGCAACACAGGGGTTACAATAGAACCAACATAGGGACTGGCTGACATAACGGAGGTGATAAATCTAACCTGTGTGTATACTTTGATCCTCTGTGTTCTCCTTTTCTAAATTGAAGAATAAAGTACTGGGAGTTAAATGGGGCTGGTGTGTATTTCCAAAATGTACCAGCCAACCAGCCTACTTTGATCACTATTGTTTCTCTTCCCTCCTTAAGAGGCACTTATTTACTGTTGAAAATCTTGGTCACAGAATGAACTCGACAGCCTTTTAGACTTGCAGAACAGCTGCTTCTTTTTCATTAATGGACTAAACAATCTTTCTACCTGATCTGTCATGAACTCTGTAGATCAGCCATGTGAGTGCATGTGCCTCCAGCTCAAGCTACACAGGCTGTCATTTAGGCAATAGCATGGTTTTGTGAAAGAGTTCATGCATGCCAACAGTTTGGGGAAACGGAGCCCAATCTTGAAGTTCTGAGCTTTCTTGTTCAGTGCAAGAAATTCAAGTCTCAAGCAGGTGGATGCTAGGTAAAAATAAGAGACACTCCCAGACTGATAAAAGTTGCATCTTATAAACTTCAGTGTTTATAGGCTGCAGCATAGACATACCCTTAAAGTCAGGGGAACCTTTAACCACTGACTTTGAACAATACATGGATCTGGCCATAAATTCGATATGGATTGCCTATTATTGCAAACAGCCATATTTTGGAAGGTTGAGGGGGAAAAGATGGTTAAAAGACATGCTGCCAAGTTCCCACATAATTTCAGTCATTTTAAATTTTTGGCACTTTATCTCCTCACATACTAGTCTAAAAGGCATCTTTGCAGACTAACAGAGTGAATGAGTACACAGCTGTTTAGACAGTAAACTCCGAGGGGCATTGTCTCTTTATAGTCCACTCATCACTCAGCAGCTCCTCATGGCCAGATGTGGCATAGCAGCTCTCTGGGCTGGTGCCCGCCTGCCAACAGTCGTTCCCCTTTCTGTGACTCTTCCTCAGCCTGTCTTCAACTCAGCCTATAGCCCCTTTGCTGGGCTGAAGAAGACTCATGTTGGTCCTTTCCTTGGGACCATTGGGGAGCCCAGTGCCACATTCTACTCTTGGTTCAGGCTCTGGGCCTGTGTTGAATTGCTAGAGCTGCTCCTTTAGCTGGGCCACAATTTTCCATGGGCGCTTCCTACTCAGCCTCTTAAGTGCTTCCTCTAGGTCCCTCTGTCTCTCCCAGGTCCCTGCTTGGAGTAATTGCCTTTCTCTCTGCTTTCTGCCTGGTTCTCTCCTGCCCTTTCCCCAGCGGGGCTTCACCACTACTTAATCCTGGCTCTTGGTTCCAGTACCGCAGTCCCTTTCTGCTCTTTATGGGGAATCTGCCTGATTCCTCTCTGTGACGGGTTGGATCACCCCTGGGGGTTGTCACCTGATGTGCCAAAACTACTTCTGCTCCTGCTTTCCTGCCCTGGAAGCTTAGAACTTCAGTGCCCTGCCTGGTTTAAGCCAGACCCACTAGCCTGCTGCAAACCCAGACCCAGGGTCTGAACCACGTGCCCCAAAGCCGTAGGCTTAACTGAAAGCAGGGACCTTGCAGCTGTTCCTGTCATTAACACTCAGATGCCCAACTCCCAATGTGGTCTAAAATCCAAATAAATCCGTTTTACCCTGTATAAAGCTTGTGCAGGGTAAACTCATAAATTGTTCACCCTCTATAACACTGATAGAGAGAGATGCACAGCTGTTTGCGCCTCGCCCTCAGCTATTAAATTAACAAGTAAAAAGTGATTTTATTAAATACAGAAAGTAGGATTTAAGTGGTTCCAAGTAGTAACAGACAAAACAAAGTGAATTACCAAGCAAAATAAAATAGAACACGCAAGTCTATGTCTAATACAGTAAGAAACTGAACACAGATAAGATTCACCCTCAGAGATGTTTCAATATGTTTCTTTCACAGACTGGATGCCTTCCTAGTCTGGGCATAATCTTTTCCCCTGGTACAGCCCTTGTTCCAACTCAGGTGGTAGCTAGGGGATTCCTCAAGATGGCTGCCTCCTTTGTTGTCTGTTATTGTTTGCATAAGGTGAGAATCCTTTGTCCCTCTCTGAGTTCCCACCCCTTCCTTCTCAATGAAAAGCACCAAGTTAAAGATGACAAAGAGTCCTGTGGCACCTTATAGACTAACAGAAATATTGGAGCTTGAGCTTTCATGGGTGAATATGCATGCGTCTGACGATGTGGGTATTCACCCACAAAAGCTTATGCTCCAATACTTCTTTTCATCTATAAGGTGCCACAGGACTCTTTGTCGCTTTTTACAGATCCAGACTAACACAGCTACCCCTTTTATATTTGACACCAAGTTAAAGATGGATTCCAATTCAAGTGACATGATCATGTGTCACTGTAAGACTTCATTACCCACTTGCCAGCACACACCTATACAGGGAGACTTACAAGTAAAACAGAGCCTTGCATATGTCTGTACCCCTCTGTACCCTAAACTCGTATTCACCCACGAACGCTTATGCTCCAATACTTCTGTTCGTCTATAAGGTGCCATGGGAGTCCTTGTCGCTTTTAAAGTAAAACACAGCCATCTGCAGTCAATTGTCCTGGTTAATGGAGTCATCAAAATTCCAAACCACCATTAATGGCCCACACATTGCATAATTACAATAGGCCCTCAGAGTTATATTTCATATTTCTAGGTTCAGATACAAAAGTGGTACATTTATACAAATAGGATGATCATACCCAGTACATTATAAGCTTTGAGATGGTACCTTACAAGAGACCTTTTGCATGAAGCATAGCATATTCCAATTACATTATATTTAAACTCATTAGCATATTTTCATAAAATCATATAGAGTGCAATGTCACACTCTCAGTCAAGCTGGCTTAACCGCCAGCTCCTAGGGCAAGCCACCCTGTTACACTCTTACTTGAGCTTTGTACAGTACTGGCACAATGGGCCCTGATGTCAGCTAAGCCTGTTGAGTGTCTTAGTAATGATACATCCCACTGTACCATATGAAAGGGCACATCACCTGTTGAGACTAGGCTAATTTTTACTGCAATCTGGGGGGTGGGCAACAGCAGTTTAATTGAATTCAGTTTCACTCCTCTTTAATTTCAAGTTTAAAATTGCCTTGGTTGTCAGTATGATTTAAACAAAAGCACATGGTCAAAATCCAGGCTGGGCCGGATCCATTAACCTTCTAAGGCCAACATTTAAACCAGCACACTTCGAAGAAAACACTTTAAATCAAAGTATGTCTAGAAATTAGCACTAAACTGGCTATTCATTAGCCTTCAGCATTTTTCTTGCTTTTGCATTCTTATTATAAAATATAAGACATGACACCTCTCTCCTATGTTTGGTGTATTGCCTGGTTGCCAATGGCGCCTTTTTTTTTTGTCCCAATGAATAAATACAGTAGCTCGTATTCCTTCCCCCACCCAACAGCTTTGTCGTAGCATTTTAAGTACCTGAAGGGAAATAGAATCTTGTTACTGCACATTCTTTTAGGGCAAACTTGGACAGTCTTTTTCTTTTTTAAATCAGCTGCACTAACAGTAGGGTTGCCAGGCATCCGGTTTTTGACTGGAACACCTGGTCGAAAAGTGACCCTGGTGCTGACTAGGCCGTTAAAAGTCTGCTTGGGGCATAGCAGGAGCCTAGGGCTAAGGCAGGTTCCCTGCGTGTCCTAGTGCCATGTCGATCCCGGAAGCAGCTGCAAGGTCCCTGCGGCCCCTAGGCACATGGGCAGCCAGGGAGGCACTGCACGCTGCCCCTGCCCCAGTGCCAGCTCCACAGCTCTCATTGGCTGGGAACCACGACCAATACAGGGGCAGTGCCTGTGGGTATGAGGGCAGTGCAGCAAGCTGCCTGGCCACAGGAACCAGGCAGCTGCTTCCTGGGAGCTGCAGTAAGTGCCACCAGGACCGCCACACCCTCTCCTGCACCCGTACCCCAGCCCTGAGACTCTTCCTGCACCCCAAACACCCCAGCGTCCACATCCCAACTCCCTTCCCCAGCCCAGAGCCCCTCTCTGCACCCCAAACCTTTCATCCCTGGCCCACACCTCCAGCTGGAGACCACACTCCCAATTCCCTGCCCCAGCCCGGAGCCCCCCTCTGTACCCTAAACTCTTCATCCCTGGCCCACACCTCCAGCTGGAGACCACACTCCCAACTCCCTGCCCCAGCCCGAGCCCTCTCCCATACCCTTCATCCCCAACCTCACCCAGAGCCTGCACCCCCAGTCAGAGCCCTCCCCCTCCTGCTGTGCCCAGTAAAAGTGAGTGAGGGTGAGGGGGATGGAGTGAGTGGCGGGGGGGGGGGACTGGGGTGTTAAGGTTGCCAACTTTCTAATCGCACAAAACCAAACTTACAGTAAATATATAGCAGGCATCCAAGGAAGTCTGTTTTCATGCCCTATTGGCCAGAGCTCACTGCTGTTATAATCATACAGGTCTTAGTTTACTGACCTGGGTCATTATTACTTCCTGGAGGGTTCAGCAAGAGTTACACTTTTGCTACTGTAACCCACGTGCCTAACAGAGAGATCTCGCTTTAAGAGCTATATGGGTTGGGAGTGGCGGGGAGGAATTAGTTGTGTCTGGATCATTGTTGTTGGGCAGATGAACAATTAGGACTCCATATCCAAAAGGTTTTGGAATTGGGGGTGGTGTTGGGTATGCTCAATAGCTGGGCTCAGATGTGATATGAAAGTAGAGCAGCTGCTTTACATAAGGCTGTGTGCCCTGTGTGGGTTGGGCGAAGCTGTGCTATAAGAGCTGAACGCAGGCTGTCTTCCCCTCATGCTGAAGCATTTTGCAGCAGATTAGTGATATTGAGAAGCTTTGGCCGTATTGTTTATGGAAATGGGGAAAATGGGAGGAAAAACTAGTTTTTCATTTTAATTGTAAACTTGGAATGTAGTTTGAGTTTAGCCAAACTGTTTTAGTTAAGTTACTCATCAAGTTTTCTCTTATGTGATTGTGATGATGGAGGAAAGACTCATTTATATTTTGCTCGTCTTTGTTTCATATTTTCCTTGTAGGTTTGGGTTTTTTAACCTATATACTTAAACTGCATAGTTGGTTAATTAGTTAGCAACATTGGAGGAGGAGGAGTCTGCATGGATTCTAGTTGGAGATTTCGATAAGCAAGTGGCGGGAAGATGCTACAGTGCTTTCGACTCAGCAGCCTGTAAATTTTGGTGGTCAAAGACAGACTTGGGGAACTCAACGTAGCTTTTGGGAACCCTGAGTTTCTTCTCACTGTGGCAGTGGAACTGACCTATTTAAATTTAATTTTTCTTCATAATCTGCATACAGCATCTTCACAGTTGTACATAAACAAAGTAACCAGGTTCTGTTGTAGAAGTTTTGGTGTTAGTTATCATGTTGCTTTATTATAAAAGTTTATAAAGTTGGCAATTAAGAATTAAGTTAATCCCTTTTGGAGCTGGATTGTGGGAAGGTTGATTCTGTGCAATCCTTACTGCAAAGCCACTGGGATTGAATTATTTTGGGTCTCCATGTGCTTTTCTATGGGAGTTGTTTATAGGAAGTAGGAGAAGGGCAGTGAAGTAAAACTCTCGCCCCATGGTTCTCACACTTATTTGTCATGCCCCTCCTGTGTCTATAGTCCTGTAGCGCCACCACCACCCCGGGTTTTCCTGTGATTTAAGATAAATGTTGGTGTAATCCTGAGAGATGAAGGCTTGCATCTGTGATATGAGTAGTTTGTAGAAAATGATTGTGTGAAGGCCCTGTACTTTTTCACAGGTTTCCAAATTTATAAGGAGGTTCCTCTCCCCCGCCTTCCTGAAAAAGAGTTTGAAGGAATTAAGTACCCAGTTCCCATTGAAATTCCTTATCAAATGAGAGGGTCGTTACAGAATTAAATAATGAAACATTGCTGTACAATATATTGACACATAGGGAAGGTATTTTATACCATCATTTTGTTCTTTGTAATTGGACTGTGCATTTGCTTCTGCAATGCTTGATGCGGGGTGGGGACGATAGTCAAATAGGTGCTTACTTCAGCTGTTTTCCTACCAGTTTTGATCTCCCTTTAATGGATAAAGGGGCTCAGGCTTTTTATACTTAAGAGGAAAGCAGAAACTCGGACCTTAAGACATATGGGCTTTGTGAAATACAGCTGAGTAAGTGAGCAGCTGTCCTGTAGCAATCAGGTTTCAGACAGTTCTAATTTCAGAATGTCGCTTTACTAAAGGGATTGTTGCTTAATTATTATTTGTATTATGCTAATTCCCAAAGACTCCATTTGGCATAAGGGCCTCATGCACATGCTAGGTGCTGTACAAAAACATACAAAGATCTAGTCCCTGCCCTGAAGTGACTTATAATCTAATCAACAGAGTTGACCAAGCAAAAATTCAAGGGACATGTTTTCATGTAAAAAGGGGGAGGCTGTGTGCTGGTGTAACGCCGACAGACCCTGTTCATCAACAGGTGAGATCGAACCGGGCACCTCTGGAGCTTAGTGCATGATCCTCTACCGCATGAGCTAAAACTCAATTTCCTCTTAGAGGTTAAAAAAATGAGTCTGCTCTACAGCCTTAGCTAAGTGGTCTCAGTGCCACTGGATGGGGCAGAACACTACACCCAGGAGGTGTGGGGGTTACACTGGCATTCTAAGGGATGTTGGTTGATTTTTGCTCATCTCTTATTTTCTACTTCAAAGGGGCTGTTTAACTGCAGTGCAGACATCCAGGCTCAGGCTGGTGCCTGGGCTCTAGGAACCCATGAGATGGGAGGGTCCCAGACACGGTCGGCTCCAGCATCTTTGCCGCCCCAAGTGGCCAAAAAAAAAAAAGGGCACGATCAACAGCACTTTGGCGGCAGCTCTACCGCCACCGCTTCATTCTTCGGCGGCAGGTCCTTCCCTCCTGAAGAGGCGGACATGCCGCCCCTTTCTGTTGGCTGCTCCAAGCACCTCCTTGCTGCACTGCTGCCGGGAGCCGGCCCTGATCCCAGAGCTCAGGCTGAAGCCTGAGCTGAAATATCTAGACCACAATTAAACAGTCTCTGAAGCCTGAGCCCTGTGAGTCCAATTCAGCTGGCATGGGCCAGCTGCAGCTGTCTAATTGCAGAGTAGACATACCCTGAGAGGCCCACTCAGCATAAGTTTAGGGACAGGAGTCGAGTCAAGCTACCAGAGAATTGAAGGAAGAAGGGACAGAATCACCAAGAGAGAGGGAGGTGAAAAAGACAGATTTTCTGATAGTGAAGGTAAGAGGGGGGATGTGGATTTGGGTAGATGTTTTGGACTGCCAGGAAAATAAGCTATATGAAAAGGCCCCTTCAAACGTGTATCAGGAGCATGATTTGAATTTGGCTTGGGACAGCTCTGGTTGGCAGAACTGAGGTACTCCTAGAGGTAACAGGCAGAGTTGGTTGCAGTGTTTCAACTGACTCTTTTGATTAAATAAAAAAGATGCAGTTTTGTCACTTTCCTGAAATCAGGTCAAAAATACAGAAGTTTCAAACTGACATTTTTGTTGCCACTTTGGTTTCTATAGGCCAAAAATTGTGCATTTTTTCGGATTTTATTTTTTTTCCGCTTCTCTTAGTCTTTACTTTTCCTTCCTCATTTCTTTTTCCACTGCAGAAAGGAGGAGAAGGGGAAAGAAGAGACTCCCTTTTCTACTCATTTGCCACCTTTTTTTTCTGAGGAGGGGGGGAGAGGGAGAACAGGGAAAGGTAAAATACACACAATTCTGTTTTCAAAAGCCAAAATGAAATAAAAAATTCAGATTTTTCATCAAAATGTGAAGTTTTCTATGAAATAAAATTGGATTTTTCCACCCTCTCTGGGAATAGGAAAAAAAACCTCAGTTTCACTCCAGCAGTATTCATGCTTGTTTCTCCTGTAGATTGTTTATCCCTGATTTTAAGAAGTTCTAGTCAGACATGGATTAAGGTATTCTTTACATAATATTTTTCAATTTCTATTAAGTCCTTTTGTGGTTATTGAGTGAAACATTTCATTGCCTCACAAATGTCTTTCATCCGGGAACCATCTAAAAAGCTATAAAAACCATTAAGATAACCTCACAGCCACAGTGTTGGGTAGATGAACATTATTATATGGAGGGGGATGTTAAGTTACTTGTAGGATAGGCAATAAGGAGAAGGGAGACCCTTAAGTCAGGAAGTAAGTTGGATAAAAAAGTTAAGGATATAATGAGGTTTCTGCCATGCTTGAAATTCAAATTACCTGTCACACTGTTAAAAATATTAAATAAATGTTTTGGAAAGTTACTGACCAAGATGAGCAAACTGCATGGAACTGGATTCAGCCATATATTTATCCGACATACTGCAAATATGTCTCTTCTTCTTGCGTATCTTCATAGACATCTTTAACCTGTGCAGATGTTACTACAAGTTTTAACAGCTGAATTCACGGGTGGACAGCTGTGTGCAAGGCACCTGCAAAAATAATTAACTAACTAAAAATAATAGGATTTTAAAACAAATCATTAGAGGATTGTAGCAGTCATGTATAAGGACACTCCCATGTTCCAGGCTACAACTAAAGCACCAACATTCTTATGAATTACTCAGATATTAAGATGCACTGGAGATGGTCACACAGAAATTCCTGTGGCCTGAACTCATGAGAAGATCATTGGAAACCTGAGGCAGACAGTCCAGAGCCAAAGTTTGCCATGCACTAAAGTAGAGGAGCCCCAGCATGTGTGGATGCATAGTTCTAATGTGGCCTTTGTCTTTAACCATCCCTTATTGCCTTCCCCCTTGCCAACAAAGCCAGACTTGATGCCACTTTCATTTCTTTCTCCTGCTTCAATCTTGGTGCCTTCCTCCTTGCAACCCCCTATGTATTGGGAATGTCCACCTAGTCTGCCACCCCCCTCTCCAGTCAAAGCCACCTGAAAGACCCACAAATATGAATATTACCAAACTGTGAGAAATAAAAAGTTATCTAAACCAACTTCTTCCTCTAGGTCTCCCACGGCATCTTGCCTTCCTCCATCTGTCCTCTACACTATGGGCTCATGCTCAGATGGCTGATTCTTGGCTGTCTCTACCCAGTGTAATTTAGAGATGCCTCTAAGCTACACTAAATTATGCAGGTTTGTAACAGCCCCTTAGGGGCCATTACGCATGCTGGGGATCAGCAGAATAGAGTGTACTGCAGCTACATTTGCATGTAAAACTTCGCATGAATTCAGCGTAAGAGGATTTGGCTCAAGTGGTGGAGGCCTATGTTTGGAAAGAGTATGGGTGATGCATAGGAGGGCATGTGGGGTCAAGCACCCTCCCCACCCCACTTGGCCTGCTGAGGGTGGAGGGGGTTCCCTTCTCCCACTCCACCCCCTCTCCCAGCCAGCTGGGCCGGGCAGGGCCAGCTGCTTCTCTTGCTGGTTGCTCTGGAGCGGCCAACTTCAGCCACATGAGAAGCGGCTCCCTTCCAGTCACTGCCCAGCCCAGCTGCCGGGGAGAGAAGCCGAACATGCCAGGGGTGGGGAAGAGGCACAGTGGGGGAAAGACAGAGCCTCCCTCCTGCAGGTAACATGGGGAAGAGAAAGCACAACAGCCTAGGCTGGGTGCAGGGAGAGGGGGGCTGTCGCTGGGCAGAGAAGACATGTGGGCGGTCACATGTCCTCCACTTTTGAGATTGTTCCCCCCTCTCTATGGGGAGGCACGAGTTGTCTATGACCTAGGCCTAGAACTGAGTTTTCTGTAATAACTGTCTCATTTGCAGCACATGAATTCATTACAAACACACAGGGGGTTTTGTCCACCTTCATACTTCTGTTGGCTCATTTATTTTTCAGACAGCTACCTCATGTTCAAAGGGGAACAGACAATCCAAGCGAGGAAGCTGCCAGAACACATGGCGTGTTCACAGCGATACGCTCTTCAAACTCTTGTAACAATACATTTGGGGAACGCACACTTGTAATATTAGATAATGAATTACGCTGCTTTGTGGCTACAAGAGTGATCTAACTCAGTAAATTATTAATGACCCTTTTCAGATGACTTTGTTTCTAAATATGTTGCAGAGCCTATACGATGGAGGCCAACATGGTGTACGTGCAGCAACACAGCATCTCACTGCAAAGTAGTAATATCTTTCCACCTCTGCTATTGGAAAAACCAACATGTTTGGCCTGAAAACTGAGCAGGCTGTCGCATGAAGTGCTCAGAGTAAGATCAGGACAAAAGTGACCTTTAAGATCATCCTTCTTTTCAGACAAAAACGAGACCTACTGTGAGAGACTAATTGCTCATCATTTAAACTCTTTTGAAAAGGATGTCTTTCAGTGAGGGCCGGCTCCAGCGTTTTTGCTGCCCCAAGCAGCAGGGAAAAAAAAGCAGCAGCAATTCGGCAGCAGGTCCTTTCCTCCCAGAGAGGCTGAGGGACCCCCCCCCCCGAAGGGCTGGACGTGCCGTCCCTTTCCATTGGCCGCCCCAAGCACCTGCTTGCTGTGCTGGTGCCTGAGCCAGCTTGCTTTCAGTAAAAGATGGACTTGGAAGGGATGCTGATTAGTGACACAGCTCAAAGCCTAACACGGGCTGGCTGCTGATGGACTTTTGGTTTTGGGGTCAGTAGAAGTTAAAGGTGAACTGCAAAGCAAAAAATTAAAGGTGAGGCACAGGCTTTATTGCTAAAACATCCTCTCTAACTTGGCAGTTAGAATCTTTTTTTTTTTTTAAATGGAAACTTTGTGGTATTTCCCGGTTTAGTGAGGCTGTCCCAGAATACACTACCTGAAATCTCACTGTAAACCATACAATCCATGGAATCTGTGATGTGACAGAATGATGCAAGTGGATATCATCAATGACCCAGGAAGAACAGTGGTCACCATTAAGAATTCAACTTCTGCCAAAAGATGTAAGCGTAGCTAGGAGTTCATGTCTTTCTTCTGCGCTTAGAATAAGAAATAGCCCAACTATCAGAGTGTGGTAAATGAAGGCAAATGCTTAATGGTGACTACTGTACCTACAGGATTTCAAAGATTTTTTTTTTTGTTTTAAAAAGGTTAGTTATGTATTCAGAGCCTACCACTGCTTTCACTTTTATCCAAAACACCCAATAACAACATTTTCAGAGACAGATCATCTAGTACACAGGAAACTGGCTTTTTGCTCCTTCATATTATGAAATAAATAGTTGGAATAAATACAGCACTGGCAAAAACTAAAGAAGAGTCTATGCAAATTTGCCGAAAAATGCAATGTTTATGAATATTGCTGTACCTTGGTGCAATAGAGGAGGAAATATTAAAGAAAACATTACTTAAACCCCCTTCACACAGACAAAATCCTTATATGCAGTATGTAACAAAGCATTGTGCAACCCCACTTTCTCCTCCTTATGCTGGCCAAAAACTATGACATTTGTACCACTAGAAAAAAGAATGAGGAGTACTTGTGGCATCTTAGAGCCTAACAAATTTATTTGAGCATAAGCTTTCGTGGGCTAAAACCCACTTCACTGGATACATGCAGTGGAAGATACAGTAGGAAAACATATACACAGAGAACATGAAAAAATGGGTGTTGCCATACCAACTGTAATGGTAATTAAGGTGAGCTATTATCAGCAGAAGAAAAAAACTTCTGTAGTGATAATCAGTATGTCATAATGTCATTGTTTCATTACACAAAGTAAAACTGTTTTCCCAATGCTAATTTTTCCCTCTACTGTTACTCACACTTTGTCATTGTGATTATCACTGCGAAAGTTTTTCTTCTGCTGCTGCTAATAGCTCGCCTTAATTAATTAATTACCCTCGTTACAGTTGGTATGGCAACATCTATTTTTTCATGTACTCTGGGTATGTATTTTTATATATATATATATCTTCCTACTGCATGCATCCGATGAAGTGAGTTTTAGCCCACAAAAGCTTATGCTCAAATAAATGTGTTAGTCTCTAAGGTGCCACAAGGACGACTCCTCCTTTTTGCTCATACAGACTAACATGGCTACCACTCTGAAACCTTGTACCACTAGGGCTCTCTTCCCCTTGCAGCAGAGGCTGCATCATTGAGATAGCAAGAACTACTCTTACCACTGCCTCATACTAACAAATCCCTTCCCCTGCACTGAGAATTTTGGAGCTATCGTATTCTTGGAAACTGCTCTAAGCCTACTTCAGAATTCCCAAACAGTAGTAGTAGTTCCTCCGTGCTTTCAAACTTCACCAACTCCACAACCCACCTAGCCCTAATGTAGTCACAGAGCTTGCTTTAGCTGAGGCTGAGGAAGTGGATTAATGTCACAGAAATTATTTTAACTAGACAGGATACAATTGTGCTCCAGTCTTCAAAAAGGTAACATGGAGACACCCAATTTACAGACATCAAAGAGACCATAGTAATTGTTTTTGGCAACTATACCAAAACAAATAGACTGCCGCTGCACACGCTCAAAATGAAATGACAAAACCATTGGTTGAGCCCGGGGAGGTGAAATTCATTTCAGACTGTTTTTGTTGTCCTTGTTAGTCCAGATGTTTTCTTTGTAGTTCTCTGCTGAATTTGCAATTAGGTAATGTTGATTAAAAACCACATTCTTAGTACTTGAAAGTCAGATTTTGCCTGCTTGTTTTAGGCAAGCTCCATAGTCGTTCCTGTGGATTTATGTATCTACCTCTGTTGTTCTCAGTTGAAAACTGGTGTTATTGGTCTGGTTCCAAATGACTAGAGGAGACCACTGACCCCATCAGTCTGCCTGACTTGTAGTGGGCTTATAGAATGAAGAAGAAATGGCATTCATCGTGAGGGATGGCAGTCAGCAATGGAACAATATCAGTAGTCAGAAAAACACACCTTGTTTTCCTTTTCTGTCTTCTCCCAGGTGGTAGTTTCTGCAAACCACAACTCAACTCGTGAAGTTTGGCCCTAGATCCAGAGCCAGAATATCAGTTTAAAGCCATTTCTCCTGAGAAAACACACTGTACCTCAGCATCAGAATTTAGGGGGACTTTTGGGAAGGGGGAGGAAAAAGCATATCACACTAAACAGCAAAGGTCAGCTAGGTGCAGCAATAGCTGCAGTGAATCCTGATGCTAGTGCCTTGTCTAGAGCAGGAGGCTAGCCTTTGGCCCCACTTGTGCTGTTCCCTCTCCCCTGCATCCTCAGCTCGCTCGCTCCACCGCTGGCACAATGCTCTGGGCGGCAGGGCTGTGAGCTCCTGGGGCAGTGCAACTGCAGAGTCTGACCTGACCCGGTGCTCTGTGCTGCGTGGTGGTGGCACTGTGGCCCAGTTCCAGCGGGGTGGTGCGGCTGTAGTACCAGTGGTGCTCATGGCAGCGTGGTAGGGGAGCAGTGGGGGTTGGATAGAGGGCAGAGGTGTTCGGGGTGGTGGTTGGGGTGGATGGTGATCGGGGGGAAATGGAGTTTAATGAGGGCAGGAGTCCCAGGGGGGCAGTCAGGGGCCAGGGAGAAGGGGTGGTTGGCTAGGGCATGGGTCCTGGGGGGCCGTCAGGAATGAGAGGAGGAGTTGGATGGGGCAGCAGGAGTCTGGGGGCAGGCTGTGTGGAGGGGGCAGGGGTCTGGGGGTGGGCAGATAGGAGGTGGGGGCCACGACCCCCTCCCCTAACCTGCCAAACATACATTTTACAAAACCTGATGTGGTCTTCAGGCCAAAAAGTTTGCCCACCCCCTGATCTAGATTAACAGTTAGTTAGTGATGTGTAAATCTACAGCACAGTGCAGGGTTTGGTGTGTGGACCCTGCTCTCAGGCTGTCATAAACAGATAGTTAAGGGTTAATGCCTCTTTTACCTGTAAAGGGTTAAGAAATTCACCTAGCCTAGCTGTCACCTGACCAGAGGAACCAATGGGGGAACAAAATATTTCAAAAGGAAGGAGGGAAGTTTTCCTTTGTTTAGAGTTTCAGTTTCAGCTGGAGTGAAAAAGATCAAGGAACCAGCCTCTTATCAGAGTAGTAAGTTTTAGAAAGGGATAAATAGGTTTATATTTTATTTTCTTTGTAACTTGTCTTGGTACCATTAAGGGAATTGACAAAATTGGGTATTTGGGTATTTTTTGTGTAACTAAATGTGTGCCATGGGGAACCTCCTCTGTTTCTTGAATCTGTTGTCTGTGAGAATAGCTGATATGCTAATCTCTCCCAGAGGGATTTCTTTTACCTTTCTTTTCTTTAATTAAAAGCCTTTTTCTTAATACCTGATTGATTTTTCTTTGTTTTTTTAGATCCAAGGGGATTGGATCTGGACTCACCAGGAACTGGGGGAGGAAAGAAAGGGGGATGGTTAAATTCTCCTTGTGTTAAGATCCAAGGGGTTGGATTGGTGTTCACCAGAAACTTGGTGAAAAAGTCGCTCAAGGCTACCCTGGGAGGGGAAGGTTTTGGGAGAAGAGGGGGTGTTCCAGACGGAGGATCTGAATGGTGGCAGCAATACCAGATCTAAGCTGGTAATTAAGCTTAGAAGTGTCCATGCAGGTCCCCACATCTGTACCCTAAAGTTCAGAGTGGGGAAGGAACCTTGACACAGGCATTAAAAGTTCTCTGGGGCATTCTGATCTACTCTGCTTTGACATGGGGTTAGATCAAAATGCCCTTGGGAACTTGTAGTGCACAGTAGCAGGTCTGTGCAGACAGTCAGCGTAAGACAAGCTCGTGCACTGCAGATGCACATCCCAGCTAGCCATGCACCATCTGGTGGGCTAGACAAGCTGTAAGTGAACTCTGACTAACTCTAGGGTCACTGAAACATCTGGTTGCTGCTCACAAACCTCAAGAACTTCAGGGCAGAACAAAAGCCCAGGATATTGCATTGTCCACCATTCAACACTCCTTCCTACCCTAAATTTTGCTCATGGATTTGGAGTCCATTAGAATTCAAAATAAAGTAAGAAAGAGGGAGTTTGACTTGCAGCAACCACCCAAAGTCACACCTACCTTCCTATGTGCACAACCACTGCTTGAACTGGCTGTGTCAAACATGAAAGGACTGATGGCCTGACCAACTCCAGGCAGTGATGGGGCCAGTGTAATTATTATGGCTGCTCAGGGCTGTGCTACACCAAAACTCTTAAGGTATAGTAGTGCAGCAGATGAACCATGACTTGGATGCACATGCTGAACTTCAGCTGCTAAGCCCTGGACAGGTCCAAGTAACCATTCAGCGAGGTGGCTAAAGTGAAGGGATCTTTTACTAGGGCTGGCAGAAAGGAAAGGTTGCAAATACCCTAGATATGCTGGCTTAACCAGCTACACTACAGGGTTGCACACAGTGAATCACAGCCTATCAGGGTTGGAAGGCCCTCAAGAGGAAGGCCCTCTAGTCTAACACCCTGCTCAAAGCAGGACCAATCCCCAGACAGATTTTTGCCCCAGATCCCTAAATGGCCCCCTCAAGGATTGAACTCTCAGCCCTGGGTTTAGCAGGCCAATGCTCAAACCACTGAGCTATCCCTACCCCACTCTGAGCTAGCCAATAAAAGGTTGGATTTCCCCACATCTAGTGTCTAAGGTGCCCTCTCCAGCCAGACCTCTAAAAAAGGCAAATAGGACTGTGTCTGTGGTGTGTGTGTGTCCTCTCATTTGAGGGACATTAGGTCACCATTGGTGCAACAGCACCTCCGGCATAGCTCTCTGGAGCAGCTGCTCCAATCACAGGCTATAAGCACCCCACTCACAGTCCCAGGCTGCATACAGTTATCTATTATCAGGACAGTAGCCTGTTCTCCTAGGTGCAAGTGCACTGACTATTGCCTAGATTAATTCACAGTGTCTAAGATACTTTGGCTGCAATAGCCTTCTTCAGGGCTCCTGTCCCTTTCAGAGTCTGGGCTAATTGTTGTGCCCTTGGAGTTCCCGTCAGTCCCTGCTCTGCTCAGCTATCTGGATGCAGGTCTCCACCCCAGACTCATTCCATGCAGGTTCTCTAAGTTTTGTAGTGACCTGAACCCAGTCACAGTCTACTCTGCCAATGGTTCTCGAGCACCTACTGCAGCTTGCTTCCAGCTTGCCTGCTCTGCTCCTAACTCATGATGCAGCCAGGGCTTACAGAGAAAGATTCCTTCTTGAGCTAGGGCATTTCTGGAGTTTCTGTTTCCTCTCCCCCTTGGCCTGGGAAGAAGGGGGTATGTCCCTGGGTGGCCACTCTGGCAGGTGATGGGAGTGAGGGGAGCAATGGGAAGGGTGGTTTCCTGCTTAATAGATTCAGTCTTACCTGTTTGGGGGGTCAAAACCCTAGGGCCTCACCACAGAGGTACATCTCACCTATGGGCTGCAAGAACCACTGCATACTGGAAACATGCCTGCCCCTTAGGGACTCGACTGACAGGGAACCTCACACAGCACAGCGAGAACGCCACAGCAGTAACTACTCTCACTAACACAAATTGCTACTTTCTAGCAGGCCCCTTGACATAACTTTCCTACTCAGATCTGAACCTTAGAGTTCAGAACATGAGAAGCTAGCATGAAACCTCCAAACTTAATTACCAGCTTGGATCTGATATCGCTGCCACCAGCCAGAAAATTCCAGTGTCTGGCTCACTGTGGTCTCCCCAAAACCTTCCCTGGGGGACCCCAAGACTCAGATTCCTTGAGTCTCACAACAAAGGGGAATAAACCATTTCCCTTCCCCCTGCTCCCCTCCAGGTGTTCCCTCTCTGGGTTCCTGGAGAGATATACAGATTCAAGCTCCGTGAATCTAAACAAAGGGTTTCCACCCTTCCCCCCACCCTTCTCTATTCCTGTTAAGTACAGACTGAATTCCCTCGAGCCTCAACAAGGGGGGAAAAAAAACAAAACAGGTTTTCAAAGCAAAACTTTATATAAAAAGAAAGAAAAAGACATAAAAATGGTCTCTGTATCAAGGTGACAATATACAGGGTCAATTGCTTAAAGGAAAAAATGAATGAACAGCCTTGTCCAAAAATAATACAATTTAAAACATTCCAGCAACTACATGCATGTAAATACAAAAAAACAATATAAACCTATTGTCTTACTATCCTTGTACTTACAACTTGGAAACAGAAGCTTAGAAAGCCTGGAGATAGAGAGATCCCTCTCAGACAAAAGAACAAAGAACTCACACCCAAACTTCCCTCCACCCAGTTTTGAAAGTATTTTATCTCCTGATTGGTCCTCTGGTCAGGTGTTTCAGGTCACTGTTCGTTAACCCTTTTATAGGTGAAAGAGACATTAACCCTTAGCTATCTGTTTATGACACCCCTTAACAAATCAAAACCACAAGGAAGGAAAAGATAACTATGGGTAACCATCCTTGGCAGGAATCTAAGTCACAGACTATGGAAGGGAGCGGGAAGAAAGGAAGGGATGGAGGTAAGATGGTTGTGGACAAATGCCAGCTAGCGCAGCTGTTGAATAGCGCCACTCAGCCTAAAGGAGGGCTAGGGGAAGATCACGTGTGTAGCCCAGTTGGCAGGTTTCAAAGTGGTGCCAGGAGTGGAGCAAGGTTCGTGACCCTAGTGTTGCTGGTAAGTGCTGGCTTTTTGTACTGGTTGCCATTCTTCTTTCAAACTCTCTAACCCTCATGCCTTGCTCAGGCAAAACTCCCATGAACCTCAATAGGAACCTGGCTAAAGAGTCTAAAATCAGACTTATTGCAATTTGTAAGCCAGAACGGGGGAGGGTAGCGAGGGGCTGCTGGGTTAGCTCTATACCATTAATCTTTCACTGGCTGCTCCAGGCTGCTTTGCATTGCCATAGCAGCATGAAGCAGTAAACTGTGTTCAGGATCAGACCCTTAGTTTAGATAATGCATTTAATCAAATCACTCATGCTATTATGTTACAATATTAAATGTACAATCACCTGAAAACACATACTCTGCTTTATAGTGGCCAAAGTGACTATTGTTGTCCAGCCAACTTAATTGCATACTGCGTAAACGAATCAGCTTCTCAACTGATTAAGCTTTCAGACTCCAACACCCTTTCTTAGTGCCTTCTGTGTTATCTATCCCTGTTAAAAATGCTATTAAAACAAAATCTGTTGCTGGAATTTAAGGCAGTGGTTCTCTAATTATTCTCCAGGGACTGCCAGTGGCTTGCAGAATGCTTTTGTTTCATCCTGAAGAAAACACTCTGAGGGCTTAGCTACACTTGTGAGTTAGTGCATAATAAAGGAGCCCCGTGCGCACTAGCTCACTCCCCGTTCACACTGCCAAGGCACGTAGAGCACACTGACTCTGCAGCTAGAGTGTTCCTGGTACTCCACCTCGGTGGGAGTAATAACATTTACTGTGCCTTGGCTACAACACACAGGCGTCAGTGTGAACAAGGTGTTGCATTACTGTGCTCTGATCAGCCTCTGGAAACGTCCCATAATCCCCTTAAATCAAGTGGTCACTCTTGTCATTGTTTAGAATTCCTGTGGGAATGCGGAAATGCCCTTTCAAAGCTCCGTTTCTGACAGCCGGCATGCAAGCCGTTATTGTGGAATGCTGTGAGAGAGAGAGAGGCGGGGAGAGGGGGAGGTCTGCTGCTGTCTGAACTTACAAGACAGCAAGCTGACATGCTCTCAGCCCCCCCAACACCCACTCTCTCTCCCTCCACATACACATTCCCTGTCACACTCCATCCAAACCCCATTTGAAAAGCATGTTGCAGCCACTTGCACGCTGGGATAGCTACCACAATGCGTTGCTCTCTGTGGCCGTTGCAAGAGCTGCTAATGTGGCCACCCCAGTGCGCGGCCAGCTGTCAGTGTGTACAGACTACAGCACTTTCCCTACCGCGCTCTACGAAGGCTGGTTTAACTCAAAGTGCTCTACATCTGCAAGTGTAACCATGCCCTGGGAAACAAGCAAAGGGTAGTGTTGCTGAGGGAAATACCGCAGAAATCCTCTTCAACGGCAGGATTAAAGTTAAAAACAAGTGAAGAGTAGAGATTGGCTAAAGTAACCAAATTATCTCAGACCCCTCCATACAACTATTCAGCACCTAATCAGGTGCTAACTGTGTTTTTTAGCAGTGTTCAACCCAGAGTCATGGAAGGTTAGACTATCTTTAGAGCTTTGCTCTACAGTCAAAGAAATTGCCCCATGCAAGCAGCTGAATGCATTAAGCAGGGTCAATGCTACACAGTGAAAACTTAAAGAAAACATGAGGTATGAAATTATGTGAGTCATACACAGCAAGTGCCCTTTGCTCCAATTCCTACAGTAACATACCAGACATTTGACCTCAACTTCGCTATATTATGAGCAAAGCAACTACTGTGAATAGAATCCTTTTTAGCTATCTGTGCAGCCGTCACTGGGGGACAGTGTAGGCTACCTGGCACTCACACAAAATACCCTTTATTACTATGCTAACAGAAGATTTATTTGACTCCAGGGAAGAATGTGCTGATCTCACTCAATTCAAAGAGTAGGAGGGCATAGTCTTGATGGAGAAGTCAAGTCTATAATTTAGTATACTTTTAAGAGAGGGGAGGGCTCTCTAACACATTTAGACAATGAGACAAAGGGAAGAAAAAAAAAGATCAGTTAATGAAAGAAGAAAGATGCTGCTGCTGTGAGCGAGCAAGCAAGTTTGTTGACTTATAAATATAAAATCCTTATTCAATAAAAAGACTAGCAGAGAGGTTGCTGGAGTTGTTTTTGTTGTTGTTGGTTTTTTTGTTTGTTTAATTGGAGGCTGGAGATTACATAAATATCATCCAGCTGAGCTAGAATCCACTACTGAGATTTCTAGGAGACTAGCAGAAACAGTGCTATTCGGGGGGGGGGGGGGGAAAGACACCAAATCTCTCTTTTTTTGCCGGGATTTTTTCCAAGGATTTGAGAGAGACACCCACACTTCTGGCCCAGTAAGCATCGAATGGAAATTCATATTCCCAGTGCTGATATTGTGTTCCTGTGACCCAGTTGCTTTGTATTCATCATTGGCATATACTTAATTTACTTACAGACTGCATACTCAGAGCAAGTAAAATAAACCAGATCAGTGAGCAGCTTATGTGAACACAGACCATTAGCACTAGAGCTAAAACCAATGCTCTAAATCATCCACGTTGGCTGGCAGCATTCTGTAATGAAAAATGGACGGTGGCGATTATTGTTCGTTCAAATGCACACACCAGCCAGCCATCTCTCTCTTAGGTCATGCAGGTAAAGATGCACATAGGACAAGGAATGGGGAGGAAAGAGAAGGTCTGGGCACATTGAGAAGGATCAGACCTTTTAGCAAGTATTAAAATGACATCACAAGTCAGAAGTAAGGGCAAAAGAACCATGAATGGATTCCATAGCCTAGCTAGAGGAGGAGGAGAAGAAAAGGTTGCTGCAGTTGCCTCCACACATCCTAAGGTGAGGATCATGGCTACTAGGTCGCAGTCAGGAGCATAGAACATACAAACACCCCTGGTAGCCACATATTGCAACTTCTCAGCCCCCTTCTCTATCTAGTTAGTGTCTTCTAACATGCCCATCATTACAGTATCTGAGCATACATATTCATGGTGGAGGGCTCCAGGAAGTCTGATGCATGACAAAGAGGAATAGGGAACCTCCAACTTACTGTGTGCAGTTGGGCAGTGGAGCCCCTAGGGCAGGGTAACATAGGACAGGATAGACATTTTGCATGGTTAAGGGGAAAGGGATTGAGGGATAGTAACCAATACGCAGGGTTTCAGAAAAAGATGAACTCTTCCAAAATGCCTCTGACCAGTCACACCCCCCTATATTGTTAGTGGGAAGGGCAGGGGGATTTCCTTCTGGCCATTGTAAGTGGCTAAGTGAAGTTTTGGAGTACAAGGCTGGAAGTTTCACTTCTCTTTTAAAAATGTTTTTTAACTAAGATAATGACCATCTTCCTCTCCCTGCACATACTAAGGATTGGCAATTGCTCCCACCTCCGACAACAGATCTTTGGGCAGTTTCTGCTCTGTGCTACACGAGGGAGCTGCTTCCAGCCTCCCAATTCGGAGGGCTAGCCCGTGCCCCCTGCGATGAAGAGCTCCACCAGACTGCTGTAAGTTATGCCACAGACTAGATTCTATGTCAATGGTGGACCGGTGTTGTGGGCAGAGCTGCACCATGCCCACTCTCCACCCTAGAAGCAGTGGGTGGGAGCAGAGGCACAGGGTCCAGCAGCACCACACTCTCCTTATGGTGATGTAGAGTACACACATAGCATACCCCTACAGTTCCAGCAAGGGTATAAATAGCAGTGCAGGCACTATTTTGGCCAGTAAAGATACAGCTGACTCCTTACAGTACATAGCCTACACAGCTCTCTACATGCCCAAGCAGCACCTCCCCCATCTATTTTCAACAGTGTAGTATCCTGTGGTCTCCCCACTGCCAGAGCCTTTTACCACAACGTATAGCTACATATACCCTACATGTGGCCATCAGTGGTGTGGAGACTCAACAATAGTTCCTCTGTGCCAGGGGAATTTGTGGCTGGATTACAACTCCGTTGTGTTGCCTATGTGGCACAACAGGGTTGTAACTGATCTTAAAAATTTGCTTCATATGTTCTTGTTTATTTCTGTGCACAAACAAACCAACCAACCAAAAAAGCCCTTCCTTAAGATGCATAGAGTACTCAACACCATTAACTATTACCTGAGCAAGAATTAACATCATGTTAGAAATAGAGAGAGCACACGCAAGTTGAAAGCCAGGAATTTCAAAGCTAAACTTCAAGTTAAAAGTTAACTGCAACACCTTATTGAACCCCTTGTCCTCTTCTGAATGGGGGGAAAACGTTTTGCCATGTTCAATTTCTTCCCTTTCTCTCTGCTCTGGACTGTTCTAACTTCTTCAAAAAGAAAAAACCCCAAACCAACCCCAACAAGATCTGACAAGACATTCTTCTACCTTTTCCTTTGGTGCTTCTCCACCCCTTCACTGAATAAGAGATCTCATATCGTCTCTTTCTTCCTGTAACCCCTCCATCTGTCACTGCAACTTCATCCCATTCCATCCCCTCCCCACCCCACTTCTCACCCTCCTAACTTCTCCCTCTCATTTGTTTCATTCTCTTCGCAATACAAGCATGCTTTAGTCTCTCCCATCTAAGACAATGCACCATTGATCCTATTTACCTTTGCTATCACAACCCTGCTCCCCTTCACCTCTAAGCTCACTGAACATTCCTATCTGCAAACACAGTCTGGAGTTCCTTTCCTCTAATTACATCCTAGACCAGGGGTTGGCAACCTCTGGCACGCAGCTCGCCAGGGTAAGGCCCCTGGTGGGCCGGGCCACTTTATTTACCTGCCACGTCCACAGATTCAGCCAATTGCAGCTCTACTGGCCGCGGTTTGCCGCTCCAAGACAATGGGGGCGGTGGGAAGTGGCGCGGGCTGAGGGACGTACTGGCTGCAGCTTCCCGCCACCCCCATTGGCTTGGAGCGGCAAACCATGGCCAGTGGGAGCCGTGATGGGCTGAACCTGTGGACGCAGCAGATAAACAAACCGGCCCGGCCCACCAGGGTGCTTACCCCGGTGAGCTGTGTGCCAGAGGTTGCCGATCCCTGTCCTAGACCTTTGCTGATCTGACTGCCACCTACTTTTTTCTACTGCAGCAGTTCTCAGGGGTCCCAACTCCATCGGACTTGCTGGGACCTGTGGCTGAAGCTGAAGCCTGAGACCTCCCTCCTGGGCCTCTGACCTTCTCCTGGGGTCATGTAGTAACTTGGGGTCATAGTGCAATGAAGTTTGAAAACCCTGCTCTACTGAAACGGCTCAAAAAGTCTCTTCCTGGATAAATCTCAGAACCATCCTCCTCCACCTCAACCTGCTGGTTGACTGTTTCAAAGCCAGCCATGCCCTACTTGAAATCTTGTTCTTCCTTGCCTTTTGTGACTGTTTTCTGCTGGCTCTTCTCCTACCTCTCGAATTGCTCCTTCAGAGGATTCTGTTCATCCCCACCCTAGCTTTCTATGGAGATTGTGCGTCATCCCTGGCCCTCTCTTCTACATTGTAGCTGTGTTTGACTGAGATCATACAGAGTTTGAGCCAACATTTTCAACTGACGACTCACAAATCTTTTCTGCACTCCGGGTCTGCCTCTTTCTATCCAAATTAGAATCTCAGCCTCTCTTTCTGACACTTCTCTGTGGATGCTCAGATGTCAATCCAATCCAAGCTCAGCCTGGCCAAGACTGAGCTCTTGATTTCTCCCATTTCTCAGTCACTGTAGACATCACTGTCACTCAGGCCCATAACCAGCGCATCATCTTAGACTCAGCCTTCTCCCTATGCCCACACATCCAGGCTCTGTTTAAATCTTGCCACTTCTTCCTATACCAGATCTGGCCTTTCCTCCATCCACACATCTAAAACTCATTCAAGTCCTCATTCTCTTGCATCTCAGTTACCGAGTCTTGTCCTCCCTTCTAATTCTGTTAAAAAAGCTATTGCGAAAATCATTTGCTGGGCTTGTTGTTTCCAACATCACTCCATTTCTTTGTACCCAGCCACAGGATCACGATTTTCCATAATGCCAAACACAAAACCCCTTGTTTTTACTTTTAAGCCACAAAGGTCCTTAGCCTTGTCTTACTTACCTTTTATATGGTACCGAGCCATTCACTCCCACCCTCCGTTCCAGCAACGAGGCCAGCCTTCATTGGTCAAAATGTTCCGAACACATCTTAGCACTTTCTCCCCACCCCCATGTATGGACGTAGCTCCCCACAAAAATCTGCATTTTCCTCCTTCAGATATCACCTTAAAATCCATCTCTGATGTGATGTCTTAAAAAAAAAATCTCTTGAGAAGGACCAGGTAATTAGTGTTCTGCGACCACAGTTTATTACACTTAAAATCATCTCATTTTATGATACAGGGAGGGATGCCCTGGGGGGGGGGGAAATGTGGGGGTTGGGACAGGGAGGGATGCAGTGAGGGGGATAGAAGTGAAGACCTATTCCCAGCATTCGGAGATGGGGACACATACCTTGAACTCCTGGGTGCTGGCAATGGGGTGACAGACCATGGTTCGCTGCAGGGCATGCACTGCAGCTCGAGCCCAGCCACAGGAGAAGAGGGCTGCAGGGGTGGGAGAGGCATGCGCCATGAGCCCTCAACAGCTGCTTGCTAGGCGTGCTACTTCGTCCCCTGCCCTTCCCCAGCCAACGGGAGCTGTGCCTGCAGGCTGGGCAGCACACAGACTCTCCTGGCTGCCACCCCTAAGCCTAGAAGCTGGACCTGCCAGTTGCTTCCCAAGAGCTGCGCAGCATAGAGGCTAGCAGGGAGCCTGCCAGGCCTGCTGCGTGGCACCGCCAACTGGATAGTCAATGGCCTGGCCAGCCACGTATTCTGATGAAAAACCAGACACCTGGTCACCCTAGTTGTATCCACCTGTGGCCTTTTGTCTTTTGCCTAAGTGATAAGCTCTTACGGGTTAAGACCATCACTCTGCTATATGTTTGTACAGTGCCTGGCACAATGGGGCTGGGTCCTCTAGGCACTGCTGCAATGCAGACAGCAACCACCACTACTGTCTATTTGGTGTGTTGCAATAGGTGATTTAGTTCAGTTGCCTGGTTCATAGTTCAGTGGTGGATCTAAATGTTGTTTCTGGGATGCATGGGGAGGAAAAGAGATAAGATGTTGGTGCCTTATGCTGCCAAGAGGTGAATGGTTGAACTTGAAGAGGATTTGTATTTGAATCAATGAACTGTATATGACTTGTAAGCAATTTGTATATCTACCTTTCCAATCTGAGGAGTGAGGTTGTGTGGTACATATCAGATATGTGGAAAAGGTCCCATGGGGTAGTGTTTGGGTGCTAATGTGTATTTGGTGGGAAAGTCGAGAGTATAGCGATCAGGAGCTAGAATTAAGGGTGTTCATGGATTTCCTGGACTTCCAATTTTTTGTTTCTAAACTTCAGCTTTAAACTTTGAATTCTAAATACTGGGTTGATGTTGTCTCCAACCTTGGTTGTGTTGCTGTGTGTGATTTGGTGTGTGTTGCTTCCACAACTGAGTATGGAATTGTCCAGAGTTCAACCCTCTTAGTTAGTTCTCTTCTTCAGCATTAAGGTTGAGTGAGGCTCTCAGCAGGGGATTTGAACTCGTCTTATTGAGTAATAATGTTTGACTTATTGTTACGTCAGTACAAAAAGTTATGGCTCCTCAGAGCTACCCTTGTGGATAAAAGGTTAATTGTAATGTCTTGGAAAAAACCTAACTCTTCCTGATATAAATAATTGGAGTAGTAATTTATTGGAAACTGCCAAATATGAACAAGTCACGTATATGGGACTAAATAAACTAATATTTTATGAACAGACTTTGCTGCCATGTAGTGAACTATACACAAAGTCATCCAGGGAAGCCACAATGCATAGCCTGGGGATTAGTATTCTCAGTTTTACTGAGATACTTTTAACACTGATTTGTAAAAGGCCTCTTATAATTAATGCACTTATTGGTTTTCCTTATCAAGATAGAGAGTCTCAGCTGCATATTCCTGTAGTGGCTAGTTGTCTGTGGGTCTGTCTTTCTGGTTTCTCATCTTAAACCATGCTTAGATGTTTTTTTCCTAAAAGATACGGTCTAAGAATTATTTTAGGGAAGTTCAATGGCCTGTGTTATACAGGAGGTCAGGCTAGATGAATGGTCCCTTCTAGCCTTGGACTCTGTGAATCTCCTTTCTGTTTTCAGTTCTGGTCCTGCAAAGAAATTTATGTAGACAGATTCTTGAACTCAAACAAAGTCTCACTGAGGTCACAGACTTGGCTCGCCCCCACAGCTCCCCAATTGGTTCTCAAAGAAAATCCACATGTCAGACTTCCCACATCATCTCCACCTTACACACACAAAAAAAAACAAACATACAAGCCCAGTTCCCTGATGATTGGAGGAAAGAGGGAAAGATCCTTAGACCTTTGGATGCATCACAGTCATGACTTTTCCGTATGATGGTACTACCCAAAGGCCCCCAGTGAGGATTGGAAATCCATTGCACTAGGCCCTGTACAGACACAGGAAGATACTGTCCCTTTGCCACAGAGACCTCCTTGCTAGTTTTAGGTTGGTAGGGGGCAAGAAGGGGAAACTATTTTCATTTGGACTTAGAAATAATGAAAGTAATCAAGCATATTATTAGTACAACAATTCTACAGCCCAATCTGTGTGCTGGCAGTGTTTTTTCTTTTTTAAGTTTCTGCCCCTCCTGATAGTACTAAATAGGAGAGAAACCTGCAGAAAAACTCTCTCTCTATTTTTCTGGTTTGTTTACTTCATACATTTGACAGCACTTTGTGTAGAGGTAGTTACACAATTCTCCTGTGTAGTTCTAGTCCCTAAAACTGCAAAACACTTAAGCAAATAGTTAACTCTATGCAATGGGAATAATGTTTCACATGCAAGTCAATTTTTAATGTTTGAAAGGAATTATTTAAAAATCAAACCAACCTCATCTCAGGACATACTACTTAACGGGTGAGTCAATTTAGACGAACTCTAGTCGCCAGATCCGTTTCACATACCAAGAGAGGCTGGGGTGAGAGGGAAGAAGTTGGCTACTGCCTTTTTTCAAAGCTATTGAATATAAAACAGACAAGCAAAAAACAAATGGACTAGGACTTTTTGCTATGACAACAGGCTGTTCCAAGAGGTGACCATGTGTGTATTATAAGAAACCTCAGCGCAATTCATTGTTGTTCCCGGAGGAGGGGGGGTGCAGCGTGCCGTGCCAATCGCTGTGAGGGCAGCAGGCAGGCAGGCAGGCTTCGGCGGCATGCGTGAAGGAGGTTCGCCAGCAATTCGGCAGTGGGTACGCTGAAGGCGCGGTACTGGCAGATTACCCACAGAAATGCTGCTGAATCTGCCTGACTGCCATGCTTGGGGTGGCAAAAAAACAGAGCCGCCCCTGGTTCCAAGGAAACCAAGCCACTGAGATCATGAACATTGATGCCCTACGGAACAGCCATCCATTCTATGGCAGAGATCAGATGCAGAATATGCAGAGGGAGCAGGAAATACAAATCCTAACAGAACATATGGTGCAGACAGAAATACAAATGCAACAGTAACTACTACAAACATGCCAACCAGGAAAAGTAGATATACAAGGTGCACAGCAATTACCAAAACACATTTACTCCGAATGCAATGAAGTGGAATGAAGCCCGTCTGGCTCAGGTTAGAGGGGAGACCTGCTGTGCTCTCCAGGAGTGCCAGCAGCAAGGGACTATAGAACAGAAGCAGGTCTATGTGGTCCTGCTCCTCCCTTTTAAAGCTGCAGTACTGAACTATACTGAATTACAAAGGGTTCAATCCTGTGCCTGCTGAAATCAGTGGCCCTTTTGCTTTTGGCTTCAACAAGATCAAGATCAGACCTCAAATTTTTCAACTTATTCAGTTCAGTGCTGGACTTCAGTAAATGCACAGGGAATGTACAAGTTCAGTAAGGACCTACTGAATATTTTAAAACTCTGTATTTTAACACCTCAGACAGTTCTGAGGTTAACATCTTTCTAGTCTATGATGCCACTTAACCTCAATAGCCCCCAATCCACTCATTTGGACAGATGGCTAAATCACATTTGGAGTCTCTAGACCAAGCTATGACCCAGAGAGGACATTCCAAAAAGAAACTTTAAAAAGGACTTCCCAAAGAGAGAAGACAGGATTTTTTCAAATGCCTATGTCCAGATCTCTTTGTCAGAGTGACTGCAACATTACAGTTACAAAGAGTTCCTCTCCAGCAGGAAAGATTTCAGGCAGAAATTAAAGAGAAAATGAGTTACAATTAGACAGCCAAGCCTACAGCAGTGGCTAATACTTAGTACCTATAGAGGAAAATTCCTTTTGACTGTACTAAGAGCAGAGCTGAGACTTTAAATATGGAGTCATGCCTGCAACTCCAGAGCAAGTGTTACTGTTAAATATTAGGAGTTTGACTGGGACTTTGATTACATTTCCACACGCACAATTCCTTCCTGGGCTCCCCAAACCTTCAGTCTAGGCGAACAGAGGAAAACAGACTCCTGAGTGCCTGCTGGAGCAGGTGAGCTGGGACTGGTCAGAGCTGAGACTTCACTATCCAACATACCCATAACACAGAGACATGGCAGGAGGGAAGGGTCATAATTTGCTGTTGGTACATTCCAGCAAGAAGTTACTTACTTCCCTCTCAGGGCAGGGACAAGCAGGGTAGGAGCTATGAACCAGAGGGATGCCTCTGCGCCACTTGTTCATCATGGAGATGTCGAAGATCACAGTCCAGCCCTAGGTGAACGGGGCCTACAGAGAGCAGAGATGTTTTTAAATGCTCAGCCAAGCTTATTACCTGTGGCCATATCTGTCCTCCAGCCAGTGAAGCAATGTTAACAGTAATATCTGCTCTGAGAGCAAAGCGGCCATACATAGCCCAATCTGCCAAAATCAGATGAACCTGAGCATCTGCATTTGCAATCCCCACTATCCCATAAAAGACAATGGTCAGACAGAAAACATGTGTTTCATATTTGTGAATCTCAGTGAATTATAGTAAGGGAACAGAACTGGAGCAACTGCTGCCACGAGGCTGTTAAACATTAATTTACTAATCAATTACTATCACATGCGAGACTTCTTCAGTTATTTCCATAGTTTCTCACAGCACTGAAATGGATTGCAGGCTCTTGTATCTCCTTGGAGGGTGAATGTGGGAAGCAACATTAAGTGTGTACGGAACCCATGAGGCAATGAGATTAAGGGACCTCCAAATGTCAGATCATTCCAAGTATGAGGAGAAATCATAGTATCATTAGAGTCCCCTAAGCTATATCTCCATTAGTCTTTCTGCTAATTTGGTACAGTAGACCCTGCATTACTCACATAAGGAATCTCAACCTGCGCACATAGCCTGACCAACTTCAGAGAGACTCCTCTCATGCAAGGATTCCTCATGTGAATAATAGGTTTGACATGAAAGACACACAAGCTTGATAATGTTTCACACAAGAGCCTGGACTATAGATCCTAGTGGTTCCTGGATACATTAGACAAACATTAAAAATGCATATGTTTAAAAAAAAATTTTTTTACCCAGCTCTACCATCTGGCTTGAGCAGTTGGCTGATGTTTTCCTTTGTCTGGATGCAAAGAGAGGATACTCCAAAGGAAGGTCTGCTTTGCAACTAAGAGTTTAAGTAATTCCTAGCAAGTATTTTCATCTTTATTTTTCTAGTAACCACTGACTTTTATTCCTCATTACTTGTACTCACTTAAAAAAATAGATCTCCTTTTGCAGTTAATAAACTTGTTTTACTGTTTAATCCAATCCAGTGTGTCTAAATTGAAGTCTCTGGACAATTATTTAAGGTGATAAACCAGAATACTATTGCCTTAAAGGAATACTAGAGTTAATATACTGTACTCTCCAGGAGTACATACATTTCTGTGGAAAGATCTGGGCCTGGAGGTGTGTCTAAATTAGCTGTTACCATACAAGAAAGAGATCTTGGAGTCATTGTGGGTAGTTCTCTGAAAACATCTGCTCAGTGCGCACCAGCAGTCAAAAAAGCAAACCAATTGTTAGAAACCATTAGGAATGGGATAGATCAGGGATCGGCAACCTTTGGTATGCGGCTCGCCAGGGTAAGCACTCTGGCGAGCCAGGCTGGTTTACCTGCCACATCCGCAGGTTTGGCCTATCGCAGCTTCCACTGGCTGCGGTTCGCCGCTCCAGGACAATGCAGGTGGCGGGAAGCAGCAGCCAGCACATCCCTCGGCCTGCGCCACTTCCTGCAGCCCCCATTGGCCTGGAGTGGCGAACAATGATTAAGGGTATGGATCAGCTTCCATAGGAGGAGAGATTAAAGAGACTGGAACTGTTCAGCTTGGAAGAGAGATGACTAAGGAGAGATGATAGAGGTCTATAAAACCATGAACTGTGTAGAGAAAGCATATAAGGAAGTGTTATTTACCCTTTTACGTAAACATAAGAACCAGGGGTTACCCAATGAAATTAATAGGCAGCAGGTTGAAAACAAACAAAGGAAATACTTTTTTACAGAATGAACATTCTACCTGTGGAACTCATTGCCAGGGGATGTTGTGAAGGCCAAAATTGGAATTTCAAAAAAGAATTAGATAAGTTCATGGAGCATAGGTTCATCATGGAATATTAACCTAGGTGGTCAGGACACAACCCCTTACTCTGAGGTTGAGCCTCTGACTGCCAGATGCTGTGACTGGATGACACAGGATGGATCACTTTGATGATTGCTCTGTTCTGTTCATTCCTTTTGAGGCATCGGGCATTGGCCACTATCAGAGAACAGGATGCTGGGCTAGATGGACCACTGAAAAGATATTACTGGGTTCCTTCTCACTGCCTGGGGGACATGAAGGGGAGGGGAAAGGTGAGAGGGTAAAGCAGACTGTGAAGGTGAAAAGATAGATATAATATAGAAGACCACTAGAAAGACAGGGAAAGAAACCAAGAGATCAAAAATGACCCTTCAAAGATATACAACTCTTATCCAAACTGAAATAGAACCCAAGTCCAGGAGATATACAAGGGGATAGCCTCATCACTCACTCCCACTCCACCTCCTCCACCACAACACACCCCAAATATCCATTTGGCCTTTAACTGGATTCTCTAACTTATATGGGGAAAAAAAAAATCACACAGTATCAATGGAGGGTCTGGTTTCTACACCATTCACAAAAAAGGGGAGGGAGGAGAGAAAATTAATGTCTAAACTTAAGAACAAGTATATGGTGGATATATGAGAAAGTTGTTTAAATAATCTTATTCTAATGTAACTGGATTATTTGCAGAACAGTTGTGCCTAAATGTTACCCCCAAAGCCTCGCCCATGCTGGATTATAGTGTGAACGTCATTGCCCAATAGTATCAGCAGCAATGAAAAACCAACAGAACATTTAACTCCTTTAACAAAAATAAAAACTAAAAAGGAGAGAACCTCAACTAATATTGAAAAAACAAGCGAGTCTCATAGTAAAACATTCTCAGTCATTTGGGTGAAGCATGAATAGGATTGGTGGGGGAGAATCAGATTTCTTTACAGTTGAGGAATTGAACAGAGTCCTTCATTACATTGTTTAATGATGATCTCAGGTTAGATTGGTCTCTCTTTTAAGTGTACTGTACATTTAGGGCAAATGAGTTGACTGTTTCCAGGAATACTGTTAACCCAAATTCTAGGAAATTAGGTGGGGATAAAACAAAGTAAAGTCATTGAGGGTCAGTAGGGAGGAGGGAGAGAAAGAGAGAGAGAGGAGTCGGAAAAGATCCCTGGAGGGAGAGTGCTCAGATAAAAAGGCCTTGCCGATCCACAGGTGTAACGAGTCCCCAGGTCTAGTTAAGCGATTTGCTTGGAGTCAGGATCTCAAAAGGTAGATGTGCTCCTGGCGCACTGGAATCACAAGGGAGTAGAGTAGATGCTTCCTGGGCACTGGAATCATGGGGAGGCGAGGTAAGGTAGATGCAAGCAAAGTCGCTGTGTCAATACTGTAACACTCCAACCTGCTAACAGCAGCAGGAGCTCATAACTATTTCCTGCATCCAGATGAAGGGCCAAACCTCAAATCGAAGAGGAGATCCTCTTCCCCACCCCTTTGCTCCTCAGCTGTTCCCTCTGTTGGG
The DNA here is from genome assembly GCF_025201925.1 of Gopherus flavomarginatus. Lineage (NCBI taxonomy): Eukaryota > Metazoa > Chordata > Testudines > Testudinidae > Gopherus > Gopherus flavomarginatus. The sequence goes on from NC_066618.1 coordinate 208,515,318, forward strand.
GAAGCTGGGGAAGTTCAAAGAAAGGAAACAAGCAGAAGGGTGGAGACAAAATATTGTGTTGGCTCTGTACCATTGTTGCTAAATGGAGAGCTGAATTCCAGTCCTGATCTGCTAAAGTTGTTTTAATACATCCCATCTGCATATTCTGCAAGGGTCTTTTGACATAGTGGGATCAGATACCTTTCAGCTTCCTCTGCTGTCATAAAACTAAACATCTTGGCCTCCTTTTTAACTTTGAAAGGAGCAGGGAAGGAAATAAAGTAGTCTAAAACTTTTGGCGAGGGCTCTTAAGCTATTGAATTTAGTCCTCTTTTCCATCACATCCTAGCTGTGATCCAGGAAAATCGTCAGTCTGTGTCCCTTTCATGCTAGATGTTTAAGTTCATAGGTTTTTTAAAGAATGAGTTCCTGAATACTGTATTTTAAAAATCTTACAATTATGGGCTGGGGCTTTGCAATCAGAGGTGTGCTAGGGTGTAGTTGGCTCTCTCAATATCGAAGTTCTCATCAGGGAAGATAGACAAAAGCACAGGCAATATCGTGGCTAAAAATTTCACAGGCCTCTCTTTTTTCCAACCCTGAACTGCTGGAAAACTCTCAGATTGTTTATCCTTGATCTTCCTTTGATATCATTAACCTTCTCCGACAGTGTTTCAATACTACTTGTTCGTTGCTCTGAGGTGTTCATTGTGACTTCTAGCAAGAAGATTCTATTCTCAGCTTCTTCTAGTCTTGATGCCAAGCCGTGCAAATTAGCTTGATGCGTGCTAGTAATTTGTTGGCTCTTCAGATATTTTTCCTCAAGATAATTTGCTCTCTTGAGTTTTTTTTTAGCCATAGTTTCACTCTAGCCTCAGAGGGGCAAGTTCTCCCTGATTAGCCATCTTGGCTGCAGGAAGGCTGTCTGACAGCATCTCTTTTTTAGGATTTTGTGGGAAGTCTGGTGATGAAGAAACATCCATAATGGCATCAAATTAGGGGAAAAGAATAGTAAAATAATGTCTGAGCATTAGATTAAATAAAAGAGCGATTCAATTGCTGATGCTTGTAGATTTAAGAGATAGGGAAGGCAGCAAAGAGTCCTGTGGCACCTTATAGACTAACAGACGTTTTGGAGCATGAGCTTTCATGGGTGAATTCCCCTCTTTGTCAGATGCATGTGGTGGAAATTTCCAGGGGCAGGTATATATATATATGCAGGCAAGCTAGAGATAATGAGGTAGTTCAATCAGGGAGGATGAGGTCCTGTTCTAGCAGTTGAGGTGTGAAAACCAAGGGAGGAGAAACTGGTTCTGTAACTGGCAAGCCATTCACAGTCTGTTTAATCCTGAGCTGATGGTGTCAAATTTGCAGATGAACTGAAGCTCAGCAATTTCTCTTTGAAATCTGGTCCTGAAGTTTTTTTGCTGCAGGATGGCCACCTTAAGGTCTGCTATAGTGTGGCCAGGGAGGTTGAAGTGTTCTCCTAGGTTTTTGTATATTGCCATTCCTAATATCTGATTTGTGTCCGTTTATCCTTTTCCATAGCGACTGTCCAGTTTGGCTGATGTACATAACAGAGGGGCATTGCTGGCATATGATGGCGTATATTACATTGGTGGACGTGCAGGTGAATGAACTGGTGAAGGTGTGGCTGGTCTGGTTAGGTCCTGTGATGGTGTCGCTGGTGTAGATACGTGGGCAGAGTTGGCATCGAGGTTTGTTGCATGGGTTGGTTCCTGAGCTAGAGTTACTATGGTGCGGTGTGCAGTTACTGGTGAGAATATGTTTCAGTTGGCAGGTTGCCTGTGGGCGAGGACTGGCCTGCCACTCAAGGCCTGTGAAAGTGTGGGATCATTGTCCAGGATGGGTTGTAGGTCCCTGATGATGTGTTGGAGAGGTTTTAGCTGGGGACCGTATGTGATGGCCAGTGGAGTACTGTTGGTTTCTTTCTTGGGTTTGTCTTGCAGTAGGAGGCTTCTGGGTACACATCTGGCTCTGTTGATCTGTTTCCTTATTTCCTCATGCGAGTGTTGTAGTTTTGAGAATGCTTGGTGGAGATTTTGTAGGTGTTGGTCTCTGCCTGAGGGGTTAGAGCAGATGCGGCTGTACCTCAGTGCTTGGCTGTAGACAATGGATCGTGTGATGTGCCCAGGATGGAAGCTGGAGGCATGAAGGTATGCATAGCGGTCGGTAGGTTTTCGGTATAGGGAAAGAGATATAAGAGATAGGGAAGGCAGCTTGTAAAGCTAGGCAGCCACCATCCTCATAGTGGGTTCTGGAAGTCAAACATTAATATAAACAAAACATACCAGACACATGGACCACATCCAAGTTCCCCAAGATGTCATTCCAAGTATTTCCTACTCACAGTCTTCTGAAATGTCCATATTCAAGAATCTGCCAAAAATCATGACATCTTTTAAGAACAACCGAGAAGTCTAGATGGTTTAGATTAGTTACATGTAAATCCAAACAGATTGTGGCTTGGTGTTTGGGTTCAAGCTTCACAGGACTTTGTAGCCAAAGTAACTGTGTGAACATCTAGTCCCCATGGAACAAAATCCCATTGTACATGGTATGATTTCAACAGCCTTTCATGAGCCTGAGCTCTGAGATGGGATGTTAGTGAATGAGGTTCTACGTAGCTGCACTCAGCCATGTGCAACAAGCTTTCCACTTCAGCTCACTCTCTGGGAACATGGGTGAAATCCTTAGCCCTACCTTTTACACGGGGTAAGAGTGGCATACAGGGGCCCTAAAAACCGCAGCTCTAGTTAAGGGAGATTTAAGCCAACACAGGTACTGCAAGTGACTGCTAGAAGGCTACCCTCTGAAGACCATGGTCTCAAGCCCTGGAGCAAGAGGCATGCCAGGGTAGGGCTGAGGATGAATGCCACACTGAAATACAGCAGAGAGATTCTGGCCGCTACTTTATCCTAAAAGGCAGGCCAGGTTTTGGAGGAAGCAAATGTGGCTTTAAGCCACCATAGCCGTGGCCACTGCCATCCCTTGTGGCTGAGAGTTCTGTGCTACACCTATTGGGGGCACTGCACAGAATCTCACCAACAGGCACTTAACTGGTGATGATTAAACGTATCAGAACCAATTTGGATAGATCATAATTCTCACTACTAAAGGATCTACACATGTCAACCATTAATAAATTTGCCCTCACAACCCATCTGTGAAGCAGCAAAGTATTATCTCCATTGTATAGATAGGAAGCAAAGACAGGCACAGATTAAGTGACTTACCCAAAGTCATACTGTTACCTGGGGTTCTTTTAACCCAAAGCTCTTGATAACGTTTACTCTGTGCGAGGTGGTGTCAGGAAATAAATCGGGGAGACACAGCTGTCCGACCGATAGATGGCTGGCACAAACAGGACAACACCAGAGTACTTTCACTTAAAGCTAAACTTTACTTAGTCTCAAGCACCTACACGCACATCCGCAACAGGTTAGTAAAACACCCCCAACCCTCGATAATTACCAAAGCTGAGCGTGGCTTTTGATTGGCACCGTGACAGGCTTCAGCTGGCCAGGCTTCCGTCTGCCAGTGTGGACCCGAAGATGCATCCAGAGGCATCATTCCTGAAGAGTCCCTCCTGAGAAGTCCAATTACCTTAAGGGGGAAAAGTTTATTTATACATTGTATTACTAATGACCTATTCCTTCAAGAAACCTTGCTAAGCAAGCAGTTTTTAAAGATTAAGCAAGAGATTTTCTCATTGTCATCAATTTACCAGATATGGGTTTTCCCCCCACTAGAATGTCCATGGCTTAGATCCCTGACAAACATTCCCAAGAGCACATATAAACAGACCTCCTGTTTTTCTAAAATACATGGAACAGCAACTTTAAAATTCTCAGCAGGAAGGACAGAGGGTCAAGCTGCCCTGTCTATGGCACCCAACCCCCAATATCTTGGTCATGCAATGGCCTCAATGTAACCAATTTACAACCTGCTGACTTGGCTACTTTTAGCAATAAGCAAGAATGGCTCAATACGGCCTGCTAACTTGACTACTGTTAGCAACAAGTGATAGTGGTTTAGGCACTTTACTGGTTTGCCAGAATCTCCCCGAACAATACTACAAAGACTGTAATAGAGTCAGGAATTGACCCAGAGTCTCCAGTCTAGTTAAGCAGAGCAGCCTGGCAGCCCGGACCCCAATTACACAGGCCCTGTGGCCTTTAGCACACAGCTGGGCTGCAGCTATGTATTAATTGGGCAGCATGTGGGCCGCACGCGGGCCGCACATTGAGAACCGCTGGTCTAGATAATACTTAGTCTTTCCCTAAATGCAGGGAACTGGACTTGGTGTCCTCTCGAGGTCCCTTCAGTCTATGATTCTATCTTTGCTGGGTGAAAGTCACCTTAGAGTAGGTTACTATTGCTACTCTCCAAATGGAACAGGAAATATTTTAAACTGGAGAGTAATGAATAGCACTTCTAATCTGAATTTTCAGATGTAGAACAGTCCATATAAAGACTCACAAAACTTTCAAAATTCATTAATTTTTTCATTAATACCAAGAAGCTGTTTAAATATTCACAAATAATAAACATGATGCGACAAGTCATAGTGACAAAATCTGACCCTTTCTTTTTGCAAAGTTATTCACAGATCAGATTCTTGGAGTTTTTAAACTGTTGAACTAGCTCTGATAAACACATTGTGAGAAGATGATCTTATGTCAGTCTGCCAAAACTTGAACCCAGGATGTTCAAAAGTTATACCAGTCTGAATGCTTCACATAGGTTTTATTTTCAGAAGAGTTTGCTCAGTCCTAGTTAAGGTAGATCCAAAAGACAAAATCCTATTTACTTGGTGTTCTCTACTTGCAAACTCTGTATAACTCCAGCAATACTGCCATCTAGTGGATTTATTCCTGTCTGCTTATACTGCACATATGAGCCCTTCCTGCGTATGTGCAGGAGACATACTGGACAGGATCAATGCTATTAAATCAAAAAATCTCGGTGACCATACATTAACACCCCAAAAAGAATTACCCAAATTTGTAAAGCCACCATCCCACCCAGCAATCTTTGCAAACACATGGACTCATACATCTATGATCTAAAAAGCATATCATATGAGAGCTGAAAGAAAGCCATCTCTTGCTGAGTGGAGTCAGAGCTGAGCCAAGCTTCTCTCAGCTGTGAGTGTTTGTTACAGACTGATTAGTCCAGCAATTAATCTCATTCCTCCCTCAAATCCCCCCCATAGAGTCACTTGTATAAATATTTTTCACATGATTTCCTGAACTACTTTGTAGTGTTTCTGGGCACTGTTAAAACCACCAATGCTTTCTGTACTGGAAGTAACTGTATTTCCATGAGAGTGGAGTGAGCCCTAAATTTCTTAAGCTATATATGCAAAGTACTTTGAGTTCCTTGGATGACAGGGTCTACATAAAATGCAAGAAGGTAAAAATGACTAACGTAGTCTTGCAAGATGGCCCAGCCAGCACACACAGTCTGCTCACCTGCTTTTTAATCTGTGCAGGTGGTGGAGTCCCACACCCCACCACGGATATCAGTTGGCAGATCCTTAATAGAGCCATGAGCATGGGCATGTAACTGGCACTGTTTACCACCGTCCCCCACACCTGTCCCTTCTGCAGCATCTGAAGTGTGCCAGCTTGCAGCCCCTTTTCTGGATTCTCCAGAACCACCACCTCAGGTTCTGGCTGTACTTTTCCCTGCACCTTCTAACTTATGCACACCCTGTCCATGGCCCCAAGAAGTTGTAAGACCTCATCAACCTCCCCCTGGTGCTGGCCAAGATGGCCATCCATCAAACCAGAGGCAGGATACTGGACGGGGACATGCTCTGTGACTGTGGGGGCCTATTTTCATTCCACCCAGGCAGAGTTCCTCTGGACCATATCCTCTGGCTCCCTAGACACATTCGAGGAGCAGTGGACCGTATCTGGGGTCTCTGTTCAGTATCCCCTTCGGGATTCCTGATTTTGACCCTCATGCCCATCTTTGGTTCTCTCATTAGTTGTCCCCCAGAATTGCTCAGTATCTGGGTACAGTAGCTCCTCCCCTTAGGTTGGATTCCTAATAGGTGCTCTGTAACCTAACAATATATATAATGGGCCGGGGGCGGGGAGAGGGAAGAGAGGAGGACCAACCACCTCAGTTCTTAGGTCCATTATGGCAACTTTGCATTGATCTCCAACCATAAAACTGGCTTAAGCCTGACAGATCTGAACAGTGAAGGATTCTGCTTGCACATGGGAAACTTCAGTGATAAAGAGACACAATAATGGCTTCAAAGCCACCAGTTCCTGCCTGTCGTGGGGACATGTGTGGGAGAAAGGGACCATACCCAGCACCCCAAGGATCCGTGGCTCCTAAAATGGTGGCAGGTGGAAGGAAATGGCAGCTCTGAGACAATGCATCTTGCATGCTCCTGAGAATCTGGCCTGGAATATTTCACTTTCTCTGAATGTGACAGAATATACCCCTGTATTCACATCCTATACACCAGTAGATTAATCTTTGTACATATTATGCCTTGTACGGTATCTGAAAACTCAATTTGTGATCAGTATTCTCTTGGTAAACTGTGTGTGGCCACATTGTATGTGAAGTTAAGACTCCCCTGTACGACAATATTAAACACATGTTCCAAACCCCACAGCCCTGTCCAAACAGAAGTTGGCAATCACGTCTGTCTAAAACAAAGGAACATATGCATGCCTTAATTTGCATGTAAGCAGTAAACAGTCATCAAGCAGGGAGGGAAAACAAAATAAGTTCAAACACATGAAAAAAAACATCAGCAAGGAATATTATCCCGCATAGTCTGTCTCCTGGATCTCAGAAGAAAATATTTTTCCAATGTTGAGTGCCTTACAAACCTGCTTCATGACTTGCTCCGTAAAATGGGTGCCTCTATCACTATTTATTGAGACGGGAAGCCCAAACCAGGGAACGAAATCCCTTAACAGTTTCTTTGCAACAGTTATTGAATCTGCTTTAGCACAAGGATAGGCTTCTACCCACCCTGAAAACATACAGACACAGACCAAGCCATACTCATACGAACAGCATTTTGGCAAACTGATAAAGTCGATTTGAATATTTACAAAGGGACCCCATGGTGGAGGGTGCGCCGCCAGAGTGGTGCGCACCGCTTGTCCACTATTATGGACCATACAGATGGGGCAAGAGCGACAGTATTGTTTGGCCACACTTGAAAATTTTGGAGCATACCAAAATTGGGCCACAGAAGCAATCATTCCCTTCTTTCCGATATGGGCCAATCCATAGGTAGGGAAGTAGGGCCAGGGGCACAACCAAGCGACCATCTGGGGCACGGCACAAGGCATTGTCCGGATGCGGATAGCAATTGCACTGTTCCCAGCTCTTTTCTCCTCCTCAGATGCTGACCCCTGCATATCCACAAGGTCTGACAGGGAGTCAGCTGCTGAGGGAGGCTGGAGCATACAAAAAGGAACTTTTTTAAAGGGAACCGGAGACCCGGAAAGGGCCGCCTGCCTGGCAGCAGCATCTGCCAGGGCATTTCCACACGTAACGTCATCCCAGGGGGTTTGGTGAGCCGAATATTTCACAACAGCAATGGCTGAGGGTAGCTGGAGAGCAGATAATAGAGCGCTAACATATGAGCCATTACGGATGGGCGTCCTGCTAGAAGTAAGGAAGCCCCTATACTTTCATAGCTGCCCATAATCATGCACAACCCCGAAAGCATACCTGTAGTCAGTGTAAAAAGTAACAGGAGTTCCGGTTGCCAAATGACAGGCTCTAGTAAGAGCGACTAACTCCACCACCTAGGCGGACTTGGCGGGTGAAAGAGAGAAGGCTTCCATGACGCCATGCAGATCACACACAGCATAGCCTGCTACAAGTTGGCCAGCCGAATTTCGAAGGCAAGAGCCATCAACAAAGAGGATTAATTCAGGGTTCTGTAGGGGAACATCCTGTAAATCAGGTCTAGGGGTAGAAAGTTCAGCATTTACGGAGAGACAATCATGCGGTTCGCCATCCTCTGTCGTAGGCAAGAGGGAGGCGGGATTTAGTACTGAACACCTAGTTAAAGTAACATTAGCAGCATTTAAGAGGAGCATTAGTAAGTCGGTAATTTGAGAGATGCTGAGTTTTACCTTTGGTAAGGAGGGCAGTGATGGCATGGGGAACAGCCACAGCTAAAGGGCTTCCTAATACAAGAGAGGCGGGAGCTTCCACAAGCATTGTGGCAGCAGCTACAGATCTGAGACATGGGGGTAGACCCACAGCCATGGGATCCAGTGTGGAGCTGAAATAAGCTACGGGCCTGTGCTTATCTCCATGTAACTGCGTGAGGACCCCTTGAGCCGTACCTTCCCTCTCATGACAATAGAGGGTGAAAGGTTTCTTGTAATCAGGGAGACCCAGAGCAGGGGCCTGGGCCAGGGCACTTTTGACCTGCAGAAATGCCTCTTCTGCGCTGCTAGTCCAGGGAATGGGATCAGTGCTTTTATTCTGGGTCAAATTTTGTAAGGGGTAAACAAGGGAAGCATAGCCTGAAATCCACTGTCGGCAATAGCCAGCCATTCCAAGGAATCCTCGCAATTGCTTTTTAGTGATAGGTCTGGGCACTTGGAGGATAGCCCAGATGCATGAGGACGACAAGCCTCGCTTGCCTGCCGAGATATCATGTCCAAGATAGTGAACTGCAGAAGAACAAAGTTGTAATTTGGCCTTGGATACCTTATGACCCTTTTGGGCCAAGGCTTGGAGCAATACCAGTGTGTCGGTTTTGGAGGCCTCTAAAGAATTAGATGCTAGTAACAGATCATCTACATACTGGATCAGGACGGAACCCATTGGGAACCGAATGTCATCCAGATCCTGTTTTAAGATTCGAGAGAAAATAGTAGGAGACTCAGTATAGCCTTGTGGCAGCCGGGTCCAGGTGTACTGGGACCCCTGATAAGTAAAGGCAAACAAATATTGACTATTTTCATGGATTGGGATGGAGAAGAAAGCAGAGCACAAGTCAATTACAGAAAAATACTGTGCGGTGGGGGGAATTCAGGAGAGAATTGTGGCAGGATTTGGGACCACAGGGAAGATGGGAAGTACTGCAGCATTTATGGCCCGGAGATCTTGGACAAACCGCCAGGTTTGCTTACCAGGTTTGCGCACAGGCAGAATCGGGGAGTTACATTTACTAACAGTTGGCACAATGACTCCTTGCTCAAGCAGGGCCGTAATCACAGGACGGATTCCATCCTTGGCTTGCTTAGACAACGGATACTGTCGAATTTTTGGAAGAGGCTTTGCTGGGTTTAAACGAATTTCACCCAGCTGGGCAGAGCCAATACGCCCAACCTGGTTGGCATGCTCAGCCCATAGTGTGGGGGAGACCTTGGCCAACAGTTCCTGTTGCAACAAGGGAGTGTTGGAGTTGGTGTCCCCCACAGGCGCTGGCTCTTCCTGCAGAAGAGCCAGAACCTCATTCTGAGCGGGTTCAGGTACTTCCAAAAAGACCCCATCGGGGGAGCAGTAAATGGTACAGTTTAATTTACACAGCAAATCCTTTCCCAGCAGGTTGACAGGAGAACAAGGACTGAGGAGAAAGGCATGCTGAGCCGAAAGGGGATCAATGGAGACAGAAAGTGGGGTCGAGACAGGGTGGGGAATAGGTGTGTTACCCACCCCTATTGCATTTACAACTTCCGAAGAGAGAGGTACAGATGGAAATTCCTGAGCCCTTAAGGTAGAACGTAAGGCTCCAGTATCTATTAAGCATGGGGAAGCAATACCATTTATTAAACATGAGACCGTAGGACTGGTTTGATTGACGGATAGGAGTGGGGCGATGATGTTAGCAGTCTCCTGGCTCAGTCAGAAGTCAGGTGGAGGCGGGGGTGGGTCGGGGTTTGACTGACAGCTAAAGATAGGGGCTTGGGTTGGGACTCCTCCAGGACGCGGAAAGCACTTAGGAGGGCGTGTAGGACAGTTCTTTATGAGGTGGCCTTCCTGTTTACAGTAGGCGCAGCTCTTCCTACGAGGGCAGTCGATCTTCCAGCGCCCTTCTTGGCCGCATGAAAAACAGGCACCGGGTTTGGGTGGGGGGCTTATCTCAGGCAGGGGCCTTCCTTCTGCCGTCCCTGGTACTGAGTTATGTTTGGAAAATCTTTTACCCACGTCCTGCATAGTCTGAATTTGCAGGGCCATAAGCTTAGACTCTGTTTCATCCTTTTTCCTTCCCAATTGTCTGTAAAAGTGTTGTGCCGCAGCTAGGATGCCTTCTAAGTCCTTTCCTTCCCAATCAACAAGAGTAACTTCTAATTGCTCGCTAACGTTAGGCAGAAGGCCCTGCACAAAAGCGGTCACGACTGCTTGTCTGGCAGTGTTTTCAGCATCGTCTATCCCCGAGTACCGTTCAAACACTTGTTTTAGACGTTCTATATAATCTGCTGGGTTTTCTCCTTTAGCTTGTTTACAGGCATGTATCTTTGTCCAATCAGTTTTCCTGGGGCAGATCGAAAGGACTTCCCTGACCAAATTTTCCCTGTGTTTTGGTAGTCTGAGGGGGCAAGATCTGCCTCGGTGTCTGGCCAGTTGGCCTTTTGGAAAAGTCGATTAAGCGTCTCCTTGGGCAGCACCGCCCTCAGGAGCTGATCCATATCAGCCCAGTTAGGGTTATAACACCGAATAACCATGCTTAACTGTTCTTGAAATTTAACTGGGTCCTCCCTAATTTTTGGGAATTTATCGACCAAATTATATAAGTCCCCTGGCGACCAGGGGGCATGTATAGTTACCAGTCCTGCAGGCCCTGGTAGTTCCCGCAAGGGTAACAACAACTTTTTATTTGGTGCGCCGAATTTTTCCTTTAAGTGTTGTGCCCGCTTTGCAAGAGCCTGATAGCGGGTATGGTGGGCAGGAGGCGAATTATTCCAATTCGGGGCCAATTGCCTCTTAGGTGATGAAGGTGTTGATGTTATGATACCTCTTATAATAGATAACCTATGGGATAGGTGTTGCAACTCCGGCTCCCCCCCCCCCCGGGGCTTTGACCTATAATGCTTTCTGGTCCCGTAACTTCACATATTATTCTGTCCACTTCCAAGGAGAGATCAGCGATTTCCCTTATTTGTTCGGGTGTTAAGTCCGAGATTTTGAACGACTCAGGGGTCGGGGATGAGGTTTCCGGGACTCAGGGGTCAGGGATGAGGGTCCCGGGAGGTTTCAAGTGAGGAGGTATGGGACTGTTCCCCGTGAGACTGGGACGTAGCAGAAGTTTCCCCCTGTCGATCAGGGGGGCTGTCTTGGGATCCCGGTGGGTTATACGGGGGAGGGGTAGGCCATTGTCTACACTCTACGAACAGGTCAATTAAGTCATTAGATGGAGTTGGAGGCACAGGTTTCGGGGCCGGAGCCATTGGGCACGGCCTCGAAGGATAAAGGGGGGTTGGACCAGCCTTAGGTTGGCTCAACATGTCTTGAGCAAGGACTAATTTTCCTTGTGTCTCCTTTAATTGAACCTTTAGTTTCTTCTGGGTATCCTTAAGACTCCTTACTTGAGATTCTTGATGTCGCTTTTTCATCTCATTATACCATTCAAAATATTCCTTAAATTGATCCTGCTGTACGGCGGTAGCAAAAGTGCACCCCACAGGTATGCAACCCGACCAGGGTCGAAACTCCTGTCTAAGGGAAATTGTAATTTTGGATCATGCCTAGTATACCAATTCCATTTGTCTAAGTATTTACAGATTGACGGACTATAATGTACATACATATATGCAGCAGGCATGCCTTTAGGCGGGACTGGGATGCCTTTGGATCCGCTAGTTCCCATACTTACTTCAACCAGCTTTTACTTAAGCCACACACACAAGGGAATGTTTACTAGGATTGCCACGGTTCTAACACCAATGGCCTCACTCCTGCCCTTGGCAGGGGAAAAGGGTAGGTTTCCATGGACCGGAACCACGGCTGGAGACCTACAAGGGAAAAGAGGTAAGGGGGGCGGGCTTCCTCAGGGACTTTTACCCCAACGGAAAGCCTGTGGTCCCCGCACGCCTCTCGTCAGCCCAGAGCACCAGCCTTCAAGCCAACGGTGCCTCTGCAGCTACCGGATTGGTGGTGCGGTTCTCCCAGGGCTCCCCTTCTCTCTGAGAAGGGAAGGGAGCTTATGGCTCCAGAGGGCAAAGAAAGGGACCCTGCGGTCCTTTAAAAAGACAGTACTCGAAGAGCGGTCACAGGGTCATAGGTCATGGAAGGGGAAGGGAAAAAGGACGGGGAAAACATGCACGCACCTCAGCTGGATAGCCACTTACCGAGGCCTGCCAGCTGGGGAGCTTCACAGTCTCTCCAAGCTCAGCTGTGGGGCTTGCTTTCGAGACACTCCCGGTCACAAGATTTCGCTTCGCAGGAGGCTCGGGGCGTCTTCCCACAGCTGTCACTCACGCTGGCCGCTTGGCCCTCACACACACAGGCATGTTCTTGACATAGCTGTCAAGACAAGAACCTCAAAACCCGGGTCCCCACCAATCCTGGTAGGAAGGGGACCCCCGATCAACTCCCAGAGCGTATTAGCCCAAGAGCGGATCAGGACTCACCGGACCGAAAGAAGAGCGGTCCGTGGGCTGCTGGTGATACCTTTAAGACCTTAAGACTTTAAGAACCTTGGAACAACCTTTAAGAACCTTGACAGATACCTTAAGACTCCAAGAACCTTGGAAGGACCCTTAAGAACCTCAGAGAAAGGGCGTCAGGCCTGTTTGAAAATTAAAAGTTCGATTCCAGCTTGTGACTTACCCCTAGCCAGAGCCTATGGGCCAGTCCCTCTCCAGACCCCAATAGAGATTTCAAAAGATCTCTTACCTCTTAGGTGGGCCCGGGGTGTGGGAGGAAGCCGTCCGTGGTCCTTCGGTCCAGGGGGGGTCATCCGTGGAATCCGAGTCATGGCACCAAATTGTCGGGGCAAAGACCACCACCCATTCGATTTTGGTCAGACAGGTTGAGGCACCTTTATTGTTAAAACAAGAGTACAAGTATGCATAGAGGGAGAGACAGCGAAAATCTCATGCAAGGGACAAGCTGCTCTGCCCTTCACAAATTTTACCAAGCTTATAAAGGCTAAAACCGCAAAACATCATATTGATTACACAAGTTACTTGCCTATTTTGGTAATTAATATTGCAAATCAGCAGGTTATTTACTGTAAATTCAGTTTGGGGTATTTCCAGTTATGGTCTCTTTTGCAATTACATTGACTATCTTATGACCCCTTGATTGCGAATCCATATTGCACAAGTTATTAGAATATTGCATAGATCACGCATTTTGGCAGTGATTGAGCTGGTTATTTGATAACCCCACCTTGCAAGCAGTAATAATTATGCTACATTTTGCTTAAAGCCAGACTGGCAGTCAAGTGACCCCTGGTCCCTCCCTGCCTAGTTCCTCTTTTGTCAGTGTTCTATACCCTATTTCTTCATATCTGATTTCCTCCCCACCCGGTGCAAGACATTACTGATAAACAAGTTTATCTGAGAACTAAAACCATTGCATTTATTTAGCTTTTATTAATTTCAGCTAAAGCCTGAGGTCTGGATATATGGGCCTATAAACCAATAAAGCTAAAAGCATTTAATTGTTACAATATTATATGTTAAAATTATAGAGGCTCATATCAATGTCAGGGCTCTGCAGCCGGGACTGATTTGCTTACTATTCAATCAGGGTCCCGCTGCAGTATCCGTGACAGTGACAGCAAATTCTTAAAGGCAGTGGCTAAACAAGGCTCTCTATAAGAACAGAAAACTACAGGTATTCAATTATATATCAGGATCATAGATGCCCATATTACTGTTGGGAACCTGTACCAGGGTACTGTTCGTGCACTATTTCGATCGGAACCCTGGGGCAGGATTCACACCAGTGACAGCAAACTTTCAGAAGCAGTGGCTAGACAAGGCCCGACCTGGCCGGCAATAAAGCTACATATAAAGGGTGGGGGGTTATGGTCCCTTACAGGGACTGAAACCACGAAAAGGAGGGACTGACACCCTAAGGCACCCCTCTCTCTCTCAGGCCACTTCATTCTCTTTGCCGCAGAAGACAAAAGGAAAAGGCTGTTGGACTGGGGGGAAGGGTCCTGACCTGAGAATCAGATCAGTAATCTGCTGGAGCATGTGGTGAGAAAGTTTACTTTGTAAACAAGAAGGTTTCATAAGTAAATGCTAGTAAGTGTTTTATCTTTATTTTTCTTGTAACCACTTCTTACTTTTATGCCTCATTACTTGTAATCACTTAAAATCTCTCTTCATAGCTAATAAACTTCTTTTATTGTTTTATCTAAACCAATGTGTTTACATTGAATTGTCTGGGTAACTACTGAAGGTAATAAGCTGGCATTATAATGGATTTAATATATTTGTATTGTTCAGAAGAGGGTTGGGCAGTACAGGACACACATTTCTGGAGGAAGATCTGGAACTGGAGTTGTATCGGGGGCACCCTGCAGTATAATCAAGGCTGGTAAGAACGGTTACTAGGGTATAAGTGGCAGGCTCCAGTTACACACACATACTTAGGGTGTGGCTTGCATGCTGGAAAGCTGTGAATGACCCAGGTGGGAGCTACAACCACAAGGCATTGTAAAGGACCCAGGGTTGCCGGGCAGGCATGACAAAGCCTCCCACTAATCTGAATTGTACCCCAGTATGTCAAACTGAGCAAATACAGTTTGTTAAGATTGTTTTACCTTGACATGTACATGCACCAGAACACTGGATTCCAGCTTATCTCCCACCTTGAATGTTGGGGAAGTTGAATTTCTGATTGAGTTGTGGAAGTACTTGTTTCCATAGTTGAAATACAATTAGTTAAAGATGGGGATGGAAACATCCATAATTACAAGCAACACTGTGGCTGGAATTCTGCACCTTTGGAAGAACAGACAAATTGTAATTAACTAACTGAATTTTAAAATCAAGATCGGATGTTTTCTGAAAGATGTGTGCTAGGAATTATTTCAGGGAATTTCTACGGGAGGTGTTATACTGGAGGTCAGTTTAGATTATCACAATGGCCTGTTTTGGCCTTGAAATCTACACATCTATGTCTAACAGTTGATGTTTTCCTTCCTTCTCCACAATGAATGAACAGGTTTGAAAAACTGCCAGATACAGGCACTGGCTTACCAATGGGTCTGCATGCTGGCTGCTATGTTGCTATAACCTTTCCTGCCAAACTGCAGAGGTTTTCCAGTCTCCCGATCCTTTGGCTCAAGTGTGATTCTGGTGTGCATCTCCCATGCTTGTCTTCTTTTCCCAGTGGTGTTTCTAATCAGTGGTAACTCTACAGTGGCAGATGGTTTCCAATTCCCTTATCAGAAGTCTCTATTTAAATCCCAGAGGTATCTCCTGTTATAGGATTATTAGCATTTTTAAAGATGTATTGTCATTTGTTTTGATCCACAGTTTCTCTCGATGTCCTGTGATCTAGTTCAAATGCTAAGACTCTAAATAACAGAAGAATTCTAAAAAGAGAATCCATTCTGATCTGTATTGTAGCAGAGGTTGGAGATCACTGTTTGCTAAATGGAGCAATGTCCATAGGAATTCTTTTTAAAGCTTCCAGGAAGGTTATACTATAAGTAGCAGCTATTACTATGCAGACACCATTGTTATGTAAAAGGCAAAATTTGAGCCCAATGCCCAGTCAGGGGCATAGAGGAACCAGGGACTAGGTTATCCTCTACAGGCCCTTAATGTTGCCCCTTTTTCTAACACACAGATGCACTGGAGGATTCATGTAGCAACAGATCCACCAGCCCTTGCTCTATCCATCCCCTAGAAAGTCTATGCTACACTGCCTCCTGCCTTTTCACCAGGGGTGAAAGTAACTTACAGGACTTACTGGTACTGCCGGAATCCTGAGGGGGCATGGCCTCATCTGGAAGAGGCGTGGCCTCTCAAGATTTAAAGGCCCTGGGGCACCAGCTTTGGCTGGGAAACCCAGTGCCTTTAAATCAACCAGGGGTTCCCAGCTGAAGAGGTGGCTGGGAGCGCCCCAGGGCTCAGGGGCAAATTAAAGGGCCCGGGGCTCTGGCCGCCAGGGGGAACTCCAAGCTTTGCGGGGCTGGGGCAGGGATTTAAAGGGCCCAGAGCTCCTGCTGCTGAAGGGAGCCCCGAGCCCTTTAAATCCTGACCCCAGCCTGGCCGCCAGAGCCAGCAGGGATTCAAAGGGCTCTGGGCTGCCTGCAGCCGCAGGGAGCTCTGAGCCCTTTAAATTCCGGCCCCAGCCTGGCCGCCGGAGCCGTGGCCGGGATTCAAAGGGCTCTGGGCTGCCCGCAGCCGTAGGGAGCTCTGAGCCCTTTAAATCCCGGCCCCAGCCTGGCCGCCGGAGCCACGGCCGGGATTCAAAGGGCTCTGGGCTGCCCACAGCCGCAGGGAGCTCTGAGCCCTTTAAATCCCCGCCATGGAAGCCAGTGCGGTCCAGCACGGCATACTGGCTCTTGCCGGTACGCTGTACCAGACTGGCTTACTTCACCTCTGCTTTTCACTCTGCCATGCAAGGAACTCCTATGGAGCTGGCCTCCATGCCATACAGGGTGAACCCAATTACATACAGATGCTATCTTGCCAGTGAAATGTAGCTGTTCCCTATAACTGCCTGGGGCCAGTGCCCTGAAGGGTGGGGGAACCTGTGTTCTCCACACTCCTCCCCATCCAGCAGAGTTCAGCAGCAGCCCCAGATCGACTGGAGATTGGTTCCAACATCCCCTTTCAGGCACTAGGGCTAAGAGAGCCTTGAAGGGCTGGGCCCCAATGTGCTGCAACACTTTCTTATCCCTTAACAGCTGTTAACACCCCTCCCGACAGCCCGTGGCACTATCCCTTCTATTTTTACCTCCACATTGTATTTAACCAGCCCTGAGCCCAAACCTACCACAAAGGGCAACTTATTTCCTCTCTGCTCCTCTACAGGGTTAGCACGTTACTAAATTGCTTGCAGAGGACTAAGATGGTCTGTTCTAGAACAAGACTAGCTCAGCTCTACCCCTTGCCCACAATATACCCTCAACACAGTCCCTTGGAGAACCGAGCAAGCATAGCATGCTCTGGGAACCCAGTGCATCACAGACTTGCTGCCTCAGACAGCCTCCATCCTACACTCATGTAATGCAGGTCGTGATAGGAAGAAAATGAGACAAAAGCCAGCTCTCGCAAAGAAAAGAGGTCGTAAAGCAAGGAATGTAATGCAAGAAACCACTAAGCAGCCCAGGCCAGCTCTGGCTTTTTTGCCACGCCAAGCAAATAAAATAAAATAAATAAATAAATGTGGGGCGGCTGGAGCAGCGAAGGGAGGGGAACAAACCTGCAGGTCGGCTGGAGCAGCAAAAGGGGGAAAAATAAAAACAACAACAAAGACTTGCAGGGCTTGCTATAGACCTGGTACCGCTCCCAGCGGGGTGCTCCCTCTTCTGTGCTGCTGCCCCCTCTAGGGTGGCCAGAAAGGCAAAGGGGAAAAAAAAAGCCTGCGGGAATGCCGCCCCTTGGAACCTGCCGCCCCAAGCACAAGCTTGCTCGGCTGGTGCCTGAGCCAGCCCTGAAGCAGCCAAAATAGACCAGTCTGAGGACATCAACTTCATGCTGTTCAATGCATGATCAACAGTCAACAAACTACACATGGAAGCAATACAGGACACAAACTCATTTGCTTTTCCTTTGCAGGTCATCTTTACATCCTTTGCAGGTCACCACTACCAGGTGCCTGCTATCAGACCCAGAGAGTCATTACAGAAAAGACACACAGAGTGATTAAGTGACCTGTGCAGGTGGGTACAAGAAGCAGGATCACTATTTGACTTCTACTCTAACAACTAGACCACAGTCTGGTATTGATATTTTGCCAGAGAGCTGGCTGCTCCTGAAAACATTTTTGAATGGATGATCATTTAGAGGTTTGCTTTATTGTTTTAGCTCACAGTTGATACCCAGTGTGGCATCTTTCATACTCAGTGAAGTATAGGAGAGGATAAAGATTAAAGGAACTGAGAGAAAGTGCTACAGCTGTCTAGCAATAAGTTCAATGCTGGCTTGAAGAGAGAATCCCTGCTGGAGATATTAGCTAGGTTAGTTGGATACCAGAGAACAGTAGTATCCTCTTCCAGTACCGCTCAGAGAGAGGATGATTATGAATAGTTGAAAAATCCAAAATGTGTTTTATATTAGAGCATAAAACACAAAATGACTGTATTAAAATGAAGTTAAGGGACTGATGAAAACCATAGAATTCATATGTAAAGCAATTAGTTCTCCTTTAACCCAGCCTCACCAAACCTAGCCATTGCATGGGTCTCAAACAGTGCATTGTACAACACGTGCTATGTTAGCTAAACGTGTCATAGTAAATAATGATTTACATGAATGCCTCACTCAGTAAAGTGAGAATTTACTTGTATTTATTTATCCTTAAGACATATTTCAGATGCAATTCTTACACAACAATGCCAATTTTACCACTACCTGGCATCCACCCTTTCCCTTTCTCATTGTATTTGATGTCCTTTAACAGAAACTAAATCAGTAAGAGAAAAGTTCTTCTGACATCATACCAGAGCTGCCACTTATTGGGACCAACTAGATTTAAAACAAACACATACACACAAGCAAGTCACCACAAGTGTCAGTAACTCTTGAAGCTTTCTATCTGACAAGGATAACACCTGATGTGATCAGAGATTAAAATGCATCATAGTATGTGTTTGAAACCATACTATGCCCCATTTCATATATCTTACCTTTCCTCTGCCAAATTGCATCCATCCTTCAATTTCTTTTGTGGTAGATCAGTTACCCCCCTCAACCAAACTATAAAGCCCCACCTTCCAGGGCAAGCAAAACTAGTTCAAAGGATACACAACATAAACCGTTCCAGTACCCTCTGTCAGGGATAAACAGTCCCCTCCCCTGTTAATGCAGAAGGAGAAAGGAAGGATTCCCTCAGGCCTGGTCTACACTAAGCGTTTATACCGATTTTAACAGCATTAAACCGATTTAACGCTGCACCCGTCCACACAACGAGGCCCTTTATATCGATATAAAGGGCTCTTTAAACCGGTTTCTGTACTCCTCCCTGACGAGAGGAGTAGCGCTGAAATCGATATTACCATATAGGATTAGGGTTAGTGTGGCCGCAAATCGACGGTATTGGCCTCCGGGCGGTATCCCACAGTGCACCACTGTGACCGCTCTGGACAGCAATCTGAACTTGGATGCACTGACCAGGTAGACAGGAAAAGCCCCGTGAACTTTTGAATTTCATTTCCTGTTTGCCCATCCTGGAGAGCTCACTAGCACAGGTGACCACGCAGAGCTCATCAGCACAGGTAACAATGCAGTCTCCTGAGAACTGAAAAAGAGCTCCAGCATGGACCGCATGGGAGGTACTGGATCTGATCGCTATATGGGGAGAGGATTCTGTGCTAACAGAACTCTATTCCAAAAGACAAAATGAAAAAACATTTGAAAAAATTTCCAAGGCCATGATGGAGAAAGGCCACACCAGGGACTCAGTGCAATGCAGAGTGAAAGTTAAGGAGCTCAGACAAGCTTACCAGAAAACCAAAGAAGCAAATGGAAGGTCTGGGGCAGGGCCGAAAACATGCCACTTCTACGCTGAGCTGCATGCAATTCTGGGGGGTCCGCCACCACTACCCCTCCCCGTCTATGGATTCCGAGGTGGGGGTAGTAATCTCAGCCATGGCTGAGGATTCTGCGGATAGGGAAGATGAGGAGGAGGAAGAGGAGAACGAGCTTGCAGAGAGCACACGGCACTCTATTCTCCCCAACAGCCAGGAGCTTTTTCTCACGCAGATGGAATTACCCTCCCAGTCCTCCCAAGCCACTAGCCCAGACAATGAAGCCATGGAAGCGACCTCTGGTGAGCGTACCTTTGTAAATATAAAACATGGTTTAAAAGCAAGCGTTTTTTAATGATTGATTTGCCCTGAGGACTTGGGATGCATTCGCGGCCAGTATAGTTATTGGAAAAGTTTCTTAACATGTCTGGGGATGGAGCGGAAATCCTCCAGGGACATCTCCATGAAGCTCTCCTGGAGGTACTCCAAAAGCCTTTGCAGAAGGTTTCTGGGCAAGGCAGCCTTATTCTGTCCACCATGGTAGGACACTTGACCACACCATGCATGTAGCAAGTAGTCTGGTATCATTGCATGACAAAGCCTAGCTGCGTATGGTCCCGGTGACTGCTGGCATTCAAGCAACATCCGTTCTTTATCTCGCTGTGTTATCCTCAGGAGAGTGATATCGTTCATGGTAACCTGGTTGAAATTCAGGAATTTAATTAAGGGGACAGAGATGGCCATTCCTACTGGACTGTTTGCCTGTTGCTTAAAAGAAATCCTTCCTTGCAGGTAGCCAAGTGGGGGGAGGGGGTGGGGAAAATGGCGCTGAGCTTTTACGCGTTTGGCTAGCAGGGATCTTCCATGATACCAGCCACGCGGTGGAGGGAGGGATAAAGCAATCATCCCAGAGAATTGGATGGGGGGATGGTTTCTGCTGCTGCATGTTAATAGGAAAGAAGCAGCACTGAACGGGATTTGCTTGGTATTTGGGAAAGGAGGGCACTGTGTATATGAAGGCTGCAGAAGCCGAAAGACAATGGCTTACCAAGGCCACATGCAAGCTGAATTCTGCTGCTTGGACCTGCGTCTGTGAGATCTCTAGCACCAGAGCCGCAGGCACTCAATATTAAGATGCAAAATGCGACCTTGTAGTGAAATCACATGTGCTATGTAAGGTGAATAGTGTTGTTCACCGTGAAAGAGTATAAGCATTGTCCTGTAAAATGTACCTTTTAAAATACTTCTCTCCCTTTTTTCCCCTCCCTCATGCAGCTGCAAATTTTTCAAGCCTCCCTACTCCATCCTGAAGGCTCTCTCAGATAAGGCGGTGGAAAAAAAAAGACGCGAGACGAAATGTTCTCGGAAATCATGGAAGTGACCCGCAATAAAAGAGCTCATCTGAATGAGTGGAAAAACGTGGTAGCAAATTACAGGAAAGATGCCAGTGAACGTGAGAACAGGAGGGACAATGTGAGGATAGGAGGGACGCTCGAGATGAGAGGTGGCGGTAGGAAGATCAGCGGCGGTGGGATGCAATGCTGGGGCTGCTGCATGATCAAATTGACATCCTCCGACGTCTGGTGGAGCTTCAGGAAAGCAGCAGGGTCAGAGAGTGCCGCTGCAGCCCCTGTGTAACCACCTTCACCCCTCACCATGTTCCATATCTTCCTCACCCAGACGTGTAAGAACGCGTGGGGGAAGGCTTCGTGCACCCGCCCACTCCACCCCCGTGAACAGCCCAACCAAAAGGCTGTCATTACTTTGAAATTTTTTTAGTGGCCTTTTCCTTCCCTCCTATCCTTCTCCCAAACCACACCCGGGATACCTTGTCAGTTCTCTGCCTCTTTTTATAATTACTTTTTAATAAAGAATACATGATTTTTAAACGATAGTGACTTTATTTCCTTTAGCAAGCTGTAATCGAAGGGGGAGGGTGGGTTGCTTACAGGGAATGAGTCAACCAAATGGGGGGGTTCATCAAGGGGAAACAAACAACAGTCACACCGTATCCTGGCCCATGATGAAACTCCTTTTCAAAACTCCTCTGATGTGCACCGCTTTGTGGTGTGCTCTTCTAATTGCCCTGGTGTCTGGCTGCATGTAATCAGCAGCTAGCTGATTTGCCTCAGCCTCCCACCCCGCCATGAAGGTCTCCCCCTTACTCTCACAGAGATTGTGGAGCACATAGCAAGCAGCAATAACAATTGGGACATTGGTTTGGCTGAGGTCTGAGCGAGTCAGTAATGTGTGCCAGCGCACCTTTAAACGGCCAAATGCACACTCTATCACCATTCTGCACTTGCTCAGCCTGTAGTTGAACAGCTCCTGACTACTGTCCAGGCTGCCTGTGTATGGCTTCATGAGCCATGGCATCAAGGGGTAGGCTGGGTCACCTAGGATAACTACAGGCATTTCAACATCCCCAACTATTATTTTCTGGTCTGGGAAGTAATTCCCTTGCTGCAGCCGTTTAAACAGAGTAGTGTTCCTGAAGACGTGAGCATCATGAACCCTTCCTGGCCATCCCACGTGGATGTTGGTGAAATGTCCCTTGTGATCCACCAGTGCTTGCAGCACCATGGAAAAGTACCCCTTGCAATTTACGTACTGGGTGCCCTGGTGCTCCAGTGCCAAGATAAAATAGATGGAACCCATATCCCTCCCATCACAGTTAGGGAATTCCACTGCAGCAAAGCCATCCACTATGACCTGCACATTTCCCAGAGTCACACAACCTTTTGTAGCAGCAGATTAATGATTGCTTTGGCTACTTGCATCACAGCAGCCCCCACAGTAGATTTTCCCACTCCAAATTGATTCCTGACTGACTGGTAGCTGTCAGGCGTTGCAAGCTTCCAGAGGGCTATTGCCACTCGCTTCTCCACTGTGTGGGCTGCTCTCATCTTGGTATTATGGCGTTTCAGGGCAGGGGAAAGCAAGTCACAAAGTTCCATGAAAGTGCCCTTACGCATGCGAAAGTTTCTCAGCCACTGCGAATCGTCTCAAACCTGCAAAACTATGCGGTCCCACCAGTCTGTGCTTGTTTCCCAGGCCCAAAATCGGCGTTCAATGGCTAGAACCTGTCCCATTATCAGCAGGATCTCCAAAGCGCAGGGGCCTGCAGTTTGAGAGAATTCTATGTTCATGTCCTCATCACTCTCGCCACCGCTCTGCTGTAGCCGCTTCCTCCTCGCCTGGCTTTGCAGGTCCTTTTTCAGCACAGACTGCACAAGAATGTGCGAGGTGTTTACAACGTCCATGATTGCGGTCTTGATCTGAGCAGGGTCCATGCTTGCTGTGCTATGGCGTTTGCACAGTTCACTCAGGAAACAAGGCGCAAAACAGTTG
This sequence comes from Gopherus flavomarginatus, assembly GCF_025201925.1. Lineage (NCBI taxonomy): Eukaryota > Metazoa > Chordata > Testudines > Testudinidae > Gopherus > Gopherus flavomarginatus. Next base: position 208,538,284 of record NC_066618.1, read on the forward strand.
TCTGCTGCTTTCATGGAGGGAGGGGTGAGGCTGCACCCAGAACCACCCGCAACAATGTTTTTTGCCCCATCAGGCACTGGGATCTCAACCCAGAATTCCAAGGGGCGGAGGAGACTGCAGGAACTATGGGATAGCTACGGGATAGCTACCCACAGTGCAACACTCCGGAAATCGACGCTAGCCTCGGTACATGGACGCACATCGCCGAATTAATGTGCTTAGTGTGGCCGCGTGCACTTGACTTTATACAATCTGTTTTACATAACCAGTTTATGTAAAATTGGAATAATCCCATAGTGTAGACATACCCTCACTGCAATCCCAAGACTGAAGTCTGTAAACAAAACACACAGATGCCAACTCTGTCTCATTCCACACTACTACTGTTTCAACCCAGCCATCTTCTGTCCCCTAATTAACCCCTCAAGCACAAGTTCCTGCCTCTTCATTAATGAGCCTTTCCCATAGCCCCACCTGTTTGAAGTTTGTCCAGTTCCCTTTAATGAGACTCCACAACAGTTCTGAGCTCTCCCAGCCCTTCCTGTTCCCTATAGGCTTATCCTTTATAAGCCTTTTAAGGCTGCTCTTTGTAAAGTCCTGCCACTCCAGTTATATGGCAATCTTGATCATATGCAACTATTTGCCAGGCTATAGAGGGTTGAACCCCAGTAACAGGTAGGCAGGCAAGCAGCATTTGCCAGAACTCTCAGTTACAACCATACAAGACAATTTTGACAAACTGTTCCACTACATACAATTGTCAGTAGAACTATTCACAGTGGAAACCTTGCCAGACAAGATCCTGCTGAGATCAATCGGATTTTGTGGACTCTGAATGCTACACCTAATAAGAAAAGGCTAAATTCTGCCCCTGATGAGCATCCACAGTTCTACTGAAAAAATATTACAAGAAGCTGTTTGTGACAGTCTTTTCAAAAATCAAATTCTTCTGAAAAAAACAAAAAGCTTTTTGACAATCTACATATTACATTCAAATAGTCCTGAAAGATCCTGAAAAACTGAATTCATCATGGAAATACTGGCAGCTATTTTATTAGAGCAGCACTACCAGATTCTCCTAATGAACATAAACTGTCAGTGCATTCACATGATTAACTGAGTGATTAATAAAGATTTGAGTTGAAGAAATTCTATGTTATCCCCTCCCTCCCAAAAAATCCTAAAGAAAAGAATGGTAGGTAGGCTATTTCCCCACCAGTTAAGGTTACACAGTTAAGGACTCAAGAGTAAGGAAACTTAAAAGTTAAAGATAGTTACGACTGTCCTTTCTATGTCTCTGCTACGTATACATTTCAACACAATCTTGACTGAAGTGCTCATATGGCTTCTGAAGTAATGCAGTATAATTTGCCTTCTATTTTATATATCTAAGGTTATCTAAAGGTGTGATAACTTACAGTTCTGACTTATGATAGTCTAAATTATTAGACTACAACTATGCAGCATTAATATTGTGTTTTGGGTCTCTACAGTATTTAACAACAACCCAGTTGCAACACATCCTCAGTAAGCATAATCGCACATGCTAGAGCAAGTCTGGGATGATTTAGTTGGGAATTGGTTCTGCCTTGAGCAGGGGGTTGGACTAGATGACCTCCTGAGGTCCCTTCCAACACTGATATTTTGAGTCTGATATTCCATCCATTGTGAAAAGAAAAAGTGTAGCATATTATGCAAATTATTATAATGCCCCCAAACTGGCAGGCGGTCACAGATGAGAATACCAGATTCAGGACAAACTGTTGAGAAATAAAGTAGACTCACCCCAAACTGGTGGTTAGTCTATCAGAAGATATACCAAACCAGTAACCAAAATAAACTTGTCTCACCACACTGGTTAACAAGAAGTCAAAAATGCAGTCTCCTTATGCATTCCAGCACTTATTTTACCACCTAGACTCTAAGCTTTATGATGAGTGGTTATTGAAAACCAATTTCATCAAACAAAGGGTTCTTTTGATCCCAAGAGATGAGCTTCATAGCCAGGTCAATATATAACTCATGTCTTACCCAATAATCATGCTGTTTGTTTACAAGAGAAAAACATTTGAAATGGTTAAGGAAATCATTTACATACAAACAACTGAAAAAGTTTTATCTCAAGTTTGAAGCAGCGATAGAATAAACTGCTAGTTTGTAAGTCTTTCTGGAAATTACCCAAATAGCCTGGGGGTCACCAGTCCTTGTTTAGTGCTTCCCTGTTAGAAATCCAGTCCAAAGAAATGAAGACAAAGTGGAGATGTTTCCAGTGTCTTTTATACCCTCTGTCATGTGGATGGAATTTTACTATCCCAAACAAAGCCCACAGCACAGTTGGTAGAAAAGTACAGGTGCAAAACAGAGTTGAAAATCACTCACCCTTACAGGGCTTGCTGACTCACAGGGGCAAACCACTAGCTACTTGGAGGCTAAGGCATTTGCAGGAAGAGCCATCTGGGTGGAATGAGTTTCTTCTGTGCCCCATTATGAGAATTAATTGCCTCTGATGGGCCATCAACATGTAACCCTTCTGCCCCTCTGAGTTGGCAGCAAAAATGGCCGGGTTCAGTATCCAGGGGTTCCGTTCTAATAACACCATGCATAAATGGCTCGAGCCCCCATGCAGTGACCTGGGACACTTACATACCACACCCTCCTGGGCGCCTCTAGGAGGCAATACTTCCCCTCTCGCAAGCATGGAGTCTGAGTGTAGGAAAATCCTTTTAATAAAGGAAGGAAACAATCCAGCACCCCATTGGAGAAACACCACAAACAGGATTATAACACAAACCATAAACAAAACCCACCTCCAAGTACATTTGTCCTTTCCCCTTTAGGGTCTTAAGTCCAATTACCCCAAAGTCCAACCACCCAAAAGTCTCTGGTCAGTGCCACCCCAGAATTAGCTCTACTCTTTAACAGTGGAGAGAGGAGGATGTGCAATTGGTGTTCCAGGCCCTCAAAAGGGGCCCATACCATCAGGTACACACACCAGTCCTCAACCTCTCTCCATTCATGGGGTTTTGGAACCCATGTCCCATGCTTAGCAAGTATCACCCAACTGAGGTTGAGTCATCTCTGTCACAAAGCAGTCCCACAGCTCCTCCTCATTCACACAATCAGGGTGACAAACTTTTTTTTTCTTCCTGCCCCAACAATAAAGAAATTGGGGATCCCAGAGCTGTTAAAATAACCATCCCAGTGTGCTGTGGGCTTATGCTAAGTGGGGGGTGGATGCCAATGCAAATCTTTCCACACTCTGAAATTCTTTCCACACTAGCCCTCATCCTGACTCTGCTTACAAACACAAAACTGTCTGGCTTCAGTGTAGATGTTACCTGGTGTTACCCCAGGAACAGACACATTTGAAATACTGGTACATGGTCAATATTCATAACTTTAGATATAAAAATGATACATTCATTTAAACAGGATAATTGTATTTGATGTATTTAATGGAAAAGTTATTATCTACGACATACTTTGTATAAGATTTGTTGCAGTTGTGTAACAGCGGTAGCAACAATGATATACCTGTTCATATTTCAATCATACAGCATCACAGCCCCTTTAATTTTTCTGTCTTACTTAGACCTGAAGGTGAAGTCTTTCTTACAAAAATATATGGCTACTGAATTGCAAATACAGAAAAAAGAGAGTGGGAGAATTTAATTACTTGTAAATAAATTTCTCTTCAAAAGAATAGGTCCACAGATCCTCAGTATGGAGCTGTACCTGTAGAGGGCAGAATCAAAGCTGATTGAATGGCTGATTAACAACTAGCCCCTGCCTTCTGAGACACGCCCCCCCTTAGTATTGAGATACTTCTAAATCTAGCCCCCTTGCCCTCTCTGGAATCTGGATCGTGAAACAAAAACCAAATCTCTTGTCTTGCATCAGCACCTTGCAAAAAAATTCTCAGCAACAAACAAACAAGAAATTTTAACTACTGCTGAGCACTTTAAACATGAGTTAAACACATCTCCCTTAATGGATGGTCAGAGAGGGCCAGATCTTCTACCCTTCCCTTCTAAAGAGGGACATTTTTCAGGTAAACAGCCACAAATTCTGCCATTCTTTCTCAGGGCGAGGTCCACAGATCCTCAGTGTATTTTCTCAGTACTGGCCCACCTGCAGTACAAGCAGTGTTCTGTTAATCTGGCAGTGGTTGCATGGCTAATCACAGTGTAAGTGGGGTCTGAGTTAGCCCAGACATTTTTGTACCATTTTCTGTCAGCTTCTCATTCCTCTGATTTTCTGAGATGTTCTGCCAGAGAGGCCTGCCCAGACATGTTACACTGGAAGCCACTGCAGTCAATAACCTAGGATTAGAGATTTTTAGTAATCTTGCTGAAGAACTCCCATCCCACCCCCAGCAAATAACAGCTCTGTAAGGCATAGAATCCTAAAAGGTTGTTTGGCTGGTTCTCTCATTGCCCTGACTGTTACAGCTCTGTTGCAGTTAAGGGCAGAAGGGCAGGAATTGGGAACCAAAATCAGATGAGGAATCCTGAACTTCTGCTAACAGACACATTTTTTGACCTTGCCCTTTTGAGAGTGGATAGAAGGGCTGTAAGTAAAGTGGTCAGCCACATGTTCCCAAAATACCTGACATTCTAGTACTTCTAAGATTAAGCACCAGCAAGGGGAGGGAAGGTGCTTCACCACAGGCCCCACCTCCACCCCACCTCTTCCCAACCTATTCTGCCCCCTCCCTGGAGCACGCTCCGCCCTCATGCTACTCCCTTCTCCCCAGCGCCTCCTGCATACCACGGAACTGCTACTTTTGGCCAGTGGGAGGCACTAGGAGCATACGTGGTAGGTTTGTAGAAATTTTGGTGGTGTCCAGAACCTGCACCCCACAAACTCCACCCCCCATCTGCCTAAGGCTCTGGGAGGGAGTTTGGGTGGGGGGAGGAGGTCTGGGGTGCAGGCTCTGGGAGGGAGTTTGGGGGCAGGAGGGTGTGTGTGAGAAGAGAGAGGGGTTGCACGCTCTGGGAGGGAGTTTGAGTATAGGAGGGGGTGCAGCGGTGAGGGGTTTGGGATGTGGGGGGGTGGTGCAGGGTTAGGACAGAGGGTTGGGGTGTGGGGCTGAGAATGATGGGTTCATGATGCAGGAGGGGGCTCAGGGCTGGGGCAGAGGATTAGGGTGATGGGGGATGAGGGCTCTGACTGGGGTTGAGAGGCTCGGGGCATTGGAGAGGCTCAGGGCTAGGGCAGAGTAAGGGCAGCCTTCCCTGCCATTAGTGGATGGGGGGCACTAGGTCCCTGCAGCAACAGTTGATGCCTGGAGCTGGCAGAGCACAGTCAGTGTGAGTTGTAGGCTCCGGGGCCCAGGGCACATGAGTGGGGACAGCAAGTAGGGGCCGGCGGACACTCAGGGGAGGTGCATGGTGGCAGCAGGTGGGGCCAGGGGTCCAGGCACCATGAGTGTATATAACTCACTGCCTCTGACTGGGAGGGGGAGGACTGATCCTCAGGACCACTACTTTCCCCCCCCCCATGGGTGTTCCAGCCCAGAGCACCCATGGAGTTGGCGCTTATGCTTCCAGGAGTGATGTTGGCCCACCTTTGCTGACATGATGGTGCATGTGACATCATGCAATAAAGATGGCACACACCCTCCATAAGAGCATGCCATGCTGTCCCTCCTGCATGACCTCATATGTGCAATGCGAACAAGGTCACACCGCATGGAGGGCATCATTTTTAAGAGAGCGAAGGGGCAGAGCAGCATTTCACGTCTGATACTGGACATCCGGTTGAGTACTAGAAGTGGATGGGGGACCAACCTTTCAGAAAGGGGACCATCCAGTTTAATACTGAATGAGTGGCCTCCCTGATGAAGGCTTGGCTACACTTGCAGCTGTAGAGAACTTTAAGTTAAACTAGCCTTTGGAGAGCGCACTAGGGAAAGCGCTCCAGCCTGTCCACACTGAGAGCTGAAAGCGCACTGGCGTGGCCACATTTGCAGCACTTGGAGCTGCATTGGGAGCAGTGCATTATGGGCAGCTAGCCCAGCATTCAAGTGGCTGCAACATGCTTTTCAAATGGGGGGTGGGGTGAAGTGTGACAGGAACTGGGGGGGGAAGAGTGGGTTTTTGGGGTGCTTACAGTGTGTCAGCACACTGTCTTGTAAGTTCAGACCCCTTCCTCTCTCTCTCTCACTCACAGCAAACATGAGCTGTTTATTTTTTCCTCAGACCGGATAAGCAGCTGGCACTCTGAAGCAGAGCTTTGAAAGGGCACTTCCACATCCTGAGTTCACAACAAAGACAAGAGGGGCCACTTCAGTTAAGGGGATTATGGGACTTTTCTGGAAGTCAATTAGAGCATTGTAACTTACACTGGCACTGAAGCATCTCACCCAATATGCAACAGCTGTTAATCCTCTCGGGAGGTGGAGTACCAGGAGCGCACCAGCCAGGGAGTGAGAGCATTCTACATGTCTTGCTAGTATGGACTGGGAGTAAGGTAGAGCGCTCTGAGAGGCTTTATTGCGGTATAACATGCAAGTGTAGCCAAGGCTGCCTGAGCCTCACAAGATGTCACCCTCTGAGAAAAAAGCACTTTTGGCACCAAACTCAGGAGCACCCTAGCCTGGAGGGAATATTTTTCTTAGTGGCAGATTCTCTTCTTCTCCCCTCCCTGCACAATCCCCAACTTCCCCTGGGTCTAGGGGCTTGAGACTAAACTGCCCAACTAGGAAAGAGGGGTTGGATGATGAGACCTACGATGCAGGAGGCGCATACCCAAAATGGTCTGAGCTGCTGCTCCTTGCTCCATCTGTAGGGAACTCCTGGGGAAGGGAGGAGGAGCAAATCCTTTCCAGTGCCTAAAGATGAAAGGAACCTGGAGCGCACAAGGCACAAACTGTTCCTTTTGTACCCTCGGGTAGGGGATACAAAGCAGGAGCAGCACAGCCTTGGACGCCTCTTCTTTGGGACCTTCTCTGCCATCCTCCCAGCAGCTGGGTTGGGGGGACTGATGTTCTGGCAACTCCAGGCAGAAAACAAACTGCCTAGTCAAGCTTTTTCTTTCCTTCTCTTTCTTGCACTAGGTCCTGGGTTCCACTGCCCTGCCAGTAGATAGTGGAGGCAGGACAAAACTGAGGAGGTCTTCATAAGGTGGGGAATAGCCGCTCATCAGCCATCCAAACAGCTTTGAATCTGGTTCTGCCCACTACAGCTATAGACAGGCGATGACCCTCAATGAAGTTCTTTGGACCTAACCCAGAAAGAGAATTATAAATTTAAGACTAATCTGGACAGAGAAATACTAAGATGACCAGAGTATAAGCAGAGTACCCCACTCTATGCTCCGAGGTTTTAGATACCAAATATCTTCATTCTCAAGGCCTTAAAATATTCTGCACTGCTTTAGTAGTCCTGCACATCTGCCTTAAGAATGCACCTTCAAAGCCCACACAGGCTAACCACTGTATCCTTACATGCCAAAATGTGTGCTCTGGGCTCCAGCGTAGCATGAGAGAACCATAATTCATTCTTTCTAGCTGTTCAACTTGGAAACTCATTTACTGTCAGAAGACTGGCGCCAGAGTAATACTGGACAGTTTTTGTCAGTAAAATAAGACACATGGCATGTACAAGACATATGGAGCACTGTCCACCTTTACACTTTAAGAGTTCTTTGCTAGGCTATTACAATTACTCTGGGACAGTTGATGAGAAATGCAGCAAAGAATCCCTGGTTAGAAAGTTGTCAATTGTACAAAAAAATATCCCTGAATCCTGCTGTAGGGTTTTCATCTTTAATTCCTGAATTGTGGTGTGTTGGCAACAGAGGAATGACATAATTCTTGAGATGCCACAGCCTGGGATTTCTTGTTTGTGGAGTTGTGTGCATGTATCATGCATATAATAGCGGCATACCGCTCTCTGTTGTGTAGACATGGCAGCTGCCTCAGTTTCCCACCACTAGTATAGCCTTCCTGGGATGGAAGAGGAGAGATCAGAGTATAGATTCTGGTCACCATTGTCCCAGAAAACTGTCATAGGCTGGGCGCCTTTTCTCTTGTGATCAGATTCACAATAATAGAGAATTTAAAAAGGAAGATTAGCAGACAACTCTCCCTTGCCTACAAACCTCATCTCCTGCTTGGTACTGCTCCAGTGATGTAGCAGAAATGGAGAACTACCCTAAGCAATCAGTCTGGGACTCCCCTGCCAGTAGGGGAAGAATCGCCAGTGGCGTAAAGCTGGAGTAGCCAAACTCACAGTACCTGCTTAGGCATAGGAGTCGGCAAACTCTGGCATGCAGCTCGCCAGGGTAAGCATCCTGGCGGGCTGGGCAAGTTTGTTTACCTGCTGCGTCTGCAGGTTCGGCTGATGGCAGCTCCTACTGGCTGCAGTTCGCCGCTGCAGGTCCATGGGGGCAGTGGGAAGCGTGCGGGCTGAGGAATGTTCTGGCCATGGCTTCCCGCCGCCCCCATTGGCCTAGAGTGGTGAACTGTGGCCAGTGGGAGCCGCAATCGGCCAAAGCTGCAGAAGCAGCAGGTAAACAAACTGGCCCGGCCTGCCAGGGTGCTTACCCTGGCGAGCCACATGCCAGAGGTTGCCGACCCCTGTGTTAAGGCATAGCGGGAGTGCAGTGAACTCTGGAAATCACCGGTGGACAGAGTGATCACTATAGAAACATTTTAGATACTGTAATTTAGAGTAGCCCTTTGGCCATTCTAAATTGCACTGGGGGCCATTTCAGCCAATAGCTAAGTTTAGGAGTAGGCAAAAAGAAAAAAGACAGCCACTATCTCCTCCCTCCCCTCCTGGGTCTTCTGCCAAAGCACAGCACAGCTGTGACTAATTATCTGGCCCTTTATCTGTGTTAAGTCTCGTACATAAAGCATACAAAATTAGATATTTTTAGAGTGTAAAATTCAGGTCATAATGGTAGAGAATTCCTAAATCTCAATGGGAATACTATCTGAAGTAACATTACGATCTAGCCACAGTGCCTATTGTATATTATTGTATAGTTAACAATGAAATATCTTGATTCAGTTGTGTAGTAATCAAATTGATATAACACACACATAAAACGACTTGAAGATAGGAAGCTGGGATGCAGTTTAGAGGATAAGACACACAGGGGAAATCTCTCTTACTATGCCATCCACAGAACAAGAAGAAAATGTAGAGAACCATTGATCTGTCCAGGCATGCAGCACTTGATTCGTGAGATGTTTACAACAGGTCCCCCATGCATATCTTTTTTTGCCAAATTAATACTCCACCATAGGAAATTAAAAGGTGAGCTATCCCAGCTGGAAAGCAAAGGTCCCTTTCAAGACTTACACACTTCACCATATAAAGTTGACAGATTCCAAACTCTGCAACACCACCTAGTGATCACAAAATAGTAGTGTTTTAGTGAAAATTACAATGCTTAGGATTGATTAGTTCAACATGTGCAGTTAAAACAAGATAAAAGTGAAGTGCAAGCAAAACAATTTAAAAATACTCATTAAATTCACATACAGTAAGCGACGGCTTTCGAGCCACACAGAGCTCTTCCTCAGGTCTGGGAAAGGCACTAAGTGTCACAGCTAAATGCAAGGTTGAACAGATAGTTTAGCATAAAAGTAGTTAGCACATATGCTAAGGGACCATTCAAGATGAAGTGGCCCTTTAACAGTAGTCATAGGAAAAAAAGGATAAATTCGTAAAATTGCTAGGTTTCAAAGTGGTAGCTGTGTTAGTCTGTATTAGCAAAAAGAATGAGTATTTGTGGCACCTTAGAGACTAACAAATTTATTTGGGCATAAGCTTTCATGGGCTAAAACCCACTTCATCGGATAAAATATTTTTGATAAAGTTGCTAGACACTAAAAATCATGATATCAATAACCACAAGGGTGTTAATGGGCCATTTCACCTTGAATGGTCCCTTAGAATAGGTACAGAGCCAGCCCCAGCTTTTTTGCCGCCCCAAACAGCGAAAAACGAATAAATAAGCAAGCCAGTTGAGCTCCCGCCGAAGAAGATGAGACTGAGTGAAGGACCTGCTGCTGAAGTGCCACCGAAGACCCCGACCTGCCGCCCCAATACCAGATGGAGTGCCACCCCTTTCTGTTGGCTACCCCAGGCATCTGCTTCCTTCGCTGGTGCCTGGAGCCAGCCTTGAATATGTACTAACTACTTTTATGCTAAACTATCTATTCAACCTTGTATTTAGTTGTGATACACTGCAAAGAGCTCTGTGAAAAGAACAAGGAGTACTTGTGGCACCGTAGAGACTAAAAATTATTTGGGCATAAGCTTATCTCTCTCACCAACAGAAGTTTGTCCAGTAAAAGATATCACCTCACCCACATTGTCTTCTTAGATTCTTGACATTCAGGCTCACTAGTCAGGGGGTATCCTAACAACCAACCAAATGCATTAGCCGATACCAAGGCAGAACAGTAGGCAACATCACAGATGGGAGATAAGTGTTAAAAAAGAGGGAAGAGAGGAGGTGAATAAGGTTTAGCTTCCCCAAACACATGGATGCTTGTCTTCTGTAGGACAGCACATGCTCCAGCTAAACTGAAGATAATGCAATTCAAGGCAACCAAAGCACTGAGGACAAAACAAGGTTCCAGAAGATGCTTCATTTGCAATAATTGCTATACATGTTATTTTTTCCTCAAACACATTAATCAGTTGTAAACAGTCTAAAAGATATTGTGTAATAGTTGAGAGAAAGTGAACTCTTTGATTTATCCAGTCTTATTATAGTACTGGCTTTTCCTCAGATCAGGAGTGCACAAGTAACTCTAAATCTCTGAAGTGGGGGTTGGAATTTAAAACAAGCTGATAGATTCAGCCACACTATCCTGGTAACAGATAGCAGGAAATCTAAAGCAGATTTTGAAAATCTGTAACAAGTAGATTTTGAAAATCTGTAACTCCTCCTTGAGATAACTCCACACTGGGAACTCATTCATGATGTCCTGATAGCAGTGGGAGGCATGCCTCAGAATGAATTATAGTACACTTTAATATGCATAAAATTAGAATCCCATTTGTCACTAGATGTATGGGTTAGCTAATGATATTTTGGCAGTGCATTTAAAACCAAATCTCTATTTTTTAAAAAATTATGTTTATAGGGGATGGAATGCTATAACAAAGTAAACTAAGACTGTACAAAATTCACATGGAGTATGTTTATTTTTATATTAATTTTACCCCAGAGGAAAAGTAGATCTTCACATTTTTTTGGCAATCACCTGAAATAACTAAAATAGGCTCCGGGTTACTCCCGTTCTGATTTATTACAGTTAATTTTATAACCTGACAAGAGGATAAGCAACAGATTACGTATTGCCACCACAGGACTGCATACTTCAATATTAAAGTGTTAGCAGCATAAAATACGGCCACGTATTCTTATTGACCTATTCTTAATCCAGACATGAGAATGTTCTGATATAGCATTGTTCAGGATTGCAGAAGAGACATCAAATAACCAAGAAAACAGATCTACCTAGCAACTCAACCTAAATCAGAATGAGGAAATAAGTTCATTAGTTATGAGAGGCTTTTGCATCGGAACAAAGTAATTTAAGAAGCTAGGACCAATCTAACCTAACCTAAGAAGCCAAAACCAGATTTATTTAGGGTCCAGAAAAGGCAACCTTTTTCATCATGAGGAAAGCAATAGCCAACAGATCCCTGACACACACACCCCAACCCCATGTGTCTACAAACTAATGCAGATTACGTGATTTTGAACAAAGCCAATCTGGTTCAGATATATAAACAGAGGGCAAAAACAGTTTCTAACTGTCAAACCAAAATCTTAGTAAAACTTTGGCTATCCCAGTTTGCTATAAGTCTGTAATTTCCCTATCCACCTGCAGTTTTTTTTTTTTTTTTAAACCAACTGAAATTCAGGCCATGTGTAAAGTAGATTGGTGCAGATATTAGATCCGGCTTCTTTACATGTAAAGCAAGTCATTGTCATTCTGAAATTATGCCTCACATTTTTTAGTTTAATAGTTCTCATCTACGTAGCTGGGAATAAAAATTCCCTCTGATGCAGGAATTACTGGACTTTATTATTTAGGAAGCCCAACTAGATAATCATAATTTATCCCCTTCTGGCTTTAAAGTCAAGTTCTTCTGGACAACTGCTAACATTTTTTACTATGTTTTTCTGTACTTTTCCAATATCCTTGCTCATGACCTGACCCCCAGGACACCAAAAAAGTCATTAGTTATTACAGTATAAAGCTGTAATATTTTTGAAAAAGCTTTACTCTGTGCTAGCGCTTGTTCACAGCACCAGATGGATGATTAACATTGTGCTACATAGAATGCTGAGCTCAAAGGTTCTTCAATCTTTTCTGTGTCAGCAAGGTTAGTTTTTTAAACCATCACAAAGCTCAGTTTTCTATAAGGTCATGGTGAAGTTTTCCACCAGTTACATTATGCACCTTAGAGGCTTTTCAGATCTGAAATGTGCTATGAAAATCTTTGTTCGCATTCCATATTAAAGAGGGCTCAGGAAGAAAATTCCTCCCCCCCTAAATTCTCATGGCAAGGTTACAGTTCAGGTAGAAACACTCTCTTCTTCATTAGTCACGTAGGTCAGGTACCAATGCTTCACACTGAGTAATTAACAGGGCAGCTGGGTGCAGTTGCCATCCTTTTATCACAAGGAGTTAATCTGACAGAAGACAAGTAGTATTTGTGGAAACTGCAAATGTTCAGCCCAGACAGACCCTGACTATAGAGGTCTCATAGAATAGCTGTTGTGATGGTGGCTTTATACCCCTCAACCTTTGGTATAAAGTCATCATAATTGGATGTTACCTTGTGTTATTATAACGCTAAGGGAAATTTGACCTTAAGTATTAGACAGCATATTCCAACAGAGAAATGTTTTTTATACACAAACACCACTACAAAGTATGGCCTTTGCGCAAAGCCATTCAAAAGTGTCAGTATATGGAGTATTCATATTTTGCTGAAATAGTCACTGCACTGACAATGCAAGTAAGATTTTAATGTAAATAATTTATTGGCAACTTATATTATTAGAGATAGGGACAGTGTGTGTGTGTATATATATATATATATATATATATATATATATATAAAGAGACACACTGTTACCTGATTTCTCCATATCCACATACCCAATTTCAACTATTTGTGAACAAATGGAAAAAATACAAAATGTACAGACTGACCCAGGTCTTTTCCAGTGACAATTGTATAGTGCCATAATTAACCCCCACCACGGTTGCTTAGCCGCATGATACTGAATTCAAAGTACCCTTGAAGACTTTTAAAGGCACCTTTGCTTCTGTAGTCAAGTACACTGGGCAGGAAATGTTTTTGTAGGCGACTCTAGTTAAAAATTTGCCATGTATTTTTCTTATTTGCTTTATCTCATTCTTAAATCAGACATGGTAGAATCCATATACCTAGTTAACAGATCATGCAATATAAATAAAGTCAGAAACAAAATCAACTGACATGATTAATATATAATCTTTTTTAATTTGAAAATTAAAGTAGTAAAACAGGAATTTTATGCATGTCAGGAGGATGAAAATCAGCACCATTTGCTAGCAGGAAAAAAGGTTAAGAGCAAAATGCTGAATCTTCTAAAAAGGTGAAACTTGCATCTGGTTTGTGTGTGAAGTTTATAGGGATAACCAGCTGCTGAGTGAATAAATCACTGCTGAATGTTTTAATAAGGTCCAATGAAAGCTGATTTACTAAATAAAAACTACAAATAAGAAGAACCTAAATAGCAGTGTCCACTGCCATTCACACTGAAGTCAGAATGCCTAGTGAGTCCCTTGTTCATAGAAAAAAGCTGCAAAGTCATTTTGACACTAAGAAAAAAGAAATTCAACCCAAATGCCCATTTGTTCCAAAGCAGCACACATGGTTCTTTAAGCTCATCTCTAGATTTGAAGCTCTGATCTTACATTAGTAAGCCACGCTGGAATGAGAACAGGGCACTTTTCTTCATACAGCTTTGAATATTCTCACTTGCAGTGCTTGCTTAGCACATTAAGATTACTATGTATATCTGTTAGATTTTACCTTAAAAAATTGTTTTTGCCTGTTCTGCCTTGTCAGATATTTACAGGACAATACATATTCAGGGATTTAAAAGAGAGTTAGGCTGACTAAATTAGAAATGGTTACTTACCAAAGTAAGTTTTGTTCTTTGGATGTGTTGCCTCCACAGATCCACACTAAAATGGTGTACCCTGTGCAACAAGAACAACATACAGCAACAAGAAACTATTTCATAGCAATTAGCCTACAGAGGAGTGTGTGTATGAATACCAGAGCCTCCCACACAATTGCCCTCAGTTCCTTTTTAACCATGGACACATCCTTTAAACCAGGGGTCTCAAACATGCGGCCCACGAGGTCCTCGCAGCCCCCCACGTCCTCACCCTCCTCCAGCGTTTACCTAGGGTGCCTCCCTCCCTGCTGCCGCGCAGCTCCAGGAAGTGGACAGAACCTGTGGGAGGAGGGGCGCAGGTGTGTGTTGATGTTGCTTCAGGCACTGCCCCCAGCAGCTCCCATTGGCTGTGGTTCCCTGTTCCCGGCCAATGGGAGATGCTGAGGGCGGTGCCTGAAGCAACAGCAACACACACAACCCGTGTCCATGCTCTCCCACGTTCCAGCCGCTCTCCAGAGTGGCACAGGGGCAGGGCAGGTAGGTAGGGAGCCTGCCCTGCTGCCGGTGCGCGCCAGGCCAAAGCCCGCCCCACGAACCCCTCCTGAAGTCAACTCCCCTGCCACATCCCTCTTGCATCCCAACCCAGTGCCCTGAGCCCCCTGCCACACTCTGACCCTCATTGCACCTCACGCACCTCCAACCAATGGCCCTGAACCCCCTGCTGCACCCCTCCTGCACGCCCCTGGGGATGGAGTTGGGGTGGGGATTTCGGGGAAGGGGTTGGAATGGGGGTAGGGAAGGGGTGGGAAGAGGCAGGGCAGGGGCAGAGCTTCATGGAAGGGGTGGAGTGGGGGCGGGGCCAAGGGCAGTCAGGGGGAGGTGTCAGTAATGCAGCCCTGGAGCCAATGTAGTAATCCTCAAGTGGCTCTCGTGGTCATTTGAATTTGAGACTCCTGCTTTAAACTTCCAAAACAGAAGGAAGCGTATGAGTGCATTCCCTCAGTGAGGACATCTTTAACTCTTCAGGTTGGTCCTCCCATGCCATCAACATTCTCAGTTCCATTAGGACTAAGGCACATCCAACTAGCCCTTGCAACAGAAGTCCATCTAGGACACCAGTTTATTCTTTCCACTGCTCCAGGCAGGTGGGCTCTGTTTCTGGGCTGGTCCACACTAAGGGGGGGAAAATCGATCTTAGATACGCAACTTCAGCTACGTGAATAACGTAGCTGAAGTTGAATATCTAAGATCGGATTACTCACCCGTCCACACCGCGCGGGATCGATGTTCGCGGCTCTCCGTGTCGATTCCGGAACTCCGTTGGATTGATGGAGTTCCGGAATCGATATAAGCGCGCTTGGGGATCGATATATCGCGTCTAGATTAAACGCGAAATATCGATCCCCGAGCAATCGATTTTAACCAGCCGATACGGCGGGTAGTCTGGACGTGGCCTCAGTCTAGATCAGTAGGCAACCTGTGGCACATGTGCCAAAGGCGGCATGCAAGCTGATTTTAATTTAATTTAATTTTAAATTAAGCTTTTTAAATATTTTGAAAAGCTTCTTTATATTCATCAATAGTTTAGTTATATATTATAGACTTCTAGAAAGAGACCTTCTAAAAGTGTTAAAATGTGTGACTGGCATGCAAAATCTTAAATTAGAGTGAATAAACGGAGATTCGGCACACCACTTCTGAAAGGTTGCCACCCCCTGATCTAGATACTTACACAGTCCTCATTACCAGAGTTGAGGTTAGCAGCAGCAGAGGACTGGTTTGAAGAAAATGAAGTGGAACTATTACCTCTCATCAACAGTAAGAACACAGCCTATCTGCAATGCAAGAAGCCAGCAGAGAGCACCAAAGTGAGACTTCAGCCTGCAAAAACCAAGATACAGCGAGGAAGCAGATGCTGTGCAAATCATTACTGGATCAAGCTCTGTGAAGAGATGATACAGACAGGCTCAGACACAGGAAACCTCAAAGTCATCTATGATGGCCTGAAGAAAGTTCCAAGTCTCACTGTCAACAAGGTTACCCCTCAAGTCACACAGCAGTGAAATCATTACAGATAAAAGCAAGCAGTTGTCTCGCTGGGTTGAACACTATTCAGAGCTATACGCACAAGAAAGAATCACCACCAGCGAATGGCTGGACCAAATAACTCTACAGATCATGCCAGAGCTAGGTGTGGAGCCCACTGTAGAAGAGATAAGCAAAGCCATTGATTTGCTATCAAATAGCAAGGCTCCTGGAAACAAAAGCATCCTAGCGGAAATCCTCAAGTGTGGAAAAAGACAGCCTGTTACCGTATCTTCATCAGCTGCGACTCAAAATGCTGGAAAGAGGGTGAGGTACCACAAGAGGTGCATGAAGCAAAAATCACTTTTTGCAAAAATAAAAAGGTAAAAAAAAAAGGGCAACTGCAACAACTACAGGGGTATCTCGCTATTAAGCATAGCAGGAAAAGCTTTCACAAAGAAGTCATCTTAGTGTGCTTACAACAGCTGGTGAATCATGTCTACCCTGAATCAGTGTGGATTCAGAGCTGGAAGATCAACTATACACATTATTTTCTCTGCGTCCACTCCAAGAAAAGTGCAAAGCGCAAAACCGACCATTGTACATCGCCTTTGTGGACCTAACCAAAGCATTCGACACAGTCAGCAGAGCAGGTCTATTTGCTATACTAGAAAAGATAACAGGGTTGGGGGACATGCTAAGTCTTATACGTTCATTCCACAACAACATGGGAGCAACTGTCCAGGTTGACGGGTCCACTTCAGACAGCTTTGAGATGAAATGTGGTGTGGAGTGAAGCAAGGATGTGTTCTTGCCCCTACACTCTTTGGAATCTTCTCATTACTCTTGAACTGCATGTTTAAAGATATGAAAGATGGAGTGTATCTACACACAAGATCAGATGGGAAACTCTACAATCTGCCCTGACTTAAGTCAAAAGACCAAAGTCAAAAAGGTGCTAATCAGGGAACTTCTATTCGCTGATGATGCTGCCCTGATAGCCCACAATGAAGATTACTACAAGAACTCATGGACTGCCTTTCAAGTACCTGTCAGGCATTTGCTCTCACCATCAGCATCAAGAAAACAGTTGTATTAGGACAGGGGGTTCCACAAGATCCTTCAATTACCTTAAAAGCAAACCAGCTAGAAGTAGTCCAAAAGTTCACCTATTTAGGTTCTACAATGTCCACCAACTTCGCACTGGATGAAAAACTAAATATTCACATTGGAAAGGCTGCCACCACTTTTAGAAGACTAAAAGAGCAAGAAACATCAAGACCAAAATGCTAGTGTACCAAGCTTGCGTCCTCAGCACTCTTATGTAGGGTGGGGAAACATGGACAACCTATACGCATCAGGAGAAAAGGTTGAACAGTTTCCACCTACATTGTTTATGCCACATCATCTTGCCATTTGGTGTTGAGTAAGTCACCAACACAAAGGGCAAATTTACCAACTGTGACAGCCCTGCTCAAGCAAAGATGACTACGCTGGCTGGGCCATCTGAGTGGGTTGGAAGATGGATGCATACCCAAGGACATGTTATACAGGGAAGCTAACAACAAGACATCTCAAGCTTCGCTATAAAGACACATGCAAGTGAGATATGAAGGAATTTGGAACTGACCCTGACTAAATGGAAAATCTTGGCAAGTGATCATAACAAGCAGCACCATTGTCTCCATCAGGGTATCAAAGTCCATGACAGGAGTTGACTCCAACAGCTTCAAGAGAAAAGGAAGCAAGCAGCACCTAACCAAGATACATACATTTGCAATAACTGCCAAAGATCATGCAAGTCTCAGATTGACCTATTCAGTCACGACTATCTACATCATAGGCTGCAATTCCCACCGTCTCTCACAGATGAAAGGATTCCAACATTACCATCATTGAGCAGGTTAGCAGCAGCAGAGACTACATCAGAGCCTATGCTTCCTCACCAACACTCCCAGAGCCATAAGCCCTTGTGATCAATGTTTGTATAACGAAAAACACCAAGACAGATTCTGTGGTACCCTTCTCTTCAGGCAGAGAAACAATTACTCACAATTACCCTACATGGCTTCATAGAAAGTTGACCATTATCCATCCTTGCTAGGATGTGCAGATGGGTCAGAGCCTCATGCAGTGGTATCAAAGGCTGCTGACAGCTCTGAAAGAACTAAGGGTGAATTCCTTGCCCCACTGAAGTTGAGCAAATTTCCATGACTTCAGTGGGGATAGAATTTCATTCAGAAGATTTTGTCCACTGCATGATGCACCAGTGCAGTTTTTACCCCATGGCCATGCCTATAACCCAGTGGGTCTCAAACTTTTTTCCTGGCAACCCCTTTCACATTGCAAGCTTTTGAGTGTGAACTCCCTAATAAATTAAACACTTTTTAATAGATCTAACACCATTATAAATACTGGAGGCAAGTGGGGTTTGGGGTGGAAGTTGACAGCTCGCAACCCCACATGTACCTCACGACCTGCTAAGGGGTCCTGACCCCCCATTTGAGAATCCCTGCTATAACCCAAGTGACCAGGATTAAGGATGCCTGAAGACTTCAAAAATGGCAAGAGTTGCTAAGCCACTACCTTTTCAATAATCTTTCAAAATTAAATAAAAGCAGGAGGCTAAAAAACAGGTCTCTAATTAAGACTGTCAGCATCAAAAGTTGGTTTTCTGAGCAGAGGCCTCCACAGCTTCTATGACAGTGAACCATCTAGTTGAGACAGTGAGAGAGATACATTTCCCTACTTCAACCTATAAATCACAATGGCCTTGGAATCTATGAGTCAATGTGGAAAGGATAGCTTAATTTATGGGAGCAGATGGAAACACAAGGATAAAATGTAGAGAGAGAAGGGGACTAAAAACACAGCCTTTAGGGGCTCTTGAGAAAGGGAAGCAAGATATGAAGGACAGCCACCAGAAGGGAAAGCAGGCAGAGAGGCAGGAATTAAAATGAAATATCTTAATTATTTAATGCAGGGCTGTACCTGGAAGATAAAAGCAAATTTGTAATTGCTGTCCTGATGTAAAAAGATGCAAAGGCGGCATCGGCCAGATGCGTCTAAAAAAATTAGCTACACTCAATCACGTGAAGAATAACTTGATTTGGTTTTACTAATACAGAAAAAGGTACCTTTTTAAAATGAATTCTCCTCCTAGCTAAAACAGTGTATTTTTTCCTATAGCACTATTTTAAAAACTAACTATAAAAGAAAAATCCTCTTCACATTTTTAGAACACAAATGAAATGTAATTTTTAGGATCACAGAACTGTCTATGTCCATTACAGATCTGGCAAATGAAGTCAACAGAATACTATTTTAAAACTCTAGTCGGGAATTCAGCTATTCGAAATTATTTGTGTCCAGTATGTAAGGTATTGTAATTTTTCTACCATCTTTCATACAGCATTATGACAGTTGCTGCAGTTGTGTACTATTTAGAAGAAATGGATTCTTGCGATTATCCAACAAAGGAATTCATGCTGAAATTGGAAGTCCAGCTGATCATCACAAGAGGAAATGCTAGCATAAGTTTGTAATTTCAAGTTTTATTTTTCTATTGGTGAAACACAGAACCTCTTCCGAAAGAGGCAGCATCTGCAGAGCTGTTACAAATACGCTTCATACTCTAATACACTTCACAGGTTTGGACAAGGTATGGATAAAAGCACAATTTCACATTGTATGAACATTTCACACAGGATCTGGGTATACAAATTCAGTCATATTAAAAGGTAATTTATAGATCATCTGACTTCACATACAGTGAATAATATTTCAGCATATTCATGCAAACTTACTTTTATTTTGAACTAGTTGGCATCATTTTGGTTTTTTTTTTTTTTTTTTTTTACTTCAAAACAGTATTATTTTCACTTTAACTTATTATTTAAGTGATAAAATAAAAAAAGTACCAACTGTTTTGGGAAGCAGAAACAAACATTAAATATATGATATAGACATCTGTTTACAATGACACATTTACTAAAGGCAGTAACATTCCTATTACACTTTCATTACCTAAAATAGGGGAGAACACATGGTAAAAATTAGACTTTATCTAGTTTTCAACCATAGACATCTTTTCATATTTCAGTCTTGAAAGCAACACTGCAATCAAATATTAAATTTTTATTCTCTTTGATGCAAACAAGTCCCTTTCATTTTAATGAGCTTTGCTTGCATAGTACAAACAATTTTTGCCCTTAACATTCCTTAATCAGTACACGAGTTTTAGTCAGAAAATCGCTACCAACATGGGAAGAATTGTCTAGCTAAAACCTCACCATAATACTTTGAAAAATTAGTGGTTAGTGTCTAAAATTGGTTTTGGACAACACAAAAAACAGATGTTACGTAAGTGCTTTGCTTCAGAAGTGAATGCATAGACTTGTAGCCTTGTCTTACACAACGTTAGCGTTTTATCACTGGGATAGTTTAAACAAAAACTGCAGTACTTTGTGTCTTACTAACATATAGAAGCACACTAAATTTTCTTCACTTCTGCATGTCACACTCCCTTTCCTCAGATGTCCCAGATTACGTGTAACAGGTAGTCTTAAATTCCCAGTGTAGTCAGTAAAGTCCTCCTCACACAAAAAGTACATCAATGATATCCTACAAGAGCCCCTCTTCTAGAGCATAGTGTATGCCCACGAGCAGTCAAGGAGACAGAAGTTATTGACTTCATTAGAGTAAGCTACTCCAAGATGTACATTTATTAGTGCTGTTCAAAGGACAAGTTGCACATCTTCAAAGCCCTCTCACCAGTCTTGACAGAAAAGCAAAAAACACTCACACTTGCCAAATTTTATCTTTGATTCTTTATAGAAGTCAAGGTGTGCGAGCAAACTTCCAATATCCATGTCCCTGGTATAAAGTGACAACACACACACACACGGGGAAAGTTCAACACTAAAAAGGGTATTTTCAAACAACTTCACATTTCAGATCCAAGCTTCAGTCCATTACTACACAATTTTGACAGAACCAGTTTTTAAAAACATCTGTCCCAGCAAAACATAGACTAACGTTGATTGATAGACGCTCCCATTGATGGGAGCATCTATCAACATTGTATGTTATACTAGCTTTGCCTGACCAATGTGGTACATATTCAAAATTTGCACACTTTCACAATGTTCCTAAATCAGATATCAAAACTCAAAAAGCTTTTTCACACTTGTACATTTAACAGAACTGTTCCAAGAATTCTCAAAATTTCTGAGATCATTTGATGGCTTAACATGGTGACAGCCACAGTATTAGCATTTATACCTTGCTTCTGGTCTAACGCTCACTGCAATTTAGGAGTCATGGTGCACTGTGCACATCATGAATCCCTCCCATCAGATTCTGGATGACCTCATCCTATAGTAGGCCTTCATGGGTTCTTCTGTGGAAATTTCTGCAGAACTGAAGTCTACGGTCACCTGTTGGGCATGGAATAGTAAAACTGGTGTAGTCAAATTTAGTTTGATCCTGAAGTGTACATTAGATTTTTGTGATTTACACTTAAGTTCTTCAAATAACTTTGATGTGTTATTAATGGGAACTTTGGGCCAAAGCTACAAAATGCAAAACAAGCCACCTACTGGCTACATTATGGTTTAAATAATTGTAGAAGAGTACTGCTGATTCCAAATTCAAATCAGACAACTCAAATTTTTGAAGAACAGTGTTGATATTTCCAAAATGTTACCTTTCACTTAGATTTTTACTGATTTCTTTTTCTGCAGAGGCTTTATATTCGGCAAACAGCACATCTATCTGTAGTTTTTTTTTTTTTAAATTTATTATGGTTGGCTCCTTTCTTCTTTGTAATATGTACATTACAAACAGCATCTCACCCTGCATGCAAATGTACCACCAAAGATCTATTGAGAATATTGTTTCTTTAGATGAAAGGCACCTATGGGAAAATAATGGGATTATCTGAAGAAACTTGCAAGGTGGCTTCATATCAGTTGTCTTAGTATTTTCCACACCCTTTTACGCTCCTGGATAATGCTTATAAAAATAAGGCATTTAAAACAAACCCCTCTACAAGTTAAAAATGTTTTCAGAATAAATGGAATGGTCCGCACCCAAGAAGCTTAAACTTGTGCAAATATCTGATCTGGTAAAGAGTTCGTCTTCTTTATTCAGATATTCAATGTGCTAAAAACTACACCAAGCTGAATAACCTTTAAAACTGCCAAAGTGGACAGAAATCACAAACATGTTATAGGGAACCAGAAGAACCACTCAAAATGTTCTAGAATCCAATGATTTGAAACTAGTTGTTTCAATACATCTTCCCAATCTGATTTAGTTTCTTTTTACGCATGTGCTTTTAGAAAAGAGACAATATTACTCATATATTTCAATCAGAGGAAGGCAGTGCACTCAGGACGTTCTTACCATGTATGGAATGGAATCCAGAAATGCTTCAAGAAACGGTGGGTTATCATGCTTTTTTGTAATAGCACCCAAAAGCTGTCAAGTCTATATTAGCATTCCAATATCATGATTGCAATGAAGCGCTGGTAATTCTGATACCTGTGAATATGCTCAACATCCATAAACAGCAAGTCTGATATTTAACATTGAACATGTTTACAACTAGCATAGTCCACCAGAATATTCATCGTCTTCCTCCTCAGCGTGAGAGCCAACAGCAGCTGGTTCTCCTGCTTTGTCCTGTGCAGTAACTGGTGATTTCTTCTTAGTTCCCCCTCCTGGGACCGCCAAACTAAGAGCAAGCTTGGCATACTGACAACAAACAACAAAATGATGACAGGTTTAGTGTCCACATTGTCATAGGGCCAAATCCTACTTGCCTTTCTCTAGAAAGAATCACATTGAATTAAATGGGACTACACTCTTAAGTAAAGTGAGTAGGAGTTGCCTCAGTCTATTGACTACACTCAAAATGCAACAATTATTTTGTAACATTCTGTTCCAATAGCATAAAAAGGAGACCTAACGCATGTACTATTCTCTGTGCTAAAGTGTAAACATGTACTATGATTTCTGCTCCTTTATAGGATAATCATTGCCATGTTGCACAGTACAGAAGTACTAGAAGTTTAAAATAAGCAAGTCTCGTCAATGCAGTTTTTTTAAATGTGCAGCACTGCATTTTGTAACTATTAACCACCACATAAGTGGTCTTTTACAGATGCTTTTTCAATTAAGATGGCATCATATTTTCAGATTTTAAAAGTTATATTAGATGAAAATTAATATTGTTAGAAAACTTACACTAGGATGATCAGAAGTTTCTATTACTGCCTTTGTCTTAAGTTTTTCTACAATTTGCAAATATGCAGGTATTTTTAAAAAAAATAGTAAGTATTTTCTTGAAAGGAAAAAAGACATCTTTCTTTAAAATAGCAAATGGCCATGGTAACTCAGTGTAAAAATTACAGGACCACTCGAGAACTGAGCAGTGCTTGCAACTCCTCTTGATATCAATAAAAGCTGAAGGTGCTTAGTATCTCTCAGGGCCAGTCCATGGATTTCTAGCTAAAATGGACTTGCATGAATAGTACCGTATTTCTGAGCTGAAGCACTGACAGCAGAGTTTTCAGCCCATGCTGGGGACAGAAGGGAACTGAACTCAGATGCTATTCAACAGCATTCCAGCCAATTTTTCAGACAGACTTACGAATGCCATAAGAAGCTGCTCATTCATCTGACCCTTCCAGATAAGAGAGAAGATCAGAGGAATGTGGAAATGTACAAGTGGTGAGCAGTTAAGTGGAAAACATAAGAAGCTGGAGGGTGCGAGAGCAAATTCAGGACAAACATACAATAACTCCAGTTTTTTTTCTGCCAAAACAGTTCTCTTTCTTACCAGGAAAAAGGTTTTGGAAAATCCATATGAAATGTTAACTTACATCATTGTCCATGTACTTGAAGAGTGGTGAGTTACAGACATTAGAAACTTGATCCTGGTCCTGGTTGTCATATCCTTCTAGAAGCTGTTCTAGTGCTGCACAATCTTCACTTCCATTGAATCCTGGTATACTGAAGGAAACAAAGTTCGTTTAAAACATTTAACTTGTCCACTCACAGCACTCAACTCTTTGTCTATGTTTACATATCACCGATTAAGAGCAGAGGGACAGGCAGCTGTGTTTATATAATTTTATGGTATTGCTTAAAAAAGTATTAAAACCCAGGCTGAATACAAATGTCTAATGGCGTGAAAATGTATTTCTGACTGTATGATCTAACCATGTAAATTATTAACAGATCTCATCTATTTTTTTTAAAAAACATTTAGTTGTCTGCATGGTCCCAAATGACAGAAGTGCCTTAAACCTCATGAGTTTCTGTTAACTAGTCATAATATTTTTTCTTTTACATTGCATGTATGGAATCATAAGCGTTTGAGATTAGGCAAGGTAAAGACATAGGTTAAAATGATCCATTTTTAATCATCTTCGGATATTGTGCATTTTGTATTTTAAGACTACAATGTAAAAAGTGGCAAGAAAATGATAAAATAAAAACAGTAAATTCAATTGGTGACAATCAAAAAGTCCTTTATCCGTACTGAACAGTTACAAGAGCTAATTCACCTCTGTTCAGTGTATGAAAGAAACAGATACTAAAATGAAGCAGTAACTAAAAGGAATAATTAATTATTTTTTTTAAGTGCAACAGCAACAACCCTGTATTGTTTATTCAGCTTTTATTAAAGCTAAGCAAACAGATAATCTGGGAAGAAGGAACAGAAAAGGGAAGAGTAGTGAACTGAACAAAATTCTTCTTAGAGCAATTGGAAAAGCAATATAAATACTTTCATTGTTTATTTTAAGTTTATGCATGTCTTGCTATTAAACCAATAGTATATCAATAGCTACAACTGACCATTTGAAAACAATAACACTGTTTTTCAAATGGCAGTCTTTCAAAAAACACTGCATTGTTGTCCATAAACCAAACCAACAGAGTACAGGCTTCAAACATGTGGAAATATAGAATTGCCACATGGCTCTTTCATAAATATTGATATGAATTAATTTTCAACATAACCAAAATTTAAGTTTGAAAACAATGAGGCAAATATACGCCTTACCTGTAACTTTCCCTAACACATCTTTCTGCAGCAACATAGTCATGTCTATGAAGATGAACTAAGACTTGAGCAATAGTTTTCTAAAATAAAAGAAATGACTGATCATAATAGAAGTAAAATCTCTTATATTTGGTTACTAAAGAGTGAATTCAATACCAAAAGTCCTATAGATTGCTCAGGATAGGTGTAAAAAGAACACTAGAACCAATGAGGCAGCCAATTGGTCTACACTGTTCCCTGCTCCACATTCCCAAATGAAAAAAAGTGATGGGCTCTGAAAATATTGAT
Source organism: Gopherus flavomarginatus (assembly GCF_025201925.1). Taxonomy (NCBI): domain Eukaryota; kingdom Metazoa; phylum Chordata; order Testudines; family Testudinidae; genus Gopherus; species Gopherus flavomarginatus. The sequence goes on from NC_066618.1 coordinate 208,563,833, forward strand.
CTACACCAGCTGTGGATCTATCATAAGAACAACATAAGAACAGCCTTACCGGGTCAGACCAAAGGTCCATTTAGCACAGTATCTTGTCTACCAACATTGGCCAATGCCAGGTGCTCCAGAGGGAGTGAAGCTAACAGGCAATGATCAAGTGATCTCTCTCCTGCCATCCATCTCCATCCTCTGACAAACAGAGGCTAGGGACACCATTCCTTACCCTTCCTGGCTAATAGCCATTTATGGACTTAACTACCATGAATTTATCCAGTTCCCTTTTAAATGCTGTTATAGTCCTAGCCTTCACAACCTCCTCAGGTAAGGAGTTCCACAAGTTGACTGTGCGCTGTGTGAAGAACAACTTCCTTTTATTTGTTTTAAACCTGCTGCCTATTAATTTCATTTGGTGACTCCTAGTTCTTGTATTATGGGAATAAGTAAATAACTTTTCCTTATCCACTTTCTCCACATCACTCATGATTTTATATACCTCTATCATATCCCCCTTTAGTCTCCTCTCTTCCAAGCTGAAGAGTCCTAGCCTCTTTAATCTTTCCTCATATGGGACCCTCTTCAAACCCTTAATCATTTTAATTTGCCCTTTTCTGAACCTTTTCTAGTGTCAGTATATCTTTTTTAAGATGAGACCACATCTATACGCAGTATTTGAGATTTGGGCATACCATCAATTTATAAAAGGGCAATAATATATTCTCAGTCTTATTCTCTATCCCCTTTTTAATGATTCCCAACATCCCGTTTGCTTTTTTGACCACCTCTGCACATTGCGTGGACATCTTCAGATAACTATCTACGATGATGCCAAGATCTTTTTCCTGACTCGTAGCTAAATTAGCCTCATTTTTTTTAAAAGTGGTGTAGAGGCAAAGATCAAAGTGGACCAATTCTGTTGTAATCACATATTATCTGAACATAGAATAATTTTGTCTTTCAGTTCTAAATTTGTAAACCTATCAAGAATTTTGAAACCACAAACCAATTTTTTGCTTATTTTAAGCATCGTCATAAAATCCTATCATTTGTCCAAACAGTTAATACATTCATTCAAAATATCTAGCCCTACTTCCTGTCATCAACACTAATTTATAAAATAAATTAACATGTCTCCTATCCCATGTAGCCCAAAGATTTAACTGTATTTGCAGGTTCACCTATACGGATATTTTGTCTTTTAGCATTTTCAATATAATTATCAGAAAGCTCTAACAACCATTCTGATTATCTGTGACAGCTATCTTCAGCATTTTCAAAACTGTTAAGGGGTGGGTGAAAGGAGGGGAAAGCCATCCAGGAGGTGCTCATCCAGTAAGAAGTTTATCCTGGACTGCAAGGCATACAGTGCCATTCAGTTAGAGGTGCTGCAGACCCACAGGCCAATCAATTTCCCTTTGCACATTTCTATTTTATAAAAAGGAAAGAAACATTCATTCAGGTCTTTACCTTATAACATGTTGGATAATTTTCAATTTCTTTATAAATACTTTTTTCCTTCTGAATAGACAACGCAGCCTCATCTAATCTAGAAAAGAGAACACACACAGAAGGAAGTGTAAGAAACCAGTGATTAGAGCCTTCTGATGTGTGTATTTTAATGTTTGTAGGTGGTAAAAAAGGCACCGGAGCTGTAAAGATAATTCAGTAGTCCGCATGAAGTTTATTAAAAAGGAGTTCATATTTGCATCTTCTAAACAATTTTTTTCTTCACACTGAAAAAAAGCCACCATTTTTGTTTAAACCCACTGGCATTAAGAATCAAAGTAATCTAAACACTAAACCATCATCAAGTCTTAAAGTTTTCATTTGGTCTTCAATCTTGAGGGCATCACTGTAACATTGCAAAGGTTAAAAAAATACACCTTTCAAAAATCCTGTTATTTTTGAGTAACTAGGTAGAATACTAGAGTGAAATCCAGAAATCAGTGCTTCAGTGTGAAAGCAATAAATGTCACATGCCAGAAAAGTTTAGTTTTATGTTAATCAGAGCATCCATAAATTTATGTACTATACATTTCTAGCATTTCTGTCCCTGTCATTGCCAGGTCCCAGACTGATGTGAAAACAAAAGCTGTAATCTTTCAGGTAAACCCAATACATTCAAGGAAGTCACAATCCAGTGCACATTACTTTTTTAAATAAAAACACCTCATGGTGATGAATTGTGGGTACCCAAAACCACGTAAAAGAAGTGGACAGGGCTCATTCCTGTAAAGAGCTGAGCTCTGGTCTAATCTGGCGTTGAACATCCTGGTGGGATCCAGCAAGAATTTAAGCACTCTATAGGTGTAAATCCAAATAATGCAAAATAGAAAGGAAATGGATTATTTACTTGCAAATATCTTGGTAATCAGTTATGTTGAGCAAGGATCATTTCAGGCAGTAAAAGTGCACACAGAGCTAATATTTCCAATCAAGCAGTTGTACGTGCACAAACTGTTGAAATATAGCAACTATTTTACAAGTCACAACACAACACTACAGCTGTTGAACAGGAAGTAAATACTGTATCCAACTAAAACTTCAGAGTAAGTTTAGGTAGAAAGTACATCAAGGCTAATGATCCAAAAAGTTCACACTGGATATTTGAGGACAGACGTGGTGAGGATCTTGATGAAACATCTCATCCAAAAGGTGACACCTTTAACAGCACAGTATAAGCATCAAGCTCGAGTACTAGTTTGGCACTGGAAGGGACAAATGTCAGCTACTAAAACATCAATTTATCTGAGAATGTTTGGCACTACCCTGATTCTTATTTAACAAAAAACCTCCCCACATACCTACAGTATAGATTTTAAACCACACAGACATGCTTATCATAATCTACATATAAAATTAATGAAACTCAAACTTTAGTGGGACTGTCCAAGTTCTCCATTCTTTTTATACTTGAGGAATATACTTGCAATGTGAACACAAATGTTTTTTTTTTTTTTTTTTTTTTTTTTTTAATTAAAAAGGACAAGAGGGGGTCTTTTCAGATAAAACAGTAGGTGATTTCAGGTTGCAGAAAACAACAATCATCCTGCCTAATATCCTGGAGAGGCATTTTTAAAGTTTTGCATACATTTAAAATTTATCAAAGTACTTGCCAGTGTTTTGTAACATGGATGTAAAAACGATGCCATTTAAGAGAACTTTGGAATTTCACCTTCATGGTCTACTATTTTAAATTTTTAAACATAAAAGAATTGTTCAGACTTGGAAAAGGCATGTAATCAAGAAGCACAGAATTTAAAATTTCATTAGCCACTCAGAGGTTCATATTACATTTGTCAGCTATAAATCACTAACTTCATACTCTAATCAAGATATTTTGGATGCAATTTACTATAACTGAATGTATTGAGGACTTCACATGGCAGCTAAGTGATTCAACATATCTCACATAATTCATTTCCCTACCCAAGTTTTTCCTTTCACTGAAACTCACAAAACAATCAAAAAATATTGATATTTTAGACTACTCTTCTGACATCCACACAAGTACAGTAGGACCTCCCTGATCTGCTCACACAAATTATGTCTAAGTCTGCTGTTGTGATTGATAATGAAAACAAAATATGCTTCATAACTGATTTCCACTTTAATTATATTCAAGTTACAGGATGTTGCAAACCCCAAGTGACATCAGATATAACGTGGCCTCTATAAATCAGTATGACAATCAAGCTAGCCTCATAAAACATTAATGTACACATCTCACCTGACAGTCCTTCCACCCCTGTAATATAATGGTTTTCCTTGTTTCTTTTTAGATCACCATTGTTGCTCACAATTACAGCACACACTCAAGGCTTGACAAAATTTAACCAGGAACACAGACTCAAAGACAGCCTTATAGTGAGCTATACGTTGTTATGTATGTTTATGCTAAATCATGGTAAAATTTGGTACTACTAACCAATAGCATTAGAAAAACAGGTGAACCTGAGGATTGAAAGTCAAATTCTTCACCCTTGATTCAGAATCAGACACCTGTATATGGGTTGCTTTGGTTGGGTAAGTCACTTAATTCCCCTACTTTAGATTCCCTCATGTGTAAATTGGGTAGAATATTAAGTGCTTACTACCCAGTGTTATGGAGAATAATTCACATTGATAAAGAATTGTAGAGATGAAGCACACCAGGTTCTCATTAATTCATAAATCTTCTTCACTGAATTATTAGGAGGAACACTAAAAATTTTATAGCACCAAAAAAACCAAAACAAGAAAATTCACAGGTGAGTTTTTCAGCACTCAGGTATAGCCAGTAGAAAAACTGGATCTTAGTCTTGACAGGTATCAACATAATCTTCCGTTTCCAGATAGTGACTTTTGAAAAGGCAATACGTAGATTCAGTGAAACTCAGCAGTAAAGATTACAATTACATTTAGAGGAAAAAACTTAGGTTTTCAGAAAATAAAGAGTTATACCTGCGTCCTCTGACTAAAAGTCTTGAGGCTTTCCCTAGTAATTCTACAGCCTGCCGTAAACGTTCTTCATTCTAAAGGAGCAGAACAAAAACAAAAGGTTTTACACGTTTGTGGTTTAATTCTATGCTACTTCTCTTATTTATTTGTTTTTTTAATAAATGAAATATAAACATAAGGCATGAACTCAGGTCAATGTGGGGTTCTCTCATGGCCTTAATACTTTTACTCAGCAGAGCTCTCTCCCTCTGGACTGCCCAAGAAGTGGGAGGAAGCTGGATAGGAGATTAAAATCAGATCCTATACGGTGGGGGGTGGAGTACTGGTAGGGACTCTGACACTGCACCTTTACATTAAATATCCCAATAGGATCTGCGTGACTTCGTGCGCAACATTATCACAGCAGTGGATGAATAGAGAACAAGATAGAGCTCAAAACTCCCTCACCTTACAGCTATCTGTGTGAAGAGTTATTTTAGACTGACTGACCTTCAACACTTCCTCCTTCTACTCAATCTTTATTTCCTTTGTTGTTCAAATTAAAATGGTAGTACTTACTTCGAACACTGATGCTGTCTGCTGATAGAGCTGTACAGCCTTTTCAGGGTTCATACTTTCTATTAGCCTGAAATAAATACAAGCCAGCATTATTATTCTTCAGCTCAAATAGTAAAGTTTTCTCCTAGTACAGGATTCAAACAAAACAGTCTGTAAAAAAATGACATCAATGTTTTGTGATTTGTCCTAGCTACCAATATTGCAGGCTTACTTTCCAGCCCGTTCCAGTGCAATAGCTGCTGTGTCAGGTGTTCCATTCTCCAGGTACATCATACTGGCCTTCTCAATCAGCTGAACTGCTTCAGGAAGTTTTTGCATCTCCTGTAAGAAAATGTTGGAACAACAGTGTCAGGAACTATAGTAATATATAAAAGACCAAATGAAAATACACCTCTACCTTGTTATAATGCTGTCCTCAGGAGCCAAAAAAATCTTACTGCGTTATAGGCAAAACCGTGTTATATCAATGTGCTCTGAGTCGCCGGAGTGAGCAGCCCCACCTCCCCAGAGCACTGCTTTACCACATTATATTCGAATTAATGTTATATCGGGTCGCGTTATATATCCGGGTAGAAGTGTATTCTGTATTGCATAGCGTTACATTTGTAGAGTTCAGCTCCCAGCAAAGTAAGCTACAACATCCACAGTACAAACAAGCATACAGAGGACGCAGGTATAACTCCCAGAAAAAAATCACAAGGCATCAGGCCCAGACAGCACCCCAATGGAGGCTTTTAAAGCTGGTAGAACAATGCTGCAGCACAAACTCTGCCAACTTCTCAACAAAACCTGGACCTGCGAAGAAAGTCCACCTGACATTAAGAACACCAACATTTTTACAATATTCCAGAAAGGGGACAAATCTTTGTGCAGGAATTACAGAGGTACTGCCCTCCCCTCCATCTCCCCGAATCACAGTGTGTCTTCAGGCCATCCAGAGGCACAACTGACATAATCTTCATGGCATAACAGATTCAGGAAAAGTACAGAGAACACCACCAAGAACTGTTCATGGCGTTCATCGATAGAATCAAAGGCCTTGGTTAGATCAATCATGAAGCCCTATGGAAGGTGCTGTGTAGGTTTGGCTGTCCACAGAAATTCATTTCCATCATCATGATGGGATGACTGTCACCATTCTGTGCAATGGCTCAGAGACCGAACCACTCATCATTTGCACTGGTGTCAAACAGGGCTGTGTCACTGCTCCAAATACTCTTCTCCATTTACCTTGCCATGATCCTGATTCTCATCCATGATCCTGATTCTCATCCATGACCGCCTTCCTGATCGAATCAGGATTGAGTATCATATGGGTGGTGGTCAACTCAATCTCCAACGTCTCCAAACAAAATCTAAAATCATGAGATTTGGCATCACTGACCTTCACTATGCAGATGACTGCATCTTTCTCGCAAACAGAGACCGACCTGCAAAGTACCCTAAATCTTTTTGCAGATGCCTATCACAGCCTGAGTCTCTCTCTCTCTCTCTCAACATCGGGAAAACCAAGGTACTCTACCAGCCCTTACCTGCACAAACTATTCTTTGTATTCCACAAATTGCCATCAGCGGAGTGCCCCTGGAAAATGTGGACCATTTTCTATACCTTGGCAGCCACCTCTGTGAAACAGCCAGCATTGACACAAACTGAATACAGGATCCGCTGTGCCAGCACATCCTTTGGAAGACTACTCAAACGAGTCTTCAGTTATAGGAATCTGCAAACAGGCACCAAGATCTTGGTTTGTAAGGCAGCTGTCATCCCCACTCTTCTCTATGGATGCGAGACCTGGGTACCCTATAGATGACATCTCAAGTGGCTGGAGTGCTACCTCTGGAGGATTCTCAGAATCAGCTAACATCAGCATTTTTTCTGCAGCCAATGTAAGCAGTATAGAAGCACAGGTCATAAAACACCAACTACGTTGTGCTGGCCACTGTGTACGTATGCCTGACGCTCGCCTTCCGAAGGTAGTACTCTTCTCTCAATTAAGTCAGGGAAGAAAGGCTCACAGAGGACAGCAAAAGCACTTCAAAGACATACTGAAAGTACACCTTAAAAAGGGAGGCATCAATCCAGCAAACTGGAAGGTCTCGGCGTGGAACAGAACACAGTGGCGCCACATTATGCACCAAGCCAGAGCTCGCTTTGAGGAGAAAAGATGCGCTCATGAGACAGAGAAGTGACAAAGGAGGAAAGAAAGGGCAAAAACAGTCCAGCCAAGAACTATGTCTTTTCCAAGGTTACACCTGTCACTTCTGTGGGAAAATCTGCAGGGCATGAATTGGGTTCCTCACTTAAAAACCCAATGAATCCCCTTAGCAAGTATCCTCGCATCAAGGGATAGGCGAAGAAGTTAACAATGCCTTAGGGTATGTCTACATCTACAATTTTGCAGCGCTGGTTGTTACAGCTGTATTAGTACAGCTGTATAGGGCCAGCGCTGCAGAGTGGCCACACTTACAGCAACCAGCGCTGCAAGTGGTGTTAGATGTGGCCACACTGCAGCGCTGTTGGGCGGCTTCAAGGAGGGTTCGGGGAACGCGAGAGCAAACCGGGGAAGGAGACCAGCTTCGCCGCGGTTTGCTATCGCGTTCCCGGAACCACTCAGCAAACCGCAGGGAAGGAGACCTGCTTGCTCGGGGGTTCGGGGAACGCGAGAGCAAACCGGGGAAGGAGACCAGCTTCGCTGCGGTTTGCTATCGCGTTCCCCGAACCACCCTGCAAACCGCAGGGAAGGAGACCTGCTTGCTCGGGGTTCGGGGAACGCGAGAGCAAACCGGGGAAGGAGACCAGCTTGATTACCAGAGGCTTCCTCAGGTATGCTGGGATACCTGCTTATTCCATGGAGGTCAAGAAAAGCGCTGGTAAGTGTCTACACTTGATTACCAGCGCTGGATCACCAGCGCTGGATCCTCTACAGCCGAGACAAAACGGGAGTACGGCCAGCGCTGCAAACAGGAAGTTGCAGCGCTGGTGATGCCCTGCAGATGTGTACACCTCCTAAGTTGCAGCGCTGTAACCCCACCAGCGCTGCAACTTTGTGATGTAGACAAGCCCTTAGTATGTTTACTGCAAGGTAATTCTACCTTATGGTAATTCCCAAATGGCATGAAGTAAAATATTATGTACCATGTAGGCTGTCCCATACCAAAACTAGCAAAAGCTAATGAGTTTGTCTATGTAAAGAAGATTCTTTTATTGATGTATGTTCTTTATTGCATCTGCCTTGGAATGAGTACGGCAGATACTTTGATGGATGGAGTATGAACCTGTCTTGTTACACCATAGCTTCCAAGCACTTCTGGATCCGGTGCTGAAATGTTATTTTGCAGCTTCTTATGGGAATAATCAATTAATCCAAATTTACACCTATGCCTCCTACAGGAAAAACTAAAACATTTACAAGAACTCTTTCATTTCTGATATTTTTAGCTTGTTGTACACAGTGTAGAATGTCTGTGGAGCTGGAGCAGAGCTATAAAATAGGTACCAACTCCTCCCTCCCCCTCAACCTAGCAGAGCTACCTCTGCAGAAGTCAAGATGCCACAAATGAGAGAGAACATGTGACTGGTTGCTCTTTGCGACACCATCAACCCTGCCAACGACTAGGAATTCAGAAGTTAACAATGACCTTGTCATTATTAGCCATTTTTCTATCAGAAAAATTTCATGGAAGAATAACTCTAGAGGCAGGCAGAGCCAATACAGAAGTACAGGATCTACACACGGATAGCCCTCTGATTCTGTGGAGCGTTGGAAGGAGACAGAGTAGAGTAGCGTCCCCTGATTATTCTACACAGGTGAACTTCCCCTCCCCTCTCATAAGAGCAGAAGGAAGAAAATCTCAAATTCAAATTTAATTTCCTGCCCCTTTGATGGTGTCTCCCCAGTAAGTGACAACAGGACACATTTACCTGAACTCAAAAAAAATAAGCTGATACTATGAAGTAAATTTCTCTTTTCTTAATATATACATACATACTAAACTCAACCTCCCCACTCCTGATTTTGATTTACCAAGTTTCAACCACCAAAGAATGTTGCATCATTTAAAATTCTTGGAGGGGAAAAATAAATGTTAACACTGGAAGTGCTAGCACCACTTTAATGCTAATGCTTCAAGCCGAAAATTGCATATATAATTGCAAATACAACTGTCCACAGGAGACTTCTTATTGTTACAGAAGAAACACAAAGTGACCAGTAAATACCTTTAACATCATGCCTGCTTGTTCATAGGCTCTGCAAAGAGAAAAGAAATTAGGTTTATTCACAGTGTTATTTCACTGAGTTGAAGTGACATGTCTCGTTATGTAGCAAGAGTTACTATTCATCAGCTAATGGTGACTCATAATGACGCATACATTTCAAACATTTTACATGGCTTTTATTTAAAAAGACAGTTTCTCACTTGTGTGCTAGTGATAGATATTGCAACCTTGTGCTGTATCTTTGGGGACCACTTTATTACATTCCTGAATAGTTTATGTATGATTGTATTCAACTCCATGGAGGAGCAGCTGTGGTAACACTTCAGGAACTAAAACAGTGGATAACGATTAAGGACAGTCACTAACACCGTAAGCAACTCTAAAGACATGCCACCCCCAGTGGTAGTCTGCATATACTGATTCAAACTGGGTTTTCCAGACACTGAGCAACAAAGAAAGGACTTTGATATAAATAGCTGTGTTTGTATCAAGACCTTCTTTTGATCTAGCAAACAGACACTTTTATCCAACGGGGCTCCAATCCTGCTGAAGGGTTGGAAGAATGATGGCCTACCAGAGCCTGGAGTGGACCACAAGCTGGGGATAAAGGTGCAGTAATCTTGAGACCGTGACAGTGTTGTCTTCTATGGATAAAGTGCTTTTGACTATATTTGAAGCACTGAAAAAGCATTGTGTTTCCCAGCCCAGACCAAAGATACCTTCCTGCTTCTATAACATGTACTGTGTGTGGCAAATTTTGTATCAGTGCTTCAAACTAATCACACAATCTTTTCATTATTTGCCATGAGTTGGAGGAATGGGAAGGTAGGAAATGTCTGACTGTGTTTCCACTACACAGACTAGACCACAGTGGCATGAAAAACATTTTTAAAAAACACACTACTAATAGAATTAAAAACAGCTAATATTATAGGGCACCATTCTGGTAATTAGAAACACAGAAGAAACGTCAAGTGTGTGAAGAGAAATAAATTATTTATTATCTTAATCATACATGCAGTAAGCAAAACCTCAAAATGAAATAAGCAGATCCTGACTAATAGCCTATGGATGATCAATCAAGAGATATTGGAACTAATTCTGAGAAGTGCTAAAAAGTCATAATTTCCATTTACTTCAGTGGGATTTGCACAGTCTCAAAAGCTTTTCAGGATGCAGCCACTAATAAGTCTGATCACAAACCAGTGAAAATAATGGAAACTTCGCCATTTATTTAAATGAAAGCAGACTTAGCCCCAAATGAATGCATCTTTTAAATAGTCCCATCTTTAGATACACATAGCATATTGGGAAATGCATCAAATTAACTGAGGAATTTAAACTTACTTGGCAGCATGGAAGAGACTGGAAGTAACAGAGCAAAAGTTAAGGATACAAGTCATAAAAATCTGACAGGTAATTATGTATCAAACATAATGTATTGGAGGATTAAGCAAACCAAACTTATCTAAATATAGTTCCAAAAATAAATTTATACAGAGGCAAAACTAATCTGATAAGTATGCATGCTAGTTTTTTTTGTTTGTTTTGTTTTAAATAAACGTAAGGGCAAAATAAAATTCAATATATATCCAACTATGAAAGAGCTGACGAAACTAGATTACATACATTTAATTAAAGAGTTTTGGTTACTACATTGTGTTAGATAGTGTAATGTTAGCTAACTTTTTAGCAACATGTTAAATGTGCACCACCCATTTCTAGGCACCGCATGGCAAAAACCATACAAATTATTAACTAAAAAAATTAGCACACATATTCCCTAAGGGAGATTTCTTCAACTGAAAAGCCATGTTACAAACTAAAAAGAGGAGATCCCATCTATGTCATCTACTTGCAGAAATAAAAACAAGAACAAAAAAAAAACCCCACACCCCAGAAACAAAACCCCCCCTCAAAAACTAAAAATATCAAGGAAATCTAAGGACTAAATCCAGTAACACTAGAATCTGTTAATATGATTGTTAATCTAATAAATAATAAAAACATAATAATAATGTGCTGAATGGTACCTGGGCATCCCAATCATAGACCAGGGCCCCACTGTGCTAGTGACTGGCCAAACAAAATAAGACGGTTCCTGCTTCGTGGGGTTTCTTATTTTTCATTTACCAGATTGTTTTCTTGGGAGCTTGAATTCTTTCTTTAAAATGAATTTTGGAAATTAGCTAAGAAGCCTTTTAATATTTAGTCTGTCTGTCTCTTACATCTTTCCACACAACCCCATCCCTTAGTCCAGTTCTGATTGCTAAATAGTTATTCAATTCCTTGAATACTGAACTAACCATCAGTGAAAAGATACGCTCTATTATTTGCATGTGCTTCAGCTTCCCTCAAATAGGCGTCCTTTGCCTGGTCAAACTGTTTGGCATTCTTAAAAGCAACACCTACAAAGAAGAATTTAAAAAAAAAAAAAAAAAAAAAAAAAAGTGTTTATGTTTTGCCATTTTCCTTCTTTCATCTATTGTTCAAGACACACAAGGCCAGATTTTTAAAAAGTATTTAGCCACCTAAAAATGCAGCTGGGCATGTAGTGGGATTTTCAAATGGAAGGTGGCTGCCTAGACCCCTTTGAAAATCCCCCACTAGGCGCCTATCTGCATCTTTTGGCCTCTATATCTTTAAAAATCTGCCCCATAATGAAAGTATTTAATTACATTCTTTATCAATTTATTATACTTTATATCAAGGCTCATAAGAATCATTCTTAAATTATTAGTACTTTCTTCCTCTATACAATGCAGACTAACTGGATTTTCACTATAGTCAGCCCCTCTTCTCAGCTGAATACCTGCACTTCAGCATCCTTTCCATTCACTAACCAGAAATGATGCCAAATAAGTTTATTTTAAGGTTCTAAAACATTAGAAGTGCTGCCTCATTGCAGTTCCCCTCCTAAATCAAGATCCCCATCAACAATGAAGTGCACCTGAAATAAATACCAGCCTTCACAATTAGTTCTGGGCACATTACAATATAAAGAAACCTAACTAACTAGCTAATGTTTTCTCATTTAATCAGGATTTTAAAAATCAGAGCAGACTCAGCTCAACTCTACTACTGGGGAGCACATGCACGCACCCACACACATTCTTTTCCCCCCCCAGTTGCTATTGATGACTTACGAAAACAAAACCAATAATTTAATATCTAAGTGAGTGACTGGGAATATGACGTGTACTAGGCCAGAAAGGTATGCTGCAGATGCTATTAGTGGAAGAAATAGATTCTGGAAGGAGGATAGTGTGATTAGATAAAAATTAATCTAATAGAATTGGGCTGCTACATTTTATATTAGTGTGACACTTTCTGGAATACATGCAAATAAGGAGCAGAAATCCTCAAGACTTAAGCTGTCAAAAACATTCAGTAGAATTTCTGCTCAGAATCTTACTAAAAAAGAGTCTCAATACTGAGAGATTTAAATTCAACAAAGTAAAACTCAAGACAGAACACTGAGATAGCTGTCAAAAATAAATCTGAAGCAGCAAAGTTTATTTGAAGATGGTGTTATAAGACCACTGACAAGAGTTCCCAGGGCGCTCAAGGGAAGGGAGGTAGGAGTACGGGGAAAGAGCAAGAGGGAAGGTAGGAGGGACAGGGGAGAAGGAGAAATGGTGCAAAAAGATTTAATTTTACAAAGTTTAGTGGTATCCAAGACAGCAATCAGGCAAAACCAGGATGGCATTGCAATAGGAAGGCCAAGACAGATCTAAATATCACCTGCATACCAATGGAAAGTTACACCATATAAACACAACTGGATTCTAAGAGCACCATCTGTGTCCAAGGGTTCCAAAAGATTTTTAAGAAATGGAGCAGGGTATGTCAGAGAGCCAATAGCAAAGCATTAACCTTGAGGAATCTGATAGCTTTCTCCCTTCATCCTCATCAACCTCAACTGAGCAGGAAGAGAGAGGATATTTGCCCTTTAAATAGTATGCACCTTCAAAGTATCCAACAGATAAACTTTGCATATGAACTTTCTCTCTCTGTCAAGTCTGTCAAATAAATTAGTATTGAACATATTATAAAGAGGACAAAAAATGAATAAAGTCAAGGCCACTTCTGCAGAGGTTTCCACTATTTGCATCTGTACAGCATTAAGAGTTTCCCTTCCTCACTCAAAGTCCAACTCTTTTGCCACTCCTGGCATGGAGCTCCCACTGAAGACAACAGGGATTCCCATGCAGAGTGGACATGAGCATGCACGCGCGCGCACACACTCATACGCAGACTATTTACAAACAGAAGAAAAAAAAAAGTCTAGCTATGCCTCACAATAAAAGTTTTTCAATTTTATTCAAAAGTCTGTTTAACTCTGTGTTCAACCATATTTTGCAAGTAATTAGTTAAAATTGTAATTTGCACTGAGATGCAGTTTACATGTTATTAGTTCTAATAATTTAAAATAAATATTTAAAATACATAAGCACAATTTGAAATGTATTTCATAGTAAATTAGAAAGATTTGGTTCTTTATTTTATTCCCCGCCCTCATAACTATCTACAGATTTACAGACAATGTTTTCAAATGTCAACATCTAAAATATTATTTAAGATTAAATTACTGGATTATTTAAACCTATAAAATGCATTCCCTTTTATAGTCATACATACCTGCCTTTCCATATTCAGTAGCTGCACTATCATAGTCTGGTTTCCACTTTAAGAATCCAGTTTTCAGGCTGAAATGCAAATCAAAAGTCCATCAATAATGAATAAATGGTTGAAACAAGAACCTCTTCTTAAAACAACAGAAACAAATCTATATATGTTGAGAGCAGGAAGAAGTGGCAACGTGGGAGGAAGAGGAGGCAGGCCCGCAAGGGGCCACTGCCTCCCATCCCCTTTGAAACTTCACCAGAAGCCATCTTCACCCATCCATGTGAAATACAGAGAAATGGAAGAGAACTGCCAGACTATGGGTTGGTAAGTAAGGAACAACAATTTGGGCCCCACTGCTCCATCCAGATCAGACCAGGAACAAATGTTTAGACAATTTTGGACATTCTGTAATTTCTCCCTCTCTTTTCAGGATAAGCCTCAAATTATTTCTGCTGAGTGAGGAGTTTGGAAGCAAAGCACTTTTATTTAGCAATAGTGGAAAAAATTGTTTCAGGATGGAGGTTTTGGAATTGAAAGTTAACTATCACGTGTTGTACTTCCCATGGCGTATATTGTCTGTCTATAGCAGTGGTTTTCAACCCTTTTTCATTTGCAGACCCCTACAAAGTTTTGAAAGGAGGTGAGAAGCTCTTTGGAAATCTTATACACAGTCTGCAGACCCCCAGAGACCACAAGTTGAAAACCACTGTTCTACAGTGTTTGTCTGTCTCTCTTGGCTACTTAAATCACAACCTCTTTGGAACAACGATTACATCTAATGTATTTATACTGTTCTCAACACAACAGTTTGCTTGGTAGACTTCTGGTGCCATCATCCTATATATAAACAAACAGCAAAAGTAGCTATATGTAAATGATTTGCTTTCAAAATAAGTTTGTCCTGAGCACTGAAACTGCTTGAACAAACGCCAAGCACAAGTTTCCTACCTCATCTCTTTTCAGTTTTTATTTCTGACGCATTTCTCCTTCATCTTAGTTCTCCCATTCACCTGCCGCAGCTTCCCTTTTCTCTCCATCAGCCTTCTAGTGTCTGTTTCAAACTCTTGGGGAGTGGAAGAGGCTTCCCGTAGGTGTGAGCAGCCATTCTAGCTGAGGGGCCTGTCACTGCCCCCATCTAGAGTTAGGTGAACTCTGAGAGCTCAGGGCCCCGCTATCCACGCACGATATTTCTGTGACCACACTCTCCACTGTTAATGGGGCTGTTCTCACAGCACCCCGTGTTACAGGTGGGGAGCTAAGGCACAGACAAGCAACTTGCCCACGGTCACACTAGGGCCCTGCTCCTCCACCACAAACTCCATGAACCCCTGGCTAGCGCCCCTCCCCCGGGCTGCCATGCTCCCGGGAGCAGGCGCGGCCTCTCTCCCTCCTCACGTTGGAACCCCACAGTCCCCCTAACCGCCCCTCCCCACGCGGCTCCCGACCCGCGCACGGCACGCTGGGAGTTGTAGTTCTCCCTGCGAACGAGCCAGGGAGGCTGGGGCCGATGACAGCCCGGAGCCACGGGGAAACCGGAGAAAGCGGCTGCTCCCCGAACGCCCGGGACCTGGAACAGCGCCCGTCCCCCTCCTCGGCCCTCTCCCAGCAGCGAGCGGCGCAGCCACTCTCCAGCTCGGACACAGCCCGGCCCGCGGCCCCCTGGGCAGGGACAGCCCGGCCGGACCTCGGCCTCCCGCGCCGCGCTCACTATTTCTCCGCCTTGGCGACGTGCTCTAGCGCCTCGTTGATCTTCTGCGCCGCCATCTCGCTGGGCCTGTCTGTACCTGACAGGAACGACCGCCGCTGCGCTCCGCCTGCGTCAGGAAAGGAAGACCAGCTACGGAAAGCCGCAAGGGCTTATCAGGATACTCAGGGGGCGGGACCTGATGCTGCACGCCAGCGCGCCTGCGCGGGTAGACGACGGAGTCAATCGGGTTCTAAAATAAAGGGGCGGGGCTACTGGTTTTTTGAGGCGGTGGACGCACGGCAGCGGCACAGGGAGAGGACCTCGGGAGATTGAGCTGCGCGCGCAGCCCCGGTACACTGGGATTAGGGCGCGCGGCCCACGTGGTGCAGCAGGGGGCTTTGCGAGAATGTGTCGAGAGCCTGTCGTCGACCCCAGGGCAGAGTAAGGGGACTCTTAGCCCGGATGCTGGTGGCGGGGCCTGCGGCAGCAGTGTCAGGGACAGGGGCAGTGCTGCGGCTGTCTGGTCTGTCCAGCTCTCTCCTTGGCTCTTATGGCCTCATCCCCCTTTGGCTGCCTTTCCCGCGGCTGTCTTCGCCCAGGCAGGGCTCCCAAACCTGCTAGGGGAGTGGTGCTCCCTTTGTCCAACCCCTCTCAAGTCCCCCTTCTGCCAGGGGGCCTCCCAAGGTGCACCTGGCCACACAGCAGGATAACCTCTGACCACTCCAAGGAACAGCTGATGCTGGAAAAACCAGCTGCAGGGAATCCAAGAGGAGTCTTGGCTCGTGCCAGCTCTGCCTAGCCTCTCATCTTCCCTTTCAAGGCAGGCAGGGGAGCTCAGCTGCCAGGGTGGTACCTGCCCCTTCCTCAGAAGTCTGGTGTAGCAGGGAAGGACACAAAGCTAATGTCAACCTACGTTGGTCCTTGTTGTCATTTATAAAACATAACTTTTTCCCCTCTTTATTGTGTTTAATTTCCGCAGGGCTTTTGTCTGGAAAACAAGACCGAAAAAACCAATCAACCCCCAAAACAATGTAATTGGGAGTCAATGGCCATGTCTCTTTCACAAGCAAACTGCCTCGCTGTGTCCCTGCTGTACTGGGGTGACATCAACAAGCCACGTCTTGCCTGACCATGCCCTCCTCAGCTCTAAAAATCTAAAATCAGTTAGCAGATATATAACAAGGCTACTTGCTGTCCAGCCAGGCCCCAGTAAAGTATTTACTTCTGGACCTTGCTCCACAGATACTCAACCCCCTTCATTCTCTTCCCCCCCACCCCTCTTTCCCTTAAGTCAGACACGTGCCAGAGTAAAGGAAATAGAATGGATAGAGCCATGATTAAAAGCCCAGGAAGATGGATACTCTCCAGACCTGCATCTGGATCATTGCTGTCTCTGGAGCCTAAAGGAAAACCAGAGAGAAAAACTATATAGCAACAAAAAAAAAGAGTAGGTCAGGATTCTAAATATCCCATCACATGATAATGCTCAATTAATACCCAGAAGTATTATAAGAGTCAGAATCCACTGACTATAGTGATGGTTGTTATATTAAAGCTTATAAGCTAGTGGGTCATCCTGCACACAGCATCCTCAAAGGTTATGACTTCCTTACAAGCATTAACTGGTAGCATCTAGGAGTATAGTGGGTTCTGGATGCCAAGATTCCTATAGCAGAGAATGATCCAAGAAATATCTCCTCCCTAACTATGGCAGTCAGGACACAATTTGGTCCTAAAAGAATGACCTATCCTAGTTACTGTGCCTTTCAACAAATGTTTGTGTTTGTAAGGAAGTGAATGGAAATGTGAGATCACAGAGCTGCTGTTTTGTAGGCATAAAATAACCTGAAATATTTGCGAAGTACCCAGCCCCACTTTTAATTTTCCAACACTGTTCTGTTCTCTGGTTATAAAAAGCTGATCAATTCCAAATGAAATTACTTATGTGCACTATCTGGTGATGCATTACTAGAATGACCAGGCTAAAGATTTCCAAGTGTAACCCTTCTGCCTATCCAAGTTAGTAGCAACAAGGGCCAGGTTCAGTATCTAGGGGTTCCGTTTCAATAACGCAATGCAAAACCAGCTTGACCTGGGACAATTACATACCACCCCCCCCCCCCCCGGGTGCCTCTAAATGGCAACACTTTCCCTCTTGCAAGCATGGAGTCTGAGTGTAGCAAAATCTTTTTAATAAAGGAGGGAAACAATGCAGCATTATGTTGGGGAAACACCACAAACAGGATTCATGACACAAACCATGAGCAAAAGACCCACCCTCAAGTAAGTTTGGCAGTTCCTTTTTCCCTCAGGATCTTAAGTCCAGCAGCCCAAAAGATCACCACAAAAAGGCTCTTGAGCCCAGCAACCCAAAAGTCTCTGTCCTTGGTCACTGCAGCCCCAGAGTTCAAAAGTTTATCTGCAGAGTTTCCCCCTCCCCCAGCCTGGGTGGAAATGAGGGGAGCGGCATGCAGGGTGTTAAGGGGCACCTTACATGGTCTGACGCTGACTGCCCTGCCTCTCCATGGGGTTCTGCTTCAGCCTTTACCATGAGCCGCTCTAGCTGTCCCACAAACTGCTCTGCCCCACTTCACTCGCCGTCCCATGGGCTGCTCCAGCCATCCTGCAAACTGCTCTGTTCCACTCCACTCGCCATCCTGTGGGCTGCTCCAACTGCTCTGCCAGCCACTTAGTAATATATCTTCAGGCTTCCCCACTAGTTAACACAGCACTCAGTGATCTCAGTTCTATAGTGATTTCAGCTTGTAGCAGGGGAGCCCCAGTGGCCCAAAATGAATTCAGCATGGCAGCCTATAATTAGAATCAAAATTAGCTTTGCTATTTAACTATGGAGAGAGAAAGAAGTGCAATTAGTGTTTCAGACTTTCAAGGGAATAGAGGCACACCACCATATACAAATACCTATCCCTAGCCTCTCTCAATTCACTGGGTTTTGGAATCCATGTCCCTTGTCTAGCGACTGCTACTTAGTTGATGGTGAGTCCCTATGTCATAAAACAGTTCCACTGGTCTTGATCCACATAGTCAGGGTAACAACACTTTATTCTCCTGCCCCAATAACAGAGAAACTAGGGATCCCACAGCAGCCAAAGTGACCATTTGGGCGGCTGTGGGCTCATGCTAGGCAGGGTTGGTGTGCCTATGCAAACAAGACCAGCCCCTAAAGTTCTTTTCCACAACTTGCCACAATTCACCACCAGATGTCAGGGTAGAGCTCATCCTGACTCTGCTTACACAAGGATAGTATTTAATGAAACAGGATATTCCTGGATAACTTTTATTGAAGAGACCCAGAAGTTATAAGATGGAGCTGTTGCTCTTCAGTGGATTTTACATCTGGGAATGTTCATATCACAATCTCTGATGGTGAGCTGTATGTTATTAACTTGTTTAAAAATGGCCAGGTTCTCTGAAAAAATGCACATTTTCTTTAATAAGATAGGAAATAACAAACTATAGTCTCACACATTCCATTTCACTTAATGTAGATACAATTAGACCTTCTGTTAGATCTTGTTAGTTGTAGAACATTATTGCTAATAGACCAGTAAAACTTGTTCCCTGCCTAACTCCTTACAGCGGCGTTTCAAGTTGTGAAACATACTTTTGGCTTAGAGAGCATACCTCTTTTTAAATGGCCTCTGCCCGGGGCACCAGAACAGAGGGACCAGGGGGCCCATAGCTCCCCAACTTTTTACTGACAATAAGGGCAAGCGATGGGGGGGGAAGGGGAGAGAGGCGTGATCAGGGGGTGGGGTCTTGATAGGAAGAGGCAGTGCGGGAGCAGAGCTTTGGGGGAAGGGGTAGTGCAAGAGTGAGACCTCAGGGGAAAGGAGTGGAGCCACAGTTCAGGTGCTGTGGGCCCTCCTTCCCCATGCTTTTAGGAACCTCCGGCCCCCCTGCCTCTGACTCCTTTTCTTCCCCGTGCTTCCATTGTGGAGTTTCTAGGTACCATCACCCATTGCTCCCTGGGCAGAGAATTGTTCAAAGTAATTGGCCCTGCTGGTAGCAAATCAATTCTCCATTGGGGTAGAACCATTTGCTTTTGCTTTCCAGGCATAGTTTCTCCATTAGGTGTCAAGTTCCTGCTACAACAATGCTTAAAGTCACACTAAAAGTTAAATTGGAAATGGAGTTTGAAATATAACTTGGAGAGCTAAACTCCAACGAAGAAGTTTCTTGTTGTTCCCCTTGGCAGTATGAAGCCACTTTAGTGCAGCATGGTCAGTTTGTAGTTGGAACCGCCGTCCCCAAACATATGGGCGTAGCTTTTCCAGGGCGTACACAATGGCATAGCATTCCTTTTCACTGACTGACCAGTGACTTTCCCTCTCAGACAGTTTCTTACTGAGAAACACGACAGGATGGAAGTTGTGATCTGTTGCTTCCTGCATGAGCACTGCTCCTATACCACGCTCAGATGCATCTGTGGTTACTAGGAATGGCTTGTCAAAATCCGGGGCCCTGAGCACAGGGTCCGACATGAGCGTCGCCTTAAGTTGGGTAAAGGCCTTTTGACACTCATCAGTCCACTTAACTGCATTTGGCTGGGTCTTTTTGGTCAGGTCGGTCAGTGGGGCAGCGATTTGGCTGTAGTGTGGTACAAATCGCCTGTAGTATCCGGCCAAGCCTAAGAAGGATTGGACCTGCTTCTTGGACCGTGGGACAGGCCACTTTTGGATAGCATCTACCTTGGCCTGTAGGGGGTTTATGGTTCCTCGACCCACCTGGTGCCCCAGGTAAGTCACTCTGTTTTGGCCTATTTGACACTTTTTGGCCTTAACAGTTAGTCCTGCCTGCCTGATGCGCTCAAAGACCTTTTCCAGGTGTAGTAGGTGTTCGGGCCAGGAGTCTGAAAAAATGGCCACATCATCGAGGTAGGCAACTGCAAATTCTCCCAGTCCAGCTAGTAGACCATCTACCAGCCTCTGGAAGGTGGCGGGTGCATTTCGAAGGCCGAAAGGAAGGACATTGAATTCATACACCCCCGCATGGGTGACGAATGCTGACCTCTCCTTGGCAGGTTCATCTAGCGGTACTTGCCAGTACCCCTTGGTTAAGTCTATTGTAGAGATGAACTGGGCACGTCCCAACTTTTCCAATAGCTCATCGGTACGTGGCATTGGATAGTTGTCCGGACGAGTTACAGCATTGAGCTTACGGTAGTCCACGCAAAAGCGTATTTCCCCATCTGGTTTGGGTACCAGAACCACTGGAGATGCCCATGCACTGGTAGATGAGCGGATTATACCCATCTGTAGCATGTTCTGGATCTCCCGTTCTATAGCAGCTTGGGCATGAGGAGACACTCGGTAGGGTGGGGTTCTGATTGGGTGAGCATTACCTGTATCAATGGAGTGGTATGCCCGTTCAGTCCGTCCTGGGGTGGCTGAGAACAATGGGGCGAAGCTAGTGCACAGCTCCTTGATTTGTTGCCGCTGCAGACGTTCCAGGGTGGTTGAGAGGTTCACCTCTTCCACGCCACCGTCTTTTTTCCCGTCGTAGTAGACACCGTCAGGCCACTCAGCATCATCTCCCTGGACTGTAAACTGACAAACCTGTAAATCTCTGGAATAGAAAGGCTTGAGAGAATTAACATGGTACACTTTAGGCTTTAGTGAGGAATTGGGAAATGCTATGAGGTAGTTTACAGCTCCCAGGCGCTCTTGGACCGTGAATGGCCCTTCCCATGATGCTTCCATCTTATGGGCCTGTTGCGCCTTCAAGACCATAACCTGGTCTCCTACCTTGAAGGACCGATCTCTGGCATGTCTGTCATACCAGGCCTTTTGCTCTTCCTGAGCATCCTTTAGATTCTCTCTAGCAAGGGCTAAAGAGTGTCGGAGGGTGCTTTGTAGGTTGCTTACAAAGTCCAGAATGTTAGTTCCTGGAGAAGGCGTAAACCCCTCCCATTGCTGCTTTACCAACTGTAATGGCCCCTTAACCTCGTGACCATACACAAGTTCAAATGGTGAAAACCCTAAACTGGGATGTGGTACAGCCCTGTAGGCAAACAGCAACTGCTGCAACACTAGGTCCCAATTATTGGAGAATTCGTTGATGAATTTTCGTATCATGGCCCCCAAAGTTCCATTGAACCTTTCAACCAGGCCATTGGTTTGATGGTGGTACGGGGTGGCAACCAAGTGATTCACCCCATGAGTTTCCCACAGTTTTTCCATGGTCCCTGCCAGGAAATTAGACCCTGAATCTGTAAGGATGTCGCAGGGCCAACCTACCCTGGCAAAGATGTCTGTTAGGGCCAGGCACACAGTGTTAGCCCTGGTGTTGCCTAGAGCGACTGCTTCTGGCCATCGGGTAGCAAAGTCCACTAAAGTCAGTACGTACTGCTTTCCTCTGGGCGTCTTTTTTGGGAAAGGGCCCAGAATATCCACAGCTACTCGCTGAAATGGGACCTCAATTATGGGGAGTGGCTGGAGAGGGGCCTTGACCTGGTCTTGAGGCTTTCCCACTCTTTGGCATACCTCACAAGACCGGACATACTTGGCAACATCCTTGCCCATCCCCTCCCAGTGGAAGGACTTCCCCAACCGGTCCTTGGTTCTGTTCACCCCAGCATGGCCACTGGGATGATCATGGGCTAAGCTTAAGAGCTTCTCCCGGTACTTAGTTGGAACCACCAACTGTTTTTGCGGCTGCCATTCTTCCCGGTGTCCACCAGAAAGAATTTCCTTGTATAAAAGTCCTTGGTCTATAACAAACCGGGATCGATTAGAAGAGCTGAGAGGCGGTGGGGTGCTCCGTGCCGCCGCCCAAGCTTTCTGAAGGCTGTCATCTGCTTCCTGCTCAGTCTGGAACTGTTCCCTTGAGGCTGGGGTCACCAGTTCTTCCTCAGACTGTGGACTTGGGCTTGGTCCCTCTGGAAGCGATGTATGTGATGGGGTTGTTTCCGTTGCTGGTGAACCGCTCTCCGCTGGTGCACCTGAGGGTATTTCAGGCTCTGGCTGAGCCTTTTGGGTATGGCTGTCTGTTGCTTCTGCCAGTTCTGGCTCGCTGGTGCCCTCTGGCGTTGAGTTTGAAGATGTAGTTGCACTTGTTGGTGCTGGTTGCTGTTCCAGTTCCGGGCCTGGGACTGGAGATGCTGTGGCTGTTTCAGTGGTAGGCATGGAATCCGGGTCCACTACCTCTGTCTGGGTCTTTGGTAACACAGACGGGGCCTCTGTGGACGGTTCAGGAACAGGAATGGGTCTGGAAGCTTGCCTGGTTTGGCTACGTGTAACCATTCCCACTCTCTTGGCCCGCCTCACCTGGTTGGCCAAGTCTTCCCCCAGTAGCATGGGGATAGGATAATTGTCATAGACTGCAAAAGTCCACATTCCTGACCAGCCTTTGTACTGGACAGGCAGTTGAGCTGTAGGCAAGTCTACAGCTTGTGACATGAAGGGGTAAATTGTAACTTGGGCCTTTGGGTTGATGAATTTGGGGTCAACGAAGGATTGGTGGATAGCTGACACTTGTGCCCCCGTGTCTCTCCACGCAGTAACCTTCTTTCCGCCCACTCTCAAATTTTCCCTTCGCTGCAAGGGTATTTGAGAGGCATCCGGGCCTGGGGATCTTTGGTGTGATGGTGGTGTAATGAATTGCACTCGCATGGTGTTCTTGGGACACTTGGCCTTGATATGTCCCAGTTCATTACACTTAAAGCATCTTCCATCTGATGGGTCACTGGGCCGAGGTGAGTTACTGGAGACTGGTGAGGTTGAAGGGTAGGGTATCTGTGGCTTTACTTGGGTGGTATGTGGGGTCTTTGGCTGTCCTCGGTTGTAGGGTTTATGGTCTGTGTGCCCCCTGGGGTAATCGTTCCCCTTGACAGTAGCTTTTTTGCTTTCTGCCAGTTCCATCCATTTGGCTCCAATCTCCCCCGCCTCAGCGATATTCTTGGGGTTTCCATCTTGTATGTACCGTGTGATGTCTTCAGGAACACCATCCAAGAACTGCTCCATTTGTATGAGGAGGTTCAGTTCTTCCAAGGTTTGAATGTTGTTTCCTGTTAGCCAGGCCTCATAGTTTTTTGCAATGTAGTAGGCGTGTTTGGGAAATGACACCTCTGGTTTCCACTTTTGGGTTCTGAAGCGCCGACGGGCATGATCTGGGGTTATCCCCATCCTGTATCTGGCCTTGGTTTGAAAAAGTTTATAGTCATTCATTTGGTGCTTAGGCATTTCAGCTGCCACCTCTGCTAAAGGTCCACTGAGCTGTGACCTCAATTCTACCATGTACTGGTCTTCGGGAATGCTGTACCCAAGACAGGCTCTTTCAAAATTTTCCAAGAAGGCCTCGGTGTCATCACCTGCCTTGTAGGTGGGAAATTTCCTGTGCTGTGGAGCAATATTTGGCGCCGGGTTGTTAGGGTTGGCTGGCACATGCAGCCCAGCTTTTGCCAACTCCAGTTCATGTTTTCTCTGTTTTTCCTTCTCTTCATTCTCTTTTTGTTGTTTTTCCATTTCTTTTTGGTGCTTTTCCATTTCTCGGCGGTGGGCCGCCTCTCTTTCTCTTTCTCTTATTTCCATCTCTGTTTGTTTTATTTCCAGTTGTCGCCTGTGTTCAGCTTCTCTGACTTGCTCTTGGGCCTCAATTTTTGCCTTAGAAGTCATGATTCCTGTTTTCTTGTGTTGGGGTGCCCTCCGGTGTTTATCTTCTGAACTGCAGGTTCTCTGTTGCCTCCTGAAGTCTGCCTAGCAACAGTGCCTTTAGCTAATTTTCCTTTTCTCTCTCTAGCTAATGTTCAATGAAGGGAAACCAGAAAAACCACTTTATTTGCATGCCTATAAGTGCTGGTACGACTCTCAATGGGAGTGCTATTGTGTGACAAAAGACTGTTAATAGTCCTTAACGACTTCTGCTTAACATGCAAGCCACAAACTGCCAGAGAGAGCAGAAAAAAAAATTTCTCTCTGGTTCCCTTTTAAAACCAAACTGTTTCTCTCTGCTAAAAAGCCCTTAGCAGAGAAAAGAAAAATATAATATTTCTACTGGCTTCTGGGTTCTGTCTATCTCCCACCAGCTGCCACTCATGTAATAACCTTAGTCCCAGATTTGGACCTTAGCGTCCAAAATATGGGGGTTAGCATGAAAACCTCCAAGCTTAGTTACCAGCTTGGACCTGGTACCTGCTGCCACCACCCAAAAAATTAGAGTGTTTTGGGGCACTCTGGTCCCTCTGAAAAACCTTCCCTGGGGACCCCAAGACCCAAATCCCTTGAGTCTCACAACAAAGGGAAATAATCCTTTTTCCCTTCCCCCCTCCAGGTGCTCCTGGAGAGATACACAGACACAAGCTCTGTGAATTCAAACAGAGTGAATCTCCCTCTCTGTTCCCAATCCTGGAAACAAAAAGTACTTTCCTATTCCCCCAGAGGGAATGCAAAATCAGGCTAGCGATCCAACACACAAATCTCCCCGATTCCTTCCTCCCACCAATTCCCTGGTGAGTACAGACTCAATTTCCCTGAAGTAAAGAAAAACTCCAACAGATCTTAAAAGAAAGCTTTATATAAAAAGAAAGAAAAATGAGTACAAATGTTCTCTCTGTATTAGATGATACAACACAGGGTCAATTGCTTAAAAGAATATTGAATAAACAGCCTTATTCCAAAAGAATACAAATCAAAGCACTCCAGCACTTATATTCATGCAAATACCAAAGAAAAGAAACCATATAACTTACTATCTGATCTCTTTGTCCTTACACTTGGAAACAGAAGACTAGAAAGTAGAACTACTTCTCCAAAGCTCAGAGCAAGCAGGCAGCCAGAAAACAAAGACAAAAACACTCAATTCCCTCCACCCAAAGTTGAAAAAATCCGGTTTCCTGATTGGTCCTCTGGTCAGGTGCTTCAGGTGAAAGAGACATTAACCCTTAGCTATCTGTTTATGACACATGGCATTCACAAAACCAAAATAGAATTCATAAATTGACACAGACATAATCCTCAAACTGTCAGAGGGTCCTCAAAATGAATAGTCTTTGAAATGGATCCTGGAACAGATGCAGGAAAAAGAAAGTTTTTGTCAAATTAGGAATACAGATTATCTGTTCCTACAGGTTGGCAAACTGGACAATGAATGGTTCTTCCAGATGCCAATGCCTGCTCCATAGCCTTGAGGAAACAAGTCTAAGTTTCCTCTCCAAAGGCCTATATAAACACCACCGAAATCAATCAGAGTCTTTATATGCTTTCGATCATGTATCTCATCAACTACAGTGTGGCACTGCCCCATGCAGATTGTCAGAGGAATGAACATGGATTCTGTTTTTAGCTTTAAATTTGTAAGCACTGGTTCCATTAGTGTTCTTCAGCATAATTGGTTCAACAAGGTTCTGTATAGTTGTTTTCTCCTCTTAGCTATTTGCTTCTGAGCCAAGAAGGTCCTGGATAAAAACCGTCTTCTGACTCCATACTTTTGGATGATGAAAAAAGTGTTTACTATTTCAGCTTTATAGTATCTGTGCCTTTGTCAACAACTTTGTTGTGCTTATTTCACTTGTTAACTGTTCAAATTGCTTAAGTGTACCTCAGCTGCAATCCACTGA
Organism: Gopherus flavomarginatus; assembly: GCF_025201925.1. NCBI lineage: Eukaryota > Metazoa > Chordata > Testudines > Testudinidae > Gopherus > Gopherus flavomarginatus. The sequence goes on from NC_066618.1 coordinate 208,589,930, forward strand.
AATGGAACATTTAACTCCTGAGCATAATGCATATTCAAAACTCATTTATTTTTAGTCAGGCATCTTAACATAACATCAGAGTTCCACTTTGTGGCTTTTTGTATTCAGTGAGTGACAAACAGGCCTATTTCTCTCTGCACACTGTGCACTTCAGAAACTGCAATGGATTTAAAATGCTTAACATGTCCAGTGACTTAATGCAATCATTCCCTTAACTGTTGCATACATAAACCATCGTTACTGCACAGTTGCAGGATGTGTGCACAACAGCTCAAATTATGCACGTTACAATGGTTACAAACAGTGTGGCAGCTGTCTTTGGAATCTTCTGTATTTCTACAACTTTCAGGGAAAAAAAACATTTATTTTGGAATGGTTGTCCCTGTGGATATGCTTTTGTAGGCTTTGCAAGGCAAGTCTGCAATTCTTGAACTAAATTCAGTATCAGTGCAGTGGACAGCAAGGTTGACTCAGGACTGGGCTGCATTGTTCTAAGTCCCAACATCAGAGACAAAGGAAATAGATCTTGCAGATTTCATCAGCATTAAAGCTTGTTGACCCACACTCTCATATGTACTGTCAGATAATAAAGTATGGGAAAGGATTTGATAACATGGTTCCACAATTAATGAAGCTTTCCTCCTCTACAATAGTATATGTCTGCATATCAAATATAAGCATCTAACTGAAGGCAATGACGGTGTTTCAGGACTCATACAAAACACATTTTTTCCAGTCACCTTTTGGCAGGACACTCCTCCATAATCCACTGAAATGATTTTAGTATTTAATATTTTCTTAAATCTCAGAAAACTGTGTTTCCTACATATGAAAGAATAGCTGCTATAAAGACATTAATATTTTAACTACACTTGAGTTTGGCCCATCTCTAACTTAATATATTGTTAGATTAAAAGATCTTTATTAATAGTCTGGAGGAAAATTTTAAAACATCCAGGCAGATAGGATACATTAGGTTTTCTGTGCCACTTTCCTACCAAGGCATATCCTCTTACCTCTCAGAAAAGAATTCATGGGGTAGTTTTGTAATTAAAGCACTGCTTGGGACACAGGAGATCTGGATTCAATTCCCAGTCTTGTTACAGACTTTCCATATGAGTCTGAATTGCTTTGTGCCTCAGTTCCCGATCTGTACATTTGGGAATAAAATTTCCTTTGTCTGTCTTGCCTATTTAGATTGTAAACTCTTCAGGGCTGAGACTGTCTTTTATATTGTGTTTCTACAGTGCTCAGCACAATGGGGCTCCAATCTCAGCTGGGGCCTCAAGGCATTGCCACAATACAAAAATAAAATAATAAATAATAATAATAATAGTTGCTCAAATGAGCTAGTTTGCCACTCTCCACTGACAATGCTGAGGACAACTGAATAGGGGATACCCTCTTCAAGTCCAAACCAGAACCTAGATTCAGAGGTGAAAGTAAGCCGGTACAGTCCGGTACGGTGTACTGGCAAGAGCCAGTACGCCGTGCTGGACCGCATCGACTTCCACGGCGGGGATTGAAAGGGCTCTGGGCTGCCCGCAGCTGTGGGCAGCCCAGAGCCCTTTAAATCCCAGCCACGGCTCTGGTGGCTGGGCTGGGGCCAGGATTTAAAGGGCTCAGAGCTCCCCGTGGTTGCAGTCAGCCCAGAGCCCTTTAAATCTCGGCTGCCGCTCCAGCGGCTGGGCTGGGGCGGGGATTTAAAGGGCTCAGAGCTCCCCGCCACTGCAGGCAGCCCAGAGCCCTTTAAATCCAGGTCTCAGCTGGGATTTAAAGGGCTCAGAGCTCCCTGCAGCTGCGGGCAGCCCAGAGCCCTTTGAATCCCGGCCGTGGCTCCGGCAGCTGGGCTGGACCCGGAATTTAAAAGGCTCAGAGCTCCCTGCAGCTGCGGGCAGCCCAGAGCCCTTTGAATCCTGGCCGTGGCTCTGGCGGCTGGTCTGACGCCGGGATATAAAGGGCTCAGAGCTCCCCGCGGCTGCGGGCAGCCCTGAGCCCTTTAAATCCCGGCCACGGCTGAGATTTAAAGGTCTCTGAGCTCCCTGCTGCTGCTGGCAGCCCAGAGCCCTTTAATTCCTGGCCGCAGCTCTGGCGGCTGGGCTGGGGCCAGGATTTAAAGGGGTCTGGGCTTCCAGTGGCAGGAGCTCTGGGCCCTTTAAATCCCTGCCCCAGCCCCGCAAAGCTCGGGGTTCCCCCTGGCGGCCAGAGCCCCAGGCCCTTTAATTTGCCCCTGAGCCCTGGGGGGCTCCCAGCCACCTCTGCAGCTGGGAGCTCCTGGTCGATTTAAAGGTTCTGGGTCTCCCAGCCACAGCTGGTTCCCCAGGACCTTTAAATCTTGAGAGGTCACGCCTCTTCTGGATGAGGCCATGCCTCTTCCAGATGAGGCCACGCCCCCCTCAGGACTCCGGCAGTACCGGTAAGTCCTGTAAGTTTCACTGCTGCCTAGATGGGGAGTAGTGCTTCTGCCGTGTCACCAAGTGTGGCACAGAACAGTGCTGCTGTTACAAAAGGTTTGTAACTAAGGGATGAAACACCTTGGCATCAGATCAAACAAGGCGAAAAAGAAAAACAGGATTTCAATGGGCAAGCCAATTTCTTACTGAATCAAGAGGCACAGAGCTAATTTCCATGGTCTTTTGCCGGTTTTCTTATTGGGGAACTATTTTAAATGGAAGATTAAGTGACCTAGCTCAGGAGTGCCTGGTTGGTCCATAAAATTTAATGAGTTTGCACCAGCTGCCAATATGAACGTTTAAAGTGTGTAGATACTAAGTACTTACAGCTTGGGCTCTTAGTTTGTGTCTTGTGGACGTATTCTTGATCACAAAAGACATTTTTGTCTACCAAGATGCTGGAATTTATTAACAACATTCAAGAATTTGAAGGCTGTGATCTCAGGAATTTAGCCTCTCTGACATAATAGTGATAAACTACCAATATATCATACGCAGCTCATTAAACCTGATGACCAGCAGTTAAAACAGAATAGCCTGCTTGAATCCTTCAGAATAATAAGTAGTGTTATCTCTGTGAATACCTTTTGAACTACAGATAAAACTTTCGCAAATATGCTACATTTCCTTTCCTATAGTATCTACTTAACCAATTTTTTTGTTTTGCTTTAGTGGAAGTTTTATATTTTACATGCGCCTCATAAAACTAATATTTATAGTGACTGATATTCAAATAATCCTCCTTTCCTCTCTGTTTGTCTTATTTTGATGAAATAAGTTGCTTGGCTTTACTACTGTACAGTTTAATATATGGGACACATGATTAATGACAAGTCTGCATGGAAAGAAGGGGATGAGGGTGTCTCAGTAATGGAAAATGTTAAATAGTGTGTGAGAGTAATCCAGCAGATCAAATCAGCTGCTTTTGGGACATCCCCACCCCAAATAAGTAGTTACACTTGGTAATCTCTGCACTGCGGCACTTAATTTAAGTACATGTCACAACTGATCACAGTGATCAGAAGAACAGGCACTGTGTTAAACACATTAATGTCATTCCACTTAATTTCATGCTCTGATCTGAAAGCGCTGATAGCAAAATATCAGACCGGATGGACTGAAGTTGCTTTTTCAAAATCATATTCACTTTCTTTGCTGCAGACATCGGAAAGGATATTGTTGATTTGTGATTAGACCACTCATTTCACCAACTTAAAATGTTGTGTATTACAAGAATAAACAGCCTCTTGATTCCCCTAAATTATTTCTTTTAACGTTCAAAGCATTAACAATCATTTCCCCACCCCAAAGTAACAACAATGACAATCACTACACTTACAGGTCTAAATTTCCTAAATACATGGGCATCCTTCCCATTAATGTTAACAGAAGTACATAGGGAGGAGGAAAGACAATACAGAGCATTCTTTTGGGTGAAGTCTACCACAGCAGTGGCAGGGCTCCGGTGGCGCTTTAAAGGGCCCAGGGCTCCCCGCAGTGGCAGAAACACTGGGCCTTTTAAATCCCCACCCGAGCTCTGCCACCCCAGGGTAGTGGTGGCAGAGCTCCACAGCAGCCGGAGCCCCGAGCCCTTTAATTCACCTCTGAGCCCCAGGGCTCCCAGCCGCCTCTGCAGCTGGTAGTTCCGGGGTGATTTAAAAGCCCTGGGTGCTCCCAGCCACAGCCAAAGCCCCAGGGCCTTTAAATCTTGAAAGACCACGCCTCTTCTGGCTGAGGCCACGCCCCTGCTCAGGACTCTGGAGTACCAATAAGTCCTTTAAGTTACTTTCAGCCGTAATGGCACCACCTCAGTGGGCCCAACGTTTAGCAGGCAAACTCTTCTGTATTGTACCTCTTCGTGTTTAAGATGGTTCATTAGGATCTTTAGTGCATGGCTTCATGTTTACGCTCTATGCCATGTGATAGGAAGTAGTCATTACATTTTGCATGAAAGCAGGCAGCTTTGCTTTGTGTTCCAACTACAAGGATTGTGTTTATTTCCACACTAGAATTTATATGTGTTTCTATTTCATGATTACTTGGGTTAGTGAAGATGTGATGAGACCTGGATTTTTTAGTGACATGATTGTGTTCTAGTGGTTAATGTTCCCAGTGCATCACATCCTCAGAGTTAAACTAGCCACTGATATTGAATAGCCATTCCAGTACTGATTTATGTATATTCTTATGCCACTCTGATTGTCATGGTGTCTGGGCAATGCCGTATCTGAATTGTCACAAAACCCCCATATTGTCAAAGCAGCACGCAGTGTTATAGCCATATAGTTCCCAACGAAGTCAATGGAGACTTGTGTGGTTGAAATCCCCACTCATAATAAAAACATTTCCTTATATATTAGTCATATGACTTAGTAAGTCATTATGCTGTTTATCGTGGGTATGATTTTCAAAAACGCCTACATGATTTAGAAGCACAACTGGCATTCAATGGAACTTGTGTTCCTAAGTCACACAGGCATTTTTGGAATTCCCACTCTAGGGTTTAGGAAAGAAAATATATTGCATGGAAATGTCAGTACAGAAAGCACATAGGACCCAGTTTATAATTGCCCTAGACTACCTTTGTGCCTGCTAAGCACACAGTGTAAGTAATTTCATGAGGAGAAGATTTCTGATACCAGAGGCTCCTTTAATTTAGCAGACAAAGGCATAATGGTTCTTACCAGTGGCTAGAAGTTGAAGCTAGACAAATTCAGACTGGAAATAAGTCATACACATTTTTTTACAATGAAGGTAATTAACCACTTGGACAACTAACCTAGGTTATAGTTACAGCTGCGCCCCCACCGCCAGACTAGCGGCCAGCTGTTGGCCCCCAGGATCCCCCCAGAGCAGTCAGCCCAGGCCCCAGGAGCAGCTAAGATTTAGTCAGGGGTATTTATAGTAAAAGTCATAGATAGGTCATGGGCCATGAATCTTTGTTTATTGTCCATGACCTGTCCATGACTTTTATTGAAAATACCCATGACTAAATCTTAGCCTTACTTATAGTGGATTCTCCATCACTTGAGTCTAGATATCTTTCTGAAAGATATGCTAAGCTCAGTCAGAAGTTATGGGCTTGATGCCAAAATTACCTGGTGAAAATCTGTGACCTGTGTTACAGAAGAAGAGGAGGTCAGATATAATGGTCACTTCTGGATTTAAAAATCTATGAATCTACATTATGGGTCAATAAAAGGGCTTTCTAATTTCATTAAAGGTGTTGTAATGAACTTGAGCAAACACAAGAGGGCTCAATTTGAATGTATATTTGGAAGAATCCAGGGTAGTACTAAACAAAAACAATATGCTCTGTTAGCATTACATAAGCCTAACTTAAATTGTACTGCAACTGAGAGTCGTGAGATCTTCTTAGCTGCCTGTTTGCTATTAAACTTTCCATACAAAATCACTGCTCTGGCTATTATTGTTTTGTGTTTAAAAAAAGTCAGGGTTAGAAGTTAGAAGCTTTGGAATAAAACATGCAAGATCTGGCTCAACCAGGCCAGTAAAAAAAGCACACAAAAATGTAAAGTTCCTGTTTTTACCATTCATGTTTGATTCTGCCATCCTTTATTAAATAGTTTTTCCCAGATTTTAGCTGCCACAATTATGGCAGCTGGCTTATGCTCTCTCCTTCTCTATGCATCCAAATTTTTCCCTGTTTTACTAAAGTAGGGAAGAACCCAGGGGAAGGGGATATTTCAAAATGGTTTGGGTTGTACCTTTTCAGGCACAAGTAGGGTTTAATGGATGTGCATTAGCCCAGGCTTGCAATCTCAGACTGTAAACTTTACAGAACAGGGGACCATGCCTTCCCTTATTTTTGCATAGTTCCAAGTAAAACAAGGCCTGATCTGATTGGCGCCTTTGGAACTACTACACTGTACATAATAAATAGTAATTGCCATACAAATGTTCCAGCCCAGGCAAAACCTTTACCGTGATGATGATAATGAAAAACAAATCATGTTTTACTCACCCATCAAAGAAATAACCTAACTGGGGGAGCAGAATTTTACAAGTCTTCTTGAGCTTTAGCATATGCGTCTGTGCTTTATTTTCCAGATGCAGAAGATCTGGGAAGTCTTCCATAGCTGTCCACCCTCTTATGACTTTCTGCTGAGTGGAGATCTCATCCTACATTTTCAGCCACAAGAAAGGAACAGTGTCTTCATGCAGAAGAGAGAGACAAGGTGAATAAGGAAGACAATCTTTTTGCAACTAGGGGCTGGTCTACACTACGGGGGAAAATCGATCTCAGATACGCAACTTCAGCTACGTGAATAATGTAGCTGAAGTCGAAGTATCTAAGATCGAATTACTCACCATCCTCACGGCACGGGATCGATGTACGCAGCTCCCCATGTCGACTCCGCAACTCCGTTGAGGTTGGTGGAGTTTCGGAATCAATATAAGCGTGTTCGGGGATCAATATATCGCGTCTAGATGAGACGCAATATATCGATCCCTGAGCAATCGATTGCTACCCGCCAATACGGCGGGTAGTGAAGACGTAGCCTATGTCTAGAACGCACTGACTTGGAAACACCTGGGTGCTTCCATGTAATGAAGGTATAGTGTTCAAAAAAAAAACAACCTGCAATCAGAAGCAAAGAGTTATTTTTAGCATGAATAATTATAGACAGGTTCTTGAACATATATTGGAAAAGAAAATTATCCCAATACAATACAAACATTAAAACCAAACTAAAATCTTCCCTTGACCATCTCCAACAGACAACTCCATCTGTTAAGTATCTCCAAGGTTCTAGTATAATTTTGTTTGGCCTTAAATTTAAGACCACCTCTAGCAGGCAACTGTATTATACTGGTGGCTTTAGACAGATGTCACTATAAATGGTTTTCTTCAGAAATATTCTTTGTCAAGAAATATAAAGCTACCTTTAAATAGCAAGTAATGTTTTCATTTACAGGCCCTTTAGGAGGGAAATCTTATAACAAGGGGATCTCCGGATTGCAGTTTATTATTATTAGTGCAGATTATTATTTCACAGTCTATTATTTCCTTTTGAAAAAATCAGCTGGGTAGAAATTATTAATGATAATTAATGATCTTAGCTCTTTTCTTTTTTTCTTCTTGAACAACTTCTGTTAGTGAAAAAGCAAGGTCAATGTATTACCGAAGGAAGAGCTAATATTTTCATTCAGGTCAATACTGCAAGGTAAAGAGCAAGAAAAGATTAATTTGTTATGCTTTTTACATGCTGTGCTTGGCAAGTGGGTTATCTTTTATTTATAGTAATTGGTGCTGTTGAAAAAATCCCAGCTGCATGCACAAAGGCAGAGAATGGCAGGGCTGCAGGCATTGGTCGAGATGGGCCTACGCCCCAGACTTTGAATCTGAGCTAAGATCAGAATTTCTGCCACGTTTGATGCTGTTTGGATGTGGGCTTTTGGTTCAACTGATTACAGAGATAGGGCACGAACTGCAAAGTTTTGATCCAGATTTGGATGTAAACTTTCCCAAATTTCAAAAATGTTTGGATAAAGGATTTTGGTTCAAGATTATCTCTGACCTTTAGTGGGAGCTCTAAATTCATATCAGTACTGCGGAAAATGTTGACTTGAGACCAGATTTTGCTCCCCGATGTTTATGTATAATTGCCATTGCCCACATTGGCTATTGCAAGGGACCCTCCCTAGGATCCCAATATTTTTTTCAGATGGGTGTCCCAGAAATATAAAAAGAAATACGTCTATGTGTAGTACAACTATGGATTTTCTATAAATCCATGTTACAAATGTAGGATGTATATAAAACAGCCAGAGGTACAATCACTGAATCTATTTTGAGGAACCACAAAGAACTTAACATTTTGTTCCCTACAGCATGTCAGCCTCAGCACATCAAAAAGAGACAAACGATGCTAGAACTAAAAACAGCATGGGGAGGATTTCTTTCTGACATTTTACTACTTAATACTTGCTGTGCACCTGCAAAGGGGAAAGATTAAGGGAAGTACAATCTCTGTGACATAACAGAGGTGGGAAATCTGTGTGGCTTAAGGAGCTGGTGAGTGTGGTAGATATGTGTTTGAAAGATTTTTAGCCCACATCTTGGGTCTGAAATTCCTTATCAGTGCTGAGTTTTGCTTAGTTAGGCTAACAAGTAGGGATGGAGTTTGAGGCAGATAGATTGAGTAACTGTTTATCCAGCCATTGGGATGAATGTTGCAGCTGAGCAATGGAAGAAGTGGTAAATAAGGTCAAGCAGCATGAGTAGCTCCAGATGGAAGTAACAATCTTGAGCAGAAGGTAGTACCGTGATGGCCTTGGACAGAATCCTGTGGTAGAAAGAATATCTTAGGGGAGGAGGACAGAATATATGGTTGCATATGGCATTGCACATGGGGCCTTTCTTCCCCATGCTTGGATAGTTCCAGATGCCTCCTGCACAATGGCTGAGAGCTCTCATTTGGTGCAATGCACACACTGACACAGGCAACTTGGAAACCAAATTTCGGTCTGAAAATTTTGTACCTACTATAGTCACCAATGGTCCCTTGTAATACGGAACTGAAAGAAGTTAGCAAAACAATTATTTCTCTATTTTTCCAATTTGTTTACTTTATGAAACTGACAGCACAATCAACTGTTTCCCTGTATAGTCAGTTAGTTTCGCTTTGCTAAAAATATTCCTATAAACTTCAATAGGCCCTCACTGCTTTTTAAAGAGATTAAGAAAAAAAACCTAGCAACGCTGAACAAACTATTTAAAGGGAGCTGTATTAGAAAATAGACCTTTTAAAAAATGTGTCCCTTTAAAGCACAATCTCAACCATATTTTCTTAAATTACAAAAAAAAAATCCCTTTTAGTTTGAAACTTTGTTTGCTAAGTTCAGGCTAGAGATTTTTAGAATCAGAAGAGTGAAGCCTTCAGAATTGGTTATGTATGAAAGATGATACACCTTAGCTACAGAGTGGCACTGCTACAGTACCTAGTCATTTAACATTGTATTAGCATAGTAGGTATTAGATGATGTTCTATGTGCCATAGTCTTGCTCAGCACTGTAAACAGGCATCATCCTTCCCTGATATGTTTACAAGCTGCAAGATCAGTTCCTTCATATGCAACTGTATTTTATCTAGCTGTGAACAGTTTGAAAAAAAGTCCTGTATACATTCTGTTCTCTGGATGTGAAATTGACCCTTATGCCAACACATGGCCCATGGGCCACTTAAATCCCACTTAAGACTTCAAGGTTTATGCACCACTTAAGTCCCATTTAAATCCTCAAGGGCTTAAGTGGATTTAAGTGACATGTAAACCTTGTGCTGGCCTTCTGCACGGGGTTGAATTTCAAACTCTCTGAATAGCATTGAATTGCATGGAGGCTTCATGCAGGAGTTGTGACTTGGTCAGGCTTCCTACATATGCATCTGCACATACACATAGGCATAACATACAAACCATACTCTTCGGCATTTTGGAGATGCCCAATCACAGCTGGCTCCCAAGTGGTTTTCAGCAAAGCCAAACTGGGCAGTTTGGGGCACTTCTGTCATGCACTGTTGCAACAGCACAGATCTGTGTGTATTGGTTTTCTGGAGCATGCAAAGTATGCCAGAATATGGCCCTATATGTTGTATATGATGGAGAAAGTTCTGTACTGGCTTCTGCTCTGTGCAAACCTATTGAAGTCAATATCGTTGTGTAAGGTATAAATGAATGTGGTATTTGGCCCTAGGTTTTTACCACATTTTTGTACAATACAATTTTTATTTTAAAACAAAGGATAATAAAATAAAAATTCTCTTGAATAGGGCTTAGCATTATTAAAAAAACTGCTCCAAAATACAAGGAAAACAAAATTGATCCTACATGCAGGAAAATCCCAGGGTAATCTTTAATCTCAGATGTTTAAAGTCACTGAATCAGTATTTGTAAAGCACCTAGGATTATTTGGTTGATATGTGCTATGTAAATATTAGTACAGTGGAATCCTGATTACCCAACTACTCATCTATCTCAGTCTCTTTTTCTTTGGAATGCTCCTTGTGTCTTCCCATTCTGCTGAATGTCTGTCTATTAATTCTTGGTTATCCAAACACAGTTGTCTTGGCCTAAGTGATTTAACTAATCAGGTTACTAATCTATTATTAATTGATATTTTGAATAACAAGGTTGCCATATTATCACATAACTGATCTCTATTATGCTCACTGGTCCTCTGCCAGGAATTCGCTTAGTAGCTGACATTTTACATAGCAACAGCAATACTTCTGGCACGCTGTGTTACGTGGGAAGTCTCCAAGCATTGGAAATTGTGTGCATATTTCCTAGCTGGGTAGCATACTGTTCCTGCTGAGGAACAATGTGAAGGCTACTTCACTCATCTTCTGCCTTGTGGGGTGTAGAGAGGAAAGTAGGTGGGTCTAAGGTGAAGGGGGCATGATAAACACTATAGTCTTCTGGAGAGGAGGATGCTATGTTGCTGCTGCAAATGTTGGCCTGAGTAACTGACTTTTGTTCCTCCTTGGAGTAAATAACTTGTCAGCTGACCAACCTTCTTTACTTTCAGGCACTTTCTACAGTCTCAGCTTCCCAGGTTTTGCACCTCCCATTACCTTTTCGATGCTACTCTTCATACATAACTCTTCCTGCTCAACCTCTCTTCTACCTCATCAGCTGCAAACCATCCACTCTGCTGCAAATTGACGCTCCTTTAGCAGCATCAGTAACAAAGCCTTCTCTCCCCAGCCAGCCTTACAATACCCCTATTTCTACTCAAATGTCCAATACCCTATCCCATCTTCAGTTCCCACACAACTACTTTTGCTTCCTTCATGTCAGCATTAGATTCCTAGGCCCAGATCCTCCAAGGTATTTCAGCACCTAACTCCAATTTCAATGGGCCCTTAACTCCCAGGCTGATTTGTCCCCACCTTTAGCATCTACCTCTGTCCTCCTCCTCAACCACAAGATATGGATGGACATAGGGCTCTCCTCCTGCTCTATTCACATATTCTGAGTAGGAAGGGGAGCACAAGAAGTTTCCACGTCTCCTGGGCCACACTCAGTTCTGTTCTTTTGGCGTTGACCAGTTCCAGTCTTTCAGCCAACAAAGGGTTTACCATTCTAAATTTGATAGACTAATGCAGAATAAAATGGAAAATGTAGAACATTTTTCACAGAATGACACTAGTAGAATCTTGAAGTCTGACAAAAAATGCCATGGAAAGCTTCAGGAAAAGAAAAATTGCCCTGTGGCCATTAAAAGTTTTATTGGCACAAAATGAAAAGTATGTCCACCTGGTAAGTGTAATGGAAAAAAGAGATAATATCAAAGCATGACAGTGTACTTTACATGTGCTTCTCTGACCAGAAACATGTGTCTGGAAGGACAAGGACAAAATTGATTGTTATAAATAATGACTTTGAGTTGAGTGCAAGGAAATGAATCCAGCCTTTATTTCATCTCTGACTCCTTAATAAAGTGTTAAGGAGAAGTCAATTAAATTGACCAGTGCAAAAAGGTAAATCTTGAAGGGTCATTAAGGTAATAAAAAACTCCATTAAGAACCAGATTATGCTATGCTTACTCATACTGAGTAGTGCCTCTGTGAACATTTTCTTTGATTTCCATTGAACTGTTTGTAGAGTAATCATTATGAAAAGACATGACAGAATTGGGCCCTAGTTGTTTGTCATAAATTCTGTCCCTCTTTTAAGATATGTCTGCAGTAAAGCTGGAATGTGTAAATTCTAGCTCAAAGAGACATATCAGTGCTAGCTCTGACTGAGCTAACATGCTAAAAATAGAGTGCAGCCATTGTGGCGCAAGCAGTGGGAGGGGCTAGCCACGCTGAGGACATACCCATCCAAGACACAACCCTGGTTGGACTATTTAGTTCTACGGTACTTTTATGCCTAGTCAAGTCCATCCACATTTAAGAGAATCCTTGTGTCCTTATACACATATATATTCACATACATAATGCAAGATTTGGTTGTTATGGGAAAGAGACTCTCTCTTTTATTCACCATAGAATTCACTCAGTATCTTATCTCAGATCAGCAAGACTGAGCAAAGGATTTAATCCCGTGCTGCTCTGTGACAAGAGTCTTTTAATCTCCCAGTGATTCCAGGTCAGACTGATAATGACCAAAAACCATCGCCACCTGATAGTTATTCAGTGGCCCATCCTGGTGGCTTCAGTACTGTTCACATTGCACAAGTTTTCCCATCACAAAAATGATCATGTCCAGAGCTGGCATCATTGCTGACAGTCACAGTACAGAGGCCAAGGAATGAATGGGCATGGAGAGGAGCTATTCTCTTGTCTCTGGCAATGATGTCTTCTGGTCTGTGTTAATGAGTGGGATGGGATGGAAGAAACATGCGTTGCTTGTCTTGTACCTTCCCTCTCCAGTATCTAGAGTCTTATCTGTTTATGAATTAACGTGACTTCATCACTGTGGTGTCTAAGACCCTCACAGTCATTAATTAATTTGTCCTCAAAATACTCCTGTTAGATAGGGAAGTGTTGTTATCCAAACTTTACTGATGGGAAACAGAGAGATTCCTGTGGCTTGCCCCAAATCAGACTGGAAGTCAGTGGCAAAGTTAGGGATTGAATCAAATTTCCCGAAACTCAGTCTAGTGTCTTAACGACCAACCATCATCCCTCAAATCTGCAACCTGTCACAAGCACTATATGCACAGGGAAAAGATCTGTAATGTGCTACCAAATTTAAACTTTAGTATTGTATTAGAAACTCAGGGCCAGATTCTTAGCTGTACCAAGTTTACACTTAGAACAACAAAGGAGAGCAGGAGCCTTTCTGCTCCTCTATCAGTGGGGAGGGGAGGGGGTGCAGAGCAGCCCTTAGGCTGGCTACAGGAGCCCCACAGGTACTGCTACACTGGTAAGGGATCACTTTCTGCCCCGACATACACCTTATATAAAGGTAGGGAATGTCACGGAGTCCCTGGGCATTGCTCTGGAACTGCTCCCCACAAAGCCAGTGAGGACTTTGGGGAGCCTCCTCTCCCTTGGAGCAGACTGTCTTCAGAGCAAGAAGCTCACACAGCTTCACCTTCCTGGGGCTGACCTTGGAGTACTCAGCATATACCCCTCCGCGCACTTCCCACAGCAAGTCCGCCCAGGCGGGGTCCTAGGGAAGTCACAGGGTCCTGCACCCCCACTTCGCAGTCAGACGTGACTCTTAGCCAGCCAGTTAAACAGAGGTTTATTAGATGACAGGAACATGGTCTAAAACAGAGCTTGTAGGTACAGAGAACAGGACCCCTCAGCCGGGTCCATTCTGGGGCCCAGCGAGCCAGACAACCCTGTCTGCCCTCACTTCCCATCCCCAGCCAGCTCCAAACTACAACCCCCTCCAGCCCCTCCTTTCTGGCCTTTGTCTCTTTCTCGGGCCAGGAGGTCACCTGATCTCTTTGTTCACCGTTAGCTATTCCCTTGCGGGGGGGAAGGCCCCAGCCATTTGTTGCCAGGATACAGAGGGTTGGCCATTTATGCACACTGGAGACTTAAAAAATGCATAGGGGAAACTGAGGCACCCACACAGTATTCAGAGGAAACATTAAGCACAGTCCCACTTCATCACAGGGAATGAGTGGCATAGAGGTGGCTGTCAAGGGAATCCTTTAAGGCAACTTTTTGCCTACTTCTTGTTATTAACACAGCACAAAGCAAACTGAGATAGGTCCAAGAATTTGGCCCCAAATAGTGGGGAGGGATAACTCAGTGGTTTGAGCATTGGCCTGCTAAACCCATGATTGTAAATTCAATCCTTGAGGGGGCAATTTAGGGATTTGGGGCAAAAATATGGCTGGGGATTAGGCCTGCTTTGAGCAGGGGGTTAAACTAGATGACCTCCTGAGGTTCCTTCCAACCCTGATATTCTATATAAAATATTATACAGCAGATTATAATTATTATCAGGTTCATTTGAGTTCTATCCTTTATGGTATGATAAGTGACAGAGCTATAAAAATGATGTCAGAATCTGTGAAATGACTGAGGAAATACATTCCTACAGGCTACAGTATTGACCTCTGTAAAGTGTGTATGATTCATCATGTTATCCGCTGGAGCCCGAGAAGCTTACAAAGGATGTAATCCCTAGTAATGTTACACAAGAACAAAGGCTGCATAGGGTAACACCAACATACAGTAATGGGAGTTTAGACTGAAGAGTCCAACAAGTATCTGTATTATAGTGAACCACACAAAATACTGCACTGGGAACATATCCTTTTTTTTTCATTAGTGCTACTTTATAGTATGTTTGTTCAGGAGTTATTTTATAACAGGGCTGATTAAATGTTCCTTATTGTATATAAGAAATATCATCACCGTTGACATATTTACCTTAAGAACGGAGGATAATCCGGGTTAATTTTGTTCCTATTGCTCTCAGAGCTAATATCCATTGAAGGGAGAGGAACTTGACAGTCTCAGGGTACGTCTACACTACGGGATAATTCCGATTTTACATAAACCGGTTTTATAAAACAGATTGTGTAAAGTCAAGTGCACGCGGCCACACTAAGCACATTAATTCGGCGGTGTGCGTCCATGGTCCGAGGCTAGCATCGATTTCTGGAGTGTTGCACTGTGGGTAGCTATTCTGTAGCTATCCCATAGTTCCCACAGTCTCCCCCGCCCTTAGAATTCTGAGTTGAGAGCCCAGTGGCTGATGGGGCAAAAATCATTGTCGCGGGTGGTTCTGGGTAAATGTCGTCAGTCATTCCTTCCTCCAGGAAAGCAACAGCAGACAATCATTTCGCACCCTTTTTCCCTGGATTGCCCTGGCAGACGTCATAGCACGGCAACAATGGAGCCCGTTCAGCTTTTTTTTTTACAGTCACCGTATGTGTACTGGATGCCACAGACAGAGGTGATACTCCAGCGCTACACAGCAGCATTCATTTGCTTTTGCATGATAGCAGAGATGGTTACCAGTCGTTCTGTACCATCTGCAGCCAGTGTAATTTGGTAATGAGATGACGGTTATCTGTCCTTCTGTACTGTCTGCTACTATCATGGGTGCCCTGTCTGAGGTCGGCTGGGGGCGCAAAAGCAAAACTGGGAATGACTCCCTGAATCAATCCCTCCTGTATGGTTTCTAAAAATAGAGTCAGTCCTGCCTAGAATATGGGGCAAGTGTACTGGAGAACCAGTGTATCAGAGAGCACAGCCGCTCCATGTCAGATCCCGCAGAAATGATGAGCTACATGCCATTCACGGGGGTGCCCCTGCAACAACCCCACCCATTGCTTCCCTCCTCCCCCAACCTTCCTGGGCTACCATGGCAGTGTCCCCCCCATTTGTGTCACAAAGTTATAAAGAATGCAGGAATAACAAACAGTGACTTGTTAGTGAGATAAAATGAGGAGGAGGCAGCCTCCCGGTGCTATGACAGTCCAGGCAGGACATTAAGCGGTATGGGGGAGAGGAGCCCAGCATGCCGCTGCTATGATAGTCCAGGCAGTACAGAATCTTTTCTTTACACAGGAAAGGGAGGGGGCTGATGGAGCTCAGCCCCCAGTTGCTATGATGAGGATGGTTACCAGCCGTTCTGTCCCATCTACTGGGAATGACCAGGAATCATTCCTATTTTTACCCAGGTGCCCCTGAGGCCAGCCAGGGGTATTCAGCAGTTATGAAGCACGGGCTGATGGTGACGACGGATAGCAGTCATATTGTACCATCTGCCACCAGGGAGGGGAGAAGAGCGGATACTGCTCTTCACTGCTGCAGCATCGCGTCTACCACCAGCATTCAGTAGACATAGGGTGACATATAAAAAAGTCAAGAAACGATTTCTTTCCCTTTTCTTTCACGTGGTGGGGGGAGGGAGTAAATTGATGAGCTATACCCTGAACCATGCTGTGTTTGAACCTACAGGCACTGGGAGCTCAGCCAAGAATGCAAATACTTTTCGGAGACTGCTGGGGACTGTGGGATAGCTGGAGTCCTCAGTACCCCCTCCCTCCCTCCATGAGCGTCCATCTGAGTCTCTGGCTTCCCATTATGCTTGTGACGCAGCACTGTGTAGCCTGTAGATTTTTTTTTCAAACGCTTTGGCATTTCGTCTTCTGTAATGGAGCTCTGATAGAACAGATTTGTTTCCCCATACAGCGATCAGATCCAGTATCTCCCGTACGGTCCATGCTGGAGCTCTTTTTGGATTTGGGACTGCATTGCCACCTGTACTGATCAGAGCTCCACGCTGGGCAAACAGGAAATAAAAATCAAAATTTCGCGGGGCTTTTCCTGTTTACCTGGCCAGTGCATCTGAGTTGAGATTGCTGTCCAGAGCGGTCACAGTGGTGCACTGTGGGATACCGCCCGGAGGCCAATACCGTCGATTTGCAGCCACACTAACCCTAATCCGATATGGTAATACCGATTTTAGTGCTACTTCTCTCGTCGGAAAGGAGTACAGAAATCGTTTTAAAGAGCCCCTTATATCAATATAAAGGGCCTTGTAGTGTGGACGGGTACAGCGTTAAATTGGTGTAACGCTGCTAAAATCGGTTTAAACGCGTAGTGTAGACCAGGCCTCCCACTGCCAACCCGCTTTCTCATTTCGCACCTCTTGCTCTCAAAGATCTGAGGGGAAATATCAATGGCTTCTATACCACAGTGACTGATCTCCTTTGATGTACATTGGTCATGTACAAAATAGTCCAAGAAAACAAAAAGACAATGAGTGTTCTCCCTTTCTCTCCACCTTCCCCCGCCCCAGGTGTCTAAACCTGTTAAAGGCAAAACAACATTGTATTAAACAAAAGCCTCCTTTGCAGAGCTAATCCTTAACAGGTAAGTTTTAACAGGCCTCCTGTATTTTATTAACACTGCAGATGCATTTTGATGAACATGATATGTATTTAATGAACCTGTCTGTCCTTTGAAAGAGTCATTGTTGGGTATATTTTCTTTGTTGGGTCACTAGAAATTTCTTTCCAGACATTCCTTCCCCAGATAGTCATTTTAAAAAGTGGCATTGTTTAATTTCAGAAAATCAGGACATTTTTCTAACACCACAGTTGTAGGATTGCCTTCAAATATCTCTTGTGTCAAGTGGCCAGATTGAAAGAATGAAGGGAAATGGAATGAATGGAATTACTGTCTGTATCAGATTAACAACTGACTGAGGAGAAATGGACTAAGTGGCATGAACTGATACAAAATAAATCATTGATGTAGCAGAGTTTTTTATAGGGGCCCATAGGAGATGATTCCCATTGACTTCTTCTTTGACACTTGTAGCCATAACATTTATAATAAGAATAGCATTTACTTCATCAACTGTGCTATATCCCCTTATCTTATATATTTATGTCATCCTGTCTTCTCATACTTAAAGTAAGAAAATCTCTTGCACTGTCAAAAGTTCTGTATTTCTTTAATAAAAAGTTAGTAACTGTAAAGTTTTATTGCATGGTTCAGTGTGTGATTCAAAGACATTTTTTAAGACCCTTGAGCCTTCACCAGTTATTTTATGTGCCTGTTAACAGCTTGCAGTCAGATTACCTTCGTCTGTGTTCTCATCTGATCTTTCCAGAAAGGTTAAGTTGGGCCAGGTCACTACTTGGATAGGGGACCGTACAAGGAAAAACAAGGAAGGTTTTAATGATTTAGTAGATGGCAATCTTCCCTGGGAATCATTGTTCTCTCAGTGTATGTCTACACAGGGATAAAAAACCCTCAGATGGCCAGGGTCAGCTGACTCAGGCTTGTTGGGCTTGGGCTCTCGGGCTGAAAAATTGTTGTGCAGACATTTGGGCTTGGGCTGGAGCCCGAATGCTGGAAACCTGCAAGGGTGGAGGGTCCCAGAGCTCAAGCTCCAGCCTCAGACCGAACAGCTACATAGCAAATTTTTAGCCCCACGAGCCCAAGTCAGCTGACCTGGGCCAGCCATGGCTGTGCTACAGATCTTTCATCCCTGTGTAGATGTACCCTCAAGGTAGTATTGGTGCAGCGTGCTGCAAGGAGGATATCAATTTTCAGATAAAACATAAATCCAAAGCCCTAACTAGAGCTGAAGAAACCTTTTGGTTAAGTATAACTCCCCCCCCCCATTTTACATATGGGGAAACTGAGGCACAGAGCAGTTGAATAATTTAAACTTTCTGGGGCAGAAACTTTCTTTTGGTTATCTGTACAGTGCTTAACACAATGAGGCTATGGCCTTTTGGTGCTACTTCTACACAAATTGGGATAATTTACCCCAAGATAATGGTAGAACTAGGAATAGAACTCAGATTACTTGAATTCCAGTCCCATGAAGACTCCAGTGGATTATGCAGCATCTCTTTTGCCCAGCTGAAACTAGTTTGTATTTTCCCTGGGGAAGGGAGAGGTTAGCAAAGCCTGGCTGAAGAGGCTGACCAGCAGCAGTAAGATGCTGATATCTTGCTCATTGGCCAGGCTGACTGCAGATCGAGTCACTTTAATAATGTTTTTTTTCTTCACATTATTGTCTTTTTCAATACAGCATCATAAACCTTGACTGTTCTCCTTTGGACTGGTTCCTAATGCATGTTCCTTGTTTAGGAAAATCAAGTGCATTTGGAGGTAAAGTTAGCATTTTCCTAATATTTCCCTAGCTTTGTTGTTGTTAGAGCTCTGATGTGGGAAGACCTATTGGCCACAGGCATAAGCCCCCTCTTTACACACAGCTGGCAAATGAAAACAATATCAGAACATCTCCATGACACATAAGGCTTTTATATAGTGATGTTTTATATTTTACTGCAGTTTCCTTTGGAAATGCTTAAAACAACTCCATCTGTTTCCTTTTAGTGGGATTTTGTGTTCTTCAAGTCAAAAGGAGAGGACAAAACTCATTAATTTTGCATAATAATTACACTGTCCTACATAAATATCTGTTGGAGTGATTTTTTTTTCCATGGGAGATGGTGATACATAGTCTGTGCAACATAAGAAGCGTTACTGTGACAGGGAGCATAGCTGTGACCCAACAAAATAGTCTCAGGATTGGCTGGTGGTTAATCCTGTGCATCGCTGTTGTGCACGACAGAGGCTAATGTTCTAAGTCAATAAGATTCTCCAGGAGCTACCTACATTTTGTTGACCTCTGTGAATTCCAATCTTGATTTACCTTGGCCAAAAAATTGTATTTCATCTGCAAAGTCTTTTTAACAAAAAATTAAGTAGCATACGTGGAGCCTCATCCAACAGTCCCTCCCACCCCTTCCGAAGATTGGATCTTTAACTTGATATGACTCCTTGTTGGGGCCAGACAGGTGTCGTGTCTGCAAGGTATGCATTTTCAACAAATACACTGATTAACACATCATAGTCTAGATGGGGTTTGCCTCTGGATGCATACAAGATACACAATATGCAAGCCCTGGGGTAAAGCAAACACCATGTTTTCCTTCATCTATACCAGAAGACAGTATAACCTCATTACCCTTCTGGGAAGGCCTGGAGGCTTTGTGCCTGATTCTCATTTATACCAAATCCCCTTTTATACTACTTTGCCAGTGTAAAGAGGCCTAAAAGAAGTTATACATTGTATTTATTTGCACTGTCAGGTCCCTTTATACCAAGAATCAGACCCTTGTTTTGTTGCTGTTTGGGTAGGAGGGGGTTTGCTGTTTTTATTTGCTCCCTCTTGGAATTTTTTGAATGTTTGTTATAATTTGTTTTTGGCCAGGGTGCCTATACATTAAAATGTATTATTATTAACAACAATATAAGGGGAAGCTCTCATATTTAAAGGACACTGTGTTCTGTATTTTCCAACCTGTAAATAGCTTCCATCCATTTGCGTTAGCTAAATAGAGTTTGGCTAGTGTGTTATGCAAGAGGACTGCTTCAAAACAGTTGTGCCTGCTCTTTGTGTTGCTAATTACCTACTCAGGGTAAAGCTACTCTGCTGCCCTCTGCTGCTGAAGTCACTGCACTTACATATGGGGAATGGGTCCTTGGTCCCACTCTCCAGAAGCCAGATTATTGCTCTCAATTACACAGATATGAACACTGAACAGAATGTGACCCCCCCCCCACAAATCCTCACATGGAAAGAAGATGAAACTCAGCTTTATTCCACAGAAGGAATTACGTAACAACATAAGACTTGCCATACTGGGTCAGACCAAAGGTCCATCTAGCACAGTATCCTGTCTTCTGGCAGTGACCAATGCCAGGTGGTCCACAGGGAATAAAAAGAACAGTTAATCACCAAGCAATTCATCCTTTGTCACCTATTTCCAGCTTCCGGCAAGCAGAGGCTTGGGACACCATCCCTGCCCATCCTGGCTAATAGTCACTGATGGACCTGTGTTCCATGAACTTATCTAGTTCTTTTTTAAACCCTGTTATAGTCTTGGCCTTCACAAAATACTCTGGCAAGGAGTTCCACAGGTTGACTGTGTGTTGTGTGAAGAAATACTTCATTTTGTTTGCTTTAAACCTGCTACCTATTAATTTCATTTGATGAGCCCTAGGTCTTGTGTTATAAGAGAGAGTAAATAACGCTTCCTTATTTATTTTCTCCATACCAGTCATGATTTTATAGACCTCTAGCATTTCCCCCCTTAGTCAGCTCTTTTCCAAGCTGCTGATTAAAAGATTAAATACACACCACCCATTGTTCTTTAGTCTAGAGTCTTGATTGTGCAGTTCTTTACATGAATGTGGAATCAGTAGGTAGGATGGCTCAAACACAATTGTACAGTGGGACTGTGTGTACAGAGTGCCATGTATGTCTTCCTTCTGTAATTGGGACTAACACAGCACCATCACTCGTGAAAAGAAAGCACATTTGTGCTTGAAACATTGCAGCAAGGATGTAAAAAAGACATTGGGTGTGTGAAAGGATTTCCCAGGTAACAATGCCAAGGTGATTTGCCAGGGAAATGTCATCTTTGTCTGAGCAAATTGTCACTGACCTTTTGTGACAAGATCACATGGTTTTGTTTGTTTGTGAACAAGTGTTTGTTTAATAGTTGTCTTATTGTCACCTTATCAGATTCTCCCTTTTTTTGGGCTGTACTACTCCCCAGTATCTCTACCATCCTGACATAATAATGGACAAGCATCCCCTATTTCTCTCCAAACAGTTTGTGTTGATAAATTCCAGTTCAATGTAAAATTACCAAAAGAAGTGAGAGCTGCAATCTTTTTTGTGTAACTTACGTGAAAACTGAACATAAAAGGGTTGTATGTCATCAATTAAAATAGGCCTCTTGGCATTTGATTTCCTTCTGGCACTAATACAAGTCTGTAAAAGTAAAAAGCTAGATTCAGTTCATTATATGGGGTGGGGAGAAAGACTGGTACATTATATCTGATAACAGAGGGCACCCCCCCCAAAAAAAAACTTAAAATGGCACATTTGTTTCTTATTTAGCAGTTAACAAAAATCTTTCATTTTATGTCTTCCATTAATGGATGTATTTGTTCAGATCTGCACATATGAGGACACTTCCTTTGTATTTCCTTTTTAGGAGTATCAAACCCTTAAATATTTCTCCTCTCTTTCCTGGCCTTTCTTCTGCTAAACACTAGGTAGGCTGTAATGTTGCAATAGGCAAATCAGTCAGTGTTGTCCATTTGTTTCTACAAACTGTAAAACAACCTGGAAGATTTTACCTCTGAATAACAGCTTCAAAGGGTGATCCTTTTGTTTATAAACCCAAACAAGAACTCTTTACACAGTTTCAGGGTTCAAGTGCAATGGTGAAAATACCGTTTAAGCCCTGTGGTTTGTTTGTTTAGTTTAAAGGCACATTGTCAAGCAGTTTATGCTCCAAAACTGACTTTAGGACTGCTATAATCTGTTTCCTGATTATATCCAAATCTCCCACTGTGGCACAAAGACATTTTTTTAAAATTTCACACAATACTGCAGAGCAATACTTTTGCTCGGATCATGCTGCAGTATATAAACTTATAATCCCTGGAGATTAGGAAGACTTCCCCTCCCCCACCATAGTATTGCATAAATTGGGACGATGCTTTGTGGTGAGTTTCCCATTTTTCTGGAGCACCTGTTATAGGCCATTGCTAGAGGCAAGACATGAGACTAGGTGGACTGATCCTGGTAGTTGCTATATTCTAAAGAGAAGAGAGATCATTTTCTTCCCAGAGCTGTGCTGTCATCATTAACACTAATGATATGTAAATAAGGAATATATGAAACAAAGCTAGGTTGGCTCATGTTCCACTATTCCACAGTGGCTATAAGGGAGAAAAGTTATAGGCAATGGCATGTTCAAGAATTACAAACAATTAAGGGTAAATCTGATCCCTACATGTCCATAGTTTGTTACTCTGTACAGCACTTTGTTACTTGTAAAAGGTATTATATAAATCAACAAATCCCTCTAATAGGCTTATCCAGCTATTTGGTACTATGTTAATATTCCCACACGCACAGTTAAAGTTTCATCTTTGTTTACGTTGCACCGGATTTAGCTATGCTTGCTCAGCATAGACCCAATCCTTGCCTGTATCCAGCGCAGCTTAGAAGTGGAAATGGCAGCAGCAAAGATTGCTTTAAGCCTCCTTTGTATCTTCCTGCCTTAGAGGTGACCCAATGTTGGTCCAGTACCCAGCATAAATTACAGCAGACAGCTGCCAAAAGTCCTGATCCCAAGGGCAGATGGGATCAGGGATACTTTGGCCATGGACCCGACTTCAGGGATCTATGATGGTGCGTGGTTTAGAGCCAATACAGTGTGTCTAGGAAAATCTAGCTTACAGGAGGAATACTTCATGGTATGGGGCTGCTTTGTGCTGTTGGTGTGGCACAAGCAACTGTAGCAGGGCTAACAATCTGACCGGGGAGTGGAGCCATGCTCCATGAGTAGCCCCATTAGAAAGTAACACTCAACATCAATGGGTATGGACGAAGCTGTTCGGAAGCAAGCAAGCCAGGGAAAAAAAATCATCCCTCAAGCATTCCCCTCAAAAACAAAACAGAATCAAAATTCTCTTTTTTTAGAATATGATCCCAAAAGTACATTTCCTCAGGCAGGTGTTTGGAAGTTTGTAATTCTAAATGTTGCCTTTCCAAATCATGTAACAACTTTTATAATATGAAATAGGTCCAGATTCTGATCTCAGTTAGGGCTTGATCTTGCTCCCATTCAAGTCAATGGAAAAACTCATTAACTGTAATGGCACAGGGTCAAGCTCCTAAATCGGCATCAATCCATTGAAAATTATGGCGTTACTCTTTATTTACAATGGTGCAACTGAAATAGAAATGTGGACCATAAATACCAGCATATGTCATTAACTAGCCTGCTAGTTTCATGCTGGCCTCAATTGTATTCCTTGTATCATAACCTAGGGCTAGTTGTGTACTGACTCTGGATAGTCTGGGGGACTGGGAATGGACTACTGAGCCTTTCACCTCTAGATTATCCCTCATTGGTTCCCCTTCTTCCCATTGCATCAAACATAGATTTCTTATCCTGACTTTGAAAGGAAGACCTCTGCTGAATAGCCCCACCCTGCCGTACCTGCCTAATATCTTATTATAAAGACAATTCCTGCCTTTACTCCATCAATTATGCCAACCTCCGTTGCCTGCAATGATTTTCAGGCCTTTTCCCATGCTGTCCCTTATGACTGGGAAGAGCTGGCACACAAAATCCATAAAGCTGTCACCTCATCCTCCTTCAAGACCTTGCTCAAAACTCATTTCTTCCCTAATGTACCCATAAGTTTAAACTGTTTTCAATTTAAACTGATTTTTACCAAAAACGTCCTGGGTTTTACAAAAAGCATTATCCATTTTTTACTCTACTTTTGTATCATTCAAATATATAAAAATAACTTGTTTTATTAGGAAAATACAATACATTGCATGAGATATATGTATTACAATTATATATTAATCTGTGTGCATCTGAAAAGCTGCCTGTTGAAGTAAGGCTATATATTGGTCTAGAAGATACACCAATAGACCAACAGGCACTCATACAAGCTCTGAAGTTTGTATGCATCTGAATGTACCGATGAATCTCATGCCCACCATGTACACATTTCAAACTGTGAGCAGATAATGGTTTAAAGATCTGACACACTAAAATGGGAAGAAAATGAAAACCCATATCAGAATACATTTCAGAACACAAAGAAGTACAGTATTTGAAAGTTTTAAAAAACAAAAACAAGAGAAAAGGATGAAGTTGAGTGTATGCGCTGCAAATGGTGTGTCCCAGTTATTGAATGTAAATAGTTACAGACTAATAGTTCTAAGTCTAAAACAACAAACTGTTTATTCAGATGAAAAGTTTTATTTGGGGATTAGAGAGATATTGTTTTCTTAAACTCAGAGGTGGCATTGCATTTTGAGTTGTGTTTTAGTTCTGCTGTGAACTACATTGAGGAACAGAATTCAAAGCATTAATCTATTCAGTACTTTTTCCCTCTGTCTTTCCATCCACCAAAATAAACCCCAGTATTTACCCAGAAAAATTTTTAATAGTTTTTTGCACTGATTATCACCTGTTTTTCTTGTTGTGGTCATAAACGCTGATAAATTCCCTGGAAAAATTACATAAAATACAACTGAAAACCACTGCAACCTGATTATGGCTAAGCATGTGGAGGGCTGTGATTACTATTAGTGGCCAGTGAAGAATTGTGCGCATCCTCTTAAGTGTAATTATTGCCCTCTTTTGCCCATCTCATCCTGCTTGTTTGATTCTATCACCTCTCAGATCTTCTCTCTTAGATTGTGAGCTCTTTATGAGAGGCACTGTTATTTGTTATATGTTTGTGTAGCACTTATTACAATAAGGCCTAAGTTAGCGGAAGTGTTTAGGTACTACTGCAATGTAAGTGTTACATTACATCCAAAACGGTATATGAAAAAAGTTAAGGTTGCGAAGTCAAGCAGTCAAAAGGAAGAAATGCCAGAATGAAAGTTGCTCATGAAACCTTAAACCTGAATGATTAATGTTTGGCAAAGGTATAAGCAACTGAAAACAGGGCTTACAATGGGAAGGCAACCTTAAGAATGAGCTATGCTGTCAGATCCAGCTACAATAATAATATTCAATTATTAATGTTATAATCTAATGGCTATTTGGTGCCCTTCTTAAAAGTAGATGATGCTCTCAGTTCATTTCCCAAGTGTCTGTGCCACAAGTGGCACACTTACTTGTGAGTTCAGCAAAAGTCAAAATCTGAATGAGAAAGGGGAATGAATTACATTCGCACCTCATAGCGGTGTCCTGTCTAGGTCCAGTTGAGCCACAGTGGTTTAGTAGTTTGGAGAAATTGCTCCTTACACTGCATGTCTGTGGGCGACGACAATTTTAGTCTCTTGGTGTGTGTCAATCCACCACATTGCATGAGTATTAAAATCACAAAACAAGTCAACTACAGTTATTAGCTCTATTATTTTACAGTGTCAGCAGAGAAGTGAAGGATTGGAAAAGTGGAAACCATCGGTAGGAGGAAACGTAAAAAATTAGATCATCGATAAAGGAAAGAAGAGATGGAATTACTGTAGTGTGGAAAGAATTGAAAAAATAGGGACCAACAATAGCAGTATGCTTAAGAGATTAGCTTTCTGGAAGAGAATTTATTATCGTGATTTGATTTGAAAAGAAAGTGCTGTTGGCTCTATCTCTTAAGTAATGCAGAATTAGGAACAGAAAAATAATTTTCTTAAAATTGCACATTTGGTTATATTTAACACAGATAATTTAAACTATGAATTCTGAAAGGTTCATTCAAGTCAAGGGACCTCTTACTACAATGAAGGCAGCAGGTTCAGGTCTCTATTTTGTAAGAGTTTATTGACTTCCAGTAAAACCTGCAGATAAGTTTTTACATTATTTGTATTTTTATGACAGCTAGATATGAAGAAAGAAGGGTGGGAACTCCAGATTATGAAGAAATGAAGAGGAGTCTCCTTGCTGGGGATGTGCCAGAGATAGAAGAGGCAGCACTATATAAGGCAATCAAAGTACTGAAAGTGGGAGGTTATGAACAGATAGGCTGGGTACTGTGTGTGTTTCTGTAGTCTAACCTTCCTCCTTATAAATCTTGTCTTTTGTAGCTTTGATCACTTTGCACAATAGTTCTCTGGTTCCTAAAATCATCTTCTTTGGTGTGATTCCAGAACAAGACTTACTGTACACACTACAGCCTCTTTCGCCCACTCCCTGGTGATGGCTATCTCTGTTAGTAGTCTTTAAGACTATCTGACAAAATGTGGGCCAAATCCTGAAGTCCTTGCTCCATTTTAAGTCAGTTCTTATTCAGACAAATCTCCTCTGGGACCAAATACCAGTCTCAGCACAGCGTACAGTGAGTTCTGGGCCTGCTGGGCTTCGCAACCAAGCAGCTTCTCCATCACCAGTGACTGTAGAACTCCCCCATGCCTGCCCACTTCCATGATGTACACTGCAGGACTCCATCCCCTGGCCATCTGTGGCAGTGGGTCTAAAAGGTATGTTGTCCGGGGAGGTGCTGACTCTCCCACGATCCCACTGGAAGGTGTGATCTCCGCAGCTGACTTAGAGCCAGAAGGATACTGAAGCAATTGGGAAACCCTCTTCCCCCAAGACTCTGAAGCCTGCTCACAGTTCTGATGTGAGCTGCCAGCCAGTAGCCATGAGCACGTCCGGGTTGAAGACACTTCCTGCCAGGACAATTGTCGGGGAGGGAGGTATTTTTCCTCCACCCCGCACCTCCCACCAATTCCTCACAATCCAAAATGACTGGTAGGGTCAGACTGAGCCCATCTCTCCAGATCCCTCAGTTTCCCCAACCTGCGGCTCCATGGGATTTATTCAGCCAAATGGGCAGGACCTCCAGCCAGTTGAAGGGTCAGGAAGCACAGATGCACAAGTTCCCCAGCCCTACGCTTCACAGGTGTGTACGGTTGAGTAGCTGAAGTGCTGATCCATCCCCTAATGCCATCCATCCTCAGGCCCAATCGAGCTGGCACAGAACCGCCATGCACAGGAGTGAGGGGAGGAGGACTTCAGTATTTTGCCTTAGTAGTTCTCTCACACTTTTCTTTCCTTTGCCATTCTTTTTGAAGCTATATTCAATTTTCTGTGGTTGACAGGATGAATATTTGTCCCCATACATTTGTTTATATTTAGTTGCTAAAATAGATGATTCCACCTGGAGTTAAAAGTGTTTCCAATGTTTTTTGAAGATAAAATCAGTAGCCTGCTTTCTTAGAACTATGTTATGACTTTGAGGGGATGAAATATATGTATACTTGGAGTGTATATAGCTGGAGAAAGAGCACTTGCTTTCCTATGGTCACATTGAGTTATTTACTCTTACCTGGCAAGCTTCTACTTACTAAAAGCTATACCAGTGTACAATAAAGTCAAGTTAATATCTTGCTTTAGGATATTGATAAGTCAAATACCTTGGTAAGATTGAAAAGAAGATTAGACACCTAGGAGAATAAGAATACCATCTGCATTTATGCTGACCAGGATACAAATAAGTTGGTGGGGGGCATCAATTTTATGCTTCAGGGCATAAACTGATCACCACCTGAGGTCAGGAAAACATTTCCTTTGCCATGTTAAAATATAGCACAACTGGCTGGGTGCATCATGGATTTGGGTTTCTGACTCTGGTGCATCTATGACCACTGCCAAGTTGCAGAATACGGGTCTAGATGGAGGGTCAGTTGATTCTAGTGTACAAAATCATGTGTGCCTTGGCTTATGTCTTACTGATGTAACATTGCTTTTGTTCTTGATCAGGTTTTAACACATGCCTAGCTATCTCTAATGGCACCAACCTTGTTAGGTCACATACCCATGAGGTGCTGAGAGCCTTCAGTTCTATTGACTTCATTGGGATGGAGGGTGTTCAGAATCTTGGAAGATCAGGCTCTTAGTGACCCTGCTTGGCTTAATCCTTGTTGTTTTGCTTGAGTAAGGATTTCAGGATTAGACCCAAAGAATTGGTGTGGGGGAGAGAAGTTCTATAAGCACAGAGTCAAAATAAATTTGAAATCAATAAACAGCTGAGTGCTTCTGAGAAGAAAAAATTGAAAGGCTACTCTAGAAAAAAATGCCAAAGAAGGAGAATGCGCCAAGCGCATTCAGAGAGGTTGAGGCTCTCAATGTAGCTCTCTTGTATGTGTTACCAGTTCACAGCTCAAAAGAACAGAGAAGAGGACAAAAGGAGCTCATGCAACAGTGAGCTATACTTCAAAGCAAATTAATTAAATACAATGAAAAAGAGAATAAAGAAGGAATGGATAAAACTGCTCTCCTATAAAATAAAAATGTGGAATGGCAACACTGCCTGAACCCACCACTAAGCAAGTACTAACTCAGCAATCTGATAGTGTAAACAATGTATAGGGGAAGCAACTCCAAACTGTGTCACAACAAGTCTCCTTATTATCTTCTACAGACGTACAGAAAACCTTACTTAGGGTTCAACTAGGCCTTGTAAGCACAGGCCGTAAAAACAGGGTGACCAGATAGCAAGCATTAAAAATCGGGACTGGGGTTCTTATTCTTAGTCTATGCACAATGTGCCTCAGGCAGCATCTGACTAGGATTCATCACCGAATTTGGTCTGCTGGGTGGATCATTAGCTTCCTTGGCCTGGGCCGGGTAATGACAGAGAGTGTGACATGACCACTGATCCATGCCCCCAATGGGGGAGGGGGCCATTAATAGTTGCCTATATAAGACAAAGCGCCTAATATCATGACGTCTGGTCACCCTACATAGATAGGTGTACTTGAGGAAGCATCGGGGGCATTCAGTTCCTGTCTCCACAACAGACTTCCCATATGACCTTGGGCAAGTCATTTAATTTATCTGGGCCAGATTTTAAAAGGTATTTAGGCACCTAGTGGGATCTTAAAAAGCACTTGGGTCCCTAGCACCCATTAAAATCAATGGGAATCAGGAGCCTAGGTGCTTTTGAAAATCTGGCCTCCCGTGCCTCAGTTTCCCCTCTGTCAAATGGGGTAATATTCCTTCCTTACTTCACTAGTGATGTGAGGAAAAATACATTAAAGATTTTGAGACATTCAGATACTACAGTAGTGGGAGATGAGGGGATACAAGTATCTAAAATAGAGTCTGCCACAGCAAGTCTTCACTTATACCCTGCAGGGAAAGACTTGATCTGTTGTGCCTTATCTACTGTTGGACTTATGGTATGTTAACACCTCCAGCTGATATCATTGTATTTTACTCCACCGAGTTTTAGGGTGGGAATTTCAAAGCTGACTAAGGGATTTGGAGGCCATGTTCCCATTATAATTCATGGGAATTGGACATCCAAATCCATTAGTCTAACTGGTGAGCAGTATACATGATGAAGAGTTACAGTGTCAGTTTCAGTGTAACCTGCACCACAGACTCACGAGGCATGGTAACACAGAACCCCATTGCTATCCCAAAACTGCGAGAGTTAAGTCATCTGCACATGTCCGATTTTAGTTATCCATACTGAGAGCCAGATGTGCACATTCTAACACAGCACACGAGGACCTAGCAATACTAATTATGAATTTCAAGTCATGCTGCACCCTGGCATGTGTACGTTCCTGCACCCTGTGGTGAGAATATGCCTTTTAATTCAATAGTACATGGTTCAATTGAAAACTGTGAATGTGAGGCTTTGGGGCACATGGTTAGCAAGCTTAGCAAAGTGTGATCCCATAAAGGTCAGAAAAGATGTGCAAGTACTCAGGCTAATCACATGCATGTACAGATCACTATCAATCAGCCCTCAATCATCCACTGAATTTTATTTTGTGCTGCTCCACTTTATTTTTAGAAACCTCTCCCTGCTTTAGCTAATACACAGATTGTGCATTCAGTTTGAAATGGCCTTTATACTCTTGCTTATTAGTACAAAGTCAAAAGTAAAGCCTTAGAATAGATTTGTTGCCACTAAATGATAGCATGCTGAAAACTTACCAGAGTGACTTGTCCGGGGAAAATAGAGACTATGCCATTTTGGTTTGAAAAACTGAGTACTCCTGATATCTTTGGACCAGTACTCAGTCACGCCCTTCAGAGTATGCAGGAGGAAAAGATATTCCAGAATGACTCCACTCCAGGAAAGCGTAAACTGGACCCCCTAATTCCCACAATTGTATCAACATTTGCAATGGTCTAGAAGTGTTTCTCAATAACTGGTCCATGGACTGGCAGCGCTCCCTGAGATCTCCCTGACACAGTTTAGGAAGGCAGCAAGCCAGTCCCTGGTATCAAAAAGGTTGAGGAAACACTGGCTATCCCCTTTTGGAGTAAAACCCAAGGAAGAAGCTTTGGAGGAGGAAATTTTACGCCCTGTCTATATGTACAGCAGCGCTGCAGTGTGTGTGGTGAAGACACTCTGTGCCAATGGGAGAGAGCTCTCCCATCAGCATAAGAAACCCACCTCTGCAAGCAGCATGTCAACAGGAGAAGCGCTGTGCACATGAATGTTTATGTCGATGTAGCTTATGTCACTCAGCGAGAGTGGAATATTCACACCCCTGAGTGACATAAGTTTCATCTACATAGGCTGTAGTGTAGCCATAGCCCTAATGATGAAACATCCTCAGACAGTTCCTTCCTTATTGTTCCATTTGTGCTGGGTTTTCCCTTCATGGAATAGACCACAAAGCCTGTCCTCAAACCCCATCTGTGCAGAGGTTCTGGAGAACAACAATTCTGTTTCACAAGAGATGTTCAGAATTTCAAAATTCCTCCAAAAGAGAATGCAAAAAAAAAAAAAACACCACACACACACACACACAAAACCAACAACCCTGTTTTATAGAATTGAAATATTTTGATAAAGTAGATATAAAATTCTGCTAGATGGGCTGAAGAGGATCCAGGACCTGGAAGCACCATCACCCAAGCTCCAAGGCTCCTGGCTTAGCTGGGGCTTTCAGGGCTTCCAGGATCTCAGCTCCCTGTCAGCCTACCAGGTGGGTTGCCAAAGCACTGGGATCCCAGAAACCTGGGCTCCCCAGAAGCTCTCCAGGGAGGCTGTCATAGAGCCAGGGAAGGGAGCTGGCAGGAAACCAGGCAGGTTTGCAACAAAAATCTGCCTGGCAGTAGAGTTTTGTTGGAGCCCTGCCTGGGTTCCATCGGACCTTTGTTGAATAGAACTATCTCTGCAAAACATTTAGATTTAGAAGAATCTGCATTCTCTGACAATAAACCTTTCTGTAGGAGAATTTCCAACCAGTTCTACCCTGTACCTTTAGTCCACCTCTGGCCTGCAGCATCGCATCCAGCTTACTAGCAGCATAATTCCCTTGGAGCAATGCTACCAGGGATTTTCACTGGCTACAACTTCTTCTGCAAAAGAGATAATGCAGCTTGGGATGTATTATCTTTATTGGAAACATCCAGTACCCAACCTACTCTCCCCAATGCAATGTGTATGTTCTCTGGCCTGCCCACCATTCCCCAAACAACCTCCCCAGAGCAGACCCCCAAACCTCACAACACCCTCTTGTGGGATCCAGAAATGGGGCAGAGGAAAATAGTGCTGTGAAGATGGGTGATCTCTGACCCCGACCCCTTCTATGTGGAATCAGGAAGATCAGAGTATAAAGGTTCTGAAAAATCTATGGAGGATGATTCATGGTGTGCGTGCTTTCACCATGGAGGCATTTGCTGTTTAATTAGATAATTGTGAGTGAAGCCCTGCAGACTTTACCTCGAGGAAAGCTCTCATTGACTTCTGTGGGAATTTTGCTCAAGTAAGGAGTCCAGGATTATGCAAAAGATTCTATTAAAAGGGAAACTTCCTGAGGGTCTTCTGTCTCCCAAAGATTCAGTAACCCAGCAGGCCATGGCAGCACCCAATGAATAACATTTTCCTCCTAATTTGTTAACACGTAAAAGCTATTAAACCAAAGTTATGGCAATGTAACATTTGTTTCTTTTTGTTTCTGTTTTTTTTTTATTTTAAATGATAGTAGTGTCACCAGCATTGAAACAATGAGGGCCTAGAGTCAAGTGCTGAAGGCTTTTCTCACTTCTTACTCAGGCAAAGCTCCCATTGACACCAACAGACTCAGTAAGAACAGAGAAAGGACTTCAGGGGTTAGTCCTAATAGAATAAGGAGTCCAGTGGCACCTTAAAGACTAACAGATTTATTTGAGCATAAGCTTTCCTGGGTAAAAAACCCATTTCTTCAGATGCATGGAGTGAAAATTAAGATACAGGCATAAATATATATTGGCACATGAAGAGAAGGGAGTTACCTTACAAGTAGAGAACCAATGTTGAAGGCCACTTTAGTCAGAGTGGATGTGGTCCACTCCCAATAATTGATGAGGAGATGTCAATACCAAGAGAGAGAAAATGGCTTTTGTAGTGAGCCAGCCACTCCCCGTCCCTGTTCAAGCCCAAATTGATGGTGTTAAGTTGCAAATGAATTGTAGCTCTGCAGTTTCTCTCTGAAGTCTGTTTTTGAAGGTTTTTTGTTGAAGAATGGCTGCTTTTAAATCTGTTACTGAGTGAACAGGGAGATTGAAGTATTCTCCTACTGGCTTCAATCTCCCTAAACATTGGTATTGACACCTCCTTATCAATTATTGGGAGTGGACCACATCCACCCTGACTAAAATGGCCTTCAACATTGGTTCTCCACTTGTAAGATAGCTCCCTTCTCTTCATGTGCCAATATATATTTATGCCTATATAATATATAATTTTCACTCCAAGCATCTGAAGAAGTGGGTTTTTTATCCACGAAAGTTTATGCCCAAATAAATCTGTTAGTCTTTAATGTGCCACCAGACTCCTCATTGTTTTTGTGGATACAGACTAACACGGCTATCCCTCTGATCCTAAAAGACTCTAAACCAGGATTGCTTCAAAAAGGTTTGCGATAAATGCATGTGTTATAGCTCAGGGTTACTGATTAAAATCCTACCCAGAGCATTAGAGACCACAAGTTGTTACCATCTGATGGCTATTCAGTTGTCTGTGCAATGAGTTTGGTGAACTCAGTCCAGTTGCCAGTGGACATCTGTCTACATCACAAGTATGATTGGCACCATTGCTGGTATTCTTAGCACAAAAGCCAAGGGATTAATGGAAGTAGGATCTGAGCCTACTCTCATTGGAGTCAATGGCAAAATTCCCATTAAGATCAACTGTGGCTTTGTCACCAGTCCCGAGTAAGGCCCAGCTTGTGTGCTGCCCAGAAGCAGACCAGGAACTCAGAGAATCACAATCTGATTCCACCTTGCTCCTATATTTGGTACAGAGTCCTTCCCCTACCACACTGACTCAACTGTGCTCGCCAATGCATTAGGTGGGGAGCTGAGCCTACTCCCTTACTCCATGGTCAGCCACTCTCAATCCACATATGCTGGAGGCTGTGCTACCCCCTCTACTGCTACGCAACATATGGACAGCAAATTCTGGGGAGAAAGTGGGCCTCTTGATCACAGTGGTGCAGAATTGGGCCTATAAACACTATCTTCTCATCCCTAATAGTGATGCATCAAAGTGGCTACAGAGGTTCTCTCAAGGGAAGAGGTGAGGCACTTTGGCATAGGGGTGGTGGGATAACGGGGAAAGCCTGCACTACTGCTGTCCATTCTGTGCTTTGTGGATAAAGAGAATTTCAAGTCCGGATCCTCAAAGGATTTAGGTACCTAACTCCTATTGATTTGGGTATCAGTCCCTTCAGGCAGTCATTCTAGCATTCTTCATGGACATTAAATTCACGCAAAACAATGAGAGAGAGAGATTTTGCACAATGCTGAGGTCTCATTTTGTAACAATCCTTGGGAAAACATACAAATTTTGGGCCCAGTCCTGTCCTCAGAAGTGCACTTGTGGCTCTCATTGGCTTTGCTGGGAGTCCTGCACATGTATGATGGGTCTGGATTAAGCTCACTGGGCACCTGCTACTTAAAGAATCACAATCATAAAGAAAGCCACTAATATCAATGTCCTCTCTTCTATCTTCATACAACAGGTGGTGTTAATCTGAAGATTTGCATTCATTAGAGGACTAAAATCATGAGGTAACTTGCTTCCAGCAGCACATTGGAACAAAATGTAATGCTAGAGAAAAGTGGTGAAAATGAACTATTGGAACAAAACACACCTCCCATCAAACAATCTTGATTGAAATTCTTCTTATCTTTTAGTATGAAAAAATATGTCCCAGTTAACAAGCTTTCGGGCTAAATTCTGCCTTTGGTAACATCATGTAAATCTGGAGTACATCCACTGAGTCACTGGAATCTGGAGTCACTTCACTGAGACATTTGAGTCATGATAGGGTAAAACTGGTGTTAGGAAGATCAGGCCTGGTCTACATTGGGGGGTGAGGGAATTGATCTAAGAGACGCAACTTCAGCTACAAGAATAGCATAGCTGAAGTCGACAAATCATAAATCGACTTAGATTGATTTACTTAGTGTCCTCGCAGTGCAGGATCGATGGCCACCGACTCCGCTTCCGCCTCTTGCCCTGGTGGAGTTCCGGAATTGATGGGGAGTGTGTTCGGGGATTGATTTATTGCATCTAGATGAGATGTGATACATCGATC
This sequence comes from Gopherus flavomarginatus, assembly GCF_025201925.1. Lineage (NCBI taxonomy): Eukaryota > Metazoa > Chordata > Testudines > Testudinidae > Gopherus > Gopherus flavomarginatus. Next base: position 208,624,918 of record NC_066618.1, read on the forward strand.
CCTGATAGATCGATCACTACCCACTGATCCAATGGGTAGTGTAGACATATCAGAGTCAGACTCACTCACCAGTGTGATACTGGCGTAACTACACTGACTCACTGAAGTTGTGTCAGATTTCATTGGCATTACTTCAGATTCACTTGTGTAATTGAGGTCAGAATCAGGCGTATTATTATAGTAACTCCTTGGGATGGACAGACATCAGGCGTTATTGGTGTGATCTCTTTTCATATTTCATGCAAGGAACGCAAAAATGAATAATTAAAAAAATCCCACACTATTAGCTAGTGTGTCTGAGAGAATCCTGCAGTTGTGCCTTATCTTTTCATAACTGCAAGTCAGCACATTTAAAATTTAATTATTTAGAGAAGGAGGAGGGGAAGGATGCCTTTTGAAGAAAGTCCCACAAGTTTCCAAACACTTCAAGATTTCATCCTGGCAATCAGCCAGATGCCAAACAAAATGCTGGTTTCCAGCAGGGATCTGACAGGTGACCTTTCTAAAGTTTACATGCTAAAGTGAGAGCTGATGTTCTGCTGCTTATTTTTCTGCCTTTTAAGTTATTCCTTTATTGGAACCATACTGAAGATTCCTTTCCATGTAACGAAAGATAAGATCTCCCCCGAATGTTTTGGGATTTTAGATGTGCTTTTCTTTTATCCATATTCATGTGGTGGATCATAATTCACACTTTCAGATGAAGAGATGTTGGGTGGGAGCGAAAGACATATATATATATATACACACACATACAGAGAGACTAAAGGTAAGCAATATAAAGCAGCAATAATAACACAGAGCTGGACTGAATACACCACAGGCCAGGAAACAATCCAAGGTTCCCCACAAGGAGTTTCCTCACCATCCTTCTGCTGAGAGGAGAATCCGTCCTTGCAGAGGAAAGCAAAGGTCTGGCCCACAAACCCTGTGGATTCCAACCCCGTGTGGCTCCATCGAAATTATATTACCTGGGATTTCCCAACCAGTATCTTTCTCTGGGATCTTCATTTAAGGGGGCAGGGAGCGTTCACCATAGAGGGGACTCCCAGAGGAAGCAAATACAGGTTCTAGCTGTACTGAACTACCTTTATCTCTACTGGATACAGGTTTCCCCCCTCACTTCCCTTGCCCCCTTCACATGTAGATTACCAGACCCACAGACAGCCCTCTGCAAGGTCTAGGAGAAGAGGAAGGCAAAGCTGGAAATTCCTCTGTGGATGCAACTGACCCCCACTTTCCATGCATAGACTCAAAGGGCATGTTCTGCCCATAAGGTACAGAAACAAAAGTTTCCTAGCAGGGCTGGTTAGTCCTCATTTATGCCCAGGTACAAGTCTCCCAACAGTGTCTATAGCTGAAAGACCCTGTAACATATTCCATCTTAAATTTACAAAGATAATTTTTACTGTTTTTCTTTCTTTAATTAAAAGCTTTTCTTGTTTAAAAACCTGATTGTTTTTAATCTGGTGAGACCCCAGGGGACTGGGTCTGGATCCACCAGGGAATTGGCTGGGGAGAAAGGAGGGAAAGGGAGAGAGATTCAAACCCACTACCTGTAGCTGAGGACAAAAGAACTTTACTCAGGTTGACAGATTCTGATCTCACTCGACACCAGTATTGTAAACTGGACTAACTTCACTGACGGCGATGGAGTTGCTCAGGAGGAGATATGTGCAGGGTAATGAGATCAGTGTCTGGATCAAGGTAGTCAGGCACATAGGGTCAAGTTCTGAGGCCAGCTTCTCCCAAAGTCAACAAAAGTTACTGTGTCTTCCTGCAGGAAATTTGGGTCCCTGCTCTGATTTGCAGCCCATTTGACCACGGCAGAGCTAACAGGATGGCAAGGGATGTGGAAGTCAGGGCCAGATTTGCCCTGTTGATTTTCATAGCTCTGCTGGGAGATTTTGGCAATTAGGCACCTCTTGAAAATCTTCCTCATTGTCAACAAGAGGGACATACAATAGTTTAAAATCCTGTCTTTTCATTCTATTCTGCTCTACATCTATTCTCTATAGGTTCTTATGGCACACTTGAGCCTCTTCCAGCAGTGCATCAAGCCACACAACTAACATTGTCACATGCTGTTTGTCCAATCATCCTCTTCCCAAGAGAAGTATGTGCAGTGGAATGTCTTGTTTGGTACGGATTTGTTTTGTTTTATAAATATACCTGTAGTTATGTATTTACGTTAGACAAGGCACATTTCTTTGACCTTGCCTTGCACTTGGAGTGGAAGGTGGTGAGGTCTGAAGTCATCCCTCGTTCCGAGGGGAGTTCATTCCACAGTCTTGGACCGGCCTGGTAGAAAGTTTTGTTTCCTGTCCAGATGAGCTTCACCCTTTTTGCAGAGGGTTCTATTGTTTCAGAGGAGCAAAGTTTTTGGCCACAGTCTACATCCCTAGTTTTCTCTGCTGACATTGGGAGCCAACAGCATATTATAAATTAAGGCTCTTGCTCTGATATGAAGGTAAAATATTCCTTCTAAGAAATCTGGGCTACACATTTTTCTTGTGGATATTGTCCTTACTCTCTTTAGGAAACTCTTGAAGTAGGCTAGAATTATTTAGAGCAGCAGATATAAAGAGAAAGAATCTGACAGCCAGTCAGAAGACTTTGCAAATTAGGGCACTTTTACAGTGCCAGGGTGGTGTAAAGGGACCTTAGCATGAATGCGAATCAGGCCCAGTGTCTTTTCATGTAGTTAAGTCAACGTGGAAAATGAAGTTAGTAAATATGCTGGGACACACATTTACTGTATTGCTATATGTTCTGTATGTAGAGCCACATTTAAGACACCAAACCCCAGTCCTCTCCTTAAAAGAGGCTCAAGATTCTCTGCATCTCTTGTGAGGGTCATGGGTGTAGGTATCTTCCTGAAATTGTATCTGTTTACCTGCTTCCCCCCTCCCTGCATCAGCAGCACTAAGTTTTGTGGAAATGTCTTTATCCTCCTATAGTATCCACCCCCATCTTTTGTGATCTGTCCCTGCCTTTTTCCCGTAAAGGGTAAGCTGGGGTTGGGAAAAGTGCAGCTGGACATGTGTTTAGCACCACTAAAAGCACTCCCCAGGACTATAGAGTGCAAGTACACTTTAACTTCCCATTGCCAGACGAAGCATGATCTGCTTCCACTGATGTCAGTGACAAAATCACCACTGACTTCAGTCATGCAGATCAGGCTCACAGTAAAATAAGCAGAGAGTTACACCTCTATCCCTATATAATGCGACCCGATATAACACGGATTCGGATATAACGCGGTAAAGCAGCACTCTAGGGGGGCGGGGTTGCATGCTCTGGCAGATCAAAGCAAGTTCGATATAACGCGATTTCACCTATAATACCTATAAGATTTTTTGGCTCCCAAGGACAGCGTTGTATCGGGGTAGAGGTGTATTTACAATTGTTAGCAACATTTTCTAATGCTGACAGCAGATGGAGAAATGCTTGAATTCTAATGTGAAAGGAAAATAAGCCAATGAGGTCTCTCTGAATGTCCTCCTACCCTTCTCCCATAAAAAAACATTTTTAGAAAAGAAATGTAATGAAAACAACTCAACAAAACAGCCAATTTCTTTTGAATTATCTTCTATTCAACATCACTTTGAAATTATCCAGCAAGTAAACCACAACCCTCCACTGGGTCTTTTGCTCTTGCATAAAAACAGCAGACATTGTTCAGCTCAGATAAAGAAATTGAAGGCAAAGTATGCAGAGAAAAGCAAGCAATAAAACAGTATCAATTGCAAGTGCCAAGCATGTGATTGTGCATGCATAAAGGTAATTACAGAACGAAAAGATCAGTCAGAGCTCTGATCTTTGCCAATTGTTGTTTATTTCTGCAGGGCAAAATGATTATTACAAAAGTAACAATAATAATTTTAATATTTGTTTTGCATATCAGCACCAGACCTGAACACCCCACTTGAGATGTTTGAAATCTAAATTCAGAGCCAAATGTTGCATCCTGGGCTTATTTCTAATTCTGAAAAAGTCTGATCCAGAGCCCAAAGAAGGCAATGGGAAGACCCCATATAATCCAGGTCATTTTTCTAGTGCCCCAAATGTTTTGGACTCTTGTAATCTACTACTTCAGTGTCATTGAACACCCTCACAAGCAGACATAATGAATGTAAGGGATAGGGTCTGAAGGTAGCTGGAGAGCCTCATAAGTGCAAATAAACATAAAAAGGAGGCATGTGTGTATTGTTCGTCAACAGTCATGGCAATATAAGAGAAGACCCACTGTCTCACTGGTATTCAGGTAAAAACTGTCTGGTCAACATTTATGGCAATGGCCATTAAATATCTTGGTTTTCCACCTTCCAGAGTTAGCAGGGAATGTGATCTGGTCACTGCCATATGGATTGGTCCTCTCCAACAGGTCTAAGATAAAAAGAGTGAAGTGCTACTACAGAAGCAGCTGTTCCCTTCCGATGTTGGGAGGGGGGAATCTGTGTGCAGAAGGCTCACAAATCCTTTGGAATATCATAGAATCAGAATTGTACGAGTTCACAGGACCTCAAGAGGTCATCTAGTCAGTCTCCTGCACTCACGGTAGGACTAAATATTATCTAGACCATCCCTGACAGGTGTTTTTTCTAACCTGCTCTTAAAAATCTCCAATGATGGACATTCTACAGTCTCCCTAGGAAATTTTTCCAGTGCTTAACCACCCAGACAGTTAGGGAGTTTTTCCTAATGTCCAACCTAAACTGCCCTTGCTGCAATTTAAGCCCATTGCTTCTTGTCCTATCCTCAGAGGTTAAGGAGAATAAAAGACTTTCATGTACTTGAAAACTGTTATGTCCCCTCTCAGTCTTCTCTTCTCCTGACTAAACAAACCCAATTTTTTTCAGTCTTCTCTCATAGGTCATGTTTTCTAGACCTTTAATCATTTTTGTTGCTCTTCTCTAGACTTTCACCAATTTGTCCACGTATTTCCTGAAATATGGCATGCAGAACTGGACACAATACTCCAGCTAAGGCCTAATCAGCACGGAGTAGAGTGGAAGAATTACTTCTTGTGTCTTGCTTACAACACTCCTGCTAATACATCCCAGAATGATGTTTGCTTTTTTGTATCAGTATTACTCTGATGACTCATATTTAGCTTGTGATCCACTATGACCCTCAGATCCCTTTCTGCAATACTCTTTTCTAGGCAGTCATTTCCCATTTTGTATGTGTGAACTGATTATTCTTTCTTTGCATTTGTCCATATTGAATTTAATCCTATTTTTTTCAGACCATTTCTCCAGTTTGTCCAGATCATTTTGAATTTTAATCCTATCCTCTCAAGCACTTCAACCCCTCCCAGCTTGGTATCTTCTGCAAACTTTATAAGTGTACTCTGTATGCCATTATCTAAATCATTGATGAAGATATTGAACTGGACCCGGAACTGATCCCTGCAGGACCCCACTCCATGTGCCCTTCCAGCTTGACCATGAATCACTGATAACTACTCTCTGGGAATGATTTTCCAACCAGTTATGCACCCACTTTATAAGAGCTCCATCTAGCTTGCATTTCCCTAGGTTGCTTATGAGAAGGTCATGCTAGACCTTATAAAAACCTTACAAAAACAGAGGTGCTGAAACTAGTGGTGCAGGGGGTGCTGCTGCACTTCCTGGCTTGAAGTGGTTTCCATCATATACAGGGTTTACAGTTTGGTTCAATAACTCTCAGCACCCCTACTATGAAAGTTGTTCCAGCACCTCTATACTAAAGTCACGATATACCACATGTACTACTTCCCCCTTATCCTTGTTACCTGTCAAAGAAAGCTATTAGGTTGGTTTGAAATGATTTGTTTTTGACAAATCCATGCTGATCTTATCACCTTATTATCTTCTAGATGTTTGCAAATTGATTGCTTAATTATTTACTCCATTATCTTTCTGGGTCCTCAAGTTAAGCTGACTGGTGTGTAATTTCCTGGGTTGTTCTTATTTCCCTTTTTATTGATGGGCACTGTATTTGCTCTTTTCTAGTCCTCTGGAATCTCTCCCGTCTTCCATGACTTTTCGGAGATAATCACTAATGGCTCAGATGCCTCCTCAATCAGCTCCTTGAGTATTCTAGGATGTATTTCATCAGGTCTTGGTGACTTGAATATATAATATGTGTCAATGATGTCACTAAGCATATGTACAAAAATACATCAACAAAATACCCAGTTGCAATTGATCTAACTCCAGCTAAAGCATTCAGCCAAGAACCTCATATAAAAAATTTATCAAATCCTTAGCTCTGCAAGAACTTCAGTCTTCTCTGACCACCACTAAAGGAAAAGCCTGTGAAAATAGACAGGCTGTCATTTATCACACATTCAGTACTTTTTTTCAAATCTATTGCTCTCTATACCTTGTGCCCGTGTTCAGAAAAATAAAACAAGTAGAAACCTGATTGATTTTACTATTTTCAGTAGCTCTGGCTCTCAGGAATCAGACCTCAAAGAAAAAAAATCAGAGTTGGGGATTAGTGTTATTGCAGCAGCCTAAAATTCAAAGGGAGAGCAGGTTTAGGGGAATCAGATTAGGACTATGCACTCCGAAGTTTGTATCTGTACAGAAGTTATTTGGAAGATCAGGTCTATGAAATTAAAACAGTTTACCCAGCCTATCAAGGGAAGGTTCACAAGCCAATGAAAGCTCAAGCCAGGCTCGCGCTGAATGCCTGGCTTAGGCTCCACTCTGCATCGATGTGTCAGGTTCAGCCAAGGAAAGCCAAGCCAGCGAGAATACTCTGGCGTTACTTCCTGGCGGTCACAGTGACCTCATATATCAATTATGTATTTTCTTTTTCATACTCTATGTATTTAGTCAGCTTCATTGGCCTCATTTATATCTTTGGCTTGCTTTGCTATGGCTTGGCCGCTCCCTCAAACTGTCTGGCCTGCTCAGGTCTAGTATCACTCAGTTTGAAAAATGGCTTTATTTTCCTAATTGGACAATTATAGATTGGAACCCATTGATGAAGGTTTTGTTGTTACCATTTCTTCCTGTGTATAAGCCTTATTTATGTATCAAGCCATTCAGCTAGCTTGCTTCTTTTTTAAAGCTGAACACACAGCAGGAGCTGATGTAGGACTGTGCTTGGGACTGAGCAGGAAGAAGTTGACTAATAGCATCATGACACCTAATTTAATCCCTCCTCAAACCTTCAATTACCAACACAGCACAGCAACAGGGCATATTTTCTTATGGGTTCATGCCAGATTTTACTCCACCCTTTCATTAGGGGTTACTAGTTTCCTCTTCTGTATGGTAGTTGAGCCACTTCTCCTCAAACAGCTCACACTCTGCTGCCTTGCCTCCACCTGAGAACACAAGCAACCGTGTTCATCTGAAATAATGGTCCTGGCTGCCCCAGGGATTAAATAGTGAAAAGGAACATGTACAGTGGATACACCATCCCCTCCCTAGCCAACTGATCACACCTCCCCTTCAGAAAGCCCAACTGCTCAACATCATACATCTGGGATTAGCAGTTCCTTCTCAACCTGGGTCTCTCCGACTAGTGCCTCTGCACTATTGTCTTATGAGATACTTACACTGAGGCAGCCTCCAGACGCCCTGATCAGAATTGGGACCCTGGCATGTCAGGCATTGTACAATCACAGAGGCAGACCACGTGCCTGCCGTAACAAGTCTGCAATCTAAAAGGTCCTGTCCCTTATTTCCACCTTTCCCTCTTCCCTTCCCTTCTCCAAATTTCCCCTTTCTCTGCACTTTCTCCTTCTTCTCATGCGTCTGTATGTATCCTTTCCCAAGCCAAACTTCCAAATCTGATTCTTTTACTCCACTTCCTTTCACCTCCTCTGTATTTCACTTCCCATCTCCTAACAAGAGTCCTAACCTTTAATCATCCTTGGATAATGTGGAAGAAAGAGAAGGTATCTTTGGAAATTCTCAAACTCTGTAGGTGGTGAGGATGAGATCCTTGGCACATGACTTTATAACCTGCTGATAAAAGTAGCTGTTCATGCTCAACATCAAGTCTAGATGAAAAGCTAATGTACATAGGGTGACCAGATGTCAAGATTTCATAGAGACAGTCCTGATATTTGGGACTTTTTTTTATATGGGCTCCTATTACCACCCCCTCACCCCCCGTCCCTTTTTTTCACACTTGCTATCTGGTCACCCCAAATGTACAGCACTTGTCAGGTAAGGAAGCGAATCCGCTTTTGGATCAAATCACATAATACAGTGGAAAATGCTTCAAAGAGTCAAATATTTGCTAAGATTTCTGCTGCCATGTGATCCCAGCCTTAGCCTGAGGAAACTTTCTCCACCTAAAAAGCAGGAGCTGCAAAGACATCCACCCTAGAAAATAAATGTTTGTTTCAAGGTTTTGTCAGGACTCTTTCAATGAAAAAAAAATGAGGGGGAGGCAGCCTCCAGCTGCTATGATAGTCCAGGCACGACATTAAATGATGGCGGGGAGAGGAGCCCAGCATCCCACTGCTATAATAGTCCAGGCAGTACAGAATCTTTTCTTTAGACATGAAAGGGGGGGTGCTGATGGAACTCAGCCCCCAGTTGCTATGATGAGGATGGTTACGAGCCGTTCTGTACCATCTACCGGGAATGACCGGGAGTCATTCCTATTTTTAGCCAGGCGCCTCCGGCCGACCTCACCTGAGGCCAGCCAGGAGCACTCAAGGGCTGATAATGAAAATGGATAGCAGTCATATTGTACCATCTGCCACTGGGGAGGGGAGGGGAGAGGATGCTGCTATTCATTACCACAACACAGCGTCTACCAGCAGCATGCAGTAGACATAAGGTGACATATAAAAAAGTCAAGAAACAATTTTTTTCCCTTTTCTTTCACGTGGTGGAGGGGGGGTAAATTGATGACATATACCCTGAAACACCCCTGACAATGTATTTGACCCTACAGGCATTGGGAGCTCAGCCAAGAATGCAAATGCTTTTCAGAGACTGTGGGGACTGTGGGATAGCTGGAGTCCTCAGTACCCCCTCCCTCCTTCCATGAGCGTCCATTTGATTCTTTGGCTTTCCGTTACGCTTGTCACACAGCACTGTGCTGTGGCCTCTGGCTATCACAGCCTGGAGATTTTTTCAAATGCTTTCTCATTTCGTCTTCTGTAACGGAGCTGCGATAGAACAGATTTGTCTCCCCATACAGCGATCAGATCCAGTATCTCCCATACAGCCCATGCTGGAGCTCTTTTTGGATTTGGGACTGCATCACCACCCATGCTGATCAGAGCTCCATGCTGGGCAAACAGGAAATGAAATTCAAAAGTTCACGGGGCTTTTCCTGTTTACCTAGACAGTGCATCCAAGTTCGGGCTGCTGTCCAGAGCGGTCACAGTGGTGCACTGTGGGATATCGCCCGGAGGCCAATACCTTCGATTTGTGGCCACACTAACCCTAATCCGATATGGTAATACCGATTTCAGTGCTATTCCTTTCGTCGGGGAGGAGTACAGAAACTGGTTTAAAGAGCCCTTTATATCGATATAAAGGGCCTCGTTGTGTGGACGGGTACAGCGTTAAATCGGTTTAATGCTGCTAAAATCGGTTTAAATGTGTAGTGTAGACCAGGCCAGAGAGACCTTTTCCAGACCTGAAGAAGAGCTCTGTGTAGCTTGAAAGCTCGTCTCTCTCGTCAACAGAAGTTGTTCTATTAAAATATATTACCTCACCCACCTTGTTTCCATAACTGAGAGACAAATTTTGCCCAACATATGTGTTTCAACCCCAAATGAGTGTATTCTTCTTAACTACCTGCAGCTTACTAGATTAGCACATAAAGGGTTCCCAAATAGGCTTTGAAGTTATTACTACTCCCAGACATTTAACTGCAGCTGGTTTTCTGCCAGGGTAAGATGACAGTGCAGCACCCAGGGCGCGAGCTTGGGGTGGCATCCAGTGGGAGGTGCTCTGCCGGTTGCCGGGAGGGTGGCAGGCGGCTCCTGTGGACCTCCCGCAGGCGTGCCTGCGGAGGGTCCGCTGGTCCCGCGGCTCCGGTGGACCTCCCACAGACAAACCTGCAGGAGGTCAACCGGAGCCGCAGGACCAGCGAGTGGCAGAGCGCCCCCTGTGGCGTGCCGCCGTGCTTGGGGTGGTGAAATGGCTAGAGCCGGCCCTGGCAGCAGCACATTGTGAAAGCTATCTCTGTAATGCCATAGGGCAGGTTTGTTTTGAAATGAAAGCTCAGATGTGGTGGAAGACATAATAAAACACAAAATCTTGGCAAATGCTATGGGCCAGATCGTGAGAGGCCCATGCTTGGTCAGGCAGGAAACCTCTCCTCTTCCCTACAGAACTGGGCAAAGGCCTTCCACAATAGCAGACTCAGTATTCCTGTGGCACTGGGTGTGCAGGGGCTGCTCATTCCTGCTCTCCCCAAGGAACAGTACACCAAGAAGGGGGAGGGAAGAGGGGAGGCCTAAGTCACAGACTCTCCAGGCCTGTCCTAGGTCACTGTGCACCAGTGGCCGATGAACCAGCTTTGGGGAAGGCTACCAACCTGACATTAATCCTGCAGCACTGGATTTCAATTAATCAGTGGGAAAATCAGTGCGGTGGCATGGGGGTAGGTTTATTTATTATTTGTATTACAGTAGTGCTTAGAGCCCACTCCAAGCTTGGGGCCCTGTTGTACAAAGCATTGTACAGACATGTAGTAGGAGATAGTCCCCGGCCCAAAGAGCTTAGAGTCTGAATAGTTAAGGGCCAGTGGGAAAACAGAGGTGAAGTGACTCTCCCAGGGTCAAACAGCAAGCCAGTAGCAATGCCAGGAATAGACTCATAGATTCCAAGGACAGAAGGGGCCACTGTGATCAGCTAGCCTGACCTCCTGTATAACACAGGCCCGAGAACGTCCCCCTAAATAATTCCTTGAGCAGCTCTTCTAGAAAAAACTTCCAATCTTGATCTGAAAATTGTCCATGATAAAAGATCCTTTGGTGAATTGTTTCAATGGTTAACTACTCTCACTGTAAAAATGTATGCCTTCTTTCCATTCTGAATTTGTGTACCTTCAACCTCCAGCAACTGGACTGTTATACCTTTCTCTGCTAGACTGAAGAGCCCATCATTAAATATTTATTCTTATGTACTTCTAGACTGTAATCAAGTCATTCCTTACCCTTCTCTAAATAAATCTGTCAAGCCTTTCACCATAGGCATGTTTTCTAGTCATTTAATCTTTCTCTGAACCCTCTCCCATTTTTCAACGTGCTTCTTGAATTTGGACACCAGGACTGGACACAGTATTCCAGCAGTGGTCACACCAGTGCCAAATAAAGAGATAAAATAACCTCTCTACTCTTACTCAAGAGTCACCTGTTTATGCATCCAAGAATCGCATTGGCCATTTTGGCCACAGCCTCGCACTGGGAGCTCGTATTCAGCTGATTGTCCACTGCTTCCCTGGATAGAATCTTGTATCCTGTAAGTATGGCCTATATTCTTTGTTTCTAGATGTACACATTTAGGTTAAGCCATATTAAAACACACAGTTTGCTTGTGCCCAGTTTACCAAGTGACCTAGGTATCCTGTATCCCAGTCCAGAGCCCTAATCACTGGATCACATTGCCTTGAAATAAGAATTTGGCCAGACCTATCTATAATCTCCTTTCCCTCTCTTCTTCCCCATTCCATCATTGTTGGGTTCTTGGGAGGCCACGGGCCTACCCAGGGTGCTCTGCAAGAACGAGGCCCACACACATTGTGAGTTATTGGCTTTAATGAAGGTAATGTGACACACCCGCAACGGGGACTCCTGGCGTTGCTGTCATGGAGGTGGGGAACCCAGCACACCGCAGCTCGGCTTGGTACGGAGTCCAAGGAACTGGGACTGGGACCATACAGCTATATATACGGAATACAAACACAGCTCAGACATAAGCAAATAGGGGCTTTCCACAGGCTGTGTCCGCCCCTTGGCCGAGGGCCATGCAAACTGGTCCTAACCAGTTAAAAGCGGGTTATAACTGGCGTGCCGTGTCCTACAGTGACTGGCCGCCGAGAAAGCGGAACTACCCTTAGTTAGGCCGTAACACAGTCTTCCGTGGTTCCCTACATTCATCCTGATAGGTATTTGGGGGAGGAGACAGAAATGCAAACAACAAAACCAATGAAAAAATTAAAGGTGTTTTCATTTGGTGGTTTATTCCTTTAAGAGTTGTAATTATAACTGAGAGGTACATACTATGGTGTGGAACATAGAGGATTGATTTTGATAAACAGTTTGTTATTTTATCAATTTTTATAAACTGGCTTCACCAAACTGTCATGCCTACTGCTGTACTGGTCCTAAACTGTGTCAAAAATCAGAATGGACACAAACAAATCTCTGTTTGAAACCATCCAAGTGTGTGTCATCTCATACCACACAGCAGTGTTGGAAGACAATTGCATAATAATGAAATAGCTGACTGAGAATGGACACATTACTCTCCAACCACAGGATACATTTGTTGCTTTGTATGCAGAATTTCTGCCCAGAAAAAGAATGATCGAGCCAATTGACACTCCAATCAAGGCTTGACAACTGGAAAAACAGATCCATGGTCAAGACCACCAGCATTTCTCTGATCATTGCTATGCTGCTGATGAATACTGTAGTGGGAGGAAGAAGACTGTCCAAATCAGTTCCAAGTTTAAATAAAACATAAGGGTCTTGCACACCTATGCCCAGTAATATTATGGACATGGAACATTTATTTAACAGCTCACACGCTTCTCAATATGCACCCAACAAAACAAGCCCTATAAAAATAGCAGGCAAAGAGATCTGCAGGAAGACTTGGCATGAGAAGGACACAGGGCATCTAGCTGAAATTGTTAATGGTGGCACATTCACATCATATGAACAATTCAGAAAAAATACCAAATTTGCTCTGAATGCTGGAAAAGTCTACAACTTTGACTACAAAAAAGAGAATAATTAGGGAACCTGCATATCCCATAATAAAACAACCTACAAAAACAATCTTATCATATGCAGGATAACTTCATTGAAGCTAATGGAGTTTCTTTAACACTGAAGTTGTCCCCAAATCTTTCTAGTGTTAAACTCTTTAATAACATGGGCTACAAAAATTAATTCACAGGAGTTGAACATTAGTTAAAAATGCAAAGTAGAGAAATGGCAAAACCTTATAGCACACAGATTCAAGGTCACTATCACCTGGGGTGCCATGCTAAAACTTCTACACTTTAAAAATCAGAATAAAACTCCCAAGAATTGTAGCAAAGTCTTCTGTGGGCTGCTGATCACCGCTGGCAATAAGCAAGAAAAAAAGGAATACAGATATAGTCTATGGGACACTTCTTGGTGTAAGGCAATGGAAAATCAGACTTATGTGAGCGGGTTTGCAAAAGACTGGCAAGAAATTTCTCAAAAACATGAACCCATTCTGGAGAAGAATGTACAAATGACCCCCGGCCTGCGTCTATTCAGTGGCTACTCAGAGATCCCCAAACACATGCAGACTTTGGCAAAATGGGTAGTGATGACAGCAATAGCTAATGCTAACCATCTAATCCATGGACACTCAAAAGATGGAGACATACTTACCTATGGAGAATGGTTAAACTCAGTGATGGGAATTGCATCAGTGGGAAAATCCGTGTACTGGCTATAATATACATTAGAAAATATAAAGCATTTTGACTATATAAATCCAAGAGAGGTGGACACAACATAAGATTACATGAATTTCTTTACCCACAACCTCAGTTTAGGTATGTGTTTGGCCAGGGGAGGGGGACGGACAGACTATGTAGCATAAGGTAGCAACAAAATGGTATTCTGCTAATGGATATCACTGAAATTAAAGTGCTGGTTCATTAATACTTCTGTCAACATAACATGGGCCTTGAAACCACAAATCTCCCTCAAAAGTTTTCAAAGCAGGGCTTTATAGAACAGATTATTTAAACTAACAGGATATAGCTGGTGTCATAAAGCCTTTCCACTGGGTAAGTCTTGTATGTATGTGACATACTATGGGTGAATGCATATTGACTTACTTGTATTGCTACTGTATGCCTCTTGTTACTATGCTGCTGATGTAAGAGACCTATGACCTTAGCTAGTCTAAAAGAAACATTCTAAAAAAACCTGTTGGCTCACTTGATGGCTGCCCTGTTCTGTTCATCCCCTTGGAAGCATCTGGCATGGGCCAGAAAACAGGATACTGGGCTAGATGGACCATTGTTCTGACCCAGTATGGCCGTTCTTATGTTCTTATACTAAGACATTATCTGTAGGTACTAAACTAGTTGTGTAGCTTTGCTGTTAGATAAGTAGACTAGGTGGCTTAGGTGAGATCCAGGTAACTTTATATATTGCTGCAGGGTTTAGCCTAAAAATTTTGTATTTATTATTCATTTGAAACAAAGAATATTTGAGCCAGGAAAATATTCTGTAACATAGATCTAATTTATTGTGTCATTCCATAACTGATTGGCAGCTTAGGAGAAGTGAGTAAAGTAACTCAGTCGATTTCCATGTGGATAGGTATCCATATCACAGAAACTAACATCAGTAGCGGAGTTGACGTTAAATTTAAAATCTTGTTGGGTGTGGCATCAGAAAAGCCAAATACAGTTCCTGCCAGGAGACAAAAGTACCCACTCATGCTTAGCATGGTCCTTCTAGGACAGGGTTGAGGAACAGATATCAGCCTGTAGGGCTAAGATTTGTTACTACCCCTACAAATACCCTGCCTGATTTATGGATGAATGAAGGGCTTACCATGCGGTGACAATAATCTGGTACTTTTCAAAAGCATTAAATACACTTTTTAAAAAAAGTGGAAGTCTGATGTAAATGATGAATCATTAAAAAAATTTTCAAAGCAAGGTAAAAATGAACAGTAATTTTTTTTGGTGGGAAGCAATCATTTTGTTCTGTTTGTGCATACCTCATCGGAATGTTCTTTTAATAAGCACTCCATCGGTCACTGGCCATCAAGATTGGTTTTTGTTCCAAAGGCATGGGGCTAAATCAGTGGTTGTCAAACTTTTGTACTGGTGACCCCTTTCACACAGCAAGCCTCTAAGTGCGACCCCCCCCTTATAAATCAAAAACACTTCTTTGTATATTTAACACCATTATAAATGCTGGAGGCAAAGTATGGTTTGAGTTGGAGGCTGACAGCTTGTGACTCCCCCCCATGTATTAAGCTCACGATCCCCTGAGGGGTCCTGACCCCCAGTTTGAGAACCCCTGCGCTAAATGCTATCACTGATAGAATGGGAAGAGTGGTCATAATGTTCATTCTTACTGCAGTAATCCATTAATACATACGTGCAGCATTGAGTGGAATCAGCCTCTTCTGGAATTCTGGCAGTTTAGCCAGACCTTAGAGCAATTTATCTTCTTTGACAATAAAGAGAAGAAAAATCTTTCTTCTGCTCCAGAAAGCCAAATGTAAGCATTGTATGAAGCAACATCGTGAAAATTTGTTCCTGTGTGCTATTTCTGTGTTTCCTGATAAATACTTATTAGTATAATTGTGAATGGATTATTCACTGGTGGGTAGCAATGTTATTCTGGAAACAGAGAAATAATGCCAAAAAGGAGGCTTTCTTATTTGTAGCTTACTTAGAATCTGTGCTCAAATTACATTTCAAAGCTGGTGAAATAACAATGAACAGCATGCCTGAAGTTTACAACCTTAAACTTTCATCCTGCCATAAACCATATTCCTGTCATTTCGGAAAAAGCATATTGGGTCTGATTTTACCAACAACTAATGATCACCATAATGAGTCTGTGCATTTGGGGCTGATCCACAGCCCCCTGAACAATTGCCCACCAGCCTCAATAGAAAGATTCCCCATCAATTTCAACAGGTTTTCATGCAAATCCACTAATTGCACATGCAGAATTCATTCTTCTATGTGTATAACTGCAAGTAACTGCACCTGCATTTGCATAGCTAATGGTATGAAAAATTGAACCCATTGTGTACTACAGTCTCATGGTCATTGTGGTTGAGGTGATACATTCATTCTAAACCCCTATGATTTCCGTTAAAATCATCTCCTTCTATCTAAGCATTTAGTCAGTGTCCAGATGTGATTTTTAAAGTTTTGTAAAATTTCATCTGGACATTTTTTAAATCATCCAAATGTGAAAAGGGATGATTGACATGTCTCACGTGACTATTCGGTGGTCATATAACTCAAAAATAGTTCCGCTTTATAGCCTTAAATGTTCCTAAATCTATCTAGGTTCTTATATAGCCTTCATAAATGAGGAATGCATGATTTGCTGAGTTACAATATGTTGGTTAAGAAATAAGTAGTTATTAACTAATGAAAACAGAAAACTGCTCATGTACGTAGTAAGTCATTTTCTTTATCGAGTCAGGGAAAGCTCTCATGTAGCACCTTGAAATCAGTCTTGCTGAGCTTATTTCAAGATGTTCACTCTGTGGGTTTTTTGTATGTTTGGTTTAGTTTTGCTTTGATTAACCAAGGAAAATAGATTGGAAAAAAACAACCCTCCATGTTAATGTGATATTCTGGTTGAGCTTTTAATTGTACAAAAGTAAAGAAATGCAAAGCCCTGATCCTGCAATTGACTCCAGTTAGCAGACCCCTGCATCCTCATCTGTTTGCCTGTGTGCAGCGATTGAGCCTATGCTTGTAGAGAGGACAAAGTGTCTTGTGGTCAAGGCAATGGACTGAGACTCAGGAGATCAAGGTTCAGCTCCCTAAGGAGTAACTCAGTCTCAATTCCCCTTCTCGGGGCCAGCTGTAACATTTCCTTTCTCCCACCCTTCATCAAGAGTGTAAGCTCTTCAAGCCAGGGCCTATCTCTTCCTATGTATATACAATGGCTAGCACAAGGAGGCCTTGAGTCTGTTTGGGGCCACTTGTCACTACTGTAATATAAATAAGAAACGAGACTAATGATTATAATAATAATGTTCTCATATCAGTCAAAGCTGTGTATAAAAGAAATTTTATCATCATACAGAGTAATTGAAAAAGATCTGCATATGTGGATGAGGACGTGTGGGCGTTAAAATATCCATCATAAATGCTACACTACATTTTCTTCCCATTTAATTGCAAGATAATGCAACCCTTCTGCCAGATGTTGTCAGCAACAAGGGCTAGATTCAAAAGCCTAAGAGTTTTTCTTAAACTTTACTTTAACTCCTCCAGCTCAAATCCCCACCCAGAAAGCTGGGTAAAACTAAACACCTTCTCTGGGTATCTTCAACAGACAATTCTTCCCCCACTCACAAGCACTGACTCTGTATATAAAATAAGAGAAACTTCACAGGGGACAAGACGACACCGCATCATCTTGGGAAAGTGCAGTGACGACACACTTAAAAGAATGATAAATAAAACCTCCATCCCTACAGCATATTTGGCAGGCGTCCCTTAACTCAGTTCCCTACCCACTGGTAGGAATGTCCAATGAGCAAATGTCCCTTTAATATGTCATTCCCCCTACTCGTCTTCTCTGCTATACCCCACTCATGTTTGGTGTCAGTGGATAGCATAGTCCCAGGCACTGTGAAGGCACCCAGGCAGGCCTGTCACCAGCCCCAAGGGGAAGAGTTGGCTGATCTGGTCCTCAGGCTCCACCACCTAACCCAATTACAGTGATTTCCAATTTATTGTTGCTTACCAGAGTTCACTCAGTACTGTTGCTGCCCTCTGTGGCTTCAGCAAAGTGCCACCTCTTTGGTGTCTCTGACTGTGAAGCTGCATCATCTCTCGTGGCTTGTGTGTCAACTCTTTGCACAGTGTGTAGTGAAGAAGGATCCCTAGCCTATAAGACCCTCGAACAGAGTCCTTGTCAGGAGACCTTTTTCCTTCCCTCTCCTTGCAGTTCCATCCCATTACCCAACCAAACTGGAGTTTGTGTACAGTTCTGGGGACTCCCCAAAGTGTCATTTGGAGGATTTCTGTGTAGAAAGCTTATGCAAATGAAGCTGTCACTGAATCTGTACTTCCCCTGTTTGCCAGTACAGGGTTGCAGAGAGCTCCTTCCTTATGGAGCTTCTGTTTTTCTGGAGTTCTGGGTAAACAGCTGGGAAACCAAACAACCCTAAGGTGTCTCCTCCCCCTGTTCACTAAAGATTGTAGTGGAGAGCTCCTTTCCCTATGGAGCATCTCTCTGTTTTCCCCCGTTCACCAACAGATGGTAGTAGGGAGTGCCCTGCCCTTGATAGCTTCAGGCTACAGGGTTTACAATAATGTGAAGCAAAGATGATGCAGACTCCAAATAAAAGCAGTGAAACTTCCTGTCAGTGCAGTAGCAAAATGTAGATAAACCTGCTTTTCTGCAAACTACTGTGAAATCGTCTTTGCAACAGTCACCCCTGTAGCCAGTTCAGAAGATTATGTTTCCTTACTGTGATCTACAAGCTTAAAATATTAATTCACTTTCCCTCTGCTTAATATCTCATGTAAAATTAGTAGGAAAGAAAAAAAGAGAATGATGTGCTAGTTAACCACCCAGCCCTTCTCAGCGGGAGGATGTAAAAGTTGAAGGCAGAGATAATATTACCTCCCTTGGGCATTAGATGCTTGGTGGTTTGGAGCACATGCCTTTGATAATCAGCATCAGTATCTCTTTCATGTCACTGAACAGAAAATAGGGCCTCTTCAAAGAGACTAATTCAGAAAAGAAATTGTTGAACAGTCTGACTGGGCTGAGCAATCCTGGAAATTAAGAACCCTGAAGGGCCAGGATTAGTGGGGGAGGTCAGCACTTTTAGGCAGGGCAATGGAATAAATTAATAGGCCTCTGTGCTGCATCTGAAGCTCTGGTGGTTGTCACAGAATAACCATGTGTGTCTCCCTTTCTCTCACTCCATATGCTTCCGTGATTATTAGAGTTTTGCTGCCTTGTCAGACCATAGCATGTATTAGTTGGTGGCTAGGAGCTTACTGGCCTAAGCTTTTTAACTGCTCAGAGCTTCAGTTACACACCCTCACTGATTTTTTTTTAATTCTGACTTCTTCTTAATGTTAATCCACTAGTAGATACTTGTCCTTTATCTGAGACGCCAGGGAGTCCAAAAAATACATATGAAAGAATGGGGCTTTGTTCTTTTGCCAGCAGGAATCGAGCCTGGTGTCTTTCAGACAGGGAATTACTTTATAATGATTGAGGTTTATTTGCTTTAACCCTCCAGAGGCAAGTAACCAGCTGATCTTGAAGTCCATACATTTCTGACGTAGTATTATCTGAGAGAGAAATTAAAATGAAATCAACCTTTCCAAATCTCTTTAGAAAACCATCTATCATTTAGGGCTGGTGGTTTCAAAGGAGCCTAAGGAAATCAGGCTCTCAGAAGCAGGATGCTTGATTCTCTCAGGCATCTTTGATAATCCCAGCCTTTCTGGATGTGGGTGGCAGTTTTGTCAAAAATTTCTATGGGGTGAGCAGGAAGAAGAAGAGGTGTCTCAGTGTTCCAGAAGAAGAATAACAATGAAACCTCCCCAGTTGATCCCTAATGAAAGAAAAAACACAAGATCTATTTGCTTAGATGATTTAGAGTCTGGTTGTTAAGCTCTGTGTACACTGGGTTCAGACTGTTTGCTTCAGAACCATTTATATGTATGGTTCTTACTAGCAAGGTGCTAGTTTCTGTCCACTGTAAATATGTAGGAAATACATGTTATAACTATTCCGCTCAAACTTTGTAAAACAATTCATTCCAGTCTATGTTGGCCAAGCACACCTTGTTAGCTCTTTGCTAGCAAGAACAGTGCTGAAGCACAGTTCTGACTGACACAGTTTGAGTTCTAGTGTAGACACCTTCTGAAAGAGCCACTCTTTGCCTACAGATGTCTGTGCATATGCTGAATGAATTGATCTTAGGCAATTCAAGGACCTCTTGAGCAGACAAAGAAAAGTGCAAACCCTTGAAAGTAAACCTTAGAAAGCATTTCATACTCCACTAAGGTTCCCAACTGTTTACTCTTTCTCTCTTCTGAATTCTTTTGCACATTCTGTGTCCACTCTTCCAACCATAAATTATTTTGATTTATGCCAGGAGCACCTTCTTACTTTTAACCATTCTCTTTGGTTTCCAAGATTCCAAATACCAATTCTCAAACTTTGTTCCAAAAAGTCTCTTAAAACCAGGAGGAAACATGTTTTAAAATAACAATAAATTAAGTTCTCCATAGGCTCACAAACCTAGTGAGGCTGCTGAAGAAGTGGGGAGCATATCACGGCTGGCAGGTTCTTTACAATGCTGTACTATATGCATAAGAGACTAAATCTCAGTGTGCTATACGCATAAGAGACTAAATCTCAGTTCCTATGCTCAGTGCAGGGGAGCCCCAGAGCAATTAGGAGAGACTGAATCCCCATCACAAGCCCTAGAGCAGCATCAGTGCCACACCATTGCTTTAGTGCAACGCCACTGGGGAGGGAATTGGCTGGTGGATCTGCGTGGCTTAGCTGCACTGGCACTGGGGTTGCCGCAAGGCAGAGTTTTGAGGTGTACATATGTGGTGAGACCTCTGCATGGGCTTCCCTCCCCTTGTTGCCTTGCTGCAGAGTGAGTGGCATGATTTCCCTCCTCAATGTATAGTTTGTGGAATAAATACCCAATGTTTACAATAATAAATATCTGTTTAGCACAGAAATATATTGGACATGTCTGCAGTGTCCTTTCACCTGAAGATCTCAAAGGGCTTTACAAACAAATAAGCCTCACAGCCTCCGTATGAAGTAGATAAGTACTATATCGATTTCACAAATGGGGAAACTGAGGCCTGGTGAGGCTAAGTGACTTGCCAAGACCACACAGATGGTTGGTGGCAACACAAAGAGCAGAGCTATCCTCACTTCCAGTCCACACTGTAACCATTAGAATTACTTGCCACCATAAAGCTCAAGCGATTTCCCAGTGAAATCTGGACACTTCTTTTTTAATCCTGTCTAACATAACTGTGGAATTCTTCATTATCCATATATGTATTTAATCCTTGTTTTACTCCCACTAAGCCTCAATGAACTATTATGGTAGTGGGCTCCATAGGTCTATTACTGTGGACTACTAGAGTGTTTATTTTAATGAGGGCAAAGCAGCATGTACAGCAAATTCATCTAAAGTTCAAGAAAACACCCAATGTATGCGTAAGGGATGCCATGCACCACTGTGCAGAGGGGCAACACAAGGCCTGTGCTCTAATGTTAGCCCCGGTCTCAGAGAGTATGTGTGATGTAAGCGGTGAAGAGGCCTTGCGCTAGGTTTCTACAAGGATGAATTTAATCCAAAATGAATGACTACTCATTTCTTTCTTATATTACATGAAAGACATCCTGTTTAGGGGCCAGAAGAGCTATTAGGGGCCTGGAGTCTGATGGGCCACTTGGCTTTCTTTTATCTTCTGCTCTGAAAGGAGACACTAGGGGGACAGCACTGTTCTTTTTTTTTCTTCACACCAGATCTCTTTAACTCAGTAGTGATGTCAAATCATAAATGTTCCAGAGCTCTATATGTTAATTTGCTGGCACAGTAACTTGAGTTCTTGCAATACTTACTGGAATGCTTTTACAAAGAGGTGGGTATCACAGTCAAACTAGAAACACACAGGTACTCCAGCTAGTATTTTAATATTATCTGTCTCCTTGGTACAGCTTTAGATGGGTCAGAAAGGCTTTTAAATAAAAAGTTAGTTAATACATTTAATAGTTGCCCACCCCTTTGTGATACACTTGTTACAACAAACAACCCTCATATTGTGATGGGAGCTGTTTACAATGCCAGGTCTGAGTAACCAGGCAGACAGCACGTACGTTTCTATTAGTTCTAGTTTACATGTGTTGTCATGCTTCTTTGACTGTCATTTGTCATTTTGCCTTGCACAAGAACAGCAAACAGTTCTCCCTTTAGTCTTCCCACCAATTTCTCCCTGAGGGAGAATAAAAGAAAAATGCATTGAGTAACTAGCATTTCTGAGCACAGGGCTTCGTGCTGATGAACTGGCCTAGAGTCCTTTGTCTTTAGGTCAAAAGCCCAGCACTTTTGTGCAGTGGTTTAAGAAGCCATTTTAGCAGTGGTAATACTGTGCTTTATATACAGTGCACTGGAGTCATGATCCACTTGTGGAACACAGCCAGTTTTGGGAATTGCTGCGGGTAGTACTTAACTGTCCATGGAGCCTTGATGCTACTGAAATATTCATGAACCAAAACGTTATCAGAAATTATCTGTTTCCAGCTATCATTGACCTTAAAAAATTGTATAAAAATATCATCTCAAATAAAATTGGCTGCTGGACATTACACTCAGATTCCTCACACAGTTATGGGGATTCACAAGCAGGAGATGTCAAACGTCACTAGTATTATAGATACACATTAAATCAGAGCATCAAATGCAATAGACAAGCTCCTTAGCAGTTTTCATATGGAGATTGACTTCAGTGGACTTATACCAATTTACACCACTAAGGACTTGGTCCACAAAATCAGGCACTCTCTGTGTTATGGTTTCCAGTATGTAAGAAAAATGGTTTTAAAAACAGATTCTGCTAACACAGGTGACACACAATCTTATAAATAGTTTTTGGATCCCTTTAATAAAGTTATGCCTCATCCACACCAGCCTGCTCAATCATGTCATCAGGAACTGATTTTATAAGCTGTACTTCAAAATGGACTAACTGTGGTATAGATGGGACATAAATATAAACTTAGGTCAAAGTGTGAACTCAGCCAGGATCTGATAGGGAATGTTAGTCTAGCAGCCCATTGTTCTCCCAACAGGGCAAATACTGACCCTTTCTCAGTCTGGTTCCATTTTACAGGGGGCAACACCTGGGCACCCAGTGTAACCTCAGATCTTCTGAGGCTCCCTTCATGCTGTTGGATGGCCAGCTGGGATTTGTGGACAGGATGGGAAGGGAGCAGGACTGGGGACAGTGGAGCTGCAGATCCACCAGCCATTTGGCCCTCTGTAAGCAGTATACAAGTAGTGTGGACTCTACTCCAGCTTTGACCTGAAGTAGTGGCTGCAGAGCACAGAGCTCTGCAATCTGAAGAGGAAGACTCCTTCCCGTCACCCCTTGGAAGGACTCCCCAGTGCTGCTGAGGCTGTGTGCTGGGGGGCAGGATTTTAACCAATGAGAGGCTGTGTTTGTTTGTCTTTATTGTGGATTAAGGAGCCTAACTCCAGAGGTGGAGGAACTGAGTCTAAGCTAGATTCGCAGCCCTGCCTCACACTCTTTGCACTGCTCAGCCAACATAAAGAGAACCGAAACCTCCAGTCATTAATCCCCTGCTGAGGATGTCCCCAGCATGTATAGAGCTGGTTCCTTTGCTGCCATCTTCACAGACTTCAGTGCAAGGGGTGTATTGGGGTGGGGGTGGGTGGGTGGAAGGAGTTGGTGGAATAGTTCCCAGCTGGTGAATGGACTCTAGGGGGCACCATAGCCAGCTGGCATGGTTTACAGTCATGGAAGCTAGGTCCAGCTGAGAAACTGGACCTGTGTGTTAAAAGACCAGGACAGGTCTGAAATTTTACTGAGGGAATTTCCTTCAAGTGAGTCAATGTAAATCACTTAATCTACCTGGTAAAAGTTCACCTAACGGGGCAATGTTCACAGTTATCAAGAAAGAGAATCTGCAGTCTTCCCCAGTTGATGGGTTTGTTGTACGGTAAATGTTGCTCTGCACCCAGATGGCTACAGAACGCAAGTGTTCAACAGGTTAAAAATCACAGCGCCTCCTACTGCCTGTCATTGCAGCATGATCCACGCATCCACCATCACTGCCAAACCACAGCACTATTAGCACGTCTGCACAAGGCAATGTACAGAGTGACTGAATCTATGGCTCAGTGTAAGTAAATCATGCTCTCTTCTTCTGAGACAGCCTGAATATACAATGCCTGTTAAACAGTGAAATCCTAGTACTTTTCCTTTTGGGAGCAGGGACTTCCCCTGTCCTCCTCCTCCACCCCCACTAACTCCTCTGCCAAAGTATACATACACATGCACAAACATTGATGAAATAGTTCAAGTCCTACAAAGGACTAGAGCCATCCAGCCTAGCCCTCAAGGGCGAATTGACCCCGAAAAGGAATGCTAAGGGGTTCCAAGATAAATCTGTCAGTGCAGCTTGTGAGGAGGATTTGGTGCCACAGTCTCTGTTCATCCTTACATATTATTGCCATATTATTAGAGCAGGATGAGTATCAGCACTGGGAGTGGTGGACCTTTGTCATGCACCAGGAATGTTAACATTATCCAGATTTAAATGGCTCTGTCTGAAGAGTGGCTTGCGTCCTGAAATTCATTTTTCATGTGTACATCGTGAGCTCTCAATAAAAACTTTTTAAAGCCTTCTTTGTTGTCTCCTGTTCCCCTACAGGGCAGTCTGTTGGCATTTTCCATCACTGTTGTTGCATGTGGATTAGGCCTTGAAGTTTATGGTACCAGCCCTACAAAATGAAAGGGACTAAAAAAAACAAACAAAAAAAACACCAAAGAGAAGATTCATGTCTACTACAAAAAAGGCAAAAATGTTCCAAGTAGCAACATAAAAAGAAGTGGGGACTTTTGATGTTTTTTTTTTCCACTCCCTGCTGAATTATAGGGCATAGCACAGGATTTTTAACACACCTTTTTCTAACTTTATTTAGTTCAGTGATTCATGTGTCCTGAGCAAGATTAACCCGGGTGGGGCGGGGGAAAGGAGATGTATATTTTTTTTCTCTAGTTGTTCCCTGAACTGTCCTTATTCTAAATTGTACTGAACCATTTTAAAAGTGCTGGAGAGCAGCCTTCAGTGAACTCCAGCCATGCTGCTTGTCCCAACACCACTCAGTGTGGGTCACCTTACAGGAAGGCAGCCATTATTACTTATCAGTTTGAGGTAGAGCCTTTCACAGCTACCAGTGAGGGTCCCAATCCTGCACTATGATGTAGATGGGCAGAACCATGCACATTTCACAGCAGGACTGGGGCCTACGTGCATGTTGGACACCATGTTCACTTTTGGCATATAAACCCAAAGAAGAGAACACTTACTTGGAATATTCTGTAGCTATTCTCTCCCACTATTGCAGTGCATCATGCCCTGGGAAAAACAGGGACATAGGAAAAGACAGAAACCATTTTGTAGATTTCCAGGCTGGCACAGATATCATCAGCTTCTCTCCACTTCTCCAGCACACTTGCACTGGCAGTAAGGTGGACTCAATGTCAGTACTATGCTTGGGACCTGCCTCCTGGCAAGCGCATGCACTTGGCCCTTCAACAGTGCTCAAAAAGCACTGAGCATTACTTACTGCTATGCAAAGCAGAGTTATTATCTTCTCCCTTGTTTCTGACGGACTGGTCGAAAAAGACCACTGAACTCCCTGCTCCCAAGCTCGCATCCCTGATTGCCTGGAGAGTGCCACTCTTGTAGAATTAACCACAGGGACTGATGATAGCTACGTGGTGGGGCTGAATATGCTGCACAGCCACCTTTCCTAACTGTGCCCCACAGCCCACTTTCTACTCCTCTCACCCTGGGGTCTAGAGAGAGACACATGCAGGCAGGAGCTACATAACAGTTTCAGCAACTATAGAACTACACAACAGCTTCAAGACAGGAAGAGAAAAAAACCCATGTCCAGTTAAAGCAATAAAGAGAATTTAAATGGACAGGATGTGATCAATAGCCGAATTTGGAATTTGGCAAAGACACCAGAGTCAATATCCCATATCATGCAAAAAGAGCCATGGACTCTTCAAAGACTGGAAGTGGCCAATGCCTGGATTTTATGTCCCATCAAGGAGACTGATCCAGGGCACATTAAACCAAGTATTGTTCAAATTAGAAACAGAAAGCCTAATTCTAATCTCACACCATTTTAAACCACTATACCTTCTCTGAGACCCAATACTTTTCAAAACAGGCTTAAAACTGGAATGCTCTGATGCTTTGCAGGGGGCTGCATTCTGCAGAACATGATATGGAGGGCTGGTCTGCGGTTCAGCTAAGCAACGGTGATAAAAATGAGATCAGGTACCCAAGCGCCACATGATAAAATGATTGCAAAACAAAGATCTTTGCTCTTGTTCCTCAGGTTCAGATTCTGCCATCTTTACTCACATTAAGTAGCAGTACCTTTGAAATCAATGAGACTTCTTCCAGAGTTAGGACTAATACCCACAGAAAGATGGCAGACTCTTTCACTCAGCTGGGTGGTCATATACAGCATTTTTGTTAAACTGTTTTTTGGCAGCTGTCTTAAAGCACCAAGTTCATGCATCTTCCCCTCCTGTGAGACTTTTCTTCAGAACAGACATTTAAACAATATTGCCTGAAATTCACACCCGTGCAAAGAAACAGCCCCAGATCTCTTCTCCTCTTAAGTCCCACTTAAGTCCTATTATGAGGACCTAAGTGGAATTTAGGTGGTACCTTAGCCACAGGGGTGAATTTTACCCTTACAAACATTATGTGCACATCTTTTTTCCATTCTGATGATAACAGAAAGGCCTGGTTCAGGAGAGAAGCAGCAGTTAGCACAACAGAAGAGAAATGACACAGCCCCAGCAAGACAACTTCCAACACTGGCCGCCTCCTAAGAAAATTTAACTTTTCATTCAAATATTTAATGGTTGTTGTATGTGAATGGTAGCTGGCCCACAAAATGTGTTTGCACCCTGGTGAACATCAAACACTAAGAACATTCTGCCAACAGAATGTAGCAGGTCATTTATATATCCTGGAAAACCCATTCTTCGCATGAAACAAAAATGTTTGTTTTGTTAATTACAGTATACCCTGGTTATTAAAAGGGAAATTAATTCCCTGTACATTATTCTGTTAATCCTCACACCTATGAAACCAGCCCCAGCAGTAGTAAACTCAAAAATAAGTTTTAAACTGGGAAAATGCAACTAGAAATTCAATTCAACATTGTCCAGAGAGAGAGAGAGAGAGAGAGTAGTCAGGGGAGAAAGGCCACACCTCAATGTGCCAAATGGTCTTTATCTACCCCTTGGAGATGTCTGCTGTACTTTCAAGAAGGCTCACAATCAAATTCACTGCTACACCCCTCAGTACCTGATTATGCAACGTGAGGGTGGTTGGGCCTATTACTGGCTTGTTCCTGTATGCCTTAGAACACTATGCCGCTCCCTTTATCTTAACAGGAAACCCTACTGAGAGGCACACAATTTAATGAGGAAAGCACCCTGCCTTCCCTTTCCATAATCCTGGTCATGGTCCTGAAGGCTGGAAATGGAAGTCAGCAAATAACAGTACTGTAAGTTTTATCTATGTTGCTTTTTCCATTGGACTGAAGTGAAGAATCTAAATGATTAGATACTAGTCTGGTCTCATAATTATGTAACCTCTCATCCTGGAGGACTTTTTCCACACCCAGAGGTCACCTGTCCTCTTAAATATCACTAACTAAATCAAAGCTGATAACTACCAAATATGCATTAAAAATCCTTCCTCAGACATTAAGAACAATCACGGCAAATTATTGAATAAACCAATTATATGTTCTTCCATTTCACTCTGTGGATTAGGTTTATCACTGAGCACCCAAGGTGTAATGCTTTTTTTAAAAAAGCTTTCCATTGCTAGTGCATTCTCCTCCTATATATAAATGTAATCATTTTCCTTTGCCCCAAACGTTAGCATAGAAAAATTATTATTTATTCATCTTTAGCACCTGGAATGTATTTAGATGATTTCCAAGCAGACCAGAAAGACCAAGGAAGTTTTTAAAGGTGTTGCTAGTTTTTAGGGCTTTATCTGCCCTAAATGGGAAACCTGCACCACTGGGCTGAGGCCACTATGAATGGAAAACATCTCTTTTAGCAACACACATTTTTAGTTATGAAAATGTACATATTCAAATTCTAGTCTTAAGTTTAACTTCACTGAAATATTGTTAACTGATAGAGAAAGAGCCAGTTTTAAGTTCCAAAACCTAATGGGGATTGTTCCACAACCTGTGCCTGACCCAAAGGCAGAGTAGTTACTCAATGAGCAGGTTTTACTTTTAACATTGTAATATGTAATCATACTGGTGCCCTTCTCCCTACTGACAAAGCCCTTAATCAGAGACTAGTGATCTTAAAGAATCCCACGTGGCGTATGCAGAGAGGCAAGGTTTTTATTTTACGGGTCTGTCATTCACTTCCAGTCGCAGAGCACCTAGCTCCAGATACCTATAGGCTGATGATCTGAAGTCCTTGAAAACACACTGTGGGCTTATGTGTAAAGGCCTAGGCTGTTTCATAGACAGATGTCTATAGCTAACCTTTATAAACTTCTTAAACCAGAATGACTGGTGGAATGAGAATATTGCATGCTAATGAGGTATCTCTGTGTATGTTACTTGTGAGGTGACCTGATCGTCAGAGCTTCAAAGAGGAACAGGCAGTTTCAGGTGAAGGGAGGGAGGGATTGTCCCCTGTGAACTGCAAAACTCCCAAGGGACATGGGATTGTCTTTTATTGACACTGGAGGGTTTCCTTTTCTCTGGGTCCTTGCTCCATGGTTACTTTAACAACGCAATATGTATTTGTAAAGTATGCAGATAACGCCCAGCTTTATCCCATCACTGCAGCTGAATTCACTGCCTTATTCTCACTCCAGCTTCACTGTGGTCCTGCTGGTACACTGAATATTCTGGGTTTTGTTTGTAGTGGATCCAGTTCAGTCCAATAGATCTCAAAGGAATGGTAGATGCTGTTTGAAACCCTAATTCAGCAAGATACTTAAGCACATGCCTACCATGTGTGGGACTACTCACATGTTTAAAGTGAGACACATACTTAACTAGCTTGCTGAAGCAAGTCCTTAAAGCAATATAAAAAAATATTGGTAGTCTGCAAAAGTCAGAACTGAATTATTATGTTTTAGAAACCTAGACAGGGATGTGCTTTTTTTGTCTTTTTTTTTTTTTTTTTTTTTTGTTAAAGAGGGTCTGTTATGCCTAAATCAGGACATCTGGTCAACTTTATTTTAACAGGCCAAAGACCCTTTTCTCTGTTATGTCTTTAATCTTTTTCCATACAAAAAAAAATATTTCTCGTTCTTATCGTACATTGGCATATCATAAAGATGTCTTTATCACCTCTTCCTTCTGATTAAAGGGCTCTGAGTAATGCCAGCTAATATCAATAGTGATGCCCTAAAACTAACATTAATATCATACCACAATCTTACAGGGAATGTATCAGTAACCACATTTGAGTAATCCACATAGATTGTTACAGAATTTTCAAGACAAGTAATGAAGAGCAAATCTCCTCAACTATATAACATATACAGAGTCTCATTTGTCTAACAGGCTGAATGATCTTTTTTAAACATTGATCACACTGTTAAATTGTGTAGACTTTAGGTATGCAAGCAGTTTTGGAGGATAAACAAGAAAACTGGCCCATAAACTCATCCCAAACAAGAATCAAATAAGAATCATTTCTGAAGTACAGTAAACTTTTCAAATGTTTGAGTCCCTTATCACTTGCTGGTTTTGGCTCTAAGATACTGAAGTCATAGTAATACTTAGCACTTATATAGTACTTCGCATCTTCAAAACCCTGGTCAGACATTAGCAATTGATGTTTGTACAGGACTTTGAAGTTCCAAGTTCTCCATATGTTCTAAGACTTGGAAATTATTGGCATCATTGTCAGGTAGTTAATAATACCCATCAGCTATGGTCATCTCATTTTTCAGATGAGGACACAGAAAGTATTAAGTGAGTCACCCATGACTACACAGTAAGTCAGTGACAGAGCTAGGAGCATTTGATACCTAGCGCTGGTCTCATTCCTCAAAATTATGCTGCTGGGCTAACATTAGAAAGTCTGTTCACACATTATTTGCAATTTGACCCAAAGCTGTAAGTACACAAAATCTCACAAGAAGAGGTTCAAATATATTTGAATAAATTCCTGAACTAAATCAAAATGCTGCACCCCTGATTTGCCCTTCGTTAATAACCATAAGGCATGAGTACAGTTTCCAGCATTCAACCTGATTTAGGACCTGGCATATTTGGCATTCAGGGATTGGCATGGGTGGGAGACAGCCTACTGCCAGGACTTGCTGGGTCCTTCCTTTGCTGGTAGGTCCTGTTTTTTTCTCCCCACCCCTACCCAGTGTCCGAAGGTGGGAGATTCAGGACAGATGTAACACCAGAAGCTACTTTTAGCTCTTGTTTTAATTGACTAGATCTCAGTTGGCTATCGCCCTTTACAAATCTCCATCTATGACCTGAATAGGAATTTTGTCTAAATTAACATCTCCACATTGTAAGGCAAACGGAAAGGTGCTCCTAACATGAGTAAGGGTGGTAGAATCTGACCACATAGACTTTAAGGTCAGAAGGGACCATTATGATCATCTAGTCTGACCTCCTGCACAACGCAGGCCACAGAGTCTCACTCACCCACATCATTCATAAAACTCTTCATTTAGAAATTGCCTTATGCCCTAAAGCATGAGGTCTTGTATCCATTCTTAAATTTGGAAGCTTTTGCTTTGTTTTCTAATCCTATATAATTAGACTTGGCACAATGCAATTTTTTTATATATACTTTTGATGGATAATATCAATGTTTATTTTTAAGCTTTTTACATGCAAGTAGTGACTTTCTAGGGACCAGTCACATGAGTAAGCATTACTTCTGTGAGTAATGGGGATCTGCAGGATGAAACCCCCAGTTTTAACACTACTTTTTGTTTAATTTTAATGACTAAAATCAATGTTATATTATTATTGGAAATGTGAAATCACAAGCAACTGTCATCAAGAAATAGCTAATCTGAAAGCACTGTTTAAAGAGTCATCACTTCCTGACTTCTGATATCAAGATCAGCTGCTGGGAAAAAGGCAGGAATTAAATCATATTAATGGTACGGATATTCTGAATGTGTGAGCTGTTGGTTTAAACCTTTGCACTATGTTATTCAAGAAGTAGTTTTCCCAGATTAAGATATTGAACTTGACCTAGCAATTCAATTTCACACTTTCTTATTATACAAAGAGATAATATACAAACACTGAAAGGAAATTAGCATGTTTTTAATTTATAAGGATAACAGCCTTAGAAATGTAGCTCAACTAATAATTAAATAAATTGTGAACAATCTTAGATTTTTCTAGAGTGATCCAGGAAACCAAGATAACAAAAATCAATAAAAAAATATTAGCTTGATTGCCAACAAGTTTAGGCTTGAAATTAGAGCAAGGTTCCTAACCAGCAGATGAGTGACATTCTGGAACAGCCTTCCAAGAGGAGCAGTGGAGGCAAAGAACATAACTGATTTCAAGACCGGGCTTGATATATTTATGGAGGGGATGGTATGATGAGACTGCCTACAATGGCATGTGGCCTATCTGTGACAGTGAGTAACAAATAGCTCCAGCAGCTGGAGATGGGACACTAGAGGGGAAGGGCTCTGAGTTACTACAGAGAATTCTTTCCCAGGTGTCTGGCTGGTGACATGCTCAGGTTCTAACTGATCGCTGTATTTGGGAATTTCCCCCAGGTCAGATTGGCAGAGATCCTGAGTGTTTTTCACTGTCCTCTGCAGCATGGGGCATGGGTCACTTACTGGTTTAAACAAAACTAAATAGTGGATGCTCTGTAACTTGAGATCTTTAAATCTTGATTTGGGGACTTCAGTAACTCAGCCAGAGATCCATTAAAGGAGTGGGTGGGTGAGGTTCTGTGGCCTACAATATTCAGGACGTCAGACTAGATGATCACAATAGTCCCTTCTGGCCTAAAAGTCTATGGGTATGTCTACACAGCAGTTAAACAGCCAGGGCTGGCCTGGGTCAGATGACTTGGGCTCAGATTGCAGGTCTGTAAAATTGCTGTGTAGACATTCAGGCTTGACCTGGAGCCCGAGCTCTGGGATCTCTGTGAGGAGGGAGGGTTTCAGGGCCTGGACTCCAGCCCGAGCCCAAACATCTGCACAGCAATTGTTAGCCCCATAGCCCAAGCCCCGTGAGTCAGAGTCAACTGATTCAGGCCAGTCATGGCAGTTCCACACATCTTTTATTCCAGTGTAGAGGTCCAGTGTAGAGTCTAAGAACTGTTCAGGTTTTTAAAGTGTCCTGACAAGATATTAAATGATCTGCTTCCTATCATACACTTTGCTAGAGTACACTGAACAGAGGTTCAAAATACATACTCTGCACCTTTACAATTAAAACTGTCCAGACCTGGAATTTAATCAATTAGTGGAGAGGTTGGAAAAACTTGACTGACCTGGAATCATCTCAGTGGATATATTTTTAAACATTTCTGAACTTTTATTGGTTTTATTTAAAGTTGGAATTCATTATTGGGCAGAATTAATTAGTAAATCATTTTGACACACAAATGTATTTCCAGCTCTCTGCTTAAAACCTGTTACTGATGGTAAGACCTGAACATCTGGTCATGTTATGCTATAGAAATAATGGTAAAATAAAATACAGACATTCCACTGGGCACTAGGTATTAGAAAATAGTCCTATTAACATTTGCCTTTTCTTTAAAAAGGTTGTTTTAATTATAGTTTAGATTTTGACTTAGTAAAATGGTATATTCTGCTCCTGCAGATGTTTTGTTGTTTTTCTTCTTTGAAGGAGCTCTCCTAAAGAATCTTCAGAGGTCAAAATCATAGGCCAAGATTTACAGAGGTGAGTAGTGATGTTCAATTCCTCAATTTTTTGTCACCCAACTTAAGGCATCTTAAATGGGACTGATTTTTACAAAGGGCTAAAATGGAAAGTTGGTCAGGTAGAGTGTGAGACAGTCAAGGGGAAACTAAATTACTATCCACCACCCCTTGTAGACATCAATAGTTCCTGCCTCAGATACATTGGAAAACCTATTGCAAGATATGGTTACATATCAACAGCAGAAATTAGTACACAGCAGAATAAATGCTGAAGTTTCTCTGTTTCCAGACACGTGACCCTTAATCCATAACAGCCTGGGCTGGACGTGAACCAAGGAGTGAAGGGAATCCAACATCCTGTTGTGCTTCATATGTCATTGCACTCAGGCCATCTAAACTGGGGATAAACATAGAGCTTCGGCTATATTCCTGACATACCCCTTTTTAGTGAGGAAAGTGAAGATGTGAAAACCAGGCTTAAGGTGCTGCAAAGATGAGGATTGTTGGGTATTCCAATATTCTCAGTGTTTCCACTCTAGACATATATAAAGCATTTAGCACCATTTGGACTGAATCAGTTTGTCAGTCAAGGGAGAGTTCTGTGGATCTGGCAGGTCAGCGCTCTACTGAGGTAATCTGTCTGCCAGTCCACTAAGAGACTGCCAGTTCAAGTCTCATTAGATTCATTACTGCTCCTGGACACCAAAATAGCAGCGATGCCCAAACACTTTTTCCCCATCCCTTCCTTTCAGATACAGATCTAGCTATTTATCTATGGATCTCAGACCTGTATCCTCCGAGCCTCCTTGGCGAAAGGCCCTCAGCGATGAAAATCCCTATTGCCAGAAATCAGACTCTGCTTGAATCCAGCAAACTTGAAGACACAATTCAATACTCACCTCTTTGAGAAAGCCCTCCTCTCAGAAACAATAACTGGAAAATGGCCCTGAACTACCTTCTCTGAACAGACAACCACCAATTATTAACACTTAAGGGCCAGATTCTGCTACTCTTACTCACGTTAAGTACTCTCTTACTAGAAGAGTAGTCTCACTGAATTCAAAGATACTGCTCCATGTGAGTAAAAGTAACAGAATCTTGTCCTCAGAGCATGGCATAATACTATGGAAGAAACAGAGTATATTACATTTTAGGAGAGAAATGATGCTTTCACTTAAGTTTACTGTATATAGTTTCTAGACAGGAAGAAGAATGGCAGACTAGAAATGAGAAATCATAACCAATGAATAGAGCAGAAGTCTCCCAAAAATTACATGTATTCCCCTCCTCCCCCACCCAGCCACAACAATTCCACATGATGGATTTCTGGCTCATCCAACTCCTTTTCTGAATCCACCACAGGTTTGGCATCTGTACAGTGGGCTTTACTTAGCTATGAATGCTGTTTGTTCAGCGATCAGGAATTGCATATGATGGCAAGATAAGTGTCTTTCCTTCTACATTACTTTTGTATGAATTGTTTGAAGTTCTCTGATCCCCCCATGCTATTTTCTACAACACGGGAACATATGTGCTTGAAATACTTCTATAGACAATCTTTCCTAAACAATTGAGAGCCCCTTCCTCTCCTCAAACTTCTAGTGTACGTCACCACACAGCTGGAAAAATCAGTGACTGCATTGCACACTAATTCATTAGTAGTTGCTGTTTCTTCAATGAAGGGAGGATTGAGTCCATGCTGCCAAAAATCACATATCCAAACACCTAAATTGAAAGTGTGTGATCTAGTGGTTAGAAAATGTGAGTGGGAGTTAGGAGTCCTGAGCCTATTCTTTGATTCTCCCACTCCCAGTGGCTGTGCGATCTTGGGTAAGTCACTTCACTTTTCTATGCCTCAGTTTCCCCATCTGCAAAATGTGGATACTATTCTAGTTACCCACCCTCTCTGGGGCAATGAGAGAATTAAGTAAGTAATGTTTGTAAAGTTCTTTGAAATTCCCAGATGAAAAGTGCTCTGTAAGGGCAAAGTAGTATTATTTCAGATGCTCCCTTGCAAAAGATAATTGCCGAAGAAGGATTTGAAAATCTTTTTAGATTAACTGTAATACTTTTTTTATGCAGAATGACTAGCAAAATAATTTCAAGTGGAAGCCAATTTTTTCACTTCTCTTGATTGTGCTAACACTTGGGACCACAGGAAAATGTCACATGTTGGCTTTGTTAAACTTGAAGTGACTTTCTCTCCTGGGGACAATAGGTCTGTGGTTATTTGCAACATCTGATGTATTAAATACCATTTACAGAGCCATTATTGTTACCTTTTGAAGAAATGATTGTAAACTGGGAATAGCTTCTGCTTTCATCATCCCATTTGCTGTGGGAAGTTTAGTGGAACTAGTTTATAGTGAAAATGTGTCTTCCAGAGAAAATGTCCAATGTCCGAAAAATTCTGAGACTCAAAGTGATAGCTTTCAGCTGTTGCTCAGTGAGTAGCCGATGTTCCTTCTCTTCAGGAAAGCTGATATTCCCTCTTCAGTGGAATTTAAATGCACAAAGTCGGAAGGGAAAGTACATGTATAACAGACCTAATGAAACTGAAAACAGTTTCTGTGATTCTCTCTGCATGAGATGTTCAACATCTTGTTAGCTGCCCACAACTATCGCAAGTGGGTGGTGCCTGAACATGCCAGCGTTAATACATAGAGGAATATGTCATAGGAAAGTTCAGTACAAGGACTTGATTATATATATAATATGGACTTGCCCCAATACTATGGTTCAAATGGAAGGTAAACCAAGAAGGACCAATCAATCTTTAATGCAAAGCAGAAGGAGGATGTTCAGAGCAAATTTTGCCATTCTTCCTGGAAAACATCCATGAGTTGTGGTTAGAAACAAACGATTTTTTCCAGGCTTCACTAGTATTCTCTAAAACCACATCAGATGGAAAACCCAGAACCACAGAAATATTGGGGTCAACCTTGAACTGGAATATGCTGTAACTTTATGAACTAATGAAAATAGCTCTTCAGCGCTATACGGGAAATTTTGCCAGATGTAACATGTGTAAGCACCTGAGGAGGTGGAGGTTGGTATGCCATTCCCCACATTTGTCAGGAGAATGGTGGGTTCCAACCTGAATGCCTTTCTATGCTGTAAAACAGAATAGGTGTTTTCTTCTATTCTGACCTTTTGACTCTTCTAGCTGGCTGGCAATTCCATCCCATTCCTACAGTTTAATAAAGCAGTGCAAAGAAACGCCAAATTCTATTCCCACTATGCACCCTGTTGAGATTCAGTACAGTCCCTGGGCATGGATGCAAGAAGCAGCATCCTACTGCTAGTGAACCCACGGAGGACCTGGTCAGAATCAGGACCTATGCCAGGAAAATTTGTAACCATTCCCACATATAACCTCCCCCCACCCACTCTTCTGCTGCTGCTGCTACTGCTATGGCTAGAAGTGCCCTTTCCAAAGAGTATATTTTCTCCAGCCCACCATTCTATTTAAACGTCTTGCACTATATCGGCAATCCAGCTGTGAGGTTCCTTCTAACACAGCAATAAATCAGTGAGCAATCTAGACAAAAATCTCACACTATAAAAGGGTTAATTTCTGGTATCTTCACATTTGAATACAACCAGAAAGTGACTTCTCAAATAGGCCTTCTAGTTTGCAGTAGAAATAGGAAGACTATGAGGCAGATAAAGCAGCAATATTTTTAATCTTCGGTTTGCATTGCCTAAATGGAGTATGTAGCTCATAAGCAGGGGACAGGCATATTTTGCATAAACCTACAGGCGTATTTTTAAAGAAATGTCTCTCCACTGCCCTGGATTTTTGTAGGACATGCTGCAGCACTTTTTCACTTCTCTTTGGGCTTTGAGGTACTTTGTTTAAACACAATCAGCTTAGAGGATAGAGACCCTCTGGCTCACCCAAGATAAACACGATTCTGACCCTGCTTTCCTCTTGCACCAAGGGTAGTAGCCTCCTAATATATTAGCAATCCCCATCCCCAAGCTGGCTGAGCTGCACTGGCTGGCATGCTGGAAAGAGGGGCATGGAGCTACAGCTCTACTTGCTCCATAGTCATCTCCACTGACTCCTTGCCCTTCTGCTGAAGGTGGGGAGTAGCTTCCCTGTGGCACTCTCTTCCCCCTAATCATTCAGATCCAAGCCCCAGGAAGGCTGCACACATGTGTATATGGTGGGAGGTGGGTGTCTTACTGCCCCTATGCCCCTGTTCATTTGTACAGCCTGGGCCAGATTGTGGCCCTTATGCATTACCAATTTTTACAGCTTTTGTAACACCACATTGAAATTTAGGGCCCAATCCTGCTTTCCTCACACTCATACAGCTCTCATCGGTTGCCATTAGTGAGGGCCCAAGTCTGCCCCCCTTACTCACCCTAAGCAGTATTCTACTCTTCAGCTAGCACCAGGGCAGTCTCACGGCTCTCAGGCAGACTCATCTCAGGGTCAGGAAGTACTCAACAGGAGCCAGCAGAGCAGGATCAGGCCCTCAGAGCTTGGCATGCACAAAGGAATTCAGGACGAGGCTCTAAACAAGACTGGATACTTTTTGAAAGAATTTTTAAGACTGTGTTGAAGGAACTTTTTGCTGCCAAGTAAATTGGCTGCAGAGAGCTCGTGGGTGTTAGAACTCCACTGGCAACGGTTTCAGACAGATTGTCTTATCTGCCCACTTACAGCTGAAGTTGTAGCTATAAAGCCTGAAGATAGCAATGAGAGAAAAAGACGCACTAGGCACTGGTTTAGGCGGAGGAGGAGGAGTGCTATGGAAACTATTGAAGCAATGGTGGGCCAGATTCTGATCTCAGTTAGAAGAGCATAAATCTAGAGTAGCTCCTCTGAAGTAAATGGAGTTACATAAGATATACGCTGGTGTAACAGAGCAGAGTTGGACCCAGTATAACTTTTCACTCTATGGGCTAGATTCCCAAAGGTACGTAAGTGCCTAAGTCCAGGTTTAAGCATTGAAGTCACAGTTTTAAGCTCCACTGTGATTCACAAAACTCTCATTAACCCTGTAGGCACCAGAATTCACTGGGTACCTAGACTCCTGCCTCTGAGCATGGGCACTACTGCCTCCCTCTAGCTCTCTGGGTGCCTATCTCCCACTTGAGCCCCAGAGGGATTCTGAACAGGGGAAGACAGGCATCCACACACAAACCTTGCATGCGGGAACTGATCCTATAGATGAGCTCAGAGGTCACCTTTTGGATTGGGTCCCTCTCAAAATCCGGTGGTGGTGGCAACAGTACTGATGCCTTCTATCTTATAACTTTTTGCCCAGTGGTGGGAGCACTTACCTGCGATATGGGAGACCCAGGTTTAATTCCCCTTGCACCTACCTCAGGAGGTGAAAGGATTTGAACTGAGGTCCCCCAACTGTCAGAAGTGTGCTTTAGCCACTGGGCTACGGATAAGGCTGCGAGTCTTTCACAGAGGTTGCGGAAGTCACAGATTCTGTGACTTTCGCAGCGGCTGGTGCAGCTGACTTAAGGCCACCCAGGCAGCTGGCTCCAGTCACTGCCTGATCAAGGGCTGGTGCAGCTGGTCCTGGGGACTGCCCAAGCAGTAGTACTGGGGGAAGCCTTGGGGAATGTCCGAGCAGTGGTCCTGGGGATTGCCCAAGCAGCAGAGGCCCCAGGGGTGCCCAGAAGTCATCATGAGTGGTCCCTGGGAGCACAGACCAGGGGATAGTCAACCCCAGCACTGAAACAGGCCCCCACCCCCAGTGGGGCCCCAGAAGTAGAGATTTAGTCAATTATATATTTGGTAAAAGTCCTGGACAGGTCAGAGGGCTGTGAATTTTTATTTATTACCCATGACCTGTCCAGGACTTTTACCAAAAATACTCGTGACTAAATCATAGCCTTAGCCATGAGTTGTTCTGTGTTGGACTCCCTCAATATTTCCAGTTGAAGTTGTTCCACACTGGATTAAATAATCAAATGGTCATTGGACTGGATCTCTCACCTCCCAGGTGGGTGTCCTCGCCACCAGACCACAGCAGCGTTCTCACACTTTCTTGGTCTCTCTGGCCCACCGCTATTACTTCCTCTGCCCACTGTTTTGTGAGGAGTTAGGTACCTGCCTAAGTCATTCTCCTGAGAAACACTTTCAGCACCTGGCTGCAGGAGACGGATTCCTTGCTGCAGATCACTGGCAGAGACAGGCCTCCCTACAAGCCAGACTATGTCGCCTATCTCTGTAAGAGGGACTGGGTGAAGGAAACACCCCTATCATCAGCATCTTCCATTGGCTAGCTTAGCTGGCTCCCCACTGAGCATGCTGGCTTTTGTGAATCACATTCTAAGGCACCTGGTCTCATTCATTGCATAGGGAAGCCTGAGTGCCTAACTTAAGCTTTGTGAATTGCAGTGTTGTTCTATTGATTTTCTAGGCACCTGATAGGCATCCTGACACAATACCCAAGTCCCTTTGTGAATCTAGCCTCCATAACCTAATGTCCTGCCTCTGCAAGGAGGGACACATGAACGCAGTATTGTAGGTCCTTAATTAGTGAAAAGAAAAGAGAAATAATCAGTCACAAGAATTTGAGTTTGGAAGGTTAGATGCCCCCATTTTTTCATGCAAAATTCCAGCCAAATAAGTTAAATAACGCAGTCTGCAGGGAACCGTTTTTAGAATCAGTGCTCTGAGTACTGTACTTTAAATAAAATGCACAGACACTTTTAGGAGAATTGAGCTCCAGCAGTTTGACATATTACTGCCTTTGCATAGAAGTAAAAAAGATTATTTTAATGAGATACTATAATGACCTCCAGAAGTCTGTTTATTTTGATTCCAGCACCTCAGTTCAGCTGGCTCTACCTCCATTCTGTGCAGCTAAAAGCACACAATTGTGAAGTATTACACATACACACAGCACTGCAGTGTTACAACAACTCAGGTTCTTAATCATCTGCTGACACAAATTTTTATTTGTCCTCCACAACTGATAAATGCAAGTAAAGTTTGCATTTCATTTATTCATACACAACAGATGGCTTACTGACTCCTGTCGGTAGCACACTGGATCACATTTGTTTGTTTGTTTCTTTTTCTAAATATGATGAAAGATAATTCTGTAATACCCAAGAAAAGACAGATTCTGACACCCTTACTTATGTCAAGAGATACATAACTCCCTGAGGAGTTCCATTACCAATGTAGACACTTGAAGAGTAAACTACCACTCTATGTGAAGGAAGGAATCAGGATCTGGCCCTAAATGACTTAATGAAAAATGAAATCAAAATTGAACAATTTTATGCCAGACAAAAAAAATCCCCAGTAATCAACAAACAGTTTGAGACGGTAGAATACAGCACCAATAACAGATAGAAAGGAACAGCAGCAGATGGTTTCATTCCAGAATCTTTAACAGAACAGTCGAGTTTGTAGCTTTTCATGCTGTAGTTGTCTTCCAAAACTATGAAGAAATTCCCAAAGCCCTTATGTTACAGTACTAACTAAAACTAAATATGGCATGTCTGATTCTTATTATGGTGGTTGGCACTATAAGCTCTAGTTTTAAAAAACTAGGAAGGGAAGGAATAAGGAAAAAGATGAAAATACAATAAAGGTTGGCACATTTTTTAAATTATGATTTCACCGTATCATTTTCTAACAAAAGGAAATAGGATGACGTGAACTCCTCACAACCTGAAAAGTATTTTGCCCTCTTGTATGGAATCCAGTGAGCCAGAATGGGAACCCCTCACT
This sequence comes from Gopherus flavomarginatus, assembly GCF_025201925.1. Classification (NCBI taxonomy): domain Eukaryota; kingdom Metazoa; phylum Chordata; order Testudines; family Testudinidae; genus Gopherus; species Gopherus flavomarginatus. Next base: position 208,665,282 of record NC_066618.1, read on the forward strand.
CACTGATTGCAATGAGACCACTCAAGTGACTAAGTTAAATCAAAGGAAGTTAGGAGCCTAAATACATTTGTGATCCGGGCTTATCTGCTTACCACTCTGAGAAAAGGGTTCATAATCTCACCCATCATAGCCATTGTACACCTATAGTTTTCTATGCTATGTGCTAGCTTGTGGAGGCTGTGGTCACATTGATGAGCACTTACACAAGGAGTCTCATACACAACAAAGGGATTACTTGTGTAAGTAAGTGCTAACCAACATGAGAAAGGCCTCTACAGTCTGGCCATAGGTGACAGTATGTTAATTGGTCACAATGTCATTGTCAAGGTTCCTTCCCCACTCTGAACTTTAGGGTACAGATGTGGGGACCTGCATGGACACTTCTAAGCTTAATTACCAGCTTAGATCTGGTATCACTGCCACCATCCCCCAAGCACTACTTTTTTCCCTGGTTTGATTCTACCTCTAATTGCATAAGACAGGTTACAGAGAAATAAACATAAACCTATTTATTCCTTTTTAAAACTTACTATTCTGATAAGAGGCTGGTTCCTTGATTTTTTTTCACTCCGATTGAAACTGAATCTCTAAACAAAGGAAAAACTTCCCTCCTTCCTTTTGAAACATCTCATTCCCCCATTGGTTCCTCTGGTCAGGTGTTAGCTGGGCTAGGTGAACTTTTTAACCCTTTACAGGTAAAAGAGGCATTAACCCTTAACCATCTGTTTATGACACGCCCCCCAAATCTCAGACAGTGTGGAACCACACTGGCGGTGATTTCTTCCTAGAACTTTAGAATAAACAGATTAATAAAACGCATCAACCTTTACAGATACTACGAATTATGTAAAACTACATGATTTTTCACATTTTAAGGACAATTTAACCAGTTAACTCTGGGAAACTTTCACGGGAGAGTGCATCAGCTACTTTGTTAGAAGCTCCTGAAATGTGTTGAATTTCAAAATCAAAATCTTGGAGAGCTAAACTCCATCGAAGAAGTTTTTTGTTGTTGCCCTAGGCGGTATGAAGCCACTTAAGCGTGCATGGTCAGTTTGTAGCTGGAAACGCTGTCCCCAAACGTATGGGCACAGCTTTTCCAGGGCATACACTATGGCGTAGCATTCTTTTTCACTGATTGACCAGTGGCTTTCCCTCTCAGACAGTTTCTTGCTGAGAAACACGACAGGATGGAATTCTTGATCCTGTCCTTCCTACATTAAAACTGCTCCTACACCATGCTCAGATGCATCTGTGGTTACTAGGAATGGTTTGTCAAAGTCTGGGGCCCTTAGCACAGGGTCAGACATGAGCGTCGCCTTAACTTGGTTAAAGGCCTTTTGACACTCATCAATCCACTTAACTGCATTTGGCTGTGTCTTTCTGGTCAGGTCTGTTAGTGGGGCAGCGATTTGGCTGTAGTGTGGTACAAATCACCTGTAATATCCGGCCAAGCCTAAGAAGGATTGGACCTGTTTCTTTGACTTTGGGACAGGCCACTTTTGGATAGCATCCACCTTGGCCTGTAGAGGATTTATTGTTCCTTGACCCACCTGGTGTCCAAAGTAAGTCACTCTGTTTTGGCCTATTTGACACTTTTTAGCCTCAACAGTTAGTCCTGCCTGCCTGATGTGCTCAAAGACTTTTTCCAGGTGCTCCAGGTGTTCTGCCCATGGTCCCTGTGGAAGCGAGGTAGGTGATGGAGTTGTTTTCGTTGATTGTGAACCGCTCTCCGCTGGTGCACTATGTGATATTTCAGGCTCTGGCTGAGCTCTTGGGTAGGGTTGTCTGCTGTTTCTGCCAGTTCAGGCCTGCTGGTGCCCTCTGGTGTTGGGGTTGTAGATGGGTTTGCAAGCGCTGGAGTCAGTGCTGGCAACGGTTCTGGTGCTGGTTGCTTTGCCATTCCGGTTCTTGGACTGGATTCACTATGGCTGTAGCATTCATGGATAGAAGATCCGATTCCACCACCTCTCTCTGGGTCTCTGGTAACACAGACAGGGCCCTGGTGGACAGCTCAGGAACAGGGATGGGTGTGGAAGTTTGCTTGGCCTGGCTGCGTGTGATCATTCCCACCCTCTTGGCCAGCTTCACATGGTTGGCCAAGTCTTCCCCCAGTAGCATGGGGATGGGATAATTGTCATAGACTGCAAAAGTCCACGTTCCTGACCAGCCCTTGTACTGGACAGGCAACTCAGCTGACAAGTTTAGAGGGTTAAAGTGGATCACAGATTGAATATGAGCCAACAATGTGATGCACTTGCAAAAAAAAGGCTAATAGCATTCTGGGGTCTATTAATAGAAGTGTCGTATATAAGACATGGGAGGTAATTGTCCCACGCTACTCCGCAGCTGAGACCTCACCAGTGGAAAGCTGTGTCCACTATTGAGCAGAACACCTTAAGAAATATGTGAACAAACTGGAGAGACTCCAGAGGAGAGCAACTAAAATGATAAAAGATTTGGAAAACCTGACCTATGAGGAAAGGTTAACACAACTGGGCATGTGTAGCCTTGAAAAAAGAAGACTGAGGGGCATGAGCGGTGAGTTGCATAGGCAGGGGGAGGCATTGCCTCCTAAAACAGTCAGGCTTAATCCCACCCCTTGCCCTGATGCTCCCTGTGTGCAGGTGCGGCTCCAGTCTTCTCAGCTCTGAATCCAGCCTCCCGGTGCGCTGGGGCTGGGGCCGCACACCACCTGCCTTCCCACACTCCGGAGTTGGGGATGCTGGGGCCGTGCACCACCTGCCCTCCAGGCTGGGGAAGTTGGGCCGCCCACCCTTCTGCTCTCTGGGACAGGGGCCACACCCCTTCCCGCCCCTAGGCTGGGGCCACGTGCTGCCCACCCTCCTGGCGCTCCTTTGTCTGGGGGACTAGCTACAGGACTGGGCCGGTGGCTGCGGTGGGGTGGGGGTGCTTGGCTCTGGCAGGGCCTTGGACAGAAAGGACAGGGCTGGGGGCTAGCCTCCCCCTCCCGCCACCCATGCTGAGGGGGAACCTGATACAGTCTTCATATATGTGAAAGGCTGTTATAAAGAGTAAGGTGATCAATTGTTTTTCATTTCCACTGAAAGTGGGACAAGAATTAATAGGATTAATCTTCTGCAAGGGAAATTTAGGTTACATATTAAGAAAAATTTTCTAACTATAAGGGTTAAGCTCTAGAATAGGTTACACCAAGGGAGGCTGTGGAATCCCCGTCATTGGAGGTTTTTAAGAATGGGTTAGACAAACCTCTCTCAGAGCTGGTCTAGGTAAACTTGGTTCTGCCTCAGTGCAAAGTGATGGACTAGGTGACCTCTGAAGGTCCCTTTCAGTTCTACATTTCTATTCCATGAGCTAGTTTTATGGTCCTAAATGCACATTTTTCACAGTCAAATCCATGTTAACTCAAGGGCAGTGCCTGAGCTCATGGTCTTATCCTGACATACGCTCTTGATATGACTGCTCACTGTTCAGATTATTTTAGAGCCCAAGTAGTTAGCAGCAGGATTAGTAGTTTGGTTGTGTCTAGTCATTAGCGAGGCCTCATTGTGCAAAGCTCTGTACAAACATACAATAAAAGCTAGATGGCAAGCACTTTGAGACAGGAGCTAACTAGAAGCTAGATGCAGCAGCCTGAGGAATGCAATGGCGTGTGGGAGAGAACAGGGATGTGAACATCACTTTTAGCTAAGCGTACAACTTGGAGCCTTCAAAGTGTTTTTTCAATAAAATAAATGGGCAAGAGCTATTAATGTGGTTTACCATGAGCATGACAGCACAAGTGGATCTCAGGGATTAGAAGGAAGAGGAGGAGGACAGATTAGTGGCTGTGGACTTGAGGAGGGCATGCCTTGTGTAAGAGGCCACATGGAAGAAGGTGCAAAAGGGCCTGTAGGAGAAATGGGTCTCTCTGGTTGGCTGAGCAAAGGGGGGTGGGGGGACGGTCATGACATGGTGATAGAGATGGGATAAGCAAGGAGGAGCTAAACTGGGAAGAGTCTTGAAGGTAAAGACCAAAAGTTTTTGTCTGATGCAGTAGAGAATGGGAAGGCAGAGGTGGGACTTCAAGAAGTAGTGGCATAATCAAGGGGATGAGCTAGGCAGAGGATTTTGGCTGTAATGCAAACTGTCTTTGCATGGGCACCCAGCTCCCATGTAGTTCAATTTAAGTTGCCTGTCCCAGGGGAGGCACGGCCCAGGAAAGCTAAATTCCCATTGAGATTAATGAGAAAAGTTTAATCTTTCTATTGAGTAAATGAAATTCAGAGGAAAGGGGTGGCAGGAGACAAAGGCAGGGTCTCTCCGAAAGATCATCATTCTGCTGTTTCAGAATTCATGGCCGGATGCGCAGCTGGTGTAAATAGGCATAACACCGCTGAAGTCAGGCTAAGGTCCTGGTCCTGAGTTTTGAAATCTGCTATACATACTCTAATAAGGGGTTTTGCTCTGCTGTAGCCATGGATAGATTCAGTTACCTAACGATTCTTGTCCACCTAAACTGCTGCAGGTCTGATTTTGCAGTCCTGTCTCTGGAAAATCTCCCATTGACTTCAGTGGGAGTTTTGACAGAATAGAACTACAGGACCCAGCCGCAGGATTCTAAGCATGTAGTAACTGCTGTTGTATAACAAGCCTGAACTTTACTAGTATTTCATTCCTCTTTGCCTTTAGCGATGACAGCCAGAGCCAGTTTGCTCCTCTTCTTCATATTCAGTGCAGAACTTACATGTAAAAACATAACTGCTAAGAAAACAGATTACCATTCCCCCCATTGCTCTCAATGCTCTTCACCACCTGTAAAGTAGTTTGCTGAATCAAATCCCCAGAGATTTTCCCCAGCGTGGCCAGCTGCTCTCTATGTTGCACCTCTGTGTGGGCAAAATCCCCTAACCTGATGTCATCTTAAGTGCTGAATGAACAGGGTCAGCTTTGTTTTGTTCACTGCAGGTTGAGTACCCCTTTGCTGTACCCCTACCTTGTTGGCATTTGATATCCTTCATACTTCTGAGTTTATTAATTAGTGCTGTGATACATTGCAACAGCTGGGTCAACTGTTATTCCCTGCGCTTCCTCTGTGGCTGTCTTTGCCAATTTCTCCTTCGCTGTAGATTTTTGGCTACTGTTCAGCTCGAATGCTTTTCATGCTGGTATCCCTTTCTGCCAGAGAGCTTATTGGCAGAATTTCTGTCTGTTTCCAGGCAAAGTAAATGTGCAAGAAATCTGTAACGATTGATGTCCCCTGGTTTATAAATGATCTTCTAGGATGGCATTAATAACAACATCTCAGGGGAAACTTTTCAAAGGCATCTAATTCACTTAAGAGCCAAAGTCCTCATTTTAAAAGTGACTTAGGCAGTTAGGCGCTTAAGTCCCAATGACCTTCACTGAAATTTAGGCCTAGAGCCTCAAAGGTATTTAGGTACCTAACTCTCATTCAAATCAGTGGGAGTTAGGCACCTAAATACCTTTGAAGATCTGAGCCTTAGTGCCTAAGTCACTTTTGAAATTAGAATCTAAGCACATTTGTAAGTTTTACCCAGTAAAAGAAAAAAATTTCACAGGGGCATGAGAGTTCATTTAACAAATTAGGTTTGTTACCAGAAAATAATCTGTTCTCTTTTACACTGTTTTCTCATTGTTTTTCTTTCCTTGCTAAAAAGCAAGTCAGGTTCAATCAGTGTATCATTTTCCAAAGGTCTTTAATTCTTCTGCTGCTGGGGCTTAACTTTCTAGTTCGCCAGGTATGTGTGGCTGGCCGTCTCAAATAATATGTTTAGGGCCAAATTCTGCCCCCTTTACACCTATGTAAGTCATAGGGAGCCACAGCTGTATAACAGAGGACAGAAAAAAAGTCCTAAAACTTTTGCCCATTTCCACACCAAGAGCAGAACTGTACTAACTACAACAGTGTTTAAACATTTTTGCTGCTAGCATGGTTTTAGCATGGTTTCAAGGAGCAGCTATTTGATTCACTGAGTATAGTGAGTGTAGTATAATTACATTTAACACCTTCATGGGAGGAACTATACAAAAGCCTACCACTCAGTTACACCTGGGCAGCTCCATGCAATGGGATTGCACAGGTGTAAGTGAGGGTAGAACATGGCCAATAGTAAATTAAGTCTAATTTGCATAAAGAGTTGCATGCATGAAGATCTTGTTATGAACTTGGGTGTAAGCTTTGCTTTAACTCTTTCATTCTGGAGTTCAATTTTTATTAATGTCTTATGTGCGATTCTTCATATCTTTCTGCTGCACCCAGGACCAAGAGGGAACCTTCCTGTATTTAAAACTTAAGTTTAAGAATTAATATAATAATAAGTAAATTCCATGGCTCTCATAAAATATTTTTCAGCCTGATGCATAAAATATGCACTTTCTACTGCACTACTTCTGTAACGAATTCAAATCCAGTTAAGGTAATATCATACTATCAATGTCTTCCTAGAAATGTGATTATAGATCACTTTTCTAAAGCAAAGGATACCTGATACAGAATATTTCATATGAAAAAGAATATTTCAATTATACAAAAGGTATGATTTTTAAATAAGCATGTTGCGGAAAGTTTCAGCCATTCCAAAGGTGGCGTTAAACAGGACACAGTAAATTCAAACTGGGTCCCTCCTCCTAGGTTTCTTATTTATAAAACCGTATATGGGTATTTTGAATTGGTGGGAAGGGGAAACAAGTTAGCCCTAACTATGTCTTGTTAACTTGACCATTTCAACTACTACCTCATGCTTATGTGGCTGGTTTTATAGGTATTACATCTTTATATGGCTCAACAGTTCTTTCTCTAAACTTTTCCACATGTGAAATGTTTTGGATCAGATATCATAATAACTGTGGTCTCTTTGAAACACTCTCAATAAACTCTATATTGGGGCTTTCTCTGCAGACCCTGTAATTTTTAAATGGTACTAAGGGTTTGTGGGTATCTGATCACAAACAGCAAAGTCTACTCAAGATGCAAATTTTCAAAGTCTTATATTTAAGCTAATATAAACCAATGAAAGTTTGTAGGTGGTCTCTGCAGCATCTATACTGAAATCAACATCTAAAATGCTGCCCAAAAGTACCAGCAAAATTACTGTGTGTATTTTTAATAGTTAAACAGGTGTAAGAATTAGGGATCTGATTCTGTACTTATTGCAAGGTGTAATTTTTACTACTGTAATTCCACTCACTTCCATGGGACTACTCACTGCAGTAACCACTGTGTGTTGTGGTAAGAGGCCTGCAGAAACAGGCCCTCGGTGAGAAATTCTGCTCTTGGATGCATATACCAGAGGCTCTCTATCTTCAGTGGGAACCTGTGCCGCAAATCTGGAAAGCCTCTCTATTCAGGAAAGCACTTTAGCATATGAAATCAATAGGACTTGAGCACATGCTTAAACATGGTCTTGAAGCCTTTCCCAAACTAGGGCACCACTGTGCACATCCCAGGGTAGAATTGAGCCCAGAGTGAAGATTTGGTGATGTGGACTATGGAGAGCTTAAATTTTGCCCTCCCTCTGATGCACTTATACATTTACATACTTTCACTCTCACATATGCATCAGTGAAATGGTCTCATTTCCTCCCATTTTATTTATATGTATATAAATATAAAATTATCACTTTCCATAAAAACATTACAAAAATCAGACACATTTTTTAATTGCATAACTTGTCCCAATTAAGACAATCTCCAGAATAACTTCATCCCCTTTCAATATTTTACAGATCTTGCTTTGTGGTACCTACCACCATTTCCACAAACCAAACAGCAGCCAAAACAATGAGACACCTCAGTATCCATCAGTGTCCACCTAACTCAGAGAGAAAATTTCCCCCATAATATCAGTGTAAGGCGTGTCATGGTGGCCAAAGAGCAGGTGTTTTATCTGTAGATCATGCTGATATGACTCAGACTGATAGATTTTAAGGTCAGAAAGGATAGTGATCATCTAGTCTGATATCCTGCACATTGCAGGCCAGAGAACCTCACCCACCCACTCCTGTAATAGACCCCTAACCTCTGGCTGAGTTACTCCAGTTCTCAAATCATGATTTAAGGTCTTCAGGTTACAGAGAGGAAGGCAAAAACGCTTCCCCTCACCACCCCGAGTCTCTGCCAATCTGACCATGGGGAACATTTCTTCCTGACCCCAAATATGGCAATCAATTAGACTCTGAGAATGTGGGCAAGACCCACCAGGCAGATGCCTGGGAAAGAATTCTCTGTGACCTTGAGTAGCTCAGTCTGATAGTAGGTGCCGTGTCCTTCTGAAGAGTCAATGCTTTGCTGTCAGACTTGACCAGAGAGACTCTCTCTCATTCCCAATAATTGCTTCTGTACAAAACCAATACAGGAAAGTAGTGCATGTCAATATGGTGATGTAGCAGATGGAAACAAGGTGAACCATATTCAGGTAACCAGACAGTTTGTTGCAGACCAGTGTTCCCACAACTACATATTGGGAACCTCTATATTAGAGGCTCAGCAGTAGTGGGACCTAACTGGATTCAACCCTGCCCTTATCACAAAATAGAAGTCTAAATTAATCTCTCATTGTATTTCCCAGTACTGCCGTATTTAGTTCCTAATAGGCTTCATCTGTATTCTATACCCCTACTAATCTGCTACCCAGGTTAGATGTACTTTTCTCTTGAGTTTCTAGGAGCCAATGACTAATTCTTATCTCCTCTTGATACTCTCAGGACTGTTACTGGAACTGCCTCTAAAGTTGGTGCGTCATTGCTAATATCATTTATCTTCTTTTCTTAGTTGTGCAGATGGCCACTGGGGACCCATAAACCATGCTCTTTGTGTCTGTCTCCAGCACAGTATCTCTTGTCTGGGCAGCCTTTGTTGTCAATGTTGATGTCAAGTGAATAATTCCATACTAATACCAGAGACTGTGTAATGATTGCCAGCACAGCCTGGCACAAAAAACCCCCCCATATCCCTCCCAATACTATCAGAAGCAGCTTTAGGCAAAAGTTCAAAACATCAGCCACCAACCTTTCCTCCTCAGATACTGCACAGGAAAACTATCACTTTCAGTTCTAGGTTAAGAGATATGATTTGTTTTTAGTTCAGTTCAGGAAAGTCCAGAGCATTTAAGTGTTAGGGAATATTTTTTCTCAGCTGGGCCAGACCTCAATGTCCTCATAAAGACACTCGGTCAGGAATCAGGCAAAGCTCTCACTGATGTCAGTGTGAACGCTGAATAAAAACTGATTTCAGGATCATGAAAGCATCTCTCATGTGAGTGAGCATTTACTCACATGAGTATTCATCTAAACTGAGTAAATACTTGGCATCATGAGGGAGGCTTGCAGAGTCTAATTTGAAGAACAGCTTCAGGATTTGACTTGTTGTAATTTTGCTAAAATCAAATATCACTCCATTTAACTCTCTGATCAAAGACAGGAATATAGTTGCCTCATTCTCTGGGCCCCCTAAGAGCTGGAATCAGACCCAGATAATACCAAGTTAAAGCATCCAGTCTTATTGACTAAGTGAAACTCAGCATTGCTGTGCAGCTAAATGACTCTTGCATTTAAAATTGCAATTAGAGCCCAGTCATTCAAGATGATTGCAATACTGTAGTTGGTCAAATACCAGAAAAAACAGTCCTCAAATAATATATTCAGTAAATACTATCATTATATATGATAATATTAATAAAACCCTAAGTTCTTATAGAGTGCTTAGAGCATTTGATCAGCGTAGAGAGCTGTCTGAATACTGCAAAACATAATTTGTCACTTGAAGTGTTTTATGTAAATAAACACAATTTTCTGAATAATATATTTGACCAGCTGTACTTGTAAAGTGCTCACTGCAGCTGTATGCTATGGGTCCATGGCCACCTAGGTGAAAGAAAAGAGGTTGTTGCTTTTTTAATGGCTCCCTGGGCAACTGGTAGCAGAGAGGTAGGAAGAGAAAAGTTTACCCAGACAGACTGGGTAGAAGCAGGAAGCAGCTGGACCAGGTGCGGGGGGACTGCCCTTCCAGCTGACCAGAAGGGGGGTGGTGGTAATTATACACAGTGCAGCCCCAAAGAATTTCTTTTACCTGGATTGGGCTGCTGGAACCTGCGAGGGCAGGGCAGGGGGGTTAGGTTATACTGTCACAGTTTAGTACAACTATCTTGTGGAAGATGTCCAGTGCAGATTCTCATTTTGGAAGGGATTTAGTTATTGGATAAAATGGATTGGAAAAGGATTTAAAGGAAAGCGTCCCTTAAGCGAGTGCTCAGCTAATGCCCATGTTTACTGTATTTCACATATTTAAAATCTGTATTCTGAGGAATCTTTGGACAAAGCCAAGTGCTGCCCAAATGAAGTTGGCAACTTAAATGCAGTTTTCAAAACAAGAGTTACTGGTTAGCATGCTGGAGTGAGTTTGCCCAGTGTTTACCATCTGTTTCCTGGAAGGTAAAGTGCAATCAGATGAATTGGCATTCATGAAAAAAAAATCAATCACTGGCTTTAAAGTTTTTTTAGGGAGGGAGTATGTGGGGGGATTTCTTTATTCTTATTTTGTGATGTGATTTGATGTGACAGCTGGTGGTACCCAGTTGGAAAAACAGCTGGGAATGGTCATGTAATGTTTTCTGGACTGTACAACACAAGCCAGTAAACTTTGTCCATCAGCCATCAGTCACCTTCACCATAATTAGTTTCATATGCACTGTCCAAGTACACAGAGGAGTCAACAGTCCGACATTCTGAAATAAAACTTTCCTACATCCCCAGCGGAACTGGATTTGTCCTGTTTCTTGTTGCTGTATTTTATTGCTTTCCAGAGCTACAGCAATCTTTAATGACACTCGAGAAGCTATTTTCAGAACAAAAATGTTAGCATTTCGTGTCCGCTGACAGATCAGCAACAGAAGTTTACGTTTGTGTCAAATCCAAAGCCAAATTCTTCTCATTTTGCTCAAGGATTTGTCCTGTATTTAATTAATACCCTTGACTTCTGTCCCTATGTAGGGCTCTTGATGTATCTGAGCTCTGACTAAGGCCACTAGAACAGACAAACAAAGCCAATGATGCAGCATCCCATATTCAGCCTACTGGTAAACCAGTCTGAATCAGTGGCTAGTAGTCTGAGAAGAAGGTTTGGAATGGCTGGATTCCTTGGAATCACAGTTGCAGATGCAAGATGGGTCAGTTCTTCCCTTCATTCTTCTAAGGTAGTTCTGTGCTGGTGTTAATCTGCATATGTTTGAGTCCCATCTCCTCCTCTGCCACAGCAGCCAATGTGGAATCCATGCACAATGTAGTCCTCTCATGTCGCTCTCTCAGAGCTGTGAAACACTCTTAGAGGATTTCAGGGCAGCCAAACTCTAGCTAAGCACTGGTGGAGCCACACTGCCAGGCTGCTCAGGAGAGAGGGGCCCTTAGAGCCAGTGCACAGGCACAGAATCTTCACACTGATGGACCTGTACTGTCAGCAGATTTCCTTAAGATCCATTCAGATCTCAGAAAATTAGAGGACCAAGACCCCAACCTCTTCTGCATCCCACATTCCCAGTGAAAGAACTCAAAGAAAGCCCTATTTCCTTTCACAGGGTTCCTTCCTCTGGGATTTTATGCAGGAGGGGGAAACCTGCCCCACATGTTGCATCCCACCCAGTGGGGTTTTGTGGTATAGCACTGGAAACAAGCAGATGTTATCAATGAACAATATCTAGTGATTTCTGCTAAATTTGGGGAACATGCTCCCCATTTGATCTAGTACCTAGATGTCTTTGTATACCTCAGTCATGCCCCATGTCATGCAATGTGGGTGAAAGCCACATGAAAGCTTTAAATAATTACCTTGAGAAAAACACTTTGGAAAGGCTTTGTTTTGTCTGTTTTGGTGTACTTGATTAATTTGTTTGTTCCACATATAGTTTTTCCAGCCCCTAGCTGCTGACCACCATCATATTAACCAAATCGATTCCTCAGTTTGTGGAGGCAGAAAGCAACTGTTCACTTTGGTTCCAAGTGGATGACCTTGGAAGAGGCAAAAGCACAATAACAATGCATTTAAAAACAAAGACAAAGAGCCACAGCTTCAGACCTACTGTATATACAACTTCAGTTATCTGTTCTACAAACATGATACGGGTACAAGAAGTCTACATTGGCTAAAGCTTTGCTTCATAAAGGGGGGATAAATCCTCAGCTGCTGTAAATCAGAGATATGCGGATTTACACCAGCTAAGAATCTGCCCTGCTTAGCATTCCTGCTTCTGCTGATAAGTCTTAAGAATGGGTTCAGTTAAAAATATGGGATATGTACTGTGCAGATACCAATGTTAGGAAAACAAATTTTAAAAAAGCTTTTTATTTGTTGTGATGGTTTACTAGATCTTGAGGTACCGTTCTATCCCATGTTAGCCAACATAAATGTGTCTGTCCCCAGAGAAATCCAAGACTCATCAATGAAGCAGTAAGACATGACAGACATTTCGGTGGTTAACTGTCTTATAGTGAGGCACAAGGCTAAAGGCTGAGAGACTTCAGCTACCCAAGTACTTTAGAGAAATGCACTGCCTGGAGTTTTTCATAACTGTTATGGAATAGACATTATAAACAAAACAAAGTAAAGGAAAAGGTCAGGCCCATGAATTTACATGGGATTACTGTTACTGGTATGACATCATTGCCACTCATCAAACTCCATTTGTACTCATAGCTCTAAGACCATTCCACAGTCTTAATAACGCAGTATGAAATATGGCAAGACAGCTGTGCCACCGAGTATGTCACTGAACTAAAGAACTGGGACTCATATTAGAACTTCTGTTTCCATAGAAGCTGCACTTTTTACTGCTCCAAAGCAGGCTGAGTGTCAGGAGGGAATTTTTTCTGTTCTTTAAAGAAAAATCTTTACCAATAAACAAATCTCTGTTTATCAAATAAAACTAAACAAAAAAGGAAAACTCCTTGTTAGAGTTTTATGCTGTAAACCCTTCTGCCATTTCCTCACACCACTCCTTCTCTTTCTCATTCTAGCCTGGTTGGCTGCCAGTAATTGATGAAGTCATGAGTCTGGGTGAAGAGAATGTTAATGAATCACAAGAGAACAACTGAAAGGGGGCTGGGGGGAAAAGTGGATGACTGTTGTGGGGGTTGAGAAGATATACCCATGTTTTTTAAAGCACATTTCCCCCACATCTGTTTTGCTGTTTCCATTTGAACACCTGAGAGGCAGCAATTAAAACAAAATGACTGCACTTTTTATAGAAGTTTATCGATTACTTAAAAAGCTTTTCTCCCCACCAATGTGACCTGGTTCTTTTATCTTGGTGAGTATTTCCCCCTTTGTTCCTCCAACTGAGATCAATGACAGTTTATTGTCAAGGTCTTAATTTCTACCAACCCATAACAAATGGAACGTAGCAATAAACAACATGTGATTCTGAAGCCTCAGGGTAGGCTCTGCAAAAACATATCGGATGTCTCCAAATGCCATATGAAGTAACCAGTCTTGTACTTTAAATTTGCTGTTGTGCTAGGGTTGTCTTGATGGAACTGGGATAGTAAAAATCAGGCTGCTAAAATTAGCCTGGAAATTTCTCATCTGGGAAAAATTAAAGCCCCAAATATGGTCATTCTGAGGCCTCTGTTTTAATGAGCATTGTCTTTAAAATGTGGAATATTATTCAAAAAAGGAAAAAAATCTGAGGCATCACAAGTCTGATTGTACCTCAAAATATGTGAAAAGTAGGGCAACAGGATTTTCTGCCACATTATTTGCAAGCAATCAGCATTGATCAATCAATGTGGGTTGCTTACTTAGAGCCTGAAAGATGGTTTCAATTCCCTATAAGGTGCCACAGGACTCTTTGTTGCTTTTTACAGATCCAGACTAACATGGCTACCCCACTGATACTTGACTTCAATTCCCAAGTGACTTTGATGGCGGATGGGGCCAGATTCTGCTCATATTGAAGCAGAATTACTATGTAGCAAAAATATCAGCCAAGCTGGTGATTTACTGGTTTAAAGCCACCAGAGGAGGAACTAAAAAAAAAAAAATCATAGTTAAAAAGAAAAAGGAGTGATTATTTTTCCTCTTTTTATTGCACGTCAAGTAAACAATGCAGAGTCAAATAGTAACCGTCAAATGCCAGAACCACAGCAAGGATTTCTGATAAAACAGAATGTGACATTTTAATCTTTTGACTAAACAGACAATAAAAGTTTGCTACTACCAGATTGACAGGAAACATAGAAAAACAGAATGCACAGCTTAATCAGAAACGTCTTTTTACAGGACCTGACATTCATGATGAATAGAGAAGCACAATAGAACTAGAATTGCTACAGAGATCTTGATAAAATACAAAGTTGCCTTTTTTTAAAATAGATCAGTATGTCCCAGTTAGGCATACTTACGATATAAGAACACGACATATCATCAGTGATACCTAGCACTTCCTTTATAAAGAGTTTTTCATTTGTAGATCTCAAAGCACTTTACAAAAGGTAAGTTTACTCCATTTTACAGATAGAGAAACTGAGGCAAAGAGCAGCTAAGTCTTGTTCAAGGTCACACAACAGGTCAGTCACCAAGCCAAGTATGGTGGTAAGGTGTCCTGATTTCTAATCCAGTGCCCAACCTAGTCTACTGCTGATCTTATATTACCATACAACTGCAAAAAAAAAAAAAAAATTTGCCTAGTTGCAAAGCAATCAAAATAAACAAAAACAGCAAGGGCTGGAGCCATTTGCAATATAACAAATATGTTGGAGATTTCAGTGACAAAGTCTATTTTCTGTCAATAGTTATGTTTTCAATATTTGACTGTAATTAACAGCATAACTTACAGTGATTTGACTTCTGTTGGAAAATACAGCTTGTAGGCAAAAATCAGCTTATGTGTTGCTGGTATATATATTTTAAAGGGATTGGCTTCAGGAGTAGAGACCATAAAAGCCTGGGAAGTTATTTTCCTTATCTTGCACAACTGCTTGAAATGCCAGTTTTCTTGACAATGCATTGAAAGGAAACAAGTCCTGAAAAGTGAAACTGAAAATTAAGGGCTCAGTCCTGGAAGTACTGAGGCTTACTACTATGAATAGTTCTTTTGGCTTCTAAGAGACTCTCACGGCAGTGATTCCTATGCCTGAACTTTGCTAGAGAAAGTACTCCGACTTCACCAACAGAGAACAATTCTTTTTGGCTTGACCATCTACATGTACGGTGCACAAATCACAAAATACACTCTCACATGGCAAGTCACATTCTGAATCTCAACCTGCTCCCATTGAAGTCAATGGGAGTTTTGCCAATGACTTCAAGTGGAACAGGAATCAGATCCTCCATTTTTTTTTGTGTGGTTTGGAGACTAGAAGGTACCAATGAACTAAACAAGAAACCATCATCACCACCAACAAAACTAACCCAGCAACCACTCTTCTCTAAAACAAATAATCAACCCTAAATGAAAAATCAATACAAGCAGTACCCCGCTCCTCACAGAAATACTCCTCCCCAAATGCCTGAGGGAATAGACAGACTTTGCACCACACCCAGTAGGTCAGCAGATATGTCCCCATGATACAAACACAGGCCTGAAGTTCAAAGTCAGTTCTTCTCAATCTCAGACAGGTGTGGGCAGGCTTTGTCAACATTTCTGGGTTCTGGGTCCTGGACCAGGGTGTGCAGTCAACAGGTGGCAGGCTGGGGCATTGTCAGGGCTTGAGTGGTGGGGGCACATTCATGGTGGCACTCAATAAGATGGTCGTCATTTCTTTGATACTTAGGTCAATCAGGTTGTCAAGACAGGATGGTGGCTTGACTTGCACCAGGTCATCCTTTATATCATTCAGCCCAATCTGAAACTGATGATGCTGTGTGCCCTCATGTCACTTGGTGTCCACAGAAAGGCAACAGAATTCTGCAGCATATTACGCAGCTGCTCAATGCCCTTCTTGTGGTATTTGCTGCACAGCTTCATCAGTGTGGGGCTGCACTGGAGGGCGGGGGGGGGTCACCAAAGATAACCGGCATGGCCTGAGTGAACTGCTCCTACAGTCCCAGGAGGGAGCTAGATTGTTCCAAAAAGGAGGAAGGCCAAGGGCAAGGCCTCCTCTGTGAGCAAACTAACGATGAGCCCTACTTAAGCCTGCTCTGTTAGGAACAACTGGGAGAGAGTGAGAAGAGGTGCTCACCAGCATTGGTTTAGGAAACCTCGAATCAGACCACAGTCACCACTAAACTTGTCTGGGAGCAGGACCATCAGCACACAGGAATAAGAGCTGGGGTTGCCAGTGATGCTGCCTTGGCTTGTAGGGCTGCATCCTGCACCTGCAAGTTCTGTATGGACCCTCCTCCCCTACCCCACCCCCAACAACTCTGACAGGGGGAAAATGGCCTGAGTAGGGTCCATGCTAGTGATGTGGACCCCAGTCTTTGTATTTGACTGGTCAATCTATAGCTGATCAGGCCTAATGGCAGAAGTGAGAGTTCAGCCTACCAGTTAGAACTGGGTCCAGGGTTGGCAGAGTCCAGGAAACAAGCAGAGGGTCAGTACCAGAGGGACAGAAGCCAAATGCCAGATCCCAGGGGTAAACCAGAGTCATAAGCCAGAGGAAGAGTGAGGGATCAGTCCCAGAGAGACAAGTCAAATGCTACAACCAGACGGTGAACCAGAGTTATAAGCCAGAGATCGAAGCTAGAAGTTTGAAGGTGGAGGGGAGCAGGGGCTGGAGCAGAAACCGGGACAAGGGCTGGAACAAGCAGGAACGTGACTAGAAGAGGTTGGACCAAGGCTGGAACAAAGTAGGAGCAAGGACTGGAAAAAGGGAAAGTGCAGCTGCAGGTATGGCAAGTGTTGAGCAGTCGTTGATCTGCCGTGGGCACCGGGCTTATAAGCAGGGCTGCTAAGCCAGCAGCCAACCTGGGGCTGTGTCCACTGTCAGTTCCAAGGCAGTGCTGCTGGGCTCATTGGTTGCCTAGCAGTACAGTTAGTCAGGGAGCAGGCCAGCAGCAAATCCTAGCTGGTCTAGTCCCTGACAGGGTGACCCACTGAAGTTTTGCTTGGGGCAGCAGATTGTCTTGACCATCATCTGAGTATCACATAAGGGAGAGACACAGACTGTCAAACTGGCAGGTCCCAGATCACTTATGACCAATGCATTTTGGAAGGCAAAGGCAGCCAACGGCTTGATTCAAAGGGTATTGGTGTCAATTGAAAACTCCCATTGACTATAATGGACTTTGGATCAGGCCCCCTGAACAAATCATGAATCTCTGGTGTCATGTGCTCCCAGAAGGATAGCATGTAGCCCATCACATTTTGCACTAAATGGTCTATCTTCAGCTAACCAGTGGACTGTAGTAACCTAGTCTTAAGGTGACAAAAGGATGGATTACAGTAGCCAGATCTGCGTTGAAAGAAATTGTTGCAACATCCTAGCCAAAAGTAGAAGATGACAAACTGCTGCTGGTCACTGCTTCTATATGATTGTCTAAGAGTAGGTAAGGATCCAATGGTATCTCCAGATTGCAAACTCTAATAACAAATGGTACAGAGACACCCTCAATCAAAGGGGCTGATCTTCCTGTTGCTTTCCCAACATATCATTATTACCCCCGTCTTATCCAGACTGAGCCAGTGGAAGGTAGGTAGCCCTCATGCATTTCTCTACACATACTCACACCCCAAATGGATTCATGCTTTCAACATTCAGAATCAAATATGCACAACTACATGTCTGGCATTCAGACATAGTTAAAATTTAAATAAATTCAGATTTAAAGATCCATTTATAAACTAATAGTGAAAGATGAAAATATCCCCAAGCTCTCTGCTAGTGCTTGCATTGCAAGAAAGAATCTGGAATGAAGCCTCCTGAAAAGTACTATCAAACCAAATCACCCCACAAGTGAGGAACAACTCATTACCCGGGTCACCTCTAATGTTGAAACTGAGCTGTTGCACAGGACACCGTGCTTTTGGGGGCTTCTCGTCTGAAAATAACATCCACTCCCTTCCCTCCAAGTCATGCCCACACCCACTGCTACTGTAGGCTCAGCACTGTGACCTAATCACCACTTTGAAAGTGAAATTTTAATCCCATCCCTCCCCGGTCCCTTCCAATGGTAGCAAGCTCATGACCCAATTCACCTTCACAACTGTCCAAACCTTTTTCCTTCTTGAAAGCTGACAACACACTATCCATATCTGAGCTGGAGATTTTTATCCTCAAATTTGCTCTGACAAGCACCTCAAACCATGTCAAGCTGTCAAACCTTTTTGCTGCAAATGTGCTAATCAGCTTCCCATGTATCCTACTATGCACTAGCCCTTTTAAAACCTAAGTCCAACTATGCTCACTAATGTTATCAAGGGGGAAATTATTCTAATAAAGAAATCAGATGGATTGTAGGATTTACAATTGGGTTGCGCCAAGGAACCATCCTCTCCTCATTCAGCTCCCTCTTTAAAATTCACTTCTTCCGCAAAGCCTGGCAACAATATTCCATCACTATTACTGACAATCTAAGATACCTGGATAAACATTTACAAAAAAGTGATTTTTTAAAAAAGTTACTAACATGAAATCGATAAACCAAACAGCTTTTAACTCACTTCTCCAGGAAATACTTCACTCCCAAAGGATGGCATCCTCCTCTTTTTGAACACTATTGTTCTCCCTAGGCCGCCCTTACTGTCCACCATCTGCTATATAGTTTTAGCGGGGGGAGGGGAGGTGTAGCAAACGCAGACTCACCGGTGGGGTACCTTCTGATGGTCATCTTAGGAATTAGCTCTTGTCCAGCCCAGAGCGCCCTCTGCAGGCCAGTCTCTTGCCTGCCTTAGGGCTCCTGTGTCCCTCCCAGACCCTGGTGCTCCTTACCCCAGGTTACTGCCCACTGCAGTACCCCCACTTGCTGGGTCTCTCCTCCCAGGGGAACCCCCAACCCTCTCACCCACCTTGCCTCAGTGGCTACTGCCAGTCATCATCTAGCCCCTTCTCATTGGGGCAAACTGCAGTCTGTAAAGGCCACTCATCATTGGCAAGGGAGTCAGACCAGCTGCCTCTGCCTAACCTCGGGCTGCCCCTCTGCAACCCTTGTACCAGCTTTGGCCTTTAGCAAGGCCCGCAGCCTGGGGATTTGCCAGGCTGGAGCTCCCCAGCTCCTCTTGCCTTTCCCCAGCCCTGCTCTACTCTGCTCCCAGTACCCTGCGCTCCAAGGCAGCCAGGTCCTTCTCTCTCCAGAGAGAGAATCCCTGCCTGCTCCCCAGGAGCCCTTCTTATACTGGCTGAGCCGGGCCCTGATTGGCTGCCTCAGGCCCACTCTTATTGGCTCTCAGCCCCAGCCCTCTCCAAGGGCTGGCTTTTAATCCTTTCAGAGCCGAAGAGGGGTGAATTCCCTGCTACAGGGGTTGGCCTACTTTAAAGGGTGAATCCTACAAACATGAATGCACGTGAGTAACTTTATCTACACAAATAGTCTTGCTAATGTCACTAAACTAAGTTTCTCCACCTGTGTCAGTATTTGGAGGATCAGGTCATTAGACTGTAAATCCCTTGAGGTAGATACATTGGGCTTTATTCTGATCATGCTGGTGACAGTCAGGACTCCATTAAAGTTAGTGAATTAATACCCATGCAAAACTGATGCAAGATCACAATTGAGCCTCTCCATGTACATCTGTGGCGATATATAAAACAAAATAAGAGAAACATTCAATATGAACAATTTTGTAAAATTTCATAAAATTGTTATTTTCATGTCTTTGACAAGAGGTTTACTGTGCCGTGCCACTGAAATAATACTGCTAAGCTCCTCATGGCAAGTGCATTAAACTGAACATATCAAATCTCAATTAACCAGCTTCCTTTTAACCCAAAGAGAAGGCCCATCTTGCAGTGTAAGCAAAAAATGTGGCAAGGATTGAGATTTTACATGCAGAGAAAAACTTTGGAATCAAAGCTATTTGGCTACTACACATAGCAGATTGAAACTGCATCTCATTTTAGACCTTTCCCAGGCTCTCTAGAACCCACTTCTTTTAGTACTAATTGTATTTTGAAACAACAGTTTATGGTGGAGATGCCCAACACACATTACCAATTACTAACATATGTCCTGTTCTTGGCCAAACACAAGGAAATTTTGAGATGACATTCTGTGAATAATCAATGCCATCATTAATAAGACAATCTCTACATCTTCTGGTTTTTGTTTATAATACATTTTCCAAAAATAAGAGAATGTTCTTATGATAGTGCTAAATGGAACACATTAAGCTGAATAATGGTTAAGAACATAAAGACAGGATTGTCAATGTGAGACTGAATCTTGGATCTTAACACAAACAGCTGCTTGTGGAAAAAAAAGTCATCTATAGTACAGTCTAGCACAATAGGCCTTAAGGTACTGCTCTAATACAAAGAATAAATAATACTAGGATTGATTGGAAAAACAAATAAGATATTTTGTTGAGATCTGAAAATCAATCATAAAATACTCAGTAAAAAGAGGTGGTCAGACTAAACTCCAAAAGGATGAGGAAAATGGGAGGGAGGGGAAAGATTTAGTCAGCTAACTTTTAACTGAACACATGTCTGATGAGAACTTCATCATTTATAGCAGAATCTTCTGAAGTATGGGGCAGTGGTAGCTGGGGAATTGCAAACGGACTTAACTCAACTGTTCTGAGTCTCGCTTTTCTCTCTCTCTCTTTCTGTATGTGTCTATGTGCACACACGTATGTAAGTAAAAACATGAATGTGAAAACATGACCCAAGTATAACCAATGCAGAGATGTCTGCCTGAATTTGCAGAGAACCCGGAACAACAGCCCAGAATGTCCTCATTTATTTCAACTGGTGCTCATTCATATGCCAGAGTAGATAATTCAAATATCACATTGTTTATTATTTAGCTGTTCATCAAAGCAAGTAAGAAAGAGAGGAAATATCATAGTCTGAAACCAACTGCCCCTACCCCATTTACTCCCACTATGTGGTATTAAAGCTCTCCTCTACTCTGAGTGACTGCTCATTTGGGATTTCTTTTTCCTGAATGGGAGCTCAACATTTAGGAAATGGTAATTTCAGAGATAAAGCCCAAAAAGCAAGTACCAAAGGTGAAGCTGAAGATACTCCCAGCTCTTAATCAAATGTTATTCCTATTATAAAAGGAAAACTTATAGGGGAAAAGCGCCTTTTGTTTGTTTTGAATTTTCAGACACAGTATGCAGTAATGTCATCAGTTAAACAAAAGTACACCATCCCCTTAACAATCATCTGTAGCCTGTAGCCTTGTATGGCAATTCCCTGTCATGAAGGAAGGGTGCCTCCCCCAGCCACACATTGCATTTGGCGTTTTTGCAAAGCAGCTGGCAATGAATTGCTCACTCCCTCATTCCATGTCCTTCAAGCTTCCTTGAGGATACTTCTTTTTAAGTTCACTCTACTGACCCTTAGCTGAGATAAGAACCAATTATATTCTAATGGGAATTGTACCAATAAGAGAAGGGTAACTAGGTAGAAGCAATGACCCAACATAGATGCAGAAGAGAACCTTGGTAGCAGAGAAATAATTTGAAAAATCATGCTTCATAACTACTAGGAAATAGACATATCAAAACATATTTGGTTAATTTAGGGCATCTTCTCTGAAAGCAATTAAGTACAATTTTTAACCATCTCTAATTTAGCTCTGGTGATTTGGAATATTGTTCCTTCAGTAGCGATTTCAGAATAAATAGTTCCTATTAAGGTGCTGGTCCTGTGATTCACAGGCTCAGTAGAATGCATCCATGCACAGTGTGTTGCAACATTGGAGCTTTCAGGGAAGGGATGCTATAGTTTGTGTTTAGTACAGCATGAGACTATTGTTGATGCATAATAAACAAATAATGATTCTTTACAGTTCCTGGACAATTAGCCCTTCAAAATATCCGCTCTTTTTTGAGATGCAAAAGGAAAAAAGTGATCCAGGTAACTACAGCCTGTCAGTTTGGCATCTGTAGAATGCAAGGTCTTGGGAAAAAATTGAAGGAGAAAGTAGTTAAGGACATTGAGGTCAATGATAATTGGGACAAAATCCAACATGGTTTTACAAAAACATGGTGCCAAACCAACCTGATCTCCTTCTTTGAGAAGGTAACAGATTTTTGAGACAAAGGAAACTCAGTGGATCTAATTTACCTCAATTTCAGTAAGGCATTTGATATGGTTCCACATGGGGAATTATTATTAGTTAAATTGGAAAAGACGGGAGTCAATATGAAAATTGAAAGGTGGATAAGGAACTGGTTAAAGAGGAGACTACAATGGGTCATACTGAAAGGTGAACTGTCAAGCTGGAGGGAGGTTACTAATGGAGTTCCTCAGGGATCAGTTTTGGGACCAATCTTATTTAATGTTTTTATTACTGACCTTGGCACAAAACATGGGAGTGTGCTAATAAAGTTTGCGGATGACACAAAGCTGGGAGGTATTGCCAATACAGAGGAGGACAGGGATATCATACAGGAAGATCTGGATGACCTTATAAACTGGAGTAAGAGTAATAGGATGAAATTTAATAGTGAAAAGTGCAAGGTCATGCATTTAGGGATTAATAACAAGAAGTTTTGTTATAAGCTGAGGACTCATCAGTTGGAAGTAACAGAGGAGGAGAAGGACCTCAGAGTATTGGTTGATCACAGGATGACTATGAGCTGCCAATGTGATATGGCCGTGAAAAAAGCTAATGCAGTCTTGGGATGCATCAGGCAAGGTATTTCAAGTAGAGATAAGGAGGCGTTAGTATCGTTATACAAGGCACTGATGAGACCTCATCTGGAATACTGTGTGCAGTTCTGGTCTCTCATGTTTAAGAAGGATGAATTCAAACTGGAACAGGTACAGAGAAGGGCTATTAGGATGATCTGACAAATGGAAAGCCTGTCTTATGAAAGGAGACTCAAAGAGCTTGGCTTATTTAGCCTAACCAAAAGAAGGCTGAGGGGAGATATGATAGCTCTCTATAAATATATCAGAGGGATAAATACCAGGGTGGGAGAGGAATTATTTAAGCTCAGTACCAATGTGGACACAAGAACAAATGGATATAAACTGGCCACCAGGAAGTTTAGACTTGAAATTAGATGAAGGTTTCTAACCATCAGAGGAGTGAAGTTCTGGAACAGCTTTCCAAGGGGAGTAGTGGGGGCTTGTCATAAACAGATAAGTAAGAGTTAATAGAACAGAAGTACTTCATATCTCTTTTGCCTGGAAAGGGTTAACAAGTCCAGTGAGCCTGGCTGTCACCTGACCAGAGGACCAATCAGGGGACAGGATACTGTCAAATCTTGAGGGAGGGAAGATTTTGTGTGTGCTGTTAGTTTTTGGTTGTTGTTCACTCTGGGGCTCAGAGGGACCAGACGTGCAACCAGGTTTCTCCCCAAACTCCCTGATACAGGTTCTTATAAATTCAAAATAGTGAGTACTAGGTAGATAAAGCTAGTTAGGCTTATGCTTGTTTTCTTTATTTGCAAATGTGTATTTGACTGGGAGGAGTTCAAATTGGTATTTTGCTGAAAAGATTTTAATTTATACTTGTATACCTAGGCTGGGAGGGTATTCCCAGTGTCTATAACTGAAAGACCCTGTACCTATTCCATTTTACATTTACAAAGATGATTTTTATTGTTTTTTTCTTTCTTTAATTAAAAGCTTTTCTTGTTTAAGAACCTGATTTTTTTTTATTCTGGTGTGAGACCCCAGGGACAGGGTCTGGATCCACCAGGGAATTGGTGGGGAGAAAGGAGGGAAGAGGGAGAAAGAAGTAAATTTCTCTCTGTGTTAGGATTACTTTCTCTCTCAGGAAGAGTCTGGAAGGGGGAGAAAGAAGGAGGGGGGAAGGTGAATTTTCCTCTCTGTTTAAAGATTCAAGGAGTTTTAATCACAGTGATCTTCCAGGGTAACCCAGGGAGGGGAAGCCTGGGAGAGGCAACAGTGGGGGAAAGGGTTTACTTTCCTTGTGTTAAGATCCAGAGGGACTGGGTCTTGGGGGTCCCCGGGCAAGGTTTTGGGGGGACCAGAGTGTACCAGGCACTGGAATTCCTGGTTGGTGGCAGTGCTACAAGTACTAAGCTGGTAATTGAACTTAGAGGAATTCATGCTGGTACCCCATCTTTTGCACGCTAAGGTTCAGAGTGGGGAATTATACTATGACAGGGCTAAAGACATATCTGGCTTCAGGACTGAGCTTGATAAGTTTATGGAGGGGATGGTATGATGGGATAGCCTAATTTTGGCAATTAATTGATCTTTGACTATTAGCGGTAGATATGCCCAATAGCCTGTGATAGGATGTTAGATGGGGTGGGATCTGAGTTACTACAGAGAATTCTTTCCTGGGTGTCTGGCTGGTGAGTCTTGCCCACATGCTTAGCATTTAGCTGATCACCATATTTGGGGTTGGGAAGGAATTTTCCTCCAGGGCAGATTAGCAGAGGCCCTGCAGGTTTTACACCTTCCTCAGAAGTGGGGGGGACGGGTTACTTGCTGGAGGATTTTCTGCATCTTGAAATCTTTAAACCATGATTTGAGAACTTCAATAGCTCAAACATAGGTTAGGGGTTTGTTACAGGAGTGGGTGGGTGAGATTCTGTGGCCTGCGTTGTGCAGGAGGTCAGACTAGACAATTATAACGGTCCATCTGACCTTAAAGTCTTTGACTCTGTGATGACTCTATGATGTTTGATGAATGTTTACATTCCACACTGTCTATATGCCATTTATGTCCCCATATTTTCAGTCAAGTTTTATACCCTGTTCATGAGATGTGGTTTACATGCAGCGCTGGGAGAGCTCTCTCCCAGCGCTGCCGCTCTGACTACACTCACACTTCAAAGCGCTGCCGCGGCAGCGCTCCTGCAGCGCTGCCGGGGCAGCGCTTTGAAATTCCAAATGTAGCCATGTGAATCTACAGTCTAAAAGAGCCTGGGGCTGATAAGAGATGAAGAGTCACTTATCCTAATGCCCCTAAATAACATTCTAAGGGATTTCAAACCTACAGTGTATTTAGCTCTTGTTTGCTATATTACTGCTTAAATTCCTGTTAAAGGGAAAAGTTTATTCCATAAAAATGAAAAAGATAAAGTTCAAAAAATGAACACCACTTCTGTTCATTTAAATAAAAGCAAGTGGCCACACACTCCCCCTTTTAATATCTCTCGGAACAGCATTAACTGGTGTTTTATAATAATTTAGGGCCTGCAGCCCTTACTCACATGGGCAGTGCCAACAAAGTGAGCGGGACTGTATGTGCGAGTGAGGGCTGCAGAATAAGCCCATACTTCATTTATCAGGGGATTAGACAAAGCACATTTAATACATACAATGTTCAAATAGTCTTTTGCCCATAAAAATGCTTGCTTTCCTTTTTCTCTCATTTTCTCAAAATACTTTCTCTCATTTCTCAACTGATCAATAACAGATATCATCCTAGATATCCCTGTCTAGGATTTATTGTCCACAGCTCTTTGTTTTCAGTCATTTCCCTTTTACTTTCCACTTCCTCTCCTTTGTCTTGCTTTTGTTATTTACGGTCCCTTTCTCTGGGAGCACAGTGTTCCCACAACTTAATGAGCTACAGTTCTTAGTGGCACAGCCCTTGACATCAGATCAAATTCTGTTCATCTCACCATATGAACGTTGGACTAGCAGTAGCTGCAACAGCCACTGAAGAAAACTGGTACCATATATGTTACTTACACACTCTCTTACACCATGGTATCAAATGAAGGTATTTCATTCTATTACACAGGGTATCAGTATGCTGCAACTATGCCTTCTGTATTAATGGGACTATCCTTCAGCATTAGTTCCTTTTACTTCTGTTCTCTAATTCATTAGTTGTTTACTGCAGGCTATTAACGGCCTAAAGATTGGCTTTAATCTTCAGCCAGAAGTTTTAAATAGCAGCAGCAGCAGGTAATTACTCACTTTGAAATTTCTCCTCTTTTCTTCTTATCCTGTGAGGTGAAATTTAGGGCTTCAAAGTAAATTATCTGTATCAAAGCATCAAAATTAGTAGTGCAAATGTCAAGAAGTTAATTTGCTTACTTTAAACACAAAAGATGGCAAATACTTTTTCTCTTCTTTTTTAAACTTTTGACTCCAGTTGCAGCCTTTGAAAGTTTTTGACACCATTGCTACGAGATAGTTCAACAGTTTATTTTTCAGAATTGTGTGTGTGAATTGAGTGGTACTGGAAGCTTCTTGGGCTTCTGTACCACCGAATGTGTGAGCCAATCCAAGATTGGTACTCTCTTCTGTAGGACACAAACACAAATCTGCACCTAGAAACTCACTGAAAAGCAGACCCTCTATTTTCAATAACTATTTAGAGTTTACTCATGCCATGCTAAGGAGCATTTTTTATCTTTGGAGTGTCAAACTGATGGACTGTAAAGTGTTTCTCTGAGCATAATGGTCAGTTTTCTTTCAACTATGCCACAGGACATACTTTTAAATGTATTCTACAACATTTTATTGTAATGTTTTCAGCTTCTAAACACATTGTCAAACAATTTCTCAGTAACACTTCATTATAAGTGGATATCAGGATTCAAATTAAATTTATTTAGTGAGACCAACCCTTGTTACCAATTTTCTCCATTCCCCTCCCTTTGGCGGACACTTTTATGTTTGTTTGGATGAGTAACCTCTAACAAGGCTGCTGTTGAGACCGTTTCTGGATTTGGCCAGCACTTTTATTCTTCTCCCATCTGATCTCCGCTAGTAATTATCCAAAGTATGCAAGTACTTGGGGCAGGTCTATACTACCACTTAGTCAATCTAACTTATATTGCTCAGAGGTATAAAAGACACACACACCCCCAAGTGATGCAAGTGACAGCAACCTAAGTACTGTCCACACTGGTACTATGTCAGCGGGGGACACTCTTCTGAGGACTACTACAACTCTTCACCACACTCACTACAGTGGTGCAGCTGCACTGATGTAGCACTTCTAGTGTAGACCTGCCTTTGGGCACAAATCTTGCTCATCTGACTCACAAAAGTAACGTTATCCCATAGAGTTCAGTTGAACGACTCATGTGAATAAGGCAGTCAGTCTCCAGATCTAACTAATGTTATTGTTACAACTTCACTAGGCGGTATTAAATGTTAGCATTATTGTCCCCATTTACAGATGAAGAGACTGTGATATAGAAGCTAAGAGTCAAATTTGCAGCCTGGCTTTAATTAGGTCTCCATTTTCAGAGGTGCAAATAATTCCAAAAGAAGTTTTGCACACACAGTTTAGGCCCACTTACAAATCTAAGTCCCTGATTCCACATCAAAATAACCTAAACTTATGGAGGACAGGTGTGGTCCCAGGGGACTGGAAAAGGGCAACCATAGTAGTAGCTTTAAAAAGAGGAGCAAAAAGGATCCAGTGAATTGTAGACTGGTCATCCTAACTTCAATACCTGACAAGATATTGAAATAACTTATTAAACAATCGGGTTTGTAAGCACCTAGAGGATAGAAGAGTTAAGGAATAGCCAGGATGGATTTGTCAAGACCAAACCATGCCAAACCGACCTAGTTTCCTTCTTTGACAGCGTTACTGGCCTAGTGGATTATGTGAAGAGGAGGGAGGAGTGGGGAAGCAGTAGACATGATATATCTTGATTTTAATAAGGCTTTTGACACAGTCCCACCTAACATTCTCATAAGCAAACTAGGGAAATGCCAACAATAAACGTGGTGCACACTTACTTGAAAGGCCGAACTCAAAGAGTAGTTATTAATGGCTGTCAAACTGGGAGAGAGTATCTAGTGGGGTCCCATGGGGTCAGTCCTTGGTCCAGTCCTATTTAATTCTGTCATTAATGACTTGGATAATGGAGTGGAAGATACACTTAATATGCTTATAAAATTTGCTGATGACACTAAGCTGGGAGGAGTTGCAAACATTAGAATTCAAATGGAGAATTGGTCTCAATTCAACAAGATGAAATTCAATAAATGTAAGTGCAAAGTACTTCACTGGAGAAGGAAAAATCAAACGCACAGCTTCAAAATGTGGAATGACTGGTGAGGCAGCACTACTGCTGAAAAGAATCTGAGGGTTATAGTGGATCACAAACTGAATACGAGACCACAGTGTGGTGCAGTTGCAAAAATGTCACTCTCATTCTGGGGTATATTAGCAGGAATGTTGCATGTAAGTGTCATAAACAGATAGCTAAGAGTTAATGTCTCTTTCACCTGAAGCACCTGACCAGAGAACCAATCAGGAAACCAGATTTTTTCAACTTTGGGTGGAGGGAATTTTGTGTCTGAGGTCTTTGTTTTCTGTCTGCCTGCTTTCTCTGAGCTTTGGAGAAGTAGTTTTACTTTCTAATCTTCTGTTTCTAAGTGTAAGGACAAAGAGATCAGATAGTAAGTTATATGGTTTCTTTTCTTTGGTATTTGCATGAATATAAGTGCTGGAGTGTTTTGATTTGTATTCTTTTTGAATAAGGCTGTTTATTCAATATTCTTTTAAGCAATCGACCCTGTATTTTGTCACCTTAATACAGAGAGACCATTTGTATGTATTTTTTCTTTCTTTTTTATATAAAGCTTTCTTTTAAGACCTGTTGGAGTTTTCTTTTCTGGGAAATTTCAGGGAAATTGAGTCTGTAGTCACCAGGGAATTGGTGGGAGGAAGAAATCAGGGGGAGATCTGTGTGTGTTGGATTTGCTAGCCTGATTTTGCATTCCCTCTGGGTGAAGAGGAAAGTGCTTTTGTTTCCAGGACTGGGAACGGAGAGGGGGAGTCACTCTGTTTGGATTCACAGAGCTTGTGTCTGTGTATCTCTCCAGGAGCACCTGGAGGGGGGAAGGGAAAAAGGATTATTTCCCTTTGTTGTGAGACTCAAGGGATTTGGGTCTTGGGGTCCCCAGGGAAGGTTTTTCAGGGGGACCAGAGTGCCCCAAAACACTCTAATTTTTTGGGTGGTGGCAGCAAGTACCAGGTCCAAGCGGGTAACTAAGCTTGGAGGTTTTCATGCTAACCCCCATATTTTGGACGCTAAGGTCCAAATCTGGGACTAAAGGTATGACAGTAAGACATAGGAGGTACTTGTTCCACTCAACTCAACACTGATGAGGCATCAGTTGGAGTACTATGTCAGATTCTGGATGCCACACTTTAGAAAAGACATAGACAAACTGGAGAGAGTCCAGAGGAGAGCAACAGAAATGAGAAAAAGTTTTTAAAAAATGACCTATGGGGGAAGGTCAAAAAATGAGCATGGTTAGTCTTGAGAAAGGAAGACTGAGTGCGAACCTGATGGCAGCCTTCAGATATGTTAAGGGCTGTTATAAAGAGGATAGTGGTCAATTGTTCTCCATTTCCGTTGAAGTTGGACAAGCAGTAATCTGCTTAATCTGCAGCAAGGGGGATTTAGGTTAGATATTAGGAAAAGCTTTCTAACTATAGAAGTAGTTAAACTCTAGAATAGGCTTCCAAGGGAGGTTGTGGAATCCCCATCACTGGAGATTTTAAGAATAGGCTGGACAAACTCCTGCCAGGGATTGTATAGGTATTCTTGGTCCTGCCTCAGCACCAGAGGCTGAACTTGATGACTTCTCCGGGTCCCACACACTACATTTCTATGAGTCTGTGATAAACTGAACCCATGGAAATGAATGTCTGAGAAACCAGCCCTCCATGACTTCCCTAGGCCCAGAGCAAGTAGACAGAGTCAGAGTCAAGAATTCCTGATTCCCTGTGCTTGTGCTTAATCACTAGATCAAGTTGCCTCTCAGTGTTAGTTGGTGGGAAGCAGACATAAAGGCTAAGACCCATTTGAGCAAGCCATCTCTATTAAGCAATGCAGTTAATCATATGATTAACCTTAAATGCATTCTTACATCCCATTGATTTCAATGGATGTTAAGCAGATGCTTAAAGTTCCAGAGGGGTAGCCGTGTTAGTCTGGATCTGTACAAGCAGCAAAGAATCCTGTGGCACCTTATAGACTAACAGACGTTTTGGAGCATGAGCTTTCGTGGGTGAATACCCACTTCGTCGGATGCATGTAGGGAAATTTCCAGGGGCAGGTATATATATGCAGGCAAGCTAGAGATAATGAGGTAGTTCAATCAGGGAGGATGAGGCCCTGTTCTAGCAGTTGAGGTATGAAAACCAAGGGAGGAGAAACTGGTTTTGTAATTGGCAAGTCATTCAAAGTCTTTGTTTAATCCTGAGCTGATGGTGTCAAATTTGCAGATGAACTGAAGCTCAGCAATTTCTCTTTGAAATCTGGTCCTGAAGTTTTTTTGCTGCAGGATGGCCACCTTAAGGTCTGCTATAGTGTGGCCAGGGAGGTTGAAGTGTTCTCCTACAGGTTTTTGTATATTGCCATTCTTAATATCTGATTTGTGTCCGTTTATCCTTTTCCGCAGCGACTGTCCAGTTTGGCCGATGTACATAGCAGAGGGGCATTGCTGACATATGATGGCGTAGATTACATTGGTGGACATGCAGGTGAATGAACCGGTGATGGTGTGGCTGATCTGGTTAGGTCCTGCGATGGTGTCGCTGGTGTAGATATATGGGCAGAGTTGGCATCGAGGTTTGTTGCATGGATTGGTTTCTGAGCTAGAGTTACTATGGTGCAGTGTGCAGTTACTGATGAGAATATGTTTCAGGTTGGCAGGTTGCCTGTGGGTGAGGACTGGCCTGCCACCCAAGGCCTGTGAAAGTGTGGGATCATTGTCCAGGATGGGTTGTAGATCCCTGATGATGCGTTGGAGAGGTTTTAGTTGGGGACTGTATGTGATGGCCAGTGGAGTCCTGTTGGTTTCTTTCTTGGGTTTGTCTTGCAGTAGGAGGCTTCTGGGTACACATCTGGCTCTGTTGATCTGTTTCCTTATTTCCTCGTGCGGGTATTGTAGTTTTGAGAATGCTTGGTGGAGATTTGTAGGTGTTGGTCTCTGTCTGAGGGGTTAGAGCAGATGCGGTTGTACCTCAGTGCTTGGCTGTAGACAATGGATCGTGTGATGTGCCCAGGATGGAAGCTGGAGGCATGAAGGTAGGCATAGCGGTCGGTAGGTTTTTGGTAGAGGGTGGTGGTAATGTGACCATCACTTATTTGCACCGTGGTGTCTAGGAAGTGGACCTCCCGTGTAGATTGGTCCAGGCTGAGGTTGATGGTAGAGTGGAAGCTGTTGAAATTGTGGTGGAATTTTTCTAGAGTCTCCTTCCCATGGGTCCAGATGATGAAGATGTCATCAATGTAGCATAGGTAGAGAAGGGGCATGAGTGGATGAGAGCTGAGGAAGCGTTGTTCCAGGTCGGCCATAAAAATATTGGCATATTGTGGGGTCATGCGGGTGCCCATAGCGGTGCCACTGATCTGGAGATATGTATTGTCATCAAATTTGAAATAGTTGTGTGTGAGGATAAAGGCACAGAGCTCAGCAGCCAGTTGTGCTGTGCCATCATCAGGGACACTGTTCCTGACAGCTTGTATTCCATCTGTGTGTGGGATGTTTGTGTAGAGAGCCTCTACATCCTTGGTGGCTAGGACGGTGTTTTCTGGAAGGTCACCAATGCATTGTAGTTTCCTCAGGAAATCAGTGGTGTCACAGAGATAGCTGGGAGTGCTGGTGGCATAGGGTCTGAGTAGAGAGTCCACATATCCAGACAGTCCTTCAGTGAGAGTTCCAATGCCCAAGATGATGGGGCGTCCAGGATTTTCTGGCGAAAAAACTTCAGGACCAGACTTCAAAGAGAAACTGCTGAGCTTCAGTTCATCTGCAAATTTGACACCATCAGCTCAGGATTAAACAAAGACAGTGAATGACTTGCCAATTACAAAACCAGTTTCTCCTCCCTTGGTTTTCATACCTCAACTGCTAGAACAGGGCCTCATCCTCCCTGATTGAACTACCTCATTATCTCTAGCTTGCCTGCATATATGTACCTGCCCCTGGAAATTTCCACTACATGCATCTGACGAAGTGGGTATTCACCCACGAAAGCTCATGCACCAAAACGTCTGTTAGTCTAAAAGGTGCCACAGGATTCTTTGCTGCTTTTACATGCTTAAAGTTGAGCACATGCTTCAATACTTTCTAGAAAAGGGGATATACTTAGCCGTATTCATAACTGAATCAGGGTTTGAGAACGCAGTAGTGTCAATGTTAATCTTTAACCTGGGTTTCACGCACAAAGGTGACAACAACCAAATTATCACCTTTGCAAACATGCTTTACTGTATAAAGGAATCCAAAGCTCCATAAACAAAGAATTAACAACAAAGAGTTAAATGATTAAAATAAAACAGATGACAGTTAAGAAAGTACCTAGTTGTTGAGAAGATCTAAGCCTCAGAAGTGAACAGCAGTTGCTAAAAGCTTTATCTTTGCAAGCAATCATCAAAATAAGGTTATACATTTTATATACTACAAAGACACTGCCTTCTACTCTCCACCCCATCTATGATTTCTTTAGATTGAAGAAATCTGTTGGCTTGAGTTCTTAAACCCAGATGAAAGCTTTGATTTCTTAATTAAATTTTATGGCTATCTGCATTTGATATTTCAGCCAAATTGTATCAACTGCTGCAGCAACAACAGAGTCACATCAAAGGGGAGCTCCACCTTCATAACCTGTAATTACAGAATGTATTGCTCAATGATACTCACTGTAAGATGCACCTGCAAGACAGCCCCTACTACACTGCCGAGGCCTAAAACAAAGGCACTGCTCTGAACTGGGATGAATCAGTCTATTTCAAACTGATCTTTACTTTCAAACAAAAGAGCTATGTTTGGTCAAGGCCCGTCATGGAATAGTGCTTGTATTAAGGCTGATATGAGATTCTGAAAATGAAAGCATGCTGTACTATTACACTGGCTTCAATATGAAGGATGGGACCAAAGATCAAAGCAAAAATTGGGAGAGAGAAAGAAAACCAGTAGACATGGGAGAATGAAGGGGAGTAGGAGAAAAGGTGGAACAAAAGAGGGACAGGAAGGGAAAAGGAAAAAGGAAATTAATGGAGAAATTATTTTGCTAGTGAGAAGAAAAAAATGTTAATTAAATGGCAAAAGGGCACTCAAAAAATGGGGATAAAAGAGCCAGACATAAAGGAAAGAAGTATTTGGAGGGAAGGAAGAGAAAGAAGAGACATACACATAAGTCAGTGTCAACTGAAAATTTGCTGTCAAATATTTCTCCTCTTAAATAGTTACACAAGTAATGTGAATACACAAATTCATGCCAATAAAACTTTTGGCCTATACAGTCATCTATTCCATCTATTTGTGTATTTTGGAACAAGCCGAAACTTAATGTGACAAAAACTCACTATCTAGGCCTCACTAAATTTGGAAGCCTCCTTGGGAACTCCAAAACTAATTTCCAGTGCTCAAGTCTAGGGGATTGGCTACACTTGCAAGTTAGAGCGCATTAAATCAGCCTCAGGCACCCTGTCTCCTGAGGTGTCCACGCTGGCAAGGTACTTAGAGTGCCTGGACTCTGCAGCTGGAGCACTCCTGGTAATCCACCTCAACAAGAAGCATAGAGCTCGCTGTGCCCTGGCTGAAATGCCCGATTGTCTGTGTAGACCACGTGTTGCATTACTGTGCTGTGATTGGCCTATGGAAACGTCCCATGATCGCCTAAAGTCAAGTGATCACTCTGGTTATTATTTTGAACTCGGCTGCAGGCATGTGGATATCCCCTTTCAAAGCTCCGTTTCTAACAGCCAGCATACTTATCTGCTCTGGGACACAAAGTAAACCATTACTGTGGAATGCTCCTGCCAAGGCAGGCATTTGTGTGTGTGTGTGTGTGGCTGACACACTCTCTGCCTCCCAAAACACACTATCTCTCCCCCCACATACACACAACACACTCCCTGTCACACTCCATCCCCCCCCCCCCCCCCATTTGAAAAGCACACTGCAGCCACTTGCACACTGGGACAGCTACCACAATGCACTGCTCTCTATGGCATTGCAAGAGTTGCTAATGTGGCCACGCCACTGTGCTTGCAGCTGACAGTGTAAACACATGGCAATGCTTTCCCTGCTGTGGCCTCTAAAGGCTGGTTTAACTCCCAGCGCTCTACATCTGCAAGTGTAGCCAAGCCCTAGGAAACAAAATACAAGGAGGAAGAATAAAATAGAGTGGAAGAAATCACAGGCTAGATATTAGAGCTGGTCAGAAATTTTTCACCAGAATGCCCTTTTTGCAAAATAAAAAATTT
This sequence comes from Gopherus flavomarginatus, assembly GCF_025201925.1. Classification (NCBI taxonomy): domain Eukaryota; kingdom Metazoa; phylum Chordata; order Testudines; family Testudinidae; genus Gopherus; species Gopherus flavomarginatus. Next base: position 208,699,499 of record NC_066618.1, read on the forward strand.
CCATGGGAAAATTTCAATTTTATTGAAGAAAATTTAATTTCCTTAAGGAAAATTAAAATGACAGCTCCCTTGCTAGATCTACTGGAGATCAACAGTGACAACTTCAAGATTCTTGGGGTGAAATCCTGGCCTTATAGAAATTCAACGGGAGTTTTGCCATTGACTTTAACAGGGCCAGGATTTCACCCCACATTGCTCCATGGCATTAGAAATTCTGATTCCATTTTCTAAATCACGCTAAATAACTTAGTTGAGAAGAAAGGGTATAATAGAGATTCTATAGACAGGTGAACTGAAAGGAATCTGCTATGGTGAGTGTGAACCTGGGTTTTCAGGTCTGAAGCTCTGCCAGAGCATCCCTGATAACATTTGTGCTTCTATACTTGAATCTATATTCAACCTAGTTCTATAATGCTATCTCATGCTGGCATATGGACCAAATTTCATGGTCTGTAACTGGGCCAAATTCCCACTGAAACCAAATGGGTTTTTCCTCAATTAAGGCAGAAGTTGGATCATAGACTTCAGTTGCATAGATATAAATGAGGACAGAGTTTGGCTCAGCATTTTTAATCTTCTTCATTGTTATACGTATTACAGTAGAACGTGGAAGCTTCAGCCAAGATCATGGTCCCATTGTATTAGATCCTATACATACACAGAGTGAGAAACAGTCTCTCTCCTAAAGAGCTTACAATCTAAATAGACAAAGGCTGGGAAGGAAAACAGACACAGAAAAGGAAAGCTACACTCCCAAGGTCACATAGAAGGTCAGTGCTAGGCTGGGAATAGCACTAGGGTCTCCTAACTCCCACTCCAGTTCTTTATCCACTAGACCATGCTGCCTTGCTCAGGCATTTTTACTGCTGCCAAACCTCACGATTTAATCTTGAGTAACAGGACTGTAGTCCCTGCTGGAGCCAGTCTCCTAAAGCCAGATGTTCCAGCCTTCATGGGACTTCCAGCCCTGACCAGGAGAAATGTCTTCCTCTCACTGGATGCCTTCCCCACTTCCCCAACTCCTGGGGGAAGAGCAGCCAATCAGAACTGCTGCAGAGCTCTGTCTCCCAAGGACAGGGAGGAATTTGGGAAGTGGGAAGAGGGAGAAGCCCCTATCATTTTCATAAGAGGAGAGGAAGGAATAGAAAGAGCCCAGTGGGTGGCTTTGATTGGAAAGTGGGCAAAATGTATTAGTTTCAGGCAAAGGTTAGTTTAATGTGAAACTCAGAATAAATCTCAGCAGATAAAAAGACAAAATGAATCAGTCAGAGATCAAAATAAAGGATCATGTGGGCCCCTGAAAAATAACACCCTTGAGTCTCATCTTGCTTCCACTTGATAAACATAATGGACAACCAGTGGCTGCAGTTTTCATAGAGTTGATTAGGCATCTTCAGAGTGAGGACTATTGAAGCATCCTGGCTCTTTGTATCTTCCAAGTGGAATCTTAGCACAAATCTCAGAGATACCCGTACTCAAACACCCCTTGCTTCAAAGACTCACCTCTCACTGCACAACTCCTCCCCCTCCATCTCTCATTGCCTCTGAGTCCACTACCATCTCCTCATCCTATCATCTAAGGCTCAGAATCTCTCACACAGACCCTTAGTAGAAGCCAGCACTTATGTAAACACGCAGAGCAGCAGCTTCCCATGCAAGCAGATGGAGCCTAGTGTCCGCCCTACCCAATCAGCATCAGCCACCTCGATGGTCTCCCTCTGACCCCAACCCATTGTCTGCATGATCGAGGCTCCCCTTCCCAGTTAGCACCAACCACCTCTGGAATTTTACCATCCAGCCCCTTCCCATTAACCACAGTCCTCACCACATATGAAACACCCCCTCTCTGTACCCCCCTCAGCCTCAGAACCCCCTTCATCACACCCTCACTGCACAAACCTTCAGCCTCAGAACATTGCCTGTCACTACTACAGAATATTCACACACTTGTGATAACACAAAACAATGCAATGAAGCACCATTGAAGGGTTTAACAGACTAAACATGAGTAAGCAGGTGAGGTTTTTTGTCAGGCTGTAGATCTATTTTTTAACAACAAAAGCAATAATTGGTATTAAAACGTTTGGCCTATGTGCTTTGTTGCTAATCAGCTCATTCATTCAACAACAAAGAAAAGAAAATGCTCTGGGATGGGGAGGGGGACCCATTACACTTAGAGAAGGCTCAAAAGCCCAGCAAAGTTTGAGATAAAAATAAATTTACATGGTATAGCCAATAGCCATGTTAATTGTCTGTGGTGATAAATGAGGATATATTAAAATGGCCTGGGTAGCTTAATCTGTGATAGATCTATCAGCAATTATCCTTTTTTCTAAATCTCTAGATCATTTAATGATGTAATTTCAGTGTTCTAATAAAATGTGGCAATGGAATGTTTCCAGATGTCCGGGATACAAGCAAAAAGTAAGTTCTGCTCTGAAGCCATAATCCATGTACTAAACCAACCAGCATCATCTTCTCATTGAATTACTCTTCTGTTTCAGTCAGAGAGAAAGAAGTTGCTAAAAAAATCTGAGTGTTTTGACAAATCCTTTCAAGTCACATCAGATCAGAACAAGAGGGAAGAAAAATCTGCTGACTTTATTATATAAAGCACCTTCATCGCTACTGATACATCATGAATGACTGCTTTTACAGCTGTACCCTAAAACGGGTTGTTTGATTTCACCAGTATAAATGAGCAAGCATTTCAAATTGTGGCCCTTTACTTATGCCTTTACTCTGAGCTGTGCATGCACCAAAAAGAGGCTGACTTGGACAAGAGCTATAACCCCAGCTCTGGTACTAAAATTCAAGGCAGGGGGAAAGGCTTGCTCAAAAATTCCTCTGCACGAGGAACATAAAGGATGTCATACTAGCTGCACTTCCCAGCTAGTCCTACCTTACAGTCTTTATATATAATTTCAATGTTATATGAGATACAAATATTTAAAGTTTGACATGACAATGACATGCAGAGAGGAATGAGCATCACTTTGTCACCGTGTCCTCAAACACATTTTCAGTAAAGTGTGTCTGAAAGAACAAGGCAACCACTACTCTGCCATGTGGCAGAAGATGAAAAAATATTGCAGAGACAAGAATAATGGGGCTAGATACTCAGCTTCTGAGCAAACCCATTATCACAGAGAAGGAAGGAGAAGATCCGTTCTTTTAGGGCCACGGAAATACCCTGTGCATAAATAGGTTATTCACGTTGTGTGGTTAGGTCAGGATTCAATCTGTAGGCTGTCATAAACAGATAGTTAAGGGTTAATGCCTCTTTTACCTGTAAAGGGTTAAGAAGTTCACCTAGCCTAGCTGACATCTGACCAAAGGAACCAATGGGGAAACAAAATGTTTCAAAAGAAAAGAGGGAAGTTTTCCTTTGTTTAGAATCTCAGTTTCAGCCGGAGTGAAAAAGATCAAGGAACCAGCCTCTTTTCAGAGTAGTAAGTTTTAGAAAGGGATAAATAGGTTTATGTTTATTTTCTTTGTAACCTGTCTTGGTACCATTAAGGGAATTATCAAAATTGGGTATTTGGGTATTTTTTTGTGTAACTAAATTTGTGCTCAGGGGAACATCCTCTGTGTTTTAAATCTGTTGTCTGTGAGAGTAGCTGGTATGCTAATCTCTCCCAGAGGATTTTCTTTTACCTTTCTTTTCTTTAATTAAAAGCCTTTTTCTTAATACCTGATTGATTTTTCCTTGTTTTTAGATCCAAGGGGGTTGGATCTAGATCCACCAGGAGTTGGTGGGAGAAAAGAGGGGGGATGGTTAATTTCTCCTTCTTTTAAGATCCAAGGGGTTTGGATCTGTGTTCACCATGGAATTGGGGAAGTTTCTCAAGGTTTTGGGAGGAAAGGGGGTGTTCCAGACGGAGGATCTGGATGGTGGCAGCGATACCAGATCTAAGCTGGTAATTAAGCTTAGAAGTGTCCATGCAGGTCCCCACATCTGTACCCTAAAGGTCAGAGTGGGGAAGGAACCTTGACATAGGCATTTTGTACTGCTCTATTATTTCAAGCTGTCTGCCAATTGAGGAAGGCTACATTGCATCAGGTACACTCTCAGGATTATCCTCATAATCATAAGAGGTAGGTAATACTGTCAAGTTTTGAAGTTCAACACAGACCAGTGAGAGGTTGTGTCACTGCTTGTCCTGTAATCTTGAGTGCCTTAAAATGCTCTGCTGTTGCAGATTCCTGTCTGGAAGTTCCCAGCCAGCTTACAAGCACCCATTGTGTATCTATGCATTGAATCACCCTGGTTCAGCAACTCTGGCTCCAGTAGCCAGCGTGTTACACCACAGCCACACTCTGGTCACCAACCTTGGTTTCTACTAGCCAAGTGACCCCAACACACTCCTAGTCCTGAATTTCCCTGTCCACTCGGATAGGTCCAGCCCTCTCCTGGAACATTCAAAGGAGTGAAATGGTTCATTGCTCCTCTAAAGAGATGAAAGCATGGAAGCTTGTTGCTTTAACTGGAGTTAATAATCACTTCATGGCAACCACCGTGCTGGATTGACTGAGAACAAAAGTAAAACAAATGTATTTAATCAAAAAGAGAGAGGTTTTAAGTGAGTTCAGATATAAGGGATAAAGTCAGAAATTGTTACAAACAAATAGAAGTGACAAATGTTTTCTAGTAACTAACATTTAACAAAACTAACTGTTTGTTCCAGGTGAGATTCTTACCACACCTGCTTCCAGCAAGATGGCTGACCATGCCTGTGATCAGGATCTCCCACAAAGTCTAAAGTGCCCTCTTGCGCTAGGATGCTCTGAGGGTCACAACTTGAATTTTTTAAAATTCTTAAATTCTGCAGAAGCTAAGGTGTAAGCTTCCAACTGGGTGAACTGGCTGATTTGTCAAGCCCAGTGACCAGGCTTTGTATTCTATTACAAACAGCTTGTTCTGTAAGCTGGGACTGTTAATAGTCCTATATATGAACACCTTGGACAGTACAAGGCAATGTAATACACTTTGAAAGTCTTGTACAAAAATACCCCCCCCAACACATACACCCCAAAATAAAAAACCTATGGTTCTAGACAGTCACACAATTAGTGTAGTACATCCACAACCCTGTTTTTATTTAGCATACCCAAAGTCTGAACACACACAATTTTTTATTCTCCAGCTAAAAACAAATAGGTGCTATAAAAGTGAGCAAAACCCCAACAGTTGAGGTCACAGTGATTCTTGATTTCAGTGTGTGCAAACAGTTCTTATAAAAGAAGAAAAAGGGGAGAGAGTGGTCTACTTAACCCTCTCCATTCTGTAAATAGTTTTGTTAGCTTTCAGCTTTCTCTTAATGCATGGTGCAGATTACAGAGGGTAAATATTAACTAGATATTGACTGCTGCTCCCTTCATTGAATAGTAAATAATGCAGTTTAGATATGAAGGTCTACATTGACTTTTCAAAGGTAACAGAGCAGGGAAGGGATCCTCTGAATGGCCAATAACTGAAAATGTGAAGATGGATGACAGGCTGGTACCTACAAGTTGGAACAGCCAAACTTCAGGGTTTATTTTGTTCCATATCTTTGTTTAAGTGGTAAAGCAGACAAACAAACGTGCACTCAAGTTTATTTTAGATATGGTAAAAGTCTCTTCCTGACTTCATTAATTCAGGCTATTTTGTTGACACATCAAAGGCCCTCATAAGAGTAAATCGTGACGGATTACTGATTTTCAGCACTTTTCATAAAGTTTACAGAAGCATTCTACTCCTCCTCCCCACCCCACCCCACCCCCACCACAACGACTTCTCAGCTATGAGGGCTCAAGAAGTCATTGTGAAAAGACAACATAGCCATTACTATGTGGTATTCTTCTAGGACAACTTTTACTTTAGTTGCCAGTTAAAAGAAATATTCCATAGATTGAATTAAGGAAGCAATGACAGTCAGTACATGGGGAATGTTTGAACTGTTGGAAGTACCTAATGATGATGGATAGCAAGTTTTAACCACCATGTCCAAATGAGATTGGGGGCTGGTCTTATAAAGTTATAAAATATACTAATATAGATTGCTGACTTAAGAATGTTGCCACAAGGGATAATTGCTAATGTATGGTCTTGATTTTCCTTCCCTGTAGCCAGGTATTATGATGTCATATGAAATTGTAATAAAAAAAATACAAGGGGACTGTATGTGATTTTTTAAGCCATGGTGGTTTATGATTCTTCATTTCAAAGCCATTGAATACCCAATAAATTCAGCATGTGACTAGCTCCTAAATTCTCTTTCAAACTGAAAGTGTAGCGGCACAATATTCCTGCCTGCACCTCTATGGTAAACAGAGGTAGAGAACATAGCTAGTACATTGTTGTGATCACAATGCACAAAGTGTGGATACCCTATGTCCTAACATACTGTTAACCTGAGATGTTTATTCCATGCACTGAGCACTGCAGAAGAAAGGCATGCATGTCATCTTTAATGCTTTTTCTGTGGCACAATATTGTCAATGCCTCTAGCCCATGTTGGCTGTGCAGTCAGACATCTCCTTCCATAAACTTTCCTTCCACTAACTTTGAGTAAAGTTGAGCAAATATTTAACCAATAATGTATCTGTACATTTGCGGGGGTGGTAGAAATAGTGTGTATTGTCTTGGTTGTGTTGTTGGTGGTGTTTTTTAGGAGAGTCCATGCTAAAGCTGGACTTTGATGATTTTTCCTCTCTATTAACCAGGTGAATAAGCCTCTTATTCAAAAAGATAAAATTCATCAAGATGATATTTTTGATTGGCCAGAGTCTCCCCTCCATCTTCTGTGATAAATGAGAGGCAAAACTGTTTGGAATGGGGCATGGAAAGGAGAACACAGGCTGTACAGCAGTGGTCCCCAATGCCGTACCCACGGGTGCCATGGCACCCAGTGGGGCATCTATGTGCACCCATGTACTGTCCAGCAGACAAGCATCCATCAAAATGCTGCTGATTTTTGGCAGCATTTCAGCAGCGACGCCTCTGGATGACGCTGCTTGTCGGCAGCATTTTGGTGGCGACGCCTATTGATGTTGCCGCTTCTCCGTGACATTTTGGCAGATGCTCGTCTGCCAGCCACGGTCCTCGATGGCTCGTTGCCCAGATGGAAAAGGTTGGGGATCACTGCTCTACAGCATGCTTATCATCTCCCTCGAACCTGGTGAGAACTATTGTGTGGGAGCCCATGGGAAAGAACCTCTAATGGTATTTAAAGGTGGAACTAAAGGTGTGATGGGATATTCTCTCACCTGTTGGGAATGCGGTTTTCCTGTTGGAAACCTGATAGGGATTCCCTTCTGTGTCTGCTTCTTTACAGCCACAAGAATGGCTTCTTCTGAAATCATGTTGCCTGGAGAGGGAATGCTAGCAAAGAGTTACAAGGCCTCCATATGTCCCAATATGTGCAAAAATCTTGGACAGCCACTAGTTTAGGTTGTTGTCAAAACCCCTGCCTGTTCCTGTAGAAAACCCCACTTCTCTGCCTGTTGCACTGACAGTGCAATGAGGAGGAAAGTCCAAGTACTACATCTGCACTGGTTGCAGACATTGCACCCTTGTAAGCAATGAGCTCAAATCCCAGGCCCGCTTATGGATATTGTAGGAGGCCCACATTTCTCTTGTTTCTAGCCATGGAATTCATCAATGACAGTCTGGGGACCGGCTCCCCATACCATCGTCGCACCCCATGCTGCCACCACCATTCATGATCCAGAAAATGCTTCCAGGTGCCTGGATTCCCATTTATCACTGTGAGGTCTTGCTCAGAAGACTCAGAACTATGAGCCAATGTGCTACCCTTCTACCTTGGCAACCGTGAGCATTTCCTGACATACCAGCCTGTCTGCCTTGCCAGCAAGCTTAGCAAGGTTTAAACTGGCAGAGTCTAGGCTTTCAGGTATAATCAGTGAACCCAAGTTCCCCAAAGACATCCCCCTACAATGTCCAGTCCCTCTCACTGGACACTCTCAGATATTAAGTTTTCTGCCTCCCAAGAGAGTACGTTAGCCTATTAGATTAACTGAAGACTCACTTCGATACACAGAGCTGAGATGGTTCTGTAATAACATTAATAAAGAACAGATATTTAAGTGATACTAATCAAGAAAGACAAGTATGGTTACAAACAAAACACTTTCTAATGACTAGAACTGAATCTTAGCAAGTTACAGTCTTTACCTAAGCAATTTCCTTTCTTATGTCAAGTTACCAGCATCCCTAACCCTCCATATTAAGGGAATCCAGGTTCGAAGAGTGCAGTATCCTATAGCCATCATTCAAGGGTCAACTAAAAGGTCTTTTTGCTCTCCGCATATAGCTCAAGGTCCACAGTCTGTGCCAAAGGCTTCCTGGGGTACAGATTTTGCCCCCTGCTGCGATGGTTAAAGAGTCAGTCTTCTCCACTGCTTGTTTAGCCTGATGGCTTTCTTCATCTTTCATTGTCCTCTACCTGTAACCAAGCCAGACAAATGGGAAAATGTAGATTTCTTTGTCTAGGGCAGGCTGGGTTTGTGTGCTGCCTTCCAAATACATTTTAAGAACATAGATGTGCTGCAACTATAACTCCGTGTACACAATCCATACATACAAACACAATGACTGTCAGGGCCAGTGTGTCACCAGTTTACCTCTCCCTCAAAGGTGTCACATAAGGTATCATTATGACAGTGTTGGGGCAATGAGTGTGTCAGGCCTGACTGAGTTACAGTAGACTGCCAGTTGGCACTGAGCCATTCCGAGGGTCATGATTGTACAGTACAGCGAAAATGTGTCAAGGCTTGATTTTTGCCAGTGTCCTGAACAAAACCCCAGTGAGGGCAGGCATTCATATCTTCAACATTTTAAAAAATATTAAGTGATAGAAATTAAGATAAACAATACAATTTCTAGGTAATTAAAAGTGACATAAGGGTTCTGTAAAAAGATTGTTACATATGAAAGTAATTTAATATTCAAAGAATAAAAAACAATAAGAAACATTAATGTCAAAAATGAGGTAATGCAGACTGAATGTAATTAGCCATAAAATTATGACCATGTATGTTTCAGGGAACCATCATTTGTGTGGGTGCCTTTTTTCAAAATTTTAGGCATATGCAAGATTGACTGACTACACAAGTCAAGCTGAGGAAAACAATAATTGAAAGGAGTAGACTAATAGCACTTTTCATCTAACTTCGAGATTTTTTATTAATGTAAAATAGTTTCCTTCACATTGGAACAATCACCACATCAGGTACTACAGCAGAAAATGAAGGGGTAAATGGATGTACCTCCACAAAGCCTCTCCCACTATGTAGCCAGATAATTGGCCTTGGCCTCTTTCACAATGATACATTTTCAAGTAAGGAAGACAGATATTACATTGATTAAAGATTGTAAGAGGTGCTAAGTTTTGGGGATTGCACGTCAGATTTTTTTTTTGGGCTAAAAACGTAAGCGTGCACACACCATGGTTCAGATTGCTCTGAATAAAATTTTGGTTTTCCTAACCTCCAGAACCTATGTACTGTAAGAGCCCTGAAGTTACCACACTGATCCATTAGAGTTACATTTTCAATTGAATGTGTAAAAAAAAAAAACAAAAATAGATTAAGTTTAAAATGTTAGAAACAATCAGAAATCAGACCAAAATGTTTCATTTGACCTGAAAACTAATTTTCTTTTTCATTTTCAATTTGTCAAAAATTGTTTTCATATCATTTGAAAAACAATTTAGGAATTGCCAGCAAAGAAAAATCCATTATTCTCATAACTGTATTTGTTGTTTTTTTATTATTGCTATCTACTGCCTGTGTAAATACTTATAGGTTGTGATCAAGTCAACTTTTAACTCTCACTTAAATAAAGTGAATACATTGATCTCCTTAAGTTTTATTGTAAGGTCTGTTTGAAGACCTTCAATCACTCTTGAAGCTCTTCTGAGCCCTCAAAAATATTTCCTTTTTTTAAAATGTAGACACCAGGATAGGACACAGTATTCAGTAGCAGTCTCATCAATGCTATATGCAGAGGTAATATCCTACTTGATATTTCCCTGTTTATATGTCCATGGACTACACTAGCACTTTTAGCCACAGTATCACTCTAGGAGGTCCTTTACAGTTGGTGATCTACCAAGTCTTTTTCAGTGTCACTATTTTCCTGGCTACGGCCTGTAAATATGGCCTATGTTCTTTGTTCCTAGATGTATGACCTTTCATTTGGGTGTATTAAAATGAATGTTTGACTGCACCCAGTTTACCACGTGATCCAGATCACACTTCATAAGTAGGCTTGGCAGGATTAGATTGTTAATTGGTAAGTGTCAATAAACATTGATTTCACTGTACTCAAAAACAAATGGAAAAAAATGTCCATTAATAATTGAAGTTTGCCTATATGTACAGTAAGAAAAATCCTGACTGACATCTTAGTTTCATGTAAAGATATTTACTTTTTATATTTTGACATGTGATGTTGACAGTTTGTATTTTAACCGTAAAAGTTATGGAGGCAGACTGACAGATTTTGAAGCTTTAACTTTTTGAATTTCAAAATCTGTCAGTCTGCCTCCATAATCTCCTACAACTGAAAATTAAAATGGATTTTTAAAAAAAGCTTAAAAATAAGCCAATATCTATCAAAGTTATAAAAAAAATCAAATCAAATTCTGCCAAGCTTATGTGTAAGTGACCTTTACTCATCATTATTTACCAGTCTACCATTGTGGCATATGAAAACTTCAAACCAGCAATTATTGGATATTTTCTTCCAGATCATTGATAAGAATATTACATAGCACTGGTCTTAGAATACAGACTATTGCAGAACCGCACTCATTGAAGGATTCCTCATTACCAATTACTGTTAAACAATTTAAGGTCTACAATTCAGTGAGTTTTTAATCCATTTACTATTTGCCATACTGATTTTGTATCATTGATTTAAAAAGAGCACCATCTCAGAGCACTTTTTAAAAGTGAATTTAGTTAAACACATTCTTTTCAGATACAGAGACACAAGGAAGGTCCTGCAACTTACCCACAGAAGGTCTTATAGAAAGTCAGTTGCAAAGCTGGAAATACAGTGCAGAAATCCTGACTTGTTCCCAGACCCCTGTCCACTGATTCACATGACTTATTGCTTGAAACAAACGATAGCCCTGAACTACTAAATTTGTAGCACGATTCAAACATCCACCCAAAATATGAGCATTTTGGTTCATGAATCTTGTATCTTACAGGGATAAGTCTGACCTGCAGATCTATACTAGAAGTGTGAATTATCTCATTGTTCACAGGGACTTGTATTTGAGGGTCTGGCATGGGGTCATCTGTATTAGAAATTAAAGATGTGCAAGAGCTTAGAAAAAAACCCTCCCTGTCTACCAAGGGGTTTTGTTGGTGTTATTTATCACAATGACCACAAATAAAAGACTTGATTCCTGCCCCCTGCCCCCTACACAAGCTATGATCAGATACAAAAGTAGCCGGGGATTAACAAGAAAATGGAGAGAAAGTTAAAGTTAAAGAGAGAAGATGGGGTAAGAGTCAGTAAGATAATGTAGTAGGTCTCCAAAGACTGGTGCACTGCACTACACAGCAGAGTTGTTGATTATAGAATTAAAGAAAAAGAACACAATAAATGTCTTGGCTAATTTCTTGTAAGTTTTGTGGAAAAAATGAATCATAGAAGGAGATGGGGACTTGAACAAGGAGTTAAGTTGGCAAATCAGCTCAAAGAGTGTTCCAAATGTAGAGGGAAGCATGGGAGAAGTATCAGGAGACTAAGGCTACAATACCACCATAGATGCAGCTGTAATATTTTAAAAATCTTAAAGAGTTCTAAGTATTTTTCTTTTCAACGGTGGACAATTAAGCAAGAACCTATTATATGAGAGAAGAGAAAAAAGTCAGACCGACTTTTGAAGAGGTCTCAATTCATTTATGTACCATTTCCCTGGAATACTCATCATTTTAATTTGTGAAGAGTGCATTTTGTCATCCCCTACAGCCCACATACAGCCGGACACTCTCCCAGCACAGAGAATCTAGAAATTCTCCACTGATTTCAACAGTGTAAGTGGTACAAAGGAGGGGAAAATTGGGTCCATGGACGTTTGCTGACAGCTGTTCAGTTACTTCAGCTTCTCCAGAAATCACACAGACAGCAATTTTAGTATCTAACTACTAGTTTGTACATGCATTTTCCGAATTAGCATACGCATTTGCAACAGACAGGTGCACAGACAGTGTGCGTGGAACAGGAGTCAGCCTTTGAAAAAGTTGGGCCCCAATTGACAGTACTTCTACCATAACATTTTCCACTTGTTCATACGATGCATTGTAGGCCTTGGGCTTGGCCATGGTGGCAAATATTCCCCAAGCTCCAAGATGGTTTTGTATTAGAGATGACTCCAAACTAAAGCCTTAGCCCAAACATGCTTAAACTTCAGGCAAGTTTTTAATTCAAATCTGGATACCAACTCCGTGGCTTGGGGCCTTTTCCACTTCATACACTAGCTCTTTCCTTGGATGTTGTGTGCTCCTGTAATCAGTTCCTGGGTGTACTTGGGACCTATTTCAGCAGTTACCAAAAATATGCTAAAGATACAGTAAATGCAGAGTCAGAACAAAATGGCTAGATATCACTCTGGTTGTTACTATCACTCTTTGCAAGATAAGATTTGGTTCAGAAATCGAGAGAGTCTAAAATAAAGAGGTTCCTTATTGTTTACACTTTACTATGCAAGTGTGATCCCCACATATTTCTGGCCATCTAAAGGAGCATTACTTTAAATGCATCCACTGGACCATCTTGAACAAACAATGACATGCATAGGGGACAGCGGGGGGAACCACCTCTGAAAGGAGTTGTCCATATTGTTGTCAGATGGACATTTTGTTGAAGAAAATATGGTGGTTAAAAATAGTCATTCTTAGCACTGTATATTTTCAAAGTGCTGTGCAAACAATCCTCAAAATGTGACAAGAGGAAATTAGTTTGCATGAGTTAAGAACCTCCACCATGAACTTTCATTTATAGTTCAAACTGAACTGCAACTGAATCAGGAAATCCAGTCAATTTGAAATAAAAAAAGAGTTTTTTAAAAAGTGTCTCCATAGCCATTTTGAGGGTTTTACAACCACATTTTCATATTTAAAAAAAAAAAAAAAGTCCCTCCCCCCTACCTTTTGTTGTATGAAAGGCCCACAAAAACAAAGAGGGAACTGACCATGGAAGTAAAACAGGGAAAGAGTAGTCAGAGTGAATGGAAAGTGGTGGTGGGGATTTTCCTCTAGCCCAAGTGTTCGCAAGTTTGGGGCCAAGTTAAACATGCTTAAGTGTTTGCAGGATCAGGGCCCTAGTCTCCTTCATTTTTAGTAACCTCATAGCAATAGAGGTAAGACATTTTAGACAGACATGCAATTGTTACATTAATGGCGTCCCTTCAGCTATTAACAGAAGTGCCAAGATACCACAAGAAAGATACTGTGAGATCAAAAGCAGGAATTTGGGAAATCTTCCCAAAAAGAGCCTGTTCTCATGAGATTCTAGCTCAGTTGCTTAACCTCCTCCATTCCAGCACTTCAGAGAGTAAACTAAGACAGTCTATGCTAATTTAGTTACAAAGTGGGCCAAACCAGAGTAATGCAAGTTACCAGTGAATGGGTGAGGGAGTTTGTTGCTAGAAATAAAGGGATATTTATTCACTGATTGGGCTGCAAGAAGGTTTAAGTTACTTTTTGAATGAATGCCTTCTGAGGTCTTTAAGAGTCATCTGGCTCGGAGTGGAATCACATTCTTCTCCCACTCTTAGACTGGGCCTTGCCTGCAGAAGTCCCTGTGTATCAATCATGACTACCTTCTCAGGCCTGACTATGTCCAGACCCAGTAATTCTGTCCCCTTCAGAAGCAATGCCACTGGTATCCAGTAACCCAACAGCCTTCTTAAAGCAAAGTATTATTTATTAGAATAAAAGCACTTAACGCGAAACTAGGTCTTAAGACAATAAAATGGACTATGCATGGCTAGCTTTTCAAGTGTCTACCCATCTTTCACATGGGAACAAATCTTCCTATAATCTCCCCCTCAGTACCCCGAGTCCTCTGTGGTCTGGTTAGCATAATCCAGTCCCTTAACTCAAACCGTGTCTCCCCCCTGATTCAGAGGAGGTCTCCTTTAAAAGCTGCCTAGTCTTTTTGATCTCCAAGTTCCCAACCTGGCAAAATGAAGCTTACCTCTTCCATGGAGATGAGAATTGAAAATCCTATATTCTAACACTAACACCCTTGTCTTTCATGCATGTGCCTAGCTGTTCTTATCTGGGATCATTTTGTTGCTTTCCTACTTGTGCTTCTCACAATCCTCACTGAATTCAAGCATTCTAGGTATATACGTGTCACACATGTACTTCATGCCAGCAGCAGTACAGCTTCTATGCATTGTTTCATTCTTGTTCTGCAGGAACCACCTCTGGAGGTGGAGGAAAAATGGGTGGGTCGGTGTCTAAACCCATTCAATCCCTGGTTTCTCTCCTGAAAGCGCCCCACTCATTTCTAAACATAGTACATTGAAGAGATGAAATTCCATTGGCCATTTCTACTAAGTGTTTTCAACAGCAATTGCTGAGCACATGCTGAAACAGGTTCCCACTTTTACTGGGGCACCTGGCGTTGGCCACTGTCGGTAGACAGGATACCGGGCTAGATGGACCTTTGGTTGACCTAGTACAGCTGTTCTTATGTTCTTTTCCTACCATACTATTTAAAATATACATCAATTCCATAAAAAAGAAATCCACAGATGAAGCCCCGTATACCATTTTTGTGTTAAAATTAGTTTTGTTTAAACTCTGTGTCTGTAAGTATAGTTTAAGGGAAAAGAGCTTCATTGGCTAGTCACTAACATCATTCTCATCAGATGCTCTCCCCTGCTTCCAGTCAAGTAAATTGCAGTAGGCAGGCTAAGAGGCATTGAGAGAGGCGGGAGTGGACACACAGCAGATATAACTATGTTTATCTTGAGGCTGATTTAGTTAATGGAACAGGCCAAATTTGGGACAGCGTGTTGGACAGAAACATGTGCCAAGCAGATGATTAATGTGCTCTGTCAATAGAGCTGAATGAATGTTTACTTTTCTAATTGAGAGGGATGGGCTCACATTACACAGAGAAATTAAAAGTTGACCCCTATGCTTGCAGAACTGTTTCCTTTGCCCATTCCTTATTTCCAACCATCTTCCCAGAGATGATCATCTCAGAAGAAAGCCACTGTTTTTCTTTACCCACATGACAAATATATCATCTTTTACCTCCTTTCTTTACTTCTCCATCATTCCTTTTTATAGCAATTGAACTTTCCTTGATATAGTGATTTACCTGAAGAACTCTATTCCTAGTCTTATTTTTCTTTGACTTGCAGATTTCTAATCCATTTTGTAGTGTGCATAGACCTGCTCACCTGTCTTTAGATCTCTGTGCTTGCCTGTAGATCTTATCAGCTTCTGGCCACTGACAAAAACAAAACAAAGCAAGAACAACATCAATATGGAAGAGAAACAATATAGTGTCAACAGTAACAAAACGTATAGTTGGCACAGGAACATGTATTTGGAGTGCTCTTTAAGTATAGACCAAAGTGATCTTTGGAAATGCTATAGAAGTCTTGGACATAATGAGATGGTAGGCTCAATACAAAGGCTTGTCTAAACAAGGGGTTGTTGTTGGGTTTTTGGTGGGGGCGGGGAGGGAATTGTTTTACACATCCTTCTCACATCAGTGTTGGTGCATAAGGTAGAAGCTAGTCTTTTCTATGCCTGTCATTTGTTGCTGCTTTAATCTGCTCCATGGTGTTGAGATTGTTCTGCCCTCCCTGTTAAGAGTTCTTAAGGTTTCGCTTGGGCACCCTCATTTCCTCACAGCAGTTTCACATGAGAGCCTGTGTGATGACATCCAGAGTACATGCCCTCCAAAATGTCCAGCACTTGCTTGTGTTTCCGGTGGGTGATTTCTCAGATCTTTGTTGGTGATGAAATCTGTCCAAACCAGTGGCCAGAATCCTTTGCAGGTACTAATTTTTGGAAGGGGTCTAGTTTTCTGTTTAACATTCTGGTAGAACTCTAGCTCTTGCAGCCACATGTTAGCACTGAGACTAGGTTTGACATGAAAACTCAGGGTTGTTGCGTTTTTCCTTGGGAGCTGTACATCTTTGATTTTTGTACATGGAGTTTAATAAACATTGTGGATGCCTTTCCTATGATGCCACTTCCTCTTCTTGAGGTCTCTGTTAGCTAATATGATGCTACTTGATATTCTGTTCTTCTAGTGTAGTAGTGTGACGTTACTGTTTGATGTCTGCATTTCAAGGATGGCTGTTCTAGCACAACTAATTTTGAGCCCTGCTTGGCCTGCTAGTTTTGCCAGATTTGTCTGTGTTAGTTTGCAACTTTTTGCAGGTGTTGTTCGGTAGCACATCAAAGTCTTGGTCTTCTAGACATCTGCCATCTCCCCATGCTACACCAGCATTTATGTTGCTAGTACATTTCTTCATTGTAAAGTTGCATTTATTTTAACCAGTGCAAAAGGCAATGTAGACAAACTTAGCTTGGCTTAAAACAGGAATATTTTGGTTAAGCTGATGTCTGAATACATTTCAGCTAAACTGAAATAAGCCACTCACACCAAATAAGTGTCCACAATGGATTAACTGGATCAGTTTAAAACCCCATTTATATTAAACTGATGGAACTTCATGATGTAGTCCAGGCCTATGTTTTCTACAGATGACAGGGCCCATAAGGTCAGGGTAATGATTATGATGGATTTTGATTGCAATACCCAGTTACTGTGTGTGTGGAATAGAGAGGGTTTTACTTAGGGTTATGATGATGGCAGGCTAGTTTCAGTATTGGGGTCTGGGACATTAGATAGGTTTGTTAATTATCTTAATTTTTGCATTGACTATTAGCATTTTAATTATTGGGCAGACAGGCACAATAAAATGTAAATGCATAAATAAAGTAGTAGAGAACATGTTTTTGGCAGAAGTGTAGAACACCCTCCTTAGACAGTATACTTAACTATTAGCAGAAATCAGAGTTTGTAACCTAATCACTGGAAGCCAGTCTGGAATGATACATTGAAGTTGAAGTGAACCTAGGATTTAAATGACGAAAGCCGTATGTGGCCATCAAATTTTGAGCAGAACTTTTCAATTAAAGCAGTTAACAATTTCCCTTAAAAGCTGGTAGCACAACACAGCATTTAATACCTATTAATCGGCAATCAAAAATCTCCAGAATACTAGACTTTAGAAAAACAATCACTGAGAAAATGAGAAATGACAAAGACAAAAAAAAAGATTGGCCAGGGGGAAAAAATATGTATCTGGACGTCAGCAAAAACAAACAACTGCAGAAATAAGGGAAGTATTTAACAAAACTGAAGAGGCCACAAACTAAATTAATGTTAGAACAGTTAAAGAACCAAAACGAGTAACAGATATCCTTCAGATCTGGGGTTCTAAGTATATATGTGATTAAGTGAGAACTAGATAATATTTGGAAACAAAAGCATTTTGCATTACTTAAAGTGGAGAGAGGAGTATTGATGAGATTACTTAAGTAATCAGTCAAGGTTTGTGATGAAAAAAAAATGTAGCCAATAAACTATTTTTTAGACCCAGAATATCTGAGATAGAAATAGAGGCAATCATCCCCTATTGAAGAAACCAATGTACTTGGTTTTGACAAAGAATTGCAGGTCCATATTAAAAAAATATTTTTTCTGAGGTGCAAGTAACTCACCTATTTCTGAAGATACTCTCAAATATGTATTTAAATGTTAAAAGATTGATCAATTCCATTCTCTAGGGGGAAAAAAGCAGTAGGAAAATGAAGATTTAAAATGTTTTAATTTTCTTACCAGGTTATTTCATGTCTGCACAATGTACCATTATCACAAATAATGGTAGATGACTAAACCTGTAAGAGACAGATCATAAATATTTTTGTGTTTCAGAAAGTTATCCCCAGACCATGCTTATATTACTAAAATTTTCTCCAGCCTCTTGATTTAAAATTTTACTATTCCATGTTAGTTCCTTGCTAACCTAAGTTACTTAACAATGGGCAAGACTGGGACTTGGAGGTCCAATTACATACTTTCAAAAATAGAGTCAGCATTAGCTATTAGTATTCTGCAACTCAAACACATACAAAAGCAAACTCTAAATGGGAACATGTGTTTGAAGCATGTATCTGGCATGACAAAAGCTTTCATGAGGCCATCACAGACAGCAAAGATGCAGTTCTTCCTGCCAACAAGTGATTTCATATCCAGAGAATCGAAGGAGTTTGTTTAATACAAACAGAGGTTCCAGACAGGTTTCTGAACTGAATCAGGCCTTCAGATGCCAGGTTCCTGAACCAGAAAATGGATCTGGCTCCTGGTCTACAGGGAGCACATGGCAGATGAGGGAGGAGTAAAATAATTTGCACTTAACAGAAAGACGCAGGCATGTTGCCTACCAGGATCTGGCCTGAATGTCAGACAGTTGCTTGCTTTTTTGAGCTCAGAAATAGTAAGTCTGTTTTCTTTTCTTTTAATCCTTCCAGCCATGTAGCTATCACTTGCTGACATACGGATCAATTCCCACAGGAACTGATTACAACTCACATCACAAATTCCCGCTTCTAGTAACTTTTAGAAGGGTGGGAATGAGTGGAAAGAAGTGTATTGAAATGCCTATTATACTGTTTCGTGATTTGGCTCCAGAAGAGTGTTTTGGAAGCACGAGGGAGAGGAAGGATGTTGGTTGCTCTGCCATTTACATCTATTAGCTTCTGAATAGTGGACTAGTGTTATTTCCATTAACTACAATGGGAATCTTTCAAAGCTTGTCAACAAGTCTGTCTTTAAGGACCTGTTTTGGTTTAACAAGATGTACAACACTGACCTGCATGGAATGGACAAGTGATTAAAATGAACAGTCTTATTTTTATGGGAAAAAATCTAAATAAATTTAATTTCCTGCAGCATTTGTTGACCTGATCTGAGAAACCTTTAAACTAGAGCCAAATATTCTACCCTCTCGTGTATCACTATGGAAGTGGTTTTAGAGCAGTATGTAATATGACATAGGATATATTTATCTTGATCATTGAGGAACAGGGATAGCTCTAAAACAGAGCCTTAGGCCCCACTCATCCCCTTTGCGATGTGCAATGGGCTGTAAGTGAGTGGGACTCCTGCTCCTTTTGACTCAAAACTGTTGAAGGGAGAAAGCAACACTAAAATGACATTCCCCTATCCCCCTCCCATCCTGTGGGAGCTATTCTATATGAAAGTTACAGGGTTAGGAATCAAATAGGCTGGGACCCTGCTGAGGAGGAAGACAGGGCTAAGGAACAGCCACTTTATGTGGCATCATCTGACAAGTTTGCAGGGGAATTCCTTCAGGACTTAGTCCACCATCCAAAACCCGTTTCAATTGATAAGAATTCTTCATCAGCTTCCATGGGTTTGGAATTAGGCCTTTCATGCTAACTATTGAGCTGCATAATCCACAATTGAACCAGGAGCCTATTTCTTCATTGAAAGACATCTCCTACACCAACCTCTTTATTACACTAAAAGTTAAACTATTAGTCCACGGAAGGATCTAAAAAGGGCTACCATATTCCGTCCAAGTCTTTCATCTTGCTGGATCAGACAATCCAGATTCTTAAGGTTGTTCAAAGTTTTCCTAACATAACTGATAACATGCAGAAAAAATCCTGGAAAATGAAATGAAAGGAAAGACCATGTTAAGCAATCTCTCGCAAACAGCAGTCTATATACCCTGTTGGCAGGACCAGAGCTAGGGGTTTTAGCGCCCTAGGCGCACAGCAATTTTGGCGCCCCGCGCACTGGTCCCGCAGCTCCGGTGGAGCTGCCGCAGTTGTGGCTGCAGATGGTTGGCTGCTCCCGCGGCTCTGGTGGAGCTGCTGCAGTCGTGCCTGCGGGAGGTCCACCGGAGCTGCCCGAGCAGCCGACCCTCCACAGGCACGACTGCGGCAGCTCCACTAGAGCCACGGGAGCAACCGACCGTCCGCAGCCACGACTGCAGCAGCTCCACCGGAGCTGCGGGACCAGTGCGCGGGGCGCCAAAATTGCCGTGCGCCTAGGGCGCTAAAACACCTAGCTCCGGTCCTGCCAACAGGGCATATAGGACACTGCTGTTTGAGAGAGATTGCTTAACATGGTCTTTCATTTCATTTTCCAGGATTTTTTCTGCATGTTATCAGTTACGTTAGGAAAACTTTGAACAACAATAAGAATCTGGATTGTCTGATCCAGCAAGATAAAAGACTTGGACGGAATATGGTAGCCCTTTTTAGATGGAGCCGCCTGTTGCCCCCTCCGGCAAAACGCCGCCCACCAATAATCCTGGTGCCCTAGGCCATTGCCTAGGCCGCCTAAATGAAAGCACCGGCCCTGCCTGTTGGAGTCCAACTAGCATGACACCAGCGAGAAAGAGTAATATTATTCTTTGTTTAACTCAAATTCCAACCCTCCCCCACTGGTGATCCAGTCCCCCAAGAGGCTATGAGCTCAGAGACTTTGGGTGTGTCTACTATAGAGCTAGAAAGGTGTAAATTCCAGCTCAAGGATTGATACCCAGAATAGCAGTGTAGCCACTGCTATGAGAGGGGCTAGCTGTCAGAGGACATACCTATGGTCACGCCAATGGAGCGTGGGTTTGCACTCATAGCCGCAGCAGCGTGAGGGGCTAGTCACCCCACCTATATTTCTGTTTTTAGTGTGCCCCAGCTCGATCAGGATACCTACCTCCCCTTCACTCTGAAGGCAGAATTTGTATCTTCCAGGCCTAATGCAGACCTACCATTGAACACAGGGAATCTGCTCTGCTCATATTCAATTGGCCGTGGGTAGCTTTTTACTAGTGGCAACATAGACAGCACATATGGCTCAGAAAGAAACATGTAATCAGAAAGGAAACCTTTTCTTTAAGTTATTTTTTCGTTGGTCCCAATGCTTAACTCCCTTCTTCTCTACGCTGATGGTATATATTATCTATAGCAGTTGCTAGCTGCTTTAGTGTATATTCTCAGAGACCTTCGCAGGACCAACTTGCTTCTTGTGCAGCAGTTATTCCATTTGTAAGTTATTTGTTTTTGTGGCAAAACTCATAGGCCCAGATCAGGAATCAGGGACCCATTGTGCTAAGCTCTGTACGAAAAAGAGTAAAGCAAACGCAACCACAGCTTACAAGCTAGGATCATGACTGGATGCAATATGTGAACAAACAGACAAATGGAGGTGGAAGGCCAAAACCTTAAAGATGGGTGGTGCTGGCACAAGTCAGTAGTCTCAGTCCTCACCACTGAATAGTACCAAACTCTTCTGGCTTCATGTAACCCGGGTGATGGTTCCCTCGTCTGGGAAATGAACATTTAGACCTTAAACAGGAACCATTCCTGTTCCATTAAAATGAGGGTCCCAAGTAATATTAAGATTCTATTTATAGCTAGTTTAAATAAATCATCAAGTCCAACCAGTTCTAATTACTGGGGTTACCCTGTTCCCCAGATCTCCAGGGTGCCAGCAGAGTGCCATGTCTCAGAGGCATGCACAGTAAGTGTATCAGCCTCTAAGCCTTGTAGACGCTAGCCAGGTAACTGTTCAGCATGCATGCTTAAGGGCAAGGTTTTTATTAGGGCTGGCAAGAAAGGGAAAGGCTGCAGATTCCCTAGATACAGAGGCTTAAAGAGTTACAGTTCAAAGTGAGCAGAAGCAGTTCCTGTTTGGGTCCTTGGGGCAGTCCAATCAAGAGCCAGAGCTCTTCTTGCCTAGCACCTAGGGTGTCCTCTCCAATCTAGTCTCTATTCACTCAAGCAAGTATTTGTGGGTTTCCAGACCAGGCTCAGGTAGTGTATCATTGGCGCCCCACTGCAATCATTCCATGCCTACCTGCTGCTGCTCCCCCGTAAGTCCCATACAGACCTGCACTTGACAATTAGAGGCTGTGTCACAGGTGGCTTTGTCCACAGATCCTGGGGTTTTTCCTCCATCTCCCCGTTGCCATACGGCTCCCACCGACAAACAGAGCTGGGCCATTTCCTCCTTCACAACCTTTTCCCCTACCTGGCCAGGGGAAGTACAACAGAGAGGGGGTCTTCCAGCTCTGAATCTTTGTGATTGTTCTGCAGCTAGGTTAGAAGTACAGTCTGGAAAAGCAGTTAACTTTCCAGTTCCAAGACTGAGGAAGTGGGTATTCACCCACGAAAGCTCATGCTCCAAAACGTCTGTTAGTCTATAAGGTGCCACAGGATTCTTTGCTGCTTTTACAGTTCCAAGACATTTCTCAAACCAACAGAAAATAAGAGCAGAGTTAGCAGCAAGATTCTGAGACAATATCACTAGAGATGGGTTCAAGAATCTGAGATCTAGATTTTGGGGAGGGGAGTGTGAGAGATGGGCTTTCTGGTTCAGCCCATTAGAAAAGCACACCTGAGTTGCAAAGCGTAGATCTGGAACTGGACCCAAAGTCTCTCCAAGTTTGAGGATTTCGTTTGTTTTTTTAAACAAAAAGCAGGAAACACCTCACCTCCCTCACAACAAAACAGGTTTGTTCCATTATGATTCTCACTTTTTATTCCTGCCCTTTTATTCTCATGCCTCTCCATGCCTTCGCCCCTCCCCGCCATGCTCTTGTCCCCATCACTCACTAACCTCCCTCACTTAGGCAAGTCAGCATTTCATTTGAGTTGGCAATTCAGAATAGGATTTCTGCAGCATCAGAATCCACATTGTCTGTAGATGCCAGGTGTGTTCACACAGCAGTCAGGCCTTTTCCTGACTGTTGCCACCCGCCACCATCAGATTTGCTGACCATTCACCAGCCCAAGATGGCAGGCTATGGAGACAAGCTGGCAGGGGAGAGGGAAGAATGGACATTTCATCTCCCTGAAGAGAAAGACCAGTTATTTTTTGCACAGAGCAGCCAGACCAGCAGCACTACCATATTATCCTGATGTTCATGGAAAAGGAGTATCTGAACTGGGACCTCACAGACCTGAAAACCTCACACACACACAAGAAGCTGGGCATGAGTTTAGTCATAGGCACTGACTCTGTGGGTGCTCCAGGGCTCAAGCACCCACCAAAAAAAGGAGGTGGGGGGTCTTAGAACCCCCAAGGCCAGATTAATCTTTTGTGGTCCCTGATGTCTGAACTGCGGTCCTGTCCCCCAGCTCCACCAGCACTCTGCTCACCACACTGCTGCTTCCCCTCCCCCCGCCATGAGACCCCCACCTGTCTCTCACCCCAGGAGGAGAGGAGCATGGGCAGGGCCTTCCGTGTGTGGGCCCAGTGTCATGGTGCCATTGTAAACCCAGTACTGAGCATCCACAAGCCACAGTGTTGCTGAAAGTTTCATTCAGAAAGCTACAGTGAGACAATGTCTTTAAACTGGGAAGTTAGTGAAGACAGCTTGTAGGTGAGTGCAATGATTTTAATACACTGTAATTCTTGATAGTATTGAACTACATAATTACACCATTTTAAAAATGATTCCATTGTTAAGATACCAATGATAGACACATTTAATCTTTCATATTATAATTAAGTATATAAATATGCTGAAAATGGCCACTCCCAAAACTGGCACAGCCCCCAACCGCCCAAAAACACACAGACTTATCTCTCTTCCAGAAACACCCACTGGCAAAAACAAAAGTCAGTGCCTGTGGTTCTAGTAATGTGCTCAATAGGGGGAATGTTTTGGCCACAGTACAATTCTGGCTGCAATTATTATTTTACTTTTGAGTCAGGGGGGATTGGCAGACTTTAAGAGGCTCCATTTCAATAGGAACAGGAAGTTACAGCATATACAAACACCCATGTAGTATGTAAAAATCAAACATTCATCTCTATTACAATAAAAACAATGAATGAAAGCATTGAAATCCCAAATTATAAATATATCAAATGGGTGAGGATAAATATTGGTCTAGTACGCAAGTTTCTGTTTCTAATTAGACCTTAACATCATGCCTTATGGGGTTACTATACCATTGTCTTCAATTCAGATGTAGCAGTACTGTACTTTTAGTTGTAAGCTTGAAACTGAGCATGTGTCATTGTATTGCCTTGAAGGCGGACACATTCTTTTAATATTACCCCCTAGAAATGGCACTGCAAACTTGAATAATTTGAGGGCAGAACACAGTATGCTTGTGTGTGTGTTTCCAGTTGAAATATTTGGACAACTCTAATAGGTCATAGACCTCTGGTAGATAGAAATTCTCTTAGTTGAAGTGATGAGAAGCCAGATTGAATAAAAGTAACCTGATACTCTCTGCCTAATACAAATAAAACTGCACTTTTATAAAAACTTCCACCTCGGGAGCTCACAGGATTTTATAAATAAGAATAAGTTAGAACTGAGAGATAGTTAAGATAGGGAAATTGATGCAGGCTGATTGAGTGATTTTCCCAAATTCAAACTGGAAGTCTTTAGCACAGCCAGGAAGAGAGGCCATATTCCCTGTGGCTTAGCACATGACTAGCCTTCCTCCCTGAGCAGATAGGTGGGATCCCAGGGCAACAGTGCTCATGCCTGCAAGAAATGCCTTGGGTGCCTAAGCTGCCTGACTCCAGGCAGCAGGTTCCTGTTTGTGGATCACTAAGCCAGAGGTGCTGGAACTAGGGGTTCTGGGGATGCTGCAGCACCCCTGGCTTGAAGTGGTTTCCATCATATACAGGATTTACAGTTTGGTTCAATGGCTCTCAGCACCCCACTATACAAATTGTTCCAGCCTCCCTGCACTAAATAGAGCTAGGCACCTCCTGCAGCCTGGACTTAGGTGCCTTTCTCCTGTGAGGGATGTGGGGCAAAGGACACTCTCTTCTCTTAATCTCTCCCAGGGCTTAATTTGTGCCAGGACTTGGCAGTTCATAGCACCGGCAACTCTGGGCATGAGTCAGGTACCTGCCTCACTCCACATACATACCAGCCAGAGGAAGTGGTGGAGGTCGGAGGGGGTACCTGCCTTATAACTTTTAACCAGTGATTAGAACAATTGCCTGGAATGTGGGTTCCATTCTCCTCTTGTCCCCAACAGGAGAGAGAATTTGAATAGGGCTCTCCAACTCCTCAAAAGCATGCTCTAGTTACTGAGCTATGGGATATTCTGATGTGGGGATCCCTCAGTCTCTCCAGTTGAATAAGAGTAAATACAGAGTCATTGGGCCAGAGAGAGAGACTGACTGAGTAGTCAGGGCACCCCTTTAGCAGGCAGGAGATCCCAACACCAGTGCCCCTGCTCCAGTCACTCATTTATCCACAGTGGAGCAGCTTCAACAGGAGGGACGGCGGGAGGGCACCACAGAATATCCCCCGGTTCTGTGGTTAGAGCACTCTCCTGAGAAGTGGGAGGCCCCTGTTCAAGTTCTGGCTCCCCATCTAAAAGAGAGAAGGAACTGAACCTGGATCTCCTACAGTCCCGGGTGAGTGCTCCAGCCATTGGGATAACGGTTTTGAGGTGGGCATTGCCTCCTCCGCTGGCTGCAGGGTTTTGAATGGGACCCAATCCAGTAGGCCTGCTCAGAGTCCCCCTAACAGATCAGGCCCCACATCTGAGATAAGCTCCTGGGTTGTGGAGCTTAGGTGGGAGATAGGCATCCAGATGCTAAGAGGAAGGCAGCATGCTCAGGCAGAAACTTAGGTGCAAAGGGAACTTTTACCCTGAAAACCTAGGCACCTACAGTTTGGTGGGATTGCATTGGAGCCAAAACTGGGACTTCAGCACCTAAATCTGAGGTTTAGGCATCTAAATACCTTTGCGGATCCCACCCGCAATAGCTGTCTAGAAAGAGCATCCAGTTTCTTTTCCCATCTTTTGCACAGTGGTGTTATTGGTGAGTAGTTAACAGTTGTCCAGGGGCCATGCAATGTTGCACTGGATAAGAAAAAGAGGGGGAAAAAAAAAAGGACAATCAGCTTTGCAAGAGCACAGTCCATAGCACACAAAGCTGCTGGTTCAGTACACCAGACAGCTGCTCTGACTCAAACAGGAACAGTCCTGAACTACTCACTCAGGCACGACTCCCAGTGACTTTGGCAAGAGTTTTGCCAAGGAGTTCAAGATTGTTCCCATAGCCAGGAATAATCTAGCATGTGGCACATAGAGGTGCCTCGTGGAAAGAGAAGTTTAATGCTGGCTGAGCAGGAAGCTTCTCAGAGAATCCCCAGGGTGATCAGCGGAGGGGATGCTGGCAGCTGAAGTGAAAGAATTTCATTATGGTGCAGTGAACTGAAAGAGGAAATGAGTCCTGGTTTGTCTAAATCCCAAACAATATAACTCACTTATTTATCTGATGTAATAATTCTTTAGTGTTATTGAAAACCTTAGTTGTTTGCCTTTGTTTTTGTATACGGAGCATATCTCACACACAAATACCCCAGGGGCAGGGAGCCTAGAAATAATATTTACATTAATTTTAAAAGAGAAAAGCTCCAAGGCAATACTAATCCAGATCTTTTTGCCCCAGGGAACAGAGAGTTAAAGTTAAGGAAGGACTCAAAGGAACAATACCAAAAGAAAGCTTCATTCAATTCTTGCTTGCATCAGTTGAATGCCAGTGTAATTCCACTGACTTGAATGCAATTACTCCTTAGTTAAACTACTGTGAGAACAGAAGCAGGCCCAGATGGCATTTGAAGTAACTTATATAGACAACCCACATTACTGCGAATTCAGATCATCAGCTTAAGCAGTTATTGGCATGTTTTCAAAACTCATTGGCATAACGGAAAAATAGGGGGGAAACAGCCACCTCACTGAATTTACACTGTAGTGATCAGTAAGAAGTTTAGGTAATACAGCGGCTAGCTGAAGATTAGCTCCAAAAATATTCCTGACCTCACTGTGGATGCTCTAAACCAGAGATACTCAGACTGAGGCTCAGGAGCCACAAGTGGCTCTTTAATGTGTTTCCTGTGGCTCTTTGCAGCACATGATATTAAAACACTGTGATTTAATTATTAACCAATCAGGATGCTTTTACTATGTTATTAACCAATTGTAGAATACTTGGCCAGTCATTTTGTTGTAAGAATAAGAATAGTAAATGAAATAATGAATTCATATGACTGTGGCTCTTTCGTTGATCGCTAATTTGGCTCCTAAACTACGGAGGTTTGAGTATCATTGCTCTAAACCAATGGCAGCCACTATTCTGTTGTGACTTTACTCCCAGATGAGCTGCTTCTAGAAGAGTGAAACTGCAGTCTCATTCCACAAAACATCACTTTCAGGGATTGTATATCCATGGGAGGCCTTAAGCACAGGCAAAGCAAACACTAGCTGTGGGCCCTGTTCTTTTGGAAGCTAGGTGACGCATTAGGAGCTTCGCGACCCATTGTCACCTTTGGTCTGCAGAGCCAGAGAGAATCACAGAAGAGAATAATAGAAAATTAGGGTTGGAAGAGACCTCAGGAGGTCACCTAGTCCAACCCCCTGCTCAAAGCAGGACCAACCCCAACTAAATCATCCCAGCCAGGGCTTTGTCAAGCTAGGCCTTAAAAACCTCTAAGGAAGGATATTTCACCACCTCCCTAGGTAAACCATTCCAGTACTTCACGACCCTCCTAGTGAAAGTGTTTCCTAATATCCAACCTAGACTCCCCCACTGCAACTTGAGACCATTGCTCCTTGTTCTGTCATCTGCCACCACCGAGAACAGCCTATCTCCATCCTCTTTGGAACCACCCCTTCAGGTAGTTGAAGGCTGCTATCAAATCCCCCCTCACTTTTCTCTTCTGCAGACTAAATAACCCCAGTTCCCTTAGCAGCTCCTCATAAGTCATGTGCCCCAGCCCCCTAATCATTTTTGTTGCCCTCTGCTGGACTCTCTCCAATTTGTCCACATCCCTTTTGTAGTGCAGGGACCAAAACTGGGCACAACACTTCAGGTGTGACCTCAGAGGAGATAATCACTTCCCTCAATCTTCTAGCAATGCTCCTACTAATACAGCCCAGTATGAAACTCAGGGCCCTACTTATCTGAGATATCCCTCTCTATGGGGAAACTATGGGGATTTTAGACCCAAAGACTTTGGAAGGCAAACTGTATTACACTAACCTACCTCCCCCGCCTCACCATCAACCTCTGAATACCATCTCCTATACTTAGAAGGCCCTACACATTGACAAACCACTCTTTTCTCCCCTCTACTTCTGCCATTGTTGTCTGGCTGAGAAATCTCCATCTTTATCCTTCTTCCACCCCACCTGTGAGTTAAGATTAAGGCCACCCTGCAGGAACATAGCTTCAAGAATTATTCAGTTATGGGAATTTTACAAAGTTATCCTTCAAGGCCTGTGCTGAACTTGGGAATATCACAAGCCATTAGTGCTCTTAGGATGCCAAGTCCCACATTTACAGCATGCAGCAGATGACAGAATGGGATTGTGAGGTTCCTGACAACAGTTTGGTAATGGATTCATCTGAAGGTGGCCATATGCACTTGCTTAAATATAAAGGTTTGGTTTCTTTTTGCCCCCCACTAAAAGCATTAAAGCCAAGGTGTTGATACCTAGCATGCTTGCTGTATTTATGTGGCCTGCACGATGTTCAGGTTCTAAAGGATCTAAGATTTCTCTCTTTCTCTTTTTATATTTAAATTCCTAAACAGCAGGGTTAGGAAAGAACCTTCCAAATGTTAAAGCAATGCAGTGATATCTTCCTGAGTCTGCAGACAGCCTAACACAATAGCTCCAAGAACTTCCACTTCATTCATCTCACTGCTATGATAACATGCTATCATTGGGCTTTAGAATTAAGGATTCACAAGAGCTATTTAATTGCTGATCATTTTAAGATACCAGCACAAGGGAAGCCCATGGAAGAAGTAAGTGTTATTGCAGGGAAATACAGGAGTCTCAGAAAGAGAGAGGGGAATGGGGAAGAAGAGGGGAAAAAGAACAGAAATAAATTAAACATTTTTCCATTAATGACTCAGTGTGATAAGGTACTGAACAAATAATGTAACTACATTGAGAAAATAATCTGGCCTTCATATTTGTACAAACTTCATTGAGATCCCTGGGAATTCTGCTGTGCAGTGAGAAAGTTATGGAGTCCTGAATCTATATCAGGGCCCACAGACCATCAATAATAATAGAATTTGGCTCCCTCCACAGAATGAATTTGACATCACCCATCCATGCTATCTCTACTGAAGCAAGCAAGTTTCTATGTTGTTCCTAAAAGTTTAGGATTGCTTGTCAGGAACCCCTCAGATCATTTTTAGTAGTGGCAGCTATTTCAACACCTGCATACCTCCCCCTGAAACTGCTTTCTATCCTTTACTTTTATTAGGTGCTGTAGTTGACTGCAGTTATCTTCCTCCCATTTACATTTGTTTTGTTCTTCCTTGGTTTGCAGGGTCATTTCAAGGAACTGATGGTTCCACATGGGAAAGGTTTCATCAGACAAACATTAGCTCTAAAAAAAGATATGCAATATTTCTCAAAAACCACAGCTGTCACTGTTATTTTACAGGTTGCTTAGCAAATCCACAGTGTTATGGTCTCTCAAAACACTTTAAGGGAAGAAGAGTGGTGACTTATGTCATTCTGACAAGCTCTGACCTTTCAGTTTCTAGCTCTCGTCTGTCACACACATAATGACTTTCCGTGGCTGGAATTATTACCCTGGCTAAGGGGCAGCATTCCAGTGCTACCGTGTGCAACAAGTTGATTATAGCCTTATGAGACACATAAATCAAAGTGCCAAAGATTAGCATTTGAGAATCAGTTGCCTCAATGGTAAGTGCAGTTTTTTGTAATACAAATATTATCCCTATTAAATAATGGTGTAATTCCACCTAATATAATCAAACACAGAGGGACAAAAATAGGCCAGCATTTGTATAAGAGACACGAAAAGGCAACAAGTGGGAAATAACTTTGAGATGAACATTTAATATTGACCACTAGGTCTCAAGTAAATTAATATAATTTCAACATGATGGGCTGGGAGTATGGAGCATTTCAGGACAGTTTTGACATATATATGAGAGTGTTCAATTACCACTTTTATCTCAGAGAGCTAATGGTGCTTATTTGGCAAACCTCAAAACATTTTTATTCCGGCTGGGTGACTTTTTGTGGGGAAAAGGATCCACATTATTTGTTAGATGCCTGAATTGGCTTACACAACCTTTTATTTTACTTAGCACAGTTTAAACAAATCTTGAACTAGGATTTTACAATATCAAACAAAAGAAAAGCAGACGGGGGAAAAAAGTTTAACTGCAAAAGATCACAGACGGTAAGTGTAACAGCTGGCCAAGTTTCCCCATCATTGTATCATTTTATGACTATTCTCATAGAAGAGAGCAAAAAGAAAACATTTGAACTTTATGAAACTCTTCAAGACTCCCAGTACAGCAAATCTGATTGCACTAACGATGCTGCTGTGGGGATACGCTTGTGTTTGGTTTTGTCCAACTAGGGCTCTCATTGTTGAGATCTCTGCCCTATGCAGTGGCTCTAATCTAAATGAAAACCAGTCCACAACTTGCACAGATCACGAGTCTTCCTTTAGAAACAGCATTTTTAATTTTAGTGTCAAAACAGGTTTAGAAGTTTTTACTGGAAAACCAGGTAGCTGTGAAGAACTGAAGTTTTGTTATGATTGCTAGGGAACTTCATGTTGCTGGCAGTGTTGGCTCTATTTAAAGGGCCATGTTGATTCTGGGAGCAGAGTGTAGGGTAACAATGGTGAAGTGAGAAGAGTGCCTGGAAAATGTGTGTCAAAGCTCATATTAAAAAATCTGATTCTAAGAGTTATGTTCCTCCCATTAGGGAATAATGACATGTGACCTGAGAGTCCAGTCACAACTATCCAGCACAATTCAAAGATCAGCTTTCAGATACTGACTAAAGAGCTGCTTATGAATATCCTACAACCAATAATCATTTGCTAATTTTTGCTGGTGAAGAATTTCAGCTAGCACACAAATCTGTAACACACCCATCCACCCACACCAAAACTCTTTGGGAATGATTCACAGAAAACAAGCCTGAAGTTTATGGGTTTGTTTGGTTTTTTAAACTAAGCAATCAGCTACAAATTATTTTCTTGCTCTCACTTGTGAGCTGTGTTTTCAGGGCTTAGGAGATCAAATATGACATTGGTAGGAACATTGATTTCCTCAACTGATTGATCACCAATCAAAGCAGTACCAAGCTTCGGTGGGTGTCCTCAATGTGCCTAGACTCACAGCCTGCATCAATAGCTTTCTCCATCTTTGGCTGGCCAGGAAACTATGCCCTTTCTTCTCAGATGAGATTCTTGTCGCTGTGACCCACATGTTGATCACCTCTGAACTAGACTACTGCAAATTCCTCTATTCGGAGGTGAAGAAACTAAAATTCACATGGTATGCAGCAGAAAACTTTCTAAGGAACAAATATACACCTAATACCAGCATTTCACAAGCTCCACTGTGTCTCTCTCCTTGGATTAAATTGTTCTTCTATTGGTCTATTGGGCTTTTACCAAGCAGGGTCTGAGCTACGTCATAAGACCATAAGAATGGTCATACTGGATCAGACCAATGGCCCATCTAGCCCAGTATCCTGTCTTCGAACAGTGGCTGGTGCCAGCTGCTTCAGAGGGAATTAACAAAACTGGGAAATTATCAAGTGATCCATCCCCTGTTGCTCATTCCCAGCTTCTGGCAAACAGAGGCTAGGGACACCATCTCTGAACATCCTGGCTAATAGCTATTGATGGACCTATCCTCTATTAACTTATCTAGTTCTTTTTTGAACCCTGTTCTAGTCCAAGCTTGAAGAGAGAAACAAGGAAATTAATTTATGAAATGAGAGAACAAAAGAAATGGAACAAGAAAGAAAAAGCAAGAACACAAAGTTATGGCTAGAAAGGGTTGGTTTGTTTTTTTACGGTGGTTTTACAGAGGAACAGAACAGAGGAAGCTGAAAGGAAGGCCATGATAATTGGCCTGGGCAGGAACAAATATTCTCATGTTGCTGGTGACCCATTAGTTGGGAGCAGCCAAGTACACAAGCATTGTTTTTTCCAGCTTCAGCCCTGCCTGAGATCGTTTTAGGGGAATCATTTTGGGACAGGGTTGGCTGGATTAAGGGTCAGGCAGTCAGCCCAAGACTAGGGAGTGAGCTCCTGGAGCCACATATTACATCCAACTCTCAGCTTATCTCTTTAAATGGAAGTGTCTAGCCCTCATGTTTACAAACAAACGTGTGAAGATTTGAACTGCCATGCCACAATGATGTCTGCCATCAGTCTGAAACAATAGCTGAGGGAAGAGAACTGTCTCATGCATCTGAAAGTGTGTTGATGCCAAGACCCATTATTCTGGGTGCCCCCACTGATATCAAACCAGAGAAGAATTATTTTTTTTTGTGATAGGAGAAGAGCACAGGCAGTCCTCGGATTTACAACACAATTGGTTCCTTACAATTGAATCATAAGTCGGAATGACGGAATGCGGAACCGCAATCTACCCCATTGCAGGACCGAGCGTTGTAAACTTGAAACCTGTAGTCCTAAATCAAATCGGGGTGTCAATGTAGAAGCGTCGTAAATGCCGTTTATCGTAATTCAAACATCCTAAAGTCGAGGACTGCCTGTACTCTAGGCCTAGCCACATCCATCCAAGCAGATTACACCGGCTGCTAGGGTAGGTACAGGGGATTCCTGCTGCCATTCCTGCCTCCATCGGGTAGGGAAAGAAGAGACTTAGGGATCAGCAGATGCAGCTCCAAAGAGGAGGGAGGCCTTTTCTGCTGCTCCACAGGGAAAGAAAGGGACCCCACGCTGTCATCTCTGCCTTTGCGGAAATGGAAGGGGCTCTGTTTGCACCATCAGTCCAGATGTTGGTAGGGCCATGGAGATGGAGTTATGTGGACTCTATGTTACGGGATGCCTAGGGCACCAGCCCTGTTTGATGTTTGCAGTATGGCCAATTCCTTCATTCTGAATCAGCAGGATCTGGTAGCTCCTTCATTCTCTATTCCCACAAAAAGCACAAAGGAATGGATTCCTCCAATGCAGTTACAATTTTAAAAGGCAGGGCAGTGGGAGTTGTTAGAGAAGCTACACGTTCTCAGTGCTTTAGAATGAAACAATTTACCACCCAGTCACCTTCACAAGACTGTACTCAAGTGGATTTGGAAGGAATGGCCTCACTGGGCTTCTTGAAGACCCAGACTGTAGAAGCTGGGCTAATAGGCCATGTGTAAAACACCAGAAATGGGAAGTAAAACTGCCAAGCTACCTCTTACAGACGCAGAGGCTAGAGGATGTGTGGGCCACCTGGCTGTCTCCCCAAAATGAGACTCCAACTTTAGAGACGGGGAGCTGGCTGCATAGGGTTCTCTCCACTCCTAAAATGCCTGCCTGGCATGAAGCAGGGAGAGTCAGAATGGTGAGGGACTACCAGTCTCATTGTTTCTTTTGCCTTTTTTTTTTTAATGAAAGCATTTTAATTAAACAATATATCAAATTAATCTCAGCCTGGTGAAGGTGAAACTTACCAATGGCCTGACACAGGAGGGGCTGAGCAGCCCCTGCTAGAACTGAGGACACTCAGGCTTCAATGAAGCCTAACATTCCAGATGTCCTGTCAGAGCAAGCTCTGGGACTGTGTTTATATTTTTGAATATCAATACAGTATGTAATAACTCAGGATTCTTCCTGAGGATTAGGAGTGGAAGAAGCCATACATCAAAGCTCACTGACAGTCTTTTTTAATTAGCAAAAAAAGTGATTGAGGGGGAAGAGGCACGAGAAAGAGAGAGAATTATATTTCAGTACTATGAGTCTGTTAACCATTTCATAGCTCAGGGTGCTGAGACAGATTTCCAGCAGCTAGCAAATATTTTTCAGGCTGTACTAAAATACATTAATGGAATTTGGCAGTAATGGACGCAGCATATACATTAGCATTTTCCCTCCTCAAAACTGCAGACTTCAATTAAGGGCTATGCATAGATATCCAGTATATTGCTCAGCTGGTTACAGACAGGATGTCAGATATCAACCGGTACTTTATATGACTATAGGATTATTATTGTAATAAGTTAAACATGCATATACAAAAAAATTCTAAAAACAGGTAAGGTTGTTAGGCAAACCCCATCCAACTCAAAAACAACAAGTCAGAAAATACAGAATAAAGCAATAAAATATATTAATCACCTTCCCATACATATAATCCCTAATCTACAGTTCTTAATTGTAGCCATGAAGGTGCCACACAAACAACCTTAACTCTGCCCTCTGCAGGATAAAAAGGATGCTTCTGTATTTCCTTGTTTGCAGGGGTTTGAATTGCTTGTTATTGTCTCTTTACAGCTTTCACATTTTTCAGGGAGAGTTTTTGTATTATTAGTGTTAAAGGGCAAGGCTTCTCCCCAACACCCAGCCATGCACTGCCCCACACACTTTCATTTAAATAGGTTTATTATCCAAACATAAGTAAAACAAGACACTAACATTTCCTCAGTTTACCCTTCTGAGCCAGTCCTTATTCAGTCAGCTCTGCTCTCCACCAGCTGTTACACTCTGAAACAGGCAGGTCCAGTGCAACCTTCCTACCCACCATGATCCAAGGTCCCATCACAAGAGTTAACACCACTTCACTATCACTTCTCCCCAGGCACAGTCTACCCCAATTACTCCTCTCCTTCCTGCCCTTTGACAGGTCATTATAGCTCACATGTAGCCCCACCCTTTCCCTTTAATTATCTCAATTGGGCCAAGTGCCTTGACACAGAGGCACTGGGTATGGTCTACTCACAAGGACAACTGGATTTGTTAACCAGATTATATATTGTTACTAGTAAGGAGAGTTGATATATGGTTGCATGGTTTGTAGAGTAAGTGTTTTGGCTGATTTTTAGGCCAGGGAGAGGTACAGTAAATATGTGAGTTTTGAACAGTTCTGTTTTCCTGTATTGAAACAAAAGTTGATAAATACACCACTTCACAGTTAATGTTCTTTGAAACATGAACAATGAACCATTTAATTAACATTGCTCAGTGCGGGGAATATCATGCTCGTAGTTGGAACTGCAGATTTGAGTTCTTTTCCTGCCTCATTGTTTGACCTTAAGAAAATCCCTGAAATGCTCGGTGCTTCAGTTTAACCATCTGAAAGAGGTATAGTAATTGTTTAACTCTCTCACATCCCTTGCAAGTGGGAGCACGTGTCTGGGCATGCAGGTTGTCTCCCCACTGCAAGAGAAATCAGTGATTCAGAGTCTGGATTTATTCTTAGGGTATGTTTATACTGCAATCACAAGGTGTGATAACAGCTTGTTAAGACATACCTGACTCAATTAGCTAGCTCAGTTGCTGGTGCAGTGAAGCTGCTTGGAACGCTGTACAAGCTTCCCCCAGCCCTAAGTACCCTACATAATTACTCAAGTAGCTAGCCCATAGTGCTGTGGTACCCAAGCTAGCTAGGGCATGTCATACCCCATGATTGCAGTGTAGGCATATCCTTAGTGCAACCTACTTTACCCTATATACACCAGTCTTGGAACAGAAGTGGGCACAAACAGCACAAACCACTCTGTCAGGAATCTCAGCCCAAACACCAATGCCTGCTTCCCAGAAGAAATTCTACCTCAAGAATTGATCCAGTTGGATAGTTAAGGCAGAGAGCAAGTTCTCCCTGCCATTTGCAACAGCTCTCCCAAAAAAGAAACTGAATCACAAAACTGACAATACTTCTTCAGAGACCAACCAGTGCTCACACACTAAAATAACAACTTGTAAAACGAAGAATAATGGCATCATTTGAGGGCTCCTGTCATAACAATATCCCCATCTCACAGATGGTGTTTGGAGTATTAATTTTCTAATGGAGATTTGAAGACCTTGGATGAAAAGTACCATAGAAATGTCAAGTGTGGTTAATTATTAACTAAAGCCCTGGTGAAAAATTTCCAACCTGCTCTAATTAATTCATTTCATGTTATTGTTAGCCCATGGATTCTAGCATTCTCTGGCTGCAAACATGGGCGCAGAACCAGACTCTT
Source organism: Gopherus flavomarginatus (assembly GCF_025201925.1). Taxonomy (NCBI): domain Eukaryota; kingdom Metazoa; phylum Chordata; order Testudines; family Testudinidae; genus Gopherus; species Gopherus flavomarginatus. Next base: position 208,735,592 of record NC_066618.1, read on the forward strand.
ACATGAAATTAGCGGGAAACCCCACAAAGCAATTTCTCCACACCACTTGCCAATATGCAAGCAAGCTGATATTGCAAGTGTGCTCTGAATATTGACTTCAATGTGAATATTTTCATTGTCTTCAGTAGGAGTTGAACTTGGCTCTTGAGTCATTGGAACACATGAGCAAGGGTCACTAAGGAACATCTTCAGGGAGGGCAGAAAACCACCTTCTTCCAAGAGAGAAGCTGTAGCCAACCTACCCCACGAGAAGAAGAGAAGTAGACACAGGAGCCCTGTGAGAGAAGCTGGAGCAGCCAGGTCAACCCCAAGCACAGGAAGAGGAGATAAACACAATGGACTAAATTCAGAGGTGATGTAAGTTATTTGAATTATGGTAGTGCTCAGGGCCCCCAACAGGATAGGAGATCATTGCAGTAGGTGCTGTGCAGCCCAGCCTAAGCCACATATTAGTAAACATGAATTGGGGAAGAGAAGCAGGAAAAGAATTTCAGTGACTGCCACCCCTAAGCATTCAAAAATCATGAGTCAGACCCCAAACTATCATAATTGGCTTACAAACCATGAGATTTTTAAAAATAAGAAACACTGAGTTCTTTTTATTTACCTTGTGGTTTCGGAGCCTTGAGTCACGTTTTCAAGGTTTTCTCTGTATACATGTGGGCAAGAAACTTACTTTGTTTTTTTAATGAAAGCTGAGATTCTCCCATAATCAGGATTCCAGAATCTGGGGCTCTAAGAAAAACACCAAATATTATGAGACTTGTGATAATATTGGAAGAATTGGCAACACTGTTAACACCTTAATACATTCTCTGATAGTAGCTTTTTCTGCTACCCCACCCTTGCCTCTATCCCCAGACATTTGAGTTTTACTTACTGAGATTTAAACTCACTCCATCATTACATCACCTTTGAATTTAAGTATGGGGAGAAGAAATTCAGGTAAGAAAAGAAAAGATTCTGAATAGCGAGAGAGGAAAAGAGGAGAAACTTCTCTTCCTGCAGTAAACAATTCACTACACTCCTACCCTTAAGTGTCTCATTGTGACACTCCTCTCCTTTCATGCTCTGAAAGCCTCACATCCAATATGAAGTGGATCTAATATTTCCACCTTTTTGCAGCTGCAGTTGCAACATGCTGATCTTAATTAGGGAACAAGATCCCCTTATTTCTGAAGCCCATCAGTAGTGTATTCTCCTATAACTTGCAATTTCTATGGTACTGTAATGTTCAAAACATGGCTTTCTCTAAATAGACAAATGAATAATTCAATCAGTATGATCAATTCCATTTTGAAGTGTTACAGAAATGGTAATCCCCTGAGCAATTCTGTGGTCTGCCACAGAACTTAGAATTTACATCAGAATTCCGGTCCAAGGATATCACCAAATACAACGAGCCTTGATTGTGTTACATTATGAAAACAATGTCAAACGCACAACAAACTTGTCTGTAACTTCAGACTCCCTCTTAACTCTCTTGCTGGCCTTCACTGCCATGTTGGCAGAACAGTGGTGTTCTGGCGGAAGATCATTAGCACTGAGAAGTTGAAGAGTTGAAGGATAAAGCAGCTCACACTACACTGTTTATATGTTGTAATGGCTGGAATGTTCAAAAGCAACAACCTTACCTGTTTATCAACCTTAGGTATTGACAAGGAGCCTGTCAGCATGGAATCTAATATCTTGCTGGTTAATTATCTATGTCTGATTTACCATATTATTGTACAAAAAATGGATTCACACTGGAAACAAACTGAAGTTGGACTTAATTCGAGTTGAAGGAACTCTGTTGGGGGTAGTTCAAACTGTGGACCTGAACAATGAATCTAAATTTCTAAGAAATTTCTCTAAAAGCCATGGAACAATTATCCAATATCCTCACACCTCTGGACCTGAACCTGGATCTGAATTATATATATCATCTCTATAATGATTTTTAACATCTTAGTTCCACATATCTCGCCATTCAAATACGTTGTGTCTCTGCTTTCCTTGTGCAGTAAACTACGTAACACAAAACGAGGCTTCAAAAAAGTGATTTATTTTATACATTACTGTTAAACTACAAGATCATGTGTTTTAACTCATATTGTCCAAATACATACAGTAGTATGAGGTGGAGGGAAGTAAATGGGTTTTAAATGAAAAGCTTTAAAAATGATTTTAAAATGGTGTGAATTCTTGCACAAAGGATATCACCCATATTATCAGTGGACATTTATTGGATGGTTCTTTTGATAGGATTTAATTCTGCAATGGCATAAATACTTATCCCACCTCCACCCCCAAGTTCCTGCTGAAAGAAATTCAAACATAGAGTGTGGACAAAAAGTTTTCTAATATCAGTAGAAATAATCTGAATTCATTGTTTTCTCCTGCCTGCTTGCCTGTTTATTTAGTTTTCCTCTTCTTTGTAGAAGGATATTTAAACTTCAGTGTAACACCAACTGTTCACAGGGAAAAACTGATTGGGATTAAATGTCCATGACAGGGATTAAAGATGTTCTTACTCCCCTTCATGGGCTATGTGGAACTTGGATCCAGGCATACATTAATAATCACGGTTACTTGTACTCATAACCCCTCCCCAGAGCAAGTAGACAGGGAGTGGCGAGAAAACAGATGGAGTCTTGACTCCACCCCCTGCTCACTACCCAGGATGACTGCAGCAGTCTGAGGCGGGTAGTAATGAGTGGATATATGCCAGTGGTAAATTACTAAGGTTATTGTCTACGCTACACACATTCTAGCGACACAGCTGTGCTGCTACAGTCATTCCGCTAGAAGGCGGGCAATGAAACCACTGTTTGTCGGCAGGAGAAAGCTCTCCCGCCAACAAAAATCTTCCACCCCCAACAAATGGTGGTAGTTTTGTCAGCAGGAAAGCACTTTTTCACACCCCTAAACAACAAAAGTTTCCAGTGTAGACAAAGCCTAAACCACTGCACCCTCCAGAGCAAAGAGCAAGCAAGGGAGGAATTCTAACTCAGAGGTGTATCTGTCAAGCACAGCGCTTTCTGGCTGTACTCCAAAAGAAGAGGTGTTAATGCTAAAAGTCAACTCATCAGGGTGGAGAGGCGAGGGAAGGCAGTTTACAAGTTATTTTCTCAAGGCAAATGCAATTAGCGTTGAAACTTGATAGCAATAAAAATGGAGTTACAATTAAACTGAATTGTAAAGGAAATTAAGCTGAAATGGAAGGGGAAATAGATTAGAAATTTAATTTCCACCCTCTGAATGTGACTGTGGTGGGTATATCTGAACGTTTTTATGCTTTGGCTCCTTATGACCTGAATTCACAGTAGGTGCTAAGAAGCAAAGATTTCTTCAGGAAGTTCTGGATAGGAAGATCTGTTTTTCTTTTGCAGCTGAAAGAAAGTCTGCCAGAAGTTTACAAGCATGGGAATATTCTATTTATTTTTATAGTGTGGTCATCATTTTTCTCACAATGTGGTTCCAGCAATCTTTAGGGTCTTTTCACTTCTCCAGTCACTGGATAATGGTTGTCATGGCTTATGCTGACGTTTGCTTATTCCCCACAGTATCCCTCCATGATCTTTCCTTCAGACCAGGCTATTGCTATGTTCTGTTTCATACAATCCCAGGCCACAATTAGGAACTGACAGCCAGGAAACTGTAAAACTCTACTGTCAATTGTCCCCTTAGTCTCTATGACTAAACAATGAATACCATCTGCAGTGCTTAATAGAACTGGACAAACCTCAGAAAGGCTAGCTCTGGGACCCTAGTGTTGTTGAGTCCTTATGAAGTGGATATGGCTTATCTTCTGTAGTTGCAGGCTCCCGAGTCGATAGTTAAAAGAAATGTTGTAAATTGATTAGTCCTAGAGATTAGCAGGAGTATCCCGTGTTGAAAGGCATGAGTTTTCTCTCTCCAGAGTCTAGAGGATTTTCTAGGGACCTGTACTTTCACTACATTTTACAACAGCTCTCACATAACACTGGCTTAGCAAGTCATGGCATCCCTAAAGCACTCTCACAGCAGTGGAATCCACCATGAATTGTTCTGTCACGGTAAGTAGCTTGGAAAGCCTGGGTGAGAGAAACAGGTGCAATATTTTGTATCCTTCACAGTGGTCTGTTTGATTTAAATTAATCATGATCAAGTTCACTTCCTAGGGTGACTGTAGGAGATAGGCCTGATATTCAACTGCCTATAGTACCCTCAACAAACAGGTACAGTGCTACATAACTGCTTTGTTGTGTTTGTGGTGAGCTCCAGATGTTGGTTTAAGGGTGTCCTTAAAACAAAATGCTCTGTTTGAAAACACAGCCTCCTTATACAGAAATAAACTCAACTACTTGAGTACATAAGTGGGTTATCACCCTAGACGTCCTTTGGCTGGATTGCTGGTGAAGATTACCTATACAGTCAGACTCTACTCCCCATTTGTGTGACCAGATTTCTTGATTTTACAGGGACAGTCCCGATATTTGGGGCTTTGTCTTATATAGGTGCCTATTACCCCTCACCCCCATCCCGATTTTTCACAGCTGCTATCTGGTCACCCTACTCCCCATCAACAGATGACCAGTAAACTCAGTCCAAGAGTTTCTTCTTCTTCTGCATTTTCTGTTTTACCTGGTTTAGTTTATAACTGACAACATTTTATAGCATCACAAAATTCCCAGTAAATACTACAATATCATACTCTTAAAGCTTCTTGGTGATCACAGCACTCTACCTGATGTGAGATTTCCATGTCATGACTCTGAAACACATGGGAGCTCAACTTAATCACCTTCCCAAACAGCACAATGTGCTAAGCAACAAAAGTCAGAATGTATTTATTATTCTAGATAAAACCTAGGGCCTGCTTTTCAGATCCCCACCTTCAATCCTTCATGCATAATTTTGTATCTGCATGCACCAGAGTATATTCTGAATCAGCACTACCAAATATTCACAAAAGTTATAGAATTTTCACGCACAAATGCCATTTGCCTAAGGCTTGGTCTACATTACATACTTACTGCGGTATAATTACATCACTCAGAGATGTGAAAAGTCCACACCCCTGAGCGACATAGTTATAACGACCTTAACCCCTGCCCCCCATGTAGCCAGTGCTATGTCGGCAGGAGAGCTTCTCCTGCCACCTCTCATGGAGGTGGAGTTATTAAGCAAAGGGGAGAGCTCTCTCTCGTCAGCTTATAGCGTCTTCACGAGGCACTACAGCAGCACAGCTGCAACAAGTTTCTTAGACAAATACAGGCATTTACAAATTCAAAATCAGCTTGCCATGAACAATTTTCCATTCAGGTGTTTTTGTTTGTTTTTTTTTCTAATATTTCTGCCAGTCCAGTCATTTCCTACAGCAAAGTAAACTTTCCAGCAATTTCTAGCTCTAGCAATGATATATATTAAATAGACAAAAAATATTGTGTGATGTGGGTATTTTTTTAATTTTTCCATGCTAAGACTTTTTGTTCAGGCTTTCAGAGGAATAAATATTTCATAGGAACAGGTAATATTACATTGCCACAAAGGAAATGAACTAGAAAAATATTAATTGAATAAAATAAGTAATATAAAACACTGGGTGGATTTAAAAAGACAAACTTCTATTTTGATTTATGTTCAGATTAAGTCTAGGCATGTAGACCACACAATGAGTCAATGTTTGTTCTGTACATATAGAGGCTGGACCACCAGAGAATTTTAGTCTTGTACTAGAGGGGGAAATACTAGTGCTGCATTGAGAGAGAGACTTTGCAAATGAATTACCGGAATCAAAATGGCACATTACCTTACCCATGATAATAGAATGCCTTTTCACACTCCTATTTCATATGCAGGGAGCTTTATTTTATATTATTTTGTTCATATGCCTGATAAGCAACCAAAGTTATCAATATATAATTTAATAAAACCAGTTTGATTAGCTAATTAAAGACACTTGTTAATTTAAGAACCAATTGCAAACTCTGTAATGTATGTCTCATGATACTCTTAACTGTGGTGTTTTTTCCAACTGCTGAAGATGAATTTATGGATGTGTACAAAAAGGGAAAGGAGTTTTATTTCCAAGGTGAATGTACCTTTTTCAAATCTGAGTAAAGCATAGTAGCTCAAAATGGAAAGAACCATTTGTCTCAGGGGAGAATTAGAGTGGAGAAGCAAAGGTGGTAATTCTTCTAATTCCCAGCAGAAAAAAAAGCTCATCTAGGTGAGGATGGGGATGAATTTTCTATGAATATACCAATGCCACAATGCTCTTCTTACTTAGTCCATAAAGCAGCCAGTGGAACTTTGGATTCTGACAGTGAACAATCTGATTCTGAGGCTCATACTTAGGCCACATCCACACTACAAACTTTGGCTGACAAGTTATACTGATATACAGCTGCTGAAGTTTGTATATATTCAGGCATGTGCACACATGGCTGCTTGCACTGCTGCTGCACAAACTCATCAGGAGTGCTTGTGTCAATACAAAACATGGTGTACCATGAGTAAGTATCTCAGTGTGTCACACACTGCTTTCCAGTGCAAGGCCTTATGGGAAATTTTTGCATTGTGTTGTGAGATAAAAATGACTTGCCAAGAGCTCTCTGGAAGCTAGAGGTCAAGTTCCCAGCATTCAGTTTTCTCCATCCCCTAATGCCATCCATATCCCATAATTTCTGCACTGTTTAAAAAAAAAATCCCACAAAGCCACACAGCACATTTCAGTGTCTGCCATCTCTCACAGGAGAATGGAGCCCACACATCTCTGCACTATTCTTATGAACTTTGCAAACACAGACGCACGAGTCTCCTGCATTTGCAGATCCACAGAAAGTACTGCAACAATGAGGAACATGATGATTTCTTCAAGAACAGTTTGCTAAGAAACATAGTGGAAAAACAGTTCAAGGTTGTTGGTGGCATTCACGGAGCAGCTGCAGACAGTGGAGTTCTACTTCTGAGCCTGTGAAATGAGCACGGACTTCACCAAAATTTAGGTTGGGGGTTACAAGCAGTGGCTGCAGAGTTTTCTGATGCAAAAGGCCACATTGCTGTAGCTGTGTGCTGAGCTTTCCCCAGCCCTCCAACACAGGGATACCAAAATGAGTTGCATTTACACTGGAGAAGCAAAGGGCAGTTGCACTGTGGAAACCTGTAATTCCCACCAGTCAGTGGGAAATGATTTTGGAGTTGTAAAATCCACAGTGGGGGCCATTGACATTGAATCCTGTAGGTCCATTAATCATCTTCTGCTATGCAGCACTGCGACTCTTGGCAATGAGCAGAACATAGTGTATGGATTTGCAGCAATGGAGTTCCCAAACTGTAGTGGGAAAATAGATAGAGTGCATATTCCTATTTTGGCACCGGCTCACCTTGCCACAGAATACATCAGCAGAAACATACATCTTTAGGAACACAGGACTGTTCAGAAAGCTGCAGACAGGGCCATTCTTTCCTGACCAGCAAATTATCATTGGCAATATTGAAATGCCAGTAGTGATTCTGGGGGATTCAGCCTTTGTTCCCTTGGCTCATGAAGCCATACACCAGCTTCCTCGACAGCACCAAGGAAAGATTCAACTACCTGCTTGACAAATGCAGAATGAGAGTTCAATGTACTCTCGGTAGATTGAAGGGACACTGGCCAGATTTACTCACTAGACTGGATCTCAGGCCATCTCTACACTTACCGGGGATCGACACTGCTGCAATCAATGCAGTGTGGGTTGATTTAGTGAAGACCCACTAAATCAACCACAGTGCTCTCTGGTCAACTCCAGTACTCCACTGGACTGAGAGGAATAAGGTAAGTTGATGGAAGAGCATCTCCTGTCGATGCAGCACAGTGTGGACATCACAGTAAGTCAACCTAAGCTATGTTATTCACATAGCTGGAGTAGCGTAACTTAGGTCAACATACCCGGCTAGCGTAGACAAGGCCTCAGTGTGAAAAATATCCCCGTAGTTATAGCTACCTGTTGTGTCCTGCACAATATCTGTGAGAAAAAGGGGGGGAAGCTGCTGCCAAGATGGAGCAGCCATTACAAGAGCTCAGTATGGAACTATACAGCTGCAGAAGGCTTTGAAAGAGCACTTTAATGGTCAGTCTCAGTAATGGTCTATGCTGAACTGTTCTCTGGGCCTGAAACTTTGGGTACTGTTAGGAATCATGCTTGTTGTACCTTTCTAAAGATGATTGGGTGTTTTCCTGAACTTGAGTTCTGTGTGGGTTGCTGCAGATTTAGTTTTAGAGGCTGCAGAAATTTATGTTAAATATGTTAAATCAAGTGCCCACAGAGGATGGGGGCTCAAATCACAATGGAAGGGAAATCCCCATGTCACCCAAGTTAAGAGGAAAGAAGGGACTGGAAATAAACCGAACCCCAACTTTGATTTTTAAAAAGACCAAGGAAGCCCAAGGTTTAATGCCACCCCTCCCCGCATCAAAAGGGAAGACAAGTAATCTGCCATCATGGTGAGGCTCCCAACCATATAAAACCAAGCAACCCAGAGCTTAAGGTAACCCCACAATCCACATCCCTACCTGCCAAAGCCAGCTATAAATCAGGAGAAAACCCTAGTAACAGTTATATAGATACATCAGGAGAAAACCCTAATTATATCAGGACTGAGCCTTGGGAGGGTACTGAAGAATTTATTTAAATGCTAAGGTCAATGGCATAGATTGTAAGGGCTGGAGGGATACTGTTCCCCAAGTCACTTTGGTAGAGGAAAGTTTGGTAGAAGAGAAAGACAGACTTCCTGGTAAAAGCCTAAGTATATTAGCTTTGGCCAAATTCCCTATCATTATACCTTTCTGTGACGGGTGATACTCATCTCTCGTGAGTGCCTCCGGTTGGCTGCATGTGATGCTGCAATCTCTTTTTCTCCTGGCTGCCCCTGGTAAGTTGTCATCCTCATGGCAGGGAGGATGGTGGCTCTGCCCTCCGGCTAAGTCATACACTTAATAGATGAATCCCTTCTGGAGTAACAAAGTTCTACAAATTGTTGGCCCTCACTAGGGTGTTCAGCCCCATCTCTGGCCCTGTTTAAATCTCATCCCCTTTCTTGGGCTTTTAGTAAAGAGTCTTGTCCCCTTTGCGGGATTTAAACCACTTTCCCACTGGTCGGTGGGGGGACCTGGACACCCGCTACTCCGGGTCCCAATCCAGGGACCCTGTAAACATCAGTCACATAGTGCTTCCCTTAATATTTGCTGCTGCATTTCCTGGGCTCCTTGCCACTTGGTCCCATCACCTTCACCTATTACCTTAGAGTTACAAAAGATGCAGCTTAGAAATCTTTTCTTTATATTGTATTATGCTGTACAGTGGCTATACTGGGAGAGCTGAGCACAATGACCACTTTTCAAAGAAAATGCCTGCAGAAATTGTCATTTTTTAAATAGCTGGAAATTTGGTTCATGGTGCTACTTGGCCATTTGCACCAGTGAACAAAACTTTTCATTACTTAAAAAAAAAAAAAGAAACTGTGACTAGTCATTACAATTGTATAGAGGAGGTAGTATTCCTAAAAAACTGTCATGGCTGAGGTGAGTTTGAGGACAAGCTCTCACGCCCTAGAAAATGCCTCATGCAGCCAGTGCAATATATATAACCTCTGACTGCTAAAGTTCCATCACTTGCCTTCTCATGGAGGAGATGTTCTTAACTGGAAGTGGGGATGGAAAAGGTGGGTGCTTAGTAGCACCTTATAACCAGATTTTTCTGGGCAGATGGGGCTTGTCAGCTGTGGTAGGCAGTGCACCTAGGAAAAGGAACTTTGATCTCAAACCAAGAACATCAGGCCTGGCCAGCCAGTTTGTAAAACTCTGTGGGTCTTCATCTTAAGGGAGAACATCAGTACAATGCTAGGGCAATACTCAGAAATGACATGCAACCACTTTGCTTGACAGCAGTGGAAAATGGGCAAAGGCTACCGCATTCTGGGTGCACTAAAGAAGCAAGCCTGCGAACTATGTCTGGCTTCCCTGAATCTGAGAACGATTGGGAAATCAAAAGAAGTAGCTGAGACGCTGAAGAGAAGGAGCATCCACATTGCCTGTATACAAGAGACAAAACAGAAGGGATCAAAATACATTAACATTGGATAGAGTTCCAAGATGATGTATCATGGCTTAGTAGTGAGGTGAAATGGAATAGGAATAACTGTAGTAGAAACATACAGGATAAGGTAGTGGACATTCAAAGGCAGAATGACTGTCTGATGAAAGTTAGAATAGCACTGAAGAGAGAACACATATTTAATGTTATATGTGGATACCTGCCACATATACAATTGAGGAGAAGGTAGAATTCCAGATATTGCTTGGTCAAGCGCTAAGTGAAGTACCACAAGCTGAGCACTTAATTTTCAGAGCAGATCTCAATGGACATGTAGGAGAACACAGTGAGGGCTATGGCGACTGTCAGCGATGATGAGGCTTTGGAACCAGGAATGGAGCTGGTTAGGATAGGTTAGAGTTAGCCAGAGCCCATGGCCTGATTGTTGCTAATACACACTCTGTAAAGAGGAAGAAGCACTTAACTACATACATGCGGTGGTGCCAATAGGTCCCAGACTGACTACTTCCTGACAAGAGGAAGAGATCTACAAAAAAGTGAAAGAATGTAAAATGATTCCAGAGAGCAGATTGCAGATTCCTTGGAATGGATTTCTGGGTAAAAAGGCTAGGTTGGTGGGGGAAGCATACAAAGAGAAGTTGTGGAACAAAGGATAAAGTGATGGAATCTCACAAATAGAGCAGTTAGTCTGAGATTTAAGGGCGAGGTTCTATGGCAGAGGTGGTCAATCTGTGGCTCCGGAGCCGCATGCTGCTCTTCAGAAGTTAATATGCGGCTCCTTGCATAGGTGCAGACTCTGGGGCTGGAGCTACAGGTGCCAACTTTCCACTGCCCTCACTCCACCCTTTACCCCAGTACCCCTGCCCCTTCCTGCCCCTCCCCCTTCCCTGCTGCACCTTTGCTCCTCCCCCCTCCAACCCAGAGCCTCCTGTACACTGCGAAACAGCTTATCATGGTGGGCAGGAGGCACATGGAGGGGCAGGGAGGTGCTGATCAGCAGGGCTGCTGGCAGGCAGGATGTGCTGGGAGTGGTGAGGGCGGGCACTGATGAGGGCTGCTGATGTATTACTATGTCTCTTTGGCAATGTACATTGGTAAATTCTGGCTCCTTCTGAGGCTCAGGTTGGCCAGTCCTGGTCTATGGCGATTGAACAATGCCCAAACCAACATCAATGACAGCAATGAAGCTTGGGGGGAAATATCCAAACACGTTACAGAAAGTGCAAAAGCTGTCTGTGGCCAAGTGGACAGAGGGAAATTTCCCGGCAAAGAAGCCTGGTGGTGGTTGAAAGATGTGCAGGAGGCAGGAAAGAAGAAAGGATTAAATGATGGCAGAAAGAAAGAAAGAAAGAAAGAAAGAAAGAAAGAAGGGGTAAAGGGATGCTGCCCATGGATCAGGTGCTGCCCAGGGATCAAGTGAGGGAATGACAGGCATTTTTATGTCTTAGCACCCCCTGTTGAAAGCCATCCCTGCCCTGCAATGGTCTATCCCTTTCTGTGACTCCGCCATCCAGCTGGGCCGCAAGTTGTGTCCATGCTTTCCAGGATATATAGAGTCCAACAAAGGGTAGTTCCACTGACTGGCAAGAGGCTTCAAGCCTCACCTAGGTAAAGACCCAGAGTAGGGACTCTCCAGGATATGGGGTTGTCCTAGTCCTGAATAACTGGTACCAGGGAAAGATTTTTCACTTCCAGCCCTGATAGGGAGTGTGTAGGGGGTCCCAGGTCTGCTCTCTCCGCCGTATTCTGATGCAAGGCCCAGAGGTAGGCGGCTAAGTCCTGAACCCTGGAGTGCTATGTGGTTGCTTTCCCAGATCACTTTTTACTGGCCTTCTCATGCAAGAGTCAACAGCAAAGATATGTAAACAAAATAAATAAAAAAGTACGTCTCCAACCTTGCAAATGTCCAGAGTCCTTTTCCCTCAACAGGTCTGGTAGACCATCAACAGTCAGGGGCCCTGGCAACTGGGTCTCCCTTAATGTTCCTTTTGCAGACCTTCAGAGCATGTGTCTGCTCACCTCCACTTGATGCTTGCAAGTGAGCTGCTCAGCCTGTACATGCATTGCAGGTGTGACGGGGCAGAGCTATTTTGGCCCAGAACAGCTCTTTAACCTCTCCAGTGTGGCATTTGCACACCCAACCCCAGGTGGAATGTCATGAGGAATGTCAAGTTGGTATAGTAAAGAAAACAACAAAAAAAGTGTTTGCAGACACTAAAGGTCAGGTTCTTTTAAAGCCTTGTATGCACGACTACTTACAAAAGAAGGAGAAAAAGAAAAATTCAAATTAGCCACATTTAGGCAAAGAAGCACGAAGAACTTGTGAGCTGTAAAGAGCTTCAAAACGAAAATAGAGGGGTACTAGTGGAAGACGGCCAAGTCATTAAGAGGTGGGCAAGGTTTTATGAGAAACTGCTCAATGAAGAAAATTTGACGAAGTCACTGAGAGAAGACTGCAGAAGCAACAGCCTCACAAGACCTATCACCATGGTGGAGACACAAACAGTGCTGAAGTTGCTGGAACAAGGGAAGACCAGTCCAACTGGACAATGTACCACTGAAGGCATTTAAAGCATTGGATCATGAGGGAGTGGCAGCGATAAACTTCAACTTATTTCTCTGTATTAGAAAAATGCCAGACAAACAGAGGAAAAGCACATTGGTCCCTATCTTTAAGCAGAAAGGATATGTACAAGAATGTAGTAACTACTGACACATCAAGTTACTGAGTCACATGATTAAATGGCTGAAAAGAATTATCTTTAAAAGTCTCCATGAGGTACTGGAGCATCAAGTAACCAACAACCAGTTTGGGTTTATGCCAGGAAGGTCAACAATGGATGCAGTGTTTGCAGCCCGAATATTGCAGGAGAAATATAGGGAGAAATGCAAAGAACTGTGTTTAGTGTTTGTGGACTTAAAGAAGGTTTATGGCAGAGTTCCTAGAAAACTGATAATGATAATGCTGGTGACAGATGTTCAGACTATAGCACAAATGTCGTGAGAAGCACTGCGGCTATAGTGAGTCATTCACCCTGACAATATGTCTGCATCAAGGATCAGCTTTAAGCCCGTTCCTATTTGTGACTGTAATGGGCACCTTGACACAAAGGAACAAGAGAGAGGCTCTATGAAGCATGTTTTCCACCAAGGATGTTATGTTGTCCCACACAGATAAATATGAACTAGAAAGGTCATCTAGTATAATGGAGGGCTGCATGAGGAAAAAATGGCTTATGAGTCAGTTGACAAAAGACAGAATAGATGCCATGCTTCACTGAGACGGACAACGAAAAGTCACTAAAACAAGATGATATAGAGTTAAAGTATGTGCAACTATTCAGATACCTAGGTTCAGTGTTGAACCTTGGTGAGAATGCGGATACAGATATTAGGAGACACATGAAGAGCACTTGGTACAAATGGAGGGAGCTGGGATTTTCTGGCAGAGGATTCCTGACAAGGAAACTAAAAAACAAAGCATATAAGACTATGACGAGGCCAGGTCTGACATATGGGTCAGAGTACTAGCCAGTGAGGAAGAGAGAACAACAACTACCTCACGTTGCTGAAATGAGAATGCTCAGGTGGATGCTGGGTAAGACAGTACGTGATAGGCTATGCAATGAAACAGTACAACTGCTGGTAGACACCATCACAGTAAGGCTGAGGGAGCATTGACTGACATGACTGGGTCTTTGGGACAACAAGATGCAGGATTTATTGGCGAGATTGTCCCATGACTACTAGCTCTTGTACTAAGACCATGAGGAAGTCCCAGAAAAAGGTGAATGGAGACACTGAAGGAGGATATGAAAAAGGTTGATATCAACTGGGAAGACGCACTTGACAAGAACACTTTGAGATGAAGAAGAAGAGCTGCTGACACCAATTGATGGGATCAGGCAAATGCGAAGAAGGAGAAAGTAGTCTTCATTTTAAAACTGACATGCTTTTATTGCTAAAACAACCATTTGGCTCTGAAAGCAGACTTTTGCTTTTAACAAATCAAGAATGAAGCAAGAATTAAATGTTTGAGCCCAACTCTTCTCTTTATAGTAGAGAGCAGAATATGGAGAGCAGAATTCAGATTGACTGCACCAGAGTTATTCTGTAGTTACCCTGAATCAGTGTCAGTATAACTGACAGCAGATTTTGACTCTGATTTTATGTGATAAGACCCGGAAGCTATGAAAGAAGAAAGCAATTGTTTGAATGCACATTTTTAATTATTGGAAGTTTTGACATTTAAACATAGTTGGCAATAGTTTTGATAGCATTCTGCAATAGTATTTTCTAGTTTTGCATGCTGCTTCAGGAAAAGGCCAAAATATGTCTTTACTACATCCTGTGCAACTTCTTCAACATCAAAAATGAGAGATGGAGAATTTTATAGTCTGGAGAAAAAGAACACATACTTCAGATCTTGGAATCATATCATCAGCCCTACCTGCACATCTACATCTGTTGATGGATTCTTTGTTTTATTACATTTTACCATGTATAGCTCACGGTAATAGATATGCCAGCAATCTATTTGAAATAAATAGTACAATAACCTTTTTCTTGCTAATTTTACTAGCTAACAGATCACGCTTTAGCCTTCAGCCCCTGAGGGTTTTAAATGCTGATTCTAGTTGGAAACTCTGACAGTCAGGCTTTTTCTGAAAAGGGATCACTTTATTGTACTGAAAGTTTTAAGTTTTAAAACATTTAAGTACTCTGGTTTTTTCCCCTTCAGAACACGTGGTGGCATGTTGGCAGTGCTGTGAGTTATGACTGTGTTTGATAATACCACTGACATCCAACTCCAGCTGTCTGGGAATCAAATTGAAGAAAGCACTGTTAGATATTTTTACCATGTATGATGCGTAACCCACAACACACAAGGCCGATAAGAGGGCTATGGATGGTATCCAGCAAAAACTGTTTTTACAGCTATTTCAGAGCTTCAGCTGTCATGCAGGTTTTTCACATTCTATTTTCTTTTGATCACACAAAAGCAGCATTCCTGTAGGCAGAGCACTGAGTGTTCTATTCCATTCAGCAGCTAATAGCCAGGAAATAAAATTGAGAATGTAAATGAATAATCCTTCCCAGTTATGATGCTTGCCCTGGCTTGAACTCATCAGTCGTCAGTAAACGTAGGGGGAAACATTGCAGTTCTCATAGGAAATCAGTAAGGCCTTATGCAATAGCAAATCATGACAGCTCCACGATCATGATTCTCACAGTAAAAGTGAATAAGAAGGTAGAGGGCAGCTTTTGGCAGGAGAATTACACCAGGATTCAGAATTCCAAGTAAGCCATCCCAAGAACATTTTCCCCAGAAATAGCAATTGTAGAAATACCACCAGAACCCAGGATTTCACCAGCACTAACAATGTTTTTTTGAAACTGGCTTGCAATTTTCAAATTCTGGGTGCATTGCTGGCTCACCTGAGATGAGGCTGAAAATGAAAATTGCTCTCCCATTTTAGTTTCCTTCTAGACACCACTGAATAGCAGAGGAAGTAAATGATAACAGTTTTCAGATACATAAAAGGTTGTTACAAGGAGGAGTGAGAAAATTTGTTCTTCTTAACCACTGAGGATAGGACAAGAAGCAATGGGCTTAAATTGCAGCAAGGGAAGTTTAGGCTGGACATTAGGAAAAACTTCCTGTCAGGGTGGTTAAACACTGGAATAAATTGCCTTGGGAGGTTGTGGAATCGCCATCATTGGGGATTTTTAAGAGCCGGTGAGACAAATACCTGTCAGGGATGGTCTAGATACTACTTAGTACTTCCATGAGTGTAGGGGACTCTTGAGGTCCCTTCCAGTCCTATGGTTCTACGATTTGCCTATTCAGTCTCTATAACTCACTAAATTTCCTCCAGATGCTCCTCAGGCAGTTTTACCCCACACTAATTCTACACTCTTGTGAGAGTGTCCATGCTAATATTGGTCCTGTTTCTACAGTTCCACTGAAGTCAATGGAGTTACATTGGTGTAAAATCAGTGTGAGATCAGAATTAGACCTATGGTAAGCACTCTATCTGCCCAAGTGCAGGATGGGAACAACTCTTCCATAGTAAGATTTACAGGAGACCAATTAGAACCACTAATGCAAACAAACAATCACATGAAGAAATGATAACACAATCTAAAATACCTATACCATATCCATAGACATCAGACACCGCTATATTAAAATTGATCTTCAGTTTGCAAGACGTGTTTGTTATGCAAGAGGATGAGAATTCCACTGACAGACCAGTTAGTTCCCAGTCAGTCCCAATCTGTGGAAAGTCTGCAAAATGACAAGATGTCTGAAAGAAAAGTTCACCCGCAAGTTATTGATTTTGATGCAGGAATTACTTATCACCTTTGTTAATCAGAAGGTCAGACTAAGTTGTGAGAATTGTCCCTCTTCTGGCCTTACAATCTGTGAATCGACACACCACTCTTTGCTTCACCTACACCGGTCACAATTCATCAACAGTTTCTCTAATTTCTTTCATCTCCTCAGTGTCAACAAGGGAAAATGCAGCACTTAATGACATAATGGCAACCCCCCTTTAGAAGTCTGATCCCACTCAAAGAGCAAGAAAAAGAAAAATGAACCACAAATTCCCCAGCAGTTGAAATTTGGAATGAGTGTGCAGCTGAAAGGATTCACCACAGGTTTCCTCCTCCCTTTCTCCAGTATATAATGAAACTTCCTCAGCTTTGACTGTAACTCCTCCATCAGATGCTATTATGGAACTGTGGCCGTATTAGAGCATAGGATTCCCCTGGTGAGGAATACTGAGAATAGTCCATGTTACTGTTGGTTACCAATATGTTAAGCCAATTCTGCTCTTTCTCCTCAAGCAATTCACAAATGTAGCACCCATCACACAAACCAACCTTTCTCTTTGAGCTCCTTTCACTGCGTTAGTTTGAAAGGGGAAAGGGGAAAAGAACAATCACATACCATTTCAATCATTTTTAAATGAGGTGAATACTCGCATATTTACTTAAGAAAATCAACGCACTCTTACCATAATGTTCAAATTCAGGACCACATCCCTCAGACTGGTACAAGTGCTTTGGTGCCTCATCACTGGTGGATTCTGGGTATAGACTTATGCACATCTCTGGGAAGATCAATCCACTGAAAGGAGCATGACCACTGTCATCTCACCTTCTCTCTGACTAGGGAGTCTGACTAGGGGCAAGGGACTTTATAGAGTTGCTTCTATGATGAACTGAAATTTATACCTGGGGACCTGAGCAACACTCATTGGCACCACGATCAGGAGAATAGAAAGGCGAGTATGGTGTTGCTCAATGCTGCAAACTTCTTGCTGATGCACATTGATTTATCTTGGTCAACTAATATGCTGTCTGGCCATCATACATGTAATACAGTCTCCATTCTTTCCAGGATAGTAATTGTCTGGATGATGGGAAGGATGTGGGGCATCAGAAGGAAAGAGTAAGAAAATGGTGACGGGGTGAGGGGTGCCACAGGGTGATGAGTCCCTTTAAAGGGAGATGTGGCCAGCCAGATCTATGGCACAATTAATTAGCTGCTTCCCAGCCTGAGGATGTGGAACTAATGGAAATGGGCCTTTTAAAAAGGATTGAGTGGAAAGCTCCGAGTCAGGATCTGCAAGAGGCTGGGTAGTCCAGGGGAATCAGACACAGGTAGTTTCCCAATCCCAGAGCCAGAAAAACTCTCACAAATAGTCCCGAAAGGGGCTGGGAACAGGGCTCAGAAGGCAGACTGAAAAGAAGCCCCTGAAAGGGAGAAGAACCTTTTTGTTTGATGGAACTCTTTAGTTGGACTTCTTGCACCCTGAAAGGGTTTAGATTTGTGTGCGACTTGGCCAGAGGGTTAAGCCACATCTCCAGCCCCAACCAGTGTATGGAGAACTGAGGAGACCCACCTTGGGGAAAGAAACTGAGGGAGAGATTGGCAGCAGTCCCACACTCAGCCAGCAGATGGGGCTACAGAGCAGGCAGGGAGACAAAGAATAGGGTCAGGAGCACAATCCGCCATCATGGACCCTTCGCGAAGCAGCATATATTGTCCATCCCTAAAGTGTCAATCTTAGCAAAGCAGAGCTGCAAATTCCATTAGGCTAGAAGGAGGCAGCATGTTATGTCCTTATACTTGGGGCATGTATCTGGGAAATATACAGAGTCAATGGTAGAAAATGTCTCATTCTTGATCTCTTTGAAATAAATACCTGTGATAAATCTTCATACATTCGTACACCAGCAGTCCAGTCATGCTCACCAAGCTTGAAATAGCACCGAGCCAGCCAAATGAAATATTTCATTTAAAAAGCAACTTTCCCTTTTTTAAAGGCACTAGGAGAAGTTCTGGTGAAGACCAGAACTTCCACAGCTAAGACTGAAGGTTTCATTCATTATTCAATTCGCCTGCCATCTTTGATAAAAATCCTTATTGCTTTATTCCCTTTGTCTATCTACCAGTGATAGTGAAATAGGGACTTTGTGAGTCTTAGGTCATTAGCTCAGCCATGCCAAGTGTAACTATACACTTTAGTTGCAAGTACATTTCATCATTTGTATTTGGTGAGAGCCGCTTGTCACCCTGGAAACATTCAAGTGGCAACACTGCAGACAAAATGCTGCAATTTTTCTTTAAAGCCCCTCCCTTGTCAAAATAGATCTTGCCAACATGTTGTACAAAGTGATTTCACTGCCTCTGATAGGCTAACTCCTAACTTGTGTCCTGCAACTTCTCCTTCAAGAACACGTGTTCTCAAGTCATTCGATGTCAGGGTGCAAAATCAGAAATGATCTTTCCACTCCATAAATTCTGTGTTTTCACTTTCCTTGGTGCTGTGGTAAATGACAGCGTAAGTGGGTAGCGTGCGAATTTCAAAAGTGCTCTGCATTGCCCTGATATCACTCCCTATTAAGTCAATGGGGATTTTACCACTGGCTTCACTGAGAGCAGCGTTAGGGCAACTCTGAGTGCTTTTGAAATCCCACACTCCAAGTCTTGTCATACATGGCAAAATCTCTTTAAAATGCTCATGTGGTTTCTCTGCTGTTTTACTGTAATGACAAAATTAGAATGTCTGTGGTGATTTAAAACTACAGCTGTTTTTCTATATAATAATACTTCACATTTTCAAAGCTCTTTTCATCAGATGAACTCAAACTGCTTCATAAGCACTAGTGGAGTCTCACAAACGCCCGCTTGAGTAGCTAAGCACTATTATCTCCATTTCATAGTTCGGGAAACAGAGGCACAGAAGAGGAAGAGGACCTGTCCAAGTCACGTAGCCAAGTTGGTGGTTCAATTAGGACCAGAATGCAGGGGTCCTGAATCCTTATCCACTGCTCTAGCCACTGTAGGATACACTCCTACAAAATAACTTGGGATGGTATGAAACACATGAACAGTACAGGGAGATACAAAACACTGGCGGGCTTTGTTTTGCAGCTTCTCTGTTATAGCAAAGCAAATGTGTATTGCTCACACACTCGACACATTTATGCTTTCTCCTTTAGGTAACTATTTATTAATCATTGAACTAGAAGTTACATATTTGAATCTCGAGGCTGGGTCGTTACCAAGTTGGCTTACATGAATATTTGCTTTTCCCTCTCTACTTTTTGTTTATACAATACCCTGAGGAAACATGACAGACAAATCGACAGAGTCAATACCTCTCTTCTTGAGTTCTTGAGTGCAGCAGCCAGGCTGGTGTATATGTTTACTTTGCTCTTCATAAAGAAATGAAGGAACTACAAGTTGTTTCATTCACTAGCTCTTAAGTAATTGGGATGAATTATACTATACTGTGTGTGGCCAATGCATTTCTAAACAATAGCTATCCCAGAAAGTTACTGTATGCTGCCTGCTGTGACACCAGACCAAATGCATTACCAACTAGTTTCAATAGGAAGTACAAAATAAAAAGACCTGCTTCTACTGGTGAACCAGGGCCAACCCACAGTCTGGCCTTCAGTTAACATTTGGCCATTCATGGAGATTCTTCTAATGGGAGAACAGCTTTGAATTTTGTTTTAGAGAAAAGCTTCAAAAAGGAGAGGGAAACCAATGCCTTCCAGGGCAAATCCTAGCCATGGAGATTATTTTGTTTTTAGTTAGACCAAGTCCCAGTGATTTTCGGGTAAAGTCCTTGAGGCCGATAAATATCTAGAATTTGTAAAGTGGCTTCAAGAAGTTTTACAGACTTGGTCCAAAACCTTCCTATACCACATGCAAACACTTCTTATAGCCACCTTGACATGTTTTACATTGTTGTCATGTATTTGCTGTATTAATCAGAGTTGTTTCTGTATATAATTTAAGTATTCTGTACCTTGCGGGGAAATTTTGACCTTGTGTGATTAAACGAACATAACTTCCCCCCATAAAGAGCAGCATGAATTCACTCAACAGCACTAAGTGTGAAGGAAGAATAATTTTATTATCTGTCAACAGAAATTGTACTTCTAATATGATTATTCTGAGACTTTCAACATTGTCTGTGCAAAGAGATACCACCATCATTTCAGTTAAAGTTCAGCTTTCTCAAACCATTGTTCTTCCACAGTCTGTGTAGAAATAACAAGTCATGGATGCTCTTAAATGCATGTTCATTTTATTTTAGCTGAAGTGCATTTTCCAAGCCATTGTTTAATTGGACAGCTACATTCCATCCTGTTTTATTCATATGAAACAAGTCAATTAAACTGTGTAACAGAGAGATGAGATTGGGTTTTGCAGATGCTAAATACACTTACATGTCACCTGTGGAGATGTATGTGCCAACCTGATGTTAGTTATCAATTGACGATCAATTGGTGTCAAAGCTAATGGGTATTTGGCCATATCACAAAGTTCCCAGAATAGTTTAGCTAACCAGACAGTGTGACCTAGATCTAAAGGTAGTTTCATAGTAGCTAAAACAGAGGAATCAAGCTGGAATTCCTAAGTTTTATTCCCAACTCTGCCAGTAACTTGCTGAGTTACCTTGGAAAGGTCACAAACCTATCAGAGTATGTCTACACTACAACATAAGCCCATGCCTGAGTCTGGGCTCAAGCTTAACTCCCTTTGCATCTTCACTGCAATTGTGCTAACCCAGGGTCCCATGACCCTGCAGGGATGGAGGGTCCAAGCTTGAGCTAAGCTGGGACCAAAGGTCTGAGCCCTATTGCTTTGTAGTGTGCAAGCAGTCAAGCCTGACTCGGGACCCAGCTGTCTCATAGACTGGAAGGGACCTCGAGAGGTCATCGAGTCCAGTCCCCTGCCCTCATGGCAGGACCAAATACTGTCTAGACCATCCCTAATAGACATTTATCTAACCTACTCATAAATATCTCCAGAGATGGAGATTCCACAAGTTCCCTAGGCAATCTATTCCAGTGTTTAACTACCCTGACAGTTAGGAACTTTTTCCTAATGTCCAACCTAAATCTCCCTTGCTGCAATTTAAGCCCATTGCTTCTTGTTCTATCATTGGAGGCTAAGGTGAACAAGTTTTCTCCCTCCTCCTGATGACACCCTTTTAGATACCTGAAACTGCTATCATGTCCCCTCTCAGTTTTCTCTTTTCCAAGCTAAACAAACCCAATTCCTTCAGCCTTCCTTCATAGGTCATGTTCTCAAGACCTTTAGAAGTCAGAAGTCAGAAGTATCCCCCTATTCCATGGGGCAACTTTCATAGTCCTCTCTATCCCAACAATCTGCAATCTACTCTGTTGAAAACCCCTTTGCAAAAGGCAGCAGCTCAGGTCAGCACTAACTTATTCTCTTCTGATTACTGATCTGCAAGCACACTGGCAGTGAACCTTCTGGGTTTGCAGTGGAGCTGGAGAACAAACCCATTAAGCCTTTTGCAAAGTGAGCTGCTGCCTGATACTGTCTGCCCTGCACGTTAGTAACGTTTTCCCACAGTGTGCCATGGTCCTAGGGCTAGAGCAGCTACATTTCAGGAGGTGGGGGCACAAAGGACTCTGGGATATGGTTATTTTGACTCCGATCCATGCACTGCAGTGTGGACACCAAAGCACAAATTAGAAAAGTCTTAACATGGGATTAAAATATCATGTAGATGCTCAAGCCCAGGGTTTCCTCACATGGGACAGCTGGCTTGAGCCCCACTAACCCTGGGTTTATATTGCAGTGTAGACATACCCTCAGTGCCTTAATCAACCCCTTGTAAAGTCAGCGCAACAGTCCTTAACTACTATCTCATAGGGTTGCTATGACATTCCATTGGTTGTTTTTTTAAAGCACTTTGGGATCTACTGCTGAAAGATGCAATATGAAAGGGTATCTACGAATTAAAAGAGCTTCATGGAGAAGTCAGTACAACACTGGCTTGGCTGTAGTGGTGGCTCTCAATCTCTCCCATTTACAAGCAATGCATTCATCCACGAAGTGTTTAAAAACTGAAAACTGTATATTGTACTGTATATCACATGGAAAACAGGGCATGGCAGCCTTTGTTATATTTGGTGTAGATAAGTCAACAGGACACAGACAGTACAGCTCTCTAGTTATTTTTATTTGTAAGAAGCACACTGTGGAACTAAGCATGGGGTGGGAGAAGAGCCAGTCTGAATGAGAGAGAAAAGACTAATGGGGGTGGGGGGGGGGATGATACAACCAAGACATTTAAAATAAAACTTCTAAAGCCCCTTTGAATTGTAACATCTTGAGTAAAGAAAAGCCTGAATTATGTAAAAGCTGGCAGGGCGCCAACATCTGGCCAAGCTAAGATTGTTTTGTAAGCAAGCAGTTTCCATTCTGCCTGCAGACCTGTGTCCAGCAGTTGAGAGAATAACGAAGCTGAAGATGTACATAGTCCCTGGCTGCCAGAAGGATACCCTGGGGTTTGAGTGAAAATTTTCTGTCATTTGATCTCCTAAAAGAGACAGCTGAGATGAGTTATGTTCCCCGTGCCAGGAACCTCGAAAGGGTTGTTCAAACCATGTGCTCATTCCTGCTGAATTGGAAACAAATGCCATGGCTTCACTGGCAGGCTTTGAAATCAAATTCTCTCCAGCTCTTCCCAACGTTCTTGGGAGGAAACAAAAAACTCTTTCCTGTGTCTGCCACTTGGAGTCTCTGGAGAAACCTCCTTCCCCTACATTGCCCCTGTCCCTCTTCATGCACCCCCACCCCCACCCAGGACTGCAATCTGTCATTCC
Source organism: Gopherus flavomarginatus (assembly GCF_025201925.1). NCBI lineage: Eukaryota > Metazoa > Chordata > Testudines > Testudinidae > Gopherus > Gopherus flavomarginatus. Next base: position 208,758,832 of record NC_066618.1, read on the forward strand.
AGAAAGCCACATCACAAACTTGTACCATGTGTTAACTATCTTCTGTTTGCTGCCCTTAGGCCTTGACATTGCCTGCACAAATGGGAGTCATTTAATTAGGTCCAGAGTGCTGCAGAGTAACTAGGCCATTCAGGATGACACAAAGCCAACTGCTGCTTCTTCCAGCCTTTTTAAGATGGAAAAAGCCCAGCCTTTGGCTGTCTCCTGCTCTTGCTCACCTGTAAACCCCATAGCAAAGTTTAATAGGTTAGAGAAAATACATACTTTATGAAACTTGATTAGGCACAAAATGACTTTTTTTAAAAGGCAAAAAAAAATCTGCCAAGTAGGTTTGTGATCAGTCTAACTAAAATCTAAAGGCCTAGTGTTTACTCTGGAAAAATGAAGCAACAGTGGTGGCAAATTAGGTTGAATGGCTCAAAATAAGGACTCTGTGGTGTGTGTGGTTGTGAGTTTATATGCAACACATCAGTGTACAGCAGAATGAGAGAAAAGGGTCTTGAAAGCCATTCTCTTAGTAACCAGAGCAGTGTCTGGTATGATTTAGATTTTATTCAAGTCTTCATCAAAAACACAGTTGGTTCCTGTTAAGTCAACAACAGTTGAATCACTTCTCAGATATTTAACTTTAGTAGTATCCTTGATGACATCTCTGCATGTGTGCTTCATTTCTAAATGCCTGGCTGCCTTTTTTTTTTCCCCTCTTTCTTTCTTTCTCCCCCTTCCCCAAATGAGTCTTCTGCGTATACAGAGATTTATAATTTCACAGCTATTTCACTGCAAATCTAACACTCACCTGTTGAATGACTTAACCGCCATATTAAAGACATATGCTGAATTTTCTTATTTGACTTCTAGTTTTCATTTCCTAGAGAGATTGTGCTAGAGAGCTAAAATAAAGCTGTAAATCACCAAGGCTGTACAGCAGCAGTATAGCACACAACCACTAGCCATTTATAGATGCCAGCTAATAATATGCATATTCACTTAGTAATATTTACTAATCTAATGCAAACACATAAAAGCAATAGATTTCATCTGGACTAAAATGTATGACATTCCGCCCCAGTTCTTTTTATCGGCTTTATTCCCTGTTCCTATACAAGTTCTATACCACCATGTTAGGCCTACAAGATTTTGTTTTCATAGTGAATTTTAACTAATCCATGCAAACCTCTTTTTTTGTGGTGCTCCCTGAATATTTACAGCAGAGACAAAAAAGAATGTCCTACTCAACACGAGGTCTCCAGCAAGACTTTCAAAGAATTCTGTACAAGCCATGGGAAGAATTTCCTTTTAGTCAATACACATGAGCCCAGCAGAAATGTTCAGCAGCATGGAGGGAGGCTGATGCTATGTCTACATTTATGGCAGCATATGGAGTGCATACTCTGCACACCCAAACTAGTATGGGGATCAGTAGCAGGGTAGACTGTGGAGTGCTACTTAGACAAGTAAAAGGGTGCCAAAACCTTAGGGTACATACCCTACATGGCTCTCTACTTGCCAAAACAGTGCCATCCCCATCTACACTACTATGTTTAGCAATGTAGCTTCCTGCCGCCAGAGCCTTTCCCCATTGCAGTGAAAGATTCTGGCAGCAGAGAGGCAGTGGAGAAAAGGGTCTGCTAGATCCTCACCGCTGGAGACCGTCCTGGCTGCCTCTCCCCTGCCACAGCCTTTCACTCTGGACTGTAGCTACACCCACAGGTACTGACTTTTCAAACTGCAGGGAGTGCTCTGCCCCAGGCCCTGCCCCCACCCCTTCTCCCAAGACCCCACCCCAGCCCTGCCTCTGCCCGCCCAGTCCCCCTGCATATCGCGAAACAGCTGTTTGAAGCAGGCAGGAGGCGCAGGGAGGGAGAGGGGGGAGGCACTGATCCATGGGGCCACTGACAAGTGGGAGGCACCAGGGATTGGGTGGGAGCTGATGGGTCTGGAGCACCCACCAGCAGCCCCCCCTACCATTTCCCCCACACACACACAGATGCTCACAGCCCTATGGCTACACATCCACAGTGTGGACACAGCCTGCTTTTCCATGTACCATACACATTATTGCCAGTGCAGACAAGCCTTAGTTTGTCATTTTGTTTTATACAAACATCTAATCTGTCTCTGAAACCAGGTTCTTACCCATCTAATCCATACACAAAAGCTAAGAAATGTGACTCAGTTTGCATGTGTTCAGGAATGTCAAGGGGTCCAAGGACAACTGAGTTGGTTGTTTGCACAAATCGGGCCCATCATTTGTACTCCTGGGTGCACAAAGGAAGAAGAGGGCAAAAGGAGATGGTAGTCCTCTGCAATCACATTCAGGGGGTGGGCACAACAGAAGTCAATGGGAGTCGTATTTGTGTGTTTGAAGACAGAACCCTTAGCAGCAAGTTAACGGTGAGGGGAAGACCAAAAAAACATTATAGGTCTGCATTCTTTTGGAATCCAATTGCTAGCTGTATCTCTTTGAAATTCAGTGTTTGTGCTCTCAGCAGTGATAGTAAATCAAGGCAAGAGTTATCAAAGGAAGACAGCATCAGGAAAACCCTACCCCACTCACACACTTGGAGCTCGGCAAATGCTGCACAACATTTTCCTTTGCTATTCACTCTAGCTGTATTCATATCCCTTCTATGCTCTCCGGTTCAAATATTCTAGGAGTTTACTAGCAAGAAAAAAAAAGTGTGGGGGAGAAGAGATACGAATCTGAAATTCACTTTCTTGGAGTAACTGCAACAGTTCAAACCAGAGGTCTGACACTCAGACTTGCGTTCAACTAGTCAGGAAAGAGATATACACCTGGGTCACATGCTTCAACCAAAACAGCTTGATCTTCAGATCCTAAAGATTCCCTCATCCAAATCAAAACTTCTCAGGGAGAAGCAACAGAGAAAGAATTAGTCACAGAAATTATTCAACAAGTAATTTCAAACAAGTACATTTAGGAATAATCAGACCGTGGTGGTTCATGAATTTTTTAAAAAGGCAAAGTTTATTGAATACATTTTACAAGTTATTTGTCCACTTCTAGTCAGACAATTTTTGCCATTTTGAAAACCAAATAATTTATATTTGTATTATAAATTGGGGCAAAATGATTAATTTTGCTGTTTATCCCCAAAAGGAAAGCCTGGCACTCATGCCATTAAGGGAGACACCGTCAACCACTGAGATACATCTTTCACAGCTGAAATTGCCAGTACACTTATTGGAGCCTGCAGCTTGTTACAATGCAAACACCAGAGAGTCACCTTTCAGCTCAGAGATGCCTTGGTAACACTTCTGTTACTAGGACTTATGCTTCTTATTCCATTGATCTGGTAGTTCTTTCTGCAGGTCACTGCATTCAGGGATTATCATTTCAACAGTTTAAAAGTGGGTTGTCCAAGCAGCATATCTTCCCCCCACAAAAAAAAATTGTAGGTCAGATCAAGCTACTGTTCTGTGATAAATTTATGCTCTGAAAATTCGAAGTCTGCTTTCTGCTGGATTGGAATGCATGCCCCCTTGGAAAGGCAGAACAGAAATCTGCATTCACTAAAAAGGTTCGAGAGTCCCATTAAAAACATATTTTGATAGTGGAATTTTTTTTATAGGAAATCACTAATCCTATGCTTATGGCTTTCAATACATATAGCCCTTCCCAGTACAAACCATCAGTAACTTAAAACAAAGTATTTTTATTTTTTTAAAAGCACTGAGAGAATTTAACAAAACTCACCTAGTGAGCAACAAGGTCTCCTTTAAAAGAGCTTATACAAGCAAGTACCTGTGAGCCCAATTAAAGTTCAGGTAAGGTCCAAAGAAAAATATATATATAAACATGTAAAGGTTGCTTTCAGTACTCAAAGTAAAGATTCAGATTATAAAATATTAGAGGGTGTTAATCTGTGTTGGTTTGTGTGTAACAATGCCTACCAGTCCATCCAGTGGTGGCTCCAGGCACCAGCACTCCAAGCGTGTGCCTGGGACGGCAAGCTGCAAGGGACACCCTGCCGGTTTCTGCGAGGGTGGCAGTCAGGCAGCCTTTGTCGACATGCCTGCGGGAGGTCCGCCAGTCCAGCGGATTTGGCAGCGGGTACGCCAAAGCCACAGAACCGGGGATCTCCTGCAGGCAAGCCGCCGAAGGCTGCCTGCCTGCCGTGCTTGGGGCATCAAAAAAGCTAGAGCCTCCCCTGCGTCCACCATCAGTATTACAACTTTATAGAAAGAGAGATGGGGGATAGGAGAGAGAGGTGGGGAAATTGTGAACTTTAAGTCCTTATTTTTTGTGTGTTTATACCTGAAACTCTTTTGCCGCTCAATTAACACCACCTCTCAGACTGAGATTCAGAGAGAAAACAAGGGACAATGTCAAATTGAAATCTAGTCAAGTTCAAAATATAAACAAACTGCGGTCTCAGGCACTGCCCCTGCTCTTGAGTTCCACTGCCAATTTCTGTGGTTTCACAATTGTTTTCCTACTTTTAAAAAAATGTTTATCATTGCTCTTTTCTTGTGTGACAGACCCACACAAACAGGGGAAATGGACTCATCAGGAGAAACAGTGACTACGCACAAAGTGCTGTCAGACGCACAAAGTAAACAATTTTTTTTCAATTATAATCATTGTAGGGATTATTTGTAATAATAGAGGAGTTGTTTTCAGACAGAAGTGTGATTTTTCAACTGATTCAATGTGCTGTTCTTCATACATTCCTCCATGCCCTTGCTTTTCTCTTTCTGACTGACATTAGTTTGTCCTTGGACAGACTTCACTCACATTCCAACCAGCAACCATATTCAGAAGGAGATTATGTGGCACAATGATATTGTTCATACTGTTATCTTTTATTTCTTCATTTCCATTGACTGATTCGCTGTCTCTTGTTCCCCATCTATCATTACCTCCCCTTTCCCTTCCAACATCTCATGGTGCCTTATTCTTGCCTCCAAAAAGATTAATTTGGGACCCAGTTCCATAAAGTCTTTCACGCTCAGGTGCAGTCCAGATTCCATTTTCTACCAGAGCTCACAACATTTAATAGGAAGATGCCACACAAAAGCCTGCAGACCACGGTGGGTTCCAAATTCACCTTTACAAGAATGGTATGGAGGGAAGAGTTGTGGTAGGGTGATGGACCACTAGGCGGGGAAAGTTTGACCAGCCATTCTAGTATTAAAAAAAAATTAAAAAGTCATTTTAAGCAATCACTCATTGGACTAACTAAAACCAGTTGTTTAGCTCAGGGCAGGGGGGAAGAGGTTGAAATAATTTGTAATGGAAACATCAAGGGTATATTTAAAACAATTATTTAAGACAGAGGGATGTCGGCTGGAGGTGACCCTCAGTAAAGATTTCAGTGTATATTGAAACCAAGATGAACCAGTGTAGTCAGCCTGGATGTGCACCATAAACTAGGCCACCCCTAACGCCTCTGTGCAGTGAATTTCTGAAACAGTGCACTGGAAGTCTTTAATCTACAGTAAACAGGAACCTCAAGATTTCAGATCTCTGATAAAGGAAGCCCAGAATCCTTAAAATCAGTGAGTTACAATGCAAATATGTTAAACTTCCCCCTCTACTCCAGGTTCGTGTATATGGGCTATTTCGTTACCAAAAAAGAGGATCAAGAGCCCAGAAACCAAGGGAAACTTTCCAAAAGACCCATGAGAAAAAACTGGACCTATCCAGAGGGTCTATTCATTTTCAGACTTTCTACACCAGTAAATCCAATATAAGAATTAGCTGATAGTAAAGCAGTCGTGGTTCCACATATTGCAATGAACACACCCTAGTGTTTACTGTCAATGTCAGTATAGTCCATTCCAGTTTTGTTGCTGAAAAACCCAAAAAACTTTTAAAGGTCAAAAGTACAATTTTGCAAACAAGGTTTTGGGTTTGGAACCACATCATGACCTCAAGGAAAGTTATGAAGCGCTCATGGAATAGGGAATTCTCATTACTATTGCTCAAATACTGCCTTATCTTTGCATGTGTGTGTTGGGGGAATTCAAGATAGATGGATGGAGATCCTTTCTCACACAGCCTAAGGGAAATTGAAGGGAATAAAAAATAAAGGAGTTGAAACCTCAATACAATGCAGTAAGTTTGGTTCCCCCCCAACCCCTCAAGTGTTGTATAAAGAATTCATCCATCACTACTCTATAAACTGGAAGGAATCTCAAATATTGTAAATTTCAGTTCAAGGGAAAACTTGGAAGTACAAACATTTATGTAGAGGCCCCAAATCCACAAACCAATATGAAATTTTGAAGTTTCCCACAAAATAGGAATTTCATAACTTTGCAAAAGTCTAAATGACATTTCATTTGATGGGAACCTGGCCACCTGTGCTTCTGAGGACTTCCAAGCTTGAGGAAGCTCCCAGGGTTTGAGGCTCCCATGGAACATGTCAATTGCAAGGAATCCCTATTTTCCAAAGGAAAAATGTTCCATCAGAAAATTGCAGCCAGCTTTTGTGGCTATGTGATTTGTTGAAAAGCAGTTAACCTTTGGATTTGTCTCTTTCTGTTCAGGATTTGCCTATGAAAAGAGCATGATTTTTCATAAACGTGTTTGTTATTAACTATTTGCTTAACATATGGCTTTTATTAACATGCGGGCTGATAGGGTTTTTTCATAGCACGTACTCCAGCAATCACTATTCACTGCTCTGATTTGGCTGTGTGACTGGTTAATTAAGTCACCAGATATATCATTTCGGTTCCCTGATTAGATGGCATAAGGCTAGTATTTTTGTATGAATAGAAGTCCTTGCCCAAACATTTATATGAACAAAATATAGCCATACAAAATTTTCCTGAACTGACAAATGATATAAATATGATGTACTCAAGCTGCAATTCAGATTGAGCAAGCATGTCTAAAATACTTTCCCCCTCCACTACCACTCTTTACCCAGGTTTTCACACAACTGTCTGGGACCATTCCACTGTGACTGGACCATGCAAGGCTCGGTTTATGCAACCCATGCAAAGTAAACTTGGCAGGGTTCACACAGAACTAATAAGCATCTGCAATTTTGTGTACTTACCACATCCAAACTCTCCAGAGCTCTTAAAGTCTATTAAATTGGGCTGGAACCACCAGGAGAATAAGCTCTCTTTAAAAGTTTCACATGATGCTTGCTGTCAGGACAGGTGACTGAAAGGCTTTCATTGCACCTTTGCTCCCAAAGTGACTCTGTTAATAGCCCTCCCTCCATGGATCTCTTACAATGGCTCACAATTCTGCACAGCCTCACTTCTCCAAAATGAAGTGGCAATGAGGACATATGCCATGACAGCATTGCTTCCTTATTGCTTTCCCATTGTACATTGTGTTCCTAAAGTGTTAAAATCTTGAGATAGTTAAACAGTCTCCCCTCTGCTTTGCCACTGGCTTAGTGATAAAATTAATGTAGAAAAATTTTAACACTTAAACACCATCTTCTGATGTTAACTCATGAATGCCACAGGAAGAAAAATAGCTTAGTCTCTTATAATAGATTTTTATTTTCTGGCACCACAAATGATGGCAAAATTTCACCAAAACGACAAAAAAAAATCCTTGGTCCTTTTTAAAAAAAAAAAGCCACACGTGGGGGAATTTAAACATAATGTCTGATTTTGCAGGATCAATTCTATCCCCAGAATGTTGTGCTCACAATTAATTAGAGACACAGTTCATAGCACTTACACATCCTGCCTGGGATTTTCAAAGGAGCCTAACAGAATAGGTGCCAACACTCTATTGGCTCCTTTTCAAAATTTCAGTTTCATGCTCTGAGTAGGCCTGACAATTAATTGAGGTTTCAAAATTATGGATGCAAAATTAGAGGCCACTTTTTGTAATTAGACTCTATTTCCAAATATGTTTTCAAGTTTATACAGGGCAAGAGGCATTAAGTGAGAGGAGTAGTTTTCTTTCAATTAAAATTTAGTGAGAGAAGGAGTGTGGTCTAGTGACAGGCTGTCTTGAGAGTCAAAATTCCTGGATTCCTATACTCCCAGTTTTGCCTAAATCCCTTCAGGTTTGTAATGGGATTTAATTAGCATTTGGAATGTCTTTTGGAACCTTTGAATGAAAGACAATTTAAGAGCAAATTATTGTTATTTAGCTAATGATCTGGACTTTGGAACAGTAATCTGTGATACATTAATAATCAGTTTTTATAGGCTAATGAAACTGTTTGTGAAGATAGTCTGTGAAAATGAACAGACTACAGTCACATTTCAATAAGAAAAACTTCAGAGAAGATTTTTTGGAAACATTCCTAAAGAAGTAGGTCATACTAGGAAACCCATTCTGGATAATGCTATAAAATTGCTCACCTTAATTCCGATGCCAAATCCTGTTTTATCAAAAATGTAGTGCATATTCTGGTGCCTGCCAAAAAACTGATGAATGAAAGTCACAACTTCATCCCTTCTAGAGCAGAAATCAAAATGGTGTGATGTACCCATATATGGACGAATTAGGATGTAACTTCTACCACAATCTGTTCAAATATCTGGATTCCATATGCCAGATTCTGTCATCCTTACTCACTCTAAATAGTACCTTACTCCTTGAGCAATCCAACTGATTTCAGTAGGACTATTTGCAGAGTAGAGCATCACACAGTATGAGCAAAGTGTCATAGTCTGAGTTTGTAGGATTAAAGTTTGATGCTCCACATTCATTTTCATGCAGTGTAGTCATTTTTATTTTTAAATCAGGTGTTTCATACAAAAGCCCATAAATAAGCCACAACCTAACTAAAAACCTCATTGGGAGCCAGAGTCCTCACCCTCTAAAAATCCAATAACCCCATTAGAATACATCCAGGGAAAAGCAGAACTAAGAACAATTCTCAGCAGTGTGTCTGCCAGGAAAGTGTCTGAGAAACATCAAATGTGGATTCTGTGAGAGCTAGTAGTAAAAGCTGACAAAAATCCAAATTGCACTAAAAGCCAAGTGTCTGGGACCTCTTCTTAATTTTCAGAATATTCAATATCCATATAAAACACTAGGCAAAATTCTGCTATTGTTTACTCCTACTCAATTCCATCAATTTGCATGCAATTGCTCAGGTACCACAGTGATGCATGTGGCATAAATAGCTAAATAAATTAGCTAGAGAGACAACTTCAGTTAGCCTGGGAGGGTGTAAAGGAGAGCAGAACATGCCCCATTTTGTCACCTCTCAACACAAACAAGCTTCTGAACTGGTTACTTGAAGCTTAGATCAAAGTGTAATTCTGTTAATTTTCAATAAAGCAGGAGTAGATTAAAGCCATGCCTACACTTAAGCCACTACAGGACTCCAGGCATAATACAAAGTACTAGAAAGGCAGTGGCATGGGGCCCTCTCTCTCCCTTCCTCTCCCCCAGTCCCTCCCTCTTCTAGAAACAGGAATGGGCCCTTTCTCCTCTCCCAGCATCCCAGAGAGACAGCCCTGGCCCCTCCCAGTACTTACCCCACAATCAGAGTGTATCTGCTGGGTGGGTGCAGCAGGCACAATACACTTTTCTTGTCCTGTCACAGCATCCTCTCCTGGTGTGGTGGGGTGTGATGCCCCCCTGCCCTTGGAGTTAACATTACATTCAAATGAATGGCGCAGTTCACAACCCTCGGAGCTATTGTTTCTGGCTCTCTCTGCTTCAGTTACGCTTGGGTCACATTTTCAAAGTTTTCCACTACTGGTTGGGCTAGAAACTTTGTTTTTTAAATTAAAAAAATGAGATTCTGATGTAATCACATGAGTTTGGTCTGTAGATCCAGGCCTGAAGTGACACCGCCTTAATCCAGTCCCAATTTAAAAATAAAGCAGGACCTCTATATAGCTCCCATATTTAAAGAAATAAGGGTATGGGGTCGGGAGGGGGATTGTGGTATAAAAACTGAACACTGATAGCAACTATAGTGTACTCCTCATTATTGCTTTTGTTTGATATCTGGAAAATGTTTGTCAGATACTGAGTTTCGCATTTAAGTGACTAATTAGGATAACAACTTCTCCTTATGTCTCTGAAAACAAGAAACTCCACACACTATTTGTTGAGCACTAATGCAAGTTAAGTACAGGGAAGGAAGTGAAAAAACACAAGAGGGGAATATTTTTCTACAGCAATTTCTCTCTGACTTTCAACTAAGTTACACAAGTTACAATTCTAAATTCATAGGGGCAGATCCCAAACTGTGATCCAGCCCCTGTGTGTCACTTTGGCCATGCTGAGAGGACAGATCTCCCCACATGAGGATTCTCCACGCTGGCAGATGGCTCTTTGTAAGCCATTACCAGCTGGCATTCTTTAGAGCTGTTCCTAAGCCTCAGAATCAGCAAGCTGCAGTCAGCTCCTTTGCAGGCCCCCTTTGTGTTGTGTTCACCAGAAACTGAGAATCTGGACCATACATCTCAGTAGAAACGCTGCTTTCAGGAACCAGATCTATGGGTTACGACCAGTTGTTTATGTATCACATTAAGCAGTTTCTTTAAAAGCAAAAAGCAATGCATGTTGATATGTCTGAGTGTCAGAAGAAAACAAGAGCCCTTAACCTTAATCCTGTCTCAGTGCAAGGGAATGGACTAGATGACCTCTAGAGGTCCCTTCCAGCCTTAAATTTCTTTGAAAAAGGTAACAAGCATTTATTTTATATAAGAGAACAATAAGATGAGTCCCACAAGATGAAGTCAAACTACCACGGGCTTCATTTTGTGATATCTACAGGCTAATGGAACTTTTCCAGCTATCTTTTTTTTCAAACAGTTCACGAGACATGAAATCTGCAATTCAAAGTAATTACTTGGCATTATTAGACAACCTTATGACACCAATTTCTCTTTTTTCACTACAGTTACGGTGCAGGCCTTACTAGGGGAACATGCACAAGGATTAAAAATCATATTAAATTATTAACTATTTAACTAATTCCCCAAGGTGTGGTTTAAGCCTCCTCTCTTCTCTTCCCTGGTGCTTGTTATTATTACATTACTAATACTTGGGGCAGCTTCTCCCTGAGTGGATTGAGACCTGGGTTCTTTTCTAGCACCTGGTGCCTCCACTCAAAGTGATTCCTCACTGTGCCATACATACAGGTCCACTGTGTCTTGAGGGAAAAAAGATAATACTGTTAACTGTCAAGCAGTGTGACAATAAGGTACATAAATCAAACCCCAGCAAAGGAAGGATGCATCCAAAGTAAAAGCATAACGGAGGGAGTGACTGCATTGGGAACAGGAAAATAGGTTCTGGGGAAGGGAGGGATTTATGTTAACCAATAACTCATTAGCATTTATAAATAAATCAATTCCTTGCCTCCTAAACATTCAAACTCTTCCAATACCAACTCCTTCCCTGGCACCTTCCCAAGGCAGATGAGACAGCTGTGGTACTGTGTCCTGAGATGTTTCAGTGCTGTAGCAGGCTTAAACAACCCTTACTTTCTTTGCACCTGGGTGGGACAGTGTCCTCTCCTGACTTCAGCCGGGCTCACTGGTTTCTCTGGTCTGGAATCCTCCTATGGTCTTGGGTAGCTCTTAGTGGCCAGTGCTGTGCCAACTCTCTCTATCTCTTCAGAGATGCTGATCACTGCAGTGCTGGAACTACTTGATTCATGCAGCTAGACTCTCACAGCAGTGCAAAAACTTCCTTAAGGACAGAGGGGGAGGGACACTTTAGCAGGGACTCCCAAAGCTGTTCTCTCTCTCTCCCAGCTTCCAAACTAAACTTCTAAACTGTGTGTGTACAATCAAGCTAGTCAGTGGGAGTTGTCATTGACTTCAATGAAGCCAGGATTTCATCCTGTGTCATCAAAAGTGCAATATACACAATAAAGTTTTCTGGCTTGGGATTCTTCCTCCTTTTTTTCCATTATCTAGTGCAGGCATCAGGGAAGAAGACATTTCTATTGTCTATTCCAAACTTCTCAGTAACCTTTCATTATATTTTCAGCATAAAACCTCAGAATTCAAAACAAATCATTTCAGGATGAAACTGAAAGATCAAGCCCACAGTCACTTGGAATCCTTACAATAGCAAGGAGTGTGTGTACCCCCCGTTAATCCAATACACCAGGGGTCAGAAACCTCTGGCATGTGGCTCGCCAGGCTAAGCACCCTGGTGGGCCGGGCCACTTTGTTTACCTGCCGTGTCCGCAGGTTTGGCCGATTGCAGCTCCCACTGGCTGCTGTTTGCTGCTCCAGGCCAATGAGGGCTGCGGTAAGTGGCGTGGGCTGACATGATCTTCACACTCAGGAGAAAAAGAGATTTTTTTTTATGTTCCTCTTTTGAAGTGTATTTATCTACAGCTACTAGTATCTCCTGCAGCCAGCAGACTCTTACTATCAAGTTTAGCTGCTGCAAAAACAAGTTGAGGCTCCAGTGATATAAGACCACAGAAGATGGTCCTGGCTTTGCAGTCCCCTAATCCATGGCTAAATTTAACCTATCAGTGTTGAAACTCCAACCTCTCTTCTCTCCCATAGGCTCAACCTAAAGACCTTAGTGACTTCTAACTGCTCTGGCCCACAATCTCTTGGAATTCTTACAAAGCGAATAGCATTGCAATAGCACTCAAATCTTACTGGACCAAATTCCTGCCACCCAAAGACAGACTTCAGAATGTGACATTGAGTAATCCCTCCATACTGTGTGGTCAAATAGCTCTCAGTACAACATTCAAGTTCTTAAAACCTGTGGGCTAAGGTTAGGACACCACAGAGTCCTTTATCTTGTTTTCTAAAAATCAATATCTAAAATATGTTGCATGGACTGTCTCTGAGTCTCTAAAGAGGATAGTGTCCTCTGGAGGTCAGACTAAATTATCACAGTGGCCCTTTCTGGCCTTTCCTCAATTCACTGATACTAAATTACAACATTCTTCAGTCTGAAATATTTTGTTCTCCCCTAGTGCTGTTGTGTCATTTTTCAGAGAGGGCAATTTGCTGGCTTCTCAGAATTGAGCTCTAATGTCATGTGTCCGCTCCACAGTCACATCAGTGGTCTCTTTTCAGCTTTACATTGTTTCCAGAGTTAAAGCAATGCCATTTCAGACTGTAATCTTTTATTCTTACTGGCATCTTATGTATTTTTCCTCAACTTGTCGTTACCCTGAACATCTTGTTTTTCCTTTCTTTACAAGCCAAACATTATTTATCAGATGGAGGAAGGACTTGGTAATGTTTCTATTGCTCATAACAGCTTGATACACTAAAATTTCCTGAACATGCTAGAAGCATGGAAAGTCTCTAGAATTATAAAGTGATGCCTAGAAGCAGATCAGACTGATAAATAGAGAATAAGAAGATTCAGGATGATGCCTCTCTGATCTACCCTTCACTTTCTCTGTGCTCAGTTGCTAATGGCCTTCAGTTCTGGACCTCAAAATGTGACACATGAGCCTTTAGTAGGTAGGGAAGTGGCTGTTTGAAGAGCAGCTACTGTAGTATGCTTCAGAGCAATGGGAGTTCTTAACAAATTTGTTACAATCGTGTCAGCCTACATGCAAGTGCAGACTGTTTTTGTACAATATAGCTAAGAAGCGGGCTACCCTCAACTAACAGATATTCATTAAATTGACTAGTGCAGTATCTGACAGCGCTAATGATGCTTGGATTGGTCTGTATCTTTGTTGAAAGTAAGGTCAGTTGTTAGTTTATGCAGAAGTTCGTGGCATTTAAGTTGATACAATAGACAACATTACTTATTAGCATCTATGCTTTATCACTGAAAGATCACTACGGAAGTGGAGAGTTCTGGGTCATGTCTGACATTCATGTTTCCTGAGGACCAAGATGTGCAGAATAAATTGGCTCCATGACCTTCAGCAAGTTAGACATGTAGTGGAAGAGGTGAAGAAAACATACTGACAAGAAAGAGACCCGGTCTCTGCCTGTGGTTTGAAACCTATATCTTAGATCTAAAAACATTATACCAAACAACTTCAAGGAATGTGCTATTGGAGTTTATATGCAATTTACAACCATCAACTGCCCATGGAGATTTGTTTCTAGTCATGTAAATAGGATGAAAAAAATATAGATCACTCTGTTGTTCTGATATGGTTGTGGGAATGAAATGTTCCTTTGTATTTTCTAATATTGTGGTAGAAGTAGATCTTACTATCCCAAAACCTGGCATCTAAACCTCCTAGCCCAAGCAGCCTGCAGCAATGGAAAGATACTGAGAATAACCATACCTAAAAGGATAATGTAAAGGAAAATAAAGCACTATAATTCTTGAGATACCATCATTCAGATGAGACATTAAATCAAAGTGTGTTACTCTGTCGATATTAGTGACCCCATGATACTTTTGAAAAGAGTACAGATCAGACCAGCTTAATAAAAAAAATCCTTTTCTGTTGGGCTACTCTAAACTTCCCTGTAATTTTAATGAAAAAACCTTAACATTTATAGTTGTGTTGTGGGAAAGGACAGGCTGCCTGGCCACATACTATTACAGTGGTAGCACTTGGGGAGTACCTTCAAAAATATTTCTGCTGCATGGAAGTTGTAAATTTCTATAAAGTCCTTTGTGGATACAAGACACCATATCATGCACAACTTAAAGAAGCAGAGAAGCATCTTCACATGTATAGCATTTCAGAGGGTGAAAACAACCAAAGCCAGGAGATTTTTTTAATCTCCTGATTCCTGACTTTCAACTGTAGAAGCTAAGACGACACCAGTATCATGAAGCTCTCTATGCTCACACCTGAGGAAAGCAGTCATCTGACAAGTTTAAAGTGATATCTGATACATAAAAAACTTGTGTAATATCAGCTTAATTGATAAATATTTTTAATCAAAGAATATTCTGTATAAAGAAACATGGAGCCAAAGATGTAAATCTAGTACTCTTGACACATCAGATTAATACATAGGTTTTCTAATTGTGTGTTTTTAATCAAACTTGCCCATGTCATGTTAGTTAGGGCCATGAATATGCAGCACAAAGAGAGGGAGATATCCTTACTCAAAGGAGCTTACAGTCTATGGATCTGATTCTGTTTAGCTATGAAGGCATTTATTTTGTGTTCGTCACCACCATATGTCAGCACTGTTGAAGTCCATGGGACAGATAATGGACTTCAATGGCAGTGGATACCATGATTTGCCATAGACCTCATGGGCACAGAATTAGACCCTACAACTGTCACTGGCAATACAACTCCAACATGACACAGAAGTTGGTAGTCTATTGAGGTTTCACCTTCAACCTTTTTAATAGTTATTATTCTTTTAAGCCTACTATCTCTTTGGTGCATTATTATGAACCGAAGTTTTAGGAAAAGGTCAGCTATATTGCTCTGATTTTCCTTTCTATCTACTACTATTTTTTCTCCTTTTTCCAATATATTGTTTAATTGTTTATTGCAATTCTTCATCTTTTGATCCCATAAGGTTAAGTAAGAGGAGGATTTTAGAAATGTTATTTTCCACAGTTTGAATACCGGACAGCTTGCTGCTTTCTGTCTAAATGAAATGACCCAGGATCGTTGGAAACATTACAAGGCCACCGGCTATATTAGAGGATGCAAAAGGTCTTAACCTACAGTCCCTCACCACACTGCTGCAATTCTAACTTTTCTGAACATCTGTGATCCATTGAATTACTTTGGAAAAAATGTTTTTTAAAATAAAGACTCCCAATCTAAATGGATGTGCACAAAAGTTCATATAGGAACAGTGAATTTAGAACAGTATCTGCAAAAAAAAAATGCAATGTAAACCTTTATAGTAATCCTTTTGGGGGAGAAAGGCACACTGTTACCTAGTAAACAGTTTGTAATGCTTGAGTTTAAAATAATTAGTGCTGTTTCTAGCACTCAACTCTAAATAAGCTCACAAACATGGTTTACTGAGTGTTCATTGACAGTTGCCAATTCATAGAATTTTAGTGCCTGTCTCAAAAGAGAGAGACATTAACATTCTAATTAATCTATTCATATCAAAGACCAGGAACGTTTGATTTATTTCAGGTGGGATTTTCAAAAGGGCTTAAGTGAATTAGATGCCCAAGTCCCATCTCACCATTACTTTGTTATATCTAGAGTCTACCACTATTATGCTTTCCATAAAATGCCTGTGTTGAGGGGAGGAGGGCTCCTTAAACTCAAAACACCATCAGCTCTCCTGCCACAAACATCCATTCCATAATGAAATTAAACTTCAATGGGAGATGCAGTAGCGCAGTACCTCTTTTTTTTTTTAAAAATCAGGCCATGACTATTTAATTTCATTATTGGTTAGATAGTTATGGAAGGCCACCAGTCAAAAGTCTGCTGTGTAGACCGCCAAACTCTTCCCTCGCAAATAATGTTGGAGGCCTTCATTGAGAATACCCTGCTGACAGCTACAGAGACCCAAGTACTACAGCCCTCAGGACACTAAACCAGTAATTCCCAAACTTGTTCCGCTGCTTGTGCAGGGAAAGCCCCTGCTGGGCCAGTTTGTGTACCTGCCCTGTCTGCAGGTTCGGCCGATCGCGGCTCCCACTGGCTGCGGTTCACTGCTCCAGGCTAATGGGGGCTGCGGGAAGCGGCAGCCAGTGCATTCCTTGGTCCGCACCACTACCTGCAGCCACCATCGGCCAGTAGGAGCCACGATCGGCCAGTGGAAGCCGCCAGGGGCTTTCCCAGCACAAGCAGCGGAACAAGTTTGGGAATCACTGCACTAAACTATTGTGTGTCACAGGCAGAGAACAGGAGGAACTGAAGTGCTGCAATGCCTGAGGGAATTAACTGAGCTGCACCCTTTGCTACAGAGGAAGTCAACCCCCTCCCCCTCCGAGCATTGTGATGGAGTGTAGAGAGAAAACTGGACTCCAAGATAGGTAGATCTCAGACTCTGTATACCTTTTGCAGCTTAATTTGGACTTGTAGCTGTATGTAGGTAGTATAGGGCACAGACTTGCTCAAAAACTCTCAAGTTTGCAAGATCTCCAGGTTTGCAATAAAACTCACAGCTCCAGAGCACAAACATTAAAAACAAAAACAACTTCATCAAACTATTTCAAACTTAAAAGAGATTTGGGTCTAGTCCATATTTTGGGCAAAGATTCAGGGCACTTCTTATTCTATCTGAACCAGTTCAGACATTCCAAATTAGGGAGGAAACTTGAACCTAAGAATACTTTTTACAGTGGTTACAACCAGTTAATCATCCTGCACACAAACATTAAAAACAAAAGCTGGAAGATTTACTTGCATGGGAACATCGATTAGGCATCGCTAACATTTATTAACTGTGAATTATTTGATAGGTATTTGAAGCTAAATTGGGATTATTACCTTCTGTGCTTTATGGGTGATGAAGATTTTTCCTGCTCAATTTATCAAAGCATTTTATGGTCTTCTACAATCTTCAGAAAAAAAAGGTGGGGGAGTTAGTCTGATTCCTTAAGGCAGCCAGATGAAAGCTTGACCTCCAAAGCTCTTGGGGAACTGTACAGTTTCTTAGAATCTGAAAGTAAAACATTAACTGCATTTTCAGGAAAGCTGGAGACTTTGAAATTGGAAGCCAAGAGGCAACAGCTGTAGTGATTTGTGTGGCATGAGCCTGTCACCTCTTAACTGATGTGTTAAGTATAGATTCTCTGTGCTGGAGTGTTCAGGGAAAGTACTCTCAAGGCTTCCTGTGAGCCTCTGCTGGTACTCCTACAGCAGACAACTCCTGTTCTGGGTCACATTCATGAAAGGCAGGAAAACAAGCCAGGAGACCACAGATCACCATGGTGTCTGATTCCAACAAAGAAAAACAGAAATTGCACATGTTTTTAGAGGTCAAACTTAAGACACTAAGCATAGGGAGAAAAATACTTATTTTAATTAAATTATAACTGTTAAAGAACATAAATTTATAACCAAAACAGTTTTAAAGCTGTTGCTTTTTGCGAACATGTGCACTAGATTGTGCTTATAGAATGCATCCTACACATGGGCAATATTTAGATTCTTCAGTGGTTATAGCATGAGCAGTGGACAAGAAGACCTGTGTTCTAGTCCTGGCTCAGTCACTTGCCCGGTGTATGAACTTGGGGAAGTCACTTCCTTCCTTGGTGCCTCTCTTTCTTCTCCCACTGTCTCCTTGTCTTGTCTATTGAGACTATAATGGGCAGAGTATCCCTTGAGGCCCTTGCAGTACCTCTCATGTCCTATTGCCCAGAGTGACTCTTGCCATCACCATTTACATAGTGGCAGGTTCTTCTAATATGTTCAAATTGCCCAGGCATAGCATATCCTCAGCTGGGATTCACATCTCTTAGGCCCTGGAGGAGTTTCTCCGCTCATCCCACTGTTCACCCCAGTAACTCAATTTTTTTCTCCCAGTTGACCCCTGGGCATGTTCTTCTTAAGTGTCCCATCTGTCCACAACTATAACACCTCCTTGGCCAAGTCTCAGGCCTCCAGTCTACCAGATCCCTCATCTGGCTGGTACCTGTAACTGTTGGCACTTCTTTCCCACAGGATCTGTAACAGCTCCTGCTGCTGCTCCTCTAGCTTAGCTAGCTGCTGTTGCAATTCCACGTGCACCTCCCTCCAATCTCTTTTAGCTTCAATGAACTGCTGAAGCAACATCCGGATCTGCTTCACAGACCCAGTCCTCCCCAGAAACAGGTGCATGAGTTTTAGTGTCCACATCAGTTGTGGTTGCCAGGCTCCTGGTTGCCCTTCAGTTGGCACCCGCTGAGTTTCAGCAGAGCTGTGCTGCTGCAGGGCTACAGCTCTTCTCAATTCCTCCATCTTTTCTAGCTCATTGGTTCTCAAACTTTTGTACTGGTGACCCCTTTCACATAGCAAGCCTCTGAGCATGACCCCCACCCTTATAAATTAAAAAAAACACTTGTTTATATATGGAACACCATTATAAATGCCAGAGGCAACGCAGGGTTTGGGATGGAGGCTGACAGCTCATGACCCCCCAAGTAATAACCTCACAACCCCTTGAGGGGTCCCAACCCACAGTTTAAGAACCCCTGCCCTAGTTTCAGGAGCTGGTCCAAAAAAGGCCCCACTTCTGGTACCAAGTTGTGCCAGGTGCACTCACCTTGGGTGCACTGTTGCAATTTCTCTCTCTCTCACACACACACACACACATCCTATTGGTGCCTCCTGTAGGTTGACAACCTTGCTCAGTAGGTCTTCAGAGCTCAGCCCTCTGGCCAAGTCACACAGTGAAATGGATGAACATCTTTTTGGATAGAGAAAGCCCAACAAAACTGTCCTCACCAGGGTCTTCAGACCCTGTCTCCGGGCCCTTTAGATCTAGCCCCTTTTCTTGGTCTTTTTAAACTAGCCATATCCCCTTTTCAGGGCTTAGGCCTCTCCAACACTGGCTGGTTGGGGATCCAGGCCCACCCACTACTCCAAGTCCCAGTGTAGGGACTCTATACACAGCAGCCATCTATCTCTGCCTCCAGTTCACGGCTACAGTTCCCTGTGTTTTGTCCCATATGGACCTTTTTCCACATAGCCCTTTCCTTTCACTCATTACCTTAGGGTTACAGTTGTCAGGTCCTCTCATTCCCAGGGCCAGTAAATCACCCCATCAAACTCCTCTAGCCAGCACAAATCATCCTTCCTTGTCTCTCTGATCTCACCCAGAAGCCGATCTGCTCAGGCCCTGCAGTTCCTTTTATCTGAGCCTGCCAGGCTCTGATTGGCTGCTTCCATGCAGCCTTTCTAGATAGGCCTGGAGAACCCACCGCAGCTGCTTCCTGGGATGGAGTGTAATAGGATTGTAGAGCCTCCAGCAGGGGGCCATGAAGGTCCTGGTATATATGGAGTCCCCCCATACTGTAGGTATGGCCCACATTCTTTATAATATGTAAGTAATATGTACATTTGGTTATATTAAAACATATATTGTTTGTTTGCACCCAGCTTACCAAGCAATCCAGATTACTCTAGAACAGTGACCTATCCTCTTTCTTAGTTATCATTCCCCCATTTTTTGTGTCATCTGCAAATTTTATCAGTGACTATTTTATGTTTTATTCCAGGTCATTGATAAAAATCTTAAATAGCATAGGGCCAAGATCCACTCTCTGCAGGACCCCACTAGAAACACACCTGCTAGACAATGATTCCTCGTTTATAATTATATTGTGAAATCTGTAAGTTAACTGCTTTTCAATCCATTTAATGTGTGCGGTGTTAGTTTTGTATCATTCTAGTGTCAGCACCAAGTCAAAGTATATCACCTCAACCCTGTTACCTTTATCAACCAAACTTGTCATCTCATAAAAAAAAAATCAAGTTAAGCAGGAGTATCTATTTTCCAGAAACATGTGCTGATTGGTTTTAATGATATTACCATCCTATAATTCTTTATTAATTGAGTCTCTTATCAGCCATTCCCTTATTTTGTCAGAGATTGATGACAGGGTGATGGTTCACCTCATTTACTCTTTTAAAATACTGGCACAATATTAACTTTCTTCCAGTCTTCTGGAACTCCTCTAGTGTTCCAAGAATTATCGAAAATCAGCATTAATGACCCAGAGAGCTCCTCGGCCAGCTCTTTTAAAACTCTTGGATGCAAATTAGTCAGACCTGCTGATTTAAAAATGTCTAGCTTTAGTAGCATCTGTTTAACATCCTGCTGAGTTACCGTTGGAATGGAAAGTATTTCTTCACCATTAGGTAAATTATAGCAATAGGACAGGCAGAGTATTTCCTCCTGAGAAAGCACAACAATCAAGATATGCTTTGAACATCAGACGTGCAACTGGTGTAAATTGGCATTGCTCCATTGACATTGTTGATTTATCCCAGCTGAGGATCCAGTACCTAGCTGGGAGGCCGAGGACAGTGTAGAGTGGATAGCAGGTGGTACAAACAGCAATGGGAGGGAGCACTGGAAGGATAAAAGCAGATATTTTAGCACTCATGTGCAGCCCTACAGTACAATGTTGTTGTTGGTATTTATTCAGTAAGTAGCTTCAACGTCCAAATACTTTCCCACTCATATATAGATATGTAAGAACATAAAGAAAGGAATGAATAAACAATATGATGGCAGTGAAACCCCAAAAGATTGTCTCCTAGGTACTTGTACAATTCTGGTATTTCAGATCTTGAAAGTGGAATTTGGACATTCAATTAACCATAAATCAGGTCTCTGCTAGTCTGGTTTTGGAGTGGATTTTCCTGCACAGGTTTGAGTCTCAAAGGAATATACTGTTCACTGATTTATATACCAGCACTGCTGAAATGTTGATTTACAATGGTCTTTGCAAAGAGTGCATTGCAGCCTAAATGCTTTCTCTGAACTTGCAAAGCCCAGACTGTATGTGAGCTAGGAGGGTTTGACAGCTGGTGACTAAACATTGTGCTGAGCCCAATGTTTGCATTGAGATTTACAGTGCACATTATGATTTAGGCACTGAGCCTGACCTACAGGATCTAGCTGAATTAGAAAATGTTTTGAAGTCTTTTTACATCTTAAAAATGCTTCAGAGTCTCTATTTTATATGCTTCATTTTCATAAACACCAAAATCCAATTTGAAAAGTGTTCACAACAATGTTTAGAAATTCTTACAAGGGTTATCTGATAATGATCTCAAGCAGTACTTTTCAGCTTTACAAATTATCCTGGGAGTTTGAAAAGTTTCACTTAGACCTTCAGTACTGCTTATTTGCCTAATTTAATTCCCCTTGGTATTGTAAGTGTGAGATGATATGATTAGAAAAGCCACACTAAGTGAGCATAAATTGCAGTAGCTATCTGAAAATTTAAAGAAATCAGTCCAGCCCAGGGTACACTGATTCTAGTAGCAAAGTCACAAATAGAGTAGATTATGGCAGACGAGTCCACCGCTCTCCTTATTTAATTTTATTGTACAGTCAAAAAATCTCTGTACTTAAAAGAATTATTGCTGTGCTTTTGTGAAAGGAACACATACTTTTTTTCTGTTTACATGGTAAAAGTAACTCTTAAGTGCTACACACAACAATAACAACACTTAAAAATGATATAGCACATTAAATGTTCAAAGCACTGTACAATCATTAACTATTCATGACAACTCCCCCAGTGCAGGAAAAATGTATTATAATTCCCATTTTTCCGGTGACTAACTGGAGGCATGGAGCATTCAGTATATAGCAGGGGTTCTCAACCTTTTTCTTTCTGAGCCCTCCCCCTGCCCCATGCTATAAAAACTCCACAGCCCACCTGTGCCACAATATCTGGTTTTTTGCGTATAATGCCAGGGCTGGCATTAGGGGGTAACATGTAGGGCAATTGCCTGGGGCCCCTTGCCACAGCGCCCTCCACCCCACCCCACCCCACCCACCCCCCAGCAAAGTAACATTGCTCAGGCTTCAGCTTCAGCCCAGGTGGTGGGGATCAGGGCCCCGGGCTTCAGACCCATGCAGTGGGGCTTCAGCTTTCTGCCCTGATAATGCTACCCCTGCTTGGTGGACCCTGTGAAAACCGCTCACAGACCTCTAGGGGGTTCCAGACCCCTGGTTGAGAACCACTGAGACAGGACACAGGCAAGCAGTATCAAAGCCATATCCTTTCTCCCAGTCCCATGCTCACTCCACCATGCTATTGTCTACCATAACAATGGCAGATAATACTATAGTCTCCAATTTCTCCTAATGTGGTTTACAAAAGCACTCTTCCATCAGCCAGAAGGATGGGGTAAGCTGCAGGCTCCAACCCTATATTATGCCATGAAATGGCAGGCAGGACACAGTTGTGAAGCCCCAAAGGAAAGATATGCTGTTACCCTATACTTTCTGAGGCTTAAAGCTTATACTGCCATAGCTTTGTTGGCCACGGGTGGCGGGGGGTACCCCTAGCTACATAAATACGCCAACCAAAGCCCCAGTGAAGATATAGCCATGCCGACAGAAGGGTGCTTCAGTCAAGAAGTCATTCGAGGAAGTGGTGTCCATATGCCAGCAGAAAAGCATCTTCTGTCAGTGTACGCAGTGTCTACAATAGAGGGATATGCCAGCCTAGTTTGAGTAGGAAACCCAATAACATTCATGAATCTGGGTTGCCTGCCCTCAGAGCACAATGCAATCACCATACCATAGGCAGGATATACCATATATTTCTTCCTGTGAATGTTAAATTTGCTGAACTATAGATCTTCACAGAGATCCTTCAAGCATGTCATTTTTGTGTGTGTCTTTTTCTTTCTTTGGCCAAATGTGTGCCTCTCATCGGCCGAATGAATCATGAGGAAAGATTATCTCCTTTGTAAGAAATTGTGCTGCCAGTACCACACTGTGAAATCAGTATAATTTATACCCACTGCTCTCTCCTCTCCCTTAGCATTGGCCTGGACACTAGGTCCTTTTATATCAGCTTTCAAGCCATTTCTCATTTTATAAGTTAATTTATTTGGTTAGTGAAGTGGAATGAGAGAATACACCTGTGATCAAAGGGGAAGGTAGATGGAAAAGTCATCTCCATAGTCCATGTACATGTTTATCACCCTGACCCCTAACACAAAGCTTCATATAACTCTGGTCAGCTATTAGCTGCTTTACAGCTATTTTCAGAAAAAAGAAACTACTGAATAAGGCTAGTGTGAGATTTGCTTTTTATTAATTTAAACTGCTTCAAATAATCACCCAGGGAAGGTCAAATATCTCCCTTAACAAAAAAATTCCCTCTAGAAGAGCAGAATTCACAGAGTTTAAGGGCAGAAGGGACCATTATTTCATCTGGTCTGATCTCTTCTATATCGCAGGCTATTAAATTTCACCCAGTCACCCAGACTGAGCCCACTAATTTGGGTTTGACTAAAGCATATCATCCAGAAAAGCATCCAGTCATGATTTGAAGACATCAGGAGATGGAGAATCCACCACTATCCTTGACAGTTTTCTCTGATGGCTACTCACCCTTACTGTTAAAAATTTGTGCCTTATTTCTAATTTTAATTGTCTTATTTCTAATTTGTCTGGCTTCAGTTTCAGGCCATTGGTTCTTAGTGTGCCATCGTCCACTATCTTAAAGAGCCCATGAGCCCCCACATTTTATCCCTGTGAAGGTATTTTTGTCTTGGACATTTTACCCAACATTCCTGCCTGCCCACTTTAGGCCATGCCTATACTACAAACTTGGGTCAATGCAAGTTACATGGGCATAAAGCTACCACACTGAGTATATCACTTGTTTGCGTACATACTTGACTCCTTGTTTCTGCACTGCATGTACTCATCAGGCGTACTTATGTAGAGGAGCATCCCAGCATGCAACCCACCACTGTCCAGCATGCTGTCTTTTGAGAAGTATTGGCAATGCATGATGGGACAGAAAAAAGTTGCACAGGGATGACTGGGAGCAAAGGGTCAACCTCCCACCATGCAATTGTCTCCATCCCATAATGTTATCTATAGCCTATAATTTTTCAGCATATTTTAAAAATCCCACAGATCCATGCAGCCTTCCTTGCTGTCTGCCATCTTTGAGCATGGTGCCTGCACAGCTCCTCACTATTATCATAAGCATTGCAAGCACAGTACTTACAATCTTCTGGTATTTGCAGAGCCATATGAAGAACCAAATCAGCTGGGAACATGATGATTTCTTGGAGGACAGACTGCTGCAGGATATAGCAAGAACCAATTCAAGGTTGTTGGTGACATTCATGGGGCAACGGTCTGGGCCTGAGACACAAGCACTGACTGGTGGGATCATATCATAATGCAGGCTTAGGATGATGAGCAATGGCTGCAGAATGTTTGGATGCACAAGGCCACATTCCTGGATCTGTGTGCTGAGCTCACCACAGTTCTCCAGCATATGGACACCAATATGAGAGCTGCACTGACAGTGGAGAAGTGAGTAGCGATCATTCTGTGGAAACTTGCAATGTCAGATTGCTACTGGTCAGTGGGAAATCATTTTGGAGTTGGAAAGCGTGCAGTGCCATACATTGTCTCCTGCTATGCAGAACTGTGACTCTATGCAGTGTGAAGGACATAGTGTGGATTTGCAGCAATGGGGTTCCCGAACTGTGGTGGAGAAATAGACAGCATGCATATTCCTATTTCGGCACCAGACTACCTTGCCACAGAGTACATCAACAGACAATTTTCCATGGTTACGCAAGTATTGGTGGATCACTGGGGACACCTCACCGACATCAGTGCTGGCTGGCCAGGGAGGTGCATAATTCGCACATCTTTAAGAAGAAGAAGAAAAAAAAGCTATAAGCAGGGACTTTCTTTCCCAGCTGGCAAATTACCATACAATATTGACTTGCCAATAGTGATCCTGGGGTACCCAGCCTACCCCTTGTTCCCCTGGCTCCTGTAGACATATACCTCACCAGCCCCAAGGAAAGCTTCTACGGCAAGCTCAGCAGGTGCAGAATGACAGTGAATGTGCTTTTGGTCAATTGAAGAGGCACTGACATTGTTTACTCACAAGATTGAAAAAAAGAACATCTCAATGGTTATAGCTGCCTGCTGTGTCCTGCATAACATCTGTGAAGCAAAAGGGGAAAGTTGCTGCTGGGGTGGAGGGCAGAGGTGGAGTGCCTGCCTGTTAGAACACAAGGGCTCTTAGAAGAGCTCAATGTGAAACTATATGGCTTTGAAATAGCACTCCAAGAGCGAGCCACAATACTGCATTGTGGTGTACCGTGCTCTACTTGGCCTGTTTGGGGGCCTGTTAGGAACTGTGAGGTACTGGGTGCACAACTATGAACATAACACTGACAATGCACCTATTAATTTTGCAGTGCTTGCTGTAAATTTATGATTAGAACACCATGTCACTGATCCTTTGAGTTGTGTCCTGCAGTATAGTAAAAAGTAAGTGGCTGCTTTCAGAACTGCTAGACATTTTATTCAGTAACAAAACCAATGCAAAAAAAACCTCTGCAATTTAAAAGAAATTATGCTAAAAACTTAATAAATTAATGGAACAGAATGTCACACAGGGAAAGACCATTCATGTCCATTTTGCACATTTACACATACAGCAACCGTGGCCTTTACAGGGCAGTGTATGTGAAGCTCTGGTTGTCCTTAATGTCCCCCGGGATGAAGTAGTAGGAGTAAGGGTGCAGCCCTCGATGCCACAAGGAATGTTGAAGGGAGATGTAGGGGTGCTGTAATGGAGTTATCCATAGACTGCAAAGGAGGTGAACCCATGATTGTTGAACCTGTGGGTCCACAAGAATCTGTAGCATTGATGTTTGCTGCCAGAGAAGCCCCATTGTGCCCTAGTACATCTCCCTCTTATTTTCCTGCTGGGACTCCTGCTGCCTTTCTTATTTTTGAACCTTTACATTTTTCTCCACTGCCATGAAGACTAGATAAGTACTTCCCCTTTAAATCAAATCAGAGATTCTACTGTCATCCAGTGACTCCAGGAGCTGGACATCTGAGCTGAGACCTGGGGATCAGATGGGCTTGAGAGCCTGAGCTGCAGCCTGAGCTGCAACATCCACATTGATATACTTAGTGCATTAGCTCAAGACTAGCTAGCACAAGTCTGTTTGCCCCATCTGGGAGGTTCACTCCCAGATGCCATGTCAACCTACCCTAAGATAAACATCAAATATCACGAGTCTAGTGATAAAATTGTGCAAGCTGGTAACACCAGGGTTAGAAGTTAGAATTCTTTGCTTGTGACAACATCTTCCTTTGCTGCAGAGATGATTATGATGCAACAGAGGGTTGTGTTCCTTCAGCTGCGGAACAAGCAGCACGAACCAGGTTAGCCCCCTCAAAGGTGAAGAACAGGTTTGTATGCATATATCCCCTCAAACAAAAACAGGAGAGAGAAAAAAGAGATCATAAAATACCTGAAATGCAGACTTGCTTCTCTACACAATTGTTTGCACATTTTTCCCATGAGATGATCATCTGGAACCTGAACAGAAGTTCAGAAAGCTGTCTTTGGAGAGACATGTTTGAAGGCTAATACTAGAGGAGAACTGTGTTGAAATCAGTATGCATTTTTATTTTGAAAGAGGGACTTGATTTTTACTTTTTGGCACGAGGCTGATTTGCATGGAACATGGAATCTCTGAAATGCTATAAAATACATTCTTTTTCCTTTGTGCGTAGGAGAACGTCTTCTTTCCCTGCCCCTGGTGCAAGCTGCCCTGCCCCCACTGGTGTGGTGGCTCCCCTCTTCTCTTCCCCTGGGGGATGGACTATAAACCATGTTCATATTTTTCTCCACAGGAATACAAAAGCCATGTGTTAGGAATTCCAGTGACGCTCAGTGCGAATCCCAACACCTTTTTTTTCCCCCTTCAAATTAAAAGGTCTTCCACATTTTTCCTGTGAAACCAAAGCCAACCAGTCTAGCAGCAAGAAACTGGCTGCCAGAACACAAATGAAGGCATAACGATAACAGACAGACAGGGGAACGAAGCCCTTCCAATCTTAAACAATTTATATTTGCTCAAATGCAGCCTCCTCATGCCCACTGCCGGGACAAAAGGACCTAAATAGAGTGTAACATCCATGATTTTACTGCACAGAGGAGGTAGGCAGCAGATGAGGACTGAGTGCAACAGAACTCTGTGCTGTAGTGCAGATCTCTGCAACAGCACAGAGAGTGTTGGGACACCAAGGGTATGTCTACACAGCAAAGAAGAATCCATGCCTGGCCCATGCCACTCCACAGTGTCCCAAGGCCTGAGTCTCCAGCCCAAGCCAGGCAATCTACACAGCAACAAAACAACCCTACAGCCTGCGAGCCAGAGTCAGACACCTGAGGCTGACCCATGCTAGCTAGTTGTTGTGTAGACATACCCCAAGAAGCCAGTGGTTCTGCCAGCAGACTGAGGCAGAAAACTTCACCTCCTTCATCAAACCAGCATAAAGCACAGAGGTCCCTAGGAGACATTACAACTCGCAGGCTCAATTGTATACCAACTGCTTGGGGGTTAGGTCGTCTCCCCAACAGCCCTCTTAAGTCCCTTGCTCAAAGGCACATATATTCAGGCTTTGGGAGAAGGTGTAGGAAGGGAGAATTTGGCTCATTAAAAGTAAAGTCTGCCTGTTGGTCTCAAGTACTGTAGGTTTCCGAGAATCTTATTTATCTCATAACTGAAGAATAACAGGTAACATCTTCTTGTAGTGATAGAGGTCCAAACAGAACCTTTTGAGGTTAGAGATTTTATTTTCTTGTGTCTCTGTGCTACCTGGTTTTCCCTAGGATCTGAAGCAGGGTATATGAATATCATTAAAATAGCTATTCTTGTAATATTTTTGACCTGGCTAAAACTAAGAAACCTAGGAAAACTCCTGAGGAAGCCTGCCCTTGTTAGAATTCTAGCCCAATTTCCAGATCACAGAACTTCACATCATGTGAATAAACTTTGGAGAAGCATCTGCTTCTCCAAACTGAACTTCGGAATCTTTTGGGATTGGCCAATCACTCAACCTGAGGTGGCATCATAGGTTGGCTTAAAAAATTAGTAGTGGCTGGAAAAGTTGCTGCCCCTTCAACTGCAAAGAAAGTGTGAAGGGTGAGTGCAGGGGCAAGGGGGAGACTATTTCACCTGGCACTAATTAGCAATCTTTCTGCACCCTCAGCAGAAAAACCAAGGACTGAATGAGCACAGGGACTGAGCTACTTACCCCCTATACCTGGGGTAGGGTTTGGAAGCTAGTATTCCCTGTGTTGTGCAGATAGAGGGCTTGAGCATGGTTACCCTGAGATTTCTGCTCATCCTAATTTCTCTTGATACATAGGCTTCCTGGACAAACTGAAATCCTTATTTAATTACATGAATTAGAGATCTCTAACACCAAGTTTGTGGGTCTTTTTAACCCAACATATATATCATTGCCAGGGTTTAGCATGTGGCTTTCTCCACTGGGCCAAATTTAGGTTTGGTGGAACTCTAGTGACTTCAGCGAAGTAATGCTAGGAATGAACATTGCCCACCTGCAGTATGGGGTTTTAGTAAGTACACATGGTAGGCCCAGGAAATTTCCAGCTACAGTACAGCTACAAAGCTGATAACTTGGATCCCCCCCTGTTTCTTTTTAAATGCTTTCATGCTTGTTAATAGTGCCAGCTTAGGTATTCTAGCAGTGTTGCCAACTCTTGTGATGAAATCATGGGTCTCGGAGTCACAGTCATAAGATGACAATGGACTCTTAGCTTACTTTAACTTTTTTTTTTCCCCCGTCTAGCTCTCATAGTTGTGGAGAAAATCTTGAAAACATGAATCTGAATGATTCAAAAACCAGAGAGAAAAAAACCAAAAACATGGAAGGGGCGTAGTGAAACACCCAAAGCACTGCTTGGAATCAGCAGTGTCAAATTCACCATTCCATCTTTTTGAGGTAGAAAAATGGAATTGAAAGTGTGACATTTATGGCAATTTCCTCCAATGGCTTTAGGAGATCTTACAGAATTAAATGTAAATAGCTATGGAGTTCATTGTATTACATGCAAAGGTTATGTATTATTGTGGGCCTGGATGATCAAAGGATTATGTTGAACAATGTCGCTGACAAGAATGGACATTTGGGACAATATATGTGAAGTTGATTTACTGGGAAATATCTAGGAGGGGATGAATGCAAACTCCACCCCGCACCGCCACCTCCAGAAATGCACAAAACCCAGCCCTTTGAAGCGATGCCCTGTCTGCTTATTACCTGTTGCCAGAGTCCCAAGATCAAAGGCCCAAACTGTATACAGGAGTGACTCAGATTCATGGGTGTGCTTGTTCTGAGCTTATTATGAACTTGTAAGCACAGAAAAACTTCTTAGGTGGGGCTTGAAGAACTGATCACCTGCCACTGTCTTTGTTGGAGTTGGCGTGATCTCTGTTAAGCTTATTAGCATGCGTGCAGGTTCTTTTATTGTTTTTAATGTTTCTCTGTAAGGCTTTCACCTTCAGAATAAATGTGCTTGATTGGAAGATCTGTGTGGTAACTTAACTATGGCCAATTATGCTGCTGATAGCCTCTGAGGAGGAAGCAAAGCAGCCCTGTTTAGGCAGTCTGACTTGCTGAGAAATCATGGTGTAGGCAGGGAACTGTGCAGCCTGGTATAACCCAAGTCAAGAATAAGAGAGACACACCTGTCTCTGCCCAAAAGAGGTGATGACTGAGAAGCTGGGAGCCTAACGTAGGTGTCGTCACTGTATTATGAGAGGGAAATAGAGATTCAGGGCAGGGGGTTGGGTGCAGGGGGCCGCGAGGAGCTCATGGGCCACAGAAAATAACCTCGCGGGCTGCATGCGGCCCGTGGGCTGCATGCTTGAGACCCCTGCTCTAGAATCTTTCAGGATGAAAAGTGCCATGGAAGTGTAAAATAGGATTATTGCCTGCATCTGAAAAGTGACTGCATTTGCATGATAGGGAGATCCTGTGTAAAGTTACTCAATGATTGGAAAAGATATCAAAACCGTTATCCCTTTCGTAACAGGAGACGTGAACAGCAAGGGGTTAAAACTTGCTCACTACCTCACCACAATTGCTTACATTCTGTTGTTGGGAGTAGTAGAGGCTGCTGCTTTTTGTGCGATCACATCTGCATGGCAGGTTTTCTCATGGCTTCAGACTGTTGAAAAAAAAATAAAGTAAAACCATAAAGCCTTTTAATCTTGACTGTGATTGCCAAGTAGATAGTGTTGTATAGAATTTTAAATTAGTTACATTGAATGCTACGTGGACAAATGGCTTCCCCAGTTACATGTATGTCTGTGAGTACATCTAGTTTTATGCAGGTAATTATGTTCACAATTTACCTTTAATAAAACTAACTTCTTCTGGGTTGTCTTGCAATATATAACTAAAGATTCAGTGGCTCAGATCATAACTTGCTGTAGATCAGCTTGACAGAACTGAAGCTGAAAGATAAAACGCAGCTTTCAGAAGACTTTTTGACAATTAGCTGTAGCTTATGAATGTTTCAGAGGAAGGGAAAAAATGGCTAATCAAACCAATAAGATAAAAATCAAAAAAGAATATATGAATCACAAAAATTCATCTTAAGCCAAAAACTCTACATGAAAATGCTTATCTTAATAATGCAATTAATGTCTGATGTCCTGCAATTTGTAATGCATGTTGCTGGATCAGAAGCACAAGAAATAACCCTAGATCTCTCCTCAGCCATTCCAGAACCCTGGCAATATATGTGTGGTTAATAAACTCACAGCCAGGGAAGACCACTACAAGTTAACTCATATCTAGAACAGCAAAGACCTTAGGCTTGGTTCTGCCATCTTGTACCCTTTGTCACTAATTATACTTGTGCGAAGAGTGTGCACAGTGAGTGTAAACTGCTACCATTCTGATCTGGTAGAACTTTACACTCCTATGCACAAGTATAAATTAATATACTATAGATGTAAGGCAGGGGAGAAGAAGGTGCCTGTTGTCTGAAAAACCAAAAGCCTAGAAAGAAGGATGGTTTTATGATTAAGGCACTGGACTGGAACCCAGGAGATCTGGGTTGAATTTCCTGTTCTGACAGACAACCCATGTGATCCCTGGGTAAATCTGCTAACCTCTTTCCTCCAATTCCTCATCTGTGAAGTGTGGACTATAATACTACTACTTTATCACATAGGGGAGTTGTCTGGAAAAAATAATGTATGTTTGTGAAGCATTTGGATATTATGGTCTCTGTATATATGGATTTATTCTGCATCCATTGCCATGGCATCTGAATCCTGTACAAAATCTAAACACAATCCCATAGATCTACTACCCACATGGTTGGCTAAAGCTATCCTTACTAGCCAGCTATTAATAAAATGAACACCCTCACATTTGCCACACCAAGATACCATTAAAAAAAAAGATTTCATAAGCATTTAGGGCCTGATCCTGCCCCTCTGAAATCAATGGCAAGCTCATCTATGGGTGCAGGATCAAGCACTTTGAACCCACCTAATAAAAGCTTTAGTGAAGAATGGTAAATGTCAGGTTAGAGATCTGAAACAAAACTGCCATGGACTAGAATTCTGTGAAAGTTATACAGTCTTACAGATAAACGGCTCTGAAAGCCAAAAGGTAACATTTACATGTATCAAAGTTAAATAGGATTCAAAATTTGAATTACTCCAGATATTGTCCTTTATCTACATGAACAATTCTCATGCTGTCACTATGAGTTGGGTGTGTAGAATAAAAGAAAGTTAAAGGCTTTGATTCTGATCTCATATCCACTGGATTTACATCATTGTGCTTCCATTGACTTTGATGGAGTTAAGTTATTCTTGACTTACACCAGAGTTAAGTGAGATCAGAAACAGACTCTCCATTTTTCTGTTTTGAAGGGGCATGAAATTGATCAAGAATCCTACTCAGGATTAAAATTTAAAAATCAAATAGTAAACAAAAATAACATCCAAAACAGTTTGCCTTCCCTTTCTAATGCCAGACTCTTATCTGGCTTCCTCAGCAGTAGAAGTGGAAGAAATAGTGGATTTTTTTCTGGGAAATTTCTCACAAAATTTGTCACCATTTCATTTTGGAAAACATCACACCATTTTTTCTGCAAAACATAGAGGGTGTGAATAATTTTGACATGAACATTTGCAGAGAAGTTGACCCTTTCACTTGAAGGGGACAACTTCCATACCAAAAAAAAATCATAAATTTGTGCAATTTTGGTGAAGTGGACCAGTTTTGGAAAAGACACAATTGTACAGAACTTTGATCTTGTGCACATCTTCACCAAGCACTTTCGTTTTCCACTCTTGATATTAAAAAAAAAACTGTCTTTTCACAGTTTTATTTCTGTGCCAGTATTTACAAGAAACTAGAGGGCTGATTTTATATACTGTAGTACTGAAAATTACTCTTGGACTTGAAATAGTTAGCTTGATGCCAAGTTTTTGCAAAAGCCAACAAATGCCTTGGATTTGAAGTTCATGAAAGCTTTGCTCTCTGAAGGACTCACTGAATTTTCCTGCCAGCTAATTGGTGATAAAATGGTTCTAGCACTTCTGTGAAAATCGTAGTGCTGTTGATTAGCAATTATAGTGCACTGAACAAGACCTTGGAGAGTACACAGGATTTTAACAGCAGCTAATCTTAACTAGAGGAACTAAAGGTGTATGATACGGTTGATTGAAAAGATTCCCTTCCCTCACTCCATCCCTTGCCCCCACCCAAACAGAAAATTGTAACTTTGCAGAGACAAATTAAAATACAATAATGTTTTGATTCAGAAATATTGCTACAGTGCCTCATGGGAAATGAAGTCCAGCTGGGGAGCCTGGCCTATAGAGGAGAATGAGGATACGAGGCAACTGAACTACAGCTCTCATGAGGCACCCTATCCAAATCAAAATACTTGAATTTTTGGCAAAAATATTTTGATTTTTGGCAAAAAATGAGAACTTTTCTCTTTTCAAACCTTCAGTTTTTCAGCAAAAAAAATATTTTTTTCTGCAGAATACTGAGTTTTTCATTAAAAAATGCTTCATGTCAAATGGAATTTTCAACATAGATCGTTTGGCCAACCCTACTACATGCTTTTCAATTTAATGTCTGGTCTAGAAAAGGTATATCGGGAATGTCTGTTCTCCCTGTGTCATAAAAACAGAACAAGGATAAATTCAATGAAATTAAAAGATGGGGAGGGGGAAAAAATTGATAAAGGTAATACCTTTTCATACAATGTGGGATTAAATTTTGTAACTCATTGCCACAGAAAGTTGAGGCCAAAGCCTCAACAAGATTCAAAATAAGATTGAATATTTATATGGCTATCAAGAGTTATAATTATTTACAACAAATTTTTGGAAGGTGCTTTGTGCTTCATGTTTGAGCCAATCTCTATGAGATACCAAGATAAGACCTAACGTGGGGGGCAGATTATCCTTACTTGTGCCTGCTGCATGGTTCTTACATCTTCCTTCCAGATCTGATTGGCAAGTCCCAAAATCCAGATCCAGCAATGGACAAAGCAGTCAAGTCATTTTTGGTGGGGGCAGGGGAAAGAGAATGTGAAATTTTAAAGAAGTAAAAGTTAACCAAATAGTTCTGACTCAAATAGAATTTTTTGTGTTGTATCATGTCAGTTCTTTCAACCACAATTTTATCAGATCATTAGATTAATATTTATTATTTCAAGACCTATCTCCCTTCAGACATAGGTTTATCTGACAACCTTCATCCAGACATAGTGAAATCTTTTCAAAGCATTTAGCCAAGAAAAGTTGCCTGGTATA
The DNA here is from genome assembly GCF_025201925.1 of Gopherus flavomarginatus. Classification (NCBI taxonomy): domain Eukaryota; kingdom Metazoa; phylum Chordata; order Testudines; family Testudinidae; genus Gopherus; species Gopherus flavomarginatus. The sequence goes on from NC_066618.1 coordinate 208,792,950, forward strand.
TTTTCATGTACAGACAATTCAGCACATTCTAAAAATAATAGATTCGTGATACAAGTGTCTATAAGCTAAACTTACCAAAGGAAAACACTCATTTCAGATGTTATCTTCCGGAAATCTGGTGAAGAAAAAGGACAGGTTCTGTATGTTTAGAATGTAGCTTGTGTAATCACATTCTACAGATAATTTGCTGGTTGAACATTCACAAAGCTGAAGACTTACAGATAAGTTACACATTAATATTAGTTCTGTGCTAAAAAATGGTTCTAACACACTGTCAAGAAAGAAATATTTCCATCAAGTATTTCCACAGCAGTGCTGGCACTTAGACCTCAAAGATCATTTTTGGGGAGAATGAAAATTTGACAAGTTTGAGTTTCTATTTTCACTGGTAAAGTCAAAAATAAGTTTGTCCTGGTTTTTAAAAAACACACCAGAAAAAAAGACAGACACAGAAATGACTGGATGCTGTAGATTCTTTACAGTTGTAAAAGAAATACATTAAAACACATCTGTGATACACATTGCTGAAGGCTGGAACAAACGCTGAGCCTAAAATTGAAATCATATACAGTACTGCATATGGAATTGACAGAAAAATGTAAAGAGCAACTTTTATTTTAACAATTTTTAGCTAAAAGATTCTGGTTCTGCCATGATAGTTTTAGATAAAGGTGCATTATACTTATTCATTGCTTTCAGGTATTCAGTGAAGAGGCCATAAATGACAACAAATGCTGAATTTTGCTATAGAAAATTTTTATCCTAAATATTTTTCCACATTCTTTCCTACTTACTGGTCAGACATCATCTTTGCTCGTGGGGACTTGCATTAGAGACCCTCTCACTATTCTAAATGGAGGAGATAGCTCCAATATCTCAGATACCACGGTTTGATAACTGTTGGCCTTTTAATAGCAATCATTAACCACATGAGTATCTATGAATTCTCTGAAAGAGTAAATTGTGAGTTTCTAAATTTTCAGAATTACAAAGAAGAGTAAACTACTAACTACTTGAAAACATAGCCCAGAGTGTCAGTGACAGGGTTTTCTTTTTGCACGGCCTCTGTCAAAGTGAGTAGTTCACTTTGAGCCGCTGATAACTATGAACTTTAATCATACGCTTGTATCTGATTTCAATGAGAGAAGTGATAGTCTCTTAATACAGTACTGTCCTTTTCACACCATCTTGAAGTTTGCCTTCACCTATACTTGTCTCTTCCAGAATACTGGATTTTTGTTGTATGGTTTCTTTTACAAGCAAGTTTAACCTATGTTGTGGTTTTCATTTTGCAGTCCCTGTCTCTCTCATTCTCCTCCCTAATGCATCCCTCCATCTCCTATTTTAATGATGCCATAAGAGTGCAAAGCTAAAATTGTTTCCACTGTTTTGATTAATTAGTTGAGCCTCGTCAGAGGCTTAGGCACCATATACGCCCTCATCTGTGTTCACACACTGCTTACCTGATTCAAATTCTCCCTCAATTTGTTTTACAGCCTTCCACTTTCACCCCAGTCCTGTGGACAGGTAGAATCTTTCCAGCTTGCTTCTCTATGAAAGTCTGGGAATGGTAAATAATTTCCTTTTTACCTGCAGTTCACCAGTTTTTCAAAGAAGCTGCCATCTCTCTTCCATTTCCAAGTACCCAAGTTCCATTTAAATGACCTTCCTGGTATACAGTGCAAGTTCACTGTTACGGGGTGCTGTAACATACATACCACTATTAACACAGTTCCTCAAGTTCTCTGAATAATTTTTACCAGTTTCACCAAGAAGTTGCTGTTACTGATAGTGTGTCGATCCATAATCTACTGAATGGACTCTGACAGGAAACTAAAGCCACAGAAAAAGGTCCACTCGACCAAAACTAGGGCTCAAACAGCAGTCTAATAGCCTCAAAGACGACAGAAACAGAGTTTAAGTCACAGAAAAGGTTTCAAAGATTATTGCAAACGGAGAGAGATAAGTGAATTGAGGAGGAGAAGGGAAACTCTTTCACCTGATGACGGTTGCCAGTTTGGAAGCTGTTCTTGGTGATGACTATTTTTGACTGTAGGTTAATGTTTTTTATGATCTGTTTTAAGAAGCACTAAGCTTTTCAGGGAAAGGACCATCTTTTTTGTCAGACAGCCCCTAGCACAATGGAGCCCTCGCCTCTGGGAGATACTGCAATACAAATAATAAACAGAAGATTCTTTTGACTAAATCACTACCTCCTTCCCTCCCCCTCCCCCCCCCCCCCCCCCCCCGCCCCACGAATACTTCAGTCAGTTCTGGAGAGATGGAGACAAATTGGAAGAAATCCAGAGACGAGCAAACAAAATAATAAGCAGCTGAGTGGGGGAGGAGGTACTCATTTGCTTTATGGGAGAAAAATAAAAAACTAAATACTGTTATGTATAGCTTTGTTAAGTAATAACTGAGGGGACGTGTGTTTACTTCTGACAGATGCTCGCAGACCATTAATGGCAAGGACGGGAGATAAATTTAGCATGGTAAAAGGGGAATAACTAGAAATAATGACAACGTTAAGAAAGGCAAAATTTAGACAATGTCAGAAATATTTATCTGTTAGTGTGAGAAATAGTCTTTCAAAGACAATGATGGAAATCCCGTTGCTTGAGATTTTTAATTACACTGGGAAAAATAATATAAAATATTCTGCAAGGCACAATCCTGCATTGTCAGGGGATGGACTAGAAAACTTAAAAGGGATTTTTCCTCCATAATCATTATGATTTTATGAAAAGGAACGACTGGTTGCAGGCAGAACCAGTGTGAAACCTAGGTGTTTCTTTAATACTGAATACTGCAAATGCATGTTTTTAAAGTGTCTGTGTCCATGTTTCAGGACATATCCATGCTCATAACTGCTAAAGCTGAAGGGAATGTGCCAAACCATTTTCCCAAGCAAAGTGCTTAAAAAACATTGCAACCCATTAAAATAGGCCCAGGATATTTTAGCACTGGCCTCTTTGTAATATTCTGATATTGCCGCACTTGGTTGTTGCTACCATCTCTATGGCTGGTTAAGGAAAAGACAGGTCTGTTCCCTATGGACATTTCTGGGGACATATACTTCTGAGAGACAACTTATGGATGATTATCAAAAATTCCTCTGGAGCCTCGTCATCTAAGCAAAAAGTTTGAGACTGTCCATTGAAAAAGCTACAGATGCCTACACAGACCTGTCGCTCCATCTGCTCTGTTACGTGCTCAGCCATATAACTGCAGCCAATATTTGAATTTAATCACACAGAGGTGCCAAACCCCCATAGGGTTAGAAAGAGAAAAGGGTATGAATCACCCTGAAGGCTTCCAGATGTGATGCTCCCATCAGCTGTTATAATGCACACATTAATGTTGCAAAAGCATTTGACTTTTCAGGTTTTGCATTGACAGCTGGACAGGTTTTCATTATTATTTTTGGTATTCACTTAAAACATTTTCTGCAGTGCATATATATCATAGTTTAATAGCTTTTTTTTTCCAGTTCCTCCTCCTCACAAAGAAAATGGTTGATAAGACATAACTATTTGCAGTTCCTGCAACTCAGCAATCCTATGCAGGGCCGGTTCAAGGATACTTTGCGCCCTAGGCGAAACATCCACCTTGCACCCCTCCCCCCACCTCTTCCCCACAAAGCATCCTACCCTAACCCTAACCCTATGGCATTGTTCATTAGAATTAATACACTTTCGGCTTGAAAAATTATTAATTTCATTATTTAGTCTACATATTTAATGAAAATAAATGAATAACCTGACAGGGTGTGGGGCTGGCTGGCTTCAGGTGGAGGAGTGCAGCAGGGGTTGGCTGGAGATAAGGGAGTGCGTGGCTGGCTGGAGGCAGGGAGTGTGGGGCTGGCTGCGGGCAGGGCAGGGGGTGCAGCAGGGGCTGGCTGGAGACAGGGGGAGTGGGGCTGGCTGCGGGCAGGGCAAGGGGGTGCAGCAGGGGCTGGCTGGAGACAGAGCAGGGGGTGCAGGGCTGGCTGTGGGCAGGGCAGGGGGTGCAGCAGGGGCTGGCTGGAGACAGGGGAGTGGGGCTGGTTGGAGACAGGACAGGGAGTGCAGCAGGGGTTGGCTGGAGACAGGTGGTGTGGGGCTGGCTGCAGGCAGGGCAGGGGGGTGCGGCAGGGGCTGGCTAGAGACAGGGAGTGTGGGGCTGGCTAGAGTCAGGGCAGGGGGTGTGGGGCTGGCTGCAGGCAGGGGTTGCAGCAGAGGCTGGCTGGAGGTAGGACAGGGGGTGCGGGGCTGGCTGGCTGCGAGCAGGATGGCGGGTACTGGGGCCATCCATAGATATTCTGGGGCCCTACACCGCCCCCCCAACACACACACACACTGGCTTTGAGGGCAAGGGGGACCAACCCCCAGCACTCCCCAGCGGCGTGGCTGGGACTGGGTCTCTGCACTTCCCGCTGGTGAGTACAGGCTGACCCTGCTGCAGAGCTCAGGGGAATGGGGGTCGGGCTGGGCTGAGCAGAAGCAGGGGCCCTGGAGAAGAGCCAGAGCAGTAGGGAGCCGTGCAGCGCCCCCAGTGGCCGAAAGAGGAATGACATAACTTCCCGGTTGGCTGGAGCTGATCAAAGCTGCAGCGCCGAGTGAGCATCCCACAAATTTTGGGCACTGCTTTTTGGCGCCCTCAAATCTTGGCACCCTAGGCGGCCACCTAGTTTGCCTAATGGTTGCACCGGCTCTAATCCTATGCTTTTTTTGGTAGTGAGGTTTTTAAGATACTCAGATTCCTTTACAGTAAGGTAAGGGACACAGAATGTGTCTGAAGTAAAAACACCTCCGCAGTTCTTAGGTTTCTGCATGGCGTTCTCACATTCCAGCTAAGAGCATGTTAATCTGTGTCATATTATCAGGAGTCATCAAGTAGCTATTACAGACAGCCTTAGAAGTTCTGAAAACATAGGCAGTTAGATGTTGGAGAAATGCTATTGTCAGTTGTGGTTACAAGAGCGAATGATTGTCCCAAAGAACACCTCACCCCACTGGGATGAGACGGAGGCTCAGTAACACAGACCTTTTCCTGGACTACCAGTACTGGCTTCACGCTATGTGGCCTGAGGTGTTGAGTCTTTCTCAGCGAGTTCCTTCATCTCGGGTAGCTAGGTGCAGCTGCTGTCCTGCATCTTCGCTGCCTGTGTTAATCATCATTTTCAGGGTTCTCTGAGATAAAATTCCACCAACCGAGGCGTGGAGGCAGCCCAGAGGCAGACCCTCTATTATATGGGTTCATCAAGTCTGTCTTGATGTTGGACCCTTAGGCTGTTGCAGCCTCAGAGGAACGGACCAAATGGCAAACAATCACGATAGCCGGCCGTTTGGGTGAGTGTTGAAGAAGTAGTTGTGGTGCAATTATTTTAGCATCTGTGGCTATTACAAGTAAATTCATGCCTTAGTCTCTCTAACTAGAATAGCTTCTCAGGTACATAAGCTCCTGCCTACAGGTTATTCTCAGACAAGCAAACAACTGCATTACATGGCAGCAGACTATTACACTGTAAATCACACAATCAGTATTAAGTATGACTGCTGTTGATGGGAGATCATCAGAATACACTGATGACACTAAATTGGGAGGAGTGGTAGATACGCTGGAGGGTAGGGATAGGATACAGAGGAACCTAGACAAATTAGAGGATTGGGCCAAAAGACACCTGATGAGGTTCAACAAGGACAAGTGCAGAGTCCTGCACTTAGGATGGAAGAATCCCATGCACTACTACAAACTAGGGACCAAATGGCTAGGAAGCAGTTCTGCAGAAAAGGACGTAGGGGTTACAGTGGATGAAAAGCTGGATATGAGTCAACAATGTGCCCTTGTTGCCAAGAAGGCTAACGGCATTTTGGGCTGTATAGGTAGGGGCATTGCCAGCAGATCGAGGGATGTGATCATTTCCCTCTATTCAACTTTGGTGAGGCCTCATCTGGAGTACTGTGTCCAGTTTTGGGCTCCACACTACAAGAAGGATGTGGAAAAATTGGAAAGAGTCCAGCGGAGGCCAACAAAAATGATTAGGGGGCTGGACCACCTGACTTATGAGGAGAGGCTGATGGAAGTGGGATTGTTTAGTCTGCAGAAGAGAAGAATGAGGGGGGATTTGATAGCTGCTTTCAACTACCTGAAAGGGGGTTCCAAAGAGGATGGATCTAGACTGTTCTCAGTGGTACCTGATGTCAGAACAAAGAGTAATGGTCTCAAGTTGCAGTGGAGGAGGTTTAGGTTGGATATTAGGAAAAAACGTTTTCACTAGGAGGATAGTGAAGCACTGGAATGGGTTACCTAGGGAGGTGGTGGACTCTCCTTCCATAGGGGTTTTTATGGTCAGGCTTGACAAAGCCCTGGCTGGGATGATTTAGTTGGGAATTGGTCCTGCTTTGAGCAGGGGGTTGGACTAGATGACCTCTTGAGGTCCCTTCCAACCCTGATATTCTATCATTCTATGAATATTTGGATGCTGATTTGCAGTGAACCTCCAAAGCCCTTTAGGCAACCACTCCCTCTTTCCAGCACTAGGTCTTCTCTTTTAGCCTGCTGCTCTGCTCTAGAAAGATCCCAAAAGGAGAGGTCACAGAAATGCTGCTTTCTACATAAAATCTAACGAAACAAAAATCTGGGGTACTGTCACACCTTGACCTGACCTTACTCATGTGGATGTGGGGCTGACTGCAGTAGATCTTTCATTCAATGGCTTAAAACAGAAAAGCAGCATATCTGAACTATGATTTTGGCATTCCATTTCCCCCCTGGTTCCCAGAACACTAGGTAGAAGAAATGAAGAAATCACCTTGATATATGACTTCTGCTAGCAAAACCAGCCAAGAAAGGTGAAGTCAGGTTTACAGTCTCATGTCTTTCCAACCTGCACATCAAAATGCATGCAGATGAGGTTGAAGAGTTTGCTAGGCTTAAAACCACAGGCACTCACTGAAAGAGAAAACCACTTTAAAGAGAGTTAAGAAACCAGAGGTAAGAAGAAACATACATTTTCTTAATGGTCTCATTTTTACTCATATTTCTGAACACATGTGACTACTGGAGTCTAGTAAATAAGAGTCATTCACTCACCACATGTCTTTCATTTCCAGGCTATAACAAACAAGATATTTGATAACATTCTGAGGGTGGATTTTTCATTCATCCATTCAATTTAATCCTATAGGCTGCGTCAGCAGCAACTGGATGGTTTAGGACAGTGGTTCTCAAACTGTAGGTCGGAACTGCAAAGTGGGTCAGGCCCCCTTTTAATGGGGTCACCAGGGCCGGCTTAGACTTGCTGGGGCCAGGGGCCAAAGCCAAAGCCCAAGCCCCACTGTCTGGGGCCGAAGTCTGAGGGCTTCAACCTTGGGCAGTGGGACGCTCAGATTACAGGCCTCCTGCCTGGGGATGAAGTCCTTGGGCTTTAGCTTCCCCTTCCCACCTCCCCCAGGGCAGTGGGGCTTTGGCTTTGACCCCACCCAGGGTGGCAGGGCTTGGGCAGATTCAGGCTTCGGTCCCCCCTTCTGGTGTCATGTAGCAATTTTTGCTCTCAGAAGGGGGTCGTGGTTCAATGGAGTTTGAGAACCCCTGGTTTAGAAGAACTGGCAGTAGGATAACAAAGCTCATAGGATACTGATATTGTCAGTTAAAATCCAGCTCACACTGTTAGTGACTAAAAATTGTTTAATCCTGACAGCTGTTCAGTAATCTCAGTCCAGTCCTAGTAGAAAAGTTGCTACTTTATAAAAATCTTTGGTCAAAGGTGCAGGAATCTTAGAAGAGGTCTCTGTTCTTCTGAGATTTCTGGTACTTCCTGGTTTTGGATGCACTGCAAATTCCACTACAACAACATTTTAGTACTTTTTCCAGTCCCAGCTAAGATCATGTGCAAGAAGTGCACCGAAATTAAATACAATAAAGAAAAGGGACCCAAACCTTTTCAAACCTCTGAGACTTTTGTTTGAGTTTGGAGTAAAAGTACTTGTGAGTTTTAAATCTTATAGGAACCAATTTTCCCCTCCCTAGTTTTTACATAAGCAACAACCATGACCAAATGGTGTGAATATTAAGGAATATACACATGTTCAATTACTATAGACAGAGCTGGTAGCATTTTTTTAATGTGTTTTTGGTGTGAAATGTATAAATATGTGCTAAAAGTACCTATCATATTTTGAGATGGCAAGGAGGAGAAGGGTTGACTTCTTTTCTTTGAGACTGTGTGGTCATTAGCTTCATAAAGCTTCCTAGCCAAATTGCAAAACTCAGTGATAAATATCAGTCCTTCTGTTATCAGCTGAGGCAATAAAAACAAATGCTATTTTGGCAAGTATGCCAGAAAACATCCCTAACACCTTTTGGGGACAAAACAGATAGAGGATTTCTGCCAATGACAAAATTCTAGATTACCTCTGATCCTAAATCTCATTTTAGAGATTCATCATCATGTTGGTGCCTTGCAACATGACAGCTGTTTTAAGGCAGGGAAGGTGCTATATTGTTCAGATGTCAACTGCAAGATGCCAAGACCATTCACAACTGCCAGCCCAAACCTCCTTACAGAACTGATCCAAAGCCAACAGAAGTCTCGCCATTGACTTCAGTGGACTTTGGATCAAGACCTACATGAACAATTGATTGATCTTATCCAATAAGGTTATAGGGCAAGAGAGGTGGTGAATGGTTGAAGGAATCATCTGTAAATGTTTTAGTGCTAAGTCAAACAGGAGAGCTCTATCAAACCTAATAATTCTGCCTTTCAATTTGCAGGTAACTGTTACAGTTAGAGTTGATCTCTATTGGAGCCAAACTCTGCTTTCCAGTGTACATGCCTAGCTCCCACTGATGCATGCATCTGAGAGCCGAAGTTGACTCCCAATTTTTACTACTTTCTACCTTTCACTTGACTTGATTCGTCACCTCCACAGAGCTGTAAAAGAATGGTTCTTCTATTTCCCCCTTTGAAAGCTCAGTGAATTATGGATGTAAAAGCAATACTTTTCACATAAATCTAATGACATCTGATGAAGTGGGTATTCACCCACGAAAGCTCATGCTCCAAAACGTCTGTTAGTCTATAAGGTGCCACAGGATTCTTTGCTGCTTTTACAGATCCAGACTAACACGGCTACCCCTCTGATACATAAATCTAAAACACCTCATCTAAAATGAGGAGTTGGCTCCAAACAGGTTCTCCTCTCCTTTGGCAGGGAGTTGAGCTGGCAGTCCCATCACAGAAGGTTTTTTATCATTTTAACCCTTCTTGTTGCTATGTGAAGAAGCCAGAATTGCTAATGAAAACCTCTCTCTCTCTCTGTGTATGTGCGCGTGTGCCATTTTCAATTATAAAAAGATTTGTGAATGGTTTTTGAGGATGATGTGCTGATTCTTCGTCTCCTTACTACCGCCTGCATTTGTCTTTTTATTTTCTCTCTCATCTCTTTTCTGATGTCCCACATCCCATCATGCCACACTGCACTGGTTAAATAAACCCCTAAATCTAGCTTTTGTGTAGCTCTAATCCTTTTATTTCCTAAATCTTTTTTAATCCAAACGGCTTCCTTTCATCTCTTTAACTGTCAGTTGGGTCACTACTGTTTCCTATCAACAGCTCCTGCAAATCTTGTATGGAGTTAAAAAGCTTTCAAGTGTGTCTATGATTCTCATTAGATTCTACTCTAACTATGCAACATCTGCTAAATGCCATATTGCTGTTGCTCCCCACCAAGCCACCCCAGACGGCGTGCACTTCACTCCAACACTAATCATGTTAGGAAGCACTGAGAAGCACTGTCCTTTTTCTAGAAATCTCCCTGCCCCAGTGCCAGCCCAAACATGAGCAAGCAAGAGGCTCAGCTAAATGTATGTCACATAAGGTAGTGTAGAAGAAAACAGGAAAAGGCCTCAACAACTGAGAAATCACAATACAACTTCTCCTCAGAGAAGGCGTTTTGGTGTGTTTGTTTTAATGTGCAAAATCTCTGCTTACAAGAAAGGAAGGCATCTAACTTTCTCCCTTAGGCCTGTGCTTCCCCCCTTGATCCCTCATTGACCTAGTGCAAAAAGAGGTTGAAGGATGGGTAGAGAAAGACTTTGTCTTTCAAACAGAGTCAGAACTCCTATCCCCACACCTGGACCCCCACAGACTCAAGAGGAATGCTGACTGAGTAAGTCACAATTTCCCCAGGGACTCCCATGGCTGTGTATCCTCTGTGCATCTTCTTCCAAACACAGTAAATGTTTCCAAAGCCACAATATGGGCCTTTGTTTTTGTCTCTTAATTTTGAGCTGAAGATTGATCCCCTGTGCTTCCTGCTGAAGTAATAATCAAGTACGTCAGATGTTTTGGTGACCTTAGTTGTTTTTTTACATGCATTGGAATGCAGGCTGCTAAGACGACATGGGTTCACTTTAAACTTACTGCAGGGTAAGTTTACAGTGAGAGAGATTATTTTAACATTGAGGTTAGTTTTTCCATTTCAGTTTTGTCCATATTTGCTAACAATTTATTTAAATAACATAGAAGTACCACATACAGTAGGTTTAATTTTAACATTGGGATTATTTTAACATTGGGATTATTTTTTCCATTTCAGTTTTGTCCATATTTGCTAACAATTTCTTTAAATAACATAGAAGTACCACACACAGTAGGTTTAATTTTCTCAAAAGCATATTTAGGACCCATCATTTCTCCACACTTTTCCCACAGTTTTAAAATGAGCACCTATTGATGACTGATTGATGTCCACACTGCTTTGGTTACAGTGGAAAAAATAAATGAGATTTTAAGCTTGGAACATCAAGGACAATTTTTAATTATTAAAATTAATTTTTTTTGGTGGAAAGAATGTTGTTTTTTAAAAAAAGAAGAGCACAAAAAGGTGTGTGTGTCTTATTGTGAGTGAGTCTTCTTATGAGTGCATGGTTCAAGGTTTTTTCCAGTCTCTGTATGGTCACTTATAAAGCAGTGAGTTGAAATTTGCCTCCACCAGGGATTAGATCTCTAATAAGACAACATCCATAATAGCAGTGCTGCTAGTGTATCAAAAGCAAGACGCCACTCTCTATCTGAGCTGTCAAATCAACCAGGAAACCAGACAATCAGTCTCTTATTAAAAACAGAGACAGATAGTAGAGCTAGTAAGAAAATGAGATTTATTTATTATTTTTTGATTTGTTTGGGTGTGTGAATGATTTATAATTTACTTCCTACTGACTTTTCACATATACCATAAATGTCATTTCCTAGGAACAATCTCTCTAACTTGCAATATCTGATTAACATTGGCAGGTCTTAGAAAGCAATTAGAATTAATAAAATAAGGCCAAATCTTACTGTCCTTATTGAGACTTTAAGCAAAACTTGTTTTGATTCAAATGGAACTTCTGCCTGCAGATTTGTCCCTATATTAGCCATTCTAATTGCTTTCTACAACCTGCTTACTTCATTCATTTGGATCTAATACAGTATGCTAAATAGCTTAGATTCACACAAAATGCCCTATGGAGATAAGAACAGGTGAGAAATCTCTACAAATAAAGCACAAATCTTAGCAGCAGCACTCCAGCGTTCTAGATTCTTGACTATCACTTGTGCATATTATTTAGCTTCAATACAAGTATCATCTCAGGATGTGCTCAAGGGTTTTAGGAATCCACAATACTGGCAGTTATTTGCCTTCAGGTGGAACATATGTAGCAGCAAAGCTCATACCGAAAAAATTTTAAATGCACTTTTTTCCTTCCCTCCTTCCATGTGCAGTACTACATTTCATATCAAAATTGGAAGTTGTATATTAATAGACAGTGAAGTGTGGCAGGTCTATAGTAGCGTTTAGAGTAGAATCGCTAGGAAGGCATGCATGCACATGTTTTGTGGCAACTGTGAATGCTACCATATCCTGGAAAAGAAAATGTTTAAGGCCCCAATTCAGCAATGTACCCAAGCACAAAAAGTCCCACTGAGTTCAGTGAAACTATTCATGTACTTAAATTTAGGCATTTGCCTAAGTATTTTGTTGAACTAGGTTCCAGCATAGCTCTCTGCACACATTGGATGGCAGAATTTGGTTATTACAATACACTATCTAAAGATCTTGAACAATATCCAAATCCTGAAATAAATGGGGTTTTAGACGAAGTGCAGGGGAGAGGAACTGGCAGCCAAGCTATAAGAAGGCTGCACTGTTTCTCCACCCTGTAGCTCAGTTAAGAGAATGCCAGCCAAAATATCCAGCTTTAAAGGGGTCATGCTCTAGTATATGAGATTCCAGTGCATTCAGGGGAACACCACTGAACTGAGGCTAAGCAGGAATTTCAATCCATTAACCTTTAGTAACTGAGTACACACTGTATGAGCTATTTTCTGTAAATATAAGACCCAATATAATTTTGAAAGTGAAGGCAAAATCCCCATTTCAGTTATGTCTTGCATAAAGTCTTTACAACCCTGTCTCTGTATCTTATCTCCCACCTAAAAAATATCTTCCGTAAAACCTAGGAAGGTGTCCGGCATGGGCTTTCTGATGTCCTCTGAGTGTTGTTATATGGGCATATCGTTTGCTACATGCTTAATTGCTTTGAAGATCGCTGCAAACTGTTGGTGATCAGGACTGATCATTTTGGAAATAAATTATACTTTGTGTCCTTTCACACAGAACACGCTTTGTGTTACTAATCTTCCATACACGTCTGAGTGGCACAGCGCATCTACATTCTGTGGTACTGTAAGTTCTGGTACCTTAGATTCTAGATAGGGCAAGCCAGACAAGTTTAGTCAAACTACAGAAACTCTTGAACAATAATTCAGCACAGCTGAAAATGCAAAGACATGGCCAATGGGATGTGAAGTGATCCAAAGAGAGAAAGGTGAAAGGAAGAAGGAAAAAAATTAATATGATATCAACAGTCAAACCAAAACAAGTTTGGGAGAAAGGGAGAGAGAGAGATTTCAAGGGAGAGTTGGTTTCAAACTGCAGAAAACACCTGATCACCCATTGGTTTAATACAGGACTGTGGAACACTTAAAATACTGAGTTGTGTCTGCGCAAAGATACCCATCAGATTAATACTAAAGGAGGAGGTGTCAGAACATAGCCATGTCTCAAATCAGCAACACTAGTTTAATAGCAGTCTGCAGGGTTGTGAGTTCAATCCTTGCGAGGGCCATTTAGGGATTTGGGGATTTAGTTAGGGACTGGTCCTGCTTTGAGCAGGGGGGTTGGACTAGATGACCTCCTGAGGTCCCTTCCAACCTTGATATTCTATGAATATAAAGAACGCAGGATGCATTCATAGGACCTGGCTTGCTCAAAGCCAGTGAGCAAACATGCATTCTGAACATGATGACAGAAGAGCCCTGCTGAAAGATCTGCTAAGAAAGAAATACAATAATTGATCTGCATGATTACAAAAACCTGTGATGCTGTGAGATTGTCTTGAGCTAATTAAGGGTACAGCCTATACATATGACAACTGACAAAACACTGAAAAACCACGGTTAACATATGGCAGTGACACAAAAATTCCCTACCTCCAAACAAGTCCCTTCAACAAGAAGAGACACCAAGGAAGAGACCAGCTTGGTAAAAGGAGCCTCTACCCAGGAATAATACTTCTATTTTCCAAGGATTGAGAACAAGATTGAGACCTCATACACTGGGGCTGGAAATATTGCCCAGGCAGCCCTCTAGCACAGAACCCCTATTTGCAGGAACTATAAGGTAGCACAAATATATTGATGATATTCTTGCTTCATCTTTATACAATAACGCCATCAGGAGATCGCACAAAGCTTTAACCACATAGGTCAATCCAATATTTGTGGGATGCTGCATACAAGTCCCTGAGCAATGAGACAAGACTAACATTTGTGAGTTTGTGTTTATTTTTCCCAGACCTTTCACTTTCAGAAGCAGGACCTATTGGAAATCTCATGAGGCAGTCTGTTCACACAAGATTTCTAGTCCAGTTTAACAAGCACATGATGAGTCCAGATGAGATTCTCCACAACATACCTTAACCTGACTTGGGAGGTTAAGTTACGAGAGGTTAGTTCAGTCTACATGACCCTTTCAGTCCTTCTTCTCTACTGACTGATTGCCTGTTTTTGGGGTCAGGAAGGAATTTTTCCCACTGAGGCCAAATTGGCAGAGGCCTGGTGGGTCTTTTGCCTTCCTTGCAGTTATAAAACAGAGTAGGACTTAGAAATTAAACTAGCCATTTGTATGAAAGTTTCATTCAGCGTAACGTGTCCAGAGCAGCTAAGAGGCCAATAACTCCAGCTCCCAGCAGTAAGAGAGACTACCAAAGCCTTTTGAAATGTGCATGTTAACAGTAACTGATAAAGGATGATGAGTGAGCTAGTAGAAATTACAATGGCTGTTCTTTATGCTATAGATCAGTGGTTCCCAAACTTTAACAGCCCATGAACCTCTTTCACTAGCACGTCAAGTCTCGAACCCCCTCATAAAAATTAATCTTTCCAGGGATTTTCTCCTGTACCTGAGTATAAATTATAAAAGCCGTGATCTTGGAAATATAAAATTTGTTTTTATGACATGCTTATTACACACTATTATTAATTATCTATCATTACAGTATTTTATTACATTATGAAAATGGCAACACTCTTCCAAGATCTCACTTTTGTAGCTTGTATCATTTTGAATAAGCCTGTTATAAGACAAGGCGCCTATGTTTCATCAAGGAGTATCACCTGTGAAACAGCAGGAAGGTATTTAAGAAGCCAACTCAAAAGAGTTCCTCCTACACAAGCATTCAGGTCTTGAGCAGTCCAGGCAAACAGCGCACATTACAAAAAAGTTTAAACTTGTTCTTCATGATAAAACAATCCTAGCTGCCTATTTAATTTTAAAAACAGCAAAAAATAAGGAGTTTCTTATAAGGAGTTTAAATCTCCTCAATGTGATAAATATGTTTGCTTTGATCTGCTTAGCTCTTGGAAGTCTAGGGGCTTCAGGCTGCTGGCCCCGTGCTGCCTGAGATCCCTAGGGACAGCTCTGTCCACCATTAGGGAATTTTTTCCCCGAGAAGCCCCTGTAACATTTTGTGAACCCCAGTTTGGGAACCACTGCTATAGATATATGAGTGACAATCCCAGTGACGCTTATTGCTTCCATTTTCCCTTCCCCCCTCCAGGTGCTCCTGGAGAGATACACAGACACAAGTTCTGTGAATCCAAACAGAGTGAATCTCCCTCTCTGTTCCCAATCCTGGAAACAAAAAGTACTTTCCTATTCCCCCAGAGGGAATGCAAAGTCAGGCTAGCAATCCAACACACAAATCTCCCCTTGATTTCTTCCTCCCACCAATTCCCTGGTGAGTACAGACTCAATTTCCCTGAAATAAAGAAAAACTCCAACAGGTCTTAAAAGAAAGCTTTATATAAAAAGAAAGAAAAATAAGTACAAATGTTCTCTCTGTATTAAGATGATACAACACAGGGTTAATTGCTTAAAAGAATATTGAATAAACAGCCTTATTCCAAAAGAATACAAATCAAAGCACTCCAGCACTTATATTCATGCAAATACCAAAGAAAAGAAACCATATAACTTACTATCTGATTTCTTTGTCCTTACACTTAGAAACAGAAGACTAGAAAGTAGAACTACTTCTCCAGAGCTCAGAGAAAACAGGCAGCCAGAAAACAAAAACCTTAGACACTCAATTCCCTCCACCCAAAGTTGAAAAAATCCGGTTTCCTGATTGGTCCTCTGGTCAGGTGCTTCAGGTGAAAGAGACATTAACCCTTAGCTATCTGTTTATGACACGCCCCCCAAATTGCAGACAGTGGGGAAGCTCACTGGCGGCGATTTCCTTCTAGAACTTGAAAATAAACAGATTAATACAACACATACACCTTTACATATACTCCTAAGTATATAACTAACAGACTTGTACATTTTAAGAACACTTTTTAACTACTGAATTCTGGGAAACTCTCACGGAAGAGTGCATCAGCAACTTTATTAGAAGCTCCTGTGATGTGTTGAATTTCAAAATCAAAATCTTGGAGAGCTAAACTCCAACGAAGAAGTTTCTTGTTGTTCCCCTTGGCAGTATGAAGCCACTTTAGTGCAGCATGGTCAGTTTGTAGTTGGAACCGCCGTCCCCAAACATATGGGCGTAGCTTTTCCAGGGCGTACACAATGGCATAGCATTCCTTTTCACTGACTGACCAGTGACTTTCCCTCTCAGACAGTTTCTTACTGAGAAACACGACAGGATGGAAGTTGTGATCTGTTGCTTCCTGCATGAGCACCGCTCCTATACCACGCTCAGATGCATCTGTGGTTACTAGGAATGGCTTGTCAAAGTCCGGGGCCCTGAGCACAGGGTCAGACATGAGCGTTGCCTTAAGTTGGGTAAAGGCCTTTTGACACTCATTAGTCCACTTAACTGCATTTGGCTGGGTCTTTTTGGTCAGGTCGGTCAGTGGGGCAGCGATTCGGCTGTAGTGTGGTACAAATCGCCTGTAGTATCCGGCCAAGCCTAAGAAGGATTGGACCTGCTTCTTGGACCGTGGGACAGGCCACTTTTGGATAGCATCCACCTTGGCCTGTAGGGGGTTTATGGTTCCTCGACCCACCTGGTGCCCCAGGTAAGTCACTCTGTTTTGGCCTATTTGACACTTTTTGGCCTTAACAGTTAGTCCGGCCTGCCTGATGCGCTCAAAGACCTTTTCCAGGTGTAGTAGGTGTTCGGGCCAGGAGTCTGAAAAAATGGCCACATCATCGAGGTAGGCAACTGCAAATTCTCCCAGTCCAGCTAGTAGACCATCTACCAGCCTCTGGAAGGTGGCGGGTGCATTTCGAAGGCCGAAAGGAAGGACATTGAATTCATACACCCCCGCATGGGTGACGAATGCTGACCTCTCCTTGGCAGGTTCATCTAGCGGTACTTGCCAGTACCCCTTGGTTAAGTCTATTGTAGAGATGAACTGGGCACGTCCCAACTTTTCCAATAGCTCATCGGTACGTGGCATTGGATAGTTGTCCGGACGAGTTACAGCATTTAGCTTACGGTAGTCCACGCAAAAGCGTATTTCCCCATCTGGTTTGGGTACTAGAACCACTGGAGATGCCCATGCACTGGTAGATGAGCGGATTATACCCATCTGTAGCATGTTTTGGATCTCCCGTTCTATAGCAGCTTGGGCATGAGGAGACACTCGGTAGGGTGGGGTTCTGATTGGGTGAGCATTACCTGTATCAATGGAGTGGTATGCCCGTTCAGTCCGTCCTGGGGTGGCTGAGAACAATGGGGCGAAGCTAGTGCACAGCTCCTTGATTTGTTGCCGCTGCAGACGTTCCAGGGTGGTTGAGAGGTTCACCTCTTCCACGCCACCGTCTTTTTTCCCGTCGTAGTAGACACCGTCAGGCCATTCAGCATCCTCTCCCTGGACTGTAAACTGACAAACCTGTAAGTCTCTGGAATAGAAAGGCTTGAGAGAATTAACATGGTACACTTTAGGCTTTAGTGAGGAATTGGGAAATGCTATGAGGTAGTTTACAGCTCCCAGGCGCTCTTGGACCGTGAATGGCCCTTCCCATGATGCTTCCATCTTATGGGCCTGTTGCGCCTTCAAGACCATAACCTGGTCTCCTACCTTGAAGGAACGTTCTCTGGCATGTCTGTCATACCAGGCCTTTTGCTCTTCTTGAGCATCCTTTAGGTTCTCTCTAGCAAGGGCTAAAGAGTGTCGGAGGGTGCTTTGTAGGTTGCTTACAAAGTCCAGAATGTTAGTTCCTGGAGAAGGCGTAAACCCCTCCCATTGCTGCTTCACCAACTGTAATGGCCCCTTAACCTCGTGACCATACACAAGTTCAAATGGTGAAAACCCTAAACTGGGAAGTGGTACAGCCCTGTAGGCAAACAGCAACTGCTGCAACACTAGGTCCCAATTATTGGAGAATTCGTTGATGAATTTCCGTATCATGGCCCCCAAAGTTCCATTGAACCTTTCCACCAGGCCATTGGTTTGATGGTGGTATGGGGTGGCAACCAAGTGATTCACCCCATGAGTTTCCCACAGTTTTTCCATGGTCCCTGCCAGGAAATTAGACCCTGAATCTGTAAGGATGTCAGAGGGCCAACCTACCCTGGCAAAGATGTCTGTTAGGGCCAGGCACACAGTGTTAGCCCTGGTGTTGCCTAGAGCGACTGCTTCTGGCCATCGGGTAGCAAAGTCCACTAAAGTCAGTACGTACTGCTTTCCTCTGGGCGTCTTTTTGGGAAAGGGCCCAGAATATCCACAGCTACTCGCTGAAATGGGACCTCAATTATGGGGAGTGGCTGGAGAGGGGCCTTGACCTGGTCTTGAGGCTTTCCCACTCTTTGGCATACCTCACAAGACCGGACATACTTGGCAACGTCCTCGCCCATCCCCTCCCAGTGAAAGGACTTCCCCAACCGGTCCTTGGTTCTGTTCACCCCAGCATGGCCACTGGGATGATCATGGGCTAAGCTTAAGAGCTTCTCCCGGTACTTAGTTGGAACCACCAACTGTTTTTGCGGCTGCCATTCTTCCCGGTGTCCACCAGAAAGAATTTCCTTGTATAAAAGTCCTTGGTCTATAACAAACCGGGATCGATTAGAAGAGCTGAGAGGCGGTGGGGTGCTCCGTGCCGCCGCCCAAGCTTTCTGAAGGCTGTCATCCGCTTCCTGCTCAGCCTGGAACTGTTCCCTTGAGGCTGGGGTCACCAGTTCTTCCTCAGACTGTGGACTTGGGCTTGGTCCCTCTGGAAGCGATGTAGGTGATGGGGTTGTTTCCGTTGCTGGTGTACCGCTCTCCGCTGGTGCACCTGAGGGTATTTCAGGCTCTGGCTGAGCCTTTTGGGTATGGCTGTCTTGTGCTTCTGCCAGTTTTGGCTCGCTGGCGCCCTCTGGCGTTGAGTTTGAAGATGTAGTTGCACTTGCTGGTGCTGGTTGCTGTTCCAGTTCCGGGCCTGGGACTGGAGATGCTGTGGCTGTTTCAGTGGTAGGCATGGAATCCGGGTCCACTACCTCTGTCTGGGTCTCTGGTAACACAGACGGGGCCTCTGTGGACGGTTCAGGAACAGGAATGGGTCTGGAAGCTTGCCTGGTTTGGCTACGTGTAACCATTCCCACTCTCTTGGCCCGCCTCACCTGGTTGGCCAAGTCTTCCCCCAGTAGCATGGGGATAGGATAATTGTCATAGACTGCAAAAGTCCACATTCCTGACCAGCCTTTGTACTGGACAGGCAGTTGAGCTGTAGGCAAGTCTACAGCTTGTGACATGAAGGGGTAAATTGTAACTTTGGCCTTCGGGTTGATGAATTTGGGGTCAACGAAGGATTGGTGGATAGCTGACACTTGTGCCCCCGTGTCTCTCCACGCAGTAACCTTCTTTCCGCCCACTCTCAAATTTTCCCTTCGCTCCAAGGGTATTTGAGAGGCATCCGGGCCTGGGGATCTTTGGTGTGATGGTGGTGTAATGAATTGCACTCGCATGGTGTTCTTGGGACAGTTGGCCTTGATATGTCCCAGTTCATTACACTTAAAGCATCTTCCATCTGATGGGTCACTGGGCCGAGGTGAGTTACTGGAGACTGGTGAGGTTGAAGGGTAGGGTATCTGTGGCTTTACTTGGGTGGTATGTGGGGTCTTTGGCTGTCCTCGGTTGTAGGGTTTATGGTCTGTGTGCCCCCTGGGGTAATCGTTCCCCTTGACAGTAGCTTTCTTGCTTTCTGCCAGTTCCATCCATTTGGCTCCAATCTCCCCTGCCTCAGCGATATTCTTGGGGTTTCCATCTTGTATGTACCGCGTGATGTCTTCAGGAACACCATCCAAGAACTGCTCCATTTGTATGAGGAGGTTCAGTTCTTCCAAGGTTTGAATGTTGTTTCCTGTTAGCCAGGCCTCATAGTTTTTTGCAATGCAGTAGGCGTGTTTGGGAAATGACACCTCGGGTTTCCACTTTTGGGTTCTGAAGCGCCGACGGGCATGATCTGGGGTTATCCCCATCCTGTATCTGGCCTTGGTTAGGAAAAGTTTATAGTCATTCATTTGGTGCTTAGGCATTTCAGCTGCCACCTCTGCTAAAGGTCCACTGAGCTGTGACCGCAATTCTACCATGTACTGGTCTTCGGGAATGCTGTACCCAAGACAGGCTCTTTCAAAATTTTCCAAGAAGGCCTCGGTGTCATCACCTGCCTTGTAGGTGGGAAATTTCCTGTGCTGTGGAGCAATATTTGGCGCCGGGTTGTTAGGGTTGGCTGGCACAGGCAGCCCAGCTTTTGCCAACTCCAGTTCATGTTTTCTCTGTTTTTCCTTCTCTTCATTCTCTTTTTGTTGTTTTTCCATTTCTCGGTGGTGGTTTTCCATTTCTCGGTGGTGGGCCACCTCTTCTTCTTCTAGTTTTCTTCTGTGTGCTGCCTCCTTGGCTGCCTCTTTGGCTGCCTGTTCTCTTTGGTAGGCTGCCTGTTCTCTTTGGTAGGCTGCCTCTTTGATCTGTTCTTCTCTTTCTTTCATCTCCATCTCTTTTTGTTTTATTTCCAGTTGCTGTTTGTGTTTTTCCATCTCTCGCCTGTGTTCAGCTTCTTTGATTTGTTCTTCGGCGTCAATTTTTGCCTTAGAAGTCATGGTTCCTGTTTTCTTGTGTTGGGGTGCCCTCCGGTGTTTATCTTTTGAACTGCAGGTTCTCTGTTGCCTCCTGAAGTCTGCCTAGCAACAGTGCCTTTTTTCTTTTTCTCTTTCTAGCTAATGTTCAATGAAGGGAAACCAGAAAAACCACTTTATTTGCATGCCTATAAGTGCTGGTACTTGACTCCTAATGGGAGGGCTATTGTGTGACAAAAGACTGTTAATAGTCCTTAACGACTTCTGCTTAACATGCAAGCCACAAACTGCCAGAGAGAGCAGAAAAAAAAAATTTCTCTCTGGTTCCCTTTTAAAACCAAACTGTTTCTCTCTGCTAAAAAGCCCTTAGCAGAGAAACGAAAAATATAATATTTCTACTGGCTTCTGGATTCTGTCTATCTCCCACCAGCTGCCGCCATGTAATAACCTAGGTCCCAGATTTGGACCTTAGCGTCCAAAATATGGGGGTTAGCATGAAAACCTCCAAGCTTAGTTACCAGCTTGGACCTGGTACCTGCTGCCACCACCCAAAAAATTAGAGTGTTTTGGGGCACTCTGGTCCCCCTGAAAAACCTTTCCTGGGGACCCCAAGACCCAAATCCCTTGAGTCTCACAACAAAGGGAAATAATCCTTTTTCCCTTCCCCCCTCCAGGTGCTCCTGGAGAGATACACAGACACAAGTTCTGTGAATCCAAACAGAGTGAATCTCCCTCTCTGTTCCCAATCCTGGAAACAAAAAGTACTTTCCTATTCCCCCAGAGGGAATGCAAAGTCAGGCTAGCAATCCAACACACAAATCTCCCCTTGATTTCTTCCTCCCACCAATTCCCTGGTGAGTACAGACTCAATTTCCCTGAAATAAAGAAAAACTCCAACAGGTCTTAAAAGAAAGCTTTATATAAAAAGAAAGAAAAATAAGTACAAATGTTCTCTCTGTATTAAGATGATACAACACAGGGTTAATTGCTTAAAAGAATATTGAATAAACAGCCTTATTCCAAAAGAATACAAATCAAAGCACTCCAGCACTTATATTCATGCAAATACCAAAGAAAAGAAACCATATAACTTACTATCTGATTTCTTTGTCCTTACACTTAGAAACAGAAGACTAGAAAGTAGAACTACTTCTCCAGAGCTCAGAGAAAACAGGCAGCCAGAAAACAAAAACCTTAGACACTCAATTCCCTCCACCCAAAGTTGAAAAAATCCGGTTTCCTGATTGGTCCTCTGGTCAGGTGCTTCAGGTGAAAGAGACATTAACCCTTAGCTATCTGTTTATGACAGACGCTTATTGCTTCCACTAGCTGATAAATGTAGGCTGTATTTTAAAGAAATACAGTTCATAAATCAGTTATCCGCATAAACTACATAGTGCTTGGGAGTTTATAGACCTCCAAATACACTGTGACAGTCTGATAAATATGATTCTTATTTACTAAGCACACGCAGATAAGGCTTTTCATTCTAAAGGCAACTTCTGTGTAGAGGTACAGAACCATTAATGGCACCACTGCAGTCAGCATCCAATTCTTGGATGATTCAGACAAGAAAATGCTCTCTGAATATTAAGCAATCTGTTTCAATAAAAAAAGACTAAGGTGAATATCAACAGGGACAGATCAGTTAGGCCATCACAATTCTTCTCTTTCCCCCTCCCACCTCGCTCACATTGCCAACCAAATGTTTATGTTTATCTCTTTCTGATCTTTATACCATCCTAAATGCTGTGTACGATCATATCATTAGTGAGTTTGTCTGAGCAGCCCTGGCAGGCCTCATCAAAGCAGCCTGACAGAAATCTGCAGAATTTTCCTGGGAGTACGCTACCATTTCACAGCTAACAGCAAAAACGCTCAATCGCAGCACTGTCTGCTTTGATTGACCCTCTCTCTGGATGCATCTGGATGGAGCCTCACACAAGAGGAGCTTAGAAATAAATTGGCTGTTAGCCCTGCTGTGGCTCAAAGAATTTGAAGGGGGGGAGAAATTGTGGGGGAGAGGGGGAAAACCTGTGTTATTTCCAGCAAAGGGAGAGATGGGGCCAAAAGATACCTGGCATTTGAAAGAACAGTGTCAAAGTGTATAAATAACATTTACGAAGTAGGTATTAAGGACTGGGTTAGCCAAGGTATCGTCTGAAGTCTTTTACTCCAGCACCAAATTCAGTGGCAGCTGTGGGTCTGATTCTGCTCTCACCCTGTGGTAAAGGAGAAGAAATGCTACACAAAGCGGAGAATGATGGCAAATTAGGCCCATTTTTTCTAAGTCACTTCAAAAGTGCAGAAGAATTAATACTTGCCAGAGATTGCTATAGCTCATGTTTCTGTGGTGAAATTCAGGGAAAGCGCAGCTGCTGGCTGCTTGACCACAGTCAGGAAATACTTTACTACTTCAGAAGGTGGATATGAGCATATGCTGACAATAGTCCATTCTAACGGTACCAAGACAATTGAGCATTATACCATCTCTTTTCAGAAATGATACAGTATTGCTACATATACAGTACAATATTTACACATACCTAGCAGTTACACATACCAAGGATTCTTGTCGGCTCTGTGAACGCAAGTAACATTTCAGGATGTCTATATGTCAGTAAGTACTTCTTGCATTCAGTGGCGTTACCATGAATTCACACTAGTGTCGGTGACAATTTGGCCAATGTTATATAATAGACATAACCAAAACATCTAATAGAATCAATTATTGTTTTTCAAATACAAAATCAATACGTTGTGAACTCAAAAACAAATTCATTGATAGTAAGAGGAAATGTTGAAGTTGTGGAGAAACATACTTTTAAGCACTAGATTCATTGGCTTCAATGAGTTACAGCAAATGAATTTAGTCCCTTACCCTTAAAATCCACTGCTACTTAGAGGTTTTCAACATACTGGTATTCTTCTATTTATTTTCAGGGTTTATACAATGTTTAAACTTTGTGGTTTCTAATGTATGATACAACCTCTTCATTCTGAGCCATTAGCCCACTTGAAATAATCATTTTTTTAGTGGTAGGTGTCATTCATTTGACAGAATAAACAATTGTTTTTACAATTCCTATTTAGGAAACAAATGTATTTGTAATAAAAGCCATGGGGCCTACTTCTGATCTCATTTGCATTAGTGTAAATCAAGAGGATCTTCATCAGTGTAAACAGACCAGATCCTTAGGTACTCATACAACACAGAAAGTGAAAATTAGGGGGTGATATGCAGAGCTTGTGTACAGTCTGACTTGTGCTGCTCTGTACTGGCACAATGCCATTCATGCCTTCCTCCAATTACATTTGCCTGCAATAGCCACAGTGCACTGAAGAGCTACCCCAAGGTAGTTTTGTGGTAATCACTTCTCCCCTTTCTCTTTTATAACAAGGAGATTATGTAAGGTACACACCTCTACATCTCAGGATCATACTTGCACTGGGTTGAGCCTCCTTGGGCCACTTAGTAAGTTTTTGTGGCCAATGTAAACACTGGCGGTGCTGTGCAAAGCGGACAGAACACAACTGAGATTCTGGTGCAGTGCAGTTACACCCGTGTTAAAGCATCATAAGTGAAAGGCAAATCAGAATCTCACTCTGGAAAGCAAAGTGTGCAGCTATGAAAAAATCCTTTAAGCTTCAGAGTGCCCAATGGATTCCATACTTCTGGCCATTCTCCCCTGAAAAGCTAAAGGGGGGTATGATTTTGGAGTTTCCTTGTCCCATATTTAAATGAACTTCCATACCTTTACTGACCACCTGCCTCTCTTGTGATCAGTTAAATAGTTGGAGTAACATCATATTTAAGCACATGGTATTTATTATGCAACTATTTTTCTTGCTGAGCAAACCCTGAAATGAGTCCAAACATCAGGTACAGATTGCCATTGAGCAGGAGGGAAATACAAGATCTGAGTTAGGTGCTGTCAGAGTAGCAATAGTTGCGGATGTCTAATATTGGGTTCTCAATTCAGAAAAGGACAGATGGCCCCAGGGAGCCTTAAAATCATTAAGTTTGTATTATGGTGACAACGTTTTGCAAGTCCTCCTTCATGGCAAATTATGCAGCACCTCATGCAACCTTATTTCTAAATATTTTCTGAGTTGACATCAATGGAGCTATCCTAATTTACATCAAGGAGATTCTGACCAGTTGGGTCAAATTCAGTCTTGGATTAAAGAGGCACAAATCCTTGATTTTTAGCGGGATTACTGCTGACACAGTGGAGGAGAGAGGATCAAATGTTTCTTTAAAAATCAAGTCAATCTAATCTTGGATCAGAGACCCTGAAATCCCTTATTCCTAATCACATAGTTATTGCATGATGCCAGTAAAGAGCAGAGTTAAGGTTATGAGAGTGCCCTAACTGCGCATTTGATGCCTTAATATATGTTTGGACTTATTTTAAGGTTCACCTTATTCTTGAATTTTCTGGGTTTATAACACTTGGTTTTGGGATAATTGCCACATCCCTGTAAACCAATATGTACCCTCAACTCCATAGGATTTTGTTGTTGTTTTTGTTTGGGTTTTTTTGTGAGAGTGTCTTGGAAAGAGCTCAGGAAAGAAGTCCTTAGCACAGCATTGCAACAGAATATGAAACCAAGCATCTGTATGTTTTTCAGGGGAGTAATAGCTAGGAGCCATGCATGGCATAGAATTATTTATTGAGAGAGAGAGAGAGAATTTGTAGCTGAGTTTGGGCACTCTCTCACCCTCACCACCACAAATACAGTTTTGTTACATTCACAGAAAATTAGAAACAAAATAAATAAAAATTAATTAAAAATGCCCCTTGCTAATTATGCTGTACTATCATGAATTTCTCTTTTTGCTCCTCTGGATTGCTGCCAGTTGTGTTTAAGAGTCATGTCAGCAATATTGATCAGCACTTAATCAAAGCCATGTTACATCAGTGCAGGCAGCACAGTACCTCTCCTGTCTTCAGTCCTGCAGTTGTCACTATGGCCTGGTCTACACTATGTGTTTAAACCGAATTTAGCAGCGTTAAACTGATTTAACCCTGCACCCGTCCACACAACGAGGCCCTTTATATCGATATAAAGGGCTCTTTAAACCAATATCTGTACTCCTCCCCGACGAGAGGAGCAGCACTGAAATCGGTATTGCCATGTCGGCTTAGAGTTAGTGTGGCCGCAAACCAAAGGTATTGGCCTCCAGGCGGTATCCCACAGTGCACCATTGTGACCGCTCTGGAAAGCAATCTGAACTCAGATGCACTGGCCAGGTAGACAGGAAAAGCCCCACGAACTTTTGAATTTCATTTTCTGTTTGCCTAGCATGGAGCTCTGATCAGCACGGGTGGTGATGCAGTCCCAAATCCAAATAGAGCTCCAGCATGGACTGTACGGGAGATACTGGATCTGATCGCTGTATGGGGAGACAAATCTGTTCTATCAGAGCTCCGTTACAGAAGACGAAATGCCAAAGCATTTGAAAAAATGTCCAGGCTATGAGAGACAGAGGCCACAGCACAGTGCTGTGTGACAAGCATAACGGAAAGCCAAAGAATCAAATGGACGCTCATGGAGGGAGGGAGGGGGTACTGAGGACTCCAGCTATCCCACAGTCCCCACAGTCTCTGAAAAGCATTTGCATTCTTGGCTGAGCTCCCATTGCCTGAAGGGTCAAAAACATTTTCCCAGGTGTTTCAGCGTATATGTCATCAGTTTACACCCTCCCCCCACCCCGAAAGAAAAGGGAAAAAAATGTTTCTCGCCTTTTTTCAGTGTCACCCTATGTCTACTGCATGCTGCTGGTAGACGGGGTGCTGCAGCACTGAACACCAGCATCCCCTTCCCAGTGGCAGATGGTACAATATGATTGCTATCCACCGTCACCATCAGTCCCTGAGTGCTCCTGGCTGACCTCGGTGAGGTCGGCCGGGAGCACCAGGGTAAAAATGGGAATGACTCCTGGTCATTCCCGGCAGATGGTGCAGAATGGCTGGTAATGGTCTTCATCATAGCAACTGGAGGCTGAGCTCCATCAGCCCCCGCACCCTTTCATGTCTAAAGAAAAGTTTCTGACCTGCCTGGACTATCATAGCAGCGGGAGGCTTTCTCCCCCTCATTTTATCTCACTAAAAAGTCAGTGTTTCTTATTCCTGCATTCTTTATTACTTCATCGCACAAATGGGGGGACACTGCCAGGGTAGCCCAGGAGGGTTGGGGGAGGAAGGAAGCAATGGCTGGGGTTGTTGCAGGGGCACCCCCTAGAATGGCATGCAGCTTATCATTTCTGCAGGATCTCTGGGGCTCTGACACGGAGCGGCTGTGCTCTCTGGTTCTCTAGTACACTTGCCCCATGTTCTAGGCAGGACTGACTATTTTTAGACAAAACATAAAGAAGGGAATGACCCAGGGAGTCACTCTCATTTTTGTCCATGCGCCCCCGGCCGACCTCAGCGAGGCCAGCCAGCAGCACCCATGACAGCAGCAGATGGTACAGAACAACTGATAACCATCATCTCATCGCCAATTTACAATGGCATGGCAAACGGTACAATAAGGATGGTAACCATCTCTGCTACCTTGCAAAGGCAAATGAATGCTGCTGTGTAGCACTGCAGTACCGCCTCTGTCAGCAACATCCAGTACACACACGGTGACAGTGACAAAAGGCAAAACAGGCTCCATGGTTGCCATGCTATGGCATCTGCCAGGGCAATCCAGGGAAAAAGGGTGTGAAATGATTGTCTGCTGTTGCTTTCACAGAGGAAGGATTGAGTGACAACATTTACCCAGAATCACCCGCAACACTGTTTTTGCATTGGGATCTTGACCCAGAATTCCAATGGACAGGGGAGACTGCGGGAACTATGGGATAGCTACGGGATAGCTACCCACAGTGCGACACTCCGGAAATTGACATTAGTCTCGGTACATGGATGCACGCCACCAAATTAATGTGCTTAGTGTGGCCACGTGCACTCGACTTTATACAATCTGTTTTACAAAACCGGTTTATGTAAAATCAGAATAATCCCGTAGTGTAGACATACTCTATGTCTCAACCTCCTGCTGCCTAGAATAACCGGGGTTGGCAAGGCGCCATTCAGTCTCATTGCTTTTACACCACATAACTTTTTATCTTGCAATTTCATTGTACAATAAATCCCAAACCACAGGCACAGTGATGTGTTTAAGCTGTTTTGAACACACTAGGCTGAATGAGAGGCACAAAGCTCCAATCATTTTGCAGTATACTAGCCGTACACGAAGAGACTGTTCATGTGTGCAGTAGCTAGACGATAAAAACAAATGGCTTCTTTACCTCGCCACAGCTTCTGAACAGTGATGAGTGAAACTAATAAGTGCGGAAGGTTGGATTGGGTAAGTTTCCTAAAGTTCAAAGGTTTGTGTAATGTTTCTCTGGCTAGCCAGGAGTGTCAGACCCCTTTTCATGCCCCAGACCCCTTACCTCCTACAAGAGGGAGAAGTGCTTGTGCTTAACTGGGTTTCAGTTCCCTAGTACCGCTAGCCTGTTAGCTACCCAAATAATCTCCTCTGGGTTATCCCAGGCCTTACTTTGCCTTGCCCGTTAACAATAAGTGTACCCATTTCCTTGTAGTGTCCAGCCCCTTATCCACAGAGCATTCACAGTGATACCAGGTCTGCTGTGCCCAAGGGAACAGCATATACACCATCTTGCATTATTTAATTCAGAATCAGTTCCTTCCCTTTGGGTTTTGTGCTCGTTGTTTGTATGTGCAAGCCAGCTACCATCGCTGTGGGTATCCTTCCACCGACACCAGTTCCAGTCCATATATCTGCTAACAGCACTGGTAATTGCTGTCTCATTAAGAGCTCCATACGGTTGTAATCAGAGAGCCCCAACACTGCTGGTAGTGGAAACAGATTAATGCTAAATCTGTTTGAGTGCATAAGCTGTTAGCTGTTACAGCTCTGCTAATAAAACAAACATGAAACCCGTTCCTGTGGGGGTGCCAGAATTTATTTTCAGCAGATAGGACAGCCACCGTCCTCTCGCAGAATCTAAGCACCCTAAAACAGTTAGTGATACGCAGATGGGCAGGGACACTTGTTCTTAGCAAAAAAGCCTACCACCAGCATCGCATTCAATGACTTTTTAAAAAAAAAAGCACAGATATATTTAACAAACCAAGAATCTTCCTGAAACAACTCCTGAACTTGGGACCCCTACAGAGGAGCACACTTTGTTGCCAATAGATGCAGTATTTCTCTAATGAGATTGGTCAATATATTCAAACTGAAGTGCCTAACATCAGGCATCTAAACCCATATTTAGGAACTGAAACAAAAACGGCCCATTCTTTCTAGAGCTGATAAGCAATCACAATTGGCATCACCTCTGAAAATTAAGCGGCTTTAGGCACCCAAGTTTGAAAATTCTGGCCAAGCGGTCTGATCCAGAGCTCACAGAAATGAACTTGGCCAGTTTTCTCCTCAATAGCCTGAGAAAAGAAATAGAAAAGGTGGACTTGGAAGCATGCCTGGAAGGTTAACAAATCCCAGCTTTGGCAAATCAAGGGGTGGGAGAAATAAAGATCCAAAATTGAAGATTGCAAACAAAGCACTCTACCAGCAGGCCCTTGTCATTTCCATCCAGCGGACATCATCACTCCTGTGTCAGCCCGGCACAGCAAGAGAGAGAATTCTCTTAGGTAAGGAGGTCCAATGCCATTTAGGGTTTAATAAGTTAAGGCCTTGAATTCCAGCTGGAAGGTTAAATGGGATACCCAGATATGCCAGTAGCTGATATCATCCACAGATTTGGCCTAGCAATGCTGCAGAAAATGACTAACCTTTCTCATGAATAACATGTTCATTTTTTGATTGCGGGGTGGGAGGAGGAACACCAACTAAGCAAAAAAGGAAAGCAGCCATTGCTTACAATAGTATTATTTCTAAAAATATGTCAGGTTCGTCAAAGAAATAATAATTGTAACAAATTACTACTTTGTGAAAATTAAAACTGAAATGGAAGGAGAGCCTTTTGTCGCTCTGTGGAAAGGCAGGAGACACTGCTGAATGTCTGACATAAGGTAATAGATATATGTATAGTACTTACCTTGCGGTCCAACCCACTAACCACTGGCAATAGTGTTTTTGTCAGCTGTGGTTGCTGAGCATGGACTCCTGCATTTTACAGGAACTGGAGAGTCCAACTTAGAATCAGCCCAGTTCATGGTGACTCATTCATTCTCCATTACTGGACCAAAACCAAAACATTACTATGAAAAAACAAACTCTTGTACACAGAGAGAAATGTTTAGAGAGCCAACAGGGCCTAGCGGACAAGCCACTAGACTGGAAATCAGGAGACCACGGTCTCACTCCCACCTGATCTGAGGCCTCTGTGGGCACAGTGAGTCTGTAGCCGACCTGGAAACAGAATCCAGAATTCATTATTCCATTGGGTGGACTTTCTGTTTTTATCTTCACAGAACCGCTGTTAAAAATTGACAAAGATTTTAGAACCACATTATCCAAAGCATGCCTCTCTTTTTGTCCTTGCAGTTACTGTCTCTTGGACACCTATGTAGCTAAGTAGTGGGTGTAGTCAGATGCTTTGAATTCAAAGTGACCTACATTTCAGGGATAAAATTATATTTTCCATTTTGAAGGTGGAGAAAGAAAGCCCTAACGAAGGCAAAGATACAAGAATGTGACCCTTTGTGTATAAAGTTAGCGTGTATTAAATGATGGCATTTATTTCTTTTTTATAGTTCAGTAGGTTTACATCTACCATTTTCTTTGCCTGGCAGGGCAAACTGCAGCTGAGTCAAATTACTACTATTCTTTTAATTACATGCTAGAAACCCCAGAGATCAGGGGCGATTGCGCTAGGCACTGCAGAGAGAAGTAGCTAAGAAAACAGACCTTGCCCCTAAAGGCATACAATCTCGGCAAACGAAGGAAGGTGTAACAATAAAAACAAACAGAATTTAGCAGCAGAGCTAAAGTCTGAGCTATTCATTTCCCTAAACATTCAAAATCTACTCAAGAGGGCGCCACCTGGGATTGGAAATAACCAGAAGGTCCCAGGATCAATTATTGAAAGTCATTGACCCAGCTCTCTTTTAGCCAGCAGAAATGAAATTCAGAGGATCCTCCAGCAGCTTACAGTGGGAAAAGTTTGTTTTCTAATTAAAGAGTTTAACCTTTAAAATGCAATCACTCTCAGATGGCCCAGTGTCTGCTGTCAGGCTGTGCAAAAGCTAAACGTATTTTGATTGCATTTGCTCTGGATTTCTCTTACACAGAATTATCGAGCGGGATCTTAAATGTCAGGCTGTTGGTGTGGCAGGGTAAAGATCACAGACCCTGGCTAATCACAACGACATTCTTAAGTCACTGTGCAAGAGCCAGTTCCGGTTCCCAATGAAGTAAGTGGCAAAACTCACATTGGCCAAGAGCAGGATTGGGCCCTAGAGGAGTAGCGCACTGAGGCAGCCATATACAAAGAACGGAGTCACTGAAGAACCAGGGAAAGGCACTGAGGTTAAGCTACAAAAACAACTTTTCACAGGATCCCCTGAGTGCAGAATGGGGAATCTAAAGCCATCAGCTATCAGCCAAGGGAAGGAGAAAAAAAATAAAGATGGGGAGAGTGATAAGGAAATATTCACTTCAGTTTGAACAGCAGCATAGGCCAGCTAGATTAATCCTTTCTCATGCTAGAACTTTTTAAAGCAGCAATATCAAAGTGCAGCCTTTGTTAAACAGCTTCTGCAGAAAGGCTAGTGCCTTTGTTTAGAGAGCCATTAAGGAAATTTAAGTTTCCGGAATATTTTTAAAAAATAAAAAAATAAAACTAGCTGAAGGCATGGTTTTGTTTGTCATTTTCTATTGTTTAAGGGGACAGCTACCACTGTCTGCCAGAAAATATGTTGGCAAGGGGAACAAACAAAACTATTAAAAAGGAAATTGTTTTTAGAGATTTATATTCGTATGCTAAAGGCATCTTTACAGCAGGGAGCCTAGACCAGAGGAAAGAATTTTGCAGGATATATGGGCTAGAGATCCTGGAGGCACTACACGCATTGCTGTTTATTTCTTTACAAAACTTTCTTTGTTGCACAACAATTTTTTAAACCACCTGTGAATCAAAGATGCTTTAAAAAACCCTCCTCTCGTATGATATATGACCTTGACTGCAGGAATAGCCTATAAAGGAATCTCACTGTGTTTAAACTCATTTCCTATTCTTATTGCCAAACAGAGTGTGTGGTTTGTCCCACTGCAAGACAAGATGAGGACTCTACACCCTAACCTCACAGTTCTTAGGTGATCCGCAAGGGGGAACGGGAACGAGACTGCAGGGAATGGGAGAAACCCAATTGACACCCATGTCCTGCCCGAGAGCAAAATATCACAGAGCTAGATCCCTCTACATATCCCCAAAGAATCTTCTGCGGAGACTACGGTAAGGGGGCACATGCTGCAGAGGTGGCACTCCCTCCTTGCTTGGTTGCAGCTGTCCCTCCTCATGCAGGCAGGCAGCTGAATTGGGGGCCTTTCATTTCTTCACATGGAACAGTTGTTTATAGCTTCACTCACCAAAAATCTGGGATTATTTATGGAAATTTGCATGTTGCTAAATAACAGATGTTGCTTTGAGAAAGAAAACATTTTTGCAATTTAGAAAAGAAAGAGCTGAACTTCTGATACAGAACACAGAGTCACTGCATTTAAATAAACCTTTTCCAGGACATCAGTTTCATATGGTGCATCCACGTTACTGGACTTCATGGGCACTACAGCAAAGCAACATGAGGCACAGAAGGTCGAGCTTTTAAACATAAAAGAAGACAGGAGGTTCATTTTATTTTGCTTGCACTGCAGTCTGTGTATAAGAATGTTTGTTTGATTTTGTGCCATCACTTTTGCCAAGCACGACAGAAAAGCACATATAGAATCAAAAATTGTTGTGCTTCCATCCTCTGTTGTCTGCTAAATGTAACTAATTCATTTAAGTCAGACATTTCAACATATCCCCAGAAGGCTCAGGACTATTTTTCTACAAATTCACTATATAAAGATGTATACCACAATTCTCACTCTGTTTCTGTGTTGATCATAGTGGGTGCCTGAGATGTATGCCTTCCTTCTGTTGGAGACTCTATTCAGCTCTGATTAATGGTAACCATGGTTAAAGTGACCTTGTGTCATGATTTTACTGGGATCGTCCTGGTTTTACATTTGTGTTCTGATGTCCCAGGAACTTTTCAGGACACCTGCAATGCTCTAGTTTTTCATTTCATCAATCAAAATGTTGTTTCTTCTTTCATAAGTGCAACGTTTGCTCAAGTCATATTGCTATACCAGATAGAACATGCTCTGCACTTACTAGGAACAAATCACTCAGTGGAATGAATGTTCAGCATGTTGAATGGTGTTTGGAGTGAACAGAAAAGCTGAATGAGCATAGACACCGTTAATACTCTTCTTTTGTTCAAAGAGAATATTAACAACTCTTGTTCTGTGTTCCAGTACACTCTTTGGGAACATTCCGTTACTGGAAAAAAAAAATCTCCCACTCTAAGAAACATACCCATGCTGCTGTTGAATCAAAAGCTGGCAATAGCAACATTGGCGCTCCTTTTTATGTGTACTTTCACAGGACTATTTCACAACCCTAAAAAAACCTCACCAAAATAGTTTTCCTATTTTATAATTTTGAAAATATGGTCACATTAAGTCTGGTAGCTTTTGGAATGCTGTGTTCACAGCACATTAAGAAAACACAGTAGCAAGAGTTCACTTTTAACAACAACAACAACAAAAAAAATTTAAATGCCTCATTGTATTCTCACACTACTGGTTAAATGACTGGATCCAGGTCCCAACAATCTAATTTCAGACATGACACAATTAAATTAAATATCTTCCATTGTTGTTTGCAGTGTTGTTGCAGCTGTGTTGGTCCGACAATATTAGAGAGAGACAATGGATGAGGTAATACCTTTTATTGGACCAATGTCTGCTGGTGAAACAGACAAGCTTTTGAGCTACAGAGGTGCTGAAGAGGAGCTCTGTGTAGCTCAAAATCTTGTCTCTTTCACCAGAAGACATTGGTCCAATAAAAGATTATTCATCCACCTTGTCTCCACAATTAAATTAAGGAAGACAACAAAACAGACAAGGGTCACCGAGCAAGGACAGTGGGACAAGAAGAAGATTTAATGTTTACTCAGCAAAACATCTGTTAGTCTATAAGGTGCCACAGGACTCTTTGCTGCTTTTACAGATCCAGACTAACACGGCTACCCCTCTGATACTCAGCTAGGATAGTGACCTGCACAGTACAGTAATGAATTTTGTTTTTATAAATAAAAATAAACATAAAAAATGTTGTTGGTGGCTCATTTCCTGAAGGTACCACAGTATGAATGGGTCAAAAGGAGGGATTCAAATGAGGAGAGAGCAGTGGCTTTGTGGCCTAGTTCAGGAAGGACAGTCCATCTATAAGGGACAGGAGTGGTGGAGAAAAACACAGAGAGTGTTATGGGAGAAGCAGTAAAATGGGGAAACCCTTATTTAATACTCATTGTTGCAGTGGAGTAAAGGTGCCTGCTAAATTACACTCTTGATTTACAGGACTCATACAGGTACAGTACTGATACACTTTAAATGATCACCTACAACATTACAGGCTGGTTCTTCCTACTCCTCTTAAATTCCAGTTATGTATACTAGACAGAGTGTAAGAGTAGTATTATTCCCTCCCGGTAAATGAAGAAGTTACTTTAAATGGTAATAGTCCCACATTTACACAGTACCATTTCTCACAAAGAATCCAAAAGCACTTTATAAAGTGGTAGACAAACTATACACCAGGATCACTTCTTTTACCACTGACATGCAACCACCTCAGCAGCTGTTTAACAGCACCCAGCAACGCTATACAACAGCTTGGGAGTGAAAACAAAAGAGAATGCTGTATTCCAGCTGTAACCACAGGGAGAATTTGGGTAACATGAAACGTAATTACCCAAACTGGAATTTGGCCAGAATGCCAGGCTGAAACACCCCTACACTCTGCAAAAATGCATGGGATAGTTAATAGCCACAAGTACTCAGGACCTTGGTTTTAGGTCTCATTTGAAAGACAGCAATCACCAGGCCTCATGTAGGCCTTTATTTTAGAGTCACTTTCATCTTATTGGAAATAAATGGGGCCTTTTCTCTTCACTTATTTTCCTTAATCATTTGTAGGTGGCTTTTTTAAATTAAAAAACATACAGTACTCAATAAAAAGGCATTAAAGCTAAAAATAGGACGTTTTCCATGGCCCCTGGCTTGAAGTAAGCAGGAAAGAACTCATTGAGTCACTTTTTAAGCACTTTTCAAGTTGTAATGTTAATCTTTCATTTGGTTTTTCTATGGTTTGGGATTTGGTGAAATTCTATGCACAGACATACACAGTACATTAGGGGCTAGACTATCCCCGGTCCTTGCACAGGCTCTGATAGGGCTGGCACAAGGAGCCCTCAAACACAAGTATCAGGGACAACAGATCAAGTGACTCCCTCCACAGTATTTAGACCTCAGAGAATAACAGTACTTCTCCGCCTGCCAGCTGACCAGAATGTGTGTGACCTCTGGGGTTCTGATGCATGATGCACCATAACTGACAAACTGGCAATGGTTTTAAAGTACAAAGCTAGTTCACCAATGTTTCCTTAATTAACCTATTCTGCAATCTGTGATGGGTTAATTGTGGGGGCCTTTCCTAGCTCAGCATAGCTATGAGACATGCTCTTCAAGGAAATGTTACTGCTCTGCTACAGTTAGCTCCCCAAACACAAGCAGTTTTCTGAGGGTGGTGTTACCTATCCTTTTCTATCTTCTCAGGCAATCATTAAACTCCAACATGTATTTAATTTCTAAATCATTATCATAGCACCCAGTATTCCAGCTGAAGATCAGGGCTGTTTCGTGATCTGTACTATATGAAGAGACAGACATGATCTCAGCCGCAACTATCTTACAAACCGTTATTGTTTGTATTACAGCATCTATTATTTGTATTACACCACAACTGAGATTACAGCCCTGTTGTGCTAGGCACGGTAGAAACACCTAGTGAGAGAGATTACATGCCCTAAAGAGTTTACAGTGTAAATAATCTAAAATGATGAACAACATGTGAAATTTGGCGGAGAAGGAGGCAAACAAATATTTTTGCTATTCTAAATTTCCTGTTTAATGTTAATCTTTTTATAGCTTTGTAATTACATTAAATATTTAAATGTCAACTTTTCCTATTTTACTTCTTCAAATTCTGCTTATTCAACAAGATAAACTCATTGGTCAGTTCACATGAAATAGCTTTAAAAAAAGAACACAAACAGATTCTCTATTGCAATCCAAAATAACATTTTAAACAAAACTTCAGATGCTTCAAGAACAGCTCATCATAATAGATGTGACCTGCATAGCTCTGCTTTGAAAAATGTTAGCTAACTCCCAGGCAGCTAGCATCCAATCACTCTGGACTGCCTTCTTCGTGTTATATTTTTTTTAAAAACTCCACAGTTGGCACTTTTGTTGGCAGGGTAATCTCCGTGAAGATACTGGGCATTCGGATGGATCTATCAGCAGAGTGGGAGGAAAGATGTCCAGTAGAAGACAGGACAATAGCCCAAACCGTGGGAGAGTTAGGTTCAAATTCCTACTCTACCACCAACTTCCTGTGTAGTCTGGGCTACTTAGTAACTTTGTGCTTCTGTAAAATGAGGACTATAGTACTTAACTACCTCACAATCATGTTGGAAGGATAAATACTAGAGCTGGGCACTCAAAAAATGTCATTTGGTAGAAATCTACTGGTTTTGATTAAAGTGCTTCTCATGTTCTGGCTGGAATTTGGTGACTCACCTTACAGTAGCCAATAACCTTGTGGCTAAGGCACTCACCTCAGTGTGGGAGAGTCAGGTTAAAGTCCTCACTTTGCCTTATTCAGAGCAAGGACTAAAACTTGGGTTTCCCACATCCCAGGAAGTGTTCTGGCCACCAGGGGGACAGAGAGAGTCAGTCTCTGTGAGTGTGTGTCTCTCTCTCATGCTTTTTAGCAAAAATAAAAAATTCTAAAGGTCTCATTTCATTCCACATTGGAATGAAAACAGATTGCAAAACCTCAACATTTTTTACAAAACAAAATTGTTGTTTTCTGGCCAGTCCTAGTAAATACATTAAAAATCATGAAGCGCCCAGATGCTCCAGTAATGAGGGCCATATAAGTAGCTAAGATAGATTCTTGTACCTTGATTGTCCCCCCGATTCAGTGTCAAACCATATTGTGGGAGAGTGTATCACTTTTGCCCACAATATGCTCATTCCCTGGATTAACAAAGGATTTCATTTTCCAGAGGTGTCAATGTAGCAGTTTTCATGAATGCTAAATCAACTTTTAAAAGGAAGAAAGAAGGGGAGGGGAGGGTGTTATCTTTAAGGTTCATTTGAATACAAAACTCATCTCTGAATGCGATGATGATGTAAGGAAAGATAGCATAGGTTTTGATGGGGGGAGGGGAGAACCTATGATTGTTTGGGCTCGTCATACATCCAATTGGTAAAGACTTCTTTTGCATTTCCTAGCTCAGCATAATCACACAGAGACATGCAAAACATATACCACAGCCCAGATGAACAGTGTATGCCTGGCATGTCATGACTGGGCTACAGAAACCCACATAAGAAAAAGATGGAAACATAAGCAACACAGTTTGCTGCCAGTCTGTGAATACAAATCAGATTCTCTGCAAACTCTCAAATCAGGTTCTCTGCAAGCTCCCTAGCTGTGGGATCACCAGCAATCTCTCTTGATAGAATCTGCCTTGGACCACACAGTGATAAAGAAAAACACATTCACTGCCATTTTCATACAGCAACAATGGAACTGGTATACAAAGATCTCAACAGGCATTAGCAGCCTCCATTTAAGCTAGTATCTTATTACAACTCATGACAGGCACTCTTTAAACATGTGCCACAGTCATCACACTGATGCCATTCATTTGGCAGCAAAGCAAAGACTACAAAGGCAACAGGTCAAGTTCATCTGTGATGTAACTCCAGAGACTACTGTGTTATTACCTTGGGGATGAATTCTCCCCCCTCCCCCTGCCCAAACTGAAAGGGGAGAGGAAGGAAGTGTTTCTTAAAAGAACATTTAATATTATTGCTAAGAAAGAAGTACAGCCAGATTCACTTGAACACCTTTCAGAAGAAGAGCAGTCCCAAAATGCTCTGACCTGGGAAAAAACACTTTTTAGCAACCATTTACAAAGCAGAGAAGAAAAATGGGCTTGTGGTTAAAACATTTAATTAGAATTCTGGAAATCTAGGTTCAAGTCCCAGCTCTTCCCCACACTTCTGGGAAGTTCAGTAGTTTTCTTAGCGATACAAAGGCACAGATAATTAACTGGTCTAAATTGGCCTATTTATACAAGGTTCAAGTCCATGGGGAACAAGGGCCAAATTACTGGTGGCCACGCACATATATTCATCACAACAAAAAACAAACCAGTGAACACAAAATATATTGGTTCTGGATGGCTATGAACTATAAGGAAACTTAACAGCATCCATGAGATGCTGACTAAAGGAGAAAAAACAGTGTATGTCAGGTTGTTTTGCCAGACAGTGACTCAGTAACTGGAAAATATTAGCTAGATAAAGATACATGGTGAGGTGATTAGAGTGCATAAGTATATATAGGATGATTGTCAGAAACCACATCTGTGTAAGTGGGAACAGAAAGTATAGCTCATAAGAGATGGAGCAAGTGAATTTTGCACATTAAGGATAAACCTTGTATACATATGCACTAATCTGAGTTGAAACATACAATATTTGGGGGAAATGCCAGTTGGGAGTTAAATATATGTTGGCTGCAGAAAAATACACAGTACTAGGGTATGTCTTCACTACCGGCCATAACAGCAGGTAGCAATCGATTTCTCGGGGATTGAATATTGCATCTCATCTAAACGTGATGTATTGATCCCCGAACGCGCTCCTGTCGACTCCGGAACTCCACCAATGCGAACGGCAGTAGCAGAGTCGACAGGGGGAGCCATGGACGTCGATCCCGCGCCGTGAGGATGGTAGGTAACTCAATCTAAGATACTTCGACTTCAGCTAAAGTTGCGTATCTTAGATCGATCCCCTCCCCTAGTGTAGACCAGCCCCTAGATCTGGCAAGCATGTTGATTTCTACTAATATATACTGCCCTGATTCTAGTCAATATTTGTTGATCGCAGTAAACATGACTGCTGTTTTTAAAAAGTTATCTGAAATTACAGTATAATGGATACATTAACAAGCTTCCTCGGTAGCTACAAATTAAGAGACCAGTTCTGCCAAGGTTTGCACATGTGCTTAATTTCCAGCTCCTAATTAGTTCCATTATAGGGCCCCTATGTGCTTAAAGCAAAGCACATGCGGAAGTATTGGCAAGATCAAGACCTTAAAGGACTAATCCTTCAAGTTCTTGCAACCCTAGGTAGGTCCATTAACTTAAATGGGAATACTTAGAGTATTAGGCACAACAACTAACACTAAGTGGCTACAGGATCAGGCCCTAGTTTAAGACTAGATTCGGACATCCTTACTCATCAGTAGTAATACTTCAAGCCCTGATCCAGCAAAGCATGTATGCACATCCATAACATTACGCTTCAAGTAGTCCCATTGACTACATTGAAACAAATCAGACATTTAAATTCAGTGCTGGACCAGCATCTTCCCCTACAAGTACTCCCACAAACTATTTAGAGAGTGAGGTACTTCTCAGCCTGAGTAAGGCTGGCAGAATCTGGTCTCAGGAAAACATGTAGTTCTCCATTTTAATACATTAGTGGAGTTTAAAGCTTATATTCAGTAATTTGTGTTACTGGATTTAAAAGAACATATCTGATTAAATGTGAAAAGCTAATTTGATTAATGGGAAAATACAATAATTTGAGACAAAACATAGTTGGTCCTTTGCCATAAAGTAATTTAGTGTTTTGTGAAAGGCATCAAATTGACAGCCCTGGAAACTGAAATCCCTTACAATTCTGTTTAGGTTTAAAATAAAATGGTTACTTGCAATGGAAAAATTCTTTAATCTAAAGGAAGTTAAATCCTTTTGAACAGATTCTGAGGAAACAGCAGGCGACTTTTAGATTCTTGAGGGATTTAGTGTATTGGTTTCCTGAAATTCACTTAAATATGCAAGTATTTGTATAAATGGTAATGTTTTGTATTCAGTTAAATTCTATGGGGTTTATGACATATGCATCTACTTAGGCCAAAAATGACATACTGTACTGTTACAGGATGAGAAAAATTATAAAGGCATCCCTTAGATCTTTGTCTTTTAGATGGAGACTAAATCTTATAGGAGCCTTCAAAGCACAATATGTACTTAAAATAACAAATTAGCAACCAAAGCTCTCCGACATATTCATCTTCACAATTATCACTAAATCCACACTCTGCCTCCTCCCACAGACAAAGGGCTAGGGTGTGGGTGGCAGTTTGGGGTCTGAAAGCATTACAGGAAGGGATGGGCGAAAGTGAGCTTAGCAAGAGAGATAACAACGCAGAGTTCTCTGTAGCTGGGGAAGCCGTTTTCTTTACACACCAAAAATTACATGAGAGACTTTATAATCTGGGGAAATTATATATTTATATGGGGAAATTATACAGAGAAGTTCGGGTCTATCATTGCATGAAAGAGGAATTGTTTTCAATGGCTTACATGATCATTGCTCAAAAAACCTTTACCTACAAAGTATTTACATCATCTAAAGTGTAATCTTGCTCCCACATTCCCTTCTGCTACACTCAAGCTCTCTTCCTCCACATGAGGCTCAATTTTCACAAGATCAGTTCCCATTTAGGCAGCTAAATAAGGGGCAGATTTTCAGAAGTGCTCAGCACCCACTGGCTCCCATTGTGACACTTATGGACAGATTTTCAAAAAAAATCTCAGCTCCCAAAATGTTGTGCTCTAGTCACTTATTCTGGCACCTACAACAGAGCTGAGTTCATTTGAAAAATCTTGGCAAGTATGTAAAGTTGGAAATGGACAGATCTCTAAAAGTTGAATAAATAAAATAAATAAATACATATTAATTATTAAATTATAAATTAATTAATTCTTTAAATAAAGAATCCTACAGAGCTCAGCTACTACTCAGCTGGTGCCAGTACTTCACTATTTTGCACAACGCTGCCATTATTAATTATCTGTATGGCATGTCCCAATCAAGGAGCAAGACCTCACTCTATTAGGGATTGTACAAACATGTGGTAAACACACAGGCTCTGTCCCTCACAACCCAAGATGCAACAAGAGGATGGAATAGACAAAGGAAGAAAGGGAGGAGGAAACATTTTCAAAAGCACGCTTTGCATGAAGAGATGGAATCCTATCTTGCAACAAGCCTAGCCAGTTTCAAATGGCAGCGTTTGGTAGGCTTCATGGCAGAGGCAAGTCTCAAGGAAGGATTTAAAGGAGGATAAGGTGATGGCTTTACAGGTTGTGACAGAGTTTTCTACTCTTAAGGACCATCATGGAAGAAGGCATGAAAGTACTTGTTGGGGAAGTAGATAAGCAGGTAATTGAGGCTGGCACATTGGCAGAGCTAAGATGGGTTTTGTATGTCTGTAAGACGATAGAAATGACAGGTTGGATGGGGTTACACTACAGAGGGAGGGGGTGTGGGATGCAGGCTCCAGGAGGGGTCTCATGGCTGGGGCAGAGGATTGGGGTGCAGGAGAAGGTGAGAGGTACAAGATCTAGGAGGGAGTTTGGGTGCAGGAGGAGGCTCTGGGGAGGAGTTTGGGTGCAGGAGGGAGCTCAGGAGGGGGTGGATGATAGGGGGTGCAGGCTCTTGGAGGGGGATCAGGGCTGGGGCAGGGGTTGGAGTGTAGGAGGTGAGGAGGGGTGCAGACTCTAGCCAGGCAGTGCTTACCTTGGTTGCATCCCAGCTGGCAGCACAGCAGGGCTAAGGCAGGGCCCCTGCCTACCCTGGCCCTGCGTTGCTTCCTGTGACCCCTGAGGGGAAGCAGGGGGTCTCCACGCACTGCCTTCACCCCAAGCGCCAACTCCACAGCTCCCATTGGCCAGGAACTGTGGCCAATGGGAGCTGCAGGGGCAGAGCATGCCTTAGCCCTGCACCGCTGCCGACTGGGAGCTGCCGAAGTAAGCAGGGCCAGGGAGGTCCATGTATTTCCTCCTTAGTGAGCCATTCCCGGAAGCAGCCAGCATGTCCCTGAGGCCCCTGGGGGGACAGGGGGCTCCACACGCTGCCCCTGCCCACAGGCAATACCCCCGCAGGGATATGCTGGCTGCTTCTGGGAGCCTGCCTTAACCTCTGGGCTTTTAGTGGGCTAAAATCTCCCAATTTGGCTTCAGTAGCCTCCAGGAGATAGAGCCCAATTCCAGGAGACTCCCAGCGAAATCAGGAGGGTTGGCAACCCTAGTAGCAACTCACAGTTTGGAAACCACTAGTCTAACTATTCAACTTCCCTGTCCTTTCATGTTACCAGGGCTTAAATTCTCATAGAGTATTTCATAGATTCCCTCCTTCCCCCCAACATGCTATGAAAACTCCAGGGGGTTGAAAATATTTACTGGCGCTCTGCTCCAGACGGCTCTGAATGAATTTAAGCCCTGCATGTTCCCATCCTGTCTCTTCCTGCAATCCACTTAATAATTAACTTCACACATTCCAACTTCTATAACAAACAGCAGATCCTACACACAACAGCCTCCTGCTTCACTACACATCCCCAGAGCAGGACCATTCTATGCACTGAAGGAGGCTGGGGTCCCATGGAAATAATAGTATGTAACAATGTAACTGAAGCTGGTTTTATAAGACATGCACACAAGTAATAATGACAGCCCTTATATAGTGTTTTTTCATCAGTAGATCTCAAAGCAGGGCAGTATCATTATCCTCATTTTACAGATGGGAAAACTGAGGCAGAGAGTAGCAAAAGACTTGCCCAAAGTCACCCAACAGATCAGAGGCAGAGCCAGAAAAATAGAAA
The DNA here is from genome assembly GCF_025201925.1 of Gopherus flavomarginatus. Taxonomy (NCBI): domain Eukaryota; kingdom Metazoa; phylum Chordata; order Testudines; family Testudinidae; genus Gopherus; species Gopherus flavomarginatus. The sequence continues at coordinate 208,835,620 of NC_066618.1, forward strand.
CTAGATCAGCCCCGTACTACATCCACTAGGCCACACTGCCTCCACACAATACTGGCATATCATAACTTGTGTGCTTAATTTGCATTTAATAATATTCTTTTAATGTAGTTTTATATGTAAGTATAAAACTTACATATAAGTATAAAATAATATATATATAATATATATATATTAAATATACCCTTTCAAATGTGAATGTTGTAAGAATAGTCAGTAAGTCACACTGTGATCAATATTTAACAAGGATTCTTTCCAATGCTGCAAGGTGATTTAATAGCAGTTGTAATCAGGATGTATGAGGTGTTTCGCATTTTTATTTACCTGGTGTAAGTTGTCATAGGTATACTGATTTCAGTGACTGAGAACTTTGTCTATTTGGGTTTTTTTTAAAAAAAATATATATATTCTAATATCATATCTGCAAGTGAATGTCTAAATGGACAGCATAAAAAGATGTGAAAAAGATTACTTTGCTTTGCATCCTGAGAACAAGCTCAGTCGTCCAACCTTGTACATTTGGGTAAGCGGCTGTATTGCTTTCTACAGCAAAATCTCCAGCTTCTGAGCAGAGGCAAGGTATTTTCCCAAAGGTTGCTGATAAATCCTGAATTAGTCAGAAGCCCCCAGATAAAAGACACATAGTAAGAGAAGATCAGTCAGTCAGAGTACTGTTTAAATCTATAAGCAAGTTATTAATAGCTAGCCTAAGCCTGCTTACTTGGCCATCAGTCAGAAATTACTGACTGGGACACTTTTCTCAGCTGTACAAGGAACAACAAACAATGACTTTGAAAATACAGCGCTTTTGATTCAGCTACAGATGTTGTGGATCAATAGAAAGATGCCATATTTCACTATCATATTTGCTTCAACCTAAATAAATATTTGGTACTCAACTCAATTTATAGTATGTTTGAGACCAACAGTTTGGTGGTAGTGGGGACTGTCCCTTTAAGGAGATGAGCTTCCCAAACAGAGTCTTTGAAGAGCACCTTGCAACTGCAACTCCTCAAAAACAGACTCCAACAAGAAACTGCAGAACTGGAATTAATTTGTAAACTGGACACTATCAAATTAGGCCTGAATAAAGACTGGAAGTGGATGGGTCACCAGGGGCGGCCCCAGGCACCAGTGCTCCAAGCGAGTGCCTGGGGCAGCAAGCCGCGGGGGGCGCTCTGCCGGTCGCCGCTAGGGCGGCAGGCAGGATGCCTTCAGCGGCTTGCCTGCAGAGGGTCCACTGGTTTCGCGGCTTCGGTGGACGTGCCTGCGGGAGGTCCGCCGAAGCCGCGGGACCAGCGGACCCTCTGTGCTTTGGGCGGCAAAATGTCTAGAGTCGCCCCTGTGGGTCACTACAAAAACTAATATTCCTCTGCTGATACTCACACATTCTTGTCAACTGTTTGACATGGGCCACCTTGATTGCACTGGCCTGATTAGCACTACAAAAGTGATTTTTTTTTCCCTCTCTTGGTATTCACCCTTTCTCAGCTGTTGAGAATAGGCCATTTCCACCTTAACTGAATTGGCTCTTTAGCACCGACCCCCCTTGGTAAGGCAACTCCCATCTTTTCATGTACTGTGTATTTATATCTGCCTACTGTATTTTCCACTCCATGCGTCTGATGAAGTGGGTTTTAGCCCACCAAAGCTTATGCCCAAATAAATTTGTTAGTCTCTAAGGTGCCACAAGGACTCTTCATTGTTTTTGCTGATACAGACTAACACAGCTACCATTCTGAATCCTGTCTTCTTGCGGTGATGTACAGCCATTTGGAACCAGACCCACACATAGCAGAGTTCATGCCAGCCCCTCAAGCACACTGTGATCACAATGAACACCTCAGTGTAGTCTCAGATATGTTTTCCACTTCATTCAGCCAATTTTGAAAGCAAGAATTGATACCTATTTAACTACATTTAAAATCTGAGGTATAAATTACCTATTTACCTCCAGCAATATGTTTTTCAATGTAATAAAGGAACTTCATTCCAAAAGCCAGTCAAGATTGCTAAGCAACAAGTGTTGTTACTTAACACACGATTTACAAAACCCAAGGACTTAAAAAAGCAAGAAAATGAATAGTTAAGGAAATCATAAATCACACATAACAAACAAACCCATTCTTATCACATAAGCTGCAGGCACAGGGATTTGAAATAGGCATTGCAGCCTACTGAAGTAGACTTTATACTTTTAGAAACCATTTTAGGAACCAGAACTCCATTAGCTCAGCCTTCTTTATGGAGAGCATGTGTTTGAGGGAGATCTTGCAAACAAAATCTACATATTTTCTTGACTACAATAAGAAAGATGAAGTCAAATATACATTAAAGGATCTTGGAAGAAGAGTAATGATGAGGAAACCACACTGGGACATATTGGCCAGTGGAGGAAAGAAGACAGGATACTGGGCTAGATGGACCTTTGGTCTGATCCAGCATGACCATTCTTATGTTCTTAAGGCCACTTACCAACAACTGTGTCCTTACTTCAGCAAAGTGTTGTCAACTCTCCCAAATGTATAGAGCAAGATGATTCTGGGAATCCGGCCCCAGCTGCTAGGGATCTCTCTGCAAAGCGTCCAGCTTCTCCTCAACCCACAACATGCTAATTAATTAATTATTTGTCTCTCCACCCACACAACTGTTCATTCCCCAGCCTTCACATCACTTCTAAAAAGGCGGGAGGGGTGATGGGTTAGAAAACAAGAAAGAGGGTCAAATGAGAAAGCTACAGCTTATAGTAGCAGCAGCAAAGTCAGCTACAAGAGCACTGCCTGGCAATGTTGGGAAACTAAATAAGCTCTGAATTGACTGGTCAGCACACATACGGTGCATTTCTATTTGGTAGCTCAAGCAGGCTATTATTGGCCATCTTTTGTTACTGATGAGATTTGTGAAGTTTATAATGTAATCCAGAAGTGAATTTTCCCTGGCTGTATTGCGTTCAAGCTGAAAAATATATAATCCTTGGACTGTTATTGTAAGACTTTTTGAATAATATGTTTAATTATGCAGTTCTCAAAGTTATACCAATGTGAAGTGGACTGTTAATGCTGTTTCTTTTTATGAGCCAAATCCTGACATCCTAACTCAGTTTTTATTGAGTCCTTTCCCAGGTTAAGCCATCATTGACATCATCAAGAGGTTTGCCTAATGGTATTTCAATAGATGTGCAGTCAGTGCACCCCTCCTCTTGCCAATCTATCTAGGCTCTTCTTTGGCCCTCAGCATTAAAGTTCATATCATATCAGATTTTGAATTTGGAAATTATAAAACTGGGTCCTAACAACTATGCAAATGCTTGCACACATGCTTACATTTACCCACGAGTAATCCCACTATTTATATAAGCAGAGCTCAGCTGGTGCGTTAGTGCTTGCTGGATTGAGGCCTTCGTTTACTCTCTTATTTTGATAGGAAAAACTAGTTTTTTGTATTATCATAACTTTAAAATGAGTAAAGCATACGTTTTAATGCATTGGTATCCAAGTCCTCAGGCTTCTGGGCACTTTAATAAAAGTTAGCTGCAGAGTAGGAGCAAAATAAGAGCCCAGTCCTGCAAAGATTTACGTATCTGAATAGTCTCACTGACTTCAGTGGGATTACTCATGGTGTGTAATATTAAGCATGTATGTATGTCTTTGCAGGACTGAGGCCTAAAACAGGCAGTGAAATAATATTTTGCCTACATGGTACAGTATGTATAAAGGATGCATGGAATCTATAAAGTGAGTTTTCTGCATTTCATGCCAAGATGTTATCTATCTTGCAGTGCTTCTGAACTGTGGGGCCCAATCCTGCAGTTGCTAAGATTTCAAAACAATTGACTTCAGTTATGTGCACACAACTGCTGCAGGATCAGCGCCCCTTCATTCTTTTAAGAAGCTCTCAGTGCACAGATTGAACTTGAGAAAGGATCTCTATAGAATCACATTGGCAGACTGGACAAAGATTAATTTATTATACATTTTAATTTCAACTTAAAAAATAAAAATCAAGTAAAAACATTTTTATGATGGCCACATGGCAACTATTAATTATACAGAACAACAGAAAGGAAGACATTACTTAGCACTTTGGATCAACCCAAATGTGTTTGTTCTTCAAAGTTTTATAGTACTTTAAAGTACACAGTGTTCTTTTTAGGCAAATGTAAGGGCAGCAGGTCTACACTCCCACTTAAGTTGATCTAAGGGTGTGAAAAAGACAGCTTTCACCTCTCATGGAAGTGGAGTAATCATGCCAACAGGAGACTGCTGTCCCGTCAGCATAGAGAGTCTTCACCAGACGTGCTACAGCAGCGCAGCTGCATCAGTGTAGCACTTCTAGTGTAGATCTGTCCTAAGTCTGTATGAGTTTTGTTCATTCCAGGAAAGGCTTATACTACTCATTAAACAACTTTTCTCCCTTTACAGTAGGCTCCATTGAATTGTTTCTTAAGAGCTGATTCCTTTATTAGTACTCTTATCCACCTGAAATTATATCTTCCCCATAGAGCCTATCACAAAATTCTGATAGGCATAAATTTTTTGGCATAAAGTTTTGGCATAAATTTCAGGAATAAATAGTTTGGTGATGTTAGTCTTCATAAATGTAAGAACGGCTATACTGGGTCAAACCAAAGGGTCATCTAGCTCAGTATCCTGCCCTCCAACAGTGGCCAATGGTTCAAACGAACAAACAGAACTGGGCAATTATCAAATGATCCATCCTCAGTTATCCAGTCCCAGCGTCTGGCTGTCAGAGGCTTATGGACACCCAGAGCATAGGGTTGCATCCCTGATAATCTTGGCTAATAGCTATTGATGGACCTCCAAGAACATATCTAATTCTTTTTTTAATCCAGTTATAGTTTTGGCCTTCACAACATCCCCGGCAATGAGTTCCACAGGTTGATTGTGCATTGTGTGAAGAAATACTTACTTTTATTTGTTTTAAACCTGCTGCCTATTAATTTTATTAGGTGACCACTGGTTCTTGTGTTCTGTGAATGAGCAGATAAACACTTCCTTATTCACTTTCTCCACAGTAGCCATGATTTTATAGACCTCTATCACAGGGGCTGGCAACCTATGACATGCTTGCCACCTTTGGCACGCAAGCCGATTTTGCCTGGCACGCAGCTGCCAGCAAGGGTCCAGGCTGCCAGCCCTGCTCAGCGCGCAGCTGGCTGAGTGAACAGAACCCCAGACCAGCAGAGGCTGAGTGGGGCCAGCGGCCAGGACCCCAGACCGGCAGCAGGCTTGCCCCCTACCCCGGTCCCTCCTTACAGCGCTTGGGTTCTGCGGCTCCCAGGAGTGTGAGTTGCCAGGGTGCAGGGTCCTGAGCCTGCTGTGGGAGGGGCGGCAGTGGCAGCTCACACTCCCGGGGAGCCACAGAGCCCAAGCACAGTGAGGAGAGAGCGGGGGGGGGCGCACGGGGACCGCCGCCCTCATGCATCTGCTGCAGGAGCCCCCCTACAGCCCAGGCACGTGCGCCCCCTGGCTCCTCCCTCACTGCACTTGGGTTCTGTGGCTCCTGGAAGTGTGAGCCGTTGCCGCCGCTGCTGCCTAGCAGCTCCCCCCGTCCCACTGCCTCAGCACTCCACGTGGAGTTTTGCCTCCATGTGGAGCCAGCATCTGACTAGCATGGGCCTGGTAAGGGGAGTCCTGGGTGCAAGTCAGGGAGCAGGGGTGGGTTGGATGGGTCAGGAGTTCTGGGGGTCCTGTCAGGTGATGGGGAGTGGTTGGATGGGGTGTGGGAGTCCTGGGGGGTCTGTCTGGGGGTGGGAGGTGGATAAGGGTTGGGGCAGTCAGGGGACAAGTAGGGTCCTGGGGGGCAGTTAGAGTGGGGGGGTCTCAAAGGGGGCAGTCAGGGGACAAGGAGCAGGAAGGATTGGGGGTTCTGACCAGGGCAATCAGGGTGGGAAGTGGGAGAGAGTGGATGGGGACGGGGCTCAGGCAGGGCTCTCCCATCTTTTTGATTGTTGAAATATGGTAACCCTAGGCAAGCGGGGAGCTGGGGGGGCACATGGGGGCTGGTGTCCGCATACATCCACTGCAGCCTGCAGGAGCCCCCGGGGGGGTGCTGGGCCACAGCCTGGGCAGGAGGGGCAGGGGGGCGCAGCTGTTTCCCACCAGTGGCACGGCTGCCTTTGCAGGGCTGCCACTCCCCTGCATCGTGCCGACTCCTCCATGGCTGGGGCTCGCTGCTGCCGCAAGTGCAACGCTCTGGCTCTCCAGTGCCTCTGGAAGGCGGCTCCTCTCCGGCGAACTGCTGCAGCGGCCCAAGCCTGGCAAAGCCAGTGAGTGGACTCAGGGCAGGGGCCACTGGGGTGGGGTGGAGAGGACTCGCGGGGCGGCTGTGCACCCTCTAGGGGAGTTCAGGAGGCAGGGAGAGGGAACCTGATCTGGGGAGCAGACCCTAGGCATGGCTGGCCCCTAGGCATGGCTGGCCCCTAGGGTCTATAAAGGCTTGTTGGAACATGCCCTTCAATGAACCGATGTGCAAGGGGAGGGGAGGGGGGCCACAAGGTGGAAATTTCACTTAGGGCGCAAAATATCCTTGCACCAGCCCTGCCCCAGGGGATGCCTGCACCCCAGATTAAGAACCACTGCACTAAACTGATAAGATCTGCATTTTAATTTAATTTTAAATGAAGCTTCTTAAACATTTTTTAAAACTTGTTTATTTTACATTCAACAATAGTTTATAGACTTATAGAGAGAGACCTTCTAAAAATGTTAAAATGTATGACTGGCACACAAAACCTTAAATTAGAGTGAATAAATGAAGACTCGGCACACCGCTTCTGAAAGGTTGCCGATCCCTGCTATATCATATCCCCCCTTAGTAATCTCTTCTCCAAGCTGAACTGTTCCAGTCTTTTTAATCCAGGGATCTAAATTCAAATCACCACGAGGACCACATGAGGACTAGTACATTGGCCTGAGGGCTGCACCACTGCAACCTTTTCATACAACGATACAAAAATATAGTCAAAAATGAAAAAAAATGAAGAGTAATATTATATGCTATTAAATGTCAATGTATTAACTTGTTTAAAACTGTAATGCGAAGAGGGGTTTTAATAAAATATAAACACTCAGAAATGTACCTCACTCAAATGACAAAACACACATTTACTTTTAGAATTACTTTTGTTAAAGCTCCCTCCTCTGCCCCCAGCCTTACCCTCACTCCACCCCTTCCATGAGGCCCCACCCCTGCCCCACCTCTTCTCACTCCTTCCCCACCCTCATTCCAACCCCCTCCCCAAAGTCCCCACCCCAACTCCGCTCCCTCTCTGCCCCTATTCCAACTCCTTCCCCAAATCCCTGCCCTGGCCTTGCCTCTTCTCCGCCTCCTCCCCTGAGCACGGCACATCCCCGCTCCTCCCCCCTCCCTCCTGGAAAGTCCTAAGTGCCGCCAAACAGCTGTTTGGCGGCAGGAAGTACTGGGAGATAGGCAGAGGAGCAGGGTCGTGGTGCGCTCGCAGGAAGGAGGGCAGCTTGGCCGCTGGTGGAGTCGGCACCTATGGCAGGCCACAGGAAATAACTCAGCGGGCTGCATGCGGCCCATAGGCCACATGTTTGAGACCCCTGTTTTAATCTCTCCTCCTTGGGAAGCTGTTCCATACCCTTAATCACTTTTGTTGCCCTTCTCTGTACCTTTTCCAATTCTAATATATCTTTTTTTGAGATAGGGTGACCAGAACTGCACACAGCATTCACGGATTTATATAGTGGCATTCTGATATTTACTGTCTTAGCTATCCCTTTCCTAATGGTTCCTAACATTCTTTTAGCTTTTTAGATTGCCACTGAATATTGAGCAGATGTTTTCAGAGAACTATCCATTATGACCCCAAGATCTTTTTCTGTCGTGGTAACAGCACATTTAGATCCCCTTATTTTGTCTCTATAGTTGGGATTATGTTTTCCAATGTGCATTACTTTGCATTTATTGATATTGAATTTTATCTGCCATTTTGTCGCCCAGTCACACAGTTCATGGAAAAATCCTATAACATTTAATATTGAATTCTATTCCTGCAACAGAATTTCATGGGATGATTTTTAAAAAAAATAGAAGGGTTATCATTCTAAATTAAACTCTATAGGCTTTTAGAACCATTTTTATACAACGCTATTGGTTTTATTGTTATTTAGTTCTATAGCTTTTTTTCTAGATGGATCAATTAAGAGTTCTGGTTTGTGCCATGAAATAGAGTACCAAGGCTTTTCTCTTAAACGACTTCGTTAGCAGCTGTTAAAATCTTGTATGAAGGTACTGACTCACTGAGGCAAGTGAAACCCAATAACTAAGAACTAAGGGAAGCAGATAAGAGTGATTCTGTAGAGAGAGAGGGAACTGGGGTCTGAGACAAAGAGATTTCTGCAGAGAAACCCTTGGAACAACCAAGCTTAGTCTGATGTTTACATTTTGCTATGGTTGTGTGAATTGTCAATGTACACAGTGCACATGAAAGTGGTACATAGTGGTAAATAGCTTTTATTCAGAGAAGGTTAGGAAACCTGCATACTTGCAGGCCATTGTGGAGGTAAAACCAGTGGTGAGCTGGAGCCAGTTCCCACCGGTTCGCGGGAACCAGTTGTTAAATTTAGAAGCCCTTTCAGAACTGGTTGTCCCACGTGGGACAACCGGTTCTGAAACGGCTTTTAAATTTAACAATCTGTAAAGCTCCAGCAGCTCCCTGCCCCGTCGCCAGCCCCAGCTCACCTCTGCCTCCTCCCCTGTACGCGGGAAGCCTGAGAAGGCTGAGAAGGGCGGTTTTGTGCAGGTGAGTGAGGGTGGGAGCAAGGAGAGCTCCGGGGAGGGGCGGCATGGCCCAGCTCCCTGGCCTCGGCTGGGCGGCGCACCCCAGCCCCGGCTTCGGTCCAGGCCAGGTGGTGCGGCCTGGCTCCGGCCCTGGCGGCGCGGTGCGGAATGGCCTTGTCCCGGCTCTGGCCTGGCACCCCAGCTCCTGCTGGGCAGAGCAGCTCAGTCCCAGCCTGGCTCCGGCGGTATGCCCCAGGCCCAGCTTCGGCTTCGGTCCAGGCCCGGTGATGTGGCCCGGCTCTGGCTGGGTGCCCTGGCCCCAGCTCCTGCCGGGCAGCACAGCTCAATCCTGGCCTGGCTCCGGTGGCGCAGCCCAGGCCCGGTGGCACGGCCCGGGCCCGGCTCCGGCTCCGGCTTCAGTCCCGGCCGGGTGGTTTGGCCCAGCTCCGGACAGGCAGCACAACTCAGTCCCAGACCGGCTCCGGTGGCGCGGCTCGACTCCAGTGGCTTGGCCCACCTCTGGCCCCGGCCCCAGCCCCAACCAGGCTCCTTGGCTGGGCAGAGTGCCACAGCTTTAGTCCCGGCCGGGCAGTGTGCCCCAGCCCCAGCCCCGGCCCTGACTCCTGCCGGGCACCCCCAGCCAAGCCGCCCCAGCTGAGTGGCTCCTGCCTGGCCCAGCACCCCTGGCCTGGCCTCCAGCGCGGTAAGGGGGCAGGGAGCAGGGAGGGGGTGTTGGAAGAGGGCAGGGGAGTTTGGGGGTGGGTGGATAGGGCAGGGAACAGAGGGATTGAATGGAGGCAGGGGTCCTGGGGGGCCATCAGGAATGAGAGGAGGGATTGGATGGGGCAGCAGGGGGCAGTCAGGGGATAGGGAAGGGGGTGGATGGGGCAGGGGTCCCGGGGAGGTGGCATCAAGGAATGTGGGGGGTTGGATGGGGCAGGAGTCCCGGGGAGTGGGGGGGAGCCACGAAGGAGGTAATTGGTTGTTAATTATTTGGCAGCTCATCACTGGGTACAACCTAAATAAATAATTCAGATATAGGTTCAGGTCTACATTTCAAACACCCATAGGCTTTGGAGTCATTGTTCCAGTTTGTCCTCAAAGAAAGGACACATAGTCAAGAGTGCCATGGTTGGAATCACAGTTGGAACCCTGACTCATTGTATGATTTGGGGCAGAGTACTTAACTTTCTTGTGCCTCTGTCAATTCAGCTGATAAACTGGGAAAGAACCAGACCTTCACTGCAAAACCAGATGCTCCATCTGAGCTGAGCTCTCCTGAAAAACACAGTACCATGAACACGTGCTTTCTTTAACGCTGCAAACTAGTCAATGAAAATGCGCTGCGCTGTAAATGCAAATGTAATCTCTGACAATCAATTACATATCATGACTGTACATTGGAAAAAAAACACAAACAAGAAATACACAAATATTAAATCCTGTAGAACTAGAGGATTGTTAATTCCTAAGGTTTGGATTCTGCAAACATTTAACCATGTGAATAACCTGTCTCACAAGTTGTTTCATTGAGTTCAATGGACTACTTGTACATAAGTGTTTATAAAATTGGGACCTAAATGAGCATCCAAAACTGGGAAGTGTATTTCTGTTTATCAAGCATTATTCATCCATTAAAACCTGAAACCAATGTGAAATTTCTCAATACATATGACCGTTTGAGTGCATTTTGACTCTGACATGGTGTGCATTTCATCTTTCCCAGCCAACACATACACTAAGCAATGAAGGAATTTAACCAAGAAAATAAATCATATCCAATTCATCTGCAATATTCAGAGTAAAGCTAGAGATACTTCTGAGCAGATCAAATATAGCCCTTATTAGAGCTGGATGAAATATTTCAGCTGAAACTTTTTTTGCTGAAATATGCAGATTCAGGTGAACCAACCATTTTGTGAATTTATGTCAATTTCAGTCAATTCTTTTAGTTGAAGAAAAGTTTTGGAAATGTCAAAATGGTTAATTTTGAAATTTCTGAAGTGAAACATTTTGATTTTTTGAGCTAGATTCACAAGGGGACTTAGGCACCAACAACAAGGCTGGGAAGGAAGTGGTGCAGCCACCACCACTCTTTATAGCCAATAACCCAGTGGTTAGGGCATTCACTTGGGTTGCAGGACAGCCAGGCTCAAATCCCTGCTCTAGAACAGGGACTTGAATACAGGTTTCTCACAACCCAGGTGAGTGCCCTAACCACTGGACTATAGAGCATAAGGAAAGGCTTCTTCTCCTTCTCCTCCTCAGTTTTGTGAATGGTTCCTAAGTCCCCTTGTGAATCTAGCCCTTTGTTTCCAAGTTTCCTTTGCTCTTATTAAAAACCAAAACATTGAAGAGGCCCAAAATGGAAACATTTTGTTTCAGGTCAAATGAAACATTTGGTCTGACCCACAACTAATTTCTTCTGACTTTTTCCATTTGCCAAAAATGCCCCCAAAATTTGGTTTTGGTTTGATCTGTAATGTTTATTATTATTAAATTATTAATTATTAATTATTATTGTTATTATTGAATGACCACTGAATCAAAAAAGGAGTAATTCACACAGTTCTAGTGCTAATTCTCTCAGACATACTACTATTTCCCTTTAAATATAAAGTGCTCTTCCAAGAAGAGTGCAGGGCCCTCTTTTTCTATTTATTTCCTCTTCAGAGAGCATTGTATATGCTGGGCACAGAGATGTTTTCACACTGTGCTGGAATGAAGCCAAAAGAGGCTCTGCACAGCTGGGCTAAATCCTGGGAGCTGGGGAATGCTGGCCAATCAGTACCCCTCTCTCCCAGCTGGCCAATGGGTGCCAGAGACTCTCAAGGGGAGGAGCTACCTATTGTCCTTTGGCCAGCGTCTTCCTCTCTTGCTAGTGGGACTGCGCCCCTTTTGCAGCTGACCCCATCAAGTTCACCACCTGTTGATGTGGGTGGGTGGCATTTTTGGTAACATCTATATTTTACAGATGACCACAGAAAATCAAAGCCAAATAAGGATTACTCTTTGAGAAAGTCCCATAAAGGGCTTTTGTTTTATTTGGGTTTGGGATTGGTTTTCTGTTTTGTTTTTTTTTAATGTATTTTACTTAAACTAATTTTTTAAAAGAAGGCAAGTCTAGAGTCCATTTCATTTCTTAATCAGGTTGGAGTCTGGAAATCATGAAAAGACCAAAACAATCACCAAAATGAGGAACTGTTACTTGCTTTTGTTTTTGAATGTCTCTGCAGAGTACAACATAGTGATCATAGCCAATTCTAAGCCTTTTCCAGAACAGTCAAATCTCTCCTCAAGATTCATCTCCCTCAACTTCCAGTGCTGGCCTCCATGTAAATAAAGAACAGCTCCTGATCTTTAACTGTTTTAACAATGACTTCCGCAGGACTACTCATGGTTTGAGGTACTATTCAACATGAATAGGGATATCACAATTTCATCCTATAATACCACACCAGATGCCCATGACTACCGAAGATCAAGGTATAGGCTCGCACAACTGTGGGTTTTTTCATATTTAAAAATATACTTCTTTGTTAAGCCCCCTCATTTTTTTTGTTCTGTCTCAACTATTTTGCTTGATCATAGGCTGCATCTTTTTGCTGTTTATAGACCACTCTGGAGGTGATGTCCATTATTATCCAGGTCACCCATGTGTGCTTTTCTCTTTCAGCATTGGACAAATAGCCATATTTTTAAGACATGGGGCTCTTAAGCAACTCGATCCACCCACGGATACAGTGCATGCAGTTATTCAGGCATTTTGAATATCTGGCCTGCAATGATTTGACAGTGACATTCTTAATTCAAGTGTGTAGGGGGGGAGTACAAGAAGAGAGGGTTTGGGACTCAGATTTTGTTCTACATCCAACTGTTTAGTATTTTCAATAGCTGAATTCTTATTCTTTGGGGAAGGCAGGTGTTTTTGCTCTCTTCAGCAGCGCATAACTCTCCTACCTTTGTCTATTCATTTTCTCGCCTTGTGCATCTCTCACAGGATCACTGGGTGGATGTTGATGGAAACAAGATATTTATATTGTGTTGAAAATTTCTTGGTGAAAGCATGCTATAAATAAATTACCTTAAGGTACTTTGTATGTGACCTGCAGGTAAGATGCCTCTCTTGAGAGTCCCTGAACATCCATTCAATAGTTATCTCTGTTTCTTCACAACATTAGATTTTCACTCACAACCAAAGGTTTACTTGAACAGTTCCCCACGTTGCTACAAGGATTTGCCACCTCCTACATTCTGTTTCCAAGGCAACTACTGGTCTCACATTCCAAACACTATGAGAGCTGGACACCTTCTTGCTATTTGCACCTCTCATCTTGAAAAGATTACAGCTCCAGTTCTGCAAATCTGCTCCCCATGGAAAGACACTCACAGCCATGCAGAGCTGAAGTCAGTGGAGCTCCATGCCTGAGTACCTGGGGTTTTATTCTCCACAGCTTTGCATTTTATGTAGTCATTATGTGCAAAGTGGCTATAGAATGCTACCATTCTAATTTGGTTGTGTTTTATACCTATTATACAAATAAATGTAAATGACTATATAAGATGCAATGCTGTAGAGAATCAAGCCCTTAGTCTCTAATGATTTCTTCTTCTAATGCATCTTTACAAGTAAAGCTTAGCATTCACTTAACATACAATGTAATTTTTGTCCTAGTAGAAGGAAATGTATACTGTAACTAAAATTCCATCTGTTGCTTTTCATTCTGTCGCCCTTCTGGAAAGAGAAGGTAATTGGCAAGAACAGGCTGGAATGGAAAACTTCAAACCTACTAAAAGCAAAACACACATTGAATATGTACTTGGAAGAAAGGTGGGGAGGGATACAACAATTTTTCCAGTATACTTCACCACCTGAAGTCCTGCTGGAAAAGTAAAAACTGATTGCATAAGATATGCTCGCCTGGTCATACTATATGATCCTCTCCAAGGCCCAGATTCAGTAAGATAGCTAAGTACATACATATGAGAAGACCTAGAGACTTGAAGTACCTTGCTGAATCAGAGCTTAAGTGCTATAGAGAAAAAAGACAAAAATCCAAAACATTTCTATAATTCCTGTTGAAACAGATGTATTATTTGTGGACTAATACACAACAAAGCTAATTCCCAGAGCAACCAGCAGGAGGCGCCACGATTGTGAGTCTGCAACCTGTTACGGGGCATTTGGGGCACTTTACATATAAGCCCTTCTAAAATTATGCTAACAGGATTTTCACATTTTGAATGATCCTGGGAAAATGGTCTTGTAATAGTTTAAATTCTTTAAAGGAAGGTGGGGGGGAATTCTGTGTGCTTAAAGGCAATGCTTTCCATTTTGACAGTAGGATGTTATACCTTAACATGAAGGAAAGAGGAAACTATTCTGGTGTTTTGCTACACTATAAGAAGGGATCATTGGATATACAGTTTTGCTTTTCAAATTTAAAAGATACAAAGCTTATGTGACTGGCTTCCCCCTTCTCTTTAATCCTTTGCCACACAGATCTATAGATCCATTGTCCCACTTGAACTCACAATAAATGGGGAGTAAGCCTCTCCCATGAGCTACTTAATTTAAACACAGCCTGAAAAAAAGACTCCATAGCAACTAAGATGGCTTTTCAATTAGCTAGGAGGATTTATAATGCCTGTCCCTGCAAAAGATACTGTTTTAATATATTTATTTATCTTGAGGAATTACATTGGAGGTAAAGAAAAGAGCAGTTGAAACATGTGAAATAGAATATAGCTTGAATAGCTTTGCACAGCTAACTTCACAGGCTTCCTCTATCTCTGACCACAGGATCCCAGAATACCCATCTCTTTCGAAGATGAGTTAAAGTAGCTGCTGTTTGCCTGACAAAAACTTCTAAAGACTATCATATGAGATGACCAGAAACATACTCCCAAAAAAACCTCTTTGTTAACACAGAGTTAAACTTGTAAATATGCATTTCATTAAAAATACTACAGTAAGAGAACACCATGGTTCTAGGGTGAAGCACTCAAAAGTCAGAAATGCCAAAGTTAAGAGTCCACAACCTTCACTCTGCCACCTCATCCAAATCTAGCAGTCTCTAATTTCATTATCTCCTGTTACTTCTCAGATGATGCAATATAATATACAATGGATGGAGAATCTGGGGACTTGGATTTTCATACAGTGAACTCTCAAGCGTGCTTGTATGTGCATTTCTCCATGCACTGAGAGAGATGAAGTTGATGTGTCTCTTTTTTTTCTGTTCTGTTTATGTCTCTCACTGCTGAAAGAATAATTCAGTCACACTCCTGTTTCTTGTGTGTACCATTGCTTTTTGCATGTGCACTTACTATATGTGGAGGGCAAATCTGGGATATTTGCACCTCCACATACCTGTACATGGGATATTTGCACCTATACCATAGGTGTCCTTTCTTAACCATGCACACATGCACGTGCAGTCCGTATGTCATAAGCAGGGGTTAGAAGTCGCGAGCTCCAAAAACAAAACACAGGTTTCTAACACTTGTGGTAAAGGAGTAACAGCTGATAACACTGTCCCCTTGTTGAACCTACCATTACAGGGAATGCCACAGATACTACAGTAGCATGGGTTACACGTGCACACAAAAGCAGGCATGCAAGTGGGCCTCTACATTTAAAAAATCAGGTCCTTAATCTCCGTAGGAGTCAACCTAGTGCCTTTCAGAAGAACTCCGTTCTCTTTAAAAAATAGAGTCACTTTTTATTTTAATAACAATGCAGACATTTGGGGGGGGCACAATATATGAACAATGTGCCTTTAATATTAAATCCATTTTTGCTGATGTGTTGTGGTTTAGAACTAGGGAGGGCATTAGCTGTTGTTTTGGTTTCCTAGTCTTTTTTATATTAAGCTTCATCATAGTTTGGTTCAATCCTTATTTTGTAAGTATGTAAATAGAGACAATCCAGTGCCAATACTGCAGCTGTAATTCTGGTCAAAATGATACACAGAGCCCTAGGATATAAACTTCCAAATAAAAATAAAAAGGATTGAAATGAATTCTGACATTGCAGCTCGTTAAACTGGAAGACTATCCATGACATTTTATTAAATATCAGTTAAGTATCTTTAAGCAAAATGAGGATGACTTTAGGAAATGGAATGGTCATTGACTGAATAGATATCATGATAGAAACATAGTAATGGCCATCTGAAATCAGTGGCCATCTAGTCCACTATCTTATCTCTAACAGCAACCAGAATCAGAGGTTTCAGTGGAAGTTGCAAAACACACACACACCCCTGCAATAGGCAGGTATGAAATCACTACCCAGAGGACAAGTTTATTCTTAATCTCCAATAGTCAGAGATTAATTTATGCTCTGAAAAATGGGGGTTTGTATCCTTTCCAAAGATCTTGTTTTTTAGTTTGAATATTACTATTATAACTGTGTACATTCTTGTCATCCAGAGAAATGTGCAATTCTTTTCTGAATTCTATTGAGCTGTTGGCCTCAATGATGTCCTATAGCAATGAGTTCCACAGGTTAATTGTGTGTTGTATGATTTTCTTTTACCAGTTTTGAATTTGCCACCTTTTACTTTCTATTATAAGAAAAGGATACCTGAAGTGCCTGACCTCCCTTTTATGTATTGTTAATTATTTTATATACTTTTATCACATCCACTTATTCATCTCCTCTCCAAGAGAGATATTCCTAATCTTTTCAACCTCTCCTCACATAAGAGTTTTTCATTTCCCATAATTATTCTCATCCTGCACTCCCTCTATTTTTGCTATATCCTTTTTGAGACTGAATGACCATAACTGAACACAGTATCCCAGATAAGGTCACACCATTGATTTCTATACTAGCATTAGAATATGGCTTGTATTATTTGCCATCCCATTCCTTGTGTAGTTTAATATTTTGTTTGCTTAATAAAGTTTTGCTTTTCTTAATCTTTGCTATACATCGAATAGAAATGTTCACTGAGCTGTCTGTAATGATGCTCAGTTCTTTGTCATAGGAACAAATAAATCCAGTAACCTCTATCTGACAGTGGCTAGTACCGGATACTTCAGAAAAAGGTATAAGAACCCTGCAGTAGGCAGATGTGGGATAAGCTGTCCACCACAGAGGTCTCCTCACTCAGGTCTTTAATTGTTAGAGATTGACTTAAACCCTGAAGCATAAAGTGAAGGTGTTTTCCTGTGCTGGTAGAGTTAATTCAGAACATGGTAAGGTATATGCTCAGTTTAAATTATTCCCCTCAAATGTGCATTATTTTGCAGTTCTCAACATATAATTTTATCTGCCATTCTGTTCCCCCATCTGCCTCACATGGTTAAGCCCCTTTGAAGTTCTTCAGTCTTGTCTACCCTAAATAATTTTGTTTTATCTGCAAATTTTTCCACCTCACTGCTCACCTCTTTGTAGATCATTCACAAATATATTAAACAATACTGATCCTAGTATGAAACCTGTGGTACCCCTCTGTTAACCTTTTGCCAGGATGAAAATTACTATTCTTCTTTTTCTGTATCTTAGCCAGTTTCTGATTCATAACAATATTTTGTCTCTCACACCATGAATACTTAGTGTGTTTAGTAGTCTGCTGTGAAGGACTTTGTCAAAAGCCTTTTGAAACAGACTGAATAAATTGCAACAACTGGCTCTCCTTTATCCACTATTTTATTGGCCCATTCTGAGAATTCTAATAGATACGGAAACAAAATATTCCCTTATCAAAACTATGCTGGTTGGATCCTAAGATATTGTGATCTTCTAAATGTTTTACGATTTTATTTTTAGTTAGTTATCTTTTCAACCAAATTTCTAAGTACAGAAGTAAGATTCACTGGACTGTGACTACCCAGATCACATGTAGCACCTTTTTGAAATAAAGGTTTGCTATTCACCAGTCTTCTGGTGTGGCATCTAATTTCCATGAGAGAATACATGTTTTTGCCAGGAGCTTGACGACTGGTAAAGAATGCTTCATGGAATTACAGCCATTTGAGCCTTAGTTAATGATCTTAGCATAAACGGTTTTAAGGCAGCTCTATTTCTGTATGCACATACATAATTAGTACCTATTAGTTAGTAGGTAAGGTGCTAGTAGATGGCACTGAAGAATGTATAGTATAGTTCCTGGCTTTTTCAAGACCAATAAAACTGGTTACTGTGCAACTGCAAATGGCTTGCTGTTTGCAGCTCTTTACACATGCTGCCTTAGCTGACTGAATAGGGAACATTGGTTTTCAGCACAACAAATCTTGTCCTAAATTCTGCAGGCATGTAAAGGTGGCCATAGATAGGGAAAGGTAAGCAGATGCCAAAATGTGTGGCTTGGTGCTTCCCGTTTCCAATCTAACAAGCTTCAGTAAAGATGGCTGGCTTTATCAATATGTTTCAGGCTGTGGTGGCTATGCTCTTTTATCTCCAAAGCTCCCCAGGCAGATTGTGTTGGGTTTGCACCCTTCTTTCGAGAATGCCAAGACTTGGTGTTGAGAACTTTCTTGCAGAGCATTATTGCAGGATGCATGTGAAAAATGTGCCATCGCCTCAAATACAGTAAGAAAGAGAAAAATAAAACAAGAATTCAAAATGCTTACCAGCTAGTGGAGAGGGAGGGACAGCATGCCTCAGCCAATTGCAAAATGGCTATGTTAGGGCTTTAGCTATTTTACTCTGCCAGATTTAAAGGACAAGCCCCCTGAAAGGCATCCACTAGTGGAAAAAATTCCACTAAGAGCCCTACGCTATACCGGGTGAAAATCAGTAGTGACCATGTAACCATGAAATAAAAGAGTTGCTATTGTGTAGCACCACTATGTTAACTTGAGATTTGTGGTAAGGAGCCATATGGCTAGTAGCCACCTAAATAAATGCAAAGTCACACTTAATTACCAAGACACCCAGCATCTCTAAACCTCTTAACATACTGTGTTCAGAGCTGTCTAGGACTGAGCCTCTTTTAACATATATCCTAGTTAGTCAGGTTGCTAATGGATTATTCTGAGAAGTGTTCAGAGCCTGTCCAGAAACTGTTGTGTTTTAATAATGGCTGCTGTATCGCCATCAGTGTTTTTCTCCTTTGAAATTCTGGAGAACATGCAAGAGGATTGCATCACAGGGGCGCAGTGTAGTGCAGGAACTTGCACCCTCAGGGGATGTCTACACTTCGAGCTGGAGGTGTACATTCCAGCTCGGGGAGACATACCCACACTATCTCTTACTGAGCAAGAGCACTATGGCCAGGCAAATGGAGGAAGGGGCCAGCTGCCCCACATACATGTCTAGTGTCTCAGACAGGTATGTACAACACCTGGGATATGACATTTGGGCTCTTGCTTTCGCCTCCTCCCTTATTTCTTTCCTGTTCTAGCGTTCGTTTTTTGCCTCCGTTGAATAAGAGTCTGGCTTAGCTTCCAAGACAACTCCACCTTTGCAGCAGTGCTGAGAGTGTCAACAGAAAGGCAGCAAAGAATAATGCCTTACACAGCCGGATGGTGATTAACATTTGCCATATCATGGAGTGGCTGGTAAAACCACATGTTTGGCTTTTGGGTCTCCAGCAATGAGCCTACAAGTGAAAGAAACTGAGACAGAAGCTACATTTTTTATTTTACTATTCTTTTCTCCCCCTCCTGCATATGTTTAGCTTAAAGAAACTAGGATTAGACTCCAAAAAACAGCAGCTTCAGACCAGCTAAACTAAATTTTGTTTTTTCTCCCCAAAGGAACAGTTAATGCCATCAAAAACACAAACAAGATTTCCCTCTGTAAATCTCAGTACAGCTACAAGTAATGGGAATAAGGTGTATTATTAAAATAAAAGCCTTACTATGTACTTTACATTTTAAATGCTTTACCTGTTTTTTCATTTTTTCTTTGTCTTTAATATGTGATTTCAAAGATTTTTGGTTGCCATTTATTCAATAGTTAGACAAAGTGCATTCACTGGTTTAAAAAAAGCCCCGCACAAGTGCCCAATATTTTGTACTATTGATGTTTCATTGACATGCCTGGTTTGATAAATATGAGTAGTGTCAGAGTCAGTAGTTTCATTCAGTTTACTAAAATCACCCACAACATGTCCTGGATGGTTTAAAGAGGCTCACTCTATAGTACGGTAGCATGTCTGAAATAGGGAGAGATGATTACTATATTACTGCGTAACATTCCTGTAAACAAAAAAAAACTTACTGTTGTAATGAATTTCATTTTGTTTCAGATATTTACTTGGCCATGATGTGTGAGCCTGTTGAACTTTCCTAAACAAATAGCTATTAAAAAAAGATGTTTAATGGTGATTGTTACAAAGAGAGTTGCCAGTTGACATATAACCCTAAGTCATACTTAACTCTTTAATGTTGCAATAGTGAACAAGAGTTCCAATAACTTCTACTCCCTTGCTGGGCCCAACATATCCTCTTTTTAACACAAAAACAGTTATTTACTTGTTTGAAGTGTCCTTGTTAATATAATCTTTTGAAAAGGCACTAGGGTCTATCTAGTACGACAAATACACGGGTAGTGAGAAATCAAAAAGGGACTAGAGATGGACAAAAAGGTAGCAGGTTTAGTTTTCCATATATTGTTGTTGTATGGTTTAGCTCGAACTCCCATTTTGTTTGAACCGCCAAGCTTTGTATTGGTTGTTTTAACTTATCATTCAGAAGAAAGGAAAGACATTAAGGGGTACAGTCCCATCTTCATACACAAGGATTCACCAGGACATATGTGAAAGTCTCAGTTCACTAAGATGTATCCTTTGTTATTATATCTATTTTGAGAAAACAATTCTGCAGAAGCAGATTGGGTCTGATAGCCCAGAACCCTTTGATCTGAACTGTGAAAATAACTTAAATTGTTTATTATATTAGATTAGATCTTTAGCAATCCCAGTGGTATTGTCTGTGAATTTCCTGTAGCTGTGTGTTGCAGATGAGCATAAACATCAGTTTTATTTAGAGAGACTGTGTCAGATCGCCAACATTTTACAATCTTGCCTACAGCAAACATTGCAGAGAGACAAATGGAAGAGGAACAGCCTGTACAATTTTAACATCAAGGCCTTTGTGTGGAAAAAGTCCTGCTGTGAGCTTTATTTTTCTTGTTTTAGTTTATTTTATTTTTCTATTTTTTTTAAGGCTTTGGCATTATCAGTTTGGACTCACATAACCCTTAGATCTATTGTTCTCAACTGGAAACTTTAAATCAAAGTTTAAACATTAAACAAAAAAGGAAATAAAACTAAAATTGCCTGTAAACTCCACCAAGTCATGTCTTGTTCATTTGGTGCCGGCCAACTCCATCCCTTTTGACCCTGCTATCGTTTTTATGAATCCAGTCCATTGTGTTGCATGGTACAGCACTGGCCTGCATGAATCACAACATAAAGTAATATACTGACTGACTGATATATAAATGTAGCCCCTACAAAAGCTGCTGGGTGCATGTACAAAATTTAACATGATTGTTTAAAGCAAACAGCCCAATGAAAACAGAAGTATTCCCCATTACAGCTAAACAACCAACTCCCCTGGGCTCCTCCATCCTTCAAACTAAAGCCTGGGAAAGAGGGTGAGTCTTGTACCTTGCCCTAAAGGTCAATAGACTCAAATTCTCCTGGACCAGTGGAGAAAATAAATTCCAGAGTCAAGAGCTTTCCTTGACTAGCATCTGAAAACACCCAGTCTGGAGCCCTGTGATACTTAATTTTGGGACCTGTTAGTATTAAGCACCACCCATTGACCTTGGCTGTCTCACTGGTAGTGCCACTCACATAATAAAGACCCAGTCTACGCAGGGGCTAATCCAAAGCCAAAGTATGTCAATATAAGGATTCCCATTGTCTACAAGAAGCTTTGGATCAGGCCTACAGGTCTATAGAAACAAAAGCTAACAACTTCAATTGTACCCACAAGCAAACAGCAAGTCAGTAAAGATGATGAAAAACTGGTGTAATATGTTCTCTGCAACTTCCACTGCCAAAAATAGCAACTATATATTACACCACCTAAAGCATCTGAGTGACATAAGATAGAGTGCATTGCAAGAATCCCATATGGAGGCTAAAATGACGAGAGGCAGCATGGTCCAATGGATTGCTCTTATGACTCAGTAGACCTGGATTTCTCTTCCCAGCTTTGCTACTGAGCTGCTTTGTGACCTCGAGCATGTCATTTCATATCTCTGTGCCTGTGTTTTCTCTCCCATCCTTTGTCTATTTGAATTGTAAGCTATTTGAGGCAGCGATAATTTGTTTGTACCATCCCTAGACACTCTTGTAATATATATAATAATAACCAAGGCAAGAAAAACTGTGGCAAGAGTCAGATCTAAGAGAAAGTTATAGTATCACGAGAAAAGGTTCTTTTTACCACCACCACCACCTGAGCTCCCAGAAACAGCTATTTAATTGTGGAATGAATCAAGAAAATTAAAGATTTCATCCTTTTTGGTCATATCTGCCTTATTCAGTTTTGTCTATGCAATCGGGCGATGGGAGATGGCAGTTGTAGCCAAAATGAGTCAATGTCTATTTGATTTTCTGGGTTCAACAACTAACCAAACTATGTCTAAGCATCAGTGCTGGTGAGCAGATTCTTTCCAAGAAGGAAAATATAAAACCTACTCTCATTGTGGAGCAGCTCCAGTACAGTAAATAGAATCATATACTATCACTCCATAAGCAAAACCTGCTGCCGAGGGGAAAGAAAAATTGTTTGTTTTTGAGGTTTTCAAATCATTTTTCTTATTTTTTTCTTTCCCGAAGAGATGCAAACCAAAATTTCCTTCCTGTCTGGAAGAGTTAAGCTAGATCATTTCAGGGCCTGATTCTAAGTTACTTCAGTTTAAATCAGGCATAACTCCACAGAGTTGCTCCAGTGTAAAATGAGGATGAGAGAAGATTTTGCCACATCTCATAATGGTGGCAGCCATTCAGAATGGTATCAGCATTTTCCAACCAAAACACTGTTGAACTTTCACTCGGGGAATGTATGAGATTTTGAAGCTCATTTACCAGCACTGCACCAAAATGTGAGATTCCTTTCCAGTATTCTTTTAGTGCAGAGGGTAGGGTGGGTCTGTATCCTGTTTAGGACAAGGGAAAATGGGCATCAACTCCCTCTAGTCAGCTTCTTTGGGAAACTTTACAAGCCTTTCTTAGAGATAGATTTATTAGCTTTGCTGTGGATAATAAAAGGGATTGTAGGGAAAACACTGTGCTCTTTGAAAGGAAAGTCAAGGACATGGACCAGAAATACCTTAAATCCTTCCCTAGAACTCCTGCACACACTGACCAGAAACAGGTACAAGCTCAATAACCAAGTTTTCACTTTTTCAATTAAGGCAAGATTTCTGACAGTTTGGGGGAGAAGGCAGGAAGACAATGAGCATACCTTCTCAAGGAAAAAAACAGCAGGGGAACTATTCCTGCAATTTGAGATAAGCATAATAAATTATGCACCACACCCATAACTATAAATAAACAGTTCTTTATAAGTCTATACAATTCCAATTCTATTCCTATACATGAGGCCCTTGGAACTGTTCTTTGCTAAAATACAAATGCCTCATGTGGCCCAGAGGGAGAGTTTGCTGATCCCCTGAAACCCATGAAATCAGGCAAGGCTCCCATAGTTAGCCTAAGTGTTTGACCTAAGATTCTAAGGTCTCTGGGTGCTTTTGCAATATGTACACGGTGATAAGTATGTAAACTGCAAAAGAACAAAAGAGTCTTAAAATAATAGATTCTTTGGGGATTTTGGTCAGGCGGCTCCAGGGTTTTTGCCACCCCAAGCAGCGGGGGAAAAAAAATTTCAATCGGGTTCATTAATTCTTCGGCAGCAGGTCCTTCTGACTGAGGGACCCTCCGCCGAATTGCCACCGAAGAGCCGGATGTGCCGCCCCTTTCCATTGGCCACCCCAAACACCTGCTTGCTGTGCTGGTGCCTGGAGCCAGCCTTGATTTTGGTACATGTAACCCTGGAGTGAAACCATGCTGATGTATCGAAACCAGTGATGTAAATGACAGCCAGAATCCTAATAATAAAGATGGGCGAACCCCCGGAATAACAAACATGGGCAAAAGGGGCTAAAGCCTAATCAAATATGGTCCCAGATGTGGGGACATAGTGGAGTTCATCGGGGTGAAAGCCCAGTGGAAACTCAGATGTCATGCTCACTTCTGGTAATCTCCACTCACTGCTCTATCCTTTTTGTCCTTCCCACTGATGGTTTCATGATACTGTGACAGGTTTCAGGGTGGTAGCCGTGTTAGTCTGTATCAGCAAGAACAATGAGGAGTCCTTGTGGCACCTTAGAGACTAACAAATTTATTTGCCAAAATAAATTTGTTAGTCTCTAAAGTGCCACAAGGAATCCTCATTTTTTCTTTTGGATGCTATTGTGAGTATGCAATGTATGATACTATTCAGCTTTACATGTCTTGCTTTTCTGGAGTGGCAATTGTATGTATGATTATTTGGTAGCTCAATAAAATTTTCCTTTCTCTATTTGTGTGATTTGCCAATCTCATTTCATATAAATTGTACATAGCTGCCTGAGTCAAGAACCTGTGTCAGAGACTTGTACATTTTGCACTCCAAATTAATCAAAGGTTACATCGGCACCGCAACAAAGGAGAGGTTTGCCTTGTCTGTGTTGTTTCCTCCTCCCCACCCTGAGTTACTTTTAAAGTATTGATTTATTTGATTTTATAGTTTAATATTAAGATTGTTGAAAATTGGGTTTGTATATGTTGTATATGTATATGTTGGGTTTGTATAGCCATGTATGCTACAGATGGTAATTTTGAATTTAAAAGTTTCAGTTTTTGTTTTCTTTTTGTAGTGTGATGTTTGTATTCAAAAGTAAAAATTCATAAAATCTTTACTAATACCAGTCTGTACAAAATAATACAATGTTGGTCAACTTCACTTTCCCATAAGTAAAGTCTTTCTGGGGTCCCCTTTTCAGCTTTACACACCCAAGTCTAGTTCCAGCATACCTGCAGCTATGTCTACACTACCACTTATGTTGCTTAGGGGTGTGAATAAGCCACTCCCCTAAGCAACATACATTACACCAACCTAAGCACCACTGTAGACAGCACTATGTTGGCAGGAGAGCTTCTCCCACTGACAGAGCTGCCACTGCTTATTGAGAGTGGATTAATTAAATCGACAGGAGAGCTGTCTCCCACCAGCTTAGAGTATCTCCACTAAAGAGTTTACAGCTGTACCAATGCAGCTGCACTGCTGTAAGCTCTCTAATATAGCCACAGACGTAGTTCTGCCAGTCTTTGGTTTTCCCTTTGAACCAAACAATTCAAAAAAGTCTCACTTCTCCTCTTCCAAAGTCTCTTCCCACAATAGTCCTCCAAGCAAATAATCAGATAAGCCAAATTATGCATGCATTTGCAGCCACTGTGCATGCTGTCGGCTTGTTGGCCGGTGATTTGAATCATATTGGAAGAGCCAGGATTCAAGTGCACATGTCTTCAAATTATAAGGCACTATTCCTATATATCTGTACCAGGGGTGGCTCTAGGGATTTTGCCATCTCAAGCACGGCAGGCAGGCTGCCTTTGGTGGCTTGCCTGCGGAGGGTCCGCTGGTCCTGCAGCTTTGGTGGACCTCCAGCAGGCAAGCCGCCAAAGGCAACCTGCCTGCCACCGGCAGAGTGCCCCCCGTGGCTTGCCGCCCCAAGCATGCGTTTGGGGTGCTGGGGCCTGAAGCCGCCCCTGATCTGTAGAAATATTATGTACAGCTAGTTGAGAGGGTGTAAATTAAGGTCAGGGCAACTTCTAGCTAAGCACAGCTCCTACTGACTTGGCCAGGTTTGACTCTCTTGGTACAACTGTTGCCTTCAGCCAGGGCCAGTGCAACCATTTAGGTGACCTAGGCGGTCACTTAGGGCACTAGGATTTGGGGAGCGCCATTTTCTTCGGCAGCAACCGTGGTGGCCGGATCTTTGGCAGCCCCAGTCGCTGCTGGCATTTAGGCGGAGGGAACTGGGGCAGGGGAGCGCGGGGAGGGCTGCCTGCAGCAAGTAACGGGGGGGAGAGGTGCTCGGGGAGGAGGCAGAGCAGGGGTGATCTGGGGCTGGGGGTAGTGCCTCAGGATGGGAACCTCATGGTGGGGGGGAGCTGCTGTGGCGGGGGCACCTCAGGGCGGGGGCAAGGGGGGAGGGTGCAAGGTGGAAGTTTCGCCTAGGGGGCAAAACATCCTTGCATCAGCCCTGCCTTCAACCCACATGAGCTCCTTTCTGCCACCTGCGCTTTATTTAGGCCCCGATTCAGCAAAGCCCTTCAGCATGTGCTTAACTAAAAGCACCTACTTAAGTCTCATTGAAGTCATGAAACAAATCCGCACATGCTTAAGTGTTTTGCAGAATCAGGGCCTCAGAATGTAGTAGTAAATAACTCTCCTGTCTTCAGCTGCAAAGGTGCCTGCCTTTTAGTAGCCTAGCACAGCTCTCTTGAAGAATCAGGGTCCGTGAAGGGCTGACGTGTCAGTTCTCCCCTTTTTCTCCCTATGCAGTCACTCCCAAGCCACATGTTGTTTCAATCCTGCACTTGTATTTCCTGTGCTGATCTTAGGTTGACCTTTACAGGCTCCACACAGTTAATTAAGTTTAGCAGCAATTTTCTTCAGAGTTCTAATACATCTAATCGGGTTTTTAACTTTTTACTTCCTTTCCTTAGTACTCATTCACCATTCTGAACGAAACTCTTCCAGAATCCTTATCATGGGCTGAATTCTGTTCTCATTGACACTGGTGCAAATCCAGAATCACTCACTGCTTAAATTAAAATCCAGATTTGCACAGATATAACTGAGATCAAAAGGTGGTCCCGTGCCTTTAAAGTCCTGTCTGTTTTATAAAAACGTGTTGTAGCTTGCTTTAAAAGGTCTCTCCACACATCATAAATACAAAATTAATCATTCAAGTATTTTAAATAAATAATAGTTATATATTTGATATGTTTGCATAGGTTTTAGAGTCAATGCTAATATTTTTATTAAAAATACACAATTATATCAATCATAAAAATTTACATAAATCTGTATTTACACAATAACCCACAACAGTGAACTATGGACACATGGGGTTTTCCTGTTACTTGAATTAAAAAAAACCTAGAAAAGATAATGAGATGTTAATACTACAAGAAAGTCCTTGAATTACAATCTCACAGCTCCCTCAGAAGGGTGCACACAGAATAAAGAGCTATGGAAAGATGATTAATGTGCTCTTACACAAAGAAAGATACTTTTTATATATCTTTGACCTTCTCAGGTCAAAGGGATTATAGGACTGTTTGAAGTGCAGGAGGAATAAAGCAAGGAAACAAGAGGACTTTTCAATGAGTGATGAGCTGCTGTGGTTGACAAGAGCAGCCAGCATATTTCCCTTAACTCATTTCTCAGGTGAAAAATGTCTTTTAAACAAACAAAACAAAAAAAACCACCCCTCAGTTTTCCCAGCAAACAGGATGTGACTCTTGATGTTCAGCCTAAGCAGCTGGGCAGTTCAGATAGTGACATAAAAGAAAAGATCCTCACTAAAGACCTGCTTTGTAGGAAGGTTGTGTGGTAGCAGGATACTGTGCCATGACTAGTGACTAGTTTTGCCCAGTGGGAAGGCTAAGGCTATTTTGAAAACAAAAGAATCACTTGGATTCTTCAAGAAGCAATCTTGCTATTATATTTTTCTGTATAAAAGGCATAGTTTATGCCTTGCATATATAGGTTTTGTATGAATTTCAGTGCACTATTATTCGAGCACACAAATGGTAGCGTATACATGTGCAAACAACAGCACGTGCTATAGCATAGCCTAGAGGAATGAGTACAGCTTTAGGCATCTGGAGGGCCCAAGAACTAATCCTGTCTCAGCCACTGTAGCTAGACCTGGTCAAATTTTCCAAATTGTGATGGGGAAACCTTGAAAATTATGTCTCGTCTTTGTTTAGTTCTAACTGAACCTTGGGGAAAATCGCATCATCTCTCTCCCTTAATTTCCTCACCTGTAAAACAGGAATAATGCTAATTGTTATTTTAAGATAGATTTGTTCAACTTACACTTTGATTTGCAAGTACAGATAGAATTTGCATGGGCAAACCCTATCATCTGCATACACAAGAGTTCATGTGCTAAAATTTGTATGAGTGGTTGTGCATATAAAGTTGTACAACAGAAACCACATTTAAAGACTAGCCAAGAATTATTCACACTTAAAAAAAATAAAGACGTCTAAATGGACTTAGACTGGGCTCAAATGAGTTCCTAGTGGACAGATGTCCATTGCAGACAAACAAGTGGCTCTAATTGCTATCTTTGTCAGCAGTTTCTGCAAAAGGACTGTATGAACATAGAAAATGAACCTATATTTTTTTCCCCCAGTTCCGCCACTGACTTCCTGAAACCTACCTCACTTTCCCTATTTGTAAAACTGACTTAATGATTTAGGGGTCGTGCAAGGCTTAATTCACTCACGTTTCTATAACAGCAAAGACTAATACTTTTTTAACTTGTGTTCTCCTACTTCCTGTTACAGCTTCAATAATTTCCATTATTCTTCTTTTGATAAACATCCTTAACAAATAGATTATATTTTACCCAAACCTATAAACTCTCCAAGATCAAGTCAGGAGTCAACAGTCAAGAAATGGGGACTTCCACAGATTGCAATGATGAACTAAAACCTGATTAGCTCTGCTGTAGTGAGAATTCCAGTTTACAAAAATTAAAAGCCACAGCAGGAAAAATTTTACAGAGCAAGTCCAAGTAAAAGACAATATGATTACTGTAAGCCAAGTGAAGAAGAAAAGAAAGGAAGAATTGTCTGGTACTGCCTTCAATCAGATCCCATTGGCAGCCACAGCACATCTTACATAAAGAAAGTTAAAGATTAAATGTAATAAAAGCAAAAGCCAGCAGGGAACTGGGAGGGTAGACCTTTCCTTTTTAAAACTAATGAAAAGAAATCAAAGAAGTCAATCCAAAATCCTCCAGTTCAACTCTCCACTGAAATCACGACTGAGTGAATCTGTGCCAATTTCACCTAGCGTGTGTATTGAGACTTGGCTAATATTGCATTCCACAAATAATTTATCTTCTTTGTGACTGTGAGACATTGAAGTGTGAAGGCAGGTATGCTGAACCTAATGCTCTCAATTAAAAGTAAGTATTCATAACTAGCAGCTTTCTGCCACAATTGTTTCTGAAATTAACTTAAAAGGTGGTATTAAAAACTCTATAAACAAAGTTCCTCTCAATATCCATTAGATCAAACGCTGCTTTAAGGAAATCCTGTGTCTAACTTGCCTTTCTTAATGTGCTAGAATAAACATAAAAGACTAAGAAACCTTTTCTAAAGCCTAGATATAGGGGAACATTGTTAATATCTACTAAAAAGAATTTCTGCCACACTTGCAGGAAAATATTCACAATCCAATATAAATTGTGGGAATGAAAATACTGTGCAATAAAGTTGATTCTGTTAACTTTCTATATAACTTACTTGGGTACATAATCTATCTCTCCTTCTAATGCCCTAACATTAACCAATTAAAATCCACTCCCTCCCTTTGAGGTGAAATAGGTAAGTATTACTATCGACATGATGCCCATAGGTAGGTACAGTAGATTATTTGACTATTCATTTATTTAGATCAATAAAATGCAGCATATAGAGACAATGACGAGATTATGCTGTTTTGTGTATGTATGAGAGATAGAACTGCCTCAGAAAAACTATTCTTTGACTTGACTCTGAATATCTCCCCTGTGACGCAACCCTTTCCTGTTTCTTTCATGGAAATAAGAAAGAGCTCATGAGCACAAAGTTTCCAGGTTTTTTCTCATGTTCCCTGAGAAGGTTTTTAGCCTGCTAGCAAGTGTTTGGAATTGTACTGGAAAAGTGGGATTCAAATGAATTCAGATGGGTATTCTTAAAGATTAAAAGACTTTTTTTACTATGTATCTCGAAACATTCGGACAAATGGAAGAGAGGTGTAGGATAAGCGGAGGGCAACTATCAGCTAAGCACAGCTCCTACTCACTTGGCCAGAGGGAAACTCCCTTTCCTTTTTTGTTTCCCGTGATACAACAGTTGCCAACAAACCACAGAATCCATAGGTACCGATTCCATGGGTGCCCAGGGGCTCAAGCACCTAACAAAAAAATAGGGATGCTCAGCACCCGCAGGGCTGGATTAATGTTTTGTGGGCCCCAGCACCTGGGCGATGGCCCTGCCCCCACCCGCTCCATCAGCGCTCTGCCCAGAGGCCCTGCCCCTGCTCGGCCTCTTCCCACTGAGTAGAGTGACCAGATATGCCGATTTTATAAGTGCAGTCTCAATTTTGGGGGCTTTGTCTTATATAGGCACCTATTACTCCCCACCCCGTCCCAATTTTTTGACACTTGCTATCTGGTCACCCTACCACTGAGGCCCTACCCCTGCTTGGACTCTTCCCCTGAGGCCCTGCCCACCTCTCACACAGGGGGGAGTGGGTGGAGAGGAGCGCCGACAAAAACAAAAGTCAGCGCCTGTGACAGACTCTCAGTTTGACTGTCAACCACCATCATTTTCAGTGATGACAGGGAGTGGGTTAGATTCAGCTCTCATATGCACCAGTTTTGATCCAGAGTAACTTCATTGACTTGTTGGAGTTACTCATGATTTAGGCCTAGTCTACACTAGAAAAGGTTTGCTGATATAGCTATATCGGCCAGCCAACCCTAGATGCATCGTATATTTGCAGAAAGTGCTTTTACTAGTATAGCTCATACCAGTTCCATGAATGAACTAAGCTATACTGACAAAAGCACTTTTATGCTGGTATAACTGAGTCTACAGTAAGACATTTGCTGGTATAAAAATGTCACAACAAATCACAGCCCAACCAACATTCCCATACAAACAAAAATGTCTAGTTCAAACCGGGCCGTACACTGATGTAATTGAGATCAGAATCTGGGGAAGTGATCAACTGTGGGGAACATAGGTGAACAGGTAAATTAGCTCCAATCTCTGCCATTAAGAGATTAAATGCCATTAATTTAGGTTAAGATTACTCAAGTGTATTTCCTATTAATGTAATCACTAAAACTGAAGAAAATATCAATTAAACCAACAGTGACATCCACCGCAGCCTTAACTCACATGCATTCCCATTCAGATATATAATACCTAGACACATACACACAGTCTCACCAGCTTCACAACTCCCTTTCACATTCACCATATAATCAACCACAATGTACATATTCAGTTCCTCAGAACTGCATTCAAATGCACAACCTTAACTCCAACATCAACTATGTAAAGATACATTCCTTATTAAAGTGTAAAGTGTATATAATATGTAATTTGCACATGAATAAATATAAGGTAGTTGACATATTAGACTTTAATATGTATGATTCTATAAAAGATAAAGGGAATAATTCCATTAGTTTTTAAATATAAAGTTTAAGAGTAGCTTGCCCTTGAAATGTTATGAGAATGGACACTGTGGGAGTGAAATGCAGTTTCTCGTTACTCTGGTTCTTTACTTATATGGAACCAAAAAAGTGAGGCTGTCAGGACTTAAAAAAAAATCTTTTGAAAATGTTTAACCCCCAAAAGTATATGCAAATCTCAAACATGGCCTTGATTATGGGTCACTACTCATGACTCCATAATATTTGAAATACTTGGCCTTTCTGTAGCACCGCCTATCTAAAGATCTCTACATAATTTACAGTCCCCCTATTTCCAGCTGCAATCTGCACCATTCACTAATTTATAAATCATGCAAGTACAGCATGCTTATGCTGTAACCTTCTAGCATTAAGTATCCTTGTCATTCTGTTTGTTATAGTTCCAATGTCAGGAGCATTTGCTCCCTGTCACTTGGAGCTTGCAAGGGTAGAGTGCTTCATATTTCTTTCTGTGGAAGAAACCACCAAAAACAGAAACAAGAAAGCAACCACCATCATCATTCATCAAGCTCAGTAAAAAGTTACAAGTCAGGTTCTCAACTGATATAAATCAACATAGTTCCAGTTACTTCAAAGCAATACATATGATCCTCAAAGCAGATCAAAATCTTTTTCATACACTCTTTAATGACTAAATTTAGTTTAGAAATTGAGTATCCAAAGTCAATTGAGCTATACTTCTTTACACTAGCTGAGGCTATGGTCCTATACAGTCTGTTCATATTCTATAGACTCATATTTTATAGATTTAATTGCCACCCCCAGAAATGATTATGACATGGAATCATATGAAAAAGATGGAATTAAAGAGTTATTTTTACATTAAGAGAATTATAGAACTGAAAACATTAGAGATAGAAAAGATCTATTAGACCATCCAGTCCATTTCCCTTCTAGTGCTGAATTGTTCCTTTATTGTATATTTTCTAGTGTTTTGTCAAGTCCTGTTTTTAAAAGTCCCATGTGATGGTGCTTCCACAACTTCTATTAGGAGACTATTCCACAGCCTGATTTATCTCACTGTCAGGAAGTTATCGCTTATCTTCAATCTAAATTTTCCCCTTCTTAATTTCATCCCATTGTCCTTATTTGTATACATGGGTGCAGGGCCGGTTCTAACCATTTTGCCGCCCCAAGCACGGCGGCACGCCGTGGGGGGCACTCTGCCGCTCGCCGGTCCTGTGGCTCCGGTGGACCTCCTGCAGGCCCGCACCTGCCGCCCTCCCAGCAACCGGCAAAGCGCCCCTCGCGGCATGCTGCCCCAAGCACCCGCTTGGCACGCTGGGGCCTGGAGCCTGCATGGGTGCTGCCCTAGGTAATTCCTCTCGACCTTTGGTGTTTACACCTTCAAATGCTTGTGGATAATTATCACATCCCACTTGGCCAATCTACATCCTTTTGCATCTTTGGGGGACTGACCCATGTGCATAGAAAATGGTGGAAACTTTCCACTGACTTCAAAGTTCTTAAACTTTCCTCATAAATCAATTCATCCAATCCCCTATTTTTGTTGTTCTTCTTTAGCCTCCCTCCATTTTGTCACTGCAGTTTGATAGGTTTCAACCATGCAACCTTCAGAACTGTGACTAAAGGAAAATATATGGTGAATGAAAGAAGAGATGTATGTTTTTCTCCTGATTATCACATTGAAAACTATACTCAATCCACATCTCACTCGCTCTCTCTTTGGCACATCTCTTGCTTTTTTTTGTCCCTTTCAGCTCCTAAAATACTGAGTTTTATTTGCCAGACTACAGATGCCATTGCAGGTTGATGACAATAGTGGAAAGATCTGCTTTCAGCTAGGCACTGAACACACATGCACACGATTCTGCTCTCAGGTATATCCATCCAACTCCCATGAAGACAAAGAAGACAGAATTTTGCCTAATTCATCAAAAAAATATTGACATGATATTAAACAGCCTGCTGCCTGGGAGAAATTTTATCCATAGCAGTGATAATATAGGGAGTCCGAAGCCTAAATTTGAACTTCCAGCTTAGCATTTACACTAATGCCACATGACTCTCCTATTTTTCCTTATGAATAAAAGGAGGATATTGACACACACACAAAGGACTGATAATGTTCTTTTTATTTCTTTTTTCCCTAATGAATGTACTTCCAAGAGTCCAGACCAGGAAATACCAACTTTCATAGGCATTGGCTATGTGGGTGGTTGGGGGCCAGTGCACCCATGCCTCTGGGGAAACAGATGTTGTCTCTGATTCACTTTGTAAGCATGTGAGTCAAAGTCTACATCTGTGACAACTTACAGTAAGAAATTGTGAGCAGCTGTTAAGTGAAAGGCACCAAATGTAAAGTCAATCAAGATGTAAAATAAGATATTGGACAAACCCTGGAAACTGACAGATGGAATCCATTGATTTAGGCTCTAGCTGTGATAAATCTACCTGAATATAAGAAAAGATAAGACAGACAACACATACTGATCTCTTCATATATGATCTACTGGAATTATTCCCTTGTGTGTACATCACGCTTCCCTTGGAACTCATAAACTAAGCAGGGCTGTGTCAGGTCTGTACTTGGACTCAGGACTTTCAGGAACACCCGGGTACTGCATAATATGGATTTAGGAGATGGTACTCTTCTCTCTGAATCAGTAATGAACCAACCCTCAAGCCTGGTGGGATTGCTGTTCTTTTGGAGTTGCCAGTTTGGGGTATGAGATGTAATACCAAATTTCTAGCAAGTTGGGTCACTACGGGTTTGTCTACACCGAATTTTGGTACGAGTAGGAGTGAGCATCTCAGCTAGGGTCAACTGACTTGGGCTAACAGGGCTAACACTAGTGCTCTAAAAATAGCTGTACAGACAGCACTTTGAAGTTGCAGCTCAGGCTCTGAAGCGTAGGGAGGGGGAAAGGTGTCAGTGCCTGAGCTCCAGCCCAAGCAGCATCTTCAAAGTACCATCTATGCAGCTATTTTTAGAGTGCTAGCTGCAAACCCCACTAACCCAAATATTTTGACTCAGGCTGGGAGGCTCACTACTCCAAAATGTTGTGTAGGCGTACCCTGTAGATCCCACGCTGCTCTTCAATAAAGTGGAATGGTCCGTTTCTGGTCATTTGTTTCTGCCTATCTGCTTTAACTCTCCATTTTTCAGCCTGACATGGTATTCATTTGCTGTCAAAACTGTAGGGAAGTGTCCTCTACATTGTTCCACGGTTGCCACTTCACTCCACATGTGTCAGCATTTCAGTAACTTCTGTGTAAGGTTTGTATATCAGTTTGCTACATCTGTAGAAAGGGCTTTGGAATTTTGGGGGTGAAAAATTATAGATAGAGATAGATAGATCTGCCTGTATACCTAACAGCAGAGTGAGTACTGCAAAAACTGATTTGCAAATATTAACGTTTAAACAAATGTTCTTCCGCAATGTTTGTGCCCTTTTGTATTTGCTTTTTGTGAATATTTATACTATAAAGTTTTACTAGCTCAAGTGTTTGTAGAAGGCAAATTATAACACAAGTTTACATAAACATGGCAACTGACTTTTAAATTTATGTTACTCAGCTTTTGCACAAGAAATCTGACTTAACTGAGCAAAGCCAGTGATGTGAGAACTTCTCCATGTAGATGAATAGTGCAAGGATGACTTCACTTGTAACTTTCATATGATTTTATACATGATCAATATTTGTGTAAGTACAATGAAAGATACAAATGCCTTTATAATGTTTGATGTATAGCCAAAGCTACTCACAATTAACATAATTTAGCAGTTGAAGTTATTGGCCAATCAGAATGGTTGCAAACATCCTAATTTTGTGTAGAAAAGGGAACCACATCCTGCAGAATTCACTGCTTATGAGTGTTCTATTTGTAAAAACATGTTGATGGAAGCAGTGACCTGCCTGGCTGGAGAAATTTCCACGCCTTGCCTGGATTAAACCATAGCCCAGTTCATAAACTACCTGTAGTAGATCTGGATACAGGAATACTGCAGCAAACTGAAATGAAGTTGTAATTACAACTCACCACCAACCCAGACATTATCAGATGTCAGTTTTCTATGTGCATTACAACAGGTGAGTGTCATGAAGGGATATACAGGACAAGTTGGAGTTTGGTTGGAAGCTTTGATCCATACTGTACTCATGCAGAAAAAAACATATCTCAGGGTTAATGGCATACTTTGGCATCACTGCACCAGTACAGAACACATTATTACAAATGAGACCATACCATTGTTTTATATAATGACATTTAAATTGTTTCCATGTGATTCTTCATTCTGTTCTTTATGCATTCTAACATCTTATTTGCTTTTTTGACCACAGCTGTACATTGAGCAGAGGTTTTCACTGAGCTCTGAGCTGTCCACAATGATACTCCTCGTCCCTTTCCTGAACTGACACAGTTAATTTAGGACTATCTAACATATATGAATAGTATAAATGTTTCCTCTTCAATTTTCATACTTTCCATCTAGCAACATTGAACTTCGTTTGCTATCTTGTTGCTCATTGATCTAGTTTGGTTAAGCCCCTCTGAAGTTCCTCACAGTCTTGTCTTATTTAACTAATCTAAATTAAATTCTCATCTGCAAATTTGCTACCTCACTGCTCACCCGTTTCCAGACCATTCATATATATGTGAAACAACACTGGACCTAATACGGAACCTAGATAACACACTACTGTTCATCTTTTGCCATAATGAAAATTGACCATTTATTCCTACTCTTTAGAGATGTCTACACTGCACACTTCTTATGGCAGCATGTAGCATGCATACACGAGTAGCTCCCCTAGCATGGGTATAAACTGCCTTTTAGATAGTGAAGCATGGCTTAGGCAAGTAAAGACATGCCTAAAGCCCATGGATCTGTACCCTACAGGCCTTGCTATTTACTCAAGCAGTGCCTCCTCTGTCTACATTGTTGTTTTTCACAGTGTTGTATCCCACTTCCTCCCTGCTGCTGGACTTTTCCCACCATGAGGCAAGACTTTGGCAGTGGGGAAAGGCTCTGGCAGAGGAGCTGCTGGAGCATTTCCCCACTGCCTCCCCACCAGAGACTTTCACTGACACATGTAGCTACATACTGCAGTGTTAACTCAGCTTACTTTTCAATGCAACTTTAGCTACATACCCTATGCGCTGCTGCCGCTGGTAGACATAGTCTTTGTTTCCTGTCTCTTAGCCAGCTTTTGATCCATGACAAAGCCTCTCACCTAATGATTACTTAGTTTCTTTAAAAACCTCCTGTGAAGGACTTTGTCAAAGGCCTGTTGAAAGTCTAGATAAATTATGGCAACTGGTTCTCTTTTACCCGTTATTTTGACACATTCGAAAGAATCCTAAGAGTTTAGCAAGACACATTTTTCCTTTGCAAAAACCATGCTGGTAAGACCATAGTATATCATGATCTTCCAAGTGTTTTATTAATTTATTTTAATTATTGTTTCAGAAAGTTAACCAGGTACAGAAATAAGGCTTATTGGTCTGTAATTCTTTGAATCACTTCTAGAGCATTTTTTAAAAATAGGTAAAACATTTATTACCATCCAGTCTTCCAATATAGTAGCAGTTTTTAGCGAGAGATTACATATTTTTGCTAGCATCTCTGCCACTGTCAAGGTTCCTTCCCCACTCTGAACTTTAGGGTACAGATGTGGGGACCTGCATAAACACTTCTAAATTTAACTACCAGCTTAGATCTGGTTTCGCTGCTACCATCCAGATTACTCATTCTGGAACACCTCCTTTCCTCCCAAAACCTACCCCTCCCTGGGTAGCCTTGAGAGACTTTTTTACCAAGTTCCTGGTGAACATCAATCCAACCCCTTGGATCTTAACACAAGAAGAATTTAACCATCCCCCCTCCTTTTCCCCACCAATTCCTGGTGAGTCCAGATCCAATTCCCTTGGATCTTAAAACAAGGAAAAATCAATCAGGTTCTTAAAAGAAAGCTTTTAATTAAAGAAAGAAAGATAAAAATCATCGCTGTAAAATCAGGATGGAAAATACTTTACAGGGTAATCAGATTCATATAGCCCAGAGGAACCCCCTCTAGCCTTAGGTTAAAAGTTACAGCAAACAGAGGTAAAATCCTCTTAGCAAAAAGGAGCATTTACAAGTTGAGAAAACAAAAATAAAACTAACAAGCCTTGCCTGGCTGTTACTTACAAGTTTGAAATAAGAGAGACTGGTTCAGAAAGATTAGGAGAACATGGACTGATGTCTGGTCCCTCTTAGTCCCAAGAGCGAACAACCCCCAAAACAAAGAGCACAAACAAAAGACTTCCCCGCACCAAGATTTGAAAGTATCTTGTCCCCTTATTGGTCCTTTGGGTCAGGTGTCAGCCAGGTTTCCTGAGCTTCTTAACCCTTTACAGGTAAAAGGATTTTGGTGTCTCTGGCCAGGAGGGATTTTATAGTATCGTACACAGGAGGGCTCTTCCCTTCCTTTATAGTTATGACAGCCACTTTATACTTAATAACCTTCAGAACTCCTGGATGTTTAGCATCTGGCCCTGGAGATTTATTGCTCTTTAAATTATCAGTTAGTTTCAGCAATTCTTCTGACACATGAAGCTTTGATAGTACTTCATCATTATTATCAGAAAGGATCAAGTCTGAGATCAGACTCTCTCTGGGGAAGTAGGTAAATAATATTACCTAAATATATTTAAGGTGAATTTCTACCAATTGTTATGGCAGTCAACTCCCATTGAAGCCTGTATCTGATAGGAGATTTATCACAAAACAGATAGATAAAATAATCTACAAAAGGTCCAGTTCTCCATTCCTTGCATGCTTGAAATCGGTGGGAGTTTTCAGTCCAGAAATGCAGGATCAGGACATGGGAGTGGACAGAAAAAAGCTGGCCTCCAGCTTTAAGTTTAAAGTTAAACTGAAATGCAGTTGTTAAAAAATTAGCCAGAAAGAAAATCTGTTTTGTTGGCAGTGGTATTGTGATAACTCAGGGGTGGGCAAACTTTTTGGCCCGAGGGCCACATCGGGGTTGCGTAACTGTATGGAGGGCTGGATAGGGAAGGCTGTGCCTCCCAAAACAGCTCATACCTAGAAACTACTCATTTGAAACCCCAGATATGTAAGTGTATCAGGAAATGTCTAGGAAGATACAATTAGGTTTATTTCTTTCTGGCTTGTGGATTCCTCTGTGCTAACTCCAGGTGCTTTTGTTTTGCTTGTAACCTTTAAGCAGGACCTCAGGAGAGCTATTCTTAAAGCTTAATCCTTGTATTTGCTCTTTTAAAATCTAGCAATAGCCTGAGTTTCCAGATGTATTTTTTCTCTTTTTTTTTTTTAAATAAAATTTATCTTTTTAAAAAAACAGATTGGAGTTCTGTGTCTTAAGAGGTTTGTGCACATGTTTGTTTTTATTAGCTGGTAGCAACAGCTGATTTCTTTCTTTTTTTTTTCCTTTCTCAGCTTTTCCCTGGTGCGGGGGAAGGAGTGAAAAGGCTTGAGGGTACCTCCCAGTAAGTAATTGCCAAGTGAGCCTTCTTGGGCTCTCAAAAGGTTCTGCACTTGAGTGGTGGCAGCATCTACCAATCCAAGGTCAGAGAGAAGCTGTAACCTTGGGAGTTAATACAAGCCTGGAGGGGCAAGTATTAATTTTTAGAGTCCTTGTGGGACCCTACCTTCTGCACTCAAAGTGCCAAAGTGGGGAATCAGCCTTGACAGGTGTAGTGATAATTTTAAGTGCCTATCTACTCTATATTTCAAGAACTATACTAGAGCCATTCATGTCTAGATTAGAGTTTAATCATTCCCAGAAAGAAACTTCCTCTATGAGACAATACACTAGACTTTCTGGGGAAAAGAGGCACATATATTAGGCTGAGGTGGATTATATTTGCAAACTCACCTGAATGTACTTTAAACTTCAAAGCCTATGTACTGAACATTTTGTCTGGTTTATTTACATGTAAACATTTCCCTTGCTTGTTAAAAAGAGAAGTTGAATATTTAAAAAAACAAAAAACAGATCATACCTTGAGAATATAAAACACTAATGTAGCAGCAAAATAAAAATCCAACCGTAATCCTGGATTTCTAAAGCTGTGCTACAATCAGATCAAAAAAATCTTCTGAAAATTGTTTAATATGTTCTCAGCCTAAAAGAATCATATATGTTTTGCAGTTGTCCCAAAGTCCAAATTTTCAGCTTTAAGATAGGTTTCCAAATAGGACTTCCTTGTTATGGAGAATTCTATCACAGGACCAGGTTTCTTGGGAGAGAAAGAAAGAGAAATGTCACCTAGCTGTTGGTACTAAGAAGTAGAACTGCTGGGTTTAATTCCTGGCACTATTGTGTGTAACATAGGCTATAGGGCTGGTTGAAATATTTTCAACAACAAGTTTTTATAGAAAAATGGAGTTTCATTATTTTACCGAAAATAAGTGTTCACTTAAATGTTTAAATTTTGGGGAGGGGGGGGGGGAAATGAAAGTTCATTTCTTTTCAATTTTTCAAAAGTTTTGAAATGTATTGTTTTGAAACAGTACTTTTTATTTTCTTCTCCTTTTTTCCACTGGGAAAAAGTTTTTTAAAGTGAGCAAACATGAGGGGAAAAACATTCTCTCACGTTTTAAACTTTAAAAACTCTTTCTCTACCTTCCACGGGGGAAAAGTGGAAGAAAGGGAAAAGCTGGGAGAAAGTGAAAAAAACTCAAAAGTTAATCAAAATTATTCAATACGAAATAAAATTTTTCATCAGAAAATGGAGAGGGATTTAAAATTTTCAAGCAAAATGAAAACTATTAATTTGAATTTTTAAACAATCAGCCAGCTCTGTTAGGCAAGTCATTTAATTTCGCTGTGCTTCAATTGACCCTTAATGTGTATTATAATAACTACCGATTTCTCAGGGCTGTTGTGAGAATGTTTTAGACTACAGCCAAATCCTGCAGTGAGCATGAATCATATGGATGCATTAGATAGTTCTTTATATCAGTACTGTTCATTTTGACTCCAGTAGTTCTCCAAACACTTATGTATGACTTCAGTGGGACCACCTGTATCCATAAAGTTATTCAAGTGCAGAAGTTTGTGCAGCACTGGGGCCTTAAACTTTGTCCATGCTATATAGTCAGTCTATCTTGATATATTTCCAGAACAACAATGCTTTACTCCTTGTATTATTGTTCTGTCCTCCTTTTTGATTGTGTAGTCTTGTTTATTACTCACCATTGTTCATGATTTCATAGCATTTCTATTCAATTGTATATCTGAAACATTACATGTTGTTTTGATGAAAACAATTACACTTTGTACTGACTCATTTTTTTCTTTGTTTTTATAATTTCCCAATGTCTTTAAAAATGTCAAATAAAAACATAAGGGGAAAAAGAGACAGTTAAACAACATCCACATGGACAGTGACAAGTAGTCTTTAAAATCTAAACCAATTGTTTGACCGCAATGCAAAACATATGAAAAATAGTCGTAATATATAAAATGGTGATCATGCATACGTTTTGATGATTTAGTCTATACTGGGTGGGACGGGGCACCAAGAATTGGAAGCTTAGACAAATGCATGTATTTGTATATTCATTTTTATTCATAATGACATTATTTTTAAAATCATCCACTAATTTTTGGTGCTTCTATTTTTGGGTGGCCAATCTGAAAGACATAGAGCCTGATTCTCCTGTGTAGTATAGAGTATCTCTCTGGGAAAACTGAATACTCTGAACTCCTACTGATTCACTAAGAATTGGAGGTGCCTTTCAGTATGCCTATCAACATTCCATGGCCCAAATCTGGGGTGCGGTGTGTGAAAAACAGCAAAAATTGAAGGGCACAAAAACTATTCATGCAGAAAACTGAAAATGCTATAGGAGTCATTCTTGTGTTGTAAATAACCAGTTCTATAAGCTCAGCTTCATTTCTGATGTAAAGAATTTTCACAAAAATAATGAGGGGATCTCAGATTTGTGAAGCTCGTAGACAACTTTAGGACTAAATTGAGGGACCTTTCTTGAAATGATGGACATTTACAGAGGTATGCCTTCCTGGGGGCACTGACCTCAAGAAAACAGCAAATAGAATGGACAGATGATTAAAGTACAGGATGGGAATCAGGAAACCAGGGTTCATTCCTAGCTCTGCTACAGACAGGTCCTTTGTTATGCCATTGACACAGGTCAATGTTATGTTATGCCTTTGTTATGCCAATTTCCTCTGAAATAAGTCCATGTACTGCTTCGCAGTGAGGACTACTTCCATGCCAAATTTCAGATTCAAACCTCAGTTGTTTCAGCTGTTCAAAGAGAGATCTGCAAAAATATATAAATGCCACTTAATGTGCTGTGGTTGGAGACTGGTGTGGAGCAATCCAGCACTCACAGGGGTAGGTTTAACCCACTACTCGTTAGTGCTGACCAGGCAAGTTATTAAAGATTGTTTCTACAAATAGGCCTAATACTTTGCTTTTACTGAGTGCTTTTCATTTGTAGATCATGAAGTGCTTGACAAAAGTGGACATCAATGAGTAGCTTCTACTTAACAGAAAGCATTGACTGAGCAGAGTCTTGAATCCATTTTTCTGAGAGGCAATGAAGTCTCGTGGATATTAACATCAGAAATCTAGATTCCATTTCCCAGATCTGTCACCAGCTGATTATGTGACTTTGGACAAATCATTTATTCTATGGTTTTAAAAAGTGTCCCCTGATTTTGGATGCCCAGATTGAGTCATCTCTTCCACGGGTTCAATATGTGATTTTTAAAGGTCCATAACTGTTAAATCAAACCCATTTCTTCTGGAACTAGGAAAGATGCTGCTCCTCAATAAAGGCTATTTCCATGACATGTTTCAGCTTTCAACTCCAAGTTGCTACAGCTGTAGGGCCACATGACAAAAGGGTCACAAGAATTTCATGTCTTTAAAGAAAAGTAAACCTTTTTCTACTCCCCTCATATTCAAAAATGGCCCAATATTTTTAATCAAACTTTGAAAAAACAAAATTCACATTCAGGCAGGGACAAAGCCTGGAAAATTTCAGCCCAAAACATTTCAGAAAGTCATAAGCAACTGAAAACGGGGTTCTTATGGAAATCATTATGCAGTCTTAACTACAGAAGATCATGACAAACATTCATTAATTCAATATTTCTTTCAGCCTCTGGTTTATTAATGTTTGTGAGGCCATCATTTGTGCTGAAATAATTAAAACGCCGGTGCATCTAAAGTTCATTAAATGCAGATACAGTCTGTAACAATTTCTTACTGTGCATGGTATTTCCAAACAGATGTTTTATTTTATTTTTACAAAATCATGCTGTGTAATCTTGTGACACGATCTACAGTTTGAAATAAAAGGATTTGGCTTTGATACGTATATAGATAGAGGTATATTTAATATTTCTCTTCTTCATGTGCATAGCATGTCGGTATAAAAACACACGAAAATATAATCTAACCAGCATTATAAACTCAACCAAAACAAAACTAGGTATTCTTCAGCTGTAACCATTTATCAAGTGTCCTTCGTCAGCAGATAAATATGTCTCTATAAATATCCTTCTCAAACTTTACTTGCCAGCACATCTCTAAAAGCTTTAATTGTTATCATATCTCTAAGAGCATTACATCATTGGGTCAATTTGATGAAACAGTTTTTTACTACTTTTTTAATTACATGTTTATTTCTTTTTAATTTTCTCTGTTCTGTCCAGCTACTTTAGACTAATCCATGGCTTTGGCAAGTTCAGCCACAAATTGCTGGACAAAATGCAGGAATTACCGGGATGAAATTATATGGCCTGGTTATGCAAGAGGTCAGGCTAGATCATGGGGTTTCAATTTGGAATCATGACCACACTTCATTCTTTATGAATGAACAGTAGAAGGGGTCCCCCTCCTCCAAAAAAAATGTGGTTTTGTAACATGGGGTTGTCATAAACAGATAGTTAAGGGTTAATAGAATAGGAGTACTTCATGTCTCTTTTGACTGTAAGGGGTTAACAAGTTCAGTGAGCCTGGCTGTCACCTGGCCAGAGGACCAATCAGGGAATAGGATACTTTCAAATCTTGAGGGAGGGAAGTTTTTGTGTGTGCTGTTAGTGTTTGGTTGTTGTTCTCTCTGGGTTCTGAGAGTGACCAGACGTGCAATCAGGTTTCTCTCCAATCTCTCTGATACAGTCTCTTATATGTCCAGAATAGTAAGTACTAGGTAAATAAGGCGAGTTAGGCTTATGTTTGTTTTCTTTATTTGCAAATGTGTATTTGGCTGGAAGGAGTTCAAACTTGTATTTTGCTGAAAGGATTTTAATTTGTACTTGTATACTTAGGCTGGGAGGGTATTCCCAGTGTCTATAGCTGAAAGACCCTGTAACATATTCCATCTTAAATTTACAAAGATAATTTTTACTGTTGTTTCTTTCTTTAATTAAAAGCTTTTCTTGTTTAAGAACCTGATTTTTTTTTTTTAATTCTGGTGTGAGATCCCAGGGGACAGGGTCTGGATTCACCAGGGAATTGGTGGGGAGAAAGGAAGGAAGGGGGAGAGAAAGGTTAATTTCTCTCTGTGTTAGGATTACTTTCTCTCTCAGGGAGAGTCTGGGAGGGGGAGAGAGAAGGAGGGGGGAAGGTGAATTTTCCTCTATGTATTGAGATTCAAGGAGTTTGAATCACAGTAATCTTCCAGGGTAACCCAGGGAGGGGAAGCCTGGGAGAGGCAACGGTGAGGGAAAGGTTTACTTTCCTTGTATTAAGATCCAGAGGGACTGGGTCTTCGGGGTCCCCGGGCAAGGTTTTGGGGGGACCAGAGTGTACCAGGCACTGGAATTCCTGGTTGGTGGCAGCGCTACAAGTACTAAGCTGGTAATTGAGCTTAGAGGAATTCATGCTGGTACCCCATCTTTTGGAAGCTAAGGTTCAGAGTGGGGGATTATACCATGACAGGGGTGATGGTATGAAAAAGATTGAGAGCCACTAGACTAGATGATCACAAGGGCCTTCTGGTCTTAAAATCTATTAATCTATGTATTTTAAAATTCAGCTTCTAATCCTGAGTATGATGGAGCTTCTCTGCGCTGCTCCACGGATCTCATCCAAAGCCCACTGAAGTCAATGGCAAGATGCCTACTGACTTTGGGCTTTGGATCAGGCCTCAATGAGCTGTTCCGTCCCCCGTAGGACACACCACTTCAGTGCAGGGAAATGCTCAGATGGAATACCATAGTGGCTTTGATGCTGCCCATCTCATGGCTACCCAATATAGGGTGCATGGACGGGGGATGGAGGTATAGCCAAGCTATTCCTGTGCCTTGTGATCCCTTACTTCTGCCATAGACACCTGAGGGCTGCTCTAATTTTTTCCAGGGGTCCAGCCTAAAATAAGGAAGGTGGGTTAAAGCTAGAACTCATCAAAACATTTCAAATCAAAAATATTTTGGATAAAAATTAACCTTTTTTCTAAACTAAACTTTGTGCAGAACATTTTTGTTACTTTCTACCTTTTTCTGGCTTTTAAAAAGCAAAACATTTTGATTTCTCCTTTCTGT
The DNA here is from genome assembly GCF_025201925.1 of Gopherus flavomarginatus. Taxonomy (NCBI): domain Eukaryota; kingdom Metazoa; phylum Chordata; order Testudines; family Testudinidae; genus Gopherus; species Gopherus flavomarginatus. The sequence continues at coordinate 208,880,375 of NC_066618.1, forward strand.
TTCTCCCTTTTCTGGGGGCAAAATGAACAAAGTGGGGGAGAGAAATAGGGGGAAATGAAAAATGTTCAGTTTTCAAAATACATTGCAGAAAAATTTGGGGAAAAAATTGAAAACTTCTTGTGAAAAATACTTACTATTTTTTGACCATGTCCGGATAAAGCCACCTTTGAAACACTCCCAAATGCTCCTCAAGTGAAACTCAGAATCTGGCACAGGGGTCCACAGGAACAAATAATCAAATGCAGCCTAGTTCACTTTCCAAATGGTTGTTATTTCTCCTCTAACTGAAGTCGGCCCCGAGTACCAAAAACAAAAAGTAGGTTGATTTTGAAAAAAAATACAAAAGAACAATAAAGTTGAACAAATATGAGTAGAAGAATGAGAGTCATAGATTTGAAATCCAGAAGGGCTCACCAGATTATCTACTCTGACCTCCTGTATATCACAGGCCAGCAACATCACCCAGCACTGCACACTAAAACCAACAACCAAAATTAGACCTGAGTATTACAGCCCACAGGACACTCGACTGTTGTGTGCCACAGGCAGAGAATAGGAGGTATCAAGGAGCACCAGTGCCCAAGACCCCAAAATGGCAAGAAAATGAGTAAGTGAGATATACCCAGATAATCCTGGCAAGCGACCCACACCCACATGCTGCAGAGGAAGGTGAAAAATCCCAAGGTCACTGCCAATCTGACACGAGGGAAAACGCCTTCCCAACTCCATATAAGGCAATCAGTTAAACCCTGAGTATGTGAGCATGAACCAGCCAGCCAAACACCTGAGAGAGAGAATGCTTGGTGCAGGGTTGCCAACTTTCTAACTGCACAAAACCGAACATCCTAGCCCCGCCCCTTCCCCAAGGCCCTGCCCTCCGCTCACCACATTCCCCACTCCCTCGGTGGCTCGCTCTCCCCAGCCCTCACTCACTTGCACTGGGCTGGGGCAGGGGATTGGGGTGCGGGAGAGGACTATGGCTGGGGGGGTGCAAGCTCTGGGATGGAGCCATAAATGAGGGGTTCAGGATGTGACAGGGGACTCCAGGCTGAGGCAGTGGGCTGCGGTGCAGGGGGAAGGCTCCGTCCAGGGGTGAAGGCTCTGGGGTGGGGACAGGGATGAGGGTTTTGTGTGCGGGAGGGGGCTGCAGGGTGGCGGGTGGGGCAGATGGGTTCAGGGTGTGGCAGGGAACTCTGCGCACGGCGCTACTCTCGCCCGCAGGCGCTGCCCCCACAGTTCCCATTGGCCATGGTTCCCAGCCAATGGGAGTGCGGAGCTAGCACTTGGGGTGGGGGCAGCGCGCGGAGCCCTGTGGTCCCCCTGCCTAGGAGCTGAATCTGCTGCCTACTTCCAGGGAGCAGTATGGAGCCAGGACAGGTAGAGACTAGCCTGCCTTAGCGCTGCAGCACCACCAACCAGATCTTTAACAGCCCGGTTGGCGGTGCTGACCAGAACTGCCAGGGTCCCTTTTTTACCAGGTGTTCCGGTTACTCACAGCATCCACTTTACTGCCATGCTCATCCCTGGTGATTCAGAGGAAGAAGATTAAACAAAAAAAAAAAAAACAGGGAATACACTGGGGAGAGGAATCCCTTCTGTACCTCCGCAGGTGGCTGGCTGAAACCCTGAAGAATGAGCCCATAGGCACACAAGATGTAAACTTGAAGTGAGACCTAGGCCAGCTAAGTCCTAACCTGCTCAAACACAAGCAACTCCATCATACAATTGCACACATAAGTTTGTCCAGCTCTCTCATGAAACTAAGTTGTTTTCCCCCATAACTCCTATTGGGAAGTTGTTCAAGAACCTCATCTATTTGATGGTTAGAACCCTTCTAATTTCCAGTCTGAATTTGTTCATGACCAGATTATATCCATTTTTTCTTGTGTTAACATTGTCCTATAGCTTAACTAGCTCTTTACCCTTCCTGGTGTTTATCCCCTAATGCATTTATAGACAGCAATCATATCATATCCCCTCTTAGCCTTCTTTTTGCTAGCCTAAACAAACCAAGTTCTTACAGTCTCCCCTCATAAGATAGACTCTTCATTCCCCTGATCATCCTAGTAGCTCTTCTCTGCAGCTGCTCCAGATTAAATTCATCTTTCTGGAACCTCTTCTTGTTGCAGATAAAATCAAGAATATTTCTTTGCTATTCCAATAAATTATATCAGCTCAAAAGTTTCTACAACAGCTTCAGACAGAAAATAAATCTCCCTTTTTTGTGTTTGTTATCCCATTATTTTACCTCCAAAATGTTACTTCATTTGGTGCAATTTTAACTCTTACATAAGTAATACCTTTCAGCTGAGGTTCTGAAAGTGTTTTATAAAAGTTAAGCCTCCCTGTGAGGTTTTATGCCTCCATTATACTTATTAAACTGAGGCCTAGCAGGATTAAGGGAGTCACCCAAAGTTATACCAGTTGATGATTAAGCTGATAGTGGAAACTGGGAGTCCCAAGTCTCAGCTGTTTGATGGGACCATTAGATTGTATTGGTGTGGGAAAGACAGACAACTTGGACTCTCACAAGAAAATGCTCCAGACCAAAGTAATCATAAGAGGGTGTAACTGCACTGAAGTGAAGCCGGGGTGAATTGGGCAACTCATCTTCAAAGAAATAGAGTTTAATGTATTCTTTGCATTTTGCCTTCAAGAATATTAACCATATGCTGGTGAGAATGGGAGTCCAGGTATATTTATGCGATGCAAGTTTCAACATGCAAATTTACCTGAAGTTTTTTTGCTGCAGGATGGCCACCTTAAGATCTGCTATAGTGTGGCCAGGGAGGTTGAAGTGTTCTCCTACAGATTTTTGTATATTGCCATTCCTAATATCTGATTTGTGTCCATTTATCCTTTTCCATAGAGACTTCAGGACCAGACTTCAAAGAGAAACTGCTGAGCTTCAGTTCATCTGCAAATTTGACACCATCAGCTCAGGATTAAACAAAGACGGTGAATGGCTTGCCAACTACAAAACCAGTTTCTCCTCCCTTGGTTTTCACACCTCAGCTGCTAGAAGAGGGCCTCATCCTCCCTGATTGAACTAACCTCATTATCTCTAGCTTGCTTCTTGCTTGCATATATATATCTACCCCTGGAAATTTCCACTACATGCATCCGACGAAGTGGGTATTCACCCACGAAAGCTCATGCTCCAAAACGTCTGTTAGTCTATAAGGTGCTACAGGCCTCTTTGCTGCTTTTACAGATCCAAACTAACATGGCTACCCCTCTGATACTTGACACAATACTATGGAAGTGCTAATAGATCATTTGTGCCCAGATACTTTGCTAACTATAAAGGGCCATATGTTCCCCACCACTGCAGATCCTAAATGGCAGCAAAGAGAGGTAGATCCTAAATGGCAGCAAAGAGAGGTAGAAATTGAGCTGGGGAGTGGAATGGAGAAATTAGGCCATTAAAATCCCTCATGGGGCAACAGCATCACCACAGAATCAATGCATAATTCAGAATACATGTTTTGGATGGAGGGCAGCTAGCCAGAAGAGGGCAAACTGGTGCACCCACTCTGAGCTGCATGCTCCTATGCAAACTTTCTCTCATCTACACAACAAAATGTTGTGTAAATGTTTGCTTCCAGGGGGTGGTTTCCACTCCCACTGTCAGAGGGTAAGGTAATTCACTCCCATGACAGGGGAACCCGTAGCAGTAGAGCCATCCAGCTGTCCATGCTGCTGCATGTGGTGAGGCCAGAAGGGCACATAGAGGAACTACCTCTTCATGGGGATGACCCAAAATCTGGGATTCCTCATGGATCCTCAAACTTCATGCAGCTGGCAGGTCACATCCCTTGTACTTTCTACCTCACCATTAATCCTTCCCACAACAGAGGAAAAAGTAGAACAGCTTTCTTGATACATTGTACTCAATGTATTTTAATGTAAGTGTGAATGTAAAGTTGTCCCTTCTACCCAAAAATTTGCATCAGGGGAAGATATGGGGCCTAATTCTCTGTGCACCTGCCACACAACATAAAAGGCCATATAGCAGGCTGAACTGGGTCCCAGGGAATATCTGGTGGTCTAGGGGGTTTCCCTGCTTGGCACAGTGGCCATGAAACAACTCTATGCCACCATTGAGAAGCCCCCATTGCAGGGACATATTGCAGGCAAAGAGGTGGAGGGAGAGGTCATGGCCAGAGTGCGTTGTGATCCAGCTATTCTCAACTGTCAGAGTACATTTTGTGAGGAGTGTGAGTTAAACTGAGCCTGAGGCTTTATGAGAGACAGGATGGGTGAGGTAATACCTTTTATTGGACTGACTTCTGTTGGTGAGGAGACAAGGATAGGAGCTTACCAAGAGCTCTTCCTCAAGTCTGGGAAAAGTACTCAGTGTGTCACAGCTAAATATAAGGTGGAACAGATTGTTTTGCATAAGTTGTTAACACATATTTCAAGGGAACATTAAAGGTGAAGTGGCCCACTAACTCCTTTCTAGTATAGGGGGGAAAGGAGAAAACAAAAACTGGGGTGGTGGACAGTGGGTTATAGATTGTTGCAATAATTCATACATCCAATGTGTCTATTCAGTTCATGATGTTTAGTGTCTAACATAGTTATGAATTTAAGCCCCTAGGCTTGCCTTTTGAAGGTGTTGCACAGGTTTACTTTGAAGATTTGAACTGATCAGCTATAGAATGATTGCTTTGTGAGAGGTGATAGGGTACTTTTGTCTTTTATCATTTTTCTGTGTGAGTTCATATGAGAGCATAGTGATTCTGTCATTTCAGCCAAATAGCTATTACTGGGGCATTGAGTGCACTGGATGAGGTACATCACATTTTGTGATAGGCACATGTAGGACCCATGAATCTTGTAAAATGTGTCGTGGGGTATGTTGATCATTGTAGCAATGGAAATATGTCTGCAGATTTTGCAACTGTTGGGTCTGGTGCGGCTTTGAGATGTTATGTCTTGGTCTCTGGGCAGCTTGCTTCTGATGATGGGCTTGGAGAGGTTGGGGGGTTGTTTGATAGCCAGAAGAGGGGGTTCAGGAAAGATTTCTTTCAAGTCTTTGTTGTAATTATTTAATGATACCCCATATAAGTTCCAGTATGGGGTAGTAGGTGACAATTAGGGATGTGCAGTCAGAAACGGTTTTATTTCCATATTGAAGCAGGCTCTTTTGGGGTAATCAGGTGGCCCATTCCATGATGCTTGGTGAAGACAGTTTTAAGTGTGTTACGGTAGGTATCCTGGACTTTCTCCTCCAAGCACATTCTGTGGTATCTTGGTGCCTGGCTGTAGACATAGGCACCAACTCCGTGAGTGCTCCAGAGCTGGAGCACCCACGTGGAAAAATTGGTGGGTGCTCTGCACCCACCGGTAGCCAAGCTCTCCTCCTCACCCCACCCCCACCCCATCTCACCTCTGCCTCCTCCTCTGAGCATGCTGCATCCATGCTTGCGTAACAAGCTCCAGGAGGGAGTGGGAGGAGCGGGAATGTGGCACACTCAGGGGAGGAGGCGGGGAAGAGGCAGGGATTTGGGGCAGGGGTTAGAATGGGGGCACGGCTGGGGACAGAGGGGAGTCGAACACCCACCGGCGCCAGCAGAAGTCGGCGCCTATGGCTGTAGATAACATATTTCTTGGTGTGTTTGGGGTGGTTACTGAATCTGTGAAGGTAGGTGTGATGATCCAGGGGTTTCTTGTATATAGTTGTCTGTAGAGTTCCATTGTTAAAGCCAACTGTGGTGTGCAGGAAGTAGATGTTAACGTGTAATGTAAATAGTCCAGAGAGAGTTTAATGGAGGGTGGGCGGTTGCTGAAGTTGTGGTGGAAATCTACGAGGGAGTTTTGGTCATCTGTCCAGAGGATGAAAATATAATTCATGTCTCTCAAGTATATCATTGGGTTTGTGGTGATTTGTCCAGAAATTCTTTCTCAAGACGGCCCAGGAAGAAATTAGCATATTGGGGAGCCATCCTAGTACCCCTGGCTGTTCCCATGGTTTGAACAGAGTGTTTGTTGTTGAATGTAAAATTGTTATGGGTAAGGATGAAATGGATGAGTTTGGGTTGGCTCTCTGGGGATTGTCCATTGTCTTGTAGATATCTGAGGCAGGGAGCGATGCCATCATTGTGAGGGATGTTGGGTGTAGGAAAGTGACATTATGGGGGGAAGGATGGTGTTCTGAGGGAGGTGTTCTGGGACTAACTGGCTACAACAACACTGCAGACAATACATAAGGTTTTATGTCGGGGGCCAGACAGGTCCCTAGATCACCCAGAATTCAGGAAGCACAGAAGTATCTTGAAACCACCTTTGCTGCTCCTGCAACCATTTCATCCTTACTCATAACAATTTTACATAACATAAGTAGGTTCAAATTGCTGTGCGCTGTGCAGAATAATATGCTGCAAAATTTGACCAACCAGAAGAAAGATAATGAGCAGAAGAACTGCATGGAGGATGGAAATTTGGCTTTGTGAAGCATTTTGAGATTTTGACATTTGTTTTCATTCTGTTTCAGAATGATACCCAAAAAATTAAAAGTTCTCCACTAAAGAATTTTTGTAAATCATTTTGGGTCAATTGAAATGTTTTGTTGCAACAAAATTAAAATGTTTCATTTCAATTTTGACTTTTTTATGTAAAAATGTAGTATAATATATAATCGAGAAAATGTACAAATTTTGAAACAAAAAGTAATTTCTAGACAAAAAGCTAAATGTTTCATTCCAAAAATGTTGAAATGTTTTGACACAGTCAGAACTTTTTTCTGCTCATTTTTTTCCTAAACATTTTGGCGAAATTGACACAATTTCAAAAAGTGTTTCAATGTTGACATAGCTGCATTTTCTGCTGGAAAATGGTTTCATCAATTTTTTTCCAACCAGGTATAAAAAATAAGTAATAATCGACCACAAACACACAGCTAGGGACAGGTGAACAAGAGTGCATCAGAGTTCTTGGAAGTTTGGTAACTGACAGATGGTAGGAATGATGGTCCAACGGTTAGGAGTACTAGTCTAGGACTTCGGAGATTTCTGTTCAATTCTCCGTTGTGCTGAAGACTTCCTTTGTCAAGTCGCTTAGGGTTTGTAAGCTCATGTAGACATACCAAAGATAGTTTCATGCTAGTTAGCAGTGAAGTTGCAATAGCGTGGACTGTTCAAATCCACCCAGAACCCTGGGTAATTACTCGGTCAGCTTGCCTGCTGCATGGTAACTGAGCTAGATAGATTAAAGCTAGTTTGCGTGTGTCTACATCAACAGCAGTCACACCCTGTGATTACCGTGTAGACATACACTTAGGGCTTGTCTTCATGTGCACCACTGTAGCACTTTAGCGAAGATGCTACCCTACATTGATGGGAGAAGCTCTCCTGTCAACATAGTTAATCCATCTCCCTGAGAGGCGGGAGCTATGTTGACGGGAGAAGCTCTCCCATCGACATAGCGCTGTCTACACTGGGTGATAGGCAGATTTTTCACACCCCTGAGCAATGTAAGTATACGAATGTAAGTGTAGTGTAGACCTGGCCTTAGTCTCTCTGTATCTCAGGTCAGTACTTCCCTACCTCACAGAGATGGTGTGAAGATAAATGTGCTAAAGACTCTGAGGTGCTCAGAAATGGTAGTGACTTGGAGGGTGAACCTCAGTCCTTGAAATAGGATATTGAGTTCATGGACTTGCATATGTGTGTAGCCAAAACAAGTTACACTAAAAAAAATACCCAGACACTGTGTCACTGATTTTTCCTTCAACAGGAAAACAACCTACAAGGCATGCACTGCTCACCAGATGGATGACAATACTATGTCCAGTTGAAATTTCAGAGGGATTTATGCTGATGGAATATCCCGGAATGGAACTTCGCTAGGACAACAGCTTGAGTGTGAACAGCACTGCATATGTGTTTAAATTGTTCCAGAAGCTTTCTTTGTCTTCAGTAATGGAAACAGCCATTTCTCCAGTTGTATAATTCTACAGAAATATAAGTTATATGCACAGCAGTTTTGCCCAGACTGCGACCCATTTTCAATTGTTGCTTTGTATTTTTGGTCACAACATCAGAAAATCAATGTAAAACCAGTAGAAAATGATGGAATCAATACCTTTATAGGCATTTTTACCACACTCGTCTTCATAATATTTGACTACCATAAATGAATGAATGAATTAATGAATATATGAAATCAGCGGTAACATTGGAGATGGTTAAAATGACTGTGGCACATACTGGATTAGAAGATACCTTTGGTCTGTTTTCCTTGCTTCCAGCTTATTGCTGTTAGCACACAACACACACTATCTGGTCCACCTGGCATTCCTAACAACCTCAACTAGGGCCTGATCCAGCGATCATTGCAGTCAATGGAAAGACCTCCGTTGAGTTCACTGGGAGTTGAATCAGTGCTTTAGAGCTTTACTTGCAGTGGCAGCACTCTGCAAATTGTCAGGGCCCAAGGTTAAGTGATTTCAAATAAAGTGGTTTCACTTCAACTCTGAACAATCACAGGAACATTTTAAATACTAGAAACAAATGAAGGTGTAGGGGACGGGGAGTTTTTGGATTTGGTTTAGTTTTCTGGCCAGGATTTTTTTTTTTAATTCTGCAGGAGTCTTCTCTTTTCCTCATATTGATTCATAGTCTTTCTTCCTCCTCATTTTCATACTCCCAAGTCTCTTGCAAGGTCTGAAAAACTATTTTCCAACACTGCTTCTCACTCTCTCCTCCAGCAGGAGAAGCTGGGTTGTGAGTGTCCTACTGGTAAAAATCAGGACTTGCATCCTAACCCTGGTTGACTCTATATTTTCCATATCTGGTGATTTGTGTACCACAATTGTTACTAAGTAGCAATGTTTCAGAGTGTGTGTGTACTGTGGTTTACAAAACTTAAAGCTCAGTGTTAAATCATGCTTTTTCAGAATAGTGGTTAATAAGCAAAGGGGAGCAAGAATAGCTCATGAGGTCACCTGTACCAACTTACAGACCCAGGACACAGTCAGTAAGACCCGTAAGCAGGAAAAGATAGTATTAACTTGTCTGATATATTTGGTGACTTAAAACTCAACTCAGCTAAGGCCAGATTTTGCTCCTATTAAAATAATCATAAAACTCCATTGAATTTACTGGGTGCAAAATCAAGTCCCTAGTGGGTCTGCAAGTAGCTGAAAGAGAAATCAGTGGTAATAGAACTATTTTGTGTAGGTTTGTGCAACTGATAGCTAGAGAATGTTACCCAAGGGTTTGTCAGTCACTTTTCTTGCCAAGGAAATTTTAAAAAAATCACCAATGTATGTCTTATTCTAAAAATATAACATTTAGTTCTTTTCTGAAGATAGCTGAAATCAAAATGATGGATTCAGCAAAAACAGTACTGTGAGCTTGGCTGAGAAACCCTGCTACATTAGATACACTGTAGCTTTTCAGCCACATTTGTATGGAGAAAGAAAGCAATTGTGACTTGTTCTACACTGTAAAACTGTGTAATCTCTCCCTCAAATAGCCAAAGCAAGATGTAATACAATGCATTTTTCTATGTATTAGACAGAACCTAGACTTGTTTTGCGCATTCTAATTACAACTGAACAAATAGTAGGAAAACTTTTTCATAAATATTCATTCAAATTCAAAACAATTTCAATTTGACTGTGTTCACAACTCTTTTGTGTTTACTTTCTGCAAACATTTGAGTGCTCAAGCTTGATTCACAAAAATCCTAGTGCAAAGTGAATTTAAGGCTGAATGTTCGGCTAAAGCCTGATCCAAAACCCACTGATGTCAAAGGAAAGACTCATGCTGATTTTAATGGGCTTTGGATCAGAGCCACAGTCATTAAAGGCCAATTTGGAATTATATATTTAGTTGTAAGATTTGTAATTCAACTGTGTTGTTTAGTCACTTAAATAATCCAATCAGGAAACACTGTGTAAGTTTTAGATACTCATCATGAATTCTTTATGAATAATCTGCAGATTAAGAATTATTAACTGAAAAAACTCAAAACTAATTTCAAGTAATAAGTACATTCAAGAATTTGACAATCTTTTCATGGGCAATTCACAAACAGAAATATGATAGATAAATTATTTGTCAGAAACTATTGGCTCAGGTCTCCTAATAAATCTTTACATCCTGCTCTTTTCAAACTACATTTGTTATTCAAAACAGTATTTTTTTTAAATGTAATTAGCCATTAGCAGATCATAGTACAGTGTGTGGCATTGGCAGAGCATTACTGAGCTCAAGACTAATGTCCTAGCCTTCCCAAAAAGACTACAGTGTCCATATTCTCCCAACCTTCCTTTCTCTTCCAATATTTTTTTTAAAAAATACACCTCATAGTGAGATTGGCATTAGCTGCCAGCCAGCTAGCCTGAACTTGAGGTTGACAAGTGCGATGTTGATATGTTAGTTCTTTGAAGAGTCACACTACAAGTCCAATCAGTTAGCTTTTTTCTCATCTTAATTCTTTTGCACACAGAGCTCCAGCCTTAAAATGCAACCCCTGCAAAATTATTATTCAAAATGGCTACTGGTATACTCAAACTTCAGCTGACCTCCTTACTTCCTTCTTTAAATGTTTCTGATCCCATGCTATTTATAAGAAACACAACCAAGAGCTGAATTTCAAGATTATTACACTACATATGTGTTTAGGCATACATCTTGCATCAGGGAACTGAAAACCAGCCAATGGGAGCTTCAGGGGTGATGCTTGCAGGTGTGGGCAGTGCATGGAGATTCACTGCTCCCCTCCCCCCAAGGGGCACACATAGACATGCCAGCAGCAGCCGGCCACAGCTGCTTCCAGGAGTGGTAAGCACTCCCAGAGCTTGCACCTCACACCCCCTCCCACACCCCATCCGCCTGTCCCAGGCCAGAACCCCTTCCTGCACCCAAACTCCCTCCCAGACCCTGCATCCCCTCCTGTACCCCAATCCCCTACCCCAGCCCAGAGCCCCCTCCTGTACCAAACTCCCAGATCCCACATCCCTCACCCTCTCTGGCACCCTAACACTCTGCACCAGCCCAGAGCTCCCTCCCAGACCCCAAACCCCGCACTCCATTAATATAGTAGAAATGTGCAGACTGTGACAACTTACCAAAATTCATGGAGTGGCCCCCCCTGCAAAAATTATTGCCCACCCCTGGTCTACAGAGTCACATATCCTTAAAATCACATAAATTTTAAAAAGACACACAAAAGACAAAATACAATCTGTGTTGTTTTTGGAAAGTTCTGTAGTGTCTAAGTCTATTAGGTACTGATTTCAGTTTATTTCATTACGACATCTGAAACTGCATTGATAGTAAATCACAAATGGAGCCTAATTTACAAAGTTGTCCAATGCAGTAATTCCTTTTAATTTTTTTACGTAAGTACACATGACTTCCATGGCAGTATTATTAATAACTAATTCCCAGAAGACACTGTTAACTTGTTGGATGAACTGGTTACCTACTGATGATTTTATCTATTCACTAGTTTGCATGTGATTTTTAAGTGGGTATAGTTTGATTGAATCTTCTCATTGGGGGAATTTTATCTGTTGCGCTCCATGATTGCTAGTCCTTCACTTCTGTTGTAATGACTGAGTCAAGTCTATCTTTCACATTCCAGCCGCAGGCTGTTTTGTCTTGTGACTTGTTGCTTCTTTAAGATGTGGTAATATGCTGGATGAGACAAGGCAGCAACAGTAAGGAGCTTCATTGGGCTCTGAAGTGACATGCATTCATTAAGTAGCAGAAGTAGATAATTTATACTAGCAGAGCCTTCTCCCACACACTGCATTCTACCACAATCTGTATCTGTGCCAAAGGTGACTCTTACAAAATGGCTTACTCCTAACCTGTGTAACTTGTCCTTAATAATCTTGTCCCCGGATTCGACAGTTGCACATTGTGTTTTATGTACACCATCCTTCTTTTGTCCTTACACTATCTCTTTGTCCGCAGTGCAGTACCTCGTTGCTCAGAAGGACAGTGATGTCTTTGATAGCTCATTGTTGCGGTTACATCTGCTCTGTTGGATATCGTCGGGTCCTCAGAAATCATAAATGCAGATGCTTTTACCATATTTAAATAAACATTGCCTTTTCATTGTTTATTTGATCCTTCCTCACTCACTGAAGTTATCCATTATCTCAATCACAAATCTATAGAGGAAAGAGAACTATTGGTACCTCTTCCTACCAAAGCAGGATTGTTGCTAGCAGTACTAGTACATCCACCATTTCCCCAGTCAAACAGATAGCACCTTCAGAAAAGTTTTCTGGATAGTCACCCTCATTTTCTTCTTTCTTCATTTAATTCCAATATTTCTAGTTACTCTTGTGGTCTGTTCTGTTATCCTAAATTGTTTCTCTCCTCGTTTACATTCTTTAAATATTTGCAGACTTCTGTCCCTTCTCACTTATTGTTTTGACAAACTACACCTATTTACTTGTTTTTGTCTTTCCTCATAAGGCAGTATGGTGTAAAGCAGGATTTCCGAACACATTCTTAGTGTGTCCTGCATCATAAATGAGATATCGTGCCAAAAATTCTCTCTTTTCCCATGCAGGATCGTGAAGCATCCCTTTGTGGCTTCTACAACAATTAATTGAATGTGGAAAAGTTACACTGGGTACATATTTGTATATTTTTAACTGTCATTAATGTGAGAATCATGTTCGCCTGTTTTAAAAAAAACAAACAAGTGTTGCTCTTCATTTTATCTCACTTAGCAAGCAATATGGAGGACAGCCAACACCATCTGATCAGTACATATCTCCAGTAAGGGCTCTGCAAACCACAGTCTGCAGTTTGGGAAACATTTGTGTAAAGGAATGAGCAAGGGTTGAGAATCAGAAACTCCTGATTCTAATCTTGACTCTCTGTTAGGGTCTGCCTCAGTTCCCCACCCTGCGTGGTAGAAATGGGCATATTAATACTTATACATATCTCACAAGGGTCTTTGAAGGATTACCTAATTAATGTCTGTACATCCCTTTGAATATATCAAGTACTATGAAACTGCTAATTGTTACTTAGTTCATCTATACAGAACTCTAACTAGTTATGTTGCCCTCCCCAGAACTCTCTCCAATTTGTCACACATTTCTGGCAATGAGGTGCAGGAACTGAACACAAGGAAAAATGAAAAGAGGAAGTTTCTGGCCAGTGGCTATTACAAAATAAGGCCCTGGATCCTGAAAACATGCATGTACTTAGCCTTAGGCCCCTGAGTAGTTCCACTGATTTCACATGCATAAAGTTAAGCACATGCATAAGTGTTTGCATGACTAGGGCCTAAAGCGAGACTCAAAGCAAAACTAATCAACAACAGACAGGAGGAATGCAAGAAGCAGAATGGAACTCCAAAGAAGGGAGCTAAGAAGTTTCTTTTAAGTTAAAACATGCCTAATTTACACTGGGATTTCTAACAGTTCTCTCACATGTATGTTGCCTAAGGCCTTTCAGGCAAAAGTATATACTTTGTTTTTTTATTTTAATCAATATATGTCTTAGACACCCTTGCAGTTCAGGCCTATCTGTATTTTTATACCTGTCTGAAAATGTTACTTATATACAGTAAAGTGAAACACCGCTGGCAAGACTCATTCCTTTCCAGTACAGCTGGTCGAACAGTATTTGCCAATAGTTTGGCTGATTTTGATTTTCCCAGCCAGCTGATGAATAACTATTCCCAGTTGTTTTTCCAACTTTACAGATGGTTAGCTCCCATTTGCCCCACACATTATTTACAAATACAATGTTATTTGTAACTGGTGAATAATTTCCCCTACTATTTCCCATAGTGGTTCCAGGGGTGCAGGAACAATTTGTATAGTGGGGGTGCTGAGAGCCATTGAACCAAACCGTGAATGCTGTATATGATAGAACCACTTCAAGCCAGGGGGTGTGGCAGCACCCTGAGCACCCTTGGTTCCAGCACCTATGGGTGGTTCCAGGCCTGGAATGCCAGGGGCAGGGGGACCCAAGCTGAGCCTCACTCCCGCTCCTCTGCCACTGTCCCCTAGTTCCTGGAGGGAGCTGTGTGCCCCTCGCCAGGATGCGGATGGAGGGGAGAGGGGGCTGGGAGGCAGGAGGGGCACACGCGGCTCGCTGCACGGGAAGAAGCTGGGGGGGGGCAGACTGGTGAGGTCCCCCCCCAGGAGGGAGGGGTGAGGGGGCGGCCTCGCGCCCTCTGATCTCCTCTCGTGCCCGGGTGTCTGGTTTCCGGCAGCGCGGGGTCCCCGCCGCCTGGCCCCGCCCCGCCGCGGGAAGGGGGATATGAAGAGGAGCCGCCGCGGCTGCCGCTGCCGAGCGAGCAGACGAGTTGCCGGGGACGGAGTGGGGCGCACGGGAGCCAGCGGGCGCCAGCGGGCGCCGGGCAGGGAGGCTCCCCCAGGCGTGACAGCCGGAGCGCGTCGCACCTCCCCGGGAGGGAGCACGTCCGCCCCGCCAGCAGCAGGCGGTGCCCAGCGATGGGACCCCCCGGCCCCCTGTGAGCGCGGGCGGGCGGGCGGCGGAGAGGCGGGAGCGCTCCCCGGGCTGGAGGATCCGGCGGCACCTTCTGCCTGGGCTAGTGCCCCTGCCTGCGGCGCCCCCGGCTCGCCTCCTTCCGAGCCTCTCCTGCCTGCCTGGCTGTCAGGTCCGCGCTGAAGGGACCATTCGCCTGCCACCCACCAGCCCCGGGCCGGATAACGGGGGGGCGCCCGAGAAGAAGACGAGGAAGGAGAGGCGATAAGGCGAGAGGCGGTGGAGAGCTGGAAATGTCCCTTCCCTGTTGCAACCTGGTTAGATACCTGTTCCCAGCCCTGCTCCTGCATGGTGAGTGCCCGAGGGGCGATTTCCCCTTGGGGTTAATGGCTGTTCCAAGACTACTGAAGGCTCCGTTGCCTTCTCCCAGGATGGCTGCACTGGGGGTGGGGGAGCGGTGCAGCACTGTGCCGCTGGCGTCAATACAGGAGTTTAATACGGTGGCGTTTTCCAGGGAGGAGAGTTGTGTGATTCGTTTCCAAGATCAGCTCTCAGAAGAGTTCTCTCCCTCCCCCACCCCCTGTAGGATTTCCAGACTATGTCCTGAGAGAGGTTTTTTTTAAAAAAAACCCAAAACCTAAATTGTGGTCGGTCTCAAGAGCGTTCCAGAGCCTGTTGGGTGACTCTTGATGTGGCCAAAAATTGTAGGAGGTTCTGAAGGACGGAGCTAGGCTCATATGGGGAAGAGTTTCATGCATTTTTATGCCTGCCTTTCTTGGAAGTGGATAGTTGGGCCACATGATTAAGTTTTCTTGTATGTTAGAGAGGAAGTACATTGATATATAAAGTCAAAGCATACAATGATTTCATTTACTTTGTTTAAACCCTCATTGCTAAGAATCTTTCTTAATAAAACATTTTGTCAAACTTCTACAAACAGGATGACATGGAAGTTGCCCCACCAGTTGCCTATGAAGTTCTTGTAATTTAAAATATATGTCTGTACCAGCTCTGGCACTGCATCCCATCTGGGGGCTCAATCCAATGCTGCTTTAAGAGGCTCTGAGTAAAATCCTACCCCTAATGAATTCAGCCAGAGCTTTGCTATGGAGTTCAATAGGGCCAGGATTTCACCTGCAGGCTTTTCCTAAGAGCTGTTCTTTGGTCTTGGGAGTAGTTATTGAGAAAGCTTGGATAAAAGAATGTTAGTATTGGGTTTAGTGCACCTAAGAATTTGATTTAGAACACTATGGCTCTTTGGACCTGTTACTTTAAAATATGCAAACTTCTGCATTAACCCCACCTAAACATATCACTAGAGTGTAAGTCTTTGGAAGCAGTATTGTGGTGGGAGCAGGGTTAATTTTAAGTGATAAGTTAATTTTAAGATGGACCACTTAAATGGTCAAAGCTGGGTGCCTAAAGCCACATTTAGGCATCCAATTTTCAGAAGTGCTGAGCACCACAGTTTCAACTTTCTTAAAAGGTATTTGAGGGTGCTCAGCACCAGGGAAAATTAGGCTATTTAATTAGGTGCCTAAATACATATTTACAGGCCTCCCTTTATGCATCCATGTTTGAAAATTTTGGTGAGATATTCTTCTCAGTGTCTCAACCTATTCAGTTACATCAGCATTTTGAGGACCGTACCTAATACTGAAGTACTGTATTCTGCAGCATCCAGCCTTCTTCAATAAACTTCCTCAGGTCCTAAAATCTACTTTTAAAAGGAGGTGCCTCTTTCAAGTATACTAAAACTGGACATCCCACAGGATCCAGCCTTAGAACAGGGGACCGGAGTCAGAACTTTAAAGCACTTCTTAAAATTGTCTGTTTTGGAATGGGGATTGTCTTTCTTTATGTTTGTAGTTTTAAGCTAAACAGACAGATGGTGCTCAATAAATTTGTGTTTTGTTTTTATAGAGAGAGCATTTGCTCACCTCTCCTCCAAAACATATATAGACTGTGTAAACAAGTTATTTGAGCCAGACCTGCCTGGACGCCAAGGTGTACCTTTAAAACTCTGTGATCTGTGAATCTAAAAGTCAAAATGGAATGTTTGAAGTTAGAGAGTGAAGAGAGAAGTTATAATTATAGGGTTGACTACCAGCCTCATCTGCTTGGAATTACAGAGCAGTTTTAAACTTTGGCTGAAAAGAGAAACAAATCAAGGCCAATGATCAGATCAAAATAACAGCTGCCAGAAGAAGATGAAACAGGAAAATCATATTTTTTTTCCTTCAAATGGGAAACCAGTCAGGCCAATGATCAGATAAAAAAGCAGCTGCCAAAAGAAAATGGAAAAAAATAGATGATTTTCCTGTTTCATCTGCAGTTATGTATCACAGAACAAAATATACCTATCAAATACTGTTTAGAAAGTAATAACTTGAAAACTTGTTTGTGAACATATACATATCAGTAAGATAGGGACTGAAGCAAAGATTTATTGTGGAAAACTATTGCCCCCTTGGGCTGAGATAGGAACAAACAGTGGGATACAATGCCCAAAGATGTAGTTTAGCCTAATCTAGGTTTTGCCCATTCTAGGTTTGATTATAATCTCTAAACATTATAAATGTATTGCACTGCCCTGGGGCTTTTTCCAAAGGTCTTTTAGATCACATGGCTATCTCCCAGTCAACTGGATTGCGCTTGGAAATGAGAGAGAGAATTTTCTCCTTTTAATTCAAAGTGCTGTTTGTTAATTTAATGGAAGTTAAAACTATGTAACTGCTGTGTAAGACTCAAGCTCATATTTTCATTGCAACATTACTCCTAATATTGTTAAGTTAACATTATGAAAAAATTGTTCTCATTAGTCAAAATGGAACCTGTAGAATGTCAAAAGAGGTTTGCAGCTGGAAGTTGTCCATTATCAGTATTTCTTTGCTTTTATATGAAAAGCCACAGAAGTTTCAGATGTCAAATGCTGGAAACATTCAGCTCCAGAAAACCTGATTAATCAGAGCTATGGTAAAGTGTATTCAAAACAAAATAGCTAATTTGTTTTCAAATGACTAATTTATCTTACAAATGTGAGGAAATTACCATAGAGTGTTGCTGAATATGTGATTGTTATAGCAATGTATTTAAAACTTTAAATAAAATAATTGGTTCCTTATATGATAACATCCTCCACTAAAATATTCAGTTTTAATGAAGTTTATTCAGTCAGGACTGTTAGACTTTTCAAGGCAGAATTCATTGTTTATGCAAAACTAAATAAATTCATACATAATTTCAGTGCTTCAACAGTGTTACTGAAATTGGTTGGATAGAAGTGTTTTATTTCCTTTCTTATAAATTTCATTGTATTTTAATGAATGAGGCAAAAAACTATGTCCCATATACATAGAGATGGGCAAGGCAGGAGTTTGAGCTGTGAAATGTATGTTCCCCTTAGTAAAATAATTGAATTCAGTTAGGATTTAGGAGAAGACAAATCAGAAAGGGAGTTCCCTCTGTTCAGTGCTTACTATATCAAGCATGAAAGGAGAGAGAGAGAGAGAGAGAGAGAAAGAGAGAGAGAGAGAAATAAAGCAGCATGGGCTGAATTCCACTTTCAGTTAAAACAAAATGTAAATCCGAAGTAACTCTGTTGACTTTCAGTGGATTTATGGTAACTATACACTGGTGCAACAGAGCTGGATTTTGTGCTATGTATATATACATAGACTATTTTGAAATAGAATGATATTGTGTTGTCTGTAAACTGAAAAATAAAATCAATGAAAATGACGGAGAAAGAAAAATTTCAGGTATTCAAGACCAGACTAATACTTTGTTATTAATGCAACTTTTGTAGTTACATTTGTAGTGTGTGCTTCCTGTACATAGATTGCATGATTACTTTGGTATAGGATCCTGTCCTGCAGTATTTACTCAAACTCCAATAAGTTTAATGGTAGTTTTCCCTGAGTTTTTTCCCTAATTTGTATGTAATATAGAACAGTGGTGCTGGAACAGTTTTTATAGTGGAGGTGTTGAGAGCCGTTTAAGCGAACTGTAAACCCTGTACAGTAACTCCTCACTTAAAGTCGTCCTAGTTAACATTGTTACATTGCTGACCAATTAGGGAACATGCTTATTTAAAGTTATGCAATGCTCCCTTCTAATGTCATTTGGCAGCTGCCTGCTTTGTCCACTGCTTGCAGGAAGAGCAGCCTGTTGGAGCTAGCTGGTGGGAGGGCTTGGAATCAGGGTGGACTGGCAGCTCCCAGCTCCCCTAAGTTCTTTGTGCTGCAGCTGCCCAGCAGGCTAGCAAGTGCTGGCATTCAGCTGTCCCTCCCCCCACTGCCATGTGCTGCTCCTGCCCTCTGCCTTGGAGCTGCTCCCAGACTCCTGCTTGCTGTATGTGGGGAGGTGAGAAGTGGAGGGCTAATGTCAGGGTGTCCCCTCCCCCTGCACCCTGCTTACCCCATTTCCATAGAGCAGGGGGGGACAGGGTTCTGATCTCAGCAAGCTGATCTAATTAACAAGGCAGTGTACTTAAGAGTGGGGTCAGCTACTTAAAGGAGAAATGTGCATCTCGCTCTCACACACGGGTGTGTGTCTCTGGCTCTGTCCGCTGTGCTCTCTCCCCTCCCTCCATGCCTGCTGCCTTGTAGAGTGAGGCTACATTAATGAGTTAACCCTTGATGAATTGCTAGTTCATCATTTAGCAGTAAGGCATTCCCTGGGAAATATCCCACCCTCTGACACCTCCACCTCAACCAAGCTTCACAGTCATCATCACAGTGTACCAGTATTAAATTGTTTGTTTGTTTAAAACTTATACGTGTGTGTGTGTGTGTATATATATATATATACTGTATATAGTGTCTTTTGTCTAGTGAAAAAATTTCCCTGGAACCTAACCCCCTCATTTACATTAAATCTTATGGGGAATTGGATTTGCTTAGCATCATTTCACTTAAAGTTGCATTTTTCAGGAACATAACTACAATGTTAAATGAGGAGTTACTGTATATAAAGGCACCTGCTTCAAGCTAGGGGTGTGGCAGCACCCCTAGTTCCAGCACCTATGGTATAGAATAGATGTGTTTAGATGTCTGTGGTATAGAACCTATTTTTGCTTGAAAAAGGGCAAAGTCACTCTACTTTATGTATTGTGTTGTATTTAGGTTCCAGTTTTCCCTCCTGGAAGTCAATAGCTAAGCTCCCATTGACTGTAGTGGAGACAGACTCGAACCCTTAATGGTTTACAGAAATACACACTTGAGATGCCACTGCTTTTTCTTCATTCAGTGATGGTGTCCATTCTAGTACAAAATTTAATTCAACATTACAGAGCTCGTTTTATAAAACAGCTTAAAACACGTTATATGAAATAGCAGAATGTGGAAACGATTTGAACCCACAATTCTCCTCCTCTCTCATACGCTGGTGGGAATTTATACTTGAGCCATTGGACTCAGGTTTGATTGCTATTTTTATTTTGTTTTAATTTTTTTTAAATGTACAGCACCTATGACCCTTTTGGTAAATGGTGCTTAATAAGTGACATTAAAGGGCACTGTCAAGGAATTTATCATGATATTTAAATTAATTTTTATACAGTATTTTATAACACCTTGAAAGCATAACCCTAAAAAGCTGTAAACTTTTCTCCTTACCAAATCCATTCATTCCTCCACAATGCATACCAACTTTGTTGTGAAGTGGCTCATGAGGAATACAGATCTGAGGATACTGATTCTGTTTTAAAGAAGAGAGCACAAACGCATCTACTTAAAAATTAAAGTCAAAGAATTTCAGTAGATTACTTGTGTGAAAAGTTATTGGGGCCTCAAGTTCTTGCTGTCCCTACTCAATTGTTGACTGAAACAGGTGTTTTGGAAGAGTAAGCACTGAAGGCCTAACTCTCCCAGGTGCTGAGTTAACTGATTTCACTAGGTTTTGAAGTCGTTCAGCCTCCCCCAAGAGATTCTCAGACTATTTCAGTACTGGGCATTGAGTAAAGACATCAGGATTTGTGCCATAAAATAACAGAAGATCTAATTCTGGGCCAGTCAGCCTTGACGGAGTTTCTAATTGTTACATCTTAAAATCCTTGTCTTGTATCTCTGTTCAGTAACTTCAACACTATAAACTGGGCATTTCCCTCCTTTAAACTACAGGTCTGTTTGCAGACGTATATCTAAAAACTACGTACACACACAAGAAAAGTAATAGGTACATATGAAACAAAAGCAAATCTTGTTATCTTTTACAGTTGTAAACTTCAACCTTCTCTGCCCCCAATCCTTTGTTTGTAATCCCTTGTTATGGTATGTCTAATTTATGTCCCAGTCCTGTAAGGGCCCTTTGATGTATAAAGAAATAATAGTGGAGGAAAACATGGTAAGTAAACACACACATTTGTTTGGCAATGGGATGTTATAGTCTCCATTGTAATTACACAAGTTTGCACTGCAATTAAAAAGCTGTCATAGAGGTTATCTAGCACTTTCCCACATCAAGAGATAGCTGTACTCTAATGTATATTGTGCAGAGCAATTGACTAGATAAGTAAAGCTAAATACTTAACCTAGGCAATTATTTTTCATCTGTTCGAAAGATTTTTAGACAAGTTCCAACTTGAAAATAGTTTGCTGCAGAAATAAAATACTAATATTAAGTGATTCCCTCCAAGGATATAATGCTCACAGATAATAGCACTTAAGGTGACCAGATGTCCTGATTTTATAGAGACAGTCCTGATTTTTGGGTCTTTTTCTTATATAGGCTCCTATTACCCGCCCCCCGTCCCGATTTTTCATACTTGCTGTCTGGTCACCCTAATAGCACTTGGGCTTCCACATGTGGTTATTTGTGTGAGAATGGGCTGTAAAAGGAAGCTACACTGGATTTACACTGGTGTGAATGAAGAAACAGTTTAGCCCTATGTGTCTCAGTTGATGTAAATTAGGAACTTTCCAGTTATCAGACATGTCAGTCCAGATTTAGGTTTGAGTCGTGTTTGATGTTCCAGTTTAACTCTCTAAGTGGCCACATTTGAAATCCGAACATGCGGAACTTGAGAAATTCTGGGTCTCAGTTTTGAAACTCCAAGTGTTTGAAGCCAAAGTTTTGATAGAGCTCGTTATAGATATATTGGTCCAAACTTTGCTGTCAGTTAAATAGCTATGGATTTAAACCAATGTAGCTGATTTTGGTGTAACAGAACAGAATTTAATCTATGAATTCAGATCGAGAACCTTTGAGTTTGAGCTAAACTCTAGTTATAGAATCATAGGACTTGAAGGGACTCAAGAGGTCATCTAGTCCAGTCTCCTGTGCTCCTGGCTGGACTAAGTGTTATCTAGACCATCCCTGGCAGGTGTTTCTCTAACCTGCTCTTAAAAATCTCAATGATAAAAACCTCCGTTCTACAGCCTCCTTAGGCAATTTATTCCAGTGCTTAACCATCCTGACAGGAAGTTTTTCCTAATGCCCAACCTAAATCGTCCTTGAAGCAATGGGCTTAAATTGCAGCTTGTCCTATCCTCGGAGGTTAAGGAGAATAATTTTTCTCCCTCCTTCTTATAACAACCTTTTCTATACTTGAAAACCATTACATGTCCCCTCTCAATCTTCTCTTCTCCAGACTAAACAAACCCAGTTTTTTCAATCTTCTCTCATAGATCATGTTTTCTAGACCTTGAATCATTTTTGTTGCTCTTCTCTGGACTTTCTCCAGTTTGTCCACATCTTTCCTGAAATGTGGCACCCAGAACTGGAAGCAATATTCCAGTTGAGGCCTAACCAGCGCTGAGTAGAGCAGAAGAATTACTGCTTGTGTCTTGCTTACAACAATCCTGCTAATACATCTTAGAATGTTTGCTTTTTCTGTAACAGTGTTACACTTTTGACTCCTATTTAGCTTGTGATCCACTATGACCCCCAGATCCCTTCCTGCAGTACTCCTTCCTAGGCACTCATTTCCAATTTTGTATGTGTGCAACTGATTGTTCCTTCCTAAGTGGAGTACTTTGCATTTGTCCTTATTGAATTTCATCCTATTTACTACAGACCATTTCTCCAGTTTGTCCAGATCATTTTCAATTTTAATCCTATCCTCCAAAGCACTTGCAACCCCTCCCAGCTTGGTGTCCTCTGCAAACTTTATAAATATACTCTCTCTATGCCATTACCTAAATCATTGAAGAAGATATTGAGCAGAACCAAATCCAGAACTGATCCTTGCAGGACCCCACTTGATATCTCCTTCCAGCTTGACTGTGAACCACTGATAACTACTTTCTGGGAACAGTTTTCCAACCAGTTATGCACTCACTTTATAGTAGCTCCACCTAAGTTCTGTTTCCTTAATTTGTTTGAGACGGACATGCGAGACTGTGTCAAAACCCTTACTAAAGTCAAGATACACCACATCTACCGCTTCCCTATTTTTGTTGCAAATATATCTCATATTAACATTAATTCACTGAAAACTGAAATTGAATATGTAATAATTGAAGACAGAATACTTTTTCTTACCAGCCTTTGGACCTAATACTGTTATCCAACTGAATACACTGCCAACAGCTTAATACTTTAAAAATTCTTATTTTACTCTCGATTGCTTAAGAACTTGAAAGTACCTTCTATCCTTATACTTGTTTTCCTTTCTTCATCTAGAAAACACTGGTTATTTTTTCTTTTTTTGTATTTCTCATGGAGCTGCAATTATTATGGCTTTCTTTATTTTACTTTTTGACTTACTATCTTGCTTAAGCACCAGCGTGATGAGTGATGCCATCTTTTGAATAGTGTTCATTAAATAACTGAAACTACAAAGCCAAAAGAAGTTTTTATGGCATTATTTTTGTGGATCATATTTAAAGTGTGGATTTTGTTTGAAATCTTTCAAATAGCTTAGGAATAGGTAGGTAATTTTGTTTTTTTTTTTGTTTGTTTTGTTTTTTTTAAAGAGACAGACATATCAGATCCAGAAATATTTCCTAATTTATAATAAGTTTAAGGTAAATCAGATCTGGAGTCTAAATTACTTACATGCCCCTTTCATTGTTTATCATTTCCTTAGCTATCCTGCCACAGACATGTATAGATTGTGAAACCCCCTTATTTGCCTCTGTTGTGGAAAGTAGCACATTTGGATCCCTTTCAATGAAAGCCAAAGCTCTAAGTATACAGTAATTATGTTTGGTCTCCAATGTTATTTAAAAGTGGTCTTTTAAATTAACTTCCACATTTTTCCATTTCACAAAAACACAGTTAACTGTGAGGCTGCCAACATCTTTTCATTTTATATAAACCAAAGGAATACTGTGAAGTTAATGAGACTACTCCCTGCTTAAAGCTGAACACATCCTTAAGTGCTTTGCCTAAAAAGGGTTTTAAAAGACTATTTTACATGTTGTACTGCAACATACCTTAATACACCAAAGTAATCCTAAAATCCAGTAATCGTGGTTTTTTTCCCCTTGTAAATTAGGAATAATTCAAAGTGAATAATTACTTGCCTATCCCAGTGTGCCATGCTGCAACTCTCTTTTAGATTTCTCATGAAAACCCACTCCTTTCATTAAGCCTTTAAATACTAGGCCATGTTGCTGTGATCTAGCAGCAACATCTAAACAGATTTTTATGTGCTGTACAGCACCAAGGACAATGTCAAAGCTGAATAAATAAATGTATTTCATCAGCACATTTGCTCTTTATGCAATTTGAATCATGGATCCCATTTCCCGTAATGAAAATGCACCAAGCTGATTTTTTTGTTGTTTTGTTTATGAATGTGTCATTACCTTCAGAGTATCCTGAACAGCCTGGGGATTCTCACTGCAGAAGGTGGAGAAGAAGGAAAACATACTGCTGCAAAACTTCCCCATTTTTTAGAAAAGCATACAAGGAGATAAATGGTGCTCAAAGGGGGTCTTGTATCCTGCTTATGTCCATACTCTTTCAAGCCTCTGACAGCATCCAGGAATGGGAACAAACACTTGCATTATATCCAGGAAGGACAGATGTGTAAAGGCAGTGGCATGGTTGTTTACCAGGCCATTTACTGATGTGTCAAAGGCTGGGATGGAGAGCCAAAAGAGAACAATGTATGACAAATGGTGTATCTGATCTTAAGGTGATATAAAGAGGGAAGTATGATCCCACATCTGGGTACTTATGTACAATAAAACATACAAAGATGCAGAAAGGTGCAAGCACTGAAACACTTATTCAGGGTGTGGGAGGCTGTGCTTATTAAATATTGCACTGCCTCACCCCATAATACACACATGACAAGATACTTCTAAATGGGCAAGATAAGGGTCCAGTAGGGGGTGGCATTTATTCCCACCACATAACTTAGAGGCCACAAAACATCCTAGTAATGTGACTATATATTTATACCACACTGTTATATTATTGTATGTGTGTTTTCCACATCTATTCCTCGCTCTCTGGCGCTTCCATTGTGTTCCTGTGCCTGTGCTCATTAGATGAGATGATTGGAGCAGTGAGATTTGTAACTTGTCCATATGCAGAACCAATAGATGATTGTGTTTTGACCCAGTATGGGAAAGTTAAAGTATAAAATGCTAACAACCCAATGCTGAGCAATGCCAAATTTATTATAAATTCAATAGACATTGAAAGTGCTGCTGAATTATTAATTACATATTTCCTGTCTTCATACAGTTGTTTTCAACTATGGTTCATCTGCATAGCTGTTAAACCAGTAATGGGTAGTTATTTTAATAAAACACTGGCTGTCTTCTAATCAGTAATCTAAGATTCGTATTTGTTCACTTGTTAATCCTAATGTGCTTTACTCGTGATCCATATTTTCCTACACCTTATATAGCATGCAGCCTAAAGGAGTGCAAGAAGCATTCTTTCTTACGCTACATACTCATT
Organism: Gopherus flavomarginatus; assembly: GCF_025201925.1. NCBI lineage: Eukaryota > Metazoa > Chordata > Testudines > Testudinidae > Gopherus > Gopherus flavomarginatus. Next base: position 208,905,682 of record NC_066618.1, read on the forward strand.
TTGTTTGATTAATTTTGTGTAGAAAGATTGCTGGTGAGTTTCCTATGTATGCATTACTAGAAACCAAAATTACTGAGTACTAGAGATAAAATTAGCTTTTGAAATTCCTTTTTCCCTGAAAATAAAAATAGCAGAATCCGCCTTTAATTGACCACCTCAGTCATCACAGAGGCTTCCTGTGTACAGAGGCTGTGCTTCGAATATCTGTTTTCCTTTGACTTTAAAAGGTGGCCTTTATTTGCAAGTTTATTATAGAAGCATTCAAATTAGAGGTGGGCCCAAGCCACAAAGATCATATCTGGATCCAGCTTTCCCACAGTTACAGAGGTGCTTGGGTCCAGGTTTTGGGGTTGTCCTCTTACTGACAGACTTAAGAACCAGTTGTGAAGTTCAAATCCAGATCCACACTTCAGAGGTATTTGAATTCAGAGTTTTGGTTCTGATCCTGATCTCATTTTACAACATTTGTGAAATCTAGTCAGAGGATTTGTAATTTGTTGGCAGAAAGGGACATTTCCCAACAGAAAAAAATTATTTTTTCTTCACATGGAACAAGTAATATAATCAATTCTTTCCCTAAGCACATAATATTGCCAAGCGAGTAATGTGTTAGCACTGCTAGATAAACAGTATAGCAGGTTGAGTATCAGTCATCCTTGCTAGAATCCCCTGGTTAACTTACACTTTTATTTCCCAGGGCTGGGAGAGGGTTCTGCCCTTCTTCATCCAGACAGCAGATCCCACCCTCAATCTTTAGAGAAGAGTGCATGGAGGGCTTTTAAGGAATCACAGTGTCATCACATGCTGAAACATCTTCACAATGGAGCCCGAATTACTGTGCAAATGCCTCCCACCATTGAAGGGCATTGGGTCTCTACTGGGTAAGGATAACAAAAAAAGATGCTTGAGTGCCCGGGGGTGGGGAGGGAAATATCTACAAATGTAAAAGCATTTTTCATAGCTACTTAGAATGACAGATATTTTAGTTGTACAACAGAATAGCATACTGTAAAGCTACCTTGTTATACACCACTTTGCAGACTGCATTTTAAACAGTAAGGAATGCAATATTTTTAAAACTTTTTTTGATTTAGAAAGAACAAAATATTGTTAAAACCTGCTTATGAATATTGCACTATATTACAAGACTTCTAATGAATGGATCCTTGCTTTTAAGAGCTTTTGCATGAACAAATGTCATTTAGCAAATTAAATTAAGAAACTTATGTGCAAGTGCTTATCTGTACATCATGATGACATTCAGTCAGAGTAATATTCCATTTCCAGTGTCTCAGCTGTAATATTCATCAACCTATTTTAAATGACTTTCTTAGGCTGTTTGGGGGGTTTTAAGATGTTTATGGGGCCTGATCCTGTAATCCTTACTCAGACAAAGCTACAACAGAACTCAATGAAAGTGGTTCCTGAGTAAGGACTGTTGGATTTGGACTGTAATTATTCCTGAAAATTCCTATAGATTTCAGTGGGAGTTCTGCGTGTGGAGCAATTGCAGGATAAAGATAGAATCTTTTTTGACTATCCTAAGCAGATAAGCTACAAAAGGGTTCAAACAGACAAGCTGCAAACTTTGCTTCTAGTACAGTAACTGAAAAAGTAACAATAGTAACTTATATTCACTGTTTTATAACAAACCCAAAGCTACAGCAAGTTCACAGTAGCTAATACATTTTCTTAATGGAAAAGTTATGTGACCTTTAGTCTAATAAGTCAGTAACTAATTTTGATAATGAAACCCTTTTTTGGATGGGATTTAATGCTCTCCTGTAAAATGTGTAGCAATAGTTCCTTAATAGTTTTTTGCCTACACTTTATTATTAGTAGAGTGGAACCACTTAAATGACTGATCAAAGAATACATTTTCCACACATGTATAGGTATACACCAAAAAATTGAGGTCCTCATCCAAAGTCCATTAAAGGCAATGGGAGTTTTTCCATTTATTTCAGTAGACTTTAGACTAGGCTCTGTAAGCCTAAAACTATTATCTTATAAGTGGAGCAACCCCTCTATTTAGGTTACCTAGCACTTTTCAGGGGTCTTGTATGTGATCATGTAACAGAAGCTTGTATCATAACATGTATGCAAATCAAGGTTTGCATGGGCAACCTAAATTCTGGTGCTTACTAATTTTCAGCTGCTTGACGCTGAAACCTAAACAACATTCTTCTAATGTAGTTTTTTCTCTATATGATCATAGCAATACGTCTGTGTAAAGAATAAGTTTTCAACACACTAAATGAAAAATTGAAAATTGACCTGAAAAGTATAACCTTCTGAGCTTATAATTATTAAATTTACTATTTTTGAAAAGTATTTATTTTAAGCAGCCTGGATGACACTCAAGGGAGAGATTTTTTTCAAAGGCACAAAGGAGAGTTTGACTTTCAGTGTGAGCTGGGAGCCTCCTTTGTACTTTTGAAAATCTTCCCCAGAATTAACAACCTAGCCTCTCTCACCTCTAGGTCATGCATTCAGGTGGCCAGAAAGCATTACCATCTGATGGCTGCGTGTGTGTGTATAAAATATTAAAAATTTACATTAAGTGTCTAGGAAGTTTGCATGGGTGCTACCAATACTGTACCTGTTTTGTGGTCAGTTAAGGTGCTTCATATTTCAGTGCTCTTGTCCTTTCTCTAAATTCACTATATTTTTAAAAGGAAATATTTATTTATTTTGCAGCCACTTCCTATGAGGAAGAACTCCTTTTCATAAAACTCCTGAGACAAAATCAAAAATATGAACAAGATTAAACATTCAAACCAGTATGGTCAAAATTAAGCTTCAGATTTAAAAATCATGTAACCCTAGAAAGAAAATATAGGTGATAAAATGACAGATTGGGGTAAATTTTTCCTAGGAGCAACTACACTTTTTTTTTTCCTTCCAATTTAAAGCAGTGTTAGCTAAAGAAACAACATAAGAACTTATTATTCCAATTGTGATAAAGTGATAAAAGAGGAGGAAGAGGAAGGGCTGCCCAGAGATTAACGTAGGAACCTGAAACTTGGGAAAACCCAAGTTCAGTTCCCTCCTCAGACTTTCTTTGTTACTTTGGGCAATTCATTTAATTGCCTATGTGCTTGAGTTCTCTATCTGTAAAATGAAGGTGATAGTCCTTCCTTACCTCATGGGTAGAGCCCTACCAAATTCACAGTCCATTTTGATCAATTTCATGGTCATAGGATTTTTAAAATCTTAAATTTCATTATTTCAGCTATTTAAATCTGCAATTTCATGCTACTGTAACTGTAGGGATCCTAATCCAAAAAGGAGTTTGGAGGGCTTGGGGTCGCAGGGTTATTGTAGGGGGTGATGCAGTACTGCTACACTTACTTCTGCGCTGCTGCTGACAGCAACGCTGCCTTCAGAGCTGGAGAGCAGCAGCAGCTGGCTGGGAGCCCAGCTCTAAAGGGAGAGCTACCGCCAGCAGCAGTGCAGAAGTAAGTGTAGCAGTACTGCAACACCCTCTACAATAACCCTGCGACCCCAACCCCCCCCAAACTCCGGTATTGACACCCTTATTTCTGTGCAGCCTTCAGAGCTCGGTGGCCAGGGAGTGGCAGCTGTTGACCAGATGCCCAGCTCTGAAGGAAGTGGGCCCCCCCGCATACCATACCATGCCACCCTTCCTTGTGCGCTGCTGCCTGCAGAGTTGGGCCATCATTCAACAGCTGATACTCTCTGGGCACCCAACTCTTAAGGCAGCAGCGCAGAAATAAGGGTGGCATGGTATGGTATGCGGGGGGGCCCACTTCCCTCAGAGCTGGGCATCTGGTCAACAGCTGCCACTCCCTGGCCACCGAGCTCTGAAGGCTGCACAGAAATAAGGGTGGCAATACCGGAGCCCCTGTAAAATAACCTTGGGGGGGCCCCTGCAACTCCCTTTTGGGTCAGGACCCCAAATGTGAGAAATTCTGGTCTTCCCCATGAAATCTGTATAGTATAGGGTAAAAGCACACAAAAGACCAGATTTCACAGGGGGTGACCAGATTTCATGGTCCATGACACGTTTTTCATGGCCGTGAATTTGGTAGGGTCCTACTCATGAGGGCATTGTGAGGATAAATACATTAGACTGTGAGGAGCTCAGATACTACAGCCACAGTGGCTATGTAGGTACCACAGGTTGTTGAGTGGTATAAAAAGAATGCATTTGAAATGTTTCTACAGTACTAATGCAGTATTAATACTAGTGCACACTATAAGAATTTGACCATCTTATTAATTGTAGCATGATAGTGTGGTATATCTCTCTCAAAGTTTGTTTTATATCATTTTCAATCTTCTACAGCTGTGAAGTTAGATCAGGCCCAGAGTTTATCACAAGATCCTATAGATTCTACAACAACAACACATTCAAGGCCTACCAGTTTTATTACGGTGGTAATCGCTGCACAAACCCTACCTACACCTTAGTTATCCGTGGTAAAATTCGTCTTCGTCAAGCATCCTGGATTATCCGAGGGGGAACTGAAGCCGATTACCAGTTACATAACATTCAGATCATCTGCCACAGTGAAGCAATAGCCGAAAAACTAAGTGAGTTGGTGAACCGTACATGTCCTGGATTTGTACCAGACAACAATCCCTGGGAGCAGGATGTGAGCTACAATTTGTGGAGAGAAGAGAATGGCTGTGAATGCACCAGAGCTCTTAATTTTGCCATTCATGAACTTCAATTGATCCGAGTAGAGAAGCAGTATCTACATCATAATTTAGATCACCTAGTGGAGGAGCTATTTCTCGGAGACATCCACACTGATGCTACTCAGAGGATGTACTATCGGCCTTCTAGTTACCAGCCTCCTCTTCAAAATGCGAAGGTACATTCACTTTTATTTTTTGACAAAAGAAGCAAATGAAATTCAGGATCTTTTCTGAACTAAGTTTTTATTATAACCTAAAATCCCACTGTTCTAGAGTCAGAGATGGATTGCAGAGTTATGGACAATGCAATTCAATCAATTTTTAAATGATAATTCATGGGAGTAGTATCCCATTTGTAGATTATGAAATTATATTATAAGTTTGGGTCAATAGGAAGATGGGCTGCTTGAGCAGGAAGAGAGCGCCACTCTGTGTTACAACAGATTACCAGAATGGGGAGATGAGAACTGCTATAGAAATGGACAAAGACTGAAAGTAAGCATCAAAAAGGAGAGAAGATTCAAGGTTCGAGGCAGAAATTGGTAGAGAGGAGGAGGTAGTAGCAGAGGGTGGATGGTGGTGAAAAGGCAGCAGTATTGAAGTGGGAGATAAAATTGTGTGAGCATATGGAAGTCCACCAGCCAAGAAAAAGAGGAATTGGAGGGCAGGTACAAAAGAGGGCCAGCATGAAGAGGAAGCAATTGGTAGACTGCACAGGTCATGGATCTGGACTCAGATGCATACATTATTTGAAATGAAAAACAGGGACATTTGGAATCTGAGGTTATAAATTCCATTTTAGGATTCCATTTTCAGTCTGACCTCCTCTTTAGTGTGAGCTGATCAAACCATAGCAAGTTTAAAAAAAATCAAAGAGGGGAATGTGCAGTGGTGTACATTTTGCAGTGGGTCTGTCTGTACATCTTTTCTGATGACAAATCTCAAAGAAATATAGCAACTGGAACCATAGGCGCTGAGTTTCTTCTTTCCCTTGTAGGTGCTCCACTCCGTCCCTGCTCTGTCCCCTCCCAGCCTGCTCTCTGGTCTCCGCCCTCCCCTAACTTCTCCCCCAGCCTTTAATCAGCTGCTTGGTGATGCCCTGATCAGCTAATTGGGGGTGCTGCCAAACAGCTGTGGCTGGTGGATGCTGAGCACCCACAGAGTCAGCACCTATGATTGGGACCACATCTGAGACTTCAGTTGCCGTTAATAACTTCCACACACAGACTGGTTTTTGATCATTTCCAGTTTAATGAGTTATCACAACTAACTTTTTTCGCTATAACTGTTACAAAAATGGACCACAACATGCTCAGTGCGAAAGGAGACACAATCAGGGAAGAGAGCAATTTGGGGAGAGTGGGTTTGGGTTCTCATTCATTCACATAACCCTTCCACCTCCCCAGAGTTGCTTCTGTCCTCTCCCTCACCGGAATTCCAACAGTATGATATCTCTAGATTGTCGTCTTATCAGCTAACCTCAAGTAACCTGGAACAACTTTTCTTTTACTTTTTAAACCCTACATCTTCCCAAAATAGACAGAGTGTAGCCAGAGCAGACATACACACACCCATAATCAAAACACCTGAGTTCAGAACAATTTTATTTTTTCTATTTCATTTGCTTAACTAAAATAAATAACATTCTATTTTAGATTTTTCTCTTTACTTATTTTGGAGTGAGGGTCTTTGTTTAAAATTATTCTTTGAAAGGGATCCTTAAGTACCAAAGTACATGGATGAATGTTGTAGCTATACTAGCAAATTTTGTGTGTGTTTTTCAGAACAGTTGGAATGGAGACAAAACTCAGATTTCAGTACAACCAGCTAAGACACTCTGTGACAGTCCCACCTAGGGTGACCAGACAGCAATTGTGAAAAATCGGGATGGGGCTTGGGGGGTAATAGGAGTATATATAAGAAAAAGACCTAAAATCTAGACTGTCCCTATAAAATTGGGACATCTGGTCAACCTAGTCTTACCAAACCTGGTTATCCTGATATTGGCGGGTAAATGACATTGTAAAAATGTCTGCACTTCATTTTAGAGAACTTTAATAGAGGCTCAATGTTAGAATGGTTGGCTTTACCTGTTAGCTGGCTATATAGAAACCAGGATTTTGTCAGTTCTAGTGTCACCTCTGGTCACCATTCAGCGGCCTGGCCTCTGTGTTGCAATGGCATTGCTAGACTGCTCACCTCTAAAATGCAATGCTCTAGTTAAAAAGAATAAATCTTGCAAAACAAGTCTGTCTCTTAAATCCATCTTCCTACCATGTGAAGTCTGATAATTAACATATCATCAGCATGAGCTGGGTCTAGTAAAGTTTTGCTGAAAACAATATTTATACACTGTTCCACATATCATTGTATAAAATGTAAGCTGAAGAAATATAATGGATAAGCTAGAAGACTTTATAGATATTTAAAGCAGGGTAACTAATTTCAGGCCATACTGGAAATTTGCCAGGAGCTCAGAAACCACACCCAATATTGAGAATAGCTAGAAGAATGTAACCCCCATCATCTTCACTCCCAGGGTTTGTCTCAGAGACCACAATGCAAAATGCACTATTTTGCTATGAGTGGGTCATGCCTACATATTGTAGACCAGGACAAACATAAGCCTTTTTTGTAGAATCTGACAATTTTCATCTGGGCTCGGGACCAGCTTGTGGCAGCAAAGGGGTAGTCAGTCTGTCTCATCCTGTATAAGAAGTTTATATACTCTGATCGGCCAAATTCTACCTTCAGAGGCATGTGCACAACTCCCATTGAAATCAGTGGGAGTCTCCTGTATGGATTCCAGGCAGATTTTGCTCCTATATGTTTACTAGAACTGGTGGAAGAAAAAAAATTAACTTGAAAGATCAATATTCAGGGAGCTCAGTGCATCCAAACATAAGCTTATCTGTCAGCATTTAGGCGGAGTCCAAGTCAGGGGTGAGCAAACTCTTTGACCCAAAGGCCACACCTGGGTGGGGAAATCGCATGGAGGGCCATGAATGTAGGGCTGGGGCAGAGGGGTTGGGTGTGAGGGGGTGCAGTGTGCCTGAAGGGGCTCAGGGCAAGAGGTTGGGGTGCAGAAGTGGTGCAGGATCTATGAGGGGGCTCAGGGCAGGGGGTTGGGGTACAGGAAGGTGTAGAGTGTGGCAGGATGCTCAGGGCAGAGAGTTGGGGTACAAGAAGAGTTCAGGGTGCAGGCTCGGGCCTGGAGTGGCTCTGGGGTGGCAGCAGCATGCAGCAGGGCTAAAACAGGCCCTCTGCCACTCCCAGAAGCAGCCGGCACCATGTCCCTGTGGCCCCTGGGGGAGGAGGGAGGGATAGAGGGCTCTGCACGCTGCCCTCGCCTGCAGGTACCTTCCCCGAAGCTCCCATTGGCTGCAGTTCCCCATTCCCAGCCAATAGGAGCTGCGGGGCGCAGTTTCTGAAGGCAAAGAGAGCACACAAAACCCTTTGCCCCCACCCCACCCCCCAGGGGCCACAGGACATGGTGCCAGCTGTTTCTGGAAGTGGCAGAGGGCCCGCAGTGCCACAGGGGGGGGAGGCAATCCCGTGGGCCAGATCAAAGCCCTGATGGGCCGGATCCAGCCCAAGGGCTGTAGTTTGCCCACCCCGGTCCAAGTCCTAAGGCTGAATTAATGACATTGGAACATCATTCACATAGGTATCCTTGACACTGAGAATGACATTACTACATGGGGGGCAAGCTAATTCAGAGTATTCTCGTGGTACCCAAAAGTGCAGATAGATGCAAGTACTGGGTAATAAAAAAACAAAAACAGTGTAGTTTAGTGGATAGAGTCGGGAGATCTCACTTTATTTTTTGTTCTCACTGGACCAAAGTCACTTCACTTCTGCTTCTCCTCCATCCTGCATCTGTTTGTTTGAACTGAAAGGTTTTCAGGGTAGGAACTGTCTCCCACTATGTGCCTGTACAGTGTCTAGCCCAGTGGGGTCTCAATCTTAGTTGGAACCAGTAAGTGTAACTGTAACAAAACAATTAATAGGACGTATACAGCTCCTGAATATGCAAAAAAGATTCTGTAGATACTTTTAGTTTTGTGTATCTTGTTCAGATTCTTGTGACTTTTTTTTTAAAATGGGAAATATGGGCATTGAGACAAGACTTTCATTATGATAGTTAGTAGGGGAAAACTGTATATTAGCATTAGCCATCATAAAAGGCTGCTGAGTTTTGATGTGTATCTACCCATGAAGTCTTCTGTACCAGCAGGCTGTTAACCTGGCTCTGGGCTGCAGTGTTTTTTTGAATGTAGGAAGAATGGTAACAGAAGATGCTGTGGTTTTTTTTTGTTGTTTGTTTTTTTTCTTTTTTTTAAAGACCACACAAACATACCACTGAAAGGTTATAACCTTTCTTCTTTGAACTCCTTTCCTTTTCTAATTGCTGGTCCAAAGGGACCCAGCTGAAAATGAGTTTAAATCCTAAATTGAGTTTAAAACCACTAGTCACAGACTCCTCTGGAAACTGGACACCTTAAATAAATAGAAACATTAAATCAACTTTTGTTTTTTTTAAGCTTTCTGCAGTCATGCAGCAACACTAGGGAGATGAGGAAATAGCCATTGAACTGAATCAGGTGTGTTTTGTGGAATCTTTCATATATGGCTTGTTTAATTTTCTTTTTTTTAATATATAAAGACTTGGCTAAAATTTAGATTTTAAGAAGATTCATTGTCTGAATTAAAATTATTATTAGGCCTCCATGAAGATGTTTGTTCCACCCAGCTCATAAATTTACATAAATTTGGATGTGATAGCCACCACATTCATTACTTGTGCAGTTGAAGCAAATGGTAATTAAAAGCAAATGGCTGCTGGATCAGTTAGAAATGCTAAAGCCGCATGATCAGACTTTAAACAAATAGAGTTGGGCTTTTTCCAAATTCCTGCAGTGATTTAGCCACAGGATGGTAAATCAAAGGGGCTGTCCAAAAAGCAGACAGCTTTAAGCCAAGCTACTAATCTAAGTAAATTCACAAATGCCCACATCTTAACTCAAGTGTACATATGAAATTGGGGAGCTTTAAAAATGGTTTTAATTTGTAATCTCTTAAGGCCTTACAAATGCTCTTATCTAAGAGCATATCCTACACAAGTTCAACTCAGAAACTTGTGTGTACAATATTTTAGAGGAAGAATTTATCAATGATGAGTCAATACGCTGACAAAACTGAAGATAATCAATTCAGATCTGATTCTAAAAGTTGCTGAGCATCTTCAGCTTTTGTTGAAGTCATTGGGAGTTCAGAAAGGTGCCCTGCACCTTGCAAATTCAGCCTTTTAAATAATAACTGAGAGAGACAAGGTTGGAGTGACCTTACTGGTGTAATGGTAGCAATATATTGTGTTGTCATACAGAAGATCTAAAGTCAAGAGTGACTTCAGGGATTCTTTCTCATTAGCCATAGAAATTACATGGTTTGCAGAGGTGATGTGAGATATAAGGCTCCTAATGGTCTGAGAAATCAAGAACAGGTGTGGAGCTCAACCGGCTCTTAGTGAAAGAATAAGAGCTGTATTTCGAAAAGAGGCACATGTACTAAAAATGGAGGTAATATGCATGGAAACTGTACTGGCACATATAATTAGCACTAAAATATTGTTTACTGAATACATTGAACTCCAGGCGCCTCTTTCTCTTTATTCTGTCAGGCTACAAAGATCAGAGTGAGGATTATGTTAACAGCTTATTCTACTGACATCCTGGTAGCTATTAGCATGTTAGGATGGAATTGTTTGTAATGTCATCAGAACCAAAAAATGTGTTTGAATACCCTTATTTACGACTTTTTTTGGTGTGTGCTCAGATATTTGAGACATTCAGTTTTAATGAGAAACATTCCCATTCAAAACCATATACTAAGTGTCTTTCTTCTCTCTTGCAATTTTTTTTGGGGGGGGAGGGGAAGGGGGACTTATTTTCAGAAGTGCTTAGCACTTGCAAGAACCATTAACTGTGGGTGGAGTTCTCGGTACTCAGAGATCTGGAAAATCAGGTTTTAAGCATCCAAAACCAGAGGTATCCAAAATTAGTGGACACATTTGAAAATTTGGTCCTTAATCTGAGTTTCTTCATCTGTAAAATGAAACCACTACTTATGTGCCTAGTACCCAGGATAATTTCAAGGATAAATTAATAAACTTCTATAAAGTGTGTTAAATATCTCAGATAGAAGGTGATGTGTGTAAATATTACCTCACCAAAGAAATTATTGTCTGAGGACAGTATTTTTTTGATTGGCCAAACCATAAATACTGCTACTAAAACATGCAAAAGTCTATTCTAGATGTGGTGGGAAATAGAGGGGTTTCACATCTTTGTCTTTGCATAAGACAGCTGCTTAAAGAAATATGGTGGAGGAAAGGAGAAAGCAGAAGAGAACTTTTTTTTTAAGAACCGAATGATTTCAAGACAATCCCATACATCCTATTATTCATAATTATCTTTAGAAATAAATTAACCAATCATTTAGCTGAGGCTTGTTTTCCTATTACAAATCTACCGGGCATAGTGTAGCAAAGGATGTGTTACTTTTAAACGTTCTTCTTACTTTTAAAGTAACATGCTATACTTACTCTTCTTAGAAAAGCCAATGTTTAAAGAATGGGTGAAATATGACTTTTACTCTTGTATAAACCTTGAAGATTTTAAATATGTGCTTTATTTTGTCTTTATGGATTTAATTATTAGTTCTATTTTACAATTGTAAAGGCATAACTAACATTTTAAGGCAGCGTTATTCTTGCGCAGAGTCTTCAAGTTCAATCAATCACTTGCATCACTTTTTCCGAGACCTTGTTTGTTGCTTCTGCTTCCCAAAATATATATGGTTTGTTGCTTCTGAAAATGTATATGATTTGTCACTGCAAATTAGCATCAGTGTAGCTGGATAGATGACAGATGCAGGCATGTTCCTCTGGGGGAAAAAGCTGTTTGGGTCTTGTTTCATCTTTTGCTGTAGATGGTGGGATTTAAATTCGGGAAGAGCAACAATTTAAGACTTTCATACTTTATTTTGATTTTATGTGGGGTTGTGAAATTCAGTTGAAATCATTTATATCAGACTGGTGCAATTATAGCACCTTCAGCTTCCTTCCCTGTCTTTCTGCTCCTGGGAGCATATGACACACACAATGCCCTAAAATTTGTGGTATTCATATGTGGACAAATTTCACTGCTTCCCACCCTTTTGCCTGCTCTGAATTCCCAAAAAAAAAACTGGCAATGTTGCAGCAGGATTACAGATTTTTTTTTCCCCAACACTAAAACATTTTCCATTTTTTTCAAGGCTTTTAATTAAAAAGTTTTAAATCTTCTGTTGTCCTTATGAGTAAGTTCATCCCATTTGGCAGCCTGAGTTACAACTGCATCAATCGTACTTCTCAATGACCAGCAATCAGCCTTCTGTGTTGGCCACATATGAGGTCATGGCAACCCTCCAAGTTACCACTTTTGTGGTGGAGTTCATTAAAGGGTTGTCCTGGTCTGAAATTATCTTTGAGGGTGGAGGAGTGGAGTGAGAAATTGTACTGAGTATCCATGAAAGTGACAAGGTGGGTGAGGTAAGCTTTCTCTCACCCACAGAAGTTGGTCCAATAAAAGGTATTACCTCACCCACCTTGTCTCACTAAAATATCCTGGAACTGACATAGCTGTAACAACATAGCACAGCCTTGAAAGTGTCCTTTATGTGGCCTGAGCTATAGCAACATGAGATGAAGTCCAGCTTTTTGCATTTATTTTAAGACATTTTTAGCCTCCCTCTGAATTTAATGGCTCCAAAGGATTTTTTTAGGTTATTTTTGTTTCCATCTTGGGACTTTTTAGTTGCTAGATCTGCCACCTAGATTCTCAGTTGATGAGTTGCTTAGAAGTGTTTATAGTAATAGTTGTGACCTGACATGCCCTTTTCTGCTGTTAACCAGCTCTGCCTCGGCAGACTAGCTTTGTGGATTTTTGCTGGATTGTTGGTAAGAGTATATTTTATTTTTCTCTTGCCTCTCCCTCCTTTCCCCCCCACCCCCACTCAACAATGGCAATATTTTCATACAGCTTATTTCAGTTACTTGATTCACAACTGAATTTCTAACTAAATAATTGCCTGTTATTGAGTTTTCTGAGACACTAGCTAAACAGAACCTGCTTCTTGGGTCACAGCCTCAGCTGCTATGAATCAGTGTTGCTCCATTGACTAATGGTGTGATCATTTACATCTGCAAAAGATCTGGCCCTTTTGAAGCTACCTTTTGCATTAAAGGTGCTGGAGTAGATAAGGGAGTGGAAGGCAGTAGGATCAGGACACATTGGGAATCACTTGTTTCTATATAATTTTATGAAGCTCAGGATTTATATAAAAAATCTAAAGTAAGTGACTTCTTCACAGTGCGTGAAATATATGAGTTATTCTAATTGAGCAAGATAGTGGTGATAGCAGCATAGGAGGAGAGCTGATAAGCTGGCTCAAACCACAATGGGAGAGTAGGGGGAACTTAAACCAGAAGCATTAAGTATATCCCTAGTGAGCTGAGCTTAAATAAAAAGTGAAAGTTAAAAGCATTGGGGCCCCAAGTGAGGCATTACAGAGAGAAGCAATTACTCTGCCAAGAGTTTCTGGGTTGGTTTTTGTTTTTCACTGGTGTCACTGGAAAGGAGAGAGTTCAGAGGCAGGCAAGCAGGATAAGAGGATATTTGTGTGGTGTGTTGGTTTTTTTGAGGTAGAGTATATGCTTGTGAATATCTTACTGGCCTTATTTAAAAAGGACTTGTTCACCGTTTGGTGGCTCCAGAGAGAGGGCAGGGGAGATGCATGCAGCTTTAGCATGTGTGAAGGGAGGAATGACTTTCCAAACCCCTTTTCAATTTAATGAAAATGGACTGTCTTTGCACTAGGTTCCTGCTTTTACTTAAAAATCTCTCCTTTACCTGTAAAGGGTTAAGAAGCTCAAATAACCTGGCTGGCACTTGACCAATAAGGGGAGAAGATGCTTTTTGTTTTGTGCTCTCTGTGTGTGTGCTCTCTGGGACAGCAAGGAACCAGGGCAGGGAAAATGCATCCCCTAAAGCCATACCTGAACTAAGCATCTAAGATTACAAATTGTAAGTAATAGCAAGGAAATGTGTTAGATCAGGGGTCGGCAACCTACGGCATGCGTGCCAAAGGTGGCACACGAGCTGATTTTTCATGGCACGCAGGGTGGGACTGAGCAGCTCAGCCCACCGCTGCTCTGGGGTTCCCACTGCTGGCCCCTTGCCAGCCGGGGTCCCACTCAGCACCTGCTGCTGGCCTGGGGAAAGGAACCCCAGGCTGGCGGCGGGCTGAGACCACAGCTGGCAAGAAGCCAGCAGCCGAAATCCCAGAGCGGTGACGGGCTGAGCTGCTCAGCCTACCTCTGCTCTGGGGTTCCCACTGCTGGCCCCTTGCCAGCTGGGTCCCACCCCCCCACAGCCCCATTCAGTACCCACTGCTGGCCTGGGGGAAGGAACCCCAGGCTGGCAGCGGGCTCAGACCCCAGCTGGCAGGAGCCAGTGGTGGAAACCCCAGAGCTCTGGTGGTCAGCCCTCTGGGGTTCTGGCTGCTGGCCCCTTGCCAGCCAGGGTCCCCATAGCCCCACTCACCTTGCTTCCAGTTGGAGTTCCAGCGCAGACCCCCTGCCAGACGGTCCAGGCTTCTGGCCCTGCTCAGGCCTACCAGCTGCCAGCTCCACTCACTTCAGCTGCCGATCTGGGGTTCCAGCCGCTAACCTTCTGCCAGCTGGTTATCAACTTATAACTCAGAAGCCTGTATGCAGCTTAAAGTATCTAAATAGGTGCCACCAGACATTGGAAAACTCAGCAAGGAAAAGCAAGGGCAAGGACCACACTAAACTAATAAGATCTGCATTTTAATTTAATTTTAAATAAAGCTTCTGAAACATTTTGAAAACATTGTTTAGTTTACATATAACAGTAGTGTGGTTGTATATTATAGACTTATAGAGAGATCTTCTAAAAACGTTCAAATGTATTACCGGCACTCGAAGCCTTAAATTAGAGAGTATACATGAAGACTCAGCACACTGCTGCTGAAAGATTGCTGACCCCTGCATTAGATTATCTTTTGTTTTAGCTTGTGAATTTTCCCTAGCTAAGAGGGAGGTTTATTCCTGGTTTGGTGGTGGTGTTTGGTTAGAGTTTTGCCTAGAGGGGAATCCTCCATTTTGAATCTAATTACGCTGTAAAATTACCTTCCATCCTGATTTTAGAGGTGCTTCTTTTACTTTATAATAAAGTTCTGCTTTTAAGAACCTGGTTGGTTTTTAGTGCCCTAAAAACCCAAGGGGCTGGTCTGTGCTCACCTTGTTTGCTCTCAAGCCTCCCCAGGAAAGTAGGTGAAGGGATTTGGGGGGATATTTTGGGGAAACAGGAACTCTAAGTGGTCCTTTTCCTGAATCTTTGTCTAACTCGGTGGTGGTAGCGATACTGTTCCAAGGACAAGGAAGGCTTTGTGCCTTGGGGAAGTTTATAACCTCAGCTGGTAGAGAAGCTTAGGGGGTCTTTCATGTGGGTCCCTACATCTGTACCCTGGAGTTCAGAGTGGGGAGGGAACCCTGACAGGAATAGTATAAATTTATAAGGGATTGACAAGCTCTAAAGAAGTGCTACTCAGAAAACTGGTGTTCATAGTTGTGGGTCCCCCTGCCTCAGAATTCTCAGGGTATGTCTACGCTGCAATTAGACACTTGTGGCTGGCCTGTGCTAGGTGACTCAGGGTCCTAAAGCCTGGGTTCAAGCCTGAGCCCAAACATCCACACCACAATTAAACATCTCCCTAGCCTGAGCCCTGGCAGCCTGAGTCAGCTGGCACAGGCCAGCTGTGGGTTTTTAATTGCAGCGTAAACATATCAGTCTTGCCTCTCCTTAGCTCAAGTCAGCCCTAAACAGCTGGAAGCACATACTTGCTCCTGAGTCAGACTCTCCTGTAATAAAGTGCTAGATTCAGGATGGGACTTTGAGAGCTACATGACACCATTATCCTCACCACACATACTTGTGTCCTCTTAATGTGCCACCTCCTGAAAGGTGTAAACTCCTATTAAGAGCATGAGTAAAGCAGGTCAGGAAATGGTAAATATATTGTGTCAAAATATTCAAAAGGAACAAAAAATTTTTTTCCTGATTTTTTCATGGAAATGTTTTAATTTTTCAGTGAAAAAACAAACCCTGAAAATGTTTGTTTGTTTTTTTTCACTTAATTTTTTTCAAAAGAAGCAACCATTTCCCCCAAAAAACTTTGTTTTGAAAAAAGAATGTTTGTGTATTTTAAAAAATTGATGGTTTTAGTTCCATCTCCCCTATGCTATCTCATGATCAGGCTCATTTTGAGCAACACAATAGAGAGCACACTGGTTGATCACCTAAAATAACTACATTTTTATGGCACCCCCATCACCATTGTCTGACATGAAGTTGTCAGGATCAAGTCATTGTTCTTAGCTGGTCACTAGACATTACTGTAATAAACAGCATCAGTAATAACATGTGTATCATCTGCACAATTTATCTCATTGATATAAAAAGTAAGACCGGGCTGTTGGATTCCACTTGAATTCCAGCTGCCTTTCTCCTTTAAAGAAATGTAATGCTGCTTTTCTGAAAAGGGCTTAAAAGGCTTTTAATTTTGCAAAGTAGAAGTGAAGTATGAAGGTGTTCAGTTCAGACCAGGCAAATGCCCTCCAAGGAGATAACATTAGGCTTTATTTTTGACACATTTTAACATCACTCCAGGGTGCAGAAAACAGTCTGATGGAGTAGTATATAACCCTGGCACTGGCATAACCATCATGACCAGCGCAGAGAACAAGCAGCCCCTGGCAGCTAAAGGATTTGTAAGAAAACTAAAATGTACTGGGAAGGATTGTATTTCTGAATTCCGAATCACAAGGGGACTTGAAAAAGTCTAAAGAACTCCATTCCTACTGCTGTTTTAATGGGGCTTCCCCCAGGTGAAGACAAGGGCTCCCTGACCTGGTCACCCTTTCAATGGAAGCAGCAGCAGAGAATAATGAAAAGTGGTTGTGGTGATCTTCAAATCACTGGGATCCTCTTTGTCCTTGAACTCCTGAACAGAGCTGTCAGCTAGGGAACCAGCTGTAGTCTACATGGCCTGCCTGCCTGAGTTTACAGTCGGGCTCAGAAGAGTCACTATTATGCAGCCATTAGCAAAAGAAAAGCCCTCTGCAGAAGAGGAAAAAGCCCTATAGCCCCATAGCTTGAGAAGTTCATTTGGCAGTAGCTACTGTAGAGGCTGTTTTTTCTAGATAGATCCCGTTGTTCAAAATACTTGTTCACACATAGAACCTTACTTTTTTGTAAAGCAGGAGCTATCCATCTTATCCACAGTTCATTTTAAAGCATTTTAGCTTATTTTATGGTCAAGTGAGTCTTTTATTAGAAATTATTTTAGGTGTGCTTGGAGAATAGCACCAGTCAAATGCTTTTTGCCTCCGTTTAAGGTTTTCTTTAAATGTCTGTGTTTAGAAATTAGATCCTATTGCCCTTGCCAAAGACCTATGGAAAGGGAATGATTTTACAAGGCCTTAAGCAGTGGGATTTAGAGCCAAAAGTAGTTGGCCTAGAAAAGAAAGGTCTCACGCATAGAAAGCAACATTGAAAAAAGAAAAAACCACTGTCAAAAATAAATATTACTCCCTAATTAGATCCATTCACTTTATAACAACAACTACATGTCTTTCTTCCATTAATTGGACAAAAGCTACATTTTCAGGGATTTTAGAGCAATGTATAAGCATACACTTGCTATTAAAAAGTTCATTGTTCTCTTAAAACAATTTTCAGTTAAAGCTATAATGAAGCTGAAAGGGGTTTATAGGGAATTGGAAGGAATAGTCTGGATCACAAAGGAGCAATGGCTTCAGCAGAGCTCCCCCTAAAAGGCAGCCAGCATAAGTAAAAAGAAAGGTTAGAAACTTTATACTACAGCCCTGCTCATGAACAAACCCTAAAACAAAATCTGATGAAACTTTTATTTCCTCCTTCCTCTGTTCTACAATAAAAAACTTACTTATCAGGTCTTATCTGCAGGCTTGCTTGGAATTTATGAAACTCCTCTGTCTTCTTCAAGTAAATCAAAGTTTTCTACTGAAGATTTATGGTTCAGAATTGCTCATGGGCTAACCATTTGTTTATATAAATGAATATCAAGTGAATCAGTGCTTGTGAAAGGTGTTGGACTGACAACTTAGAGACTCACTGCACATCTCGGGTAGCTGCACTGCAGTTTACTCTATTCTTCCTTGCTGATATGCCTTGACCATGAATGGGGAAGAGTGCAGTTTCAGTCTTCTTCTCCCTTCAATCCTGAGCTCCTCTGCTGAAACTGCTAGCAAGGTTGTCAAATGAGAGGGGGGAAGCTGCTCACTGCCCTTTAATTTCTTTTAACTGAGACTGGAAGTGAACTGGCTTTGTGAGCCAAACTATCTGAGAAAGGCTTTCCATTGCCTCTATTACCATAGTATCTGAGCACTGCACAGACTTTAATATCACAACATCAGTGCTTGGCAAAGAATGCACATTTTGTAGATAGGGAAACAGAGGAGTCTGGTTGTTTTCTTTGTTTTGGCTCAAGGTCACACAGGCAACCTGTGGCACAGCCAGGAATTGACCTCGGGTCTCCTGAGTCATAGGCAAGCCACTGAACCATTGGACCAACAAACTCCAGATGGAACCCTCAAGCCTCAGAAAACGCCACACTTTCACAATCCTCCTATATTATCAGTGCTTTTTTAATGTTCATGTAAGCTAATTATCCAGGACCAAGTTCTGTTCTCAGTTACAGTCATGCAAATCTCTATTAGTTCCACTGGATCAGTGAAATTACTCAGTGGCATTTTTCTGTATTTATATAGGCATATTCCATGAAAGGAGAGAAGGGCACAAGACTGTGTGTTCTGTACCTTTTCTTCTAACTACTGAAGTGTTTTCAATCTAGTGTAAAGTACCAACCACAGCATTCTGTACTGCAGCAGCCCTTTATAGAAATACTACCATCAGATCCAAAGCTGATATATGTAAACAAACAGAATGTAGCAAATACACAACAGGTGCTAGAGCAGAAAATTTTGCTTTTATCTAACAGCGCTCTAGTTATTCTGCATAATTTAATTATTTATAGACATAATTCATGTTAGCTAAAAGAATGTTTCCTAATATTTGAATAAACTGTGGTTCAAAGTTTGCTTAGCAAAGCAGAAAACATTTCTCTTGCAGCTGAGTAACCAGCAGTTTGAAAGCAAACTAAACTGCCCTCTCTTGCCAAAAAAAACCCCAAACCCTAAAACTTTGCGAAGTTACAAACAATTAGTGCTAGAAACTGCATAAAAGTCTTTATAGTTTTCATTTACGTTGTTAGAGGACTGGGAGCCTTGGAAATTGAATTCTGACATCAAGAAAAGGTTCATTCTGCATGTTAGTTCAGTTACTGCACCCCCAACAAACTGTATCCCATACCAAAATGCACCTGATGTGTAATGGTTTGGTCATTGTGTCAACACTTACCCATTAGAAAGAGAACTGAGGCTCCCCCTCCCCCCACATACACACTCATTTTACTTTGTGTGGAAGGCTTCCACCAGCATATTTATAATGCTAAACCAAACCCAGCTCTAGCCCCACCTTCATGTCAGGTAAAAGGGCCAGAGCAGTGCAAAAAAAGCTCTCAAAGCATGGGAGCTAGCTTAAGGGGTGGGGTGGGGATTCTCTAATACTGGAACTGGGGAAGACAGCCTTAAGGGTGTCTGCACATAGGTGATAGGGTCACAGCACAAGGGAGATTCTGGGGATAGCTGCAACTGCTAGACCGTTGAAGCAGCTGCCATAACTTACACTGACCCCCAAGGCTGTCTAAATTACACGGGGAGTCATGGAGCAGGCCAGGACTGGGAGGGGACCAATGGCTTGAAGTCTCCTTAGCCCTCCCCCTCACACCCTGGGCTGAGTTCTGTGCTGCTCCTGGTGGGGCCACAGCTCAGAATCACAACCCACAGGTCCATACAGGGCTGGGTGCCCTCATCTCCAAACTCAATCACTCAGTGGAGGTGCTTCACACCTTGCAACGTCAGGCCCATTTAGACTGTGAAACTGTGCCAGATAAACAAGCAAAAGCATGTTCCCATTGAAATCAGTTGTGTACCTCTCACTGATTATAATGGCACTAAAACATAGCCAATACTGAACTAGATGCTTGCATTATAAAAATAATATGTCAGATAGTCTTGGCCCAGAATGTAGGAGTTAAAATATCCATTAGAAATGTTTTCTTGATTTTTTTTTTATTACAGTGAAGACACATGGTTTCAATGTAAACACATCAACCCAAATACCACAGTATTGTCTAGTATACGAGAACCAGAAGGCGACACTAGGCCATAAGGGAGACAAGGTGGGTGAGGTAATATCTTTTATTGGACCAACGTCTGAAGAAGAGCTCTGTGTTAGCTCAAAAGCCTGTCTCTCTCTCACCAGTAGAAGGTGGCCCAATAAAAGATATCACCTAACCTGCCTTGTCTCTGTAATAGTGTGGGACCAACACAACAATGCCACCACTGCATAGTAGGCCATAAGGTCATAAGAATGGCCATATTGGGACAGACCGATGGTCTACCTAGGGTATCCTATCCTCTGACAGTGGCCAGTGCCAGATGCTTCAGAGTGAATGAACAGAATTTGATTTCCAATTTTTAAAGGGTACCTTTTTGCCTCTTTTATTCTGCTGTTTAGCTCTGGTAGCAGTTTTTGGGTCCTCTTACAGTGTTTTGTATTGGGGGTATCTATATAATTTGAGCTTCTATTGTGGTGGTTTTAAATTGTTTCCAGGCATTTCCTTTTTTGGTCACTGTACCTTTTAATTTCATGTAACTAGTGTCCTCATTTTTTGTAGTTCCCCTTTTTGTACTTAAATGCTACTGTGGTGTGTTTCTTTGGTATTTTCCCCCCTAAAAGGATGTTAAATTTAATTACACTATGATTGCTCTTACCAAATGGTTCAGCTATATTCAGATCTTGGACCAGATCCTGTGCTCTGCTTAGGACTAAATCAAGAATTGCTTCTCCCTTTGAGTGTTCCAGGACTACCTGCTCCAAGAAACAGTCATTAATGGAGTCTAAACATTTTCTCTCTACATCCCATCTTGAAGCGACATGTACCCAGTCAACACAGGGATAGTTGAAATCCCCCATTATTATTGTGTTTTCTGTTTCACCATCACAATCACATCCTGGTCACATGGTTGGTAGTATATTTCTGCAGCTCTACTCTTACTATACAAGCATGGAACTTCTATCCATAGAGACGGATTGTCCAAGATGAGTGAAAAGCAAGAAGTAAATCAGTTGCAAAAAATACGTTCTCTCAGTTTAATAATCGATGATGTTTTATTAGTAGCACACAGGAGAAATGTGATGTTCTGGTTTTAAGTTTAGGGCCAAACTTTGCTTACACACACCTATGCACTCCATTTAAGTGAGTGGAGTTGCATGCATGTCATTGAGAGGAAAATTGACAGAGTCCCTTCATGCAGACACCACTGGAAATGAAATATTTTTGCGCTGATATTTTACACTAAAGTCTAATATATCTTCAAAAGTTTAAATAGCAGGATATTAATTTTCCAGACTGCTAGCCAGATTAAAGTTAGGCGGATGTATGTACATATGCACAGCATCCAAAGTTAATCATTAAAAAGAAGAAATTAATACAAAGTCAGAGCTGAACAAATGCGTTCTTTTTAATGAAATTAAGAGCAAGTTTTTAAGGCCCCTACTTATCTGAGTTAGGCATTCTGCCAGCATTATAGATTCAAAGGTTTTTTTTCCTTCCAAATGAAGGAAACAATAAATACCTGAAGTAAAATATTTGTTCAAAGTAAACCCAGGAGAAGAAATTAGTATCTTAACCCTCTCCCTGCTGCACAATATACTATGTGCACCATATTCCAGGTACATCACTCTGACATACAGAATCTGCAATAAAATGAGGCAAACATTTGAATCCTTAGATGTGAGGTTGATTTCACCTCAGCATGACACACACATCATGGTCTTCATTGAGGAGAATTCATTGTCTAACAGGGTTTTTCTCCACTTTGTTTCAGAATCACGATCATACCTGTATAGCATGTAGAATCATTTACCGGTCAGATGAGCACCATCCTCCAATCTTACCTCCAAAGGCTGATTTGACTATTGGATTGCATGGAGAATGGGTGAGCCAGCGCTGTGAGGTGCGTCCTGAAGTCCTCTTTCTCACCAGGCACTTCATCTTCCACGATAACAACAACACCTGGGAAGGTCACTATTATCACTACTCTGACCCCATCTGTAAGCACCCCACCTTTACCATCTATGCCAAGGGGCGTTACAGCAGGGGAGTGCACTCTTCAAAAGTGATGGGAGGAACAGAGTTTGTGTTCAAAGGTACGACCACTACATTGGGCAGTTTTGTTCCATTACTGAGTAACAAGATAGGTTGTTCATAGCTGGGTGAAAGTTGCCAATGATAATGATTCAAAACTTGTATAGTGTCAAGAACTTCCCAAACTGATACGCAGACTATGCAGAGGGGGTCACGTCTCTCATACACACACTGAAGTGCAGCAACTTCTGAGGCAAAATGTAGTAACTTTTAAATGCACAGCAAAACTACAGAACAGCTTCAGTCACTAAGTGAAGAATATCTAATTGAAACTACAGGAGCATATGGGCAGAATTCAGTTATCCAGCTGGTCAGGTAAATGTGGTGAAAGCACTCTTCTCTTATAAAGAATACTGTAGAATCTTTCACCGCAAGAGGTCAGTAGCGTTAGCATCTTAAAACAAAAAACAGTCCCGCCCCTCTTGGCATCCCTCTGGAAAATTGGTTCAGCATTGACAATGTCACCTATGGAATCATCACCAAGCTCTGACTATACCTGTCCTGCTTAGCTTGAGATCTGGCAAGATTCACAGCCCCATGTGGTCTAACTTGAAATGACATTCGAGAAGCTCATAATGGCCTTTTAGACTCTCCTACGTCTCCAATTTAGGAAAGAGCCTGACTGGAGGAACTAACAGATAGGGACAGAATTTCCAAAGGAGCCTAAGGGTTGCTCTAGTCTGTCAGAGGCTCTGCTCACTTGGTTGATTACCTGGAAGTAATTACATAGGGTGAAAACTTCAGTGAGGCCAGCATTTCACCCATGCTGCTTATTTATAATGTATTGTTCAACCTGCTGCTGAACATATGAGAATCCAGCGCTAGAAAAGCAAGAGGATGAACTATTAGTTTTCTTTTGTGTAGCACCCGGGAAATAATATGGATCATGAGACCACTCACACACATACACGGTTATAAAATCTCAAGGTGAAAATTCTGAGAAGTCTTGCTTTAAAAAAAATCTTGAATCACATATACGTTGCTAATGTCCTGCAGCAGAATTTACATTTAGGAGGGTTGTGAAGGGTTTTGTTTTATTTTTGGTAAAGTTTGTCAGTGCTATTCCACTGAAAATCTCAATTCTCTTTTTATGTAACATACTGGGCCAAATTCATCCCTAGTGCAAATTCTATTAAAGTTCCCCTAACCCCATTCTGACCATAGCTTTTCTTCAGGTCTGTTGCAATTGAGCTGATGAAAATCAAGCTCATGTGACATGATGAAAATCAACGCTCATGTGACAAACTCCACTGAAAGTTGGTCAGTGTAGCTAGAATTGAAGAAAATTGAAGAAAATTGTAAGACTTATGTTTGAAATTATAAACTGCAGTTGTTTTTTAAGATATGGGATAGGGTCTCTCTCGATAATTCAAACCTAAAGATGTAATTCATATGGTGGTATGGATAGTCTATGAGAGAAGGTGAAATTGTTACATTTTCTGAGCTTTGAGATTTGTATCTGGAATTTGTTAGGTCATTAGCTTTGTGGACTATCTTAAAAATTCTCATGTTGCCCGTGGAACTAATATTAATTAAAATCTGAGTAAATTTTTATTGTATCCTCCTTCCTCTAGCTTTATATCTCAACCAACCAACCAAGGAGGATCAAGCCCTTTGTTATATCTCTGAATTCAGGACTAATAATTAGACTGTCACCTTCACTTTTGCTTTGTCCCTCAGATATTTAGCTTTCTCTTCTTCCTTTACAGTAAATCACATGAAAGTCACCCCCATGGATATAGCTACAGCCTCTCTACTGAATGTCTTTAATGGGAATGAGTGTGGAGCAGAGGGATCGTGGCAAGTTGGAGTACAACAGGATGTTACTCACACCAATGGCTGTGTTGCTTTGGGGATCCGCCTACCACACACAGAGTATGAAATCTTCAAAATGGAGCAGGATGCCAGAGGTAGCTACTTACTGTATAACGGCCAGAGGCCTAGTGATGGGTCAAGTCCAGACAGACCAGAGAAGAGAGCCACTTCTTATCAGATGCCATTAGTTCAGTGTGCTTCATCAGCACCAAGACCTGAAGAGTCACCAGAGGAGAACAAAATAGGCCGCTATAGCAGCAGGGCACCAGAAAAGGACTCCAGTGTATTTGTCCTTACCCTGATGCTGTTTATTTGTACTGTGTCACATTGGAACATTCTCAGTTGAAAGGAAAAAACTATTTTTCATGACTACAAAACCAGGATTCCATATGACTGAGGGTTTTTCTTTTCAGAAAGAAAAGGACATTTATTTTCTTGATGCACTGGAATGCCTGAGAACGGTTGTTCTTTTCCTTATTTTTTTCCCCTCCTTGAATCATGAACGGCACTCGTTTGATGTTTTCGCTTTGAACTTCGTCCAGTCTGATCCCTGGCCTGACATGACTGCACAACCGTAATTGCACTTTACGACTGCAGACTTACTTGGCTTTTTTAACTACTAGGGTAAACCTAAAGATCCTGCTTCAGTTGGCCCTGCCATTTTGCTGTTGTGGTTCATTTCCCCCCTAGCACTCAGTTTCTCGTCAGAATTTAGCTATCAGGAATCACTCTGTATAGTATTGTGATAATACTGTGATAATGGCTTTTGTCTTATTCTTTAGGACTCTGCTGTAGATATGTACATATAAAGAAACCCCACAAGGATCTAGCTAATTACAATCTTACAGGTTTTACACAAAAGAAAAAAAATATACAACCTATCCTCCCGTAAGAAGGTAAATGGAAAATTATCTCTAAGTAACATTCAAAGTAATTTAAGCTATTTTTACATATATTTGTTTAACTTGTAAAAACAACCAGAGGTTTAGTGGGATGTAAATATTTTTCTCATTCAGTTCCATTAGGTATGCAATTGCTTCATGCCTCCCATTGTATCTACTAACTAGTTACAATAACCTCCCCCTCTCCCCTTTAAAATCAGATAGAGAAAACATTTTTTCATCAGGTATGCACAGTATATGTAAGTTGCAGAAGTATTAGTGGATTGTTCCATGTTGTTGTACTCACTACTCCTTATACCCTCTCTATGCAATGTTCCTGCCTTGAATTTCATTTTGTTAGGGGTGAACAAAATAATGAAGGGGCTGAGGCCATAACACAAATCATAAAACAAACAAACAAACAAAAAACCCTCTGCTTAATAAGAATTGTAAAGTGGCAGCAGGTAGGAAGTAAAGAAAGGATTGAAGCAGCAAACATATCATCCATGAGCCCCATCACATCTTCCTCCTTTCAACTTAGAGAGCAGAGAAACAACAGAAAATTTGAAAAGATGGAGCAAATTTCACCAGAGGGATTGGGGTTTCACAAATACAGAGCACTCCCACCCTTCCTTTCAGTACACAAGCCCCTACACAGGGTCACATTGAGTTTGAGGCTCAATGTTTGCTTGTCTTCAGTATTACATGGCTGAGATCGGAACAAATCGTCAAAATTATGAGTAAAATAGCCAGTCTCTATTCTCTACAAGATGTATGCAGTTAGGTCACATATGCAAATGAGGTAGCTGAGAATTGCACAAGTTATTGATCCTTTAATTTCATCAAACTCATTCAAGTTGTATAGCATCATGTACACCTATGGGACAATACAAATATATTCCAATCTATAGTTTGTGTGACGTGGCTCCATAGCCTGTCAGCCTAAGACGGTAAGACTCAGCAACGGAGGACCTGTGAATGGAGTAATTTACATCATATAGGTTCAAATGTTTTTAAGAAGTGAAAGGATAAAGCAGGGTTTTTTTCCCCAACTGTGCAACTTGACACTGGAGTTCTGTAGCAACATTGTTACATTCCAGCCCAGAAGAAGTTATTGCACCCGAAATAAAAACCCAGAATATAACCAGCAAGAGAAAGAAACTGTTGTGCAAATCATTTTTAAAAACTAACTTCTTTCAAAGCACAAAAGGGAACAAAGGAAAAAAGTGATCAGAAGTAAGACTCCTTCTGTGTTTCACTAGAGTTTACACATTGTGCCTGCTGTCGTAGGTCAGAACATGACAGGAGTCCATATTTTGAGATGTAAAGTCATCCTTGCCAATGTTAAAGTGTATTAGCTTAAAGCCCAGGATTTTAAAAAAATATAATTTTATTTTTGTAAAGTTATAGAAAATATTTTTCTTCCCAATGTAGTGTTCCAGATTAAACTACCAGGGAACTTTGAGCACTTGTTAAAATACTGATTGAAATAAAAGACTCAGTGAAGAACTAAGAATTCCTCAGTATCTTATCTGTAATGGTTGTGTTTTGTCTCCTTTCTAAAGAATAAAAAGCCTCTTGGAAAATTACACCCAAGCTAGACTGAAACCCTTTATCTAATAACTTAGCGGCAGAAAACCCGATTTTATTATCTAATAAATAGTATTTTTGCTTCAGATCACCTCAGCTGAGGTTAGAAAGAGCTCTGATGAACACAGGTATAATTATTTAAGTTTCAAACTAAAGCTCTTTGGATTCTTTGATAAAATGGACTGAAGTATATGCTGGGAGCACACAAGGAATGAGACTGTTGGCCTCAGAGGACTGTACAGTCATCCAGTCAGAATAGCTGTGTCACTACAAAGGGTGTGTGGTTTCAATAGAAACAAAATATTTTCATAAATGAGCTCTATTTATGAGCTCCTTTTTTTCTGGAAAATTAAAAAGTTGAAAAAATCATTTTGGATCAAACAAAATGTGTTTCAATTTTGACAACTTTATAAAAAAAGTTGAAAAGTTTTGAAATGATAAGTCCTTTCAGACAAAAAAAAGAAACGCTTCACAAACACTGAAACAAAACATTTAGCTTTTTTCAGAATTTTTTTCTAGTTGAAACAAGTGAGTAAAATCAAGACCAATTTCTGAAAGCTGCGGTGTCACTGAATCTGCATCCCCCCTCCACCCACCAAAAATAAATTTGTGTGGAAAAACTTTGCCCAGCTCTAGTTAAGTCTTTGCAATTTCAAAGAAATTCTACTGAAAAATGAGAGCAAAAACTGCACAGGAGACTATTTTCTTCATTAAATAAATTAAAGGCTTTCATCTTGAAGGGTTTGCTAAGTAATGGCAGCACAAATTTACACTTTGAGATGCTCTCTATAAGCAAACTGAATGGAATTCAATGGATTTGTCTATATAAGAGGCATAGCATCAGGCCATATATATCACAGGTTAGACACATTCCAAAAAGAGGAACAAAATGGATATATTAAATGTCTCCAGACATTTCAATTATTTCTCTAAATCCTAAACATATTCCCAAATAGATTTTTTTTCTCCTCTCAGCCACAAGCACTAATATTTTGGAGACTATAGGAGGCAAGCAATAAAACAGTAAATGTGCATTAGTTTCATTTGCTTAACTGCATAGTAATATCTATTACTAGAGTCAGTCATATCTTCCAGTAAGTAAATGTGTTAATAAGCCACCATGATACCTCTGCTCCATAAAACTCCACATAACAACTATTTTGCTTCAAAATCAAATACAGACCCCAAAGTTTTATCACATGTATTGGGCCTTTAAAGTTATCTTAAAGATTTAATCAATTGATCTTGTAATGTCTCCATACCAGTATCTTTAAGCAGTTCAGTAGGTAATTTAGAACTCACTGAAAGAAATGAAGCTCTCTCAAAGAAAATAGTGGATAGGCATAAGAAAAGATTGCCATCTAGTGGTAACTTCTTTTTGAATTAAATAATGGAAATACACTCTATCTCTGGCAGGGATGAGTCCAGCCTGCTGCCTTCACTAGCAGGACCAAGTACTGATTTTGCCCCAGATCCCTAAGTGGCCCCCTCAAGGATTGAACTCACAGCCCTGGTTTTGGCAGACCAATGCTCAAACCACTGAGCTGTCCCTTCCCCCATGTCTTATGTTAATTCTCTAATGAAGTCCTACCAATACACACTACACCAGTGGTCCTGTAACTTTTCTTCTCATGCCCTCCTTGCCCCTTACAGGTAATAGAATGTGTCTGTGGGCCCCACCCCCAGGCCAGGAGCAGAGTTGCAGCCGGGCTGGGGGCTGCAGCTGGAAATCAGGTGCCAGCGGCTGAGAGCAGGGGCCAGCAGCCAAGCTGCAGTGAGGAGCAGGGACCGCAACCTGGGCCGGGAGTAGACCAAGGGCCACAGATGCAGCTCAGGGCAGGGCCAAAACAGAGCTGGGGGCAAAGTAAAGCTGGATGGTGCTCCCTCCCTACCCACTCGTGAGGTCTGGTCAGGCCCAACCATGGGCCCTCCCCCATCTGACGTTCCTCCACGCTACACAGAGAAACACCAGAGCTCATTGCTGAATATGAAGAGAATAACAAACATTTATTTTTTAAAATAATTAAATAGGTGCTAAATATCTAGCTACAGATTTAAAGATGATCCATGATTTATGTGAAATCCTTGTGTATCCTTAATGTGGAGCTTGTGTGTGCATGCATTATGATACAGTCTTTAATGATACAATTGTATAGTATTTTTTCCCCCCACAGGACCCCTGCTTGATTCAGGGCACATGACGGAGCATGCTCTGGGGATGAATCAGGATTTTATAGTGAAGGAGACGGTCTGTAGGACCCTGATTCACTTCTTGCAGAAACTAAAAGATGTGTAGTGAATGAGGCAGGGGACTTTTAAGAAGGGAAAGGATAGTCTCATGGTTAAGGCAGTTGAATTCTGCCCTGGAGAACTGGATTCTATCCCTGCTTCTACTACAGAGTTCGTATATGAAGCTAGGCAAGTCACTTAAATCAAACTTATATAAAATACCTTAAACGGAATCCCTTCTTCAGCTCCCTCTCTAAAGTACTGAAACACTTAAATTGTCTGCATAGACTGTCAGCTTATCAGCCACTTCTATGGGTTTTTAAAAGCCATGAAATGGATAACTTCAGTGTTATCTTGTCAAATGCTGCACATAAATTATACCTTTTTAAATGAAATATTGATGTATATGTACAAACACATGCTCCATTGCATAGTTGTCAAGGTATTTTTCCCACTTTGAACTTTAGCGTCCAAAAAGTGGGGACCTGCATGTACCCTTCTAAGCTTAATTTCTAGTTTAGATTTGATAGCACTGCCACCAGCCAAAATATAGTGTTTGGCGCACTTTCTGTTCCCCCAAAACCTTCCCTGGGGAACCCAAGACCCAAACCCCTTGGGTCTTAAAACAAGGAGAAATAAACCATCTCCCCTCCTTTCCCCCTCCCAGACTTTTCCCTCCTTGGGCTACCCTGAGAGACTACAATGATTCAAACTCCTTGGATCTTAAAACAGAGAGGAATTAACCTTCCCCCCCTCATTTCCCCCCACCAATCCCTGGTGAGTTCAGACCCAATCCCCTTGGGTCTTACACAAGGGGGGGAAATCAATCAGGTTCTTAAAAAGAAAGCTTTTAATTAAAGAAAGAAAAAGTTAAAATTAGGATGGAAAATGTTTACAGGGTATTCAGATCATATAGACTAGAGGGACTTCCCCCACCCCAGCCTGAAATTCAAGTTACAGCAAACAGAGGTAAAAATACTTCCAGCAAAATACACATTCACAAGTTAAGAAAACAAACATAAGACTAATCTGCCTTTTTTAGCTAGCACTTACTGTTTTGAACATGAGAGACTGTTTTAGAAATACTGGGGAAACCTGGGTTGCACATCTGTTCCCTCTTAGCTCCAAGAGCGAACAACAAAACAAACAGCACAAACAAAGACTTCCCTCCACCGAGATTTGAAAGTATCTTGTCCCTCCATTGATCCTCTGGTCAGGTGTCAGCCAGGTTTACTGAGCTTCTTAACCCTTTACAAGTAAAAGAGACATTAACCCTTAACCATCTGTTTATGACAATAGTATAAAGGTTTTATCAGCACAAATTAGGAACAATCACTTTACTCATGAATGCTGAAGCCACAAGATATGCGAGTGATCCCAAATGAGTACCAATCAATACTACAATACACCAAGCCAATGCCAATATTTTTACATCAGACCATCATATATTCTGCATATACCACATTACAGAAAAACTATTTTACAATTACTTAAGAAAAAAATTATTAGGACCATTTTGTTGTCTCATTCTGCCTATAAAACCAAGTGCCTTAATTGCCATGAATCCAAATACACATTGCTCAGAGGGAGCTACAAATATCATCTGATTAGGTTTCCGGTACCTAAACTATCCTGACTTTAAGGTCTGATCTCTCAGCATCTTCCGTAGGTAAAAGCAGATGCTGCGTCCCACACTGGAATGCTAGGGATCTTCCTTTTCCAGAGGCCTATGACTCCTGTTTCTATCCTTGCAGGGGCATGCTGGACCTGAAACCTTTCCACAACGGAAGAGAATCTTCGGGAGGTGATATTTCAGGAAAGACCATTCCACTTTTGGTGAGAAAGGAGGAAACATTTCTCTGGCAGTTTGCTCCTCCCAAAAAAAAATAGTGACCTTGAAGCTGCACAGAAGTTTGAAATGTCAGCAGCTCTGGGGGGAAGATGGACAGAGGAAAATTGAAGCAGTCAGATGTGTGTGGTAAAATTCAGAACAGTGCGGTACTCACAGCTCCTCTGTCACATGGCTCCACAATTATATAGATATCACAGCCACATTTGTGGTATGTAAACATACATGTATGCACAGACATACAAACAGTATATGAGAGAAGAGAAGAGAGAAGAAAGGTTGATCCTATGGTCAAGGCACTGGCTGGGACCCAGACACTCTGTTCTATTTCTGGCTCTGCCACAAATTATTGTGTGACTTAGCAGAAGTCAGTCTCTCGGTGCTTTTGTTTCCCTATCTTTGTCACAAGGATATCACCCCTTCACTCACCTTATAGGGGTGTGAAGAGTACAAATTCACTAATGTTTGTGAAGTTGAGATGGAGCAGTCAAGGGGGGAGAGGAGCAAGTGGGACTGTACCTAGGTTGATATTTCCTGGTGTTGCAAGATTTCTTCCCTGTGGCAGTGGATAGTTCCAGCTTAACTGCATGGAAATGGCTATGTTCCAGGTTGTGAAAGGCATTTGAGAGAGGGCCAACCTTTCATTCTGGTGCTTTTGATAGAAAACCATTAGGGAAATCTTAACAAGTACATTGACGCTCTTTTCCAATGTCATTCCAAGTTAAATGAACCTGGTTTCCTTGGCATTCCACAGGTTGAGGAGAAAAATCATTTTAAATCTTAAAGTGAAGCTGGAGAAGGGCATAAGAGCCACAGTTTATGGTACAGCAGAAAGGATTGAGAATTTGGAGGCAGTGCCAAGAGGTTGAATGTCAGACCAAAAGCCTGAGGTTAGGCAGCTATAGTCACGTGAGTTGGGTGACTGTATATCCTAGTTTTCTGGGATTCTTTTTGTTTACAGGGCCTGTCCATGACAGGATTTGCTAAATCCAGTTATTCCCAGATTTACTTCGGTCCCCTCCCCCCAACAGGAGATACAGACTCTTACTGAACTGAACCACAAGAGTGCAACAAATCAACACCTCAGCCAAGTATATACACCAGCTCCCATGGGAAGGGATAGGAGAGAAATTTCTGGCACCTAGCCATATATTGAGGGATAAGGCAACCAAACTTTATTGGCTGCTTCAACCCTCAGGAAGTAAATTGATTGAACTTTCCCAAGGAGGTAAGTGGAGCAAAGAAGGAAACGGTCACTTACTGTAACTGCAAAAAGAACAGGAGTACTTGTAGCACCCTAGAGACTAACAAATTTATTTGAGCATAAGCTTTCATGGGCTACAGCTCACTTCATTGGATGCATGTAGTGGAAAAATACAGTAGGAAGATATATATACACACAAAACATGAAACAATGAGTGTTACTATATACACTATAAGGAGAGTGATCAGTTAAGGTGAGCTATTATCAGCAAGAGAGAAAAAGAACTGTTTGTAGTGGTAATGAAAATGGCCCATTTCCAGCAATTGACAAGGAGATGTAAAGAAGGGGGCGGGGGAATAAGCCTGGGGAAATAGTTTTACTTTGTGTAATGGCCCATCCACTCCCAGTCTTTATTCAGGCCTAATTTGATGATGTCCAATTTGCAAATTAATTCCAATTCAGCAGTCTCTCATTGGAGTCTGTTTTTGAAGTTTTTTTGTTGTAATATTGTGACTTTTAGGTCTGTAATCGAGTGGCCAGGGAGACTGAAGTGTTCTCCAACTGGTCTCCAACTTGGAGGAACAACGCTTGGATGCCCAGTTATGTGACTTTGTGGCATAAAAGGTCCTGGTATGCCTTAAAGTCTTACAGAATAGAAGAGGAGAATGAACCAGGCCACAGAGCATTGTTCAGCATTGAGGACCAAGTTCTCAGCTGAGTCAAAACTGGTTCTTGCTCCCAGGAAGTAATACCCGAGAGGGAGAACTCCATCGGCTCCCCAGAGAGGAAGACCACCTATGCCTGGGCTTGCGGTTGAGCCAAAGCCACCACCAGTCTGGTGGGTGATTCGGCTTCGAGAGGGATGAAGAGCAAGATCTCTGCA
Source organism: Gopherus flavomarginatus (assembly GCF_025201925.1). NCBI lineage: Eukaryota > Metazoa > Chordata > Testudines > Testudinidae > Gopherus > Gopherus flavomarginatus. The sequence goes on from NC_066618.1 coordinate 208,938,297, forward strand.
AACAAGGAGCGTCTCACTGACTCCAAAGGTTGGTAATTAGTGGCCAGCAGGGGCCAGGCCAGGGACCTTCATCCTGGCTACAGGGCACACACAAGCCCTTTGGCAGCCCCCAGAGTTCATCAGGTGATGCAGAGTGGGAGGCTGACAACTCCAACTCGGAATCAGAGCCCCAGGATTTCGGTGACATGGGAACAGCAAATGCCCAAGGGAGCCAATAAGTGGTCCAATTCATCCATCACCCAGAATGAGGCAGGAGTTGGCACCCCAATGAAGGTGGTACCACTGGTACCGAGCACGTCAGTGCCACAGGCAGAATTGGTCCAGATGGAAACAGCAGTACTGGAGAACCCAAATGCACTGACGTCAAAGGTGTGAGAGCCACAATCAGAACACTTGCAGCATCAAATGCAGTGGGGCTGAAGAGGGTCCCAGTGTAATGGTCCCCATGCACTAATTCTGGTACCAGCTCCATCCTCACCACAGGAAGGGGAACATCTAGATGCAGTGCTGAGAGACATGGAGATCCAGTGGTTCACTCCTTTGGAGGAGACATAGGCGACAGCACTAGGAAAGTCCTGGACCCAGGCAGAGATCAGGACCGAAAGGCAGAGGAGGTCTGTGGCTGCCTGGTATGCCAATGACATGGATGCAGTCAGTACCAGCATCTCCCTTGTTAGTACCAGACTCAACGAATGCCTGGAGGTCAGAACTGGAGTCAATGGTATGGGGTTTCTGCCCTTCCCATTCAGTATTACTCATGTCTTCCCACATGCTGGTCCTGGATTAGGCAGACAAGTTGCCCTGTTACCTGGAGTGGTCCCAATTGATCCTATAACGCCTCTTCCTCAGTGCCAACTGAGAATGGTTCCTCTGTCTCTTCAGCAAGGCACCTGCCTCAGAATGGAGGCAGCAGTGCCCTCCCAACCCAAGGGTGATCTTCAGCTCAAGGAGGGCTCAGTACCAAATCAGGCCACATTGCCTGTTCAGGCAGGTGCTGCTAGAGGTGAAGATTCTGTGCCATCTGAGTGTGCTTCTTAAATGGTTCACAAATCAAATAGCACTCTTTAAGGTGAGCCTCACTGAGACAAAGCAAGGACCATGTGTTAAGCTCACTTTGGGGATTGACCCTCCACACAAAGGAGAGGGTTTAAACCCCAGTGAGGGCATCACTGGGGAATATCCACTGTCAGCTAACACTAATTATATCCAATAAATTAGGCTAACACAAAATATAAGGTTGTGAGACAACCGCACAGAGCTCCAACTCCAGCCACAGGCGCTGAGAAGGAACTGAAGGGGTTCTGGGTGGAAAAACTCATATAGCCAGGGGAGGGGCCACAACCATGAGTGCTGCCCCTCTACAGGAACTGACAGGCAAAAGTCTGTCTGGGCATGCACACACCTAAGTGGAATTCACATCTGCATCTGCTAGATGAAACAGCAGCCAATCTGAACAGATTTCTTCCATGATGTCACTTACCCAGCCTCCCTGTTATCCAACCAGCCTCCCTTACTACAACCTGCCCACACAATCCTTCCCAGCACCCTAACCCCACATTTCTATTCCTATCAATCACCTGCCTTGCCCTCCCCTCAGCTTTCCAAACCTCCTCTGAAATCCCAGGTTAGGTGTCACCTTTGCCTCCTACCCTACCCTGGGCCATGTGACGGATGCCTTGATTTTAAATGACTATCTGCTCATCTATACATTAATTTTGTTCAGCCTCTGCAAAATGTCCTATTGTCTGATCTGCTACTCCAGGTGAGGGCTCCATTTCTGTTCATTAGTACAGCCCCCTTCTAGTAGGTATTTCAGGTTACAACGTGTTGGGCTTATTTTGGTGTTTGGCTGAGTGTGATGGTTATTTTTTTTTAAAGGAGACTACCATTAGTCTCACACTTTGGCTCCCTAAACTCCCCCAGTAAATACAGTGCATTAAGGTACTGTAAAGGAATTATTCCAATCAGTGCTTCTCAGACACTGAGACCTAGCACATCCCCTATTGTATTGTACTCAATGTGATAACAGATTCTTCCTCTGATATATTTTAAAGCAGTCAACATGCCAGCCACTTGCAACTCACACCACCACTTGAGAACCATTGATAAAAGCAATGGTGTTAGGATATAGATATTCAGGCCTATCTGCAAAGGCCTATACTTAAAGAATTTAGGTGTATTCTTATCAATTGGCTAGTTATAGAGGTATGAAAGAAAGAATCAAAATCACTGTCTGTGTAATGGCCTTCTCTTACTGTGACAGGCTAAGGCCTTCAGCTAAGATGTAGTTAGGCAGCCATAAGCTGGGAAGTGTATGGTCACATCCTCACATTCCAAACTAGTCACATTGAAATAAGGTGCTATTGGGCTACTAGAAATACAATCCTGTCCTGATATTCCTATCACCTCCAGAGAAAGGGAAGCGCCTAGAAGATGTAAAAGGAAACTTAGTTTGATAGCATCCTGTCTGGCAAGAACTCACTTATCAATAGACACAGCTGGAAAACCCTTATGTCTGTATAAATGTAGTTGTGAAATCCTCACTTCTGTATTGTTTTGTATGTTTATTTGCATGGTCTCTGTCTGGTTCTGTAATTGTTTCTGTCTGCTGTATAATTAATTTTGTTGGGTGTAAACCAATGAAGGTGGTGGAATATAATTGGTTAAATACCCATGTTACAGTATATTAGGATTGGTTAGTTAAATTTCAGTAAAATGATTGGTTAAGGAATAGCTAAGCAAAACTCAGGTTTTACTATATAGTCTGCAGTCAATCAGAAAGTTTTTGGGGGGGGAAATGGGAACAGGGACTGGGGATGGGGAACTGGGATCATGTTTTGCTAAAGGGGGAATGGGAACAGGGGATGGGAACAGGAACAGGGACACAGGCAAGGCTCTGTGGTGTCAGAGCTGGGAAGGGGGACACTAAGGAAAGAAACTGGAATCATGCTTGCTGGAAGTTCACCACTGTCATAAACAGATAGCTAAGGGTTAATGTCTTTTTCACCTGGAAAGGAGTAACCTGAAACACCTGACCAGACGACCAATCAGGAAACAAGACTTTTTCAAATCTGGGTGGAGGGAAGTTTCTGGGGTGTGAGTTCTTTGTTCTTTGTCTTGTGTCTGTGCCCTCTCAGCTATGAGAGTGATTTTTCTATCTCCTGGCTTTCTAATCTTCTATTTCCAAGTTGTAAGTACAAAGATAGTAAGACAATAGGTTTATATTGTTTTCTTTTGTATTTACATGTGTGTAGTTGCTGGAATGTGTTAAATTGTATTCTTTTTGGATAAGGCTGTTTATTCATTTTTTTCTTTTAAGCAAATGACCCTGTATTTGTCACCTTAATACAGAGAGACCAGTTTTATGTCCTTTTCTTTCTTTTTATATAAAGCTTTCTTTTTAAGACATGTTGGAGTTTTTCTTCAGTGGGGACTCCAGGGAATTGAGTCTGCAGCTCACCAGGGAATTGGTGGGAGGAAGAAGTCAGGGGGAAAATCTCTTTGTGTTAGATTTACTAGCCTGACTTTGCATACCCTCTGAGTGAGGGGGGAGGAGGAGGAGGAGGAGAGATTAGCTCTCTCGGTACTTGTGTTTTCCAGGACTGGAAACAGGGAGGGTGGAGTCCCTCTGTTTAGATTCACGGAGCTTGCTTCTGTATATCGCTCCAGGAACCCAGGGAGGGAACACTTGGAGGGGAGGAGGGGGAAGGGAGATGGTTTATTCCCCTTTGTTGTGAGACTCAAGGAATCTGAGTCTTGGGGTCCCCCAGGGAAGGTTTTGGGGAGACCACAGTGAGCTAGGCACTGTATAAATCCCTGGCTGGTGGCAGCGTTATCAGGTCCAAGCTGGTAACTAAGCTTGGAGGTTTTCATGCTAACACCCATATTTTGGACGCTAAGGTCCAGATCTGGGAAAAATGTTATGACAACCACAATAAACATCAATTTGTTTGCACCTTTGGACTTCAGGTATTGTTGCTCTCTGTTCATGCGAGAAGGACCAGGGAAGTAAGAGGGTGAAGGAATAAGCCCCCTAACATCTTGGTGCCGTGATTTTTTTAAGTTGACCATTTATTACAAATTAAAAATGGGTTGTATTAACCTTCCTAAGAGCCTTACGTTCCTCAATACTTTAACTGCAGAATTCAACATACTTTCAGTCATTGTCATTAACTGCCCTAGAAATCTATATATTCTATCTCTTCCAGACCTTACAGGAAGTGCTTGATGCAGGACTGCCCTCATGTCTTCAGAAAATATGAGTGTAATGCGTACAGCATTATTTTATCATATTAACTTTACTTGAACTATGAAAATGACAATTGAAAGAATATTCCCCACTTCCCGATACTACTAGTACAGTAGCTATGCTATTTGCCCACGTGACTTTGAACAGAACATACTTATTTTTCCTGTCCTTACCTTGTAGAGCTCATAGATATAGAACACCATCAGCACCACCGAAAGCTTTCCCCCACACGGGATCAGCATTATGCCCTAATACTACCACCATCACAAGGGTACTGGGACCTTTAGCAACTACTTTGGTGGTATCATCACACCTACTAACACGATGAGCCACTCTACAATAAAAGCAACTTACCACCTCCAGACTTTCTCAAATCCACATTCCACCCATTCACTTCATGACTTCAGGAACAAGAAGGTATCAGCCACTCCTCTTCAAGAAGGTTCTCATGGTGCCCACCAGATACGTTTCCCAAATAACATATAGCAGCATCTTGAAGACCCATTAGAGAAGTGTCTGCAAGAACCCAGAGGTCTGAAGAGGAGGCCATGTGGCACAGTGGACTAAGCACTCAGGAGACTTGGGTTCATTTCTGGCTTTGCCACTGGCCTGCTGGCTAACTTCAGGCAAACCACTTCATCTGTGTGTCTCTGTTTCCTCACCAGTAAAATGGGGATAATTACACTGATCTCATTTGTAAAGCACTTTGAGATCTACTGCTCAAAAGTGCTATATGAGAGCTAGATGTTATCTACCCTGAGAGCAGACTGGAGCATAGAGATCAGCAGCAGCAACCAGACTGAACATGTTTCACATACATAGATGACTGGCTACAGTTTGGAGATATTTTAAAAATACATTGGAGGCATTGCTCCCCAAGTTATCATTAGTGCAAGGAAATGCAGATGGGGGGGGGGGCTAACCAGGTTGACAGTATCCCATTCACATTTTTAAATGAACTTGCTAATTTACATATATAGATGTTTCCGTGGTAAGAATCTTCCATCACACAAATATGTTTTGAGTGGCTTTCCAAAAGGGTATTACTTCTATAGCAGGACTGTTCTATTTCCTGAATGTACTGATTTCAGTTTTGTCCCCCAAGTAGCAACCATAACCCTCATGCACGTATACTCAACTATCACCCTTTAAACTTCTCTAGTTTTTCCTGAAAAAGTTCCACTGTTGTTACCAACAGATGGGAGCATTAGCATAGACAAGGCAGCAGGATCTGATGGCCATTTTGCCAGTGTTGTGATGATTTGCACTGAGCAAAGTTAAGACATGGTAATTAAAATATTTGCATCTGTCAGAAGCCTTTCTATGCAAATGCTCATCCTTGCTAACACCAGTGGAGCTGACTCACGGGTCGTGCTGGTGTGAAAATGTTCAGAAAACATGGTGTGTGTGTGTATATCAGGGGGAAACAGAACTCACTTTAACAACTGCCGAGACCTCTGTTCTGTAATTCATTAGCTAGCATTTAATTGCACTAATACAGCATTACCAACCCCCATATTTCAAAAATATGGAGTCAGGCCCTCAAATTCATAATTTTACAAATTGGGTGGTTTTTATGTCAAAACATGGGGAGGGATGGTTATTTGCCATCTGTTTTTTGAGCCTTTAGAGGAACATACATGTTTTTCTTGGCAACTATGAAGGCTAGAAACTTTTTTAAAATGAAAACTGAAGTTCTCACACTCAAATGACTAGTTTGGTTTTAGGTTTTCCTTAAAACTCGAGACTTTCCCCCAAAACTCACAAGAGGTAGTAATGTTATTATTCTAAGAATATGTAGCTATCACTATGAAAATCTGTATGTATAAGTAATTCAGTGTCTGAGGTAAATGAGAGAAAATAAATGAGTATAATATTGAAAGTATGAGTTGAGAGAACCATATTACTTCAGACCAACTCGTGCACCTCACTCAGACCCAAAACCTGAAATTTATGACCAGTGCAGGGATGGATCCTGTCATACAGCAAGTGGTCTCATTTCCTAGATTACAATGAAAATACCTCTCCTTCAGCATTGACCATTAGCCTCAAGTACCATTCTATTCTGAAAAAGTGACTAAACATAGCTTCAGTGGCTCCCCAAGTTTGTCACTGATCTCCAAATTAATGTTCTAAGAATGGAAATAAAAACTGTGGGGTTTTTTTTAATGTGTCATTTTCTGCAAATTCAGCCTAGAATTGAAGAGCCAAGAGTGGTCCTTTTCTTCTCATGCATCATCAGCTAAAATAAAAAAGACCTATACTACTGAGGGCAAAAGTAGTACGTACTTACATGTGCAAATCAACTGTTTTCAGTAGCTTTGCAACAAGGCTAGCGGATTGTAACAAACAATTCTGTTACTGCACACTAAGAACTAGAACCCAGTTCACATTTAGCTGTACAGAAGAAACATAAGCGATGTGTTCAGACTACAGGAGCATGAATAGCAGTATGGACCACAATGCTGGGGTGAAATGCCTCCGTGTGGATGTTGCATGCACAAATTAAAAGGTTCCTAGTTTTCATTAATGTAGGCCTGTTTGAAGAGGACTACGTTGTCGTGAACTATGAACCCTTTAGTTGATGCCTGCAGTTTCCATACAGGGGAGTTAAAAGCTCAGCACTTTGGTGTGTACTGTCATTCACAGTCCCACAGTCCAAACCACAGGGAAGCACAGACAAGCCCTTAGTTGCCAAAGCTAGCAGATAAGAATCAACAGACTAAGAACTGTTCTTTGTACAAGATGCCATTTTCACATACCCACTTTGCTGATTAAATCTACACTTAGGACTTATTTACAAAGACAACCCATCCACTACCTATGGACTCTTTATATAGCCCTCAAAACATGAACAACTTTCAAGTGTTTAAAAATAGAAATAATTTTATTTCCTCACCTCATAAGAAATAGCTTGATTATAGTGTGGTTACATTACTTGGTTGTGCACATGCAAAGAATTCATTTGAAGGAAAAAAGTTAAAAAAAAGTTTTGCATTTACTTTTGTGGGTAATTTCATTTTCATACTTATTTCAGGACTCCAGAACTGTGGAAGTTCGGTCACCTGCACTCAGCCTCTCTGTATTGGTCAATAGCTTATTATACTATACTAGTAGAACATAGCTATGATGGCAAGACAGTCAAAGAGGAAGAGGTGGTTTCTCTCAAGAAGCTGTGACCAACCTCATGAAAAGAAACGAGCATTGGGAGTGATTTGTTCAGTGTCCTTGCTAAGATGGGCTGCTGTATTTTGTACTAGCTGTAGCTATGAGAGCACCTGGCTTCCTTCCTAGATATGAATTGCAACAAATAAGCCAGGAGGACGTGAATGCAGAGCACAATGGCTAGGTCTGTATCAGATAAAATGAGATACAATCTTCTGCCATAGACAGAAGTGGCTGTTTAGACATCCAGTAGCACTGAGGACCACAGGTCTTACAACATAAGGGCAAATGCCCTTGGACATGGGCGATGAGATACCATAGCAGCACCTCTGTCTTGCATGAGTTCAGCTTTAGCCAGCTGCTTTTCATCCAGGTGATAAGACTTCAGCAAAGCATTTAAAAAGCTGGGAAATGGTGCTGTTCATGTTTAATTGAAAAGTGCCGTAGAGCTGGATGGCACCTGTGTACTCTCAACAGATCAGCCTCTGTTGTCTCACCCGCTTTCCCAATGAATAAGATGAGGCGATACCTGCATTGTAGGACTCAACAGGCAAGCACTTTGGAGGTGGAGGACCAGTAATTCACAATGATTCACTAGACTCCATTTGAAAGAAGGGACCCAAGCAATTTCAGGAAGTTTCCACTCAACCATACAGCTTCTTGAAGACAGGACACTTACATTTGGTGACCCTATGGTACCAAATGCCACAAAGGTCCAGCAGGTTAAGTATGGATGTTAATTCCCTTGTCTATGGATAGGTCATCCAAAGTTAACAAGTGCTACCTCTGTACCATGCCCCAGCCTGAAGTGTAACTGAAGGATCTTAGAGACTGACAGCTGACATGTGACAGCAGAGATTATTTGCTATCTTTTTGATCTGCTTGCTTAGAAAATGGAGGCTTTATCTTTTAACATCCAGGAAAGGCAGGGGTCCATTACAAAAGATTATATGCCAACTGCCATCAACACTCCATGATTTCTACTTGTGGGAATTGATTTAATTCTTGAAAAGAGTGTTTTGTGTTTCTGTTCATGGATTCTGCTTGTTGGTTGTGGTTGTCTATATGTGTTCTCCATTAAACTAAAAAAAGTTGGGAAAATTGTGCATTTAACTTCATACATGACTTTATGGCCTTTATCATTTTCGCCTGGCTGCGGATGATCTTTTCTGTGAAATAAGAGGATAATACATCACAGTGAAAGGTGGTATATTCTGGAGTAAATCAGAGGCAGTCTGGATTTATGAAGTAATTTAGACTCCTAGAAAGTGCTACAGGGGGACTTTGCTATTTACTAAAGCAGTAGACTCCATCTTCTTCACCTCCTTGGTCAGAAGGTTGTTGGATGAGTATAAAAGCAAACAAAAGCCCAGAGGGCTCCAATATAAATACAAAAGAAGGTATGTTCTTTTTTACCACAACACTCAGAATATTTTAATTTGTTTACTGTGTCTGACTATCCAACATGTGAAAACTGATCACTAACAGTTTACTGCTAACTTTATGCTTAAAATTATTTATCAACATTAGCTATAACAAACAAGGCAGTATGGCAAGCCACACAGCAAACTAGGTACACCTATTTGGGACAGAAACACAGATCTACTGTATAAACTTGAATCAGTAAGTCTCAAAACAAAAAAGACACTGTCACATTTTTAATAGTTTATTAACACTTTATGCTTTGTAATACCCTTAAAACCTTTATAATAAGATTTGCTTATCGATGTTATCCTTTCCCATTTGGCAAAGGCCTTTTGCCCCCCTGAGACACACTAACAGAGCTCATGCTAGTGTTTTGTTGGTTTATTTCCTGTATGCACATCGGTTTCAGTCACAGCAGGAACATGCAAGATTCTTCACTGACAGCACTTGTCAGCTGCTTTCAGAGAAGCGGTAGGAATGCATAAAAAGACTGCACATTGGTGCAGGTTGCAGAGTATTTTTTTTAATGTGCTCGATAAAGGGTAAGCTAATTTATTTACTATAGTAATTATGAAGTAGGTTAAATTTGGGATCTAAATTACTACAGAAATGCATTAAAAGACAATGAAGTATTTTCTATGTAGCTGAATTTCTGAAGTGTTATACATTTTTTTAAAGTGCTATATCCATAAAAAAAACTTAACATACTGTACTATGTATTTGGGATCAAGAGGTTTTTGTTAACATCTTGCCCTAGCGAGCAAGCAAAAATGCAATGCGTTCTCCATTAAACTAAAAAAAGTTGGGGAAATTGTGCATTTAACTTCATACATGACTTTATGGCCTTTATCTTTTAACCATACTCTCACTATTAGCAGTGGGGATTATATTTCCCCATGCTGACATACACAAGTAAGCAGGCACACAAAGTAAGAAGTTCTAACCATTTCAGGAACAGACAAACAATTTAATCCATATTACATAATTCACTGAATACAGCTGATCTCATCCAAAGTCACTCCTGAGAGCAAAATAGTTTTAGCATTACATTTTATATACAGTTATGAAGGATTACTGGAAACCAAAAGAGTCTCCTTATATCAGGAGCACCTCATGTTATGTATATTGTTACGATGCCTGTTTGCACTTTTAATCTGCACATATTACTTCAACCATAACAATTTCCACCTGCTTTGTATTTATAAAAATTCATATTAATTGGCTGATTTTATAATCATTTTTATCTCAATAGAGGTGTCCTTTTCCATTCTAAAGTACTGATGCCAGACATCCAACATAATTGGGCTGCACTGAGAAATGACTCTCTCTGCTCTATAGCCCTGAAAATGCTGGGCATTATTACAAATCTTTGCATATACATATCTTTATGATTGCTTTGTCTGAAGCAAACTACATCCTGCACAATATAGCTTTTTTGTTACTTTACATGTTAGCAGCTTTCCTTTAAGAAACAGGCTTTTACAGTCAGATGTATCACCATTTTGACAGAGCACAAACTGGAGAATTGTATTGGTTTCTGAACCAATGGAATCAAAATAATCAAGACTTTAGAATATTTTTCCAGTCATTAAGCTGAGAGGAGACTTGAATGCAGACACTGGAACATACAAATGGAAACATCTGTACTTGCATGCTTTTAAGTGAAAGGATAAGCATTATTTGTATTTTCTTTGTTGTCTTCCTTGTACATATGCAAGATGTTTTTAGAAAAGTTTACCACAGATAGCAATGACAGAACATGATGTAATTATAATTTTTCATTAAAAAAGCACTAGAAATCAAAGGCAACCAAGATAATGAATGTTTCCCTAGAACATTTTTCTCAGCTACACAATGTGTGTATACACCAAGGTCTAATACACTTAGCTGCACCACATCAAGTCAAGCTGTCCAAGTACATATACAATTTTGCTTACAGGAGTATATCCCTTCCAGAATTTGTCAGTTTACAAGAAATTCCCTGTGTTGGATTATGCTTAGTCAGAAGTATGGATATATTTTTTTTTCCCAATACTACCATCTACTTGGTTTTATGACCTGTATATCAGAAATGAGGCAAGACGTAAGATTAAGTGCAGGAAAGCAATAAATGCATTCTCTAAAACTTAGATATATATGGTTAAGAATAGGTAAATTTGCCAAGAGTTGCATGAAAGTTTTTTTATTTGTTGGGTTTTTTTGGGCGGGGGAGGAGTTAAATTGAGGCTTGCTCAGCAAACATCAACTCCTCTGCATCATGGAAATTCATTATGGGTGTTTGAATAGAAAAAAAATGTATTTAAGAATATCAGTTAAAATGGAGTTACAAAGAGAGCTGATAGATTAGTAAACTTGAATGGTGTACCCTCTATGAAACCAAAGGAGAATCTGCCCCTGGAAGACACCCAACAGACTCAAAGATGCAACAGAAAGTTGACTGTTATACACCCACACAATCCAAGTAAATATTTTAAAACCAGATACTGAAAACATTTGTCTCCCAATATTGATACCTGCTGGATTACCTACATTATCTCTATGTCTCAAAATAAGTTAGATAATTATCTGTTCTATAGCTGAAAGCAGCCAAAAAACTGTTCCGAACTTCATAAATAGAATGGGAACTCTTAATGTTTGTTTCAAACTTCAAATACAACAGTCTAAGCCAAAGATTGAAAGTAAATTAAAAAATATCCATTTGTTACAAGTAGCAAATTATCACGAACAATGAACTTGTTAGGAATCCCTCTAAAAGTATGACACACACAAACAGGCTACCCAGCAGAAAATCTGTTAATTTTATTTCTGTTTTTAATATTAAATATCATGGGACAGGATTGTAAGGATGAAAAACTGCCAATAACTGCCTCACAAGGGATAAGAAAGAAATTCTGCCATGATATTAGCAAAGTAAGTAAAGGAGAAAATTTACACAGTAAGAGGCACCATTTTCCCTCCAGAAAACCTCTTGTCATATTCCTGAACAAGTGGGATTAGCAATCTAATAAATCATTTTTCAAGAGGTAACAGTAACAGATAAAATTTTAAGGATTATTAAAATAACATTTACAAGACTCTGAACAATTTTTGAACTCTTATTAAAACCACAGAAAGAAAGAACAATTCTTTATTTATGAATTTTCATACAGGACTGAATGTGCAACTGACACCTGCTATTGATGATTTAATGTACAATTTTGTCCAGTAGCCGAACAGTTTGTCTTTTTTTAAATTGTGTTTTCTAACCGTGCGAGATCATTAAAGGCAAAGCCTGTATGACGCTGTACACAAAAATGGTCACTTGGGCCATACTACCAATGAAGTGGTAGGTAAAGAAATCTTTTTCTGCCCAAGGAAAAAAAAAGGAAGCTGCACTCTGCATGCTTCTCTCTCTCTCTCTCTCTTTTTACAAGATGAATTTCCCTAGAAAGAATCCAATGAAAATGGCTGCAATTACAACAAGAAGTGAAGGAAGAGGATTGGAGCCATTCTCTCTGAGGGCCAAGGCTGTGGGTGATCCAGATTTATCGGAGTGTGTTACCTTTCTGAGCCTCAAGCCTTCCTCCTGAAAAGAACACATGCAAGAAATTCATGAATATGGAATCACTGTCTTATGAATGGTGAAAATTTAACCAGGAGACTGAATCTCTTTGGTAAGTATTTAAACCAGGTCATACAAAATCATTTTAGAAGAGTAGCTGTACTACTACTTTTTAAATTGAAAAAAAATCAAGATACTGCAACATTCAAAGCAAGTGTACATTTATCAAGTTACCCTTTCTTTTTTCCAATACCTAATCCACACGTATTCCACCCTGTTTGTGTATACCTATTAGTAAAAGTAATAAAACTCTCATCTTGCACACTGAAAAATCCATCTTTAATTTACACAAAAAATTTAAGTAAATGAAACAACTCCCCACTAGCTAACATTTACATTTTGTGGTTTCCCCATGTGCTCTGATATCACAACTACTGTTTAGAAGTAAGCTTTATTTCAGATTTCTTTATACATTAAAATGTTATTATTTGACAATATAGGAACTGTCATATGCCCAACAGCTACAACGACAACATATAGTTGTATACTGATAAGTTATAATTATGGAAGAAACTTTGGATAATGTTTTCACCTCTTAGCTCATAGTACTACTACAAAAAGCTAGCAGAAAGCAACACCACATTGAACACAACTAGTAAGTGAACAATCAAGGGATTTTGTACGCTAAAATTCTGTGATCTGCAATGCTGTTGCATTGGTTCTCAGCTATATGCACCTGAGTAAATATATATATGTACCTAATAAACAGACCCAAAATATTGTGAAAACAGATAATAGTGAGTTTTTATGAAAAGCTATAATGCAGTGGAAACTATAAAGACACCCAAGATGTTTGAGTACCAACTTAGAAAATTGTACTTCTTATTCCACTACATCTTAAAAATATATATAACTGGCATACTTTCAAATTCTCATCAGTGGAAAGAAAAAGATACCATAAACAACTGATGAGTGTTTACATTTAACATGAACTTGTGCTGCACACATTCTTGCATCATGGAATAATAATTCCTAGATGGTTTAGAAACAGGTTTAAAAATAAGCTCACTTACTTCTGAAATTGACACAGAAATGGAGTTTTTAGATTAGGAGAGAAGTGATAGCTTAGCTAACAGTGCTGCTGAAGAAATAGCTACATTTGATCAATCCCTATTTCTTAGGAGAACAAGAAAATTATATAGCAGATGATCCTTGTTATACAGATAATTGTATCTACTTTGTTCATTCTAAGAAGTATTCCCCAAAATATTTCCCCTTTTTAAGCTTTATGCAGATAAAACTTCAGAAGTTAAGTTTTATCTGCATGCATCTATACAAATCCATGTCTTAATCACCTGTTTAGGAGTAACTCATTTTATGAAACTCATTAGAACAGAACTTACTCTCAGGTGCCGATTTTCATCTGACAGTTTCATCACATCAGCCTGAAGTCTTTTGCACTCTTCCACTAGTTTCCTTGTTTCAGTATCATTAAGAGACACACTATGTGGTTTTGGCATCGGTCCATCCTGTTTAGATGTATTCAGGACTGGGGCAGATTTGCTTGCTTCTACATCATTCTGCAAATATTAAGAATAACTTGAGAATTTTAATTTTCTAGATCCAAAGAAATACTTACAGCTTAATATAAAAATTGAAAAAATTAAACTACTGCTACAATGTATTTCAAATGAAGTTCATATCTGAGGCAATCCAAAACACAGCATTAAAAGGCACAAGAACATAGCATTGTTTGCATTTAGCACAATGCCACTGAGAAAAAAGCCAATCCTTACACTTCTTGAGTTAACACTGACTCAACAGGCATCCAAATGATAACGTAAGATGTGAACTTCCATTTTTATATAAAAGGAAAAGAAAAAAATTAAGTAATAGGAAGCAATAAAAAACAGCTAACATTAGAAAGACGAAATCCAGGACACACAAGTTCTGTTAAGGACTGATGCACGATAAGGAAATAAAAATATTTTGAACTTTGAGTGCTTCTCATGCAAGGAGCTCAAAGCACTTTACAAATATTGACTAAACCTCACAGCATCTCAATGAGGAAGGACTCCACTTATTTTGAATATGGGTGAACAGAAGCAGAGGTTAAGTGATTGCCCAAGGTCATGCAACAAGATTGTCACAAAGCTGGAAATAGAATCCAGGAGTCTAGATTCCCACATTCCTGCTTCAGACATTAAACAATCTCCAGTGGACATTAAAAATACCATTCCATACAGTGATGACCTGGATTAACTATATAGTTAAATGGAATTATAAAACAAAGCAACCACATGCTAACACCACTGGAGATAATAGTAATTAATATCATAGTAAATTATGTTAACACTACTTTATTTTTTCCTGATTAACTATGCAGTTACTTTTACTTAGGTCACCACTCTACTGCACCTCTTCAAATAGCAAGCAAGCAGTCTGATTTGGTATTTAACTTTCAAACAAACAGATAATAAATACTATTTAAACTTAATACGGCAATTATGTAAAAACAGAAGATATCTTGATTTCAATATGCAGAAAAAACAAAGGTCTTTATAACTAACTGAACTCCATTAGTAACAACTCAAGCTGCTACTGGTTATCTCATTACACCTGTTGACATTTTACAATATATTCTACTGTATGGTCATAAAGAGCCTAAGGGCCAAATCCTGCTGTCTTCCATAGGCAGTACCCATTGGATTCAACAGAATTACTTGTGTGAGGACAGCATGATATGGCACTTAGCTTGCAAACCAGCAATAAACTAAATAGAAATTGCTTTAACATATAAACTCCACTAGAGCCCTAAAGCTTTTAGCTCCCTGGAACAAACCTGCTTCTTCTGCTGTATGACCTCACTGACTGGTTCCTTCATGTCAATCTTCTGGCTATAACTGATAGGTGTCTGAAGAAAGTTGCTGCTCATTGGAGTGAAATACTTGTATCCTGGTGTAGGTAAATCCTGAGGTGGCAGGTGAGCCATACCCTCAGTACTCGGCAGATTTCTCATTGCAAGATTTAAGGGAGTGACTAAACCAACGGCTAAAGGATTAGGTTCTGCAACCCCACGCTGCTACTCAGAAAAACATAAACATTATGTACAAGCAGTAATATAAAGGTACCAAGTTATAGAAAGTACAAAAAGTTTGCTTCAGATGTTAGTTTTATACAATTAATTGCAATCTTTATTTGACCCCTTTGTGTGTATCCATTATAATGCAGACTTTAATAATACGACCACATACTATTTTTTTCCAATGAACTTCTGCCTCGTTCTGTGGACAAGATGGATGCTTCTTAGGGCTCTGAAGTGAATGAGGCTGTTGTCTGCAAGACCCCTGCCTAGGTTTATGAATGCAGAGATAGTTCCCAAATCACAACTGACAATATTTAGGTAACATGCTTTCAATACATAGGCCTGGGAGTTCTACTCTTCAAAGTCCTGCTCCCTTGTAATTTCTGAGTAACTTGACAGCAAGTTGTTATTTTGAATGTTAGACAGTGCAGAGAGGACAAGGCCTCTTCAATTTACACAGCTTGAAATTACCATCTGCCATACAATTTGAATGGATTTTGGTGCAGACAGGTAAAAAGATGCATCTTTCTAACCTGTATTTCCCTTCCTTACTGCTAACCTGAAAGATGGACACAGGGCCCACGAGTATCTGTACTAAGCCCAAGTGCAGCACCTCCTTTTTGAGGAAAACTGAACTCAAGATTACAGGTTTGAAATGAGTGATTGAAGTTTATTTTTAAATGGACATCAATACTTTCATTAATATTCAAATTAATTTTTAGCATATGAAAAGTCTTGCACATAATATTGAAAAGTCATTTGTTTACCCAATCTGTTGAAACAGCCAAGAATATTAAAGCATCAAAATGAAGGCTGAAAATTAATGCAAAATTTATCTACTGACATTCTTAAAACTCACAAATTTTAAATGTTGTACCATCTGTAAAGGCCACACCACGATTTGTATTAACTATATCCACAGAATGTTGTTCCTCAAGGCAAAGGCTTATTTAGCACAGCTCACCAACTGTACACCAGTATGCTCACTTAATATGGTATAACAATTTCCTGTTTCATGTTTGCAGTGTTATTGTACCCATGTTGGTCCCAGGAATATTAGGGACACAAGGTGGTAGTTCTTTTATTGGACCAGCTTCTGTTAGTGAAATACAAGCTTTTGAGCTATACCAACCTCTACTTCAGGTCAACTTCAGTTTGTCCAACAGAAGATATTACCTCACCCAACTTGTCTAATTGTATACTAAGTACGTATATACTCGTTCATAAGCTGATTTTTTTTAGTAAAAAGGGGAAGCACCAGAGAAGGGGGTCGGATTATGAACGGGTATAGAGAGAGGGAGAGGTGGGACACAGCCCCTCCCCCCAACAGAGGGGGCAAGGAGAGGCTGCACAGCCAGCAGAGCCAGAAGGAAAGAGGAGGAGCTTCTGGCCACACTGCTCTCCCCGCTGCTTTCCCCCCAGCCTCCGAAGCAGCTGCAGCTCCAGAGCTGACAGGCTGCGGCCGCGCCGCGCCGCTCGGCCTGCCAGAGCAGCTCGAGCCAGGACAGAGACATCCTCCCCTGGGCCTCCCCATATAAGGTGGGAAGGGATGAGATGGGGAGAGTGTGGGGGTCCTGGGCTAGGGGTGGGCTCATGCGGGGGGGTGGTCACCGGGGTTACTCCTCTGACCCCCAGCTTTTCCCCCCCAAAAAATTTCCCCACCAGTTGCTGTCCTGGCCCGTCAGGGTAAGCAGCTGGCGCGCCAGGACGCTTTGTTTACTTAGGTTTACCTCCATGCCTGCAGACACTTGAAGTAAACAAACCATCTCGGCCCACAAGCAGCTTATCCTGACGGCCCAGGAGCCAAAAGTTTGCTGACCCCTGAATTACTTTCCATTTTTACTTATCCATCTTGGGGGGCGGGGGGTCATCTTATAAACGAACCAGATTATGATTGAGTATATACGGTAATTCAGTTCATCATCAGAATGGTAAAGTTAATTAAGGTAAAAGGGGAATTTGTGAGAATATGAAATAAACGCTATAGGATAAAAGAGGGACACTTGTCAAATGTTAAATTTGCCTTCCTTCCCCTATTTCCAGGTCCATTCAAGTTAGATGACAAGCACATTCTTGCATTAGACAACATTGCCTGTACTATACTGAGGTATAAAAATACCAGGAACCCCAAAGGAGAATAGTACGGGTTAAGTTCAATTGCTTTTAAAAAATATGGCTCCAATATTGCAGAGCTAACCATTTATTTGAAGAACATGTTCAGATTTTGTAAAACCATATCATACAGTGAAAGACTGCAAAAAGCCAGCTAGCAACGTGTTTAGGAGTTAAGAAAAAACTTTTTTAAAGTTAAGTTACCTGTTTGCTAATTTTCTTACTTTTGGTATCTGGGACATTCAGCACAATGTTTATTATCATAGCATCTTTAAAAACACTCAGATCCATGATAAACAAACTGCTGCAAGATCTTGAAAGGCTTAAAACATAACATCACTTAGTTTCTGACTTACCAGTTTATCATTTTCGTTGGGCATTTCAAACACACATCTCAATTTGGAGTCCATTAGGTCATCCGGTTTTGCCTCTTTCCACTAAAATGACAATTTTTATGGTTATTTAATATACAAGGTTCATGCAAACCAAACCCAAACATTTCCTAAGTGATCTGCTTTTATACCTTCTCAATACTGAAGTTTGAATATTGCCTTTATTTCAGCTACAATTTTCAGACTCTGGCTTTTAAACAATTCTCATCACCATTATTCTACAAATTATAATGAATAATGGAAGCTAGAGATGTGTAAAAACTAAAGTCTGGAAATAAAGATGAAAAACAGAATGCAATATTATGAAGCAACTTCTGATTTTAAAAGGAAAGAACTAAAAGATGTTTAGATAAAATACAGAAAAAAGTCTGTACTGTATTTTATAATGGCAGTATTATCTCCTTATTAACACGATCCTATATTACACCTTTCAGAGTAATTTTATTACTACAGGAGGCCAGACTAGATGGGTCATAGTGGTCCCTTCTAATTGATTCATAGATTTCAAGGCCAATTCTCCTTACCCTAGATTTCTGAACTATAATACCACATTGCAGCTTTTAATACATTACTGTTTGGGCCTATAGAAATATTTCATAGCAGCTGATAAACATTTTGAATTATAGTAGACTGTCAAATATCCTCAACTATAAGAAAGGCTGGAATACTCCCTCCTTGCAGATAACCAGTATTTAAAATACTGCCACTTAAAATATGTCTTAGGCTTACTGAGTTCCAGATGTCAGCTGCAATTCTTGAAAGCATCCACAACTATTCCAACCCTCTCCTGCTGCCAAACACCCTTTTTATGGCTAAGTGTTTTTTAGACTTAAAATGCTTAGTCACAAGACTTCCTCCTAAGAACGGTACACAAAAATGGCCCCCTACAAGCTTTAAGCTTCAGAACAGCCACAAAAATTGTATATGTCCACTAGGGGGTAGAGCTTAGTCAAATCACTCCCAAATAGAAATAAGTGTTTCCATGACACTAATGAACACAAAGAGGTATTACATACCATCTTATCTGTTAAATAGAATATAAAGAATGGTCATAAAGGCATCCCAGGACACTAATAATATTAAGCACCACTCAGCACTGATCTGATATTGAAACCCTGTGATATATCAACGTCGGTTAACAGTGTAGATTTTCTATAAATGAGTTGAGGAAAATCGTAGTATGTTAGATATCATTTTTTGGATGTCCATTTTAAATACACAGTGTCTCTTTCATAAGCCATTTTATTTTTTGGGAATAGATTTAATATTTCAAAGTTAGTTTCTGCCAAACAAATTATAATCCTAGCCAGACAGAAAAGCGGTTCAGACAACAACCTAGCTTTCTGGTGGCTACTTCATGTCCCTCCACCTTGAAACACTTTTTAAAAATTACTTACCTGTAATTGTTCTACAAAGATTTACACCTCAACAAATAACTGCCCTTGGGTCTCCTGCTCCTGTGTATGGACACAGAGCAATTCCCTAGGCTCAATTTTTGAGCTGCTGGTTCCAGCGTGGGCATATCTTGAGCCATTCTGCTGCAGAATAATGGCCTAATACTCCAAAGTTAAATTCCCTCTGAACTGGAGATCAAATTATTCCCAAAGGAACATTTAAAACAGTAAAATATTAACCAGTTACAGATTACTCAATTCTGTTGGAATGAAATTGGTTGAAGAATCTGTTGAGGTGTTCATCTTCAAAAAACAGCCATTACAGATAACTATGCTCAAGGGATGCCTAAAGAAAAAATGAGGACAACATACAATTTTTAATAATCAAAGTGAACACTTTGAAAATGGTAATTTAATGGTGATGTGAAGAAGATTAAAAACCATGCAAGTTTTAATCAATCAATTTGTTTAAAAAAGCTAAAGGAAAGACAAACAGGTATACTGAAAAGCTCCTAAAGAATGACAGAGTTTGGGCAGAAGTTCTGTAACATTAAATATCTGTAAAACTCCATGCACCCCTAGGTTACTCCAAATATTGACTTCTGCTAGAGTCCAAACTGAGCAGTGGTACTTGGTATGTGAATGTAAATAATTCCATGGAGGTGGAAACAGATCTGAGGTTTGCTGCAGTAGGTGATTTGCCTTGCACTAAGAGGGCTTCTGAAATTATCTTGAGACAAAAGCATTACAGATAAACAGAATCAGTTTGAAAAAGCTATATTCCATAAAATCCCTTTCCCCTTTTTTCCAGAGGCATTTAAACTTGGTTGTACAACATTTTGCAATCAAAATGATTAATTTTCTGCAGCTTTAGAGCAGAGGGTATTGAGTTAGTGTATTTTCAAGGATGGTAATTTAAAATAATGTTTCAGAAGTGGATTTTCATATCCTTCCTGGATAATGCCAATAATCCATGCAACCAGGATCTAACAGAGCACGGGGTTGGGACAAAAAACAGACAGGGAGCTCCACTGAGGCAGATTCTTGCTAAACTCTCCAGAAGCTTTAACAAAATCTGGAGGATTATGACTGCTTCTGATGAAAAGAGGCCATAGTGAACCCTTAAACTTCTGAGGAAAAGGAGATAACAGTACAAGCCTGCTGAGCCCTAGTGAATTTATTTTTTTGTAAAACCTGGTTTCTGGCCTTTGCCCTTTTGTCTACTCTGAGTTACCCCGGTAAGCATCTTGGGAGTGCACCAGGGCTGACCAAGGAAGTTCTTGGAACCAGCACCAGTGGCAAGAGCCTCAAATCCATTCCCTGAATCTGAAGGCACATGGTTACCAGATCCCTGGGGCCAGGAGGACTCTCTCTCTCTGCCTCCTGAAGGAGACATTGAGGCCTTGAGGTTAGAGCACCCTTCAGAACTAACAGTAATGGAACAAATATCTCCGGAAATATGGACCATCCACCTCTTCCTGGATCTGTGATGGTAGCTTTTCTTCCTAGAAGACAGTGCTCCAGCACACAAGATCTCTCAGTGTTACTGTTCTTATCTTTACTCTTAAACGGAGCAGAGAGCACACAGAGATAAACACCTCTACAGGAACTGAGCCTTGGCTGAGGACTCAGATGGATCCGATGGGATCCTGGCACTGACCCTGACCTTCAAGGTTCCTTAGCAGTGAGGGAATCCCTAATACTTAGGGATGCAGTCACTGCAAGGAATTCATGTTTGAAAAGAGGTTTCTCCAGTGCTGATGAGCATTCCATCATTGGGGTCCTAGAATCAACCAGCTCAAATCAGTCCTTTCTCCAGCACCAATTGTACATGGTTTTAGTGGGTAATCTTTCTTTTGAGCCAGCTTTCAGAATTTGGGAATTTTTGAATAGCACAACCAACTGTTTGATCTGAAGTTAGTTGTGGGTCCCTTAATCCAAATTCCTGCATCATGAGGAAAGCCTGGATTATGTGTCTATATAGCCAGGTAGGCCCCAAGTATACAAGTCATGTACATGAAGCATCTATCTCAGAGGTAGGCAACCTATGGCACGCGTGCTGAAGGTGGTACGCGAGCTGATTTTCAGTGGCACTTTCACTGCCCTGGTCCTGGCCACCAGTCTGGGGCTTCTGCATTTTAATTTAATTTTAAATGAAGCTTCTTAAACATGTTTTAAAACCTTATTTACTTTACATACAACAATAGTTTATAGACTTAAAGAGAGAGACCTTCTAAAAACATTAAAATGTATTACTGGCATGCGAAACCTTAAATTAGAGTGAATAAATGAAGTCTCGGCACACCACTCCTGAAAGGCTGCTGAACCCTGATCTATCTAGAAAGTGGACCTCCCCAATGTAAATCAAACAGCTAGTGTACATCTGCCTGCCTCTAGGAATATTGGAGAGGTATGAAATGTCCAGGTTTAACTGGTGTATCTTCTCCAGGTCTTTGAAAACTGCATTGGCTAGAAAACTCCTGATGCCAAGAGTGGAATGGAATCAAGCCTAGCTGTGCAATGGTTAAAAGAAATTGGACGAGAAGCCTAAAAGTCTTAGTACCACTATAACAATAAACTAAACTAAACTGAAAGAACACACATGAAATATACAAGAGAAAGCCTTGGGAAAATCCAAGTTAAGATCCTTAGGCATGGGGCAAAATCATTTGCACTAACAGCTAAATATGACAATAACTAAGGTACTGGGATCACACAGCCCTTATATACTCTGTGCTCTGAATGCTTTCCAGAAAACACCCGTACTTCAAAGACTGAAGGGTACATATCCCAGCAATCGTATCTGTCAGCTCAACCTCAGGTATGTGCTTACTTCTACAAGAATGGAAAGTGAGTTTGTAGTTTGTACATATTTTTGCATTCTTGGTCTTCCAACAGAAGAAGGCTTATCTTCTCCACCAGACTATTTTGATTCCCATTAGACTCTGTCCCAGCTGAACTTCTTTTACATCCAGTAACTCCATTCTCATGTTAGAACTTGCCACTTCACACTTTCTTTGAACTCCTTCACACTAACCCTGTTCACTGTCTGTTAACTGACTGCAAGGATCAATAGATCCATGCTGTAATACTCAAAACTAATTCATCCGCGCATCATTCACATTCAATTTGCCTACTATTCACCAAGCCCCCATAAGTAACTTTCAAACAAAACTCATTAAGCAATTCAGAAGCACTAATTACATGATTTTGCATTTGTGATTCAAAACCTTTGATCACTTATTCACAGTAGTCAGAGAGTTCTTCAGAAAATGTCTGTTGAGTTTTGTTCCGGAGTAAGAATTACTTAAATCTGAACATAACATGTTTACCTATTACAGCAGAAACTGAATTTTAAGCAGGCAGCATATTCATGTTAATATGTTTACTTACCACTGCCTCCATATCTGAAGTGCTTGGTGGCGCAAAGATTGTCTGTACCATAAACTTGTGTTTACTCTTCTCATTTGGGTCATAGTCAAAAGGCTGTAACATTACTGTACAAAAAACAAATGTAAGATTATTCACGGTTCTTCAACTGATCATTTAGTGCAAGCATATTAATCATTTTAGCTTTAATTCAATTCTCACTTGACTAGCCTATAACAAAGCCACAATGCAAATGAAGAGGAATACACTATAGGAACAGCTGTCACCTGGAACAAATCTTACAGCTGTATAATCCTAGAATTTACAACACTTAAAGCCCATATTTATAATAACCTGTTTTGATGCAAAACTACGAACAGGCAGAACATTTTTTAATTTCTACCATTACCAGAAAATATTTAAGATAAAGAACAAACAAGTTTAATTTCCTTCAATCCATTTTTAATTCCTCTGCAATACAAACTGAACTATCTTAGGGATCATAATTTGCTGTCTGTATAGTCAGAAACATATTGTAATTTAAGTGAATGCAAAGACAACAGACCCCAAATATAAACGATGGTAGTTACAATCAGTATCCACTCCAAAGAGTTTTTTGAAGACAGGTGCTAGTCGGGCCAGCTTCCCTCTTCCTCTCTGGAGAGGACAGTACAATGACAGACAAGCAGGTACTGGCCCATTCTCCTTTGATACTGGTTACCTGTAAGTTCTACCATCTTCCATACCTAGGATCAAAGTGCTGATATAAAATTTTATATTTTATATATAGGCTATGTCACCAATGTCTTACAGATGGGGGGAAAGGAGGGAACAGATGTGCTTGCATAACTTTTTAAAAAAGAAATCTTTGGCTCACAAAAGTCTGAATGACTGTTTCCCACTTTCCTATCACCCAAAAAAGGGTGATAACATTTCTTGTTTCTAATAAAGAGAAATTAAGTTTTCACCACTCTGTTATTCCATGGATGACTGAGAACCTAATAGGATTAGGATAATGATAAGCGACTGAAATTAGAGCAACTGAGAAGTAAAGAAATTTTTGTTTAGACTGTTTAAAATATTTGGTTTTTTAAAAATCCTATTTAAATAAAATATTCTGACAGAGTGGGGTGCCAGGCTCTTTCAAGCTTTAACACATGCCTTGCCCTTTCAATTGAGGCCTGGTATTACCAGAGTGAATATCTACTTCTCCAAGGAGAACTCCAGAAAAACAGTTAAGACTTTAAGGTAAAAGGATCTAAAGTTCAGAATCGAGAACCTGACCCACTGGGGGTCTTTGCCTACTCCAAGACAAGCTCTATTAATACCTCAAAATCCACAGAGTTGTCCAAAGAATGTTCTGGACCATTTATGTCTTGGAAGAGTGGGTAAGCCACTGTTGTGTCAATATTCTCATAAAATTAATTTGATGACCTAGGTAATTATAAGCCAATTAGCATAACAAAGCCTGGGCAAAACAATGGAATGATTGATCTGCCACACTATCAGTAGAGTTAAAGGACAAAAATATACTAGTCGATACAGTTTAATGGAAAATATAAGTCTTGTCAAACGAACATATCTTTCTTTGACAAGATTACAAGTGTAGCTGAGAAAGGTAACTGTGCTGATACAATATACAATAACAACACAATATACACATTTTGATTTCTTTGTCTTCAATACTGCATGACATTCTGATTTAAAACCTAGCACAATTCAAAAATCAATATGGCACATGTTAAATGGATTAAAAGTAATTGATAACTCCCCATTTAAACTTGAGACATATTAACCCGTGGGGCTTTTCTAGTGAGATCCTGAAATAATCACTCTCAGCCCACCACTATTGATTAGATTTTTTGTCAATGATCAGAAAGAAAATATAAAATCACTATTGATAACATCTGCAGATGACAAAGACTGGTGACATGGCAAATACCAAAGTACGGTCATTGATAAAGAATGATCTGGGTCATTTGGAAACATGGTGTGTGATCTGCCTTTTAACATAGTCAAATGCTAGACAATACATCTAGGGACAAAGAATGCAAGACATACTTACAGAACAGGAAACTGGATTCTGAAAAGCAGCAACTCTGAAAAGTACTTATGGATCACTGTATACAACTAACTATACATGATCCTCCACTGTGATTCTGTGGCAAAGAGGGTTATTAAAATACCTGACTGTATTAACTGGGAGAATCAAGCAGGAGTAAAGAGTGATATTACCTCTGTTTTGCATTGGTGAAACAACAGCTGGAATACTATGCCAAAAAAGGACATTGAAAAATTGGAGAGGTTCAGAGAAGAATTAGAGGGATGATTTGTGCCTGGAAAAGACACCTTACTATGAGATTCTAAAGGAGCTCAACCTAATTTACTACAGAAAAGGTCAAGTGGAATCTTGATCACAAATCTATCAAGTGACTACGCAAGGAAAAGATATCTGATACTAGAGGACTCTAGCCTACCAGACAAAGGCATAATGGGATACAATGGCTGAAAGGTGAAGTTAGCAAAGTTCTGCTAGAAATAAAATAAGTTTTCCATTACTCTTGGCGGATATGTCTAAACTGCAAAAAAAAAAAAAAAAAAAAAAAAAAAAAAAAAAACACAAAAAAACAAAGAAACCCACAGCAGTAAGTTTCAAAGTCTGGGTCAACTGACTTGGGTTCATGCTAGGAGACTAAAAAATTGCAGTGTAGATGTTCCCAGTCAGGCTGGAAATACCTACACTACTATTTTTAGTCTTGTAGTATGAGCCCAGTCAATTGACCCGGGCTCTCAGACTCCTTATCCGAAGTTTGGGGTTTTTTGCAAAGTACATGTACCTACAGAGTCTTTAATTCAAGCTGTCGCTCAGTGAAATGTTCTAGCTCAACCATAAATTGTTGGTCTAGACGTAGGAATCATTGTAGAAACTCTTTGGGCTGTGATCTACCTCTTGCATAACAGCGGCCCAACTTGTTCTCTTCAAGAGCAACTGTTAAGAAGAAAATTTGTATTCGACTATAAATCAAAAATTTGCTCCATAAACTGTGCCTGGCAACTTTTAAACAGAATTGTTTGAATCAGCCTTCCCAGTCTCCTTCAGCCACTTCTCAAGATAAGTATCCATGTGAATCAGGAGTGCTCTGAGTATCTGCTCCCCACATCCCTGTTGCTGCGTCTCAGCAGCTCCTCCACTGGCTCCTGCCACACCACAAGGAAGAAAAACAGCAGCTCTGGTTGTTCCATTGGCAGCTTCCCTGCTACACTGTGGAAGCCCCAAGGAGTGCAAGACAGGAGCTTGAATGACTCTGCTTGAACCTAGAGCACCACCAAGCAAAGGATTACTTCCCTACCCCTTCTAAATACCCAAGGCAGTCTAGGAGAGGGGAAAAAGAATAAGCTGGATCCATATGGTGGGTTCATGGAAGTGGTGAGTGGACAACCTGGCTCTTCTTTCCTTCCCTCATGGGAGGTGGGGAAGCTCCTTCCCCATGTGCGCCCCCTCCCCCACAAAGCGCAGTGGGATGAGCTACCAGAGCCATTTGCTCACTCATGGGAGAGTAAAGCCCTTTCCCCAGACCCTGGAGAGGCAGCCCGCACCAGGTATTCTCAGTACAGTGTGCTGCTGCTTTGGCAGCACCATGGGCCCAGTCTTAGATTAAAATACATATGTTCAGTTATTTTGGCTGGCTGACAAAATTTTGCTGACAACACAAGTGGCAGAAAGGCAATGGCAATTTTTCAAACAGCAGCAGCAAAACCTTTCCAAGCCAAACCAAACAAATTTTCATGGGAGAAAGAAAAGGCACTGTCAGTCCCCAGGGCTCTTCCTCTGCTGAATTTCAAAGGCCTGCTGCAAACTATGGACATGTCAGAGCTTCCTTAAAAAAACTAAGAACTTTATATAAATGGAAAGCATTAGGCTACCTAAATAATCTGGAAAACATAGTTATTGAATAGTGGATTTGTGATGCTGTGATTAAGCTAACTATATGGTCCACTTAATCATTTTAAATATGGAACGTACTATATGATCCAATCAACTGTAAGTTTTCATCTAATTTTTAAAGAGTCATTAATCATAATCTGATATCATATAGTGTAATTACTTCACAGTCATAAAGTGATGTCCCACTACAAGCTGAGAGTGGATTATAAACAAAAATATGCCTCTCTTGGGCAAAGGCATCATTAATTTTTCTCTGGTCCTTTCCACCTTCCCCTCTTGCTTCTGTACACTCATCATGGGTGATATCAACAGATTATAATTGCAATTCAGTATCCCGCATCATATCTTTTCCTCACTATCCCACCTTCCCATTTCCTTTCCTACTGCATAATCTGATCTTGAACCACATTTTTTTTAAAGTCACACCCATCTATACAGAAAGGGTAATTTGAATGTGTTAACTTGCCCAAATTAAGTCAGAAGCATAATAGTTTGTAACAGATAGCTAAATATTTCAGTATCCAGGATTTTCATTTTCATGTATTAACTTTTGGTGTACAAGTTGTTGTGGCGGCACCTTAGCACAGCTTAGCAATACTGAAGAGACTGTACTAACAATTCATTATCAACAACCTTTTAAAAAAAAAACAAACAGTTAATGATGTTATGCAATAGTTTCTGTAAGGGACAGGTGGCACAGTGTTTCATGCAGTATCCTGGAACAAGAGAATCAGAACTATAAAGCTGCACAACAAACTTGTTTTTACCTGAAACAGTTACAGTTGATCCTGGGTCAATAATTCCACTATTTGGCCGCACACAGTATCGACGAGGCGCTGTGGTCTTCACTTTGAAACATACTTTTCTATCTGATGGGTTTCGTAGCTTAAGATTTGTAGTGACTACATCTGTGAAGGGACCTGTTTTTTAAAAAAACAGAAGGTATGTTTCTAGGAAAAAAAACTTGCTTATACAGTGCTGAATACTCTTAAATTAATTTCTTATAACAAAAAGTATCTCCTGAGAACATTAACAATTACAAAGCATGCACCAAGGTACATATTCTTCTTCTTAGATGTCCAGACCCTGTAGAACTGATAAATGAAATTGTTTTTAATTGTTCCCTGTATTAATGTAACTTCTGTTCACCATTCACTACACTTGCCTACACTGTAACTTCTGTTCCATATTGTAATTCAAACCCCATTTTAAAACACTCACTCCATTTTGTAAAAGCTTCCTCCAACCTTCATTTTTGCAAACCCTGCTGTAATCTTATTAGTTTAGTTTAAATGTGTGAATGAGGTATGTATGAATGATGGAATCAACCTCCAGCCCCAGCCTGTCCTGATGAGATAAAGTTCAAATACCAACGGCTGAAGACCTAGACAACAGCCCTAAACAAAGTAAGAAGCATCCACCCTAAAAAGAAAAGGACAACAGAATAACAGAAGGAAGATCAAAGCCAGGTCCAAGGCTGAAAGTCACACCTGCAATTGATGGGTGATCAATCTAAACCCAGAGGCAGCGTGACACAGCAAGACCTATAGACTTTGAATCCAAACTAAAAGCCTATAAAAAAAGAAGGGTGAGATGAGAGACTCTGGGTAACATTCTGCTGCCAACATGGAAGGACATCAGTGTCTGCCCAACAGAGATCCTTTCCTGGCCAGTTAGCTGCCACAAGCTACGAACCCAAGCTGCAAAATCAAGCCATGAACTTAAGCTATCTTCAGGACTGGTAACTATGCAGCAGCTACAGAACACCTGATGAGTGTGTGTGTGTGTGTGTGTGTATGTATAGGTATTAGGTATAATGTGAATGTGTGTGTGTGTGTGTGTGTGTGTGTGTGTGTGTGTGTGTGTGTGTGTGTGTGTATAGGTATAATGTGTGTGTATAAGAATTAAGATATTAGTTATTAGTCATAAATTGTTATCATAATAAATGTGGCATCTTTGCCTTGGATTCAAATTATTTAAAAATAGTACAGCCAATACAGAAAAGAAAACATTTTCAGCGAAGTTACTATGCTTATTTTCCCACAACTTTCTTGAAATACTATATGATAGTCAAAGTGTTAAAATAACTATGGCAGTATTTTTCCTTAGAAACAGAAGCAACGCATATTTAAGATTAAGAAACCTCTGTAGCTTTGTTATACTTGAGTAGTAAAAAGTTTAAGTCATAACAGGTAAAATTCTGTGATATTGAGATGCATTAATTGCTCGCTGGTTGACCGCTGACAGAGTTGCCAAGGACAAAATGGGCAGAGACACTAATCCTTTAACTCTCAAGTGGCTTTCCAGATGTGGGCAGAAAAAAAACTGGCAGAGAAGACAGAAATGTTTAAATTGCTGTTGCCCACACCGTACCTATTCTGTAGACAAGAGAATTCAGTTTCCATGGTTATCCACACAGCTCTTGATGAACAACACTATGTTTGCAGAAAAAAAAAATTTCAGTGTCAGAAATACAAGCTCCTTCTCTTCAAGCAGAGCCCATCCTCAGATGGCACCTAGTAGCAATGGCATAAAGAGAGGAGAGAAGAGGAAGTTGCAGTGTTCCAAGCACAAGTGAGGTTAACTGGCCCCAAGCTGTGGGAAAGCAAGGATAGCAAAAGCACTGAATGGGAGGATGCCTGCTTATAGTTTTATTGAGGTTTTATATATATGATATTTGCTCTTAACTGAATTTCACATGCAGAATTTTTAGCTATCACAACTATTTTGGGGCTCTTAAATGACATTTTAAAAATCCTACTGCAACTTATTGTGAAAATGTTGAAATTAAAACAACTTCTATTTTAGTTTTTGTAACTGACCATAGTTAAAACAGTCACACACAAAAAGAACAATGTTTTCATTAAATAAGACAAAAAGTAAAAGGATATAAGCCCTCAAATTTCAGCATATAACCCAGCTCTGCCTGAGATCAGGGATGAAACTTTCCCTATATGTAGGTTAATACTGTAGCAGGAATCCCCCAGCACCTCTAGATGAAGCAATTGGTATTAGCCACAACTGGACAGGATACTGAGCTAGATGGCCCACTAATCTGTCAGTATGGCACTTCCTTCAATTCTACGATCCTGTGAAACCTTAATCTGAATCCTTGGGTCTGAGGGATTGGAGAGGAGTTGATAACTGGCTGAAGACAAATGTTAGGACAAGGAAGAATGGACAGAGGCTTCCACTTAAACCATGTCTACACTTTGTCTTGGATGCGGAGCTTGCCAAGCCAATTTGCAACAGCCTCATCAGCAAAGTGCAGAACCCTCAGGTCCCCATCAAATTGGTAAGAGGGCAGTCAGTGATGTGAAACATTCTCCGTCATTGTCCACAGCGCACCTGGGATCTTCCTGCTGGCCAGCCCCAAGCGTGACGGCTGGCTGCACATTCTCCCTGGCTCATTCAAAATCGGTTCAGAAGGGCCCATGAACAGTTTGGCAAACCAAAGCCAGGTATACATGTGGTCAGGCCAGTTATAAGAGACTGGTTTCTGACATCAGCTGAAAATCATTCTTCATACCACATTGACATCACGGAAAAATCTGGGCAGGGCAAGAGGTCCCACAACAGGTGCATCGATGACAAGTGCACTCTTGGGTGGTTAAAGAAGTCTGTGTACAGGGGTAGGACCAGGATTGCCCCGATCTTCTCAACCATTCTGGCTGTAGCATACTTATCACAGGTGCTCGGAAGAGTGATGCTGCTTAACACAGGGAGCCATGATACTGGTATGAGTCGAATCATGCCAGTTACAATGCGCACAGTTGAATATAGCTGTGCATCAACCAACCTGACATGAGATGAATGGAGCTAGACAGGAACAGTATTCTGCTGCAGATGTACAAAGGGCTAAAGGGGATGATCAGAGAGTTTGTGCATTTGCTCCCCATGAAATGCCAGCCAATTCGCTTAGAAGGCTGTTGACAACTGCAGCTAAGGTGAGGTTGTGTCTCATGTGGTTAAGACAGGGGAGGGATACCTCAGTGGTTTGAGCACTGGCCTGCTAAACCCAGGATTGTGAGTTCAATCCTTGAGGGGACCATTTAGGGAACTGGGGCAAAAATCAGCACTTGGTCCTGCTAGGGAAGGCAGGGGGCTGGACTCGATGACCTTTCATGGTCCCTTCCAGCTCTAGGAGAGAGAGACCTCTCTCTCTCTCTCTATTTTTATACATACATATATGTACACATTGTGTGTGTGTGTGTGTGTGTGTGTGTGTGTGTGTGTGTGTGTGTGTGTGTGTGTGTGTGTGTGTGTGTGTGTGTGTGTGTGTGTGTGTGTGTGTAGAAAGATCTAGGATTACTCCAAGGAAGACTGGGTGGGATTCATATTTCCATTGAGAAAGATACTCATTTCTTGGGCTGCTCTAGCATTGTAAAGATCAAACACACCTGTAACTAACTGTTTTGGTCAGATTTAGTTCTAAATATCTACACTAGAAAAGGTATACTGACATAGTAAAACGAGCATACCAATTTAGCACAGATGCAGCTTATAGCAAAAACAGGGTGAATAAAAATTGATGATTTTTTAAAAAATATGAATATATTTTATTTTAAATTAAATACAAGCTTATTTTTTAAAAATAGACCTATTTAAAAATAAATTTGAAATTGACAACCTACATGAGGCCTAAAATTATAATCTATTTAAATCATTTAAATTAATTACAATCTTTAATATTAAGCAATAAATATTTCCTGCCAAGTTTTAAAGCAAATCAAACCACTCAACTGGTGGAAGCCATTTGCTAAGCAACCAGAAACAGTTTGCTGAAGTCCTAAACCAGCTTTTGACAGCAGTAACCTCTTCTGCAGGGTCAAAGAGAATGCTTTCTTCATTTCAGTTTACACAACTAGTTCAGTTCAAAGTTAAGAAAGCATTGGGAGTTGAAAAAGCAGGAGAGTTTATTTTTCTCTTCCAGTGTATGAATAAAAACTAGATGTGAGAATGAGATCTTCTAGTTCTAAAAGCCTGCAGGACGCTATGACCAGAAACAAAACAGTTCACTTTACTAACTATAGATAACACCTCCTTTGTTTAATAAATCATATTAAATGCAAAACTTTTTGATACACAAAAAAGTTCATCCAGCACGTTTAAAGCCATTTTATTTAATAAAAATTTTGTGAATTTTAATTAAATTTGAATTTCCATCCAGAGCTTGACACAAAACAATTTTAAAATGAATCTAATCAATAAGAAATGTATCATTCACCATTTTCTAAACATAAGAGTAAAAATTAAGAATCTGAATGAATATAAGTTACATTATATAACTGATAAAGTAAATGTGCACATCATGTGTCACGCTGACTAGCAAAAGAAGCACCAAATGTAGCGTAAAGGCTATATTTAGTTGCAAATCAATACCAACTAATGAGAATCATTCTCTCTTTAGGAAAATAATAAAAATTACAAATGCAAAACAATTAAAATTGATTTAAATCAAGGTTTCCTGCTGGGTGATTAAAACCACTTTGATTTAAGTCAATTCAACCAGCAAACTAAGAGACACTTATCTTGGTTTAGTGAGCAAAATAAGCTACATAGACATAAAGAACATTTGCCAGCATAAACTGCAGCTACACTAGGATTTTGCCAGTATTGAAATATCACCCCTCAAAAAAATTTACACCCCGAAACCACAAAGGTACATCAGGAAAAGTTTCTTGTGCAGACCTAGTTCCACTCTATTCTGGTGAAAAGAGAAACAGGACAGGAGGAAAATCTTTTTAGCAGCAAAGTCTGCAGAACCATTAAATTTGGTCTCTCCTAGAGTGACCAAATAGAAGTGTGAAAAATAGGGATGGGGGTGGAGGGTAATAGGGACCTATCTAAGAAAAAGCCCAGCTGTGAAAAAACAATTTTGCACCCCCCAAAAATAAATAAAAAGCCATGACAAAAGTCTGATCTTGCAAATAAATCAGCAAGAGACAAAAAATGTTTTCTTAGAGAAGCATTTAAAGACAGAGGAAAAAACTCTTTTGCAAAATATGTAACATTCTCAACCATGAAATGAAATAAACAACTGCAAATCACCTGAACAAATCACAGAAGCACTTAAAGAGAAAGGCTGAGTTGCAAGGACAATGTCATAAAATGCAGCGCACAATTTGTACATGTTTCAGCACAACCACAACTGCACAACAGAAGTGGTTGCACATCATCTGTGACAGGGCACAAACTTGTGCCAGTGCAAACATATGACTACCTAAAACAGGCCATCCTTTTATATGACATATGCTTAAACACTCAAGTGAAGAACGAGAATTCCAGGAGGTTATCAGCTACAAGGTGCATGTCTTACAGATGTCTATAAAAGTTGAGAGAAATAAACTTAAGGACAAAGTGTAGGATAACTGTCACTATAATCAATGAAATAACTATGATGGTAGTGGGGGAGAATCACACCACCATGCCCCTCAAGCCATCATTCAAATAGTGCTAAATTATGAAACTGCTTAGAACAACATGGTTGTCTTTGACACTGATACTTGGATGAAGTAAACTTTTAATTCTGTACTGTCTGGGCTATTTCCCAATAGGAAGTTTAAAATTAATATTTACAGTAGTTTCCAGGAGCAAGTAGTTCTAATTGGTGTGGGTTTGAGCAGCACAGCAACTCAAAGAAATCTTCTTGCGTCTGGATAAAACAATCCTACACCCATTTTCTGTCTCCAGTGAGTTGCATATGGGTACCACTTGCATTAGAATCTGAGGCCCATATTAAGAATGTATACTGTAAAAATTTAAAAAGTGCTTTGCCCTTGCATGGACTGGATCCATCCATGCTAACAACACATGCCACAAACTCAGACCAGGCCCCTGAAGATGCCATTTGTAGCATATTTTCTCAAGACTAAAGCAGTGACTTTGAAAAAGATTGAGGGTCATGGTAGATAATCAGCTGAACATAAACTCCCAGTGTGATGCTATGCCAAAAGAGCTAATGCAATAATGGAATGCATAAACAGGGGAATTTTGAGAAGGAGTAGAGAGGTTATTTTACCTCTCTTTATTTCGCATTTCCAAGCTCTGGTGCCCACAATTCATGAAGGAGTTGATAAACTGGACACAGTTCAGAAAAGAGCCATGAGACTGATTAAAGGAACAGTAAACACGCCTTACAGCAGGGGTCTCAAACATACGGCCCACAGGGCTCTTCTGTGCCGCCAGCCAAGCTCCCCACACCCCTTTGTCTACCTCCAGCCCAGAGGTGAGCAAACTACAGCCCACGGGCTGCCCCCATGGTGCAGAGGGCCCGGCGCCGCTCCCTTAAGTGGATGGCAGCATGTCCCTTCAGGCTGGAGGAGAGGGAGGAGGCGGCAGAGGGCTCCTGCGCTGCCTCGCTTCAAGGTACCGCTCCCCGCAGCTCCCATTGGCCGGAAACAGGGAATTATGGCCAATGGGAGCTTCATGGGAGGTACCTGGAGGAGCAGCAGCGGAGCCCTGTGCCCACCCCCACTCCCCCAGGGGCCGTGGTTCTGGCTGCTTCCTGGAGTGGAGCGGTGCGGTGTGGCATGGGGCCAGGAGCCTGCTCTGGCCCCAATGCGCGCCGCTGCCACCCCAGAGCCACTCTAGGTAAGCGGCGCCAAGCCGCTCACACCTTGTACCCCTCCTGCACCCCAACTCCCTGCCCTGAGCCCCCTGCTGCACCCTGCACCCCAACTCCCTGCCCTGAGCCCCCGCCACACCCCACACTCTTCCGGCACTCCCTGCCCTGAGCCGCTTGCTGCTCCCCGACCCCCTGCCACACCCCTCACCCCTCTTGCACCCCACACACCACCTCCTGCACCTCAACTCCCTACTCTGAGCCCCTGCCACACCTTGCACCCCTCCTGCACCCCCTGGTGACAAGGAAGGGGCAGCACTGTGTGGGGACTTTGGGGAAGGGGTGGGAAGAATTGGGGCAAGGGCGGGGCCTCATGGAAGGGGTGGAGTGGGGGCAGGGTTGAGGGCAGTGAGGGTGGGGGTGTCAGTGATGCAGCCCTCGGGCCAATGCACTAGACCTCATGTGACCCTTGTGGTCATTTGAGTTTGAGACCCCTGCCTTACAGTGACGGACTCAAAGAGCTCAATCTATTTAGTTTAACAAAGAAAAGGTTAAGGGGTGACTTGATTGCAGTCTCAGTATCTACATGGGTATCAAATATTTAATAATGGGCTCTTCAATCTAGCAGAGGAAGGTAGAACACAATCCAATGGCTGGAAGCTGAAGGTGGACAAATTCAGACTAGAAATAAGGCTACATTTTTAATGGTCAGTAATTAACCATTGGAACAATTTGCCAAGGGTCCTGGTGGATTCTCCACCACTGACAATTTTTAAATCAAGATTAGATGTTCTTCTAAAAGATGTGCTCTAGGAATTACTTGGGGAAAGTTCTCTGTCTTATGTTAGACACGGGGTCAAACTAGCTAGTCGTAATAGTCCCTTCTGGCCTTGGAATCTATGATCTTGAATGACAATGGGCAACAGGAGTCTGACTATGCTTGCATGGCTCTAGAACAAGATGTAGAGGTAGTGGATGTATGAAGGGCTGCTGACATTACCTCATTTTTTATCATTATATTAGTCTTTATTACTGTCATTTCTTTAACCAGATATTAGGGTTCCATCAACTTTAGGGAGTATAAATCAGAACAGATTTAACTTGTAGTGAACTCTTCTTCTAGCCCACTTCCTCCTATGCTTTTTTCAGAGGGTTATCTGGAGGAGTATATAAGGTCCACATAATACTCTTGAGAATAGTTCCAAATTACTCAAAAAATGATTGAGGTTCCTTCTCTGTAGGTTCTAGTCCCAAGTCTAAAAGAAAATTGCCCTTGCTCCCAGAAGACAAATACGAGGCTCCTCTGCGTTTCCTTGGCCTTTTCTTGTCCCTTTCAGAGCCATTAACCTAAGAAGATTTGTATTATAGCGAACTGGGAGAAAGTATCCGTTCACCTCTGAGGTTCTAATAAACAAATTGGAGGAAGATGGAACATCATTTGTACAAGTGCTCGTCACCCAAACATTTAAGTCATTGGGCATAGGGGTCTGATATAGATACTCTTTCCCCACAATGCAGGTTAAGTCTTAAAACTGATTTTTTTTTTTTCCAGTTTCTGCCATTGCACCAGGCAACAACTAATGTAACAGAGTTATCAGGGATGTTTCCTATGGAACCAAAAACACAGAACAGTGAGGGCTCCTGGATTTAGTGCACATGCATCCCACTAATGGGGTTCTGTATAAAGAATACACAGAGAAACAATCATTTCTCATAAATGATTATGGCATCATTCTATCATTTTGTAAACATATTTTTTCAAATAGTAAAATAAGACTTCAAATCAACGTAAAGTCAGTATTTTTGATCCACAGAGGATTGATACTGTATATCATGTTTTAAATACAGTACAGAATTATTAAATTATGCATGATTAGATGTACTGCTTTAAGCAGAGTAATATGTCATATTATTCTATAACATTAAGCAATATTGCCCCACTTATACCATTCCAAACACTGCTGCAAACACTATTTTCCTGACTCGTTGCTTGACCATGTCACCTTTCTCTTTGGGTCCCGCCACTGGCTCCCCATTCTCAATCACATCAGACAAACTAGTTGTGTGGAGTTTCCAGGAAAGAGCACAGAACACATCATATCCCCCACAAAGACCCCATCTTACACACTATTTATAGGGTCAGATCAATATTAAGAATATGTCTCAAATGAGCATCTCAAAAAAAATCTCTCTCTTTAGGAAAAGGAGTGAATGTTTATGGAGAAATGAGGCTTGCAGTGCTGTTCTTCACTGCCAGTTTGCTGATCCCAGAGCAAGGAAGGGTGAAAAGATGGATGAAGGAAGGGAATATACATTTGTGGCAAAACTGACAGTTGGACACAGCCAGCAGGGCAACTGTCTAGGGTGCCACACCACAGGGGGCCCCGTGAAGCTAAGTTACTCTGCCTTTGGCTTTTAGCCCTCGGCAGTGGTCAGGCTTCGGCTTTCTGCCCTGGGCCCCAGCAAGTCTAACACTAGTCCTGCTCGCTGGTTTATTTTGGTGGACCCTCAGAAACCTGCTTATGGCCTTCCAGTGGGCCCCAGACCCCTGGTTGAGAACTACTACAATAAAAGGTATTACCTCATCCACCTACATCCAATACAGCTACAACAACACTGCATACAACAATGGAAGATCCTTTAATGCTGACATTTTAGTGCACGATCACAGTCTTTCAAATCATCCGCAGACTGATGGCGTGAGCAACCAGATACTCAACAATTTTACTCAGATGAAGGCTGTTAGGTTCAATAAATGGCCAGCAAGGATAAACTGGTACAAAGGGAAACTGGAAGAAGAAAAATTTAATTGCACTACCATCTGCAGATTCCAGCTTTTTGGGGGAGGGGCGTCTACTGGCACATGCAGGCAGACAATGTGGGCTAGGCTGCTCTGCAGCAAAGATTAAAAAAAAGCAACCAGCAGGTGTGGCAACGACGCAGATTGTGTTAGAGGACATTAACCTCAGGAAGGTTAAACAGAACACAGAAGGTCTATAGGCACTGGCAGGCTAGCTATAAGTTAAGACTGCCGTGTTGCATCCTACAAAAAAGAAAAACCAGAGAAAGCAATTGTAAAATGGAGGACTGGATTAGGCCACACTTGAGGGAACCAGGGAACAGAGGGCAAACTGGTACCAGCAGGCTGGCAGAATGGGTGAATTATCTCTGCCTCGCTGAAGAAAAAGCCAGTGGGATGAGTGGAAAAGACTGGGAAAACGGCAGGCTAGGCTGTGCTACACAGACTCATCATATCTGTGAGGTATAAAAGAACAGGGTTAGTGCACAGAACCATTAGGCCACCCTGATGTAATAGTAAGTGGTACTAAACACAAGGAATCAGCCATTTGAGTGAGTTTGTTTTATAAAACTGTTTTGGTTTCACAGTCTGCGGGATTCAAAGCTGCCTTCGCTCAGCAAGAGGGGACTAATGGTTCTGTTATGGGCCAGGGCAGGAGTTCAGGATAAAAACAACCACCATGACTCACTACGGCCATTCCTGGAACAACTGGGGAAAAAAAACCCTGGTTATCATGGCAGTCTGAAAGTACTGGGACATCCTGTGCCATGACTATTTCCTGCCCTTCTGATTTATCAGCCTCTTGGAGACCTGGATACCATGCAGTCAACAGAAAAAAACCAGCCATGGATTTCTGGCTTGTTGCTCCCTAAGTGCCTTGTCCTGCTGCTGAATTTCCACTCAAGCAGCTTAAGGCTTGCCTACAATGTTGCTGCTGTTAAGAGTCAGCCCAATGCTGCCATGCTTCAGCTTAACCTGGTACACTACAAAGCCAGGGACAGCTAGCTTAGAGATTCTGCACCACCATCTCCTCCTGTTGTAAGGCTGCTCCAAAGTGTTCAAGGCTTGCCTGCTATATTGCTCTAGAGTGGAGGAGGCACTGCATTATTGAGCAGCTGGAGCCATGTGCAGGAGCCCCTCTGAGTTTATTTGAGCCTGTTACACTGCCATCTTTTCTACTCAAACATCAATTTTTCCTAATCTCCAAAAACCCTGTCCCAACCACAGAGCACCAAGGTGTGGAAGAAAAATTGTTTAGTATTTTAGTAATTTTCCATGGAAACAGATCACGTTTCATTGACAGTTAAATTGAGTTTGACAATAGTAAGGAAGCAAGTTGTAGAATGTAACTGACATTTTTGAGACATTTCAATATAACTTTTGCGAAAGAAGTGTGTGTATACAAATATATAAACATGGACACTACCACAAAAGATTGCCTTCCATGACTAAAGGAAAACCTGCCGCCCTCAGTTTATTTATGTACATATTACACAACCTAAGATTATCTGTAACTACAAAGGAATCTATTAGGTTAATTTTTGTCCATTCATACTTCAGAAGTTCCATGAGAGTTTCTTATAAATGTAGTTTAAGTTTTAAACTTACAAATATCAGTAATTTCAGATGCAGAAATGTATGAGATACCCAAACCAATGCTCTAAAAGACACCTGTTTCATACAGGGACCATAAAGTTAGCTGCTTAAACGATTTAAAAAACAGAAAACTAAAGTCCAAAAGTTGAAACGAAAGCAAGTTAGTTATGTAGTGTTCTGTCACTGTGTTCATGGACACACAAGTTGCTGCCCAGTAAATATCATCTGAGGAGGCTCTCTCTCTTTGGCCACCAAGCAGATATCTCCACTGGGGAGCAGGCAACTACCTTCAAGAGGATCTTAATTAGAAACTTGATAAAACTTAATTCATCTAGAGAGAGAGGACTTTGAGTTCTTTCACTCCTTTCTATGCATGCCCAAGAACTCCAATAGAGCATCTGACTTTCTCCATGGTTTCTTTTAGTAAAACACTACTACCCGGACCACATCGAAAGCCACGGAATGTAACGTATTTATCTGTCTACTTTCAAGGACACTCAAGAGCCTAGGATGTAGTTTGTAGTAGTATAAACTGAAACACAGTCATATACGCTTTTCCAGGGTGAAAGAGGATTCTGTGTTAAGCAGAAGGCCATATTTCTCTTGGGAATGAAGTTGGGGCTGACTGGAAAAAAAAAATGAAGGCAAGACTGCTAAACACGAAGATCCCAAGTTCACTAACCCTTAAAGCCACTGCGATAACTTTAAAGTTTGCCTTTTGGGCTAAGAACTCAAAGACACTTCTAGTGATTCAAAATACGATTTATTAAGAGTTTCTACTGTTAGACTGGGATTCCGTTGTTCCAGTGGGTGTCAGATTGGGGGCCTGTGAAAAGGTACCGCTTTCAGAAGCCAAAACATGTAGATAAGGCCCTACTTGAATTGCAGGATGATTGTCAAAAAACTGCGGCTGAGTTGTGGACAAGCCATGAAAAATTGGAGAGAAGTAATACTATTATTATTACTTCATTATTTGCAGTAATAAAGCCCATTATTACTTTTCCATGATTTTCTCCTGTTGGCCGCCCAGGGCTGAGAGCAGAGGACCAGGGCTGAGAACAGGGACTACTGCTATCAGCCGCAGGGCAGCCAGAGCTCCCACTGGTCACCTCTATGCATGGCGGGCTCCCGCTGTCAAAACTGAAGTGAAAGCCTAATACTGTGGAATCCACAATTTCTGCAATATCACAAGTTAAGTAGGGCCTTACATACAAGTGAAATAGCTTGATCGCACAGGACATAATGAAATACCTACTATTTACTGCTTAGACTTGCACTGTCAAGAAACTTGAACCTTCTGCAAACAATCTAGAGAGACATCCAAAACGTCCTTCATGGACGATCTCCAGGGATCTGTCTTCCTCCCGAAAGACCATGGATGGCCAAAATGGTAGAAAATTTTCTGAATCTAACAAGGAAATCAAGCAACTTGAAAGTATTTCACAGTCTATTTTGGGAGGCATCATAGTTCAGTTTCCACAAGGCAAGCTTCACACACTGCAGGTTTGGGTAGGTCAAAGGTTGCGGTAGATGAGATCTCAAGTGATTAGTACTAACCTATGGAGGACACACTATCTGGGAAGGCAGGGGCATGTGGGTCAGAGGAGGAAATCAGTATTATCAAAACCCAAGCCAAGATGACCTCTCTGATCATGTGGATGCAAATTAGGGAAGTGGCAGTGCATCCACTGTAGCCTCCGAGTGAAAATATTTGCAGAATTTGTTATCTTCCCTATAAACTGGATTGCAACATGAGTCTCCACTTGTGGAAGAAACCGATTCTATATAATCTGACTGAAGACTTGCTGGTTAGCTCTGATTCTCCCACCTCCAGCTCATTATGGCTCAGCCACTTAGCCTATCGGTATCTCTGAGTCACAAATCCAGGTATTCCAGTATCTGCAATATAATCTTTTGCTGTTTGTTCTTCTTGGACATGAACTAAGCTATGGTAGTAGTTGTATCATTCTCCTCATAAATGTGACACTCATAGCACCTTTGAGAGCAACCTGCCACTTGCATGCTCAAAATTCCAGAAGGCTGAGTCTAGACTAGGACTCCAGAAGAGTACACCACTTGCCATGTATTATATAAGATTCCATCTAGCTCCCCATCCTGATGAGCTGTCAGTCATCATGCAGATTGCTAGTGGATCTGCTAAAGATTTTCCCTTATGAGTAGGAAGAGCTCTATTTTTAACCCACAGAGAGATCCTGTCTACCTCTGACAGAGGTAGAACACTGAGAAGCAACATCAGTGTAGTTTACCAGGCATGCCTGGGGGTACTGATAGGTCACACAGTGGGGGAAAAAAAAAAATCTTAAAAGGAAAATCTTTTTATCTGCTTCTTAGCCAGAAAAAAGCTTAGCAGTTTCAAATGTGACAGAGAAGTAAATTTCCATTCAAAAAATCCTTGTTTGTTTATAACCTCATATTGGTCCAAAAACCTGACACTCAGTTGATGGTGTTAGTGGCATGATGAATCCTATAAGTACAACATTAACCACTTAATAGGCAAAAGATCATACGTACTCAAAACAACTCTGTATAGTTGATGGTAATTTGAAACATCATGGGGGAGAACTCCTTTACCCCAGCTGTGAAATATTTCTATTACCATAACTATGCATGCTTACACTTCAACAAAACTTTAATGAAGTGCTTCGGTACTCACAATCAAAAGTTACGCTTTATTGTGTAAATATAATATTATGATGTGTTAAAACTGAAATTGAAATTCAAATTTGTAATTTGGCAGGGTGATTATATGCCAAACAAACCAATACCTGGTAAGAAAATAAGTAAATTTTTGTCAGAACTACTTAAGTCTTAATTTAAGTTGTGCTTTTAAATTCTAAAGCTAAGACAGTAAGCCTGATTTATAT
Source organism: Gopherus flavomarginatus (assembly GCF_025201925.1). Classification (NCBI taxonomy): domain Eukaryota; kingdom Metazoa; phylum Chordata; order Testudines; family Testudinidae; genus Gopherus; species Gopherus flavomarginatus. The sequence goes on from NC_066618.1 coordinate 208,979,820, forward strand.
TCAATTGCTTGCACCTTCCTGGCTTTATTGAAAGATATTCCTCAAACATCCATTTAGCAGAGTGACAAGTTTTCTTTGAGGCTCATTTTCAGTTATTTATATTAAAGGTCCACATATCTTTTTGTTAATTCCAAACTCATGTCCTACTTTCACTTAATGGTAATGTTATTCCTACTGCATAGTAGGACTCCACATCTATTGTAAACTTTTACAATTTTGAACAATTCTTATTCCTCCTGGGGTACAGTGGGCGAGAGAAAATAAGTCTTTCAAAATTTTACACTGATAAAATATTCTCCCCCTCTAAGAGCCTTCTCATTGCTATGACAACAGAAGAGTGGGCAAAAAATATTTTAGGAGTGCTAAATGTGAATGTTTAATAAAACAAGTGATTTCCAAGGCTGTGTCAGCTACTGCTAAGTATATGTGATCAGCCACTATATTTCAGTAGTGTACTGGTTACAGCATGATCCTTTACCACAGGAACTGCAACATGTTGCCTAATCCAAGTAAACCAAATAACTGATGAACTCAGCAGAGATACTCACAGGAACTAGAAACCACACACAGAATGCCAGACTGGTATAACAAAACTGAATGAACCACTGAGAATGAAAGATAGGACCCGTAAGGTTTTCACCTGATATACTACCAACCGTTGGTGGGGCTGAAGCACAGCGAAGGTTTCAAGTTTATTCAATGTGTCCGATAAGTACCACCATAAGGCATAGGTGCCTTCTCAAAAATGGAACTTCCAGGCTAGTTCTCATACATATTTCTAGCCTCTGCTGCAACAGGAAAGCTATTCTTAAAATGATACAGAAGGAATCATAAAAATTCATTTTAATCATCTCAGACTACCAACTATTATGGCCCTGGTGCCAAACTACTCAGTTTCTCCACAAAAAGCCTAATCAAAATCAGCTACTGTACCTCAAGACACTTATTCTAAGGACTAGCGTGCTACAAAAACTTGCTATCGAGAAGACCAGCCTCAAAGAAAGGAACATTCAAAGTACTGAACTTAATGCACGAACTCAAAAAGCACTCTCCTGGTCATCACTGCTTCCCTTGTGTGTAAAGTTCCAGCAACAGAATGAAAGCAACTTTTTGCAAGTTTCATAATTCTGCTCCTGCTGTGAACAGAGACACGTCTATGCATTTATGTTATTGGGGACTTTGGAAGGGAGTTATTTTTTGCTCTTTTCATTCTGCAATAGCAAGCAGCCCATGCAAGTTTTTTTTTTTTTTAATCAAATGAGATTCATTTTTTGTTGCTGCCCTCCAACCTACTCCGCCTGACACAATGCACAAAGTCCAACCTCAACAGGCTTCAGTATCTTTTACATTTTCTAAATGCAGGTCTAGATAATACCTAGCTCTTACATAGCATGTTCAATCAGTAGATGTCAAAGATATCAAAAGAGGTCAGTATAATTGTCCCCAGTTCACAGCTGGGGAAACAGGGAGGTGAAAGGTCACCAAACAGGAGAGTGGTAGAGCAGGGAATAAAACTCAGGTCTCCTAACTCCCAGTTGAGTGCTCTATCCAATAGAACATTTAAGTACAAGCTCTCTAAATGTACAGATATCTCATTGCAGGTTCATGGGCAAAAATCAAACACATTGTGAGTTTTCACCCAGAGGTGCACAGAGTCATTCGAAGTGTAAAGAAACAGACTGATACTCATGTCTTCAACAGTTAGTTTTAAGGGCACTGATGGGACCTGACTAAGTTACTCAGGGAAGTGCTAGATCATCTGCTTTAAAACAACTAACTAACTTTCTCCATCTGATATAGAACTATGAAACAATTATCTCAGTATCCTCAAATCAGGTTCCATCAAGTAAAACTAATACAGCATACTCCCAATTATCCAAATAGCAGGAGGGACTCAGGATTTTATTCAGATAATCAGAAGTTCGTATAATCAATAAGGTAGGAGCAGCAGCACAGGAAGCCTTCTACAGTTTCATTGTCACGGATCTGCTCGCTCACTCCTGTGACAGTGAGGCTGCAGAAGACTGCGCTGCCATTCCTGTCTCTCCATTATTGCAGGCACAAGCTGCAGGAGGCAAGCTGAGGACCTGGCAGAGCAGAGTAGAGACCCTCAGCCCTGACTCTGCTCTGCCCCACCAAGACCACAGCCTTCCCTGCACCTCCAATTAGCCCCAGAGGGCTACCTGCACTGATGCAGGAACCATTCACAGTAAGATAGCCTTCCCTGCAGCAGACATGCCAAACCCACAGAAAAAAAACCCACTGAAATTGGGTTTGGTTTTGTCTTTATTGGCTTGTGAGTTGCTTGTTGGCTAGTTTTTAGCTTGTTTCTTTTTTTTTTGGATCGGCTCCTGACAAGCAGAGGCAAAGGGGAGAAAAGAGAGTCGGGGTGCATAGCGGGCTCACCACAGTCCCAGACTGCACACTGGGGGGATCTAGTCACAAACTATTGGGGTTCTTAGGGATTAGCTTGCTTTGGTCTTATTTTGAAATGGGATTAGCTTGGTTTTTGGCTTACTGTGAAAGTCGGGGTGCTTATCTACCGCATGAAAGTTGGCAACTGTGCCCTGCAGCTAGGGGTCTCTGCTCCAGTATGCAAATCCCTTCCCAGCATGAGGGACTAGGAAGGGATTCTAATAATGCAGTTTCAAATAATAAGATTTTGGAAAAATTATACTGCACAATAGAACCACAGTTTATTTCAAAATTGGGTCTCTTAATTTTATATATTACACACATCTCCACACCCAAAAACCCTAACCAAAATTATGACGAGGAAGTGAAAGGGCATATGAGAGGTATCATGAAAACCGCAAAGATAAAAGAACCTCCTTTTCAATCAAAATTATCACCCTTATTTTAACATGAACATCAAAAGCATTAATATAATTATCTAATCCTTTCCTAAATTTAGCTCTGATATTTGACTGTAACCTCTTGAAGCAATTAATTCAACTCCATGGGCTATGTGTATTTTTGATTTGTTCTAAGTTTACATGACAGATTTCACTGAGAGCCCCCTACCCACACTTTGTATTACAAGACAATGTAGAAATACAATCTAGAATTTTAAATATTGCAGGCAAGCTTTTCTAACTTCTTTCAAAGCTAAAACCTAGTATTTTATGATCTCTAGCCATATTTAACTATCACCATACTTCAAGCCACCTTCTCCAGACATTTTTGGGCTCTTAAGTGTCAAACTAGATGTTACTCCAAGCAAGACTATACTCAGTTATGTCAACATATATTTTCTGTGTTATTCTTTACCTTTTTTTAAATTCACTCAAGTATCTAATATGCTTTTTGTTTGCTGCCACAGCTGCATATACGGAAGACTTCTCCAAACCTCACTGCCAACTGTATTCAAGTTGAATACCATATGCTGGTAGTTTCATTTCTAAAGTAAATGATTTAAAGCATAATAAAGTCAAGAGGGGAGGACTCCCGCCCAGAAAGTCCACATCCTATTATTCAAAACATAGCCAAAACGAATTTTACAAAACAAAATGTTATCCAAACTTTCACTTCTGGGCTAAAAAGCACAAGAAAGCTTCACTGAAAGCTCTTCTCCCCTCAGAAATTAATGCCCAAGTACACTATAATCAAATATGTTCTAATCAAGATTGTTATAAATACCCCCCACCCCAAGAATAAATTGCATCTTTGTTATATCAGAAATTAAGTTTTATAACTTAAGGAAAAAACAAAAAAAGTGGAATTTCTTAACTACAATATACCATACTGATGTTTCTACCTTCCTATTTTCAGTAAGAACTGTGCAGAATGCTACAAATTGTATTACTGGGCAAACTTTCTGTTGATTTTATCTACGAAATTAATATGTCTGTGTTTGGTTTATTTTAAGATCACAGTTGTCTCATTTGAGAACTTCCAGTATGGGTGGAGAAAGTTAATACCAATCTATCATTAGTCTCTTAATGGGGTTCATATATTTCATAAATTTTCCTTACTAGTTTAGTATGAACTAAGCCAGTCGTTCTCAAACTTTTGTACTGGGGACCCCTTTCACATAGCAAATCTCTGAGTGTGATCCTCCTTATCAATTAAAAACACATTTTTATATATTTAACACCATTATAAATGCTAGGAGCAAAGCGGGGTTTGAGGTGGAGGTTGACAGCTCGTGCCCCCCCATGTAATGACCGTGCCACCCCAACAGGTCCCGACCCCCAGTTTGAGAACCCCTGAACTAAGCTCTCCTCAGTTTTTTCTTCCAACTTGATTTTGCAACTGGCAAGATGAGTATATTGCAATCCTTTAAATGGCTAGTGCTTGAGAAGTTTACAAGACAGCTATCAATCAAATGACTAAACTGGCCAGAAGTTTATAGGGCTATGAACCACCTCATTCAGCAATGAACCATTACAGGACAGCGCTGCATTGAAACATCCACCCCCTTAGCTAAGGAACTAGGATTCCCACCACAGTGCTATCTTTGGACTATGCTTCAAGGTTCTGTTTTCCATAGTGGCCTTAAAAAATAAAAAGGGTCTGTCAGTTTCATTCTCAAACTATGATTAGCAGCACTTGAGAGAGATCTAGGATCAGGTATAGATGGTGTTTCTCCAGCACCTGGAGATGGGATAAAGTGAGCAACACAACTCCTGTTAATTCCAATGAAAGAAGAAGGTAGCCCTTTGACAACAAATACTCTAAATATTTATCTGAATAAATAGCAAGACATGCCACCATTACAAACATAACTTGGCACACTATTTTCGGTTTTAATAAATGTAACAGCAGTCAGTATCAAATACACCTACAATATTCCTAACTTGACAAACCAGTACAACCCATCAATTACTCAATTCTGAGTTCTGTCCTAATTGTGTGATTATGAGATGACAATGGTCACAACACTTCCCTGTAAATACTGATTGGTCAAAGTTTTTTAAATGTTGAATTTTATTTCTTAACACATCCATACAAATCATTGTTAATTTATCATACATTTCATTGCTACCACAAAAAATTATAGAATTTTATTCAAGCTAATGTTAAAATTATATAATGCAGAGGTTAAGGAAAGAATGTCTGTTCATCTTACTAAAGATTATTTTGGGACAATAATCACTTGGTGGAACTCTATAACTGGTGTTGTGAAGGAGGTGTCACACTTTTGGCCTTTAAGAGTCAATGACAATTCATTGAACCTTATTCAACTTCACATAGAAGGATATATCTGTATCAGTACACACTGCTAACACTTAGCATACGGACACATTAGGTATAAAAGAATTCATTTTATAAATAATAAAATCACAATTGTGCCCATAACCATTTTCATCAAATTTTCCCTGTACAATCTAATATTTTGATTTTTTAAAATGTAACTAGTATGACTTTATGTTCTGTTATTTTTATTCAGGAATATTTACTTCACAGTGAAGTCTGAGACTGAACAATTCAATACTAATCTGCCACAATCCTGTTGGCACTCTGGGCAGAGTGAAAAGATGACCCAATCTAGGCACACTCAAAAAAGCAGTCATATTATATTTAAGGAGTTCAAATCCTGCCTACACAAAAAGCCATAGCCTGGGCCAATTTTGGCAACAGATCTTGAAGGCAGGGAGATGGATTTAACAGTGAGCTATTTTTACTCTTAAATTCAACCTTCTCGATTTGCAGTAATGCATATCTTGTAGCTTTCAACATTACCAATAGCAAGGCAGTGATTACAAAGCACAGTACTGAACTCCAACACTTATTTGATATGGCTCTAATAATCACGAGAAATCCTAGGAGGACAGCTATACTTGACATAAAACTAGAAAGTGCTTCCTTGCAATATTTTATGTAACCTGAATGCTGGTTTTAACAGGAGGCAATTTTACACTCTTCTAATGAGTTTAGATTACAAATCAGATTGATAATGAGAAATGAAATTTGATCTGCTATACTGATCATTATTAGTAACTGGGTGATTTCAGTCTATTTATTTATGTTTTTATTCTAGCCTGACACATGACAAAAATCAGGAACAAAATGGAAAAACACCACCACTGTACTCTTGCTCATATTTGTAATGACACTTTGTTTACACTTTCAAGTAAGTGACCTTTTCAATAGAAACAACTGCCTTTCACATTTCTGTAACAAGATCTTCAATGAAGAACATGAATCAAGAATAAGCCCTACTCAAAAGAAAGCATTTTTTTTAATCTTAAAATATTCCTATGCGATGCCAGTAAGTTTTTTGAAACATACACCCTAAATAAGATACTGATTGATAATCCTTTAAAGGGCCACTATCAAGTCAATTACTCCCAAAATTCAGTCTCAGTAAACAGAAATGTTCAGACCTTTTTTTTTTTTTAAATTCCAGTGAAGAGACTATATTTAAACATTCCTCTGCAGTGTTTGCAACTAGTACAGCAGTATTATGCTACTGTAAGAGAGCCAGAAAATGAAGGTGACTAATCTATTTTCATTGTCCAAACTGAGGAAAAAGTAAAAAACCTTCATTATAAAATCTGAATTTTAGGCCACGTCCAGACTACCCGCCATATCGGCGGGTTAAAATCGATTGCTCGGGGATCGATATATCGCGTCTAATCTAGATGCGATATATCGATCCCCAAGCGCGCTTGTATCGATTCCGGAACTCCATCAACCCCAACGGAGTTCCAGAATCGACACGGAGAGCCGCGAACATCGATCCCGCGCGGTGTGGATGGGTGAGTAATCTGATCTTAGATATTCGACTTCAGCTACGTTATTCACGTAGCTGAAGTTGCGTATCTAAGATTGATTCCCCCCCCCTAGTGTGGACCAGCCCTTAGGGTTTTTCCATTTTTAATAATTTGAGATGTTAGTAACTAAAGGATTTTTTTTTAATTTAAAAAGGAGTGAGAAAATATTTGGTGATATAAATATTTACAAACTACTCAAAATTAAATGCAACAAAGAGTCCTGTGGCACCTTATAGACTAACAGATGTACTGGAGCATAAGCTTTGATACCCACGAAAGCTTATGCTCCAATACCTCTGTTAGTCTATAAGGTGCCACAGGACTCTTTGTTGCTTTTTACAGATCCAGACTAACAAGGCTACCCCTCTGATACTCAAATTTAAATGTGTCTAATATTCCATAGTTACTCAAAAGACTTAGAACAAGTAGTAACATTTCACCAACATGGCCAGAAGCACGGCTATTAAATACTAGCAAAACGGGTGACTTGTTAATGCAGTGTTGTAACCAAGTTACTCCCAGGACATTAAGAGAGACAAGGCGGGTGAGGTAACATCTTTTATTGAACTAACTTCTGTTGTGAGACGGACAAACTTTCCAGTTTACACTAGGCTCTTCTTCAGGTCTGGGAAATGTATTTGTTAATGATGAACTCTGACACAACATTTTGAAGAAATTTAGGTAGTGTATGCAAAACACATACCTTGTTTATTATTGACAACTATATTTTTAAAGGCTGGAGCAGCTCTTAGATAAGTAAAAAAGGACTGACATGTAAAAAGTAACTCCAATTAAACTCTCACAATCATAAATACCTTTTAAAGGTTAAAAAAAAGAGCCTTTATCGATTTAATGAAGACCATGCTGAGATCCCATGACAATTCAGAGCTTTAACTGAAAAGCTTCAAGTGTCAATAAACTACATGACTTTTAAACAGGACAGAAATCTGTTTATGGTCAAGAGATTAATGGTAGAGTAAAACTGTAGAGAACATCAGAACACCCAACAATTACTAAATATATCACAATCTGCATGGTTGATGTGAAAGAGCCTTATGCTATACCGTGAAGTTGTTTCATGTTCCGAACGAATGGATTTTAAGTAAATAATATATTTTTAAATCTTTCAATCAAATACCAAGGCACTATAGCTATATCTTCTCAGATCTCAAGTTATAAACAAAATGTTTTAAGCTGAGAGATGGAAGAAAACGCTGGTTTAGGAAGGTAGTATGGTTCAGTGGACAAAGCATCTGAATAAGAGGCAAGTGACCTGGGTTCCATTCTCAGCATTGCCAGTGGCTCATTCAGGAAATCACTTCAACTCCGTGCCTCAATTTCCCCATTTGTTAAAAAAGGTTTTAATTATACTTACTGTCATCAAGTATTTTGAGATCTACTTATGAGAACAATCATGTAATGAGTAAATCTGATGACTGCTACAATCTCATAGGATCAACTATTGCCCACTACATCAGAAGAGAAAACTAGGTTTGCCTCAGCAAGTAAGAGGCTATTAAGACTGAAATATCTAGGGCTACAAATACTGGATGCTAGTCTTTCATTCACTGGGGGGAAGGAAGGGGAAATATTTCATATAACACATCAGCCACCATCAGATATTTTCTTAAACCTATATAAACCCCAAATAGTAACACCTTTTCGTTCAGACCTTATGCAGCAATTGTTGATTAAGGTTCTGAGTAATTAAATCAGTTAGCAAAGATGCTGACCATCTTTCTCATCTCTAAAGAAAGCAAAAACCAGGAACATTTTACTGGACGGTGCTCAGAGCTTCCTGATAAGACTGGTACTTGCTTATTTTTAAATGCAACTCACTACTTATGCCAAAGTATGTTAACACATATACCCTCATTCAACTGTCAGAAAGTAAATCCTTTGGGAGCAAAAAATAGCCTGTTTTTGTTCTGGACTCTGTAAAAATCCCAACCTGGATGTCTAGTGTGCACATCAAGTGTTTGATTTTAGGAATGCTATATGAATCACTTTCTTTTCTGCCCCATCAAAAGAACTTCAGCAAATCAGTGCCAATAACAGCAAAACACTATTCTTTTTACCAACACAATTTTGCCATATTGGATTTGAAAGAGAACCTCTTTTAAGGTACAATACCTATTATCAGCTTGTCTAAGCGGCATAGAAGGAGAATATATTACTTACAATCTCTTCCCCGCCCCCAACTTTCTAAGTTATTTCATTGGAGAAACAGTGTTTTGCAGTACACAAACATGGCTGTTAAAATTCATCAGAACAATGTGCAGTTAACATAAGTATACATACTGAGATGGCATGTAGAGTCAGCGAACTGACCTGCTGTATCTGAAATGCAATAGGTTTGATCCTTCTATACAGTTATCAAAGGCCCCATTTTGCTTCATGTTCTACCTAAATATTCCCTTCTGCAAAAGTCTTCCCAACACCTATACTTGTCTAAATAAAGTTTAAGTTTACACTTAAAACAATTCATATATCTCCCATTCTGAAGATACATACTGAGACTATTTGTTTGCTTACTCATATCTGTCCTATAGATTTTCCAATCCAATGATGATTCAAGGACAGCATCTCTTACATCTCAACAGTTCTGTTTATACTTACTTTTGGCTAAGTGAGACATTCTAGCTTTGGTTTAGTATGCATGCTTGTACCCTCTTTCTACTCTTCTTGGGAGACAACAGGGTATTGAAATGTATAATACAGTGCAGCCATTCTCTAAGAGCATGTACAACTCTGGGGCCTGCTAACTCTAAGAGAGACTTTATAAAAACTGGCAGTATTTTAACAATGTACAACGGAAAAAAAAAAACTCTACGATTTTGGGTGTATCAGAGAATATGCAATTTAAAAAGTTCTACCAAAAATATTAAAGTGAGTGCGTTCCTGTAGGTTTATTTTTAATTGACTAAATGGGTAGAGGATAATTTAAATCTCTGATATGAAAATTATAGTTTGTTATAAAACTGTCTTCTCTAATAAGCAAGCTTTAAGCACTGTTGAGCTACCTAAAGCTATTTTTCAGGAACACAGTTGTCCTTTGTAAAACACAAGATCATATCAGTTTATTCTACTTGCCCATTTAAAGGGTCCTACAAATAAGCCACCAAAATTATTCTAAAATTTCCCCAAGAACACAAGACTGCCCTGCTCCCCAAAATACTATAAATAGAAAATGAACTTGAAGAATGAACACTGTTAAAAGTAAAAAGATAAATACAAAGACAGATTAAAGGATTAGCTAAGAAATACAAGAACTGCTGATGCTATTTGAAGAATTAAGGAATTTATATTTATGCAGTTAGGTTTATTTATATTTTCTCAAATTAACAGTAATAGTAACAGTTTTGTTTCTGAGTAAAAGCTTTAACTAATAAATTGTTCACTTAATGCCCATTGTCAATCTGTGGGCACTGAAAATTACCACATAATTATGCCTACCATAGCCCAACTTTCTTTTGGTCCTCACCTTCCAAGGGCCTGTCTTCCTAGCAACTGAATGTGTGTCTGTTCAGAACCACCCTCGCTATTAAAGCTGGGGTTTATCAGCGAACAGCGTAATTAACCAGACCCTACTTTAACTGAACTGCTTTAAGCCAGTCTTAGTAAGACTGCATAGCCAGCTCCCCATAAATAAACATCTAACACACAGAAGCTTTTGCAATTCTCACATTCCTTTTCTTCGTTATCAAAAGTTAATGAACTGCCCGCTGAGACACTCCGAAGGATTAACCTAAAACTGCTCTGACATACGCCAGCATCGTGTCATCTGCCCTCCCAAAAGGGTCAAACTCCAGCTGGGAAAGGAGCGTGCCGTTGCAGATCCCCAAGTGATACCAGCAGATAATGGTGCAAAATAGCACCACTCCCTCCCAGCCACAAACCCTTGTTAACAGCTGGACTTAACCCAGCCGCAAGCAGAGCGCGGCTACCGACAGGGAACAAACAGACTTGAGGACACCCTGGGAAAGGGGGGGCGTCTCTCCTCACACATACAGGAACCCCCTCCCCACGGCCTCTCCTACCTGCTCCCCGGGGAAGACGCGCCAAGCAGGGGGTGGGGTAGGGGGCAATTCCCGCTCTGAGCCCCCGTCACTCCCGCCGACGCCCAGAGACCCGCCCCGAGAGCGGGCAGGGCAGAGATGCAGCGCATCCCTCACCAGCTCCCGGGCGATGGAGGCCTGGCTGCCCCCGCCCCCTCGGCTGGAAAGTGTGGGGAGGTTTAAGGGCCTGGCTGCGGCGCAGCCGCTCCCGGCGGGATGGCGGAGGGGCCCGGCTCCCCGCTCCAGGCACTAGGTGGGAGAGGCTGCCACGGCACCTGCCCGCCTCTCCCCGGGAGCGGCCTGGGTCGGAGCTGGGCCCAAGACACACGATTCCCTGCGGGATCTCAAGATGGCGGCGGCGGAGCCGTGTCCCGGTCACCGGCTCTGGGTCTCCGCTCCGCAGGGAGACCGGGACGGGGCCTTGCTGCCGCCGCGACCCGGGGAAATCGATACCCACCGCAGGGGCAGCCCGGGCCCGGCTCCCCCCACCCGGCAGCTCTCGGCCCCGGGCGACTCGGCCCCCACCGCTCGTACCTTTGAATTTGAGGTCGGTGGGCGGATCGAGCACCAGGATCTGCTCGTGCTTAGCCAGAGTCCCAGCGGCCGCCATCTCGCTCGCTCGCTCGCTCGCTGCCGCGGGGGGAGGGGAGGAGGAGCCGGGCAGAGGCGCCGCTCGCTCACGCCGGGAAGGGGGAGCAGGACTCGCCGAACTCGGCTGGGGTCCGGACCGAGCGGCCGCCGCCTCCTTCCCCTCCGTGACCGCGCGCGCGCGCCCTTCTCCCCTTTTCCTCTAAGAATTGACTCAACCCCCGCCGCAGTCGCGCGCACTGCGATCAAACGCCAACCTCGCCGCGGGCACGAGGGAGGCGATAGCAGTGGCAGAACCCAACCGGCGCATGCGCGCTTCCACCCTTCTCTCTTCTTCCGCCCCCCCGTCCGTTGACAGCTCGCTAGACTTGGCCTTGCGGCCCAGCAGTCACGCGCTGCCTCTGCTGAAGCAGCAGGGGGCGCGTGAGCTGGAAGAGGCAGACGGGGAGCGGTTCGACAGGAAGAAAAGAAGAGCGCATGCGCAACTATAGCGGCGGAGGAAGTGGTGTTCTACGTGGCCAAAGTTCCATCTGAAGACTACAGACCCCAGAATGCAATACTCTGCAGGCGATGGGAGCATTGCATGCTAGGAATAGTAGTCTTCAAGGGCCACATCAGTGCACAAGGGGAGGGTAGTTGAAATTGGGTTGTCCTTTATGCGAATAATGCCTAGGAAGAGGGGGAGATTAGTCCTCTGCTGAAGGTAACGCTGCGTGGAGCAGGTTGAGCGTCTGCCTTAGGAAAAGGTCGGTGCAAAGGAAAATAAGCTCACATTGCTATAGATGTGCAAATTGGAGCTCGGGCTTTTCAATGGTCCAGTGTAGGCTAGTCGGTTCTCATCTGGGCAAAAAGTCAACTTTCCTACTGTTAGGGTGTAAAATAATATGGCCTCATTCATATCAAAGAGTGTCCAATAGCTAAAGTTAATACAGGCAACAGTTTAATTGTAGCTAGAAAGCAAGGCAATTCACCCCACTTCTCATGACTTTAAACATAAAATAAATTCCTAGACAGAAAATGTATTTTCCCTTTCATTCTCACCATTGCCTTCCCCACTCTCCTTTCTAAGGTTTGCATTTTATACCTGTACTTAAAAATAGTACTCTGTGGATAACAAGACATAGGATAACATCATTTACTAACAGTGTAGAAGAAAATAAGGCTAAATCAAAAGATTATTAAAATAATGTGAACAACCATAATCCACTCAACCCCTCCCAAGCCAGATGAGGACTTTACTGAATTTATTTACAGTAAAACATTTCAAGTTGTCTCCTGATCAATGTCTATTAAGAGTTTTCCACTTTTTCCCTATAGTCTTTCAGTGTATGTTTTTCTCCCTCAGTTCTAGTTACACACAGACTGGTAGGTAAAAATATCTTCTCTGCCATGTTTTGTTTTTCTCTTCTTTACATGGATACTTATTCTATTAATTCCCTCTTTCCCTTTTATTCTTCTTTGTATTCACTACTCTACCAAAGCTCAACACATACTGTAAGCTGTCCAGAGGAGACAACTAGCTCTCAAAATTCCAATCAGCTCAGAATTTTTGTCATGTCATTCTTGACTGAGGAATACCCTGATGGCCTCCCAATTAGTCAGATTTGTCCCTATTTGCAGAACTTCAAAGGCCTAAGTTTCTAAGGACCAAGAGTTGGGGAACAATTGTAAAATTTCAACTGACAGAGACTGTTCCATTCCCACCATTCCATCTTTTCTCCTTTTAAAGAGGTACAAAATAACAACAAATTACACACAATCAAAGTAATAGTAGATTTAGAAGAGATAAATATCTTCCATTTTCAAGTTCTTAGACACAAATCATCAAAACAAAAACACTGAGGGGAAGAAAGGCAAGGATTATGTCCTATTGATGTCTCTCCTTAATATGGTTACAGATTTTACACATTTGCAATCATGGTTTTCTCCACCAGCACCTTGTTATATGTGGCTGCATCTGAGATAGATGTAGTATTTGTTGATGTGTGAATATCTTTTTTTTTTTCGTTCCCACCACCATCATGCTAAGAATGAGTGAATGGATTGTGCCTGGGTTGGAGATGTAGCAAAGCAAGCATAGACGTGTTATGTGATTCTTGTAGGGTTCACTTAGTCTTGCAGTAATAGCAAAATTGGTACATAGGTGCAGTATGGGTGGATTAATGGAATTATTTAAGAACCTTTACGTGTTAATGTTCTCTCTTTTGTTCAAATACAAAATTCAAATTTCTGGGGTCTTGCTGACCTGCTGTTATTTGCTGTCTTCTGAAAAATAAAGTTCTGCTTGGGATGCATATGAGTTACAGTGTACTATTGCTGTAATTTACTTGGTTGCTAATGAGATCACTGTAGTTTTAAGCCACCTAGCTGTACTGTAAATCAAAGATAAATCTGAAGTCCACACTATTACCTGTAGATTTATAGCATTATTAAATTTTTTAAATTTACCAGTCTACAAAAATGGTTTGTTATACATCCTGGAGGTTTTTTCAACCACTATGTATTTATTTTTATAATAGGGGCACTACATAAACATACAACATAATTCTAAAATTCAACTGACAAAAAAACAAACAAAAAATATACACCTGGGAAATAATCAGTAAAATAACAGTTAAAGGGGTTCTGTCAAATAGCATGGGCCTCAAATTCAATGTACCTTAATATTTCTAATTGAGACCTCTTCCTGCTCTCATTGAAGTCTAAAGTAGTTCTTTCATTGACTTCAGTTGGGCCCCCTTTTTAATCCATTAGTTTGATGCTAATTTTTGGTTAAGTATGAAAGAGATTTTCATGAAGAAATCAGGCAATAACATTTTTGTTGCTTCCATCTACTGGTTCTAAAGCAATAGTTAATGAATCAACCGTATTCCACTAACCCTATGTCAATTTCAACTGTGCTTGAAATCCATTAGAAAGCCAGGGATACATCCATGTTTGTCAAATGAAAAAGGAGAAAGTTGTTGAGATAATACATTGTTAGCCAAATGTTCAGAAAATGACACTTATATTGCACATGCTTTATGGATGGAGATAGACAATTGACTATTGAGTATTTAATCTACTAGCTGTGCACCACTTCCCTATATCGGATGGATTATCAGATCACATTAAATATTTATCAGTAGCCACAAAGAAGATCTAAATCAGGGATCGGCACGCCGGGCCGGGCCAGTTTGTTTACCTGCTGTGTCCGCAGGTTCAGGCAATCACGGCTCCCAGTGGCCGCAGTTGGCCGTCCCAGGCCAATGGGGGCTGTGGGAAGCAGCATGGGCCGAAAGATGTGCTGGAGGTCAAGAGGCAGGAATCAGAGTCAGGCTGGAGTTGGAGAGTGGACATCAGAGGCAGAAATCAGGCTCAGAGACAGGCTGGAGCCAGAGATCAGGAGCCAAGGCAGGCCAAAGTCTGTGTGGTTTCTCAGACAACTTTCTGGGCCTTCTGGGGTTAATTCAGGCACTTGGCCAATCAGAGGACCTCAGGGTACTGTCACTCTGGGTCTCTTGGGCAATACATCCTGCTGCGCCTACTCTCCGTAGTGTTCCCTGGCTATACCTCTGCAGGACCTCCCAGTGTCACTGTGGGAACAATGGCAGCAGGTTTTATAATTTTTGGTGGTGTCCAGAATGGGTCCAAGTCCCTCCTACCTGCCCCCCACACACACACACACAAACACACGTGCCTTCTAAGCCGATATATATTTTTTTAAATAATGTAAAAATGGACTGGAAACAGTAAGCATTTAACAGTTTCCTTATATTGCACAATGTGGGGTGGGGTGGAATGGGGGGATGAGGGCTCAGGCTGGGGGTGCGGGCTCTGCGGTGGGGATGGGGATGAGGGGTTTGGGGTGTGGAAGAGGGCTCAGGGCTAGGACAGAGGGTTGAGGTGTGCGGGGATGAGGGCTCTGGCTGGGGATGAGAGGTTTCGGTGTGGGAGGGGCTCAGGGCTAGGGCAGAGGTTTGGGGTGTGGGCTGCAGCAGTCTCTGGGCTCTTACAACTAGGGAGTGAGGGCTGAGGTATGGGAATGTGCAATAGGGCTGTCAACTGCATGAGTATTGCATAAGATTTATGATACTTGGCACTCTGCACGGTGTTCCAAGGAGAACATGCTAAATAGGTGAAGAAATAGCCATGCACTGTAGCCAATTCAAGTAATAATGAGACTAGCAGACCAGTATCAAAATAACTCTGTTGGTAACTGAGTCTTTACTAGCTTTTTTCTTAAAATGTCTCCCTTTATTACTACTGGTTTAGTTCCACTACGATTGTAGCAATGGTGGCTTACTGTATTTTAACCGTCATGTCAAGCTCTGAGTAGTGTTAGATAGAAGGGTTAAAATTACTGGTAGTTGCTTTGTCAGGAAATTTTAGGGAAATAAATTTAAGTTGGACACAGCCTAAAGGGTGACCAGATCGAAGCTCTCTGCTCAAATAGATAGTTTGAATCAACTTCTGAAGACTTTTATAAATTAAGAGGAGCAACTTGAGGTTAATGCTGAATCTGAGGACAGCTAGCATAACAGAGCTAAAACTGGAATTCGGTTCCCACTCTTTTAATCTGCGCAGAGACAAGCAGTTTGCTAGACTAGACTCCAGCCAAACTTTATATTTCTAACAATGAATAAAAGCAGGATTATAGAGCAACCAAAAGACAAAGTAAAATAAGTAGGTGATTGAAGCTGGTATCCAGATCAGATAAGCAGTCCTAAAGCATGGTTCTAGTCTGAGAAGTGACTCTGTAAAAATTGTATTGTTGGTTCCATATTAATTGCATCTCTATTATTTATTAATCATTCTAATTATTGTTTTTTCTTGTATTATTGTAGTGCCTAGAAGCCCCAGTCATGGACAAGGACTCTGCAGTGCCAAGTGCTGTCCAAATATATAATTTTTATAACAAATTTGATATATTAACAAATAAAACTGTGTTTTTTCGAAGTGGCAGCCTTGAAGACTCACACTGGGATCTGGAAGTCATGCTTCAGATTTTCTTCTCTGACATCTAGTAATCTGTAATGCTCATTCTGCCCTAGGTTTCACCTGTGCATTGGGTCACATTCATATGTAGTTTAGTGCAGCTTAGTTTGATTGTCTTCAAATTATGTCCACAGTCCTCCTTAGTGCTCAAAGGGGTTGCACAGGTGCAACTAAGTATCTGCGGTGAGCCTACACATTCCCAAGGGTCTGAGCCATATCGTGTTAAAATCAACAAGTCTTTCCATTGACTTCAATGAGCATTGGATCAGGCCTCATTTGAATGCGTAATATGGAGCTGCGGTTGGAATTCAGTTACGAGTGCTGTTGATTGTATTTGAGAATGAGTGGAATCACAACCTTTCTCCCAAAAGTGTGTGGGCTCTGCGTACTTACAGGAGAAGACAAACAAAAAAAGTAAAGAGCCCTTATTTTTGTCACTAAATTAAGCAGAGCTGTGACCTAATATATATGGGGAACAGATCCATTGAGTAAAACATACCATTAATAAAGCAACTTCTTGTGACGTTACACCCATAATGCTTTATGGGAATATGCTTATGAATGTATATATGACATAACTGGAATATGTTTTATGCCATGTAACATATCTCTGTAAAGATTATGATCTACTGAATATATTCATCCTATTTGCATGCATGTATCATTTTTGTATTTGAAGTTATGAATATTGTTTATGTACTTGTTTAATTTTAAGTAGCCTCAGTGAAGCAGTTGGTCAGCTTCCTGAGAAAAGACTATTCTCAGTAAGTGCCCAGTCAAGAAACACTTAAGCCAACAATGAACTTGGAGATGCCAATTCACATCTGAGCTTTCCCAGGAATGTGGCCTGGCTAGTAAGGAACTCAGTCATGCATGGACATGTGACTTGCCCATGTGACTCCAAAACTCCATTTTGTAGCTGGATTCTACACAGGGGGTGGGAGGAGTGTCCACCCACAAAAGAAAGTCTGTTTAAACCCCTAGGAGACCCCTCCATTTTGTCTTCAGCTGACTCAAGAGATAGCCTCTCCACCCACAAAGGATACCTGAAAGAACCTGGAACAAAGGGCAGTAACCACGGGGGGTGTGAGTGATTGCTGGACCCAGACTAGAAGGAGGCTAGTCTGTAAAAGAAGCTTACTGGAACATCTCTGAGGGTGAGATTTCATCTGTAATTACTTTCTTACTGTATTAGTCATAGGCTTGCGTGTTTTGTTTTATTTTGCTTAGTAATTCACTTTGTGCTGTCTGTTATTACTTGGAACCACTTAAATCCTACTTTTTATATTTAATAAAATCACTTTTTACTTATTAATTACCCCAGAGTATGTATTAATACCTGGCGGGACAAACAACTGTGCATACCTCTATCAGTGTTATAGAGGGTGAACAATTTATGAGTTTATCCTGTATAAGCTTTATACAAGGGAAAATGGATTTATTTGGGGTTTGGACCCCATTGGGAGCTGGACATCTGAGTGTTGGAGACAGGAACACTTAAGCTGTTTTCAGTTAAGCCTGCAGCTGTTGGGGGACATGGTTCAGACCTGGTCTGGGTTTGCAGCAGACTAGTGGGTCTGTCTCAAACCAGGCATGGCACTGAAGTCCTAAGCTGCCAGGGGAAACCCAGGCTCAAAGGTAGTCTCAGCACATCAGCTGGCAGTCCCAAAGGGGTTTCTGTGATCCAAGTCGTCACACTTCTCACAACACTTTATGCTGTAGGAAAATTGTGGAAAGCCAGGCCCTGACGCCACTTAGACAAACAAATGGCACAGAGGTAGCAGAATGCATAGAAAGAATTTTAAAATAAATATGTATTATCAGCATATGAATGAAATGTTAGTCTTCTGACAGATCAACTGTTGGCTAAATAACTACTGATCAAGGAAAACCAGTTTCATCCAAGTTTTATATCAACTAATTTAATGATTTTATGAAAAACTGAGTTCTCAGTTGTATCAATAACAGTTATGATATCTATGAGCTCCAATCCTGCCAACTCTTATGTGCATGTTCAATTGTACACGTGAGTAGTCCCATTGAAGCCAGTAGGAATAGTCACATGCATTAAGCTAAACATGCATATTTGCAGGATCAGAGCCTAAAAAGGCATCTCTGCTATTACCATACTCTCAATAATATTGTAAGCAGTCACTGGCAATTCTGTCGCTGTTGTTGTGACACTCTATACCTTGGGGGCAGTGCCCTGTAGCCCTCATATTCCTTATCTATATATAATTGAACATAAAGCAGGCCAGGGGACTGAACTAGATGACCTCTCGAGGTCCCTTCCAGTTCTATGATTCTATGTGCGGTATCAGGGGAAAGGTTATGCTCTGCTGAAACCCACTGTTCCATCTAAATATGTATTCATTAATGTATATGATGTTATGTTATGATGATGTGTTGTATGGTTGTCACTAAAATATGCTGTGAGTTGGGGAATCACCTAGATATTAGATCCCCAGAGACAAGGACAAGGATGGGGTGTCAAACAACTATCAACAGCCATTGTCCTGCAAGGGAGTTACAATTCAATGACTCACTTGCACAAGTCCACACCAGGGGAATTGCTCAACCTTGCCTGGTGATTCATCAGTGCCCCCCAGACATGCCTGGCCTTATGTTCTCCAAGCACATGGACTAAGGGTGTAAAACAGACAGAGTGGCCCCATGTTTGGCCTTTTCTCCTCACCCCCATGTACGCTGCAAGCAACAAGAATGCTCAGAAGACGGTAGACTCCAGCAGAGGAGACTGGCCCAAGTTTAAGAGACAAACCTGTATATTAAGGACTGCAAGATCCAGTGGGGTGAGAACATTGCTTGAGCTAAATACTGCCTAGTGTGATAAGGGTTAAGGTTTAGACTGCATGCTTATATTTTATTTTGGAAACCATTCTGAATTTTTGCCTCTCACTTATAATCACTTAAAATCTATCTTTTGTAATTAATAAACTTGTTTTACTGTTTATCTTTACTAGTGAGTTTGCCTGACATGCTTGATAAATCTCCTCATGTTTACAAAGGCTGGTGTATATCCACTTTCCATTGATGAAGTGGTGAACCAATTACTAAACTTGCATTTCTCAAGAAAGGGTTTTGAGCAGTGCAAGGTGGCATATTCCTGAGGTACAAACCTGGGAGTTGGGGGGATTTGGCTGGTGCCTTTCTCTGTGTGATTCATGAGTGGCTATGGGAGCACTCATGCAATCTAGCTGGCTGTGGGGCTCCACGTGCGTTGTGCTGAGCGATAGCACCTGGAGGGGTTTGCTGCTTGTCACTATCAAGGCATTTTGAGGGACAGCCCAGGCTGGAGAGTTAAGAGGGCACAGTGGCCCCACAGCCCCAGGTTGCACCCCAGAGATCCCATCACAATTATGCTGTGGTAAAAGACAGACAAGCATTCAGAAAGGCTGGTTCTAGACAGGTGCAGGAGTTGTTGTTGGCCAATATTACTAATTTACTAGAAATGGAACATTACAGGTACTATCTTCGCTTTTAATTTAAAATTCAGTCAATACACTGTGGGCCAAAGACAAGGTTTCTGTAATTTTCCAAATTTGGTTTGTTGCAAATGTGTTCCATGTTTGCATTTAACTAGTCATAGACTAGGCTTACAGGCCTTACATTTTTACCTGAGATGATTTATGAAATATTCATTCCTTTGGCAGTCAGGAAAAAAGCCTGTATAGTTCTACTGATGGGATCTTTGACAACCTTGGGTTTAATAATTTATAGAGCTACTGTGCAAGTGATACCAATGAGAACCTGTTAGGTTGCAACATGTGATTGATACATTGTGCATAAGCAAGGACTAGCATATTCTTCCTTGAGACTTTGTTGTGATGCGTTGCAGCGTCACAGAAAAAAATATATTCCATAAGAGTTATCTCTTTGTGGCCAAGCATTAGGAATGTGCACAAAGCTTTAGTACACTTATTCAGGATAAACAACAAGGAGTCCTTGTGGCACCATAGAGACTAACAAATTTATTTGGGCATAAGTTTTTGTGGGCTAAAACCCACTTCATCAGATGCAAGTGGGTTTTAGCCCACGAAAGCTTATGCTCAAATAAATTTGTTAGTCTCTAAGGTGCCACAAGAACTCTTCATTGTTTTTGCTGATACAGACTAACATGGCTACCACTCTGAAACTTATTCAGGATGGCAGCCATAAACTGCTTTCCAGTCTACAACCATTAGTTCCCTTCATGCTCCCCTTAAACCCTTTTAATCTTCACTCCTATACATTGACTTAGTTTACTCAACATACAGTGATATATGCTACGTTGTTTCTAAGCCTACATACGTATTACACTTTTTTAAAAAGTTGAAAGATCGTTATTAAGGTTGCAAAGCAAGCACTCATAAACTAGGAAATGCAAGAATTAAGATTCCATTTTTTCAGACTCTCTATTTAGAATAGAGCCCATACTTCAGGATACTTTTCTCCAAAATTCCTAGCTCATGATTTCAGAAGGTGGGAGTAATAGTCAGTAATTCAGTGACACGGGATATGACACATCCTCAGGTTTTTTTCCTTTAAGTTTGTCTCCAGTGAGAAATCATATTTTAACTCTCTTAGGTTCATCTTCCGGAGGGAAAATTTAGCTGGATGGAGGTTTCTGCATGTCTCATGTGGGCCACTAATTCAAATAGTTTTAATAGGGTTCAGTAACCTCTATTTCCCCCTATTGGTGTGAGGTGTAGGCCTTGCCAGTTTATAATTCATGAGACTTTTGTTCGGTTGAAATCTGACTGGGAAGAATATTAAATGAAATGCCTCATATTCAAGGAGTGGCTTACTTGAGTGGATCACCATAATGTGGCCTCAGGGTCCCCAACTTTTTATTTGGACAGTGGTAAATCAAGTGGACTGAACCCAAGATAAAGAGCCATGAGCTTAAAACATTAAAACAACATGGGCTTTTATGCTCTTAAAGTGTAATTATCTTGGTCCCACATGTCCCCTTAATGGGATTTGAGTAGTTAGTGAAATCCAATCAATCACTCCATTTTGCTATCAGCAGATACTAGATAGCCATATAAGGAAACTAAATTTTTCTACAGTTGCTTTACTGGGAGGCTTGGACCATCATAAGGCACCCATGAAACCCACCTTACTTACAGGGCGTGCCAGTACAGCCCCAAAAGTGGTCAGTGCTGTCTGAAGGGATTGGGGATGGGATGTGCCAGTTCAACACAGCCCTGTGTAACTTCCACCAGCAAGTCCCTAGTGGATCCTGACCACCAGCCAGCAGAAGCATTGGAGTATGGCAGTTCAAGTACACTTACTCTCCCAAGTGGATACACATGGGGATACAGCTACCCTGGTTAGAGTCATAGAGTTTAAGACCAGAAGGGATCACCAGATCATCTAGCCTGACCTTCTGCATATCACTGGTCACCAGTTCTGCCCAGCACCCGCGCACTAAATCCAGTGAGCAGTGGTTGCCATTTACACCCACTGTTGAATCAAACATTCCCTCTCTTCATCAGGCCATATATCTTCTATCCCCCATAGCTCTGTCGAGAGCTATGGGGGATAGAAGATATGTGGTCACATTCTTGATTCCAGGTTTCAGAGTGGTAGCCATGTTAGTTTGTATCAGCAAAAAGAACGAGGAGTACTTGTGGCACTTTAGAGACTAACACATTTATTTGAGCATAAGCTTTAGTGGGCTAAAACCCACTTCATCGGATGCATGCAGTGGAAAATACAGTAGGAAAATATATACACATAGAACATGAAAAAATGGATGTTGCCATACCAACTGTAATGAGGGTAATAAATTAAGGTGGGCTATTATCAGCAGAAGAAAAAAAACTTTTGTAGTGATAAACACCTAATAGCTCACCTTAATTAATTACTGTAGTTACAGTTGGTATGGCAACACCCATTTTTTCATGTTCTGTGTATATATAGCTTCCTACTGTATCTTCCACTACATGCATCTGGTGAAGTGGGTTTTAGCCCACAAAAGCTTATGCTCAAATAAATGTGTTAGTCTCTAAAGTGCCACAAGTACTTCTTGTTCTTTTTATTCTTGATTCCAATTTCTTAACTGAAATCAGGAGGAACAGAAATCAAGAAGGAAATTATATAAAAATAAACCAGCAGTCTTGTAGATCAGAATCTTGCCTTTAAAAGTCTACATTAGAGGGAAGCTTAATTAACCAGCATAAAAGGAAGGAGGAAAGGAAAACCTAATAAGCCAAATTGTCCTGTCTGCTATGGTTACTTTATGGCTCAGCTAGCAGATGGAGTATTCCCCTTGCAGAGGCATAAGAAGGAACGGGTATGCTAGAGTAACTCCACTATGCCTGATCCTTCACTGGTATCGTAAGCCAGTCTCTGCTGCTGCTCTAATGTCTGCTGTTGGGCTAGTAAGGATCAAGGAGCTAGAACTGGCTTGCTGCTGCTGCTACTCTCCACAGCTTGGAGAAGGGCCAGATTTAGGAGCAGGTGACCCAGGCAACCACCTGGCATGTCAAGCTTGGGGCGTGCAGGGCTTGGGGTGCTGTTCTTGTTGTTAGCAACAAAATTGAGAATAGAATGTTTGAAGTAAAATGTTTCAGGTATTCCGTATCTGGATTCATTTTTTACTGACCACCTAGAATGTTTTGGACTGTTGTAGAATCTTGAGGAATGTTCCAGACTTTCTGAGATCTACATTTTCCTCTAACTTCCGAGAGTGCAGTGTCAGCCACACCCTTGTGGGTATATAAGGGGCAGGACATGACCAGTCAGTCAGTGAGATATCAGAACAAACTGAATTGAAATGACAGTCCAGCTATGATATCATGAATCTTGTTTTAGTGTACAATTGTGAAAGTGTACTTGTGTTTTACAACTTGAAGAGTGTAAGTAGCAACTAACAAAGGACATACTTAATGACATGCCAGAGATATCTATCAAACCCCTATCTACGCAACAATATAAAAGAAATACTGTTACTTCTTTTGCCATGCTTACCACATAATGTTTGATGACTTTCTAAGACTGTGGAACATAAACTTTTGAGCTCCCTAATACTGTGATCCCAGCAATTACAGACCAGTAAGTTTAATGTCAGTACCAGGCAAATTAGTTGAAACAATAGTAAAGAATAAAATTGTCAGACACATAGAAGAACATAAATTGTTGGGCAAAAGTCAACATGGTTTCTGTAAAGGGAAATCATGTTTTACTAATCTATTAGAGTTCTTTGAAGGGGTCAATAAACATGTGGACAAGGGGGATCCAGGGGACATAGTATACTTAGATTTCCAGAAAGCCTTTGACAAGGTCCCTAACCAAAGGCTCTTATGTAAATTAAGTTGTCATGGGATAAGAGGGAAGATCCTTTCATGGATTGAGAACTGGATTGAGATTAAAAGACAGGGAACAAAGGGTAGGAATAAATGGTAAATTTTCAGAATGGAGAGGGGTAACTAGTGGTGTTCCGCAAGGGTCAGTCCCAGGACCAATCCTATTCAATTTATTCATAAATGATCTGGAGAAAGGGGTAAACAGTGAGGTGGCAAAGTTTGCAGATGATACTAAACTAGTCAAGATAGTTAAGACCAAAGTAGACTATGAAGAACTTTAAAAAGATCTCACAAAACTAAGTGATTGGGCAACAAAATGGCAAATGAAATTTAATGTGGATAAATGTAAAGTAATGCACATTGGAAAAAATAACCCCACCTATACATACAATATGATGGGGGCTAATTTAGCTACAACTAATCAGGAAAGAGATCTTGGATTCATCATGGATAGTTCTCTGAAGACGTCCACGCAGTGTGCAGAGGCGGTCAAAAAAGGAAACAGGATGTTAGGAATCATTAAAAAAGAGAGAATAAGACTGAGAATATCTTATTGCCCATATATAAATCCATGTTACACCCACCTCTTGAACAGATGTGGTCTCCTCATCTCAAAAAAGATATACCGGCATTAGAAAAGGTTCAGAGAAGGGCAACTAAAATGATTAGGGGTTTGGAACAGGTCCCATATGTGGAGATTAAAGAGGCTAGGGCTTTTCAGCTTGGAAAAGAGGAGACTAAGGGGGATATGATAGAGGTATATAAAATCATGAGTGGTGTGGAGAAAGCGAATAAGGAAAAGTTATTTACTTGTTCCCATAATATAAGAACTAGGGGCCACCAAATGAAATTAATGGGCAACAGGTTTAAAACAAATAAAAGGGAGTTCTTCTTCAAACAGTGCACAGTCAACCTGTGGAACTCCTTGCCTGAAGAGGTTGTGAAGGCTAGGACTGTAACAGGGTTTAAAAGAGAACTAGATAAATTCATGGAGGTTAAGTCCATTAATGGCTATTAGCCAGGAAGGGTAAGGAATGGTGTCCCTAGCCTCTGTTTGTCAGCGGGTGGTGATGGACGGCAGGAGAGAGATCACTTGATCATTACCTGTTAGGTTCACTCCCTCTGGGATACCTGGCATTGGTCACTTTCGGTAGACAGGGTACTGGGCTGGATGGACCTTTGGTATGACCCAGTATGGCTGTTCTTATGTTCTGTCTGTTTCCCCCCATAGAAAATAAAAGATGCCCCCAAAGAAGCCTTCAGGAGCCCAGTATAGAAAGCACTATTTAATACTGGTCCACCAATATTGGTGCACAGTTCAATTTCTTGATGTTACTACACTTCAGTTATTCTTAAAATTAAAAAGTTTCTATAAGGTTAGAGGAAATTTTTTTTGTTATTTGCTTATATATGGCATGAATAAATACAGATTTACAGATCCTAGTGTGCAAATTTATAGTCTTATTTGACAGGGATAAATCATGCATGCAAATTGTGCATCAAAGTCATGAAATGGGCTACAAATGCAATAAAAAAGAAGGTATTCAAACATTTATCAAATGGAGGGGAGGCATCAAAGATTCTCCTCTCCTGGGGGGTCAGTTGGTTCTAGGGCTGGCCCTGCCTTGGACAGAGTTGAGAATCAGGGCCAAAGGAGTTGTGCCATACCTCCAGGTATCCTAGCACTGCTCTGAACACCTCTGGATCTGCCCCCTTAGACTTACTAGTAACTGGATCAGTTTCTGGGCAAAATAGTCATGGTAATAAACATTTTGATAAAAATGTGCCTGTTTTAAATGTTCTAAAAGTTCCATAAATGGCAAAATTTGGGAGAATTTAAAAAAAAGTGACATTTTCTTATAGCACCTTTTCTATTATGTGAATGTTTGTGAAATCAAAAAAGCCACTTTTGCGTAAATAATGCTTTTCACTTACTTAGCACTTTTACGGCCAGGATTTAATTATGCCTCACAGTATCATGTAGGAGGTGAGAAGATCTCCAGTGTAATGCAGGTTGAATTTGGAAATCTTTGCTTCCTGAAATGGCCTAAATAAGTGTTTCCTCTTGTGTGCTCTGGCAAGGCTTTACACAAAAGTAAGTCATCTCCAACAAAGCTATCAGAAACAGACCACACTAACTCTAGAGCCTGTGAAGCACCAATGACATTAGCTGACTCATCAAGCTGATTTGCTAAGTACAGTAGTCACTTTTGCTGAGTTTAGAAAGCCATTGGCCCTCAGATATCCTCATCCGTATCTCTGACATGATGTGAAATAATGTCAGTTGACAAAGGTTCTGTTTCCAGTCTGGTAGCTGCTTCAGGCCCTATAATATTTTTAAACCATGCCCATCACACATGGAAGGATGCAATTTTCTGCAGTGGCATGCACTTTTCAGTGATCTGTGCTTCAAATAGATACCAGATAAATGCATGAAGGACATACATGCTGACACTGATAGATTCAAGTCTTTTTGATTTTGCAAAGCATCTGATATCCCCTAATAAAAAAAAAATCCTCCAGTTTATTTTTCAGTGATGGCCATTTCATTACTTTTAAGCCTTTATACCCTCAGTAGCCCGCACTTCAGAATACACTACATGCTGTGGTTTCAAATCAGTCAGTGCAAATCCATCTGGCACATATCTGTCAGGTTTGTATCCATTTGTTTTTTTTTAATCATTTCAACTTTGGATTTCCTTCTCTTTTTTTGCCCCAAATTTTACATTTTGCACAACACTCCTGCATTCCCTCCACATCCCCCGCTCCAAGGGACTGCCACACACAGCACAGGAAGCCTTCTATAGCATCACCATTTTTTTCTTCTTCGGAAGGTCAACACTTTGCAAATGCAAGGGTTTTCTTTTAGCAAGTGACTCTTCCAGTTTTGTCCTGCTTCCATGCAAAGCATTCTCTCTCCAGGAATTCCACCAAAAAAAATCAAAACTTTGGCATTTTGAAACAAAATATTTCTCAAGCATTATTAATAAAAAACACTCAGCAGGTTATGTCCTGCTGATGTTAGGAAATTAATATGTCTGCTGGGAGCCCTGTTTCTGGACTCAAACAAAACTGGATCATTTTGAGTTCACTTATCCACCTCACTGGGAAACCTTAAAATTCCTTTTTATATTCAAAATGGTCACAAAACCCTGTCATCTTCCTTTATGAAATGTCTCGTACACTACTGAGGAATTTTTGCCGCAGATAGACTTAGTATGTTTTAAGTTTCAAAGACTCCAACGCAGGAAGATGTGTTGGTTTAGATGCCTACATAACATCCACATTTCCACCTTCAGAGAGGAAGTGACCTCTCAGAACAATCACAGCAGCAGCAAAACCTAGGAGGCTAATGGAGTCTCTAAAAGGAATGTTGCAGGAACATATTGCACATTGCAAAGAATATCTAGCACAATAGAAATTAAGCCTTTACTGTGGAAGGTATGTCTTTCTTGGGGTTTACAGCAAATCCTTAGCATTCATTTAACGTTTTTTGTGGTACATATTTACATTGTAAATTAATGATGAATGTTGGCAAGGATTACATTTGTGATATTCAGAAATAATTCTAGGCTTGCTGATGACTTGATTTCTACAGAGCTAGCAGACTGGGAAAGGATTTCGAAATGCACCGTGTCACCCATGTTGCAATCATTGCTCTTTCACTCAGATACCCAATGAAATACCCAATGTGTGTTTGTCAGCAAAATACTTACACTTTGAAGATCACAAGTGTAGACTTTTAATTGTACAAGTTGTTTCAACCTAAATTTCACCATATTTAAAACACCAAAGCAGGAATTTTGACATAAACTCATTCATTCATTAATTTTCAGAGACAAAAATTACTAAAAGCAAAAAGTTATGCGATTCCAATCCTACCCCAAAAAATCAACTTGCTTGGACAAGCAGAATATGCCCATTTTCCCCAACGCTGAACATTTAGGCATCAAAGTTGTAACTTAGCTCTGCCAATGAAGTCTGCCACAAACTCCCACAAATGGGAGGGAATCAAGGACCTCCCACAAAAATGTCCCCCTCTTAGTATGTAATAAATCCTGTGTGCCAGGAGTGCTGTATTTGAAGAGAAGAAAAAGAGTGTGGAAGTGGGGAGTCTACTAATTTATTTTCCCATTTAAACAAATCATTTCACCATAACCAAGGGGGCAATACCACTAGGCAAATCTTACAACTAAGTGCACTTCACCGGAAACATAATTGTTCCCTATAATATACAACAGAGTATACTAATAGTATAGCACAGTGTTTGGCGTGTGTTGTTGGAAATGAGCAGTGGGGCACAGACCTTTTAGGGTAGCTGGTGTATCCTTGCTGAGAAAACTAGTCTGGTACTTCTCAAAAAAACCCCACATCCTTCTCTAAATCACCTTTATGAGCCTCGGGGAGAAAAGTAATCCCTGGCCAGAGGCATGTTAGCAATATTCAGAGAAGGAAAATCCCTCAAAGGCTGCCAGATCACCTCTTTTTAATTTGGCAGCAGTAAGTGACCAAGGAGCTTCCACAAATCCCTCCAGCATCTCACCCTACTGGTCTACACTTGGACATTGTGTTAGACATGATGTTAAACACAATTTAGCATTAAAGGAAGACTAGGGCTGCTGTGTTTAAAATCTTGTCTGCTGGTTATGGTAATCCGTTATAATTACTCTTTATTACCAAAGAACAAAAATACACCCATGTTCTATCACTGTTGTTATAATGTATTAGTGTTCATAAAATGAGTGATTCCGAGTACTGGCTGAAACACACAGTACTGACCAGGCACAGTTTGGAAAGGTACAGAGCCAACGTACTGAGCCAAACTGTGTGGCAGATTTGCAGAATCAAGAGTAGAAATATGAACACTTCTGCAATATGAAAAATATTTAATATGGAGAGAACATTTGAATTCAGCTTTTCAGCATAAAAAAACTAGTATATTGACAACTGTATATCCTTTTTGACTCTCACACTCTTTGTTGCCTGCCCACTAATAACATGGTTTCCGGTAAAGAATTTAATTTTTGTAGTGAAAGACAACGTCCAAATAAGGAATCAAGTCATCACTGGTCCAGAAGTTTAATAAATTTACCTAAACAAAAGCAGATCTTAGTAATGATCAAGAACACTGCTATGCGCAAATGTATCTATTATTAAAACTGAGTCCTTAAGAACTCACCTGCATTAATTATTAGAGGCATTTATACAACTACTTTTAGCCATTTTACCCTTCGACTAATGTTTTAATGCTTTGAAGAAGATTACATAGTTAAGGAGAAAATAAACATAGCCAAGGAGAAAACAATGCCTGATGCTGAGCTTAAGGTTTGCCTTTCAGGGGTATGCACATTTCACAACCTGGTGGTAGCCTCAACACTTTAAAGGATAGGAATGAGGGGGTGGAAGTCTGAAGCAAACACAGAGTATCATCAGACTAATTGTTCTGATCTCTTACGAGGTCATAACTATGAGCAGAATGACACTCTTTGCAAAAGGAGATAGAAGCTGTATTACTTTTGAAGCACGAAATGTTAACAATTTGCTTCAAACACATAGGGGATAAAATCTGTAGTGTTCAAATGGAAATATGGGGTTTTTTTAAGTTAGTAAACTTCACAAACAAGTGTAGGATCCCAGATCATCAAAGTCCTAGAATACAGGACTGTAATAATCTAAAGTACTACCGGTACATGCATCCAAAACTGCCTAACCAGAATTAGCTAAAACATCCTGTCTAGAATGCAACGAACCTTATGTAAAATCTATGATATATTTATGTATTGATGGATGGTTTGACTGTAGGGGTGTGCAGTGTCACTTCTGTTGCTCCAAAGTCCTGGTAAAGAACAGGGAGGGAGAGTTAAGCAGTGCATGGACTTTGTGATAGCCCTCTGCACAAATGCCACAAAGAGACATGAGCGCTTTATCATGTTGTTCTGGAGATCTGTGACTTTTTTTTTTTTTTTTGTTCTATTGAACCCAGAGATGTTTCAAAATCAGAAGTATTTAAAATATTTATTAGTATTAATCACTGAAGGTTAAATAAAAACAGAACTACTTTTTAGGCAAAAATCTTATTAGATATTATACAATTAATGTGTAAACAGAAGATAAAGTATTAACAGATTGCAGCATCCCATACATGCAGCGAGTGGGTCCAGCCCTGTCAAAGCCCTTATATAAACAAACAGAGTGATAGTACTTAGCACACAACTTTACACTGACATTTGGTCACTGGATCTGGTTTAAATAATTAAGGGTAGGATAGTAACATATATAATCAAGGTCTGATTATGAATCAGAGTGCTTTCATGTACAAGCTATCTAGTCATGATAATTACCATGTACACTGGAGAGCAACATAAAATCAGGAAATAATGACTGGTAGTTTTTGTTATTAAATAATGCAGACCTATGTTACGATGCAACACTTCAAACTGACCTGTTGTACCATGAATAAAAATAATCACCTAATTAATCTCATTTTTGAGGGTGTGACTTTTACACCTACTGGTGCCAGTTAATGGATCATGATTGGTTCTCCAGATTTCCTTGTCCTGTGTGGCAAATTTATATTCAGTAATATGCCACTTAATGCTTTAAAATGGCAAGTCAACAATGTACCTACATATATCTCCCTCTTATTGCTACCTTCTATCTTCAACCTTAAATTCAGAAAGGTGAAATGATCACTAATGAAATAATTCATACTTA
Source organism: Gopherus flavomarginatus (assembly GCF_025201925.1). Classification (NCBI taxonomy): domain Eukaryota; kingdom Metazoa; phylum Chordata; order Testudines; family Testudinidae; genus Gopherus; species Gopherus flavomarginatus. Next base: position 209,010,186 of record NC_066618.1, read on the forward strand.
CAGAATACAATATGCCGTATATGTGAACCAGATATAGCAGTGAAAGAAGTACTATGTGTCACTATAACAAAATATAAAACTATATTTATATATCTACACATATACACAGCATATTTGGAAACTATTCCTTAATACAATTTTTCTAAAGTAACTAATTCATGACATACCAGAAAACATGCCACCTGCAACCGGATGGTCACAGTCTTGAGCTATGGTGCATACAAAAATTCCATATAACATATTCAAATTGCAGCTTATTCTTTAGCCCAGCTACTGGCTATTCTGCTGAAGCCAGTCTCTTGACAAGTCCAGTCTAGCTGGCTCACACAGAAGAGCTGCATTATCATTAGAGCAGATTAGTGATAGATTCAGATCTTACTATAGTAGCTTTTTTTTGTTTTTAAACCAGCCAGTTTTCTAAAAAACAGTTGGTAAGAATTATAATTGGTGTTGAGACTTATTCTTCTGAGTTAATTTTTGGTACTCTGTAATTTTTCCAAGTATTTAAAAAGAATGGCAACATTTCACAACCAAAAAGGCAACCACTAATAGCTAACATGATTTATCAAACACATACGCTCCTAAACCAAGCCATAACCTCATTCCAAAATACAGAATAGAGCAACATTTCAAGACTCAAAAAACACTGGCTGTGAGGAATAATAGTTGGAGGCTACTCTTGCATCTAAAAAACCATAGGCACACTGTATATTGCAGTGACCTGTTATTCTCTCATCTCTGTCTTCAAACTGAAACTGACCACAGCCCAAATTCTGAAACAGTATTCATTCAAAAGTTTTATTGACTTAAGAGTTTTGACTGAATAAAAACAGAATAAGGACTTCAAGATCTGGCTCCCTGAAATGTAAAAATATCTAATGAAAACCTCCTATAATTTTGCAAGTCTATATCAACCAGAAAGTTGTCTCTACAATTTCTAATTTCAAACTATTTAACATAAGAAGACTCAGATCTGTTTCTGATCCACATATAACTCAATGCTAGCTGTGAAAGCTGGTTACGCACTTTAATACAAAATCTATATCACACAGATTGGCATCGTTTGCCAGTTCTTATTTAAATATGACATTACAAGGCAACTGCAGAATTACCTGAAGTTTACAGCCATCTCGAACAGATTTTAACAGGTTTGAGATGTCATGTGAAAATAAAGTTGGCCACATTTAGGTTTATGAAAACAAGCTAAAAATCAGTTTTATGCATGACTAATATAGCACAAAACCAATAAACATTTTATTAAAAAATGAACACTTGTAAATAGCCTTGCCATCTTTCCCTAACATGTAGCTAGCTGTAGCTTCTGCCTTTTTATGCTTAGTAAGCAGAGCTGCCTGTAGCATGATGAACGTTAGTCCCTTAAGTAATATTAATTTGTGTTGTTAATCAGTTCAGTATTTCTTTAGCCCAGTAAATAAGTTAGCGCTACGATGACTAAGGGCCTGATCCAAGTCCCACTGAAGTCAATGGAAAGATTCCCATTGACTTCAATCAGGTTTGGATCAAACCCTAAATATTCAAGACTGTCCTACTACCACGTTAACTCAGTAGCAGAGCCAAGCTTTAAGCAGTGGTGGAGCTAGGGAGTCACTAGTGGTGCTACTTTCATATTATTCCCGTTGGCTTTAAAAGGTGGCACACATACACCTAAAAGCTACTTTGGGGTAGCAGTCACTCACCCTCCCCCAGACTATCTCTGCCACTGCATCGACTCACAACAAAACAGTAAGAATCTGTTTTTCTTTTTAAGTATGTAGGTCCAGCTACATCCTGCTGGTAAATGATATATATTCTCTCTCCTTAGTTGGAAATAATTTTTCTCCTGTGTTTACTTTTCAAATAACTCCTCCACTGTTGTATAACAAATGTGCTAAAAGGTCAAATGTTTCTAGCAAGCAAAAATGTATCATGTTGTAGGATGAATTTGGCTTTTGATTTCATAATTTAAATGTCTTACTCTGCTTTAGCTCATCATTAAATTTAGTGGAGAAGAGAAAAAAATAATTTACCTAGTCTATCAATCACAGAACAAAAACATTACAGATGGAACATACCAACAGTTTTAGGTCACCTAGTCCATAATTCCAAATACTGGACTTTTTTCTGCACTGTGTTTTCTCATGCTTTGTTCAATCTAGTTTTAAATGTCTCAAGCAATGAGTGTTCCATACCACTTCCAAACCATCTGAGACAATTCCACAATTGAACACACTGCACTTTTATAAAAATCTACATAATTTCTTTTCTTAATTTCATGCCCATGACCTCAGATTATACCGTACTCCCTTATACCACTTTAGCAGCAGGTGGCAGGATTCATCCATTGACAGAACCCTGGAGGGAGACAAGAATGGATTTCTGCTGACTCATTGTGGCAGGTGTGACTCCATCTTGGAAATGAGGGAGGTAGGATGTCTCTTTGGGCAGAGGACATGGTGGCCTAGGGCAGTGAAGTATCTGCAGGAAATCACAGCAACAGACAGGCTTAGGTTGGTGTTTGCATTTTGTTGCAATTTGTTATTAATAAGACCTAAGTCCTGGAAAGTGAGTACATTTTGACTAAATGTAGTGGGTGGGGTATAGACTCTTTCTGGACCAGAATGGGAGCTCCATCCGCTTACAACCACCCTAAACAATTCCTCTTCCTCCGTGGCAATTTCATCCTTCAGGTACATGCAGATAGAGGAAAGTATGTCTCTCAGTCGACATTTCGCCTGGCTATCCATCACATGTTGGGCCAAATTCTGTCCTGATTCACAACTTGTAAAAACTGGGCTCTCTCTCTCTCATGTTGGATCCATTTTTCCAGTTCCTGACTTCAATCCATTTCTTGATGATGGTTGATCAAATCATCTGACAAAACTACAGCTCTAGAAAAGTCACAGAAAAGGAACCTGGCTAAAAGCAAAGGCAGAGAAGTATGCAGCCCAAAGTTCAGGTTTTAAATTGTATGCACTCTATTGCTTAAGATTAATTTAAAACACATTGAGTCCACTCTGATGTAAGAGGAGAGACTTTACAGCAAATCTAAAGTTTCTATGTAAAAAGCCATTTTATTTAAAAAAAAATTAACAGTCATTGGTTTAAACAGAGAATTGGAGTAATTTGACTCAGGAATTTTGGCAGGACTCTAGGGAGGATTTTCCATCTAGGTTTTGCAAAATCCTTTCTGCTTATGATCCTTGCATTTTTATTGGCACACAGTATTGAAATTATTGCTTTCAAGGCAAGGTGCCATGCCACTGAGGTTGTGAAGCCCTTTTGCTCAATGAATAAACAAATGGCATTTTATTGTATTTTTTTCAAGTAAATCAAAACAGGCCATTTTGGGTCAGCAGCACCGTCTAGTGGTCTGTGTAGTCTGCTTTCCAAGTTTGATTGATCCATTGTTGCCATTTTCATGAGAGTCCAAGGGTGGAATTTGTCGACCTGAAATATATAAAGAAAATACTGAATTCAATATTCTGCTGTAGCAAAACATACAGATATATTAGTAAAGAATTACTTAATTTGCACTAAAACTATGTAAGTCAGATATGAATGTGAAACAACTGTTTTCCATGTAGCTTGTACTTTGTTTCTCTAGTTTATATCTTGCTAAGTAAAAGGCTTTGTCCCATTTTTTAAAATATATACTGATTGTCAGCTGGTGACATTTAGATCATAAGAACAGCCACACTGGGTCAGACCAAAGGTCCATCTAGCCCAGTATCCTGTCTTCTGATAGTGGCCAATGCCAGATGCCCCAAAGGGAATGAACAGAACAGGTAATCATCAAGTGATCCATTCTGTCGCCCATTCCTAGCTTCTGGCAAACAGAGGCTAGGGACACCATCCCTGCCCATCCTAGCTAATGACCATTGATGGTCCTATCTTCCATGAATTTATCTAGTTCTTTTTTCAACCCTGTTATAGTTTTGGCCTTCTCTGGAAAGGAGTTCCACAGGTTGACTGTGGGTTGTGTGAAAAAATACTTGCTTTTGTTTGTTTTAAACCTGCTGTCTGTTAATTTCACTTGGTGGCCCCTAGTTCTTGTGGTATGAGGAGTAAATAACACTTCCTTATTTACTTTCTTCACCCGTCATGATTTTATAGACCTCTATCATATCCCCTCTTAGTCATCTCTTTTCCAAGCTGAAAAGTCTTTTAAATCTCTCCTCAAACTGCAGCCATTCCATACCCCTAATCATTTTTGTTGCCCTTTTCTGAACCTTTTCCAAGTCTAATATATCTTTTCTGAGATGGGGCGACCATATCTGCACACAGTATTCAAGGTGTGGGCGTATCATGCATTTATACAGAGGCAAGCGTCCGTAATAGTGAAATTGTTATATATTTACTTCAATGAGGAAAGATATTTTATTAATAACTTGTAAGACTATTAAAAGGCACAGGTTCTGTTATCTCTCCTACTTGAACACAAATGGTCCTAGTTAATCAAGAGTTTAAATCATCTCTGTTTTCAGTGCATACATTTATTGTATCCCAGAGCTCTCCAAAGCACAAAAGCATTGTAAACAAGCAAACATGAACCATAAATGGAAAGGCAAAACAAAACCATTCTTTTAACTGCATCCCTCCCTCTGTTTCTTGGTCCCCTCAGCTCCCCAGCAGATGGGTTTGCTTGTCTAATAAGCTCAGGCTCCTGATTCTTATTTAAATTTATCTGAATTTAACAACAACAAAAGTTTCAGCCTTAACTGGAGCAAGGGCCTGCTGCTTTAGGTCTCTCCCTGTATGCCTCTTCAATTCAGCTATGACTTCTGTTTCATCGACCAGCTACATATGGGTGACACAGAATATGCCTATTAAATATGTTGCAACTAACAAGCCTGGTCATTCAATGCAGGCATATCAGGAGTGACTCGTGTGAAAACTAGGGTCTAGAATTAGGGATAGTAAGAACCTGCTGGCTCTCATGTTAGCAGGTAAGAATGTTACATGAATGAGTTTGGTCACTGTATGGTGGCACTGAGGATTGGATTCCAGGTGTTATAAAAAGAAGAACTTAATATTTGAAAAAGGCTTCCCAAGAGGGTGGTGATGACGACTTTTTGGAAACATGGAGAAAAACTACTGCACTGAGTTCATGATGTTTCTGAAGTATTTGAGCTTGGTTCCAGTTGACCCTGGAGTCCTGCCAGGTTTTCTGGGAGCCTAACACAGTTAAGAAAGTTGGAATGTGTAAACTTAATTTCCATAATATATCATTAAGCAAATGGTTTCTCAATGTTTGAATCTTTGAACAAGAAGTTTGAAGAGGAGAGTGTAGATGTGCAAGTTTGTATAGAGACTGTTCAGAAATCCATTGTAAACGTTTTATTATGTTAGTTCTAACTATTTTTCAGCCCAAGCTTCACAGTACTAGTGAGTTTAAAACTTTGAGTATTCTGAACTATCACAACCAATAAGAAGCCATTGGAAGAGAATGTTGCAGGCTTCACCAAAATCAGCAATTACTTTGTCCTGTTCAGAATAGGACACAGTACTCCAAGCTGTGAATTGCCTTTATTTTATTATTGGTTTTTCATACCAATATAAAATACAATAACAACTGGAAATACAGGTGAGCCTGATCTTACGCTGGGGTTACGTTCCGCTGTCAGCGTGTAAAGCGAAAAACGCGTATAGTCAAAATTACATTGAGTGTAATGGCAGGCAGAATCTCCCGCACTACAAGAACACTATTTAAATTATTTTTCTCTCTCTCTCTCTTTTTTTTTGTTTTTGCCAACCGCGCAAAGCTGAATTCACGCATGTTAAATGTGCGTAAAATGAGACTCGCCTGTAATACAAAAAAGAAATTCTCTACACATGCTGCGATTGGTGCTGTCATAAATTAAAGTGCAATAAGAGTAATTTTATGAAGACAGTATGATGATGTTGTTGTTCTGTTAATTCAATAAAAGGCAACAAAGTTTCAAACTCCTTTTCAGTCTTATGGTTTTTATTTTTTTTGGTATGCCAGTTCTCATCATCATTATTGCCAAGATTTTGTTAAATCAAGATGATACTGTTGAACTAAATATTTTTAATCTTATCAAGAAACTTGTCTCTGCTCAAGGGACTCCTAGGATCTGACTGAGTTATCACGAGAAACAACGTTGAAGTCAATTGAGTTGCACTAGTGTAAAATTCAATATAATGAGATAGAATCAATCTCACAATGTGAGCAATAAACTGAGGTCAGTCTCTTCTAGTATTCAGGGTATGGAGGAACAGTGTTCATCTGAGAAAACATCTCTCCATTATAAAATAGACGAGCTGGAGACTATGATTAGAGTCTGAAATCTGTTTGGCTGACTTTAGAGAGAAAATAAGATATTTGGGCTCACAGCATTGTCTATTTCAGAACTCTTTAATTGGTGATCTCAGCAGAGGCAGTAACACATAAAGAATGTTTTAGAGAGCTAGCAAAACGATCCAGATGATTAGTAGGGGAAAGATGAGCCTTAGCTTCAAATCCAAGTCAGTGGTGACAAGTTTTAACTATATGAAAGATTTTTGGTGGTCTCCGTTCATTTCTTAATAGGCATAGTGTCCTTATCACAAAACCCCAGTTGGATCTAGTTGGCATACACTAAGCAGGATCAGCAGAGCAATCAAGAACTGAATTGGTTTACAGAATAAATTACTCTCCCATCTGTTTAGATTGCCCCTTCAGAAAAGGGGTCAAGCACATTACATGTGTTGGGAAGCCTAAATTGATGCCATCTATGCTACAGATGTTCTGTAGATAATGTTAAGAGAGCTATGTTCTGGACTATCAAGCTCGTCACTACTCTCATGGACAAATATATTCACTGAAACAGTTTTTTAAAATGATGAATTACCATCAAACCAAGACTGCCCTTCTTGGTAATTTCTGTTCACAATCAGAAGAGATGGAACTGTTCTTAAATGGAACTGTTCCTTAAACAGAAATATTAATCCAGACCACAGACATGGTCTCCTCTCCAGGTTTTGTAGAGAAGGATACATGTTACTATGATGTAACCAGTTGGCTGGAGCAAATAGATATAATGCTTTAGGAGTCCAGATGAAACGTACAGGTTCACAGAGAAGAAGAAATATAAATGCATTTGTCCAAGAACACATTGAGTTGGAACTGGAGAAATCTGAAACTTTTATGTGCTTCTACTAGAGTGATCCAATCAACCTTAGGTTTTCTGTAGTTCACATTACTGCCATTTCTAAGTGCTCCACTTTAAAAGTAGGTTATGTCATTTTAATTACTGGAATATTTGGTTTATCTTTGCTAGTGTTTAGAGGATTCTTTATATGTGGAGAAGCAGTACAGATAAAAAAGCTTTCACGCAAACAGCTTTATTTCACTTTTTATTTTATACACTCAAGCTGTTTTATAAACATGCACTTCCAGATACTGATGCATGAGTCTTGAGATCCTCAAGTGGGCATGGCTTGGTGCATGAAAAACTGAGGCAAACAAAGATAGTTCAAGAGCAGGAATGTTGACATAGTCAAGCCTCTGATGTGTAACTCCTCAGTTTGGCAAAGAGGGAGCATCAAATCAACTGTATTCCACTCTCAAGTGTGCTTGAATTGGGCTGGGACTGCCCAGAATGACAATCCAGGGCCTACTTTGATAGCATTCTGACTTCTACTCCTGAACTACAGACTAACAGGGTGAAGAGCCAGCATTCTGGGAGCCTAAGTTCAGAGGCTGTCCATGTGAGGGTGCAAGAAGCAAGAGTGGGGGGAATTAGGAGCTGAGAGGAGGGAAAGTGAAATGGTGCAGAAAAGAAAGAAACACAGTAGAACCTCAGAGTTACGAACACCTTGGGAATGGAGGCTGTTCGTAACTCTGAAATGTTTCTAACTCTGAACAAAACGTTATGGTTGTTTTTTCAAAAGTTTACATCAGAACATTGACTTAACACAGCTTTGAAACTTTACTATGCAGAAGAAAAATGCTGCTTTCCCTTTATTTTTGTAGTAGTTTACATTTAACACAGTACAGTATTGTGTGTGCTTATTTTTATTTATTTATTAAGGTCTTTTTTTGTCTCTGCTGCTGCCTGCTATGATTGCATACTTCCAGTTCCAAATGAGCTGTGTGGTTGGCTGGCCAGTTCCTAACTCTGAGGTTCTACTGTATAGGGCAGGGAGCAAGAGGGAGAGAACAAAGACTGGGGGACAGCAAAAGGGCCTGGGACACAGAGAAAGGGTCCCCTTTGGAGGGAGCAGCTGCATGAGTCAAATCAATTCCCTAAGATGCTCTGTAGACCTAATAAAGTTCTTTTTTGAATCTGATACTCAGTTGTAAACGGTATTACAATATCAGCACCAGTGTCATCTAAATAATAATACATGTAAGTTTTAAAAAATACTAAAACACAGAAATTTAAGAATGAGGCTGTCCAGAGAATTATCTACGGTTCTGCTCTTGCAAAATAAGCCCAGTAATTAGCTTCAAGTATAAATTCTTGGGTATTTGTAATAAGAGTATAGATTGTAACATGGGACTGTGCAAGACTGTCTGTGAAAGGCTGAAAGGTCCTTACAGTTCAATTTAAGGAAAAAAAGTTTACATCCTTGCAAAGACATGAGAACAACAGCTATTACTTCAGACAACCCATGTGTTAAATATAGGCCCTAAAATTACGGATTTTCATCACAGCCTTGGATATAAACTCTTACAGTTCTTTTATATAGAACAAAATACTAAATTTTTTTTGTTCTCACCTGTTCTGGTTCTTCCATTGTGGTCTACTGTGTTTCCTGCTCCTACTGTATTTTTGGAAATTCATAGGGTTTGGGTTTTTATTAAGTTATTGAACATTCCTCACTCCTGATTTGTGTGGCCTCTACTCTAGTTTTGTGTCTTTGTACATAGCTGATTTAGTTGACATAAATGTGTGCATGTTTTTTTGTGGGAGTTTTTATGGCTCAACTCTCTTGTTCCACTTTTACAGAAACACTATGGTTTGAACGGTTTGTTCTGTTTAATAATGCTTTTCAGTGAGTGATTTCCCCCACACATGATGCAGGAAAATGGACCGTGCACTGAAAATGTGCAGAGACAGACAGAATTCTCCCAGCCAGGCTGCAGAATAGATATGACACTGCTGTTGCATGTTACAGCTACATGACTGGTGTGCAGGACTCAAATGGGGCCAGAATGCTTTGGAAGGCTGTTCCAGCACTTTTAAATGGCATTGCAATACTTCTGATTGCACTTCCAACACTTTCTGACACTTCTTCTTTTAGGACTGGAGCACTGCCGCTGTGACCCACCTCAAATGGGAAGCTTAGAAGTTGAACCCCTGCGGTAGCAGGTACAATGACTAAAGTCATCTCCTTACACAGCAAGTCTGCACTAGAGCCAGGTACAAAGCACAGCTCCGTGAGCGGGAGTAAGGACCCCATGCATAGGTTCATTGTGTTCCCCCATTTAGCTGAAACACACAAGTTCAATAAGGACAACTATGGGAGGAAGGAGTGGGCAAAGAGAGGGGTCATAAAACGTGTGTCATGGCCAGATCCTGGGCAGCCAGACCTAGTAGTCAGAGCCAGGGCCCAAAGTCATGAGACAGGAGTTGACTAGGTAAGGATACCAAGAGATCAGAGGCAGAAGACAAACTGGAGATCAGAACCACAAGTCGGGTATAAGAGTCAGGCTAAGTCAGGATGCCAGACAGTCAGAGGCAGGAGCCACACTGGACACCAGGAACCACAAATCAGATGCCAGGAAATCAAGGCACAGGAGCAGGGTGGAGCCCAATTGTTCAAACAGCTTCCTGCTCCTGCTGCTGGCTTAAGTAGGGCCAGTGGACCAATCAGCCACGGTGGACCACCACCAATTGGACATCAGGGGCAGAACCTCACACTGGGGCTAGACTTCATGGGTCACAGGTAAGCCCTTATGAGCAGGCTGCCAGGTGGAGGGTTGGAGGTAGTTGTTCCCATGAACCCTGCAGGCTGGGTTTGAGATATGTAGGCCATGACAGTATGTGTTTTATCCAACAGTTTTAGCATGTTATTTATGGCAATTTACCATCTTTTGCTGTGTTCACATATATATGCGCTATCGATTCCACATCCAAATACTACAAACCTACAAACTTTCTCCTGTCTCTTTTCTGAGTTGTGGTAAGGTCACAAGTATGCCCACTGAGACAATCTTTCTATGCATCCAAAAGATTATCTAGGATATTTAATGCATATGCTTGGATAACTAGTGCATGTTCATTTCAGTTTAACTGATTTTCCATGTCAAATATAGCCATTATTAGCGGGTTGTCATTGCTACCCATTGCAGCATTACCTACCAAAGGGATAAACTAATTATTAATGATTAAGTTATGCAACATGGGTGAGTTTTTGTATTAGTACATTCAAACATACTGATAGGTTATATTGGACATTAGACAGTGAAGCAAACTAAACTGGGTAAGGGACTGGTTCTCCAAACCAGATGAATTACAAGATCTGTAACCTTCTGAAAGGTATAACAGGCAAAAAAAATCAATTAACATTTTCAGATACATCCTGTTCAAGTGAAATGATTGGTCAATAGCTTCTCAGGTAATGTGTAGCAGATGGTGTGATTTTCTAGGAGCAAAGAAACATTTCACACATCTATTTATCATATACTGAGTTTGTGAGAAAAAAGGAAGCAGTCATAAGGCAGTAGAGAGAGACAAGGTGGAGTGGAATATGCTTTATGTTCTGTTTTTATTCAGGAGATGATGACACTGGAATTCTTGGAATGAAAAATGAGTATGGGGGTTCCCCTTTCCTTTCCAGCAATGTTGATTTCTTCCCCTTTAACAATCCTGGGGAGAAAACTTGCGCTGGATCCCAATGAAAAGTGACTATTTCTACTTATCCTAGTCATCCAGGTATATGCCTCCACAAAAAAAACCCCAACAAAATGACAATTAGATCAACAGTTACCTGCCCTACAGCAGTTTATGCATGGAGGTATGATACAGGTTAGGATTTAGATACACTGAAAGAGCTATGTGGGAGATGCTTACACAGCACCTACCCAAGCTATGCCCTATTCCAGTCTACTCAAAGTTACTGTTAGTTGTGACGTATGGCCAGAAAGGGTTAAACATCCTGCAAAATAAATGACTCAAATTCAACCCTTAAAGACATGAGGAGATAACATTTGTGTTTTTGTGTATTTACATATATATGGGCAGTGGTCAACAATGTAATCAACAGTCCCTGTCTATGCTATTCTGATAATTCAAAGATCAAAATAACATCCTAGCATTTAAATGAAGTGTAAGCATGGGACATCTCTGTATTCATCTCTCTTTGAAATTGGAACAGGTGATTGTCTTATGTTAATTCGTATAGCTAAGTACTGGTGATAGACTGCCTGAGGATAAATTGCCTTATGTTAATCTTTGTGAATAGCTAACTAATAATGCTTAGGAAATAAGGGCCTATTGTTCCCCGAAGGACTCCAACTTGTCAAAGAAGACCTGAAACTGTATAAGAGATCTTTGGGTCCTGATCCTTTTAATCTCAGACCTGCTTAAGCTTCATCAGGTTAAGTTTGAGTCGCAAGATGAGATCCCAGTTAAGTTGGATGATCATTTTCAAAAGGACTCCAAACAACATCCACAAGAAACTTGTAAATGTACTTACTGATGCCTTGAAAGAGTTCCTCAATGTTAATAGCATTCTTTGCACTGGTTTCAACAACAATTGCACCTATAGATTCTGCATATTCTTTGGCATCCTTCATAGGTACCTCCCTAAAAAAAGTTTTTGAAAGCAAACAAATTAGTGTGTATTTATAAAAAAAAACAAATATACTCTGAAAGACATCTCAAGTCACATTGTTCCTAGTTTCAATTGAACAAGTTTGGATCTTCTAGTGCTGACATTCCCTGCTTCTCTAATGATAAATATTTAAGTCTCAGCCCTGCTTCCGCTGAAGTCCATGTGAATTTTGCCATGTAATTTAGTATGAGCAGACCCAAGATATAAAAGCATATTAAATCTTTTGCAAAATATTTCGCAACAAAGGGCTTGATTCCCTTATATGCAGTGATGTAGATTCAAAATCATAATCCTTTGTTTTCTTGCACATTTCTTTCTCTCAAAGAGCTATCCCCACTTTTCTTATATTCAGGTGGGATTATGAGCCAGCTGCCTGTCACAGAATAATCAACTTAACCTTTTCCCACCAAAACACAGCTAAAAGGATGGAGGTATTTCAGGCAAATAGTGCCGGCCTATTACAATCATATAGATTGCAGAAATTTAAAACTTCTCACAAAGCATTAAAAAAATCCTAAACACAGCCTAGAAAAAAATTATTTAAGATGTTTTGATTGTATAAAGAATACTTTTGGTGGTGGTAGAGGTTTCTATCTAGTTGTTCTTGTTCAAATATCATGATATCGATCTGGGTCGTTGATAAGGATTTTGGGGCCTGGTGCCAAGACCAAGTTTTGAAAACTAATAGACTTTAAGGTCAGAAGGGACCATCATGATCATCTAGTCTGACCTCCTGCACATGGCACACCACCAAACCTCACCCACCCACAGAAAAGAAATGATCTTTGATTGCTATCAACCTTTTTTCCCCCCACTTGACAAAGATGCATGAGAAGAGATGCATAAAACATTAGAAAAAGAGCATCCAGCTCTGGAGATTCAGCCCATAAACAACACTGTCCAAAGTGAACACAGAAACAGGATGGGTTTTGGCTATCATAAATGAAGTTGGATTGAAGGGATCACATGTTTAGCTGTTTATAAGTGGCAGGAGATTGTGGCTGATTCCAACAAAAACATGCAAGCCACTGACTCCAAACCACATTGGAAACAAGAATCTTAGGGCCAGATTCTCCAGTCCACAAAGGCTAGTTTGTGCCATATAAATGGTGCAAAGAGGCCTTAAAACAGCTGGTAACAGCTGGTTCCCCTTGTGTAGGGAACTCTCCACTTCTGGAAAGCTGGTGGATGCAGCTCTACCTTCTCCTATGCTAGCTCCCTCAGTCATGGTGTAAGGGGAGAGAGCATGGAGGAGAGGATGCTCCACTATGCTTGATTCTACACTGACATAAGGTCTGTCAGTTACTTCTTTCTACAATAATAAATTGGGTGTCAGTATTGGAATGACTTTACTTTGACCAAAATATGAGAGCTTGTTTCTCAAGCAATTTATTCTCAGCCAAGAGGTGAGTAAACATAAACTAATGGTATTAACAGTGAGAGAAAGAGCCAAGAAACGAGCAGAGACTTAGAAGGGAATTGAGAAGGCTTGGATTTAGAAGCCCTGGAGAGGGAATACCTGTTTTGAAAGATGTTGACGAAACTGTTTGCAGTTAAAAAACCCTCAGCGTATACAGTTTAAAGCTTCTACAAATATTTATTTAAATAGAAAATGTTTTGTATGGACAGCATAAATAAAGATCCTGAATGTAAAGCTTGGGATTTCCTGACCCTGCATTTGGAGTACTCCAGAGAACCAAAATTTCAGAAGGTATCTCAGTTTTTAGAGAGGAAGATTATGTCCTTTGGTCTCTATATTCCCCCAAGAATTTAACAGTGGTTTTGTCACTGGTGGGCAAAGTAGCTCATTTATTTAAATAACATTCTGATCTGAGCTCGTTCTGTGACTGATGGATAATAACCTGGACATAATCAGAGGGTAGAAATTCCAATATAAAATATTTTTAAAAAACAAACTCAATCTAAATTCTAAAGCCAATAACAAAATTGTAGAGATTTTAATAAAAATTTCCATTCACAAAAATGATATTCCCTGGGAGCCAGAGGGAGGGAATTTATTTCAGCTAAGTGTCAAGAACGGTTGATGGCCACGTAATAGTAATACAAAGAATAACCACATGTCTTCTGGATGTCTTGATTCTAGGTTGGCAGCTAGCACCTATATATTAGAGGTCTGTAAAAAAGAAACAAAACAAAACAAACTACCACCACAGGAGGGTAACATGGTCATTGCTAGAAGTACCAGAGGAAACTATATTAGCCCTTTGTTAGTGGAAGTCAAATCTGTTCCTCTATTTTTCCCCAGTCATTTCTCCCTTTATTAGCTCCTGTGGCAATGGAGACAGATCAGGACAAGTGGAACTTGGTTCAACCTGTCCTCTTTTGCCCCCATTCACATTTGCCATAACAATGTCAGATACTCTAGAGTCTAGCAGAACATTTCTAGCAAAGTAACTGGTAAAAATTCCATAAGGATAAACAGAGCTGCCAAGAGTCATGTAGAAATAGCAGATTGCTCGTGATGCCCTCATTAGTTACATTATATTTTTTAAATCCTCTTGTACAGAAGTATTTGTATTTTCTATTCAATGAAATTAATGTGATAAGTTGATACATATATTTCACCTTAAGCCATTTTCAATGAAGTAAACCTTAAGACTAAAACACCGAAGAATACACAGAACTGTATAAATTACATAGTCAATCAGATTTCTGGTAGCATGGTGACAATTTCATGTGTAAAATATATCTTGCTGTCTACCTGTCCTCAAAAGTCCTTTTATTATAACACCAGCAAAATAGTTCAGGAACATGCAAAGTGGGAGGAAAAAGTCATTGCCTGTAAGAAAAGACTCTCGAAACCTCTCCCATATTTGTGAACATCAGGAGAAAATATTGGTAGAGTTTGATGTTTCGTGCAAATATTAGACTACATGACCTTTAGTGAGACAAATGTGCATTGCACAAGTGTAAGGAGAATCGTCACCATGGAAGCTTCCCTCCTGAGGACTGGCATTCAATAGCTCATTGCCACATGTGTGGCACTAAGCTGATTCATATCACTAAGGGCTTGGCTACACTCAAAACTCCAAAGCACTCCTGCGGCAGCGCTTTGAAGTGCGAGTGTGATTGCAGTGCCAGTGCTGGGAGAGAGCTCTCCCAGCGCTGCAGGTACTCCACCTCCCCATGGGGTTTAGCTTGCAGCACTGGGAGCTGTGCTCCCAGCGCTGGGGCACTGTTTACACTGACGCTTTGTAGCGCTGTAACTTACTGCGCTCAGGGGTGTGTTTTTTTCACACCCCTGAGTGAGAAAGTTGCAGCACTGTAAAGCGCCAGTGTAGCCAAGGCCTAAAACATCATACGTTGTATTTTAACATACAGTAACACCTCGCTTAACGTTGTAGATATGTTCCTGAAAAATCCAACTTTAAGCGAAACGATATTAAGCTAATCCAATTTCCCCATAAGAATTAATGTAAATGGGGGAGTTAAGATTCCAGGGAAATATTTTTCACCAGACAAAAGACTATATTATATATACACACACACAGTATAAGTTTTAAACAAACAATTTAATACTGTACACAGCAATGATGATTGTGAAGCTTGGTTGAGGTGGTGAAGTTAGAGGGTGGAAGAGGGTAGGATATTTCCTAGAGTGCCTTGCTGCTAAATGATGAATTAGCACTCCAATGAGCCCTCAAGGGTTAATACATTGCTGTTAATGTAGCCTCACACTCTACACAGCAGCACAGCTGGAGGGAGGGGAGACAGCATGGCAGACAGAGACAGAGACACACACCCTGTGTGTATGTGTGTGTTAGAGAGAGATGCGCATTGTCCCTTTAAGTACGCTAAACCCACTGTAAGTACATTGCCTTTTTAAGTAGATCAGCAAGTTGAGACAGCAGCTGCTGCCAGCAAGCTCCCTCTGTCCTAAGCCCTGTCATGTCCCCCCGCCATGCTCTATGGAGATAGGGTAAGCGGGGGAAAGAAACAGGGGGGAGGGGGACACCCTGACATTAGCACCCTCTCCCCTGCACAGCAAGCAAGAGGCTCCCGGAAGGAGCTCCAAGGCAGAGGGCAGGAGCAGCACATGGCAGTGGGGGGAGGGACAGCTGAATTGCCAGCAATTGATAGCCTGCTGGGTGGCTGCCACTGCACAGGGAACTTAGGGGAGCTGATGGGGGGCTGCTCGTCCACTCTGGTTCCAAGCCCCACTCTGGCTCCAACGGGCTGCTCTTTCTGCAAGCAGTGAACAAAGCAGGCAGCTGCCAAACAACGTTAGAAGGGAGCATTGCGCAACTTTAAACGAGCATGTTCTCTAATTGATCAGCAACAAAACAACGTTAACCAGGACAACTTTAAGTGAGGAGGTACCATATTAGATCGCTCCATCTGCATTATCTGATTGCGCTTTGTAAGTGAATCACCAAACTTGGGATTCTTTAATCAATCAAGCAAAGGTACTATTGAGAGTATTAAAGCAACACATTTAAATTAGTCGAAGGGGGCAAACAGAAAGGACCACAAACTTCACTTTGCATTGGTATGCTAAATTTAAAAAACCCTTTATTTCTTTCCCCATATGGAGAGACTTGCTGCTTTCTGTTATTCACACAAAGAAGTTGGAAGCCATCTATCTAATCTTAGGGGACTCAGCCAGCTTCACTGTCTTAGCACAGTGAACTATCATTAGGGGATCAAGCCAATAAATGAACTGTGTCCTTTGCTCCCAGGCCAAGAGAAGCTGGGAGCACTGTTCAGGAGGCCCTGGGGAGAAGGACTGCCTCATGATTCTGTGCAGTAACTCCTCTGGTCTCTAGAGTGACACTGAAAGCCTGTTTACAGGGCTACAGTTCTCACAAATGTCTTCATTCAACAAAGCACTTGATCACATGCTCTGGGGCTTTGCTGAACCAGGGCCCGTGTAATGACTTAAAGGGGCAGAGGGATAAATATGAAACATGATGGGTAGTGGGAGAGTCCTTGGGATTCTAAGAGGAAAATAACCTAAACAATCATGGACCTTGGTCTCACATTGTGGAAGAAAACACATCCAACACAACTCATCCCTAAAATGACAAAAAACACATTGATCACCACAAAAGATTACTTGTCGTACAACAGAACGTTTCCCATGGCTACGAAGGTACATGCAAACCCAAACATGAGCTGAGAAATATAAACGCAAATCCATCCTTGTAACATGCCATGAGTAGTGTGATCTTGACTCTTCTACAGAGGAATGGAGTCAGACTCTAAGAGTCCTTCTCCTCACACCTAGGACATAAGTCTGTTATCTGAGGATAGTGAGAGTCCTTATGTTCTTGCAAATGTACTTTCTGCAATAAAGCTATCATCCTGCATCTGGCATTAAGCCCTCATTTGATTAAAACACAGCATTTCTAGCACTCCAGCGTTAATCAGGCACGTTTGAGATATGCATGCAGTATACATTGGAATTAGTTATAGTACAACAGAATGAAAAATCCCATATTGTATCAATCAATGTAATGTGCCAGAGCCTGCAGCATGCACAGAAACAACATTTGACATCCCGCAATACTGGTCAAACCAGTGGAAGTGCAGCAAAAAAGGGAGTTCAGAGTAAAATATTTTGGAGGATGTGATGCTTTTGTTAGTTGAACCTGATCCTGACTAATTGAAATCAAAGGTATTTATTTCAATGGGGGCTTAGCAGTAGGGTTGCCAGTTTTGGTTGGACGTATTCCTGGGGGTTCCATCAAATGACATAATGTTTAATTAAAGATTAATCCCTTAATTCCTGGAGACTCCAGGATAATCCTGGAGTGTTGGCAACCCTAACTACAGGTGACAATACAAACATTGTTGCGTAACGGAGGAAAGCAGTGCATAACAAACAGCATTCTAATACCAAATAGATACATTACCTGAGATCAGAAAGATCACATTTGTTTCCAGCGATGGCCATGACAATGTTTTCAGGACCATGTTCTTTTAATTCTTTTACCCATTTCTTCAAAGTATGAAATGAATCCTAAACCAAATATATAAAGAAACATCTAGCAGGATCTCCTTGATTGACAGACACAGGCATTTTTTTTTAAGTTACAAGAAGGGCACACAGAAAGCCCTCACATGACAATGATTTCCAGGGACTCTCCTTAAAAGGTATGATTGATGTTACTGAACCTCAGATCTAGCTCTTAACTGCATTAATCCATCAAGCCAAATTTTCTCCTCAGAAATGCATGTGCAGCTTCTGCTGAGATCAATGGGAGTTGTGCATGAATCTCTGAGGGAAAGGTATGGCCTAGCATTTGGGATGTAGTACATCCCACAATACCATGCAATACTTGAATATTAAACTTTCAGAGAATGAAAGTTGCTGCACAGAATTCTGAGTAAGGATGACATGACTAAGTTCCACCTTCACAAGGTCTACAGACTTTCTGACCAACTATGAGTAATTTCAGTTCAAAATTATAACCTACGGTACTGCTATGCAGGCATGACCAATGTCAGCTAGGGTTGCCAAATTTGGTTCCTGGAGGTCTCATATTCCTGGAGGTCTCATCACGTAACAATCTTTAATTCCTGGAGACTCAAGGACAACCCTGGAGGGTTGGCAACCCTAATGCAGCATTACATTAATGCACTGGTGAACAGAGCCAGGCCTTTACTGCTAAAAGTAAATCATTCAATTGGCAGGAGAGAAGAAACAGATAAGCAAAATATTGCAACCATTCATCCACTAATGCCTATTCTATAACTCAGCTTCATCATCTGGGATTTCTTTTAAAATCAAAATGTTATTCTTTGCATTTTAAGAGTAGCAATTTCTCATTTTCTCAGGGCAGGACAAGGATCTCCAGTTGGATGACATGTGAACACGGCTACTTTATCAGCTGAAAATACACTTCCATTTCAATTAATAATGTTCAGCCAAAGACTATTTCACTGCTTTGTTTCAAAGTAAAGCAATGAAATAAAGAAGAGTTCAGCTCTCGGACCGCAAATGCAAGCTTGGAGCCACATTTTTAAAAGATTAATTTCCCGTTTGTAAAATAGTTGATGTTTTTTAGTAGTAGAAATTAGACATAGGGAAAATCCAGCTGGTCATTTTGTCCATCTCAAAGAGGCAAACTCAGAATTCTTCCCTGCAGTAGAATTTCCAGAGTTTTGTGTACTCTATTTTTAAATGACTCAGGGAACGGTGCTTCCGCCACAACTTTGCCAATACATTAAATCGTTAACCAAACTATATATTATACAGTAATTGCAAACAGAAAGCATTACCTGTTTTGTGATATCATATACTATAACAGCTGCTGCTGATCCTCGGTAGTACATTGGTGCCAAGGAATGAAACTGTTGAAAGACCAACAAAACATCGTAAATCAATTAAAGTTTCACAAAGGTCACAAAACATCATAAATCAATTAAAGTTTCACAACGGTCACAATTAAAGGTCACAAAGACATGCCAAGATTGCATCATATTCTTTTATCAGAGAGGGAGTGAGCTTCTTGAATGTTTGGCCAGTTTTAGTTTCGGTCAGACCTCTAAAAAGGGTTGTTCTTTATTCTGTTGGACATATAATTACCACATTGGGTTCTACATATTTTTCTTGCAGTGTTTTGGGTTCTTTTGCTTTTTTGTTTTTTGAAGCGTAGTACATGATCTGTGTGAAAAAGCCTTTGGGGAGAAATTCAAGAACATAAGAACAGCCATACTGAGTCAGACCAATGGTCCGTCTAGTTGAGTATTCTCTCTTCCAACAGTGGCCAATACCAGGTGCTCCAGAGAAAATAAAATGAACAGAATAGGCAATCATCAAGTGATCCATCCCGTTGCCATCCCCCTGGCAACCGGAAGCTAGGGACACACAGAGCATGGGGTTGCATCCCTAACTATCTTGGCTAAAAGCCACTGATGGACTTATCTAGTTCTTTTTTTCAACCCCGTTATACATTTGGCCTTCACAACATCCTCAGCAATGAGTTCTACAGGTTAATTGTACATTGTGTGAAGAACTTCCTTTTGTTTGTTTTAAACCTGCTGTCTATTCATTTTATTTGGTGCCCCTGGCTCTTGTTTTATGAAAGAGAATAAACAACACTCCCTTATTCACTTTCTCCACCCCATTCACAATTTCATAGACCTCTATCATATTACCTCATAGTCATCTCTTTTCCAAAATGACAAATCCCAGTCTTTTTAATCTCTCTTCATACAGAAGCTATTCCATACCCCTAATCATTTTTGTCGTCCTTCTCTGTACCTTTTCCAATTCTAATGTATCCTTTTTGAGATGAGGTGACCAGAACTGCAAGCAGTATTCCAGGTGTGAGTGTACCATGGCATTATGATATTTTCTGTCTTATTATCTATTATCTATTATCTATCTATCTTTTTCTAATGGTTCCTAACATTCTGTTAGATTTTTTGACTGCTGCTGCACATTGAGCAGATGTTTTCAGAGAACTATTCACAATAATTCCAAGATATTTCTTGTGTGGTGACAGCTAATTTAGATCCCATTATTTGATATGTATTGTTGGGATTATGTTTCCCAGTGTGCATTACTTTGCATTTATCAACACTGAATTTCATCTGCCATTTTGTTGCCCAGTTACCCAGGTTTGTGAGACCCCTTCGTAACTCTTCACAGTCTGCTTTGGACTTAACTATCTTGAGTAATTTTGTATTGTCTGCAAACTTTGCCACCTCACTGTTCACCCCTTTTTCCAAATAATTTATGAATATGTAGGACAGCACTGGTCCCAGTACAGATTTTTGACACCACTATTTGCCTCTCTCCATTCTGAAAACTGACCATTTCTTCCTACCCTTTGTTTCCTTTCTTTTAACCAGTTACTGATCCATGACAGGATCTTCTCTCTTATCCCATGACTGTTTACTTTGTTTAAGATCCTTTGGTGAGGGACCTTGTCAAAGGCTTTCTGAAAGTCCAAGTACTCTATATCCACTGGATCACCCTTTTCCACATGTTTGTTGACCCTCCCAAAGGCATGATTTCCCTTTACAAAAGCCATGTTGACTCTTCCCTAACAAACTGTGTTCTTTATGTGTCTTGATAAATCTGTTCTTTACCACAGTTTCAACCAATATGCCTGGTGTTGAAGTTAAGCTTACCAGCTGTAATTGCCAGCACCCCCTCTGGAGCCTTTTTTTAAAAAATAGCGTCACATTAGCTATTATTCTCTAGTCATCTGGTACAGAAAATGATTTAAATGATAGATTACATACCACAGTTAGTAGTTCTGCAAATTCATATTTGAGTTTCTTCTGAACTCTTGAGTGAATACCATCTGGTCCTGGTGCCTTATTACTGTTTAATTTATCAATTTGTTCCAAAACCTCCTCTCTTGACACCTTAATCTGGGACAGTTCCTCAGATTTGTCACCTAAAAAGAATGGTGCAGATATGGGAATCTCCCTCACATCCTCTCTAGTGAAGACGGAGGCAAAGAATTCATTTAGCTTCTCCGCAATGGTCTTATCTGCTTTGAGTGCTCCATTAGCACCTCGATCATCCAGTGACCCACAGATTGTTTGGCAGGCTTCCTGCTTCTGATGTACTTAAAACATTTGTGTCCTTGAACCTTTGTCTAATTACTCTTCAAATTCTTTTTTGGCCTTCTTAATTATACTTTTATACTTGATTTGCTAGAGTTTATGCTCCTTTCTATTTTCCCTAGTAGGATTTAACTTCCAATTTTTAAAGGATCTTCTTGCCTTTAACCCCATCTTTTACTTTGTTGTTTAGGCATGGTGGCACTTTTCTGGTCTTCTTACTCTGTTTGTTAATTTGGGGTATACATTTAATTTGAGCTTCTATTATGGTGTTTTAAAAAAGTTTCCATGCAGCTTGCAGGCATACGACTTTAGTGACTAAATCTTTTAATTTCCATTTATCTAGCTTCCTCATTTTTGTGTAGTTCCCCTCCCTAACATTCAGTGCTATTGTGGCGGGCTTCTCTGGTGTCTTCCCCCCCACCCCGAATGTTAAATTTAATTAAATTATGGTTTAATTTAGATTTAAATGGAGGATAGGACTTATACTGGCAGTTCACAAAGGTGTAACTTCCAGCTGTGGCCAACAGCACTCAACCCTGGGACTAAGCATGAATAAAACATTTACAAGTAATTCCTTTAAAACTAATAAATCAAAATGTATAGTTTATCATAAAATTGTAAATAGCTGACATACAGTTATCTTGTACTGGATCTATATTTAGAAGACACATGTTCTTTTAAATTTAATGTATTTTTACTACAGCTTTAATTTCAAGGAACAGCTTTTTTAAAAGAAAGGATAAAAATGGTTACTATAAAACAGCCGTACAAAAACAGCTGCAGTTTTATTTGTTTACAAGAGTAAACACAAAGTAGCTGGTTTAGACATTTAAAGCTTATGCTAGTACAGAGAAAGGAAACCTTTTTGTTTATTCACCTAAGACTGATTCTTAGTTGAAAATTCTTACTTGAAAATTCTGTTCAGTCTTTTTAATCTCATTGTAGCTACAAAAGAACGTATTACATGTATTAATGCATCCGACGAAGTGGGTATTCACCCACGAAAGCTCATGCTCCAAAACGTCTGTTAGTCTATAAGGTGCCACAAGACTCTTTGCTGCTTTTACAGATCCAGACTAACACGGCTACCCCTCTGATACAAGAATGTATTAGTTACTTCTATAGCATCATCTTGCAAATTACAGCTTGTTCACTCTCCCAGGTGAGTAATTTTTTTAACATGCAAGTAAGACACCATTAATTTTTTAATGATCAACATTCATCATGGTCAAGGGCAGACAAGCCAATTTTGTGCTTTGGATGGAAAATTTGCAAGGTTAAGATAATACAAAGGTGTATATAGCACTTCAAAAAAACATAAGAGGACAAGAAGATCTGATTTTTCTAGTTCCCTGTGTCTTGTACCATTTACACTTGTAAAAACTGAGTAGAGAGAAAGTATTGTCCAGTGGTTCAGGCACAGGTAGGGTGACCAGACAGCAAGTGTGAAAAATCAGGACAGGAGTTGGGGGGCAATAGGAGCCTATATAAGAAAAAGACCCAAAAATCGGGACTGTCCCTATAAAATCGGGACATTTGGTCACCCTAGGCACAGGCCTAGCCTGTAAAAGACCTAGGTTCAATTCCCATGACTTCCAGTGTGGCTTTGGGTAAGTCACTTTGTCTATGCCTCAGCTTGCCATCTATAAAATGGGGAGAAGAGCACTTTCCTACCTCACAGGAGTGTTGTGAGGATAAATAAGTTAAAGATTGCAAAGCGCTTTGAGATCTATTGATGAAAAGCACTATATAAGAAATAGGTACTATTAGCAGGATAGATGGGAATATTTTGTTGAAATTTTTTTTTTCAAATGCCAATTTGTCAAAACCAAAACTTTTTGCAGGAACATATTGGTTTTCATACAAAGATTTCTCAGATTCAGCATAATATTTCTTGGGAGGTGGAAAGAGAGATGGAGAGAGAAATCCTAAAATAGCAAATAGCCGAGTGGCTTAGGCACTCACCTGGTTCTCGCACATTCCAGGGGAGTGTCCTAATCACTGGGCTATTGGCTATTTTGAGGTGGGTGAGGCTCTGTTTTTGTTTGTGTTTTTTTGTGAAAAAAGCCTCAAAAGGTCTGTTTCATTAAGATGCAGAACGAAAACAAATTTTGATTTTTTTCCCCAAATGGAACTCTTGTTTTCCAGTCAGCCCTAGTGCAGAGTTGATGTAAAATTTTGATTTGGTCAGTTTTTATATTCTCTTTGCATAGTTGTAAACAACTACACCATGTTCAAGGCAGTGGAGGATCAGGCCCAAATTCTGTGCCCCACAGATTTTCCAATCTGATACAACATACAGGTGTCTGGAGGGAAGAACTGCTGCAGAATTTCCAGTCTGTTTATTTTTTCCCCATGAAAAAAACACTAGAGCATCTCAGAAACTAGAGGGGCCTTGCTGCAGCATGTAGGGCTAGCTTGACAGAGAATACACAAGGCCTTGTTGGTCTGAATCCTTGTGGACAATCTACATGTCTGTACACATGCTGATTCATTTTTTCTGGATAATAATACATGCATAAGATTGGAAACAGTTCTTGGTTAGTAGTCAATACACTAGTTCCAGACGCCAGGTAGTTAATCTCAAGTGCTTAGCATTCCAGAAAATTAGCCCAGGAGACACAGCGGGAACCCGGATCATCGTCTTCTTTCATAAGTGTCACAAGTCAGTATCTAGGTTGTTCCGCCATCTAACTGCTACATCATCAGAGGTAGCAAAGTGTTGCCGTCCACCCTACTATCTTCTAATCGGGCACTCCTCCACCACATTTGACGGTCTGCATTGCTGCCTCATGGTCACATTGTGAAAAAAAGGATGAGCCAAATTTCTGCATTGTAGCAGCTACTGTGGCATTCCAGTCAGCAGCTCATTAAGCCTAATCCAGGAGAACATGTTTACTGTCTTTTCATGTGGCGATCCCTGTGTGAGTGGAATGAAGTGAAATGAAAGCTGATAAAATGCAGAATACAGGCTCGGGTTCTAAGTGACAATCAGCCCAAAAGAGCTGTCCTCCAATGAGACCCCTTTCAATGCAGACCCTAGCACTGGGGCCAGTTCTCAAGATCCTGCATTTTAATATTGAGGGATATTGGTGATGAAAAGGGATATCCTCATCCATCTAGCTAAAAACTTTGACGCACATGTAATCTTGCTTCAGGAGACACACTCCACCACCAACATGCATCTTTCAGTTGCAGCCTACCCTGTCATGGCTCATCACCATCACAAGCAGTATGGGATGGCATCTTATGTTAGAGAAGGGCTGGCCGCTCTCACTGGTCCAAATGGCATTGTAGAATAGAATGCTATAGAAGGTGATCTATTGTGATAACTTCAATTCCCGCCATGTCAATTGGGGATACTCTGACAACAACTCAAATGGACAGAGTCTGATGGAGTGGGCATCAGTCGCTGACCTACAACTCCTCTATGACCCAAAGCAAAGGCCAAGCCTTCACAGTAGCAGATGGCCAACAGGCTTTTCATCCAGCATCGCCTTTTCATCTCACGGGCAACCACCACCAGTGATCATAGAGGAGAAGGTGCTTGAAGCTTTTTCAAAGGCTCACCACTGGCTGTCTTTGATCACCATAGGCCTGTGGATATCAATAACAAATAGTACACAGAAAACCCGGTGGAATTTTCAGAAAGCTTGATAGGAGGTCTTTCAAGCAGAATTAGAAATGTCTGTCAACAAACTGGTTGAGCTGGACTTGACATGACCAGCCAATATAAATTATTCCTATCAAGTTTTCTGCAAATTAATTCAGGTAGCTGCTAAGAAATCAATCTGTAGAAGCTATCACCGACAGCATACACCTGGTTGGTCATCAGAAGCAGTTAAGCTCTACCAGGAATTTAAATCTGCTGGTAATGAACTGGAGGCTGTTATTAAGAATAAGGAATTCATTCAACTGCTGGATCAAACCCAGTGCGCTCGATGGAGAGAGAGAGAGTCACAAACATAGTCTTTACTCGTTCTAGCTAGAAAGCTTAGCAGACCATCAAAAGACTTTCTGGAGATTCCAGCCTCAGCAAAAAGGAGTTTCGAGTTACTGCAAATGTTATAACATCCCAAACAGTGGCTAATGGCCACACACAGAACTTGGATAAGTCTTTCAGTCGTGCAATCAAAACTCAGGTTACAGAAAGATGGCATGCTCTAGTGTGGATTCAAACTTGATGCTCCTTTTTCAAAGAGCTGGACACAGCCATAATGCTTTTGAAAATGGAAAGGCTCCAGGTCTGAATTATATCCATATAGAGGTCCTACTTCACGTAGGCCCAAAAGCTGGCTGCTTTGGTTTCTCAACCAATATTCCCAGGACAACTGCATCCTAAAATTCTGGCACAGAGCATAGGTCATAGCTTTCTGAAACCAGGAAAATCTATGGCCTGGAAGAATCTCCAGGATCGACCAGTTGATCACGATCAACCATTTGGTGACCACTGATTTACAGCGTCAAAAGCACTCTTCAGTCTTTACCCCAACCCAAAAACTCCTCCTCAGGTTTCTTTCAGGTCAGCCAACATATTTTCAGAGTATGTTGACGCTGCAATTAGACAAAGGTGGCCAACCAGCTGACTCAGGCTTGTGGGGCTCCGACAAAGGGGCTGTTTAACTGCAGTATAGATGTTCAGGCTTGGGCTGCAGACCAAGCTCTGGAACCCTCCTGCCATGCAAGATCCTAGAGCCTGGGCTCCAGCCCAAGTCCAAACAGCTATATCGCAATTAAACAAAGAAAGCTTTATATAAAAAGAAAGAAAAATACATACAAATGTGCTCTCTGTATTAAGATGATACAACACAGGGTCAATTGCTTAAAAGAATATTGAATAAACAGCCTTATTCAAAAAGAAGACAAATCAAAGCACTCCAGCACTTATATTCATGCAAATACCAAAAAAAAGAAACCATAGAACTTACTATCTGATCTCTTTGTCCTTACACTTAGAAACAGAAAATTAGAAAGTAAAACTACTTCTCCAAAGCTCAAAAAAAGCAGGCAGGCAGACAAAAGACTCAGACACAAACTCCCTCCACCCAGAGTTGAAAAAATCCGGTTTCCTGATTGGTCCTCTGGTCAGGTGCTTCAGGTGGAAGAGACATTAACCCTTAGCTATCTGTTTATAACACAGCCCCTTATCTCAAGTCAGCTGGCACGGGCCAGCCCTGAATTTTTAATTGCAGTGTAGATATAGCCTAAAGGAGCAGCTTAGGGTTTCGTGTGTCTCCTCAGTTTCTTTGTGTTCTGCCATCACAATCTCTCTCTCTCACACACACACATATCCTACCCAAAACAATACTCAGCAACAGCTCCTGGGTAGGTTCACATACTCTTTGTCTCAGGTAGGACTTATGCTAACAGTTATGTTAATTGAAGGGTGAGTCCACACCTATCAGTTCACAATCCCATAACAAGGTTTCACCTAGGTCATAACAATATAAAGGAAGCCTCGAAATTTATTTGTTCTTTAAGAGATGGGGGCTCTGTGTTCTCATCTTTTACTTCAAAAATACCAGGCTGGTCAAGGCTGGTCTTCCCTAGTTTCACTGGAGGACTTCTTGCAGAGGTCTTGTGTGTGTTGTGGACTGCCATACCTTCATCAAAAGAGCTGAAGGTTTAACGAAGACATCTTTTGTCTCAAAAGCTCATTAGGCTTTTGGTAAACTAAAAATCCCTTCCTCATTCAATCGCTCAGTCTCTTGTGATGTCATCATTTCACTAGTTCTACAGTCACCACAGAGTCTTCAAGTGTAGACAACACCTGCATTCCTAAATATAAAAAAACAAGAATCCTTCCCCACCCTTTTTTTTTTGTTGGTTTGTTTTTGCAATAAACTGTTTCAGCCTTCTTTGTACATCCAAATACAGTAAAAAAGGTCACAAACCCAAACTTTTTTCTCTGCAGGTCACACTGAAAAGAGTATTAATAGCTCTTTCATCTGTTAGGTGCCACTTTTTAATAAAAAATAATAAAAAGTGGGTTTCAAATTAGAAAGTAAGTGCTCTAGTGTATATTTTAGCCATCAGCAATTGGAAAGTGGACTATCAATGGTGGACGTAAAACAATTCACCTATATCTGAATAAGAAATTCATTGAGACACTCGAACCTATTTATTCACTAGGCCAGTGTTAGGAAACTGACCATTCTATACCTTCACAATTATTTTAGTATACATCTCTGCTGGGCAGATCATCTTAATGTGAATCTGCAGTGATTTTTGCTACTGCCTTAACTATAGAAAAATTCACTTAATTAGACTCTGAGGAAGCTACAAAAATTGCCATTTTGAAAAGATTCCTGAAAAATGTTTTGAAAATACTGTTCATATGAATTAGTCAATGGTATAATCATGACATTTTAATAATAACGGTGGCTTGACAAAATATACCTTGCAACTGGAGACACAGTTTATAGCAGGAAGTTTCCACTACTCTTTAAGGTAAATTCATTCATTTAATATTCCCATTTCTTGCAAGGCTGAGTGCTCCAAAAGTGCAAGAGAAGTGCACATTGCCTCTGAAATTCCCACTCTTATATTCCAGTTGTGACCTTCTATTCTTAAGAACTTCCAGGCTTGCCAGCTTTCCCAGCTCACAATATGGTTATTTCCTTCATTATTTTATACTAATATTTTTTTAGACATAAAGCATTAAAAAAAAAAAGAAAAAGAAAAACAGTGGCCTAAATTTAAAAAAAAACCCACAAGCTTAAGGTTTAGGATCCCAAATGTCTATTTAGGCACCTAAATAAATGATCTAGTGTTCTAGTATTTTTGAAAATAAGGTCATGTATTGGATTTAGAGGCCTAATTTTAAACTTCTATTGAGAATCTTGCCTGGTGATTTTACCATGTTTCACATTAGCTCAAGTTATTCAAATAGCATACTTTAGTATAGTTTCCTAAGATCGGTGAGAGAAAGCTACCTTTAAACCATTTCATTAAGAATCTGAAATGGGCTAATAATCTTATCATCATAATCACAGCACAGAATACTCTAACAGATTAAAAGAAAATTAATCTAAATTTATTTTGTCGCTGCTTTCAAATCACCTTATAAAAGTGTTATATAAACACTATGGCATAGTACCACTAATGAGACTCAATGATTAGGAAACCAAGATTCCCTCTCTCAACAAATTAACAGAATGTGCTTTTCTCCACTAGAAAACATGGAAAGACACCTTGTAACAATATATAAATCAGTAAGAGTTAAAAAATGGTTCTTTGGAAAAAAAACTTCAGTGTTTTATGCAATAATGGACCTTTTAAAAAATGTAAATATTTTATCAGAAGCACTGATTTTGAAAGCTTACAAATATATATATTCAGTATTATGAAAATAATTATTTTTGTGTTTTTCTAATACTAACCTTTCCAGAAATGACTTTTAAAAAGTCTTCTTGGATCCTCTCCTAGCTTAATTACCCAAATGAAATACTCATGCCAAATTAAGTATGAGAATACAAAATACTAATGTGCAACCTGCCAAGGACCAAATGTGGGACAGAGGCCCAAAATGAGTGACAAGAAAAATAGTAGTGCATGAAACTTTAAATCATGTGGGATTAACTATTGGAAATTAGCATTTTTATAACCATGATTTCATGATTCTTCATTTCTGATTCTAATAATTTACCATAAAGTTGAAAGGTGCCGCATCCTGCAATGCATTAGGGTAGCTTTATCTTTGCTCCTTTGGTGGAAAGCTGTCCTAAAGACAATATGACCAGTGAGGCCACTCTAGCTACAGGCAAGCCAGGCATCTGCCTAGAATGGGAGATTTGGCCATGATGAAGAGGTGACTGGGCCAAACCTGAGTGGTGCTGTGACTCTGTGCAGCAGATCACAACACCAATCACTTAAATTTGGCCCAGCTGCTCTTCTGTCATGCCTAAGGCTGCAGATTGCCTTGAGCAGCCTCTGTTAACCAGTCATCAGAGGCTCTCCTCCAGCGGCACAGAGCTGCTATACAGGCTCCTACACCACCACCCCTCCTCCCATGGAGTGGCGAGGGAAAAGGGGAGTGACCGGTGGTTTCCTACACTCTGGCTGCAGTTCTGGCCCCTGGGTGTGTTGGCAATTTGTGTAATTTAGGGCATCACTAAGGCAGCTCTAACTTGTGCAGTGCAGATCAGCCCAGAATAAGGGGAGAGCAAAGGTGGCTTTCTTAAATCCCATAAAAGCTTTGGTGCATATCCTGAGCAGTGATTAAAAAAAGCTCAATAAGAGAGTACAACAGTAGCTTTGTCGTGCTCCTTCAGTCTCTCCATTATCCGTCAGCTTCTTCCATGCTGAATGTCAGTGAGGTGCTGACTCCACCAACAACAATTCCAAGCATCCCTATGGACCATTTTAATATTTATTTATAGGCATTTCTATTGTAATCTTCACTGTAGTATCTTCACTGCAATGTGGTACTGGGAGACAAAAGCATAGGGCCAGATTCTCCAGTGTGACTAATTTATAGATTCACAGATTATAAAACAAGAAGAGGCCATTGTGATCATCTTGTCTAACCTCTTGTATAACAAAGGCCATAGGACTTCCCTGAATTAATTCCTGTTTGAACTGCAGCATATTACATATGAACTGCCGTATCAAGTGAGGTCTCACAAGGGTCAGTCCTGGGTCTGGCACTGTTCAATCTTTTCATTAATAACTTAGATAACCGAATGGAGAGTATACATATAAAACTTTCAGATGACACCAAGTTGGGAGAGGTAGCAAGCACTTTGGAGGACAGGATTAGAATTCAAAACAACCTTGACAAATTGGAGAATTGGTCTGAATTCAAAAATATGAAATTCAATAAAGACAAGAGAAAAGTACTTCGCTTAGGAAGGAAAGACCAAATGCACAACTGACTCGGCCATAGTACTGCTGAAAAGGATCTGAAGGTTATAGTGGATCACAAATTAAATGAGTCAACAATGTGATGCAGTTGCAAAAAAGAC
Source organism: Gopherus flavomarginatus (assembly GCF_025201925.1). Taxonomy (NCBI): domain Eukaryota; kingdom Metazoa; phylum Chordata; order Testudines; family Testudinidae; genus Gopherus; species Gopherus flavomarginatus. Next base: position 209,040,485 of record NC_066618.1, read on the forward strand.
TAATATCATTATGGGGTGTATTGTATAACTATCCCACTCTACCAAGGGGCCAGAACTCTCAGCACTGGTAAGGCCTCGGTTATAGTACTGTTTCCAATTCCGGGAGCAACACTTTAGGAAAGATGGGGATAAATTGGAGAGAGTCCAAAGGAGAGCAACAAAAATGATAAAAGGTTTAGAAAACCTGACTTAGGAGGAAAAGTTCAAAAAACTGGGTATGTGTAGCCTTGAGAAAAGACAACTGAGGCAGGGGACCCGGTGACAGTCTTTAAATATGATAATGGCTACTATTAAGGGGATGGCGATCAATTGTTCTTCACTGAAGATATGAGAAAAAATAATAGGCTTAGCTCAGGTTATGTCTTCACAGAGTTATCTACATTTGAGTTAGGCCATCTTGAGTGAGAGTGGTCATGAAATAGCACTGAAGCTAAACAAATTGGTTTAACATCACAGATTGCGTTAGCAGCTGACAAGTGCTCACTTGAGCTTTAGCCTATACCCCCAGACAACTTGAGTTTAAAGGACCACAGTGCTCAAGTTAAGGGGTTTGCGTGAGAATGGAATTCAAGTTAGGGGCAATACTTCAGTTATAACTTGAGTTAATTCTGCAATGAAGACAAGCCCTTAGATGATTATGCTACATTGTATTATTATGTTTGAGTTACCAACAAAGCTAAAGTCCAGGGATGGGACAAGTCTGAACTCTAACTCAAGGTTTGTGTATTCTGAGGATAAGTTATTAACTAGGGCCCAGATTTTTATTTAAACACTGATTTCAATGGGAGTTAGATTTTTACTTTCCAGGCTCTGGTGGAGCAAGAACCCTGTCACAAAAACCCTGTTGCTGTAAAGGAGTGCAAGAGACACTACTTGATTCTCTGTTCAGAAGAAAGCCAGAAGTGTTTCAGCAGGTAGGAAAGAAGTCAAATGAGCTAGTGAAAGTCTGTAGTTGCTTAGTGCATAGTGCTGCATTATTAGGAAGGCAACTGAGTGAAAGCAAGGTTCTAGCTTCTGATTCTCAAGCAGGCAAAAGGGAGGAGGACTGGAAAGGTACAGTTTCTCTCCAACACCCCCTACTGGATGTCTATGAGCAGGCAGTGAAATCAGGGAAGAGAATTTTGCTAAGTGATGGGAGCATCCAGTAGCTAGAAGTTGAAGCTAGACAAATTCAAACTGGAAATAAGGTGTACATTTTTAACAGTGAGGTTAATTAACCCCTGGAACAATTTACCAGGGTCTTGGTGGATTCTCCATCACTGGCAACTTTTAAATCAAGATTGGACATTTTTCTAAAAATATCTGCTCTAGAAATTATTTGGGGGAAGTTCTTTGTCTTAAGTTATACAGGAGGTCAGACGAGATAATCGCAATGGTCCCTTCTGGCCCTGGAATCTATGCACACAGTGTGAATAGCAACTTGTGGATGGGGGAGAGACTGAAGAAGAGGTCCCTGCGAGTGAAGGGGTGAGTAAAAGCTACATCCATTTGGATTGGTGTTTTTAGCTATTTATGAAGTTACTGCATATGGAATTATGAAAAAACCCTGAGCGTGAATTCTAGCTGGGTTTAAACACCTGGATGCCCTTTTACTAAAAAATAGCAGCAAAAAAAGTGTAGACATGCATTTCCTTGTCTTGGAGACATAGCCTTCTAGCTGCCACAATATTCGTCAGGCTGGCAAAATGGAAAATTGGCAGCAGCCCAAGGCATACAGACAAAAGCATTGTAATTAGAAACCACTTAAGGCATCACAGACTGAAATACACACTAATAAAAACATCCTTAGCTAACTTATGATGAGATTGTTTGCAGGGGGGCAATCTTTGCTCATGCTAACAAAACTGTCATGAATTTTATCCATGCAGCTCAGGGCCGCAATGTAAGTTTGATGAAAAGCACTAGAAAAAAAGACAAGATGGAGGGAAAGTGACACTCTGGAAAGTGGAATAAGTGGGATGATTTGACATGTGATCACAAAGAAACTGGGACATCAGAGATTGATACTTAAGCAGGGAGAAGTAAAGAGATGTTTTTAAATGTGCTGCTGAGGTTTTACATTCTCACTGGAAAGGGAAGGATGGTTCAACATCTCTCTTTTTTTCTGACAAAACAACCTACACTCTCCTCAATAAGTGGTACTAGAAAGTCATGCAACACTGACTTTCAACATTTCAACTTTGAAAGTCTCTCTGGAGGCTCAGCACATCCACTGTACAACAAACTGAGAAATCACTCCCACCCCCATCAAGGCAGGAAGTCTGCTTCTGAAACCCCATTTTCTAACATATTATCATACTGCAAAAAATTGGTGTAGGCTTTTATTAAAAAAATGTGTATTAAAAATGCAGATTTAGGAATTGGAATTTTCACCAAGAATTTTCCATCTATGGTTGCTTATGCAGACTCCTTTTAATTTTTTTTATCCACTTAATGAATTAGAGGCAGAGCTGTGTTGCCAGTACTCAGTCCAGCTCTGTGGCAGGTTGTGATATGTTAGGCATGGAAATTTCTCATTTTGTTTGTTTTTCCATCTTTTTTCTAAGCTGCTTTGTTCTGACTACACCATTCTCTCCTCCTCTCTCCGCCCCTGAAGAAATGCAGAGCTAAACCTTCTTTCCTCTTAGGCAGCTGCTTTGATTGGTCAGGGGTTCTGAAAAGGAAAACCTCAGCTGCTTTTCACACTTTGTGCTTAATGCTGCAGAAGTGGAATGTGAAGCAGTCACTTGGCACTCCTGTCAAATGAGGAGTTAATAGTAACTCAGGCTCCCACAGGCGCTCCAGGGTGGGCTATGAAAGTAATTGCTTCAGGAACAGGAAGAGAGATGACTGAGCAAAGGCTGCAAGTACAGCTTGTTAAAATTTTCCAATAGAAAATGCCCTTTTGTCCAACTCAAAACTTGCCACAGGAATGTGTTTATTCTGATGAAACTTTTGTTTTGAAAAAAAATTGAGATGAAGCATTTTGATAAGTTTGGATCTTATTAGAATGGAGCATATTGATTTTTCATTGAAATGACTTTGTTTTGAAAATGTTTTATATTATAATTTATATTCTAAAATATACATTTGTAAAAATTGAAATTGTAATGAAACATTTCAACTTTGAAAGGAAATGCTTCAATTGACCCAAAATGAAATTTTTCAAAAAATTTACTTTATGGGGAAGTTTGAAATTTGGCAATTTGTTCTGATTCAGATCTAACACAAATTTTGAAATTGCAGAATTTCCTGCTGAAAGGGAATTCTGGTACCCACATAGCTGTAGCTCTCAGTCTGAGTTAAAACACCCTGTGGTTCAGGGAAATAGCTTTTGTTATGTGTTGACTTTTTTGGTGATCTGGTTTTCTGTGACCAAGCTCCCATACACACTGTGGCCAAAGTTTCCAAAAGTCTGAGCAGATACAAACAGTCATTTGGATGCCCATCTAGTGCCTCAGGTGGGTGCTGGGTACCCAACAAATGTTCAAGTTGGTTTTTACCATATCCAAGTTTCCTGAGTTTCTAGTGCTCAGTGGGATTTCCTAAAGCAGGGATCGGCAACCTTTGGCACGCGGCTCGCCAGGGTGAGCACTCTGGCGCTTTACCTGCCACGTCCACAGGTTCGGCCGATCGCGGCTCCCACTGGCCGCCGTTCCAGGTCAATGCGGGCGGCAGGAAGCAGCGGCCAGCACATCCCTCAGCCTGCACCGCTTCCCGCAGCCCCCATTGGCCTGGGATGGTGAACCGCGGCCAGTGGCAGCCGCGATTGGCTGAACCTGCAGATGTGGCAGGTAAACAAACCAGCCCGGCCTGCCAGTGTGCTTACCCTGCTGAGCCGCATGCCAAAGGTTGCCGATCCCTGTCCTAAAACATCTATACAAGCATCCTGGCTTGGAAATTACTACTAGGTGCTAAATGTTATTACACATGACAATACTGCATCTGCTAATGAGGTCTGGACACCTAGTGGTGAGCAATCTAAATGCAGGCTAGTTTTAGACAGCATGATGGGAAGAAGATGGGAGAGGATGAGGAGGCAAGAGGACAGGGTAACCACATAGCAAGTGTGAAAAATCGGGACGGGGCAACTGGTGCCTATATACAACAAAGCCCTGAATAACAGGACTGTCCCTATAAAATTGAGATATCTGGTCACCCTACAAGAGGAAGCCCAAATATTGATTCAAATGTCACTGGAGGATTAAAGGCAGAGAAGGAAAGAAGCTGAAGTACAGAAGAAGGACAGAAACAGGGAACTGCCCCTGAAGATGTTATGGAGGAACAGGCCTGCTGTTTGCTCCTTTAAGATGTGCTGCAATTTCTGTAAACTCTAAGGAAGCAAATTAATCTCTGTTATGTTCATACTTTTAGTTTAGGCTTTTCAGTGGCCTGATATAGCCAGAACTAGTGCTCAGACAACTTGGGCACAGCCAAATGCCAGCTCTAATTAGCCCTACCGACTTGAGCCCCTGGCGGCATGCCTGCATGACTATTTGAGTCTGCCCAAGTTTTGAAAATTTTTTGACTTGAAGCTCTCTGTACCAGTTTCTCCATCTGTTAAATAGACATATTACTTATGCCTCATTGTAAAGAACAGTGAGATGGATGGATGAGGAACAACTAAGTATGGTTGTTATTATTAGCTCCTGTCAGAACTATTGTCTGTAGGTCTTAACTGTCACGTTAGCTGAACCCCCACAGCAGGGCTTTGTTCTGCAGTTATACGCATTTCTGACTGCAGGCACTGGAGGGGTGGGGGAGAAGGAACTCAATCCTTCTGTCTGTTAGAGGGACTGGGGGCGTCCTCCCCCTCCTGCCACTATTTGCTCTGCTAGGGGGAGAAGAGTTAAGTGCAGCTGCTTCTATTCCTGCCTTGCAATGAAATCTTCAGGGGGATCCATAAGTGCTGGAACTCGGGGTGCTGCCACATCTCCTGGCTTGAGGTGGTTTCCATCATATACGGGGTTTACAGTTTGGTTCAATGGCTCTCAGCACCCCCACTATACAAATTGTTCCAGCATGCCTGGGGGATGTGGGGAGTGTCCATCTTCTTGTACTATTTCCCATATTTATACAGCCGCATGAGAAAAGGCATGGTGGCTTTGGAGGTTGCATGGAGTGGAGTGGAAGGCAGGGTGAATAGACCTGTGATTAGAGTCAGATAGAGTGAACCAAGTGCTGATCATTCTGCTTTTTTTGAAACCAGAGTGAGGGGGAAAGCAGCAGAAGAGCTTTCCATATCAGGGCGCAGACGTGGCAGCAGTTTGGGCAGCTGTCAAACTGCAGAAGGCACCAGGCCCTGATTATACAGCACACACATTTGGACTTACATTTAGAAGAATTAAGCCAAACCAAAACACTGTTGAGAAAAATATGTAAGTAATTTTGTTGCAGAGAACAGGAAGTGAGCCTGAACACAGATGCAGTTAGACGCAGCATGATAGGAAAAGTGCATGCTAGGTTTCTTATGATGCAATTTTTTTTAAAAAAAGCAAGATACCTGTGTGGAGGAGTTTACCATCTAGTTTCAGACATGCTACAACATAGGGGACAATAAAAAAGATGGGGGAGAAAGATCAGGAGTGACACCAGTAAAATTATGCAGTTACTCATTTAGGACAGGCATACATCATGATGGAACAATGGACTGTGTTGTTTGGGAGTTTATCAGCTGCAACAAAGTCAGACTTGACAGTTCTAAAAGAGTAGCTCAAGGCGGGCATATTAATGTTAGAATAGTTAATGCCCTTTTTCCTATGAACTGAAAGAGGTTATACCTCAAGTTAATCATGGACACCTGAATCCAATTAAGGGCAGCCTCTGACCTTTGAAAATCTCTTCCAGTGAAGAGAGAGGAGAAGCATGCTGCAAAAGGGTTGTATGCAGTAAGGAGAAAAGGCTTCTCCTAGGTAAAGGGCTGTTTTCTCTATAAAGGAAATCTTGTGTTTATTTCTGTTTGGGGAGGGGGCCAGTCACGGATTCTGTGACTTTCCATTACCTCAGTGACTTTTGCAGCAGCCGGTGAGCCTGGCTCAGGAGCAGCTCAGACAGCTCCTGTGCCAGGTGCACTGGCTGCTGCTGGGGCAGTCTCAGGCCCCCGCAGCAGAGTCTGGGTGTGGGAGAGGGCACGAGGTTGAGGCACAGGACAGAGTGAGGCAGGGTCTGGGCAGTGCTTACCTGGGAGGCTCCCAGGAAGTGGCAACATCCCCCTCGCTCAGCTGCTAGGCAGAGGTGTGGCCAGGCAGCTCTGCATGCTGCCTCTGCCCAGGGCACTGCGCTCACAACTCCTATTGGTTGGGAGGCAGCCAATCGGAGCGGTAGGGATGGTGCAGGCAGAGGCAGCGTGCAGGGCTGTCTGGCCATGCCTCCACCTAGCAGCTGAGCGAAGAGGATGTTGCTGCTTCCGGGGAGCTGCCAGATAAACGCTGCCCAGAGCCTGCCTTACTCTGTCCCATGCCCCAACCCCCTTCCCCTTCCCATGCCCAAACTCTGCTGCTGGGGGGAAAGGTGCGGAACCAAGTAGGGAGCCTGCCAGCTCTGCCACCCACACCCTCCCCCTGGCACCAGCAGGGGTCCTGGGCCGCACACCGCTGCCTGTGCTCCCTCTCCCCCCCGCCAGCACCCGAGCCACCCTCCCTCAGCACCCGTGAGGCCCCCAGGCAGCCCCCCCATCCCCAAATTTTATTCACTGGTATTTTTGGTAAAAGTCATGGACAGGGCACAGGCTGTAAATTTTTGTTTATTGCCCATGACCTGTCCGTGACTTTTACTAAAAATACCCATGACTGAAACGTTGCCTTAGTTATCAGCATTGGAGGCACTAATCCAGGAGAGTTAGGAAACATATTTTTTGTTGTTTAAAGAAACTTACAGGGCCAACTCTAGGGCCTGCCCTGTAAATATCGTAAATAAATCAACATTAAGAATCAAACCTCTGAAGCAGGTGTGATTTACTCCAGGCCCCTTCTCTGCCCCCAACGCCAGAGGAAGAGAGATTGCGTTTTGACCCGATGAAAAGTGTGTTGCCACATATGGCATCAGAGGGTGGGATTTGACACAGCAGACTACCCCAGAATCCACAACAGGATGCTACCAGAGTCCAGGTGGCTGCACAGCAGGAGTCTGTACAAATATAGCAGGAGACAAACTAACTGTTGATAAACTAGGCAACATGGGACCAAGCCATACTACAGGAAGCAGTGAGACAGCTAACGCCCTGACTGCTGCAGAAGGTGGCCATGATGGAACTCAATTCTTAAAGGCTAGCACAGCTACCTATAAAAGATGACAAGTGACATCAAGGCACATCTCCTCATGTTTGGAAGAACAGCCCTGTGACATTCCTGGCTTCACTCCCTTACTGTGTGGAGAGGACCAGAAGCCCTATTATGAGATGGTAATGGAAATATTCAAGGAGATTCTGATAGATCAAGAGATTCTCTTTGTATCAAAGTTGATGAAGGAGATGTGTGTGATGCATTGAATACGGGCCCTGTGCACTTCAGTTTACTATCCGGACTGATGGCCTGGTCAAATGCTTCAGCAGGACACTGAAGAGCATGATACAGAAAGTAGCAAGTCGAGATGGGAAAAACTGGGATATCTTGCTACTCTACCCAATGTTTGCTATAAGGGAAGTACCCTGTAAGGTGACCAGATACAAAGTGTGAAATATCAGGACCGGGGGAGGGGGATAATAGGTTACCTAAATAAGACAATACAACCCTAATTATCAGGACATCTGGTCACCCTAGTTATATGGTCACTATGTCTGTGCCATATTGGACATTGCCAAGGAGGATTGGGAGGAACAGCCTAATTAAGGAACCAGTGTCACTGAACATGTCATGCAGATGCAGGACAGAATATCCCAAGTCATCCCAGTAGTGCAGGAACATATGGAAAATGCCACAGAAGGCCCAACAAGCCTATTACAATTGAAAAGCAAGGGTTTAGAAATTCCAGACTTCTGATCAAGTAAAGGTGTTGGTGCTCATGATGGAAAGCAAGCAATTAGCCGTATGGCAGGAACCATACAAAGTAATAGAGGCCAAAGCAGGAGCAAACCATCAACCTATTCGAGACCTGGCAACACATAGAAACGTATATGGTCACGCTAGAGACACTACTGCGGGAAGATAAGCCTCAGGAATGAGTCAAAATATCTCCAGAGTTACCCCTGTACAGCTTCTAGAAGTTGTCAAGATGACTGAATGAAACCAAGATTTGTTTTCAGAGAAGCTAGCCAGAACCACAGAAGCACATCACAAATCCAGGAGTGAATGTGAAGCTTAAACCATACGGGATCCCTGAGGATAAAAGGGAGGAAATCAGTACAGAAATTAAGAAAATGGAGAGAATCGAAGTTTTCCATAGTTAGTGGTCCAGCCTAATCATTCTGGTATCTAAACCAGATGGTACCACGAGGTTCTACAATGACTTCTGAAAATTAAATGAGTTTCCCAGTTTGTTTCCTACCCCATACCTCAGACAGATGAGCTCATAGACCAGTTGGGAAAAGCAGGATTCTTGTCTACCCCTCAACCTGTCCAAAGGCTATTGGCAAATCCCTCAAGCAGAGGTTGCCAAAGAGAAGACTGCTTTTTCTACACCAGAAGGCTTAGACCAGTATAGGTTCCTCCATTTTGGATTGCATGGGGCACCAGAAACCTTCCAACACCTCACCAATAAGCTATTACGCCCATGTGCCAGGTATGCAGCCACTCACTTGCACAATGTGATCATACACAGCCAAGACTGGGGGACACATCTGGAAAAGGATGAAGCGGTACTGGCTACCCTGAGAAAAATGGATCTTACAGCTAACTCATCCAAATGTGCAGTAGGGCTAGCTGAAGCCAAATACCTTAGGTACATCACAGGCAGAAGCGTAGTGAAACACCAGATGAACAAGTTAGAGGTGATAAAAAGTTGGCCCCAGACAGTAAGGAAGAAGCAGGGCAGAGTGTTGTAGGGATAGTGAGAATCTACAGATAATTTATTCCCCACTTCATTAGCAGGGTGCAAGAAATGTTATGCATAAAGGCAGCACGCAAAAGGACAGAGAGACAACTTTAGGCAGACAAACAGGACATCAAGGCTTAAATTGGCATTATCAGCAGTGCAGAGAAGGCAATGGGATAGTGTGATAAGAAACTAGAAGCTTGATCAGTTTTCTTACACCAACATAAATCCACTGGGCCAAATCATGCTGCACAAAACCCTTCTTCAGCTTGCTTCCCATCGCTCTTATGTGTCATTCTGACAGTGCAAAGGGGGCATTCAGTGAAGCCAGCTTAACGGATTACCTAGATTTTGGCCCAGTATAGGGGAATTCTCAGGAGTCAGACCTGGCATACACCATACCCCCTTTTTCACAACCCCCTGGGTAGTGGTTGTGTGAAGTACAACCATACACTTAATGGCATTCTTCTGTTTGTGTTTGTTTGTACATAATGTGAAAACTTTGGAATGATGCATCCCATCAAATTCTAAAACATCAAGGGAAGTTCTAAACATCAATAGGCAGAATTCTACTGATTTTGGTGAAAACTAGAAAACAAAGGAAAGAGAAAATGTGGGCCAGGTGGAGCCCTGGCATCTGGTTAGCAGAACCAGAACAGCTTCACCCACTATTGTCATGGTCTATAAATCAAAGAACTGGTTGATGACAGCCATTAACGCCATCCAGCATAATAACACCTCTCATCTCAGCTCTGATAAAGGTCCCAATACAGATTTAAAATGCTGACACCCTGAATGATTTATCTCCCAGGCAGAAAGAAAAGAAAAGAAACAATAGTGGCAGGAAATGGGGGGGCAGAGGGCACCGAATGGGAGGGAAGAATGGGGGTTGCTGGCATGCATATGTGCTGGAACTAGAGAAGTTGCTACACCCCTTGGCTTGAAGTGGTTTTCATCATATACAGGGTTTACAGTTTGATTCAATGTATCTCAGCATCCCCACTATACAAATTGTTCCAGCACCCTTGCTGGCATGTGAGGAAGAGGAAATGAGGAGCACACACACAACCCCTGCAATGTGGCAGAGGGGGAATGAAGGAAAACACACAAAGCCCCTGCCTTGGGGGAAATGGATAATGCAAGGGCATGCAAGAAAGGGGGAAATGGAGGCCACACAGAGCTCCAGGCATGTGGTAGATGGGAGAATGGTGGGGATGAAGGGAGGCGTTGCAGGGAGTCCCTCAAATAGAGGGAGATGGGATGGTGGCACACAGGAAGTAGTGGCTGCGGTGTGTGCAACTGCACTCAAACTATGTGACTCTCTAGAATAAGAGACCAGAATCAGCCCATAAATCAACATACAGGCAGAAGCAGAGTTCCACAGGGCTTTGTAGAAGAGGGCAGAGAACTGAAACTTGATCCAGTGGTCTCTGCTTTTAGGCAAGTCATTTAACCTGCTTGCCTCTGTTTTCCCATCTGTGAAATGGGAATAGTAATACTTAGTTACTAAGACATACTTCACAAAGTAGTGTGAAAATTCATTAAACATGTTTGTTAAAGACCTGTGAAGATGAAAAGTGGCATATAAGTATTAAATATTATTTTAACAGAACATATTACACAGTGATACTCACCCGCTCCTGACCAGCTGTATCCCAGATCAGAAATTTATGAAGCTCATTCCCACAAGGCACAGTTTTAGTCATGAAGGATGCACTGAAATGAGAAGTATCAACTGTTTGTTATTCAAATCTAAACCCACTGTGAGGTTAACAAATGAAATTCACCGGACCAATATTCCAAATATATCAACTCTAGACTTTGGGCAGGTTTGTTTGGTTAGGCCAGGCCATTTAGGGTGGGAAAAAGTCATTTTCTGGTACAGGGTCCATTCAGTAATATCCCCTGGATTTATTTATGTTTATGCAAATTAGGATTTCTCTTTTCCTCTGGTGAGGTTTAGAGGGATCCTTCTGGTTAGGCTTAAGAGCACCAGCACCAAACGTGCCTGGGGCCCATACCTCCTTTCTTCTCTGTGCACATGCCTGTCCATTGGGCAGCTGGCACTTCAGGTTCTTTTTGTTGTTGTTGCTGATCCTGGTGAACATCCTCTTGCAAGGAGTGGGATAAGTGTACATGTTATCACCCCACCAAGCAGTGAATGAGTGATTTCATATGCTAGTGTAGAAGACAGGAAAAGTAAGTGACTAGCAACAAAACAGCGGAACAGAATATACACAAAGGGTTGCCAAAAGTACAATGTAAACAAACCAAAAAGTCCCACCCCTACATCCCCTCCAATCTTGGGCATAACAGTGTTAGCTGTTACTTCTAACAATAATAAGTAGAATTTTTTCAGCAGGAAATGTGATTTTTCAAAATTGTATCCCTTTACAAAAGAATGCTAGACATTTATAGGTTTGCTCTGTACAACAGTGTTTGAGCTGAAGGAGGCCTGAAAGAGATTGCCCTGGTAGAATTGTGTTTCTTTCTAGACACTGCTGAACCATTCCTGCAAAGATAACTTTTATCCCTGACATATAAAGAGGCACCTGATAGGATGTGTTTTGCATTAGAAATACACTGGATTACATCACATGGCATGTGTTTTCAAAACATTTTCTAGGAAAGATACACCAGAGGCTCCCTGGATAGCCATCTGTAAATTGCTCAATTCAAACAGTGTTCCATTGGATATAAAAAGATTAAGTAATACAGGAAGAGCAGTATTTTCTTTGGTTATTTTGTGGGTTTATGTTTCCAACTATCATTCTTTTATTATGCAACACTTCACAGCTTTGAAAACAGGAAGTTCAGAATTCCAGCAGCTACAGGAGGTCACTAGAATTGTGGATTTAGAACATTAGTTCATCTGGCAAAAAAAAAAACCAAAAAACAAAAAAAAACCCTTATCTACATAGTAGTCCTACTTAGAAAACATAAGGTAACAAAACATATTAGCAATATTTAACTCAGTACACTAATGTGACAAAGTGTTTTTTTTCCAAATATAAAATCTTTTCCCCCTAAACATGACAATTATGAAAAGTTTCTATTTTCTTCTCATATTGGTAGAATATCTTTACTTTGATAAAGGACTGACAGTGGTTTAGAACTAAAGGACCACTAGGGTCCCATTAATTTCATCATTATGAGCAAATGACTTCCTAATCAATCCTGCCAGTGATGATGTGCTTCCTTTCCCCCTCCTCTCTGCCCAGCTTCATCCATTTGTTAAATTCAGTCGTCCAAAACTGTACTGGAATCTGGTCATAAAATCCCCAGCTGGGACTCCAATTGTGCATCCAAAGGCAGAGGTCAACGTGTTACACCTGAAAGCTTTTAGCTACCTCAACATCAAACACAAACAAAGCTTACTCTTCATAAGGCATTAAAAGTAGAATAATTACAAAACAAGAGCAACTGTTCCCCCCCTAATAATTCCTTCATGGACAAGGTGTATTAGCTTCCTCTGCCTAGGGAAGTCAAGTGTCTTCAAAGTTTTCCAACTGATGCAGGGCTGAGGATTTGGCCATAAGTGTTGGAAAGAAGAGATCTCTGAAATAAACTCAGTTAAATGACTGACAGGAGCTAGCTTGTGATGCTTTGGATTTAGAAGCTCTGCTGTTTCTTTGAAAAATAGATGCAGATGAATTATATTTGGTCTGATTATGCTGTATTATCCTGTCTTAATAAAACCTGAGAATGTGATGCATTATAAACCTAGAAGAAATTCTACTCGTGGGGGAATTCTGCACCACTGCGTGCGCACAGAATTCATGTGCCCTGCAGATTTCTTTGCTTCTCCACAGAAAAAATGAGTTTCTGATGGGGAAGCAAAGTGAAGCCAGAAGACTGGTCACATGCTCCTCCCCAGTAGCACAGGCGCATCATTTCGGGTGCCTGGAGCAGCTGGCGGAGAGATAAATTACTGCTAAGGGTAGGGCTGGGAATGCCCCTGCCAGTGGCTTCTACCCTGTGCCAGACTCAGCTGCAAGTCTTGAATGGCTGGGGGTGAGGGAGGATGAGACTTGCTCTACCCCTGCAAGGAGTGGCTGGGTCCAGGTCAGACCCACCCCCAGAAACCTTTCCTGGCTTCAGGAAGCTCTGCACTGACCTCCCTTGCCCCACTGCTTCTCAACCACGGGGGGAGGGGCACTGTATGGGGAGCTGTTCCCACATCCACCAAACCCCTGTGTATCCAGACCCCCCTGCCGAGCCTCAACCACTCGTACCTGAACCTCCACCCCACAGAGCCTCACCCCTGCATCCAGACCACCCCTCACACTTGAACCCTCACCTCGATGAGCCCCACCCCCTTCGCACCTGGATCACTCCATAAGCACCCCCACATGCAGACCCCCACCCCACTGAGCCCCAACCAGCTGCACCTGGACTCCCCCCTTGCTGAGTCCCCCACACCCAGACCTCCTCACTGCTGAGCCCTATCCTCCTATACCTGGATCCCACTACAGAGTCCCATTGCCTCCTGCACCTGCAACTCCTCAATGTGCCCCTGTGCATCAAGATCCCTCCACACCTGGCCCATGCACTGAGTTGCCTGCACCCAGATTGCCTCACACAGAACCCTCTCACCCCACACTTGTATCCTCCCACATTAACCCCCTCCACACTTGGATCCTGCCAGGCTGAGCCTGCCTGCTCACGCCTGGTCCAAAGGGGCAGGGCCCTGGGGTGTTTTGGGGACAGGTCCAGCCCTTGTGCTGTGTAAGGATTGGATGCAGCCTCACCACCAAGCTTATGCTCAAATACATTTGTTAGTCTCTAAAGTGCCACAAGTACTCCTGCTCTTTTTTCAGGTTTCCTAGTCATTCTAGCACACTGAAAGGGGACATTTAGTGGCATATGTATCATAACCCAGAGAGTAGACTCAAACCTAGCATTATTTATATTATCCCATAGTTGTACTCAGAGCTTAACAGAGAGTAAAAAGCTTCCAGTCATGAGTCTGTATAATACAAAACACAGAGTAGTATGTGTGTTCGTGTCAGCTTCACAAATCAGGTGACTGTTCAGGAGTTGTTGAGAGGGAAGAAACCTTTCTGACTCTTAATGGCGAGGCTATTCTAAATGTAAGGAATAACATGAGCAGAGAGTGAGGCAAGAAGGCACACACAAAAAAAGAAAAAAAAAGAAGTTAGTGGAGTGTGGAGAGCAGAATAGGGCATCAAAGTGAGAGGGAAATGTAGGGGAGTTGTGCATAGTTTTGAACATGGGGAAGAGAAGACACTTGAGATAGAAGTAAGATGATGATTTTGGCAGCCTTGAAACATTTCAAGGAAAAGATTAAACAGGGTACTTACCCAATAGTAGGGCTAATATTGTGATCAAAATGATCCTGGACAAATCGACAAACTATACTTGATTTCCCAACCCCCGTATCCTGCAAATGAAAGAAAGAACAATAATAAATTCACAAGGTACTTGTATCTGAACTTCAGTAGAAAAATTCACTGATCAGGGGTTAATATGAATTATGATTCTGCCTTTTTTTTTAAACCACAAAAAAAGAACAAACTTACTCAAGTGGAGTAGGTTAAGTGTTTAAAAAGAAAATAGTTCATTAACTTTTTGTAAGTGTCACCATCATAACTGGAGTTATTAATTTAACTCTTCTGCATTTCTAAAATTCCATCCTTTTACAAACTCACAACTCTTTTTTTTGGCGGGGGGGAGGGAGTTTACATTAATAAATTGTCACTGATTATAAAAGTTTACATGTAGCTATTTACTCATTCAAAATAAAATAAAAAACCACTGCATGTTAAAATCCATAGTTACTTTGCTGAGCAAAACCACCTTCCAGCAAATTAGTTTTGTGTGTGTTTGTTGTAAGGATGGACCAAGTAAGTATGCTTCCAAAATAAATTGCTAACAAAGTCTTTTCATTATGAGATAAATAAGTGATTTTTTCAGCATTTATAGAATGTCTCAGGTGCTTTTAATAAGATCTGAAGCCAAGGACTGAGTGACTTTAGCCACCCAAGATATGCAACAATCCCCTAGAAATGCACTTGTAGGCTGCATTAAGGACTCTGTGGAACTGAACATATTAATAAAAGCAGAAGGACAAATGCCTCAGTGGTTGCTATGTGGGAGAGCCTGCTTTCATTACTGGTACCAGTCTCATTCTTCCCTGTCGGGAGGGATAAATACTAGGAGTACTGTATACGAAGCATATTCAGAACCTCTGGATAAAATAGGGAAGGAAAGAAGTTCCTTGCACTATACCGCAGCAAGTCTTCCAGCCAAAAATGCATTTTCCAGAACTTCTTGACCACTCCATAGAACCTTAAAAGTACAGGGAGATGTAAGTAAAGGGGGATTTCTTGGGCTCCAGTAGAAATGTACAGGGCTTCTTTCAGACGTTGAAAAGGTATCAATCCAGACTCTTCCATTTACTGAATGGACATTAACAGTGAGAGCCAAGGCCCAATCCAACTCATTAAAATGTCAGTGGAAAACTCCCACTGCGTGCGCTGAAATTGAATCAGTCCCAGGATCAATAAGTTCAATTTGTGTCCAGATTTCTAAAACCATTTAATATATTTTAAAATTGACAGGTTTCCAAACTGAGGCAGGGCAACACTATTGGCATCATACAAATAATACAGAAGACTTGGCTGTGTCTTTTCTGTAATCATTTTTCCAGACCTTGATCTTTTTCAAAGATGGAAAAAACAAATCCAGGTATTTAGACTACCTCTCCCTTGTTTAAATAAAACTGTAACAATCAAGGGTGGGAAAACCTTTCTTACTAGAGAACCATCATTTAAACTCTCATCTCTAATTCAAGGCTGTCCTTACTTAATCTGCTTCCAAGTCATAATAAATATTCACTCAGCACAGATGGTTGTTTATCTGCAATGTGCAATCGATACACACATTTCAAAAAAGAGCAACAGTATTTAAAACCACCCTAGCAAATTCCAATCAATAGCCACAACAAACATTGCGCTATCCCCAAAATTTGCCTTCATTATAAATTCCATCTGACGTTCCTGCACAGTCACCAAACCTAGGACAGCACAGCACATTTTAAGAAGTCTTCTGTGGCAACACTGAATAATATAATTATTCCAGATTTTAACTGTGCTTCAGAAAACCAAAACAAGCTCAGAGGAATTGCAATTCCCTTTTGTGGAAAAGTTGCTTCTGCTCCAGAGTTTAAAATTAGTGCCTCAGTGCCACCTCAGTGCCATACATATTTATTTTCAGCTGCCTTAATAGGCCAGTGGCAAGTGCAATTACAGCTCAAAAAAGAGAGGGATTTGGTCTTTGGCAGGGCTGTGGCATCTACAAGCTGAATTTGGAGCTTACCTCATTTTGCTAGAAGATGCTAATTCTTTGACCAATTAACCAAGCTTTAGTGGCTTCTATTTCTCTTACATCCTTCACAGCAATTGCAGCTAAACCTAGATACGTGCCAGCCATCCAGCCTGCATTCAAGTAGCCTCCAGCTTAAAGGCACTCACTCTCAGTCTGTACCCTTGTGACTGCTTTGACTAGCCCTCAGAATATATTTAGAGCAGCATTTGCGGGGGAGCGGAATAAAATGCTGACCATCATTCTATAGCTAGTTTTAAAACTATCTGGACAATTTTTAATATATTCTCATGCACCTGTCAAATGGGGCACCCTCCTGCTCCACCACAACTGGAAAGTGGATTGGGGTGTGTGAACATTCCATACAACACTCCGGAAAAGTAATCAAAATAGTTTGTTTAGTAAACTTGATTGACTCTGATTTGCAATATAGAGTAGCCATCGCCTTTCAGACAAATCTTGCAGGATTGTTGCAACGAAGCAGGTGGGAGGAGTCCCAGCTTGTGACGGCATCTGCTGCTTACTGGCAAGTAAAACATGCATTCCATTAAAATAGTCTCAATACTAGAGCTGTAGAAAATATTTCTGCTACCATCTGCTTTAGAACTTTGCCCTGCTGTATTGCTCTTCTGTCCATAAACCTTGTTCCCTCAAAGCTGGTGATGTTCCTTGTTTTGCCACGAGGGAAAGACCCTAAACAGGATTTTTTCAAGCAGGTAACACCAAAAACCTTATTCTTCAGTTCACTGAGCTCTGCACTTTGCCGATTTTCATAACTCATGTAATCTGGTTCTTTTGTTTTAGTTAGACTGTGCTGATATACATATTAAAACATACCACACACACCAGATGGCAAATCATTGGCTGGTGTAAACTGCCATAGCTCTATTGACTTGGATGGAGCTAGGACAATTTACAGCAGCTGAGCATTTGCCTCTAGGAAGCAAGCTGCACCCTAAGGAATGGAGTCTGTACTTACCCAGAAGTCATCATCCCTGTAAAATAGGGGAGCTATGATGTGGGTGGGAAGGCAACTTTTTCTTTAAAATAATCACACACAAAAAATACAGCTCCATGTGACAAGGGATCCAGGACACAAAGTCTGTTCTAATTAAAGGGATATTTGACACATGCCTGGGATGTGTAAATTCCTGTTAGTTTGTAAATATACACTCTCATTTATATACACTCTCATTTTAACAAGTTATGCTTTAGGAAGGATATTAGGTGCATGGCTCATGGGACTAGTAACATGTTTTGCTTTCTACCTGGCTTCTTTTTCACATACTTGGTCATCACTAGTCTCCCAAGCATAAACACATCCATAAAATCAATATAAACTGAGATGTACAAAGATAAGCAAACAGGAGAAGGGAGAGGTTCAACAGCATCAAGTGAATCTCGAATGTTCAATGGGAGAAGTAACCCAGAGTTCAGAATTTTATCCAAGTCTCCCTCTGCTTTGGAAAACTGATCTGGAAATCTCATGAGACAGACCAGTTTTTATTTTATACAAAATGAGGATAGTTCCTGGCTGCTACCCTCCCATACTGAACACACTTCAACTTGACTCACAGAACTCTGCTCTCTCAAAGCTGAAGGTGTGCTCCCAGCTGCTGAGCAGACATACCCTGAAGCTTACACATACACGGAGCACCAGGCTCCTCTATGCTCACATCACTGTAAAGGAGAATGCTGAAAATATACAGCCTCAAGTAGGATTACTGGATTTTATCAGCCAATTTACAAACTAACAGGAATTTACACATAAATTGCTTATAATATATCACAAGTATAAGATTAGAAAAAGTAAGAGTCCAATATATTTCTAAAGTCACATTCCAAGGACGGACAGCTGATTGATGTAACCATCCACTGTTCTAAGTCTCCATACATAGGAAAGTTAAGGAAATAGAGGAAGTCCGGTTTTGTTTGTTTGTTTTTTTTAAGTTTAAATTTGGAGGGGTGTGGGCTTTTTTAAAAAAAAACAACCCATAAATCTAAGCCTCTATCCTGCAAACATCTAAGAATGTGAGTAGCCCAAGGAGTCCAACTGGACTAGGGAGTTACTCACTTGCATAACTGGGGCTTTATTATTTAACCTTTATATTGCAGTAACATCCAGAGACCTCAGCCAGGTGAGGAGCCTAGTGTGCTGGGCACTTTACAAATATATACTGAAGAGCCTAAAGAGTTTACCTTAATTATTCTTCTATCTGAAATGGTACAAGCACCAAACTCACAAAGAAACTGCACATATGACTGCTCACTAAGCAGCAGTCTTATAATTATGCAAGATGCAGTAGCAATTGTTTTATTCTTGACTACACAGTATCCTTCCGAGCAATGGGTGAGTTTTTTATATATACAGAATCCTATTAAGATGAATTATGTAAGAATCCATTTATGACTATGGGGTTTTGCAAACAAATACACAAGGATACCTCAGAATATTTTACATAAAAGAACCTGCATGATAAGAACACACACTGAAAAAACAGCTTGCTTTGGAACCACAGGAGATCCCACGACTAACTTCCTATTTTCGTTAAAAAACATGATTGTTAAAAAAAGCTTTATATATGGGTGTGACTGCGGTGCAATCTGGACTGTGGTACCGCTGAGCCCTCCAAAACCGACCAGCCTGGGATATCCCTCACACTGTGATGTTGATGGCAAGCTACAAACTTCTGGCAAGTACTGCACTTACACAGACATCCACAGGCAGGGATACATCCAACTGAGTTACATAAATGATCTCCTAGCCACGCATGAACCATCAATAGGGAGGCTCCAGCCAATTCCCCCCAGCGCCCCAGCCTTGCACTGATCAGAAGCAGGGGCAGCAGATTTGTCCTAACAGTGGAGGGGCCCCAGGCCCTGCCCCTCCTCTTTCCCCGAGGCCCCACCCCCTGCAGCCAACCTGGAAACCAGAGTAGGGCTGGGAAGTCATGAACCCTCCACCTGCCCTGGGTAGTGGGGGGGCCCCAAGAGTGGCTCCCAGCCCGTGTCTCTGCCCTCTGGCTGCCTCGCCCACAGCTGCCTGCGCAGCTCTGACCCCAACCCGGCTACAGCTTCCAGCCTGGTTCGTGGGCTCGGCCTCAGGAGCCAAAAAGCCACATCTGGGCCATAGTAAGAGCCACCCAAGCAGTCACCCAAGGGAGCCACAGACCCTCCATCTGCCCTGGGAGTCAGGGACACAGGCTGGGGGCTGCTTTCAGGCCCCCATTTCGGGCAGGTGGAAGGTCCGCAGCTCCCCACAGCTGCTTGGGTTCCCTGGGCCACTCTTACCTGGCCAGGCTCCAGCTTCCAGCCAGGCTGGGGGAGGTGGATGGGGGGGGTCAGAGGGAAGAGAAGGAGCAGGAGGCTGGGCCCGTGGCAAAAAGTGGATGGGCCAGGCCAGTCCACTTTCAAAAGCAGGAAGGCCATGGCCCCTTGGCTCCTCTTGTTCCAACACTCTTAGTCAGAAGCCCAACCAGTGTAAGTTCATTACCTAGTTTGCCACACCAACAAAAGGGTAGTGGATGTGCAACAGCCCTTGTTAACCTAAGCTGAGATTTCCTAAGCCCTTCAACCAAAATTCACTGGTTCAGATACAATATACAAACAGAAAGACAGATTTTAAGTGATTATAAGTGGTAGACATAAAGGTCAGAGTAAACATGCTTTCTAAATCCAAAATTTTTAGTTTAAACAAGAGTTAATCATACAGCTTTTCTCACCCAGACAGATGGCATAAGGAGGTTACAGTTCCTTAATACACAGGCTGAGACTACCTTCCAGCCTGGGACCACCCTTCCTCATTTCAAAGTCTTTGTGCTCCAGATGTTCTTCCAGGTGTTGAGTTGGGGGAGGGGAGTAGATGTGACATCATCGCTGGGCTTTTCTCCTCTTTTATATTTTCTTCCAACTTGCTGGAAAGATCTTTGCTGTGACGTGGGGAATCAGGCACTCCCCATTGGTCAAGCTAGTGTTGCCAACTAATTGAACAAACCCAAACTCTGCCCCAACCTCTCCCCAAGGCCACGCTCCTGCCCAGCCCCTTCTCCGAGGCCTCGCCCCGTTCACTTCATCCCCCTCCCTTCATTGCTCGCTATCCCCCACCCTCACTCATTTTCACCAGGCTGGGAGAGGGGGTTGGCATGTGGAAAGGGATTTGGGGTGCAGGTTCTGGGAGGGCATTTGGTGTTGGAGGAGGCTTGGGTGCAAGAAAGGGCTCATGGCTGGGGCAGGGGGTTGGGGTGTAGGAGGGGGTGTGAGAGAGGGCTCAGGGATGGGGCAGGAAGGTGAGATGCAGGAGGGGGTGTGAGAGACAGCTCAGGGATGGAGCAGGGAGTTGGGGTGCGGGAGAGGATGAGGGGTGCGGGCTCCAGTCATCAGAGCTTACCTCAGGCGGCTCCCGGAAGCGGCCAGCACATCCAGCTCCTAGGTTCAGGGGCAGCCAGGCAGCTCTACGCGCTGCCTCTGCCTGCAAGCGCCGCCTCCGCAGGTCCCATTGGCCACGAAGCTGCAGAGTTGGTGTTCGGGGCAGGGGCAGCACACAGAGAGCCCCGACAGCCCCTGAGCCAGACGTGCTGATCGCTACCGAGAGCTACACAGAGCCAGGGCAGGTAGAGAGCCTGCCTTAGCCCCACTGCACCACTGACTGGACTTTTGAACTATTAAAAAAATTGCTTGGATTGCTTTCAAAAGCAACCAGGAGATTGAGGCCAATTCCGGCAGACTCTCAGCTATCCAGGAGGATTGGCAACCCTAGGTCGAGCAGTCTCCATTGCACATGTTCTCTCTGAGAAGTCTCTGGGAGGGCCATTGGGAGAGTGGATTCCCTTTAATGGGCCATCAGCACATGTCTGGCTGGTCCTTTGTTGCAACTGAAAGCTTGGCTGTCCAGCATATTTTGATAACACGTATAATGCTTTATAACGTTACATATAAAGATAGCACATACAATCCAACAGAATATTAATGTTCAACAGATCAAGAATGTCATAAACAGATGGTTAAGGGTTAATGTCTCTTTTACCTGTAGAGGGTTAAGAAGCTCAGTAAACCTGGCTGACACCTGACCAGAGGACCAATAGGGGGACAAGATACTTTCAAATCTTGGTGGAGGGAAGTCTTTGTTTGTGTTTTTGTTTTTTTATTCGTTGTTCGCTCTTGGGACTAAGAGGGACCAGACATACACCCAGGTTTTCCCAATCTGTCCGAATCAGTCTTTCAGGTTTCAAAATTGTAAGTAATAGCCAGGCAAGGCTGATTAGTCTTATGTTTGTTTTCTTAACTTGTAAATGTGTCTTTTTGCTGGAAGGATTTTTACCTCTGTTTGCTGTAACTTTGAATCTAAGGCTGGGGGGGGCGGTCCCTCTGGTCTATATGAATCTGAGTACCCTGTAAAGCATTTTCCATCCTGATTTTATAGAGATAATTTTTACCTTTTCTTTCTTTAATTGAAAGTTTTCTTTTTATGAACCTGATTGATTTTTCCTTGTTTTAAAATCCAAGGGATTAAGTCTGAACTCACCAGGGATTGGTGGAGGGGGGAAGGAGGGGGGATGGTTAATTCCTCCTTGTTTTAAAATCCAAGGAGTTTGGGTCTGAGTTCCCCAGGGAAGGTTTTGGGGGAACAGAAAATGTGCCAGATACTAATTCTGGCTGGTGGCAGCGCACCAGATTTAAACTAGTAATTAAGCTTAAAAGTGTTCATGCAGGTCCCCACTTTTTGTACCCTAAAGTTCAAAGTGGGGGAAAAACCTTGACAAAGAGTTTTAAAACAAGTACTCAAAAGGCATACTTTGTACAAAACATATAATACACCTCTACCCCGATATAACACTGTCCTCGGGAGCCAAAAAATCTTATAGTTGTTATAGGTGAAACTGCATTATATTGAACTTGCTTTGATCCACCAGAGCATACAGCCCCACCTCCCCAGAGTGCTGTTTTACCGCATTATATCCGAATTTGTGTTATATCGGGTCGCATTATATTGGGGTAGAGGTGTAATTACATGACAGTGGTGAATACGAGGGTTCCAGGGTGCTACTTTGAGGTAAAGAGTGCCACAAGATTTGTAGGGACAAATTCTGCACTGGGTAGACGACCCGTGCCTCCTGACAATGGGAGGGCACAACCCCGGAACAGCTCAAGTCATACCCCTCTTTGTAGTAACCCTCCCCTTCCAGAAAGCAGCCCCACCCTACCCCTTTGGGAAAGCAACAGCCCCTCTGTGCAGTTCTAAGCTGTTCCTCTGACTCTCCCAGCAGAGTTAAAGCAGCAGCACCTCCAAGCAGCTCCCAGCTGTTCCTCTGCTCCTGCCTCTGCCTTTCCTTGCCCAGCACAGCTCGCTAACTCAGCTACTCTGAAGGGAGGGAGCCCTGTCGCACCAATTTGATGAGCAATCTGGCGGGGGGGGAGAAGGGCCATGAGACCCTGCATCCCTCTCCCCCAAACACACATCACCTCTGTTTTAACTTGGGGCATAATTTGGCCCTACAAATTAAATCTAGCAAATTTCAATTTGAAAAAGCTGAAGTACAAAACCCTGAAAAATCAGAGGATGTTAACGCCTAGTAACAGTTACTAATAGCAGCTAGAGTACATATACAGCAGCTTTTTTTCAACATTAGTAATACTTTGAAATGAGAGAGCACTTCAAAGCTCTTTACAAACACTGAGCCAAATTCAATGTCTGACCCAATTTGCATTGAAGTTAACAGGATTCTTTCTATTGATTTCTACAGGAGTTGGATCATACCCTCAAGGAGAGTCTGTGCTGGTGTTCCCTGGACGATGCACCTCAGTGGATTAAAATCCAGCCAGTGACACAGTTACAATGGCACAAGGAGCTTTTGTCCTCCTCTCCATCAGGAGACTTGCAGCCAACCAGCACAGCCCTACAAGCAGGAGGCACTGGCTAACAGCAGCTGGGATGGGAGATGATCATTCCTAGTGGTCCAAGCTACAGCAGTCAGGCCGAGTAGTCAGAGCCACTGCCAGAATCAGAAGTCCAGGGCAGGGGTGGAACAACGCTGGAGCAGGAGCAGGAGCAGGAGCAGGAGCAGGAGCAGGAGCAGGGCTGGAACAGGACTGGGAGCAGAACACAGCACGAGCAGGGCTGAGAGCAAGCTAATGCCTGCGGAGTCTGTTGCCACCATCAGACAAGAGACAGTTCCAAGCCCTAGAATAGCCTTGAGCAGACTGAGCTACTTGTACTCCTGTGGTGCTCATATACCAATTCTGAGAGTCACATGATCAGTTCCTGGCTTGTGGATTGGCTGGGAGCCTACTACACGAATGACTCATCACCTTACATTGGCCAAGGAAAGAGTGTGGCTAATGTATGCAGGTGATTAATCAATTCAGTGCAGCCCTTAGGCAGACTCTACTAGTGTAGCTCCCATCGCACCCAAAGTAGAAATTAGCATTGCCCACCCCAGTCAAAACCTTGAGGTAGTACAGCCATCTGCCCTCCTACTTTGGAGGTACAATGGACCAGGCTAGCAGAGACAGGTGCAAAATATACCTATCTGCACCAGCAGTGATTGTGGCAAATGTGGTCTGTTAATGAATCTTCATGACAAACCCTGGAGTCAACTAAGTATTGTTACAGTATTCAGACACAAAGGGTACGTGTACACTACAGGATTATTCCAATTTTACATAAACCGGTTTTGTAAAACAGATTGTATAAAGTCGAGTGCACGCGGCCACACAAAGCACAATAATTCGGCGGTGTGCATCCATGTACCGAGGCTAGCGACAATTTCTAGAGCGTTGCACTGTGGGTAGCTATCCTGTAGCTATCCCATAGTTCCCGCAGTCTCCCCCACCCATTGGAATTCTGGGTTGAGATCCCAATGCATGATGGTGCAAAAACAGTGTCGTGGGTGATTCTGGGTAAATGTCGTCACTCATTCCTTCCTCCATGAAAGCAATGGCAGACAATCATTTCGCGCCCTTTTTCCCTGGATTGCACTGGCAGACACCATAGCATGGCAACCATGGAGCCTGTTTTGCCTTTTATCACTGTCACCGTATGTGTACTGGATGCTGCTGACAGACGCGGTACTGCAGTGCTACACAGCTGCATTCATTTGCCTTTGCAAGATAGCAGATACGATTACCATCCCTATTGTACCGTCTGCCATGCCATTGTAAGTTGGCGATGAGATGACGGTTATCAGTCGTTCTGTACCATCTGCCATGCCATTGTAAATTGGTGATGAGATGACAGTTATCAGTCGTTCTGTACCGTCTGCTGCTGTCATGGGTGCTCCTATTTTTACCCAGGCGCCCCCGGCCGACCTCACCGAGGCCAGCCAGGAGCACTCACAGGATGATGAGGATGGCTATCAGTCATTTTGTACTGTACCGTCTGCCACCGGGGAGGGGAGGGGAGCGAAGGGGAGAGGATGCTGCTGTTCAGCAGGGCCGGTGCAAGGATATTTTGTGCCCTAGGCAAAACTTCCATCTTGCGCCCCCCTCTCCCCCCCAAAAATCACATACATTATACACAATACACGGTCAAGAAATTGTACCCCAGACCTTTTTTTTTAATCTGCCATGAGGCTGCATCAACTGTAAACGAAAAAAAAATGAAATTTTATTCCTATCAGTCCTTTTTCTTGTTCACTATTAAAAGTAAAGGATAGAGAATGCATGTCACATACTATAATTAACTATTTGAATTTCATCAACTGTTTGACGTAAATATTGATTAAGAGATCAAGATGACTTTCAAGCTTAAGCCTGAGTATTCAAGCCTTGTTAGGTTTATGTTGCAACCATTACACTAAACAAAAGCACAGATGTAGGCAGATCTTATCCTACTGGTGTAACAGCAACTGCTCTGGATAGGATCAAAAAGTTGTTCCATATTAGGGGTTGTCAAGTTTCTCAGAGGCATTGTGGTCCAGGTTTGTTTTAAAGAAATAGACCCCTATCCTGCAATCACTTATGCAGGAAGTATCTGTTAAGATGTTTTGCCTTGTTCTACTTTACCTCACTTGAGATAGGTGCAATTCAAGCATCTGACAAAATAATAGGAGAGCAACCTTCCAAGTTAGTAAGGAAAACATCTGGCTAGTACAATCTAGGATCCCACTATTGTGCTGCTCTGCTAGAAAGAATGATAAAAGATTAAAGTTCACAGAAGGTACAACTCCAAGGTGCTCCGAGCTGTCCAGCTAATCCTTGAATGTTACATTGTAAGAATTCACATGCAAATCCCATTTGCTTGATTCGAAAGAGGAGGCCATCAATGGGAGAGGGCTGGGAGCTCTAGAGATATTAATAGTTCATGTCTGTTCCAGTATTTAGTATCAAATCAGGGCTTTACCTGTCGCAAACAACCACCACACCTACTTATTTCTCAGCATCGTGCATGTTGTGGCTAGATGGTGATCCTGAGTCACCTGTTACCTTACACAAGAGAAACCTACATTTTAAAGAATTATTTCAAATGGGACAATAAAACAGGAGTAACAAACTTTCTGCTTTTCTGAGGTAATAGCCCCAGAAGTTCTTTATTATTTAACAGAGAGCCTGAGCTGAATGCTGGAACAGGAGGCAATATGATGTTGAAGGGCTTCTGTGAAGGAAGAGGAAGAAGTGGCTCTTGGAGCCTCTGGGCCTGATCTAAAACCCATTGAAATCAGTGGGAATTTTTCCACTGACTTCAAGGTCTGGGGATTGGTCCTGCTTTGAGCGGGGGTTGGACTAGATGACTTCCTGAGGTCCCTTCCAACCCTGATATTCTGTGATTCTATGAAGGTGGATCAAGGCCTCTGATAACAAGAGTAACTTTTGTAAACTTCTCATTTCTGGGCAATGAAAATACTTACTTACTGAAATAAGGACATGATTGCTGGGGATGGAAGAGATGTGGCAATATCAGAGGATGAGAGGCTTACAGTCACCTGGGTTGGGGATCTGGGCTAAGGGTGGTTGGTGGTGAAGTAAGATAGGAAATATGTGTAAACCAGCTCTTAAGCCAAGAAGTGGGGGCTTAGTAGGTTTTAACACATGCAATAGTTTAAAACAACACACAAGCGTGTATGGATTGTTCTGTTTAGTAATGAAACAGAAAATCACTTCAAGTTTAGAAAATGCGGGAACAGTTTAGATACAAACAGGAAAGGGAATATAAAAAATTGTACAGATTTTGCAGAACATGATGTGAACCTAACAAGTAACTATGTCACCTGATTTTTGTATCCTCCTCTTCCCATTTCCTTATTTTGCTCCCATTGTTTGTCACTATCACTTGGTGTCACTTTTAATTTAGATCACAGGCTCTTTGGGCTAGTGAGTCTCTTTTATTTGTCTGCAGAGATCCTAGAACATTTTTGGACACAGAATACATAAGTAATAATATTCATAACAATAATTGCCAAGTGATATACAAACTTAAATGGGATAGAGCCCA
This sequence comes from Gopherus flavomarginatus, assembly GCF_025201925.1. NCBI lineage: Eukaryota > Metazoa > Chordata > Testudines > Testudinidae > Gopherus > Gopherus flavomarginatus. Next base: position 209,067,204 of record NC_066618.1, read on the forward strand.
GGGGATCCCCCGGGGTCAGCGCGCTGCCGCGGCAGCCGGCAGCCCAGCGGATCCCCTGGCCCAGGGAAACCCTGGGCTGCCGGCTGCCGCGGCGGCGCACTGACCCGGGGGACCCCCTGGGCTCCGGGCTGCCGCGGCGGCGCACTGACCCGGGGACACCCTGGGCTGCCGGCTGCCGCGGCGGCACCCTCACCCAGGGGGCCCCTGGCCTGCCGGCTGCTGCGGCGGTGCGCGCTGACCCAGGGTCAGTGCGCCTCTGCGGCAGCTGGCAGCCCAGGGTTTCCCTGGGCCAGGGGATCCCCTGGGCTGCCGGCTGCCGTGGTGGCGCCCTGACCCGGGGGATCCCCTGGGCTGCCGGCTGCCGCGGTGGTGCCCTGACCCAGGGGAACCCCTGGGCTCCGGGCTGCCGTGGTGACGCCCTGACCTGGGGGATCCCCTGGGCGGCCGGCTGCCGCAGCGGTGCCCTGACCCGGGGGACACCCTGGGCTGCCGGCTGCCACCGGCAGCTCAGACTCCTTCTATGTCCCAGCACCAGTGGCCGGTCAACCATTTAAAAAAAATTGGGGGGCGCTTTTTGGCGCCCCCAAATCTCGGCGCCCTAGGCAACCGCCTAGTTCGCCTAAATGGTTGCACCGGCCCTGCTGTTCAGTGCCGCAGCACCGTGTCTACCAGCAGCATGCAGTAGGCATACGGTGACATTGAAAAAAGTCAAGAAACGATTTTTTCCCTTTTCTTTCACGGGAGGCGAGGGGGGGTAAATTGACAAGATATACCCTGAACCACCCCGGACAATGTGTCTGATCCTACAGGCATTGGGAGCTCAGCCAAGAATGCAAATTCTTTTCGGAGACTGCTGGGGACCGTGGGATAGCTGGAGTCCTCAATACCCCTTCCCTCCTTCCATGAGCGTCCATTTGATTCTTTGGCTTTCTGTTACACTTGTCACACAGCACTGTGCTGTGGCCTCTGTCTATCATAGCCTGGAGATTTGTTCAAATGCTTTGTCATTTCGTCTTCTGTAACAGAGCTGTGATAGAACAGATTTGTCTCCCCATACAGCGATCAGATCCAGTATCTCCCGCACGGTCCATGCTGGAGCTCTTTTTGGATTTGGGACTGCATCGCCACCCGTGCTGATCAGAGCTCCACACTGGGCAAACAGGAAATGAAATTCAAAAATTTGCGGGGCTTTTCCTGTCTATCTGGCCAGTGCATCCGAGTTCAGATTGCTTTCCAGAGCGCTCACAATGGTGCACTGTGGGATACCGCCCGGAGGCCAATACCGTCGATTTGCGGCCACACTAACCCTAATCCGACATGGCAATACCGATTTCAGCGTTACTCCTCTCGTCGGGGAGGAGTACAGAAACCGGTTTAAAGAGCCCTTTATATCGATATAAAGGGCCTCGTTGTGTGGACGGGTGCAGGGTTAAATCGGTTTAACGCTGCTAAATTCGGTTTAAACGCGTAGTGTAGACCAGGCCAAAGAGATTGAGTGACTTGTCCAATGTCACAGAGCAAGGACATGATTCTGCTCCCACTGACAGCATTCTCATTGATTTCAATGGGAGCCAGACTTGGCCCACACCTCAGTGTGGAAGTTGGCATTAGAATTCAAGAGTTCCTGGTTTTCAGTTTCATGTTCATGCCATTAGGCAAGTATCTTGTCTGTTTCAGTACAGATTGACAATTAACAGAGCCTCTTAGTCTATTCTGTAGAATGCTTAAGCAAAATTCTCTTCTTTGTTACACCAGTTGAGCTTCATTCACCAATGTTACAGAAAGGGAGTGTTGGCCCTTTCTTTTTAGTGGTAAAATTTCATCTATTTAGGCAAGATTTTTCTTATATAAAGCAAATATTAAGAAGTCTGAAACTGTCAAAAGAAAAAAACCCTTTTTTGCCTCCCATAATTTCAAAACAATCTACATGATTTTTACATTGAAACAAAATCTGCCTCTGGACAGGCAACCTGTATGCCAAGCTTACAATATGGAAGGGCAGTATTTAGCTTTCTGAAAAAAAAAAATCAATGATTTTTTTCAAAAATGGAAATGCTGAGAGATCTTTCATTCTAGCTGCTCTACCAGCTGCTGTTGTATAATACAGCTAGACCAGACTTGGCAGTTGAGCTTTTGCACATCAAAATATCTCCTCTTTCCACTGTGGAATTTGGCTGTACTTTAGCCTATGATTTATAGCTTCTATTGCAACCCCTAAGCCATTCCCATTAGCTCATGGCAGCATTTTAACAGTCTCTGGCATATAAAAATTCACACTAGTTTTAACTATGTAGAGTGCAATCACTCTGTAATATTGGTGGCTGATCAGCAGCTTATTAGCTACAAGCAAGCAAACTGCCATGCCGCATCAGAAAGCATTAGTAGACTTTTCCAGAAACCCATCTTAAGCTCTGGTCAAGCAGAGGCGGCTCCAGGCCCCAGCACGCCAAGCGCATGATTGGGGCGGCATGCTGCAGGGAGAGCTCTGCCAGTAGCCGGGAGGGCGGCAGGCAGGGTGACTTCGGCAGCAAGTCTGCGGAGCGTCTGCTGGTCCCGCGGCTTTGGTGGACCTCCCGCAGGCGTGCCTGCGGAGGGTCCACTGGTCCCGAGGCTCCACCAAAGCCACGGGACCAGCGGACCCTCTGCAGGCATGCCTGCGGGAGGTCCACCGGAGCCGCAGGACCGGCGACCGGCAGAGCGCCCCCGCAGCATGACACCGTGTTTGGGGCGGCGAAATGTCTAGAGCCGCCCCTGTGGTCAAGGCTAGTTTCCATATCAAACACGGCTTCCTATCCAGTGTCTGGCACTCGGTATTCTTGAGTCACTCACTTTGCATCCTGTTTGCAAAGATGCCCATCCATCACCAAACAGCAGCTGAAGGGAGTGTCAGAAACAGGGCTCCCTTTTCTCTCACGCAGCTACTGTATCTTGTAACTCCCACTCCTAAATGATAATAAAATAAAGCTTTTCCATTTGCTGCCTGGCTTAGTACTTTATGCCTGACATTAGCAGTAACATTTAATCGTTACCCAGATGAGCAGAAATGGGCAGCATTGCAATTTTTTCCATGTTTTACTAATACACTTGTGCTCCTGCAGCAACTTTGAAAGGCTCTGGTAGGCAGCTTGAAGAGCATTTGAACCTGACTGGATGTTTATCAGTTGTGTAAAGATACATGAAAGAGTTATACACTACAGACTTCTGACCACAATTTTTTAATCCAAGAATCATTCTGCCCAGTAAACATGCACTAGCCTTAAACACAGCCTCTCTCTGTTTAGACACTTTTGTTTTACTGGTCGGTCTGAAGGCTCTGCTGGAGGCACAAATTACCACCGTCCAGGAGACCAGGGGATTCAACCGGTGTGTTCTGGAACCATCCCAGAGAGAATGCGGTCATTAGCAGTAGTGAGGGTGACCAGATGTCCGAATTTTATAGGGACAGTCCCGATTTTTGGGTCTTTTTCTTATACAGGCTCCTATTACCCCCCGCCCCCGGTCCTGATTTTTCACACTTGCTGTCTGGTCACCCTAGCAGTAGTGCTTAGTGAGAATTAGAAATAGCTTTTGCTGCATTCCAAGTGCTTCCATCTGCAGATGTGTCAAATCAGCAAATATCACTACAGATTAAATGCACAGGTGAAAATCCAAGAGCAACCTTTAGACTGGCTTGTTGGCTTTCACCTGACTCATGAAGGAGTCTACGCCCTTAAACTGAGTCTGCCATCATGACGAGAAGCTATGCTCAAGTGCCCTAACTCTTCGCTTCTACAGTCAAAGGAACATATACTCTCAAAGTGAGGGTTATTTATTATATTTTTTTTAAAGTTCATTTTTCCATCTGGCCCAGTGTGGATGCAAAGGAGATTAAGAGGTATGTGAGGCTCTTCTCAGATAAGATTTTATTTTTGATTGGCTTGTGTGAAACAGACAAGAATCTACTCACTGAGCAGCACCTCCCGCTCTCTGACTCTGGGAGTGGAGCAATCTCTGCATTTTACAGTGGAGGATGATCTTTTATCTCTATAGCCATCTCTCACATAGAACTGTAACTACTCAGCATGTCCTTCTCTCTTTATAAAAAACAACCATCTTTATACTTTGAGAGAATTTCTTCCGAATAAGAGTCCTTTTTTCTGGAATTGGCACGTTATTAATTATCCCTGGCATTCTGCAGAACTTGTACATGCCAGGCATATTCTTGCTATGCAGAGTGCTGCATGATATGAGGCACAGTCTTACACCATCAGAGCTGTGCAAGAGTTGCTGCATAGTTCTCTGGGACAGTTGGCTGCAAGCGAGGCAGTGGAAACAGTGCCTGCTTAATGGCATGTTAAATGCACAGTTGTGTACTCTCCTATGTAAGAAGGATTTACCAAAAGCCATTTGATGCATCAAAAATGATGAAAAAATTGGCACATGCCTTCTCTTTCAGGATTTCATGTCTAGCTGGTATGTGATAATGCTCCCTTCTACTACTGGCATTTATTCCTCGGGGTCGAAGTACAAGCACAGTGATCCAGATTTGATTCTGTGTCAATGACGATGTTCTTATTCTGCAGGTTCTTCCACTTTTTCAATTACATCTCCTGATAAGAAACACTGCAATTATTTCTGTAGTCTGTCTATCAGCACCATATGTACATTCCTGGCTGCATGTATGATATGTTGTATGTCTTTGTTTACAGTCATTTAGTACATAATATTACTTTCCCTATCCTTCAACTATGTCTGTATATTTCTTCAGTAAAGTTGTGATGGTTTGAGTCAATTCTTCCACAGTAAAACCGCGTACATATAGTTTTCAATTGCTGGCCTGATTCCAGACCTAAAATAGATGTTCTATGCCCTGTAATAGTTACAAAGCCAAGAGTACTTCTCTCTCATGTTGCAGAGTGAAATGACATCTTTTCCCTGTAGAAATAGGAACTGCAATTCTTGCTTTCAAGCACATTTGTCTGCCTCATCATCTATCCAGCAGTGCCATAGGGAGGAAGGATGGTCTTGTGGTTAAGTCAGTGGCTTGAGACTTGAAAAAGCTGGGTTCAATTCCTGACTCAGCTACAGAGTTTCTGTATGATCATGCTCTTAACTTCTCCTGTGTCTCAGTTCCCTAAATGTTAAATGAGGATTATAAATATCTGTCAGGGAGGTTGTGAAACTACAATCCATTAATAATAGTAAAGTGCTCTGCTTCTACAGTGATGAGGAGGACTATATATGGGCCTAAATCAGAGGTGGACAAACTATAGCCTGCAGGCCACATTGGGACTGTCCTGCCCTGCAGCAGGGAGGCTAGCCCCTCCCCTACAGCCTCAGCTCTCTGTAGTAATGTGCTACTTATGGAGCACCAGGATTGGCAACTGTATGTAGTACACCATAAGTAGCACATTCTTATGGGGAGCAATTTAATACATACTACACCATCCCTCCATACAGTTTTGGAACCCTGATGTGGCCCTCTTGCCAAAAAGTTTGCCCACCCCTGGTCTAAATACACAGCTGGGGAGTCAGCATCCAAGGCCATTTTGTAAGCCACTGGTGTTCATTTGAAGTAGAACAGCCTTTATCTACTGGTGCAGTTGCTGTATGGATTCAATGCACATTGGTTTCCTTTGCTGTATTTGTTTTTCTTTTACAGTATTTGCATTGTTAGCAAAATGGTTACACTTAGAGCAAATCGGGCATTTTTGCTTGAGTGCTGGATAGTGTCTATATGCATGTCCACATCTCTAGATCTCACACAGCCATCTAGGCTGGACATCTGTTACAAAGTTTTGGCACCCTTCCTTGTGTGGTCATTCAACATGTAGTTTCCTTTCACATACAATCTGCATATCTCACTACGTGAGTAAACTCATGCATGTATAGTTTCTTGACTATCTTTACTTAGAACAAGCATGGATAACTTGGTCTGTTCTGCCATGTTGCAGGTTTGTGTGGCTTATTTTGCAAATTTAACAATCTCTCAGGAAACGCTTACATATCTTCCCATCACTATATCCTTTCCATTAGTTAGGAAATCTCTTGAGGGCCAATAACTTCAAGTATGACATTCCTTAATACTTTTGTGTGTCTTTTGCTCTCGCACATGGAAAAATAATCTTTCCTTCTTCCTGGGAATATGGCAATGCTATTTATCATCTTCTCACTGTTATATATTAAAGTAATGCCCAGAGACCTCAAGCATGATTGGGGCCCCATTTTACTAGGAACTGTATAAGCAAATATGAACACCCAGTCCCTGACACTATGAACTTAAAAACTAGTAACATACAAAAGGTGGGAGGAAAGGGATATCACCTAGTATCTATGCATTTTATATCCGTATATACATTTGCAATCTTTTCTGAAAATTATAAGTATAAAAAAATAAATACCAGCAGTACCCATCTGCTTCTCAAGCCACTAAGCCTTAAACTGTTCTGACATCCTATTGCAATCTGTAATGTCTATGGGAGAGAGATGGAAGCTATTGGAAATGTCTGGGTGTGTGCAACAGCTAATATTAAAAATAAATTCACTTTCCTAGCAGCGCTCATTGCAGGGTATGCAGAGATGGACATATAAAGCAAAAAATTTTGTTCAAAATGCTTCTGAGGTTACCTCACATTGTCCTAAAATCTTAACTGAGGCATCAGTTTCAAGATGTCCATTCTTACTAGCTGCATTACATGTATGGCGGACATCTGGAGTTGCACTGGGAGACTGAAAATAGTTAGGTGGACTAACTGGCTTCTGGAAGCTGTCACTCTTTTTTACAGTTTGCATTCATAGTATTCTCCTTGCAGTGTTCTCCGATCTATCTGGTCCTGCTAGCTTATGGTGTTCTGATTAAATAAGCAAGGAGTCCTTGCGTTCATCAACAGATTTGTTTTAATTTTAAGATGCACACATTGAGTTCCCAGCCCATGGCAGTCTGCATGGTGGGACTGCTCCAGAGCCTCAGATCTTCAAACCACTAGATTCCTGGCCCCAGAGCAGACCATATGTTGGGGCTGCCCCAGAGTCCACCATGGGAAGGGAACCAGTCAGGTTTCTGTGGTTCAGCAAACACTACTTGCTTTTGTGAGAAAATTTGGACTTAACAGACCTGTATTTTCCAATGAATCTCATATCATTGCAATATTTCTGACCAGCTTTACCTGTAAGGCCATTTTAAAGCTTTCCACATGTAAAATAAAGGCCAGTCAAAAGAGAAGTGTGATAGATGGAGGGGACGTGACCTATGTACTGATGCACTGGCTACTTCAACAAACTTCTTCCAAATATCTCAAAATTGGCAACAATGTAAAATACGGATATTAAAAAAAACCTCACAACTTTGCACTGCAGCTTGTCTGTGGATTTAAGTTTAAACTTGAAATTAGACGAAGGTTTCTAACTATCAGAGGAGTGACATTCCAGAACAGCCTTCCAAGGGGAGCAGTGGGGGCAAAAAACACATCTGGCTTCAGGAATAAGCTTGATAAGTTTATGGAGGGGATGGTATGATGGGTTAGCCTAATTTTGGCCATTAATTGGTCTTTGTCTATTAGTGGTAGATATACCCAATGGCTTGTGATGGGATGTTAGGTGGGATCTGAGTTACTACAGAGAATTCTTTCCTGGGTGTCTGGCTGGTGAGTCTTGCCCACATGCTCAGGGTTTAGCTGATTGCCATATTTGGGGTTAGGAAGGAATTTTCCCCCAGGGCAGATTGGCAGAGGCTCTGGGGGGTTTTCACCTTCCTCTGCAGCATGGGGCATGGGTCATTTGCTGGAAGATTCTCTGCATTTTTAAGTCTTTAAACCATGATTTGAGGACTTCAATGGCTCAGACACAGATTTGATACAGGAGTGGGTGGGTGAGATTCTGTGGCCTGCGTTGTGCAGGAGGTCAGACTAGATGATCATAATGGTCCCTTCTGACCTTAAAGGCTATGATTCTATTTAATCCCTTTGGAATGCCCCAAGTAAGCGATTTATAAAACTCCCACACTTAGGCCAAAAATCGAAATCAATTTATATTTCTCTGAGCTCTGCAACACACTGTAGAAAATGCCAGTTAACCAAATTGTTTTGCTAAGCTGTGTGTGTGGACTCTAGAGACAACAGTCTGAAATCAATATACTTTAACATTATTTACAAGCTATTGCATATTTCCAGCTAATTTGCTGGAACTTTTTCTTACACATTTCCCTTCCCACCCACCCACACATACTGCAAATTCAGTGCGATAACCATCCCTGCAAGGGAACTAAAGAGTTTTATGTTGAAAATAAAGAGCAGAATCTTAGTCATACTATGGCCTGGTTTTGTGATTTCACAAGGTTATGCAGAGAACACCTGGTATTATTAACTAGATCCAGTTTCTTACTTCCTGAGCCAGCATAGGAGTTGTGCAGATAAAAAGTACTTAGTCTTGTGTGTGATGGGAGAAAAGAATTTCATGGGGAGTGACCCTTTAACCTAGCAGCTCCCAAATGGTGGTTCTTGGAGAGCTGGCTGGCACTCCTTGTTTCATGCTGCTTCTAGAGATACAAAAGAGAACCTGGAACCCTGTAGTAATAGCAGGAAATGAGGAGGCATCAACCTAGCTGCCTCTATTAGTGACCATTATTCTACAGGATGTAGACAATAAGAAAAAGGAGCCTCACTCAGGGACTGGGGCTACCAGCCACCTGTGAGAAAAGAAAATACTGTTGCTACCCATCCAGGACCGGCGCTAGTGTTTTTAGCGCCCTAGGCGCACGGCCATTTCGCTGCCCCGCGCGCTGGTCCCGCGGCTCCGGTGGAGCTGCCGCAACCGTGCCTGTAGGAGGTCCACCTGAGCAGCGGGAGCAGCAGACCGTCCGCAGGAATGCCTGCGGCAGCTCCACTGGAGCCGCGGGACCAGGGGCCCTCCGCAGGGGACCCTCCGGAGCCGCCTGCTGCTCCCCCCCGACAAAATGCCGCCCCTCAACAATCCTGGCGCCCTAGGCGATTGCCTAGGCCGCCTAAATGGAAGTGCCGGCCCTGTACCCATCAAATATCAGATGTCCAGGGCCTTGCAGGTCAGCAGGTGTGAATAGCACCTGCTGGTTGTGGAGGGATGTCACACATCCCCAATCATACGTTTGCTGAGTGGAGGGTTACTCTGCGTGTCAACACAATCACAGAGGGAAACTAAACCAAAATGTAACAAAACCAAAATGTAACTTGCTCTACTTTGTGGAATCATGTGCACAAAAGAATCAGATCCTTTTGGTTCGTCATCTGAGCTCCTCTCTACAAAGCAGGTCCCTGTTGACATACAGAGATATACCAGTCAAGAGAGCGAACATGAAAAGTTTCTTTGTTATCGAAGATCTGATAAACAAGTAGAAAGTATATTGTTCAGAACTTTATACAAACCAAGTTCCCATCTGAACCCTAGCTTCCTGTCTTCTCAAACTCACCTCCTCATTTAACCTGCAACCCTGGATCAGCTCTCCCACTCGCTCTGCACTGCTGAAGTCCCCATCCAACCACCACCTTGTCTCTTCCAACATTGCTCACCTGCCTCCTCCTTTTCCCCAATCCCTCTGTTACTTCTAATCCATCAACATTCACTGCTCTGAGACCCCTCTTCTCTTCTGTCGCCTCCATTGTCTCAGTCAGTGCATCTCTCCACTCCATGTACTCCATCACCCTGGAGTCCTTTAACCCTTTCACTCATTGCAAGGTCTGCCCAGAGAAACCTCATCCAGAGCTCCCCCCTTCCCAATTTACCTGTGCTCTTGCTCTCTTGCAACTGAGTGTCTTTGATGGACACCTCAATGAAAATAACTATATTGGTCTTAGTTAAAAGGTGGTGAGTCTCCCTCCAATGATGTAATATGATGGCAGGGGAGGCAGCAGGGGCATCAAAATACAATGGTACATTATTTTTATTATTGAATCTGCACACAAAAAACCTTACATAAATAAAATACAATTATTTGGACATGTACATGTGCATATTTATTTGTTTTTCCTGAAGTTAATTAAGCCTTTTAGGAAAATTTGTCTGAACAAGAGTTGGTGGCCTCAATCTGAGGCCAAGGAATGCAATCCTCTTCTGCAGAGACCCTCTCAAGTCAGACACTAAGCATCAAGCTGAGTTATTTCTCTCAACTCATGCGGAAAGTGGTTCCTTTTAGTTCCATCCCAGGTTACAAGATGAGTTAGAACAGGGGTTCTCAAACTTTTGTACTGGTGGTGACCCTTTTCACATAACAAGCCTCTGAGTGCGACCCCCCCCCCCACCCATCAATTAAAAACACTTTTTAATGTATTTAACACCATTATAAATGCTGGAGGCAAAGAGGGGTTTGGGATGGAGGCCAACAGCTGGTGATCTCCTATGTAATAACATCGTTACCCTCTGAAGGGTCCCGACCCCCAGGTTGAGAACCCCTGAGTTAGAATGACTCTCTCGGGCAGAGGGTATTAAATATGGACACAGAGGTGTTCCTTCTGGGAGAAAGCTTAGGTGAAAAGAGACAGAATGGCATTCTCTCTGGAGCTACCAACATTGCTTTTTAAATTGACCAGGATCTATTCTTCCACTCATCCTTAGTATCTCAGTCTATTATATGCAGTCTCCCTGAAAGAGACCCACCTCTTGCTACCCAGGAATCAAGAGTCTCTGTTGCTTATAACAAATGCAGAGGCTTATAACATCCAGAGACTGTTGTGAAGGCCAAGACCATAACAAGGTTCAAAAAAGAACTAGATAAATTCATGGAGGATAGGTCCATCAATGGCTATTAGCCAGGATGGGCAAAGATGGTGTCCCTAACCTCTGTTTACCAGAAGCTGAGAATAAGCAACAGGGGATGGATCACTTGATGATTACCTGTTCTGTTCATTCCCTCTGGGGCATCTGACACTGGCCACTCTCAGATGACAGGATACTGGGCTAGAGGACGCTTGATCTGAGCCAATAGGCCCATTCTTATGTCCTTATGTATTCTGCCTGGTTTTGCCATGTGTGACTTCCAGACCAATAAGGAGATCAAGGTCCTGCTCTTTGTTTTTAGTTTAAAACTTCTAAGTCTCTTATAGTTGTCCTTACTACACTGAGGGCCAAATCCTGATGTCCTAAATAAGTAACTATTCAGTCTCTTACTAGTGCTCAGAAACAGTCAGTACTTGCCCATACACCACACCCAGACCTCTCAGAAGCTACTATCTTGTTCTCCAGACTCTCAGCTTTCATGAAAAAAGGAAGTCTCTCGTTGTTATCGTTGCAAAGAAACCCCCAAAAATATTAACAACATGTAACCATTGCAGGGATGTCTATGTGAATCAGCAGAAAGCCTAAAATACTAGCCCTAAGAAGTGTGAAAATCTCAGTGAGGAGTAAACTCAGATGTCCAATGATGATGATTCAAATGTCCACATTATTAACTATTTAATTTCTCATATAAGAAAGGAGAGAGAGAGTTACAGATCTGCACAATTCACTGTGAGTGACTTCTCATTATGGTGCCACAAATGGGTGGTATTTCGGTGAGCTCCACCATTTATTTCTACTCCCAAAACAAGTAGGAGCCAAGCCCCAGGAGCTAAGCAGAGCCCATGGGTATATTCAACTCCCCACAAGGGGAAGCCACCTTCAAGGTCAGAGAGCACATGCCTGTATAATCATATTCTGAACATCTCTACAATCTACTGCAAGCAGCATCTTACTCTTGCAGCTCACCTGGGGAGAGTTATTTGCATGGGCAGAGCTTGGAAGAGTAACACCATCTTTATTCCCCAAAATCTCACCCTGTGGATCTTATTCAGGCCAACTCCCATTAAATTCAATGAGAGGTCATGTGAATAACCAATGAGTAAAACTGCTGAAGAACTTCAGAATTTGGTCCTGAATTTGAAAACCGTAAGGAAAGAAAATGCGTAGTGAAGCAACTTGCAAGCTACCTCACATTTTCAATGTTAATTAATATTGACTGCAGTTTATTCTCTCTCCAGTGTGTGCACACACACAAGCATAAATATTTAGTTAATTGGCATTTGTTACAGTGATCACAGAAACTAAATTAAGTTTTTGGCCTAAACAGATACACGATATGAGTCTTTCGGGTTAGCAAAGCCATCGAAACACATTAAGGAACACCATCATCCTGACAAATGTTTAACTTTTGTCCTGACTTGCAGTCTGACACGAGTTTTTTCTAAACTGCACCACTTTAACCCTTGCTTGTCCAATTTCATAATCATGGGCCAAATTTTTAAGATGTAGGCTCCAAAGTTTCACCTGCTAAATAAAAATTTTCAGTAAACATCTGCTCTTTGCACAAAACAGCTTTAGTGCATGAAAACTGATATGAAAAACTGAGGGCTTTTCCATGCAATTACTTAATCGATATGTATACATTATTATATTATTATTATTTACTATTTAACAATGATATCAAGTAGTCCCCAGAGGCCCCCGTTAGGATTAAAGCCCCATTGGTTAGGCTCTGCACAAACACATATGAAGACATTGTCCGGGCTTCAAAGAGCAAAGTGGGTTTTTCACAGTAAACTCCATGCACATTTTGTAAGTGCAACATTTGAAAATTGGACACTTTATGTTCAATATAAAAATGGCAGTCGAGTACTTGCCATCAATTATTTGACTGATATTTCAATATTGAACAAAAGGGAAAAATTCATATCATTAAAAGTTAATCAAGTGCTATTCGAAAATGAAAGACCAGATTCTCTTCTGCACCAAGACACACAGGTGGGGGCGGGGGGCATCACAGTGAGGTTATTTAAAAGGAGTTCCCCTTAAAAACAGAACTGGTTATGGCACCCTGATTCTCAAGCTACTCAAGCCCCAGCCCTGACATGAGTTAGTGGAGCCCTTAGGACAGGGGTCGGCAACCTTTCAGAAGCGGTGTGCCGAGTCTTCATTTATTCTCTCTAATTTAAGGTTTCGCGTGCCAGTCATACATTTTAACGTTTTTAGAAGCTCTCTCTCTATAAGCCTATAAACTATTGTTGTATGTAAAGTAAACAAGTTTTTTCAATGTTTAAGAAGCTTCATTTAAAATTAAATTCAATTAAAATGTAGATCTTATCAGTTTAGTGCAGTGGTTCTTAACCTGGGGTGCATGCACTCCTGGGGCAGAGCCAGTGCAAGGATCTTTTGCGCCCTAGGAGAAACTTCCGCCTTGCGCCCCCCTCCCCCCTTGCACATCAGTTCATTGAGGGGCAAATCCCAACGAGCCTTTATAGACCCCAGGGGCCAGCCTGCCCAGGGGCCAGCCGTGCCCAGGAGCTGCTCCTCAGACCAGGTTCCCTCCTCCCCGCCCCCTGAACTCCCCTGGAGGGTGCACAGTCCCCTCACGAGCCCTCCCCACCCCACCCTGGTGGCCCCTACCCCGAGTCCACTCACTGGCTTTCCCGGGCTTGGGCCGCTGCAGCAGCTCGGCAGGGAGGAGCCGCCTTCCGGAGGTACCGGAGAGCCAGAGTGTCGCGCTTGCGGCAGCAGCGAGCCCCAGGCATGGAGGAGCCGGTGCGGTGGAGGGGGGCAGCAGCCCCCCCGCCCCTCCTGCCCAGGCTGTGGCCCAGTGCCCCCCAGGGGCTCCTGCAGGCTGCAGTGGATGTATGCCAGCCCCCATGCACCCCCCCAGCTCCCCTCTCGCCTTGGGTTACCACATTTCAACAATCAAAAAGAGGGGCCCTAGTCCCGTCCTCATCCACTCCCTCCCACTTCCCACCCCGACTGCCCCCATCAGAACCCCCAACCCCTCCCACTCCTTGTCCCCTGACTGCCCCCTCCTGGGACCCCTGCCCCTGACTGCCTCTCAGGACCCCACCCCCTGCCTACGTCTCCCTGCTCCTTGTCCCCTGACTGCCCCCTCCTGAGACCCCACCCACCCTAACTGTCCCCTAGGACTCTACTCCCTACCTGTCCCAACTGCTCCAACCTTTATCCACAACCCTGCCCCCAGACAGACCCCCAGGACTCCCAGGCCCCATCCAACCCTCCCCCTGCTCCCTGACTGCCCTCCCCGGGACTCCCCTTACCATGCCCATGCCAGTCAGATGCTGGCTCCATGTGGAGGCAAAACTCCACGTGGAGTGCTGAGGCAGCGGGGGGGGGGGGGGAGCTGTGGGAGGGGCAGCGGTGGCGGCAGCCCACACTTCCAGGAGCCACAGAACCCAAGCACGGTGAGGGGGGAGCCAGGGGCTGCGCCTGCCCGGGCTGTGGCCTGGTGCCCCCCCCCGGGGGGCCTCCAGCAGCAAATGCATGTGGGTGGTGGTTCCCGTGCGCCCCCCAGCTCCTCCCTCGCCGCGCTCGGGCTCTGCGGCTCCTGGGAGTGTGAGCAGCCGCCCCTCCCGCAGCAGGCTCAGGGCCCCGCGCCCCCACGGCTCACACTCACGGGAGTCGCAGAACCCAAGTGCGGTGAGGAAGGAGCCAGGGAGTGCACCTGCCGCCGGTCTGGGGTCCCGGCTGCTGGCTGTGCTCAGCCTCTGCCAGCCTGGGGCTCCATTCACTCAGCCGGCAGCAGTCTGAGCGGGGCTGGCGGCCGGGACCCCAGGTGGCAGTCACATGCCAGGCAAAATCGGCATGCGTGCCATTTTTGGCACCCGTGCCGTAGGATGCTGACCCCTGCCTTAAGATATGTCTACCCTTGGAGCTAGGGATGTGTTTCTCACGTGACTTCTCATTTTGGTGCCACAAATGGGTGGTGTTTGACATATTCGCACAGAGATACTTGTGCTAGTCCTCACTGATCCGGCACACAAAAAAATAGTAGTGTAGTTGCAATAGCACAGGCAGTGGCAATCAGAAACACTGGCTCACTGCCCCAAGTACAATCCCACCCAGAACCCCCAAGTATGTACTCAGGTGGCTAGCCTAAGCCACGGCATGGGCTTGGGCTAGCCACCTGAGTACATACACATACACATGGATCCACTGTTATTAGTACACTAGCTCAATGAGAGCTAGCGCATTTACGTCCACTCAAGCTGGGAATCACACCCCTAGCTCCAAGTGCAGACATAGCCTTATCCCTAAGGGACCATGCGCCAGCTCAGAACGGCCTGAGGGAAATGGTCTTTTCCCACCCCCATCAGACTCCTTCCCTTCCTGACGTTCTCTTTACTAAGCAGGTGGTGAGGTTGGCTCCTCCAGCTTTATACTAGAGGAGTATTTCCCTGTCCTGGAGGAATTCTCTTCTGGCCAAATGCAGCCAGATTCCAGCCCCTTTGTGCTGCTCCGGAAGCACCTAGAGGATGGAACAGAGGCTGAGAATTTGGTCCATGGTTTCATGCCAAAGCTCCTATCCTAATTTACATATTTGAATCATAAAAAGCAAACTGTATGCAGTGGAAATATGGAAAATTTTGTTCATATTTTCTGAAGACAAATTATCTATTGGGCTGAGCCTTGGATGGCTAATGTACAACCCAAAGTGATTTCTTTTCAGCTGCTCTATCAACCCCTGAAATCCGGAGTCCATAATGGAAAAACATACAACAAATACAACCAGTGGAGGTGCTTGAGCTGGAATCCTCTTGCTACTGCTGTAAATGGGAAGGAGCTGCTGGTAGAACATACTCTGTGAAAGTTCCATGACCTTGGTAATTGCTCCCCCTCACTTGGTCTGCCAGAGCCTGGATTTATTATCTTTCCCGACACACTGCTAAGCCTGCCTTCTTCCTAGGCTCTAGGGGAGGGAGTTGGCTCAGCCTTGGAGGGGGTTGGATTTATTTCATTATCTATTAGTTGGTGGACATTTATCTGTGTCAAGGTGAGATGAGCAGTCCTTGATAGTGTGTATTTTAATTTACAGAATGGATATCCAGAGCAGGCAATGGGCACTTAGAGGTTACACTGACTCTAAATAAGTGTTACAGATTAAGGTTAATCTGTAATGGTTTTGTGCAGTAATTATAACAAAGTTCATTTACAACTTCGGGCTCTCAACTTCTTACCGACTTCAATAGGAATGGAGAGAGTTCAGCACCTTGCAGAATGGGTCCGATAGTGAAACAGAATTATGTTTTTAAGGGGAAATACCTTTAAATAAAAAGGGGGGGGGTACCTTCCAAACTACTACACCCAGCACAAAAATAATCAGATGTTGGACAATTGAATTTTTGACTCACAGAACAAAGTTTGAATATTCCCACCCAGTATTTCTCTTTTGAGCTCTGAACCAAGAGACAAGAACAACCGAAGATCAAAAGTAAAAAGATCTCATTTAAAATACACTGGGCTGTAATTTCAAATGGTAATGCTAAGACATTTAATTTAGTACAATTAGGAATCTCGGCTCAAAAGACACATTTGCCTAAGCTAGAACAAAAAGTGGATTGGCTCTCACTCCAAAGCAGAATAGGCTCAATCCCGCAAAGTGCTGAGCAATCTGGCCTGATCCAGCACAGCAGTAAAGCCAATAGGACTAGTCATGCACCTGAAGTGTTTTCTTAGACTGGGGGCAGGAAAGCTAAGCACCATGCAGGGTTGAGCCCAAAGCTGTTACTGTCCACAAGCAAGAGGGGGGGTGGACTGACAGGCACAAGTATCCTGGACAGTATCTCAAGGGGCCATAAACTTCTACCAGAATCCTCTTTCTGTACCAAATCTGTGTGTTCTGCAGAGTCCTACGACAAAATATTCTCAGCTACTCAAAAGATACAGCTTGATTTTAATGCAACATAAACACCATGTCTGAATGCTTAATTACGGCAAATGATCTCCCTGATTTTATTCTTCCTTTCCCTTTATCCTTGATTCACTCGTTTTCCTCTTTCCTTCTAATGTATAGCTTGATGTGTCTTTGTTTATTCAGTGTCTCAGTCTTATTTTTCCTTAATATTCTTCCCTCCATTCTACTGTTCTGATACTTGGCCCTGTGATGTTCTTCTTCTCCTTTCCCTCTATTCTCTCATACTTTCTCTCCAGGCACTCAATCTTTATGTACATTTCTCTTCCCCATTCCCCTCAATCTTTTGCTCCTTCTCTTCTCTTCCTCACTCAATCCCACAGTTCTCCTCCCAATCTATCCTCCACATTCTGTCTCCAATAACTTTTCTCCCTTTCCCATCATTCCTTCTCACTTTGCCTCTATAACTATCCTCATTTTCTGCTTATGTTACCATCACATCCAATTTCCCGCCATCCATTTCTCAACTCTAACCATCATGTCAAAGCAGGGTCGGTCACTCAGGCCAGGTCTACACTACAGAGTGAGGTCAACATAAGGCAGCTTACGTCAACTTAATTCTGTAAGCGTCTACATGGCAGTGTTGTTCCCACAGATGTAAGTCTCCCACTACACCAACCCAATAACTCCAGCTCCATCAGAGGCGTAGATCTTAGGTTGATGTAGTTAGGATGACAGCATGTCTGTGTAAACATTGCAGTACTTCCATGCGGTACTGACTGGTGATGTAACTCCCAGCTGGGAGCCTGGCTGCCCGGCGCTCAAAGCCTGTGCTGTCGGCTCCATGCCAAGCTCCCACTTAGGAGCACAGCTGCCTGGCACTCAGAGCCCGGGCTGTCAGCTCTATGCTGAACTCCTAGCTGGGAGCCCGGCAGCCCAGCACTGAGAGCCTGGCTGCCCAGCACTGAGAGGCTCTCAGGCCCCCACACTGCCCCATCTAAGTCAGTACAAGTGCTCCTGGTGAGGACACGCACCACCGGCAGAAGGATAGTAGTGTGGACATGAAAAACCATAGTAATTACTGCAGTGGCTGTACATCGATCTAAGATGGGTCGACTTCATTGTGCAGTGTAGACCAGGCCTCACATTCCTTCCCCTCCCCTCTGGCCTACAGAAGGAGGGAAACTTGGTCATACAATTCTCACAAGGGCTAGGGGAAGATGCTTTCCTGTTTAGATGGCTCTGAGGATAAAGCAATGGAAAGAGAACCCAGATTTCACCTCACTTTCACTGAGACCAGATCAGGCAAAGCAAGCATCTCAGTAGGTCTCCAGATGGCCCTGCAGCCCAACCAGAGGACTGGCCTGCTGAGCAAACAGACCACAGAGTCAATTCTGCAACTTTTAGAATACTCTCAACTTCATTTTGAGTGAAGTCAGTATAGGATCTCCAAGAACCAAAGTCCAAGATAATATTTCTTTTCACTTACACAGAAATTTTCATCTAAGGATGTCAAACATTTAATAAATAAATAAAATAATAATAATGTCACACAACAAATGCAGGCAAATATTATAGCCAGTTAACAGATGGATAAAATGAAGCAAGTTAAGACCAAAATATTCTAAAGTATCTGCTAACTTTGAGTGCCTCAGTTCTGGGGGCCCAACATAGAGACTTGGGTCCTGATTTTAAGAGGTGAAATGCGCCACTCATTTTTGATAATGTTGGTCTGAGTGACTTGCCTGAAATAACAGCAAATCAATGGCACGTCAAAAACAAAACCCAGGAGTTTTATCTCCCAGTCCTGTTCTTTTAATGTTTAGAATGTTCTCTCTGTGTACAGGAGCAGAATTTCACACCAAGAAGTATCAAAGAATTTAAGACTACATTGTTCTACTCCCTTCCAAGATACAAATGTTATATTAAAAATTAAAAGGGACACAGACAAGATTGTTAGGTCTTCAAATTAACATACCATATTATTTGTCAGGTACTGGAAGTCAGACCTTCACAGATGCCTATAATCTGCACTTTTCAAAGATCTTTGTTGTTGCCTTAAAATATCTTAATGTTATGTGTATCTATTCCAAGCGAACTGGAGTTCTTGTTCTTGTTATCTCCTATCCTAAAGCCCATATAAAATCGGATACACAATATATTGGGTAATTAGAAGTTGTTGTGGATGTTTTAATTTAACTCTGCAACAAAGATCAGTTTAAAAAAATGTCTCAGAAGATTCAACCAATATAAGGTCCACAACATGAGGTATCTATCAAAATTAGTCTTAAGGCGCAACAACCTGGACACCGTGTCTTAAAAAGAAAAGTATACACTCCCAACCAGAAATTTTAATCTTGAGTTCTGAATATATGTTTTAACCCACCACCGATATGTTGTTATAAACACTGTCCCATTCAGTTACTGTGCTGCTCTTACTATGAAATGCAAAGCTGTGTTCTCAAACTCTTAATTTATACGTTATGATCAAGTGTTTTGCTGAGCAGGGATTACTCTAGGGTGACCAGATAGAAAGTGTGAAAAATCAGGACCGGGGATGGGAGGTAATAGGAGCCTATATAAGAAAAAGACCCAAGAATTGGGACTGTCCCTATAAAATTGGGACATCTGGTCACCCTAGATTACTCATGTGTTTAAAGTTATGCACATGCTTAAGTACTTTGCTCAGCTGTGGCTTTAATGTTCCACTCCTATATCACCATTTAGCAAAAACATTTCTTCATCAACACTACTGAAAATAAATGGCTAGTTTCTAACATAGGGTTTTATACAATAGCTATTTTTGTGCTTGGCTCTCTTTCTGGTGCCCATGCATGCTGTTATGCAATGGGACACAGCACACTCCTGCAGAAAAAACGAGTTCCATGCTCAGTAGACAGAACAATTGGTAGAGAAGGTCCTTAAACATTACACATTACTCTGTGCTGCTGGAGTCATGAAGGTTAAAGAGGTTAAATGTGGAACACAAACCATTAGTCCACCAATAGGAGGGACTTCAAACAGAAACAATGAGTAGGATTTTCCTTGTAGTGACCACAATAACTATGTCCATTCAAGGAGGGATGGAAAAAGCTGATCTATGCGTACTGTAGTGGGGAAATATTGTTTGTGGTATGTTGAAGAACTGTAAAAATGAAGAGTATCAGCATAATGTTGCAAAGGGAATTATATGCCATCTAAGGGCTGATTGCCTAAATTAAAGTTGTGCAGTGAGAAGCTTCATGTGCACGTCACATTTACTGAAATATATTCAAGTGTTGTTTTTATAAATCTTACAAAACATCACCTTGGACTCCATGTACTTGTAAAAAATAGACGACTTGTTTAATAAGGGAAATTAGTTCTTTCTGGGCAGATTCTCCCCTTCTTTCCTCATTCCCAGATTCCCTGCAGATATATGCAGCATCCCTACCAAGCCACAGTCTGGAACTGTGCCCTGGTGCATTGTAAGTGATTCACATCAACAGACAACAGTTTTGTGAAATTAACAGAGGAGAATTTCATGCAAAGATTTCCATAATATTTACTTCTCTGGATGGCAGAGGGCTCTCACTTGGTATGCATAAACACTTCCCATATTCCTACTTTAAAACAGTGCTAGACCATAAACCACTTTCCTCCAACAATGGTGATAGAAAGGACAGCTTCTTCACTGACAAACAGTATACCTCACAGCCAGCATGAGAGTCAACAAATATATACTGAATACAGCGCAGAGAACATTTTTCTAAATCAAATACTTAATATATATTGAAATACAAAAAGCCAAACTCATCCTTGGTATAACTTCACTTACTTCAAAGGAGATACATCAAGAATGAATTTGGCCCCACTCTTGGGTATGATCCTGCACCAGGGCAATGGATGACGTTTATTGCTTTGATGGCACATAACGGCGGTAAAGCCAGCATAAACAGTCATCTGAGGATTCCTGCTGTATAAAGGAATGCTCAGGTAACACAGCCCCAAGAGCAAGGAGTAGGCATGTCCAGGGAATCTATGCCAGGCAATTCTTAGTGGCTGCAATGGTCCCTTGCAGGCCAGTATAACAGAGAAATCTTAAAGTTGCTCTACTCTATGCCAGGGACTGACCTGGTACAGAATAGGTCTCAGGGTACGTCTACACTACAGGATTATTCTGATTTTACATAAACCGGTTTTGTAAAACAGATTGTATAAAGTCGAGTGCACGCGGCCACACAAAGCACAATAGTTCGGTGGTGTGCGTCCATGTACCGAGGCTAGCGTCGATTTCTGGAGCGTTGCATTGTGGGTAGCTATCCCGTAGCTATCCCATAGTCCCCGCAGTCGCTCCCACCCATTGGAATTCTGGGTTGAGATCCCAATGCATGATGGTGCAAAAACAGTGTCGTGGGTGATTCTGGGTAAATGTCATCACTCGTTCCTTCCTCCATGAAAGCAACGGCAGACAATCATTTCGCACCCTTTTCCCCTGGATTGCCCTGGCAGACGCCATAGCATGGCAACCATGGAGCTCATTTTGCCTTTTGTCACTGTCACCGCATGTGTACTGGATGCTGCTGACAGAGGGGTACTGCAATGCTACACAGCAGCATTCATTTGACTTTGCAAGGTAGCAGAGACGGTTACCAGTCACTCTGTACCATTTGCTGTGCCACTGTAAATTGGCGATGAGATGACAGTTATCAGTCGTTCTGTACCGTCTGCTGCTGTCATGGATACTCCTGGCTGACCTTTGCTGAGGTCGGCTGGGGGCGCAAAGACAAAAATGGGAATGACCCCCTGGGTCATTCCCTTCTTTATGTTGTATCTAAAAATAGAGTCAGTCCTGCCTAGAATATGGGGCAAGTGTACTAGAGAACCAGTGTATCAGAGAACCAGAGAGCACAGCCGCTCCGTGTCAGATCCCACAGAAATGATGAGCTGCATGCCATTCTAGGGGGTGTCCCTGCAACAACCCCACCCGTTGCTTCCCTCTTCCCTCAACCCTTCTGGGCTACCATTGCAGGGTCCCCCCATTTGTGGGATGAAGTAATAAAGAATGTAGGAATAAGAAATACTGACATTTTAATGAGATAAAATGAGAGGGAGGCAGCCTCCAGCTGCTATGATAGTCCAGGCAGGACATTAAACGGTGGAGGAGAGAGGAGCACAGCATCCCGCTGCTATGATAGTCCAGGCAGTACAGAATCTTTTCTTTAGACATGAAAGGGGGGGGGGGAGCTGTCGTAGTATAATTCCCAAATCTGAACCTTAGCGTCCAAAATATGGGTACTAGAATGAATTCCCCTAAGCTTAATTACCAGCTTAGATTCTGTAGCACTGCCACCATCAGGAATTCCAGGGCCTGATACCCTCTGGTCCCCCCAAACCCTTTCCTGAGGACCCCCAAGACCCAGATTCCTTGAGTCTCACCACAAAGGGGAATAAACCATTTCCCTTCCCCCTCCTTTCCTCCTCCCAGCTCTTTCCCGCTCTGGGTACACTAGGAGACCACCGTGATTCAGTTCCTTGAATCACCACCCCGAGAGAAATGTTACCTTCCCCCTCCCTTCTTCCCCGAAGAGAGATACAGAGATAAACGCAGAGAGCAGGTTTTTCTTCCCTGCTCCCTTTCCTTTCTCCCACCAATTCCCTGGTGAGTGCAGACTCCCTTCCCTAGAGTCTTACAAAAGATAACCAAAAAAAATCAGTTAGGTTCTAAAAAAAGAGGAAAACTTTAATAAAGAATAGAAAAACATAAAAACTGTCTCTGTAATCAAGATGGTAAATATACAGGGTTTTTTAGCTTATAGACAATAGAAAGAAGCTTTCTCCAGCAGAAACACAATTTAAGCTACTTCCAGCAAGTACACATCTGCAAATAAAGAAAAAACAAGTTAAAAGACTATAACCACCTTTGTACTTACTCACTATTCTGAATAGATAAGAGACTGTGGCAGGGAGATTGGCAGAAACCTGGTTGCACCTCTAGTCCTGTCCAGGACCCAGAGAGAACAAAGCCAAACCCAAAAACACAAAGGTTTCCCTCCACCGAGGTTTGAAAGTATCTGGTCTCCTGATTGGTCCTCTGGTCAGGTGTTGCAGGTCACTGTTTGTTAACCCTTTACAGGTGAAAGAGACATTAACCCTTAGCTATCTGTTTATGACAGGGGCTGATGGAGTTCAGCCCTCAGTTGCTATGATGAGGACGGTTACCAGCCATTCGGTACCATCTGCCGGGAATATCCGGGGGTCATTCCTATTTTTACCCAGGCGCCCCCAGCTGACCTGAGGACAGCCAGGAGCACTCATGGGCTGATGACAAGGACGGCTACCAGTCCTACTGCACTGTACTGTCTGCCACCGGGGAAGGGAGGGGAGAGGATGCTGCTGTTCATTGCCCCAGCACCGTGTCTACCAGCAGCATGCAGTAGACATACAGTGACATTGAAAAAAGTCAAGAAAGGATTTTTTTCCCTTTTCCTTCACGGGGGAGGGGAGGAGGAGTAAATTGACGAGATATACCCTGAACCACCCCGGACAATGTGTTTGACCCTACAGGCATTGGGAGCTCAGCCACGAATGCAAATGCTTTTCAGAGACTGCAGGGACTGTGGGATAGCTGAAGTCCTCAGTCCCCCCTCCCTTCCTCCATGAGTGTCCATTTGATTCTTTGGCTTTCCGTTACGCTTGTCACACAGCACTGTGCTGTGGACTCTGTATCATAGCCTGGAGATTTTTTTTAAATGCTTTGACATTTTGTCTTCTGTAATGGAGCTGTGATAGAACAGATTTGTCTCCCCATACAGCGAACAGATCCAGTATCTCTCGTACGATCCATGCTGGAGCGCTTTTTGGATTTGGGACTGCATCGCCACCCGTGCTGATCGGAGCTCCACGCTGGGCAAACAGGAAATGAAATTCAAAAGTTCGCAGGGCTTTTCCTGTCTACCTGGCCACTGCATCCGTGTTCAGATTGCTTTCCAGAGCGCTCACAGTGATGCACTGTGGGATACCGCCTGGAGGCCAATACCGTCGATTTGCGGCCACGCTAACCCTAATCCGATATGGTAATACCGATTTCAGAGCTACTCCTCTCGTCGGGGAGAAGTACAGAAACCGGTTTAAAGAGCCCTTTAAATCGGTTTAATGCTGCTAAAAACGGTATAAATGCGTAGTGTAGACCAGGCCTCAGTATTGGAGAGGTGAAGTGGGAGGCCATATTGGCGGTTTAAGGCTACATTCAAACCCCCGCCTCCCACCAAGCTGGGCTAACTATACCTGGAACGCAAGCTGGTATCTACGCCATTGTGTCTGAATTATACCTGTTTAATTCTGTAGCAAACATAAAATTCATGGGGCAAAAAAGTGCAATATATGACACCTACTCTAAGGCTCTTTTACATCAATCTGACAGTATACTGGGGCCTTGGCGTGAATAAGAATCCGGCCCAGAGTGTTTTTAGTTACTTGTGCAATCATATTAGAGGCACATGTATTGCCATAAGAGCCATTTTCTGCAAATGAATTTGATAGTCGGCTCTAGTTGTGGATGGCAAGGAATGTCGAGGCCTACTGAGACACTCAGTGACATCAGCAACATCTTGTCATTCTGCTGACAAAGAAAAAAACAGCAACTTTGGAACATAACTTGTTTGACAGCAGGAATTTACGTACATTTAATGTTTACTTCCATGTGCTGCACTGGTAAGTAGTTTTGCAGCCCAAAGAGAAGCAATAAAATCCTACATTGTATACCGCCCCCTCTAAGAAATAAAAAAACACAGTCTAGCACTTACATTTAAAAATAGCTATCATGAAATCAGAGTCATTTGTTCAGCTGATCAATTTGCAGTTTACTTTTGTGTGACTACTACCGGTGGCGCCAGCCTTCCCAAACTTTGTGATTGTATATTTAGACAATTTTCTTTGCTCACATCAGGCTGTGTGATGAATCAGCCGGTTGTCCAATTTTACCAATTGCATCCTTTAACTCAATCAATATTTTTTTCTTCTGATATTCAAAATTGTTTAAAGCACAATGGGGAGAGCTTATAAAATGTTTCAGCAGTATAGGCCTTAGAAATCTCTGTCTACTGTTATAAGTTAAGAAGCTGAGGGAAAAGGAGGAAAAACAGCACACATTAGTTCTGCTTTTTTATTGCCCTGTACCTCCTTGTGCATTATTTACACCATGCAAAGTGAGTATGAAATGTTACTACTGTATATCAGAATGGCAGGGTCTTAGTCTCATTTACATTAAAGTCCTTTTACATGGCTAAAGCAGCGTAAAAGAACTTTAAAGGGAGAGAAAGGGCATTTACACATTTACACCCACTATATGCTGCCTTTACACTGCCCCAACCCTTATCCACTCCCCCGCCCCCAGACAGACCCCTGGGACTCTCATGCCCCATCCAACCACTCCTCACCCCGACAGGACCCCCAGAACTCCCAACCCATCCAACCCTCCCCCTGCTCCCTAACTGCCCCCAAGGACTCCCCCTACCAGGCCCATGCTGCTCAAGCTGCTGGCTCCATGTGGATCCGAACCACACAGGCGCACAACCCCTCCCTCGCAGAGTGCAGAGGCAGCACGAGGGGCAGCGGCAATGGCAGCTCACACTCCCAGGAGCCGCAGAACCTGAGCGCGGTATGGGTGGAGCCAGGGGGAGTGCCTGCATGGACTGCAGCCCCCGTGCGCCCCCCGGCTCCTCCCTCACCGTGCTCGGGCTCTGCAGCTCCTGGGAGTGTGAGCTGCCGCTGCCCCTCCTGGAGCAGGCTCAGGGCCCCGCACCGAGCGGTGGCTCACATGCCCAGAAGCCACAGAGCCCAAGTGCGGAGAGGAGGGAGCCGGGGGCCACACAGGGGCTGCCACCTGCATGCATCTGCTGCAGCCTGCAGGAGCCCCCAGCCTGGGCAGGAGGGGGGGGGGGCGGCTGCTCCCCGCTAGCGGTGCCGCCGCCTTTGCAGGGCTGCTGCCCCCCCTGCGCTGCGTCGGCTTCTCCATGGCTGGGGCTTGCCACCGCCGCAAGCGGGAGGCTCTGGCTCTCTGGTCTCTCTGGAAGGCAGCTGCTCCCTGCCGAGCCAAGGCACCGCTTTTTGGAGCCCTCAATCACTTGGCGCCCTGGGCGATGGCCTAGTGGTTGCACCAGCCCTGCAGACAAGGGAAGTTCTCTCTTTTTCTCTCACCACCCTTCTTTGGCTATTCAATGATGTTATAAAACTTGAGCAGATATTTTAAATCTGCTCTAAAGTTTAGCAAGCAACCAAATGGCAGTTATACAGATTAGGACATGTAATCTGCATGTTAAGAGCTAGACAGAGCACTGTTTTACAGTGACTTCCTCCAATGTAAATCATAGCGTAGGGCTTCGGTGGTGGAAAGTCCATCACAGGAGAATGCCGTGAAGGAACAAAAGTGACGGCAATTTCTCTTCTCTCAGAGGGCAGGGTCACAGAGTCCAAATGCCAAGGGATGAGCTGTTTCAACTTTCAATGCATAGCCTTAGCAGCTTCTGTCAGCAGCCACTAAGGAAAATTTAAGATGCCTTCCACTACCCAGCGCCAGCTTCAGTGGACATGCTCACTGGACTATTCATTAAAACATTATGCTGGTCTAGGAGGCCTGTTCATAGGACAATCATCTCAGTCATGTCATGTAAAGTAATTTACTTCTCATGGTGATTGCAGCAATAGTCTGTTTTCTGTGTAATGTACCTTTAAATGTAAGAATTCTGCCTCACATTCTACTAGCCAGTGGTCCCCAAACTATGGGGCAAGGTTCAGGGGGCATGGGGTAGGGGCCTGGGCCAGACCCTGTCGGGGTCAGGGAGGAAGCACCACCCAGTCCCGCGTCACCCACAGCCCAGCTCTGGCCCCAACCACAGCTCCATTCTGCCTCTTGCTCCACCTCCAGCCCAGCTCCAGCCAAAGTCAAAGCTCCACTCTGGTCTCAGCTCAGCTGTGCCTTCATTCCCTCTCCGCCCCCAGACCAGCTTCATTCCCTCTCCGCCCCTAGGCCTCTAGCCCCACTTCTGGTGTCAGCCCAAGCACCTCTGCTGGGCCAACTGTGCTGTAATGGAGCAGGGGGGTGGGGGCACAGACAGATTCCATTACTGGTAAGTAGGGTTGCCAACTCTGTAATATTTAAAAACTGGGCACTCCAGCAGGAGTGCTGGAACCTCCCCTTTTCCACTCCTTCCCCACAAGGACTAGAGTTGCCAACTCTCCCGGTTTCGCCAGAAGTCTCCTGGAATCATGCTCTAGCTCCCAGAGGCTACTTCAGCCAAAGCGGGAGATTTTGGGTACTAACAGTCCGGTGCAGCAGTGGGGGTAAGGCAGACTCCCTTACCTGCCTTGGCTTCGCACCTCTCCAGAAGCAGCCAGCACCATCCTTGCAGCCCCTGGGGGGAGGGACTCCGCGCACTGCCCCCGCCGGTCCGAGTGCCAACTCCACAACTCACATTGGCCGGGAATTAGAGGTTGCACCCTACACCCAAAATCCCTCCCAGACAGGGCTGGCGCTAGGGGTTTGAGTGCCCTAGGCGGACGGCAATTTCGCCGTCCCGCGCGCTGGTCCCGCAGCTCCGGTGGAGCTGCCGCAGTGGTGCCTGCGGAGGGTCCGGTGCTCCGCGGCTCCGCTGGAGCTGCCGCAGTCATGCCTGCGGGCGGTCCACCGGACCTGCGCGAGCAGCCGACCGTCCGCAGGCAAGACTGCGGCAGCTCCACCAGAACCACGGGACCAGCGGACCCTCCGCAGGCACCACTGCGGCAGCTCCACCGGAGCCACCTGCCGCCCCCTCCAGCAAAACGGCGCCCACCAATTATTCTGGCGCCCTAGGCTATTGCCTAGGCTGCCTAAATGGTAGCGCTGGCCCTGCTCCCAGAGCCCACACCCTAAACCCCCTCCTGCACTCCAACCTCCCACCCAAGCCCAGAGCCCACATCCAAACTCCCTCCCAGAATCCGACCCCTCACCCCATCCCGCACCCAAACTCCCTCGCAGAGCCTGCACCCCACACCTCCTCCCGCACTCCAACCCCCTTTCTCACCCTGGTGAAAGTGAATGAGGGTGAGAGAGAGTGAGCGATAGAGGGAGGGGGAATGGAGGGAGCGGGGGCATGGCCTCAGAGAAGGGGCAGGACAGGGGCATGGCCTCGAGGGGGCAGGGCAGAGGGTAGGGCAAGGGTCTTTGGGTTTGTGCGATTAGACTGTTGGCAACCCTACTGAGGACGTGCCCCTGCCCTGCCCCTCCCCCAGGGCCGCCCGGGGGGGGGGCAAGAGGGGCAATTTGCCCCAGGCCCCGGGCTCCGCAGGGGCCCCCACGAGAGTTTTTCGGGGCCCCTGGAGCGGGGTCCTTCACTCGCTCGGGGGCCCCAGAAAACTCTTGCGGGGCTGGGCCCCGGAGCTTCTTCCGCTCCCGGTCTTCGCTGACGGGGGAGTCCTTCCGCTCCTAAGCAGGACCGGCCGCCGAAGCACAACCCGGTCTTCGGCGGTAACTCGGCGGCAGGGGGCCCTTCCGTTCACGGACCCGCCGCCGAAGTGCCCCGAAGACCCGCGGCGGGGGCCCCCGCCACTGAATTACCGCCGAAGAGCGGGCTGCACTTCGGTGGCGGGTCCCGCTTCGGCGGTAATTCGCCGGAGGGGGGGCCCCCACCGTGGGTCTTCGGGGCACTTCAGCGGCGGGTCCCAGAACGGAAGGGCCCCCCGCCGCCGAACAGGGCCGGCTCTAGACATTTCGCCGCGCAGGGGGCACCCTGCCGCTTGCCGGTCCCGCGGCTCTGGTAGACCTCCCGCAGGCGTGCCTGCGGATGCTCCACCAGAGCCGCGGGACCAGCGGACCCTCCACAGGCACGCCTGCGGGAGGTCCACCGGAGTCGCCTGCCGCCGATAGCCCCAGGCCCCTGGAATCCTCTGGGCGGCCCTGCCCTCCCCCACAAGACCTGCCACCCTTTTCACTCCACTTTCCCCCTCCCTCCATCGCTCACTGCTTTTCCCCTCTCCCCTACTTCCTGTCTCAGTTGGGAAGGACTTGCCAGCAGAGCCGGGGCTGGGACCTGCAGCTGCCCAATGCAGATAGAAGGTGGCCAAAGCTGAGTAGTTGTTGGCGCAGTTGATGACTTGGCGCTTCCCCGCCTCCCCCCACTGCAGTAACCAGACTTTGGGTGTCCAGTCAATAGATCAGACCAGACACCATCAGACTGTCTTTTAGACCGTTCGAAAACCAGACACACCTGGCCAACCGACTGGTAAGCGGGGACATAACAGGAAAAGTCATAGTGGGTAGTACTGTGAGAAGATTTGAGATGGAGGAGCTTGTTCAGTGAAACATAGGTACAATTCTTTCATGGAGATTTTATATTGGTTATTTGTCTGTTGTCTTCCCAAATCTAAAATAAGTCATCTAGGCCAACCATGAAAACCTGGCCCCACTGAAGTCAATATCCTGAAAGTGCATGTTTTGCATATTGAGTATAGCACACATAATTGCATTAAATCTTTCTCATCTTACAAATTAGACTTTCTTCTGTCAAAGAATGATATCAACCCTCTCTTTTCAACCACAACGCTGAATTTCAAATACAAGAATAAATCAGGTTCTTCTTCAGTAAACATAAACCTAAACCTAGTTATTACACATCTCAGCCACATCCAAGCAGAGTGGATTTCACCTGCATTATAATGGGCTTGAGGTGCTACCAAGTTTAACAAAAATTGTCACACGGCAGACTACATCCCAGTTTGCCATGAACGTAATGTTAGTGTAGACAAGCTCTTAAAGAAGAAAGCAAAATCAGGCTTGCTGGAACACTTAATCATATTTGCTTAGCAAAATTATGTCAGTTGACAAGACACCTTGGATATATTTTAAAAGAAGTTTAGTAGGAATTCCCATTGCATTTATAATTCAGATCCTACAGTGTGTATGCATTTTGTATGTAGAATATTTTGCACTCCTATAGCACTTTTCACCCACAGATAAAAAGCAGTTGAATACTTTGGAGGTGAGAGGACTATAAAAAATGGAAAAGGGAGACCAGTTTATGCTAAAGTATTCAAATGTAAAGACGTAATTCCAAAGAGTGGGGTTTTACTAACATATCTTAGAGTATTAATTGCAAATCTCCTTGGATTTATATTGATGAAATTAAATCATTGCCTTTACAGGTCAGCTAGACAGGGAAGAACATTATTCCTATGAGTCCAACAGTAAGGTTAGGTGTGTTTTATATCCTCTCTATGATAGAATTATTTGGGAAAAGTAAAAGGCACAAATCCTATGGCATGATTGGACAAACCCCCACATCAGACCAGAGCAAACAGGGGTGTCTGTAAGAGCACCCAGTGACAGATGGTAAGGGGCTTCCTGGTATGTAACAGTAAGTTTTAGCTGGCCTGACCAGCTAAATACACTTCACACACTGTTGTGATTACATTTATTTAAAAGGTGTCTTATAATATATCATTTGAAAACTAATAACACACTAGTCATTAATAGCACTACGAAATGTATGTAACAACACTGTATGCAAAATTATGGACACTCTCTGACACAGGCGCCGACTTTCCAAAGTGCCGTGGGGTGCTGCTCAACCCCCAGCTCTACCATAGGCCCCACGCCCACTCCACCCCTTCCCCCAGGACCCCACCCACACTCAGCCTCTTCCCACACCCTCTCCCAAGCATGCTGCATACTTGCTTCTCCCCCCTCCCTCCTGCACTCAGCGAAACAGCTGTCTGCGGCAGGTGGGAGACGTGGAGAGGGAGGGGGAGGCGCTGATCCACAGGCCCGCCGATGGGCGGGGGCGCTGGGGGTGCATGGGGGGGAAGCTGACAGGGGGGCTGCCAGTGGGTGCTCTGCGCCCATCATTTTTTCCCTGTGGGTGCTCCAGCCCCAGAGCACTCCCAGAGTCAGTGCCTATGCTCTCTGATATTATGTTTTGGAGTCTGGAAACAGACAGATGAGGCAAAATAGTTTTCCAGACAAAGGAGAAAGGCAAATACCTCTTTGGCTCAACTGTAAGTTGAACCAGGTGTGACCAGGGATAGGGATAATAGGCTATTCATTTGCTTGGAGATTGCAGGAAGATCATTTGCATTGTAAAATCACAGGAGACTGGCATTGGCTCCCCGATGGACACAGAAAGGTGAGCCCCAGGAGGGTCTCCTGACTTTTATAGATAAAGATAAATTTTGGGGATATAAGGAACTGCTGAAAGATTCTGGGGGATCCATCACCTGAGAGAACAAAGAAGCCAGCGCTTTGTACCTATGAAAGATGGGCCCTCCTGCTGCAACAGGTTGGAGAATGCTGACAACTTGGTGTAAGAAACTATGTTAGGTAAAGCTATATCTTGCTAGAATTAAATTTTAGGCACTGGACAGCATGTGATTTTTTGTTTGTAAACCTTTCATATTTCTTTCACTCTTGTTTGAAATAATTTAAATCTATGTTCTTTGTTATTAAACTTATTCTAAGTTTTACTGCAAACCACTCCAAGTGCTGTGTATTAGGCAGGGTCACCCAGAGGATTCAGGGGCAAAGCGGGGGAGCTGCGGCGCTTGTACTCACCCAGCGGCAGTCCGTGTCTTCAGCAGCATTTTGGCGGCGGGGGGCCCTTCAGTCGCTCCGCGTCTTCGGCAGCACTGAAGGGCCCTTGCCGCCGAAATGCCACCAAAGACCCGGACAGCAGCCAGGCCAGGGCTCAAGGGGCCCCTGCAGGGCCCAGGGCAAATTGCCCCACTTGCCCCCCGCGACCCTGGTATTAGCATGGAGTGTATCACCCCAGATGAGCTAACAAACTGTTAAGTGTACTGCTCTTTGGAGGAAGCAAATACTTCTATGAGTGCCCAGTAAGAGGGACTGGATACTCCAAGGAAGACTCAAGACTAGAAGGGTTGTTGGGGTCACTCTGCAAGGAATAACTGAGCTGGAGGAAGCTCAGGTGAGGCCTTTGTGCTGTGGACATGCTGCCAGTGTCAGGGCTCTGAGCCAAAGCTGCACAGCTTTAAGGCACCCAGTTTTACAGAGCAGGTGGTGACAGAACCCCTTACTAGTCTGGTTGAACCCACAAAGCATCACGGGGGTTAGGGTGACCAGATGTCCCAATTTTATAGGGACAGTCCTGATATTCGGGACTTTTTCTTATATGGGCACCCATCATCCCCCCACACTCTGTCCCGATTTTTCATACTTGCTGTCTGGTCATCCTAACAGGGTTAACAAACTGTACTGTAGACAGGAGCTGACAATGGCACCACCTTACAACACCAGCAAGCAATATGAAGCTTGGAGGGGAGGAGGCTCCAAATGGAGGGAATACAAGGAGGAAGCAAGGACTGCCCTGATAGAAGGACCAGGGGTCTGAAGCAGCGAAGACCTAAGGGATGGACTACAAAGTCGTGAGTTTGAGAACAGCCAAGTGTGGGGAGAATGCTTGGACTGGACTTTGTTGTCTTACTGCTAATTTGTTTGTTAAGGATGTCAAACGCCAGGCTGGGTTTGAGCTTTGACCCTACTAAGACACGTGGGCTGTGTCTGGGATCTGTCTTCACTTCAGTTAGCCTTGGTGACTGGCACTCGGGTTAGCCTAGCATAGCAAAGTCCTGAGTTACTGTGTCCTTGGCAGTGCTGCACTCGCATGTGTGTTCTGCTGGACTTCTGGGGGCACAACCAGTAAAGTGAGCCACTGCTTGATCCTTTCTCAGTGAACTGGAGAACATATCTATCCTTCTGAATACAAGGGGAACTGTGCAAAGGCATTGGAAGACTATCAGCATTCAGGTGACTTAACCTGTGTTGTCACTGTAAAATGGTTGGGTTACCACCCTTAGTGAAAGTGGAACCTAGACTCTAACCCACACCCCAAGATAGGCCAGTTAATCCAGGCTGAAAGACCCGCTTAACTCAGGGGAGAGGTTTTTCTGTGTGGATAAAAGAGTGGCTAGCGGCAACGTCCAAGTGTCCAGGCTATTGTAACAATGATCAGGGGCAGCTCCACGCCCCAGAATGCCAAGCGCGTGCTTGGGGCGGCATGCCGCGGGGGGCGCTCTGCCAGTCGCCCAGAGGGCGGCAGGCGGCTCCGGTGGACCTCCCGCAGCCGCTGGTCCCGCAACTTTGGTGGAGCATCCACAGGCACACCTGCGGGAGGTCCACTGGAGCTGCAGGACCAGCGGACCCTCCGCAGGGACGTCTGCGGGAGGTCCACCGGAGCCATGGGACCGGAGACTGGCAGAGCGCCCCCCACGGCGTGCCGCCGTGCTTGGGGCGGCGAAATGGCTAGAGCCGCCACTTATAATGATTAGCCTATATAATTTATTTGTGGGTGTGTTTTGAGAGGTTGACAGAGAATACTTGATTAGAAAAGGTAGGAAGTGAGGGAGCAAGATTTTCTGTGCTTTGACCTGTAACAGAACTTTCAATAATTCATGACCCCCCGTGCTGTTGCAATCCCATCCACTGAGAAACACTGGGTTAAACAATAAAAAAATCAAGTATTTATATTATACTCCTAGAAGCTTGATTTGTTTTTTGCTCTGGTAGATTGGGTCAAGTAGGGGGGAAAAGGATGCAACATCTGTGGCTCCAGCGACATGTAAAAGTGAGAATCACAGGGCATCATGTAGCAATGAATTAAATATTAAACTTTTATTAAGGAGGCAGTTAAGCCATTATTTACAAAAGTCCAGCAGCTAAAAATGGATTTCTAAGGTATTTTTCATGCCTAACTCTATTTTTGTATTTTTTTCATCTGCTAATTGGCACATAAAATGTTATAAAACAGCAAATTGTTACTTAAAGTCCTACAAGTGTTACTAATAAATTTGTTTCTACTGTTGTTTTCATCCTAGCTTAGTAGCAATTTGGGATTTATTTACTATAATACCTGAAACCTTCCTACTACAGGAATTATAAAACAAGTTTCCAGAAGCCACTAAGGTTCTACATATAAAAAGGACACACAGGGGTTTCTAGACTTCTATTCTAAAAGTTACTAATTTTAGACCCTTTCAGTCCTCAGCCTTATAGTACCTTGTATCTTTGAGACATTTGTTCCTCCTCCTGTACACTCACTGAGATCTTTGGGCCCATCTGAGGCACTGTTCCAGACAGAAGTGTGCACAGCTTTCTCCAGACCCTTGAACCATGCAGATGCTGTCACACCTACTGTCTCAAGAGGGCACTTCATTTTCTTTCGAGTACCAAGCTTCCCCAGACAAAACCCAAATCATCTTAAATAATGTATTTACTGGTATGTCACAGAATAGAGAGAACAATGAACATTTAAATTAGTGAAATATTAAACTCATGGGAACAGACACAACGAAGTTACCAAAAGAAGTTCAAGTTGGGTTTTTTTTCATTCCCATTTGATTAAAGCACTCAAGGATATCCTAGTCTAGTGCCTTCTTTATGACTTCTTTCTGTCTATTTACCTATGTACTTATGTGGCCATTGTCTCTGTAGTACCCAAGCTGTCAGAAGAACTCTGAAGTGTAACATCCTCCCAGAATAAATATGTACTGTAGTATTTTTTGTAGCAGTTGCAGCATCTCTTTCGATTAGGATGACCAGATGTCCCGATTTTACAGTCCCAATATTCGTGGCTTTCTTATATAGGCACTTACACACACACAGCCCACACACACACTCCCAATTTTTCATACTGGCTGTCTGGTCACCCTATTTTTGATAGTTCCCTTAGTAAAGAGCCAGTTTAATTTTCGAAACTTAAGAGTCCTCTTGTGTTAGTACCCAGCATGTGGTACCTGAAGCCCATTTAGTAACCAAATTATTTATAATTCCCCTCATCTTTGATGTAAAGGAGTAAGAAATCATAAAATAGTTAGCCATCTTGTCTGTCAAAACCATATAGTATGCAGTCAATGAGTAGATCAGGGGTCAGCAACCTTTCAGAAGTGGTGTGTCAAATCTTCATAAATTCACTCTAATTTAAGGTTTTGTGTGCCAGTAATACATGTTAATGTTTTTAGAAGGTCTCTTTCTATAAGTCTATAATATATAACTAAACTATTCTTGTATGTGAAGTAAATAAGGTTTTTAAAGTGTTTAAGAAGCTTCATTTAAAATTAAATTAAAATGCAGAGCCCTCCAGACTGGTGGCCAGGACCCAGGCAGTGTGAGTGCCACTGAAAATCAGCCCGTGTGCTGACTTCGGCACCTCTGCCATAGGTTGTCTACCCCTGGAGTAGATGTTAGTTCACTATGTCAACGTATATATTGAAAACCAGATTGTAGGCTCAAATGTATGAGACAGAGAAGAGGAGAACATAAGAAGCCTTGCCCATCCTTTGCATCCCTGCTCACAAGCCAGTCACAATGTGGCTGAAGAGTGGGGCCACTACTCCCTGTGAGGGCTGCCAGGAGCCTATAAGAGGAGGGTCCGTGTCCATTCACCCCCATAACACTGGCCAGGGGAACAGGATTGCACAATGCATCTATTTTAAGTATGGCAGTGCTACCAGGGCCACTCTAGTAGTGACTCTCAGTATGTCTTAAGGGGAATTCTGGCTGGTCAGATAAATTCCCCCTAGGAATCCAATAGCAGCATGCTCCCTTCACAATGTTCACCTGGTAAAAGTCTTTGCTTTAAAGCCCCAATCCAGTTATGATTAAACAGCCCCTTCTTTACAGTTAAAAATGAACAAAATTTTAACTTCTTTCTTCCCATTATTGGTTTAGAATTAACATGTCCAATTCCAGTGGGTTGTGCCCTTGTTGCTGGCTAATTAGGCAAACATATTTATTGCATATATTGAAATTATCTGGCCACTTGATCACTAATAAGAATAGGCAACAACTTCCTGGAAGAAATTTTCATTAACACGTAAATGATTTTTCAGTCTTTTGTCCACTGAATGCAAAAGTTTGAATAGGAAAATACACCCTTAAATGTACACCTATTCATTGATAAAATTTTAAAGGAGGAAAAATGTATCTAAACATTATGGCCATAAAGGTCCTGATTTCAACCAATCATGTGCACCTCAGGGCTTGCATGCATGCAAACTTAAATGTAGCATAAAGAATCCTAATTTGTGCTTGAATGTGTATGTGAAAAGCAAGGGTTGCACACCATATGTATGTGTGTGCATGTCCAACTTGCCCATGGTGCAAGGTCCAAAGCACCCATGCAACCCTTGCTTTGCACATGCACATACTGATACATTTGCACAAATTGGTATTTACCTGCACATATATGAGTTTGCACATGTTCAAGCCCTTATATGTGCATGAACATTTGAAAAGCTAGAGAGCACACTATTAGATTCCATTTTAAGGAGAAAAACAACACAAAACACCCTGCTTAATGTTAGCCGTGTCTTTTAGAGATCTACTCTTCCTCTGTAAGCTGCCTTTTGTAGGTTTTCCTTTTTTTCTCTCCCCCCCGCCCCCACCTCCAACATTTAACTATGTTTTAAAGAAAACCAGAACTGAATGATGGACAGGTCTTTCTACAATTATAAAGATATGTCCTTAGAAAAAAACACTTTCCTTTCTGGTTGCCCTTACAGGAAAAAGCATTATTGAATTGTAAGGATAAATCACACAAATCAAAAGCTCTTGATCTGTAAATGTGAAGAGTGGCTTTGGTTTTTCAAAGTCAGTCATCTGGTGACCATCTGACATAATGGTCAAGAGAATTTACAGGATAGTTTCTTACAGGGAATGCTTCAGTTTGCTCCATTAAATTTTCCTGAGCATGAGTTTCCTTAGCAAAGCCATAGATGACATGCAAGTGGTGTCTAGAAAATGGAGTTTATTATTGATTCCAATTCCTCCTTTTGGTGGAAAGACGGAATCTAATTGTTTCTGAATTACTAAGAAAGAAAAGTAACAGATCCTGAAAAGATGGAAAGGTACAACAGCAAAAACGCACGAGCACTTTGCAATAATCTGGAAACCAAAATGTAGTAATATGATTTAACATGGAGAATAACCACAACCTGCATACAATTTATTTATTATAACCCCATCCCACGGCAAGCCCTCAGCTAGTAAACAAGTATAATCAACAGTGCAGAAATGCATGTTAAGCACTGAGCATCACAAAGTTCTGTGAACAACAAACTGCTGCACAAAGGAATCTTTTTTCTAGTCTGGTTACTGGTAAGTAGTGAAATATCTTGTG
Source organism: Gopherus flavomarginatus (assembly GCF_025201925.1). NCBI lineage: Eukaryota > Metazoa > Chordata > Testudines > Testudinidae > Gopherus > Gopherus flavomarginatus. The sequence goes on from NC_066618.1 coordinate 209,103,948, forward strand.
GGCCGACTTCTGCCTTCTGTTATGCTGGCACAAACCTAAAACTTGTCCACACTTACAGAACTACAGGTGCAGCTGTGCCACTGTAACATTTAGTGAGGATGCTATGTACACCAAACGGAGAGCTTCTCCCATTGGCATAGGTACTCCACCTCCCCGAGAGGCATTGTCTACACCAGGAGTTAGGTCAGTATAACTGCACGCTTAGGGGGATGGATTTTACACATCCCTGAGTGACGTAGTTATAACTGACAGAAGTTTGTAGTTGTAGACCAGGGCCTAATGCAGGGATCGGCAGCCTTTGGCACAGGGCCCGTCAGGGAAATCCACTGGCGGGCTGGGATGGTTTGTTTACCTGCAGCGTCCACAGTTTCGGCTGATCGCGGCCCCCACTGGCCGAGGTTCACCATTCCAGGCCAATGGGGGCTGCAGGAAGCGGCGACCAGCACATCCCTCGGCCCGCGCCACTTCCCGCAGCCTCCATTGGCCTGGAACAGCAAACTGCGGCCAGTGGGAGCTGTGATCGGTCGGACACTGCAGGTAAACAAACTGTCCCACCCTGCCAGCGGATTTCCCTGATGGGCTACGTGCCAAAGGTTACCGATCCCTGGCCTAGTGTGTTCAGTCAGGTTGTACAGGTGTAATTTCTATAAGTCTATAATACATAACTAAACTAATGTGGCCTCTGTTTATTTTTTCTAGAAGGATGTTTCAAGTCCTAATGTAATTAAGTCATTTTACTAAATAATCCTCCCAAACTTTAGGAAGAATAAATAATAATAAAAAGTGTTGGAAACTGTTCAGAAAAGCATTTAAGACAGAAAATTCTGGATTCTGCAGCATTCTGGGTTTAGCAGATCCATTGTTCAATGTCCAACACTACACTGTCACAAACATTTGAATCTGACCCTTTATAAAAACGTTTCATCAGGCTTATTAAAAAGGAAAAAAGCTAACTTACGCTTCTAAACGTATCACATTTGTTTACCAAAACAAAAGAATTAAATTACATTTCTCAGTCAATATCTAACTGATTTTTCTAGGCAGTTGTTGTTGGGTTGTGGTTCCCACACACGGAATATATAAGTCAAAATTCCACAGTTTTCTGCTATTTCTAACATGTGAATGGTGAAAGAGGAAAACAGGAATATGGAAATTTAGACCTAAGTGTAGCCTTGATGTTTTTTTAAAATTACTTTTAATAATAAGATGAGTGCATGGGTGGCACATGGACTGCTGGCTGGGGGAGAATAACTCCCAGCCCCACCCTTTCCATCTGAGGACCCACCCCTTCATGCCCCCCCCACACACACACTGCAGCCCAGAGCCTCCGACCACAGCCACTGGCCCCAGCCCCAGAGCAGCCCCAGTTCCCCCAGCCCCAGCATGCCAGTGGCATGGCCCCAATCTCCCCAGCCTCAGAGTGCTTAGAGGGTGGGTGGTACGGCCCCAGTCCTTCCATCCCTGAAGGTCAGTGCCAGCCCCAGTCTGAATCCGAGCCAGGGCCACTGCCCAGGGGACCTGGAAAGAGTGGCCAGAGCAGGAAGCAGGAGGGAGCCTGGGGGCAGAGCATGGATGGGGCCACACCTGGCTGTTTGGGAAGGCACAGCCTTCCCCAGCCTATGATACCCATCACCCATGGATGAGTGAACAGAAGTTAGTGATGTATCACTGACTGGAAAATAGCTTGTCAGTGATTCAGTCTCTCTTGTTCACTCATCTTGCTATTCAGTACATAAAAAACTTAATGAAATCTACATTTAGCTAATAGACATAATCCTGCAATCCTTTCACTTCCACTCCTGTCTTCTGCACCCATCCATTACATTTTGTTCCTCTTTACACCACAAAACTACAATATATTTTGTGAGGATGGACCCCTGCACCCACCTGGAGCCTCATTGATTTCATTGGGACCCCATGTCAGCATAAAGATCTGCCTCCATAGAGCCAATCCTCAGATTGTAAACTCTTTCCGGCAAGGAATCTTTTATTTAATGTTTGTACAGTGCCTAGCACAATGGGGCCCCAATCCTGACAAAGACCTCTGGGCTACCATTGTACAAATAATAGCCTAGGGTTGCCAGGTGTCCGGTTTTCAAGCGGAACATCCGGTCGAAAAGGGAAACTGGCAGCGTCCAGTCAGCTTTGTCTGGTTACCTGCAGTAACTGGTCTCCGTCACTGAGGGGTGGGAAAAGCAGCAGCTGCTTCTGGGATCTGGAGGAGCGTCTCTGCTTAACAGCTGCTGCTCTTTCCACCCCCCAGCCTGACAGAGAGAACTGTCTGACTCCTGGACCGGGCTCCAAAGTAGGTACATGCGCTGTCTGGGAGCAGGGGAGAGGAGATCAGGTAACTTGCCCCCACCGCCCTTCTGTGGCCCAATTTCCCCACCCTAGCCCTTTGCACCAGGGATGGAACCCCCCTCCCCATTGTGCCCTGATTTCCACACCCGGTCCCTCGTTCCAGGGATGGACCCCCCCATCCCATTGTGCCCCGATTTCCCCACTCCAGCCCCTCGCTCCAGGGATGGACCCCCATGCCTCATTGTGCCCTGATTTCCCCACCCCAGCCCCTTGCTCCAGGGCTGGACACCCCCATGCCACTGTGCCCCGATTTCCTCACCCCGGCCCCTGGCTCCAGGGATGGATCCCCCCGCCCCACTTTGCCCCAATTTTCCCACCCTGGCCCCTTGCTCCAGGGATGGACCCCCCCACCTCACGTGCCCCAATTTCCTCACCCCAGCCCCTCACTCCAGGGATGAACCCCCCTTCCCCACTGTGCCCTGATTTCCCCACCCGTCCCTCACTCCAGAGACAGAAACCCTATAACATAACGGTTTTTGGAGGCAGGTCAGATTTAATATGCTCTGTTGTTTTTTAAACACTAGTAAAATTTAAAGATATTCAGAGAGACACTTGCAATGTAACGGCTAAGTTAAATGGTACATTAAATGTTTCAATTTTTACAGAAAGATTTTGCTACAGAAAACGGCTCCACATTCTATTGCAGTCCAGGCCCTATTTTTTCCCTTAGTTTATCATGTCATCACAACTGGAATGCCAGAGAGATGTTATCCTTACTAAAATTAACAACGTGTTCCAGATTACCTACATTATCAAAGAGTTCTGACCACTTTTCTAGAATCTGCATGTGTTTACAGTGGAAATTGATACACCTGTACAGTACTGTATATGCAACACATGCCCAGACATAACGTAAAAACTTGGTAAATAAAGAAAGCAGAGGAGCAGGTAGGTCACAGGAGATAAAAACTAACACGCGACCTCCTGAAGCCCTACCAGGGCAAGCTAACAGTTTCCCTAAAATGTAACAAGTCAAGGAGCACAGTCTCAGTCCAAAGGCTGGAAACCTTAACACAACAAGTTCTAACATAACACAACAGTTATGTTAGAACTTGGCAAGAAGCTATAGCTCAGTCCTACAGGCTGCAGAAAGAAGAGTAGAGCTCCAAAGTGCAAGCATTCATGATTTACTCAACACGTGCGCAGAATGATTAGATTTCTCTGCACAGAGCTAGGTAACGCAAGCAAATCTCTGAGCACTGATGAACAGGAGGAAGTGAATATGAAATGCTTACAGGGGCGAGGACAGAGCATGACCATGGCATACATGCTTAAGTGAAACCTAGTATTTGCAAAATATGTGTGCCACGGCTATTTTACATTATTCATACTGCTATCCAGGAGTAATAGCGTATTCAGCTGTAATAGCTCTACTCAGAAGAAAGCAAGAGAAGAGGCAGGGATGGGGCCACTCACACTGAAATGTCCCCAAAAGTTCTAAGAAAACAGGATAATTCACAGCTAGCTGCTCAATACTTTGTAACATCAGTGAGGCGCAATGTCCTTGAAAGCCCATCAGCAAGCACAACCTGCTTCCCCTCAAATTATTTCTCCTCACTGAATCATGAGTAACAGAGCACCACCCTATGGCTAGAAGTTGAGGCTAGACAAATTCTGATTGGAAATAAGGCATAAATTTTTAACAGTGAGGGTAATTAGCCACTGGAACAATTACCAAGCATTTCCTCGCAATTTTTTAAATCAAGATCGGATGTTTCTCTAAAAGATCTGCTCCAGGAATTATTTTGGGAAGTTCTATGGCCTGTGGTGAACAGCCAGTCAGACTAGATAATTATAATGACCCCTTCTGGCCAGGAATCTATGAATCTATGCACACCAAGTGTCTTACATCCTAATCCTAAAATTAACCTATGTATAAATTTGGGTTAGATTAGGACAAGTTTGCCCTGAGGTTCCCTTTCATCACTCTTCTGTTCATGTCTCATGTTTCTCACTCCATTAGTCACAACATGGGGGACCATCCTCCAGTAGCATGTAGTCTTGAAATGTTGTCTAAAGCAGTGGTTCTCAGTCTTTTTGGGCTCAGGACCAATTTGTAAATGTTTATGGCCTGTTGCAACCCAGTAAATAGTGTGGGGGTGGATGCCCTGCCTGAGGTGGTTACATTTGGATCCTGCCTCTCGGGTGGGGGGAGGAGTAGGGGAGGGGACGAGTCCAGCACTCACCCCACAGCGGCAGCTCTTGCAGCTACTATGCAGGGCAGCTGGCTGGGCTTGGCTCTTGGTTCTGGGAGTTGCAACATCTGCGACAGCACCGCTGCTCACATTTGGCCCTGCCCCCTTGACTGGACCAAAGTTGTGTAAGTGGAGTTGTGACCTGGTTCATGGGGTTGCAGTGCCACTCACTCAAATTTTGCCCACCTGGACTCCTGTTATCATGATGGCTGGGCCAAACCTGAGTGGCACTGGGCTCCCAGAGGTTGCGGTGCCTGGAGCAGTGAGGTGAGCCCAGCCAGCCTGTGGGACAGGAGCTGCTATGCAACCCTTTGAAACATTCTGGCAACCCAGTTTTGGGTCCCACTCACAGGTTGAGAAACCTTGGGTGGCAGGCCAGTCCTTGCCCACAGACAACCTGCCAACCTGAAACATATTCTCACCAGTAACTGCACACCGCACCATAATAACTCTAGCTCAGGAACCAATCCATGCAACAAACCTCGATGCCAACTCTGCCCACATATCTACACCAGCGACACCATCACAGGACCTAACCAGATCAGCCACACCATCACTGGTTCATCCACCAATGTAATATACGCCATCATATGCCAGCAATGCCCCTCTGCTATGTACATCGGCCAAACTGGACAGTCTCTACGGAAAAGGATAAATGGACATAAATCAGACATTAGGAATGGCAATATACAAAAACCTGTAGGAGAGCACTTCAACCTCCCTGGCCACACTATAGCAGACCTTAAGGTGGCCATCCTGCAGCAAAAAAACTTCAGGACCAGACTTCAAAGAGAAACTGCTGAGCTTCAGTTCATCTGCAAATTTGACACCATCAGCTCAGGATTGAACAAAGACTGTGAATGGCTTGCCAATTACAGAACCAGTTTCTCCTCTCTTGGTTTTCACACCTCAACTGCTAGAACAGGGCCTCATCCTCCCTGATTGAACTGACCTCGTTACCTCTAGCTTGCTTGCTAGCATATATATACCTGCCCCTGGAAATTTCCATTACATGCATCTGAGGAAGTGGGTATTCACCCACGAAAGCTCATGCTCCAAAACGTCTGTTAGTCTATAAGGTGCCACAGGATTCTTTGCTGCTTTTCCTGGTCTAAAGGTTTCTCATAAAAAGGATAGAGATTTCTCCTTTCATCTTACAGTACTGTACCGCACACTTTCCTGAGCTTCGTGAGGTGGAGACTGCAAGAAATCAAGCTTTTCCTTCTACCCATGTGTTTTAAACACAATGAGCTACTCACTTTTGATGAGTAAATGGTGAAATATAGCCTGGATCCCCAAATCTGAATGTCAGTACATTCACATCAAGAACATTGGGTCAGATTGTCTCCTGTGCCAAGATGTGCTTAGTGCAGGAGGACTAGGGCATCAAGGAACCAGTTACAGGTCTCCATCTCTCATACAGTGGCTCCAGCCCCAGCCATGGAATGCTGCTGTAGTTCACAATAGCTGGCTGTTGTCCCTAGTGGTCAGCTGAGAGTGGTGGATGGTTCTGGTCTCTCCCACAACACACACCTTCTACACTGGGATGAAGAGTTTGCAAATTGTGCAGGAGCTGGTTTTGCTCTATGCCAGCTGACAGTTCCCAGTTGGGAATTGTCAGCTGGGCAGCTACAGGCAGATTTCAGACGCTTTGCACTATGCAGGTTTGTACACTGTAATGGGAACTGGTTTGGGATAGGACAAGAGGGGTCTTCCTCCGTAGTCTGATTGAGAAATGTAATCTAGAGCTATTTTCACAAATGGAGGAGGGAGATGGGTTCAAAATCTGACTTGATGTTCCCAGGATCTCAATTTCTTGCATAAGGATTTGCATGTTTTATAGGATTTAGGTGCCTCAGATTTTACTGATTACCAGGTGGCCTACTGGGTACATTGCTGCTGGACCTATCTCATTTCATAACATGTATGAAATTAGATCCTAGGAACTATTAAAAAGATAACTCTACGGTTTCTTTTGTTAGATCTTCAGGCTCTATTTTGGATTGGCATCCTGCAGAGAGCTCTTTTAAGTAGACCAAAAGATTAATGGACGAACTTGTTCTCACTGGCAGGCACTCAACTGGCCAATTCTGGAAATCTGTCTTTGCTGGTAGGCAGTCGATCTGTCAGATGAAGCCTTTTGAAGTCTTGAAAAAAATGACTGCCAGCCTCCATGGTAAGTGAGATGATTATGATCAGCAGTGAATGGTTTTGTAGAACTAAAGTATATTAAGACTCAGGAGGGAACCTCCTCTCAGTAATTACAAGGCTGATGTAACTGTAGTTCTTCATGGTTTCTTAAATGTTTCCTCTGCTGCCCTAATTTTTTTGTGAATGTATTGTATTCACGGCACATGAAGTTGTTCTGTATGTTCTTCTCCTTGCCTTAGAACAAACAAAACAACAACAAAAATCCTACAGAACTCCTACATTTAATGTTACAAAATAGCAATAAATTTACTGCAAGAGGAATGTCATTTCGTAAGACTGCTTCTGCCTCTATAAACACCACGATTACAGGATTTGCATCTACTTATTCTAACACAGACTTCTCAAGTTTGAGTAAACTGCGTTTACTTTTGCATCTATACAATTTTAAAGATGAACGCAGAGATTTTCATTGGCGAGGGAAGAATGATTATTGCCAACTACTTTGGGAAAAACTCTTCATTTACACCTACTTTGTACTGGTGTAAATGCCAACACCAAGGCACTTAAAAATTTGGTTAGCGAGTGTTTTTTAAAGTGGCAACTCATTTATATTGCATTAAAATAGTTCACTGTACATATCTAAGTTTATAAAGCTAGTCTCGGTTTCATGGGGGTATGATATAAAATCTTTGTATTCATACAGATGACTTATTCTGTTTTTAAAACTTACATGAAATGCTAAGACAGAGACTCTCAAAAGCTCTGAATTTTTAAATGCTGTGCTTAACTAATATTCAAAGAGTAATTTCATCAGCACATTTTAATGCAAGGTTATTTTTGTGAATGGCAGAGAGTAGATCCAAATCACAAACCTAAGCACATTATTGTTTCAAATGCAGAAAGAGAAGCAGCAAAAATAAATTACTATTATACAGAATGAAACTTCTGTTATTAGTTCATAGACCAAGTTTTAGTAACTCCACTGAAGTCAAGGTACAAAGCACACAGCAAATGCCACTAAAAATCTTGTTTAGGGGTATTTGAAACAAGCGATGACATGGGGTAACAATAATGCCCTCTTTACACTACAGAGATTTTGAAAATCTTTTTTACCCTTGTTAACATTGGTTCACTTAGACGAATGATAATGACGACAGGCCATTTGTCAAAAGTTTCTCTAGTGTAAACAAGACTGAAGCTGGAAGAGGCATTCTTCTGTAAGAATTCTTTATCCATCCTAGTTTGTTGCAATAGCAGCTCTAAGAACACCCCAGGAGTGTGTTGTGAAAGTAAATCAGATGCTGTGAGATGTCCCGCATCCCACACGAATCGTTTAGATTAAGTAGATAGTATATGGCAAGTATTAAGGACTGAATAATCAAGAGGTTCAAAGGAACAGATTCCAGCAAGATTTTAGGTTTTGCCCTTATATATGAAATTCACTTTTAAAACTTCAATGGAAATAATAGTTTGGATTTAAAAATCTCCTTTCGCTTTCCCTGCCCAAAGATTGCAGCCTTGGCTAGTAGTTAAGAACCAGAAAGTGAAAATCACTAGAAACAACAATTAACATGGACTAATGATAATTTTCCTGTCCAAGGTAAGTGAAAGACAAAAGGTGAACAAAACACAGTGAAATTCGTTCACTTCAAATGATCTATGAAAATTTATGATTTAAAAAAAAAGGGGAGGTGGGGTTTAACCTCCACGGCTCTATAAACAGCATCTCATTTCAACAGCCAAGTTTATTTCCTTTTGGAAAGAAAAAATTCCACCCAGGAACCTGGTATGTTGTATACCAAGTTTCAGTCTGAAGGAATTTACCACAGCCGGATAATAAAACCCTCAAAAAGGGAGAGACAAGCACTTTTTCAACTGAGTGGGATCTATTATTTGGTATGATCTCTGTGTACCACAAAGCTTCCTTCCCCTTAATGCACTAGCACCCTGCAGCTGTGCATTGAACTCTGGAGCATTAAAAGTTCGATAATAAACGCAGCCCCTCAAATCCACAGTGGAGGGCAAAGGTCCATAGGTTTGGGGGGTGCAGCAGGCCCTTGTCCCAGCTGGAAATGGTGTCTTCCAGGAAACAGAACATTCAGTCCCCCACCTGGCGCAGAAGGGAACTGAAGGGGGTGGGGGAGCAGTGGAGCGAGACCACAGACAATCTAGACGGAAAAATGCCCAGCTGCCCACATCGTTAGCACAACAACTTCCCCGCAAATGCCTTTTCCCGGAGAACAGCCCAAGAGGGGAAGCGGGGGGGCCCAAGCAGCTCCCTTTATCGCGGGCTCAGCCAAGCCAGGCACAAAGTAGAGCCGCGGACAAAGAAAGTCCGTCCGCAAGGAACTCGGCGCAAACTTCCCGGGGAGGCTCGCAGGGCGGCTGGTAGCCTGGTCCCGCTCTCCTGAGCCTGTGCTGTGGTGGGGGGCCTCCAGCGGCGTCTGCCCCCTGCCCAGGCCGAGCCCCTCCACCCGCCCGGCGCACGCCGCTACTCACTCCAAGCAGACACACTTTCAGTTCTCGTATCGCCATCATCTGCTTGGGGAGACGCCGCTTCGCATCGTCCGGCGGAGTCACTCCCCGGCCGGCTCTCCCGAATGGGGAACGGAAAAGCAGCTGCGGCGCTGCCTGAGCCGCCACCGGTCACATGAGCACAGTCCCAGCTCCTCCTCGTCCTTTTTGGTGCTTTCCTCCCCCAAAGCCAACACACACACAAATCTCTCCACTTCAGCAGATTGCAGGAGCGGCGGTTTCTCTGTTTGGGACTCTGCCGCTCTGCTCCCTGCGAGCACCAGGACACCCCGCTGCCCGGAATGACAGCGAAGCGCTCAGATTAGCCGGGCCAGGAAAGCCCTCGCCTGGTCCCCAGCCACTGTGCACCGCGCGGGTTCGACACCCAGAGCCAGGGGTGTCATTACCCTGAGTATGAATCACAAATACTGGAGTCTCCCTCGACGGTCAAGAGACTTGGCAGATGATCTGCAAATGGCAAGGCACTCAGATTAGGGACAACAGGAGTGGGCAAGGTGTACGAATAGAGTAAAATATGTTTTTAAATCACTGGAGGGGAAAGCTTTTTGTGTGTTTTTGGCACAACAAAACTTTTGTAGAGGAGAGTTTTTTGTTCTGTTACCCCCTTCTCTCCTGTCTCTTGTGTCACCAAGGGGTCTCAATCAGTAATGCCACATAGGTTCCAGCACAGCAAACGGATGGTTCATTTTAAGATAACTTTTGCACTGTGCAAAAAAAATGACAATATAATTAATATAACCTACTTTTCGGCCCCAAAAGTAAGACCCATTCCTTCTTGGGATTCTCTTAAGAACATATGAGTGGCCATACTAGGTCAGACCAAAGGTCCATCTAGCCCAGTGACAGTGGGCAATGCCAAATGCTTCAGAGGGAATGAACAGAACAGGCAATCATCCAGTGCTCCATCGCCTGTCGCCCATTTCCAGCTTCTGGCAAAGAGAGGCTAGGGACACCATCCCTGCCCATTCTGGCTAAAAGCCATTGATGGACTTATCTCCATGAACTTACCTTGTTCTTTTTGAACCTTGTTATAATCTTGGCTTTCACAATGTCCTCTGGCAAAGAGTTCCACAGGTTGTGTGTTGTATGAAGAAATACTTCCTTTTGTTTGTTTTAAACCTGCAGCCTATTAATTTCATTTGGTGATTCCTAGTTCTTATGTTATGAGAAGGAGGGAGAGCTCAGTGGTTTGAGCACAGGCCTGCTAAATCCAGGGTTGTGAGCTCAATCCTTGAGGGGGCCATCTGGGGCAAAAAATCAGTACTCCATCCTGCTAGCAAAGGCAGAGGGCTGGACTTGATGATCTTTCAGGGTCCCTTCCAGCTCTATGAGAATAGGTATATCTCCATAAATTAATATTTCTTGGAACAGAGGGGACTGATTAGAGCAGTTGCATCCCCTTATGCTGCTGCTGTGTGGCCAGTAAGAAAGCCAAATGGTACCTGGTGCCTCACTGTGCATTACAGAGCACTAAATGCTCTGGCCAATTCACCAGCCTCAGTAGTGGCAGCATACCCTGAAATGCTAGCCTGTATTGGACCCCCCCCCCCCCCCGCCAAAAATGTAAAAATACACATGGGGCTTGTACTCACTTCAGCAGTTGGTCCATCAATGGTTATTAGCCAGAATGGGCAGGGATGGTGTCCCTAGCCTCTCTTTGCCAGAAGCTGGGAATAGGCGACAGGCGATGGAACACTGGATGAAGTATTAATTTATGGAGATATACCTATTCTCATAGAGCAGTGGGTCCTTCACTTGCTCCAGGTCTTTGGCGGCACTGAAGGACCCACTGCTGAAGACCCAGAACAAGTGAAGGACCCACTGCTGAAGACCCAGAACAAGAGAAGGACCCACTGCTGAAGACCCAGAACAGGTGAAGGACCTGCTGCTGAAGACCCTGAGCGCTGCCAGGTGAGTAAAAATTAAAAAGGTGCCTCTAGCCAGGGAAGGGATTCTCACTGGGCGCGGGGCCTGATTCAGGGGGAATTGGTGGAATAGGCCTAAAGCTGGCCCTGGCTGGCTGGCACCCCACACCAATGTGAAGCTAGCCCAGGTAAAACCCAACATCAGATGTTTCGGGTGGCTAATCCCAATCAGATAAAGGAGGGGACACTAGTATGTTTTTTGGATGGAAGTTGTAGGTATCAGGGGGGACGGAAAACTGCAGGCTTAGCTGTTGTAGGAATCAGAAGAAATGAGATAGTCAGCACCATTAGTTTCTCACTAGAAGCAAGGTCAGCTCAGGAGGCAGAACTGGCAGCCTTGCTAACAGCTTTAAATGAAGTGGATCCCAAAGTTGAGCCAGAATGTCGGGTGGTGGTAGATTCAGATTATGTATTTCATGGGGCCACATTAGGCAACAGATGGCTCCACAATCAAGCATGCTAACTGGTGGAAGCAGGTGGAGGAGCTCAGTCACTGTTTTACACAGATCAGTGTGGTAAAGGTAAAGGTACACAAGAAAATGGACCCCTAAGCAAAGGAAATAATCTGGCCGATGCAGAGGCCAAGTGGGCTGCAACAGAGGCACTCCCATGGCCCTGGGAGCCAGAAGAGAGTGTGCCTGTAGCAGTGATAACAAGAAGTGGTGTGGATACAGACTGGGAAGGGCGAATTTCAGAGTTGCAAGAATCTGACCCAGGACTGGCAGGCATCATAAAATTTGGGGAGTCGGGGACAGCATACGCCAAAGGTGAAACTAATAGAAGGGATTTGGTGTGTCTTAACAGCTGAAGGACCAGTAATGCTGTGCCCTCAGGGAAACCGGACGGCTTTCTTAAGCTGGGTGCATGGGAGCTTGGCAGGGGGACACCCCAGATTTGAGGAGACACTGGGAACTTTAAAAAGGTTGTGCTGGTGGCCAGGAATGGCAGCTGATTTAAAATCACATCTGGAACATTGTTTGGACTGTGCCAGGCACGACTCACCTCACAAGGTGCTAAGGGGAGAATTAATGAGACAAGCCCCAAGGGGACCTTGGGAAAGGATACAAATTGATTACACAGGACCCCTATCACCAGATCACAGGAAAAAGTGGTTCATGTGGGTGGTAGTGGATGCATTCAGCAGGTGGGTGGAAGCTTTCACCACAAAGTATCAAACTGCCTGAGTAACTGCTGAAATACTGGTAAATGAGGTATTCACTCGCTGAGGGGTCCCAAAGGTGATTGACTCAGACCAAGGAGCTGCTTTCTGGTCAGATCTGTTAGGGGAGCTATCAGCCCCCACTGGAATCACACAATTGTTCCATATTGCTTATCACCCACAGGCTGTGGGACATGGGGAATGCATGAATCGCACCATTAAGAATGAGCTAAGAAAGGGTGTGGAAATGGGAGGGAAAAATTGGTCACAATTACTGCCATTTGTCTTAATGAGAATAAGGGCCCGAGAATCAAGGGCACAGAATTTTCTCCATACAAGACTCTCATGGGAAGGCCTATGGAACAGTGGAAAAATCTACTTACCCCAGTACCTGGGAAAGTCACTACACACGGCTTAACACAAGAATTGGATTTTAACTGGGACGCAAATCAGACAGGTATAAACAAGTATAGCAGGCAGTGGCCTGGCGAGACCAGCAAGGAGCAGCAAGAGTCAAAGCATGGTATGACCTGCCCAGGGAGCGTGATCTACCCATGGTGGGAGATCTTGTGATGTACAAGATTCCAGGTCAACACCATCCATTCACAGCTCCTAAATGGAAGGGCCCCTATCTTGTCCTTGATCAGCTAGGGCCCCGTCTGCTATTATTGAGTACAGAGAATGGAGGACGGGAGTGGGTTCACTGCATGCAAATAAAAAGGTACAAACAGGGGATTGGGAAATGGGACGTGTAAATTTTGTTATATGTGTATTACAGGTTAAATCAAAAAAGAGAAAAGGATAAAAATTCCCTGGCCCTGGATGGAACAATTATTAGTGCTAATCACAATTGTCACATTTACAAATTCTATTCAGACCCCGTGATCTGAAGTGTCAAAAGGAGGAAACACATGGACAGCTACACATTCAACCTGTGGTAATAAAGCTACTGAAGACTATGAGAATCTGCCCATAGAAAGATGTACCACTAATACTCCAACAGGAATTTGGCAGTGTTGGTACATGGTTTATGGATTAGATGGGGGAATCCCCACCCGGTGGAGAATATCAAATTTATCAGGAAATATTGCATGGTACTCCCTGAGTGCTGCCATGATTAATGATAGTGGAAAACACAGTTATCCAGCTATGTGCTTTGTTACAGAGGGTCCAAAGAATATAACCCTCTGGTGTCCTGGAGCGAATAAACCCTCTGGGGAAAATGGGGCCCCACATTTAGGGTGTCACGTTACCATATGTAACAACAATGGTACTTCCATGGAAAATTATCTCCAAAGGTGTGATTGTTATGTACATATTACATGGGGCGTAAAATCCCCTTTGGGATGCTGGGTGTATGAGAAGTTAACCATTTTACACAATGTAACCCTACAGGTGATATGAATGTCAAGTTGAAAGAATTCAAATTTAAAGAGGCCACAGCCTGGAGCCGAAAATATTCCCCGATGAGCAAATGTATGAGAGCCATTGTGGGAGCAGGTGCAGCCAGCACTTTTTAATGTGTCCTTTCACTCTTTTACATGGGTGATATGCCCAAGGAATGGTGGATGGACCAAATTCATCCTAACTGTAGTATGTACATAAAAGGATTGAAACAACAATTCAGTTGGTGGGTGAGGGGACACACCTGGAATCGTCATCGGAAAAGGGGATTGTGGGCAGCAGGGAACACTATGCTGAGTAAATGGAATCTGGGGGACGAGTGGGTAACCAAACAATTAGTAAGCCAAAATGTAAAATTTCAATAACAAATTAATGAATTAATGGCACAGCAACTATCGGCAGTTGCCACTGGGTGGAGGACAGCAGTAGAGGTAAACTTGCAGTTAACTCATTGGGCAGGGGACCTGGTGACATGGGTGAGGGATACCTTCAGAGGATTAACATGGGGAGAAGTGTGTGTAGGTATTCAGAATGCTCAGTTGATAATGTTAATGGATATTATGAGAGATGCGTGGTCAGAACAATGGCCTTCAGTATTAAATTGGGAGGTTAGCCCATATTTATCCACAATTGCAAAAACATACCCATCTACCTGGAAAATAACATCCCCCACCTGTGGGGAGAGTTCTTGTGTAATTGTTACTATGATACCATGGGAAGGAAATGCAAATAAGATAGTCCCCTTGAGCCCTATGGGAGTAACTAGGGAAGGGGGAGCACGTTGGGAGCCACTAGGAAATAGATGAGGGCGTGTTGGAATGGGATAAACTGGACTGTCATCACATTAAGCAGTTGTATATCCAGAGGAGGAATATGGATGTGCCCGTCTCCTATGACTATGGAGGAGCAGAATTAATGGCCTATTGCAAAGGGGGGGGGCATTTAGGAGTAATGTATATGGGGTACGGTGTATTCTGTTAGGAATGTATGTAATCCTGAAATATAACACTAGGAGGCATAATCCTTCCAAATTATGAACTTCTACACACTGCCACCTGGACTATGGTGCACCAATGGATCAGTGGACTTAATCGTTGTAAACTATCAAACCAGCACCTACTACCCCGTGCCGTACCAAGTAGTTGAACTGGTTTGGACAATACCAAATTTCACTGTGGATATTCAATGGACACACAATATGGACAAAAGTACACAAAGATTACAAGAGCAACTTGCTGCAAGTGCCAACAGTTGAACACACTTACAATACACGCTACAGGATGGTGCTGACAAAATTTTAATCCTACCAAAGGAGAAGAAGCAGTGTTTTTGGTGGTGGCCAGGATGTTGGACCATACTGCAGTGGTCAGGACTCTTAGTGTTGCTGTGAATTATCATAGCAGCTGGTGTATTGTTAACTGTATTTCTGTTACATTGTATATGGAAACGATTAAGGGGGGCAAAACCACCTAGCGAACAGACACTAATTATAACCTATATGTAATGTAGTAAGCCCTCCCCCTCAGTGTATTAGACAACCCGGACCCAACCTTCTCGAGCCCACTATAATGGGAAGTGTGGAACACTAATTGGAATAGGTGTGGTATGCCCATACGAGAGAAGGTGCAGGGCCCGGTACTACACCAGGAGCACTGGGACAGATGGAGCATCAACACCTTCCACCTTGATGCCTGGCCCTATCAGGAAGTGTGTCGCCAATGTCCTATGCTTTTCCAGGGATACCTGGGCAGGAGGATCCCAAAAGAAAAAAAAGAGGTGGCGTGTTAGGTTATAGATATTCAAGCCTGTCTGTAAAGGCCTATACTTTAAGAATTTAGGTATATGTTTATTATTTAGCTAGTTATAGAGGTATAAAAGAAAGAATCTGTGTAAGGGCCTTCTCTCACTGTGATAGTCTGAGGCCCTGTTTAGTCATACTGAAAAAAGGCAATCTAGGGCTGTTAGGAAGATGATCCGATCTATCACCTCCAGAGAAAGGGAAGAGCATAGAAGAGGGGTCGGCAACCCTTCAGAAGTGGTGTGCCGAATCTTCATTTATTCACTCTAATTTAAGGTTTCACGTGCCAGTAATACATTTAAACATTTTAAGAAGGTCTCTTTCTATAAGTCTATAATATATAACTAAACTATTGTTGTATGTTACGTAAACAAAGCTTTTAAAATGTTTAAGAAGCTTCATTTAAAATTAAATTAAAATGCAGAGCACCCCGACTGGTGGCCAGGACCCAGGCAGTGTGAGTGCCACTGAAAACCAGCTCATATGCTGCCTTTGGCACCTGTGCCATAGGTTGCCTACCCCTGGCCTAGAAGATGGAAAAGGAAATTTAGTTTGATAGTTTTCTGTCTGGTAAGAACTCACTTATCAATAGACCAGTAGTTTCCCCAGGAATTGAAATTAGGGGGGGTGTTCGAATTTACAGGGGGGTGTCAGGGCCAATGAGATATATAAAAGAGATATGAATAAAGTGAATTTGTTTGTTAAATGCAAATTTAACATGAAGATAATGCAAGTTACACATAACAGGTCTAGATTTCTAAAAAATATATATATATATATTTTTAAATGTATTTAATTTAAATTGACTTTTGAAAAGTAAGCCATCATGGGATAAGAGGGAAGTCCTCTCATGAATCAGTAACTGGTTATCGTGGGAAACAAAGGGCAAGAATAAATGGTCAGTTTTCAGAATGGAGAGAGATAAATAGTGGTATCCCTGAGGAGTCAGTACTGGGACCAGTACTGTTCAACATACTCATAAATGATCTGGAAAAATGGGTAAACAGTGTGGTGACAAAATTTTCAGATGATACAAAACTATTCAAGATAGTTAAGTCCCAGGCAGACTGCAAAGAGTTACAAGGGATCTCACAAAACTGGGTGACCGGGCAATAAAATGGCAGATGAAATTCAGTGTTGATAAATGCAAAGTAATGCACACTGGAAAACAATCTCAACTATACATACAAAATGAAGGCGTCTGAATTAGCTGTTACCACTCAAGAAAGAGATCTTGGAGTCATGGACAGTTCTCTGAAAACATCCACTCAATGTGCAGCGGCAGCCAAAAAAGCAAACAGAATGTTGGGAATCATTAAGAAAGGGATAGATAATAAAACAGAAAATATCCTATTGCCTCTATATAAATCCATGGTATGTGCACACCTTGAATACTGTGTGCAGATCTGGTCACCCCATCCCAAAAGAGATATATTGTAAATGGAAAAGGTACAAAGATGGGCAACTAAAATGATTAGGGGTATGAAACAGGAAGAGAAATTAAAATGACTGGGAATTTTCAGTTTAGAAAAGAAATGACTAAGGGGAGATACGATAGAGGTCAGTCAGTACAGGCTAAGTACAGTTGTACTGACCTTTACTCATACAATAAGAACAACAACATTTCATTTCACACTCCCCACCCCCCGCATTCAAGTGATTTGTAACCCAACTCCAGCCAAAATCTATCACTTGGGCAACACAGCTCTGTTTGCTGGATACCTAGGTACATTAGGTGTGAATGTAAATACAATCTGGTCCTGAAGCCTTTCCCCCCAGCCTCCAGCTCATCACTAGCTGTCAGGGAGAGCTCATTTAGACTTCGCTTACAAATCATCATTTGAAATTATTACGTTGGCCAACATCACCGAAATGAATGCACTGACATTGTCATAAAAAACAGCTGTATAAGGAAGCTAGTCTATGTTCATACTTTCGAAATCTATTATACTTTTTCAAATCTATGTATTTTATCATACACTATATATGCTTTTAAAGAGTGTATTAATGTTTCAGTTTCAATTCAAATTTCCAAACAGTCACTAAATTGGCATGTTTCAGAGTAGCAGCCGTGTTAGTCTGCATCCGCAAAAAGAACAGGCGTACTTGTGGCACCTTAGAGACTAACACCTGTATTTGAGCATAAGCTTTTGTGGGCTACAGCCCATTTCATTGGATGCATAGAATGGAACATATAGTGAGGAAATATATATACATACAGAGAACATGAAAAAGTGGGAGTTGCCTAACCAGCTCAAAGAAGCTAATTAATTAAGATGAGCTTTTGTCAGCAGGAGAAAAAATAACTTTTGTAGTGATAATAATGATAATCAAGATGAACCATTTAAGATAGTTTGACAAGAAGGTGTGAGAATACTTAACATGGAGAAATAGATTCAATGTATGTAATGGCTCAGCCACTCCCAGTCTCTATTTAAGCCTAAATTGATTGTATCTAGTTATATATTAATTCAAGTTCAGCAGTTTATCGTTGGAATCTGTTTTTGAAGCTTTTCTGTTGCAAAATTGCCACCTTTAAATCTGTTACTGAATGGCCAGAGAGGTTGAAGTGTTCTCCTGCTGGTGTTTGAATGTTATAATTCTTGACATCTGATTTGCGTCCCATTTATGCTTTTGCATAGAGACTGTCCGGTTTGGCCAATGTACATGGCAGAGGGGCATTGCTGGCACATGATGGCATATATCACAATGGTAGATGTGCAGGTGAGCGAGCCTCTGATGGTGTGGCTGATGTGATTAGGTCCTATTATGGTGTCACTTGAATAGATATGTGGACAGAGTTGGCATCGGGCTTTGTTGCAAGGATAGGTTCCTGCTTGAGTGTTTTTGTTCTGTGGTGTGTGGTTGCCGGTGAGTATTTGCTTCAGGTTGTGGGGGCTGTCTGCAAGTGAGGACTAGTCTGTCTCCTAAGATCTGTGAGAGTGAGGGATCATCTTTCAGGATATGTTGTAGATCTCTGATGATGCGCTGGAGAGGTTTTAGTTGGGGGCTGAAGGTAACGGCTAGTGGCGTTCTGTTATTTTCTGTGTTGGGCCTGTCTTGTAGTAGGTAACTTCTGGGTACTCTTCTGGCTCTGTCAATCTGTTTTTTCACTTCAGCAGGTGGGTATTGTAGTTGTAAGAATGCTTGATAGAGCTCTTACAGGTGTTTGTCTCTGTCTGAGGGATTGGAGCAAATGCAGTTGTATCTTAGAGCTTGGCTGAAGACAATGGATCATGTGGTGTGTCCTGGATGGAAGCTGGAGGCATGTAGGTAAGTAAAGTGGTCAGTAGGTTTCTGGTATAGGGTGGTGTTTATGTGACCATCGCTTATTAGCACGGTAGTTGTCATAAACAGATAGTAGGAGTTAATAGAACAGAAGTACTTTATATCTCTTTTGCCTGTAAAGGGTTAACAAAATCAGTGAGCCTGGCTGTCACCTGACCAGAGGACCAATCAGGGGACAGGATACTTTCAAATCTTGAGGGAGGGAAGTTTTTGTGTGTGCTGTTAGTTTTTGGTTGTTGTTCTCTGTGGGTTCTGAGAGTGACCAGACGTGCAACCAGGTTTCTCTCCAATCTCTCCGATACAGGCTCTTATAAGTTCAGAATAGTGACTACTAAGTAGTCAAGGCGAGTTAGGCTTATGTTTGTTTTCTTTATTTGCAAATGTGTATTTGGCTGGAGGAGTTCAAAAGTGTATTTGGCTGAAAGGAGTTCAAATTTGTATTTTGCTAAAAGGATTTTAATTTGTACTTGTATACTTAGGCTGGGAGGGTATTCCCAGTGTCTATAGCTGAAAGACCCTGTAACATATTCCATCTTAAATTTACAAAGATAATTTTTACTGTTTTTCCTTCTTTAATTAAAAGGTTTTCTTGTTTAAGAACCTGATTTTTTTTTATTCTGGTGAGACCCCAGGGGATTGGGTCTGGATTCACCAGGGCATTGGTGGGGAGAAAGGAGGGAAGGGGGAGAGAAAGGCTAATTTCTCTCTGTGTTAGGATTACTATCTCTCTCAGGGAGAGTCTGGGAGGGGGAGAGAGAAGGAGGGGGGAAGGTGCATTTTCCTCTCTGTTTAAGATTCAAGGAGTTTGAATCACAGTGATCTTCCAGGGTAACCCAGGGAGGGGAAGCCTGGGAGAGGCAACGGTGAGGGAAAGGGTTTACTTTCCTTGTGGTAAGATCCAGAGGATCTGGGTCTTGGGGTTCCCCGGGCAAGGTCTTGGGGGGACCAGAGTCTACCAGGCACTGGAATTCCTGGTTGGTGGCAGTGCTACAAGTACTAAGCTGGTAACTGAGCTTAGAGGAATTCATGCTGGTACCCCATCTTTTGGACACTAAGGTTCAGAGTGGGGAATTATACCATGACAGTAGTGTCAAGGAAATGGACCGCTTGTGTGGATTGGTCTAGGCTGAGGTTGATGGTGGGATGGAAATTGTTGAAATCATGGTGGAATTCCTCAAGGGCGTCTTTTCCATGGGCCCAGATGATGAAGATGTCATCAGTGTGGAGTAGGGGCATTAGGGCATGAAAGCTAAGGAAGCGTTGTTCTAAGTGAGCCATAAAAATGCTGGCATACTGTGGGCCATGCGGGTACCCATAGCAGTGCTGCTGACTTGAAGGTGTATATTGTCCCCAAATGTGAAACAGTTGTGAGTGAGGACAAAGTCACAAAGTTCAGCCACCAGGTTTGGCATGTAACTAGCTCACAAAACTGGGGGTGGGGTTGGGGAAATTCAGGGGGAGTGTTCATCTCCCTTAGGAGGGGTGTAGGGAAATCACTGCAATAGACACAACTGGGAAACCCTTATGTCTTTATAGATGTAGTTGTGAAATCCTCACTTCTGTATTGTTTTTTATGTTTATTTGTATAGTCTCTGGCTCTGTGATTGTTTCTGTCTGCTGTATAATTAATTTTGCTGGGTGTAAACTAATTAAGGTGGTGGGATATAATTGGTTAGCTAATCATGTTACAATATGTTAGGATTGGTTAGGTAAATTTCAGTAGAATGATTGGTTAATGTATAGCTGTGAATATTACTATATAAATTAGGGGCAAACAGGAAGTAAGTTGTGATTCCAAAATAAGGAAAAAGGAGCTTGGATTTAAGATTGCTGGAAGTTCATCCCAATAAACATCGAATTGTTTGCACCTTCAGACTTTGGGTATTGTTGCTCTCTGTTCATGCGAGAAAGACCAGGGAAGTTGTGATTTTATAGACCTCTAGCATATCCTCTCCTTTTCTAAAAGTGGCTCTTTTAGCATAAAGTGTTCCTCAGAAACAGTAATCTATTGTTACTAGAACAATCAGTAGGAATAACCCTAGGGGTATTGTATAAATATTTACTGCCATGAGAATAATAATCAGTGAGGCTCCCACTCTGCAAATAATTACCAATGTGCTTAACTGTACACATAGTGGGCTGGTCTACCTGCAGAAGCTGCACCACTTAACTTAAATTGCTTTTTTAAATTGGTTTAGTTAAATTTGTGCAAACCCCTGAGTAAACAAATCAGTTGAAACCTCTGAATTTCACTTGGTATAAAATGGTGAACATTTTCACATTTAAAAACAATGCCACCACTTTCACACAATCCTGGTAATATGCAACTGATTATTTTTGCTATCTGATCATCCATTGTCAGTTCTATCCTTGACTATCTGTTTTGACAATAATAATGCAACACTAAAGATTAAATTAAAATATATCAAAATCAGGCCAATCTACTTAGGGACAAAGAGAGAGAGAGAGAGAGAGAGAGAAAACAACACATACAGACCCCTGCTTAAAGATTAAGAACAGCTAATGACATTCCCCCTTCCAGGAACTGGCATAACCTCTGTGTTTGTCTGCACGAAAGGAGCTGTGGTCAGGGAAACATTTTTGAGAAATTTGTCATGTTTCGGTGTTTTTAAATATCTGGTCAAAGCTGTAAGAAAACAAGTCTTACAACCCTAAAGGTTTACTTTTTCCTTTTGTGGAAGCTTACTTTGATTAATAACTACAAGCTTTCCAGTGTTTTAAAATAATGTCTTGCTTTGCTTCTTTATACACTACTGTATTTTGCTTTTTGCATGTTACATGAAAAAAGCTACTCAGTTTTTCAGAAGTATTTTTAAGCATTTCAAATAATCTCCTTCTGAAATCCTTTACTTCAGTTTCCATTGACTAATAGGGTCCAATTCTCTTTTCATTTACCTGGTTTTACACCAGTATAATTCCACTGATTTCATCTGAAGAACTCCTGATTTACACAAGTGTGAGAGAACTAGACTGTTGGAGTTGGACTCAAGCCACAAGGTTTTGATCTGGCTCCAGATGTGAGGGCTTGGGGGGGTATTTGGTTTTGGAAGGTTGATTCAGGCCAATCTCTTGTGTCTATATTCAATATAGTGCTAGCTATTGCGGGAGGGTAGAACTGATTAACAGTAACAAGCCCCTCAGAAGGGAGAAAGGATAGTTTTGTGATTAGGGACAAGACTGAGAGTCAAGAAATCTGGATTCTTTTCCTGAATCTACCACAGACTTGCTGCGTGACCTTGGACAAAACACTTAACTTCTCTGTACCTCAGTTTCCCCATCTGAAAATTAGAATAATGATATTTCTCTAACTCACAGAGATAGTATGAGAATGACTTAACACTTGTGAGGCACTCACTAGGACCCCTAATTTCTCTCTTTTGTGGGTGACAGATGCAGACATAAATCCAGCCTTATGTCCAGTCAGTTTCCTAAACTGCTGTGGTCTATCCCAGTTCCTTGATGAGTCAACATCTCTCTCCCACTGCTGCCTTCCTTCCCTGTCCCTGGCAGGTGTCTTCCTGACACAAAAAAGTTCTCCCTCCTCATCACTGGTGAGTTAAGCTCCCGGGCCATCCTGCTATATGCTGCCTTCCCAGCCCTTGTTCCCAATACACAGAACAGGAGGCAAGTGAACTCATTACCTGTAGTAAGAAGTCTTTTTAAATATGTATTTCTAAGGACAAATAAAATACACAAATGCACAATATAATGACTTTGCTAGAAATATTAAAGATGTGGTCCTAGAAAGTACCAAATCTATTAAATGGAGAGCAGCAGCAACAGAGCAAATCGCTCAGGTCAGCAGAAACAGGGGAATAAGAGCAGCTTGTGGTTCACACTGTATAGCTTATTCAAAATCCAGTGGTTAAGCTATAGTTTATAACCTTGAGGCCTTTTATTTTACATTTTTACATTTTCCTGCAGATTAAAAACAGATTGTCCTCATCCTGAGTCCCAGGCCTCTTGTACTGTGAGTACTACAGAAGCACAGCAAAGACATGGAAGAAATCTAAGGGCCTGATTCTCCTTTCACTTACACAGGTTTGAAACATGCAATTCTCTTAACTTCTATTACTCCTGATTTTCACAGTATGAAAAGGAAATTAGGCCCAGTAACCCCGTGACTCTTCCATTAAACACTGGTGCAATGAACAGCTCCAATGTACCAAAATTTACTTTTCTTTTGGAATCACATCATATTCCAGTATCACTGTCGCTCATTGCACAGAAATAACATATATGGCCCAATTACTTCTTCCACCAGGAAAACCCAGGGGAAAGGACCAGAGAGGAGGAACCATCTGCAAATATTCTTCAGGGGAGACGGAACGTGACCTTCAAGGAGCTATCCTTTATCCACCACCTCAGAAACATTTGGGGATGATGGGGAGCATATCCAGGGCCATAGAAATTTCTCCACTCCTACTGGTCTTTTGTGCTGTCCTGAGACCCCCCTGAACCTGCTGGGCAGCCCCCCCTCAAGTAAGGAAAGACTTTCTTAGGCAAAGCAGTGATATTGCTGAAAATCCATTTTTTTCTTTTTTTAAATAAAATCCAATGAAGATGTTTCATGCTACTGCCTAAAAGGTTTGTGCAGTTCTCAAAGCTGGGGATTTTTTGCTCCTGTAAATGCTGTGCTTGTGGAAAGTGCCAAATTCACAAACTAAAGACTGTTGCCTCTGGTAAACCACAGAACAAGTAATATACAATACAGGTAGAGACCAGCAGTGAAACCTTCTCATGCTCCTGCACCAATGTGCCTCAGCCCCAAGCTGGAGGAACTACTTTTAATGCTGCAGGGGTAGTTCAGTCTCCATTCAGTCCTTGGCTCTCCAGGCAAATGTGCCAATTAACGTTAATTATTGTGTTGATTTCTGTGATTTGGGCATCATAGGCCAAATTCATAGCTGATGTACCCCAATCAAGTCAGTGGATGAATATGGCCCCATGTCTTTTAGGAACTGGACTGACACCAACAGTTTATTTAACTTACTCCATCAAATAGCCATTAAGTTGTTTCAACCTCTACTGATGTGGTCTGAATTCAGAACAATAGCCTCGTGATGAAAGGCTCAGCATCCAATTATCAATACTCTTTGCTGTATAATCTAAATAAAAATACTTATGCTGGCCACTTTTCTCAAGTTACACTCACTACAAAGTGCATGTGTGCATGCATGCTTGTAATGTAAAGAGCAAAACAAGCAGAGAAGTTGCTCGGATTTAATGTAGCCAATACATGTTTCAGATCAGAAGTCTCATTAAAAGTGAGCATTCAAGGCCCCAGATTTCTCTGTTGCAATTTTTCCTTCCTAAAGCAGTCCTCAGCCTACTCTTATTGAGCACTGTTTGAAGTGTCACATCAATGATTATCTCAAGAGAGTCCATCTCTGGTGTGGCTGGCATGCTTTCTGCCCCACCCCTTGCCTAGCTCATGATGTAGCTGCTTTTGTAGGATAACATTATGTGAGGCAGCGCTTAGGAGGGGAAAGGACAACATACAACTTCTGCAGACTCCATGCCCTGGGATTGGGGTGGTGAGGGAGAACAGTTATATGCAAGTATTATGTCAAGCTTTGCACCAGTGACAAAACAATAACGTCTGCCCATCTTTCAATCTACCCAAAGAGCAGCCCAATGAAAATCCCAGGGTAAACTACAGATGATTCCACTGAACAGCATCTCAGTAACTTTCTAGAAGTAAATTTCTCTGGATAGTATATTAAAGTAGTTTTAACTGAGAAGCCAGCCCACACCAAGAGCTTTATTTTTGATGTAGAAACCTGTGTTTATTGCCAAGCGAAAGGAGAGCAGCCACAGTTCCCCCTTTTAATTAAACTAAACATTGTAAAATATGAAAATGGCATAAAAATAAGGCTAAAAGTTTTATTCTCAAAGAATCTTCTATTGTGTGTACTTCCAAGAAGAGTTAACAGATTTCTTTTATAGACAGCCAATTTGGGTATTACCAAGCAGGACTTTAGCTTCAAAGAAGTTTGGAGGTGGTAAGTTGGTAAATGCATGTTTATGTGTGGTTTTCTATAGAAGTATGTGGATGAGAAATTTCTCCACAACCACTTCCTAAAAGGAATCTTCCAAATACATTTAATCTGAGGCTGTTGATTATTCACAATTAATTCACAAGATCAACTACCAAAAAAATTGCAATTTAAAAAATAAATCACAATTAATCGCAGTTCTAATTGCAATATTAAACAATAGAATACCAATACTCTCAACTCAGATGCACTGGCCAGGTAAACAGGAAAAGCCCCGTGAACTTTTGAATTTCATTTCCTGTTTGGCCAGCATGGTGAGCTGATCAGCACAGGTGACCATGGAGTCCCAGAATAACAAAAGAGCTCCAGCATGGACCAAACGGGAGGTACTGGATCTGATCGCTGTATGGGGAGACGAATCTGTGCTATCAGAACTCCGTTCCAAAAGACAAAATGCCGGAATATTTGAAAAAATCTCCAAGGGCATGAAGGACAGAAGCTATAACAGGGACCCGCAGCAGTGCCACGTGAAACTTAAGGAGCTCAGGCAAACCTACAAAGAACCAGAGAGTCAAATGGCCGCTCCAGGTCAGAGCCCCAGAATGCCACTTCTATGATGAGCTGCATGCCATTCTAGGGGGTGCCCCTACAACTATCCCACCCCTGTGCATGGACTCTGTCAATGGATTCTCATGCAATAGGGAATGCAGATTTTGGGGATGAGGAGGATAAGGAGGAGGTTGAAGATAGTGCACAGCAAGCAAGTGGAGAAACCGTTTTCTCCGACAGCCAGGAACTGTTTTTCACCCTGGATCTAGTACCCTCCCAACCCACCCAAGGTGGGCTCCCAGACCTTGAAGGTGGAGAAGGGACCTCTGGTGAGTGTACCTTTGTAAATATAATACATGGTTTAAAAGCAAGCATGTTTAATGATTAATTTGCCTGAAGACTTGGGATGCATTGGCAGCCAGTACAGCTACTGGAAAAGTCTGTTAACATGTATGGGGATGGAGCGGAAATCCTCCAGGGACATCTCAGTAAAGCTCTCCTGAATGTACTTCCAGGGTCACCTGGTTGAAATAGGGGAATTTTATTAAGGAGACATTCAGAGGTGGCCGTTCCTACTGGGCTGTTTGCCAGTGGCTAAACAGAAATCATCCCCGCTGTTAGCCACGCGGTGGGGCGAGGGGTGAAGCAATCATTCCAGAGAATTGGGTGTGTGGGGGGGTGCGGTTTAGTTGGGTTTGTGCTGCATGTTAACCCGAAAACCTCAGCCCCTCCTTTTAAATGGCCAACCCAATGGGTGCTTGGTATGGGAAATGAGGGTGCTGCTGTTTGAAACCATCCCCACATGTTATGAAGGTTAAAGAAGCCAAAAGACTGTGGCTTACCATGTCTGCCTGCAAGCCTAATTCTGTTGCCCGCCGGCCCTGCGTGTGCGGTCTCTCACACCAAATTGGCAGGTCCTCAATATAAGAGGCAAAATATGACCTTCTAAAGAAAGCACACGTGCTATGTAATGTTAACAGCTTGGTTCACCGTGAAAGAGTCTACTCATTGTTCTCTAAAATGTGTCTCTTTATATGTGACTGTCCCTTTTTTTCCTTCCGCAGCTGCAAATGTTTCAGCAATCCCCGTATCATCTCCATCCCAGAGGCTAGCAAAAATTAGAAGGCAAAAAAACCGCACTCGCGACAAAATGTTCTCTGAGCTCATGCAGTCCTCCCACACTGAAAGAGCCCAGCAGAATGCCTGGAGGCAGACACTGTCAGAGTGCAGGAAAGCACAAAATGAACATGAGGACAGGTGGAGGGAGCAAGAGGAGAGATGGTGGGATCAAGATGATTGGTGGCATCAGCATGATGAGAGGAGGCAAGAAGCAATGCTTAGGCTACTGGAGGATCAAACTGATATTCTCCAGCGTATTGTTGAGGTGCTGGAAAGGCAGCAGGAGCACAGACCACCACTGTAGCCCCTGTGTAACCAACCGCTCTCCTCCCCAAGTTCCATAGCCTCCTCACCCAGATGCCCAAGAACGCGGTAGGGGGGCCTCCAGCCACCCAACCACTCCACCCCAGAGGACTGCCCAAGCAACAGAAAGCTGGCGTTCAATAAGTTTTTCAGTGTAGTGTGGCCTTGTCCTTCCCTCCTCCCCTCCTCCACCACCCTACCCGGTGCTTCCCTCCTCCTGCACCCTCCCGGGGTACCTTGGCAGTTATCCCCCCATTTGTGTGATGAATTAATAAAGAATCCATGAATTTGAAACAACAATGACTTTATTGCCTCTGCAAGCAAAGATCAAAGTGAGGAAGGGAGGGCAGTTGGCTTACAGGGAAGTAGAGTGAATCAAGGGAGCGGGTTTTCATCAAGGAGAAACAAACAGAACTTTCACACTGTAGCCTGGCCAGTGATGAAACTGGTTTTCAGAGCTTCTCTGATGCGTAGCGCACCCTGCTGTGCTCTTCTAACTGCCCTGGTGTCTGGCTGCATATAATCAGCGGCCAGGCAATATGCCTTAACCTCGCACCCTGCCATAAATATCTCCCCCTTACTCTCACAGATATTGTGGAGCACACAGCAAGCAGTAATAACAATGGGAATATTGATGTCACTGAGGTCTAACCAAGTCAGTAAACTGCACCAGCGCACTTTTAAATGTCCAAATGCACATTCTACCACCATTCTGCACTTGCTCAGCCTATAGTTGAACAGCTCCTGACTACTGTGTAGGGTGCCTGTGTATGGCTTCATGAGCCATGGCATTAAGGGGTAGGCTGGGTCCCCAAGGATAACTATAGGCATTTCAACATCCCCAACAGTTATGTTCTGATCTGGGAAGTGTGATACAGCATGGCCAGAGCGCAGCAGGAGAGTGTTAACAAGGAGCCTTATTCCCTGCAAGGGAAGGAAGGTTTGTTATAGATTAACTAGAGCACCTGAAGCCAATTAGAGCACTTGAAGCCAATTAGAGCAGCAGCAGTCAGTCATGTGATAAAAACCCCCGCTTCAGTCAGACAGTGTGGGAGTTGAAGCAGGAAGGTTTGGCTGGAGCAGAGAGCAGTTTGAAGGAGTGGGAGAAGAGAACAGTATTGAAGAGAGACAAAAGGAAAGATTGGAGGAGTGCTGCGGTGGGCTGAGAAATCCAAAAGAAACCCTAGGTAAGGGGCACCTGGCTTGTGTAAAAGGAGGGCAAGAAGCCCCTTCCCAAGCTAAAGGGCAGGAGAGGGGAGTAGCCCAGGGGAGGGAACCGCTAGTTCAAGTGGTTCACCACAAACCTCAGGGCCCCTGGGTTGGGACCTGGAGAAGAGGGCGGGCCCAGGTCCCTCCCTCTCCACTCCCCTCCTCAAGGACACTAGTGGGGTAATTAAAATACCGGTTCAGAGGCAAGCAATTGTGCCCTGAACCTTCCCCAAAGAAGAGAAAGCGTGAGACCCAGCATAACAGTACCGGCAATTTGCCACAGAAGATAGCCCCTTGCTACAGCCATTCACACAGACCAGAGTTCCTAAAGATGCGAGCGTCATGTACCTTTCCCGGCCATCCCACATTGATGTTGGTGAACCGTCCCTTGTGATCCACCAGTGCTTGCAGCACCATTGAAAAGTACCCCTTGCAGTTTATGTACTCGCTGCTTTGATGGTCCAGTCCCAAGATAGGGATATGCATTCCTTCTATCGCCCCACCACAGTTAGGGAATTCCAGTGTAGCAAAGCCATCCACTATGACCTGCACATTTCCCTGAGTCACTACCTTTGATAGCAGCAGCTCAGTGATCATGTTGGCTATTTGGATCACAGCAGCCCCCACAGTAGATTTGCCCATTCCAAACTGATTCTCGACTGACCGATAGCTGTCTGGTGTTGCAAGCTTCCAGAGGGCTATCACCATTCACTTTTGAACTACAAGGGCTGCTCACATCTTGGTATTCTTGCACTTCAGGGCGGGGGACAGCAAGTCACAAAGTTCCATGAAAGTGCCCTTATGCATGCAAAAGTTTCGCAGCCACTGGGAATCATCCCAGACCCGCAACACTATGCAGTCCAACCAGTCTGTGCTTGTTTCCCGGGCCAAGAATTGACGTTCCACAGCATCAACCTGCCTCATTAGCACCATAATGTCCAAATTGCCAGGGCCTGTGCTTTGAGAGAACTCTGTGCCCATGTCCTCATCACTCTTGTCACCATGCTGCCATCATCTCCTCGCCTGCTTTTGAAGTTTCTGGTGCTGCATATACTGCAGGATAATGCGCGTGGTGTTTACAGTGCTCATAAATGCCACGGTAATCTGAGCAGGCTCCATGCTTGCCGTGGTATGTTGTCTGTAGAAAAAAGGCACAAAACAATTGCCTACCATTGCTCTCACAGAGGGAGGGACGACTCATGACATGGCTTACAGGATTGGCTTACCAGGAATTAAAATCAACAAAGGGGGCAGGTTTGCATCATGGAGAAACACACGCAACTGCCACACCAAAGCCTGGCCAGTCATGAAACTGGTTTTCAAAGCCTCTGTGATGCACAGCGCACCTTGCTGTGCTCTTCTAATCTAATCACAAATTGCCTAGTCAGCAAACAGCGCCAGCGAGCTTTTAAACATCTAAAGGCATATTCTACCACCATTCAGCAGTTGTTCAGCCTATAGATAACTGCCTCTTACTACTGTCATGAGCCATGGGACCCAAGGGTAAGCTGGGGGAGGCTGGGGTTGGTGGGGCTGGCTGGGAGAGCAGCCTGAGGCAGAAACCTCCAGCTGGCATGATATTCCAGGCAGGACTGAATCTCCATTAGACGAAACTTAAAGAAGAGAATGACCTGGAGTCATTCCCATTTTTGTCTAGGCGCCCCCGACCCACCTCATCGAGGTCGGCCAGGAGCAACCAGGAGACGGCGACAGATGGTGCAGTACGACTGCTAACCGTCTTTGCTAACTTGCAAAGGCAAGAAGCTGCTGCTGCTGCTGTGTAGCAATGCAGTACCACATCTGTCAGCAGCACCCAGGAGACGTACAGTGAGAGTGAGTTGGGCAGGCTCCATGCTTGCCGTGGTATGTCATCTACACGGGTAACCCAGGAAAAAAGGCAAGAAATGATTTTTTGCCAGTGCTTTCATGGAGGGAGGGATGCAGGGAGGAAGAGAGGGGGGGCCTGACAACATGTACCCAAAACCATCTGCGACAATGTTTTTGCCCCATCAGACATTGGGAGCTCAACCCAGAATTCCAATAGGCGGCGGAGACTGCGAGAACTGTGGGATAGCTACCCACAGTGCAACACTCCGAAAGTCAATGCTAACCTCAGTACTGTGGATGCACTCCACTGACTTAATGTGCTTAGTGGGGACACACACAATTGACTGTATAAAATCGATTTCTAAAAAAATCAACTTCTATAAAATCAACCTAATTTCATAGTGTAGACATACCATTAATTATTTAGACATAAGAGCCTAATTAAGAAAAATACATTAGTCTTCCCTTGTTCATTGTCACCAGAAAATATCTGGTTCATGTGGCCTTTCATGCTATGGAAGTAGAATTGATTTCTTGCTAAAGTAGACTGTAAATAAAGAGGTTGATTGAAACAGAGATCCCTGACTGCAATCTATCCATGAGTCAGAAGTTCTGACAGGGCACTCCATGAAACATGGTGGTTTCTCAATGGTTTTTGCTCTGACATAAAGTAAAGCTTGGTGGTTTTCACTGAGGAGCTCTAGTTGTGCATCAGGACCCCAGTCTTCTAGGTGCTGTACAAACAGAATTAAAAATGGATATTCACTCAGATCTAGGAAGGATCTAAAAGCCCCTTCTGTCATTGGTTTCCATTATAGTGGACAGGACATATGAAAAAATCATGTCCCTTGATGGAACATGAGTTTGGTCTTACTGAGGTCAGGTCCCCACAGTTGCCCTGTACAGCTAGAATGGAGTATGGTATCTGACCCACTGGGCAGGGCGTTGTGTGCCCAAACATTAATGTGGAAGGGATTTAGCTCAAACTGAGCTACTTCAAACAGCTAAATCCATTGAGATCACTTGTGTCCATTGGAACTCCAGGATATATCCATCCACTGAGGTCCCCTTAGAAGTAACGGATCAGATGGACTGAGACTGGGTGGTTCTGACAATAACTCTGACTTTGGGAACTGGATTCAAAATGACTTGCAGAGGAAGCAAAAAAGGAGAGCTCACTTCAGGCTTTACTTTGAGGCAAAGGAAAGTATTTACCTAACTATGGGTTCTAGAAACTTACATAGGAATGCAGAGCTATTTTGATGACTCAACTTCATGTCAGATCAGTTAAGTCCTATTTATTCCAACACAGGAATATAAAAGGGCTTGAGTATGTCTCTGAAGCAGAGGGAACTAGGGACAGATGGGGTCTTTCAGGAAATAATCTAGGAACAGCCAAGCTCAGGCTGAGGTCTATATTTTTGTTGTTATTTAAGCTAATAATAAAAGGCAAACCTCAGGTAGAAAGTAAATCTAGTCCACAGCTGGTGTGTGCATATTTTTAGTGGTATCTAAAGAACTAAACATGTATAAGAGACAAAGTTAGAGAGAGGAGACAGCCCTAACGTTTTTATGTTTAAAACTCAGCACACTTTAAGCTGATCTTGCTTTTTATCAACATATCTAGCGCCCACTGTTATCAATGAGAACTGTATTTGTGGATCAAAGGAACAAAATCGCCTTAAAAGTTTTATTTAAAATCAGCCAAATTACTGGCGGTGTACTTTCTTTTTAAAAAAATCACAAATTATTATAGGTAGTGTGTTTGTGAACTGACATTTCAGTAAGAAGAAGCTCATTCAAAGAGGATGTTCTGCAGTCATTCACATGGAACTAACAGCTTCCTAATCTCCAGAAGTTCCATTGATTGACAACTCTGAGAACTATCTAAACTAATTTTGCATGTCCAGACATTTAAGCAAATGAAATCACAGCAAACATAAAATTCTGATTTCTCCAATTCTTACTGAGTCACATAGACTAAAATTGTTGTGTATTTAATCTAATTTAAATACTCTGTGTCAGTATGTGAGTAAAAGGATGTAATATTTTACCTACAATTCATTACATTCAAAAACAATTTAGAAAAACACTATGATTCATATCTATACAGGCCCAAGCTGGTTGGAAAAATCTGGAGTATTGCACTTATTTTATCAAGCATTGACATTTTATTCTTTATTGTGGTTTTGCATACAGCCACTCAAACTCCATCTACGAATAAATAATCCTAATAAGCGCTTTGAGATAGTCAGGCAGAAGACACTAGAGAAGAGCAGTTTTTTTAAATGCCAGAGTTTATGCACATTAATGACTCAAAAATAACTGAACTTTAAACCTTCAGATTTTGCTTGTGGCTGACACACACACACACACACACACACACACACACACACACACACACACACACACACACACACACACACACACACACACACACACTAAAATCTGACCTGGAAGCACACTCATCACAAATTTTCTAGAAAGTTTAGATGCACAGTCATTGACAACACTGTGAAGTTGCATTAAACACGACTGTGTAACAAAGTTGCAGCTACTAGCATGCTCTCACAGACAGACCAAATGCCTAATTCTCATTTTGACTAACCACTGGATTTATATTAGTGTAATTCTATTATCTGACACTTTATTCCTGCTTTACAGTAGTTGAACCAATTACACTAAATTGAACCAGACCCTTCATGGCTATGTCCACGCTTCAGCTGGGAGTATGCCTCCCAGCCTGAATAGACAGACATGCGCTAGCTCTGCTTGATCTAGTGTGCTAAAAATAGCAGTGTGGACACTGAGGCATGGGCTAGCTGCCTGAGTACAAGGATCTGTACTTGGGTGGCTAGCCCTTGCTACTACCTGTCATAGATGCCGACTCCGTGGATGCTCCAGCCCCAGAGCACCCACAGGGAAAAATTGGTGGGTGCTCAGCACAGAACGGCAATTCCCTGCTCCCCTGCCCAGCTCACCACTGCTCCACCTCCGCCTCCTCCCCTGAGTGCGCCACGTGCCCACTTTTTCCCCCTAGCTCCCAGCGCTTGTGCCACAAAACAGCTGTTTCACGCAGCTGGGAGGGAGGGGGAAGGAGAGAGAACATGGTGAGCTCAGGAAAGAGGCACGGCCAGCGTGGGGATTTGGGGAAGGGGTCCAAGAGGGGCAGGGAGGGGGCGGAGTTGGGGAGGGCCTTTGGGGAAAGGGTTGGAATGGGGCGGGGCATGGGTGGGGAAAGGGTGTAGTTGGGGTGGGGCTAGGGGGTGCAAGCACCTACCAGAGCCGGAGAAAGTTGGCGCCTATGCTACCCATGCCGCAACCTCCACGCTGCCATTTTTAGCCCACTAGCTCAAGCAGAGCTAGTGCATGTCTGGGTATCTGGGCTGGGAGGCATTCTCCCAGCTGCAGCGTAGATATATCCCATGTGTAAACATATTAGCACCCACATCAGCCCCACATCTGTGCACATTTTCCTGCAAACACTGAGACTCTAACATGAATAATGTGATAGACCCAGGCCAGTTGGGAACAGCAGAGTAGGAGAAGGGAGATATACAGGTCACTGGATAAGCAGTTTTCTGTTCCCTGAGTGACCAGAGCAGGGGCTGCTCCAGTCTAATGAGAACACCTGACTCCAATTAACCTGCTAATGGTCAGGTGAGGCTGTTAAGCACCTGACTGTAATTAAGGCCCCTCAGATGCTATAAAAGGGCTCACTCCAGTCAGGACAAAGGGAGCCAGAGGAGAGGAAGTGCGTGCGTGCGAGGAACTGGGAGCAAGAGGCATGCAAGAAGCTGAGAGTGAGTAGGAATACTGCTGGAGGACTGAGAAGTACAAGCATTATCAGACATCAGGAGGAAGGTCCAGTGGTGAAGACAAAGAAAGTGTTTGGAGGAGGCCATGGGGAAGTAGCCCAGAGAGTTGATGTCGTACAACTGTATCAGGAGGCACTCTAGACAGCTGCAGTCCACAGGACCCTGGGCTGGAACCTGGAGTAGAGGGCGGGCCCGGGTTCCCCCTAAACCTCCCAACTCCTGATCAAATACAGAAGGAATTGACCTGGAATGTGGCTTCTTCCAGAGGGGAAGTTTTCTGGGCTGTTTTCTGACCCACAGGGTAAATCTGTGAGGCAAGCAAATCGGCCAATAAGAGCAGGACCCACCAAGGTAGAGGAGGAACTTTGTCACAATACAAATACGTTAGCACCACAAACACTTGCACACGCTGACTTCATTCCTCACACACATTCCACATTGGCCATAGCCTTCTCTTTTGCTGAAGCATAGCTGGAGTCAATTTGGTAGGCAAGCTCAGAGGTCACCTACTGGATCAGGCCCACATATGAGATAGGCAGTGGAACATGCTGATCTTCTCTCAGTTTGTGAATCATTCAGGAGCTTAGGTGGGAGATAGTCATATGGACACCTAGAAGAAGCAACAGTGTACATGCTCAGAGGAAAAAACCTAGGCACCAAGGGAACTTTTACTCTGGAAACTTAGGTACCAAATGAGGTGCGTACAGGGTTCAGTGGGAGTTTTGCGGATCAGAATGGAATCAAAACAGTGACTTAGGCACCTTAACCTAGGGTTTAGGCATCTAAGTACCTTTGTGGATCCCACTCTAACTCCCCATTCTTAGGGCCAAGTCCTGCTCCCATTTACTTCAATGTGATTTTTACCATTGCCTTCAACAAAAGTAGGAGCATATCCTTAATCTTACACACAAGATCAGTATTAAGATTTCAATATGCTGCCCGGAAAGTGGTGTGGGCAGTGGGCAGGAAGAATAGAGAGATGGCAGGATACGCACAGGTAAATCTGAAATCACAACAAACCCAGCACCTCAGGTTTGTTCATTCCTGATGAGGCTAGTCGAAGAGCTGGGGATGATAACAAAGACCTTCTCCTGGAGAACTGATAGATTTTTTTAGTGGCGGCAAGCATAAGGAAATTAGGATGCTGTAAATTACAGACAACATCTCTTAAAATCAATGTTATTTTTATTAACTTTTAGTCAATATTCCAAATAATCCTTGCTCCTTAGTAAAAACCTGCTCATTGCAGATGTAATATCTGGAGAGAATGTGGTGATATAATTCTTTTTTGTACTGCGCCACTTTGTATTTTTTACTGGGAGTTCACTGCATACACTGTTGTTCACCATAGAATAAGTGCATCTGTAATCATGGTATGCTTGACAAACATATTCTACCAAATCATTACTTTGATCCCACCCATGTTCCAATACCACTGTGCATAGTTACATCTGACTTTTCTTTATGAATCACATAACAGAACACTCATAATTCAAGAGATTATTGGCAATGTTACATTCTCTAATACAGACGGACATTAAATCTAATTTTAAACTAAGAGGTTCAGATCCGAAATACTCAATCAAACTGCGGAAGAGTTTGAATTCTGGACAATTTAAAGCTTCCTAATGTACTGCTGGTACAGGTTATACCTGACAATATAGGACTATGCCCTCAACTGATTGAAATATTACTGTTTTCATTAGTATCACAGCCCAAAGCCTGCTAACTCAGGAATGGCCCTAATGCTCAAAATCTATACAATCAACCACTGTTCTGAAGCACCTTTATAGAGGTCTTTATCAGCTACAGTACTTTGCACACTATCGAAATTAAGGATGGAGTGGGTAACCTCAATTTCTATTAAATCAGACCCTTAATGATATTTTAACAGCAGATGCTATCTTATCTCAGAATAGGCATAATTGGTGATACTCTGCCTTTACTTGTTTCCCCAGCCTCCATACCATGTTCTTGCTGCTGAGTGGTGGGATTGTGACAACTTCCCTTGGCAGGAATGACTAGAGAGTTAAATCAGTCAATCACTGACCCTTTTCCCCCACCACTCCTCTCTTCTGTCCTCCTCTGATAGGCCTGTAGAGAGGATT
The DNA here is from genome assembly GCF_025201925.1 of Gopherus flavomarginatus. Classification (NCBI taxonomy): domain Eukaryota; kingdom Metazoa; phylum Chordata; order Testudines; family Testudinidae; genus Gopherus; species Gopherus flavomarginatus. The sequence continues at coordinate 209,139,717 of NC_066618.1, forward strand.
CATCAGGGTTTGTTTCTCTCCAGGGCGGCGGGGAACCACACAGCCTCCTTTAGTCCTTGCATGGTATCATAACCTTAGTCCCAGATTTGGACCTTAGCATCCAAAATATGGGGGTTAGCATGAAAACCTCCAAGCTTAGTTACCAGCTTGGACCTGGTACTTGCTGCCACCACCCAAAAAATTAGAGTGTTTTGGGGCACTCTGGTCCCCCTGAAAAACCTTCCCTGGGGACCCCCAAGACCCAAATCCCTTGAGTCTCACAACAAAGGGAAATAATCCTTTTTCCCTTCCCCCCTCCAGGTGCTCCTGGAGAGATACACAGACACAAGCTCTGTGAATCCAAACAGAGTGACTCCCCCTCTCCGTTCCCAGCCCTGGAAACAAAAAGCACTTTCCTCTTCAGGTACCCCAGTCCCCAAGGACCAGTCACTTGCCCCAAGTCAGTTGCATGTTAGGTCTCACCAAGGACAATGCTTGTGGCCAATCCTCTAATAAACTACATGAAGATTTATTACCTAGGAGAAGAAAACTAGAGTTATCTACAAGGTTGATAGGGAGAGGGAATGCAAGATCAGGCTAGCAAATTTAACACACACAGATCTCCCCCTGATTTCTTCCTCCCACCAATTCCCTGGTGAGTACAGACTCAATTTCCCTGAAGTAAAGAAAAACTCCAACAGGTCTTAAAAGAAAGCTTTATATAAAAAGAAAGAAAAATACATACAAATGGTCTCTCTGTATTAAGGTGACGAAATACAGGGTCAATTGCTTAAAAGAATATTGAATAAACAGCCTTATTCAAAAAGAATACAAATCAAAGCACTCCAGCACTTATATTCATGCAAATACCAAAGAAAAGAAACCATATAACTTACTATCTGATCTCTTTGTCCTTACACTTAGAAACAGAAGATTAGAAAGCAGAACTACTTCTCCAAAGCTCAGAGAAAGCAGGCAGACAGACAAAGACTCAGACACAAACTTCCCTCCACCCAGAGTTGAAAAAATCCGGTTTCCTGATTGGTCCTCTGGTCAGGTGCTTCAGGTGAAAGAGACATTAACCCTTAGCTATCTGTTTATGACACGCCCCCCAAATTGCAGACAGTGGGGAAGCTCACTGGCAGCGATTTCCTTCTAGAACTTGAAAATAAACAGATTAATACAACACATGCACCTTTACATATACCACTAAGTATATAACTAACAGACTTGTACATTTTAAGAACACTTTTTAACTACTGAATTCTGGGAAACTCTCTCGGGAGAGTGCATCAGCAACTTTGTTAGAAGCTCCTGTGATGTGTTGAATTTCAAAATCAAAATATTGGAGAGCTAAACTCCAACGAAGAAGTTTCTTGTTGTTCCCCTTGGCAGTATGAAGCCACTTTAGTGCAGCATGGTCAGTTTGTAGTTGGAACCGCCGTCCCCAAACATATGGGCGTAGCTTTTCCAGGGCGTACAGAATGGCATAGCATTCCTTTTCACTGACTGACCAGTGACTTTCCCTCTCAGACAGTTTCTTGCTGAGAAACACGACAGGATGGAAGTTGTGATCTGTTGCTTCCTGCATGAGCACTGCTCCTATACCATGCTCAGATGCATCCGTGGTTACTAGGAATGGCTTGTCAAAGTCCGGGGCCCTGAGTACAGGGTCAGACATGAGCGTTGCCTTAAGTTGGGTAAAGGCCTTTTGACACTTATTAGTCCACTTAACGGCATTTGGCTGGGTCTTTTTGGTCAGGTCGGTCAGTGGGGCAGCGATTTGGCTGTAGTGTGGTACAAATCGCCTGTAGTATTCGGCCAAGCCTAAGAAGGATTGGACCTGTTTATTTGACCTTGGGACAGGCCACTTTTGGATAGCATCCACTTTGGCCTGTAGGGGGTTTATGGTTCCTCGACCCACCTGGTGCCCCAGGTAAGTCACTCTGTTTTGGCCTATTTGACACTTTTTGGCCTTAACAGTTAGTCCGGCCTGCCTGATGCGCTCAAAGACCTTTTCCAGGTGTAGTAGGTGTTCGGGCCAGGAGTCTGAAAAAATGGCCACATCATCGAGGTAGGCAACTGCAAATTGTCCCAGTCCAGCTAGTAGACCATCTACCAGCCTCTGGAATGTGGCGGGTGCATTTCGAAGGCCGAAAGGAAGGACATTGAATTCATACACCCCCGCATGGGTGACGAATGCTGACCTCTCCTTGGCAGGTTCATCTAGCGGTACTTGCCAGTACCCCTTGGTTAAGTCTATTGTAGAGATGAACTGGGCACGTGAATGGCCCTTCCCATGATGCTTCCATCTTATAGGCCTGTTGCGCCTTCAAGACCATAACCTGGTCTCCTACCTTGAAAGAACGTTCTCTGGCATGTCTGTCATACCAGGCCTTTTGCTCTTCCTGAGCATTCTTTAGGTTCTCTCTAGCAAGGGCTAAAGAGTGTTGGAGGGTGCTTTGTAGGTTGCTTACAAAGTCCAGAATGTTAGTTCCTGGAGAAGGCGTAAACCCCTCCCATTGCTGCTTCACCAACTGTAATGGCCCCTTAACCTCGTGACCATACACAAGTTCAAACGGTGAAAACCCTAAACTGGGATGTGGTACAGCCCTGTAGGCAAACAGCAACTGCTGCAACACTAGGTCCCAATTATTGGAGAATTCGTTGATGAATTTTTGTATCATGGCCCCCAAAGTTCCATTGAACCTTTCCACCAGGCCATTGGTTTGATGGTGGTACGGGGTGGCAACCAAGTGATTCACCCCATGAGTTTCCCACAGTTTTTCCATGGTCCCTGCCAGGAAATTAGACCCTGAATCTGTAAGGATGTCAGAGGGCCAACCTACCCTGGCAAAGATGTCTGTTAGGGCCAGGCACACAGTGTTTGCCCTGGTGTTGCCTAGAGCTACTGCTTCCGGCCATCGGGTAGCAAAGTCCACTAAAGTCAGTACGTACTGCTTTCCTCTGGGCGTCTTTTTTGGGAAAGGGCCCTGAATATCCACAGCTACTCGCTGAAATGGGACCTCAATTATGGGGAGTGGCTGGAGAGGGGCCTTGACCTGGTCTTGAGGCTTTCCCACTCTTTGGCATACCTCACAAGACCGGACATACTTGGCAACATCCTTGCCCATTCCCTCCCAGTGGAAGGACTTCCCCAACCGGTCCTTGGTTCTGTTCACCCCAGCATGGCCACTGGGATGATCATGGGCTAAGATTAAGAGCTTCCCCCGGTACTTAGTTGGAACCACCAACTGTTTTTGCGGCTGCCATTCTTCCCGGTGTCCACCAGAAAGAATTTCCTTGTATAAAAGTCCTTGGTCTATAACAAACCGGGATCGATTAGAAGAGCTGAGAGGCGGTGGGGTGCTCCGTGCCGCCGCCCAAGCTTTCTGAAGGCTGTCATCCGCTTCCTGCTCAGCCTGGAACTGTTCCCTTGAGGCTGGGGTCACCAGTTCTTCCTCAGACTGTGGACTTGGGCTTGGTCCCTCTGGAAGCGATGTAGGTGATGGGGTTGTTTCCGGTGCCGGTGAACCGCTCTCCGCTGGTGCACCTGAGGTTATTTCAGGCTCTGGCTGAGCCTTTTGGGTATGGCTGTCTGTTGCTTCTGCCAGTTGTGGCTCGCTGGCGCCCACTGGCGTTGAGTTTGAAGATGGGGTTGCAATCGCTGGTGCTGGTTGCTGTTCCAGTTCCGGGCCTGGGACTGGAGGTGCTGTGGCTGTTTCAGTGGTTGGCATGGAATCTGGATCCACTACCTCTGTCTGGGTCTCTGGTAACACAGACGGGGCCTCTGTGGACGGCTCAGGAACAGGAATGGGTCTGGAAGCTTGCCTGGTTTGGCTACGTGTAACCATTCCCACTCTCTTGGCCCGCCTCACCTGGTTGGCCAAGTCTTCCCCCAGTAGCATGGGGATAGGATAATTGTCATAGACTGCAAAAGTCCACATTCCTGACCAGCCTTTGTACTGGACAGGCAGTTGAGCTGTAGGCAAGTCTACAGCTTGTGACATGAAGGGGTAAATTGTAACTTTGGCCTTTGGGTTGATGAATTTGGGGTCAACGAAGGATTGGTAGATAGCTGACACTTGTGCCCCCGTGTCTCTCCACGCAGTAACCTTCTTTCCGCCCACTCTCAAATTTTCCCTTCGCTCCAAGGGTATTTGAGAGGCATCCGGGCCTGGGGATCTTTGGTGTGATGGTGGTGTAATGAATTGCACTCGCATGGTATTCTTTGGACAGTTGGCCTTGATATGTCCCAGTTCATTACACTTAAAGCATCTTCCATCTGATGGGTCACTGGGCTGAGGTGAGTTACTGGAGACTGGTGAGGTGGAAGAGTAGGGTGTCTGTGGCTTTACTTGGGTGGTATGTGGGGTCTTTGGCTGTCCTCGGTTGTAGGGTTTATGGTCGGTGTGCCCCCTGGGGTAATCGTTCCCCTTGACAGTAGCTTTCTTGCTTTCTGCCACTTCCATCCATTTGGCTCCAATCTCCCCCGCCTCAGCGAGATCTTTGGGTTTTCCATCTTGTATGTACCGTGTGATGTCTTCAGGAACACCATCCAAGAACTGCTCCATTTATATGAGGAGGTGCAGTTCTTCCAAGGTTTGAACGTTGTTTCCTGTTATCCAGGCCTCATAGTTTTTTGCAACGTAGTAGGCGTGTTTGGGAAATGACACCTCTGGTTTCCACTTTTGGGTTCTGAAGCGCCGACGGGCATGATCTGGGGTTATCCCCATTCTGTATCTGGCCTTGGTTTGAAAAAGTTTATAGTCATTTATTTGCTGCTTAGGCATTTCAGCTGCCACCTCTGCTAAAGGTCCACTGAGCTGTGACCTTAATTCTACCATGTACTGGTCTTCGGGGATGCTGTACCCAAGACAGGCTCTTTCAAAATTTTCCAAGAAGGCCTTGGTGTCATCACCTGCCTTGTAGGTGGGAAATTTCCTGTGCTGTGGAGCAATAATTGGCGCCGGGTTGTTAGGGTTGGCTGGCACATGCAGCCCAGCTTTTGCCAAGTCCAGTTCATGTTTTCTCTGTTTTTCCTTTTCTTCATTCTCTTTTTGTTGTTTTTCCATTTCTTTTTGTTGTTTTTCCATGTCTTGGCGGTGGGCCGCCTCTTCTTCTTCTTGCTTCCTTCTGTGGGCCAACTCTTCTTCTGCTTGTTTCCTTCGGTAGGCCACCTCTTCTTCTTCTAGTTTTCTTTTGTGTGCTGCCTCTTTGGCTGCCTGTTCTCTTTGGTAGGCTGCCAGTTTGATGCTTTCTTCCTTTTCTTTCAGCTCCAGTTGTCGCCTGTGTTCAGCTTCTTTGAATTGCTCTTCAGCCTCAATTTTTGCCTTAGAAGTCATGATTCCTGTTTTCTTGTGTTGGGGTGCCCTCCGGTGTTTATCTTCTGAACTGCAGGTTCTCTGTTGCCTCCTGAAGTCTGCCTAGCAACAGTGCCTTTAGCTAATTTTCAATGTTAAGTAAACCTGAAAAACCACTTTATTTGCATACATATAGTGCTGGTAATGACTCTCAATGGGAGTGCTATTGTGTGACAAAAGACTCTTAATAGCACCTTAATGGTTTCTTCCTTATTATGCAAGCCACAAACTGCCAGAGAGAGCAGAAAAAAAAATTCTCTTTGGTTCCCTTTTAAAACCAAACTGTTTCTCTCTGCTAAAAAGCCCCTAGCAGAGAAAAGAAAAATAAAATATTTCCACTGGCTTCTGGATTCTGTCTATCCCACCGCTGCCACCATATCATAACCTTAGTCCCAGATTTGGACCTTAGAGTCCAAAATATGGGGGTTAGCATGAAAACCTCCAAGCTTAGTTACCAGCTTGGACCTGGTACTTGCTGCCACCACCCAAAAAATTAGAGTGTTTTGGGGCACTCTGGTCCCCCTGAAAAACCTTCCCTGGGGACCCCCAAGACCCAAATCCCTTGAGTCTCACAACAAAGGGAAATAATCCTTTTTCCCTTCCCCCCTCCAGGTGCTCCTGGAGAGATACACAGACACAAGCTCTGTGAATCCAAACAGAGTGACTCCCCCTCTCCGTTCCCAGCCCTGGAAACAAAAAGCACTTTCCTCTTCAGGTACCCCAGTCCCCAAGGACCAGTCACTTGCCCCAAGTCAGTTGCATGTTAGGTCTCACCAAGGACAATGCTTGTGGCCAATCCTCTAATAAACTACATGAAGATTTATTACCTAGGAGAAGAAAACTAGAGTTATCTACAAGGTTGATAGGTAGAGGGAATGCAAGATCAGGCTAGCAAATTTAACACACACAGATCTCCCCCTGATTTCTTCCTCCCACCAATTCCCTGGTGAGTACAGACTCAATTTCCCTGAAGTAAAGAAAAACTCCAACAGGTCTTAAAAGAAAGCTTTATATAAAAAGAAAGAAAAATACATACAAATGGTCTCTCTGTATTAAGGTGACGAAATACAGGGTCAATTGCTTAAAAGAATATTGAATAAACAGCCTTATTCAAAAAGAATACAAATCAAAGCACTCCAGCACTTATATTCATGCAAATACCAAAGAAAAGAAACCATATAACTTACTATCTGATCTCTTTGTCCTTACACTTAGAAACAGAAGATTAGAAAGCAGAACTACTTCTCCAAAGCTCAGAGAAAGCAGGCAGACAGACAAAGACTCAGACACAAACTTCCCTCCACCCAGAGTTGAAAAAATCCGGTTTCCTGATTGGTCCTCTGGTCAGGTGCTTCAGGTGAAAGAGACATTAACCCTTAGCTATCTGTTTATGACACATGGGTCTTACGGGAAGAGGGTAGGTTTAGAAGATAAAATAAAAAAAGAGCAAGTAAAAAATCACTTAGAAAAGTTAGATGCCTGCAAGTCACCAGGGCCTGATGAAATGCATCCTAGAATACTCAAGGAGTTAATAGAGGAGGTATCTGAGCCTCTAGCTATTATCTTTGGGAAATCATGGGAGACGGGGGAGATTCCAGAAGACTGGAAGGGGGCAAATATAGTGCCCATCTATAAAAAGGGAAATAAAAACAACCCAGGAAACTACAGACCAGTTAGTTTAACTTCTGTGCCAGGGAAGATAATTGAGCAAGTAATTAAAGAAATCATCTGCAAACACTTGGAAGGTGGTAAGGTGATAGGGAATAGCCAGCATGGATTTGTAAAGAACAAATCGTGTCAAATTAATCTGATAACATTCTTTGATAGGATAACGAGCCTTGTGGATAAGGGAGAAGCGGTGGATGTGATATACCTAGACTTTAGTAAGGCATTTGATACGTTCTCACATGATATTCTTATAGATAAACTAGGAAAGTACAATTTAGATGGGGCTACTATAAGGTGGGTGCATAACTGGCTGGATAACCGTACTCAGAGAGTAGTTATTAATGGCTCCCAATCCTGCTGGAAAGGTATAACAAGTGGGGTTCCGCAGGGGTCTGTTTTGGGACCGGCTCTGTTCAATATCTTCATCAACGATTTAGATGTTGGCATAGAAAGTACGCTTATTAAGTTTGCGGACGATACCAAACTGGGAGGGATTGCAACTGCTTTGGAGGACAGGGTCAAAATTCAAAATGATCTGGACAAATTGGAGAAATAGTCTGAGGTAAACAGGATGAAGTTCAATAAAGATAAATGCAAAGTGCTCCACTTAGGAAGGAACAATCAGTTTCACACATACAGAATGGGAAGAGACTGTCTAGGAAGGAGTATGGCAGAAAGAGATCTAGGGGTCATAGTAGACCACAAGCTTAATATGAGTCAACAGTGTGATACTGTTGCAAAAAAAGCAAATGTGATTCTGGGATGCATTAACAGGTGTGTTGTAAACAAGACACGAGAAGTCATTCTTCCGCTTTACTCTGCGCTGGTTAGGCCTCAACTGGAGTATTGTGTCCAGTTCTGGGCACCGCATTTCAAGAAAGATGTGGAGAAATTGGAGAGGGTCCAGAGAAGAGCAACAAGAATGATTAAAGGTCTTGAGAACATGACCTATGAAGGAAGGCTGAAGGAATTGGGTTTGTTTAGTTTGGAAAAGAGAACACTGAGAGGGGACATGATAGCAGTTTTCAGGTATCTAAAAGGGTGTCATCTGGAGGAGGGAGAAAACTTGTTCACCTTAGCCTCCAATGATAGAACAAGAAGCAATGGGCTTAAACTGCAGCAAGGGAGATTTAGGTTGGACATTAGGAAAAAGTTCCTAACTGTCAGGGTAGTTAAACACTGGAATAGATTGCCTAGGGAAGTTGTGGAATCTCCATCTCTGGAGATATTTAAGAGTAGGTTAGATAAATGTCTATTAGGGATGGTCTAGACAGTATTTGGTCCTGCCATGAGGGCAGGGGACTGGATTCGATGACCTCTCGAGGTCCCTTCCAGTCCTAGAGTCTATGAGTCTATGAGTCTTTGGGGAATCGGTCAGGCTGCAGGAGTCCTAGCTCAAGCCGTCTGGCAGGGGGCTGAGTACACCTAGGTAACAATTAGCAGATAATAAGCCCAGGCCCTGGGTCAGGGCAAGGCAGTAAAGATCACAGCTCAGGCCCTTAGGCAGAGGCTGAGCAAACACAGGTGCCAGTGAGCACACCTTCCGGCTCTGAGAGGCCTGGGATAGGCAGAGACTGCCACCAACACGCTGGGTGTCAGGGGGGGACATAGGCCCTCCCACTCCACTGTATCCCAGCCTGGGGCCCTAGCAGTGGCCGAAGGCCCGTTGGTGCATCAGTGGGGATCCTGGCCGCAACACACTGACATGGGTTCTGGCAGTGTTGCACCCAGACTCGGGTCAGCTGTCCCTGGGCTACTTCCCAACTCCCCCTGTGGGGCTACCTGGGTAAAGGTGGTGTCCTCAGGGGTGTCAATCACCATTGGGTCCTCGGGGTAGCTGGTGAGGGGTCAACTCAGCGATTCTCCCACATGCTGATCCGCGTCAAGTATCGGCCGGTTGGGCCAGTCTTCAGGTCCAACTCTGGTTGCTGGAGTCTCCGCAGCAGGAGCTAGGCCAGAGGCGTCTGGCATCTCCAGCGGCTGTTCCTTGAATGAGCTCTGGGGTTGGGCTCTTTTACTTCCTTTTTGGCACCTGACCCTCTGGGGGGTGGGCTTGGAGTGCTCTGGCCCCACCCACTCTGATGTCCGGCGGAGCTTGTCCCTCTCCGGGGAGGTGGGGAACCACACCACCTCCCTACAAAGTCCTATTACTTTCCTCTCATCTCCAAGTGGAACTGAGACATAAGAGGTAAGTTAACCACTAATCACCACTTCAACCTCCTACTTTCTCCCCATTTTCCTCATCTTCTCTTTCCTAAGAGTAAAAGCATTCACTCCTCCTTTCTACACTGTATTTGCATATTACAACTCAATTGGTTAATTGCTTTAATTTTTTTTAATTATATATTCTAAAACTTTGAGCTTTCTAACTTTTATGGCTGCATATCTACAGAACATTTTAATTGTGAACTGGGTTCATCAGCCAGGACAGGGGAAATAAAGTGTCAGGCATTTATTTTAAGGCACTTTCCTCAGGGCTTGTTTTGCTGTCCACAAAATAATCACACACAAAAAGGCAAATCAGACTTCTGAAAAACACTGGCTAATAATTCCCCTAGACTTTCCCTGTTTTAACAGTCAGGAGCAGAGAAGACACATTCTCTCCATTAGTTCCCCTTTGATCTGCTTCTCCTTCTTTTTATACTCTGCCCCAGGCAGCCATGTGACTGGCAGGGACTGATTAACTTTCACAGACTGCAGCATCCTTCTCTGGGCATAGTAATATACTTACTACCTCACTTTTCTAAGTCGGTCCAGAATTATACAAGTTGTTTGATACACACAGTATGAATACAAACATATAGACAGACAACTGAAAATTATTGCATAGGATAATACTTTTGCCTTTGACAAATAACAAAACAGTAAAAAAGGGAAGTGTAGACCTATTTTTGAAAGAATCCCTGAAAAACAGAATAGGGAAAAATGGTAATAGTGTAATTAAATCAATTACATTATTTTTAAAGCACATGTATGTATGTATAATTACGTGCATTATATTAGCAACTAGAACCCCCAATCAGGATTGGGTGCCCCATGCGAGGCGCTGTATGAACACATAAGGGTTAGTCCCTGCCTTGAAAAGGTTACAGTGTAAGGCCTTGATTTTGCAAAGACTTAGGAATGTACTTTACACTCAAGTAGTCTTGTTAACGTCAGTGGAACTACTCAGAACCATCAAGTTAAGCATGTGCATAAGGCTTTGCAGGATTGAGGCCTAAATACTCTACCTTTCACTTCTGTGTCGGAATATCAAAGCCATTTAATAGTGCACATCAGTTTTGGGACAGGAAATCCAATACAATTAAAAATGCAGGGAGAAATTAAGTAGGCACTTACATGTCTATCACACATGAGTGTAGTGTCAAGTGTTTTGAAGATGAAAAGTGCCCTAACAAAAACAAGCAAATATAAATATTATTACCACAAATATTAGAATCTAATCAGGACAACAGGGTTTACATCCCTTCTCCTTTGGAAATAATACAAATTCCGAGAACTTACACAGCATTTTCATCCACGGATCTCAGTGCATTTTACAAAATGGGTAAGGATTATTATCCCCATTTCACAGATGGACAGAGAGGTTAAGTGATTTGCCTAATGTCACCAGCTAATCAATGGCAGAGCTGTTAACAGAATCCAGATCTTCTGACTTCCACTGTAATGCCTTATCCACTGGATCACACTGCTTCTTTTGCAATTAAAAAGTGATTGAAGTCAATGATACAATCTCTGGATTAAATGCATCCATGTGCAGCAGGACAGCACAAAGATCATACATCACTTAAGTCACTTTTCAGTTCTATTTTGAAGGCCTGAGTGATGCATACACCTCATGCTGGCCCTCTGTACTGAGGTGAATTTCCCCCTAAGTGAGTAAAGATTACTCATATGACTAAGAGTTGAAAGATCAGATCCTTAGCTTGTTAGCTCAATAAAATTTAAACCTCTGATGGAAAATTTGTTTTCTGGCTGAGTAGCTATAGTCTTGATTTTGGGTTTACTAATCATCAGTTCTGAGACCCTGCCAAAGGCATTCAATTCAATGTATTAGAGTGAGATAACATCAACAGGTTATCATATGTTTAGTTGTGTATTATGTGCTATACATGATACTATTTGCTTTTTTTCTGACCCATTTCCTTTGCATTTTATTATTTTGGCTATTTTAGATCAAGGGTTCAATAAACAAAGCAAAATTTAAAGGGAGAAAGAAAAAGAAATCCCCTTATCTTGTACATACATTTTTAAAAAAATTATGTTACTCTATTTGTCAGTACAAATGCAGTGAGAATCATATCCGCTGTAACAGTTTCTGAAACATTGGTCCAAATTAAAGCCATTTAAATGCTTGTTGAAAACTAAGTGTCATTCAACCCAGTTAAATGCTTTTTCTACTCCTTGGAACAATTGCATACGTTTTAAAGTATTCAGTTAGGCTGAATAAATGGTTCCCAGAACTCTATACTGTTAGAGGTTTGATAAATCTCAATTGTTCTGAATTAATCTGTTATTTTACATAAATTTCCATCTTTTGGTTTGAATTTTTAATAATTTTTAAGTCACTACTTTACTAAAAAGATTGGATAAGCAGGAAATGGGTTTTTTGTTTGGTTTCAGTATAACAGAAATGTCTGTTTTTCTTGTTGAACTAGGTAATTTGAAGCATGATCTCAAACCAAGACACTATGTAAAAATTGGCATCTTTTCACTCAATAGATCTCTTCCCCCTATTATTCATAGTCTACTTGATTATTTTTCTGTCAAAAATAAATTTTACTGCTTATTACTGCACAGCCAAAAAAGCACTGAAGTAGATTCTCTTCTGGCTCACGCATCACTAATAAAATGCATAACTAAGTTGCAATTGCAGAATGATTAATACTGATAATGCTTTATGGTGATCCACAAGCCCATATGAACCAAAGTTGATTTTCAGATTCCGTAGAAGCACAAATAGATGGATTTAACTTCTGCAGGAGAAGGTCCTAATGATGACTACGTGTTCACTACCCGCCGTATCGGCGGGTAGCAATCGATTGCTTGGGGATTGATGTATCACGTCTCATCTAGACGCGATATATCAATCCCCGAACGCGCTTATATCGATTCCGGAACTCCACCAACCCCAACGGAGTTGCGGAGTCGACATGGGGAGCCGCGGACATCAATCCCGTGCCGTGAGGACAGTGAGCAATTCGATCTTAGATACTTCGACTTCAGCTACGTTATTCACGTAGCTGAAGTTGCGTATCTGAGATCGATTTTCCCCCGTAGTGTAGACCAGCCCGATTTCGCTCACATCATCCTCCCTCTCTAAACAACTTCTTATGTAAATTTAGTGAGTTAAATGTGAGGTGTGTCCCAAAGAATCATCTAGCTAACTACCCAAAATATTCAGCCCATTCTGATCCTGTGGAAAGGAGTCAATTACTTTTGGTGTAGGAGTGATGAGAGATTATTTTTCAGACTACTCCAAAAAAATATGGCTGATGGCTGTTCTGGGTCCCAGGTTGAATTTGCAGTACTAGCAATTTGAAAGAAATCCGTTCTTTTCCTTGTAAACTAAGCAAATTTTACCTGGAAATTATTCAGACAATAAACACAAAACCCCACAATGCCATTTTTTAGAGTTACTTTTCAGAGTATAAACACTCTTTAACATCTTGGCTAAATCCATGAACAAAAGAACAGTTACGGAGTTAAAAGATCTATGAATCTTTTGAAACTCTGTATGATAAAACCATCCAGCCCTGGACATTTTCCAGATTTCAAAGTTCTTATTGCATCTCCTACTTTATCAGGGCTGTGTCTATCAATGTCTCTCTAATTTTTGTTTATTAACTTCTGTTAAAATTTATTATCCATTAGATTCCTTCTCAGTTTGATAGGTGCAAGGTTCTTAATAAAAATTGGTATATTTCAAGGACTTACAGTTAAATTACCTTCATTTGTTCTAGCTATTATTGATAGTTTCCTTTGTTAGTTACATAGTCCTTGCCAACAGCCACCAGTTTTTATTAATTTTTTTCTAAATAAACAAACAAATATTTAGAAAATTCTCTCAACCACAGTCTTTGACACAATATTAATTTTAATCTGAACTTTAATTAGTTCCTGAAGAGAGATTTTTTATCACCATAGTACTTGTGATCATTTTCTAATATCACAATTTATTTAAAAAACTGATGGTGCACTGCTATTTTTAGTTTGGGCTCTACTGTTTTTAGTAGGGTGAGCAGACAGCAAATGTGAAAAATCAGAATGGGGGTGGGGAGTAATAGGAGCCTATATAAGAAAAAGACCCAAAAATCAGGACTGTCCCTATAAAATCAGGACATCTGGTCACCCTATTTTTTAGGACCAAATTCTCTTCCTGAATTATATGAAGCAAGGAGTATACTGACTACTTATCCCTACATATAGAAAATGGTGATCCCATCTTACTACCATCATTTAGAGACAGAATCTTAATTTTATCCCCCAAGGTACCAATCCTGCATTATGGCAGTGCATGGGCAGACTGCTGCACCAATGTGGAGCCCTGGTTTTATTTTCTATCCCTGTAAATTCCCAACACTGAAAACCTCGCTTGTACCATAACAGAATCTTCAGAAATACTAATATAAACCCATTCATCTAAAAATCTCCATACATAAGAAACACTTTAGATAGGGACATAGGAATTGCCGTACTAAAATAGACTGATGGTCTATCAAGTCCACTATCCCAGTGGGGCTCTAAACAGGTGCAGTAATCCACCTACCCTCTAAATAATAATAATAATTTATTGTCATTACTGTAGAGCTTAGTCATGGACCAGGACCCCATTGTGCTAGATGATGATGATCCCTGCCCCAAAGACCTTACAATTGAAGTATACGACAAGAGACAACAGATGGAAACAGACAAAGAGATGGGAGAGTACAAGGAAACAATGAGACAGTATTTGTCAGCATGATAGGCAGTAGTCTCAGCACACTAGTAGCCTAACCCTTTTCAAATATTTTGAAGGAGGACAATAAGGTAGCTTTGTAGTTGTCTTCTGTGAAGGACAACATCAGAGAAATCACAAAAGTGCTTGTCTGAAAAATTAACAAACGGACAATTGAGGCTGGCACCATTGGTCAACCAGAGGTTGGAGCTGACATCTGAACAGCGAATGAGAGATGGACTCTTTTTTGGGCTCTCTCTCTGGATACATCTTGCAGTCCCCACCGGCAAATGGAAGATATGGCCACTGGAAGTCTGCCGCTGTGTCACTCAAGAGCCACACTGAGCTTTGGTAATTATCAAGGGTTAGGGGCGTTTTACTAACTTGTTGCAGATGAGTGTAAGTGCTTGAGACTAAGTAAAGGTTAACTTTAAGTGAAAGTACTCTTGTGTTGTCCTGTTTGTGTCAGTCATCTATCGGTCGGATGGCCATGTCTGATTTATTTCCTGACACCACCTCGCACAGAGTAAAAAAGTTACCAAGAGTTTTGGGTTAAAAGAACCTCGGGTAACATTAGGAGGGGGAAGAACTAAAACTGATTTAGTTACCCATACTCCATCTGGCCCTACTGCGGTCCACATGCCCAAATCTGAAGGAGTAACATTAAATTTGAACAGACTTATGCAATTAAACACAACATTTATCCTACGTTTTCATCTTCCATGTGCTGGGACAGGTACAAACCTCCCAGTAGGGTACCATTTCCCTTTACCTGTGTCAGGGTTCCTTCCCCACTCTGAACTCTAGGGTACAGATATGGGGACCTGCATGAAAGCCCCCTAAGCTTATTTCTACCAGCTTAGGTTAAAACCTGGTACGCCGCCACCACCAAGTGATTTACAGAAAACAAGGAAAGGACCACTTGGAGTTCCTCTTCCCCCAAAATATCCCCCCAAGCCCTTACACCCCCTTTCCTGGGAGGCTTGAGAATAATATCCTAACCAATCAGTTACAAAGTGAACAAAAACCCAAACCCCTGGGTCTTTGGACAATGGAAAAATCAGTCAGGTTCTTAAAAGAAAATGTAAAACTCATCTCTGTAAAATCAATATGGAAAATAACTTTACAGGGTAATCAGATTCAAAGAGCTCAGAGTAACCCCCTCTAGCCTTAGTTTCAAAGTTACAACAAAACAGGGATACCTCCCTTTAGCAAAGGTAAAATTCACAAGTTGAGAAAACATAGATAAACTAATATGCCTTGCCTGGCTGTTACTTACAAATCTGAAATATGAGAGACTTGTTCAGAAAGATTTGGAGAACATGGATTGATGTCCGGTCCCTCTTAGTCCCAAGAGCGAACACCACCGAAACAAAGAGCACAAACAAAAGCCTTCCCTCCCCCGCCCAAGATTTTAAAGTATCTTGTCCTCTTATTGGTCCTTTGGGTGAGGTGTCAACCAGGTTACCTGAGTTTCTTAACCCTTTACAAGTAAAAGGATTTTGGTGCCTCTGCCCAGGAGGGATTTTATAGTATTGTATACAGGAGTTTTGTTACCCTTCCCTTTATAGTTATGACAACCTGGGTATTCACTTGTTGTCACCGACTCAAATTTCTTTGGTGTTGTGCTAGTTAGGCGAGTTGCAGTAAGTGTAGATGCAGGCTTTGTACATATATCGGGCTGATTACAAACAGGTACAGATGAAACCTTACAAACCAGAAAGATGAGATATTTGTAGTTATTAAACCTACTGGAACATGGTCAGGAACATTTATGACCAAGCACTCGCAAGACTTTGGTCTATTTGACACTTTAACCTTGGTGCAGATACCAAATAGAGGTTTGACAATTTCCCACATACCTTTGTCTTTGGGCTTTTCTTGCTGTATAATTTCAGTAATCCTTTGAGATGGCAGATTGGAATTCACCTGACTTTCCTGTCTTCTCCATAAGTCAAATCAACACACAGTTCTGTCCCTCTTTCTTAACAATTAGTGATACTGGTTCATTTATTTCTAGAGGACTTGGGGGTGCTACTGGGTCCTCTAGGGCAAAATGTTTCCCAGTGATATAAAAATAATGATCCCCTTCAAACGTATCTACATAGGATTTCACTGGAACAAATTAAAAGCAACTTATACACAGTAAAACCAAGCCGATGGTGGACATGATTACCTGCAACACAGAACAGAACAATTACTACAATGTAGGAGTTATGGCAATTCTTTACCTTTCCATAATTTTAATCGGCTACAGTGGAACCAATTGGTCTTGGTTTCTCTTTTTGTTGGAATTTTAACCTCATAAACTGATACACATGTCCTTTCTCCGTGTAAAATCTATACATAACGTAAGTTCCCACCTCCCAGCACTCGTAGTAAAAATGACCTAGTCAATTATTAGCTACCTGATTTTGCGCCTTTAACATTATTGCAACCTCGTACTGGACTTCACTTATTGTAGTTAACAGCTGTTTTATAAATTGATCAATCTTAACTTTTGGTTGATACCCATCTGGAGGAACTCCCCAAACCCACCACAGCTCAGGAGTAATCATAGCCCGACCCATTAAGAGTTCATGTGGTGAATAGCCATGGACGTTTTTTGTTGATCTCAATGCCATAAGGACACATGGCAACTTCACATCCCAAGCTTTCCCATGCACCTCAATGAGCTTCTGCAAAGCAGTCTTCAGGGTATGATTAGCTCATCCCTGACCTCTGTGGATGGGCTGCAATATGTAATCACTGTTTGATATTAAGGGCAATACATAATATTCGAGTCAGTTCGCCTACAAAATGGGGCCCTCTATCAGAGTCTATCTGCACAGGTAAACCAAATCCGGAAAAGGTCTGTTTCAGTAAAACTGTCACAGTTGTAGCCGCTGTTGCATTCCTGGTCGGGTACTCCTCTATCCAGTGTGCGAACACATCGATGACCACCAAACAATAAATGTTACCCCATCTCGATTTTGGGAGTGGTCCAGTAAAATCTATTTGAAGTCTCCTCCAAGGACCCTCAGTTAGATGGTGTAACAGAGGATGCTTCACTGGCCATGTGTTCACCTTGTTCTCAGTGCAACGCAAACAAGATCTTACAAAGTCAGACACCTCATCTTTCATGTGTGGCCACCAGGCTACTTTGAGAATTCGTTCTAATGTCTTGGTGCTATTAAAATGTGCCTGTTGATGTGCTAGTGCAATTAACTCTCGTCTCAGACTTCCTGGCATCACTAGGACAGGTAACTCCTTTTCAGATTAAGCCCTTGTAGCCAGGATCAAGCCTGCTGAATTTTGATGGATGTTATAGCTCTCACAGGTTCCTTCCTGCAACAAAGACTTTAATGTTTGGTCCTGATGTTGCAGAAGCAGAATATCTGCAGCTGTAGCCGGATAGGGAGCTGGCATTTTAAATGAAGTTACAGGTGCCACTATTGGTGACTTCCGTAGATGTTCAGGACCTAGTCTCGCTACTTGCTTTGACAGTATGTCGACTTGTCAATTTAGGCTTGTTAGAGCGGAAGGGTTTTTACTATGTGCCTTGACCTTAAATAGGCAATTGACACCTGTGCGGGAGGATGCTATATCCCATGCCTGTCTCAGCATCTAGAATACTTCACCAGCTGTTCATCCTTAGTAGACGTGTCTCTAGCCATCCATATTGGCATCCAGGTAACCAATGCTTGGATTACCCAGGATATCAGAACACAAGCATAGATTAACATCAGACTCTTCTGCTGCAAGCACAGCTAGAATAGCTACTAGCTCTGCAGCCTGTGTTGATGGGGGTTCTACTGTTCCTTGCTGTGTTCTCTGGTCCCCTCCTGGATCTCAGCATAACCTGCCACCGGGCATCCATCCAGATAAAAGACGCTGCCATCCACTGCCTATACAGTGAGTTGGTTCTGATTTACTTTTTCCCATAATGTCAATGTAGAAAAAGGTGACTGTAATAACAGTTGCTCTGATGCAAGTGGACACTTGTGTTCAGTACCTTCAGAAATCAAGGCATAAGGTTGTACCTCCATATGTGAAATCTTCTCAGTACTTATTTCTTGATTTATTAAACTTAACATCCAACCCGCAAGCTTGGAGAAGAGATGTGTTCTTCATTTATTTTTCCTGAGATGACATATCTGACAGGTGTGGCAAGTTCCAACAACCACATGTGACATTCCTGTCAGTTATTCCCAGTGTCCTAGCGCCCAAACTAGCACCAATACTTCTCGCTCACAGGAGGTAAATCTGCCTTCTACTTCACTCAATGTTTTGGATGCAAAGGCAATAGGATGTAGATTACCTTCTTGATGTTGTAGTAACACCGCTCCAATGCTGGTAGGTGTTGTAGCCAGCTGTAAATAATATGGAACTCCTGCTTGAGGGTAGGCTAATGCTGGCACTAATGTTAGCGCTTGCTTCAAGGTGACAAAAGCTTGTTGTTCCTCAGCTTCCCATTTCCATGATACTCCTTTTCATAGCAGTTGGTATAAAGGCTTTGCTATGCCTGCATAATTTTTGATGAACTCCCTTGAAAAACTGGTTATTCCTAGGAATGACCTCAGAATAGTGACATCTTGAGGAATGAGTAGCTTTGCTATTAGCTCCACCCGTTGTTTATCTGGAGTTTTTATTTTTTGGTCCAGAATGATTCCTAGGTATGAGACTTGCTGCTTCACCAGTTGGGCTTTCTGTGGGTTGATTAAGAAACCGGTGGTCTGAATGGCTTGGATGAATTCTTCTAAAATTTGTAGATTCTCTTCCCGAGTGTTGGTTGCCACTAAGATGTCGTCTACATAGCACAGAATCTGATTACGATGGTTTAGTGCTTTACACATGGCAGATATCATCCTATGACAAATGGTTGGGCTGTTATGCAATCCTTGTGGAGTTGTTGTGAAAGTTAGCTGTTCATCATCAAATGTTAAAGCAAACTTCTGCTGATCTTCCTCACAGATGGGAATGCTGAAGAAAGCATTTGCTAAACCAATAATGTTAAACCATTGAGCCCCTCCATCTACAGTAGCCATCAACTCCTGATATTTTGCAACCACAGGAGTGAGTTTAGGTATTACTCTGTTTACCTCTCTAAAATCTACAGATAAGCGCCATGATTTTCCGTCAGACTTCCGTACCGGCCAGATCAGTGAATTGCAAGCGCTACTAAAAGCAGCAAGGTGTGCTGTGACACCTTATAGACTAACAGACGTTTTGGAGCATGAGCTTTCGTGGGTGAATACCCTAGTTGGCTTCAACACCCCTTGCTCCTTTAATGATTGAATGGCCTGAGGAATACTGGTACTGCCTCCTCTGGGAACCAATATTGTTTAATCGGATGAGGATCAGGCCCTGGGATGCTAACTGCTTCTTTGATCAGCCCACATTGCTGATTGTGTTGAGCAAAAACCTGTGGGTATTTCTGGATAACTTCTTGCACATCTGGGTCCTGAGGAACTGGTTGATATTCCTCTAATGCCTTAATTGCTGCCACCTTGTCTGATGCAGGGATGACCATACCTACACACTCAGGATCTGAGACCTGAATCAGTCTTTTATGTGGTAAGTCAATGATGACCTGGAGTTTGCGAAAGATGTTACTTCCTAGTATGCCTGTTCCTTCTAAATGATGCAGACCCACTGATGCCATTACAGCCAGCGATCCTATCCTGCACCTTAAAGGTGGTATGAACTTGACCACTCTCCCATCTTTGCCCTCATAGTCCTCAAGTATCTGCCAAAAGACTACAGGTAAAAAGGTAACAACTGAACATTTAGCAACACAAATTAATGATATGACTGCTCCTGTGTCTATGAACACTGTTTGGCAGATTTTCCCAAATGCCCCAGAGACAAACATTACAGTAGTAGGTCTTCCCCACTGATATTGACTAATATTTATAATAGTAGGGGCAGCCACCTTATCCAGGCTTAGAGTAAGTTGGGAGGAGAAACTTCTCCTCCTCAGGCCACCATCTGTTGATGGGCCACCAATCTCCTGGTTAGCTCTGGAGTGGGCAATCCATCAATATCCGCTTTATTTTCAAAAGCGAACAATTGGTTCCACACTAGCCCCTAAATGCCTTATGGTCATTCTCTGGCTTAGGCGGACCATAATGTTGCTGATTTTTAAACTGTCCTCTAGAAAACATACCCTTTTTACATTGGAACAAAAGGCTACAGGTTTTAGACTTTAGTTTAGGACTATTACACCCCCACTTCCCCCGTATTTTACGGGATGAGATTACCACAACCTTCTTGCCTTTGGAGTTGCCGGTGAATGCACTCCTCTGCAACTCATACCCATTTTGAAGTAGAAGCTCCAATTCCCTCACAGAAAGAGACTGGGGATCTAAAGTTCCAACTGCTATTCTAATTGATGGATTTAAACACTGAATCACTGAGTCTTTAAATTCCCCTGTTTCCCAGCTACCAGCACCTGCTGTTAGGTACCAAATCTTTTTGCGGCTGATATAACTTTCAGGGCGTTCTTCAACCCTCTGCCATTCTGAGTAAAATCTCCCATTGATGCTGCTTTGAGGAAAAAGAATTTATACAACTTACTATAGATCTCAATGAGTTTGGTTATGCTCATAACCTGAATTTCCATGAGAAGTCCCAGATAATCCTCTGGTCTAATGCACTCCCTTATAAGAGCAGTAATGTCCCCAGCTACTAACTCCAGGATGGAGGCAACCCGTGCTGTCCAATCAAGGGCTGATTCCCGGGTCAATGGGCCCAGTAACTTTCTCATTGCCCTTGCTTGTTCAGGTGAGAACACCTTATTTTCTTTTTGGGCCTCACTACTTTCCCAGTGTGATCCTCTCTAGTCATCACAGTGGTGGTTACGGGTGCTAGAGGGATATGCTCCTCTGTCATGCGGGGGGGCTGATGGTATTATTTCTTCCTGATGTTGTTGCTTATATGATTCAGTCCCCCTCTCCCTTTCACATTCTTCCTCAAACCTCCCTTCTGAATCACTACTGTCATAAGGGAGTGGGTCCAATCTAATGGCTGCCACTGCTCTCCTCATGCTCATTAACTTAGATCTTAGCTGAGTTTCCCTTCGTTGGCATTTCACATATTCAACTGCTCCCCCAGCACCTGCTTGCACTGATTTCTTAAGCTGCCGCAATGCTGCTTGTACCTCCTCACGTTGAATGGCTCGGGTTTCAATTTTCTCCTCTCTGTCAGCTAGAAGGCTGGTCAGATCTTGGTCCCGCACCTTTAGCCTTTCCACCTGTATAGAACATGCTACACTTTGCTCCTGTAGAGATTCTATCTTGGACTGTAATTTTCCAATCTCGGCTTCTTTGGCCAATGTCTGTGTTTTGACCTCTGCTATTACAGTGTCCTGTTCAGCAACTACCTTGATTAACTCCTCGGTAACAGACAGGAGACCATACAGCATGGCTTTTTTCTGGCTTCTGTTCGAGGGCTTTGGCCCCTCAGTGATGAAACCAGACCATTTAGATAAGAAAATTGTCCAAGCCTCCCTCCCATGGAAGGTTCCCTTCTTCCACGGATTGTCAGCTTTGGCCATTTTCTGGATTGCAATCTCCATAAGCAACCCTGGCATCTCCCTTTGTGATCTACAACAATTTGCCCACACACGTAAGCAGAGTCAGGATGAGCTCTATCCTGATATCTGGTGGTGAATTATGGGGAGTGTGGAAAGGAATTTCAGGGAGCGTGGAAAGGAATGTCAGGTGTTTGCATTTGCACACTCACCCCGCCAAGCATAGTCCACGGCAGCCTGGGATGGTTATTTTGACAGCTCTGGGATCCCCAATTTCTTTGTGATTGGGGCAGGAGGAATAAAGGGTTGTCACCCTGATTATGTGAATGAGGAAGTATGAGACTGCTTTATGACAGAGAGTCTCACCATCAATTAAGTAGCACTCTCTAGACAAGGGACATGGGTGCCAAAACCCAGTGAATTGAGAAAGGTTTGGGGCTGGTGAGTGTACCTGATGGTATGGGCTCCCTTTGAGGGCCTGGAACACCAATTGCACCTCCTCCTCTCTCCACTGTTGAAGAGCAGAGCTAATTTTGATTCCATTAGAAGTTCATCTAGAGGCTGCTGAGCTGAATTCACTTTGGGCCAAGGGTGCACCAGCACTGGGGCTCTCGTACTACAAGCTGAAATCACTAACAGCTGAAATCACTAAAAGAGCTAAACTTACTGAGCTGAGATCACTGAGTGCAGTGTTAACTAGTGAGGGAGCCTAAAGATCTATCGCTAAGCGGCTGGCAGAGCAGACCAGTTTGCAGCATGGTTGGAGTGGCCCACGGAACAGCGAGCGGAGTGGAGCAGTTTGTGGGGACAGCTGGAGTGGCTCACAAGTCGGCTGGAGGAGCAGCAGAGCTGGTGAGTGGAGCCGATTGTGGTGAAGGCTGCAGCAGAACTCCACAGAGAGGCGGAGCAGTCAGCCCCGGCCCACATAAGATGCCCCTTAACACCCTGTGCGCCCCCTTGATTTCCACCCAGGCTAGGGGGGTAAAACTCTGCAGATAAACTTTTGAACTCTGGTGCAGCACTGATCAGGGACAGAGACTTTTGGGTTGTTGGACTTTGGGGTGATTGGACTTAAGACGCTAAGGGGAAAAGGACATTACCAAAACTTACTTGGTGGGTCTTTTGCTCATGGTTTAAGTTATGAATCCTGTTTGTGGTGTTTCCCAAATATGATGCCACATTTTTTCCCTCCTTTATTGAAAGGATTTTGCTGCACTCAGACTCTGTGATTGCGAGAGGGGAAGTATTGCCTCCTAGGGGCGCCTGGGAGGGTGGTATGTGTTGTCAGAGGTGTTGTTAGATGCCACCAATGTGGTGCTCTGCTCTCTCCAATGTTGGTATCACTCAGCTGCGTGCGTGTTCCCTCTTGTGCACTGCCCCAGCTCTGCAGATAGCTGACGCAGCAGACTCGACGAGAACCCCCAATGACCATAGAGTCTAGTAAGGTATGAAGGCACGTCGGCCAGGTTTATTGCAGTATTGGACACAATAGTAGTTCTTTGTAGGTTTCTTAGCCTAACTCAGAGCATACTACAAATATGTACCCAGGGTCAATGGACTCGGCTCAGTCAGGGGCGGGACTTTCCACTGCCCCCTCGGCCGGACCCAGACACCGCCCCAGGGACACATTCTTATACACAGGTACAAACAAGTTACACATCACTCCTGACGTATTGAGGTGCAACCCTTATACGTAGTAAGGTTCAACCCCTCTACGTAGTAAGGTGCTGCCTCTCACCTTGTACATGTTGGTTCGAACAAAACAACTCTATCTATCATATTACCCTTTTGCCCCTGTCATTGGGATGGGTCGGCCTGTTCCTTCTTATCTATGGAATGTTCCAGTGTAAGGTGTTCTGGTACCATGTTTATACTTTAATATGCTAGGTGATTATATGTTTATGCAACATCAGCCCTTTCCTTGCCAACTTCTGTGAACCAAGCCAGCTTTCAGCTCACAGCTTGACTTTGCTTTTAGCTAAGTCTTGACCATTACTTTAGTTCAGGCCTCATACTAGGCCTTTACCAGGGCCTTCACTTACTACAGTATGTAATTGTCCCAGGGTGGGGGCTCAAACCGGTTTTTCATTGTGTTATTGAAACAGAACCCCTGGATACTGAACCTGGCCCTTGTTGCTGCCAACTCAGAGGGGCAGAAGGGTTACACACACATATTGTAATAGAACTGTGGTGACTCATGATGTGGTGTTACCACCGCTGAAGATAATCAGAACTTGAGTTGTCCCACCAGCAGGCTACAGGCCGCTCCCACTGTGTGGTGTTTAGATGCTGCTTGTATTATTAGAACTGGGAGCACTGGCTGTTGGGAGTCTGAAAGGACATGAAACAGGAAGGAGGGGGAGCTGAGTGAGAGTTACAGAGGGTACAGCTGCAGCTTGGTAAAGAGGCTTCCTCTGTAAAAATGAAGTCCTGTTGAAGTTTGTTAGTAAGTGGGGAGAGATAGCTGAATGGTTTGAGCATTAGCCTGCTAAGCTCAGGGTTGTGAGTTCAAGCCTTGAGGGGGCCACTTAGAGATCTGGGGCAAAAATCTGTCAAGGGACTGGTCCTGCTTTGAGCAGGGCGTTAGACTAGATGACCCCCTGAGGTCCCTTCTAGCCCTGATATTCTATGATTCTACTTCACCTGGTTTGATGCAACACATTGGAGCTGTGTGAGTGGTTCCCCAGCTCACTAGCCGCTGGTTCTGCTTGACAGAATGGGGAACGCTCACTTCCTCAAGATGAGCAGAATGCTGCTTTTTAGTGCCACCTACTGGCCTCTTCACAGTACACAAAATGGCACCAAATCTCCTCAGACCCTGAGCTTTTGCCCCAGATAAACCCTTTTCTGTTTCTGTATACTTGGACTTTTGTCCCTGAGGTCTCATTATGAGACAGGCTGTCTTAGAGTGTTCAACTGCAGGTAGCTAATCCACCAGTTGCCTCCCTAATCAACCCTCCCTTCCTGGGACTGAGCCCAGCTGAAAGTATGGGACACTGACAGTTCCCTAAATGGCACCTTGCACCAGAGCTGTCCTGGAGTTGTTCCAGCAACAACCCTCGGTTGGATGCCTATATGAGGTCTCAACAGCCCAGGCTGATTCCCTAGGTCGATCAGCTCCAAAACTCCTTCTGGTAACTGATCCCTACAAGCCTGTTTCTCTGGTTGCCAGCCACATTGGCCTGCCTCTAGTGGAACCAACAATGTCTGATCACTGGTTGCCTACCGCTTCCACCAACGGTCCAAACCCACTCACATGGTCTGGGGTTGACACACTGCAGACACATTCCACTCACTCTAATCAGTTGGGATTTACTGTTCAGTATAACGCAACCATAAAAGGGTAATTTAAATAGTAGAAGGGGAGGAAAACCTTATCACGGCTTAATTAATTATTAACCTGAGGGTCCTGCTGTGGTTGCCAGTACTGTTAGTTTAGTGGTCTTTATTATTTCAGGATTTTGGGACCCTACTTCCAGACGACTGCAGGGAGCTAACAGAAGTCTCCCAAGATTCCCTCAGTATAGCCTATCAGAGCTTATCCCAAATAATCACAGAGACCACAACTTAAACAATCAATTCTTTATTAACTAGGGAATTAGGAATAGGACAGGCAAGAAGGGAATGGGGAGGGAGGATTAATAATACTGAACAGTTTTTATAACCCAGCACTCTTTCACACAGAGATTACAAAAGGGTAAACAATGGCTGCTCTATACCGTGTTCAGATGCTGCTGCTGCAGAGACCAGGATTCAATGAATAACTCACCGGATCACAATCACCATTGGAACAGGACAGGACTACCACATTGAAGAATAAAGGTGATGAATCAGATAAGAGGCCTAACTAACTTCCCACCCTAACCCCTTTTGCAATGTCCTGTCTGTGAGTAAGAACCGTAGACACTCGAGGTAGAAACCCCGTGGATGGAGGTATGCTTCCCTTAAAACAATAAGCCCCAAAAATAAACCAGATCTTTTCCCACACAATTAGAGCTGATCTTGTATCTAGGCAGATAACTGGTGTTGGATCTCTTTCCAAGCCACAACTCTGGAAAGAACCTCCTCCCTTCTCTCCAAAGTAAGAAAAGAGGAAGAACCCCTTCCCACTCTTTCCCAGCCTATATGATCCCTCCCATTGCCTAGCAACAAGCCACTAGATTTCCTGACTTTTCTCTCCTAAGGGAACAAGAAGGCTGTCTAATATGGCGAACTACTTGTCCTTTACAAGCCAAAATGGCAGACAATTAATGAAACCATATTAAACACCATTACCGAGTATCATGTTTGATTGAGGTGGAACTCACAGTTGATTGTTATGGGGTTGTATATGTTTGATCCATATTATGATGGCAGGTACCATACGTCCATTTTCATCATGTGTGAAGAATGATACTAGGAGTCTTCCATTTGAGTATTATTCATAGCTTTGGTTTTTGAGTTTTTTTATAATATAAATTTCTAGAGATTTAGTTTCTCAGAGACCAAACTCCAATTAAGCTATTTCTAAGGTTTTGCATTTTCTGGTGTTTGTGAGGAAAGACAGACCATTATGAGATCAGTTCCACTATGAGAGCAGTTTTAATGTTTTGGTTAATGCTATATCATTTGTTGTTGCACACTAAATGGTCTCTTTGAAAGCTTCTCATCTAGTATCAAGAGAGGTTTCTTCATTGTTTTGTTGAAATATAAATTTGATTTCAGAGTTAGGGAAATTATTTGAGAAAATACAATTCACCCACATCTGAAAGACCCAATTTATGTCTCATAAACACAAAGTTATTTCCATTTGGAGCCTAATCCAAAGATCACTGAAGTCAGTGGAAGAAGTGAGCTGTAGCCCATGAAAGCTTATGCTACAATAAATTTGTTAGTCTCTAAGGTGCCACAAGTACTCCTATTCTTTTTGCGATACAGACTAACATGGCTACTACTCTGCAGTCAGTGGATATCTTTCCATTGACTTAATTGGAATTGGATCAGGCCCTTGAAGAACACCTAGAAACATCAAGATGTGGATTAATGGGTCTGTTGAAGTCCTATCCATCATAGCCAACAAGTTTAAAAGTGGGGCCACCTGGACACACGAGTGTAGGAAGTAGAAGTTCACAGTGTGTGGTGGCATGTAGCCAGATAAAGGTGAGGTTCCCCCCGCCCCCCATATCATATATGTGTCGCTGTATAGCCAAAAGTCTTGCCCAACATCTTTATTTACAAAGGTGGAAGCTTTTATGAGTGATTATAACAATGCATTTAGAACTGGTTTCACATGAGGAACCATATGTATGTTCCACCCAGACTTTAACAAATGTTTACTAATAACTTGTTGCAACAAATGAATTCCTGAACAACTGTACTTTGTCTTGAGATGTAAAGCACGCTAGTTCTTTTACATGGGTTATTTAAACCCCCCCACACTCTAGCATATGCAAACAGAGGCAACCATCCCCAGAGAAGTACCACAATCACATATTCAAAACCAAAATTGGATTACATGGAGTTACAGTATATATTAAACATGATGATTCTGGTTTAGTCATGTTACAGTGTCTCTTTGCAGAGGATGTAGCTCCCCTATTAAACATACATGTCCACAGAAAAATTCTGTTTCCTAAATACCCTGTTTGACATCGCACTCCATATGTTTTATGAAAATACGCATGGAACGTGAATATAATGTAACTGGAATATGCTTTATGCAAAAGGTCTCTTGTAAGGTATCATTACAATGCTTACAAAGCTTATAAGCTTTATACAGAGTAAAATGGATTTATTTAGGGTTTGGATCCCTCTGGGAACTGGGTGTCTGGGTGCTAGAGATAGGTGACTTGCTGAGCAGTTTTTGGTTAAAGTCTGCAGCTTTGGGGGCATGGATCAGATCTGGGTCTGTGTTGCAGCAGACTAGTGTGCCTGGCTCAATAAGGCAGGGTTCTGGAGTCCCAAACTAACAGGGAAAATGGGCTCAGAGGTAGTTTCAGCACATCAGGTAACAGTTCCGGGGAGGAGTCTCTGTGACCAAACCCATTACACCCTGGATGCTACTTCCCCATTCAAAGTGGTACACACATAAATACTATAATTAACAAAACTAAGAGAGCATGTGCTCCTACTGAAGTTCCAAGTTATATAAGCCCGAGATGGATATGCTTATGTATTTAAAATGAATTTCCCTTTAAGGATTATAGAAAAAGTTATCTGATACATTCTAAACAGAGTAATTTATATTTAGCATGCATTATTACCAATCTATATGGTTTGAAAAACAGTTCAAAAAACAAACTTAGGGAACACAAAATGGGTTATTTTAGGCAATCTCTCCCCCTTTAGTTAGTACTTTCTATATAAAGAGTCTGATACTGCACCGCTGGATTCTATGGAAGTTTTGCTATTGATTTCAGTGCAAACAGGATTGGGGATCTAAATGAGGGGCAAGGGAGAGAAAGGAAACTTCTTGGAAATAACCCATAGGAATGAAAATAGCAAACTTGGTCCGCGGATCACGCTTAGCTGTTCAGCAGTCCTCTTTTTGTTCTGTTGTTATTTCTGCATTGCTGGCATTCCATGAAGTTAAATATTTTCCCTTAACTTCAATTTTCAACTTGACAGGATGTAGCATGGCACATATACTATTGTAGTGGGGGATTTTCTTGAAGTTGGGAAGTTCCATCACTGGATTTTAAGACAATAGGTCAGAATAAAAGGAAATGTAGGGGAAGCTGTGGCCTGTAGACTCCACTGACTTCAGTTAGGATTGAAACAAGCCCTTAGAGATTTGAGGAAAGGTCTGTGATATATGAATTTTACAAAAAAGCTAGTCAGATTGAATCATTATGACAGAGGAAAAACAGAGTCTAGGCAACAAATTATTTACAACATTTAAGGAAAATAACAGATTGATGTAAATAAGCTATTTGTGAGGCATATTGTCAAAACTGATAGGCCAAAAATTAAACTACCCAGACTTTGGTCCTGTTACATAAGAATGGCCATACTGGGTCAGACCAATCTAGCCCAGTATCCTGTCTTCCAACAGTGGCCAGTGACAGATGCTTCAGAGGGAATTAACAAAATTGGGCAATTATTGAGTGATCCATCCCCTGTCATCCAGTCCCAGGTTCTGGCTGTCAGAAGTTTAGGGAAACACAGAGCATGGAGTTGCATCCCTGACCATCTTGGCTAATAGTCTTTGATGGACCTATCCTCCATGAACTTATCTAATTATTTTTTTAACCCAGTTATACTTTTGGCCTTCACAACATCCCCTGGCAATGAGTTCCACAAGTTGACTGTGCATTGTGTGAAGAAGTACTCTCTTATGTTTGTTGCAAACCTGCTACCTATTATTTGGTGACCCCTGGTTCTTGTGTTATGTGAAGGGGCAAATAAGACTTCTCTATATACTTTCTCCATACCATTTATGATTTTATAGACTTTTATCATATTTCCCCTAAGTCATCTCTTTTCTAAGATGAACAGTCACAGTCTTTTTAATCTCTCCTCATTGGGAAGCTTTTTCATACCCTCACTCATTCGATGCCCTTCTCTGCACTTTTACCAAATCTGATATGTTTTTTTTGAGATGGGGTGACCAGAAATGCAAGCATTATTCCAGATATGGGTGTACCATGGCATTATGATATTTTCTGTCATCTTTTCTATCCCTTTCCTAATGCATTGCTCCTAACATTCTGTTAGCTTTTTTGACTGTGGTTGCACATTGAGCAGATGTTTTCAGAGAACTAACCATGACGACTCCAAGATTTCTTTTGAATGGTAACAGCTAATTTAGACTCCATCATTTTAGATGGGATTCCTCCCTCCCCTCCCATGTGTATTAGTTTGCACTTATTAACACTGTATGTCATCTGCCATTTTGTTGCCCAGCCGTCTAGTTTAGTGAGATCCCTTCGGAACTCTTTGCAGTCAGCTTTGGACTTACTTGAGTAATTTTGTATTGTCTGAAAACTTTGCCACGTCACTGTTTACTCCTTTTTCGAAGTCACTTATGAATATATTAAACAGCACTTGTCCCAGTATAGATTTGTGGGAGACCCTGCTATTTACCTCTCTTCACTGTGAAAAATGACCATTTATTCCTACCATTGGTTTCCTCTGTTAATTAATTTGTCACTGATCCATGAGAGGCCCTTAACCCATGACCACTTACTTTACATAAGAGCCTTGGTTTGGGATCTTGTCAAAGGTCCCTCATTTGGACAACTGGTCTAAAAGTAATGTATGTATTCACTTTTCTGGGTAGTTTCAACATCAGCAAAAAGGAAACTGACAAAATAATAATAATAATAATAATAAAAGAATGATGGAATACTGAGGTAAGTACTTCTAGAGAGCACTGTTGTCAAAGATGGTGCATTTTTTAGGCAAAATATAACTGCCCTATGAAGTGCCATAGAGTGTTCAGCTCATGAAATCACTAGCTTGATTAACATTCTTAGCCTTCTCATTTCGAATAGAAAGTGCCCTGTGCTAAGAATTATTCTTTATGACAGTGGACTGAGCCATACTTTATAATCAATAGTAAAGAACTGGAGAAGAATTATTGTTTTTGTTTAAATTTAAATATGTTTTCATTAAAAACAAATAAATAGCAGCAATAAACAGCATCTCTGTGAAGTGTTTCACAACAGATTTTTAAATTAGAGGTTTGTCTCTTGAAATTACAAAGTATCTAGCTCATAGCAAAGATATTGGAATGCCTTAACTATGATTCCAAGCATAAGTGCATTGAGAATCTCAAAGTGGTTTATAAACTTCTATTAGAGATCACTGATGAAAGCAGGGGTTCTCACAACAAATTATTTGGTGGCCTCAGTGCTTTTTTCCTAAAGTTAATTATGTCCAAATCATTGTAATTTATTTACATAGGGTTTTTTTGCAGACTCAGTAATAAAAATAATATAGAGTTGTCTCTATTCTTTATGGAACCTATACAGAAACATAAATAAGGTGCTTTATATGTTTTGCTTTTTTTTTGGTTGATTTTTTTTTAATACATGCTGGCTAGTAAATCTGCTACTGTGAAAAGTGATATTAACAAATATACAAATATCACTTTTCACAGAAGATTTACTCAGCCCCGGCAAGCTGGGGGACAAATTAAGCCTTAAATGGGGAGGTGGGGAGGGAGGCGGAGAGGGCCAGCGGCAATGTGGGGCTGGAGCCTGAAGCCCTGTGGCTGGAGCCTGCCACCACATGGCCACAGCCTGCCACCACTTCATGGCTGAAGCCTGAAGCCCAAGCCCCACCGCCCCCTGGAAGGTGGGGAACTCACACTGTGGCCTGTCCCTACAGTGTTTGTGGCTCCAGAAGGGGGAAGGGATCTGCCGCTGCTGGTGGCCCTGGGGGAGGTGCAGCTGCTTTGTTCCCTGTCCTCCCATCACCACGCAGGAGGGTGTGGCCACAAGAAAAGCTCTTGGTAGCCCCATGCAGCCACAGTGGCAGCATTTGAGAAATGCTGGATTAAAGTATGAGTGAGTCAGCAAATCCCCTTCTTACTGCACTGTGACACCTCTGGAAGATGCTTCTTTGGGGAATGACATTACAAAGCCCAATTCTGGCATTTTTGTGTCAGCTTCTGGAGCACCCTGTGGTATTTTAAAAACTAATGATGCAACCTAACCTTGAACAGTGAGTTCAGTTTTGGTTACC
The DNA here is from genome assembly GCF_025201925.1 of Gopherus flavomarginatus. Taxonomy (NCBI): domain Eukaryota; kingdom Metazoa; phylum Chordata; order Testudines; family Testudinidae; genus Gopherus; species Gopherus flavomarginatus. The sequence continues at coordinate 209,170,846 of NC_066618.1, forward strand.
TCATCTCAAACAGCACTTTGCAGACACCAGTAGTGTAACTGAGGGTAAATAGAGTTTACCCACTGCTCATTTGGGCAACATGGAGTTTAGGTTATTCACTTTTTTTTTTTTTTACCACTATGACATTGGCAGACAGAGTGAAGGTCCAGAAAACTGATTGGAAGGAGAGGGAGGAGGCTTCCATATAAATAGAGAAGGCCAAGTAAGACAGTAGTGCCAGTGCGATTGGGCAATAGTATCAAAGCCAAACAACAGGGAAATAAATCCATTGCCAAATAAGTGTGCATGGGAGGTGAAGGGAGCAGCAATAGTGCCAAGCAAAAGGGAAAGGATGTCAGTACCAAGCAGGTACTGCAGTCCCAGCTTAGGGGAAATTCATGTCAGAGCCAAGGAACAGGGAAGTAGTGCCAAGTGTGCATTGGTCTGGGGGAAAAGTGCAGTGCCAGGGCCCAGTGTGCAGGATTGGGTGAGTGGGTGCAGTGCGAAATCCCAGCATGCGGGGGTGGGAGGAAGCAAAGCCAGGACCCAATGTGCAGGGTTGAGGGAAGTAGGTGCAGTGCCTGGCAAGGGGTGCAGGGTTGAAGGAAGGGGACACAGTGCCAGGGCCCAGCATGTGGGGTTGGGATAAGAAAATGCCAGGGCCCAGCGCCAGGGTCCAGTGTGTGGAGTTGGCAGAAGGGGGCACAGTGCCAGGGCCCAGCATGTGGGATTGGGGGAAGGAAGTGCCAGGGCGCAGCGTGTGGGGTCTGGGGGAAGAACCCGGGCAGAGGCCTAGGGGAAGGAAGTGCCAGGGCAGGAGACAGTGTGCAGGGCTGGGGGAAGGGCCAGGGCCCAGCATGTGGGGTCTGGGGAAGTACCCGGGCACGGGGCTGGGGAAAGGAAGTGCCAGGGCAGGGGACAGTGTGCAGGGCTGGGGGAAGGGCCAGGGCCCAGCATGTGGGGTCTGGGGAAGTACCCGGGCACAGGGCTGGGAGAAGGAAGTGCCAGGGCAGGGGGCAGTGTGCAGGGCTGGGGGAAGAAGGCACAGTGTGCAGGGTTGGGGAAGGGCCAGGGCCCAGTGTGTGGGGTCTGGGGGAAGTACCCGGGCACAGGGCTGGGGGAAGGAAGTGCCAGGGCAGGGGGCAGTGTGCAGGGCTGGGGGAAGGAAGTGCCAGGGCACGGGGCAGTGTGCGGGGTTGGGGGAAGGAGGCACAGTGTGCGGGGCTGGGGAAGTGCCAGAGCCCAGCGTGTGGGGTCTGGGGGAAGTACCCAGGCACAGGGCTGGGGGAAGGAAGTGCCAGGGCAGGGGACAGTGTGCAGGGCTGGGGGAAGGGCCAGGGCCCAGCATGTGGGGTCTGGGGAAGTACCCGGGCACAGGGCTGGGGGAAGGAAGCGCCAGGCGCAGGCTGGGCAGAGGGAAGCGCCAGGGCGCAGTGCCCGGGCCAGGCGGCGTTGGCCTGGAGAGGAAGTGCAGAGCCAGGGCCAAGTGTGAAACACTCCCCGCGCCAGGCGGGCAGTGCCGGGCAGGGTGCGAGCCCTGGCTGCCTCCTGTAGGGTCGGGCGGGTCCCCGGCCGCTGCCCTGGAGGCGGCTCCGTGAGTCAGTCAGGAGCGAGGGGCGGGGAGGGCCGCGCTTGTGTGACTCTCCCTGGCGGAGGCGGGAGCGGCGTGTCCGGCTCAGACCCCTCCCTTCCTCGCTCGCTCGCTGCCTGCGAGTCTCTCTCGGGGACACTAGGAGACGCCGCCCGCGGGCCCGGACCGCACGGGGCCTCCCCTGCTCCTGTCGCGGCGGCAGCGGCTTCCATGTAGCACCGGGCGGGGGGCCTACCGCAAGATGGCGGGTAGGTACCAACCGCCCTCCCGCGCTGGGGAGGCCCTGGCACCGCCCTCTCCCCCCACATCCCCAGCTATGCCCGGGCACGGGCAGCGCCCCCCCGCCCCGCCTGCTGCGGGGAGCGGCCCCTGCGCGTGCGGGGAGGGGGCGGCTGTGGGGCCCCCCCTGCGCATGAGGGGGCCGGGGGGCGCGTCAAGGCTGCGAGTGCGTCTCATTGTGTCTCTCCCCCAGATCTGTCGCTGCTCCAGGAGGACCTGCCGGAGGAGATTGAGGCGTGTGAGTACCGCCGGCTCCCTCGCCCCACACGGGGGCTGCGCCTCCCCGGCCGGGCGGGCTGGGCTGAGGGGCGGTGAGCCCAGGGGCGGTTCCATCACACTCGCCGCAGCCGGAAGCTCCGGGCGTGTCGGGGCCTTGAATGAAACGTGGGTGCAAAGGGGGTAGGAGCGCGCGTCTGCCCCGGGGGTGGCACCGCATACTGGGGCGCGGGGAGCTTTTTTTTGCGGTGGGTTTTTGGCTTCTTGGGCTTGATCCTGCGAGGAAATAGTTTAAAATGTGAAAGCCCACGTTGCATTGTGGGAGAAGAAGGAGGTGGCCGTGCTCAGCTGCTCCTGCTTCGTCCCTACACGTGTGTGTGGCCGGCTGGCTAAAGTTTTCCTCTAATAATGTCTGCGTGGAGGTAGGGAAGGGGGGAACGGGGACAAGCAGGAGCTGATGAGTTGTGGGGAATGCAGTAGTTGGCTGTTGCTGCTGCCTGAGATTTCTTGGCGTGTTACGTAATAAACTTAAAAGCAAGTTATTTTAAGAAAATACTTGCAGGCAAATTGTTTTCCACTTGTTTTAAGGTCCTTTGGTTTTTTTGTCGTGCTGTGTACATGGCTGTCGTACAGTTGATTTGATGTGTCATAGAAATTGGATGGCTAAATTTTAAACTTTTTAGGCTTTTGTGTTCAGTGCATATGTTAGTGATGAATTTGAGTGCACCTTTATGTGATGGGCTGTAGCTCTATAGAAACAGGATTTCTGAGGGCTGATGCTCTGTTGAAACTGAGGGCCTTTTTATAAGGGGCTAGGAGATGCATAAAAGGCAGTGTTAGAAAAGTTTGTTTTAGTGGTGAGGTTGCATATAAGACATGGAAAATGAACTAACTTGCATGCATTTCTTTCTTGAATCCTCTTCCTCCCCGGAAGGGATAGGAAAGATCTTAGTGTTTGAAAAATAATTTATCTTGTGTTGTAGTGCTATAAAAGAAGCCTCAGTGTGCAATTCAGCATTAGTAACAGGATGTATGCATAGTTTTTATTTAAAACAATAATAAATGCAGTGATACGAAGTCTATGATAATAGTTGTGTCTTTAGCACATGTGAACTATGGAATGTAAAAAGTAATCTACAATAAGAAAGTACTATTGGGACATACATGACTATTAGAAAACTCTGGTTAAAGTGTAGAGCTGGAAACAGTAAAACCAAGTTAATTCTAAGGTGGGGACGAAAGACTACTTTGCATGTTATGTGGTTAACAAGTGCTTCAGATTTAGGTCTCAGTCCTGCAGCCTGCTTTGTGGGTAGACCCATTGACTTAAGTAAATTCCATACAGACACAGGGGGAGCAGCTTTCAGGATTGGAACCCTAGATCGGAGAAAATAAGCTTTTAAGAAATCTAAAACCAGTGGAAATGTTTCTATTAAATTATTTTTCAGCAGTCAAGTAGAATTTCAGTTTTACATAAATATTACCCAGCAGCGATTGTAACACAATATATCAGCATTTTGTCTTGTGTTCTTTCTGCTTTTTTCATAGTAAACTACTTTTCAAGAGAGTGTCTCTCTTGTAAGGCTTAAAAACTATTACAAACTATTTTTTTTAAATTTAACATTACTAGGTATCAGATTGATGTCCTTTTAATCTGTGTGGGATATTTTTGTGAATAATTAAGGAATTTTTTTTGGTTATTTAACATTACTTTTCCCTTTAAAAATGCAACTTTCTTGACTGCAAAGACAAAAGTTGGATAAAAGAGATTGTAGGTCTTTTAAGAGGTGGTTAGAGGAGAATATTGATATACTTTCACACACCACACACACTTTGAATCTTTGCCCTTATGCTTCCAAAGGTACATGAAAAATCATGGCCTTGCCTTAAAAAAGAAGAAATAACAGTATCAGAACTCTTGGAGATATAAGAATCAAGGAGCTGTCCTAGAAGTCTGAAGGAAGTATTCAGACAACTAATAAAAATATTCAAGACTGCAGTGGGAAAGAGGGAGGATCTGATTGTTATTTTTAGAGAAGAACCAAGAAACTGGATTAAACCAGATTATACAACATAACATAGGAAACAATTCTGTATTGTCAGGGGGACTAGATTAGATTGTAAAGGTCTTTTACAATTATAACTTCTGTAGGTTTCAGTAGTCATAGTGTTGACTTCAGTAGTGGGATTATCCTTGATATGAACCAGAGGCACCCTGGGAACACACAGGCTCTCTGCGCTGTACATTGGTTAAAAGGCATGGTAAATAACCATGGATTAGAATTCTTTGAACTAGTAGTGCTTTGTAGCCATAAACAACAGCTGTGTTAGTCAATTTACAAAACTTAATTTTATGAATTAATTGGAACACTTGGGATGTAGTTTTATGCTCAGGTGTGAGTGAACTGGAATCTGCAAAGGTTTATCCAAAAAAAGACAGAAAGGCATGATTGTAACAGCTGACCCAGTTCAGACAATTGTCTTAACAGCATCATAGAGTGCAGTGGCTCTCATTTTTAAATTACCTAAGGCCCTCTTTCCAGCAACAAGTTGAGAACTGGTCTGGGACATGTTTGAAAAGTCCCAGAATTCACTCATGCATTCTTGGTCATAAAAAGCTTGTTATGTGAATGCATCCATGTAGTTCTGTCAAAAACAGTCTCGTTTTGGACATGCTGAATTGTTGCAAGAATAAGCAAGAAAAATGTTAACATAGTTTACTACAGGGATAATATATTATCATTTATAGGTCAACACACATTTTTCATAAAAGGAAATAGCAATCTAACAAATGTCTGTATGTTTGAAATGAGCTTAACTAACTGGGTGGCTGGAAAACAAAACTACCTAGACTTTTTAAAAATCTTTGATATTAGACCAATAAAAAAAACTTGTCCATAAAAGCTGGCAAATAAGCGACCAGAAAAAAAGGAGTGATGAAGAATATCTGAGTATATAAAGAGCTCGGTTGGATTTCAGAAACATGCAAGTATGTGTTGATGGAACATGTGTGAATTAGGAGGTGACTAGTTTAATATCACATAGCTCATTAGTGGGTCCAGTTTTGCCCTTTCAGTGAACTGGAAGAAGAATGTGCAGCAAGCATGAAATGTTATGATTCCAAACTTAACTTTTTTTTTTAAGAAAAGAGAATGTACTATAACTTTGCACTGAATATGGATAGGTAAATTGATTATGGAATTAAAAGTAGATATATTTAAGGTGAGTAATACATACTTCTTATTAGTCCTGTTACAAAACAGCAGGAGAAAACACTGTGGAATTTAATTTAATTCCCCCTTACCCACAAGCTAAGACACTGTCAGATACAGTAAGCCAAAAATCAGAATATCTTTAAAGTAATAGTTTTGTAGAGGAGATATGCTATAGTCTTTTTTCCAGTTTGTTATGGGTATGTTTTTAATCCCTCCAGAATTAAAAATTTTAAAATATCCACTTAATCAAGGTCTTGCATTTCACTAGGCAGTTTGCGTTTTCCCTGTGTCATCATACCTGAGCATCAGATAATATTCCTGTTAAATATCAGATTTTAAAAGTATTCTGTTTTTGATTTATCAGACTTGACAGTATGCCTTTAACAGCAGATGACACTGGGAAAATTAGATGCTGCCAGGCATTCATTGGTGGGCATATAAGTAAAAGGAAATGTTTCTAGTACTTTAAATGAGACTAGCAAAACTACTTTTGGATTAATGGGTGTAGTGCTTGTTGCTATATAGATATGGGGAAAAATACAGTGGGACACATAGAATAAGGCCCACGACTATAGAATCTTGTTTAAGAGGTCAAAGAGAAAACTGGTAGTCTTGTAAGAGCACACTTCATTAAAAATATACAGCCAAATAGATTAGGCCTAAATTGTAGGTTTAGAGCAGTGTTTCTCAACCTCTTTGATACCAAGGACTGGCTTACTGCCTTCCTGTATTGCAGGGGTTCTCAAACTGGGGGTTGGGACCCCTCAGAGGTTTGTGAGGTTATTACATGGAGGGGTGTGAGCTGCCGGGCTCCACGCAAAACCCTGCTTTGCCTCCAGCATTTATAATGGTGTTAAATGTGTAAAAAGTGTTTTTAATTTATGATGGGGGGGGTCCACACTCAAAGGCTTGCTATGTGAATGGGGTCACCAATACAAAAGCTTGAGAACCACTGCTGTATTGTGTCAGGGAAATCTCAGGGACTGGCTAAGAGTGTGGCGAATGGCCGTGGGGAGATTACATTCAAAAAATCTAATGTGATTCTATTGTCTGCATGTCTTTATATATATTTTGTTAAATAATTAAATGAAAAGGAAGTGTCTCAAGATACTAGTAATGAGATAATGGAGTCTTTCACCGCTGAGTTACCAGTTTGAATCCAGCCTCTGTTAGTAGTGACTGAAAGCTTTACCATGTGGCTATTATATAAAATAAGGGTTTGTCTTCATAGTGGGACTTACATTGACATAGCTGTGTGTCAAGGGTGTGAAAAATCCACACTTGAGAAGCATAGCTGTGCTGACCTAACCCCTGCGTAGATGGTGCTATGTCAATGAAAGAATTCTTCCATTGACCTACCTAGTGCTTCCTCGGGAGTTGGATTATTTATGCTGATGGGCACACTCCTCTCATTGGTGTAGGTAGTGCTATGCTGAAGTGCTACAGCAGCACAGGTTTAACTGCGTCACAGTGGTGGTTTAAGTGTAGACATACCCTAAGTTAGTACTCCTAGTTTTGTTTCAAGTCAATGGGTATCCACATCACAGCTTGGACTAACTGATGTCTTTGGGCCACTTGGCAACTGTGCGGATGGAAACTGAATAGTAGTTGTCACTTCAGATCAGGTTGGTGATATATTGGAAGGGCTTGTTCGCACTGATGCAACTTGTATTACGTGTGTTTATTAGATAAGTGGAATACTGCCATCTCTTTGGTTTTCAAGCCAGCATCTGGCACAATCACAGAAAACAAAATTCAGTGGAAATAATTTGACTTTAATGTTTGATTTGTGTTTTGGAAATTCAGATAGACTAGCTTGGACAATGGCACTAAGCAGAGTACTGAAAAGCAAGCAAATAACATAAATGATAAGAAGTAAATTGAAATACATTTAAATACTCCTCCCAGTAGCTAAAAAGCCTTTAAGACAGTGGTGGGCCACACGCAGCCCGTCAGGGTGATCTGCTGACGGGCCACCAGACAGTTTGTTTACATTTGCACTGCTGCCCACAGCTACCAGTGGTTGCGGTTCGCTGTTCCTGGCCAATGGGAGCTTCGGGAAGCAGCTCAGGCTGTGGGCCGCAGGTTGCCCACCACTGCTGTAAGATCATCGTTAAGCAATTTTTTTTCCAGAGCACACGTCCAAAGGCTTCACATGTCAGTACAAGAAGCTGTAATCAAAATTGTCATGATGCCAACTTTTTCTAGTTCATAGCAATGCCCATAATGTTTGCGTGTGTTCTGAAAAGATGCATAATTAGAATCCTGAGTGTGAAATCATAATAACAATGTGATATCAGCTTTCAGCACTGCTGTCACATATGCACTATAAACTGGCATGATACAAGCACTAAATGTGGGTAAGTCATTGGAGTTCACCCTTACCTACTGCCTCTGGTACACATGATATCAGTCAGACCTGTTTGCACTGAGGCCTCTTGGCTCTTCCATATTAGTTTCACTGCAGGGGAAGAGTTAACTAGGAGTCCTTGAGTTCTGTGATGCTTTTAGCAGCTGTTTGTATGCAGGGAGTCAGGAAATTTAATGTTTTTTAGTTTAATTTCACTACAGGTAGGACTCGAGCTCTTTCCCTGCCACTAGACATGTAGCACTAACTAGTGGTTGCAGCCCTAACCACTGATGCCACCAAAGTTCCTGCTAACTCAGCCCTCAAAGTGAGAACAACAGAGAGTGCCAGGCAGGGATTACAGTTACTAGTCATTCTGGAAGCATGACAGTAGTACATGCTCTGTTTTGAACATGTTGCTAGTGCTTTGTGCTAGCATTGTTGCCGACTAAAGGTAGGACTCAGAGTTAGTATCACAATGCTGCTGTGATTATAGCTACTGCTTTGTAGGGATGTCATGCTCGTTTGGTAATATGTTTGGGTTTTAGTGCTCAGAAGGCATACTTATTAAGTCTCCAGTTTTCCTTGGACCAGACCTGCTTGGTTTTCTGATTTTTTTTGGCTGCCATCTCTTGGGCTCCTGAGTGCATGCCTAAATGTTCTCAGAAGTGGGAGTCTCACCAGCAAATAAGACTGAGGTGCTTTTTCATACATTTTTAGTCGTTATGGTCTCAACTGAGTTGCTCCAGTCCAGGGCTGAGACACATAGTATGGAGCAGCTGTGGGGAGAGGGATAGCTCATGCTTGGTATGACACAGGCAGATGAGGTCCCTTCCTGGTCCTTCACACAGATGCCACAACCCCCACAGCAGGGGTTCAAAGAGGAGGTTATTTTCCAGCCTCCACTCCTTCCCTGCTGCTGATGCCAAGCCCCACAGCATGAAGCAAATCTGCTTCTTTTACCACTATGCCCACCTTGCCTCTGCCCAGTACCTGTGAGTTGAGGGCACTGGCTCCTTCTCTCTCTCTTCTCTTATTTTCTGCTGCTGCTGACCGCCCCTTGGTTATGGGAAAGGGAAAATGCTCGAAAGGAGAAGCGGGGAAAAGAGAGACAAAGAGGCAGATAAGGCTGAGGGGAGACTTGTCATACGGGAACTGGTGAGTGTGTGTGGCTAAAATGTTTCACCTCCACTTTGTCAGTAAGCAGAAGTAGAGACTACAGGATACTGGGATAACACACCTCAATTTCTCTGTGTGAAGAGGGAACTTTGTAAGAGCTGTGGAGAGGAGCATCAGCAACAATATATGGCTAGTGGCACAGCAGGGCCTTGTGAGTTGCAGCTCCCAAAGAGAGTGTGTCACCCCAAAGGAACCAGGAATTTCAGGGTTTTTCTGCTGCATGGGGCTACTTTGGGGTGTGTAACATGAATGGAGTTAACATCAGTGGGGTATTGTTTTTTTTTTTTTTTTTGGTTTGGGTGGGACAGTGCCGATGTTCCCTTAAAGTTTTTTCTGTTTATGTGTGGAATGAATTTTGTTATGTGCACCAATATCAAGGTAATGTCCAGATGTGTGCCACTAGTAGAAACAAAAAAGAGAGAGAGGGGTTTTGTGTGTGTGTGTGTGTGTGTGTGTATAAAAATGACTATAAGGATAATTACTCCATCCAGGACAAGGAATGCATTTTAGAATTCACTACTCAAAGAATTGAATTTAAGCATAAAGAGAGAAATAAAATTATGAAATGCATAGATCAGTCAAAAAACTAAAACAACGGTATTTTGAAAGAATAACATTACAGAGAATATATATGCATTGCAGGAAATACCAAGAAGTAACAGCAACAACAATAACAAAAGTATGTGTTGGGAGGTGTGTGTGAGAGACAGACTGTATGTGTGTACTGGCTTCTGGGAAAGTGTATGAGAGACTGCGCTGTCTCTTTAAGGAGAGAGGCACTCATCAGTCTGAAGGCTACTTCAGCTGCTCCATTCTGCTCTTGAGCCCAGTCTCCTCTCCCCTGTTCTGCAGAGATAGGGTACATGGGCAGGGGGAGGGACTTCCTGATATCAGCCCCCTCCTTGGCTCTGCACAGCAAGCAGGTGGGTCCTGGGAGCAGCTAATCAGGGGCTTCAAGACAGGGCCGGAGTAATGTGACTACAGAACAGTGGGGGCACCTGAACACAAGTCACTGGATGTGTGCGGCTCTGCTAATCAAGTGCATGGCTCTTGATTGACTCTTGGGTGGCCATGCAGCCACGTAGCTTAGAGGGAACGCTGCACAGTGCATTTTCCCTCCTTAGCTCTCATCCCTTAATACCCCTACTCTACTTGCGCTACATTGATGACGTCTTCATCATATGGACCCATGGAAAAGAAGCCCTTGAGGAACTCCACCATGATTTCAATAATTTCCATTCCACCATCAATCTCAGCCTGGACCAGTCCACACACGCGGTCCATTTCCTGGACATTACTGTGCTAATAAGCGATGGGCACATAAACACCATCAACTTATTGACCGCTATACATACTTACATGCCTCCAGCTTCCATCCAGGACACACTACATCATCCATTGTCTACAGCCAAGCTCTAAGATACAACCGCGTTTGCTCCAATCCCTCAGACAAACGCCTATAAGATCTCTATCAAGCATTCTTAAAACTACAAAACCTACCTGCTGAAGTCAAAAAACAGCCAGAAAAGAGTACCCAGAAGTCACCTACTACAGGACAGGCCCTACAAAGAAAATAACAGAACGCCACTTGCCATCACCTTCAGCCCCCAACTAAAACCTCTCCAGCGCATCATCAAAGATCTGCAACCTATCCTGAAGGACGATCCCTCACTCTCACAGATCTTGGGAGACAGACCAGTCCTCCCTTACAGACAGCCCCCCAACCCGAAGCAAATACTCACCAGCAACCACATACCACAGAACAAAAACACTAACCCAGGAACCTATCCTTGCAGCAAAGCCTGATGCCCACTCTGTCCTCATATCTATTCAAGTAACACCATCATAGGATCTAATCACATCAGCCATGCCATCAGGGGCTTGTTTACCTACACTTTTACCAATGTGATATATGCCATCGGGGGAGGGAGGGATTGCTCAGTGGTTTGAGCATTGGCCTGCTAAACACAGGGTTGTGAGTTCAATCCTTGAGGGGGCCATTTAGGGATCTGGGGCAAAAATCTGTCTGGAGTTTGGTCCTGCTTTGAGCAGGGGGTTGGACTAGACCTCTTGAGGTCCCTTCCAACCCTGGTATTCTATGATTCAATGTGCCAGCAATGCCCCTCTGCCATGCACATTTGCCAAACTGGACAGTCTCTACGGAAAAGAATAAATGGACACAAATCTGACATCAGGAATCATAACTTTCAAAAACCAGTAGACCACTTCAGCCTCTCTGGTCACTCAGTAACAGACTGAAAAGTGGCAATTTTGCAACAGAAAAGCTTCAAAAACAGTCCAACAAGAAACTGCTGAACTGGAATTAGTTTGCAAACTAGATACCATTAACTTGTGCTTGAATAGAGACTGGCAGTGGCTGGGTCATTACACAAATTGGATCTTATTTCCTGATGTTAAGTATCCTCACACCTTCTTGTCAACTGTCTGAAATGGGCCATCTTGATTATCACTATGAAAGTCTTTTTTTTGTCCTGCTGCTAATAGCTCATCTTCATTAATTAGCCTCTTAGTGTTGGGGTGGCAACTTTCACCTTTTCCATGTTCTCTGTATGTGTATATATATCTTCTTACTATAGGTTCCATTCTGTGCATCTGATGAAGTGGGCTGTAGCCCATGAAAGCTTATGCTCAAATGAATTTGTTAGTTGCTAAGGTTCCACAAGTACTTCTGTTCTTTTTGGGTAACATGGCTGCTACTCTGAAACCTTAGGCTCAAGTGTTTAACTTCATGTTTATGCTTCAATTTCACTAGGCCAAAACAGGCACCAGAATATCTTGTATGTTTTTTTAATTGACTTTTATAGCAAGTCTGTCTCTGTAGCAGAACAGCTAATACAGTGATGAGGGCTGAGAAGTGGTCAATGTGTTTGTTTGTTTGTTTTTTTTTCATTTTAAATAAAAGCAAATGGAGTAATATAAATGCATTATTGCTCAGTTAAGATATACCATAATTTGCATAAAATCTCCAGATCTTTGGACCTTCAGGCTTAGCAGATATGGTAAGGTCTGATACTAAAACAATGTCACCATTAACACAATGAATTTCTATATGGAAGATATTCCAGATTGTTTGGAATAGTAATTATTGGGTAACACATGACTGTCTTCCCCTGATAAATGTATCCATTTAGGTGCTTTTGTGGTCCTTGGCACTATAGTATGCAAGCATTTCCCACATATTTAAAAATAGTAATAACAGTATTTTACTTCCTCTCCAGGTTCTAGGATAGGTAACTTCTTTAGTTTATACGGCTGTTCGTTTGTGTGTGTGAGAGAGAATGGGGTTACGAGGGAAACCTTATTAAGGTAGAGGTAAATCAAAGAATTGAGTTCTGCATTTAATTCTGAAAGTGGTGATGGCCTTGACCACTTTTATCTTTTGTAAGAGTTAATACTGTAGGCTAAATTCAGCTCCAGTGGCAGTTCATGCATTCACAAGTCCCATTCTATTGGTCAGTTTTTAGGCCTAGTCTACACTAAACTTAGATTGGCCCAGCTGCGTTGCTCACAGGGTGACCAGATGTTCCAATTTTTATAGGGACAGTCCCGATTTTTGGGTCTTTTTCTTATATAGGCTCCTATTACCCCCCACCCCCATCCCAATTTTTCACATTTGCTGTCTGGTCACCCTAGATGCTCAGGGGTATGAAAATTCCAAACCCCAGAGTGAGATAGTTAAGCCAACCTAACCCCCAGTGTAGACAGCACTAGGCCAATGGAAGAATTCCTCTGTCAACCTAGCTATTGCTTCGGAGAAGTGGATTACCTATGCTGATGGGAGAACCCTTCCTGTTGGTGTAGGTAGTGTCTATGCTGAAGCATTACAGCAGCACAGCTCCAATGCTAGATCTGTGCTGCTGTAGCATTTCAAGTGCAGATAAGCCCTTACTCTTCCAACAGAATATAGGACATCATGGTTGCAAGAGAGAGTGATCTTCAAACTAGCTAGCTGTCCCTTGGAGGACTTTGAATATCCAGATAAAGATTTTGAACTTGATTATTTGGGGCATCAGGAGCACTGAGGTGATAGTTTAATAGTCATTTGTGATGCAAAGCAGACGGGCACCTGTATTTTGTAGGGTGTGGCTTTGTTCCTAGATATAGAGACCAGGAATGCATTGATTACTGTGGCAGGTCTATATCTGATCAGATCCTGTGCAGTCTTCTAGTCAGTTGCAGATGGATTTTTTTATTTTATTTTATTTTATTTTTTTTGCTGCTATGGCTTTTTGAGAATCTTGTAGCAGAGAGGCATTGGAAGAAAATGATCCAAGGCTGCAGACTGGCTCCACAATTGGAGGGAAGATGTCTTTGACAGTGGGGGAGGTAATAGAGGAGGGAAGATCTTTAAAATGCTTCACTCTTCCTACTAGTTCACCTCAGTCTTGTCTGGTTTAAGCTTTTAGTCAGCTGTTCTTCATTCAGGTTCTCTAGATACATAAAATCGTTTGGGAAGGAAGGAGGAAGAACAGAAGGAAAAAAAAATCCTGTTGATGGATGTGGCATAAAAATCTAGATAGGAAGGAAGGAAGTCACCAGACAGAATACAAGGTAAATAAATCAACAGGTTGCCACTAGATATGCTTCCCTTCTGCCTCAATTTGCTTTGAACCAAATTATACCTTAATTCATCTGTGTACAGATACCAGATTCAATCTGAACTTGTCCATATTAATAACCAGAGAACTGCATAAGAGAGAAAATTTCCCTTTGTTTTCTATGTGGCTTTTGTTTCCTCATGATGTGCATATTTTTTATTTTTTAGCTGTATCTATTCCCACTGCTTAGTGGATCTCAAGTAGCCCCCTTGTTTCCTCAAAGAGGATGTCACAGTTCCATTAGCATGCCTAATGACTACATTTATATTTGTAACTTCATTATTTTAAAAAATGAATAAAATGTGTATTTGAATTTTAAAAACCTACAAAAGAGGTAGCTGGTTGTGTTTAGTCTTGAGCTTTTGGATCAGGATAACATGGTAATAGCTGGTTTAGAATTTATTCAAGATTGTTTGTTTGTAAGTGGTTCCTTTTATGGTCCCTTTTATTTTGTAATTTTGTTGAGTAAAATTATAAAGCAATCACAATCATATTCTTAACTTACTGCCAATATTAACATCAACAATAGGAGTTGAGGTTGCATTTGCCTTTTATTTTGTTCTACTGTAGTCTAATTTGGTGGAAAATTCATGTGTTTCCTAGAAAATCCTCTTGCTCATTTTGGTAATGGGACCGGCATCTAAAACAATGAAAGGCATCTGGATCAGGCTGGGCAGGAGGTGAAATTGGTTTCTTAGGTGTATTATGTGAGATAGCTATACGTACAGTGTATATATTTATATCTGTCTTTATACATCGTAACAGTCTACTTAAACAAGATCTCCCTATAATTTAAATATGGTGATAAGTTATTTTGTAACGGCACAGTAGACATGAGAATGCTATTGGGATACAGAATGGAAAATGACAGATGTAAAGGTTAGTTTCAAATAACATTGTCAGAAGTCCTGATATACTGTACTGTTATATGTTGCATAACTTTGGAAATTAGAAAGACTTTACACACCCTGGAACACCTGCCTTCTGTTTACTGAGTTACCACTATACAATGTGCTCTCTGAATCTTTATGAGAAGGTATTTTGTAACGTAGAGTACATAACAGGTGTGGATTAATTAAATTTAGTCGTGTCTGTGCTACATAAATGGCTCTCCTACAGCGGACTTTTTTGTATCTTTCAAAAAAAATGTGGAGGTGAAAATTCAAAGTGGGTTTGGCAAGCATGGTCTTGTGGTCAGATGTTTTTTGAAAGTCATTTCAAATCAAGGTAGTAATAGATAGGAGTGAGTTGAAAGATTAGGTAACTTCTGATGGTTGGTTATGGTGAGGTTTTTGGGGTTTTTTTATGTTGTCTGCCCTATCTATAGTACAGAGACAATGTAGGTGAGGTTGTCTTTTATTGGACCAACTTAAAAGATACGATCTCACCCACCTTGTGTCTCTAATATCCTGGGACCAACACGGCTACAACTACATTGCATACTATCTATAGTCCAGCTTTTTAACCTCAAGTTTGTAACCAGTTAGATAATTGGTTGTCTCTAAGTGTAGTTTATCTCAACACATAGCATGGTTAAATTTTAGTTAATAACTGTGGCCACTAACAGTGTTAAGTCCTTGTTGTAGGACATGGATTAAAGGAACATTTTAAAGAGAAGCCCAATATACCTTTAGGCACTATCCTCCCCCCCCCCCCCCTTTTTTTTTTTTTAAATACTATGTTTGGTAAACTCTCGCCTGAAGAATCTCATTCGGCTTGTTGCCAGGGGACATAGCAAGAGATCCTGCTCTGAAGAGTTTATAATATAAGTGAAATAGACAAAACAGACAAATAGTGGAGAGAAACAGGTAGAGAGGTGAAGTAACTGGCTACAGTCACACAACAGGTCAGTGACAGAGGAGATCTGGTGTCTGTTGCTGGCTGACTCCTAATCCAGCTCTGTCTACTAAATCCTGTTGTCTCTCTAGTGGTGCTCAGGTGATGTCAGCATAGTTTTAATTTGCTCTTCAAAGCAAGGCATTCCGTCATCTTGGATGGTTGCAATACTAATGTGGACAGAAAGTGCTGGCATTGGAGGTATCCCTCCCAGTACTGTCCCACAATACCTCTGCCACTACTCGAGGGAAATTCTGCATTCTGGGTATATGATGCTTTATTGAGATTTCAGTTTTCCATGGCCCCTTTTGTTTCACTTGTCAAATGTGAACACTTATGTCTTTCAAGAAGAAAATAGGACAGGGGAGAAGATGGGAAGCTGTGCAGGGACCGCCATAACACAGTTCTTCTGCAGTGGTTTAGGACGTGTTATATGTGGACATGGTGCTTGGTATACATCTGAAACAGAACAGCTATTCTGGATGCAATGTCTTGTTACAACTTTTATAAGTGGTGCTTGGTTTCTGCACGCAGTATTCAAGATGCGAGCATACCATGGATTTATATAGAGGCAATATGATATTTTCTGTTTTGTTATCTGTCCCTTTCCTAACAATTCCCAATATTCTGTTCCCTTTGTCTGCCCTGTGGATGTTTTCAGAGAAATATCCACAGGGACTCCAAGTTCTTTGTTGAGTGGTAACAGCTAATTTAGATCCCATCCGTTTATCTAATTATATTTGCCAATGTGCATTACTTTGCATGTATCTACATTGAATTTCATCTGCAATTTTGTTGCCCAGTCACCCAGTTTTGTAAGATACTTTTGTAACTCTTGGCAGTCTACTTTTGACTTAACTATCTTGAGTAGTTTTGTATCACCTCTTGCCACCTCAAGTTTACCCCGTTTTTTCAGATCATTTATGAATATGTTGGACAGCACTGGTCCCAGTACAGACCCCTGGGGGACACCATTATTGACCTGTCTCCATTCTGAAAACTGACCATTTATTCCTAACCTTTGTTTCCTATCTTTTAACCAGTTAGTGATCCAGCAGTGGCCCTCTTATAACGCGACAGCTTACTTTGCTTAAGAGCCTTTGGCGAGGGACCTTGTCAACGGCTTTCTGAAAATCTAAGTATCCTGTATCCACTGGATCACCCTTGTCTACATGCTTGTTGACCCCCTCAAATAATTCTAGTAGATTGATGAGGCATGATTTCCCTTTACAAAAACCATGTTGGCTCTTCCCCAACAAATCATGTTCATCTATGTCTCTAATTCTGTTCTTTATGTAAAATGTATAAGAACATCTGCATGTTAACGTGTTACGATAAACAGATGCTAAATATCTAGAATACTCTTATTTTTTCCGATTACATATTCATGTACTTTTGTGATGTTCAGGATATCTTCTGCTTTTGCCTTCACTCCTTTTTGGGCACCACCCCCCCCCCCTTTTAAAAATACTATGTTTGGTAGACTTTCTCCTGAAGAACCTCATTCAGTTTGTTGCCAAGGGAAATTGGACTAGAAATAAGCAATGATGTACCAGATTCTTTATATGCTAATAAATTTGTGTCCTATAAATGGCTTGTCTACATGGGGAAACTGACTAGAATAACATTTGCAGAATAGCTTTCTTTGCGGACACTTATTCCAGAATAACAGAAGTTTATTGCAGAAAAGCTTATTTAGCAATAGCTATTCTGGTCAATTTTCCTGTGTAGATAAGCCCTGAGAAGTCACATTTTATTCTGGATCATCAGATAAGTTCTCTTTTGTTCTTTTTCACTCTTAAAGATGGAAAATAACATCGTGTGAGATAAATCTGAAAAGTTGATTAAAAATACAGATTAATTACAGGTAGCTGATTTTGGATTAAGTAAATGTAACTCTTCTCTTCCATACTGAAAATGGAGTGGTCCACCTAACGCAAGGGTTCTCAAACTTTTTTTGCTAGGTTCCCCTTTACAAATATTTCAGGCTGTGATGACACCTCCCCCTTAAAAAAGTGATAGCAAATTAATGTACATACTTGTAGGATCATTGCCACCCTTACTTCTGCACTGACGTTAGTGGGGGTGGTGCCTTCAGAGCTGGGTGACCGGAGTGCAGTAGCTGCTGTACCCCCTTCCCTCCAGCTCTTCTTCCCTGGCAATTCTTATTTATCTTTTGACCCCACTACAACAGCCTTGTGACCCCCCCTTTTGAGTCAGTACCCCCAGTTTGAGAAACGTATCCCAAAGCAGGCTTGTTTCAGCGTATATGGCCTGCATGGCATAATCAAATTCTGGAGTATCTCAACTTTTATTTATTTATTTAAAATATATTGCTCTCATAGTTGCAAAGATAAATGTCCAAGTGTGAAACAATGCAGTTCTGCCTTCCTGAGCCTGTAGATAATCTGAAACAATAACCCTGGCAGCTCTGAATTCCCTTATCTCCCAGTGAGATTAATGGGGGTGCTGGCTCTAAAGCCTAATGGTAACACATTACTATGTCATTTCTTATCATTTTAATGATGGAAGGGAGTGGAATTGACTCTCATTGGGTTCATCTACACAGCAAATGAAGGTTTGACTGTAGTGCAGGTAGGCGTACCTGCTGTAGTTTTAATCTAGCCCATGCAGGTAGTGAGAAGTGAAGATGCTTTGACTCAGGCTAGCTGCCTGAGTCTGTACCCAGGTTCCTTGGTGGGCTTGTACTGGGGCGCTTAGCCCCAACTGAAGCCCAGGTAGCGACATCTTCACTACCAATGTTATCTGAGCTAACTAGATTAAAGCTAACATGGGTTAGCCTTTCTGCATTACAATCACATCTTCATTTGCTGTGAAGACCTACCCACAGATGGTAGGAATTGGCAGTCAATGCAGAGGGGGGAAAAAGGAATGTTTGTGCATGTGCATAACCACGCACAGAAGGGAGGATCAAGAAGGAATAGAAATTAAGGCTGAGCAGTGGTGATACTAATGCTAAGCATGTTCTCCTGAGCATATTTTTATGTTAGTGATGCTGACTGTATCAGTAAGGTCTTTTTGTCAAATAATAAATAACTAAGTGGGAGTTGTGTTATGAATTGAGTATATTATGTAACTCTGAATCTCTAACCTGGCTGATGGACCATAATGTAAAAATAGAATTTGGCCCTCATTGCAGAATGACTTTGAAACTCTTGAGCTCAGTACTTTTCTTGGTTCTTTTTAAACTGACAGTTATGACAGATCCGTCTTAGTATGCTAATTCTTGACATTTTAGTCTGTGATGGACACAGTGACTCAAACTTCTTTTCTTTTTTAGGTATTGCTAAGGATTTAGATTTTTGACATGATAGTCCATAACTGCTTCTTGGAAACCATTATTTTCTGATACCTACTGGTTCTCACCATTCACCTTGATTAGCTGTTGCTTAAGATCATTTAAGTGTTAATATTATTGACAGTTCCAAGAAACACTCAATTGATGTCAAGCCTTTGGGCAAATGTCTCACTTTTTTTGTAACTGTGTGATTTAAGTGTGATGTGGATGTACAGAGGTGTAAATTAATTGGGTATTCTGGAGTTTGGAACAGTAAGGCCTGGTCTGCACTAGAAAATAGGTCACCATAACTGTATTCCTCAGAGGTGTGAAAAATCCATGTCCCTGAGTGGTGTAATTAAGCTGACCTAATTCCCTGTTAGACAGTGCTAGATTGATGGAAGAATTCTTCTGCTGACCTAGCTACTGCCTCTCAGGGAGGTGAATTACTTAAGTTGACAGGAGAACCACTCCTGTAGGCATAGGTAGTGTCTACCCTGAAGCGCTACAATGGTGCAGCTGCAGCATTTCAAGTGTAGACAAGCTCTGATAAAAATTTTTTTCCTTGTCTTAATTGTGGAGGTTTGTCTCTTTCTTATCATAACTTTGTGAGTACTCTAATTGGCACAGAATCATTTGGGGTAGACAAAGCCTTGGTAACAAACAAGCAGAACCTTTTCCTGAGTTTCACACTACCCTTAAAGGAGAGAAAGGGAGGAATCCCCTTCTGCCCCCTCCCCCTTCAAACAAAAAAGGAAAAAAACACTCTCTTTATACATCATCAGGAAGCAAAGATCACAAGCCAAAACATTTTTTCTTTTTTTCAAGGTCACCTTTAGCCATGTTTCACCCAAGTTTCCATCATGGTTCAAACATGCTTTCTGTAAAGGCATTAAGTTGTTTGTCTAGTGAGTCAGTATTTAAACAGTTTTCATTAACTATTTGAGTGAACTTTTTCTGAAAGCCATTTCCAGTAGTGCTTTGATTTCCTAAATTTAATCAGGAGCTGTCACACCACCTTTATCAACTGAAAGAACCTTGCTGCATCTTTTCATCTGAGCTGGGCTAAAACACTATTCCCTAGCATAGGTAGGGCTTGTCTGCATTTCAAATGCTACAGTGGCACAGCTGCAGCGCTTCAAAGTAGACACTCATTATAGCATTGGGAGGGGTTCT
The DNA here is from genome assembly GCF_025201925.1 of Gopherus flavomarginatus. Classification (NCBI taxonomy): domain Eukaryota; kingdom Metazoa; phylum Chordata; order Testudines; family Testudinidae; genus Gopherus; species Gopherus flavomarginatus. The sequence continues at coordinate 209,190,581 of NC_066618.1, forward strand.
TCCATGGGTGTATTTAATTTACCTCATTGAGAGGCAGTAGTCACATAGATGGAAGAGTACTTTTATCAACCTAGCACTATCTACTGTGCGTATTAGGTGGATTTGTCACACCTGTGAGTGACGGCTGGGTGAACGTAGATTTTGAGCATAGACCTGGCCTTAAGAGTGCGTGTGCGTGGTTTTTTTTTGTTTTTGTTTTTTTAAAGAATCATAGATTTTCAGGGTTGGAAGGGACCTCAGGAGGTCATTTAGTCCAACGCCCTGCTCAAAGCAGGAGCAATCTCCAATTAAATCATCCAACAGATTTTTGCCCCATATCCCTAATTGGCCCCCTCAAAGATTGAACTCACAACCCTGGGTTTAGCAGGCGACTAGTTATGTTGTTCCGTCTATGCTAGCAATAAATGACCATAATTGGACCATTGGTTCCTCAGTTGGTGGAGTGGCACTGGCTTGAGTACTAACAGTGTAGTGTGTCCGCTATGCTGCTATGTTTGGATTTTTGCTGTATCCATGGTTGTTCTGTACTACACCATTGGAGCTGCAGTGCCCCTGGAGTACTAACCCTGTTGTTTCTGGCATAGCTCACTGAAAAGCAGTGACTGGAAAATTTATGGCGAGAAGAGGTGAAATGCCCATAAATCCTGGGGTACCATTTCTAAAGTATTTTTCTCAAAATGGAGGCCAGGATGATTGCTTGGCTCTTGTTCTTTAATTGATAAAAATGATTGCTGCTGCAGTTTTTGAAAGGCATTCGGACAACAGAATGATGTTTTGTTTTTTTTTCCTAGCAGTATGTGTGGAGAGCCAGAGCCCCCAAAAGTTGGAGCTATTACTGTAGTGGTGGTCAGGTATCAGAGGGTTAGCCGTGTTAGTCTGGATCTGTAAAAGCAGCAAAGAATCCTGTGGCACCTTATAGACTAACAGACGTTTTGGAGCATGAGCTTTCGTGGGTGAATACCCACTTCCTCAGATGCATGTAGTGGAAATTTCCAGGGGCAGGTATATATATGCTAGCAAGCAAGCTAGAGATAACGAGGTCAGTTCAATCAGGGAGGATGAGGCCCTGTTCTAGCAGTTGAGGTGTGAAAACCAAGAGAGGAGAAACTGGTTCTGTAGTTGGCAAGCCATTCACAGTCTTTGTTCAATCCTGAGCTGATGGTGTCAAATTTGCAGATGAACTGAAGCTCAGCAGTTTCTCTTTGAAGTCTGGTCCTGAAGTTTTTTTGCTGCAGGATGGCCACCTTAAGGTCTGCTATAGTGTGGCCAGGGAGGTTGAAGTGCTCTCCTACAGGTTTTTGTATGTTGCCATTCCTAGGGCTTGGCTACACTCACACTTTTCAGCGCTGCAACTGGGGTGTGAAAAAACACCCCCCTGAGCGCTGCAAGATACTGACGCTTTACAGCGCTGTGTAATCAGGGCAGCAGCGCTGGGAGCGCGGCTCCCAGCGCTGCATGCTACACCCGTAAGGGATGTGGTTTACATGCAGCGCTGGGAGAACTCTCTCCCAGCGCTGCCGCTCTGACTACACTCACACTTCAAAGCGCTGCCGCAGCAGCGCTTTGAAATTCCAAATGTAGCCATACCTCTAGTGTCTGATTTGTGTCCATTTATCCTTTTCCGTAGAGACTGTCCAGTTTGGCCGATGTACATAGCAGAGGGGCATTGCTGGCATATGATGGCATAGATTACATTGGTGGATGTGCAGGTGAATGAACCGGTGATGGTGTGTCTGATCTGGTTAGGTCCTGTGATGGTATCGCTGGTGTAGATATGTGGGCAGAGTTGGCATCGAGGTTTGTTGCATGGATTGGTTCCTGAGCTAGAGTTATTATGGTGCGGTGTGCAGTTACTGGTGAGAATATGTTTCAGGTTGGCAGGTTGTCTGTGGGCAAGGACTGGCCTGCCACCCAAGGCCTGTGAAAGTGTGGGATCATTGTCCAGGATGGGTTGTAGATCCTTGATGATGCGTTGAAGGGGTTTTAGCTGGGGGCTGTATGTGATGACCAGTGGAGTCCTGTTCGTTTCTTTCTTGGGTTTGTCTTGCAGTAGGAGGCTTCTGGGTACACGTCTGGTTCTGTTGATCTGTTTCCTTATTTCCTCATGCGGGTATTGTAGTTTTGAGAATGCTTGGTGGAGATTTTGTAGGTGTTGGTCTCTGTCTGAGGGGTTAGAGCAGATGCGGTTGTACCTCAGTGCTTGGCTGTAGACAATGGATCGTGTGATGTGTCCGGGATGGAAGCTGGAGGCATGAAGGTAGGCATAGCGGTTGGTAGGTTTTCGATATAGGGTGGTGTTAATGTGACCATCACTTATTTGCACCATGGTGTCAAGAAAGTGGACCTCCCGTGTAGATTGGTCCAGGCTGAGGTTGATGGTAGGGTGGAAGCTGTTGAAATCGTGGTGGAATTTTTCCAGAGTCTCCTTCCCATGGGTCCAGATGATGAAGATGTCATCAATGTAGCGTAGGTAGAGAAGGGGCATGAGTGGACGAGAGCTGAGGAAGCGTTGTTCCAGGTTGGCCATAAAGATATTGGCATATTGTGGGGCCATGTGGGTGCTCATAGCAGTGCCACTGGTCTGGAGGTATATATTGTCATCAAATTTGAAATAGTTGTGTGTAAGTATAAAGGCACAGAGCTCAGCAGCTAGTTGTGCTGTGGCATCATCAGGGATAGTGTTCCTGACAGCTTGTATTCCATCTGTGTGTGGGATGTTTGTGTAGAGAGCCTCTACATCCATGGTGGCTAGGATGGTGTTTTCTGGGAGGTGACCAATGCATTGTAGTTTCCTCAGGAAATCAGTGGTGTCACGGAGATAGCTGGGAGTGCTGGTGGCATAGGGTCTGAGTAGAGAGTCCATATATCCAGACAGTCCTTCAGTGAGAGTGCCAATGCCCGAGATGATGGGGCGTCCAGGATTTCCAGGTTTGTGGATCTTGGGTAGTAGATAGAATAACCCTGGTCGGGGCTCTAGGGGTATGTTGATTTCTTCTGGTGTTAGTGTAGGGAGTGTCCTGAGTAGATTCTGTAGTTTCTTAGTGTATTCCTCAGTGGGATCTGAGGGAAGTGGCCTGTAGAATTTGGTATTGGAGAGTTGTCTGGCGGCCTCCTTTTGGTAGTCAGACCTGTTCATGATGACAACGGCACCTCCTTTATCAGCCTCTTTGATGATAGTGTCAGGGTGGTTTCTGAGGCTGTGGATGGCATTGCATTCTGCACGACTTAGGTTGTGAGGCAAGCGATGTTGTTTTTCCACGATTTCTTCCTGTGCACGCCGGCGGAAGCATTCAATGTATAGGTCCAGACTGTCATTTCGACCCTCAGGAGGAGTCCATGTGGAGTTCTTCTTCTTGTGCTGTTGGTGGGAGGGCACCTGTGTATCAGTGCACTGTTCATTGTTGTCCTGGAAGTATTCTTTGAGTCGGAGATGGCGAAAGTAGGCTTCCAGATCGCCACAGAACTGTATCATGTTGGTGGGGGTGGCAGGGCAGAAAGAGAGTCGCCGAGATAGGACAGACTTTTCTTCTGGGCTGAGTGTGTAGTTGGATAGATTGACGATATTGCTGGGTGGGTCAGGAGTACCACGGTTGTGGCCCCATGTGACAGGCAGGAGTTTAGACAGCTTACAGTCCTTTTTCCTTTGTAGAGCGGTGAAGTGAGTAATGTAGATCTCCTGTCTTATTCTAGTGAAGTCCGTTTCCAGTAGAGCTGGCCAAATCACAGGATTTTCAGTTCAGACTTCTCTTTGAAGTCTGGTCCTGAAGTTTTTTTGCTGCAGGATGGCCACCTTAAGGTCTGCTATAGTGTGGCCAAGGAGGTTGAAGTGCTCTCCTACAGGTTTTTGTATATTGCCATTCCTAATGTCTGATTTGTGTCCATTTATCCTTTTCTGTAGCGACTGTCCAGTTTGGCCGATGTACATAGCAGAGGGGCATTGCTAGCATATGATGGCATATATTACATTGGTGGACGTGCAGGTGAATGAACCGGTGATGGTATGGCTGATCTGGTTAGGTCCTGTGATGGTGTCGCTGGTGTAGATATGTGGGCAGAGTTGGCATTGAGGTTTGTTGCATGGATTGGTCCCAGCTAAAACCCCTCCAACGTATCATCAGGGATCTACAACCCATCCTGGACAACGATCCCACACTTTCACAGGCCTTGGGTGGCAGGCCAGTCCTCGCCCACAGGCAGTCTGCCAACCTGAAACATATTCTCACCAGTAACTGCACACCGCACCATAATAACTCTAGCTCAGGAACCAATCCACAAATCAGATATTAGGAATGGCAATATACAAAAACCTGTAGGAGAACACTTCAACCTCCCTGGCCACACTATAGCAGACCTTAAGGTGGCCGTCCTGCAGCAAAATAACTTCGGGACCAGTTTCCAAAGAGAAACTGCTGAGCTTCAGTTCATCTGCAAATTTGACACCATCAGCTCAGGATTAAAGACTGTGAATGGCTTGCCAACTACAAAACCAGTTTCTCCTCCCTTGGTTTTCACACCTCAACTGCTAGAACAGGGCCTCGTCCTCCCTGATTGAACTAACCTCATTATCTCTAGTTTACCTGCATATATATACCTGCCCCTGGAAATTTCCACTACATGCATCTGACGAAGTGGGTATTCATCCACAAAAGCTCATGCTCCAAAATGTCTGTTGGTTTATAAGGTGCCACAGGATTCTTTGCTGCTTGTAGTGGTGGTGCACATCTCTTTCCTCCCCGCTCCCACTGGGAAGCTGATTCCATGCACACTTGAGGCTAGTGTTAACCAGATGGACTTTTATCAGAAGCACAGGCTGGTAGGGCCAAGTTGTTACTGAGGTTGGAATACGTAGAGAGCAGGGGTGATGGGTGAGTGGGGAGGCACTAGGAGTTGAGTGTCTGGAATAAGTGGACATATAGTGGCCAGGCATGGTCCTCTTTTGTTGTCCCACCATAAAGCCCTTAATTTGTACCCACTACTTCTAGCGGATTCCTTTGCAACAATGCCTGTTGTGCTGGTCTGATAAGCCTTCATTGGGCTAACACTAGTAGATGGTGAAACCATAAATGACTTGTTGCCTAACAAAGGTATCTTAGGAGCCGAGCTGGGAGCTAGAGCTGGTTGAACATTTTTCTTCAGAATGATTTTCTTATGAAAAATGCCCTATTTGCAAAACCACATTTTTCCATGAGAGAATTTTAGTTTTGCCAAAAAAAAATCAGTTTTTTGTTTTGTTTTGGTTTTTTTGGTTGGGAAAATTGAAATGATATCTTTTGGTCAATTTCATCTTCTACCAGTGAAATTGACCAAAAATCCTTTCCTAGATGGTTGCCAGGTGGAGAGCCAGGGGCACTCTGTCTCCCTGCTGCCTTCCCCTCAGCTCCAGAGGAGCTGGAGAGGCAGCGAGACCCCATGTGTTGGGCTGCCTGAGGCCTGGGACTCCAGTCGTCCAGGGTTTGTGTCTTCAGGGCAGCCCTACCCTTCCAGGACTTCCAGCCCTGCTGCCACAGGAGAGTGAGCCTGGGATGGGCTCCCAAGGTCTGCCGCTCCTGGCTAGTTCCACCATATGGACTTCCTCAGACCAGGGACCCCAGGTCTTCCAGACTCCTCCACCAGCTGGCACCACCTGGTGCCTCAGAGCCCCTAGTAGCTGCTGAGTGAAATTTACATTTATTGATTTTCAATGCTGCTGTAGCGGGGAAACTGGCAAGAATATCAATTTCACTAAGCAGTTGTGAGGGGGATCCTAGGGAGCAGAGGTTTTGATGTTTTCAAAATGAATTTTTTTTCACGATTCCTTGTTCGTGGCAAATTTAGAAAAATGTGGTTTTGTTCTGAATTGTAGTGAAACCTTGTTTTAAAAAACAGAAGATTTCCTATGAACTGAAAATCCTGTGATTTGGCCAGCTCTACTGGAAACCTCTATACTTAAGACAACTTCAGGTACAAATACTCCCTTCCAAAAGTGCCTCTTTGGCTATGTCTACACTACAGCTTATGTCGGCATCACTTACGTTGCTCAGGGTTGTGAATAAACCACCCCCCGGAGCGAGGTAAGTTACATCAACATAAGCGTCAATGTGGGCAGCGCTGTGTCCCCAAGGAAGCTGCTCCTGCTGACATAGCTACTGCCTCTCACAGAAGTGGTTCTATTATGCCAACAGGAGAGCTCTCCCTCATCAGCATGGAGTGTCTTCAGTAGACACTGCAGTGTGTGTGTAGATCATCTCTTTGCTTCCTCCAAACAGGACAAAGGAGTAGGGACTTATCCAAGCAACCAATGACTTAGTTTGTGGACAGCTGGAAATAGATATTGCAATTGGTGAAATCAACCAAGCTCTCTTGACAAAGTTCCCAGTGTCTGTGGCAAATTAGGCAAATTAAAAACCAAAACAAAAAATAAAAAATATTGTATATAGAAATGTCTTCTACACTGTAGAATAGAGGAGACCAGCATGTGTTTGGGGCAGTTTGGGAATTACAAAGATTAGTCTGGGAATTCATCTGTACGGTTCCAAAACTAGGGAACATGGAGACTTACACTTCAGAAAAGTTCAGGGTAACTGCACCTATATTCCCCCTCCATGATCAACAAAAGGTACCCACTCTAGACTCCTGGCTCCTCAGCCATCAGCTATTTTGGGCAGAGGCACTTGTTTCCCTCCCTCCTGACCTGGGTTTTTTGCAGATTGCACAGTTCCCAACCTACACTGTGATATCCCTAGCAAGCCAGACTGCCTCAAGCAGCCAGCCTCTACTTTCTGATTTCTTTTCAAAGGCTGTGATAACTAATTGCCAGCAATCCCAAGTTACCACATTACTCTTTAGAAGGAAGGACATTTATTCTTAAGGTGAAAGCATTACAGAGAAAACTTACTTACATGCATTCTAATAAGCTTACCAGGAGTCTGATAAGAGTCAGTCCTTCAGACCCTACTAAGCTGTTTTCTGTGATTACAAGTTCAAAACAGCCTTAGCTCAGAACTAGCACAACCATGAATAGTTCAGTCTTTTCTTTATATATACAGCTTGGGCCTTTGATACTGGTCTCATGTAGCAGGTGATCAGCAGACTAAGGCTGACTCCTCAGGGCATCACTATGAAAGGCTGGGTTTTTGCATAACTGGAGGTGGGGAATATGCATTCTCCTCCCCTTACATATTTCCCAGGAAACCCACTTCACACATACTGTCCCAAAAGACCATTCTTGTCTGTGACATTGTTCAATATAATCCTTTGATTATTAAGACAGACAATAATACACCTCTACCCTGATATAATGCTGTCCTCAGGAGCCAAAAAATCTTACCGCATTATAAGGGAAACCACGTTATATCAAACTTGCTTTGATCCACCAGTGTGTGCAGCCCCACGTCCCCGGAGCGCTGCTTTACCGCGTTATATCTGAATTCATGTTCTGTTGGGTCGCATTATATCTGGGTAGAGGTGTATATAACCTTTGAATTTAATACAGTGGATTCTGAAGATTGCTAAGCTTAGTTCACTAAGGTTTTTCAAGGATATTTCAGAAAATTGCCTTGTCACAGAGTCTTTCTATGGGCTGTTACTTGTCCCAGGATCACTTGTCAGTGCTCTTTTGTACCTTTAAAAAATCCAAGGTAACTTCAAAGACTGCATCCCATTTTTAATTTTTACGGAATGAGCAAATACACTGAGCTACAGAAAAGGTTTAAAATCTGTCAAAGGGAAAATTTCACACAGTCTTAATTTTACCACTCCATGCCTCCATAATTCTTGGCATTTATAATGGTTTATATGTATGAAATGCAACATACAAAGGCACTGACTAATCAGATTCACAAGAATTCACACTTAATCCCTTCAGCTATGACTTGCCACGTTAATGGAGCATTCTAGTAGTTTTTTTTTTATTTCAGTTTAGACAAAATACCTGTATCCCAGGATCTAGGCATCCAAGCAGCTGTTAAAAATATAATGAATAGCATGAAAAGAGCAGCAAACACCTTCCAACTTAAAAAGTCAGTAAGAGCTTGTCTACTTACATATTTTTTTACTGATTTAGCTATATTAATTTAGAGATAAATATAGTTGAATTGATGCAACCGGTAATGTGGACATATTTATTATGGTATAAAGAGGCTTATTCTGATATGTCTTATTTCCTGGGTGTCTAGATCTAAACCAACATAATTAAATTGGAATATAGACTGTGTTGGGCAGTCCTTAGAAAACAAAATCTCATAGGCCTTGTCTTCACTCTGGAAAAAAAGGTGTATTCTTAACTTGAATTAACTAACATGAGGAAAATCATGACAAAGACAAAGCAGTTTGCAGTTATTATCTGAGTTAGCAGGCCAAGTTGAAGGTTATCTCAGGTTAAGTCATGCACACATACACTTTCTCTTCCTCTCCTATCTCCCAGTGAAGACCAAGACCTATTCCCAAAAGAAACCCTGTGGCCTTGTCTACACTGCCACTTTACAGCGCTGAAACTTTCTCGCTCAGGGGTGTGAAAAAACACCCCTCTGAGCAATGCAAGTTTCGGTGCTGTAAAGTGGCAGTGTAGACTGCCCCAGCGCCGGAAGCCTCCCATCATGGGAGTGGGTTTTTTTTACAGCGTAGGAGAGCTCGTTGGTAGTGAATACATACACTAAATCTCAACCACCTCTACCCTCCCCAAGTGCCTGTTTAGTTGTGTAAACAACAGGTTGCTAAGTGTTTTATCTTTGGCTACAATCATTTGATTACACAACTGATCTTTCCTGAGCCCCTCTCATGAGTAGTTCAGTATCACTCCACCCAGTCTGACTTCATGTTTGCAAAGTATCTGTCTTCTCTTACCCTCCAACTGTAACTTCATCACCACCTTATTCTCCACGCTTCCCAGCTGCTACTGCACTAGATCTCCCCTACTAAGCTGGTTCCCAGCTGCCTCCCTATCCAAATCTTATTCTCTTCCTTTCTCCCTGATTTTCCCTTAAGAAACCCATACATTTGACTCCCAGGTACTGTAGAATTTGGCCACTTTGCTTCTCTTTTGGGATATTTGCTGCTCATCCATCCATTAACTTTCATGTATATTTTCTAGTCATCTCCTTCTATAGCAATTACAGAATGGCAGTTTATTGCCCAGGTAGGGAATGAGTACATGACTTTACATATAAAGAAACACTGTTAATATAAATAGGTCCTAAAATATCACTCCCCTAAGATAATATAATATACAATAGTGTGTTATTTAAGGAAGATACATTTTGAAAACTAAAATGTGTAAGGATTCAATTCAGAAAATCATGGATGCATGCATTTGGAATATTGAAAAGAAATTATATGTCTGAAATGCTAACTTTCAGAACTCTTAGGGTATGTCTGCACTGCAATTAAACACCTGCAACTGACTGGTGCCAGCTGACGTGAGCTTGTGGGCCTCAGGCTAAGGGGCTGTTCAGTTGCGGTGTAGACCACGGATTGGCAGCCTCTGGCACACGGCTTGCCAGGGAAGCAGCCTCGTGGGCCAGGCCAGTTTGTTTACCTGCCGCGTCTGCAGGTTCGGCCGATTGTAGCTCCCACTGGCCGCGGTTCACTGCTCCAGGCTAGTGGGGGTGGCAGGAAGCTGCGGTCAGCACATGCCTCTGCCCGCACCGCTTCCCACCACCCCCATTGGCCTGGAGCGGCGAACCACAGCCAGTGGGAGCTGCGATCAGCCAAACCTGTGGACATGGTTGGTAAACAAATTGGCCCGACCTGCCCAGGTGCTTACTCTGGTGGCGTGCCAGAGGTTGCCGACCCCTGGTGTAGACATTCAGGCTTGGGTTGCAGCCTAAGCTTTGGGATGCTCCCACCTCGCAAGGTCCTAGAGTGCAGGATCTATCCCAAGTCCGAATGTCTACACTGTAATTAAACAGCCCCTTAGCCTGAGCCCATGAGCCCAAGTAAGCTGTCACTGGCCAGCTGCAGGTTTGGAATTGCAGTGTAGACATCCCTATAGTATGATTTTTATAAAAGGTGAGTAGAGGAGTGTGTTTGTTTTTCTGATTTTGCTTTTAAAATATATAGTCCTCGGCTGATATACCAAGTCTATAGCCTTGAAAATAGTATATGGCAGAACTTAAATAGCCAGACAGATTAGGAAGTAGTTATACAGTGCAGTGGTGTCAGACCTAGTGGTAATAACTTTGACCTGGGGTTCCTGCAGTTTTTAGGTATAAGAGTAGTCTCATTTGTGCTCCTTTGGGACTCACATGAGTAAGTCCTTGGCCTGTTATACTGAATCTTCAGTTAACTTGGAGGAGTTATACGCATTCAGAGACTTAGCTTAAGCCCCCATCCTTCACACTGCTCCATGCACAATTCCCATACACAGCCCTAGTAACTTTACTGAGGCTGCATGTGGATGCAAGTATGTGCCTGCGTAAAGCTACTTTTCAGATTAAAATGTGTGTATGTGCAGTTAATATTTTAGATGTATATTTTCTATGTAGAAGTAGATGCATTTGGAAATATTTTCTACATTTGATATTGGACTATAATGTTACAGCAAATATTTGAAGTTCATTTTTGTACTCAACTTCCATTTGTGTGCATCTGTTTTGTGCTTAGTAGACATTTTAAATTGCATTAATATTCATCTTTAATTGTTCCTTAGTCCAGATGTACATTGTCTGCAAAAACTACACCTGTCAATAGTTATAGATTTTTATTTTACTGAAATATTTAATCTAGATGTTTTTTAAAAAGTTGAGTTGACTGACGAGTCAGGATTAGTCAACAGTCATTTGATGTATGCAAATGGAAATATTGTGTAACTACTGCAGCTTTAAACATTTTGTGACATTTCAGACTTGGGAAGTTGGAGCAAATGGCATGCAAGTTGAAGCAAACAGGTTTTGAGATTAAACATTGACCTATATAAAGAGGGCTTCATAAAAGGAAAATGACTGTAAAGGAAAATGAGGGTATTTTTAAAATGTAGTTCAATATATATTTATCTGAGACAGAGATTCCTGCCTAGACTTGCTTGTCCTCAGACCAACAAAGGTCATCATTGTAGTGTTAAAGTATTGTGATTATAAGGAATATTTCTGATGTCTCTGATAGTTGGTGTGGATGACTACAGCTCAGAGTCTGATGTGATTATTATACCTTCAGCCCTGGACTTTGTCTCACAAGATGAAATGTTGACGCCTTTGGGAAGACTGGACAAGTACGCTGCAAGTGAGAACATATTTAACAGGTATGCTTTTTAAATGTTCTGTTCTGTTTAAAGAACAAGGTGCATATTGTGTACTAATCTGATTTAGATATCTGATTAGAGGTCATCTGTGGACTTGTAAATATTCTAAAAATTTCTTTTAAAAATACATTGCCAGGTTAAAATTCATGTTAATCCACCCCTCCACATACAAATCCCTTCACCCTCCCTCCTCCCAAAAAAACAACAAAAACAAAACGTTTCTTAACGGTTAAGTACCTTTAATTCTCAGAGATCCTCAGAGTTTTTCATAAAGTGGATCATATCCTAATAGGTTCCTATGGATACTTTCCCTCCTATTAACAATCACATGGCAGTAGTTGCCACAGGGCTATCATAATTGTGGAAAAGTTATACTAGGAAAATTATTGTTTATTTAATTAAATGTAGCAGCTGCAAACAAGGGACACTAGCATCTTGTGACCTGCCAGCTTTGAGCAGACTATCAAGTATCCTGTGGGCCACTGGTAGTCCATATACCACAGTTTGAGTATTAAAACTTCTTTAGGATATTAAAACTGAAAACATTTTAAAAATCTATTTTACTTTTTCACCTTTTGTGTGCTTGGTTTATTTTTCCCACTGTGTGTTTTATAATAATGCAAGTGAACTAGTTATTTCATGTTCTGGTTTTTGTGCAATAGTATTATGTATGCTATAGTGTTTGGGTTTCACATGCTGCAAGGGAATGTTCGAATCCAAACCAAGACCTCTTTTTGTTGGAATTTTAAAAGATCATGAACATTTTGATATTAATATAAGTTACTGTAAAAGTTTTTTTGGTGTTTTATTTTAATAAAGCTTGTATTTTGGACCTAAACTACCTTTAATAATGTGTTTATGTGCAGTTTTTAATTTTTAGGCTTGCTTTCCATATACTTTTCAGTCACATTGCAGATTAGCCTGTTAATTTTGGTATTTAGGGCCCCTGTCCTTTAAAGATTTACATGTGCTTAATATTAAGCATGTGAATAGTCCCTAAAAGCGACATGCCCCCAATTTACCAGACTGAACTAAAGTTTTTAAATGTTCTACTTTATTAAGGTTTAGCTTGTTATAGCCATGAAAAAATTTTCTTCCTCTTCAAGTATCTTGCATTTAATAGGTCGTGGTGCTAATTTGGGTTTACTTCTGTGGAGAAATCCCTGACACACAACGTTTCCTCACAGTTTTGCAATTGAGAGCTGAATCAGCAGATCACCAAAGTAGTAGTTTCTAAATAAACTTCCTAAGGCCTATGGTATTTTATTGTGATATGTAATAAAAAGCAGTTAGTGAGGAAAATAAAACTTTTGTAAATGTCAAGCCAATGAGGTTCAAACTTAACAGGAATAATTTCCCCCACATGCATTCTCAAGAGGTTTTCAACTCCACTTAATAAAATAAAATAAAATCTTTTCTTTCTTTTTTCCCTTCAAACTACCCTTTTCCCTACACGTGCATGATCAGTTTTCTCTCTTTTCCCCATGACCCCATTATGGGTTAATACGTATGTTTTCTTATAAGTGTACTTAATGTTGTAACGTATACATTTCAAATGAAAATTATTCCATTTCTGAGGAAAGACTGCTAAAGTATACTTTATCTTCAAAACAGACTCAAGAATTTAGATTAGGAAGGTACTTTGAAATGATGTCAACAGAAGTTGGAGTTTTAGATTTACCATTGTTCTCAAGCCAGTGTTAGGGATCTTAATCTGCTTTATAATCACGTCTGATATTTGCCAAGTCCAGGGGGTGGGGTGTTTGGGTGTGTGTGTGTGTTTGGATATTAATCTTTTCATTCATAGTGGTACATTGAAGTTCAGTGTAAAATTGGGAATTAATGCAAAAACTCTTTTATGTTTGCTTGTTTGACAAATATTCTAATTACTAGTAGTAAAATGACTGGTTTCAAGTCCTGTTTTTTTTTGTAAACTTGAAAAATCTTCCAAATCATGATTTAGAATGTCTGCAGAAAGCAAATGGCAACTTTTTTCTAACCTTCCTTTATTTTTTCTAAATATGTACTTGTAGGGTGAAATTCATTTCTTATGAAAAGCTCTGGTAAAAGAGTCTTGCACCACTTAGACCCTGTGATAGAAATTAGGGGAAGAAAGGGATAAAATGGTTGTGCATAGAGGAAGTCTCTGCATCACCTGTGCTCTGTGGAGAAGTCTTGATGCTGGTTCCAAATCAGCAAGCAGTTAAGAGGAGTTTGGCGTGCCCGAGTAAAGTTATCTATGGTTCTTTGAGTATATAACTGTGAAGTAGGTGCGTACTTGCCTTGTGTGCACAAGATAAAAGTCTTGTGAATAGCCGTGTTCATCTGGGAAGCTCTTGTAGTCACTATAAGAAGGACCTTGTCTTCAGGCATCAGAATTCCAAAGGAGGTGCAAGCCATTGTAGAGAACCTATCCTAAGAAGGGATGGAGTTGCTCAGCAATCACACAGACAATGATCTGCATTCTTTGAAGGATTTGAAGGCTACCATACATTCCTTTGGAATCTATGCACTGTCTCTTTATCAAAAAACATACTGTTACACACCTCAGATGAGACAGAATAGGACAGGCTCTTGCATCAGAGAGCACAGTTATCCACCCGGGAAAAAGCCCAGATACATCAGGAAATGCCAGTCTACTTCTTAGTGACACATACTGCACCAGTGACACATCAGCATATTGGACAGAACTGTTGGGAGCCACATCAGAGCAACTTTAGTGAACATAACCTTCAGAAGCCACCTTGCTTCTTGCACCAGCTATGGTCTGCCACCAGAAAGAAGGGTGTCCGGATAGTAGTTAGTGATGGTTTCTATCGGGTTTCATTCTTTAGCCCACCTCCACCCCATTTCCCTCTTCCTCTTCAGGGACTTCTCTCACAAGAACCTACTGCAGGCAGAAATGGTTTAATTGCTTTGTGTAGGAGCCAAAGGAGGTGCTACCCAAATACAGGGGAAGAGGCTTCTTTTTCTGTATTTCCTCTTTGTTCTGAAGAAAATGGCTCTATTATTCTATGGTAGATCTGTGGAGATGCCACAAATACATACATTACCTCAGGTTCAGGATGGTAAAACTAGCCTCCCTCATTCTATCTGTTCAAGCTCAAAACTGATTAGCGGCTCGACTTACAGGACATATACTTCCATATAGCCATCCATAGGAAGTACCTATGATGCACAGTGGGTCCCAACCATTACCAGTACAAGGCACTGCCATTTGAACTCTCCATGGGATCGAAGATCTTGACAAACTGCTTAGTGGTGTTAGCAGCAGTACACTCAAGGAGAGGTGATATTCACGTTTACCTGTACCTAGAGGATTGGCTGATCAGAGGCAGGAGTCTAAATCTTGTGTCATTCCATCACAAATGATAGCTACATACGAGCTACAATCAACTCTCCACTGGTGAAATCTTATCTCCAGAGGACAGGTTCCACTCTTTCTAATCAATAATAAACAACCTAAAGTCAAGTCCAGTTGTAACATTGTAGACTTGCTGAGGTCTACTTGGCCACTTGTTGGTGGGTACATAAATGACACCACTTTCCAAACTTCACCTTTGGTCTCTACAACTTTGGCTGAGGGGAGAGTACTCCTTGTCCAAACACCACGTGAGCAAGAGGATCACAGTCTCACTCCAAGTTTTGAGAGAGCACAGTTGGTGGTTAAGTCCCAAGAACAGACCAAAGAATGTTCAATACTCTGTCCCCTCTGACAATGATACTCATTATAGACACATCGGGAACAGGATAGGGAGCCCATCTAAACTATTTATAGGTCTAGGGAATCTGGTCTCAAGATGACTTGAAACGTAAACATCCCTAAGCTCATGCCCATAGACTGGCTTGTATGGCATTTTCTATCCTCCTATGGAACTCCATGGTACAGATCTTGATGGTCAATATACTATATAACTAGGTAGGGAGGAGCTGGTTCATTACCCCTCTGATAGGAAGCCATCAAGCTGTGATATGCTGCCCAAATGGGATAACTCCATTGGCTCGTTCTCTTCCAGAAATCAGCAACAACATAACAGACTTCTTGAGCAGACCTGCAGTAGCCAACAATGGGTGGTTGCTGTGGAAATCCATCAGAGCTGATATTTGGTTAATTTAGGATTTCTACAGCTGATCTTTTTGCCACCTGGAACAGTGCCAAATACCCAAACTTTTTGCTCCAGAGGAATAAAATGCCCCATTTTGTTGCCAGACTGCTTCTTGCAACAATAGATCAAGTCCTGAATGCATTTCCACCAATTTTTCCCCGATCCCCAGGTTGATAACCAAAGTCAGAAGGAGCAAAGCCACTTTGATCCTTGGAATTCTTTAATGGCTGAAGCAATTTTGACTTTTGGAGCTATTGCTGGTGTCCATTTGGCACTCCATCCAGCTCCCAGGCTGCCCAGACATAATGTCACAGAATTGTGGTCAGCTTCTGCACCCAGACCTGCTGTCATTGCACCTGATGACTTGAATATTGGCTGATGGAGCACTACTAACAAAGACTGCTTCCAGCAATTCCTGAAATACTCATACAGAGCAGAAAGCCATATACAGGAAAGAGGTGCGCTTTGAAATGGATGAAGTTCTTCATATGGGCAGCCCAATGCAATCTAGACCCGGTAGCAGCCCCGATACCTAAGATCCTCAACTACATGCCGCACTTAAAGCATGCTGACCTTCTCTCATGGTTCACCTCACAAGAATATCAGCACATCACTCTGTGGTTCAGCCATGCTCCATTGTACCCCCAAGTGTATCCAAGTTTCTCAAAAGTCTTCTGCATGCTTAACCACTGGTTAGAGATCCAACTTTGATATGAGTCCTCCATGTCCTCCTCCTAAAGCACCTCCTTTTTAACAGCTTGCACACTGTTCATTGTGCCACCTTACCCTTAAGATGGTTTTTCTTGTTGCCATCATCTGGGCAAGGAGGATCAGTGAGCTCTAAGTTCTCATGGTTGGACCTGCTTGTATGTTCTTTCACAGGGACAAAGTTGTGCTGTATCTGCATCCCAGATTCATCCCTCAGTTGGTCTCAAAATTCCACCTAAACTATTCATTCAATCTGCATATTTTCTTCCCATAATCTGACTTGACAGAGGATAAAAGAAGCTAAGTGCTGTGAACATTTCCAGAGTCATACTCTATTACATTGACAGGGCCAAGCCTTTTAAGCCTGTCCCCTTGCCTCTTTCTGGTTACAGTCATCCCTTTGAAAGGCCAGGCCATCTCATCACAGAGAATATGTGGATCATGCACTGTATTTCCATCTGTTTTATCAGATGTCTGGCCACCCTCTCCTCTAAATGTCAAAGCTCACTCCACCATGGCACAGGCATTGTCTTCTGCCTGCTTCAGGAATATGCTGAGATCTAAAAGGTAGCAACAATGGGCAACTCACTGACCTTTGTCAAACATTACATCCTTGACTTAGCAACAAGGTCAGATGCCGAGTTTGGGAGAGCAGCGCTTCAATCGTTATTTGAGTAGTATAGCTGAAATTCCTCGTTCCCACCATCCAGTGAGGCCACTGCTTTCCAGTCACCAGTTACACATAATTGAAGAAGAAAGAACAGTTACTTACCTACAGTGACTGATAACATCTTGGGAATGGAATGGAATCAATGTGGCTGTTGTGACCTATCCTCAATACCCACTTTAGGGAGTCCTAAGCAACTATGGGTTTTGAATTGTGAGGGATTTGAGGGAGAGTCTTGGCTGTCCTGCTCTTTATGCCCTTTTGTGGGACCACAGGGAGGCATAGGGTGCATAAATGGCATCAAAGGACCCAGCTATTTAGAAGATATCCATCTTTTGTGCATGAGGCGCATACCCATTCTACAGTAAGATCCACATTGAGAACAATATCTTGAAGAACCATGCACTGTAGGGTAAGGAATCATTCTTTCCCTATGATTCTCTGTCTAAGGTTCCAGTGGTCAATGAAACCTTGGAGAAAGAATGCAGAATGGAAGTAGTAGGGCTGGGAGATGGCAGGTGAAACCTGTTACTTGCCTGCTAGTTGAAGGAAGGGAGGTCATTTACATCCCTCATAGAGTTTCTTGCATACAAGCTGAGTTTTCAGGGTAAACTTATGAGCACTACATAGATACTTCTGGTCATTTGATGATAAAAAATTTGGGCAAAGCATGAATCCTGATCAAACTGGAATTTTCTTGTTACATTATAGTCAATGAGCGTGTTTTTATTAGCTGTTTCTCTATTTAGACATGTGTAGTACTTTTTCCAGATTGAAACTTGGCACGGGTGATCTCATTTCAAGAGCAGAGTTGGAAAAAGTGAAGAGTCTCTACAGTTTGTTGTATTTTTAAAGAAAATATACAAGAAAGGAATTTCTTAAAATTTTTTTTTCATTTAGAACAGTTTTGCAGATGGTTAGTATGTAATGTGGATGGATTACTTTTGATATTGTGGAAAAGTTTACCCATTTTAATTCTAGTAAGTTTTGATGTTGAGGCTTTTGACGTTCATGGAAATTGTCTGTATTTTCCTGGCTCCAGTTAAATTAATTGCAAAGTTCCTAAGGCCCTGTGTATGTGAGAGATACAGCCATTTATTAGTAACCAGTCTGTGATAGTTTTAATTATGTGGTTGTTTTGTCCACACAGATGAATTTTTCCATCGCCCTCCCATTTGTCAACAAACTTTTTTCTGTCCACGCCTACGTCACTGTGATTGTACCAGTCCATTCTGGGAATATCTAGGCGGTTATCCCTTACTGCATCAGGAATGGGATAGGTTGCTTGAAGGACATACACAAAGAGCCAGCAGCCTGTGGGGGCAATGCAGTCTTGTCTGGGTTGCCTTGCTATATAGAGAGCTAGAGGACCATCCAGACTGGGGATAGTTGTGTATATCCCATCTGTGCTGCCAAAAAGTGCAAAACTGGTTTCAGAAAGAAAATCACATGCCAGTGTAGGCTGCTTACAAGAAGGAAAGCTGATAGTGGCTATGATTACTAACCAGTCATTAACCATGTTGTCTGAACACATCCCGTTTAGAGCCATCCATGTCACTAACAAATTACAATTTTGGTTAAAACTTGGATCTTGTCCTTTAAATTTCTAGACTAGTCTGTAGTGTCAATATCAAGATGTTTTGGTTTCATTATAAAAATTTCATGAGTTACAAGTAGCGGGTGAGGTGGTTCTGATTTACATGAATGCTGCATATCTGTTACTCAAACATAAACAGAGCTGTACATGTTTTTATTTTCATGATGCATGTACATGACTTTGTGTAGGCTTTGCACAAAATGCAGCTTTGGTAGGTTATCTTTAATTTGGCTATAGTTAGTCTTTACTGAGTGCTCATACTTTCATTAGTGGAAATAACTCGTAGTTGTATCAAAAACTGTTTAAAAGCAAGGGTCTCGCCTCACCTTGCCTCAGCCAAGTAGGGGAATTCAGAGTTGAGTATGAAAATCTGACTCTCTCAACCCCCACGCCCCCTGGAAGATGGGAATAATCCCAGGTTGTTGACGTCACGTCTGATGTCCTTTGTCCTTGTAAATTGAAGAGAGACTGTTAACATTAATTCAACTTTTTACATTTAATGTTAATAGTTCTGATATTTAGTATAGCTCTAAAAATCCTTGGAGTATTTTAAAGGTTTTTTTAACTAAAGTTATTAAGGTAAAATTATTTAGATCCATTTTTATGGTCTGGTTAGAAAACTTGTCCACACCGAGAAATATTGAGTAATCGAAAACGTTACTTTACTGCTTCCAAAAATTGTATGATATTTATTCTCTCATGAACTAGGCAAATGGTGGCTCGAAGTTTGCTGGACACTTTGAAGGAAGTCAGCGATGATGAGAGAGATTGTATTGCTGTGCTGGAGAGAATCAGCAGATTAGCTGATGATTCAGGTATGTAGTATGAAAGATCATAATGGGCTAATGGAGAAAGATCAAAGCTTTTAACATTAGGTCAGTGTGTTTTCCCTCCCCTTTCATATTTAAAATGAACCTTAAGAATTCCATATGTATTTTCTGTTTTATTTATTTTTTCTCGGAGACTTTCTTCCCCCCCGCTGCTGCTTTTCTCAATAGTGCTTTACCAAAACAGCTAATAATACGTAACTCATCTATAGTGCTTTTCATTAGTAGATCTCAACAAAAGTTTATGTTATGTAATCAAGTATCCCAAATAAATGTGGTATCTCGCAATTTGTAGATGAAGATACATTCTCTGCCCTAAAGAGTTGACAATTGAAGGGAGCCTAATCCTGTAAGCCTTCTGTGCAAAACTTCCATAGGCTTCAGTAGGAGTTTCACATGCAGAGAACTTGCAGGTTCAGGCCCTATGTTGGTCAAATCAGTCACATGATATTACAAACTGCTGAGTAAAGGAGGACATGAGAATTGTTGATGAGGTGGACGGAAGGATTTTTTTCTTGTAATAGTAGGGGTTTTAGGAGCAATTTGAAGGCGGGGAGAGGGCTTTTCTGATGGAACATATTGAAACTTTTGGATGTTTGAGATGTGAAGTCAAGAATAGAAGCAAGAAAATGGAATAGTGAGGCAAGAGGACTGGGAAGAGAGTAGGGGATGGGATTGAATAAGGAGAAGAGCAGGGAAGTAGATGCAGTAAAATTACATATGTAGGGCTTTCTAAGTGAGGATGTGTAGATTCAATTTGATGTGGTAAGAAACAGGAAGTTATGGAGATACTCACATCTGGAGAGGTGATGCTGCGGTTGAAGTAACAAGAGAGGAGGATTACTTCAGCAGCAAGAGAGGCCTGACATCACAGGAGGCACAAACATTATTTATACTTTTATAGCAGGAATGCTGTGGGAGTTTGAGAAACCTGTGTAGATCTAACATGAGGAGAAAATTGCTTTTGGTCTTCATCTCCCTTACTCCTTTTCTTTCTTCCAGAATCACAGAACACATTGCTTTTCAAGGCAAATTGTTCTGCTAAGGGGCTATAATGTTAATTTATGATGCATGTTTTTTATATTTTATATGAGCAAATGTTATTGATAAATAAGTCGCCATTCTGAGTAAAAAATAAGATATCAGTGTTAGTTTTTAATATATATTTAAATATATACAAAATAGTGGTAAACCATTGTTTCTAGGGCACTTTCCGGCTTAGGTTTTGCTTTTGAAATCTATGTATCTATAGCAGCAGTTTGCCTATTTTTGTTTTTCCAACTGTGCTGAGCACTAGCATCTCCCAGGGCCTCCCGTTAGTTTTGGGTTCTCAGCACATGTGAAAATAGAACATATGTGTCTGGGGGAAAATAGCTTCATGCAGAGCTTTTTATGCGTTGGTGCAGTAATATCAGCAGTCTTTATTGCTATAGTGATGACCAAAAGGAATGAGCAAGTCTGCTGCCTAAAGCTTTCATGCATAACTGTCAATTTGACACATCCATTTGTAGAAGAAAGACTGAGTACTGAGACCTGAGCTCTAATCTGCTTTGTTTCTTTTAGCAAGAGTCGTGTATTTATGGTCTGGACTAGTATTTGGCTAGTCAGCAAAAGCAGCATTTTAAGCTTTTTGTGCACTGTAGAATTTGTTTCCTGTGCTACTAGTTTTGTCATACTGTGGGCCTGATTCTGCAGCTGCTCCGTGAATAATACTGCCATTAACTTCATTGTGACTTTCATGCGTGGTACAGATGTAATATCAGGCAGTAACCTTTTTCTTTAAGACAGTCAATTTGAACATTCATTGTCCATCTTAAAACAAATGAAAAACTTGTTACAAATGGAAATAGATCTGTCTTGTTGAAGCTGGTTAAAGAGAGTTTGAATACTTGTATCTTTTCAATCTACACTGCAACATTAAATAAAATTACTAATTTTGTATGGTAAGAAGTGCTATTTTTGTGATTTAGGTTATTTTTTAAACTTAAACTTATAAACAATTGAAAATTTTCAATTATTTGTGCTTTGAACTTGCTTAGTTTGGCTCAAATCTCTGTATGGTGGTACTCTGGCTTCATTGTTAGAATTACAACCAGAACCAAGCCCAAGTATCGAGAAAAGCCCATTAGTGCGTGAACTGCTGTGAGATCAGACTAAACTAATATTGACACCTTCTCATTTTTTGACAGCTGATTTCCATCACTGTCACACTTGAACCATGATAATTGTTTTTTTTCTGTTTTTCACCATCTCTCAGCTGGCTCAAATGAGAAACTGAGGCAGTTTTTTATTGTGGGCATATTGTATAATTAAGTTTGAAGGCAGAAACAGGGATTTGCATTGAATGTTGCATAGTCGAACTGAGAGTCCCCCACCATTGCTATTCTTAGGCTTCTTGTCTATCACGGAGGATTTCTGTGACTTTCGATGACCTCTGACTTCTGTAGCGGCCAGTGTGGCTAGCTTCAGGGCTCAGCAGCAGTTTGGGTGGGGGGCTCAGGGCTGGGGGTTGGAGCGTGGGGCAGTGCTATACCTCGGTGGGGGGGCGAGGAGGGCTCCCCAGAAGTGGCTGGCATGTCCCTGCAGCTCCTAGGGGGAGGCACCACCAGGGCTGCCCCCTCAGTTCCCATTGGCTGTGGTTCCCAGCCAATGGAAGCTGCAAAGCCGGAGCTCGTGGCGGAGGCAGTGCATGGAGCCCTCTGGCCTTCACTCTTCCTAGGAGCTACAGGGACATGCCGTCTGCTTCCCAGGAGCTGCGCGGAGCCAGATAGGGAGCCTGCCAACCCTCCCACCCAGGACCAGTGGGGGTCCCAGATCGTGCACTGCTGCCTGTTCTCTCTTCCCTCCTCCCTGGCACCAGCAGGGGTCCTAGGCCATGCGCTGCCACCCACCTGCTCTCCCTTCCCCCTACCCCCCAGCACCAGTGGGGGGTCCTGGGCCAACACACCCACCCGCGTCCGCGGCACCCCCGGACCGCCCTCCTCAGACTTTAGTTAGGGGTATACAGTGCAAATCATGGACAAGTCACGGGTCATGAAGTTTTGTTTACTGCCCGTGACTTGTCCGTGACTTTTATTAAAAATACCTGTGACTAAAATGTAGTCTTAGGGTATGTATACATCTACAGTTTTGCAGCGCTGGTTGTTACAGCTGTATTAGTACAGCTGTATAGGGCCAGCGCTGCAGAGTGGCCACACTTACAGCAACCAGCGCTGCAAGTGTTGTTAGATGTGGCCACGCTGCAGCGCTGTTGCACACCGCGGGGAAGGAGACCTGCTTGGAGGGGGGGTCGGGGAACGCCAGAGCAAACCGCGGGGAAGGAGACCTGCTTGGAGGGGGGGTCGGGGAACGCCAGAGCAAACCGCGGGGAAGGAGACCTGCTTGGAGGGGGGGTCGGGGAACGTCAGAGCACACCGCGGGGAAGGAGTCCTGCTTGGAGGGGGGGTCGGGGAACGCCAGAGCAAACCGCGGGGAAGGAGACCTGCTTGGAGGGGGGGTCGGGGAACGCCAGAGCACACCACGGGGATACCTGCTTATTCCATGGAGGTCAACAAAAACGCTGGTGAGTGTCTACACCTGATGACCAGCGCTGGTGATCCAGCGCTGGATCCTCTATACTCGAGGCATGACCGGGTGTACGGCCAGCGCTGCAAACAGGGAGTTGCAGCGCTGGTAGTGCCGTGCAGGTGTGTACACATCCTAAGTTGCAGCGCTGTAACCCCCTCACCAGCGCTGCAACTTTGTAGTGTAGACAAGGCCTTAGCTATTGGTAATCAAAATATAGGTATTACAGCTGGAATGCTAGAAACACCTATACTAAGGTTGTCTAAACTTCCATTACAGACCTGTATCTTCAGACACTTCTGATGTTAAGTCCATTATTGGGCTGAAATTTTCCAGTCATGATCTCTACCTTTTTTTTTTTTTTTTTTTTTTTTTTTTTAAAGTTTGAACCAAAATGGTTCAGTTGTGTGTCTGCAGTTGAGTACAAGAATGAGTAAAAATATGATTTTTATTATAAAAATTATTATTCTAAGAACACAGAAATTACCATACTGGATCAGACCAGTGATCTGTCTTGTCCAATATCCTATCTCCAACGGTAGCTAGTAACATCTGCTTTAGAGGAGGAAACCCAGAAGTAGGAAGTTGTGGATTAATCTGCCCCAAGGAAGGTTTCCTCATAACCCCCAGTAGTTCGAAGGTTGGTGTCAGTCCCAAAGTTTGAGGGTTACTGTCCCTTCCAAAGTTCTTGTTTTTTGTTGTTAATATTTACTGCCATAATTGGCGTAGGGTATGTGTGCTGGGCAGAAGGTATCATTGCACACACAAACATTTAGTTGGTTTTTTGTATCCTGATAAGCTCTTTACCTCACTGACAACTTGTGTAAAGAGTTCCACAAACTAATTATACTTCGGTAAAAATATTTCCTCTTCCGAATTTGCTACTTTTCAGTTTCATTGTCTCCTTAGTTCTTACAAAAAAAGAGCGAATAGTGGTTAATGTGCAAACACAAATCTGCCTTGTGTATACATATGTGCTTGTGTGAAGCCCATCACCATAGCATCCGAATGCCTTACAACCATTAATTGATTTATCCTCCCAACAACTCTTGTGAAGTGTAATGTATTCACCCTTGTGAAAGTTAGTGTTGTAGTGAAGACACTGGACTGGGATTCAGGGGTAATGTCCCAGCTTTGCCACCGTCTCCTTTGTGGGCGTGGACAAGTCACTTTTGCCGTATGTAAAACGGGGATAATTGTACTTCTCTGCCTTATCAGTAATCATGATTCCCTCCCTACCTCAGTTGTTTTTGTAACGTCTTATGTTTTGTTTAGCAAACATGCAGCCTGATGCTTCAGGTCCTGTGTGCATGGAGTGCCATTAACTCCCTTTTGAAGTTAACGTTTCAATTCCCATTGAAGTTGTTGAGAATTTTGCAGAGTGCCTGTAGCGCTGGGCCCCCTTCATTTGTAACGTCTTAAGACAGGGACTGTATCATCATCTATTTTTGGAAAATACCATGTGTATTTAGGGTACTATAAAAACTACTAATGTAATAAAAAAAACTTTTTAAAGGGCTATTGGGGAAAATGGCAGGGTTGGAGAAGAAAGTCTCCTGCTGGAAAAATATTATATATTTCACCAAACATAGAGGTTGTTAGAACACAGTCACCAGAATGACAGACTAGTTAGTTTTCTACGTACATCTGTCTCAAAAACAACTTTCTGGATAAGTTTTTGGAAAATGTTAAGTTTATCATGAGACTAATTATGAGGCTGTAATCAATTTAAATGAAAAATATCTTTTAACCATAATTAATCAAGTAACATATGGTAAGCCTAATATAAATAACTTGTCTGCCATGTTTCCAGGATATGTGCACACTGTGCATATTATTGCTATACTAAGAAATGACTGCCAGAGTTTTTTCTTCAGCAGATTTATGGGATGACAGTGAATAGTTCTGAAAACATGTATGGATGTCAAAAGTAATGTTGAAAAACCCACTTCAAGTAACATTTTGAGATACTGGCTCATAGCCTGCTGACAGCTTAGTAATGTTTTTTAGTCTGCAGCTGACATTGTCCCTAAGATTTTGGAATAACTGAAGTGCTTATGTGTCCCCAGCTGCCAGCAGTTCCACATTCTTCCACTCCATCTTCAACTTGTCAGAAGGTCCTCTTCATCCCCTAATTGCTTCAACGTCTCCTCCCCCTGCCAAAAGTCCTTCTCACTTGGCAGTTACTAGCAAAAATTGTCTCCTTGAATTGCTAATCCCTAGTTTGGTCCACTCTTGTTTGGTTAGCAAGGCATATGGAAAAAGCAAAGCATCACATCTGACAGTCTGAAGGAGCTTGTTTGTGTCCATGGGTTATAGTCAGGAACAGAGGACGGAAGAGGATAATTTAAGGGCCGGATCAGATGATAAACAGTCACATAAAAAAGAATCTAGCACATCAGATAAGGGCAGGCAAATAAACAGGGACAGGTTTTTAAAGTGCTTGTACACAAATGCTAGAAGTCTAAATAATAAGATGGGTGAACTAGAGAGCCTTGTGATAAAGGAGGATATTAATATAATAGGCATCACAGAAACCTGGTGGACTGAGGACAATCAATGGGACACAATCATTCCGGGATACAAAATATATCAGAAGGACAGAACAGGTCGTGCAGGGGGAGGAGTGGCACTATATGTGAAAGAAAATGTAGATTCAAATGAAGTAAAAATCTTAAGCAAATCCACATATTCCATAGAATCGCTATGGACAGAAATTTCATACTATAATAAAAATATAACATTAGGGATCTATTATTGACCACCTGACCAGGACAATAATAGTGATGATGAAATGCTAAGGGAAATTAGAGATGCTATCAAAATTAAGAACCCAATAATGATGGGGGATTTCAATTATCCCCATATTGACTGGGAACATTTCACTTCAGGACGAAATGCAGAGATAAAATTGCTCGATACTTTACTTTAAATGACTGCTTCATGGAGCAGCTGGTATGGGAACCCACAAGGGGAGAGGCAACTCTAGATTTAATCCTGAGTGGAACGCAGGAGCTGGTCCAAGAGGTAACTGTAGCAGAGCCGCTTGGAAATAGTGACCATAATACAATAGCATTCAACATCCCTGTGGGGGGAAGAACACCTCAACAGCCCAACACTGTGGCATTTAATTTCAAAAGAGATATCTATACAAAAATGAGGAGGCTAGTTAAACAAAAGTTAAAAGGTACAATGACTAAAGTGCAATCCCTGCAAGTTGCATGGGCCCTCTTTAAAGACACCATAATAGAGGCCCAACTTCAATGTATACCCCAAATTAAGAAACACAGTAAAAGGACTAAAAAAGAGCTACCGTGGCTTAACGACCATGTAAAAGAAGCAGTGAGAGATAAAAAGACTCCTTTTAAAAGTGGAAGTCAAATCCTAGTGAGGCAAATAGAAAGGAGCACAAACACTGCCAGCTTGAGTGCAAGAATGTAATAAGAAAAGCCAAAGAGGAGTTTGAAGAATGGCTAGCCAAAAACTCCAAAGGTAATAGCAAAATGTTTTTTAAGTACATCAGAAGCAGGAAGCCTGCTGAACAACCAGTGGGGCCCCTTGACGATCGAAATACAAAAGGAGCGCTTAAAGACGATAAAGTCATTGCGGAGAAACTAAATGGGTTCTTTGCTTCAGTCTTCGTGGCTGAGGATGTTAGGGAGATTCCCAAACCTGAGCTGGCTTTTGTATGTGACTGATCTGAGGAACTGTCACAGATTGAAGTGTCACTAGAGGAGGTTTTGGAATTAATTGGTAAACTCAACATTAACAAGTCACCGGGACCACATGGCATTCACCCAAGAGTTCTGAAAGAACTCAGATGTGACGTTGTGGAACTGTTAACTAAGGTTTGTAACCTGTCCTTTAAATCGGCTTCGGTACCCAATGACTGGAAGTTAGCTAATGTAACGCCAATATTTAAAAAGGGCTCTAGAGGTAATCTCGGCAGTTACAGACCGGTAAGTCTAACGTCGGTCCTGGGCAAATTAGTCGAAACAATAGTTAAGAATAAAATTGTCAGACACATAGAAAAACATAAACTGTTGAGCAATAGTCAACATGGTTCCTGTAAAGGGAAATCGTGTCTTACTAATCTATTAAAGTTCTTTGAAGGGGTCAACAAACATGTGGACAAGGGGGATCCAGTGGACATAGTGTACTTAGATTTCCAAAAAGCCTTTGACAAGGTCCCTCACCAAAGACTCTTACGTAAATTAAGCTGTCATGGGATAAAAGGGAAGGTCCTTTCATGGACTGAGAACTGGTTAAAAGACAGGGAACAAAAAGGTAGGAATTAATGGTAAATTCTCAGAATGGAGAGGGGTAACTAGTGGTGTTCCCCAGGGGTCAGACTTAGGACCAATCCTATTCAATTTATTCATAAATCATCTGGAGAAAGGGGTAAATAGTGAGGTGGCAAAGTTTGCCGATGATACTAAACTACTCAAGATAGTTAAGACCAAAGCAGGTTGTGAAGAACTTCAAAAAGATCTCACAAAACGAAATGATTGGGCAACAAAATGGGAAATGAAATTTAATGTGGATAAATGTAAAGTAATGCACATTGGAAAAAATAACCCCAACTATACATACAATATGATGGGGGCTAATTTAGCTACAACGAGTCAGGAAAAAGATCTTGGTGTCATCGTGGATAGTTCTCTGAAGATGTCCACGCAGTGCACAGAGGTGGTCAAAAAAGCGAACAGGATATTAGGAATCATTAAAAAGGGGATAGAGAATAAGACAGAGAATATCTTACTGCCATTATATAAATCCATGGTACGCCCACATCTCGAATACTGCATACAGATGTGGTCTCCTCACCTCAAAAAAGATATTCTAGCACTAGAAAAGGTTCAGAAAAGGGCAACTAAAATGTTTAGGGGTTTGGAGAGGGTCCCATATGAGGAAAGATTAAAGAGGCTAGGCCTCTTCAGCTTGGAAAAGAGGAGACTAAGGGGGGATATGATAGAGGTATATAAAATCATGAGTGATGTAGAGAAAGTGGATAAGGAAAAGTTATTTACTTATTCCCATAATACAAGAACTAGGGGTCACCAAATGAAATTAATAGGTAGCAGGTTTAAAACAAATAGAAGGAAGTTCTTCTTCACACAGTGCACAGTCAACTTGTGGAACTCCTTACCTGAGGAGGTTGTGAAGGCTGGGACCATAACAGTGTTTAAAAGGGAACTGGATAAATTCATGGTGGCTAAGTCCATAAATGGCTATTAGCCAGGAAGGGTAAAGAATGGTGTCCGTAGCCTCTGTTCATCAGAGGATGGAGATGGATGGCAGGACAGAGATCACTTGATCATTGCCTGTTAGCTTCACTCCCTCTGGGGCACCTGGCATTGCCCACTGTCGGTAGACAGATACTGGGCTAGATGAACCTTTGGTCTGACCCGGTATGGCCGTTCTTATGGTACTCCTGAAAAGAGAGGAGCAAGCTCTGTCTTCAGACTGTGATAGACTTTCACCTAGTCCAGTTTTTTGTGTTGAACACAGCCCTAGCAAAGTCTGTGTGGGATAGAAGGACAGATGAAAGGGAGGGGGAAGTGAGTGACTGATTAAGAGGCAGGGTGGGGATTAAGAAGTATAGTAGGAGAGAATTGGAAAGAAGAGGAGAGACAGTAACAGAAAGAAAGAGGAGGAAAATGGTATATGAAAGAGAATGTTTACCAGATTGAAGGAGATAAAGGAATAAAGCTTTAAGATTTGGTTAAATGTATTACTGTTTAAATTATTCTAACTGTATCCTGAGACCATACAAACTGACACAGTTTGTGTAAACTATATAAATATGTATGCAAATTAGATTTTGCCCTCAGGGTCTTGACAAGTCACCATTGTGATTCTCAGTGCTGGAAATTTTATGCATCTTAATGTGAAGCTCAATACACAGGTGGTGGTTGTGCTGGGAAAGATACTTTCAAAAGGTGTCATCTTTCTCCCCACACTGCGTAGCCAGCCTTCTAATACATAACACACATAAACCAGTATTGTTTGATGTGTGTTTTGTCAGAAGGTGGCATCTAATTAAGAACAGAAGCTTTCATTCAAAGCAATAAATATATCCTGTGCAAAAAACTTAATTACGTAGAGTTAAGGGTTTTCAAATGAGTTTCTTCAACACATTAGCCAGAGATGAAGAAAATCACCAATTGTGGCAGCATTAACACCTACACGAACTTCAGTCCTCAAACATTATTACCACCCAAACCTCATGATAACCAAATACACTCAGGCTTCATCTACCTACATGGGAGAAATTGACTGGTATAGTTATTGTGGAATAAGCTATTGTGAAAAAGCTCTTCATGTGGACACTATTCCAGAATGAAGTTACTGGTTTTTTCGCAATAACATCCACATGGGGAGTTACTCTAGAATAGCTATGCCAGTCAGTTTCCCCTTGGTAGACAAACCTTAAGACTCCTCAGCTCTGCAATTCCCTTTCCATGCAACATACCAACAACCACAGTGCACACGTCCAGTGTCTCATAACCACAGTGCAGTCGGAACCTAAACCTAAGCTAGGTTAAGATATGTTTCCTGTTGGCATGTGTAATGTTAAAGTCTTTGTGAACCAGTATCAGGTCACTGGGCATGTGCATTGATTTATACGTTGATACGTTGTCAGGGAACACTGGAGCTTTTTGACTGCTCAGTATGGGGGGACCAATTGAGGCTTTTGGCACATGAGGAGATATGAAAGTCACTTCTGGATTTTGAGAGAAGCACTTTAGATTAATGTTTCTGTTTAAAATGATCAATGGCGAAATAGTTAATTCAGATTTAAAAATGAGAATTACAGTGTTCTATGCAGTGTAGTGTAGTTCCCAGGATATTGCAGTGTCAACATTTCCAACTCATTGAGATGATTGGGGCAATTCACACTTTGCAGAGTACAGTAGAAGCTCAGATTTACAAACACCTCTGGAATGGAGGTTGTTCGTAACTGAAATGTTTGTATCTCTGAACAAAATGTTACGGTTGTTCTTTCAAAAGTTTACAGTTGAACATTGACTTAATACAACTTTGAAACTTTAGTATGCAGAAGAAAAATGCTGCTTTCCCTTTATTTTTTTAGTATTTACATTTAACTCAGTATTGTACTGTATTTGCCTTTTGGGGAGAGGAGCGGGGGGGTCTCTGCTACCTGATTGCATACTTGCAGTTCCAAATGAGGTGTGTGGTTGACTAGTCTGTTTGTAACTCTGAGGTTCTACTGTAATTGTAGCAGGCAGTTACTAGGGAGGACAAAAATGTATCAATTTGCACTTGAATCATCTTTTCAAGTTCACATCCAGGAAAATTAGGAACAACTTAAAAACAAAAAAACCCTTAAATTCTGGAGTACGGTTCCGTGACTAAACACATGAACACATGAGAGCTTGGTCGAGCTAAATTGAATTTTGATAAATGAGAAAAATAAATACAAAAGACTTAAGTGTAAAGCTTGAAAAGTACCCAGTCTATGAAATATTTGGAGAAAGTGTATGTTTAAGATGTTACAAAGTTGTCTGTGGTAATTTGCTATAAGAGGACACAAAGATATACTTTCAGGTGGCAAAATTAAAAAAGGTAGCATTTTAAAATGTTCCCCCTGACAAAGGTAGAAAATTATTTTTCCAAACAAATGTTATGAAAAATGTAATCATCCTCTGAAGATTTATTGTGATGTTTGGAGTCTAAATGCAATAATTAAAATTTGAAGTAGACATTTTTAATCCTGACTGAAGTAAAAATCTCAACCCAACTTTATTTATTTGTATTGTGTTAGCACATACATAGAGGCCTGGGCCCATTGAAATAAGCCCTGTGCAAACATAAAACACAGATATGGTTCTTGTCCTGAAGACCTTACAGTCTGTCTGAGTAATAACCTTAACCAGTGCCTCCATAATCTGTAATTTGGGATGATGATTAAACCATTTGTTTCTGTTTGGTTACAATTTGTATTTTATAGAATTAATAATAGTGATTGCAGTTTACTCTGATATAAAGAAATCTAGCTTTAGGCTGCCATAGGACAAAGTTAAGTAGGAGAAAGAGGTGGAGAAATGAAAGTGGAGAGAATGAGGGAGGGTTGGATATTTTTCTCTTTTCATCTTTGGCATTATTTTTGTTAGTACATTTTTAGGAATTATAATGCAAAAGTCTGTACTAATGTAAGATTGAGACTGTGGATCTAGGTCCCTTTTCAGCAAGGCACTTAAACATGTGCTTTAGTGTTTTGCAGAATTGAGACCTTAAACACAAATGTCAGGGAACTTAAAAGTTTAAGGTTCTCGCATAGCAGCAGTAGTATTACATATATGATGTATATTGAATTATTAACTATGCTGTTAAATGTATAATTTAATTACATGAAAAACTACATTAAAAGAGCATTATTAAGGTTGTAAAGTCAAGCTCTCTGAAATTAGGAAATGCCAGAATTAAGGCTGCCGAGCAACCTTATTTTGTCCTCCTTGTGCATGGACATCTTGATATAGTGTTTAATTACATGATCACATACTATAGTTTCTACAGAATCCTTGCCTCATTCAGAGCACAAAATAAAGTGGTGCTAACTTAATTACAAGATTTTCAATATTTTGCTTTATCAGTGTGTGGCTATCAAAACCCTGCTCTGAATACAGAATTTTTAGTTTCATCATGCGTTTATATATGGCTCTTATAACTATAATCTCTGAGTGCTTCACAGATATTAATGAACTTATTTTCACAATACCCTGGTGAGGCTAGGGCATGGTATCAAGTCCCATTTTACAGATGGTGTGCTGAGGCATGAAGAGATTAAGTATCCAAACATTTCTGGTGGCCAATAGGACCAAATTTTTCAGAATAATTAGAATTATTTAGCACTTTATATATTGAAAACGTAGTTCCCATTGACTTCAGTTGCAGCTGTGAGTGCTCTGCAATTCTGCAGATCTTGTGTGAGGCACCCACAAAATGAAGAACACTCAGTTAGTGGCAAGCTGTGAATATTTTTGGTTTAAGTGACTTGCATAGCATCACATAGAAATTCTGTAGCAGAGTCAGGATAGAATCCAGTTCCCCAAGATGACATTCAACTGCCTTAACCATGAGATCATATTTTCTCTGCCTGCAATCTTCTGTATTCACTACACACTTTCCGTCTTCTGCAACAAACAAGGCATGGATCCAGCAGACAAGTCTTCTGTACTAGACAGCTCTGATTCTTCTCCAGGACAGGACCTTCCTGTGCACTGAATGAGGCAGTGGTCCTATGGAAAAAAAAAAAAAAACTACTCCATCTCCACAGTCCTTCCCCACCTCTCCCCAAAAAACTGGTTCCTGTTCCAATTCTCTTCATCCATCCAGTCCCAATCCTCCCTCCTTATCTCCACACAAGCTTTTCATCCAAATCTCAGTGTCTATCTCCCACTCCCAATCGTCATCTCTCATTTCCATCACCAGCTTCCAGTCCTAGCCTCCCCTCCTGCACCCAGCTGCGAGTCTCCTTGACCAGCCAATCCCACCCTTCCAACTCCTGGTCACAGTTTTCCTCCACCCACCTCCTGAGTCCCAATTTCAGCAGATTCCTTGTCCTGTTTTAGCCCTTTTCCTTCCTACTGTTCTGGCTTTTGTCCTGCATTTGAATCAGCGTCTTCCATGCTGCATGGGTGCCAGTAGGGTGGCCATTAAGAGCACAGGAAGAACAGGCTCCCTGCTCTGAGTTCCAGTGGCTGGCTCCATTCTGACTCAGAGTAGCTATTATAGGGAAAGTGTTAGGACTCCCCTGTGGTCCTGGGCAGGAGCATGGTCAGTTGCTCTGTGGAGATTGTGCAAGCACAATCTGATCGGCAGTACACTGGAACGTGTTCAGACACAGTCTGGTCAGTGCTAGGAGCTATGAGAGGCACTGAGCATACTTAGTGAACATGTAATCTTTGATTTTTAGTAGCTAAAAATCTCAGATATCTGTACTGAGCATGTGCAAACTGAGATTTCCTGAATGCTCATAATTTAGTGTGGATTTTCACAGGGATGGCAAAAGGCACGCCACTGATACAAAGGCCCCTCCCCTGCCAAATGTGAAGTCCCTGCCCCGAAGCATGGGGAAGCAAGAACTTTTCAAAAAAGAGGGGCCAGAATTTTTAACGTGGGTACTAACAATGTATTTTCCCCAAACTTTTTTCTTGGAAACAGTTGAACAGTTTTGGCTAAAATTTTCCAAAAGTATTCACCCTGAGGCAGGCACCCGAAGTGTATAATTTTATCTCAAAGAGTTTGGCAAAGTTTTATAAGTAACTGAAAAACTGGGTCGTCTTATGGAGAAGTATCAGACAACATCAATAGTAGCTGGTTCTATCAGCTGTGACCTATAATGCTACTCTCTAAACTTTACAATTTACATATATGGAATTTTTTAATTATAAATTTTAAGTTGTTTAAACATTTTTGTTTTTAACATAATTTGTTGAAATGGATAGTCTCTTTGGCTGCTCAGTTTCTCCTCCTCCTTCTTAATGGCTGGTTGGCTCACTGACATTGTTTGTACTGCCAAAAATGTGCACTCAATCAGTAAACTGGAATCTAAGCTTTTTTTTTTAATCTGGTAATGTTCACTAAGTCAGTTCTGATAAAAGTTCAGATTTAATGCATTGAAAGGAATTTTAGCGTCTTATTTTTAGACATTTGTTTGATTGTATAGTTTTTCGATTTGTACTTATATATCTTGTACGTGTGTCCAGAGAATCTTCTTTTAAAGACATTATATGTTTCTCTTATACAAGTGCTTAGTAATGTATTATGAAGAGAAACTAAGCAGCACAAAAATGTTCATTTGCACTGTCTATCTTCACTGTAAATAGTCAGAACAGCCACTAACTGATTATTTTGGGACTTTCTTAGTGGCTTACAAAAACTGAACTCAGAAAATACTTTTGTGCATTCTTTCTAAATAAATTTTAAATGTGTACTACGAAGAAGTGGAACTGCTAGGCAGAATTTTATTATTTTACCACTCAGAACCATTGCTTCTAATTTAGAAACTATGCACCATTAGGTTTGCTCTATCCACCACTGGATATAGTAGTGCAAATAGCAAAATTTGTCTTGCTCACTCAGGTTTAATTGTAGCATGTAATTAGTCAGTCCTAAATATAAATAATATCCTCCCTCTTAGAATAAGGACTTCTTTTTACAACCACTCCTATTTTGATGATTACTTTATGTTATATAATAAGATTTACAGTGAATGTGTTCGACAAAATGAGCAAAGTTAGTGCCATATAGGCTTTACCTGAAAAGTTCATGTGTGAATTTCCAATAAGGAACGAATGGTAGAATATACGCCTATGAAAGAATATTACACAAAGATTTTTAATCTTCAAAATTACTGTAATTTGAAAGTATTGTCCTTTCATTATGTATGGTTGTAACAGATCTATTCTCTAACAGCAGCTACAGCTGTTGAAAAATTCTGAAGAGGTGGATTTATCCAATGGTTAGGTCTGAAATAGGTTGTTTTCTGGGCAAATGGAGTATTGGGATTCAGTAATGTCCCACTGTCTAGTAAAATTGAGGATGTACAAAATACCCAGTTTGAATTTGATCCATATATCTTCAGAGAGATGTGAATCCAGTATATGAAGATATTTAGATTAACTCAAGTAGTGTCCTACTTCCTCCACAAAAAATGAATTAATATTCATGAAATGACAAATATTATGAAAATATACAATAGATGAAAAATAGAATGAATAACTATTAAACACTGACAGAATTTAAAAAAAAATGTTAGTCATTGTTGCAAAAATTAAAATTCCAAAAGGAGCTGCTGTGATCGTGTGATCACTACTAGGGTATGGCTACATTTGGAATTTCAAAGCGCTGCCCCGGCAGCGCTGCGGGAGTGCTGCCGCGGCAGCGCTTTGAAGTGTGAGTGTAGTCAGAGCGGCAGCGCTGGGAGAGAGCTCTCCCAGCGCTGCATGTAAACCACATCCCTTACGGGTGTAGCGTGTAGCGCTGGGAGCCGCGCTCCCAGCGCTGCTGCCCTGATTACACTGACGCTTTACAGCGCTGTATCTTGCAGCGCTCAGGGGGGTGTTTTTTCACACCCCAGCTGCAGCGCTGTAAAGTGTGAGTGTAGCCAAGGCTCTAGATGCTCTGTTGAGCAGGGTCTCATATGAGATATGTTCAATTCACAGCCAGTCAGGATTTCCTTTCTCTCCCAAATAACTGGAGTGAGTCATCTTGGTGGCAAGTGTGGCGCCGTATGAGTTTTGTCCACTTCCCCCAAAACAATTCCTCCCTATCCTACCAGTATTATGGAATTGCAGGGGTTCATGCACCATATTTTGACATTACTAATCAAATTAATGTTTGAAGCAACAGTGACAGTGTAAGTGTGAAGCTTTACAGTGCTCTGGTTTTTGGCCTAGCATGGAGAGGAGTCACCTTTGCATAAGATCTTTTGTGTCACTTGCTTTGAGGAGGTAAAGTATCTCTTTCCCATTCCAACTATCTCACAATAAAGTAGCTCCTCCCTTAAAGTCCTCCCGGTTAACGTTGTTTCGTTGTTACGTTGCTGATCAGTTAAGGAACATGCTCGTATAAAGTTGTGCAGTGCTCCCTTATAACATCGTTTGGCTGCCTCCTGCTTTGTCCTCTGCTTGCAGGAAGAGCAGCCCATTGGTGGAAGCTTGTAACCAGGATGGACTGGCAGCTCTCTGCTCCCCTAAGTTCCCTGTACAGCAGCTGCATAGCAGGCTAGCAATTGCCAGAAGTTCAGCTGTCCCTCCCCCTACTGCCATGTGCTGCTCCTGCCCTCTGCCTTGGAGCTGCTCCCCAAGCCTCCTGCTTGCTGTGCAGTGAGGAAGTGGGGTCTAATGTCAGGGTGTCCCCATCCCTCCTGCTCTTACACCCTACTTACCCCTTCTTCATATAGAGCAGGGTGGGGACATGGACAAGAGAGCTTAGGGCAGCAGCTGCTGTCTCAACTTCCTGATCCACTTAAAAAGACAATGCACTTAAGAGTGGATCAGCTTACTTAAAGGGGCAGTGTGCATTTCTCTCTCTCTCTCTCTCTCTCTCTCTCCTCCCCCCCCCCACAAAGTGTGTTTGTCTCTGTCTGCTATGCTGTATCCCCTCCATTCCTGCTGCCTTGTAGATTGTGAGAGGCTACATTAACAACAATGTGTTAACCTTTGAGGGCTCAGCTGAGTGCTAGTTCATCATTTAGCAGTAAGGCATTCCCTGGGAAATATCCCACCCTCTAACTTCACCACCTCAACCAAGCTTCACAGTCATCATAGCTGTGTATAGTATTAAATTGTTTAAAATTTCGTGTGTAAAAATTATACTGCCTTTTTAAGTAGATCAGCAAGTTGAGACAGTAGCTGCTGCTAGCAAAAGCTCCCTTCATCCTGAGCCCTGTTGTGTCTCCCCCGCTCTGTGGAGATGGGGTAAAGATGCAGGGGGGAGAGGGACACCCTGACAAAAGCAGCCCTCTCCTCCTCCCCCTGCACAGCAAGCAGGAAGCTCCCGGGAGCAGCTCCAAAGCAGAGGGCAGGAGCAGCACACAGCAGTGGGGTTGAAGGACAGCTGGACTGCCGGCAATTGATAATCTGTTGGGCTGCTGCTACACATGGAACTTAGGGGAGCAGGGAGCTGGGGAGGGGGGCTACTGGTCCACCCTGGTTCCAAGACCCCACCAGCTAGCTCGAAAGGGCAGCTCTTTCTGTAAGCGGTGGACAAAGCAGGCAGCTGCCAAACAACGTTATAAGGGAGCATTGCGCAACTTTAAATGAGCATGTTCTCTAATTGATCAGCAACGTAACAATGTTAATCGGTATGACTTTAAGTGAGGAGTTACTGTATATCAGAGTGTCACATTGTCAAAGAAGTGAGAAGCTTGGTATCAAGAAATCAGGATCCCTTCAAGTTTTTGCATGTTATGACTTACTCTGCTGTGCTTTGGCATTTATTTTATATTGCTAGCAGTACATGTTGTGATCAGAATTATTGTTAGCTGGCATGCAATTTTGATGCCACTGTGTACCAGAGAATCATAACTGCTATCTGATGACTTGAGGAAGTTCTTATTAGGCATTCATTGGAGTGAAAATGTGGAATTTCACATTCTTAGTTTTAAATGTCTCTGCATATTTACTTCTATGGTCTGTGTGCATATTCTGAATAATGGAAATACTGCTTATCTATTTTTCTCACTGTTCTATTTCTTCTTTGAGTAAACGGGAAAATATAAGCTCTAAAGGGGTGAGTGTGCAAGTGGGATTTATTTGGAAACTCTGCTAATGCAATTTCAGGATTGTTTGTTTCTTTTCAAGAATTACCGTATATACTTGTTCATAAGCCAATTTTTTTAGTAAAAAAGGGAAGCACCAGAGACAGGGGTTGGCTTATGAATGGCTAATGGGTTACCTGGGGAGGTGGTGAACTCTCCTTCCATAGAGGTTTTTAAGGTCAGACTTGACAAAGCCCTGGCTGGGATGATTTAGTTGGGGTTGGTCCTGCTTTGAGCAGGGGGTTGGACTAGATGACCTCCTGAGTTCCCTTCCAACCCTGATATTCTATGATTCTATAGCGAGGGAGAGGTGGGACACAGCCCCTCCCCCCAATAGAGGGAGCAAGGAGAGGCAGGACAGCCAGCAGAGACAGAAGGGAAGAGACGGGGCAGAGTGTCTCTCCTTCTGGCCACGCTGCTCTCCCCTCAGCCTCCAAAGCGGCTGCAGCTCCGGGGCTGGCAGGCTACAGCCATCCTGCTCAGCCCTGCCCCCCAGAGCAGGCTGTGGCTGTGGCCATGCTGCCCAGGCGCCAGAGCACGGTGCGGCTGTGGCACACCAGCTCCAGCCAGGTCAGAGACATCCTCCCCTGACCCTCCCCAGATAAGGTGGAAAAGGATGGGATGGGGAGAGTGTGGGGGTCCCGGGCTGGAGTAGGGTCATGTAGGAGGTGGTCACGGGTTACTCCCCTGACTCCGAGCTTCTCTTTCTCCCCCCCCCCAAAAAAAAAAAAGTTGCAGTGTGGCTCATCAGCGTAAGCAGCTGGCGCGCCGGGACACATTGTTTACTTTGGTTTACCTCCGTGCCTGTGGATGCTCAAGGTAAACAAACCATCTTGGACCACCTGCGGCTTATCCTGATGGCCCAGGAGCCAAAGTTTGCTGACCCCTGAATTATAGAGTCGGCTTATGAACGGATTATAAAAATGTTCCATTTTTACTTATCCATCTTGGGGGGGGGGTTGGCTTATAAACGAACCAGCTTATGATCGAGTATACGCCTCTACCTTGATATAACGCAACTCGATAGAACACAAAATCAGATATAACACAGTAAAGCTGTGCTGCGGGGCTGCGCACTTGGTGGATCAAAGCAAGTTCAGCATAACATGGTTTCATCTATAACGCAGTAAGATTTTTTTTTGGCTCCCGAGGGCGCGTTATATCAAGGTAGAGGTGTATACGGTAGGTATTTGCCCCAGTTATACTGTATCTTGTCGCTCTTTCCCCACTCCTCAACAGTATGTTCCCTTAGGATCCTGTCAATTGGCTTCTCTCACTCAGACATGGAATCCTCTGGTCTGGATTTTATTATTTGGTTAACCGCACCCACAAAGGCTGTAGAAGCTGCTGAAATTTTGTTTGGTGCCCAAACTGTTCTCTCTCTTTTGAGTCCTGGAATTGCGTCACGGCCTGATCTGTCTGTTTCTATGCCATAGCAAACAGCTTCTTCTGCACTTAGTGAGTGGCCTTGGAAGCTTCCTTCTTCTCTTTTTCTTGCCACCTTGCAGTAAAAAACTGGGCCCCGATTGTCAGCAGGCTCAATGATGCAACCAAAATCTGCACCCTGGTTTGTAAAAGGGTGGCGGTTACCCTATCAAACTGTTTTTATCATAAATACATTGGATGTGTTTCACCTGGACAGGATTGTGAAAAGAGTTTAATACTATTGCAGATACAGTGTCTTTTTTATTTTATTTTATATTATTTCTTCTTTCTTACAGAGCCAACTGTGCGAGCAGAACTGATGGAACAGGTGCCTCATATTGCTGTGTTTTGTCAAGAAAACAGGCCTTCAGTACCATATGCTTTTTCCAAATACTTATTGCCTATTGTGGTGAGATATCTCGCAGACCAGAATAACCAGGTAAGAGTGTTATATTCTAAAACTTAATGGATAATACACTTTCTCAACTAGGATAATGCAAACATTTTACACTAAATAAATAAGGTTTAGAGCAACAAGAAATAAATCTAAGTCTGAACTTCTGTGAAAAATAAGTTTGATATTTTTTTACAATAGGTTCTGAGGTGGTCTTGGGCATCTGTGGCTTCCCTTTCGTAATGCTAAAGCACCACTACCAAAACAAAACTTTTACAGGCTTACATATTATACATTCCTTGTAAGGAAGAAAGAAAAATTCTATGAATTAAAATTTAAAAACTTGTTTTAAAGCCAGAAGAAACCATAATGATCATCTTTAATTTCCCATACAACAAGCTGTAGAACCTCACCCAGATATTTGTCTGACACCCACAGCTTTTGTTTGAGCTTTAGCATATGTTTTAGAAAGGTATCTAGTCTAGAGATAAAGACTTCAAAGGATGAAGCATCCACCATGTTTTTAAGTAAGTTCTTCCAGTGGTTAATTACTCTCATTGTTAAAAATTTGGGCCTTTTTTCTAGTCCAAATTTATCTAGCTTCATCTTCCCATCATTGAACTTCATTGTGCCCCTTTCTGTTAGATTAAAGAGCTGAATCTCTTCTCTGTGTAGGCACTTGCACACTGTGATCAAACCAGCTCTTCACCTTCTTTCAAGAAGCTCAGTCTAGTTTCTTATAGTCTGTCACTATAAGGCATGTTATCCAGACCTCAAATCATTCTTGTAGATCTTTTTTGAACCCTTTCCAATTTTTCAACGTAACTTTTGATGTGTAAATACTAGAACTAGACACAGTATTCTGGTTATAGTCTCACTAAGCCATATAGCCATATACAGAGGTAATATCACATCCCTATTACTTTATTAATCTTCAAGTGCTTTCTCATGTCCATTCCAATAGGCGTGTGTGCGTCCTGCATGCACGACCGTCTGAAGGTTTTTTCCTGTCGGCACCCATCAGGTCATCTGTGGCGTCCCCTGGATTGGCGCCCTCATGGCGGTGTATATAGGACACTGCCAACCCGCCACCTCCGTTCCTTCTTACTGCCAGTGATAGTCGTTGGAGCTTCCTTCAGTCTCCTTGTTTTGCAAGTGCCTACCTAGTGGTTACAGTCTAGTTAATTGTAAATAGTTCTTGAAAGTTGTAGTTAACCTCTTTCAGGAGGTTTTCCCCTAGCTCCCCTCACTGGTGTATGCCTTCATCTGAGGGATTTAAGTCCTGTGAACACTGTGGGAAGCCTATGCCCAAGGGCAATCTGCATGCGTTGCGCCTTAAATGCTGGGATGAGAGCCATCAAACGGAGAAGTCCTCCATTTGTAGGAGCTTTAGACCTAGGATGAAGAGGGAGCAGGACTATTGCCTCAAGCTCCTTTTAATGGAGGTGGCTCTTTGCCCTCAGCTGGCACCGGAAGCTGCACTGGCAACATCGGTGCAGGATTCCTTGGCACCGAAAAAAGACTACTCCAGGGAGCACAGACGCTGCTCCCCAGCTTGCAAAGCGGGTTTGAGCACGTGGCACCGCTTTCAGTCCCTGGTGCCACATAGGAAGAGAAAGGTGGACAGGCGTTGGTCCCCTGTAAGGAAACAGCACAGGGATCCCAGCGGGGTGCATCCTTTGTCACAGCCTGGCTCTCAGACCACCGACTCCAGCCCTGCCAGGGGCTCCATCAAATCAGGTGCTTGTGGACTCTCCGACTCGGGAGGAATTGGAAGACGAGATTGATCTTTCCTCCACGTCAGATACTTTTGAGGCCACGTGGGATCTTATTGCCATGACTGCACAGTCCCTGGCTCTGCAGGCACGAGCACCGGCACCGGTCCAGGTGGTGGAGCAAGGCCTGGCGCCAGCGATGGCGCAGTTTGTGGCACTGACTGGGCAAGCCAAAGATGCTACGGTGCTGCACCGCGGTACCATTCCCCACACCGTTGGGCTCTGCCCCTCCATCGTCTGGAACAGGCTATTTGTCGGACTCCGATAATGAGTCATCAATCTCCCGACATAGTTGATACAAGTCTCAGTCCCGGCGCCGCAGATCACAGGATGTGCCGGCATCCCGTGTTATCCTGGCCCTCATAGTGGCTGAGGCCAGTACAGTGGCCCTTTTGGACTCCTTGGGCCTACTATCAGGCTCAAGGTCAGGGCTCCAGGGCCGCATTTGTGGTGTCTATGCCCCATACTCCTTCTTCAGCCACATCGGTGCCATGCCATACTCCCATACCACCTGAAGACTCCCCACATGACAAGGACCCTGAGTCTTTGCAGACGGGTGCAACTCTCAGGCCAGCACCCCATGTGGTACCAGCGCCACAATCCACCCCGAATAGGACAGACATACCTGAGCCAGCCTTCTTGGGTAGCCTTGCCCCTTATAAAGACCTTGCAAAACACCATAAAGGTGCTATGGCAGACCCTGGCCTCCATTCCTCACATGGCCAAAGGGGTGGAAAGGAGGTATTTTATGCCGCAGAAGGGGTACTCTCAGTCTAGAACATTAGTGGTGGATGCGGCGAACCATGAAGAGCGGCATGGTCAACCGGTTCCTGTGCCAAAGTCATGGGATGCTGAGAAGCTGGACCTTTTCGGCCGTAAAGTATCTAAACTCAAGGCCAGTGGTCGCAGGCAGAACTATCACTGCACATCAACCTCAGACGAGACATCGCCCTTTCAGTTTTTCAGAAGTGGGCCTTTTTCCACATAGACCTTTTCGCGACATGGAGCAACAGGAAATGCCAGCAGTTCTGCTCCTTTCTGAACCACAGCCCAGGCTCCATCGCGGACGCTTTTCACTTCACATGGGTGAGTCACATGGTCTATGCGTTCCTGCCCTCCCCTCTCCTACACAGAGCCCTCCTCAAGGTCTGCTAGGACTGGGCTTTGTTGATCCTCATACTACCGGCGTGGCCCTGCCAGCACTGGTTCACCATACTGTTAAGCCAGACCAGTAACCCTCAGGACCACCTGGAGTGCCTGCACCTTACGGCGTGGAAACTTCAGGGTTAAACCCATTGCATCTCCAGTGTTCGGACTCAGTGAGACAGATTCTTCTGGGAAGTAGGAAACATTCCACCCGAGCCACATATCTGGCAAAGTGGAAGTGGTTTTCTATTTGGTCCTTATAGAAGAAAGTATCTTCTCCCCTTGTTGTCCCTTTTAGTCAGATGCCACCCAGGTTATCTGAGCTTCTTAACCCTTTACAGATAAGAGGAATTAACCCTTTACAGGGTAAAGAGGGATTTTACGCTACCCTTAGCTATATGTTTGACTGTGTTGTTCAGTAAATCCAATTTACCAAGCAGTCCAGATCAATCTGCATAGCTAACCTGCTGCATGATTTATCACTCCACCAATTTTTGTCATCTGCAGAGTCTATCAGCAGTGATTTTTATATTTTCTTCCAGAGCATTCATCAAGATACTGAATAACACCCAGCCCATTAGAAACAAGTCTGTTGGATGATGATTCCCTGTTTACGTTTATTTTTAAAAATCTGTCAGT
The DNA here is from genome assembly GCF_025201925.1 of Gopherus flavomarginatus. Taxonomy (NCBI): domain Eukaryota; kingdom Metazoa; phylum Chordata; order Testudines; family Testudinidae; genus Gopherus; species Gopherus flavomarginatus. The sequence goes on from NC_066618.1 coordinate 209,232,931, forward strand.
TAACTATTTTACACTATTATGTACTTCTTGATTTTTGAATAATGCTACTTATCAGAAGGCCATAAAGGACTAAGTCAAATGCCTTACAGATGTCTAAATACATTGTCAATATAGTTACTTTTATCAACCAAACTTGTAATCCTTTCAAAAAATGAATTTGTTTGGCACATACTTTCCATAAAACTATTTTGGATTGGCATTAATTATGCTCTCGTTCTTTAATTATTTACTGATAGTGTACCATACCTGTCTTTGATTGTGCCTATTTCACATTGGGAAAGTTTGACTTTCGGGAAACATGAGGGAACACTCTTGAAGTATTTGTAGTATTACAATAATGTACAATATATAAGTGTTCCTGGACATGACTCTTTATTTTTTAGTGTTATAGTTTGCTGAAGAATTTAAGAACACATGCCCTCAACCTTGACAGGGGCTATGAGGGTGTGTTGGTGTATCTTCCAGCGTATATCTAAAAACGATCTCATGTAAACTCGTTTCCACTTTGTTTTTCCTACGATAGGTGAGAAAAACAAGTCAGGCAGCATTGCTTGTTCTGTTGGAGCAAGAACTTATTGAGAGATACGATGTAGAGACCAAAGTATGCCCTGTTCTTATAGAACTGACTGTGCCAGACAGCAATGATGATGTGAAGACAGAGGCTGTGGCTGTGAGTAAATCAGTGAAACTGAGCTTTAAGGTCTAAGGTTTGAGTGAACATTTGGTTTTGTAGTGTACACTCATTCCTATATATTTGCTTTCTACAGCTAACTCTCAACTTTTCATGAGTGATGTATCTGAGTATTTAGATTCTAATATCTAAACTGTATTGTTAACCCAAATTTAGGTGAATAAATTTATTTTAGATTACTTACTATATGTATTTTGACTTCTTTTTTTTTTAAACCAGATTTTATACTTTTTTGATAATCTAAGCACTATACCCAGATGTACAGACACTTTTTTCTTAACCTGTGTATTCAGGCTAATGTTAAAAATTATATAATAAAAGTACTCCAGTATTTCTAAGGCACTTACAATTGTGGTGCCTCAGAGAGAAATGACTGTCAGTAAATTAATCCTTAGCATTCTTTGCACTGTATTGGTCATGTTTGAAATAAATTACTTGTACATTCCCTAAAAGAAGAGAGACCCAACTGGACAAGAAACTCAGGAGATTAATCGTATTACCTGAGGAAGTGTTTTCTATTTTGGGAGCCTCCTTTTATGACCATTGGCACTTGATTGTTTTTTGTACTGTTCCTTTCTTTAGTAGAGAATTCTTGATACATGAATTGTGTTGGCCTTTACTTTGTGGGCTTGTTTTCCCTTTTATCACCACCAGCATCTCTGAATATAATGCTCATTCAGACAAACTTGAATGAATTTTTTCAGATGGAATTTGGAGTAATGAATGGACTAAATTCAGCAACTCCAGTGGTTTAAACCGGTACAAATTTAATAAACAGTCCTCATAGATTAATTTTTATTCTTCAAAAACATGTATAATCATTTAACTAAACCATTTCAACGCGTTAATTTACAATAGTATAATGCCAAATGTGGTAAAAATCCTCAACTTCTGTCAAATGCATTGTAAACCACTCTGTTCATTCTAGAGTTTCTTTTTACACTGTAAGAACATAAGAATGACCATACTGGGTCAGACCAAAGGTCCATCTAGCCCAGTATCCCCTCTTCCAACAGTGGCCAATGCCAGGTGCCCCAGAGGGAATGAACAGAACAGGTAATCATCAAGTGATCCATCCCCTGTCACCTATTCCCAGCTTCTGGCAAACAGAGGCTAGGGACACCATCCCTACCTGTCCTGGCTATTAACCATTAATGGAGTTATCCTCCATGAACTTATCTAGTTCTTTTTTGAACCCTGTTATAGTCTTGGCCTTCACAACATCCTCTGGCAAAGAGTTCCACAGACTGACTGTGCATTGTCACATCCATTTTGTTTGTTTTCAACCTGCTACCTATTAATTTATTTTGGTGACCCCTAATTCTTGTGTTATGAGAAGGAGTAAATAGCACTTTTCTCCGCACCAGTCATGATTTTATAGACCTCAATCATATCCCCCCTTTGTCGTTTCTTTTCCAAACTGAAAAGCCCCAGTCTTATTAATCTCTCCTCATCTGGTAGCTGTTCCATACCCCTAATTTTTTTTGTTACCCTTTTCCAAACCTTTTCCAAGTCCAGTATAACTTTTTTGAGATGTGGTGACCACATCTACACATAGTATTCAAGATGTAGACGTACCTTGGATTTATATAGAGACAACATGATATTTTCTATCCCTTTCTTAGTGATGTCCAACATTCTGTTTTCTTTTTTGACTGCCACTGCACATTGGGTGGATGTTTTCAGAGAACTATCCACAATGACTCCAAGATCTTTCTTGAGTGGTAACAGCTAATTTAGACCCCATCATTTTATATGTATAGTTGGAATTGTTTTCCAATGTGCATTACTTTGCATTTGTCAACATTGAATTTCGTCGGCCATCTTGTGGCCCAGTCACCCAGTTTTGAGAGATCCTTTTGTAGCTCTTCACAGTCTATCTGGGACTATGCAAATCACTTTGAAACAAAAACACTAATATTTATTAAATACTGTTATTTATTTTATTTAAAATTGTGGCTTGTGCCTAAAGACAGCAACCAGGTTGGGTGCTAATGTATTAGGCACCATACAGATATACAATAAATGACAGTACCTTCCTCAAGGAGTCTAAAAATAAGCATACATGAGGTGGAATAAAATTTAAAACTGAGTTGCTTCACACTGTCCATGTTCATTGTTATGAAGGCATGGAAGCTTTGATAATCTAAATTGGCACTGAAAAAACTCATCTCAAGCATCACCAATTATAGAAATGTATACTTGAAAATTATCGGAAATTGATTTTGAAGGAAAGTTTATTTCATCAAAAGTGATCTCACAGCTTATAACAGTATTATATTCAGTTAGCTCCATATTTACTTAACAAAGCTTTGGTAAAAATTAGAGAGAGTGAAAGAACAATTAGAAGGGGAAATTGTCACTTTCTTTGGGCTAATCGCTCCATGACTCACTCTTTTCAGTAACTTACACATAGGGCATTACAAATGAGCAATAAAGAGAATTTTAGAAATCTCTCTAAATATGGAATATTTTGAGGGCTGTGGGAATCATTTTATTATACTAAACTTTATATTATTTATTCCATTAAACTTAAAGAACTAGAAATCAAGCACTTTGGTTTAAAATGTCAGAAAATTGCTTTTAAGTATGGAAGTGTTTTAATAAGTGGAGGTGAGAAATGAAGTCCCTGAATTTGACTGTTTTAAGACTAATCTGTTTGCTATTTCTGTACTGTTCAATACACAGTATTGTGAGATAGCTGCATTAATATTAAGAGTTCATTCCTACCAACTTTCCAGAATGGCTTGTAGTCACTTTTTTCCATAACTTAACTCTCTGATTTTGTTGCTTTATATTAGGAAGATCAGTTTCTCATATTCCCTGTTGCAGTTTGATACAGGGAAAGAAAATAATGAGTTGAGCTGCCTACAATGCACACACTTTTCAATACGAGATTTAAAAGTATCAGAAAAATTCAGGATCACATGCATCAGGTTTTAGCTTGACTGTAGTTACAACTTCAATAATGCAGAAAGGTCATTATTTAATGCTTGTGAAATTAATTTCTCTGTTGTATAGGCATTCCTAATCAGTATTTTCCTTCTCATTAGATAATGTGCAAAATGGCTTCCATGGTGGGAAAAGACATCACAGAGAGACTCATTCTTCCTAGGTTTTGTGAGATGTGCTGTGATTGCAGAATGTTTCATGTTCGTAAGGTATGAATTTTTCTCTGTCTAATTTGGTTCAGCTATATACTTTAGATTTAAAGGAATATAGTTAACCTAAAAATCACATTTGTCTGGGGTTTTTTTGGTTTTTTTTTTTTTATCTGCTGATATTGCCTGAAATACCAAAAATAAATATAAATGAAAGATATAGGGCCTCACATATTCTGTGACTGAGCAGCTCTGGAAATTGCTGAAGAATTGTATTCTAGAATCTTGGCTTTTATTTAAAAATAAAACGCTGCTTCTAGCCCTTATGGGTGTAGAGAGAACCTTGAAAACATGAATCAAACGTAAACTGATAGACTTTCACCTGCCTGACCCACAGGTCTCTGGAAGGGAACGAAGGGTATATCAAGGCAGAGCCAGCACTGAGCATAAGCAGACTAAGCAATTGCTTAGGGCCCTGAGCAGCTCAAAGGGCCTCCCTATCCACTTTTTAGTATAAGAACTTGCCTGGTTTAGTATTGTGTGCGCATGGCGGGAGGGGGAGAATATTGCTGCTTAGGGCTCCCATTGGGCTAGCACTTTCTTTATATCAGGGTATTAAAATAAATTAATGCTTCCGTGGAATTTAGACATTGCAGCTACATAATTTGGTTCCATTTTGTACCAAGGAGTACCGGATACTACAGAAGAAAATATTTTTCTCTGATTTTTTTTTTTCCAGTTTTACTGTATGTATTTAATAACACTTTGTATATAATAATTTTCACTTTCTCCTTTGTATCTAATTAGTGTCCCACATTCTTTGTAGGGTTCTTTCTTGTGTAAGAAGGGGAGATAAAACATTTTAAAAAATAATAAATTGTGATTTTTAAAACCACAGAAATTGGCAGGTGTAACGTATAGTACCTGAAACTACCACTAACAGTTTTTTTTAAACTGACTTGATTTCAAGTTGACTTTATCATGGCAAGTATATTAAAATTATGGGTGCGGGCTACTACAATACCTTTGCAGATGATGAAACATTGTAATGATCATAAATCAGTTATCAATGAATATAATTTACTTACCTTTAAATTTTGTCTACAGGTATGTGCAGCCAATTTTGGAGATATCTGCAGTGTGGTTGGGCAGCAAGCCACTGAAGAAATGCTTGTAAGTCTTTTGTACAAAACTCAGGTTGTTGAGTTATGGCTCTAGGTGTATATATATATTCTCCTCACCCTCTTATCTAACACCTTCCTTACAAAAAAACTACCTAAGAGAACTCAAAAGTTGAGAAATGACAGAATTAAGTTTGCATGTGCACCTGAACCCTGTCCTTTTAAAGACTGTATTGCAATACATTTACACAATTACATAACCTTATTTATGCAGAACCACTTTCTCTTTCATCACTCATTCTTTGAACATTTTGTATTTAAATGTCTTTCATCAGTTCTGTCTGAAGTACATGATACCACAGAATTTATTTTTTTTCACCCCTGCAACCTCGGATACATGTGTAAAGTGAGTTTTTTAAAAATAGTATGTAATCATGAAATGATCAAATGCTGTCAGGCCTGTGCATATGGGGGTAGAGTTGAGGTTGCCTGCATATCCTCAGCTTGGGCTTTTCCTGAATTTTGAGGGCTAGCACAGCTTGCATGTACATTTAATATCGTTTTTAGTAGAGTTTAAAAAAAATAAAGATGAAAAGAGAGAAGGTGCTGGGACAAGAAAGGAACTTATACTGCAGGACTGATAGCTCTTCCAGCTTGCAAAAATTTGACAATAGAGTCATAAAAATGTAGGTATGGAAGTGACCTTGAGGTGTCCAGTCCAGTCCAGCCCAGCGCCCTGCACCGAGTCAGGACCAAGTAAAGTGAGACCATTCCTGAGAGGTGTTGGTCCAACCAGTTCTTTAAAACCTCCATTGTTGGGGATTCCACAACCACCCTATGGAAGCTTCTCCCAGAGCTTAACCATGCTTATAGTTAGAAAGATTTTCCTAATATCTAACCTAAATCTCCGTTGCTACTGATTTAAGCCCATTACTATCTGTCTTACCTTTAGTAGACATGGAGAACAATTGATCACTGTTCTCTTTATAACAGTCCGTAACACATTTAAATAGCATGTGTACATCTCATAATCTGAAACTAGTAGGGTAGATACCATCAGGCTACCTTGTCTCCTCTAAGAGGCTGATAGGAATGTAGAGTGGGTCTCCATCTTGAGCACTTTTACAAAGGGTGAAGGAGTTCTCCTTAGCCCCTTGGTGATTTATGCTATTTGCTTATGTTTTCTGTGGTAAAATTCAGCTTTTGGTCGCCAACTATTTCAGCTGCTGAGCTTTAACTGGAAAAAAAAAAGAGGAGTCAGGAATCTCTTTTCATGATGGAAGAAGTGTTTGTTTCCCACTCTTCTGGTACTTCAAAATCAGTTGAATGACTTCTCATGAAATTTTATTTTTTTTTAAAAAACACTTTTTTTAGTCAAAAAATGTGGAAAATTTCAACCCAAAAGAAGTTTGCTTAAGCAACTGAAAATAGGGTTGTGATGAAAACTGTAGTACTATCTTGATAGAAGTCACTACTGGTCTTGCTGCAGTACCACAGATGGTGATAATCATGTGATGAATTTTATGCTGTGATTGCCTCATCTGCACCTTGCTCACTAATCCATTTCTGCTGGAATTACTTCAAAAATTACGAACACCTAAGAAAGTTCAGTCACCAATTTTTAGAAAAACAGTCTCCATAAAACTGTTTTGTCTTTGAGTAGTGTCCATCTGGGTGCTCCACTTCAGGTTGATCAGAGATTTTCAGTAGCAATGCCCATTTGGCCCATGTATACATTCCGAACAACCTCGTACCCCATACTGAGGATATATAGAGCTGTTCAGGTGAACTTCCCACAGTGCCTTCCCAACCACACAAGGGCTTGATATGGAATGGTTAGTGTGCCTGTTTCAGCTTTGCTGTAGTTTAGCTTTGAGTTCTTAGTTCTAGGTTTAGTTTTGTTAGTTCCCTTATTTATTTTGTAATGGTACCTTTAGTTAATTTGGGTTTTTTCTGTTTAAGACCACCTTTTTCTCCCTCTTCCTTCTGAGGGATTTGCCTTGGGGGTCATCGTTGACTTGGTAGACTGGAATTCAAATATTTCTGTGCCTGCCAGGAATCTATCCCAGTCAGCAATGGACATTCTTGGTGTAAACACATACCTTCCGGACAAGTGCAAGATCTGCTCAGCTTTTAAAAGCAGATCTTGAAAAAACAGCAAGATTAAACTTTGACTCCTCATGATAGAACTCTCCAGAAAACCTGCCCGGGATTCAGGTTCACATACCCCACATATGTCAGCCTCCTACTGAGCACAGTGCCTAGCGGTAAAAGTAAGGCATACGGGCTAGTATGGCGTACCGGTAAAAGTTAGCTGCCTGTACCAGCCCGTACCACTGACTTTAAAGTGCTGCCGCAGCACTGCTTTAACATCACTGCCCCTTTTGCACCCCCCTTGGCAGCCCTGCCAGGTCCCTACCAGCAGGGCCACCAGTTGAGGGGGAGGGGCAGCAACATTAAAGTGCTTTAAAATCGCTGCCTCTTTTATGCCTTCTATCCGCCCCCCGGCCCCACACCCCCTCCCCCCCCGAGAGTGATGGGGAAAAAGAAGTAGCTGCCCCAGGTCTGCGATTAAAATGGGCCCGGGGCACCAGCTGCTGCTACTGCAGCAGCACCGGCCGGAGTCCTGGGCCCTTTAATTGCTGCTGGAGCCCCAGGCAATGCAGGTCAGGGAGCTCAGATATCCTGGCTGGGTGACACTGATACCCCCTTCCGCCCAAGGCCCTGCATCTTCTGAGGGGTGAGGAGGGAGGAGCGGTCCTGTACTAGAAAGAGCTCCATTTTACTTTCACCCCTGACAGTGCCCCTTCAACCTCCATACCCCACTTGTCTAGGTATTTGCAAGATCAGAACACAGAGGATACCAGTAAAGCTCCTAAGAAGAGGAGTTCTGGATCTCCTCACAAAGAGCCGAAAGTCAACGCAGTTGTAATGGCAGGCAGAATGAAAGGTCACCCAGTGAATGCTCAAAGGATTTCGTCCTGGATCACGGCCTGCATCCACTACTGCTATGAACTGGCAAAAGTGCCTCCGCTGGCAATCCTGACAGCACACTCGACTAGGGCGCAAGCATTGTCATTGGCCTTCCTGGCACAGATGCCTTCAACTTCTGGGCAGCTTGTAATTTCGTAACACAACATGCCACAACAACTTCATTGCTTCCAGGAGTGGCTCAGAACAGTCTGTATCCCAATCAAGCTGGTGTCTGTTCATCAGGCGCTAGACTTGCTCAGTAGGTGGAAGAACTCCTCCAGAGTCTGTACTGGCGTTCCTTTCACCCACCCTCTTCTACTATCACCATAACTGTAGATGCATCACTTGTGCGAAGGGATGAACACCTAGGGGGACACACCGTCCAAGGCAAATGGTTGCCTCAAGAGTGTCTCCTACAGATCAACCTCCTAGAATTATAAGTAGTCTGGAACACCTGTATCCTCTTCCTTTCCTTAATCGGGCCAGTCCATCAGAGTCATGACAGATAATGTAATCTGTACATTCGACATAAATTGTCAGTGAGGGACAATTGTGCTGAAGCAAAAAAGCTGTGGAGCTGGTTTATAGCTAGTCACACCCTCATTTCAGCCTCTTATCTTCCAGGCTTTGCAAAACACCATGGCCGATAATCTGAGCAGACATGTCTTCCAAGATTACAAGTGAGAATTGGACTCTTGAATCTTCAAACAGTTTTTTTCCAGGTTTCCAAAAGAGGACCTCTTTGCGACGGCTGCCAACAGAAAGTGCAAGAAAATTGTGCTCGAGAGGACTTGGGTTATCAATCCTTGGGGACACATTTCTCATTCCTTGCAGGAGGGGTCTTCTCTATATCTTCTGACATCGTTGATTCTGAGGGTGTTGAACTAAAATCAAACAAGAAAAAAATGGAGTCATTCTAATTTCACCAGCTTGGCTGAGGCAGGTCTGGTACACTTACCTGATTTACTTTGCCTCCAGTCCAGCATTGCAACTTCCAACCATTTCCCATCTGCTGTCTCAGAATGCTGGTTGGACTCTCCATCCCAACCTGGGCATCCTCTGACTCAGCGCTTGATTCTCAGTGATAGAGATTTTCTGTTTGACAGGTAGAACAGGTCCTATTAAACAGCAGAAAAATCTCTTCAAGATATACTCACCATGGGTGTATCCAGCAACTCTTCATTCTTCTCTTTCCACTGTTCTTGATTACTGATTGGATTTAAAGAAGTTGGGTCTTTCTAATGAGTTCTATCGGAGTTCATTTGTCAGCTTTTGTAGCCTTTTAGTTCCCAAGGGTTCTCAGTCTTTGCTTATCCCACAACAGAAATATTCATGAGGGGATTGCTTAAGCTTTTTCCCAAATCAGAGAGCCTGTATCTGTATGGGATTTGAACTTGATCCCTTTTGAGCCACTAGTTGTGTTCTCTGCTGAACTTGTGTATGAAAATGGCATATTAGTGGCCATCGCTTTTGCTTGCAGAGTCAGGAAATTAGGTGCAATAATGGTTGATCCCTCTCCATCCCACCACTTCTATTGTTTTCTTCAAGGGTAAGGTACCATTATGCCCACATTCTAAAATATCCCCCAGTTTCCACATTAACTAAGTTATTGATCTTCCTGTGTTTTGTCCCAAAGCCACATCAGACTAGTGAGGAAGCTGCCTTGCATACCTTGGATGTTAGTTAGCCTTCTATTTGGACAGATCAGACCATTTAGAAAGTCTCCAAGACTCTTTCAGTTGCAGACAAATCTAAAAGATCCACAATCTCCACCCAGAGATTTTCAAAGTGGGTTTCCAGTTGTGTTCTTGTTTGTTACCAGGCTGCTAATGTTCAGCCACCTTTGAGAATAAAAACCCATTCTACAAGATCCCAAACTACCTCCATAGCACTGTTAAAAATGTATCAATTGCTGAAATTTCCAAATGGCAACCTGGGTATCAGTGAACACTTTTTTCCCAGGCACAATATCCTAATATATGGCTCTAGATCAGAAGCTGCTGTTGTCACAATAGTCATTTCTTTATTGTTGGATCCAGCTCCAAAGCTCCCTCCTCCTCCAAGGGATACTCTGGGATACCTAAAGTGGAGTATTGATAGGGACACTGCTCAAAAAAGAAGTCATTACTCACATTGTGCAATAACCAGAGTTCTTTGAGAGGTGTCTCTCTAACTATGCTCTACTACCCACCCTCTTTCCCCTCTACTTCAGAGGTTTGTCTCGCGGGACTTTATGGTAGAGAAGGAACTGAGAGTGGTTTGCTTGTGCGGCTCCATATATCCTTAGTATAGGGTATGAGGGTGTCTGCAGTGTATTTGCAGGCCAAACGGGCAGCACTACTGAAAATCTAATCAAAGGCACATGTGCCACTGAAGTGGAGCACCCATAGGGGGACACATCTCAAAGATTGATTTGGTTACTGCATGAGGTGAGTAACTCTCCTTTCCTTGCACCAAATGTGGAATTTTTCACCGAAGAACCAGGATGGGCAGTGTACTGTTGATAGGCAGTGACAAGTTTAAAGTCTGATGTTCACAACCTGTAAGAGCTAGCAATGGGAGTTTTATATCATTAGAAAGGAGAGATTCTCCATTTTCTGAAGAAGCTCATCATTTGCTTTTAGCTGGGAATCTTCTCTTTCCAATGGCTATAGTAATCTTAAATGTTTTCTGACAGTAGTAGGTAAAGTTGTCAGACACAAGTGTGATTGTGTCCCTTTAATATTACCTCTTTCAAAAGGAAATTACATAGTGAAGAGTTTGTCTTTTGAAATACTTTTTATAGTTTATGGACAGGCAGTTACTTGGATATAGGAGAGAGACAGTGGTAAGAGAGAATTAAAGGAAAAACTTTGCTGACAAAAACGAATTTTGCATCCAGGTGCACACACTTTGATGTCCATCCTTCAGATGTAATTTGAGGGGATCTAATTAAGAGGATAGTAGAAATGGCATGCCCTTTTGCTTTGCAAAGCCTGTATAAACAGATCCTGTTGTGAGCAGCAGGACAACGAGTCTTAAAAAGGGAAGTAGTGAGGTAAAGGAGCATAAATTGAAACCAGTACCCCTACAAAAGTTTGCATAAAAGTTTATTTACTGTGTTTTATATAGCTACCAAGGTTTTTCCAGCTCTGTTCTGATAATGTTTGGGGAGTTCGGAAGGCTTGTGCTGAATGCTTCATGGCAGTTTCATGCGCAACATCGCAGGAAGTCCGGCGGACAAAGCTGTCAACGCTTTTTATCAGTCTGATCAGTGACCCTTCACGATGGGTAAGAGTTTTGTTTTATTTATCAAATACCTATTTTTCTATTTGCTTTTTCTTTGGTACCCCACATTAATTTTTTAGAGATAAATAGCTTATTCATGTGCATGATTGTGTCAAGTAATCGTGTATAATGGTGGTTTTGCTGACTGGAGGAAGGCTATTCTACATTATCCCAGTAAAATGTATTGGACCCTTCTATTGAGAAAAGGTATGTGGAGCTGCAGGCTTCCCCGCTATTCTGTGTTGCCAAAAGTCTGCTTATCACCAGGAATATCAGAAAATTGCAGATGTAATTAAATTGAATTTATTGAGATTTTTTTTTGTCCATGCTTCACATCCCCCCCCCTCGCTCCACCTCCCCGGTCTTGAAAATCCATCCTTCAAATCTGTGTTAGGGTTGTCAACAGGGGCTCCTTCTCAGAGCCAAAAGGAAGCCGTAATGCCCCAAAGCACCAGTTTTTTGGCTCTGAAAAGGCATGTGAGCCATAATCAGGTACAATGAAAGAAGTAGTAGAAATGGAGGTGAGAGAGGCTCACCAGAACTAAATAGAATTCAAGCCTGTGGTTCTTATTGAATCAATGTAAATTCCTGACATTGTAAAATGTGATGTGATGTTTCCACTAAACCAGCATTTCTTTTTTCCAGTCACTTGGATCTTCCACTTCATTGGCGTTCAGATTTACTCACTTTAAACATTGAAATAGTGTGGGAGGGTGAAGTATGCTGTCAACGTGAAGATGTGTACAATGATCTGTGAATTGACCACTTTGTCTGCCTGCTGTATTTCACGTCTCACCCCAATCTTTCCCTGCTCAAGGCTTTTTGCCTGGCACTTTCCCATATCCAGCTTGTTGGCACTGTTCCCAGATGCAAGTCTCTCCTGTCACTTTCCCCAGTGCCCTTACAACTCTTCCCCATTCCTGACAGCTGGTGGTGTATTTATACAACAGCTGTATTTAAATTATTTTCTCTGGAACCCATTATTCTAGGTCCGCCAAGCTGCCTTTCAGTCCCTGGGGCCTTTCATATCAACTTTTGCTAACCCATCCAGCAGTGGTCATTTTTTTAAAGAAGAGGAAAGTAAGAACACAGAGGATCATAGATTTTCAGAGGAAGATGGGTATGGATTTTATTGCTTTTGTAGTTTTTCATTTTTCTTCTGCATATAGATAATGCTCCTTAGGAGACTTCTATTTTTCTTTTAATTTGTTTACACACATTGATAGTGAAGACACCAGAACTTTTGCCAAAAATTGGCCATGTCAGCTAAGTTGCTGTTCAGTTATTTAGGGTACTTCACTTAGGTCCGCTATCCAGTAAGTAAAACTAATTCTATAAATACTAAAATAAGAACACTACTATGAACTTGTATAAGTGTCTGAATGTATAACCAGTATGGGTTGTTTTTTTTAAATAAAAAACTCATGCCTATTTTCTTTGACACCCAACAGTGAAAAGATCAGGGATACAGAAGATGTCACAACAGAGGATGTACATAGCAGAACAGAGAAGCCACCTTCAGATGCTGATTTTAGTGATTTTACAGTAAAACTTGAAAACACCATGGAAGACCATAACCCTGTGCCAAGTAATTCTCAGAGTGAAACCGATTACCAGACTGAGACATTCTTACGTTGCACTTCATCTTCAGAATCTTGTGGGGAAATAGCTGATGAGAATGAGCAAAGTTCTAGCTTCTGTAATCTAGCAGTGCTGCAGGAATCTGGGTTGAGGTCCCAGGAAACCTCCCTCTCAGAACAGGAATTGTACAACTCTTTCCATTTCTGGAGGACTCCGCTTCCTGAAATAGATATTGATTTAGAGCTTCAACAAACTGATCAGATAATGCCTGACCCAGAAATTCGGGAAGGAACGAAAGACGTGACTGTGCCAGTTTCTTCAAGCATTGCTATGGCCACAAGGAAGGAGCTGGAAGAAATGATAGAAAATCTGGAGCCTCATATTGATGATCCAGATGTTAAAGGTATAGTGAAGATATTTGTGTATATTTAGTGTCTGGAAATGTTTTTCTGTAATAATGTTTTGTGGAGGCTTTAATTTTTAACCTTTTGAATGAAACTTAAAAAAAAAAATCAGAAGAATTAATGCTTTTGGAGTTTAACCAAATTTGTTCTAGCTGTTTTAATTTAACTCTGAAAAAAGATGACAAACCAAACGTTCTTATTTTGAGAAGCAGCTTCTGATTGTACAGATGCAGTTTTGCTCCCATTGGTCATTGCGAGTGCATAATAGCAGGTACAATAATTGCACCTGTAATTCTTAGTACTTTGGTGTCTAACTACTTGATTTGTCAGTATAATCAGGCAGACAATCACCTGAGTGCTGCAAATCATTATGTTCAGTGTTGCATATGCAGTTACTGTGTGTGCAAAATAGGAAGCCAGATTGAAGCCCTTTTGAAAAATCAAGGCCTGAATGTAAGAATGTTTTCACCTTCTGAACAATCAAGTTTATTTTTTAAGGAAATAGCTTTAGGGTATCCATGTTTTCAGAAGCTCTTCTATAGCAACTTTCATTGCCTGCTGATGTACGCCAGGATTATGGTCAGGACAAGGTTAGAAGTGACCCAAATCCTGTCCAACTCTTAGATGCACATAAATCTTGTGAGAGTGAAGTGTAATTAATGTTCTCTCCCCTACCTTCTTTTTAATAATCTGCTGCCCTTTATGTGACATCACAGGTTTGTTGAGATATCAGCACTGGAGATGTCTTAAAACGTGCCAAATTCAAAAAGGGCAGCAGCAAATCCAGTACTGTGGCTAGGAAAGTGGCCCTGGAGATTGGCGTATTCTTGATTTCAAGACTCCTGTGGGCTAGAAGGGTGCACACTCAAAAAAGGAGAGAAGAAAAGAGGGGTGAGAAACTCCTGTCAGAATAAGCAGCAATGCTTGGATGCTTTCCTGAAATGTTGGTGTTTCTCCTATCACTAATTATACAGGCTACACACTGATAGCCTAACTTTAATTAGACTTGGCCTGTTCCTGTTTAATCTACCGTAAAATCAGCAGATGAAAATGTTCTGCTTTAAGAAAACTCTAGCCCATTGCTCTGTAAGACTGATGGGTTCCAGAAAAAATGTACTAGTTCAGTTACTGGTGAGAAGCACATTATTTAAACTTATCTCTTAGTAAGCACATTAACCAGTGCTGTTTAGGTTTGACTCCAGAGACTTGTTCTGCACAGCTGCAAAATGTATATTAAACTGTTTCATGAGGATCTACATAGCTAATGCATTTGTATACTCAGAGGTGCTCTGTATTACAAGATTGTTTTTAATCTATGCTTTGATTTCGGCTGGTCTCATTCCAGAGCAATTGTCTTGCTGCACTTTAGGATGGTTTCAATATAAAGAAGCTCACAGGTGCAGTTCTGTTAGGTGCAATACTCAGAAGTTAGGAAATGCCTGAACTAGGGTGCCTGTGCAATAACAATTTGACCCCCTTGTTCATATGCATTCTGATACAGTCTTTAATTGTGTGATCGCATACTATTTTTTTTTTCCATACAGGTCCCCTGCCTCATTCAGGGGATGAGTAGTATCTCAATAGTTCTTTTTATTCCCCTCATTGAATAAGCCTTAGAGTTTATTAAATGCACACCATCTAAATCCTGCCCTGAATACAAAATTATTAATTTTTTTGTCGCTATCACTATCAAAAAGTGTTTTACAAATAAAACAAATGAATTTATCTTCACAACATGCGTGTGAAAGTGAGTAATATTACTTTCCCCATTTTATAACTGGGGAATTGAGACAGAGATTAAGGCCAAAATTATCAAAAGTGTCCACTAATTTCAGATGCCCAATCTGAGACACTTAGCACCTGATTTTCCAGAGTATTTAGCATTTTAAAGCATTTTCTGTGTTCAGAGCACAGCTCCAGCCAATTTCAGTCGAGTGCTCAGCACATCTGCAAATAGGGTTTTTCACATGGGGCACCTAGAAGACTAGGAAGATGCTATTTTAGTGGCCTCCTATGAGAAGTGAGGCTTAAGTGACTTGCCCAGCATCACACAGGAACTCTGTTCCAGAGACCAGGATAGAATTCAGCACTCCAAGGTGGAATTCAGTTTCTTTAATTGTGACCTGCAGTCCCCTGCTATATCAAACACCTTCCAACTTCTGCAACAAATGAGCCAGGGGTCCAGAGAAATTCTAACACATGGAACCATATTGACACGCAACTTGAGTATCAGCAGGCTTCAGACCTTTGGACTACAGTATGGACCTTAAGCACTCTACCTCACAGAGTAGCTGGCAGTAGTAGGCTGTTATCCTCTATTGGACCAGCCAATAGAGGGGGATGAAAAACTCACTTTTCCAGTAGATTTCACAGCTATTCATTAGCAGCAGAGGAATGTAGAGATGCAGGACACCTTATTTCAATTCCAGTTTCTATAGGAGAGTGTTGTCTAGAGGTTACAGACTGTGCCTCCAGCTTGTCACTGTCCCCCTCTGCATCTGTGTACCTCCTAACTCCCTCTCAGTTGGCTCTTGTCTCCCTCCTCTTCTGGTCCGCCCCATCCTCTGAGTCCTGCAACAACACCCCTCACTCCTTCCACACCCCTTTGCATTCCAGTGTGACTGATTCCTCCTCCTCCTCCTCAGTACACTTGGGTGCCAGCATCAGTAGTACAGGAGAGAGAATCTCCTGCTCTCAGTTATTCTGCCTGGTGCCGCAGCAGCCAGAAGGAGCAATCGTAAGGGAAGTCCTGGTCAACTCCTGAAGCCATGAGTATGCTCAGTGCAAACAGAATCTTCAGAGATCTTAGCTGCGAAACAAGCCTCTATTGAGCATGTGCAAACTGCAGTTTTTCCGAGGCTTATAGCTTGGCTAAATTTGGGAAAATTTTAATGGGGACAGCAAAAGGCATATACCTGTCACCAAACCAGTCACACTGCCAAATTACAAGTCCCTGCTCTAAAGCATGAGAAGCTAGACTTTTCTCAACAAAATAGTTGTAAGAATTTTTTTTTAATATGGACAAAAGACCGTTTTCCCATAATCTCATTCTCAAAAATGGCTGAATCCTTTTAGCTGAAATTTACCCAAAACTTCAGTCTGAGGAAGACACCTGGCATGGAAAATTTCAGCCGCCAATTAATAGTTTGGCAAAACCCCAAGCAACAGAATATAGGGGTTTATAATGGAAAATATCTGTCAGCCTTATGTAGGTGGATCTGGTAGAGACACACATATAATAAATATCAGTTAAAGCAGCAAAGAATCCTGTGGCACCTTATAGACTAACAGACGTTTAATATCAGTTAGTTAACATTGGGGAAAAAACCTCTTGTTTGTGTTTTAGCATTAGATCAGCCTCAAAGGAATTTGAAATCCTAGTGAGTGTTTCAGGATAGATTTTTAAATACAGTACCTGCACCATTATAGCACTTAAAACAATCGGAGGAGCATTTTTTGTCTGCTAATAATGAGTGAACACTAAGGAAAGAAACAGACAGCAAAAGAGTGAAAACAAGGGAAGCAGAAAAGAGAAACTGCAGAAAATAAAGGGGGAAGGTGTGCTGCCATGTAAAAGCATTTTTTTCTCCTGAGTTATTTATGTATTTTTCTATAAACACACTCTCTCTCTCTCTCTCGAAATGTAGTGCATCTATATATATTGTCTATTTAGAAAAAGACCCTTAGTCTTTAATTTTAACTGAAAATGAAAGGCCTATATTTTGCTATTGGTTCTGGTTTGGAGGGGAGAGGGAGAGAAAAAGTAAGTTCTTCTAAATGTGCATCGGGATAAAGTTCACTTGAATTATTTCTCCAGTTGTTTTGCCTCACAAGAATCCTGAAAATCTGAAATAACATTTCATGCCTAAATAGTCTGGTAAGAGCTAGTCATCGCTTTCACTTTTTAATTTATAGTAGAAACTCACTCATTCATTTTGTTTATCCATGTGTCTATTGTTTGTGCATTTAAAAAAGATTGGGATCTTTCCCTCACTTCTCAATAAAGAAGAAACAACTGAACACTACTGTAAGGTCTCTAATTATCAAGGTCTCATTAATTTTACAACGTTTGGTGTAGAGAACTTAATAATGTTATATGAAATATGGTATTAATTAAAACTAAATTTATACTTTTCTAATAAACCTGATGCATTTCATGGTACAGTTTTTTTGCATTGTTTGTTTACTTAGTAATTTGTAGTGGGCTTCTCTGTCAGTATGGATTATTACAATCCTACTGTAACTCTTTTCTTTCAGGTATTTTATTAAATGCTTGTCAATTACAGAACCAGCCAGGCTACATATTGACCAAATCCTTAGTCATTTGCTTCTGCTGTTCTTACCCCTATCTAGAGACAATCCCAGAGATGTAAGACAGCAGTTCATGTGTGGCCTTCACGTGTGATGTTCCTTACCTGTCCCACACCATTGTGTGTGTCTCAGTTGTCTAGCTGTGTGTTCAGTGTTTAATACTGTGTTGAGTTGTAATTCTGCTTTATGTAAAAGTCAGTCATAATTGTGTAAAAAAAAAAAACAAAAAGTTAAGTGTGCCATACAAATTAATCTGGCTTTTGATAAATTCTGATGGCCTTATGTGAGTAAATTTAGGTGCTAGGATAAATGAGACAATTAAAATGCCAAGATGGGAGGTGAAGTGAGGCGAATGTTAAAAACAGATTCAATTGTTTAATTTCAGAATGTGTACATAATATTGGAGAGGCCTTGAAAAAAGGGTGAGTAGCGTTTTAGCTCAAGCAAGTGTGCTTATTTGGATCAGAGAGCCACTTGCCCCTTCCCTGGAAGGGCGGAAAGAGGATAGGAAAAGGAGCAGCCCAATCACTGCTGCTTTGACAGGAGCGGAGACGTGGATGTGGAAGACAAAGTAGAGCAATCCCTGAGCCACTTGTTCTTTTCCAGGAAGGGAACGTGGTAGGCAGAGAGCAGAATGGCAGGTGCTGCTGCTTTTTGAGGAAGGAAAGGAGAGAAGCAGGGAAGCACCGGATAGAAGTGGCTTCACTTCAAGAGAAAGGGGAATGAGGAGCCAAGTGGATTATACGGAGGAGAGTTGATGGGAGGCCAAGCATCTCCTGTGTGCCTTGGAGCCCTACAGTCCTAAAGTGGCTGTGCAAAGAGATAGAGGGCCCAGTAGTTTCTTTGGAGTAGGAGTTGTAATTCCCTGCGTTTGGAGGAGAAGGAGAACCCGGAATTCATTAACAAGATTGGAGAGGTATGAGAGAGCGCAGGCCAGAATTAATTAATTTGTGGTGAGGAAAAGAGTGGCAAGAAGGGCCAGGTGGAGTGAAATCTCAGATTTCATTTTTATCTGTTTTCAGGGTTTGATCAAAAATTTCTGGGTCCTGACTGAGACTTATAATTGTCACTGAATAACCTGCTCTCTGTTATGCTGCGTCTGCATTTCCAGAAGAGTTGCTTTGTTCAGAATTAGTTCAGCATAATGGGATCAGTCAACCTTCTAGCAATTTGCGGCGTGGGAGCATCTGAATATGTATTTTCCAGGGCCTCAGACCTACCCGTATATTCTCGTTTGGAAGATTTAGCAATCCTGCTCTCCACTTAGATTTACAAGGATGCAACTAATTGTACTTTTTCAACTCATTCATTTAGTCCCTAAAAATACTTCCCCTGAGCTCATAAATCTAAACATACAACTTTTAAAATCAGTCAATACAGTTTAAAAACTAGAGTCAAACCTATTTCCACCTTTTACTTGTTATATTCTTTTAACTATAATTGCCAATTATCTGTTGTGTATGTTCTGCCTGTTACAGATTGTGCACATCTGTTTATTTACCTAGCCTCAACATATAAGTAGTTTGTCACATTTTTTAAAAGATACTTCTTTAAAGATACTGTTGCCTCAGCAGCCTCTCGCTCTTGGGTTTCGTGCCTCATAGACAGATACTCCCTTAGCTCCAGTGCTATTTTGGCCTTCTGAGGCAATGGCAACCAATGTGAGACTACGTCACCTCCCATCCTCGCTGGTTTCCTCTATTGCAGGATTTACTAACCATTGATAATTTGAGTAGGAAACTTTCAGCTTCTCTCTTTGGCTGTTCCATAAATTAAAAATTATTTTTCAAAGGTAGTTGCCATCAGCAATTTTGTTGCTGTGTAACAGTTCTTTCCACTTCCATTAATGTGTTTCACTTTGCATACAGCACAAGTGGAGGTGTTGTCTGCTGCACTCCGAGCCTCCAGTTTGGACCCTCTGGAAGAGACAACGGCAGGCGTTGGCAAGGGAATGGACTCTCAAAATGAACTGAGCATCAAAGACCAACTAAATTATAAACTAATTCAGGATGATACTGTGCCTTTAATTAGCGACGCTGTTGAGGTAAGAGACGTGGCTGTGTTTGGCATATAAACAGTTTGATTCAGAAATACAGGGCTACAGTCAGAGAGAGAGCAAGAGCTGTATTTTGTACTCTTGCAGCAATCATAGCTAAATTGTTCCCACTTCAGGCTGAAATGATGCCGAGTTATGTTTGCTAATTTTGCAGCTCTGCCTGTTGCATAAAGTAAAGCTTATCCTCACAACATTCTTTATTTGTACATCTGAATTATTTGAGGACTTGAAGTTAAACCTCAGTCTTGACTAATGACTTTCAACAGACTGTGTTGCTATAGTTTGCCGCAGTGAAATAGTCTTACTGAAAACAATGCCCTTCTTAAAAAAGAACAGTTAACTTATTTTCTGTTTGGAGAGAGAGATGCATTTTCTTTATGGTGGAAACATTTTACTGCAGCAGGCAACACACTTTTCTGACCAGGAGACAATAAGGACTTGAGGCCATGTTTCAGTGGACCTCTGGCAATATCTGGACTCTGGAGAATGAGGGCGGGTACTACCACTCAATATCATTTTGAGTTTTTACTTGTGGATCTTCTTCCCATTTTTTTCCCCATCCAATCAAACAATAGCATTTAATACTGGTGTTCTGTTCTTCACTATGTGTTGTGGCAGAAATGTTGTGACTGCTCCACTCCACTTGGAGGCACAAGTGTGATGGTCTTTGAAACTCCAGTGCTATAGAAGAATAATAAAATCTTGATGCAACCCTCATGGATTGTTGCTTGCCAGTTGGCACTGCAAATAGTTTTCAAATTATATTCTGCTGCCATTAACCTGCTACAGTTGACAGCATTGCTCACTGTGTTCATAAGAAGCTCCTTACGTACATTGGGATATGTGTAAAATCTGATTTTTTTTTTTTTAAATTTGGATTGTCTGATGGAAGATGCGCAGATTGCACTCGTTCCAAAATCTTTGCAATACCACCATGATGTACCCTGCAAGCTCTCTTATATTGAAGTTCTTACCTTTTAAAAGTGAAGTTATGTTTTGAAAAGTGCCTAGTAAGAAGTAAGAATGGCACCTCTGTCAAAATAAGAGGAGGTGATCTATCAGGTGTTTTCTGCCCCTTGCCTGAGGTATTGGTGCCCAGATACACCCTGCCTAGGGAAACCCCACTCAGAATTATGTACCAAGAAGACTTAATCCTCCAACGGTGTAAACAGGTCAGAAGGGAGCACTAACCAATCAGGAGCCAGTAGGCAAGTTAAGAAGGCTTGCCTGCTTCTTCCCAGGGGGAGTGATGGATGGAGCTAGGACAGGAGGGGAGTTCCTCTGTCCTAACCCCTAATGAGCCTTGCATTGCATCAGCAGCCAGACAGGCTGGGGTTGACACCACCCCTTGTCTGAATGGGCCATTTCTAAGGCACATTATCTCCTGGTGACTAATTTCTACTCCAAGTCCAAAAACCATACTTTCAATATAAATATATATATATATATATCAGTGATTATGAATCTTGACAAGTTACAAGCTTTTTATAGATCCTTAAATGTTACTCTTTATGGATAATAGGACATATTTGACATAGTGAGTTTGTCAGGTCTGAGGTGAGCAATGTTTGCAAAGAGCAAGGGACCCTTTGCCAAGGGGTCGCTGTGTCTCACTCACCTTACGCTAATTTAATCAAAAATCACATTTCCAGCTTAAGAAAATGTCATGTGGGACTGTGTCAAAAGCCTTCCTAAAGTGAAGATGTGTCATAACCACTCGGTCAGTAACCTTGTCAAAGAGGAAGTTAGGTTAGTTTGGCACGATTTGTTCTTGACAGATCCATGTGGCTGTTCCGTATAACTGTATTATCGTCTAGGTCCTTACAAATTAATAGTTTTTTTTCCAGGGTCTTTCCAGGTATCAGGTAGGATAACGGATCTGTACTTCCTCGGGTCCTCTTCGTTCCCCTTTTTAAAGATAGTTACTGTGTTTGCCCTTCTCCAGTCCTCTGGGACTGTGCCCATCCTCCATGAGTTTTCAAAGATAACTATTAATGGTTCTGAGTTGCTCAAGTACTCTCGGATGAATTTCATCAGGCCCTGCTTACTTGAATACAGCTAACTTGTGTAAATATTCTTTTATCTTGTTCTCTTCATATTTTGGTTTGAGTTCCTTCCCCTTTCTTGAGAGAACAACATGTGACAGGAGTTATGGCTTATTGCATTAATGGAAGGCACTCAGATAATACGGTGGTGGACATGGTGTAAGAATCTGTATAGAGTAGAATATGATTTAAGTATATCACCTCAAGCCTGGTGAAGCATCTTTATTATTTTGAATCTAAATAAATAAAAGTTATCCATTAAGATTTTTATTTTAATTTGGGCTACAGCAAGGATATGCTGAAAAATAAATTCATCTCTGGAATCTTGAAGAAAATAGCCACAATGTCAGGCAACCTTTCATGGTATTTAAGCTCTATGTTGTGTGTGTCTTGTAATCCTTGAATGTCCCATTTTGTAAGTGACCTTTTTCCCCCCACATGCAGAACATAGATTCCACTCTCCGCTATATTCATAATGATTCAGACTTGAGCACCAATAATAGTTTCAGCCCTGAAGAGGAAAGAAAGTCCAAAGTACAGGTAAATGAGACCCCCCCCCTTGTAATTCTGATTAAATTGAAACTTTATAGACAGAAAATAATAATGGAAGGTTCACCTTTAGTTATGTAGTCCATTGGCCCACTTTGCTGTAGTAATTTTCAGCAGATGTGAAAGCCTCATTAATAGGTCACTCCAGCCTTGAGTACCTGCAGTGACAGTGGTTACATTGGCAGTTTATTCTGCTGTAATTGACCAGTCCAGTTTTTTTTTTAATGGAGTAGTGTAGCTTTGACAGTAGAGCTATTAATCAAGACTCTGAAGCTATTTATTTTATTTTTTCCTCTGACACTGACTTGCTGTGCTGCTTCAATGACTTATTTACAGAGCCAGTTGAAAATTTTCCATTAAAATTGTTTTTCTGGGAAAAACTGGTTTTTTTTTATTAAACAGAATTTTTCGCAAAAAGTGTGTTGTCCACTGAAAACTTTGATTTTAGCAGAAAAATAGAAATTTAGATTTGATACCAAATAGAACTATTTTGGCTTAATTTGATGTTAAACTATCCTCCTGAACCACTGATGGGAGTTGTAGTATGGGAACCTCATCCACTCATACTTCTCTGGGGCTGGGTTCTACTCTCCCATGAAGCACTGCAGCAGCTCAGCAAGAGGGGAGAATGTGCTGCATCATGGGAGTAGTTCTAGCCAAGGAGTCCAGCCCATAGGGAAGAATGAGGGCATGAGGCACCCAAATGCCATTCCTATGAGGCACTTCAGCTGCTCAGGCAGGCACAGTTTAATATTGAACTGACCCAAAATGAGACATTTAAATTTTAGTTTTCATTTTTTGCCATAAGGTAAAAATTTTCTGCAAGGTGGGGAAAAACATGATGTGACCAGCACTACTCACTTATTTTTATGTATTTGTTAAACAGGCATAAAGTTTGCCAGTCTCACAGGATATTGAGTCTTTAATGTTTGTAAGAGTGTTGAGCAGTGCTGTAGAAGTCCAAGTTAAATTGTTTCTTCTTAAGTTTCAAACAATGCTCCTTACTCTGTTTCGGGAGTCTGAAAGTGTTCCACCCCATTCATCCTTGTTACTTCAGTCTGGGTATTTAGACGAACTAATCATACCTTCTCAGTTATTGTGTTTCTGTATTAATATTGCTTAAGTAACCTTAATATTTACTTAAAATATCAATTTTAAACAACTAAATGATTTTTATATATGGTACTTTTATGAATTATTATATTTACATTCTTAATCTTTAAGCATTCTTGTACATTATTATGAGGTGGAAAAATTCTCTCTCTTAAAATGTAGCCTAGTTTTATATAGTAGGTTGTATGGAAATTACTTGAAAATGTGGCAAACTAAGTCTTGCACGCTCTCTCTCTTTCTAGGATGTTGTACCTCAAGCCTTGTTGGATCAATATTTATCCATGACTGATCCTTCTCGTGCACAAACAGTTGATACTGAGATTGCTAAACATTGTGCATATAGCCTGCCAGGTGTGGCACTTACATTAGGTAAACAGAACTGGCACTGTCTGAAAGATACCTATGAGACACTAGCATCTGATATGCAGGTATGTTAAAGCATTTAAATTCAAGCAGCTTTTAAAACAAATTGTATATACACTTTTATAACTGTGTTTCTGTGTAATAGGCATTTTTGAATTTATTTTTTTCATATCCTGTCACTGGTATTGGTCATTTAGTAGATGATGCTCTTCCTGTGAGTAATAGTTTGACCAGTGTCCCAGAACAATGCTTGGGCACCATGTTTGTGAGGTGTTCAGATACTACAGTAATGGGGACTATATAAATACCTAGAATAGATGCACAAATGTTGCTGAGCCTGTGACCTTGTGGGTAGATGAGAAACCAGAGGTCTTGATCATTTCTGGTTGCCACAGTTCTTGTGGCACTTTTAATGAGAATAGGGGTATCCACTTTGATGCACTGGCCAGTTCCTGAAAGTTAGTCATAAAGGATTAACAGTATTGCAGTATCATTGGTGCGTTAAAAACATGTTAAAATATTGGAAATGGCTGTTGCTTCTCTGTTTCCATTTGCTGCTAAGGAAACAGCTTTCAGTATATGGGCCATTTTATTTTGTAGTAATTTTCCACTCTTTCCTTTCTTTTTCAGAGACACACTTCCTTTTTTGAGTAGTCATTCTTGATCCACTTCACCCTGATAAACTAATTCACTGATGTATCAGAGCGAAAACTCACTGACATATATTGTTTATACAATATATTCCCAATTTTCTGAAGGGTGGGGAGGAGGGGATTGTATTTGGATAATTGATTGTTTGGATAATCAAGAGGACTCCATTGTCCGAATCATCGCATCATCCGAATCCCTTCCTTGTCCCCAGTATGAGATACATGCTGCAGAGGACATATAGTTCATGCATCTCATGATGCGGGACAAGGAAGGAATTCAGATCATGCGGAGCTTTGATAACAGGATTTTTAATAAACTGGAGAATATTGTATATAGTATCAGCCACACTTCTCAAAGTGCTTTATAGTAAGGTGAAAAAAAAAAGCACACAAGTAATCAGTAAAGAAACTAAAAAAACAACAAGAGTTAAAAAAAAAAATAACATTGCTAACTAAGTTTGCGGTGTGTTTAAAATTACTTTGAGAGTCTGCCACAAGAATAATGAGGGAGAAAACTGCATCACTAAAATAGGATTAAGTCTGCAAAGATCATTTGGTAGTTGGAAAGTGCTGGTCAGAGGAGGAAAGTAAGGTTATGTAACAATACTTACGTTTTATATAATTGAAAATACATTATCCATTTGAACAGTGTGTCATGTTCCCTCCCTCTCCGCTCCACCCCCAAAATAAGACCATATAGAAACTAAAAGGATCTCACACCTCTTAATTGGACCAGTGCTTCTGTCAAGATGTTTCTTGGAACAAAATATTTGATAGTGTGTGTGGATATCAGATATTGGCTTCCCTGAGTGGGAAAGTCTCTTGTAACTCCCTGGGATTTACAGTTTCCAATTGAAGTATAGCAAAGTACCTTCCTTCTTTCTTCCGCTTTGTAAAGTACAGATTACAGAAGCTAGAGAGGAACACAAACTATAAAATTCAATGTGCGTAAGAAAAATTTGAAGCAAGAAGAGAACTGCAAAAGTGTTGATATCCAACATCAGTTTTGTTTTGTTTCTGTTAATTAAGAACACAATACTTTTGTTGCTTGTTCAGTTCCTGGATATGCAGATGGAACAAATGACCTTTGAACAATCCCATTCATGTCTTATTTTTCACTTTTGAAAAAAAATGAGTTCTGTTTTATTGAAAGAAATGAGTGAATTAAGTGGTTGTACTGAGGATTCCAATATTAATGTTGGACAATATAAGCAAACTAATCCTAACGTTAAAACAAAAACCATCATTTGGGGATAATTTGTTAATAAATGCAATTATTTGTGGGTTTTTTGCAGTGGAAAGTTCGAAGGACATTAGCATTCTCTATACATGAGCTTGCAGTTATCCTGGGAGA
The DNA here is from genome assembly GCF_025201925.1 of Gopherus flavomarginatus. NCBI lineage: Eukaryota > Metazoa > Chordata > Testudines > Testudinidae > Gopherus > Gopherus flavomarginatus. Next base: position 209,258,510 of record NC_066618.1, read on the forward strand.
CCAACTCACAGCTGGAGACTTGGTTCCAGTCTTCAATGGATTTTTAAAGGACCTAGATGAAGTCAGGATAGGTGTCCTTAAACATTTGCATGATTTTCTAAAGGTACATTTCATGTTTATTTCACTTTGGACCAGAATATGTTACGCCTTCTGTCCACTTGTTTTCCCTGCATAGACCTGTGCCCATAGATTTCACCAGTATAATTAATCCCCTTACAGTAGTCCAGCCAAATGCCTATATGCTACCAGAGAAGATATTGCAAAAACTTTATGAAGCTAATACTTTTCCTTCTGAGCCAGTTGAAGACGTAGCAGTTATTTACCATTGACTCTTCGTTATTATTAAAGTACATACAACATAAAATGTTAAGACTACCTCATTAACTTTGCTGACTTCCTTGCAAGTCACAGCAAAATTTTACCCAAAATGTTTTACAAGCATTATACTGTATATATCAAAGGGTGCTTTTTTAATCCAAGTGGCTGTTTTATGATAGCCATTTTGTTCATATTCCATCCATTCACATTAAGTGCTTGCAATCTGCTCTGCTCTGATTAAATTTATATTTATTGTTCCAGCTTCTTCATCTAGACAAAAGACGAGAATATCTTTATCAGCTCCAGGAATTCTTAGTGACCGATAACAGCAGGAATTGGCGTTTTCGATATGAGCTGGCAGAGTATGTTCGTGAGGTTTTGGTTTGGATTCGGACATTTTTTCTGCTATGTGGATTTTAACATTTTCAATTCATACATCGGTCAATCAAATACACTAGAACTATATTATAGAGGCATTTTGACACGTCTTCATAAGCTCATCTACATGAGCTCACAACTTCTACAACACATACTACTCATGTCTGTGACACACTAGTAACATCTGCTAATAATTTTACTCCTTAAACTATTTTATAAATCCCACTTAATGTAGAATGAAAAAATTAATTGAGCACTTCCAGTCAGATTGTCCAAGCAGTAACTATTTTATTATGCTGGGTGAGGGAGGGAAGGGAAGTGCCTTATACTTTGATCAAATCTGCTCCACTCATTTTAATCAGAAAAGCTGTTGATTTTGTTATCTGTACAGCCACTTGGTCACACTGTAGCTTGCATGTACCTTATAACATTATTATTAGTTATATGATCTAATGAGTGCAAACTTTTTTTACCTGTTAATTTTTATCTTATCCCAGATTATTTTTGCACTCTTTTATTGCTCTCATGTAGCAGTAGGGTCATATTTACTGAATAAGTGGCAAGTTACAGGGATGGAATTATTCAATATTTTGAGAGAAAACAATTAAAATGAGAATGAAGAATGGAAAATTTTCTTAATGAATATGGTTTGTTTTCTGTTCAGTTAAAGGACAGGCAATGTTGTGTAAACTGTCATTTGCGAGATTAGGGATATCTTTTTCATTTTAGATTTTGTTCTGCTGTGTTATGCTTTGTTCTTTCTTTTAGGCAGCTGATCTTGCTTCTAGAGCTATACAGTGCCAGAGATGTTTATGACTATTTGCGCCCTATTGCCCTCAGCCTCTGTGCAGATAAGGTTTCCTCTGTTCGATGGATTTCCTACAAGCTGGTATGAGCTAAGAAACAAATTTTAATGTGAAATAATTTAAATGAATCGAATATCTCAAACTTCTAAGTCATGGCTGGAAGTTGTTATATGTGTATTTATGTATTGGTAACAACATTTCTTATAGGTTAGTGAAATGATAAAGAAGCTGCATATGGCTTCAACATCAACTTTTGTGGTAGACCTCATGAACGAACTCATTGAAAAATTCTGTAGATGCCCAAAGTGGTCCGGTCGGCAAACGTTTGTCTTTATCTGCCAGGTAAGAGCTTTTATTTATGTATTGGTTTGGGAGAGGGTCGGCAGCTAACCTCCTTAGGGATTCATCTGTATTTTCCTGAGTAGTTCATAGAAATCATTGCCAGAGAATCTTTCCTCTGGCAGGAGAAGATGGGGAAGGGGGGCACAATTCATGGCTTTCTCTGCTCAGCACCGCTCCATAGAAGACGACATCAGGAGATGCTGTAGAAACGGGGCTCTTTCTTCCCTACCCAAGAGAGTCACTCTTGCAGTCTAAATTCCCATGTTGCATACCACTGAAGTTCAGTATACAAACTTCAAGTGTTCTCCTCAGTATGTTCAGAGAATCAAAGTATGGTGTTGAGTGTAAAACAAACAATAACAGAAGTGACAGTAAAAAACTAGTCTGAATAACACATAGGATACCTGAGTTTGGGAATAACTTTCAGCCACTTGTTCCATGGTCTGGTATGAAGTGAGCACCCTCTAGTGGTGAGTGATACAGTGCTGGCAGCTGCTTACCATTTACTGAATGATCTGTTCAGGCAGCAAGGGCAAGTAGGTGTCATTGCCCACACACCCAGCTAGCATAGGTTGTTCAGAAGCTGGCAGAAATACCATCAAGAAAAACAAGCTGGCTCTGAGCTGTGATGGAGGAGTAGGCCTCAGGTGCAGCTGGGATAGCAAGTGATGGCAAAGGAGCAGTCTGGACACTTGCCCTGCCATGTGGGAAAGGGTTCCTATAGTGTGGCCCAGAAGGGATATCCCCTTCCTGAGGTTTGATCTTATTTAAAGAAACTTCTGGCAATTTGGATCTGAGGGCTGTTGGTAGTGTGCCCTTGTTTCCACAGCTCTGTCCTTCCCCTCCCAGCAGCTGAGGAGAGAATTTGTCAGGATCTCTGTGAGGCAAGTCTCATGGAATTTCATGGGCCCTCTCTGGTTGCCCAGTGAATTTTGCCTGGAAAGGCTATCACCTGGTTCTTAGTTCTCTATTTTGTGTTTTACTCAACTAAATATTGTGCTCTGTTGTTTGTTAGGGGGAGGATTACTTATTTGGATAAGTCTGTGTGTTTTGACAACTCTTTAAAATATGGATTATGGTGTTTGAAATGCTAAAACTGCAGCATAACATAACCCTGTTCTTATCACTGCATCTAATTACAGCAGTCTAAATCAATAAGAATTTCTAAATTATCTGTAAGATTTAAGGCTAACTTCAATTACAAAATGCTCCTATTACTGTAAGCAAACATGAAAAGGTTATTTAATTTACTGTAAAGTAACTCTTGCTGATTTCTAATGCTCTCTTTTTGAGCCTGAATTTTCTCAGATGTGTATTCTGCTTTATAAGGCCTCACCTCCTACTGGGAAGTACAGTTCCTTGTATCTGTAAAGCATCTTGAGGTCTATAGATGGAAAGTGCTATATGAATGCTAAATATTCTTATATATTGATTATTATTAAGTTGAGAGGATTCATAAGCTGTCATTGTGATCTGTATTTGTTTTTAGCTCCCTCTTTATGGGGAGAAATCTAATGCAGTTGCTTGGTTCTCTTTGACAGACTGTCATTGAAGATGACTGCCTCCCAATGGACCAATTTGCTGTGCAGCTACTGCCTCATTTACTACACTTGGCATCTGATAGGGTTCCAAATGTTAGAGTACTACTTGCAAAAACTTTAAGGCAAACCCTTTTAGAGAAAGGTTGGTGATACTGAAGTTCAGAATGTCTTGTTTAATAGATGATGAATGTCAAAGATAACTATTGAATGTTTAACATGTCTCCTTTTTGAGTTAGTTTGCTGTAGCCGAGTGAAGAAAATAGCATGAGTGTGAGAAGCCACTTTTGACATTATACTCTCCTGAACCTTATCCCTAGGGATGCCACAGCTTAGCCTGGACTGACCCTTGAGGCCCTGATAGTACCTGCAAGCTCTAGAAGTTATGACAACATCATAACTTCTAGAGTTATTCTGTAATGTTGAAGAAATGGATGGATTCATTCTCTCCCCCCCACACCCTCCGTAGTCCCTTTTCCTTGTCTGATTTTCCCTAAATGAGCTAGTTTTGGGAAATTAACGCTATTGCTCAGCCTGCATAGTGGTGATTCACTGATGTGATGTAGAGCAAATGTGTTGTGTTTGAGTCTAAAATTGATGCTGTATGCAATAAAGGCTGGGAACCAGAAAAACAGCCTTCACTGCTAATCCTATCTCTCCTCTCTCTGGGAGAGGAGAGGTGGCTAGTGCTTTTCTGTTTTCCTTTTGGGAGTGAGGGGAGAGCCTTTCCAACATTTCAACAAGGGAACTGCTACTGTCAAACTGTAGACTTCCCTTAGGGAAAGCATCCCCAGTACACAGCAGTGCTCAGAAAAGCTAGCAATGTTAGGATGTTAAAAGAGTGGGGTGGAAAATAATACTGGAAATAGTATGCCATTATATGAATCAGTGTTATTCTCTCATCTGGAATACTGTGTTCAGCTCTGGTCACCCTCAGTTCAAAAATGTAGAACAGAAATAAGTACCTGTAGGTGGACGGAAAAAATTATTAGAAACATGTAAACATTTTAGTATGTGGAGAGATTGAAAATACTAGGACAGCTTAGTTTAGAGGAGACGAGTAGGACATGATAATTTTATGTAAAATAATGAACAATACAGAGGAGAGCATTTCAGCATTCCTATTTACCGTTTATAAATATAAGAACAAGGAGACATCCAAATAAACTGAAAGGCATTGCATTTAAAACTGATAAAAGAAATAAAAATAAATTATACAATGCTTAATTAAGCTATAGAACTCATGAACTCTTGTAACAGAGAGCCTCGCTGTAGTCAAGAGACATTTATGTGGCTAATATTCATAGCTGCTTTGTCATGCATTTGTATTATGGTAGCACCTAGGGTCCAAATCGATTATGTAGGCACTGTACTAATGTATAACAGAAACAGTCCCTATCTCACAGATCTTACAATGTAAGTATAAATGAGAGACAATGGGTGGATTATTCAATTTAGATTTAAAAAGTAAAATTAAAAGGTATAGTAACCAGTATACTTCTGGGAATAAATCACCCACAACTGCTGTAGAAAGGGAGGATTTTTTAATACAATTGTATCATATAATTTTTAAAAAACTCTCACATACTGGGGATTCTTGCATACTGCTTATTCATATTACCATTTTTATTGAGTGGTAGCATCTATCAGTAGAATGGAAGAGTGTGGCAGTTTGTTTGTATTACCTTCCACTGGAAACACATTGATTTTGGGGCTCCTGTTCTTATTAGTTGTTGTTCGCTTTGCACGTGCTGTCTGCCACTTATTACATTGAAGGAATTTAGGGGTCTTGTACTCCTGCACCACAAGGACAACTCTATTATACTTGAGTCCTCCAACACGTGTATTAATCACCCCAAGTATTTTAAGTTAGTTTGTGGATACATTTAAATTAATATATTATTTGCCTGCTTACAAGGATTGGGTGTGACTATAGTTAGAGTAGATATTACTCTAAAATTTCATGTCATGAAACAATATCTGCCTACAGCATAAGGATTAAACTAAAATATCCAAAAACTTGGATTTGTTAATATAGAATTTGTCTCACTAATAGCCTTTCTGTATTAAAACAGAAGCCTCCGTTTGCCCTTGGTGTAGAAGCGTGCTCATGCTTTTGAATATAACACCGTAGCATAGTAGCTGGGGTTTGCGCCAAAATATAATACTGTTACTCTTATTTTTCTTATATATCTCTTGTATTCTCCATTATTTACAGAATATTTTCTGAATTCTGCCAATTCTCATCAAGAAGTTGTGGAACAAACAATTATGGCCCTTCAAATGGATGATGACAATGATGTGAAATATTTTGCAAGCATACACCCTGCCAGTACCAAAATTGCAGATGATGCCATGAGCACTGCCTCATCGACTTATTAAAAGACGTTCCTGAATGTTGTTATAATTTTAATAAAAAACAAACAAAATACAAACTATCCTCAAATGCTCCTAAAATGGATGATTTAGGACAACCTCTTCTGAAGGAGGAGAGATCTCTTGCCAGACTTAACTACGGGTGGATGTTATCTAAACCTGATACCAGGGATTTTAAGAGTCAAGAAAAAGTAAACATTACCTATCTCATCTTGACTTTAGCAAAACATTGCTCAGAGGATTATATTTGCCACTGAAGCCTTAAATCTTCTGTCTTCCTGAACAAATGAAACTTGAATTGGCAGAGCATTTTCATTGTAGAAGGGATGTGATTTCCAGAGACCTGCGTTGTTTCTCCTGAGGAGTTAACTTAGCAAGTTTTTTCCTTAGCAACTGATAGTTCAAATTCTTATAGCCAGAGAGGCAGATTTATATCAAGATATAAGACCTGCAGTATTAGCTATAAAAGTTTTTATCCATGCAAAGAACCAGATTGTGTGCAGCTGGGCACATCCTTAAGTGTGAATAGTTTTGATGTGTGTAAATGGGGAACAGTAGAGATTTGGATTTCTCTTAAGGGCTCAGTGATAACACTAAACTAGAATCTGATTTTAATCTTTAAATGCAGCATATTGCTGTACCCATTAGCAGAAAACTTTGCTGAGTACCTGTGTCCTAATTATTTTCATGCTGGTCATGACCTGAAGGAAATTTATTAGCACATGTACTTTAAGTCAGGTATTTTTAACTTGATCACGATCGGCTCTGAGGTGCAACTTTTTCTTCATATACTGTACATATCTGTGACCACTCCTGGGAGTGCTGCAGTCTTTAATCATGTTGTTTAAAAATGTTGTGATACAAGTTGTTCTCTACTTGTCCAAATAAAATTTATTAATAAGATTGAATACGTTGTGACCTTTTAAAGATATTAAAAGAACAAATTTGAAATGACTTTGTGTCCTTCCTTTTCTAGTTCTTCAGTGGATTTCTGTAAATGTCATTTACATTTGAATGACTTTTTTCCAGAGAGATTTTAATGTAAAACTTAAGATTTATATTTAGAAAAGAAATATACCACAACACAGAGATACAGTAAAGTTAGCTTACAAAAGTACAGAAACACTTTTAAAAAAAAAAAGTGAAATAATTGGGTGAGAAGTTTGTAAGTGAATCTTTATCAAGAATCTCTTTACTCCTACTTGGGAACTGATTGGCTCTCCTGTCACCCAAATGTAGAATGACATATTAGCTGTGGGGAACCTGGACAACCACATCAACCCAGATTTTCAGGGACCAGGTTGATCAAAATTCTTTCATCTAGCTGAATACAGTTTCCAGGGTTGCTAAGATAGCCACTCTACCCTTGGATCTCTTCTACTTCTTTCATTTAAAAAAAAAAAAAAAAAAGCTAACTTGAGTGACTGAGGAGATGACATCTTGCCCTCTGTCTTTTATGGGACTTTTGCTTATAGCTCATCTCTTCCCACCCACCATAGTGGAGAATATTTCACATTCTCCCTTTTTTTTACATCAACTGTTGGCCTGGTCTGAAGCCACACTGGTCTTCACCTACTGTTATTTCTAAAACTGGCATTAATCTTCATCAATTTCATCATGATTTTTCTAGGTACTGATAAGCTTATACCCCTATATTTATTCAGATTGGCAGGATCTCCTTTCTTTAGGATTGGTAAAACAATTGCCTGTAGCCTGTCATCCAGTACCTCCTAATCCTCCCATACCACCTTATATATTTTTCCTAAAGCTTTGATAGTACTTGTCTTGCGGTTTTTTAGAAGCTCAACTGTTATATTACCTATTCCTGCAGCTTTCCCATTTTTTAACTGTTTCACTGCTTTTGTGCTTTCTTCTTCTGATGGTGGTTCAGTGCTAATATCTATTCTGTGTCACAAGTTGCCTTGTTCATCTAGCATGTCTAGAATGCTTGCATCTGGAGAACTACAGAGTTCAGCGTTTTATTAAAATGTTCCTTGAATACTTCCAGCTCCTCTTTGACATTTGTTGCCAGTTCACTGGTAGACTTCCTTATTGCTTACATTATTGGATTGATCTCTGTTTCCATACAACTTAACCCTTTTGTACATCATTTTCATATCTTGTTTTCTTGACACCTCCTCTAGTTGTTGAGCTTCTTGTTTCCAGAAATTTTGTTTCTCCAGTCTTTTTGATTTCTCCACCACTTTGTGCAACGCTTTTATTTCTCCCACTTTTCCCACAGTCTTGGCATGTTCACACTTTTCCTGTAATGTTCTTGTTTCCTTGCTTAGTTTCCGTTTGCTTATGCCTTCCAATAACTTCCTCTATTATATTTTGTTTCACTTCCTTGAATATTTGCCATCTTGTCTGTAGTGAGATTGCTTCATCATTGAAAATAAATGGCCCGTGCCTCCGTCACAAAGCAATTCTTTAACTTAGCAAGATCAAATTTGGTTCCAGCAACACCCATCTTTTTCTTGTGTTTTAAGTTGATGTTTTCCAATTAGTTCATTATCACTGCCACACTCAGCAGTTTTATAGATTCTGACATCCAACAGTGACCTATGCATTTTACTGATGATAATATAGTGATCAATCTGGTTTTTAATTTGACGATCTGGTTTGTTCCATGAAACCTTATACATATCTTTATGATGAAACCACATACCACCAATAATCAGATTGTCCATCTCACAGCAAGTTCTTAGCCCTTCCTCATTATTTGCTGTCCCCTTGCCGTGTGGTCCAACACTATTTGTTTACTTACCATGTCTGCTACCAACCTCTGCATTCATCTCTCTCAATATCAAACTCATATGAACAGGAATCTTGTCTACAGTGGTATCCAGCTGCTGATAAAATCCATCCATCCTTCTCTTCCTCTTCTGTTGCTTCAGCTGGTGTATGCAGAGAAAAGTTATGCATAGTTTACTGTAGGCGGTAATAAACCTGGTTATGACAATCTGCTCAGACACTGGTTTTCAATTATTCACTGAAGTAAGTTTTCTTGCCTGCTGCTATAGCAACCTCATCCATATGCTTTGCTTGTCCACTTGAATATCCATAACAATGGAAACTATAACTTCCAACTGTGAACTCTCCTGTCTCCTGTATGTCAGAAAGGAAACTTGTTACTTCCTTTAACTCATTCACTACAAACTCAATGTGGCCTGGAGCAAATAGTTCTAACATTCCAGCTCACAATACCTACATGTTTAGCCATTGTCCAAAATCCATGATCATTTCCATTTGCTAGGCTTCATCGGCCTGGGTTGAAATCCATATAAATCAGTCTGGTTTGCTGTAATGTTTCTATAGCAAGTAAGTTTTCGATGTAATAGCTAGTTAGGCCAGTCCACCATATCCAGTTTATGAGATTGTTATGTCCTAGCCTGCTGGCCTGCTAGGAACATTTATCTGTGGTTCCACTCTAGTCTGCTTGCCTTCCAAGGCTAATGAGCTTGAACTGCTCAGATTTGAAATCATTTCCTCCTTATAGACAGGCTTGCCTGAAAAAGCTAAGTGAGCCCTGTCTGCCCTGGTTTTAAACCAGTTTCCCTTCTTTTCTATACAGTTGGTTCACAGCATCTTGCTCTGTAATATTCAGAGCAACCCTTCTGGCTTTCCTCAAGATGGGCTACCCCCATCCAGCACCTAGGGGACATGCCTCTATGCTGTTTTATCCTGCTTCTGGTGACATGATATCAAGCTTCATTTTTCCTCTGTTAGTTGCCTTTAGGACTTTTCTAATCTTAGGTATATGGTAGAAGTCGTCCTGAGGGATGGAAATAAGAGTACCCTTTCTGGTAGTCCATCCTGACCTTAGGATGCCTGTCCAATGCCTTCATCTTTCAAGTGCCATTCCGAAGTTGTGGATTCTGTGGAGGACTCCTGTCAAGCACAGACAGTTAAAGGCCCAGTAATTCAATCATTCATTTCAGAGTCCCTGCATCCAGACACTCAAATCCACAGATTCATTCTGATGGTGTTTGCCTTACCTCGTCTCTCAGCCCTATAGGACAGTGGATCACTAGTTTTTCTCCAGGAATTGGCTTTGTCTTTCAGTTATAAAGTAAGGTTATTTCTTACCTACTACCTCACAGGATCATACTGTCCTTCTCAAAGTGGTCAAGAAAAGATGTCTTTATCCAGAGGTCATTCAGTATTTAACTGCTTCCTGTTATTTCCTTTATCCAGAGAATCTTTAAAAGGTACTGAAGGGTAAAGGCTGGCTTATTCTAATGGTCTCTGAATAGCCCCCTAGGACCTAATCTGCTGACCACCTCCTGGAGATGTGGCACACGGCTCCTTTGCCTAACTTTAATATGGCATGTTTCTCACACACGCATCTCAATCAGCACCTTAATCCTTTTCAGCTTGAGCTATTGGCATGACTGACTAAAGGAGCCTTTCAAAGAAATGAGGCTTCAGAGAGAGACTTCACCAGTCCATCGGAAGTGATGAAAAAGAATCTTTGCTATTTTCTCCATATGGTGCAATGTCTAGGAACTCTGCCAAAGAAAGCATCAATTCCTTCTACACATAACTTCCCACAAGAAAGATTATTCAAGAGACTCTTAGCCAAGTTCATGCCTCTACCTATAATGACCTCTAGGGGAGAATCCAGGATAAATCCTAGACTATTACTTGCTGGCCTTCAGGTTCCTAAAAGCAGTATCATACCTTCACATTCCTCAGTTTTCATTTCCTTGGTGGAACCTCAGATTGATCCTGCACCAACTGCTCACTGACCTCCACTCAATTCCCCATCTCCTGTCCTGGAAAGCTGGCTTGCCCTAGGTGTATCTCTTAAGCTGGTGGTGGCACTGTCTACCCTACTTTGTACTCCAGTTGCTGCCTTTCATAGGGATTTCTCAGCATTGTTCTTGTTTCTTCAAAATCTCAAAGAATTTCCATGTCAGGAAATTGGCATGTCAAACTTTTGTCACCATCTTAAAGCCAATAAAAAGTTGTGCTGTTCCCTGGATGTGCATGGTTTTTACATGGTTATGACTTCTGCTTTTAAGAGGGTAATGGAGGTCCAGAAATCCAAGCAGAATACTTATCTGGTTGTCCTGACCAAGTGTATTCAATCCTGCCTTGATGAAGCCTACAGAATAGCCGATTATCCTCATCTGATTGAAATCAGTGGTTGTGCTATTTTGGCAGTCTCCGGCCATGGCTACACTAGAGAGTTGCAGCGCTGGTGAAGGGGTTACAGCGCTGCAACTTAGGATGTGGCCACACTTGCAAAGCACGGCCAGCGCTGCAACTCCCTGGTTGCAGCGCTGGCTGTACACCCGGTCGCGCCTCGGGTGTAGGGATTCCAGCGCTGGTGATCCAGCGCTGGTCAGCAAGTGTGGACGCCCACCAGCGCTTTTATTGACCTCCAGGGTATAAGGAGGTATCCCAGAATTCCTGTCCACAACAAACCGGAAGAAAGGGAGAGCTCGGAGTTCAGCCAAACTGCTTATTTAAAAAACAAACACAGCTCCTGTTTGCTGAGCGAGCGGAGACAGGCAGGGGAATTACTTTGGAATGTTCACAGCTGTTTGCTTGAAGAGAGAAACAGCACTCTCACACGGCAGAGGGGGAGGGGGAAGTCCGTGTTGAGCAGTTGCTTATCTGGTCTGACAGGTATTTAGCAGTACATAGTTTGCATTTAGTGAATGAGAGAGGAGTGGGGGAAGGGAGTTAGAACTTTTAAAATGATTGAAGGTAGGCACTGTGTATCTTCCAGTCCTTAGAACTTGCAAGGCAGGGAGCTGAGAACAGTGTCAACTCCAAAAATCCATTCTGTCTGTCTCCTCCACGCTCCCTGTCACATTCCACCCCACCCCCCTCTTTTGAAAAGCACGTTGCAGCCATTTGAATGCTGGGATAGCTGCCCACAATGCACCACTCCCAACAGCGCTGCAAGTGCTGCAAATGTGGCCACACTGCAGCGCTGGTAGCTGTCAGTGTGGCCACACTGCAGCGCTGGCCCTACACAGCTGTACGAACACAGCTGTAACTACCAGCGCTGCAAAACTATAAGTGTAGACATGGCCTCCATTTCTTGGATTGAGAGAAGGGTGACTTTTGTGAACAAACTGTGTAAAGCTGTCACTTTGTGGTCTGTCAATGGCAGGTTTGATGTTCAGTCAGCTGAATCTGATTTACTCTGTGAGTAATTCCTGCCTCCTCAGTGATTCATGCTAAGACATTGGCAGATTCATGGATCTATTTGCATTGCAATTTGTTTCCCTTTTCTCTGTACCTTTCTCTAGGCAATTCTATAGACAGACTATCAGTCTGTGCTGCTAACAAGTAGGCACAGAAAAAGGAACTTCCTCTCTTGTAATTTCTTTCTGTGGCCCAATTACATTTGTATCAATACCCACTATTTACGCAGTTTTGTGCCTATTAGCAAGTTTTACAATGTTCTCTATGCTTAAGGTCTTCAAAGTTTTATAGTTCACAAATTATCTGACTTAGTTTCATTTTTAGAACTTCTCTAACTAGCTAAAACATAAAAATGGCCATACTGGGTCAGACCAATGGTCCATTTATCCCCGTATCCTGTCTTCTGACAGTGGCAAGTGCCAGATGCTTAAGAGAGAATGAACAGAACGGCAATTTTGAGTGATCCATCCCCTGTCCTCTAGTCTGAGCTTCTGGCACTTGTTGGTTTAGGGACACCCAGAGGATGGGGTTGCATCTCTGACCATCTTGGCTAATAGCCATTGATGGACCTATTCTCCCTGGGCATAATTCTTTTTTAAACTCAGTTATGCTTTTGGATTTCACAAGATCCCATGACAATGAGTTCCTCAGGCTGACCGTGTTGTTTGAAGAAGTACTTCCTTTTGTTTGTTTTAAACCTACTGCCTATTAATTTCATCAGGTGACTTCTAGTTCTTATATTATGTGATGGGGTAAATAACACTTCCCTATTCATTTTCTCCATACCATTTATGATTTTATAGACTTACAATTTTTAAAGGATGCCTTTCTTACTCTAAACACAACTTACACTGTGCTGCTTAGTCATGGTGGCTTTTTTTGGCCCTCCGACCATTTAACGGGGGTATATGATTAGTTTCAGCCTCTACTCTGGTATTTTTTTAAATAGTCTCCATGCAGTTTGTAGGCATTTCACTCTGATGACTGTTCTTTCAATTTTTTTTCAACTAGCTTCCTAATTTTTGTGTGGTTCCCCTTTTTGAAGTCAAATACTAGTGCAGTAGGTTTCTTTGGCATTGATCCCTCCTACAATGATATTAAATATAATTACATTATTAGAAGGGAGAAGTATCTGAGAGTATATCTACAATACGAAATTAATTCAAACTTATTCAAATTTTTGGAAGCAATTTTACACATTCGGTGTTGTGTCCCCCCCGGGGGTGAAAGTAATAGGACTTACCGGTACTGCCGGAGTCCTGAAGGGGACATGGCCTCATCTGGCAGAGGCGTGGCCATGTCCAGAAGAAGCATGGCCTCAAGATTTAAAGGCTCTGGGGCACCAGTTGTGGCTGGGAGACCCAAGGTCTTTAAATCGACCAGGGGGCTCCCAGCTGAAGAGGTGGCTGGGAGCCCCCTCGGGGCTCAGGGGCAAATTAAAGGGCCCGGGGCTCCGGCCGCTAGGGGAAAGCTGAGCTTTGCGGGGTTGGGGCAAGGATTTAAAGGGCCCAGAGCTCTTGCCACTGAGGGGAGCCCGGAGCCCTTTAAATCCTGGCCCCAGCCCAGCCGCCAGAGCCATGGCCGGGATTCAAAGGGCTCTGGGCTGCCCGCAGCCTCGAGGAGCTCTGAGCCCTTTAAATCCCAACCGCGGCCAGGATTCAAAGGGCTCTGGGCTGCCTGCAGGGAGTTTTAAGCCCTTTAAATTCCAGCCCTTGCCCAGCCGCCAGAGCCACGCTTCGGATTTAAAGGGCTCTGGGCTGCCCATAGCAGCGGACAGCCCAGAGCCCTTTCAATCCCCGCTGTGGAAGCCAGTGCAGTCCAGCACAGCATACTGGCTCTTGCCAGGATGCCGGACCGGACCGGCTTACTTTCACCTCTGGTGTCCCCATCAAAGCGCGTGAATTTGGTGGAGTGTGTCCACAGTACCAAGGCTAGTATCAAGTGTCGGAGCAATGCACTGTGGGAAACTAACTCTCAGTTCCTGCAGTCTCCGCCGCCCATTGGAATTGTGGGTTAAGTTCCCAGTGCATGATGGGGCAAAAACATTTTCAAGGGTGTTTCTGCATGTGTGCTGTCACTCGCTCCTCCGTCCATGAAAGCTACGGCAGATGCCACACTGCCAGCAGAGAATGTAGTACAGTGCCCCACTTGTCTCCTGGTACTAAGAATCCACTGCACATGTCCTCTCGTCTTTCTATCTACTCTTTTATCTAACCATTTCCCGCCTTTTTCGGGTACCGTAAACAAAGCAGCACGGCTTCCGCTGCAAACTCTGCTCTCCTGCTCTTGCATTGCTAGCTAATTTTTCCATGTTGTCTGTCCTGGAAGCTACAGAAGGCAACAATTCCCTGCCATTTTTCAGCCATCGTGAACTGAGCCTCACAGCTTCCGCCGCAAACTCTGCTCTCGCAGCTCTAGCGAGCTTCCCAACCCTGTGAAAGCTACAGAAGACAACCATTTACTGCCTTTTATCGGCCATCTTGAACCGAACAGCTCTCCTACGTTTCACGCCCTTTTTCCAGGTTTACCCATGCAGGCGCCATAAAATGGCAATCATGGAGCCTGCTCAGATCTCCAGTGCAGTTTTGACCATTGTAAATACCTCGTGTATTATCCAGCAGTATGTGCAGTACCTGCAAAACCGGACGAGGAAGCTATGACAGTGCGATTACTATACGGATGAGGACATGGACACAGATGTTCCTAGAAGCATGGCATGTGGTGATTGGGAGATCATGGTGGCATTGGGCCAGGTTCATGCTGTGGAACGCCAATTCTGGGCCTGGGAAACAAGCACAGATTGGTGGAACCGCGTAGTGTTGCAGGTCTGGGATGATTCCCAGTGGTTGAGAGATTTTTATATGCGTACAACTACTTTCATGGAACTTTGTGACTTGCTCTCCCCTGCCCTGAAGCTCAAAGACACCAAAATGAGAGCAGCCTTCACAGTTGGGAAGCGAGTGGCCATAGCACTGTGGAAGCTTGCAATGCTCAACAGCTACCGGTCAGTTGGGAATCAGTTTGGAGTGGGCAAATCTACTGTTGGGGCTGCTGTGCTGCAAGTAGCCAATGCAATCATTGACCAGCTGCAATCAAGGATAGTGACTTTGGGAAATGTGCAGACCATTGTGGATGGCTTTAATGCTCTGGGGCTCCCAAACTGCGGCAGGGTGAGAGACAGAACACACATCCTTATCTTGGCTTCAGCACACTGGGGCGGCCAGTACATAAACTTCAAGGGATTCTTTTCCATGGTGCTGCAAGCACTGGTGGATCACAAGGGACGTTTCACTGACATCAACGTGAGATGGCCAGGAAAGGTGCATGATGCTCGCATCTTCAGGAACTCTGGTCTGTTTGAACAGCTACAGGAAGGTACTTACTTCCCAGACCAGAAAATTACTGTTGGGGATGTTGAAATGCCTATAGATATCCTCAGGGACCCAGCCTACCTCTTAATGCCATGGCTCATGAAGCCATACACAGGCACCCTTGACAGTAGTAAGGAGCAGTTCAACTATAGGCTGAGCAAGTGCAGAATGGTGGTAGAATGTGCTTTTGGACATTTGAAAGCGCGCTGGCACAGTTTACTGACTCGGTTAGATCTCAGCACAACCAATATTCCAATTGTAATTGCTGCTTGTGGTGTACTCCACAATATCTGTGAGAGTAAAGGGGAGACGTTTACCATGGGGTGGGAGGTTGAGGCAACTCGCCTGGTGGCCAGTTTCGCACAGCCAGACAACAGGGCAATTAGAAGAGCACAGCAGGGCATGCTGCGCATCAGAGAAGCTTTGAAAGCCAGTTTCATGACTGGCCGGGGTACGGTGTGACAGTTGTGTTTGTTTCTCTTGAAGTTACCCACCCCTCTATATATATGAAAGTCAAAATTGTTTAAAAACTGTTCTTTATTATTTGTTGCACAACAGATTGAGAGAAATCAGAAGGTAGACCGGGGGAGGAGAGGGTGTTGGGTTAGGGAAGTGGAGGAAGAGGGAAGGACAAATCCAGAAACCAAATCAAAAGTTCACATATGCCAGCTTTCTGCTGCTTGGGCGATCCTCTGGGGTTGAGTGTTGTCATGGTATAACCCCCACTCTGAATCTTAGCGTCCAAAAGATGGGGTACCAGCATGAATCCCCCTAAGCTTAATTACCAGCTTAGATCTTGTAGTGCTGCCACCAACCAGGACTTGCAGTGCCTGGTACACACTGGTCCCCCCAAAACCTTCCCAGAGGACCCCAAGACCCAGACCCCCTAGATCTTACACAAGGAAAGTAAACCCTTTCTCCCACTGTTGCCTCTCCCAGGCTTTCCCTCCCTGGGTTACCCTGGAAGATCTCAAACTCCTTGAATCTTAGAACAGAGAGGAATGCACCTTCCCCCCTCCTCTTTTCCCCTCCGCAAGAGATAATACAGATTCAAGCTCCGTGAATCTAAAACCAGAGGAATTCCACCTTCCCCCCTCCCTTCTCTCTCCCTTTCTCCCACCAATTCCCTTGAGCCTCAACAAGGGGAAAAAATCAATCAGATCTTAAAAAAGAAAAGCTTTTAATAAAAGAAAGGAAAAAAAGTAAAAGTTGTCTCTGTAATTAAGATGGTAAATGTTACAGGGTCTTTTAGCTTATAGACACTAGAGAGAAGCCTTCCCTCCAGCACAAATACAAATTAAAATCCTTCCAGCAAAATACACATTTGCAAATAAAGAAAACAATCAAAAAGACTAAACCGCCTTTCTACTTGTACTTACTACTTGAACAGAAAATTAGAGAGCCTGTAGGTACGTCTGGTCACTCTCAGAACCCAGAGAGAACAACAGACAGACAAACAACACAAAACAAAGACTTCCCTCCACCGAAATTTTAAAGTATCTTGTCTTCTGATTGGTCCTCTGGTCCAGGTTCACTGTTTGTTAACCCTTTACAGGTAAAAGAGACATTAACCCTTAACTATCTGTTTATGACAAGTGTGTGGGTCCCTGTAGCCTCCCCCTTCGTGTTCTTGGGCATCTGGGTGAGGAGGCTATGGAACCAGGGGAGTAGGGAGGGCGGTTATACAGGGGCTGCAGCGGCAGTCTGTGGTCTTGCTGCCTTTCCCGCATTAGATCCACCATACAGTGGAGCATGTCAGTTTGCTCCCTGCCATGAGCTTGACCATAGCTTCCTGCCTGCTCTCATCATGCGCGTCCCTCCTCTCTTCGAGTTCATGTAATGCTTTACAGGACTCCGCAATTGTTTGCCTCCACGCATTCAGCTGGGCCCTATCAGTGTGGGAGGACTGCATGAGCTCAGCGAACATGTCATCCCGAGTTCGTTTTTTCTGCCTTCTAATCTGGACCAGTCTCTGGGACGGAGTAGATAGGGGCCGTGTTGAAATATTTGCACCTGTGGGAGGAGAGAAAGGGAGGGTAGTATTTTAAAAGATACATTTAAGAGAACAAAGGGGACACTTTGGTGTGAGTAAGCCATCACACACGGTAGGGCTACAGAATTCAGCTTGCAGGCAACCTAGGGGCATGCAGGGTTCTGCTTCTACATTAATTTCAGTGCTTTCAAACAGCTGGGCCCCCTTTCCCATAACAAGCAATGTCTGGTGGGCTTGCTATATAAAAGGAGGACCTGCAGGCTCTCTGGAATGATTGCTTCACAAAACACCCTCTCCCCCCTGCACCCACCGTGTGGCTCCGATGAGCAGGGATGAACCCTTTAAACTAAACGTGAGCAGCCCAGTGCGGCTGGGTTTCCCCCCTACTCCCCCACCCGCGTTGCTCCGATTAGGCTCTCACTCACCAGATGTACCTTCTCCAGGGTCATGGTCCAGGAGCCTGCCTTGGGAGTGGTGGGAAGCTATTGGCTCCAGTGTTAAGAATAGTTCCTGGCTAGGGGGGAAAACAGATTCCCCACTTGCCGCCTGTGCACAGTCCTCCTCCTCCTCCTCCTCTTTGTCTTCCAATGACTCTTCCTCCTCGCTCCGTGCAACTCCCCCCTTGCAGGTGTCCACGGACAGTGGTGGTGTCACCCTCCCATAATTGCATGCAGCTCACAGTAGAAGTGGAATGTATGGGGCTGTGACCCAGAGCGCCCGTTCGCCTCTCTGGCTTTTTGGTACGGTTGCCTGAATGACTTGATTTTTGTACAACACTGCTCTGTGTCCCTGGAGTAGCATCGTTCCGTTATGGCCCTGGAGACTTGTGTACATATTTGTGTTCCTTTTTTTGGAACATAGTTCTGCCATAACAGACTCGTCTCCCCAACATGCAATGAGATCCAGTACCTCTTGTTCAGACCATTTTGGAGCTCATCTGCAAATCCGGGACTGCGTGATCTCTTGTGATGGTGGACTCTGCACGGTCGCTTGTGATGGTGGACTGTGCTGATGGTCACCTGTGATGATGGTGACAAAACAGAAAATGAAATTCAAAAGTTCCCAGGGCTTTTTCTGCCCACCTGCCTAGTGCATCAGAGTTGAGTGTTATCCAGAGCAGCCACAAGGGAGCATTCTGGGATAGCTCCCGAAGGCCAATAACATTGAATTGCATCCACAATACCTTTAACCTGGGATTGCAATCTCGATTTAAGTGCTACTCCACTTGCTGAAGTGGAGTACAGAAATCAGATTAAAGAGCCCTTTAAATAAAAAAAAACAGTTTGGTCGTGTGGACGGAATCTTTTTTTATTTTTTCAAATTAACTCGGCTAATTCCGAAATAACAGACTAGTGTAGACCAGGCCTGAGACTGGTTGTGGGACAGAAACTAACTTTTGGTTCCTTTCAGTCACTACTTGTCTGACACTGGGAGAGAGAGAGACACTGCCCATATGTGGCATTTCCAGACCACTGATTGACTAGATCACTGCTTAAGAAAGTACTTGCCAGGTAAGAAATTCCATTTTCTTTGTTTGCAAACCTAAGATACTGATAAATTGACTTAAACTAGAGAAATATGGGACAAACTCTGAAAATGCTAATTTAATTGTGTTGGTTTGGTTTGGGTTTTTGTTTTTTAGTCCTTTGCTGCTTTTAGGCTGCAACTTGTGGCTTGACTTTACAGGATTTACATGAGTTGAGTATTTGGAGGTTCGGTTGCAGTGAAGGCTGGGCTATATGCTGCTGTTCAATATGTAAATTAAAGTAAACAGATTTTTTTTTAAATTCTTGCTACACTTTGCCAACTGGTAAATAACTAAGCATGTTCAAAAACTCCATTGTCTGCTTCTAAAGAGGCTCAGCAATGTTTCTGGGTATATATAAGATAATATTTTAAAGGAGAAAAAAGAGTCATGAGGTAGGAAAGCACAGTATTTTCTATTGAGTACTGTAGCGGTCTTGGAACATGACTGCTCAGAACCATGAAAGAAACAATTCATAATATACTGTAGTTTGAATATGTGAGGATCAAAATAAATCTTTAACTATTTTTAAAAGTCAGAGTAGGTATTTTATAAAAATGAGGACAAAGTTTAGAAAATAAGTGTTGCTTTAACTGTGATGTCTTGAAAGATTCAAATTGCAAAATCAGCTTGTTGTTAGTTCCATCATCCTTGGTAGGGGACACTCCACCTCTCTTTCCCTCTTCTGTCCTGGAGAGAGACTGAGGATATGAAAGAGGGAGTAGCCACAACCACTTTTCAGTTCCTTCCAGTAATTTGGGAGTCTGAGGAAGGAGTGAAATTGAACAGGGAGCGTGAATATGTGGAGGCTCACCATTAAGAAAACCAGTTAATAATAACTGACCGTCATGTCTTCTTCTAATAGCATCTCTGTGTTCCCACTTGTGGGAGTTTAGCAAGCAGCACAACTCCCATGAAGGTGAGCTGAAGCCTTCCAGGGAACATAGACAGCAAAACTGCCAAAATGAACATCAGCTCTGAGTTCTGGGTCAAGAATATACTAAAAGTGACTGCATCTCTTGCTCTCCCAAATCAGGGCTAGGGGTTTGTCTACATGGAGCAGCAATACACACTAAAAGTTCTAAAGTGCACCAGCGTGTTGCATGGTAACTGTCCGATGTGGACCCTACTGGTGTGCTCTAGTGCATATTAATGTAGTACTTTTAGCAGCACTGTATTAATGCACCATAGGGAACTTTTCCTTCACACCAACAGGGTCTATATGGATCAGTTAGCGCGCAACAGGTTGGTGTGCTTTAGAAATCACATGTAGACCAACCCTAAGAGAAGGAAAAAACTTGCTGAAAAAGGCATAAAGCTAGAGGAAGCAGGCCTGCAGTATTCTATAATGAAGAGAGGGTAAAAGCATGCCACAGAAGTTTCCTTAGGTCCGAGAATATGTTGACATTTCTAAGGAGTTGAGCACCTGCCAAGTCATAACAATTACACAAAATAATCTGGTTCATTTGGACAGTCTTAGAGCTATGATGGAGTGACCCTTGGTCTCCCTTCCGCTCCCTTCCAGCATATGTTCCAAAGGTCTGGGGAAGTGGTGGAAAGATTTGTTCCCATAGAGAGAATCTTAGGCCCTGTATCTGATTCTCTCTAGGTTAGAATTATGGCTATAATGAATGACATCTTGAGAGAGAGAGAGCAGTATGTCCGTTGTTTGAAGAGAGGCCAAATAGTTCTTCAAAGTCAAAGGGTCCTGCACTGCTGTCAATGGGCCTTATCAACCAGGAGGGAGCCAGGCACTTTGATGCCACTTACATCAGCCATAAGATGCAGTGGTGATGCTGGTTTTGTAGACAGACTTATTTGACTGGGCCTGAGGAGCCTCTCCTGTCTATAAGGGGTTATGAGGTAGCTCTTCTGTTCCATTGCACAGCTTCTCTCCTCGTTCATTACTAATAGGCTAATAACCCATCCTGTGGAATTTGGAGGTGTTACAACATTGTTGCTGGAGGTTCTAAGACTGAGCTCTACCCTTCAGCTCAGGCCAGCAGATTTTCTGCCTCCATCAGTAGAAGTTGTTGACAATTCGGTTTCCCCTCACCATTTTGTTTTAAAACCTTTATTTGTATTAGTTTTCATGCAGTTGTGACTTATAATCCTCTTCCTTCCCCAGAGCGGGTAAATAGCGATGTGGTGGTTTCAATCAGCTGGACCTGCCACTGCAGTGCCTCCTTGTCATGTCCTATGTGAGACTTCATTTACAGGCTCTACAAAGGGTGAATTATACCCTGCCTGTTCCCAACCAGCTGACCCTCCACTGCTAGAGTATAAAGCTCAGAGTTGGACTGGCATGTTGGGTCCCACCGTGGCCCAAGGAGCTGTAACTTTCTGTGGAAGAGTCTGAGGACGAACAGGAATCTATCCAGCCAGCCTTGGAGGTAAGTCCTAGTCTGGATAGGGATAAACCCTGAAAGGGTCCAGAGTCCTGTCCCTCCAACATTCCCCAGATACTGAAGTGGGTTCTTAGCTCCCCGGGGAAGGAACCAGGGCTCCTACACAGCTCCCCTTCATTTTGAAGAATTAGTGGCTATGAATCCTTTCCTGCAGCTGTTCATTTCTGAATGGATCTATTTCTCTGAACATGGTACAGACTGGCATGTTGTCTATGCTGGGTATAGGTGCATAGCATGCTACCTTTGCTTTGGTGTGAGTACCTGTCATAAACAGATAGTTAAGGGTTAATGTCTCTTTTACCTATAAAGGGTTAACAAACAGGGAACCAAACACCTGACCAGGGGACCAATCAGGAGACAAGATACTTTCAAATCTCAGTGGAGGGAAGCCTTTGTTTGTGTTTTTTGGGTTTGGTTTTGTTCTCTCTGGGATCTGAGAGGGACCGGACGTACTACAGGCTCTAATTTTCTATTCAAGTAGTAAGTGCAAGTAGAAAGGCGGTTTAGTCTTCTTTAATTGGTTTTCTTTATTTGCAAATGTGTATCTGGCTGGTAGAGTTCTAATGTGTATTTGGCTGAAAATATTTTAAATTGTATTTCTGTTGGAGGTGGCGCTTTCTCCAGTTACTATAAGCTGACAGACTCTGTAACTTTTACCATCTAAATTGCAGAGATAACTTTTACTTTTTTTCTTTCTTTTTATTAAAAGTTTTGCTTTTAAGACCTGTCTGATTTTCTCCCCTTGTTAAGGCTCAAGGGAATTGAGTCTGTACTTAACAGGGAGGGAGAAGGGAGGGGAAAAGGGTGGAATCCCTTTGTTTTAGATTCACGGAGCTTGATCTGTCTCTCTCTCCAGGAGCCCAGGGAGGGAACACCTGGAGGGGAAGAGAAGGGGAGGGAAATGGTTTATTCTCCTGTGTTGTAAGACTCAAGGAATTTGGGTCTTGGGGTCCCCAGGGAAGGTTTTTGGGGGGACCAGAGTGCCCCAAAACCCTATATATTTTTGGGTGGTGGCAGTGTATCAGATCTAAGCTGGTAATTAAGCTTAGGGGAATTCATGCTGGTACCCCAACTTTTGGACTCTAAGGTTCAGGTTGGGGAAAGATACCATGACAGTACCACCACAACTTAAGGCTCTGGGTGCAGAGGGTGGATCAGAAGGAAGAGCCTTGTAGAGGAATTGTGACACACATGCTCTTTTTGTCTCTGTCATGCTGAGAATTTTGTTGGTTTGGAGGAAAATTTATCTATGTTTCCTTGGGCACTTCTGCTCCAGACTTTTCCCTCTGCCAGGGGAATAATCCTTCTTGGATACCCCTAGTGTTGGTAGTAACCAGCAAATTGCTATACTGGCTTTAACAGGCAGGACTAAGGTCTCTCTGCCATCTCAGCTACTAGTTTTTATCTAATGTTTCCTTCAATAGCTCCTCACCTGTAAGTTTGGATGCACAAGATACCCATTTAGGATGAATGCAATGGCTATTCATGGGTATTACAACATGGCCTCCTTTGGACACATTATAACCCATTGATAGTCACATCAAGGGTTTGACCAAGACAGAACCTGAGACATCTCACTCCAAGCAAGGATCATACCCTTAGATGATGAGCCACTTGTTTGCTAGTAAGCTTTCCATACTAAATATACAAAAATCCTTGTCTGAAAGGCTATACCTGAGGCTGTGCAGTGTCTCATCACTCTCGTAGTCTATGGGGTTTTGGAAGGAAGTCCCCTTCTGAAGGTGTGACTATGTTGGTCACTAATGGAGCTACAGCTGCACCAGCCTAGGCACCCAATATTTTATGAAATTTTAACACTTGGTTTAACCAGATGTCCACATTTAGATTTTCTGATGCCTCCAAAGGAGGCATTAATTGGAAAACATGTGTCTAATAATGCTTGAAAGAGAAGACGTGTATTAATATGAATGAGTTCCTTGAAAGCCACTGGCATCCTGTCCTGGGAAAATTGTGTAGGTGGTGTGTGGTGGTGGTGCATTTTGGGATTATTTTTTTTTTTTGTGATGCACATGTGGTACTCTATTTACACAGAGGAGGTAGAACACTATTCATCCTGTCAGGGGGATATCACAACAGAGGTGGGATATTGGAACCATACCTTCCTTGTGCAAGTAACTTGCCAGATGTCTCTGGGAGCCTGAAAGCTTCCCCGGGGCAGCTAGCACTCAGGTCAATACTGTAGTAGCAACCTAGTACTACTCAGGGCTTTACTGAGTAAGCCAGGATCATTTTAAACATATGAGGGGATTTCTCACTTACAACCCTGTAATCCCAAGATGGTGCAGCCTCACAGGGAGTGGAATTCTCAAGTGCCTCTGTTCTGGTCACAAACTGCCTGAAGTGCTCCCCAGGCTTTGAATGTGGAGCCAGCCTGTGGAGTGTGGGAGGGGGTGGAGAGAGAGAGACCCTCCCTTTCCCACCTGTCAGAGTGTGTGGCCGAGCAGGAGCTCTTGGGCTGAGAAACTAAGGGGCACAATTTCCACTAGGCTACAGCCTGAGGCAGAGCTGCATAGGAGGAACAGGCTTCTCTGCATGCCCAGACAAGCATCAGAATGGGGGAAGGGAGGTGAGCAACACAGAGCACATCTGTGTAGGATAGAAGCCCCAGAAAACACTCAGCAAAGAGCTTTTCATCCCAATGCAAAGAATTTCTCACCCAGAGGTCAAAACAGATCTGTCTCTGGCTGTAATTTTACCATAGTGGTAAAGATTTGCAAAGATCCAAAACTGTACTGCATCAAGATTTCCTGTGAGGAAATCATGTGTAACCAGTTATCTCCAACAGCTAGGATTGCTAGTGCCATGCATCCTTTTATCCCGAGTGGGTTTTCCCAAAATGAACCTGCTGAATTTTTTTCTGAGAACATAGGGACCATGCACTTGATGCAATGTAAAGTTAAGTGTCATTTTCAGATAACTTCCAAATGCCCCATTATAGGCAAGTAGGTACAAACAACATGCTGTAAGCCAGTCCAGCTTTCACTCTAGAACCTTGCATACTTGGACCACAAATTTCTGAAAAATCTCATTGTACACATCCTTTTTAGTTCATTTTGACACCTCTATATTTAAAAAAAGAAAAGGGAGGGGGACCCACAAATATGACAAAGGAGATTGGACCAGTGGGCCATCAAATCCAGTGTTCTGTCTAAGACAGTGACCAGCACCATCGTAAGAAATCACATAGTGAGAAATTGTTACTTGCTACCACTAGTCACCTCCTACTTCCCATTAGGGGTTAGCTTATGATTGAGTCATGAGTGTTTATATCCCTTCCAAAACTAGGGAGTAACCAGAAGTCAAAGCTTCTCCAGTGCGATAGAAATAATGTCCTGAGTAAAGAAGGATCTGCTGCCTTTCAGTGCAATTTTCATAAAAGATATAGAAAAGAGGGAAAGGGAGATTTGAAGATCCCCCTTCTGGTCCTTCATTGGCCCAGAAGGCACTTTGGACTTGCTAGATATCCAGAAATCCCAAATTGTACCTGCAGAAAACACGAGACCTCTTGAAGCAGGGTCCCCTTCATTCAGACAGGGAACACCTACAGGTAACAGCCTGGGCATAGAAAGAGGAGTGCAGTTTAGCATGGATGCTCCATTAACTCCTGATACAGTTTACTATCCAGAAAGATCTCAACCAGGATATTTCACTCATTGAGCAGGTCAAATTTACATTTCAGGTTTGAGGGGGGACAAAAAGCTCTTTGGGGCAGAGACTGCCTCTTAGTGCATTGTCCAGCACCATAAGGCCCTGATCTCTAGACTAGAGGTGGGCAAGCTACAGCCCATGGGCCAGATCCGGCTCATCAGGGGGTTTCAATCTGGCCCGTGGGATTGCCAGCCCTGTGGCGCAGTGGGCTAAGGCAGGCTCCCTGGCTGCCCTGGCCTTGCGCCGCTCCCGGAAGCGGCCAGAACCATGTCCCTGCGGCCTCTGGGGGGTTGGGGAGCAGGGGGCTCCGTGTGCTGCCCTTGCTGCCCCCGGAGATCCCATTGGCTGGGAACAGGGAACCGCGGACAATGGGAGCTTCGGGGCTGTTACCCACAGGTGAGGACAGCACACCGCCTGCGCCACCCCATCTCCAGGAGTCACTGCATGCTGGCCACTTCCGGGAGTGGCACAGGGCCAGGGCAGGCAGGGAGCCTGCCTTAGCCCCTCTGCGCACCACTGCCACCCCAGAGCTGTTTGAGGTAAGTGGTGCTGGGCCAGAGCCTGCACTCCAACCCCCTGCCCTGAACCCCCTGCTGCACCCCTTCTGTGCCACAGCCCCCTTCTGAGCTCCCTCCTGCACCCTACCCACCTCCTATGCCCCAACCCCTTGCCTTGAGCTCCTTCCTGCACACCGCACCCCTCCCACACCCCAACCCCCTGCCTCAGCCCTACACTCATGACCCTGCATACAATTTCCCCACCCAGATGTGGCCCTCAGGCCAAAAAGTTTGCCAACTCTGCTCTAGATGCTGTTGTGATACGAATAGAATAATGCACAAAGATCTGGAGATCTCAGCTACCCTAGAGTTACTCCAGGAAGTTTGGTTGAAGTCCTGCAACCAAGCACCGTACAAATGTGGATGGGTACCAGCCGTAGTGGCCCTTTGTAGACAGACACATCACACCCTCCACTTGGGGCCAAATTTCACAGAATGACAGAATGACCTGTGGCTGGCCTTCCTAGTCACCATTACTTTCAAAAGGCAAATTAGTTCTGGTAGCCACACACTAACTACACTGCCTTTGTCATGAGGAAAAGGTGATTCTTACAGTTCTAGAAACCTTCCTGTTCAGGTACATTCCTCATTCCACGGTTCTTGGGGAAAGAGTTCTCCCATTGTTTTGTTCTAACCCTTGGAAGTTTGTGGCATAAATCTCTCTAAAGAGCGATCTCAAGCATATGGGTACATTTGCCAGTTATACCCCGTTCATCTCTTTGTATTCAAAATGCCAAGGCAATAGGGCCTCGAGGTTACTGCAGGCAAGACTTAAAAATCCTGCACCAGTTGGCATGCTTGGCATCTAGGCAACTATTCACAGATGTCCCTAGAGGCACAAGTGTCTAACCCTCACCTGGGGAAGATTTGCAAAGTAAGTTGCCATTCCTGTGCTAGGTATCCTTTGGGTGGAAGGTGCTAGTGGGTTGGTTCCTACATAATTTCTTAGTTTAGAATGCTCTTTCTTTATATGATGGGAACTTCTATTGCTGACAATTATTTTTCTATAATAATTAAACTCTGCTTATCCTTCCCCTCCCTACTTTGGTGATTCATTGCTTTCTACTTCCCATTTGTAATGAATGAAGAGAGAAGCTGTGTGAGATAATCAGGGTCCAGACATCCCAGAGGGAGAATGGGGTCTGAACCCCCAAAGAATAAGCAATTGAATCAACTGATTGTAATATAAAAGTATATTTTGAATCGCATAAAAATTGGGGATATGCTGGTCATGAATATCGTTGCCTGATGTATGTACAGGTTGTGTATAAAGAGTTATGTATGTGTTCTGGAAATATGTTTTGGAGGCAGTGGATAAACCAGCCTGCTTTACACAAAGGAATGTGGATTTACATCTCTGCCTTGCTTGGTTACGGGCAAAGGACAATGAAAGTACATTTACATATAAGATAAACAAAGTGATTAAGCCTATTTAAAAAGCATTTTGCCCTGAGGCTAAAGAAAGGGGCTTGGTGCCTGCACCCAGAAGAGCAAACAGCAAGGGAGAGGAACTATGTCTGGATTTATTTTATAAAATACATTTCAATGTTTTTTCTGGACTATAAAAGGAAAGAAAATGAACCCCTTAGTTATCTGTCTCTTAGGGGACAAAGGAAACTGCGCCTTCTGATTCTGTGAAAGGTTGATCGTCCTAGCTGAAGAGCTGGAGTTGCTGGTAGCTTAATACAAGTGAGAAACTTTTTAGGCAAAGATATAGCTTATTAGGATTAAGTTGTAGGCACTAAAGCGTGTTATTTTTGTTTTGTTTGTAACTGTATCTGTCTCTGTTACTCTTGCTTAGTTTCACTTAAATTTATGTTCTTTATTAATTAACTTATGCTTAGTTTTACTATAAACCATCTTAGTGCTGTATATTAAGGTGTAGAGTGTGTAATCAGTAAGCTAACGGGCTGGTGTGTATACTGTCTCTTTGGAGAGAGATGACTTACTTTCTGTGAGTGTCTAGTGAGAGGGCCTGGACGCTGCAGAGAGTCATCGCTGAGGAACTCTGGGTTCACTGAATGTTACCTGCAAGGTACAGTTTAGACTGGCAGAGTCTCAAAGAGTTTGCTGATCAGGTGGACAGACTGGAGTGGCAGGGAGTGGTCACACAGTTTATGGTTTTGGGTTCTCAGGCAAATCTCAGATGTGCAGCAGCACCAGAAATTTCTTTCTGTTAGCAGCTTCTCTCTTCCTTCGACTCACCCAGGTCATCTGGTAAAGGACATTGACAATTTTCTCTAAAGGGCGACTTAGGCATATATTGTTTAAGATTAATTTAATACATTGTATTAGGTTGTCTTAATGCTGATAATCAGTTGCTGGAGAGTTTCTACAGCTGTGGAAGAATTGAGCTGAAGGGCAGAACTTAGTCCTGGAGCCTCCAGCAACAACACTGGACTGCTGCTGAATTCGAAGGTTGGGGTCCTTAGCCCATGAGTAATGAATTCCAAGACAAGCTGCTAATAGGAAAAAAATTAGCCGGTAATAAAGTTCTCGTTCTTCTCTGAGCGCAGTGCGTGCGTGACAGCCAAAAGATTCTTCCCCTAGCAGCATCCGAAGGGTTGGCCTGGGTGCCCCCTGGAGTCAAGCCTTCATGGCGCCCAATACAGGGCTCTGCCGACCCACCCACCCCTCAGTCCCTTCTTACTGCCGATGACAGCTAGCTGGAACAACCTATGCTCTTGCTTTGCAAGCATGTTTGCAGTGTCTACTCTGTGTTTATAGTTCTTAGTAGTTACTAGTGTTAGTAGTATTAGTTAGTTTATAAGTTTCCTTTCAGGAGTTCCTCCCCTCAACACGCTTCTCTGGTACTGAGATATGCCCTGGTCCCCAGGGTTCAAGCTCTGTGAGGACTGTGGAAAATTTATGCCTAAGAGCGACCCGCACCCTTCCTGTCTCCGATGTCTCGGGGACAGCCACCAGAAGGAGTGGTGCAGAATTTGTAAAGGATTCCGCCCTAGAACCTTAAAAGACTGGGAGCAAAGGCTCAAGATCCTTCTAATGGCATTCCAGCCACAATGTGACCTGGGGTAGGGAGAACCCATGCCCAGCACCTCCTAATCAATGTGCAGTGCTCCAGCCCTGAAGATGCGTGAGCCGGGGCCGAGGAAGGACCCCAAAGAGTCGTGGCACCACCACAGTTCTTCTGTGAGGTCTCAGTCGTTGGTGCCCCCAAAATAGAAAAGGCCAGAGAGGAGTCGCTCTCCCCCCTCCAAGCCCAAGGATCCTGTGGCAGGGAGACCAGAATCGGGCCTTGTCACCTTGGCCTCTCTGCCTCCCAGGATCTTGTTGACTCCTGCCTCTGGGGTCCAGTTGAGTTCAAACCCTCACTGCTTTCCGGACCAACATGGTGGACAGTTCCAGCTCCCCTCGACGCTGGAGGTATGCGAGGCGGTTTAGGACCTTATGCGCCTCATGGCACTGTTCTCTCTGCAGAGGAGAGAGAAGTTGCCAGTGACAGCCTGGCCCCCAATCCCATCAAGGGGCAAGCCGGAGATGGTGGCACGCTGATCTCCATCTCCAGTATGCCTTTCCCCAGCACGGTCCACCCACGTGGGGAAGCCGCACTGGTCCCCCAGTTCCTGGCATCACAGAGCACTGCACTTCCATGGTCCTCCTCAGAGATCCCATGTCAGATTCCTACCACTCCGATAGGACCAGGACCAGAAGGTCCAGATCCTGGCATGACCGCCAGCCCTATCCGGCATCGTGGCTGCCACAGTGGTAACCCCCAACTTCGTGGCCCTTCTGGACACCCTTGGCATATCATCAGAGCCAGGGACAGAACCAGGGGTCGAAGTCCTGATCCGCATCGGTATCGTTGGTGTCCTTCATTCCTCTGAAGGCATCATCGGCACCGTTAGCAGCGGCGCCACCAATGCCCCTGCAGTCAGCAACCTTGGCACCAACGACCTCGGCACCCATGATCTCGGTTCTGGTGGCCCTGGCACCACAGGCTGCTGACGTGGCGGCTCAGCAATACCAGATGCCTCGTGACCCCCTGGGTGCTGAGGGGAGTGAGCAGGGTTCAGTGCCAGGACTTTCCTTCTCATCCTTCCCAGATGAGACCATGGCAGGGACCTTAGCAGCCCCACCTTTGGAGGACAACAGAGTCCTACAACAGCTGCTGCGATGGGTGGCCCAGAATCTGGGGATCCAGGCAGAGGCGGTGGTAGAGGACGCCAAGCCTATTGTTGACATCCTCGCCCCCTCTGGGCCTGCTCGCAAGGGGATACGAACACTTATAAACCCACACATCCTCCATTTCCTGGTGGTTGATGCAGCCAGTCAGTGTGAACGCCAGGGGTACAAGGGGCCCTCCCCTAAAAATAGGGATGCTAAAAAACTAGACCTATTTGGGAGGAAGGTCTACTCCACTGGGGGGCTGCAGCTCCGCATAGCGAACCAGCAGGCCATTGTGAGCAGATACTTGCATAACACCTGCGGTGCGATGGCCAAGTTTGTGGAGCTGCTGCTGCAGGACTCCCATGCAGCGTTCTCTGCACTGGTGGAGGAAGGGAAACTAACTTCATGAGCTTCTCTACAGGTGGAATGGATGGGGCAGATGCTGCCTCCCATGCAGTGGCCATAGGGGTGGCAATGAGGAGTTGTTCCTGGTTGCAGGTCTTGGGTCTTCCCTACAAGGTCCAACAGACCATTCAGGACCTTCCCTTTGATGGTTCATCCCTCTTTTCCAACAAAATGGATAAAAGACTCCACAGTCTAAAGGACTCCGAGGGCCATCCTCAAGTCCTTGGGCACCAACACTCCTGCGACTCAGCGTAGGCACTTCCGGCCGCAGCCTTCCACGCGGTTCTACCAACCACAGAACCGGCAGGATGCTCCTCAGAGGAGGAATAGAAGCGGCAGAAAAAGACCAAACCTGTCCTCGGGCCAGTGGTCTGGCCAGCCCAAACTGCCTTCTGGCCCCAGTCTGGCCTTTTGAGGGTGCAGTTAAGGATGAGACACCAGTACAAGAACTGGATCTACCCCACCTTACCTTTTTGTCCTGCCTATCCCCTTTCTACTGTGTATGGGCCCATTTCACTTTGGACCGCTGGGTGCTCCACGTGGTAGAGAGTGGATACTCCATCCAATTCTGTGCCCTCCTACCGTTTAACCCTCCCTTCCCTGTCCCTCTTCAGGACCTGGCCCACAGCTGTGTGCTAATGGGGCCGCATGCAGCCCACAGGCTGTGGGTTGAGAACTGCTGATCTAGTGGATGCCTATGATATACAGGAACCTTCCTTCTCTTTTGGCTGGCAATCTACCTATAAACAAACGTAGCCCTCACAAGGCAAAAAGAAAGAGAAACCCCCTAGGAGTTGCAGAGCCATGCTGGCTGCTTCCGGGGAGCTGCGTGCGGAGCTTGATAGGGAGCCTGCCAGCCCTACCAACCCTGCTCCCCCAGCACCAGTTGAGGTCCTGGGCCACAATCCGCTGTGCGCTCTCATGGCCCAAGTCTTAGTTAGGTGTACCTAGTAGAAGTCATGGACAGGTTACAGGCTGTGAATTTTTGTTTACTGCTCATGACCTGTCCATGACTTTTACTAAAAAATACCCATGACTAAAATGTAGCCTTACTCGTGACCAGTGGAGCTATCATGTTAGAAGGGGAGAGGGAGCTGCATATGCCTGCTTACTTTAACCCAATAGGGCAGGAACAGGGTGGGGCAGGAGTCCATGGCCCTCCCACTTTTCAGCAAGCAGGGGGGCTCTGTGTACTTCCCACACCACTAGTGCTGATTCTGCAGCTCCCATTGGCTGGGAATCCAAATCCCCCTGGCCTGCAGCGACATGCTGGCCACTTCCGGGGAGCTTTCCCTGAGGTAAGCGCTGCCCTGCACCCAATCTCCAGCCCTGAGCTGGGGCTGCTGCAGAGGTCACGGAAAGTCACTGAATCTGTGACAGACATGCAGCCTTCAACAGGGGGCATGCTGTTTTCCTGGGCCTAGAGCTTCCCTTTGGGTTAGTGGTTGATGAAAGGAGGATGTATTTGGCAGGTAATTGAAGTGGATGCAGTTATTGTTGCCCAGTGCTGGAGTGTTGAGATGGAGCACTACTGGCATTTGCTGGAAGGGCCTTGTTCCAGGCAAAGCTCTGTTCTCCTGCTGGTTGCCTCTCCACCATGGGAGCAAGAACTTGCCCCTTTGAAGGGAAGAGGAAGAGACTGAGACCAGCCTTGCCTCCTTTGCTAAAACCTAAGATAAGCAATTACCCCACAGGCTGTCTTCTCCCCTCCTGACATTTCTCAGGGGCATAGGACTGCACAGGTGGTTCCTCCTACCCAGCCCTGCTCTCTCTGTTTGGCTGCTTGTGACCATGGATTCCTTTTCCCACCTATTTATTAAATTCTCCTCAGGAGGAGCTAAGTCAGTTATGGCAACAGCAGCTTGTCCTTCCAACATCAGCGCACAGGCTGGAGCTGCTGAGCCAAGGCCAGTCGCTGACCCTGCCTTGACATCAGCCAAGCATGCTCAAAGGGCTGAGCAGGTGTCTTCACTGCAGCCTGAAATGTGACATCATCTTAGTGCAGGGGTTCTCAAACTGGGAGTTGGGACCCTATCAGGGGTGTGTGAGGTTTGCCTCTAGCATTTATAATGGTGTTAAATAAAAACACATTTTTTATAAGGGGGAGTGGTCACACTCAGAGGCTTGCTATGTGAAAGGGGTCACCAGTACAAAAGTTTGAAAGCCCCTGTCTTAGTGAGTTACCCCTTCCACCAAGCTCCCTCACTGAACCGTGTTAAAAATCAAGTCAGTGGGAGGTACTGAGTGAGTGCACTCAAACCAGCATCCGTGGGCTACAGGCCGTAGGGAGTGTGGTGCCCTCCAGCAGCAAGGGCAGTGTAATGTCAGAGGCCTGTTCTTTTATATCAGTGCTGCTGCTGCCTCAGTATCCCCTAGGGCTGTGTTTCCCAAATTTGGGACATTGCTTGTGCAGGGGAAGCCCCTGGTGGGCTGGGCCGGTTTACCTGCCGCGTCCGCAGGTCCGGCCGCTCGTGGCTCCTAGTGGCCGCGTTTCGCTTCAATGGGAGCTCCTGGAAGCAGCAGCCAGTACATCCCTTGGCCCGCACCACTTCCAAGCTGGCCTGGCCCAGCCCACCAGGGGCTTTCCCTACACAAGCAGCCTCCCAAGTTTGGGAAACGCTGCCCTTGGGCTGTGCTGTAAGTGCAGCAATGACTGACCTTACAGAAAACTACCTTCACCTCACACCAGAAAGCACGTGGTAGTCAGCTCTCAGTAGTGGCAGCTCTGATACCTGGCCCCAGCCAAAGACAATGACTACAGGGCCTGCCCCTAGACATGAACCCAGCATGTTGCCTCTGCTTGAGAATGGCAACCTCCACAGAAATCTGACTTCCGCTTAAACAAGCAAAGTGGAGAGTCTGACCTAGTGCCCTCACAGGGGCCTACTCGATTCAGGCCTTGCATAAGGTGTTCAGCCAGTGCTGGCTCACAACCCTAGGCCTTGATGTTACGCTGGCAAGCTGGAGGTGCTTAGTCTGGGATTGCTCAGGGGCCTGCACAGCAGCCCACGCTTTGACATCAGAGTAGCAAACTAGAGTTGCAGAACCAGTCAGATCCCAGATTCCTGTGCCTTGATACAGTACGACTACAGCAAGGGACAGCTAGAGGGGGTTTGGATTCAGGCATGGTCCATTGAGGCCCAGGAGATGGGATTACATCAGCTGTCATTTATTTAAAAGAAAAGTCTTTTTAACATCCTACAACAGGTATGGGGCTGAGGAGGAGAGCTCAGTGCTACTACCTTTCCCCGACCTAGGGGGAGACTTCTTCCTTCTCTAATGTGGCGCTTCAGGGCATTCTTCCAGCCTTGCATGCAGGGGTGGACGGGGGGGGGGGGGTCCCGTTGCTGTGGTTCAGAGCCTGGTGTCTCAGCTGCTTCTGCCTTTCAGGTGGAAGAATGTTCCTCCTCTGACACAACTACTGCTTCTCTGCTGACTGCTTTACCTTATACAAGGCCTCCCTGAGCCCTGCTGTTGCCCCTGGGGCAGCTCTTTAGACCACTCACTCAGCCACATGGGGGGAGAGAGGGAGGGATCCTAGCTGCTCCCACCCAGCCCCATACCAGGATTGTGCCTTCTGTTGGTGGAGTCTGCAACCTCCCTTGGGTGTGTTCCCTTGCAGGCAATAAGAGCTGTAGTCAGCATTCCACAAGTCAAATTACACTCTTGGCACCTGCACAAATAGCTGGAGGCTCCTGTGGCAACATTAGATTTGGTGAAAAGAACCCAGCTTGACTGTTAGAGGTTGCAGGGGTAAGAGTTAGACAGCTTTCTACTTGCAGACTCATCCCAGTGGAGATGGAAATTGAGCCCCAGAGCTAGAGCCAGCAATGAACAACTCTTTGATGTTAATGAAGGAACACCATCACCTGTGCATAGAACTGATTTAAACTCAGCCCTCAATAGTCCTCCTGGGCTGGATTCAGAAAAGGACCTAAAATGGCAATTAGGCACCTCAGTGCCTAAATCTCAATCAGCCCCACTGCAATTCAGTGACCCAAACCTTGTAGGCAGCTGAAGTCACTTACCACCTTAACTTTTGCAGTGTTTCCAATTGCACCTGTGCTACTGCCTCTTGGCATACACAGTGCAGGCCCACACCAAGCATCCTGATGTCTAAGCCCAGAGTAATGCACAAAGAGAAGCTAAGTGTGCTGTACTTACGACACCTGCAGGGCCTGAACTGCTAGGTGTACTCAGACCTTACCTACCAGATCAGGCCCCTATAGACAAATGTGCACAAAAAGGCTGCAGTGTGGAAACCACCCTCCTTACTTTTAGCCCAATGCTTAGGTTACCTCAAATGGAATTTGGGAGCTGCCCCATTTCACCTCCCTATTCCACCTGAGGGGGAAAATGGATTTGCTATGTTGGAGAGTGCCCTAGTTCCTGGGCTACAGGCTATTCTGGCATGGGCCTCCCCCACCTCACTGTGGATAAATAATTTGAAAGGTCAACTGTATGCTCTAATCCCCTCCCATCATTCTAGATACCATTAGCTTGGGTTTGAATAGAGACTGGGAGTGGCTTGGTCATCACACATAGTGAATCTATTTCCCCATGTTAAGTATCCTCACACCTTCTTGTCAATTGTCTAAAATGGGCCATCTTGCTTATCACAAGAGTTTTTTTTCTCCTGCTGCTAATAGCTCACCTTAATTAATTAATCTCTTACATGCATCCGACGAAGTGGGTATTCACCCATGAAAGCTCATGCTCCAAAACGTCTGTTAGTTACCACAGGGCTCTTTTACAGATCCAGACTAACACGGCTACCCCTCTGATACTAGCCTCTTACAGTTGGCATGGCAACTTTCACCTTTTCATGTTCTCTATATGCATATATATCTTCTTACTATGTTTCATTCTATGCATCTGATGAAGTGGGCTGTAGCCCACAAAAGCTTATGCTCAAATAAATTTGTTCATCTAAGGTGCCATAAGTACTCCTGTTCTTCTCATGCTTGTGTGCTCTCTCTGAACTAATATTGCCCTATCCACTGTGGATAAACGATTTTCTAGGCACCTACAGGTGAGGAATAGTGAAGCTTCGCATCACCACACAGGTTTCTTTCGTAATCTAGCCCATGGGCTACCTGGATCTTTGCAGAGCCATTTCTAGAAGAGTGAAGTAGGCCCTGGCTGACATTTTTCAGACTCCTGACAGGGGCACGAACTGATAAAAGCAGCTGCTTGTTGCTAGATTTGACCAAACATTAACTGCAACTTTCGGTAGGCAACAGTTCACTGCAAACTGCTACTTCTCAAGGTACAAACATTTTATTGGAAAAAGATTAATTGGCATTAAAATAGTTGTCTCAAATAGCTCTGTACAGTTGCAGAATTTCAATAAGAGGAGTGCAACCGCCTTCAACACTTCCTACTTCAGATGCATATAACAGCCTGTACTTTACACTGGTTTTCTCCCCATAAGTCATTTAATTTTGTTGTAGAGTTACACTGCTGATTACTCACTTGGGTGTGTCACTGTTTAAAAGGCCAGCTAAACGGCTTGTAACTGGAGTGATTTGACAGAAGCTACTCCAGGCATGTGCTGGTACAGTCAACTGAAGTACTTCAGGGTACAAGGTTTTAAGTTGGACTGAAGAACAGTAAAGTAGGTTTGGCACAGAGGTGCCACCCTTCTGCAGTATTCAGTTAGAGCTAGCATTAGGAATTTACAAAACAGGTTACCTGTGCAAATGTTTAGATGCATAAGATTAGAACAATGGGCCATGTTAAATCTAGTCAACACACACAACAGATTCATTATTACGGATACAATCAGAGCTCAAGCCATCATGTCCAATGATGACTAGTTATTTATTACATGCATTGTTTCAGTCTGGCCCACAAAGGCATAACAAAATGAAGTCTGGTTTTAGTAAGTTTAAATTTGCTGGGTCTGGTATTTTGTCTGCTGATTCTACCAGGGCATAAATCTCCAATAATGCGATTGCGTTCCTCATTTGAAGAATACTGCCAGGTACGATCCATAGCCATAGTATGATATCAAGCAAATTAAATGGATGTAATGTACTCTATATGCCAGCTCTCCTCCTGCTACTACTCCGCCATTTTAATTTGTTAGAGTGGTTGTTTATCCAAGTTTCCCATGCAGTAGGCCAGCTAGATATCCTAGGTCCTTATATGCTGGTTTCCTTTCTATTTTAAATTACAAACTTCAGTGCATTTTCTCGGACGATCAGGGCAGTTCAGGATTAGGGGTAACACTCTAACTATACCTCCAGCTGAGCTTTATTGTACAGCAGGGCTTGCTAGTTTTATTGTAAGGCACTTGGGATGCTCTTCTAATAAGTGAGTTGGGTTGTGTAAAATATCAGACCATTGAAGTTACTTTCATAGTTATATTTACTGTCCAATTAAAAATAATCAGCTCTTTTAACTGTATAATGGCTCATTCAAAGAGATCACTAACTCATTACATGTGTAAGATACATATTAGATCTAGCACTGCTTTCATTAGGACTGACTTGATCTCAGACAAAGGGCCTCTCAGTGTATCCTGTCGGTACATAAACTGATGGATGAAAAACCCATCAACAGTTACTAAGAATCAAATCCACAACTCCACACACCAAAAAATCATGCACAATAGCTCTGCTCCTCAGATTTATATTAAAAAAGGGTCTATTATGAATTAGCAACATGGACATAAGCTGCTTTAATTGTTTTTTCAGAGAACTGAATTTTTTCCCAGAAACTTTTAGAACTCAAATTCTTGACATAATATGGATAAGCCAAATTACATTATTACAGAAACAAGGGATGAACATTTAATTCCTGTACTTACTTGCAAAGACCTGTGTTCAGTCCTATTGCTACAGGGGCTGGTGACAACCCAAACACCTAAAGCCCTGTAGGTGATGCGGCTGCTTGGTAACTGCAGGAGAAACAGAACTGAGTGCCTGAATTCACGTTTCAAAAAGTAAATGTTTGAGTTCACCTTTTCAGTTACAGCAGTAAAATTAGGCTCTTGAAAACCACAGACCTGAACCAGTTTTTTCCCTCAGCAGAGTTTCATCATAGAAATGCCAGGATAACTGTCCCTGGACAATCCAAAAAACGGATTTCAGAGTTTGATTGGGATGAGTTTGCTACAAAACAAACCCCCCACACAAAGGAAGGTAGTTGCGCGTGCAAAGTGAGCTAGGCTGCTTTCGAAAGATGGACGTTTACTGTGAGGTAGATACATTACAAACTATTTTCAAATGGCTGTTGACTTTATTAGCTTGATGAATATGGTCCTAACAAAATAAAAGTTAATCAATATTAAGAGATTTGTCTGAAGAACACTGATCAGAAAAATCCATGACAATTCGATAGAAATTAGAGTGAATTTAAACAAAATGTTTAAATATTGCTAGCATATATAAAATGCATGTAACAGACAGGCAAGGGAGAATGCTTTACAGGTTTACAATTGCCACCTAATCACATTCTCAATCTTCATAAATTCTATTTTCCAAATTTTAAAAAAATATGAGGCTGTTTTCTATAACATATCAAAGCATTATTTGTACAAAATCAAATCATGGCCCATGATTCACAACAGTGCAATAGATAAAGAATACAACCGCATTCAACAGGTGCTGAAAATAAATATCCAGATTCTAGAAACAAGATAGGCTATGAGCACTCTGTGGAGTTGTTTTCAATATTTTTTGAGTTGACTATTTATTGACTAGTCTCATGACCATCATTTCATTTGACATATATAAATGAGTGCATTTGAAACATAAAAATGGCCCTACTATGCCAATTTTATGAAGGCCTTTGATTGCTGGTAGCACTAAATAGCTGAGCCAAAAGTAAATCACAGTTATTGTTACTAAAGAAAAAAATGTCTATTGCTAAACCCTGCTCCCTCCACTGGGCATCTTTCATCAGGCTTGTCTGAAAAGCATGAATGGCTTGAATTTCTGTAGCTGGAACAATATATTGCTTGGTTAGACAAAGATAACTTATTCTAAGCTAAGCAAACAACATAACCAATCCCTTTTAATTACTAAAGCATCAGTCACTGAGTTTTGACTGAACTGAGAGTTCAAAACACTTTCTCCGTACTAAGAAAACGCTGCTGTTATGCATTAGCAGTGTGAATACTGCATATGTGTTACACAAGTATGATGATGAGGATCACTGGTTTACAAATCAGCAAATGAGTTCACTACATTGCCAAAAGACTTGACTGGCTCTCGATGAACACCTTCCACCACAAAGGGACATACTTAAAAAACTGAATTCAGATCTCACAGATGTTCATACATTTTAGAATTGTAAAATGAGGAAGTTATTAGGGCATTTGTTAGGTAACTATGATCTCCTGCAGTCTCAGACATTTTAGCCAAACAAGAAAGAATTTAAAGCTCGTTTGTATATAATCTGCATCAGAAAGGTATCAAAGGCACAAGCAAGAGTGACCAGGTAAGCAGCAAATGACTGTGAATGAGAATGAATAGATTCACAAGGCAAATAATTAATGTTTGTGGATAGGTTTTTGCTTTTTATTGACTGGAAAGAAAAGACCTCCCAATTTTGATCTGATGACAACAAATAATTGCTCTGGTTTAAAATAAAAACCATTAGTGAATTATCTATAGTCACCTGAAGCAAATTGGTCTCCAATAATCTGACACTAGCTGGAAAACTCCTCTGCACCCTCCAACCTCTAATTGCTTTGTCCTCCAAAGTAACCTGAGCCTAATGGACAGAAACCACTATTATGAAGGAGACAAAAATCTCGAGGGTTTTAAAAGACAAGATTCTTTACACAATGTACACAGCCAGCAAAGATTTGTGCAGTTTTAGCCTCTGAATTACAGTAAATTGCACAGTCCTTGCTAAGTCCAGTTGATTTTATGAATACCCAAGGACCCTGATCAAATTGGAGTTTCCTTCCTGTCTTTGCTTGGTGATGGCTTGACTAGCTCCTTGACTGCCTTGGACTGCTCTTTAGCTGCTTTTGTCTCCAGGACACTGTCTCTTTGCTGCTGAGAAACACCCCCACGCTTTTCTGGCTCGTCTTCTTCCTGCACCTGCTGCTCTGATTTTGCTCGCTGCATCTGTAGCAGTCGAAGTTGCACTCGCAGCTCAATGATGGCCTCTCGTTCCTCATGAATCGCTTGGTTCAGATGATTGTTCTTTATCTTTTGAGCAAGGGAAAGAAAAGTAGGACAAAACAGTAACTTCTGTAGCTACTGAACCATGAATAGAGTATCACACAATGTAACCTTTGCTGCTAAATTGGGAGAGAGACAAGTGTGTGCACGTGTGCATAAATATACACACAGGAATGAACAGAAATGGAGTGCATGAAAAAACTAACCCCACAAGAAACAGAAGATTTATGGTGACAATGGACTAACAGCTGCACTGACCAAAAATACACACTTAGATGAGAAAATGAGCATGCCTGCCCACCCCTCTACAGAATGGTTCAGAGCTGGTTTAAGATTTTTGTAAACTATATTTCAAGTTAAATACTTAACAATTAGGTTCTGATAGTTCCAATATGGACTGCAAAGAGACTTTACATTTAAAAAAGTTCTGGAGCTGCCTTGCCTCACCTCCCTCCAGCAGGAATTACTATAAAAATGAGATTAGCAGTTTGAAAAACAAATCTACAGGTTGAAAAATACAGTGAAGTGTCTCAGATGTTATTCTTAGAGCTGGGCTACTTTTAATTTTTTGCAGCAAGGCAGCTTTAGATGCATTTTTTGGAGTCTGTTCTTAATCAGCTTCTTAAATCGTCCCTATCTTCAATCTGAGTTACAAATATGGCATATCAACAGCTAACCAAAGTTAGCAGCTAACTAGTCAAAGCACAGAACTAGAATTCAGGAAACCTAGGATTTATTCATGGCTGTGCCACCGACTTTCTGTATGACTTTGGGCATGTCACTTAACCTTTCTGTGCCTCACCCATAATATCAGAACAGTACTTGACAGGGTGTTCGTGAGGTGTAGTTTGTTAATAACCGAGAAGTATTTAAGTCCCTCAGATGGAAAACACCACACAGTAGCAGTACAGAGTTTTCTACTGAGAATTGTAAAGGACATTAACCCAGGAGCATCCTGACAGCACTAGGCACCACTAAGAGATCAGAATTTATATGCCAAGTGTTGCATGTTACTCCCAGTCACAGGGCTGGGAGAGTGGTGGGGGAAATACAACTCTATCCTCAGAGTGAGAAGAAGGGATTGAAAGGACCTTAGAGCTCTCCTTAGCTGGCTAAGGTAACACTGTTCCTACCCAGGAAAATCACAATGGCACAAGGGAAAGATGACAAAGGTTCTTTGGATTGGCCCTTGACAGTGAGGAACTATTCCTCACACTAGATAAAAGAATTGCTTCAATCTCTCTCTGAAATATCTGTATTTATTTTTTGGATACGAATGCTGCTCTTTTAAAATGCTCGTCACCCTCCAGTGAGTAACAATTTCTGAACTGAGCAATGGCCCTCCATGGGTTTAAGGAAGAGTCACAATTCAGACACAGTGCCCAGGTGAAGAGAAAGTCTAAAACGTTTGTAGGGAGGGAAAAACAGACAGATGCATGAAAGAAATGGAAAGGGCTGTGTGGGGAAAAAGTCTGAGAAGTCCATTCTCCAGGCTCTGCCTGGCACGCAGTCATTTACACCTCTAGGGCAAAGTGGTTGAGAGACTCTACTAAATCGTATCTGGTAGCAATTTACACCCAGTTTGCACATGGTGCAGGAGGCCTTGGGAATGAAGTTAGCTTTTCAAAACAGCAGCATTGGTTCCTGAGAATTAAATATATTCCAGAGAGAGACTGAAGTAATTCTCTGTTCTCTCTCTCGCTCTTACACTGAGAACATTTGCCAAACTGCATGTCAAAGAAATTCTTCCATATGGCTGGGAGTCCACCCCCGAAGGAAGCCAGCATGAAAAGCAAAGGTTGTTTTGGTAAAATGCACTTGTCTCACCTCCAGTTCCTCGTTCTGTCTTTGCAAATCTTCCAAAATAATCTGTAGCTCCTCCTCATCCTCGCTCTCACTCTCACTCTCAGAAGAATACTCTTCAGTTTCACTTCGCCCATGTTGCTGACGACTGAAAGAGTAAAAGAGATCTTAAATTTAAGCCCTGTTCACATGCATGTTTGCCAGAAATGCAGGAGGTGAGAAAGTAGCTATTTTCACTTGCTTATCCATTTGAGGTTCTGTAGCAATTTATAAAACTAAAGCATTTTCTCTCTTTGCTTTTTTTTTTTTTTTTTTTTTTTTTTGCTTTTTTTAAAATCTATTCTTGGTGAAGTAAAGAAAAAAGCAGTTTGTCCATTAAGACAATGGGATTTTTTAATGCTTAAAATCTGCACAAGTTATTATGATCTAGAAGAAAATATCCCAAAAGCTGCAACGAGGCAATCTGTAATGTTCATCAGGTTCCTGTGCTTTCCATTAGCATTCTGAACTGCACACTTCTGTTTTTCAAAATCCCACCCTTTACAGAGAAATTCTTGTAAGAGTTCTAGCCTGGCTGAGGATCCAATGTCAGCAGGCTCTTTCTTACCTTTGAATTTCTGCTATTTCTGCTCGAAGGCGTTCTATCTCCTCCTTCTCAGAGGCAATTTGTCTGCGCAGAAACTGCTCCATTGCCAGTAGCTCCTCCTGTTCTGTCAAGATCTCATTCTCCTGCAATGATCAATTAA
The DNA here is from genome assembly GCF_025201925.1 of Gopherus flavomarginatus. Lineage (NCBI taxonomy): Eukaryota > Metazoa > Chordata > Testudines > Testudinidae > Gopherus > Gopherus flavomarginatus. Next base: position 209,300,181 of record NC_066618.1, read on the forward strand.
TTCACCTCAGGAGGTCTTGGATTTATGGTTTATAAAAAATACACTACAGTATTTCTTCTTTCTAATGCTGCATCCTCAGAAGAGACCAGACAACTTTGTTTTCTGGAAACATTTCATATAATTATGCTGAAAGCACAGTTTTGTCCTAGTGTGGATGTATGCAGACAGGCTGGCCAACCTTTCTACTACTCTGGTCCATCAGTTCTCACAGCCAAGATTAATCTGGGATCAAGTTATGTCTGCTTTGAGATCTTCTTACTTGAACTGTTGTGTGCTCTGGCTCACCAAATTCCAGCACAAGCCAAATGGTATGAGGCTGGGATTTCCTGCTTCCCATACTCCATTAGGTGCCAAAGCTCAAATCAAAGGGGAACCACTGGGGCCAAGTACAGAAGTAGACAAGTCCTAAATTCACCTTTGAAGACGGAAAGTGGGTGGCAAGAATTATGGCAGAAGAGTGTCATGATGGATGGGGCCAAGAAGACTGGGGAAGAACAGATGAGATAGGTGGCAGTAAGGCCAAAATGGTGGTTTGGGACTAAGACGATGAAAACGCTGAGTACCTCCCTCACCACTCTCTCCACATGCCAAACACCCTAAACATCAACCTCTTTCCTACCAGGCTTCTTATATGAGCCCAGGCCTTTGTCTCCTTTCGCTTGTGCCAGCCTTGCAGCATTAAGAAAAAGTGGTTCTTGTTTCAAAGATCTGGAAATTTTGAGTCCTTTACTCTAAAGGCTGCTTACTTAAAACCAGTGGGTAAAACAAACTTTAAACTTACACTCCTCTGTGTCAATTCCAAAGAGGCGAGGAGCAAAGAATGCAGAACTGAGCAAGGAAACACCTCCACTTACCTTTTTAATTATGTATATCAAAAATAACACATCTAAAGGGTTTAAAAAGTCCACAGAACTTATTTGGCTACCTAGCAAGCATTCTATCCAATAAGACAAGATTAACTTTTTACATCAAACCTAATGAGCCTCTTCAGTGACAAGTTTTTAGTTACCTTGTTGCCGATAACAGTAAAAATGCAGGCAAGAATGAGAGCTGTAGAAAAATCTTACTAAAAGCTTCCAATTAATTGTATTTGGAAAGAGCAATAGAGTGTGAGACATGAATAAGAGAAGTGAAGGAGAACAACAGTCTAAGTTACTCAGACAGTAAGTGCTTTAGTCTTGACCCTCACTCAGGCATTAGAGAGGAAGAGAGAGAAAACTAACAACTGGAGGGAGGTCTGACCTGAAGCCAATGAGAACTGTGTGTAGCTCATCCCTTTTCATGATGAGCATAGTGTACATCGGACACTGGGGCCCAGATTCACAAAAGGACTTAGGCATTGTGATGCTCAGTGTTGCAATACCTAACTTTTAGCCACTTTACAAATTAAAGGGAACAACATTGATTCACAAAGCCTGAGTTAGGCACCTAGATTTCCTGTACAATGAACAGGGAGATAGAGGAGACGTAGGCTGCAATTCACAAAGCCAGCATGCCAGGCAGGGAACTACCTAAGTTAGCCGATGGAGTTGCAGATGACAGGAGTAGGTCCTGACTCTCTCTGCTCTCAAGGAGATAGGCATCTAAATCCAGGCACCTCTCTCTCAAATGGGAACCCTTCTCCTGGAGTCAGGGTGCTTGGGCACCAAGACATTTCTTGGGAACATGAGTTAGGCACCAGACTAAACCCACGCAAAATGGCCACAAGAGGAGGAGGTGGTGGCGGCACCCACCTTATACTCTGTAGCCCAGAGGCACTTGGAATGTGAGACACCCAGGTACAATTCCCCTCTCTGGCACAGGGGGAGAAAGGAGTTGATAGGGGCCTCCCACCTCTCAGCATGCTCTAATCTCTAAGATATTGGATATTCTGCTGCAGGGCTCCTTTAAGAGCTCCTGTGGATAAATAACTAAAGAGTCACTGGGCCAGAGAGTAAGAATGACTTCACAGCCTGGTGGTGAGGGCACCCATCTGAGTATTGAGACACCCAAGTCCCTGCTCTAGTATCTAGTTATTTATCCACAGTGGAACAGATTAAACAGGAGAGACTGAGGGAGCCCCAGATCAGAATATCCCATAGCTCAGAGCACTCAGAGGTGGGAGACTCTTGTTCAAATACTGCCCCCCTCCGCTCCCCTCAGGTAGAGGTGGGGGAATTGAATGTGGGTCTCCAACATCCCAGCTGAGTGCTCCAACCACCGGGATAAAAGTTATAAGGTGAGTGCTGCTGCTGCTGCCTCCTCTAGCCACTTTTTGACTGATGCAATAGGTGGCCTGTGAGCATACCTACCAGATCAGGCTCCACACACAAGACTGGCAGGAGAACATCTACCTCTCCCTGGTTTGTGCATCACACTGGGGCTTAGGCAGAAGGTAGGTATCCCAACACCTAGCAGGAGGCAGCAGTGCACATGCTCAGAGGCAGAAACCTAGGCATAGAGGGAACTTATACTCTGAAATTGTAGACACCAAGTGAATATAGGTGCCTTCAGGGTTGCTGGAGTTGTCTCCTCTAGCTCTCTGGCTCCAGGTAAGTTAGGAGGATTCAAAGCTCTTTTATAGCATTTAAATACAATTGTGATGCAATGCGAAGTGCTCAGTTAATCAGTACATTTTTATTGTAATGTACATTACACTTTCTGTTCAAAACTTTCAAAACCAGCCTTATATGTCCAGCCTCACCTCAGCACTCAACTTATCAAGACTTTCACAGACACAATTAAAATGAGGGGGGGGGGAAGAATCTTGATCTACATCCAATTATGGAACAGACTGGGAGAAAATAGTGGTAGTGCTCTGCAAAATCTTCCCATAACCCAAGCTCCACCTATGGGTGATGCCAAAGTGAGAGACCGATTAGACTGTGGAAAATCTCATAATAATCTTTCCTCTCTTTGATTAACAGTGAAATAGTTAACAGGGTTAACTAGATTATATTAAGGAATAGTTGTGGTACTAGATATGAAAATGTTTAAATATGCAATAGAAATATGAACCTTTCATGTGCACATGATTTTTTAGCACCTGTTATAGTATGTGCCTACTCTAGGCTCAGGATCATTCCAGCAACCAGCCACCTATTCCTTCCCCATTCTCGAACCATCTCACACCTACCATTCAGACAATATAGCAGGCTTCCCAGGGTGCAAATACAGAGAATAAGAGAACATTTACAGCCTTCTTTAACTGACTAACTTTCCTAACAAGCAAAGGTTTCTTTAACAAACCTGAAATATATTTGCTTCTCTTTAGTCATTGGTTTGTATTCCAAAACTTGCTTTGCTGGTATATTAACAGAAGGGTAAGAAGAATAGAAGGAGAATGGGATTAAAAACACCACCGACCTGGGCGAGTAGGATATTAATAACTTCTTCATTTTCATTCATTTCCTCTTTGGAGACATCCTCCTTTGAAAGGCTGGCAATTTCTTGAGCAATCTTTGTTTCACACTCCTGCAGTGACAGAAGTTTGGATTAGAAGGCTACCCGGCCACATCACCACATTATATAATACAACCCTATTCATTGTGCAGGAGGTCAGACTAGACGATTATAATGGTCCTTTCTGACGTTGAAGTCTATGAATCTATGTATCTGTTCAAAGCCTGCATTTATTGTCAGTCATCCCCAGAGAAGATTTCTGTTTTTATTTCCAGTTTTTTAAAACAGTATCCAGAAGTCATTCATCACTTGTCCACCTTTCTGGGACACATGGTAGTTAAATAAGGCCAACGTTTGGAGTCACTTGCTCTGGGGAATCAGTATGTACAAAGCAGACCGTGGATGTCGCAGGGTAGATAATCAATTGGAGTTGTATGTATTGGCTCTTCAGGACGTATTGCTTTATGTGCACAAGAGTGATGTGTTTAATGAACACAGATTCTTAAGGCTCAAGGTCAATGTAACCAAAGACTGAAAATCAAAAACTGGACTGAAAGCACAACTCAAAAACAAGGCATGAGGGAAGGGGTGGGAGTACAATGGGAAAATTCAATCCCTTTCCTAATGAACTGCTGTGAGCATTCAGAACTGCAATTTTAAATGGATGTCCTTTGGAAACAAATGGAATAGTAGGACTCAGGCACTTATGTGATACATTGACATTAGCAAAGTAACTGCTCACCTATTCCTCTACAAATCCATTTCTGCTCTCACATTTAAGCAACTCTCATCCTTTTGAAACCCTGAACGTAGCAAACCTTTTAGTTATCTACTCAGTTCTGCCAGTTGCTTGCATTACCCAGCAACTTTAACGTTTAGAAAATCCTCCACTTGCCTTTTTTAGTACTTACAAGCTAAAAACAAGATCAAACAGACAGGATATGCAGCAAGAAAATCAAACCAAAATCCCATAGCAACATTTACCCTTTCTAAATCCAAATCAAACACATCTTAACCCTCTCTTAGAACAACTCCAGCATGTTGCAATGAGAGGTCCTGAAAATGAGTTAGTTTCATGTTAAAAAAAATTGTGCATGTCACTGGAGCTATTATAACAGGAAATTATAAGATGACTTTTAGTCATCTCTCTGAACAGGTCAAAAATATGCCCACAGCAATTGCAATCTATGAATTTAAAAGGTTTGGCAATGAACAGATAAAATGACCCACCTGTCTTTTAGCTTCTCTTAGTTTCCGTTTGAGGGCTGTTAAAATTCTTTGCACCTCCCATAATCTCTCTTCTTTGGATAAGTCTTTTATCCCCGCCTGCAAGTCTCGATGTAAACAGTTCAAAAGGAACTCCTAGAATAACACCAAAAGCATCATATTCATCACTCAGTGCTCTACAAGTACTTACTAATTATACACAATAACACCGCCACCACCAAGCTCTTATATGGTGCATTTCATCAGTAGGACTCAAAAGTACTTTACAAAAGAGGTCAATACACTATCCCCATTTTACAGAAGGGGAAACTGAAAAATACCACAATCTCTTTTAGACACAAGAACCTGGACTGCAAGTAGGGAACTCACTGGTTTCCTTCCAGAAGGGAAAAAAGTGTAACTTCCATTGTTGTCATAACAACCTTCATTTTGGTTGTATAAAGCATTCATGGCTAAACAGACATCACCCTACTCCTTCCTTCTGAGCTGTTAGATTTAGCCTGTTTTCCACTGATATGATTGTTCCACTGATTCTCCTGCCTGTCTCCCATCACAAGATTTGCCCTGCTAACCCTCAGCCTTGGGCCACCCCAAACATCCTCTTCCTCCAATCCTGCTCTCATGCTGTGGAGTGTGTCTGGCACAAATCCCATGATCTGGCCAATTTTTTCTACTGCAGATTCATTCTCTCCTCTTTTCAGTTCTGTCATCTTCCTAGCTAAACCACTCTACTTCTCCAACTTAATTCCGTGTCCTCAATCCCAGCTGCCTTTTCACCAACTTTGACTTGCTCTTTAAACCCTCCATTTCCCTCTCCACACAGGATCTGGCCAGTCACTTCCAAGAGAAAATAGAAAAAATGACATGACCTTCCCTGCCCCTTCCGCTCTCTTTCCCTTGCCCTCTCTCCTATAACCCTCTCCTCCTCCTCCTCTCTTGTCAGAGGTGCAGAAGTTTCTTGTTTGCACTTCTCCTCCAAACCTTCCACTTACCAGTGACCCTATTACATTTCCTGATCTCCCTTGCACACACTCTGACCCTTTCCCTTACTCGTCTCCTTAATCTCTCTTCCCCCTCTGGCTCTTCCTTCTCACAGTATGATCATGCTTTAGTCTCTCAAATCTTAAAACCTGACCCTTGATCCCAGCTGTCTCTCTAACTACAACCCCACCTTCCTTTCATCTTTAAGTTCGCTGAACATGCCGTTTTCATTCGCTGTTTGGATTTCTTCTCCTCCAATTCCATCCTGGACCCTCTCCAATCTGGATTCCTCTTCTTGCATTCCACTGAAATCACTGTTGCAAAAGTCTTGATCTCTTCCTTGCCAAAGCTCAGAACTAGTACTCCATCCTTACCTCCCTTAACCTGTCAGCCACCTTTGACACTGTTGACCACACTCTTCCTGAAATCTTGTCCTCACTTTGGCTTCAAAGACTGTCTTCTGTGGTTCTCTCGTCTCTCTAATTTCTCCTTCAGTGTGTCCTTCAAAGGATCCTCCTCCAACTTTCTAGGGGGATTCCACAGGGCTGTCCTTGGTCCCATTCCCTTCTCCTTTTCCACATTATTTCTGAGTAATCTCTCCAAAAGCACGAATTCAACTATTATCTCTCTGCACATGACTCTCAGGGTACGTCTACACTACCCGGCAGATCAATCCCCGATCACTCTCTCATCGACTGCTGAACTCCAGCTTGGTGAGAGGAGGAGGCAAAGTCGACGGGAGAGCTGCGGCAATTGATCTCGCGCCGTGAGAACGCAAGGTAAGTCGAACTAAGATACATCAATTTCAGCTACGTTATTCTCGTAGCTGAAGTTGCATATCTTAGGTCAATCCCCCCCTAGTGTAGAGCAGGCCTCAGATTTTCCTCTCTATTCCACATCTTTCATCTTCTGTCCAAACTAAAATCTTGCCCTGTTACTCTGACATTTCATTTGGGGTATCAAGCTCTCAGCTCAAGCTCAACAAGGCTAGAAAACATCATTCTTAATCTCCCCCCCTCCAAACCCTCTCTCTTCTTTCTTAATCACTGTGGACAATGCTACCATCCTGTCTGTCACTGGCCCATAACCTGGCCATCATCCTTGACTCAAACCTCTACCGAGGTCCCCCACTTCCAGTCTGTATCTAAATCTTGTTGATTCATTCTGTGTAATATCTATAAAGGTATGGCCTTTCCTGTTCATCCACACAACTGAAACTCTCATCCAGGCTTGCATCATTTTGCATCTCAATTACTGCAACATCCTTTCCTTGACAAATGCAATCTTGCCCTGCTCATATCTATTCAGAATGCTGCTCCAAAAGTTATTTTCTGAGCTTGTTGCTTTGGCCAGGTCACATTCTCTCTTTGCATCCCGCCCGGCTCCTCCCTTCCCCATCACATCAAACATATGCTACTTGTCTTCACTTTCAAGACCTTTTACTGCCTATCCCTACCCTACCAATTGTCTCTCATTCACTACTGAGATGTTGACTCCTGCCTACAATCGGCAAATGATACCATTCTTCATTGCCTACTTAATACATTTTCAAACAAGCACCTTCTTGCTTTGTCTGTGCTGCATCCATTGTTTGGGAGGAGCTCCCCGTAAACATCCACAAAATTACTTCATTACCAGCCTTCAAATACCTGCTTAACTCTTCTTTTCCGAGATGCCTGCAAAAAACTTGCCAACAGTTAGGCTACTAGTGTGCTGAGATCACTACCTGCCATGCTAACCATATTGTCTCATTGCTTCCTTGTATTCCCCCATCTATCTCTATCCATCTGTTGTGTTTTGTCTTATAGTTAGATTGTAAGCTCTTTGCAGGAGGAACCATCTTTTTGCTCTGAATTTGTATAGCCTTTAGCACCTGGTTCTTAACGAGGGCTCCTAGGTGCTACAGTAATACAAATAATAAATTATTTACATAGGACTGCTTTCCCTCACCACCTCAAGTTTCAGTTCCTTTAATTATAAACAGCAGAATCAAGTTAGGGAAAGTTGCAATTTCAAGTTTATTCTTAGTGCTAATATACAATAATAAAGACTGCATGGCAAGAATGCACCAACACAGAAAATTATGTAAGACACATGGAAGCAGAGACAGACATTAAAATGCACAAATCTTTATACACAGAGGAAAGTCCATCCAAAAGACTTATAAAATAAGATACCCTTTCCTTCCCCTTATCTAAACTTACTACTTTCACAAAAGATCTTTTCTGGAGGTCTTAAGGAATGATATGGGGAAACCACCAGCATTGGCATGGGTAGTATATGTTGGAAGTTACATTAACACTGAACTGCAACTTGGCTAGAAGAAAATTCAAATAGTTCTAGCTCCTTTTCCATTCTCCTTCCTCTATCCAGTGGTTTATTAGTGCCATCATCTCCCATACTCATGGAAAGCATCTCTGTTTAGCTAGCTCTTCAGCCCCGAACTGAACTCCACAGAGTTGCACCCATTCCAAAAGACAGTTATAATCAGTATCTATTTCCCCAGAAATCTTGGCCTTTATCTGCTTTTTAGGTAGTGTGGTGTGCAGCACGTTAGGAGACGGACTGGGAAGTTGCCCTTTGAGCCCGAACATCCCAATCCTGAGCAGTCTGAAGGTTGCTGTATTTTAGACCAACTGCTGCAGCTCCCAGAAGATGTTATAGCAGCTGGAGTCACCAGTACATAGGGATGCCTCAGCTCAGCTCCTCTTCCTGCACTGAAAGCTAGGTGGTGTAAGAGGTGCTGCAGCAGTTCTACATCAACCCTGGATTTCCACAGGCAAGGGGAAATACTCCAGTAGCCTGGCAAACCAGTCCTAGGAGACTGCTGATGCAGCACAAAGCAACCCTAGTGCACAAAAGTCACCTTTCCAGTTCCACAAGTTTGGAACTCTATACCACATCCCCTATTACCACATTTTATTGGCCTGTTAGTAATGAACTTTAGACACATTTAAATAAATCCTAGAGCATGCTATGAAGTGATATTACACAAACCACTTACCTGCAAAACATCGTCCCCACTATCCCCATACCTTCAGAAAGTCCTTGAATAGCTCACAACGTGATTAGTACAAGACTTGGTTTTTCTATATGTCTCTACAGAAGTGCAACATATCTTCCCCCAAATACAATGGAAACCTTAACAAAATACCAACTACTTAGCCACATGACTGAGTTTGCAGCAAATTGTTACAGCACATGGGAAATTAAAAGCCATCACTACTATATATGAGATCTGCTTCCATCAGGTCTCAGCTACCTGACCAAGAACATAATCTTCAGGCCAGACACATTTGTTAACCCACTGAGGTAAAGACAAACCTGTCGTCTGATTTCCTCTTTAATGTTTTCCTGTGTTTCTGGCAGTGCTGGCATTGTTGCCATATTAGACCAGCGAAGGGGTTTTGTCACCTGCTTTAGTGTCACATTTCCAAAGAACTCTTGGACATGTGTAAAAAATACATACAGGACACGGTTGCTGATCTGGAAGAAATGAGAGTGAAAATACTGCTTCAGAAGGTGATTTTTTTAACACATTGCCTGTTGTTATCAATGGTACATTTGCTCTACATTGCATCTTACCGGACAAAGGATGTAAGCTTTTTTCAATCTTTGGGCTATATCTACAACTCTGTTCAGACAAGCTAATCAATGCTACTTCTAGTAGATTCAAGGGTTGGTTTAAAATAAAATTATGTCTGACATTCATGATCTGCTGCTAGACTGAAGGAAGCGTGACCACGCTGTATTCACTTAGTGGTCTCACATCACTCTACTCTCTGGTGACCATGAGACATTCTATTGCCAAGTGAAAAGTTGTTGGCCTGCAATAGTTAGCTTTATAAATGGTAGACACAGAAATTTGCTAGTGTCTTGTTAGGCCTGTCGCCATACACAAAAATGTGAAGTCAATGCTAGTGACAGACGAGAGACCTTACAAAAACTGTACTGCACCAGTTATGGTTTTTTCCCTTTTATCGACCAAGCTGATTTTTCTCTAACTTACTGCAAAATGAGAATGATCATTTGTCTGTGTTTAACAGATTTAGCAACTGCTTTATAGCAGACTGTATTACCTCATTCAATTGCTATTGTTTTTGGAGATCAGTGGGTATGAAAAACTCAGAACCTTAAAAATCTGGAGTAAGTCAGGAATATCAGGACATTGAGGGCAGATTTACATTTAAAATGCGGCATCGGCGCAGCTGCACCAATGTAGCTGCACCTCTGTAACGCTTAAGTAAAGATGTGCCTGCACCAACAGGGGAGCTTCTCCCATAGGTGTAGTTAATGTACTTCCCCAAGAGGCGGTATCTATGTCAATGGGAGAAGCTCTCCCATCGACATAGTGCTGTCTACAGGGAAGGTTACGTCTTTCAGGGGTCTGGATTTTTCACATCCCTGAGCGAAGTAGTTATACCGATATCGGTCTGTAGTGTAGACTGGCCTAACTCTCAGACTAAAGAGTTAATGATAACACATTTTATAACTATTAGGCCACATATTTCATCATGTTTGCTAAAATGCTCAGAATGACACCCCCACTTCCTTACAGATACAGACTTCAGCTAAACTAACATTTACAGTTTTAAAGGATAATCCAACAACAGACTCTGTACAGGGCTGCAAGTAACGTCTACCATACTGTGAAGTGCTAAAAAAATAAGGGAATCATTGAGTTATGCATGAATAACCACTTGTATTTCTCCCCAATATTTCAGGAGATTTAAAATATCCTTTAAACACATCTCAAATACTTTAAAGGGGGAAAAAAGCTGGCCACAAAATGTTTTTGAAAGAGCTGCCGTTATGCTCATTGCCTTGAGACTAGATTTGTTTGGATATGATTTATCAAATGAAAATTCACAATGTGTGTTGAAATAAGTGAGAGTTCTGACACCAATTTTGTATTATTGCCTAAATCTATTTAAGCAATAAGACATGACAGGACATGAGTTATGTTGCATTAATTTCATGCCTACTCTGTTAGGGAGGAGGACAGGACAGTGGCTGCCACAACAAAGCATCAGTGAGTAAAACCCAACCCTGTTGCTGCAGGGCCTTACTGAGATTATAAAATCATGAAGTAAGATTTTGAAAAACCCCAATCACAAAGTGCGTTATGCAGCAAAACTCCAATTCCAAATGGTGACCAATTAAAAATATATAAAGTATAATTAAAAATTAAGCTGTAATCCAATTATTGCTCAAAACTCTCACTAGGTCCATTTGATTTCTTCTGATAATATATTAACTGATACTTAGCCAATATACCCAAATAATTATTTCATGAGGAAAATCTGTGTTTACAGAACTGGATTGACTGGCATGATATAGGAGTTAAGCACTAATACAATATTGTTCAATGATAAATCATTAAACCACCAACTTTAACAAATTCTAATGAAGTGTGTGTGCAACTATAGGCATCAAAGGCTTCCACTCCTCCTCTCTCACTGCACACTGTTAGCGTACTTGTAAAACTAATCATACAACAGTGTTTATAATGCTTACATTATGTAACTATATTTAAAGGCCAAATATGTTCATCTGGATTTCAGACCAGCCCACATTAGGAATAAGTAAAACCAAAATATTAAGTCCTGAAGAATATATGAAGAGAAGCTATTATTCAACTGCAATATAACATTTATGCTTTGTGTACACATTTCTAAGAGAGGATGTTTTAAAGAATCGCTTGCTAGGACTGCAATACAGCTCACACATTGGGTTGTGCATGTACCTGAACAGTAGGGCTGAGCACTATAGAAATGTTCTGGATGTTCATTTTTGTTTCTAGTTCCTTTGCGATAACATGGTCCATGTGCACAATCAACCAAGAAATTAAGAGATGGTTACACTCTGGCAACTCCTTCAGCAAGCGTTGGCACTCCTGAACTTTTTCCCCCTCTGTGCTCTTCCCACACGCCTCTTCGAAGCGGGGTATTAGCTCTTTGGTAAGCAAGTTTTCAGGCAGTTCTCGTAGATACTGTTTCAGCAAGCTGGCTATGGTATTCGGCTCATATTCCTCCAAGTTGGGAGATTCTTCTCGATCATAGGCTGCTTTCAGTTCATCCACCCTTGATTTTATTCCTTTAAATATTTAGATTGGAAATTAAAGAGACCTTGAAAACAAGTATATCAACCATCTTTACATTTAGGGTATGTCTACACTGCCAATTAACGTGAATTGTATACCCATTAGCTTTCATCTAACTAGTGATAGTAACAACAGTAATGAAGATGTGGTGGCACGGGCTTCAGCACAAGCACTAATATAAGCCCTCAATGGACAAAGAGTGCTTACTCATGTTGCTAGACCACGCCAGGGACCATTCCGCCATGTCTTCATTGCTACTGTTACCCAGGCTAGCTAAATTAAAGCTGGCAACTATTTACATCTTAATTTGCAGTGTAGACACAGCTTTAGACTTACAGGTTTTCTTCTACCCACCCCTCCTTATTAATACACACACTTTCTTTTTAGATGCTTTTTTTTTTTTTCGGTGGCTCCCTACAAAGAATGAAGTTAATTCAGAAAAACTTCTCAAGGTGACCTGTATGTTACAAAATAAAGCCAAGATCAAGTAAGGTTTTGTGCTCAATGCCTCTAAAAACAAGACTAAGAAGGAAATTCATGCACATAAGCTAGTGTAATGTGTTTTGTTTTAGGTCAAAAAACATTGGCTCCTGCTCTGATGTGAAATGGCTGTGTAGCTGAAGCACAGTTCCAGCCTGACAGCATGAGCACACGTGGGTGTGGAGGGGTTAAACAAGTAAGAGACACTGCTTTACCATCCTGGTATAATTTTATAAAGTTTAAATATTTGTATATACCAAAAGACCCACTGCTAAACCACACTATATAGTAAAGCAATGGCACCTACCTGAACCCCACCCCCAAGTAAGTTGCCTACATGCTCTACTAGGGTTTCATGATCATAGAAATTGATGCAATGCCAGATCAATGTGGGAGCCAAAGCACCTAAAATAAGGGCAAAAGTTTAAGATCACTTGTGTATTTAAACTCTCAGTTGGAATTCAGCATGTAGCCCTAAAATGAGTATTTTTATTAAAAAAAATACTTGCAGTTAACTTTTAATATGACAGAATAATCTCTAAGCAACAGCCCCCCCAAAAGCCAGAGACCTCCTTTAAAACAACAACAACTCTTGTTTGCCAATTTCCAATCAGTCATCCTTCCTGGGATGCGTGATCTTTAAAACTCTTGGTTCGGGTCGCTATCAGTGTCAAAGTGTATATTTATTGTATGACTAGAAAAAACTATCTAATATCCCCAAAACCAGGGGAATCTTTGTCAGTTAATGGGAAGGCTTTGATACAGTTTTCTGCAGAAATACAGATGGATAAAAATTGGTTATTTTTGTTTTAAAATAAAAAACCTGATTTTATTTGAAAAAACAAAACAACAAAAATTGATTTTGTTTTAAAAATTAGTCTTTTACTTAAAACAGATTTTTTTCATTTAAATTAAATACAGGTTAATTTTTAAAAAATAAACCTTTTTAAAATTAAATTAGAAACTAGAAACCTATGTTAAGGCCTAAACATTTTAAAATAATTTAAATTAAGTACAAAAGTAATATTAAGCAGTATGTTTGCTGCCAAGTTTTACAGAAGGTCAAACCACTGAACTGGCTGAGTACCTGGAACCAGAGTTTAACAAACCAGCATTTGACAGCAGCAGTCTCTGCAGGAGCAAAGAAAATATTTTCTTCATTTCAGTTTATTCAACTAGGTCAGTTCAATGACTTGTTCATTCAAAGTTAAGAAACCAATCAGGAACTGAAAAAGCAGTCAAGCTGGTTTTCCTTTTCCAAACTATGAATAAAAACCTGGGAGTAAGAGGGTAAGAACTACTAGTTCTAAAATCTAGAAGGACATGGTGACCAGAAACAATCAGTTCAATTCACTAACTATAGATAATAATACTTAGTTTGGTAAATTAGTTTGAAATACAAAAAATGTTTTGATAAACTTTTTTTGCTTCCGTATTGATCACATTTAAGGTAGCTTTACTTAATAAAAATGTTAAAATGCTGTTTTTGTGAATTTTTAATTTAATTTGAATTTTCATTCTTATAGAGCTTGACATATATCAAAAGTAAACAATTGTCTAGTAAATAAAAAATGCATCCTTTGCTGTTTTTAAAAGCAAAATATAATAAGTAAGAATCTGAATAAATATAAATTAAATTACATAATTGCTTAAATAAATGTGTATAATATAGTGTATTCTTCTAGTTAGCAAAATAGAGCACTAAATTTAATGCTATATTCACTTGCAAATCAACATGTTTTATTGGTTACTAACCAATAAAATAGGAAAATAATTTAGGAAAATAATTAAAAATTACAAATGCAAACCATAATTAAAACCGATTATTCAAAACAAGATTTCCTGTGTGCTGATTTAAATCATGATTAAAATTGATGATTTAATTCAGTTCACCCTGCAGAAATGTACAGAGAAATTTAAAACTGAGAATTTTGGTATGGCTATCAGGTAAATGTGACAGGTGGTAGGTTAAATGCGCTTCCCACCAAAAGACCCAGAACTAGACAGCACATTGTGAATAAAGAAAAGGCTATCCAAGGAAAATGAAGATCATCCTAGGCACAGAATTTTCAGACCTCAGCTCGTGAGGAACTGTTTCTACTGTTATACCCTAGGCTCAAATATAGGTTGAAATTAATATGCAACTGCATAAACTAATACATCTGCATAGTAAAGGAACGAGGAATCTGATTCAGCTAATAAGCTTAACTTGAACTGTCTTTCACATGAGAGGAGGGGAACGTTGCACTAGAGAATGCCGAGAGAGCTCAAAAATAGGTCACCAAACAAAAACCCACAGCAGATTATATTTCTGCAAGACATTGTGATCACTTGAATGCTCTGAAATACAAGGTCTGAGAATAAGTTTTTACTATTGCCTTATCTTTGCATCCCCAACAAATTCCATGTATATCAACAGCATACATGTATCAAAGCCTTTAAAATTGGTTCCCTCAGCTGTTTTATAGATTTAGATCATATGTATTTTACTTGCTCTAAATGCTTTTTCTTATTTTCTGTCCTCTTTTGTTCTACAGCTCAAGTACTGTACTTGGAATATTTGCACAATTCCTACTGCAAGTGGCTTTCAAAAATCAAATATAGCTGTATATTTAAATAATGACTAAAATCATTGGTACTTGTATGTAGATCAATGTTATACAACTAAGGCTACTAATTAGCTTGGTGTTACTACCAGTGTGATTCTTCAAATCCAAGCTGAAATTCTCAACTGCTGTTCTACATTACTAGTGGATTTACTGAAAGAAAAAAAAAGAAAGGTTTTGTATATATTTACATTCTTTTTGAAAGAAAATTAGAATGAAAGTGGATGGGGAAAGCAAAGTCAGGAGTAACCTATTTATTACTTCAGCTCCCCACCAAATCTCCATTTTCATTAGCTAGAATTGTATCCTATTTCTAACAACGGAGCAATATACTCAAAATAATCACAAGCACTAATCAAAATGTTGTTAGAGTCTATTGCTTGCCTCAAAGGCACATTGTGCTACATACCTAGTTTCTACCCCTTCAAAAAGACCAAACCATATACATTTTTGTTGCCACCTTCAGCAAGAGGGTGACCATGCTCTGGAAACATTGGAGAAGGAGAGGTCCAACACTGAACACCCGTGCATCTTATAAACCTTTCCCTTCCCTTACACCATGAGACTGGTTTTGTAACTTAACCATCTCCTGCTCCACAGGTTAAGAACGTAGAATTTTCTTCTCTACTATCACATAAGCCATCTTTCAGAAATTTCAAATCCATAGCTTGGCTTACAATTACATAGTTAATTTCACTGAAATTGCAGTCTTTTATTAAATTAAAAGAGTAAAACTATACATGTGCTGTGGATATGGGGAGAAGGGCAAAGTACTATATTCATGTTATTTTTTTGGACAGATGAAGGTAAAGCCTTGTAAATCTGCACTTAGATGTGCCCAATATACCTGAAACTCTGTAGATGCCTTCACATTTCATGCCATACTTCTCTATGTAATCTATACATTCACGGAAAACGGCTGGCAGGCGAATGCCATCGTACATCATGGTCCTGTCTGCTGCATCAGTCAAAGGAATCCCAAACACTGGCCTAAAACTTGGAACATCGATCTGAGGTACCTCTGGCTCTGGAGTTGGCTTTTTCTTTTTTTTCTTCTCCTTCCACTGTTTTACAACATCTGCTGCTGTTAAGTCTTTTGACTTCTTCTCTTTATGTTTTTCTTCCTTGTGTTTGTCATCTTTATGTTTTTCATCTTTGGGTTTTTCTTTTACTTTAAAATCCTTTTCTTTCTTTTTGGAAAAGCTGGGCTTCTTGAAAACATGAATTCCTTTGGACCGCTTCAACTTGGAAGGACTTTCTGCTTCATCACCAGAACTGTCCTCTTGGAAGGCAGCATAACCTTCCGCTATTGGGAGAAAGAAGAGAAAGCAAGAGGCAGAAAGTTAAGACCTGTTTTATTTAAAAAAAAGGGGCAAAGGGTAACATTGAAAAGACATGGTACCCGCCTACAACTAAAAAAGATCCACTTTTCTTTTTGTAGCGTTAAGTAGGGCAATTATTAAATCAGCATTTCACAGTTCTGCCCAATATGAACACATCTCATGAATCACCTCAACATTTGGTATTTTAAGTACTTACTCAGTATGACAATGTCCATCTTACGTGCTACTTGTCCACTTAATAGTCAAGGAAATGCAAAATAAAACAACTGTCTGGCAACTTCTATGTTCCTGCAATCAACAGCATAAAAGTTGCTGTTAAGAAAAATCATCTGCTACACAAGTTCAGCTTTAATAAATTACTTTGCAAAGGGTGGAGTCACTTAATTGCTCACTCCCTTTCTGAAAGCGTTAAGAATCTTCTTAAGAGGAGTATGAAATTATTAAATTTTAGCCTCAGATCAAGATATTAAAAGGGGGGAATCTTACTTTTCCAACTGTACTGACATATCTATTATTGCAGTTCTACGTTTGCCTTATGTAGCCTATGAGAGACTGCAGCTCCAAAGTCACAGCCTAATAACACCATACTTCAGCTGCAAAATACAAGGTACTGTCTCTGAACTATATGCACAAGAGTTTTTATAAGCTACACCTCTGCAACTAGCCCTGCCTATCCTCTAGGCAAGAACAGGCAAATCTTTAAAGGTGGACTGGAAGGTTTTTTTTTTAAGCCAACTAATTATAGGTTTACATGCTCAATACTCCGAAGAGCTAAATAAAGTAAACAAGAAATGTGTTCAACAAAGCAGAGATTTTACATGCAATACGTAGTTTTTAGGTTCCCTGAAAGCTGAGGATAATCAGCTCTAAGCTCTGATGTGATGCTCCTGAATGAGGTTTTCCTGATATTGTTCCATTAGTCAAAAATTCCTGGAACATGAAACTGGCCTATTATTTGCATGAGGAAAGAACAGAGTTAAGTCAAGCGCCATTTCTTAATGGACATGCTTTTATAATTTTTTTTTTTAACTACTTGGTTTGTGAGGTCCTCAGAGCAGGCGCCATATGTGACATTGTATGATTGCACTCACAGAGCTAAAATGGATTTAAACCACCTTGTGCCCTTCTGATCTTGGGCTGCTCCAAGGGCTAGAGGAGCCCCCAGCATAATTTAGACAGCCTCGATGGCAGCTTCCCCAAGCTGCTCTATAGACAATATAGTTTTTGCAAAGTTTTTATATTCAAATCCCAAAAATGTAACGGGTATAAAATATTTTAAATATATAGAACTGAGGAATACTCAATAAACTGCAATTACTTGACCAGCACACTCCTCCTTTAATTCCCTCAAAAATACTCCATGTTCCAGGGGGATTAACTGGTTAATGTAACAGCACCAGCACAGTGCATGCTGGTGAAAGTGGAGTGCTCTGGCTTCAAGGGATCAAAGTCATATGTTAAAATCAGTCAAGTTAAACTCATTCTGTGAAGAGGGTCAAATTTCATATTTTAATTTGGGTGTGTGTGTGTGTAAAGTCTCCAAGTTCAGGAACATATACTACCCATGATCCTCAGAAGAAATCCCACTGATAACAATGGGAGGTTTGCAGATCTCTCCAGAAGAAAACGTGCTCAGAATGTAGCAGCTAAACTTTAGTTAATAAGATTACTTTATTACAGTCACCATTAGTCAAAGAGTGTTTATGGACACTTTTAGGACAACCACTATTTCTATCCTTTAATCCCTTGGATATATGATTAACTCAATTTGTGTAGAGAGTTGCATAACTGTGCAATACAAGCTAAATCTGACTCATACAGTGTAGTTTATAGGCTTAAATTATAATACTGAGATGAATGGAGACAGTTAACATCTCTTAGAGCCAATGTTTCAGTTTTTCTGTTGTCTCATGAAGACAGCTCCTTTGTAGGTTATACTCTCCATGTTTGGAAGGCTCTCTGTACGATAAGTGCTAAGAGTTCATTTTATTTTATTTTTAAAGTGAAATCTTGCATTCTACAGAACTGCAATCTATCACAGGGGGGCAGATATACATGTTAAGTGGGTGAGGTGTTTGAACTAACAAATATTTTAAATCATTTATGAGCCCTCTTATTTTAGCTCTTTGGGGCATTCTGCATGTGTCTCTACAATTAGTTGATTTAAAAATATGTAGGTCCATTTTAAGTAAGCAAGAAGAGGTAGATGAAAAACAAGTTTAGAACAGAAGGAAGTTATGAGTACACTGATCTTATGTGTAACCCTGATGTAAATACACATAATATCTATACTTCTATATCTACATAAAAAAGCATGGCTTCAATTTGTCAATGATTCTACATCAACAGATATAGGTCTCTTAAAAATAAGGATGGAACAGAGATGCATGCATATTTAGCTTCTGTAATGACTTTTTTCATTTCCCCTCTTGCCCCCCAATTTGTCTACTACTAGAATTTCAACTGACAAGAGCTAGTAGACTTGTGCCAAAATTTGGTAACGAACTTACAAGTAGGTCACTCCACAATTGTGTTATTTAATACATAAAGAACTCCTGAGTGTAAGTTCACATTCAGGCTACTGCTCTCCCTTGGGTGTGGGGAGCACCAGAAATTGAAGTAAGTGCTTTGCTTTATTTTCTTTTCATTGTAAAGGATTTTATTAGTTTTAGAAAAGCAAAGCAGAACCTACATTCATAGCAGTTTCTCCCAGCAAAGAAAATGTCACAAAGCAAAAGTACAAATCCACACACTAAGGCCTGGTCTACATTTAAAAATTAGATCAACCTAGTTACATTACTCACAGCTGTGAAAAATGTGAGCCCTGGGCAGTATAGTTAGGTTGACTGAATCACTGGTGCAGACGCAGCTAGGTCGACAGAAAGATGGATTAACTCTACTGCTGGAAAAACACTTTCCATCTACGTGAGAAGCATCTACCCCAGGGGTCCCCAATACGATGTCCACGGGTGCATCTAAATGCGCCCAGATCCTGGCCAGCGGTCGAGCATCCACCGACATTCGGTGGCATTCCGGCATCGCTGCCTCTGGATGATGCTGCTTGCCACCGACAAGCGGCATCATCCAGAGGAGTCACCGCTGAATTTCGGTGGCATTTCGGCAGATGCTCGACTGCCGCCATGGTCCTTCGTCTGGTGTCTGCCAGATGAAAAAGGTTGGGGACCACTGATCTACCCTATGTTGCTACAGTGGCACAGCTGCGACATCATGGCTGTGGTGCCATAGTGTAGCCATGGCTTAGAAGAGATAATGAACATAAAAGGATGATGCTGGCAGACTCGGTTTTACTGAACAATGTCAAACGCAGAGCTGGAAACCAGTCTGGCTCACCTGTGTGTTAGCATTGTTAAAACAGATGTTAAGTTTATAAGAATGTGTTTAGTGTTCAGACTTGATGAAATGCTTGTAGAGTGCTACATTTACTGATCTCACATATAACATCTGTATCCATGGTTAAGGCTGCAAGTGTCATGGAGGTCACAGATTCCGTGACTTTCCATGTCCTCCATGACTTTTGCAGCGGCTGGTGCTGGCTCAAGAGCTGCCTGAGTCAGGCAGCCCCTGGGCCAGCAACAGCAGTTTGGGTGTCGGGGGGGGGGGGTCAGGGCTAGGGGCAGGGGGCTGGGGAGTGCGGGGGGCACTTACCTTAGGGTGGGGGATTTCCCTAGCTTCTACTGGCATGGCCCCCCAATAGCTCTGAGGCAGCGGATGCCCCACCCCATAACTCACATTAGTTGCGGCTGCCAGCACTTGTGGGAGTAGCAGAGCCCCTGCCCTGGTCCCTGCCACCTAGGAGCTGCAGGAACGCGGAGCCAGTTAGGAAGCCCCTGCCAGCCCCACCAACCTCTCCCTCCCCCAGTACCAATGGGGGTCCCGGGCTGTGCGCCGTGGTCCGGCCTCCCTCTCCCTCAGTACCAGCAGGGGTCCCAGGCCACCTCCCCCAGCACCCATGGTGCCCCCAGAATGCCCCACCCCCCAAGCACCCAAGGCCCCTCGCCCAGGAAAAGTCATGGACCGGTCACGGGCCCGTGAATTTTTGTTTATGGCCCGTGACCTGTTCATAACTTATTAAAAATACCTGTGACTAAAATGTAGCTTTATCCATGGTATAAAGTTATATTGAGTGTTTGTAAACCCCTGTAACTGTGTAATTCACCAAATAGGAAAGTATTAATTAATGCAAAGTGCTGTTCCCCCACACAAGGCGCCCACTGAAACCAAATCCGCCAACCATCAAAGGACAAAGACTTCACTGATCCTATCCCTCCTTCCTCTCCCCTACACCCATGAAGAGATACAGGCACAAAAACTTGCACAACTATTTGAACTCTAGGGGAAGGGTATGAAAGTCCCTGACTGGAAGGAACTGTATCACTATGCTGCTTGGCATTTGGAGAGGAAAATATTTCTAAGCATAAGCAAGAGATCCCCAAGCTGCTTAGCTCAGATTAGCTGTAAAGGACAAACAAACCTTAGATATTGCAACAGCTTCTATTAGTCTTAAGCTTCAAAAAGTATCTCATTTGTGTATGTATGCTTACCTGCTTTAACAGTGTCAATAACTGATTCTTTTACCTAGTTAATAAATCTTTAGTTAGTTTATTATAGGATTGGCTACAAGTGTTGTCTTTAGTGTGACATCAGAGGTACCACTGACCTGGGATAAGTGACTGGACCTTTGGGACTGGGACTAATCTAAATATTTTTGGTGTAAGGGATCATCTATCACAAAGGTAAATTTGCCTGGGTGGCAAAATAGACCAACGTACCCAAGGGGACTGTTATGACTCCACATTAAGATTGTTATAGTGCTTGAGGAGTTCACAGTTGATACTTGGTTGGTGAAATCTAATTATAGAACTCACAACCAATTTGGGGTTTGTGCTCTGCTTCTTAACAGTCGGCCCTGTGAGTTGTGAGCCACTCTAAACAGCCTGACACAAAGTAAGAGAATCAGAGGGACTTTATATCTCACAAGTCTAGAACAGTATACAGAGCTTTTCTTCTAAGACATTAGTTCAACACCACATTGGCTTGGCAGAAATCAAATGTTAGCTGAGCAAGATGAGTTGGTCTCATTCAATTCTTAATAGACAAGTGTCCACCTCACAAAACCTATCATCATAATGTCCATCTCTGTTGACACTTCACAGAGAGATCAAGGATTGAATCAGCTTGCAGAGAGAACTACTCTTTCATTGCTTCAAGAACTAAACTCAGAATGGAATGGGGGAAAGCTTCATCCTTGACAACTGAAAATGAAAACCTGAAGATACTGAAAAGGAGGAGTTGCAGACCACTGGGCTTCCACACAAGGTTACAAGTGGGGGTAAGAGGAATAAAGGGAACACCTGCTTGCGGGAAAAGAGATTGTTGGGGGAGGGGCAGGGCCTCCAGAAGATCTTACTGTTAGTTGAACCCTACAGTCTTGGTTTTGGCCTTGAGAAGGGAGATACTTTAAAAGGATCTAACATTTCTCAAGATGCACATGCAAAACCCCCATATTCTATGAGTCCAGTATACAGAAAATTGGAGAGAATTCTGAAGTGGTTGCACCTGGTAAACACCCACACAGCCTTAACTGTATCCTTTTTGATCAGTGCCTCATACACAATGCCCATAACACACACACACACTCTGCCTCTTCACTGTAATGGACTGGTGCTACTGCACCTCCTACAGTTAAACATTGAGCCTATTCCCCTGAGAGAATACCACCCTTGAAAATTTAACAACCACTTCATACCTGCTTACAACCCCTTCACATCTGCACACAGGATACTACCTAAACCTATACCTTCCCCTACCCATTAATAAATCCACAGATTGCACTCATATCCCACTTCACTAATGACAACAACCATGGCAAGACGACCCCAGTGCCCTGTTACGGAAACAACTTATATAATTCTGTATTGAAATAATGCAGGCTGGAACCTCAAGATACACATGCACCTCCTTCCTTTGATAATACATACGGGGGACTCAGACCCAGGTCTCTTCATATCACAATCACAGCTCTTCCGAGCAGCTCCACTTTTCTCTCCACTATACAGCTACACATCACATAATGAATGCAGCTGAAATGCATGCAGACTGTGATGCTGGCAGACCGGATACCAGCTCATACCAAAGGCCTAAGGCCTCACTGAACACTGACAAATGCATAGCTGAAAACAGAGTCTGGCACATTTGTGGGTTAGTATAATTAAAAGAGATATTAGTGTTATATGAACATGTTTAGTGTTTAGACTTTATGGAACGCTTACAGGATGCTGCAGGTATTAATTTTACTTATAACAACTGTATCCCATAGTATAAAGTTATAGTGCATTGTAAAACCACTATAATTGTGTAACTCACCAAACAGGAAAAGCAGCATTAATTAAGGTAAAGTGCTTGTCCTGCATACAAGATGGCCCACTGAAGGCAAAGGGGGCAATGGGTAGCATCAAAGCACATTGTTGACTGCATTCCTCACTCCTTGCAGGAAGGGGAGACCTGCACATGAACTCATCCCATCTGTTTGGATTCTGGGGTGAAAGGGACAAAAATCCCTGAAAAGGAAACTGGGTTTTTATACTGTCTGGACTCTGAAAGGCAAAGATTACTAAACAAGAGATTCTCCTGAGTCAGCCCTAAGGACATACAGAACTGCTTATTATAGAAGATTATATTACCTTTTTAAATCTAAGACTGTAACTCATTGGCCTGTAAATGTTTCCTGTTTTAACTTTGTAAGTAACTCATTTCTTTTCTTAGTTAACAAAGCTTTAGTTAGTTTATTACAGGATTGGCTAGCGGCATTATCTTTGGTTTGAGATCTGAGTACAACTGACCTGAGGATAGTGACTGGGAGTAACCTGAAAATTGTTGGTATTTTTGGTGTAAAGTGATCATCTATCACGGGCTGGGCAAACTTTTTGGCATAAGGGCCACATCTGGGTATGGAAATTGTATGGTGGGCGATGAATGCTCAAGAAATTAACAATTCATTTTCAAACAGGGACAACACAAGTTTGTTTCTCTCAAGGTTCTTTCCCCACTCTGGACTTTGGAGTACAGATGAGGACCTGCATGTAATTATCAGCTTAGATCAGGTTTTGCTGCCACCACTCCCAAATACTAACTCCCTTCCCTGGATAGGCTTGAGAGACTTCTTCACCAAATTCCTGGTGAACACTGATCCAATCCCTTGGATCTTAACACAAGGAGAATTTAACCATCCCCCCTCCTTTCCGCCACCAATTCCTGGTGAGTCCAGATCCAATCCCCTTGGATCTTAAAACAAGGAAAAATCAATCAGGTTCTTAAAAAGAAGGCTTTTAATTAAAGAAAGAAAGGTAAAAATAATCTCTGTAAAATCAGGGTGGAAAATAACTTTACAGGGTAATCAGATTCATAGAGTCCAGAGGAACCCCCTCCAGCCTTAGGTTCAAAGTTACAGCAAACAGAGGTAAATCCTCTTAGCAAAAAGGAACATTTACAAGTTGAGAAAACTAAGATAAAACTAACAAGCCTTGCCTGGCTGTTACTTACAAGTTTGAAATATGAGAGACTGGTTCAGAAAGATTAGGAGAACATGGACTGGTGGAATGGGGCAAGCCCCTGACCCAGCTCCCCGGTGGGAGTGCTGGTGCGGAGCAGTGGAGCTCGAGGGCTGGATTAAAAGCTCTGACAGCTGGACACAGCCCGTGGGCCACAGTTTGCCCACTTATAATCTATCACATAGTCCAACTTGCAGCGATCGCCAACATAGATGCCCAAGGAGACGGTCTGTGACTCCATGATAAGACTGTTACAGTGCTTTCAAAGTTCACACTTGTTACCAGGTTAGTGAAATCTAATTATAGAACATACAACCAGTTTAGGATGTCTGTGCCCTGCTTTTTGATAGTCTGCCCTGAGGCTGGTACTCATGGTCATGAGCCAGGCAAGACAGCATGACACAGATAATTCCCAGTGGCTCCCGCCAGCTCCAGAGGGCAAAGTTAAGGTTGCATGGGAATTTACCTTAACTCTGAATTTTCTGGTTTTCAGAAGTTTGAGTTTCGCTGAAACTCGACATTCTGGAAGGATACGTGCTACCATTGGGCTACCTTAACTCTGCGTTAAGGTTTCTTGCCATTTAATTAAATATGAATCTGAATATTACAAGTACAGTAGTCCCTGTGTGCATTTTAATATGAGTTGACTGAACTTTATGCTGTCATCATGTTTTCAATGACAAGTTTTTATTGACAAGATATAACTGTGTGTCATATAAGTAGTTACTGGTGAAGGCGATGCTTTTAGCACCGAGGGAAGTACACCTTTATGCCAATATAACGCGCCCTGATATAACGCGGGTTTGCATACAACGCGGTAAAGCTCTGACACGCTGCTCTGAGCAGCATGTTAAGGGTGCCGGGCCAGGCCGGGGCCAAGGGGTTCGATAAGGGGCAGAGGGTCTCAGGGGTGGTCAGGGGCTGCCCCCCTCAGTCTCTGAGGGGCAGGAGCTGTGGGAGAGCACTTTTGGGGGCCCTGCAGTCCCACAGTGGCCCAGGGGATTAGTGGAGGGCCGAGAGCAGCCCGCTCTGCTTCCATCGCCCTGGCCCCAGCCATGTCGCTCGGGGGAGGTGGCTTAGGGGAAGGGATCCCCCCTGCACTCACCAGCAGTGGTGGAAGTGGAGCAGCCCGGCCCCAGCCCACTCCACTCTGCCAGTTTCCAACCGCAGTGCTCCGCTTCCCAACGCAGGTGAGTGC
Organism: Gopherus flavomarginatus; assembly: GCF_025201925.1. Classification (NCBI taxonomy): domain Eukaryota; kingdom Metazoa; phylum Chordata; order Testudines; family Testudinidae; genus Gopherus; species Gopherus flavomarginatus. The sequence continues at coordinate 209,325,068 of NC_066618.1, forward strand.
GGGGATTGTCCTTTCCCCAAACTCCCTGCACTCACTGGCAGCAGGAAGCAGAGCAGCCCAGCCCCAGCCAGCTCCACTCGGTCAGCTCCCAGCCGCGGCGCTCCACTTCCCGTCACAGGTGAGTGCAGGACCTTTTCCCAGCCACCCCCCAGCGACACAGCTGGGGCTGGGGCAAGGAAAGCGGAGCGGGCTGGGGCCGCGTCGCTCCACTTTCCCCAACCTCCCCGAACTCACTGACAGCTGGAAGCGGAGCGACATGGCTGGGAGCTGGCGGAGTGGAGCGGACTGGGGCCAGGATGCTCCGCTTCCCGCCGTTGCCGGTGAGTGCCTGTCAGGGGGCAGGGGGATGGGGGTGGATAGGAGTCGGAGCAGTCAGGAGACGGGCGGGTGGTAGGGGGTGGGATCCTGGGGGTGATTAGGGATGGGGATCTCTGGAGGGGGCAGTCAGAGAACGAGGAAGGGCAAAGCAAGTTTGATGTAAAGCGGTCTCACTTATAACGCAGTGAGTTTTTTTGTCTCCCGAGGACTGCATTATATTGGAGTAGAGGTGTAGTTAGCGATTGTGGAGTAAGCACGTTAATTGAATGTTTCTGACAAAATGAACAGCAGCGAATAGTTGGAAGTACTGACATTTAAACTGTCATCTTTAGGTTTCAGACTTAGCAACGTATTGTGGGGAGTGAGGCAGTTAATCTCTCTCTGAGCCATTGCTTTAGGTTGTCTGAAGGCTCAGGAAGATATCACTGTACCAAGTTTACAATCATTTTGTGTTTTTACCATTTTCTTCACAACTGTTAAGGACCAGAAACAATTTTTGCTGTGAAAGCTGAAGTTTTAAAAAATGATTTTGTGGCAGGGAATGCCACAGCACCACTTTACCCCTCCCTTTCTCGATCTGTTTTTTAAGATGCCGATCTTACAATTTGCTTGCTCATTTTGGGCACCACCATAATATACAAAATAGTAAATATGCCATTTCATGCTTAGGTCCATAATTTGTGGCTACGTGACTAGGCTTAACTAAGTAACCATAGTGCACATTTCACTACACCTCAAAAAGCATACAGTATGCACACACAAAACTTGAGTGATTCCACAACAAAAAATTACAGGATGGCAAAGGGTTAAAGTTAATTTTTCACTCTTCTGACTTTAAAAATTATAGAAATAATTTAAAACAAAAAGTATCTATTTTTGGACAATTAAAGAGATTTGACACCAAAGTGCTCTGTTTTACTGGCATGCTATTATCTCAGAATTTGCGAACACGCTTGGGAACTCCTTTCTCAAGGTATGTCTTCACTGCAGTTAGCCTAAGCTAAGGGAACATTCAAGGCAGAGCGGCCTGAATATGTGCTAACAACTTATGCTAAACAGTCTGTTCCACCTACATTTAGTTGTGAGGCTCTAAATACCTTTCCCAGACTTGAAGAAGAGCTGTGTGTGGCTGGAAAGCTTGTCTCTCTCACCAACAGAAGTTGGTCCAATAAAAGATATTGCCTCACTCATCCTGGCTCGTTAAGAAATTCAGTCTGCAAACCAAAGTAATTCACACCTAATGGACTGATTCCTTTGCCTCTCCATTTCTTTCCCGTCCACTAAACATATGTCATTTTGTAGATATTTCCCCAAATTACAGATATTATCACACAAAACCTTTATCAGAGGGCTGGTGTCAGCTTCTGGCAAACTGGCAGCACAGGAGGTGGATTTCTCTGATAGCATATCTGTTCAAATGCTGTGAAAGTGCAGAATTGGAGCAGTTACACGAGATTAAAAATGCAGTGCAGAGGAATGGAGGACTAAAACAAGGAAGTACAGCCTAGGTGGAACTGTGGGACAGGATTAGCACACTAACAGCAGGTGGGTTCCTGGACTGAAGCCAAACCCAAGCTCATGCCTATACGTTCGGCTGTGCTCACTTGGGCTTAAACCCAGGTTAGAGATTTTCCTTTGGTGGATGGAACCTTCAGGGGCAACACATGGGCTAACTCTGCAGTGAAGACATACCCAATTATCGCTTCAGACTTCGAGGGATGTGTCTGAAAGAAGAGAGAGGAATGAGAGAACCCACTGCCAGACAATTGACCGAGCAGTGTCTTGGACTTTGGATAAACCTGCTCATTAGCTTTCCTAGAAAGAAGTAAGATATTTAAAAACAACAAAGTATTTTTTAAGAGAGGCAATCATAGCTCAAAATTTAGGCATGAAAAGAAAGGAGTCAGAGCAGTGTTTCTCAACCTGCGAGTGTTGGCGACCCCTTTTGGATTTAAAATTTTTTTTGGACCCTCCACCGTCCCGTTCCCGCCACAAAAATTGCAACCCCCATCTCAAACTCAGGGCTCCAGGCTTCAGCCCTGTGAAACATGTCAATTAGTTTTGTGGGGCTGCCCCAGGCAATTGCCCTGCTTCGCACCCCCTAATGCAGGCCCTGCTTGTGACCCTCCTCCAAACCCATCCCAGACTCCCAGGTTGAGAAACTCCGAGTTAGAGAGATCACACACATGGAGTAAGAAGCTGCCTACTCACTTCTTTTCTCCTTTTTCTTAAATTTTCCTTTCTTCTTCCCATGCTCCTTTTCATCATCAGACACTATATCTGGAGGCTCATGTAGATTGTCATGAGGTGGTGAAGGCTCACCAGTCCGGTATAATCCAGGGAATTTTGTAGGGCTGATTTCTTCGGAGCTCGGGGTACGGGCAAGAACCCCACTGTGTTCCACTCTGCGATGTTCACTAGGGCTGCTGGTAGGAGGCAGGAAGCACTCGGTCATTCTGATTCCCTGACACAAAATGAAAAATTTGTCACCTGTCCATCACACCTACAACAGAAAAAACAAAGAAGATCTCTGAAATACTCCAAACAATGTTTTTTAAACAACCTCCTTAGATCCCCATCCTACAACCAGCAGCAACAGTAATGTTTATTACAATGAGACAGTCAATGGGATCGCTCCTGGTACTATACTCAGCAGTAAGTGTCTGCAGGATCTGACAATTACTGAACTGCAGCCTTGTTATACAAATGTACTGAGGGATCTATTAGACAGTTAAACTGGAAAAGGATAAAATATTTAAAATTTGCCATTTCAAATATCAACAGATTTGAATACCAGTTACAAAAATAATCCTAGAAGCTTCTACTTCTTGAATTAGGTAGTGGTTTTGGTTCTTGTTTGCTTGTTTGAAAGGTTTACTGGAATTTACGCTTCTAGTTTTCACACAAATTACTCTTGTATGGGGGCTGGCAGTGACCATGAGTACCTTCTACAGGCCCCACCACTCACATACAGAGATCATTCTCTTCTCCAATTAATTATCTTGCCTACATGCAAACAAGAATTTGCTTATCCTGCTCCAATATGAAAAGAGATGAGGTCAAATTCATCTCCAGCTTATGGCGGTGTAAGTGAGAGGGAAGAGGGAGAGAATCAAGGAGGAGTGGGTTGATCCAGTGCAGAACAACCACAACCTCGCTTACAAAGGATAGGAGTATAATGGGCAAGCAGAACCCAAAATTTGGGCAAGCTACCTATTAGGGAGTCATGGCCAAGTTAGCCATAAAGGCCACTAATGCAGAAGGCTCCCTTCAGAGGTTCCTTATAGCAGAGCTCCTGGCCAGAATTAAAATTCTTCCCAAACCAGCACATTCTCAGAGAGCAGTTGCAGAAACTCTGCCCTCCACCGGATTGATTCATAGGATATTTTACATCTCCCTGCATCAGCTTTTGCTGAATTTGGCCTCTTGAATCTAAATGGTCATCCTGAAATGTAACTTTTCCATTTTATTGCTTTCCCTGCTTCCTCAGTCTAGGAGACTCTCCATTCCTACGTCTACTGGTGTGCTTGGACAAAAGGCTCAGAGAATAGAATTATGGGTTTACAATGAAATGTGAACAGAGTCTTGATGAACTGACTTCCACATGAAGAGTATTCTAGTTGCCAGAGGATTGCTTCCAAACATCAGTATTTTGGCTTCAACGTAACCAACTCCTTGGAGTCAGCAGATCTGGAGCTCCTGCTCAGTGATGTACACACTATATAGTGAGAAATCCCCACCTCCCCAATGTAAGCAGAGAACAATTCCATTTAAAAATAACTAGATAAACCTTCATTCAGGGGAACAAAATGCACAAAATTATCTGGGGGTGAAAATAACCCTAGATAAATGATCATATATGTTAGACTGTATATTCTTATCCAAAGGACACAACTAATTTTTCTTATTTCAATGGTGTTAATTTTGATAACTGTTTCCTGTTTGTCTTGTGTTTTTCTTATTTGAATTATAGATATCCAAATCTCCTCACCAGTAACTGCACACCGCACCATAGTAACTCTAGCTCAGGAACCAATCCATGCAACAAACCTCGATGCCAACTCTGCCCACATATCTACATCAGCGACACCATCACAGGACCTAACCAGATCAGCCACACCATCATCGGTTCATTCACCTGCACGTCCACCAATGTAATATACGCCATCATATGCCAGCAATGCCCCTCTGCTATGTACATCGGCCAAACTGGACAGTTTCTACGGAAAAGGATAAACGGACACAAATCAGATATCAGGAATGGCAATATACAAAAACCTGTAGGAGAACACTTCAACCTCCCTGGCCACACTATAGCAGATCTTAAGGTGGCTATCCTGCAGCAAAAACACTTCAGGACCAGACTTCAAAGAGAAACTGCTAAGCTTCAGTTCATCTGCAAATTTGACACCATCAGCTCAGGATTAAACAAAGACTGTGAATGGCTTGCCAACTACAAAACCAGTTTCTCCTCCCTTGGTTTTCACATCTCAACTGCTAGAACAGGGCCTCATCCTCCCTGATTGAACTAACCTCGTTATCTCTAGCTTGCTTACATATATATACTTGCCCCTGGAAATTTCCACTACATGCATCTGACAAAGTGGGTATTCACCCACGAAAGCTCATGCTCCAAAACGTCTGTTAGTCTATAAGGTGCCACAGGATTCTTTGCTGCAAATCTCCTCAATAACTGTTGTGCTAACTTGTTTTTACATGTAAACAAGTGACTATTTCTGTAATAGTATATACTCTAACAGGAATATTTAGGAGTTGCTGTGGTTTAAGAGTTGTGACCATCCAAGACATTTCCAATATCATAGTTTGCAATCCATAAAAATGCACTTAGTATGAATAATGACATTGCCTTGCACTTCCATGGCATCCTTCGGTTGTATATCTCAATGTGCTTTAAAAATGCTACAAAATTAACCTCATAATACTTCAAGTAAAGGACAGGAACATCACTGCACCCACCAATGAAATGCAGTCATCTATAGGTTGGAATACAGAAGCTGTTTAATAGAGCAATATCTAAACGTAACTTTTAATTTTCAATTAGAATTTGGCAAAGACACCAGGATTCACATCCCTACTCTTGTGGTCACGACATGAGTTTTATCTCTCATCCGAAAGATGGCACCTCCCACAGCACAGTAGCGCTTCACACAGCGCTGAAGGACTGATTCCATAATAACTTCTTTTAAATCACTTAATGCTACCTCCTCCACCACTCACATGTTTAATTAAGGTTGCACAGGCAATCTTAATTCTGACATGTCCTAACGTTTGAGTGCTTAACTTTACAACCTTAATAATGTTCTTTTAATGTAGTTGTGTGTGGAATTTCCTAGGTTTTTAAAAAAACAAAATTGAAAACCAACCCATTATGTTGAGATCATATTGACATCCACATGGGTCATCAGCAGAGTTGGAACTTTTATATCAGCCACAAGGACCTCTGCCGCTTGAGCTAACAGCGTAACTGATGGCAACAGTAAACTGTTGTCCTTGATGTAGACTACCATGAGGTGGATGGGACGCTATGCCAGTGGGTTTTACAGAGATTTGCTGACAACAGAGGAATGGTGAGACTCAGGAATCTTGGGTTCCATTCATGGCTCTGGAGGAGAGCACGCTCTAGTGGGCAGAGATTTTTTTGACCATTCCACTGAAGTCTGACTTCTACCCCACCCTCCTCAACCTGTCCGAGTCCTCTCTCTTTCCCAATCCAGGCTCCTAATCATAATTCCATTATCTCCTCACCTCGCCAGGCCCATTCTCCATTTCTCAGGCAGCTCATCCCACTCCTATTGGCCAGCCAGTTCTCCTCTCCCAATTTCTAAACCAATCTGTCTCTCCTCTACCTCCCCCCACCCTTTGGTCTCCAGTTGCTCTCCCCATCCCGACCCCGTCATCCCTGTCTGCTCTGGCTCTCAGTTCTAATCTTCCTCCCCCAGCTCCTCATCCCAGTCTTTTGTCCAGACAGTCCTAATTCTCCTCCATAGTCTTTGTCAGATGTCTCCCCTCCCCTATACCTCCTTCCTCCTGCTCCATTGATTCTCAGTCCATTTCCTTGCCCATCATCTTTTAGTCTCCCCACACCTACTGATTCCCAGTCTCAGTCTCCGTTCGCCAATTCCCAGTCTCAGTTTACCTGTCCCCTCCCGCCAGATTCCTCCCACAGCCCCAAGCTACTCCCTCCTTCCCCCAAATGTCCAGTCCTTGCTCCCTCTGCATTCAGATAAGGCAGCTTCCTTCTCCACACTGCCTTGGGGGTCTCTGACAGTGTAAGAGTCACTGACAGCAAAGGCTGATTACCGTTTGGTGGGGACCTGGGCCAAAGCAAGTAGGGTGTCTCCCTTCCCGCCCCTCCCTTCCCCTGTGCTCCTGCTGGGGAGCAGGGTTGGAGTGCAGGGGCTTACTCTGCTCTGCCCAGTGCTTCTGCCGGGAAGCGGGGTCAGCACATGAGGGCTTCCTCTGCTCCCCAGCAGGAGTGCTGGGAGGGCAAGGGAAACCCCCATGCTCTGTTCCCCAGTAGGAGTGCTCAGCAGGTAGGTGGAGTGGGGTGTGCCCCGGCTGTAGTGCCGGGTGGGTAGAGTGGGCCAGGGCGCAGGGGTGCCCATTTTCCCGGGGCTCCTGGACAACAGGGCTCCTGTTGGTCCAGTGGCTAATCCACCACTGACTGACAGCATAAGAGACTCTCCCTGCTCTCAGTTCAGGCGCCCAGACCCAACACGATCTGCAGCAGCCCAGAGCTGCAATTGCAGGGGAAATCCTGCTCAGTCCTGTGCAGATGGAATCTTCGGGGAAATTACCTGCTCAAATGTACAGGCTTATCTACATTGCCCAGCAATGTGGACTACGGAGGCATGAGCTGCAATGCACACTGAAGTGTGGCGCTGTAACTGCCCTGTGTATTCCCCGCTAGCATGAATTAAAAGACACCTAGTTTGTGTTAATGTAGTCCTTACAAATTTCAAGTCTCTGCTCCAAAACATGGGTAACTAGAACTTTTAGAAGAAAAGGTCACCAGAATGGGCAAAACAAATGTATTTTTCCCTAGCCTCATTCTCATAAATGGCTGAACCATTTTGGCTTAAATTTTCCAAAAAATTTGGAATCTGAGGCAGAAATATTCCATCCCCAGTGATTAAAATTATAAAGAACAGAAAAATGGGTCTTCTAATGGGAAGCGCCACGCAATCTTAATAATAGGCGGTGGTACCAGCCATACCTTATAGCAACATGGGTCACAGAGATTGAAGCTCTTGACCATACCGCTTTCAGGGCTGTGCTTGTCTTCTACACACCACACACACTTTCAGCACAGAATGCTTCATTATTTCTTTGTGCTGAGCCAGTCCCATGCCTTTGTCCTGACTGCAACAGGGGCAAATGAAAAGAGGTGACTGCACGCTTGGCTGCTATTCTTCAGAACAACTGCTATGCAGAGTGAAGTAGATGAGAATTTCTACTACAGCAGCAAGTACTCTGCAGGTCTACACCAGAAACACTGCATATGGCCCCAAAACTTAATGTGTTTTCTCCATACTCTCTCAAATTCTAGTTGTCATGATGAAGTAGAGTGCTAAAAGCTAAGAAGTCAACAGACGGAGACAAAGTGGGAGTACTTTCCCAGGCTACCAACCACCCTGGGATACCTTGTTTTATGACAGCTACATAAAAACAAGACCCAGGGTACAGAATGTACTCATTATCTTAGGCCTTACGTCAAAAAGACCAGGACAAATTAAGGAAACAACTCATCCCTCAAGGAAATAAGGATCACCATTCTTGGAACAAAAGCACGCTAGTAACAAACATCAGCTTCACTTTTAAAGAAACAAGCAGGAGCAGAAAAAACCTCAAAGCACTTTACAAACATAAGTGTGATAAAGGCTTACATACCGCTTAGAAGTTAAGGATGATTACTCACTTTTTACCGATGAGAAAACTGAGGTACAGAGGAGTTAAGTGACTTACTTAAGGTCATAACAGAGCTGGAAATAGAACCCAAACCTGACTCCCAGACTAGAACTTCAACCGCTAAGCTATGCTATGAGGAAGGATTGTGAAATCTTTGTCAAATCTAATCTTTCAATAATAATGCAGATGGCTGTCAAATTTGACAACAACTTAAACAAAAAACAAGCAATAGTTTTACCAATTTAAAATAATTTAGCTTTAAATCATACTAAAGTATTACAGCAAAAAAATGCAATAGTTCAGGCAACTGCACATAAAATACATCAAAATAATTCTTAATATTCTCTTGAAAGAAACCCAAGTTGTATTTGAGACAAAGCAATGTACTGTATGCAAACTGGAAGGTCCTCTTGCTGGTTTAATTACACATTCTTTAAAGAGAAAAAGCCAAGTTATATTTAGGTTTGGAAGGATTCAATTTTTATTGGTAAAATGTAACCATCCACACGCAAGCTGATGAAAAAAAGATTGCCATCAATAATAATTGAAATTTACAGATAGGCAAAGAAAGAAAAATGCTGCTTGGGAACTGTCATTAAATAATTATTGTCTGACCCCATAATTTCCTATAACTGCAAAAGTTTTAAATTGATAAAAATAAAAAAATGCCTCAACTCACAATTTAATGCAACTGAAAATTTAAAATTTATACAAATAAAAGCTTTAAAATAAACACATTATCCATCAAATGAAAATAAATAAAAATCGAGTTCTGCCAAGCCTAGCTGTATTAATAAAAAATCAGTATTCAGTTGTGCAAATGTGCATCCTTGTTTTTCTGTCAACGTGAAATGCCATGAAAACAGAGAAAAAGACAACGATGTGACTCAGCCTGGCTTGCTGAAACCAAGCAGGAATCCAAACAGCTTTATTGAATTAGTGTAAAGCACTGGGATATACAAAAATAGTCTTATAAAGGATAAGCTTTCGCCCGCACGTGTAAAAGAGAAGTGTATTTCTCTCCAAAGTTACGTACTTCAGTCTCTACAAGAAAGTCCTACAAAGCAAATTTCAAATTCAGGAGTGGCATCTGACCTACGATGATACTAGTTAACTGTGAAAACAAGTATCTAGTTTTTCTCTGTCATTTACACAAAGCTCACTCATCTGGATTTTAGATTGTTGTGCTGGGTTTTAAACACACTCAAGAGCTATCTTGGAGAAGCTTAAAATTTTTCTGCCCTAATCTCCCAGCTTGCTGACCTGCAACAACAGAGACAGGTAAAGCAAGCTTAAATTTCACAAGTCAGCATAATGGCATGACTGATCAGCTCATCAAATAATTCCCATGTGAATCACATACTCTCCATAATTACTGATAATTAAAGTCTTATAAAGGCCCTCCCTGAAATTTCACAGATGAAGATAAAATCTGTATTAAATAACAGGGTTCATGCTCTCTTACATAAGAATCCTATAATGTTATCTATTTTAAAACTAAAAGCTTATTTTTATTTAAAATTTTCTTATTTAGCAAAATGATTGTTACCTACTGCAATTTTAAACTATCAGATCATTAAATACATTATTAACATGATCTTCAAAATAATACTAGCCCCAGCCCAGCTTTATTAGTATTACACATACAAAAATCTGTATTAAAAAAAATTACTAAGTTTGCAAAGTTAAGAACTCATAAATTAGGAAATGCCAGAATTAAAGTAGCCTGTGCAATCTTATTTGGGCCCTCTTATGTGTATGCATTATGGTACAGTCTTTAATTATATGATGATGTACTATTTTTTCCACAGGTCCCCTACTTCATTTAGGAGAAGATATTCAGTATTTTGATTTCTCCTTGTTGTTCACTGTGTAGTCCTTATTTACTGCATGATATTCAGATCTGCTCTGAAGATAGAATTATTAATTTCCTCAAAGGGTTTTCTATAGAGCTTATCACTATAGCAGGAATGGACAAACTTACTGGCTTTCCGAGCCACATATGACAATCTTCAGAAGTTTCAGAGCCAGACATGCCTGCTAGGGCTCAGGGCTTGAGCCCTGCAGTGGGGCGATGGGGCTAAGGGTCTGGGAATCTCAGGGCTAGACCTGTGGGGCACACTTGCTGGAGCTCCGGGCTTCAGCCCCACTCCAGCTGAAGCTCGGAGCCCCAGCACATGCCTCCTGTATGGCTCAAGCCCTGAGATTCACCACCTCGCCACAGGGCAGGTGTGCTAAAGATTCATATGTCCCTTCATGCTTCAACCATCATACCAGGGGACATTTTACATTGTTTTGCTTTTGAGTGCAGTTATATAACAATTTTTTTTTAAACCTACATTTGTAAGTTGCACTTTCACTGCACAAAAAAATTGCACTACAGTAGTATGTGGGGAGTTGAAAAACACAATTCTTTTATCATTTTTATAGTGCAAATATTTATAATAAAAATATACACTTTGATTTCAGTTACAACCCAGAATAAAATATATATGGAAATGTAGAAAAACATCCAAAATATTTAATAAATTTCAATTGGTATTCTATTATTTAATAGTGCAATTAAAAGGGTGATTATTTGCAATTCATTTTTTTAATTGTGATTAATTTTTTTGAGTTAATTGCATGAGTTAACTGTGATTAATCGGCAGCCCTAGACATATTATTATAATTTATCTGACTATGCCAAATCCCCATCCCCACTTTTTTGGGGCTATTTTACCCAACTGCCATAACCCCACACGAGGTTTTGCACATACCCAGAGGCTGACACACTTTTTAAATAATTTGAAATTTCTGAATAAGTCTTCACATAGGATCCTAGATCACTACAAGTATGCAGAAGCTTCAGACTGTTAACAGTAGTGTTTAGTGTCCAAATAGCAATCATATTGGATTGTTCTTGTTTTCTTACACTTTCAGCTGCTGAACTGGGCTTGTTTAGATGAAGAAATACCCCTTACTCAGGTCTCAGTTATTCCACTCTATTTAATAATCACATGTGCACACTGGAACCTTCACCTCTGTACTTAAAGCTCTAATGGCCTGAAAACACCAATGTTTATGCAGGACTGTACAGATACTCCAGTAAAAATAAGAACAGATTGGTTTAGCTAAACATACCATACAATTTAATTCAGAAAACATGTCTAAAGTACCACAATGGAAATAAAATGAGCTGAATAAAGCCAATGGATCCAGCACTGAGTATTTTGAGTGTTGAGCAGTTCTTGTTACTCTTTCAATTGCCACTATGCTACTATTCATTGAACATGATAGATCAGGAAGCAAAAGAATAGGAACTGATTTTCCATAGCAGGAAGAGAAACAAGAATTACCAGTTCTACCATCTGGGTCTGTGATTTAAGGCTGTGGGTAGACTAGAATTGAAGATGTGATGTTAGCATGTGTTACCTAATGTGTAAGACATTTTAAAAAGTCTGGAGCAACAAGGCAGAATGCCTTTAACATACTATCTTGACCAGTTTAGCATATGTTAAAGGCAGCATGCCTTGTCTACACTAGACTTCTAAAACATTTTAGCTAACATGCTAATATCACTCCTTAAATAGTCTAGGCAAGGATTAATAGATATTGTCAGTTAAACAGGTCTGAGCCCTATTAGCACTAGGAGGAGACACTGTCAAAGAAAAGCCTAAATCAGGGGTAGGCAACCTATGGCATGGGTGCCGAAGGCGACACGTGAGCTGATTTTCAGCGGCATTCACACTGCCTGGGTCCTGGCCGCTGGTCTGAGGAGTTCTGCATTTTATTTAATTTTAAATGAAGCTTTTTAAACATTTTAAAAACCTTATTTACTTTACATACAACAATAGTTTAGTTATATATTACAGACTTATAGAAGGAGACCTTCTGAGAACGTTAAAATGTATTACTGGCACGTGAAACTTTAAATTAGAGTGAATGAATAAAGACTTGGCACATCACTTCTGAAAGGTTGCCGACCCCTGGCCTAAATCCTAAGTAATGTTACTGTGACAATGGACAGCACATTTCCTTCTAATCCATTACCTGGCAGCAGGAGTCTGAATGGAGCAGGGACACTGTGCTTCTATCTAAAGGTAGCATCTTTTTAGGTGGGATGTAGAAAAAGTTGTTAAATATTTTCACAAGAGTAGGGATATTAGCTCTGTTAAATACTCCAATTTAGATACAAGTTTTCCAACCTAAAAATTCTCTAAAGTAGTTTCAACTGGATAGTTTATTCTTTACTTTCCCGCTCTAGAAAGCACTGCTAACAGACTTGAAAGGATGCCATGGTTCTCCAAAGAAGAGGCTTAATTTCATGTATTTACAATCTGGAAAGTGCTCTGGGTCCATTTTATGAAAGCTGCTATATAATCCTTTATTTGAGACATGAGTGTAAACAATCTAGCTTTGTTTGATCCAGTTCTCAATATAAAAAATAATAAGATTTAACAGAGGCACTACAGTCCGCAAAAGCAAATACCTTCTGATACAAACCTAACACTTCCAGCAAAAAGTAGTTCTCCTCCAGGTTTGACATGAGTAGACTAGCTTCTACAGCTTCCTATTCAATTGCTGCCATATATAGACTGACAACAGGCTGCATTATTACAACACAAACTCATTTGCATTGACAAATCTAAAACAAAAAAGCTGAAAACAGCTTTGCTCTGATTCCTCTATGGGGTGATAAATGACACAGAGAAGATCAACTTGAAAGTTATTAATGAAATCGTAAGATATATTGCACTGGATGATAATGCAACATAAATGAATCGCAGCATCTTCTAACGAACATTTCATGACCTCCATATGATTAAAATGGAATTAGCAGTTGTGGGGATGAACTCCATTCAATAATGGCACCAGAAGGGAAAGGAAGCCTGTAATTAAGCTTATGACCTAGAAAGACTAGTTATTCATCCTATATACTGCACAACAGTTCTTCCGATAGATAAGGGCTTTTGATGAGTGGGAAAGCAAATTGTGCCCTAACTCTTACTGTGGGTAGAAAGCCTTGTGTATTATCATACTGTTAATGGGTTTAATCCAATGCTCATTAAGTAAATTAAAAGACTCCCACTGACTTCAACAGTATTGGATCAGACCCATTATGAGAAAAAAACTTTAGGGAAGTGAAGTATTGCAGCATGAAATGGGGACCTTTTCAACAATTGCTAGTTTAACAATGTAATCCTGAATTTGGCTGCATGGCCAGAAGCACCTGCAGTGCTTCCAACACAGAACAGTATTGCAATCTCACATCATCAAGTTTCTTCCACAAACCCAAAGGAAGATGGTACTCTCATTTTCTGTCCTAAAAAAATCTACTGTGACATACTGCACCTCAAAATGGCACCCTATAACCCCCATATTCATCATTCATATATGGTTGTGATATTTCATATAAAACATGCCATGTAAGATATCAAATTAAAGATCATGATATTCTGAAACCCATTGTTATGTCAAAATACATATATTGTTACTATGTATCCAGTTATGAGATTTTGCTGTGTGCTTGTTACTGAAATATGTTGCAAGTTTGCTAGTGACATACAAAGAAGGCAAACCACTTCCAGAAGGGTGCTCAACAAATATTAATCAGCAGGGGAGGTATCATCAAGGGATTTACAATTCAATGAGGGCTGCAGAAGCACCACATAATGGAGATTGCTCAACTCTATGACTCTGGGCTTGTCTACACTGGCAATTTACAGCGCTGCAACTTTCTCGTTCAGGGGTGTGAACTCTCCCACCCCCGTGCAGCACGTTGCAGCGCTGTAAAGTGCCAGCGTAAACAGTGCCCCAGCACTGGGAGCTATGCCCCTTGTTGAGGTGGTTTTTTTTTTTTAAGAGTGGTGAGTCATCTGAGGAGATTGGTCCAGGCTTAAGGAGAAGCCTGTGCATTAAGAACTGTAACATCCAGTGGGGTGAGAAAATTGCTATCTAAATAAAGCCTAGTATAATATGGTTTAAGATTTAGATTGCGCGTTTATCTTTTTTTTCCTTTGGTAACTGTCTCTGGTCTTTTATGCCTATCACTTATAATCACTTAAAATCTACCTTTCCGTAGTTAATAAACTTGTTTTACATTTTACCTAAAACAGTGTGGTTTGGTTGAAGTGCTTGGGAAATCTGGTACAAAACTGGTGCATGTTCTTGCCACATTGAGGGAGGGGCAGACTGGGTAATAAACTTACACTGGTTAGGCTTCTGACCAGGGCAAGATGGTATAGTCTGGGGATGCAAGGCTGGGGGGAATTGGCTGGTGCCTTTCTCTGTGTGATTCATGAGTGGCTTTGGGAGCAGTCATGCAATTGAGCTGGGTGTGGGGCTGTTGTCCTGAGTGACAGCAGCACCTGGTGGGGTTTGCTGCTTGTCACTAGCAAAGCACTGTAAGACACAGCCCAGGCTGGAGGCATAAGGGTGCACAGCAGTACCCCAGTTCCAAGAGCACCCTGGGGATCCCATCATCGTGTTAAGTGAAGGGGTAAATAATACTTCTTTATTCACTTTCTCCGCACTATTCATGATTTTATAGACCTCTATCACATCTATCCCTCAGTCATCTCTTTTCTAAGATGTATGCAGAGTTGGGATCAGTTTTTCCTATGTGCATTACTTTGTATTTATCAACATTGAATTTAAATTTGCCATTTTGTCACGCAGCTTTGTGAGATTCCTCTGTTAGTCTTCACAGTCATCTTTCTTTTCAGGACTTTACTATCCTGAATCATTTTGTATCATCTACAAATTTTGCCACCTCATTGTTTACCCCTTTTTCCGGATTGTTTATGAATATGTTGAACAGCATAAGTTCCAGTACAGATCCTTGAGGGACCCCACTATTTATCTCTCTTCACTCTGACAGCTGACCATTTATTCCTAGCTTTTATTTCCAATATTTTAACAAGTTATTGATCCCTGAGAGAACCTGCCCTATTATCCTATAACAGTTTACTTTGCTTAAGAGCCTTTGGTGAGGGCCCTTTTTAAAGGCTTTCTGAAAATCTAAGTACAATATAATGACTGGATCACCTATGAAATGACCTGTGAGAGAGAAGGTGGGTGGATGAAGTTGATCTAGTAAAAGATATTATCTCACCCACCTTGTCTCTCTAATATCCTGGGACCAACATTGCAAACAAAAGATGTATTTATAAATGTTACATATAAAAGTTTATCACTAATCCCAGTGTCTGCCACATCCCAATACAATAGTCTTTTGAAATTTTCAGGCTTCCAAGGTCTCAAATCTGCCACGCATAGTATATCATTAATTATGATTAATATGAAACGTTAATATCTACTGTGCAGGGATGTTGTAAGACTTAATTAAGCCTTGCAAAGTGTTTATGAAAACACACAAGCCCAGATATCAAATGTACTCATCTATCTTTGCTATGATGATATTTTACTTGCCCATCAAAAAGTGACTTGCACCAGGCAACTAAACAAGTAGAATTTTTCCTATATGACTTACATGGTTTTACATAAGGTAGATCGTGCCAAACCAACCTGATCTCCTTCTTTGAGACGGTAACAGATTTTTTAGACAAAGGAAACGCAGTGGATCTGACTTACCTCGATTTCAGTAAGGCATTTGATACGGTTTTACATGAAGAATTATTAGTTAAATTGGAAAAGATGGGGATCAATATGAAAATTGAAAGGTGGATAAGGAACTGGTTAAAGGAGAGACTACAACGGGTCGTACTGAAAGGTGAATGGTCAGGATGGAAGGAGGTTACTAGTAGAGTTCCTCAGGGATCAGTTTTGGGACCAATCTTATTTAATCTTTTTATTACTGACCTTGGCACAAAAAGTGGGAGTGTGCTAATAAAGTTTGCGGATGACACAAAGCTGGGAGGTATTGCTAACACGGAGAAGGACCGGGATATCATTCAGGAAGATGTGGATGACTTTGTAAACTGGAGTAATAGTAATAGGATGAAATTTAATAGTGAAAAGTGCAAGGTCATGCATTTAGGGATCGATAACAAGAATTTTAGTTATAAATTGGGGACACATCAGTAACAAAGGAGGAGAAGGACCTTGGAGCACTGGTTGATCATAGGATGACTGAGCTGCCAATGTGATATGGCCATTAAAAAAGCTAATGCGATTTTAGGATGCAACAGGCGAGGTATTTCCAGCAAAGATAAGGAGGTGTCAGTACCGTTATACAAGGCACTGGTGAAACCTCATCTGGAATACTGTGTGCAGTTCTGGTCTCCCATGTTTAAGAAGGATGAATTCAAACTGGAACAGGTTCAGAGAAGGGCTACTAGGATGATCTAAGGAATGGAAAACCTATCTTATGAAAGGAGACTCAAAGAGCTTGGCTTGTTTAGCCTAACCAAAAGAAGGCTGAGGGGGGATATGATTGCTCTTTATAAATATATCAGAGGGATAAATATTAGGGAGGGAGAGGAATTATTTAAGCTTAGTACCAATGTGGACACAAGAACAAATGGATATAAACTGGACACTAGGAAGTTTAGACTTGATGGTTTCTAACCATCAGAGGAGTGAAGTTCTGGAATAGCCTTCCAAGGGAGTAGTGGGAGCAAAAGACATATCTGGCTTTAAGACTAAGCTTGATAAGTTTATGGAGGGGATGGTATGATGAGATAGCCTAATTTTGGCAATTAATTTGGCAACTGATCTTTTGATTATCAGCAGGTAAGTATGCACAGTGGTCCGTGATGGGATCTGAATTACTATAGAGAATTCTTTCCTGGGTGCTGGCTGGTGAGTCTTGCTCACATGCTCAGGGTTTAGCTGATTGCCATATTTGGGGCTGGGAAGGAATTTTCCTCCAGGGCAGACTGGCAGAGGCCCTGGAGGTTTTTCGCCTTCCTCTGTGGCATGGGGCACAAGTCACTTGGTGGAGGATTCTCTGAAGCTTGAGGTCTTCAAACCACAATTTGAGGACTTCAATAACTCAGACATAGGTTAGAGGTTTGTTACAGGAGTGGGTGGGTGAGATTCTGTGGCCTGCATTGTGCAGGAGGTCAGACTAGATGATCATAATGGTCCCTTCTGACCTTAAAGTCTATGAGTCTAAAAAATAAACGTGCTTTCATTGCCTGAATGAATACTGTTGTAAAAACTCAAATTATTTGTAAAAATGTGCCATATTCTAAGTATATATATGTAAGACTTTCTATCAGGTGCTTGTACCTTACATGAAGGTGCAGTGGAATTACTATGTCATACCAGTAGCTATATTCATTTGTGCCAATGAAGACATAAAGGGAATTTGAAACTCTGTCAGGCACGGAAACTAAAGTCTGGTACAGAGAGATTCTGGAAGAAAAAAAATGAACCCCAGCCACATTTGGACTGAAAGTTTTGGCTGTAGAACATGTCTGATTGTTGTTTGAGATTCAATAAAACAAACCCCCTGGAAGGGACAAGACATGGATTATACAGAGCCTTAAATAAAACTAACAAATATTTACACTGAATACATTGGCAATATTCTACAAAAACATCACCACAGAAGCCTACTGTACAGAAGAGAAAATATAACTTGGGTTTGTCCAACAGGCTGCAGACTTACAAAACAGTCCCACACAAGGCTGAAGTGAAACATTAGCAGTCTACAGTTCTGAGGGGTGATAGAACACCTTTTTAATTCAGATTAAACTCATATACATTACCATATTTTTTCTAATATCAAGTTTGAAGTTAACAGCATTACTTATCACTGATATACTTTACATCTTCAAAGTGCTATACAAATACTGACTCCTCACAACACCTGTGCGAGTTAAGTAATTGTCTCCATTTTATAGGCTGGGTGTGGGTGGGAAGAGAGCCAACCAATCAAACAAAAAAAAAAAAACCCCGACAGATACTGAAAAGTTACAGGACTTGACCAAAGCCACACTCAGAATCAATGTCAGAGCCAGTTCTGGAACTTGAATTTCTGACTCCCCGTCCCATGCCTTGCCCACTTTATCCTACCTGTGCAATTATGGTGATGACCAAAGAGAACCACAGTCCTATAATACTCTATGACTAGACCACAGATGAAGTGGAAAACTACAACCTGAGAAACTATAGTGTTCATGCTTGCAGTGGTAGTTTCATCATTTAAAGAACAGAATTGTATTAAGACTGTGAAATCAGCTCTTACAAACAGATGTATTAACCAAAATATGTAAATTACTTTATTGCATAACTAGAAATCTGATAGAATATGGTGTGTTGTGCAACTAAAATGAGAAAGTAGCTAATACTGAACAATTAAGATATATCATATATTCTAAGTTGTAGAACTATGAACTGTATTCCTGCTAAGCTTACTGTGGAAAACTACTAGTAACTAAACTGTTGCAATCTGTTTTTGTACATGCAGTTCTGTTCTTTGTACGTACAGAATCTGTCAGAAAATAAGATGTATGTTCTGGTGAAGCTTGTAAGATATGCACCATCTGCCAGTTACTGTACTGCAGCCGTACTGGGTCACACTGGTACAGATACCTCTATGTCTTGCAAAACATGTATGAAGCCACATAAGAGAAAAGAGGAAAGGATTGTGCTAATACAGAGTATTTTTTTGATTTTCCATCTGTTGTAAAAAGGCAGGCTATATACCAAAATTCTGTAATCATTTTGGGACAGGCTGGATGCTGCAGGACTGTTTCCCAGAGATTGGTAATGTATTACCTCTCTGCATCATGCTGATTTATCTTTGATTAATAAACTGATTGATAAAATATCAGACAACTCAGATTCATTAAAAGAATATAACTCATTGGTATCATGTCTTGTCTACATCCAAAAGCTGTACCACTGTAACTACACCAGTATAGTTAAAGCAGGTGGCACGACCCCTCAGCATGGACAGTTATATTGGTATAAACACACTTAAATTAGTACAGCTTATTCCCATATGGAAAGGAGAATAAGCTATTTTGGTAAAAGGCACGTTTATACCTGCCTAAGTACCGCCAGACTAGGGATTGTACCAATATAATTAACAGTTAAAAACAAACAAAAAATAAAACAGAATTACACCCCTGGCAGTTATGATACAAAAACTGTGTGTAAACCAGACCTGTATGATATATGTTTGACTATACTGTAGACATGGGCGGCAGGTGGAGCCTAGCCCCAGCTCCGCCCCTTTCACCCACACCCTCCCCACGACTGTAGCCCCAGGATTCCCTGCTTCCCCCCCCCGCCGTGGCCAGAGCCACAAGCCGTCCTCCCCCCCTCCCTTGGCCGCAGGAAGCCCAGGCCAACTGAAGTCCTGAGCAACTCCCACTTGGCTGGAGTAGCCCTGGGCTGGCTGAAGCTCTGAGCCCCCCACCCTGCTGGAGGAGTCCCGGGCTGGCCGAAGCCCTGAGTCTTCCCAGCCTCCCCACATCCAGAGGAGCCCTGGGACAGCCACAGCCACACCTCCCCTCCCCAGACCCAACCAGCCCAGGGGAAAAGTGTCTGTTAGAAGACGCTTTTGATGTGCCCCAGGCAGGTTCCAGAGTGGCCGAGGAGGTGGTATGTGCCTCCTCTTCCACCCAGGAACCTGCATGGGGCATAATAAAGCAAAGCTTCGCTGCCAAATCCCGCAACTGAGGGTCCAGCGGCCACGCTGGTGGAGGCAGAGCCTCTCCTAGCCTATTATACCTGTCGCCCATGACTGTAGATGTGTCTGAAGTCTGAACTGAAATCATTTTTTTAACATTAAATTGCTTGGGTTCTTTAAAATAAAGGACTAAAAGCACTAGCTAAAACCAAGCACAGGATGAGTATACAGTGTGCCTCTTTTCTGACCTGCGCATCCCCTGCTATTCCATTTCTAGGCTATTTTCCTGAAGAGACTGCAAATCTTATCCCATTCTGAGTTGTTTCTGTGATATAGGATAATTTCCACATTCCTATGAACTATGGTGAGACCACCAAATTCATCCTCTTATATGACAAGCTAGGATTTGAATCCAAGACTCAATTCAAGAGTTATATTAACCATCTAGGCTCGCAGTCAAGATCTCCACCCAGCTGTTCATTCCTAACCCTCATCCCACAAATTGTATTTCATTTCCTCCAACAACTCTGTAAAGCATTTTCAGAACATTCTTGAGAAGAAGCCAAATAAACCCTATGATCAAGCAGTCTTTGAGTTGCTATGTGAATTGAGAGTACTATAAAGCCAGATTTCAAAGGATTAAACATTTTAAGAAGTGCGCCACTTGCTCCCTGTGAAAGAACTTTTCAGTTGAGATTAGTTTGGAGGAGACTAGCAGCAATATGAAGCACACTTTGTATGGAATTTATAGAGGAAAAAACATCTAATGAACAGGAAATGTAAAAATCATTAGATTTAAGTAATCCACTGGATTTCTGAAACATTCTTTCTGACTTCAACATATTTGAAACAGACCAGATGGGTACTTATTTCTTCTCCCCACCGCTACTATCAATGCAATGAATGCATTTACGGGACATAATTGTTCTTTAGTTATAATTACATTATAATTCTAAAATTATATATTATACATTACTTTAAAATCCCACAATTAAGCAATTGTATAATTCCATAATTATTTAACGAGTCTTCTCAATTCTCAGAGGGGTGGTCGTGTTAGTCTAGATCTGTAAAAGCAGCAAAGAATCCTGTGGCACCTTATAGTTTGTTGTGTTTTTTGTTTTGTTTTTTTAGCTTTCGTGGGTGAATACCCACTTCGTCAGATGCATGTAGTGGAAATTTCCAGGGGCAGGTGTATATATGCAGGCAAGCTAGAGATAATGAGATAGTTCAATCAGGGAGGATGAGGCCCTGTTCTAGCAGTTGAGGTGTGAAAACCAAAGGAGGAGAAACTGGTTTTGTAGTTGGCAAGCCATTCACAGTCTTTGTTTAATCCTGAGCTGATGGTGTCAAATTTGCAGATGAACTGAAGCTCAGCAGTTTCTCTTTGAAGTCTGGTCCTGAAGTTTTTTTTGCTGCAGGATGGCCACCTTAAGGTCTGCTATAGTGTGGCCAGGGAGGTTGAAGTGTTCTCCTACAGGTTTTTGTATATTGCCATTCCTGATATCTGATTTGTGTCCATTTATCCTTTTCCATAGCGATTGTCCAGTTTGGCCGATGTACGTAGCAGAGGGGCATTGCTGGCATATGATGGCGTATATTACATTGGTGGACGTGCAGGTGAATGAACCGGTGATGGTGTGTGTGGCTGATCTGGTTAGGTCCTGTGATAGTGTCGCTGGTGTAGATATGTGGGCAGAGTTGGCTTCGGGGTTTGTTGCATGGATTGGTTCCTGAGCTAGAGTTACTATGGTGCGGTGTGCAGTTACTGGTGAGAATATGTTTCAGGTTGGCAGGTTGCCTGTGGGCGAGGACTGGCCTGCCACCCAAGGCCTGTTAAAGTGTGAGATCATTGTCCAGGATGGGTTGTAGATCCCTGATGATGCGTTGGAGAGGTTTTAGCTGGGGACCGTATGTGATGGCCAGTGGAGTCCTGTTGGTTTCTTTCTTGGCACTATAAGGTGCCACAGGATTCTTTGCTTCTCAATCCTGTTCAAACTAGTACATTTTTACTAATTTAGAGAAAACACACACTACACATGAACCTAAGAACTTTTACAGAACACCCACAGCAAAAACATTCACCACCACCAGCACAACCGGAGAGCTTCACTGCTGGAATGTTTACCTTTGAGGATTACTTTTTTTACTCCATGTATTTTGTCCTAATAGATCAATATACATCAATTTATTTTCAGTGTAACACACAGGAAGTGGGTTCTCCCTTTTTTAAATTTTTTTTTTAAGTGCTGCAACAAGATCAATACAAACATGTACAATTGGAATTCTTAAGGTACTGATCACCCCAACAATCAAGTTAATTTGAACACTTACTCTGATACTGACCTGAGAATCCCTTCAATGTCTAGGGATTAGTTAAAGAGATATTTGTCATCATCAGTCTTTTTTTTTTTTTTAATTTACTGTATAACTAGCATTCTAAAAATTAGATCTGTTTTAAATAGAATTGAATCTTTATGGTTGTTAATTCTTGTGAAAATGGACGCAACATCTCACGTTCTGATTCCAATGCACCATTTGGTGTCATTCTCACATAATGCATTTTTTCCAACCCACTCCTCATTCTGCTTGAGCTCCATTACTGTCATAAGACTGTACTCCATACCCATTGTTTCTTTCTGCTGACTAGCATGCGCTTTGCTGGATTCACTCTTTATGTAAACAGTTGGAAATCTGTTGAAATTCTGATTCAAAGCAGGACGTGATCACTGTGCACTAAGCTAAACAAGTCCATATACACGGGAATATTCAGTGTAGTGTAACTACAGTACCAAAATATTACTTTGATGACAAGGAGATGATCCAGACAATTAAACAAATAAAAAAGGTAATCACAAAAAATGCTTAGTGACATTTCCTCTTTACACTAGAAATGTGCATTCCGAGGGCTAATTTAGGTTGGCATTTGCTTTGAACCACTGAATATCTTACTTTAAAATTAACTGTCACTAAAATTGGCAATCACTTTAGTGTGGGTCAATGGCATTCCTGCCTACAATGGGAAACCTTGAGGTTTTCCTCTTGGCTTTCCTCATCCTTTTTTTTTTATTTAAAAACACATACCTATGTGTGTCTTCTGTTTGAAAATATTGCCAAATGCTTTGTGTTATTAAAATTAATAAAACAGGACAACAGCTTTAGAAGACTCCAGATGACTGGGAATAAAAAACTCATTTTGGTGGCTTGCCTGAACAAAAGTTAATTCCATTTAATGTCACTTTCACATCTTTTGTACCCATGGCTGTGGCACTGGCTGAGACACTGGAGAAAGTCCTGTAGATCTGAAAAATCCCCCAGAGCCTGGAGTTAGGCAGACAAGATTAGGGTGTTATTTTCAACTTTTACAATACTGTTCCAGCATTTTAGTAGCAGCAGAATTTTCAAAAAACTAACAAGCACTTAAAAGCTATATATATATATATATATATATATATATATATATATATATATATATATATATATATATATATATATATATATATATATATAAAAACTTATTTCTTTCCACTCAGGGCTTTGGAGCTGTGCTCCCGCTCTGCTCCTGCTCCAGGCAAAAACCTGCTGCTCTGTGCTCCAGTTCCAGGCTCTGCTCCAAAGCCCTGTTTCCACCAAGTCAGTGAAGTTTCTTTTGTTAGACTGCTGACATGTCCCAGGAGAGAATGGGGTGACTTCAGTGCCGTGACTGTTCAACAATCTCACAAAAATTTAAATGATAAAGAGAGTGTTCCATTTTATTCTGTACTGAGCAATTTTCTAAGATTTTTGGTATCTCTATTTTATAAAAAAAATAGAAAATTAAAAAAAAAAAAACAACAGAAAGAGTCAAAGAATTACGGTAGAACCTCAGTGTTACGAACACCAGAGTTATGAACTGACAGGTCAACCACATATCTCATTTGGAACCGGAAGTACACAATCAGGCAGCAGCAGAGACAAATATATATATATATGGAAATACAGTAAACTAAACTACTAAAAATAAAGGGAAAGTTTAAAAAAAGGATTTGACAAGGTAAGGAGACTTTCTGTGCTTGTTTCATTTAAATTAAGATAGTAAAAAGCAGCACTTTTCTTTTCACACCAGTTTCAAAGCTGTGTTAAGTCAGTGTTCAGTTGTAAACTTTTGAAAGAACAATCATAACATTTTGTTCAGTTATGAATCATCTCCATTCCAAAGGTGTTTGTAACTCCTGAGATTCTACGGTAGTGAATATGGAGCCGGAAAGACACAGACTTCCCTTGGTCCTTGTCCAATTTGTGGTTTTTCAGTTATATTTTTTATGTTTAAAATTTCTTTCGACTCTTTTACAAAGCGAAAAACATGCACACAAAAGGGAAAACTAAACTCCCAAATATTGTAAATACTTACATGAGAGTAGGTTCACTGATTTCAATGAGATTACTCAAGTGTATTAAGCTAAGTATGTGTGTTTCCTTGAGCCCCTTTACTGTCATACAACAGCATTCCATCCCCAGAGTTCCTTTCTGCTGACACTGGTTACATGTTGCCAGATTTTATGGAATGAGAGAAAAGGGTACACAATAGATTATTTTGAGGCAGTGATATCTTAAATATTGATCTATTCAGCCTATCAAGTATTTTTATTTGGCAGACTACCATTCAACTTTTGCTAAGAGCAATACAAATAATATATAACAAAAATTAGAGTTGTATTAGTGTAGTGCTCACAAGCCCCAACGGATATCAGAGTCCCAATGTGCCAGATGCAGCACACACACACACAAGGATTTTACACACAAAAGTTGTACTGGTTTAACTACATTGGTACAGTGATAGTATAACTCATCTAGTGTGGACCCAATTATTTCAGTATAAAGGTGCTTTACAACAGTTTAGCTATTCCCATACAGGAAGGGGAATAAGTTACAATGATAGAAGGCACCTTTATACCACGAAAAGGGTCCACATTAGGGGACATACTATTTTAACCATTTGTTTAAAAAATATAATATTGTATCCCTAATTAAAAGTTATACTAGCACAAAAACTGTGTGTAGAGCAAGCCAAGTTCAAAAATCTTACAATCTAAATAGACATGTCAAAGTGTGGGAGAAAGGAAATTTTATTATTCCCATTTTAGAGATGGTGAACTGTGGCAAAGAAAGATTAAGTTACTTTTTCAGGCAACACAGGAAGCCTTTGGCAAAACTGAAAACTGAACCCAGATCCACACTAAGTTGTCATACTTTTGGACCCAAATATCTGAAATGTGTGTTTTTTCCAGTATACTATTTCTCTCATGCTGCCCCAAACACTTGGAAGGCACTCCTTCTAAACATCTGCAAAACTACCTCACTATCCACCTTCAAATCCCTCCCTTTTGCTGTGAGGCTTACAGAAAACATGATAATGGTTAGGCTGCTAGTGTGCACAGACCACTGCCTACCATGCTGACCAATAATGTCTCATTATTTACTTGTACTCCTCCATCTGTCTATATCCATCTGTCATCTCTTGTCTCATTCTTGGACTATAAGCCACCTGGAGCAGAAACTGTCTTTTTGTTATGTGTCTGTACAGCACCTAGTACAATGAGGTCCTGGTCTATAACTCTGGCCCCTAAGCACTACAAATACTAAATAATACTGATTTATATATTATTACTACACTAGAAGTCAATATAAACATTAAAAAAGTTAAACTGCATCATGCAATAAAGGCTGTATCCACACCTGTATGATTATTAAGATCCCATAACATTTTTGTAAGAGTAGAGATTGACTCCCAATGCTCTAATAATTTCTTCTCCTTGTTTTTCTACATCATACAACATGCCACCTGACTGCCACCTTCAAGCTTATTGGCAGATGCATTTTAGTGACGCTGAACATATATTGTTTGAAGTGGATCAAGAGTGTTTGGGATAAAAGGTGCTACATATGATTAATCATTATCTGCACTCTATGTGAGCAGGTCCACTTTGTTCCACTGCAACAATGGAATCTGTCAATCTCAAAAAAAAAAAAAAAAAAAAGAAAAAAAAAAGGTTTATTTGTGCAGGAGGAAGAGCTTTCTAAGCAAATTACCCAGGACTGTGGAACTCCTCAGAATGACCACAAACCTCAGTGTTTCCAGAACAAGATGTTCTTTGACCTAATGCACATTCCCCTGTGTTCTGTTACCCCTTTCATTGCATTTTGCTTTAATGGATAACAAACACTTTGGGACAGGGTCTACCTTTTTACTTACATAGAAACCATGCACAGCTGTAACAACAAATTACTATTAGTTGCTGGTATTGTGTAGGGCATACTAGGTACTTTCCAAACACACCATATACAATATGAAGAGCATGACACCAGTTTTGTTTAAGAGTGATTTCCACTTCAAGGCAATAAAAGGGAAGTGGATGAAAAAGACAGGACAGTAAGATGCAGCACCACAGTCCTCCCCATTGGTGCTATATAAGCAGCACAGAATATCATGTGTGTTTCACAGCATACAACCATCTGGGAGTACGTGGGGTGCAGGGAGCTTGGTATCCGTCACTGGGAGGTGCGATGCTCACCCTGGGAGAGGAAAGCAGGTGCAAAAGCTAGGTGCCCGCCCAAAAATGCCTGAGGGCAGCGGGCTGGGGTAAACGGAGATAGTGGCGCACACTGAGCTCCTGTCCCTGTGAGGGGGTACTGGGATGTAGGTCTCTGCCACACCCCTGCCCTGGAGACACCACGGGCAGCAGCAGCCTCGAGGTCCCCGGTGTGAACGCCTCTCCAGGGAGGGCGCTGGGTGGGGGAGGGTCCCAGGCGCTGCCCGGGGCGCTGGGGGTGGGGAAAGAAGAGGGTCCCTGCCCCCGGGGGCTGCACTCTAACCCCCGCCCGGAAGTCACTCCCCCCGCCACCCCACACTGGGAAGTGGGGGCGGGGACCTCCACGCGCGCGACCCCAGCACTGACCCCAGGTTTCCGCTTGCCTGCAGGGCGGCTCAGCTCCGCCTCGGCCTCACGCGCACGCCGCCTCGCGCCCCATTCCGCCTCCGCCGCCCGTTTACAAGGACGGGTACGGATTCGTGAATACAGTGAGCCTGCCAACGCGCATGCGCCGCCGCCGCCGCCGCCAGCTTTCCCTCCGTCAGCCCCACGCAGCGGTAGGAGGAAAGTGCGCATGCGCGTAGCAAAGGCAGCCGTAAGAGGCGGGAGGGAGCTGCGCAGGCGCCTCGCAAACTCGGGGGGGGGGGGTATGCGTATTGCCGGTGAGTACGCGACGGGAAGACGACAGTGCGCTTGCGCACTGCTGGAGGCAGTTATGTCTCCTCCCCGCGTGGGGCATGCTGGGAATTGTAGTTCCGTCGCTTGAAGTAGAGGCCGGGACGGCAGGGGGTTGGATATCGGAGGGTGGAGCTTCTAGCGGTCTGCCCGCGTCCAGTCCGCCGGGCTTTTCTCTGGACGCGGTGCCAGCTGCGCACGGAAGTCGGGCTGGGTGGGTGGCTCAGAGCGAGTCCCAGCCCCGCTTTCTGTTGGGAGCGTGGCTGCTGCCCGCGCGCTGACACCTGTGCCCGGGAGTGTGGGGGACCGGAGGGGGCCGCGATCCAAAGCCGGGGGCCCCCGCCATAAAGTAACTTGTCTTAAAGGCGACGGGTTTGAGCGCAAAGGCAGCGATCAAAGCAGGGTCCCTGCCCCGGCCCCGCAGCCCCAGCCCCTTGCCGGGGGGCTCGGGGTTCGCTAAAACGTGATCGGCCAAGCTGCTTCTCCGGCTCGGGGCGCGCCGGGTGGGCTTGAGGCCAAATGGCTCCGCCGCTCAGCGTGTGCCGGGGGAGAAGCGCTAACTCGCTGCACAACTACCCGTAGGGCTGCCCCGCGCTTGTGTCGCGCTCACCGCATCTGAGCCCCCGGCGCTGTGCGGCCAGGCTGCAAACTGGCACAACACAAGGCGGCACCTGTCTTGCTGCTGCCATCTGCCTCTGTCAAAGGGGCGCGTTTATTTCGGGACAGGCGGTGGGACTGCCGCGGAATGGTCAGAGGGCGCTGAAACTCGGTTGGAAAAGAAAATGCTCGCTGGGAGAGGAGGAGGGAAGGGGTGCGACACTAGTGAGGAGACAGGAGTACCAGGCTATCATCCGTCCTCTTGTTCCCCTCCCATCTACAGAGGTGTGATCCCCTTTTCCTTACTCTCATGAGAGCCAGGTTCTAGAGGGAGTAGGTCTTTCTGGCTGCATCTGAGCCCCTCTTCCTACCCGCGGCCCCCCATGTGATCAGGGGTCTATATGAAGGATTCTGGGTGGTCTGCTACAAGGATCAGGTAGGTTTAGGAGTGGGTCTTGCAGCCTTTTTCAAAGAGGGAGGGGTATCACTGGTGGAGAACTGGAGAGGTAGGAGAGTCTCCACGAAGTGAGCCTCTCATAGATTTTTCTCTCCCAGAGGGCCCTATCTTGCATGTACGTGCAGGATGGTATGAACTGGCTCACTGATGGTCAGAGGTGAAAGTAAGCAGGTAGGGGCAGATACGGAGGACCAGTAAGAAAAGGAGACTGGTTAAGCCTGCCCCCCCCCAGAATAGTTTAAACTCAGCTGTTCCCTGAGTGGTTCAGCCCTGGGGCTTGGGAGTGGTTTCTGGCATCCTTGTTAATTTCACTCACAGTAGCTGGGGGGAGTGAGGAGGGTGTGTTTGACCATGGGAGGGGCAGTCCTTGTCTGCCCCCAGGGATGAGGGGAATCTCTCTCCAGTACTAATATACACAACAAATACAAGCATTTGGCTGCACAGCTTAAATCCAGAGCTAGTAAAAGCAGGTGGAAGGGGAAAACTCACTGTCATAGTGGTTTCTTGTCTCCTCTCTCCCCCTCCAGCCAGGCTGCAGACAAGGCTCTGCATTCCTCCCCCAACCCAGCAGGGGTTCGCCTCTAGGCTCTAGCTTGCAGTAGGGACACTGGCTGAGATGCGTGCTGCTGCTGCCTGCATAAGAACAGTTTAAACTCAGCTGTTCCCTGCGCAGTTCAGCCCCAGGGTTAGAAGCGGTTTCTGGCATCCTTGTTAATTTCACTTCCAGTTGTTTGGGGTATGTCCATGCCAGGGCAGTTCTTTTCTGCACCCAGGATGAGGGGGATCTCCTATACACAAAAAACACAATCAAAATCAGGAACCATTTCCAAGCTCAAATCTATCCCATTCCCTCCCCAGCCGAGGATCATGGTTGTGCTGTCCAAACTGCTTGCAGATCCTCTTTGAAATGTTACTGAACCGTGCAGGGAACAGCTGAGTTTAAACTGTTCTTATGCAGGAGGCAGGCTTCTCCCTCCCTCAGCCAGTCTCCCTGCTCCCTGCTGCAAGCTAGAGAGAAGCCCCTGCAGCTGCAGCTCAGTGCCAGTTAGGGAGAAAGCATGGAACCTAGTGTCTACAGCCTGGCTGGAGGAGGAGAGAAGAGACAGAGAAAATTGTGACAGTAAGTTTTCACTTTTTCAGGCTTATTCCAATAGTAAAGTTTTATTACAGACACTACTGGTAGTAGTAATAGTAGCTTTATTTTCTCTATCTATGTCATGCAATGGGAGGGATCCATGAAGTACGTAGGAGAGGTGGGTTGCTTGCAATTGGACCATATGGGTAAGAAATTTAAATTACTTTCACCCCTGCCCAAACCCCAGGGCTCCCAGCTGCCTCTGGGGGTGATTTAAAGGGCCCAGTCCTTAGCTTCAGCTGAATCCCTGAGCCCTTTAAATCCTGATTTAAAAGCCCTGGGATTTAAAGGCCTCACCTCTTCTGATAGAGGCCATGCCTCTTCTCATTGAGGCCCCTCTCCCTCTGCAGGACTCTGGAGTACCGGCAAGTCCTTTAAGTTACTTTCACCCCTGCTGATGGTGGAAAACTGTAAGTAGTTCATATGTTCTGCAAGTCTCTGTTGCTATAATTTAATTATTCTAGGTGAAATGTGCACCACAACAGGACATGCCAGTGGAGTTTTTAACTTTCCTGAACATGAATGATTTGGCTGGCGGAGCCTACAGCCTCCTATATAGCCAGACCTCTTACAATCTTTGCAGATCAATGGCAAACTTCACAAGGTGTCCAGAGGCCTGTAGGAAAAAATTCCTAATGCTAGCCCCAGACTGAAGCAGATATAATCCTATGAATTAGTGGTAATCAAGGCTTCTGAAAATTAGAAGAATAATCACCTTGAGACTATTTTTGAGTTTGGGATTTAGAAAACTAAAATTAGAAGACTATTCAAAAAACTGAAGTCCTCATTTTTCAGAGTTTCATATCACAAAAACTTCTTGTCCAATTCTCCAACTTTGCCAGAAACTCCCCTTTGGCTAGAAACCAGACCTTTAACAAAATTCTTTTTGCATGCGTGCATGTCTTAAAGTAGGCAGATTTGTAATTAAGTTTTCAACGGAAAGTTAAGTACAATCTTAACTGTAGAATTGCAGCCTCGCTTTCATATAACACAGTAAATATTAAATGTTTACAGCAGAGCCCTAGCTAACTGAGGTTCTGTTCAAAAGGTGAATAATCCCATATTCAAGTGTTTTGTACACTCTTTCTACTTAACTGGTAAATCTTATTTTGGAGTTGGTAGAATCTGTGTTTTTTGATTGACTGAAAAGTGCTAGCTGGTTCTCCCATTATTGGACAGGCACTTTGGAAATATCCAGAATACTGTGTAAGCTTTTTTCCTTTGATACTCATTTTTTTTCCTGGCAAATGACATTATTTAGTGCAGTAAGTAATTGTACAGTGCATAAGAAATAATTACTTAATGAAGCAATATTGCAGATCTAAAAAAAGTTTATATTAGATGTTTATGATCTGTAAATATATGGAAAATGTGATGTTTTTGTTTTTGTTTTCAAATGGAAGAAGTAAATGTAGGTGTTAGGCTTTTCAGTTTCCCACTGTAGGCACTGGATACACACAGTGCCAAGTCTCTCTTTCGTTCACTGCACATGTAGATTCCTTCTGACACAGGAGCCAAGACCTCTTTTTTTCTACTGACAAGGGGAGGAGTTTGTGAGCAGCAATGGGTATCTTTTGCCTGGTCCCCTTCTGGAGTGTCAGAGCTTTCCTCCTGCTGGGGCAAGGAAGCACAGTTCTACTCCTTGCCTGATCTTGCTCACAGAGGAAACTCCACCACATTCTCAGCATCTTCCTTGTAGTTTAGGGAATCTTAGTGTGTGGAGGTCACTGTACTTTTAAAATTCTCTAAAGTTCTCAGTGTTCCTCAAAAAGTGGATGTTATCTTTCAACACTATCAACCACAACACAGTTACATTTTTAGTCTGTGCATCACAACCATTTATATAGATTTGCAGTAGTTGCCATCCTAGTGGAGGACTCATGCAAGTGTGTTCATCTTACTGTGGTGGACTGCTTCCATTCTTTTAACAAAATTATACAACGCAGTTAGAGGAGCTTATCCGCTAGAAAAATCTCAATTTGAAATACTGTGGGCAATTCCATATAAAGAGAAATGCTGGGGGTCTCACTTCTTCCTCCTGCTAGCGTTGTAGCTGGGTAGTCCTGTGGTAAGGATGGTGTAGAATATTGCTGCAGAGAATTTTTGCCTTCACTAACTCTTCCCACCCCAATGCCAAACCATGAGTCTATTCCCAACAAAGAAAAGCTGGAGAAAACAGCAGTTCTTAGGTAAAGAGGGAAATTATGTCGCATTTACTAAACCCATATTGAACAGGCCTGCACCTAGGAATTCAGCAGCACAGCTGCTCTTCCGAACAGAGTTTTTTTAAATACAAAAAAACTAGTTTGCCATAATTCAATTAGAATATGACTAAGTCATGTTATATTCTCCTTAAAAATGTTGCAAGAGTAGAAAACCCAAGCACTCTTTAAGAAGCATTGATAAAACCATAAGGCTCAAGACTGCTCTATAGATCTGCACATTCACTTTGCTTCTGGAATAAAATTAGAATGAAGCTTCATGGTTACCAGTGATATATCTGTATCACAAAGCAGCAATATATTATGACATCCGCATTTGCCAAGGAGTCATCTAGCATCTTTTTTGATTCGTCTTTGCCGTTCCATAGAATTCTAGAGAATGGAGAAATAATTTGGCTGTTGGTTGAGCGTGTGATCGGTGCCAGGAAATGCATCTTCCATCTCAGTGCCTAAATACATTTTTGTACTCTGCCTCCTTTTAAATGTGAGTTTCTGGATATGTTAAACACCTGCATATCTTGAATCTCTTTCAGGAGTCTAATCAACAAGGGAATTTGCTCTGATGCATTTCCACAGCCTTCAGGCATAATCCTAAAGCTATTGGACACATTAATATTGTGGCAGTTTGCCACCTGCTTCATTTATTCACTTGGGAGTCAGTACTCCTTGATCTTTACAGAATGGATTCTTTGTGCAACTTTCTGTGGTAATGTAAGGGTCCCCCACATGAATTTGTGTGTCTATTCAGTAGAAAATAGAAAAGGGAGGATTGTAAACATTCTGATTAGTGTTCATGAGCACAGAGATATTGTCTACAATGTATTTCCTAACCAAGCAACTTCCACACATTCCTTTAGAGGAAAATCCTAATGTCAAAGACTAAGCGTTACAGTTTAATATTACAAGCAATATTTTTGTCATACAAAGGCTATAATACAGCTGGCAAAAGGAAAAAAACAAAGGTTTCTTCACTAGCTGCTCTAGTTCTTTTAGATGATTGCTTGTATGGATCCCTATTCTTGGGTGACGTTCACCAGAACACTCACTGCCAAGAATGGGGATTCATATAGGCAATTCTCAATTTAAGCCCACAATCATCCCATTGGCTAACTAATGCACAATGAAACTTTCCTCATTTCTAAGGAGGGCAGACAGGTGAAAGCATATTACACTGCACTAGCTTCCAGTTCACTGTCATGTGAAATTCACTATATTAGTTTCTACATCTGTAAAGCTCTAAGTGACCAGGGTCCCGGTTACCTCAGAAATAGTCTCACTCTCTCCATCTCATTACATTTATTGTTGGCAGAATCTTGTTGGCTGTCTCAAGGAGAGAGCTCACAGGAGCTGGGGAAGGGTATCTGAAATGACAGGTCCTCCCTCTGGAATTCAGTCTTGCTGCTACAGCTGAGCCTCACAAGTATAATAAATAATGGGTTGGAGTTTTGGAAAGGGTGTGTTTAGAGAACCCAAGAAAAGCACAGCTGTATAAATTAAGAAGTCTTCATTCCATCTCCTGCCAGCTTTAACAGTACTTCAGGAAAGGCTGTTTGTTGGTTTAGGAATCATGAAAACTATTTCATGGAAGATTTCAAGTACACTGCTGAACTGACAGACTAGACCAGTTCCGGAGAAGCCATCCAGTCTCTGAGGAAGCAGGTTTATTGAAAGAGTTACAGAAAATCTAATTGTCTCATGAAGAGTTAATGTGGCACCATAGAAGACTGTATTCTATCATTAAGGTATAAAACAGGGATTTTAGCCCTGTTTTACTTGGAAATCTCAATGCAACATTCAGTTATGGAGTTGTTACCAACACCGCCATAATAAAAAGGAGGAAGAGGCTAACAGAGGAGAAGAATCTAGTGTATCTTTGCAGTATGCTTTTCAATATTGCAGAGGGATCCAAGGAGACAACCACTGGTAAACTTGAACACTAAAATTAAGGGTTGACTCAGCCGACATCTACACTACAGCACTTACAGCAGCACAGTTGCACCAATGTAGTGCTTGTGGTGGAGATGCTCTAAGTCAACGGGAGAGAGTTCTTCCGTCAGCTTAATTGCTCCTGCCTCTGTGAGAGGCGGTAGCTTTGTCGGCAGGAGAAGCTCTGTTGCTGACATAGTGCTATCTACACCAGCGCTTTGGTCAGTTTAAACTTTTGTTGCTCAGAGGTGTGGATTCATACCCGGGCATGACACAAGTTATACTAAAGTAAACTGTAGTGTAGACAAGGTCTGTGTATGCAAAGCCAAATTATTTACCTTCCAGTCTTTACCAAAGGCTCTTAAGCAAAGTAAGGTGTCAGGATATAAGAGGGAACCAGTCCTCTCATGGATCAGTAACTAGTTAAAAGACAGGAAACAAAAGGTAGGAATAAACAGTTTTCACAGTGGAGCGAGCTAAATAGCAGGTTTCCCCAAAGATCCATGCTAGGACCAGTTCTGTTCAACATATTCATAAATGATCTGGAAAAAGGGGTAAACAGGTGGAAAGTTTATAGGTGACACAAAATTACTTAGGATAGTTAAGTCCAAAGCAAACTGCAAAGAGTTACAAAGAGATCTCCCCAAGGCTGGGTGACTGAGCGACAAAATGGCAGATGAAATTAAATGTTGATAAATACAAAGTAATGAACATTGGAAAACATAATCCCAACTGTGTGTGCAAAATGATGGGATCTAAATTAGCTGTTATCACACAAGAAAGAGATCTTGGAGTCATCATGGATAGTTCTCCAGTCAAAAAAGCTAACAATGTTAGGAACCACTAGGAAAGGGATAGATAAGACGACAGAAAATAGCACATTACCGTTATTATAAATCATTGGTAGGCCACACCTGGAATACTGCATGCAGTTCTGATCACCCCATCTCAAAAAAGGTGTATTAGAACTGGAAAAAGTACAGAAAAGGGCAATTAAAATGATTAAGGGTATGGGACAGATTCCATATGAAGACAGATTAAAAAGAATGGGACTACTCAGCTAGGAAAAAAATGATGGGGTGGGGGGGGATTACAGAGGTCTATAAAATCATGAATGGTATGGAGAAATTGAACAAAACACAAGCCAGGGTCACCCAATGAAATTAATAGATGGGAGGTTTAAAACTAACATAAGGAAATAGTTCTTCACACAAGACACAGTTAATCTTGTGGAACTCATTGTCAAGGGATGCTGTGAAAGCCAAAAGTATAACTGTGTTCAAAAAAGAATTAGATAAGTTCATGGAAGAAAGGTCCATCAATAACTATTAGCCAAGATGGTCACGGATGCAACCCCATGCTTTGAGTATCCCTAAACTTCTACATGAAGCTGGAACTGGACAATGGGGGATGGTTCACTTGACAAATTGCTCTGTCTGTTCACTCTGAAGCGTCTGGCACTGGCCACTGTTGGAAAACAGGATACTGGGCTACGTGGTCAATCTTATGTTCTTATGTGCACTGGAAAAGATAAAAACAGCTGATCACCATTCATCTCTCAGCTTATGGAGAAAGTGTAAGGGGGTTAAAAAAAAGGAAACTCCCTGAAGAGGATTGCAGAATCAATTCACATTTGGATACTGAATGGTAATTGCCTTAAAAAACAATATGCACCCACCACACAGAACATGATTTAACCATACTAGACAGATAGTGAAAATATCCTGAACACTTCCCTCCAAGAACTCAAGAGAACATTGCAGGGTCTGGCCCTGTTTTCATAAGCTCAGTCATCAGTTTATTATTCTCCATTATTAATTTTATCCAGGGATGCCATACATCTCCACTTGCTGGCAGCTAGGAAGACTACTGGGATAGATTTGCTGCATGACATTTTGTTAACAAAACT
The DNA here is from genome assembly GCF_025201925.1 of Gopherus flavomarginatus. NCBI lineage: Eukaryota > Metazoa > Chordata > Testudines > Testudinidae > Gopherus > Gopherus flavomarginatus. The sequence continues at coordinate 209,360,335 of NC_066618.1, forward strand.
AGCACACATTTTTTAAAGCAACAGGAAGCACCAACTCCTCAGGAAGGCGGCAAGTCTAGTTGTTAGAGCAGACGACTGGCAAGTAGGAGAGCTAAGGTTCAATTCTTGACTGGTACTCGCTCTGTATGACCAGTCCTGCCTGTGTCACAGGTCCTCCTCCCCCTGCCATTTGTAATGTGAGCATCAAACCCTTTGTAAAGAACTTTGAGCTCCTTCAATCAGAGGAGCTATATATAAAGTGAAAAGTATTAGACCAGTGGTTCTCAAAGCCGGTCTGCCACTTGTTCAGGGAAAGCCCCTGGCCAGTGGGGGCTGCGGAAAGTGGCGCGGACCGAGGGATATGCTGGCTGCCGCTTCCCGCCACCCCCACTGGTCTGGAGCGGTGAACTGCAGCCAGTGGGAGCCGCGATCGGCCGAACCTGTGGACGAGGCAGGTAAACAAACCAGCCCAGCCCGCCAGGGGCTTTCCCTGAACAAGCAGCGGACCGGCTTTGAGAACCACTGTATTAGACAACTGATGGAAATTAATTCAACCTCAAGCATAAGGGCTCAAGTAAGCATATTCATATTTTTGCTCATGTTTCCATGTAGAAAAAAACATGGTTTAGCTGTGCTGCCCAGCAGCAAATCCCTGTGTATCAAGTGAGAGTTGAATTCTGGGATATATCTTATAATAAAATATACGTTTTGATAAGGTAAAAAAAAAAAAGGCCCCATGCAACAGCAAACCTGCTGTAAATCTTTGATGGAAACTGAAGTTTGATTAATTCCATTAAGACTTTACTGCTACTTGTAAATTTTACATTTAATGGCAGTTACATTTTGCACTGAGTTGTCTAGTTACTATTAAGTTTAAAATCTACAATACGGATAACTTGGGAGTAGCTTTTTGGATAATGCCAATACTAAGGAATGCAATAAGGTGATAGCTCTAAGCATGCTGATACACTTTCTAATTTGTCAGTTAACAAACATTTTGAAATAACTAAGGTGGCCTTAGGTAAAGCAGTGGCCAAAACAGAATAAAATACCAGTAGCAGAAGGAATACAGTGAGCACAGATTTCTCTGAACACAATACTTTGAATAGGAGCAGACAAGATGCTGGCAGATTTGGAAAGAACTGAGAAATAATATGCACAAGTAGAGAATGATTTTTGGAGGAGCTAGAGGAAGCCTCTTTTCCTGATGTTATTGCTGTTGGCATTTTTTGGTAGTTGTTGCTTTAAGAGGCCATTTTTATGAAGTAACTTTTAATTTCTCCCTCCTGGCCCTTAAATTCACTATTATTGCTGTTTTCTAGTGCAGCAGTTTAAAAAACTATCCATTGGTTTAATAAAGGTCAAGACATTTTGCCATGGTCAAACTATAATACTATTATATTTGGTCAATTAAAACGATGCTTTTAAAGAGAGCGCTTGCAAGAACAGCTTAGCAATGTTTTTATTTTATAGTGCTCTGGCTACAGATTAACTTGTTGAAGGTAGGCTGCCTGCACCCTTGGAAAAGAACTACTTTAATATGAAGACCCCAACCAGTTTACATGATAGGATCAGGCTCAACTCTGTCCCTGCTGCCAGGGAGAAAAGTAACAGAGGCTACCTCTGCTGCCTTGGCCCCTGAATCAGGAAAGTGACATGAACTGGTGCCCTGGTTGCTAAAGGGTAGGAGGTTGCCTGAGGCTGCCTCTCCATATTCAGTTGAGGGCATCCCATGCCCTCTTCATCTTCAGCTGATGAAGAACAGGGTATGAGTCAGCTAGTTGGCTGCTCTGCAGCATTGGGGAGGGGGAGCTTACTGAAGTCTGTCCCCATTTTGCTCAGGGAGGAGCAAGGAGAATGCTTAGTGAGGTAAGAGCATTCTGATGATCTTTGGCAGATTATTCAGCACTCACCACCCTCTGTTTTGAATGAAAGTTATGCATGGAACCACCTTCAAAGACTTATCACGCCTTCACCTACCTTGAAATGGAATTGTCAGGTTCTGATGAACATATTGAACTACCACTTCTAAATAATTCTCTAAAATATTTAACACTCAGTGTTACTGGCTACATGGGGAAATTGACCAGCATAGTTACTCCGAATAAGTTTTCCATGTGTATCCCCATGTGAACATTTTTATTCTGGAACACTAAGTGTGCACACAGGAAGCTATTTTGGAATATCCAAATTTACAGCCTGCCTTATTCCAGAATAACTTCCATGCACACAATCTGTAGAGAGACTATTTAACTCTTGCCAGCAACCCAAGGATGCAGTAACAAAAGAGATCTGATTTAGGAGAGTGGCTAACCTGACATACAAAACACGAAGACTATATGCAAGCTATAATGGCAAGCATTGCCTTAGACATTTAATTTTCCCTTGGCTGAGTGTGATTTTTGCGTTCACAATATTCACTCACCTTAAATCTTGTCGCACACATTTTATAAGAGTAAAGGAAAGCCTGGGAAAAGATAAGTTTTTCTAAAGACATTCTATGTAAATATGATTAGTCTGCAAAAGTTTGGGTACAAGCTGACAGTAAATCTCAGCGTTAAAGTAGCTATGGACCAAAAATTATCTACTCAACATATCAAGCTTTATCTATACAACTCTCATTATTGTTATGGAGTTACACAGTTTAGATCTCTCTCTTTCAAACAACTTCTAGAAGAATAAGAAATCTTTAAAATACATATAAGGGAAAGATAAGGACAGAGTGAATTTTGGCAACCCTATGTTGTACGTATCAGATTTGTCTGAAAGCTACATATTTTACCCCAGGCAGTTTTTAAGCTTACCATTGATGAGCGTCACCCATCAGACTCACACCCTGCTTGTTAGAACAGCTTATGCCATCAGCACTATCTCAGCCATGTGAAGAGATAACTTCTAGTACCAATTTTTCCTGGTGAATAGATGGTAAAAACATTCTCTCCATTCAAACAAAAAGGGCTAAAGAATCCACTCACTCAGAAAATAGCAACAGTAGGAACTGGTGAGCCTCACAAGAATAAATCCATTTCTTTTTATAGCTGTGGTGAGGTGCTCACCCTTATATCCATTTCTTAAGAACAGGAAAGTGGAGTGGATGTTTCCTAGGGCAGTGGTTCTCAAACTTTTTTTCTTCGTGGACCACCTGAAAATTGCTGAGGGTCTCGGCGGACCACTTAACGATCGTTCCAAATGTTGTTTGTACCTTTAGCTAACTATTGTAAAGCATTTTGGATAAAAGCACTATACAAAAAAACTTTATACTAATTAACTTTTTTTGTTCTGATTGTTACACATAAAAGCACATAACTCATTTTAATATCAGTAGACGTAGTCTTACCTTTCTAATGCGATGGATGTGCCCTCTCTCCCCTGCCATGGCAGCCCCCAAGCTGGGGCTGGGAAGGAGGGGGTCTCTCCGTCTCTCCCCCATCGCAGCTTCCCCCATGCTGGGGCTGGGAAGGAAGGGGTTTCTCTTCCCAGCCACAGAGCTGAGGCTGGGAAGGAGGGTCATCTCTTCCCGGCAGTCGCAGCCCTGGAAAAGTCACCTCTTTCTCTGGCCACCACAGCCCTGCACGTCCCAAATTCCCCCCATCCTGTCTTCTCACCCCACTGCCCTCTCCCACCTACCCCGTATTCCTCGCAAGGCCACCACCTCACCTTTCATGTGCATATTCTCCAGGGTCCAGGCACCTAATTAGTGCAGCCACGCCTGCGCGACTCCACTAATTAGGTGGGTTGCCCTTCATTCCCTCGCATGTGGCCACCCAGGCACACACCTTAGAGGGAACTATCCATGGACCACCTGAATGGAGCTCATGGACCACTGGTGGCCCGCAAACCAGAGTTTGAGAACTTCAGTCTTAGGGCATGACAGGAGTCCCAACAAGTGAGATGATAGCGTTGTGTTTTAGAGCCTTGTGTGCCCTCTCTGCAGAGACAGACAACTATTTGATGATTCTCAACAAAAATGCCAGGTTTTCAGCATATGTCAGATGACTTTTACTAGGGAGCTTAAGTAAGACAAGCTATTGACAAGATTTAGGAAATTTACCTCTCCCAGTAGATACTAGGACCTGGTGAAACTAACTGAAGATTGACAGGAACCAGAGAAAGACTAATGTGTTCGATGTGTGCACTGCAGTAGTGATGGGCATGCAGGATCATCTTCTATATGTTAAAATACAGTCTGGCTTTATACACCGTGGGCCAGATTCTCTGCTGGTGCACACTGGCATAATTCAATTGAAGTCAATGAGGTAAGACAATATACACCAGCTGAGGGTCTTATTCAATGAGTTTAAGCACAGTATCACTGGGCTAAGTCCAGTGTATTAAAATTCTGTGCTATGCCTCCCTGAAATGCAACATAGAAGGTGCAGCTCAGGGGAAGGTGGGGGCAAAGGTGGCTTTAAGTGTCCTTTTCACCTTTGGGATTCTGGGCTGCTTCAAGTACTGAAAGGCCCCCCTGGCAAAAATTAAAGCAGTCCCAGAGGTGCTCTAGTTCATGGCAGCCTGACATAGGCTGATGCACACTCCAGAGCAGCCCAGAATCTCCACAGTTCATTGCAGAGACTTCCTTCTACACACCTGAGTGAGCCTCCTGCTACCAAGATTCCCTCTGCACTGAGGTTTCCAAGAGGAACCACTGTAGAGTCGCCATGGAGAACCTGCACTGAGATAATTCACCCGGCCTCAGCCCATTGCAGCACAGCTCTATCCCCTGTATGCTCTCAGAGCAACCTACTGGAGCAGATGTGATCTGTCCCTCAGGTTTTGTTTTTTTTTTTAAACGTATATGACTTCAAAATGAAATGACAATTCAGTTATAAATCACACTGCATTAAATACTACACTGGCATTACATTACCATTCTACAAATTACACATCAATCATTTTTACAGATATTAGAAATCTGGGGCTGAGAGACTAATTGACTGTTAAAATATTTTATATATTACATGTCTGTGCTTTAATGTATTAGATAGAAACAAAGAGAATTTAGTTGATCAAGAATTTACCTGGGATTTGTACCACTGATCGTTACACAGGGGCATTTTTTACTGAGTACTTAAAGTTTAAGGATTTACAATTTTATAGTGAATGTTTAATTATATAAGTTGCCCAGATGCTTCAGCTGGATAAGATACCAATTCAGCAAGGTACTTACGCATATGCTTCACTTCAACCCCGTGTTTAAGTGCTTTCCTACAATTAGGGCCTAACTGAGATGTGTGATAATATTTATTATTTTTCCTCCCATGCCATGTAAATTACATAGTATTCTCCTATAATGGGATTTTCATAGATAAGAACATTTCAGAATGTTACACAAATTGCATTTTGTAGGTTTCATGTTTTATATAAAGTAAATACATTCAGTTAGAGCAAAATTACAATTTTATCTGTAAAACAATTTAAGCTGCTAAAAAAGCACTTTGTTACTACACCTTCAGAAAAACAAAGTTATCAAAAAGAGACTACAGTATTAGGATTAAAATTAGTGAAATTACTAAAATAAATTTATACTTCAACTCCATTTAAAAACTTTTGCCCTGAGAGCTTAGGAAGAAGCAGCAGTGATAAAAGAACCACACAGCCCAATAATGTCTCATTATTTATTAAAATACTTGTTTAAATAAATGAAATATAAGAAAATACATCTGATGTTGCCACAGATCATTTGCATATGCACTGAGTTTACAGCGCAGACTCTCCGGAGACCATCATATATTACAAAAATAGAGCAAACCTAATTTAAAGTGGACTGTCTTTACAAGCAAAAACTTTTCAAGGTATTACACAAACAAAAAATTACCTTTTGTGATTTTCCATGATTTTTATGGACATTTAACTCTTTAAAACAGACGTTCTGTCTCCTTCCACACACAACCTCTCTATCCCTTCTACTTGATCTTGAAGTAAAATCATAATGTAAAGAAGGGTGATGTCATAAATCCACGCAACAGGGTCCCAAATAGACAGACAATCAACCTTGATTTGTCTTAAGATTCTGAAACCACAATATTTTACATTTCAAATAATCCAGTATATGATAACTCAAAGCCTTCAGTGTGTCACTGATTTGCATGGACACTTGTAAAATGTTTTATTAAATCTTGATCAGAAATAATGTATGATCCTCAAGCACACAAAATACAGATACTCACAACATAAGCATATCCTCTCTCCTCCTTCACTATAAGAAATTAATGAAGAATTTCTTTGCACAAAAAAAGTGCAAAAGATGCAAGGAACAAACCATAAAAAGAAGAACAAATAAAATTTCTTTCAGTTTAGGCTGATCTTTGCCATGAAACCATTAATTCAAAATTTTCTCCCATAAATCCTAACTTTAAATAGGAAACAGTTTTGTTTACCACCAGTTTAAAAATTTAAGCAAACCTCCAGCTTGGAAAACCTCCATACCTGGAAAAAAGTTTAAAAAATTAAGTCCTGCACAACAGCAGACATCTTTCGATTTTTTTTATTTGAAGAGTTGTATGCATCAGGATAACTAAAAATTCCCAAGTCAATTTTCAAATAAAATGAGAGTTGAAAGTAATTGATCTCGGTGTTTAGGAACACGTCGGTAGGAGGCAGTTTGACCTAGAGAGGTTGAGGCGAGAGGGAGAAACAGGAATAGTCAAATCCATCTATATAAAACATTAATAAACTTAAAAAAAGTTATTGTTATAAACACTATCATGAGTTTCTGGCGAGATCACAAATGTACTCAGACTTTATTCTTGTGGTTTCTATGGCATCACCACAGGAAAAACCTAATCGTACCATAGTAATTGTCTTATAATCTGCAGTTGCCTACTGCTCCATATATTAAAACACAGCAAAAAGGACAACGTGTTCCATATTCAGAGAATGCTTATTTGTCTCAGAGGATAATTACTTCCCCATTAAGCCCTTTTATATCATAAATCTGAATCAAACCCAACCTCAAAGCAAAACCAAACAGTTAGAATAAGCGTTCCACAGAGCAGTACCAAATGTTGTAATGTGACAACTGCCAGCTACTCAACAAATAAACTTGCTGAGCTTATTAGGATATGCAGTTTAATTCCCAGTTTATCCCATGCTATTTTTTCTGTTCATAACAACGCCCTTCCAAATGTGCAGCACAGCACTGAGTTTCCAGGGATAAGACAACCCACAATGAGTCCGACAGCAAGTGGACGTGACTAAACTTACCAGCTTTATTTTGGTTTATAAGAAGAGTGCACTGATGGGAACAAGATTTCTTTATGAAATGCAATACCTTGCCTGCAGGAATGGAGACATATAACAGCTGGAGGAATGATGTCACACACATGGTATTGTAGTGGGTGGGACACCCTGCTAAGAGGCTGGGATTTTATCTATTACAGCTCCTGTTTTGAAGTTGAAAAATAAATGTTTTCTTATTTTTGAGAGGACATCCTTTTCACAATAGGAGTCTGGGCCACTGGTGTAAGACCATAAGCTACTGGAGTCTTATGGCTCTTATACTGGAGAGTTATAAAACATACATGGAAGAGCATTATCTATTTGAGCACTTGTGGAACTTCTAAATAATGAGACTCTTGTTGAGGCTTCACTATTCTGAACTGCTAAATACAACATTACATTCTGGAAATGAGTATAGGCAATATATTCAGATCAAAGCAAAACAATCAGGACAGGAAGCATGAGGATGGTTATGCTACTCGACTAAGAATAAGGAAAAATAAACAATACAGTTGAAACATTCGCCAGTTAGCATTGTTTACAGGATTTAAAAAGAAAAAAAATTACAGCTGTGCTTTGAATTGTATACATCTTTTCTCAAATCATTCATGTTTAGTTGCTCCCAGAACATATCGCATAATGCAATACTTCCAATCCCCATCCTTTTAATCAAGAGACGTTGCTTTGGCCTCCACATTACTATTATACAGCTTCTCTGCTTCAAAACATGCAGTTCATACATTTTACAGTTTTACTGCCATAGTCGATACATTCTGGCCCAATACACTCACAGCAGGCATTGTGAAACCACCGGTATTTTGATGCTCCCATGGACTCACAAGAGATCTTGCACTGATGTATTGACATGCAGTCATCAAAATAGACCACAGTGCACATGTTTTCTAAACAAAGGGAGAAAAAATTTTAAAAGGTTACTTTAGTTAAGTATGTAGCTGTCAGATGTTTGAGGGCAAGTCATTCAAACTACGTGCTACAGGGGAAACGGAAGGGTGAGGACAGGAGAAGAGGGGAGAACATAAGGCCTGCTCTACCAGCCTGGATACTTTCTTCATATTGTCAAGTATCAGAGGGGTAGCCGTGTTAGTCTGGATCTGTAAAATGCAACGAAGAGTCCTGTGGCACCTTACAGACTAACAGACGTATTGGAGCATAGGCTTTCGTGGCTGAATACGCATGCGTCTGACACAGTGGGTATTCACCCATGAAAGCTTATGCTCCAATATGTCTGTTAATCTATAACGTGCCACAGGACTCTTTGTTGCTTTCTTCATATTGTGGCTCTCAACCCCCTTGTAGGCAGTACAGTAGTCTTTACTTCTATGATCATATACTATTTCTCAAGTACATGGTCATACCACTTTTTGCACATTACAAGGTGCACATTGTAAAATGCAGAGTGGATAAGGCAGAGCTACACAGGAGCCCTTGCCTCAATCACCGAATGTCTTGGGTGTGCCTACAGTGCAACTTGGATCATTCTTGCCAGTACAGGTAGACAGACCCGCTTGGACGCTATGGATACATACTAAGGCAGCTAGTCCGAGCCGCCACCTGTGCTACCCCTGGCTCCACCATTATTTTTGCTATGGAACTCGAGCAAAGTTAGTGCTTGTCTGTCTACTCACACTGGGAAGTGCCCTCCCAGTTGCAGTGTAAATGTACCCCCTTTAAAAAGCCTGGTTTTCATGAACTCTGCTCGACACAGTACTGCAAGATGCTGCAGATTTATATTTAGGAGTATACAGAAAACATGAGGAACATTGTATTGCTTGAAAGACAATTCGGTCATGGATTCCATTACAGTCCAACCACATACATGAGGGAGCAGAGATAAGATTGCACATGCAAACCTATTTTTGGCATTTCCTGAGTTGAGTGCTTACCTGTGCAAGCTAAAAGTATTTTTAATAGAATGTTTGTGAAATACCAAGTGTGCAAGGTGCTTTAACAGTGATTTATCATTTAAACAGATAATACATAGATCAAAGATCAGATTAAAAAAGGCAAGTAATTTAGTGGAGATATATATAATCATGTTTCATTAGTTCCATCGTTTCTCTATTCTACAGTATCTTATTACCACAGACTACCAATCCAGCTTTTAGCTGAGAAATTGTTAGATTGCTTCCTGCTGATGCCCATGCCAATTCCAACTCTCCCATTTGCCACCTTAAATTCCATCCCATATGCCAAACTTCCCTCTTGGATGCTCATAACATCATCTCTCTCTAGCCTTTAATCTGTTAATCTTGATCCCAGCTGAAAGCTTCTCTTTGCAGCATCCCTGACAAACTCTCTCTTCTGGCTTCCCTGTGCCAGGGGCTAGTGAAAGCTTACACTACTTAGCAATTAGACCAGGCATCGGCAACCTGTGGCACGCGAGCCAATTTTTAATGGCACGTGGGGCGGGCTGAGCGGCTCAGCCCGACGCCACTCTGGCGCTTTCTGCTGCCGGCTCCTGCCAGCCGGGGACCCTCTGCCAGTCCCACTCAGCACCCACTGCCGGCATAGGGGAAGGAACCCCAGGCTGACAGGGTCTGACACCCCAGCTGGCAGGAGCCCGTGGCCGAAACCCCAGAGTGGTGGCTGGCTGAGCCGCTCAGCCTGCAGCCGCTCTGGGATTCCCGCTACTGGCCCTTTGCGAGCTGGGGTCCCCCGCTGCAGCCCCACTCAGCCCCCACTTCCAGCCTGGGGGAAGGAACCCCAGGCTGGCAGGGGGCTGAGACCCCACCTGGCAGGAGCCCACGACTGAAACCCCAGAGTGGCGGCAGGCTGAGCCGCTCAGCCTGCAGCGCTCTGGGATTCCCGCTGCTGGCCCTTTGCCAGGCGGGGTCCCCTCTGTGGCAGCCCCACTTACCTTGCGCAGGCACCCGTCCAGACAGGGTCCAGGCCTGCGGCCCTGCTCAGCCCTACCGGGGCCAGCTCACTCACCTCAGCTGCCAATCTGGGGTTCCAGTTGCTGACCTCCTGCCAGCCCGGTCTAGATCTCCAGCACTGCTCAGCCTGCTTTCTGGCCTGGAGTCCCTGCAGGCCACCCTGGGCTCTTCTCCTGGCCTTGGATCACTGCTCTGCAGCCTCACCGCTGTGGCCCACTGTTCCCAGCCTGGGACAGTGAGGCTTGCACACAAGGGAAGAGGGGGTGCAGCTCATCTTAAAATTGCTTATCTCAGACCACACTGTGTTCGACCTTGTGCCTGCCTTCTATCACCATTTTTTCCCCACTGAGAGTTGAAGGGAACATTTGACAAAACAGCAGCTCCTAAGAAAGTGAAGCTAGATGTCCAACCATTTCAGCCTGCTTGGACAGACGCATTTGAGTTTATTGAAAAGAAGGACCGTGCTATCTTTGCTTTTTGTTATGAAAATGTTGTTTGTCACACGTCAAGTGTTCGACATTTTGAAATGAAGCACGAGAAAACTTTTCTTGACGAAGCAGACAAGACTGAATCAATCAAAAAAGCAGTAGCAGCCTATGAGAAGCAAAGTAGCATTTTTAAAAGCTTAAGTGTAAGTAAAAAATCAAGCTACAGAAGGAAGTTAAAAGATTGCACAGTGCATTGCAAAAAACAGAAAGCCGTTTACAGATGAGGAATATATAAAATAAGTTTTTCTCAGCAGTTGGGAGATTTTGTTCAATGATTTGCCAAATAAAGATACAATCATATTTAGAATAAAAGAACTGCCCATCTCTGCCAGAACAGTTGAGAGACGCATATGTGAAATGGCAGAAAACATTAAGGAAAAGCAGATGACTGCATTGAAAGATACAGCAGTGTTTAGTGTTGCAGTTGATGAGACTGTGTGGATATAAACAATGTTCCACGTTTGGCAGTTGTGGCAAGATACTGTGCTTCCGAAGAAATCCAAGAGGAACTTTGTTGCCTAAAACCCCTGCATAGCACAACAAAGAGGGAAGATATACTGGAAAGTTTTTGTAAACCATTTTGAAGAACGAGGAGTTGATATCAGAAAAATATTTTGTGTGACAACAGATGGTGCTCCTGCCATGGTTGGAAAACAGAAGGGATTTGTAAAGTTGCTTGAAGATCAAATTGGCCATCCAACAGTCAAATTTCACTGTATCATCCATCAAGAAAACCTGTGTACTAAAATTTCTAATTCAGAGCTTAATAATGTGATGAATACCGTGGTGCGAATTGTGAATTTCCTTGTTGCTCGATCTGCTTTGACTCACAGACAATTTCAAGCACTGCTAGAAGAGATGGACAGTGCTTATAACAACATCTCACTTCACAGCAACATTCGGTGGCTAAGTCGTGGCAAGGTTTTGGTGCGCTTTGTAACTGTTTTGATGCAATCAAGGCCTTTTTGTCAGAAAAAGAACAAAACTACCCCGAACTGGATGACGACAAATGGCTGTGTAAGCTCATGTTTCTAACTGATATCACTGCTCACCTAAACGAACTCAAACCTCTGTCTCCAGGGTGCAGGGCAAACAGTTCTGGATCTTTATGAAGCCTGGAAAGCATTTGTTGTGAAACTAGCAGTTTTTTCCAGGGATATTCAAACTTCTACTTTCCGCTATTTCCAACTCATAAAAGAGCTATCGACACGTTGTACTGTCACTGTCGATGAGATTGGAAAGTACATGCAAGAACTGGAATCAGAATTTTCTGACAGATTTCAAGATTTCCAGCAATTTGGCCCAATGCTTTCTTTTCTAATTAAACCTGAAAAGTTCAATGAAAGCGACTTGGATTTGTCTGTGTTTCAGTGAATGGGTGTTGAAGATTTTGAAATGCAACTCATTCAGTTAAAAAGCTCAGAATTGTGGACATCAAAGTTTGTGGATCTGCAGAACTCACCTGAAGCCACCAAGAGAGATCATGGGGCTTCTGTTCTGACCTGGTGGACATCCCTGCCAGTGAAATTTAACTGTTTGAAGAAAATTGCGTTTGCAGTGCTTTCAGCATTTGGATCCACATACCTGTGTGAACAGATATTTTCATACATGAAATCTGTCTTCTGTCCCTCTCGGAGCCGGTTAACAAGCGATCGCTCAGAAGCCTGTGTGCAGCTTGAAGTATCCAAATACGTGCCAGACATTGGAAAACTCAGCCAGGAAAAGCAAGGGCAAGGATCACACTTAACTAATAAGATCTGCATTTTAATTTAATTTTAAATAAAGCTTCTGAAACATTTTGAAAACCTTGTTTACTTTACATATAACAGTAGTGTGGTTATATATTATAGACTTCTAGAGAGATCTTCTAAAAAATGTTCAAATGTATTACTGGCACGCGAAGCCTTAAATTAGAGTGTATAAATGAAGACTCGGCACACTGCTGCTGAAAGGTTGCCGACCCCTGAATTAGACTGAGGTTTCCAGCTCAGTCTAATTGCAAGACTGAGTTAAATACAAGTAGGAGATCAATGAATGGGGAACAGCCCGTTCCTAGTCAGCAAATCATCTGTAGTATTAAAAAATGTTGGGCAATGTGTAAAGGCACATGCCAATTAAAGAAAAAAAAGGAAGTGATGGATTAAAGAGGCATCCCAAATGCTAAGCTACTATTTTATACATATTTTTATTGGATCACCTTCTGTGAGTGAGACAAGCTTTCGAGCTCTTCTTCAGTTCTGGGAAACATTCAGTGTCACGGCTAAACATAAGGTGGAATAGACTGTTTAGCATAAATAGTTAACATATATTTCAAGGGACCATTCAAGGTGAAGTGGTTGGTTAACACCCCACAAGTCATAGTGGGAAAAAGAAGGGGGTGCAACTTCAGGGATTGTTAATGGGTTACAGATTGTTGTAATAAGCCATAAATCCAGTGTCTCTATTCAGTCCATGATTTTAGTGTCTAGCAAAGTTATGAATTTAAACTTCCAGGCTTGTCTTTTGAAAGAGTTTTGCACGTTTCCTTTGAGGATGAGAACTAATAGGGCAGATCAGAGGTCTACACTACAAATTTACATTCGCACAGCTGTACTGATGCAGCTGTGCCACTGTAGTGCGTCTGGTGAAGATGCTCTAAGCCAGGGGTCAGCAACCTTTCAGAAGTGGTGTGCCGAGTCTTCATTTATTCACTCTGATTTAAGGTTTTGCGTGCCAGCAACACATTATAACATTTTAAGAAGGTCTCTCTCTGTAAGTCTGTAATATATAACTAAACTGTTGTATGTAAAGCAAATAAGGTTTTTAAAATGTTTAAGAAGCTTCATTTAAAATTAAATTAAAATGCAGAGCCCCCTGGACCAGTGGCCAGGACCCGGGCAGTGTGAGTGCCACTGAAAATCACCTTGCCTGTCGCCTTCGGCACACGTGTCACAGGTTGCCTTTCCCTGCTCTAAGACGACGGGAGAGAGCTCTACATCCTTAATAACTCTACATCCATGAGATGCAGCAGCTAAGTCAGCGGGAGAAGATCTCCCGCTGACATAGTGCTGTCTACACATGGGATTATGGTCAGTATAACTATACGTTGCTTGAGGGTGTGAAAAATCCACACCCCCGAGCAATACAGTTATACCAAAGTAAGTATGTAGTGTAGACCAAGCCACAGAGTGATCGCTTTGTGAAAAGTGTTCACCTACAAGTGATAGGGTGCTTTTATTTTTAATCATTTTCCTGTGTGAGTTCATTTTGAGACTGTAGTGACTTTACTTAGTTAATGGGCCACTTCACCTTGAATGATCCCTTGAAATATGTGTTAACTGCTTATGCTAAACAATCTGTTCCATCTTGTATTTAAATGTGACACTCTCAGTATGTTTCCCAGACCAGAAGAAGAGCTCTATGTAAGCTCAAAAGCCTGTCTCTCTCACCAACAGAAGTTGGTCCAGTAAAAGATAATGCCTCACCCACCATGTCTCTCTAATGTTTTGGGACCGACACAGTCACAACACCACTGCATACATTTTATAGATTTGTTTGCTAAAGTCCCCATAATTCTTAATATAATCACACATTTCTCCCTACTCCAAAAACAAAGGTCACGTCTCTTGGGGGGAAAAAGCAACCAGAAGCCCAGCACTTTTGAATAACTACACTAACAAACCAACATGCACACTAGAGAGGAAAGATCTTTGTTTCCAGGATACAGACTTCAGTTTCCCATTTGCCAGTGATTTATTATGAACTATTAAGAAAAAGCCAATTTTTACAAGTTATGGAAGCTCTATTGACACCATCCTTAATCCATATCAAATCACAGAATCACTGAAACATAGGGCTTGAGAGGTCATTAGGCCATCCCTTTGTGCTGATGCAGGACCAAGTATACCCTCACTAGTGTTTGTCCAACATGTTCTTAAAACCTCCAATCATGGGGATTCTACAACCACTCTTTGAAGCACATGCCAGATCTTAGCTATCCTTATAGTTAGAAAGATTTTCCTAATATCTAACCTAAATCATCTTTGCTGCAGATTAAGCCCATTACTTCTTTTCCTACCTTTAGTGGAAATGGAGAAAAATTGATCGCTATCCTCTTTATAACAGCCGTTAACATATTTGATGATTTATCAGGTCCCTGCGCAGTTTTCTTCCCACAAGACTAAACATGCCCGATTTTTATTAACTTTTCCTCAGTGATAAAAGGTTTTTCTAAACACTTATCATTTTTGTTGTTCTCCTCTGGACTCTTGTCCACATTCTTCCTAAAGCATAGCATCCAGAACTTGACACAGTATTCCAGTGGAGGTCTCCCCAGTACTAAACAGAGTGGGGAAATTACCTCCTGTGTCTTACAGATGATACTGCTGTAATACAGGCCAGAATGATATTAGCCTTTTTTGTAACTGCATCACATTGCTGCAATATTCATTTTGTGATCCACTATAACTCCAGATCCTTTTCTGCAGTTCTGCTGCCTAGCAAGTTATACCTCGCTTTGAAGCTGTACGTCTGATTTTTCCTTCCTAAGTGTAGTATTTTGTGTTGGTCTTTACTAAATTTCATCTTGTTGATTTTGGATCAATTCTTCAACTTTTCAAGGTCCTTTTGAATTCGAATCTTGTCCTCCAAAGTGATTGCAATCCCTCCCAGGTTGGTGTCAACTAAAAATTTTATGAGCATCTTCTCCACTCCATTATCCAAGTCACTATAAAAATATTTAATAAAACTGGGTCCGGGACAGACCTCTATAGGACCCCACCAGATACACCCTCCCAATTTGACAACAAACAAAGACAACTCAGTCTTTCAACTAGTTT
The DNA here is from genome assembly GCF_025201925.1 of Gopherus flavomarginatus. Classification (NCBI taxonomy): domain Eukaryota; kingdom Metazoa; phylum Chordata; order Testudines; family Testudinidae; genus Gopherus; species Gopherus flavomarginatus. The sequence continues at coordinate 209,375,734 of NC_066618.1, forward strand.
TGCGCCCATCTTTTATAGTAATTTAATCTCTAGACCACATTTCCCTAATTTGTTCATGAGAATGTCATGTGAGACTGTCAAAAGCTTTACTACAATCAAGATATAGCACCCCTACAAATGATGGAGTTGGACTTGTTTTCCTCCTTACCTTGACATTGCAGATTTATACTTAGAGTGATAACGGAGACCTAACAGTTAACAACATGTACAATTTCAAAAATAGTTATTTCTCAGGAATGGGAAACTTTTTGTTTGAGTTGGCTTTTAATAGTCCTAGTCGCCAATTCCTTCCTCCAAGGAGACCAAATCATCTGTGAATACATACTGGGATCCTCCCCTCTCCTCTGCATTTGAAAATCTCTCATAACAATAGAATAAAGAAACAAAACAAGTTGTCTGATGCAGAAAAAAGAACAAAGCAAGCACACTGTTTCTGCTACATCATTGACTTTCTCTCATCCAGCAGTCTAAGAACAAATCTTTGTTCACATATGACAGGCAATGGAATTCCATCTGCTGCTTCTAGCAAGTTCAGGAGCCCTTATCTAAAATGATTATTTCTTGGACTGGTGAAATGAGTCCATGTAAAAAAAGTTACACCTACAGGTTCACAATGTATTCTGGAAAATCTATTTAACTGTTATCAGTTTCAAGAACCAATCATGTAAAACATTCACTTGACTGTCTCTCTGTAGATAAAAGAATGTTACTTATTTCAGTAACAGTTCTTTCATTAGCATTTTGACAGTTTTCAGGTATGTGAAAAAAGGAATGTGGAAGAGAGAGTTGTCAGGTGAAGAAAACACTGCAGATAACTCATTATCTCAGAAAATGAAGATTTTTTTTTTTAAATTTCAGACTAAAGGGAGGTTTGTGTAGCAGAGAGAATAATGTACAACAAAGACTGAATTCAAAGTAATCAAAACAAGACAGCCTCATGCCTCCACCAGCATGTTGTTATAATCTTCGTTTTCCAGTGCAAACAATAATTATAAAAGAACTACACTGCAGGGAAGTCACAAGTTCAGAGCACACCATGTCTGATGTGCAATATTTGTCTTTAAAATCTAATCTATGAGATGAAAAATTTTTCTGATCCTCTCCAAGCCAAACTATATTTACAGCATTGCCAACAAATGAAAAAGACACAATACATTTCTCGTAAGAGAAAATAATTAGGTGGTCATATACAGTGCTTTTCATCAGTAGATCAAAGAACTTAACAAAAGAAGTAAATATATTATCAAAATAAACCAGTATACAATTTTCTGGTAATTACGGATGATAAAAGAGAGACCCATTTCAACATCCACCTGCTGTATCCAGTAAGCTAGATACACAGTTGGTGACAAACTCTCTTCCTTGGTTGAGGCTCCAGAAGAGGGTGAATTCAGAGCCCATCCAGAAAGTAACCAATGGTTAATGTAGACACCCTTCCCTGCACTATGGATTTTGTTTCATCAGCTGCCAAAAGATACTCTGCTATCCTTCCTCCCACTGACAAGATTCTGTCATCACCTGTGACAATTAAGTTCATTTTAAAAGGTACTGAACTGCAAGTTCTGAGCTCTGAGGCCACCAAAAAGGAGTTTAAGCTAAATATGTAGAACAAAAAATGTGATTCCCAGAAAAACAGCCTGAAGTTGTGACTCAAGAGTTGACAGCCCTTGGTATGAACAATTACCACTAGTTCCAGAAGTTCAAAATAATATCTAAAGTGTCAGAGTCAAGTTGGGGGTGAGGAAATCAGCAGCATGGTACAGAATGCGATTTTTAAGCTCCAATAGCTCGCAATGTGCCAGGGCTAGAAAGGAATGCTTTGTACCAAGGGAAGTTTCAGCTTTCCAGTGATATAAAGCAGTCCTTTCTAGCCCCAGTGGTTCATGAAGTATCTGTCATTACAACTCTCAGTGGTCCCTTGGGCTAGCGATACTTTTTCAGATACTCATCTAGAACTGAAAATAGTAAGTCCAACACCTCAGACAAGTTTAGTTTCAATCTCTGCATAAGCAATGTATGGAATCAAAGCAGTCAGAGAGGCTGTGGCAGAACATGGCAAGTGTAGTTTTTAGGCAGGGCCTATTCCAAGTTTTGTGAGACCCTATACAAAATAACATACAATAAGCTGGGTCCCATCCACCTCTGACAATCCCCTCTTTCAAACCTCTAGTTATTGACAACACCCCCCAGGACCAAAGCTAGGGAAAAAGCAGAGGGGGCATATGGAAACCAGTATTACTCCTTATGGGCAACAAATAAGAGCCATAGGCAGAAAGAGGATATCTGGGCCATACCCTCTTAGCATGCAATGCTAGTGCCAGAATGGCAGGTGTCCACAGAAGGAAGACAAACTGAGCAGAGAGGAACCACAGCATGCAAAAAGCCCAAGTGGCTTTCTAGTAGCCCCATTCAATTGTTAGCAGCACTACTAGTGGACCTGATGGATGTTCGGCATCCAGGGCTCTAGATGTGCAGGGCTTTAAGGGATTCCATAGGTTCAGTAGACTGAAGAGCACCGCTGACTGTAGGATACGCTGGTATTTCTAGCAGAGCATTTTTCTTGTAGATGTTTTAGCTTGAAACAATACAGGCTGTTGGTTAGCCTATGCACTGTCCTACTTATCTGTACATGTATTTTGTAGTACTTGTGCTTACACAAGCTGTACAAAAGCCTTCCTGCACAAGTTACATACACTGTGATTGAGCATATTATCTGTATGTCCATACTGCCCAGCAGTTTCTATTCCTCCTCCAAGTACATGATATTGGAAGCAATTTTACACCTTCCCCATCTACAATCACTGAAGATCTGAAAAGGATTAGATCTGCTCAAGTTTCTTAACAATAAAAAGTTCACTTTTATTTCTGTGCTGAATTCCTACCATAGCCAGTTAATCAAGGGCACTGAGTATCTATTTCTAAGTTTAACTCAATTGTCATTCTTGGAATTTAACAGTAATATGTATGATCTTTGAACCTAATATTGAATACAATGTGGCTTATGGAACAGGCAGTCTCATGAAATAGACAAAAAAACACCTGGATTTGGGACCTTTCCCACTATGAATAAAATACAAATTGTTATTAGAACAGGTAGCCCTTTTCATAAAGTCTTGAGAAAATTTCCCACCACCCCAAAACTCCAACTTTTCATCCAAAAAGGCAGCAAGTAAAATTGACAAATCCTTCCAGAGTTACGAACATCAGAGTTACAAACTGACTGGTCAACCACATACCTCAAATGGAGCAGGAAATATGCAATCAAGCAGCAGCAGAGAGGAAAAAAAAAAGAAAAGAAAAAAAAGCACAAACACAGTACAGTACTGTGTTAAATATAAACTACTAAAAAATAAAGGAAAAGTTTAAAAAGAGATTTCACAAGGTAAGAAAACTTTCTGTGCTTGTTTCATTTAAATTAAGATGGTTAAAAGCGGCACTTTTCTTCTGCATAGTAAAGTTTCAAAGCTGTATTAAGTCAATGTTCAGTTGTAAACTTTTGAAAGAACAACCATAATGTTTTGTTCAGAGTTACAAACATTTCAGAGTTACGAACAACTTTCATTCCTGAGGTGTTCGTAACTCGGAGGTTCTACTGTATAATTCACATCTTTAAATACTGTACTGTGTGCACATATGGCTTTCTGCAGCTTACTATTTAACATTGTTACTTTCATTATTCTAATACCAGAAAGCAAATATTTTAATAATGTCAAACACAGATATGAACTAGATGTTTTGTGACCATATGGTTTCCTGCAGCTGGAATTAATTTATTTTCTTAATGTTCCTTAAAATCAAAGGAAATTAGAAAAGGCTCCCTCTGAGTTCCATTTAACGAAGAACAGTTTTGTATAGAAACAAAACTAGGTCAGAGGTTCACACTTATATGGAAATGCAATAGGTCTCTATCAATTGTATTCCTTTCATGAGTTAAATAAAAGAGCCAGCACAGGAAGAACAGTACATAGTTACCAACAGTCAAACACAGCACTGCTTATAGATATGACTAATAAATCAGATGGTATGCCTCGTTTTAAAAAAATTAAGTGTTACGAAATCATTTCGTTAAGAGGAAAGAACAGTTTAAGAAGTTTCTCTAAGTTTCATGGGAGGGTGTCAGAGAAAATACTGTAAATTCTGTTTAAAAAAATCAACCGGCAGAAAAGGAGTCTCCCAGCCCCACACTATTGTCACTACAACTGAATTTGGCATCATTTTCCCTTGGCAATCAATATTTTATCATCCTTACTCCGATCACGTACATCCCTGAATCAATGCCAAGAAAGAGATAACACTTACTCACATCTATAGTTAATCCAGTATTATCTGGAATATCATTCTGTCACTCAGAGGCTCAAAATATGCCACCTTGGAGCCACGAGTTTAACCTCTATTCTAGATCCCGCGGCAAAAACAGCAGCTCTCTGAATTTTCCCTTTTTAGCTCTTTAAAGCTACATATTTAAAACTGTTCCTGCAGCCTACTTTTGTATTACTATGGGACAGATTAGGTGTAGTTCCTGATCTGAGTCTGATTTTCTGTGAGTCAGAAGAGGCAAATGCTTCAGCTTCTGACAGCATTTTACATTATCCCACCTAGAGTGATGTGAACTGATGAAATCCCCCACATGTTGGAGGGGGAATTCCATACTGACAAATTGTTTTATGGTTCATTTCCCCCACCCCAAGACTGTCATATGTTCCTCCCTTTGCCCGTGCTGTTGTGTTACTCCCCCTTTGTCACACTGTGACAGAAATTAGACCAAATTCTTCAGGGCAGGGACCATGTCTTCTATTTGTACTTTAAGGAGGCTAGCGCACTTGAGCATGGTTAATAATTTTTTTTTTTTGTCCTTTTTAGGGCCCCTTCACAAAGGTAACACTAGAAATTAGGCTTTAGACAACTTACTGTTACCTTTGTCGCTGGAGTATGGTGTGTGGACAGTGTTGCTTGGAACAGAGACGTTCTGGTGCTGCGGCTGATTAACTGTTTCTAAAAATGACACTAGATTCTCATGATGTGACAGTTCTTCTGCAACTGGGAAGGAAACAATATTCCAGTTCAGCTGAGTATCCCCTTCTGTGAGTGCCCGGAAGAGGGAAGGGATTGGTTCATGCAGCTCCTCTACAGTGCTCTTGGAAGTTGGAGGGGTGTCACTGTAGTTACGAGGATTGCACATACCTGCAGAGGAATGAAAAGTGTAAAATGAAAAGTCATAATACTGTCTCACGTCCACTGCCAGGAAGGGCAGCACATAGAAATAAAATTAATTTTTGCAAAAACAAAAAAAAAAAGTGTGTGAGAGAGAGAGAGAGAAATCCTGACCCCCAATGGTATCAGTGAAAAAACTTCCATACACTTCATTAGGGACAGTATTTCACCCATTGGGTTTAAGATCTTTGCAGTGATGCACTAAAGTTTTAAGCGAGATGCCTTGCGACACTGAAGTACATAAATGAAGACACCATAAGAACTTTTGTGCACAGCACTCTGCTTCCCTTTCTCCATTACTGTTATTGTTTAGAGTATGAAAAGTTCATCTGAAGCTGTTTCTTTCGTTGAACAAAAATACTACACTACCAGCATCTGAAAGAAAACAGATATTTGTTTACATTTAGTATGATTAGGACTTGAAAAGTTTATCCAAAACCTAAGAGCCAGGGTGAAAAATACCTATAATGCCACTCCCCTAAAACCAGGCCTCCTGGAAATGAAAGGAACACATAATTGTTTACTGTATATTACAATTAATACAATATTCATGGCAACATTTTATGTAGTTCTCTCTCTTGCTTTTGTTTCATCTTTACTCCATGTCTTTCTTTTCTAGTCGAGATCATAGTGTACCTCTTCCTCAGTACTTTCCAGTCATTTTCCTCTTTTCTTTCTTCCCCTACACCTGCTCATCTCTCTTTTTATTTGCACTGTGTTCTCTGGCTCTGCCTCTATATTTTCTATCTTTCACTCCTACCACTTCCCCAGTCTCTCAATACCATACTTATGCTCTCTCCCACACCCTCAACTTTAACCACCCCCATTTATATTAGTAATAATTCATATACAGAGCTTGAAAACATTGCCAGACACCTAATGGCCAGAACTTCCTTGACTTTATGAAGGTGTTTGATAGGGTTCACAGAAAAGAACTCTGGAAGATCCTGAGACACTATGGAATTCCAGCAAACACTGTTAATGTGAAATACACTTTGTATGACGAATCTGCATGCTGCATCAGCACACGGATCAGTGACAGGGAATGATTTAAGACTGCTACCTGCAAGGTTGTGTACTATCCCCACTTCCCTTCTTCATGGTCACAGACTTTGGGATGAGAACAGGAATGGCTGCTGCCTAGTGTACTCTTATTGTTTGTGCAAGAGATAAGCTGCGAGACTTAGATACCAGCTTGGATGGAATGAAAAGACTCTCTGTGAGCATAAAAGCAGAAGTGGCCAAAGTGGGACTTTGTATTAGTACGCAGAAGACCAAGATCATGGAAAGAGAAGGAAATGCTGCCAACACTAATTGATGTGTGATTGGAGTAGAAGAGTATGAAAGAGTTCACAACTTCATCTATTTTTGAAGTACAATATCTTCTAATGGACAGCTCATTAAGAAGTGCAGGTAAGAACTGGCAAAGTCAGTGGATCTTTTTCCCATTTGTCAAACATCTGTCAGAGTAAGATGAAAAATGTACACACTAACATGAGATTGTACAACGCAATTGTCCTCACAACAGTACTGTATGCCTCAGAAACACAGCAGATGGTAGAAATACACAACAGAAAGTTCATTGGAGAGATTGTGTAACCAATGTCGAAGTGTTGCACCACACAGGTCAGCAGAATGAGGACTCAGTACTCAGACAGAAATGGCGACAGTGGTTTGGCCACCTCATCAGGCTATGTTGTAGCAGAAGCACAAGGTACATCTTGGAGGGAAAAGAAGAGGTGGAGGACAAAGAATGACCTATTGCAGGACAATCAAAAAAAAGATGCTGCCACAATGGAGACAGTTTACGGTAGAGTCAAACATCTCGCTCTGGACAGACAGCAGTGGGAAAAATGGGTTGCCACATGTGCCATTAGGCACAGGAGATTCTAAAGCTAAAGCTAAGCTAAAGGCCAGAAGACAAACTATAACAAGGGGACCCAGTGTCCTTCCTTTTATTAGCAGATGAGAAAGGGAAGGGTGTTTAAATTCCTACCAATGTGCTCTCCCTGGACCCTGCTTGTGGACTCCCCATTTTGTAGCATCCAGATAGTAGGTATCTGAAAAAAGTGAAGCTCTTGATTGCTCTTCTATGAGCCACAGACACTCCCTCTCCCTCACTGTTCCCTGACTCCCAACTGCTGCAAGGGTGGTAGGGATCCATGCTGCTTCATCACTATCCCAGCTTCCATTTTGTAATAAATTTCTTTTGAGTCCTTGCTCTCCACAGTCATTAGCTCTAGGAGCTACCTCTATTGCTGCTCAGAGCTCACCCAAACAGCAGCATGAAATAAATTCAACTGAGGACAATCTGAAGCTATCAAGAGAATTCTAAATAGCACCAGTGAAATTGATCAAAAACTTTTTAATTCCACTCCTGCAGCTGCTGCAGGGCAGCAATCCGTGAAACACTAATCTTTCTTGTGCTGCTGTTGCATCTGTTTAGTTTTTGTTGGAAGCTTTTCTCCACAACCATAAGGGCTGGATGTATTTTTTATTTTATTTTAAAACTTACATCTTGCAGAAGGCACCAAACACAGACCCACTAAATCATCCTACCTCCCCAGATGAATGGACTTTCCAAGGCTGAACATGACACAGGAACATGCTTTACTATTCTCACACTTCACATAGGCAACAAGTGTCTCCCCCACTCCCCCATACAGTTTTCATATAAGATCTGAATATTATTTGGGCTTGCCATTGCAACTAGAAATAAAAATTCTTATTAGTCCCTGAGAATTTAAAAAAATTAAGTTTATATATTGAAAAGCCCACTAAAAGTAAGGACAAAAGTCACAATGGAAAAAAGCCAAATACGAATTCAATCATTACTAGTAATGTGGTTTTCAGTTCCAAATTCATGTGGCCTCCTGGAGCTGGAAATTCTTTATGCCCCTGGAAAGCTAAGCATTACAACTGTTCAGCAGCATTTGCAGGACTCAACACTCATGTTGAGTTGAGAGCATCCCCTGCTGAGCATGGGTGCCTCAGCCATCAATTTCTGCAAACCTTTCATTTAAAAAGTTAAATTTCTATCCCATGGTTGCAAAAATAATCTTCCAACTATGAATCTAGTTTAAGTCTAGGTATAGTTCTCTTTTTGAATCTGCCGATCAACAACTGCAGCGCCTCTGCTGTTGCTGATACTTGGCAAAACTACAAGCAAAGTGGAGTTTTGATAGCGAATTGGCCAGTTTCAAAGTGGGCAGTCAGAACCGAATGACAGAGCAGAACAACCAACAATCGTGCCCATTTCATGCTATTGCTTGGGAAGCTATGAGCAGCAGTAGAGGAGGGAGGCACTGTAGCTATTCATTATCTTCAACAGAGGGGAGGACCAATCAAAAAGAAGCTGTGAGGAAGGTAGAACAATGGACCCGTTGCCCCTCCCACAGCAGCCAGGAGGATCTTGAGAGAAAAGAAAGGAAACTCATTTTCCTTTCCAGCATCCAGAGGAGGGTTGAAACTTCTAATATATCAGACACCTATAAGCATGTGGCTAATACAGAAGATGGAATCCCTAAGCAGGGTCCAGGGATAGCGCTCACTAGTAGAAGCCTTAGTTCCTAGCACTGGGCTTCTTGTCAGGGCTTTATCCACCCCAGTCTTACTGGTGGAACACTCACCCTCATCTTCCATACCAATTTCTGGATAGTAAGTTTACTCTTCTGACTAGCAGGCATCTGGTAAAGTTTCTGACTATTTGTTTCTAGCTCTCAGGGTTCACAAGACAGCAAGCCTTAAGCTCCCCTGGTTGTATGATATTTCTAACGGCACTTTGTAGTTAGTACTTCCACTGGATCACAAAATGTGATAATTGAACACTGTTAGTGTATTAAGTTCCTCTCACATGACAAATCAAGGGGTTGTCCATAATCTAAAACAGAATTAGCAAATCAGTTACCATGACATTAATTTAACAAAATCAGGAATATCACAGATAATATAATCAAGCGACCCAGTAATATCTATTTGCTTATCATTAGCTATTCTGCTCCCCTAGTGTGCTATTTATTAAAATATTTAATATAGATCCTGCCTTGAAGAATTTACAATCTAATTACAGAGATGATGCAATGAGCAGTAGCAGTAGGTAATAAATAATGAACTTACCAACACAATCACAGCACTCATCCCAAAGTGTGCCTAGACAAAGCATGCACTCTTTGCAACAAGAACAGTTTCCTTCACCAGGTCGGCATTGACACAGCTCCTGAAAACACAACATATTATGTTGGAGCTTTCTGAGATGTAGAATACTAATAAGTTATGACAATTCTTCATCTAGCAAGCATTATTTCTTTGCATTTACAAAGGAATATATTTACTATTTTAGGTTTCTTTAAGGTCATTTTTTATCAGCAACTGGGATACTGAGTATTTAAAACAAAATCATTACATGTAGGAGAGAATGTACCTACCATTTCTCCCATGAACACCTGGATTTACAAACTCTGCAGAGCTAAGTGAATATTTTTGCATCCTGGGCATGGTGTTCTAAGACATTTTCTCTTTTCAAAATAGAAATGTGTGGTTTCTAAAACGTAACTTCTCTCAAAAAACAAACAAATATAGGCAATATATGCATATTCATAAACCTATGAAATGTTCACACAGATGCGTCATCCATGGATTCTGATAGCAACACATTTGGTGCAATCACTTGAATCCAAGATTTGTGAACAGCTTCTAAGTTTTCTTATACAATATTTGATATTTGAAAAAGGTCACTAGATCGTCACCATATTTTAATAAACTCTTAGAAATATCTCTCTGTTGTCCTGCATGCTATTTTTAAGAGCAATATTGTTTGTTAGACAGAGAAAAGACAGCTACGTGGTCAAGACCAGCCTTTGATAATGACTGAGAGACATAACTTGTCCCTTCCCTTTACAGATGGCAGTGGTATTTTTGCTATCACAAACACGCTACTATGATTTAGCTGAATAATTTATGGAAATAAAGTATTTAAATAGTCAAAGAGCACATTAAAGTTTATCACAAGGATTTTTTATTCATTATTTTTTCTTTTGTAATAGAAAGTTAAAGGTGACCTACATAGGAAAAATGGGTTGTGCTTTTTTGGGGGGAGGACTCAGGATTTTTGACACATCATCTAAGCCTGGGAGCAGTGGCTGAGCTGCCCTACTGAAGAAAAAGTGCTTACAGAGTCTCTAAGTATGGAAACACCTTTGATGTATAAAGGAAGCCTGGAAAAATAAAAAGTGTTCCGCTTATTTCATTTATTTATTTTACATTAGAACTCTATGGTTAAGCTAATCTGCATTTATTGAACGACTGAATGGTTGGCTGGTTGGAGAACACATATCAAATTAGATCACAGCACAAGGTGAAAGCTGAACACCTAAGAGGGGAAAGGTCTTTAATTCAGATGGTCTAAGACTTTGTTTTTCATAACAACGCTTTTAATTCAAACCTCAACAAACTTGGAAGGAAGTTCTTTTTGTTAAAAAATTCAATAATACCATTCCTTCAATAAAAGTTGAGAAAGCTCCTCTAGGCCCCTCTAAAGACAAGTCCAGGAAAATCAAAACTGACAGAAACATCAGAAATATCAATTACTAAATTAAACCAAATTAAAAAAAAAAAGAGCACCACAGAAAACAAGCTTGGAACAGCTGTGGGGCCTTCTTGCTATCTTTTAAAAGAAGCAGTGAGAGGGCAGAAACCATTTTTTAAATTCTTTACCTGTCATCGTTAAGAAACATCAAACCTTTTTGCAGAGCTACTTGAACATATCTTGTTAAGAAAATATTGTGGGGAAAGGATGTGCTTGCCACATCCTTTCAATGGTCAAGGTATTCTTGTATATATTTTCTGGTACGGCAGAAGGATGAGTTTCAATACACTATTGATTTACAGTTAGGTGTAAACACAAGGGGTGGGGAAGAGAAGAAGGGAGGATCAGTTATTATAGGGGGCATCTTCACCCTGAACTTCAGTAAGTTAAGGCTCAGATTCCCAGATAAAAAACAGGAGTACTTGTGGCACCTTAGAAACTAACACATTTATTCGAACATAAGCTTTCGTAGGCTACAGCACACTTCATCAGATGCAAAGAATGGAACATATAGTAAGGAGATATATATACACATATAGAGAACACTCCGCTTTCATCCCACCCTTCTCCTAACACAGCAAAACACAAAATGCACAAATGCAAATATGCACATATCATCAATGGATTTTCACTCTGTTTAATTGTGCAGAAGGCCTGAAATAAAAAGAAAAAAAAAGAGTACATATATAAGACCAGGTCTGGCTATATGGGCTCCATCTACCTCAGTGTACGAGGCAGAGCCAATGCAGTGCAAAGACCAGTTCAGTCCCCTTTGACCTTATTTGAAAATTACTCTGTATAATTCTTAACTTTCTATTTCCTATAAGTGAAATTACTTAGTGAATAGATTTTGAACATAGGGTTTTGTTTGCTTATTTATATTTCTTGTGTATTACAGAATTAAGAACAACAAAGTTTATAACCCACTGTGGTAAGAACACTGGGAAATTAACTAATGTAGAAACATCAATAAAGGTAACAATGTAAATCATATGCAAAGCTATAAAGAAATCCTTCTCTGTGCCTTTTTGTATTGGGCTCAATACCATTTGTTGAAGCAGCACTGCCAATTTAAAAAATAATCCTAGTCTTAAAAACTCAGAACTCAAGAACTGAAATATCAGAAAAATGTTTCCAATTTACTTTACACATATGCCAGCACGTTAGAGACTCAGGTTCCCCATATGGTCATTTTTTTTCTTGTCTGTGTGAGTCTTTCAACAAAGCCACAGGCAGAAAAAAAATTTGAAGAAATAGCAAAATGGAGTAAACCCACAAAAATTGGAAGGGGGGACTCAATAGCAGGGCAATACCTTAAGTTACTTTTATCTCTCCCTGCATCCTTTCAACAGTTTTGACCAGCCCCTTACAAAATGGCTGCCAGTACATACTGCAGCAATGTCATTTGTTTTCATCATATAGGGTCTATACCTGCATAGCACCTCCTACTATGAGGGTGTACAGAAAGAGTGTTAGTTTTGTAACTGACAGAGGAGCAAGACTTCCAGGCATAGAGCAGATGTGCCATCTTGACCTCTGTGAGGAGTTAAAGGGGATTTGGAGAACCAATATTCATGTTTTTTGACAAACAATTTGGTTTTATCTTCATTAAAGATAAGCTTTTAGAAACAATGCTAGAAAGAGGATTTTGGAAGACAGTTCATTTTCTTATCCTTCTAAAGTTGAATTTGTTGTAGATTATGATTTTTGTTAATCTTACTGTGATAGTGTCTGGTGCCTCATTCAGGCCTCAAGGCCTCATTCTGCGAGGCCCTGTTCATACAAAATTAAAAGATGCTCCTTTCCCCAAAGAGTTTACAATTACAGCTGGTCATGAATTTTATGTCAGAATGATTTTCCAATAGAAAATGCAGTTTCCACAAAAATCAAAATTTTCCCCATGGAAAACTTTGATTTTGCTGGAAACATTCAGTCTTCCACTGGGAAAATGTAAATGAAAGCTCCCAAGCTCTGTGTCTCCTTGCCTAGCAAGCTACTATGGAGCCCAGGTTTCCAGATTTCCTAAATCTGTCGCTATCAGCCTAGCTGGGACATTGGCAGCTGAGGTTTCCTGGTTCCACAGCTGACCAGACTGCCCAGGTAGCAAGCAGAAAAATTCTATTTCTGTTCTCTTAGAAGGGAATCTGAGATACTTCCTCCCGCCAAAAAAAAATTAGAATCTTTTTGACTTTTCATCCCAAATCTGTATAAAACTTCTTAATTCATAATTGATCCTGGAAGGGAAATTCTGTGGTCCAGTCAGCTTTACTTACCATTTAGGGACAAAACTAGAGAAAACAAGTGGATACAACAATCAGACAGGAGTAAGCACAAGCATATAGTTGAGACAATTATGAATGGTGTTTTACCGTTTTTTGTGAACGAAGAGGACACTGACAACGGTTTAACTCCTTGAGAGTACAGTTGTAGTTAAAAAGACCCATGCACAAGTGGCAGTCCTTCCCACATGAAGTGCACAGATAGCTTTATGCTGAGGAAGGGATTATACTCTATACCTGCTAAGTCTGCTACTGTTTACAACTCAGCCTCTGTGCCTCAAGATCCATATGGTCATTAATCTCAAACTGGGTAACCCCATCATTGACTGGCCCACCAGCATGATCTACCTGCTGTTGATGACTCCCAGTTATCAACATCAGTGTTGCACTATTTCAAGTTACGCCTGAGTGTCTGAAGAATTTCTTCTGGTTGGTGTAGTGAAGAGCAATGACAGTATACTGTCTGCCTAGCCATTGCAGAGTGTTTTGTAGGTATCACATCAGAACATGTTACTATTGCTACACGTTTCTTCTTCAGCTTGAGTTCCCCTTCCTCATTACAACCCTTTGCTTCCAAATTCCAAGGTCAGAAGTTAAAACTGAAATAAGTAAAAGTCTTGTTTAAATGACGGAGTGGAAAAACACTAAACATTTTTACTTCTTTACCCTCTGCCAAAATTTATTAAGATGCTTCTTGGCACCACTATTTCTGTATCAACTGTCTTGGGAGAGGATCACTCAGATATACTGAAGAGTACTGAAATAAGGTAATTTAACCATTTTTAAGGAAAGATGTTTATCAACATTAAATCATTTTTTTCTTCCACTTGAAAAAACAGAAGGAGAGGTAAATTAGTACTATGCACAGCTCCCTACTCCGTCCCCCTCAGAGTTTGACTGTGTGTCTTTAGGGCAAGAACTGTATATTTTTCCATATATGTTTTTCTAACCCACAGTTTCAGTTCTTCAGACTGACTCATCCACACTGGATATTTGTAAATCTTTTTAACGCAAGCTAGCATGAGACCTCGGTGAAGTAAAGCAGAATGAAAACTGTACCCTATTGATAGCTGAGGGGTGGGGAGGATACAGTGGGAAAAATATTACTCATAAGCTTGGCTACTTTCCAAACTGAACTGTTGAAGGTACATCAAAGAGTAAATTTTGCTACACAAAAATAGGTCTTTTAACATAAAAATATAGCATGAAGTGGGAAAGAGAGATGTTCACACAATGAAGATATTTCTGCTCTGAAGAACAAGATTTAAAAGCCATGTCTACACTACAGACTTTGGTTGACACAAACTACGCTGAGTACAGATGCCAAAGTTTGTATATCGCTCATGCACAGTTGGCTGCTTGCGTCGGCGCCGGATGTACTCACCAAGAGTGCTTGTGTCAGTGCAAAGTGTGGAGCACCACAGGTAGGTATCCCAGTGTGCCACGCACCACTGTCCAGCACACTGCCTTTTGGGAAATGTTCTCAATGTATTGTGAGAAAGAAATGATGTGCCCAGTCAAGTTTCCAGCATGCAACTTTCTCCATTCTCTAATGCCATCCATATCCCATAATTTTCACATATGTTTTTTAAAATCCCACAAACGTGCCTGGCACTTTTCACTGTCATCCATCTCTGACAGAAGCCAGGAGCCCACAGAGCTCTGCGCTATTCTCATGAACGTTACAACTACAGTATGCTTGATTCTTCCGTATCTGCAGACCCACAGGAAATACTGCAACAATGGGGGACACGATGATTTCTTTGAGTATAGTTTGCTAAGGAACACAGGAAAAAACAATTCAAGATTGATGATGGCGTTCACAGAGCAGCTGCAGACAGCAGAACGCAGTAGAAGGGAAAACTGACTGTAGGATCGCATCCTAATGCAGGTTGTGGACAACGAGCAATGGCTACAGAACTTTTGGATATGAAAGGCCACCCTGAATTCATGCCAGTCCTCCAGTGCAGGGACAGCAGAACAAGAGCTGCATTGATAGTGGAGGAGTGGGGATCACACTCTGGAAGCTTGCAACACCAGATTGCTATCGGTCAATGGGAAATCATTTTGGAGTTTGAAAATCCACAGTGGACTATTAATCATCTCCTGCTATGAAGAACTATGACTCTTGGCAACGAATGGGACACAGTGAATGGATTTGCAGCAGTGGAGTTCCCGGAGTGCAGTTGGGCGATAGATGGCACATGTATCATCATTTTGGCACCAGCCCACTAGGGTTACCAGTTTTGGTTGGATGTATTCCTGGAGGTTTCATCACATGATATAATCTTTAATAAAGATTAATTCTTAATTCCTGGAGACTCCAGGATACTCCTGGAGAGTTGGCAATGCTACAGCTCACCTTGCCACAAAGTACATAAAAAGAAAGGACTACTTTTCTGGGGTTATGCAAGCATTGATGGATCACTGGGATGCTTCACTAAGATCAACAGGGGCTGGTCAGGGAACGTGCACAACACACATCTTTGAGAACACAGGACTGTTCCCATGCAGAGACATTTGTTCCCACCCAGCAGATTACCACTGCTACCAATATTGAAATGCCAGTAATGATTGTTGACCCAGGCTACCCCTTGCTCCCTTGGCTCATGAAGACATACATCAGCCACCTCAACAGCACCAAGGAAAGATTCAACTACCAGCTCAGTAAATGCAGAATGGCAGTTGAATGTGCTTTTGGAAGGCTGAAGAGATGCTGATAGTGTTCCCTAATGTCATTGGATCTTAGTGAGAAAAACAGCCCCATGGATATAGCTGCCTGTTTTGTCCTGCATAACATCTGTGAGGCCAAGAGGGAAGATAAGCTGCCACCCAGGTGAAGGACAGAGGTGGAGTGGCTGTCTGCTGATGAGCAAGACCCAAGGGCTAATAGAAGAGCCCAATGTGAAGCTATGCAATTGAGGAGGGCTTTGAAAGAGCACTTTAGCAGTCAGCCACAGTAGTGTCCTCTGAGCCTGGAATTTTGGGTGCTGCTAAGAAGTGTGTAGTGCTTGCTGTACATTTGTAAATATAACTAGGTGTATTCCTGAAGCTAAGAATTATGTTGTTTCCTGTACATTTACAAGTCTGCTTTGAGTACTGTTATGCATTCTGCAACATGTGTTGTGAACTAATGAAAATAATTGCATTCTCAAAAAACAGAACTTTATTGAGTGGGAAAAAAGGGCAGAAAAACAATGTACAAAATAATACAGACAATGTAATACATATTTTAACATAAATTAACTTTAAAATTGGAAAGGCAGCAAACATTTCTATCCACTTCAGTGCAATAACGTTGTCAGTTGTGGCTACTACAAATTCCAATGGTGGTTCTCACAGGTCAGGGTATGTGAAGTTGTGGTTTTTCTTGCTGTCCCCAGGTGCGGAGTGGTAGGGGTAGGAATGCAGCCTGTGATCCCATGTGGTATGTTCGGGAGCTCTCTAATGACTGCCAAGGGTGGATTTTTGGACCTGTGAGTCAACCATTGTCTGCAGCATTTGTGTTTGCTGCCTGAGAAACCCCTGGTGCATTTCCCTCTCCTGGCCCTGCTGGGACTTCTGAGCCTCTCTCCTGTACTTTCTTTCCTCCTCCATGTCATCAGTCATGGTGACCCTCCAAACCCTTTGCTCATGATTCAATGCAGCGTTGACTTGGCAGGATCTCACAGAACATGTCAGGCTTCAAAAAAGAACTAGACAAGTTCATGGAGGATAAGTCCATCAATGGCTATTAGCAAGGATGGGCAGGGATGGCGTCCCTAGCCTCTGTTTGCCAGATGCTTGGAATGGGCAACAGTGGATGGATCACTTGACAATTACCTGTTCTGTTCATTCCCTCTGGGGTACCTGGCATTGACCACTGTCGTAAGACAGGATACTGGGCTAGATGGGCGTTTGATCTGACCCGGTATGTCCATTCTTATGTCCTCCCTTGTCCTCTTCTTTCTCTTCCCCACCAGCGTCAGGCATTCTGCAGATGTGGGTGGGGGCACCCCTCAAAGCCGCCACGCTAGAAGCTACTGATAAAAACAGACTGATATGCCATTGAAATTACAGTCACAATGGAAAGGGAAAAATATGTTTCACAACAACTTTCCTTTATTCTTATCAACACTTCTAAGAAGACATGCTGATTAACACTTTAGCTTTGGAGTGCCTCTGCACGGCACCGCTCTTCAACCCCAGCCATTGTGGGCATGGCCTGCCAGGGCCACTGTTTTCCACAGGCAGCAGTGACTTTAGCTGGTATCTCGCTCCTGAGGGTCACAAAGGCACAGAGAATACAGCTCCTATTGATGTCCTGAAGATGCCCGGACCCACATGCCACTAACCTGTTGTGACGTTACTGATATCATCTGGGACCATATAGAACATGGTTGCAACCAAGGTCCTGTCGTGGTACCAAATCTTATGTAAAGGGGGTCATATAAAGTGTCTAAGACCAGGTTATGGGTTGCTGGTTACGATTATGCTGTCTATATGTATGTATCATTTTGTAGTTGAAGTTATGAATATTAGCTCTATACTGTCTATATTTCAAATTTGTGCTGTGCTTCTGGGAGACATCCCAGACAAGTTGGTGTTACCTCTGCCTAGCCTGCTTGATGGCCCATTAAGGACCATCAGCTACACAAGTGACCCATGGAAAGAAGGCAAATATGCCTTGTAACTCAGCAAAGTATGCAGGGACTTGCCCATGTAACTCCAGACTCCATTTTGCTGTAATTTTCCACAGTAAGAACAAAGAGCTTCTTACACTTGGAAAAGCCTATATAAGGCTGATGCCTCATCTCCATCTTGTCTTCAATCCTACTTCTTACCTCTGGAGGGACTTTGCTACAAAGTGAAGCTCTGAACAAAGGACTGAATGACCCATCCCAGCGGGGGATGGACTCTAGAGACTGGATTTGAACCTGCAGTTTACACCATCACTGCTACAAGCCTGAACTAAGAACTCTGCTATCACCGTATGTAATTGATTCCATTTAACCAATTCTAGCGCCCATCTATATCTTTTTCCTTTTATAAATAAACCTTTAGATTTTAGATTCTAAAGGACTGGCAACAGCGTGATTTGTGGGTAAGATCTGATGTGTATATTGTCCTGAGTCTGGGGCTTGATTCTTTGGGATCGAGAGAACCTTTTTCTTTTATTAGGGTGTTGGTTTTCATAACCATTCATCCCCAGGACGAGTGAGACTGGTGGTGATACTGGGAGACTGGAGTGTCTGAGGGAATTGCTTGTATGACTTGTGGTTAGCCAGTGGGGTGAAACCAAAGTCCTCTTTGTCTGGCTGGTTTGGTTTGCCTTAGAGGTGGAAAAACCCCAGCCTTGGGCTGTAACTGCCCTGTTTAAGCGATTTGTCCTGAACTGGCACTCTCAATTGGGTCCTGCCAGAACCGCAACGTCACACCTGTTTACTGCAGTGGTGCCAGCCGAACTCATTGCGGGGCGGCAAGGGAAAGCGTCCTACTGCATAGGAAGAAATAAGGCGGCCCATCCCTAGAAACCTCTGGGAGCGGACTGCAGAGTATCTCCATGAAAGTTTCATCAACCTCTCAGGAGCATAAAAGGGATAATTGCATTCCTCCCTATCTAGCCCAAGAGGGGAATACAAAGCAGACACACAATTTGTCTCTTGTACCTCTACCTCTTCTTGTATGAGTAAAACAATGAAGAGTAGATACTTGTGTCTTGGTAACTTGGGGATGGGCCGGGTCTCACCCTTAAATTTAAACATTGTAAGGGAAAATGAATGCACACATTTATCCAAGATCCCTTCCCTTTCATCAAACTAATCCGTGCTCAGGAAGCTAGGCTGTAGCAGAGAGTTTTGAACACATCCTGGCTCACAGTATGGCTGGAGCCCCCTGCTGCATCTCCTTCTCCTCCCCTCTCGCTGTTCATGGCAGGAGCCTCTTTCTCGAGTGCCTCTGAGGTATCCACAGTGCTCTGCAGGGTTCTGGTGGAGTCTCCACCTAGTATGGCATGCAGTTTGTTGTAAAAGCAGCAGGTCTGCAGGATACCAGATGATCTATTGTTGGCCTCTCTGGCCAGGGCCAGCTCCAGGCACCAGCTTATCAAGCAGGTGCTTGGGGCGGCAACTCCGGAGTGGGGCGGCACTTTCAGATATTCGGCGGAGGGTCCCTCACTCCCGCTCGGAGCGAAGGACCTCCCGCTGAATTGCCGCAGATCGCGATCGCGGTTTTTTGTTTTTTTTTTTGGCTGCTTCGGGCGGCAAAACCCCTAGAGCTGGCCCTGTCTCTGGCCTTGTGGTATCCCTGGCGAAGTTCCTTTGCTTTCACACAGCTCTGCTGCTGATCCCTGTCGTACCCCTTTACTGCATCTTCTGTGCAATCTTTTCATAGATGTCCACTTTCTTCTCCTGGTCGAAAGCTGTGCTTGCACAGCCTCTTCTCCCCACAGGCCTAGGAGTTCCAATATCAACTGTCTACCCCAGACAGAAGTGAATCTAGTGCATGGTCAGCGGGGCAGTTGCACACGAGGGTGAGCTGCTAAGTGTGCTCACCAAGGTAGGCAATCAGGAAACAGCATTTCAAAAACACACAGTGGTTTTATAAAGAAGGAGTGGTGGCTTCTAGTCTCGGATGTCTGGGCAGTAGAGTTTACATTTGTGACCAGAGCAGTCACTGTTGCAGGGAACAGGGCATTGTGGGACAGCTGCTGGAGGACCGTTAGGGTTGACACAGGTCACATACTGTCTAAACTCACACTACGTCAACCTCAGTAGATTGACCGTGGCTCCACACCATTTGGGGAAGTGGTTTTACTACATTGCTGTAACAAGGTGTTCATGTCAGCCAGAGACAAACTGGAGTGTAGACACTTGCACAAATAGATCAATGCAAGGTGACTTATGTTAACCTAACTTTGTAGTGTACACTAGGCTTTCGTAAACAACTGGAAAGCCTGCGTCCTTCCACAAAGGCTTTGAGAGATGCAGATATTAAATATCCTGTATTACAGACTTCAATTTCTGAGTTCAGTGAGAAACATGATCTCAAGGTATTGGCAACAGCTGAAAAAGTGAATCCTTTTTCTTTTTTTTCAACATAATTTAATGAGAAAAATCTCAAGCAACCAGATAAAAAATATTTTGTTAACCCAATTTTATATGTACTAGACAACACATAAACAAAGTTTATTTGTGGTATAACAAAAACATAAAGTTACAAAATATTCTTTATTCAATATTACAGTGCTGAAAAGACTTCAAAATCCTTTATAGCTGATTTAAGTGTTTAAGCAAAAAATTAACAGCAGATCATATCTTCATTGAAAAATACATCTTAAAACAGAATGAAATTACACCAGCCATGGTTGTTTCAGGCATGCAGAGTGCTAGCGTTTAATGCTACTATCATAATCTAATATGCATGTGTCTTTACCCAAATTCTCACACCCCTCCAAACTCTAGGACCCAGAATGGCTCCTGCTTACCACATGCCAGCCTGGCTCCTGCCTCTGAAACCTATCCCTTGCGGAGTGATTGTGGGAACACTCCATCAGACAAGTTTCTAGTTCCAAGGGCTTGTTCTGTGTACTGAAGTGTGTGAAGGCGTGTATTACTTCTCTAAAAGGCAGACAGGAGCCTACAGCTGGAACAATTTGGGGTGTAATGAATGAGACCCTACCCTGCTCTAGGGCTGGGATATATAAACAGGAAGAGGAAGATGAGCAAAGGAGAGAGGTTGAGGAGTACAGACCATGTAGTCTGTATTTGGCGGTGGTTTCTCTCAGACTTAAGGAAACCAGCCTCATCAGATTTGGAGTTACCAATAAGTTTGGGAGCTCTGAACCAGGGTCTTGAGATGAGGACCTTATCAGTGTTTGTTGTAATTGCTTTTGTCCTGAAGCCCAGTTATATCGATGCTACAGTGCCATAAAGTTAAGGTTGCATGACATCACAAGTTCTCTTTAAAGGTTGTCTTTTTAAGGGCTTGTCTACTTAAAAAGCTACAGCAACACAGCTGCAACTGTGCCGCTGTAGTGCTTCAGCGTAGGCACTAACTACAGAGATGGGAAGAGTTCTTCTGTCAGTGTAGTTAATCCACCTCCCCGAGAGGCGGTAGCTAGGTTGATGGAAGAATTCATCTGTTGGTCTAGCGTCGTCTACACTGAGGGTTAAGAAACCTTAACTACATCACTCGAGGATGTGATTTTTCATATTTCTGAGCAACATAGCTGGGTAAATTTAAATTTTTAGTGTAGATATGGTCTCTAAAGTTGACATGCTTAGCAGTATTCCTTTGAAATTCAGTGCACCTCAGGAGGGTGCAGTGTGAGGTTGAAGACCCAAACGGGGGTAATTTGAGCTACGGGTTGTGGAGATATAAGCCCTGAAAAAATTGCATTTTTTCAAATGTTTCTAGGTGGGGGGTGGGTTTTTATTTTATTTATTTTTAATTTAATTTAATTTTTATTTGCAGAGAACTAGGGATCAAACTACTGATATGATATGGGTCAAAATGGTCTTAATCTATCATATTTTACTCAAGGTAGGGCCTGGCACCCACTAAAACTTTGGGAAATGCAAGTTGAGAACAGCGTTTAAGAAAATGTACCTTTTGTGTACACTGTGCATACACCCATACAGAAAAATAACTAAAGGGCTACCATTCCCATCATTCTACATGTTTGAAAGCTCAACTCTTGTACATGTTCTAAAATCCAAAAGGTTAATCTGATTTCTTACAAATCTGGTGTGCTTTTTGGGTGTGCATGGTAGCATTAGTCTTTCAAGATTGGAATCATTTGATAGAGGGGGTTCTGAGTTACAGGCCCTCCAAAAAACAGTTTTCTTTTGCTGTCTTGTACTTTAAAGTGAGAGAGGTACTAATGACTGGATGAATTATAGACCTTGTTGAGATTGAGGCTATGTCCACACCCTTCCATTAATACAGCTGAGGATAAGTTAATCATCAGCCTCTATCTAAGACAGTGGTTCCCAAACTTTAGCAACCTGTGAACCCCTTTCACTAAAATGTCAAGTCTCACAAACCCCCTCTGAAAAATGAATATTTCCAAGGATTTTCTCCTGTACCTGAGTATAAATTATAAAAGCAGTGATCTTGGAAATATAAAATTTGTTTTTATAACATGCTTACTACACACTATTTAAGATTAATTATTATCTATCATTACAGTATTTTTATTACATTATGAAAACGGTAATGCTCTTCCAATAGCTCACTTTCGTAGCTTGTATCACTTTGAATAAGACTGTTATAAGACAAGGCTTCTATGTTTTATCAAGGAGTATTAGATGTGAAAGCATGAAGGTATTTAAGAAGCCAACTCAAAGAGTTCCTCCTACACAAGCATTCAGGTCTTGAGCAGTCCAGGCAAAAGACGCACGTTACAACAAAGCTTAAACTTGATCTTCATTATAATTTTTAAAATAATACTAGCTGCGTATTTAATTTTAAAAACAACAAAAAATATCCACCTCCCTTTCCATTTCTTATAAGGAGTCTTGAAGTTTAAATCTCCTCAGTGTGATAGATATGCTTGCTTTGATCTGCTTAGCTCTTGGAAGTCCAGGGGCTCCGGGCTGCTGGCCCCATGCTGTCCGGGGTCCCAGGGACAGCTTTGTCTGCCATTAGGGAATTTTTCCCCTCTAGAACCCTGTGTAACATTTTGCAAACCCCAGTTTGGGAACCACTAACCTAAGACAAAAGTTCTGGACTGAGTGTTCTGTTAATTGAATTCTGTGATTCATTCAGTCACTACCACCTCTCACTTTAACAGTAAAAGACAGCAGAAGGAAACCATTTTTTGTGTAGTCTGCAAGGATTATGGTGCACACGCACAAATAAAGAGAAACATTTAAGAGCGTTTCCAGGCAGCTGCTTCATGCTTGTCTCTTGCCTGGGAATTTCAAGGAAATATGCCAATGTCATTGTTCTGGTGAACAACCTGCCACTGCCATTTCTAGTCCAAGCCTTTGTACATCTGGGCAATAAAAATTTAATAACTCATTGCTTGTGACAAATTGTCTGTCATAACAATGTTTTTCTTTATTTTAAAGAAAGGTTTACTATGAACACAGAATACTCAGCAAATTTTCTAACCAAAACTGTTGTTCTACTGAGTGGGGAGGAACTAGAGACAGAGGACTATGTGTATGTGGGGAACTGGGAGAGTGGTTGTGGCTATGGAGGAAGTGGGAAATATGGACCCTTCGATTGCACAGTTGAGAATCTGTTTTTTATTAGCCCCTGTGGACGCAGGAGGGGTGTGGGTGTGTGGGGAGAGATAGTGTTTCCAAAGACACACACTGCAGAGGTTTGGAACAGACCACGCAGGTACCTTGATCACAGAAGGAACAGAAATGTTTGTGCTACCAGGATTGCCAATGGGTGGACACTTGGCAATTCCTGGGTCACCAGGCTGAAGAAGTCTGCAGGAGAGCAAGGAGTACATCATGACATGGGGATGGCCCATTTGGATGTGTTTTTCCCACTCTGCAGTGTCTAACCTGTGACATAAGAGGTTGTGATCTACTGGACACTATGATGATTCACTTGGGTGGAAATGATCTGGACCTTATTCCTGGTGTTCACTTGATACAATGTATGAGAACAGATTTCTACCACAGTGATTTGTGTCCAAAAACTGTGGACACTATGTGACAGTTTTCTCTGATTCAGCTGAGGTTCTGCATAATTGCTAGTGATATTATGAAAACTATTAAATTTGGAAGAACAATAACTGGGAATCTGGAGAGTCCATGGCTGACCAGAAAATGTACATCGTATGGCACAGAACCATTACAAGCTCTGATACATCATTGTTTCTCAGAGACAGGGTACATCTATTGGACAGAGCTCAGAGGATCTTTCTCTCAAACATAAAACTCAATATTTTGGAACAGAAACCCTGTCTGTGATTTCTCGCACCAGCCATGCCATGAACTCCACCCTGCAATCATTCTGAAACATGATCAGGAACACCATTCCACTGTAATGTAGCTGTCATTTGCGCCAGGAACAGCATGTCAGTTAGGCGGGGGCGGGGGGGGGGGTGGGGTGAGTAACAGCAATAGAAGTATTTGTACAGCAAGGAGTGAAGACTTCAGGGAGATGCATTCCTGCTTCGGGGGGGGAGGGGCAGAAAGAGAGAGAGGGAAGATAGAATGAAGTAAATTGGTCAGGATATGACTGAGGAGATATGTCAAAGCAGGGCCCTGTTGCTCGGAGCCGTAGGAGGAGGGTGGGTGGGCTGCCTGGGTGTGTAAATTGCAGGACATGATATTCTCAACTGCTTAAGTGACTATGAACTCTTACCAACCCCATATCTTTTCCTTTTAAAAAAACCTAGGAAATTCAACAGCAAAGTGTTAATAAAGAGTTATGGTTGCTTAGTGGTATGTCATCCTCTTGCAGAAAGTTGAAGTGAGCAAAACTCAAACTTCTGAAAACCAGGAAATACACAGTTAAGGTTGCCCTGGCAATCTTAACTCTGCCCTCTTTCAGCAATGCCTGAATATGCCTCTTTAACACACATCTTTACTCTGCCACCCACCCACTTGCTGAAATGTACAAGCTCTTCACTTCATTTTACAATCCATTTCACTATCACCCACAGAATTCTGGCAACACTATAAAGGACAAAAATAGAAAATAAAGGTTTTCCACTTCACTTTACTTCTGTTCTCCTGGAGTTGGGAGAGGCCATTGGGAATTATTTGCATACACTCCAGGGGCAATCAGTGTGTTGTCTGTGTCCTTTACTGTAGGTATGGCTAACAGCTGGATCCGCTTGGTAAAGGTGTGTTTCTGATAGGAGGATGAGTGAACTACTTTGAGGTGTGTGACAGAGCTGTGATTCTGACATGAGGAGATATATGTTTTGCACCCTCCCATGTGTGCAAGCAAAGAGAAGAGCTGCATGTGTATCTTCAGGATCCAGTATGTATAATTTCAATGCAGAATTATGTATGCTATATAATTAGCAGGGCACAGGGGTTTTATTACAAAGGGCGTTGTCAGTAGCAAGTTGGGATATGAGAGCAGTCTAACCATTTATCTGCATGCACTCACGTAAAGTGAATGTGGTCGGTATCAGGCACAGCTGTACTGAATGGTGGGGGCAGTAGTTTGCTCTGCTTGGTATAGGTGTGTTTGCAAGATCTGGGGATTACTTTGAGGTGTATGACAGCAACTGTGATATGAGAGCTAGGTTTTCCACCCTCATATGTAAACAAAGGGAAGAGCTGCTTATATACTTTTAGGACCCAGTATGCACCATTTCAATGAAGAATTGTGTAGGTTATGTCAGTAGCAGGGCACAGGGCTTTTATTATAAAGGACACTGTCAGAATTAAAGTGGAATACGAGCGGATTCTAATGTTTTAATGATGGTGAAGTGAAAGTATAGGTTGAAATGGTACCTATGAGTAAGGCTAGGTTTTAATCATGGGTACTTTTTAACAGAAATCATGGACAGGTCACAGGCAATAAACAAAAATTCACAGCCTGTGACTTGTACTATAGAACCCTGACTAAATCTTGGGTGTTCTGGGACAGGGGGTGGCCTGGGGGCACCGCTCATGCTCGTGGGGGAGAGGGAAGGGGCAGTGGCGTGAGGCTTGGGACCTCTGCTGGTGCTGGGTGGTGGCGGCGGCGGGCAGTGGTGTGCAACCCGGGACCCACTGCTGCTGCAGGGGGGGAGGGTGTGTGTGTGGCAGCCCAAGAGGGAGAGGGGCAGCGGCCAGTGCGGCTGGCCCAGGAGCTGCCTAAGCTTCCCCTGGGCCAACCGCATCAGCCGCTGCAGCTATCACGGAGGCCCTGGAAAGTGATGGAATCTGTGACCTCCGTGACAGACTTGCAGCCTTACCTATGAGTAAGTGTCATCATCATAATCAGCAATGCCTCGATTTGAAGATGATCTCTATCACAGATTTATGTATGGGTCCTGAGATGACTCAGGAGTCTGATCCTGGAACCACAGATCCGCCTGCAGTAGGTACAGACATTTTCTGGAGGGTCATCTGCCTGCTGGGAGAAAGTTCTTTCTTTTCCCTTCCTCCCTTCCTTCTCTCTCTCTCTCTCTCTCTCTCTTTTTTCATCTTCAAGGGCAAGGCACTTATCCTCAAAGCGAACCACTGCCTGATAGAGGATGTGGCACCATTGAGGTCAGTTGGCTGCTTGCTCCTCCCAGCTTGTGATGTCCACATTAGTTTTCTTGAGATATGCTTTCAGTCTGTCTTTGTAGCATTTCCTTTGATCACCCGGGATCTCTGACTTGTTTTGAGGAGGCAAGAGTCTGGCATCCACAAACAATGTCCAGCCCAGGGGAGTTGGCGCATGAGGATCATTGCTTCAATACTGGTGACACTGGCATCAGTGAGGATGTTGGCATGAGTGCAGAGATCTTCCCACTTCAAGCAAAGGATCCTCTGGGGGCATCGTTGGTGATACCTCTCCAAACTCTTGAAGTGCTGTCAATAGGTCACCCAGGTTTCCCATCCATAAAGTCTCGGGAGCAAAATCAGGACCTGTACATGGCCTTCTTCGATTTGACAAAGGCCTTTGACTCCGTTAATCATAAAGCCCTATGAAAGGTCCTGGCCAAATTTGGTTTCCTTCCAAAATGTATTAAGGTTCTAAGGTTTCTCCATGATCAGATGACTGCCACCGTTCTCTGTAATAGCCTAGACATGGACTCTTTCATCATTAAAACTGGGGTTAAGCAAGGATGCATTATTGCCCCAACCCTGTTCTCCATCGATTTAGCAGTCATTTTGGTCCTTGTTAAAGACTGCCTCCCCAACGGAGTTGACATCCAATAAAAAATATATGGGTGTCTTTTTAATCTTCGACGTCTTTGCTCAAAGTCTAAAGTCCTCAGGGTGTCCATTACTGATCTTCAGTATGCTGATGACTGTGCCATCCTCGCATATACTGAGAATGACCTTCAGTTCACACTGGATTTTTTTGTACAAGCTTACCGAAGCATGGGACTCTCACTCAATACTGAGAAGACTAAAGTGCTCCATCAGCCAACTTCAAGCCTTGCACATGCCCCACCAGAAATCACCATCGAGGGATAGACTTTGGAGAGTCGAGTACTTCTGTTACCTCAGTAGCCAACTTTCTCAAAACACAAAAATTGACAGTGAGAGCTAGCACAGGATCTAGTGCGCAAGTGCGTCCTTTGGGTAATTGCTCTGATGCATTTTCACAGACTGTGACCTACAGAAGCACACCAAGATCCACGTCTATAAGACAATTGTTATTCGTACACTCCCTTATGTATGCAAAACTGATGAGTAAGTGAAAGGGAGATGTAAAAGACTGTGATGCAATTCTTAAAGTGGAAATGTGTGGTATTCTTTCTGGGGAGCTGGTAAAGCATATGACTGTACACCAGGATCTGGAACCTCCTGAATCTTATAGTACCAATGCATATTGAGGCATTACTTGAAGAGAGTAAAGGGAAGATGAAGAAGGCTGTCGTTTTTTTTTTCCTTTTTGGGCTTTAATAGTGTTGGATGGAATTTTGTAGGCAAGAGTGAACTGGTTGCAAAAGGAAGTAAAAAGCTTGTACATTTCAGCAACTGTGGGATTGGCAGAACAGAAAGGAAAGATGGATACCATTCTACGTGAACAACAATCTGGATTTAGACAAGGGAGATCATGCACAGATGCTATTTTCACCCTGAGATGGATTACTGAGAACACAATTGCATTCCAAGGCAGTCCTGCCATCTATTTTGTGGACTTTCAAAAGGCCGTTGACAGTGTAAACAGAGAAACAATGTGGAAAATTATGGAACAATATGGAATTCCAACAGAATTAATTAACATTATGAAGGCATTCTACACCAACTCAAAATGCTGCATTAAAATGGAAAATGGATTGAGTAAGCCATTCAGGATCAAGACAGGTGTAAGGCAGGAGTTCGTCCTGTCTCCTTTTTCTGTTTATGCTAGTCATTGACTATGGATTAAAACAATGCGACAGTGATACATATAGCCTAAAATGGAACAATTCAAGGCTATTTGGTCTAGACTTTGCTAAAGACATCACTCTTATCAATTAAGATGCCAAAGGACTACAAAAATGTACAAACCAAGTCAAAGAAGTAATGGAGAAGATAGGTTTAGATACAATGCAAAGAAATGTAAAGTCATGTTAATGCGGACTGTAGGGACAGAAATCAAACTGAAGAAGAGAAACTGGACGATTTTATGGATCTTGGAAGTACCATCAGCTAAGAAAGTACTAGTTCTGAGGAAATAAGAAGAAGAATCGGAAAGGCAAACACTGCATTTGGAAGACTCAAAAACATCTCCCTCAAGACAAAACTGAACGTGTATAAAGTAATTGTTATCGCCATCACAACATATAGCTACTTATCAAGAACGAGACACAAAAGCTGGATGCATTTAATCACAAAATGTCTGAGAATATTTGTAACAACATATAGAGATAGGAAGATGAATGAAGAAGTCAGACAAGGCACCCTCTCACAAATAATCTACAAAAAAAAGACATCAGTGGCTGGGACATGTGCTGAGAATGGAAAAAGAACACTTACCAAATATTGCCCTTGAATGGAAGCCAGAAAGCACAAGAAGAAAGAGAGGAAGACTGCAAATAACATGGAAACAAACAGTTCTGAATGACATCAAGCACCTCAACATGAAATGGGAAGATTTGGAGAAAAGGGCAGTTGACAGGCCAGGATGGCAAATGTGGGTAGCCCAGTGTGCAGCAAAGCACGGGATGGACCAAGGTCCAGGGTAAGGGGTTGGCAGAGCAGAAGTTGCACAGGCAACCACAAACTGTGTCTGAATTTCCCTCAACTCAACTTTCTGCAAAGGGATGACATACCACAAAGCAATCCTTACCTCTGTATTAACATGGGGGTTTCTTTGCAATTGAAATAAAAGAGGGGATAAGTGCTGGCTTCTCCTTGACCCAGGCTTTTAGAGCAAAACTATTGCTGCCCCATCATGGGAAATGAAGGTGAGCACACCTGCAGTGCCACACCAGGCCAAAAAAGGGCTCATAGGGACTGCACACATGTTCAAAGGGACACAAGCCACCTAACATGTCTCACTCTGAGCACAGAGGCAGAGAACCACCACCCATGAACTGACAGCTAATTTGTTATTTATTCATTTATTTTTAGGTGCCCCTATAAAGCATCCCAGAAAAAGAAGCTGTTTGCTTTAGCATCTTATGACTTCAATCGCTGACTCCACTAAAATTTCATCAACATGGGAAGGATCTTCCAGTAATGGGCAACAGCTGGCTAACTAAAGTACATGCATGACTGCAGAAATCTAGCTTCACGGTCTTACACTGCTTATTTTCTTAAAAAACATAACAGCCCTGCACACACATACGCACACACAAAAGCTAACCCTCAACTCCTCAGACACAAGACTGTTAAATCTTTGTGGCTTGTAAACATTTAAGATATAAGTCACAAGTTAATTTATTATAATGTTTATTTAGAGGAAAGACTAAAGGGATATAAAATTCTAACCATCAAACCAAGGGCACAAATGAAGCAACTGTACTTGAAATATACAAGAAAAGCTTTATGAATATGAAGTTGTTGATCTCATGCTCTTTTCTGTTACGGTTCTAACAAAATAAATATTTACGTTGGGACCACCCTTAAGCACTGCAGCTTGTAAGGAGTGGTAGTAATGACTGTACTGCCTTCCAGTCATGCTGGCAAAAATATTTACATAACTGTGTGCTACATATGAGAGAGAACATGTGGATTTTTTCAGTATTTCTTCAGTCCAGGTGGCCTCACTATTTGAACATGAAAATGACAAATATTCAAATGCTGCAGCAGTACCCCAGTAACATTAAAGAGACATTATTCATATTCCAGACCACAAGTTTTACCTACTTTATGGCTGTTCTACTTTGACAGGGAAAATCCTTTATATTCCAGATTCAATATCTAGTAGTTCTACTTATTTAAGTTCACAATTCCATTACCAAGAACATTTTTTAAAAATGTAAAAGTTACAGTCACCCCCACCCCCACCCTTAGACTCCAGAGCTCGGCTGCTGGAGCCCTGCAGGAGCAGCAGCAGGGCTCCGGGGGTTATTTAAAGGGCCAGGGCTCCCACTGCCTCTACTGCCCTGGGCCCTTTACATAGCTGCTGGAGCCCCGCTGCTGCTACCCCAGGGCTCGGGGGACTATTTAAAGGGCTGGGGTGGTAGAAGCAGGGGAGTCCTGGACCCTTTAAATAGCCCCCAGAGCCCTGCTGCCAGAGCCCTGGGGTAGCAGCAGCAGCCGGGGGTTACGGCAGCAGTTTAAAGGGCCCGGAGCGGTAGCAGCAGCCGAGCCTTGGGTCCTTTAAACTGCTGCCGGAGCACCCAGCTCCTGCTGCTACCCCAGCGAGGGAGGGCACTTACCAGTACAGGGCGGGCCGGGGCTGGCTCTGACTCCCCCATCCGTGCCCCAGGCCCCACCCTTCTGGGAGCCAGAGCCGGCCCAAACCCAGCCCCGTACTGGTAAGTCCCTATTTCTACTTTCACCCCTGCCCACTCCCCTAAGTTCCCTGTGCAGCAGCTACCCAGCAGGCTAGCAATTGCAGCTGTCCCCACCACACCCCCACTGCCATGTGCTGCTCCTGCCCTCTGCGTTGGAGCAGCTCCCTGAGACTCCTGCTTACTGTGCAGGGTGGGGAGGTGAGGAGGAAGAGGGGGGCTAATGTCATGGTGTCCCCCTCCCCACTGCTCCTGCACCCCGCTTACCTCATCTTCCATAGAGCAGGGGGGACACACAACGGAGGGAGCTTGCTGGCAGAAGCTGGTCTCAGCAAGATGATCTAATTAACAAGGCAGTGTACTTTAAGGGGACATGCGCCTCTCTCTCTCTCTCTCTCTCTCACACACACAGTGTGTGTCTCTATCTGCAATGCTGTCTCCCCTTCCTCCATTACTGCTGCCTTGTAAAGTGTGAGAGTTAACCCTTTAGGGCTCAGCCAATTACTAGTTCATCATTTAGCAGTAAGGAATTCCCTGGGAAATATCCCACCCTCTGACTCCTCCACTCAACTAAGCTGCACAATCATCATCACTGTGTACCAGTATTAAATTGTTTGTTTAAAACTTATACATATATAGTGTCTTTTGTCTGGTGAAAAAAATTCCCTGGAACCTAAACCCCCCATTTACATTAATTCTTATGGGGAAATTGGATTCGTTTAACATCGTTTCATTTAAAGTTGCGTTTTTCAGCAACATATCTACAACATTAAGTGAGGAGTTACTGTAACTCATGCATATTCCCAATTTGCACAAGGCTTAAGAAGGCATTACAAACGATGAAATATAAACTTTTTAAATGAGCTCTATCTCAGTAGATGACAGTGTCAATTCAAGACATCGCACATAAGTATTTGCTATGGTTCTCTAAGTCACAAGTCTTTGAAACTGAAGTTCTTTCAATTTTATGGTTCTATTTTCAGGGATGCTAAGCACTCACAACTCCAATCACCATCAGTAAGAGGCATAAGTGCTCAATGCCTCCGAGTATCCAGACATTTACTAATTAGGCATTTTAAACTGTTTTATCCTACCAATTATTCCCAAAACAAATAAGTTGTTAGGGAACTTTACAGTAACTAGTTAGATTTCGAATGCACTGTACATTTCAAAGTTATAATTGGTATATTACTTTTAAAGAGGTTTCAAGTGCAGTTTTACTCAGAAATGAGACAATAAAAATGATTCTTACAACACATCAGCTCTCTGTAGGCACTGAGTCCCATCTGGTAGCTTTACTAGCAAAAGTAACTTTTTTACTTTAAACAAAACCAAACCCCACTCCTGTTAGCACTTTTCTAGCTCATCTATTATCCACAGAATTATTAACTAGTTTCCAGATGCAGCAACTTACAGTACTAGAAGCAATGCAGGAGCCAAAAAAAACAGTTTGGTTTTCAGATCCCAGGAAGAACATGCATGTTTGGCAAAGGTTTTTATTTATAAACTGTGCAAATTTTATATGGAAGTCAATGAAACAAACATGGAAACTCTTGATGTTGTTTTCAGTAACTTTTAAGACTACAGCATACTTTAAGTAAGCAGAGAAAATATATTGCAGACATGACATTTTCTCTCCTCTCCCTCATTTCCTAATGTCACTCGTCTAAAACCTAAGGTTAATTGTAGAAAGCATCGTGATCCACTGCCTGCAATTTGTGACGCCAGTACGTCATCCTGAGCTGAGGTGCACATTAAGAATTCTTGGCCACCTTTTCCAACTGCCATATTTTCACAGCTGTCACAGAGTAAAATTTAAAGATTTCCTCATGCATCTAGGAACCTTAAGAAGTTTCCATGTCTGCATGAGACAGTTTTAAAGAGCTTTAGGAGCCTCATGGAAAACACTGAAAGCATCCTAATTTAAAGCAGCAAAAACTTAATTCTGATGTAGGTTTTCTGTAGTTCTCTTCTTTCCTACTAACATTATTAAAAGCGTGATTGGTACCTGTTATAACCCAGATGAAATTAAAATCTTTTGTTAGCAGAACAGATTTCAGAAAAAATACAAACCACACCTCTTATGTCACAAAGGAATCCACCTTCATCTGCTTTAGAATGTACAGGAGTCAAATGAACCCTTGTTTTGTGTTGGTTTTTAAATTTGGAATGAATGTTTTCATGAAACCATTCTTAGCAATAAAAATAGAGAAAATGTGTCATAGAAATATACTTGCTTACAAAGAGAATGAGGATTCAGTTGCTGTTCAAAGTATTAATAAGCAGCTAAGCAAAATGAAGTTTGTTTTTTATTTCAGCATATTTCAGTATCATTGGATATTGTCTACTTAAATCACTGAATCTATCTGAAAGACTTAAAAACAAATTCTGAAAGTAAGTCTTTAGAGTAAAGAAAGGAAATACCTGTATCAGACATTTACTGACATCACTAGCACAGAGAGCCTTATTGCAGCCCATTGATGGCGGAATCCATAATAAGAACAGCAGGATAGTTACTATAGGCACTGTGACGTACTGTGACCTCATGATTTCCTGCAGGCAGTCAATTTCTGAAATCTCCAAGCAGCACTGAAATAAGAAAAAGCAACTGAAAATACTGTATTTGCTGAAGTGGAAGCCAAATCATTTTTGTTTTTCTCATGTAATTCCTTTAAAGCAATATTAAGGGCTTTGCATGGTGGAGCGATTTCAATCAAATTAAAAATTGTGAAATCAATGTGAAGTTATGCTGCTGCAACATTAAACTTTATAATAAATTAAAATTTACGCATGTGGGTTTTCTTAATTGCTACTACTGATTAGGGAATCTTATTTGAATGTCATAAATCTGCTGTATGCAAAAAAAAATGTTTTCAATGTATTAAAATTAAGGGCCTGATCCTGCAAACCCAAAAAACAGCTGTTACTTTTCTCACACAAATACACTTACTTAAAGTATGTACACAGGTGTGCATAGCATGAAGAGCTACAATTGTATTTTTACTAAAAACTTCTTAGTGGCATGAAATCTTTATCCCTTCAAAACAAAACCACTTCAGTGTCAACAATAAGATGTTTAGACTTTCAATACATTAACAATACACACATGCCAACATTTCAAAAAAAGGAGCCTAAAGTTAGATTCCTAAGCCTGTACCTTAAACACTTGAAGGCGGGATTTTTCAAAAGCACAAAGTAACTGAAGTCAATGAGACACGTGCACCTAAAATTGGAGGACTATAGCTTGGTCAAAGAATTTCAGCTTCCTTGACTTCTGGAAGTTCAGTATATTGGTAGATGATATGGTTTTGCAAATACAACGTGTTTGACTTCATTATTTATGTTATCAAAATAGTTTATGGACCCCAATCATAAACTAGGACCCCATTCTGGTAGGCACTGTACAAATACATAACAAGGAGCTTAGAATGAGCTTGTACTGTTCTTATGGTAAAGATGTTAATGAGGCCCTGGATTTGTCTTGTTCAGCATTTATGAACTTTTTAGAAAAAAAATTCTATGTAAACTAAAATTCTACTAGCAGTTAGGAAACTAATTTAAAAAAACCAAGTACAACATACCACTTGAGCAATTTAACTCTATAAAATGGGAAGAAATTAAATACCAATATGTAAATAAAAATGATTTAAATATAGAATATCATTTAAAATTAACACAGTTATTTTTTAAATTAAAAAAAAAGCTTATTTGTATCCAATCAGAGTTTTGGGGGGCTTCCCCTATTCAATCCAGGGGCATATACAAAGAAGAGGATCTTTCACACAATCAAGAGCCATTTACTTTCACCGTTTAGTAGTTCATCAAACATACATAAAGCTTGATTTTTATCATAAATTATAATCTAGATTTAACAATAAATATCTTAATAAAAATGGCAGGAACTAAAATAAATATATGGTCAGTAAACAAGTACTTGTTTTATAAAGGAGAAGCTCTGATAAATTAGTGAATAAAGATAAGTTTTAACACAGCACCAAATTGTTTCAACACCATCAATCTGGATTTAGTCATTATATATCAAAGAGCTTCTGAATACACAACTGGATAGATGTCACTAATATAAATACACTGCAATGGAGTTATATTAATAATTTAATACAGATGTGTCTTGTGGGGTGAGTGGCTAACAATTTCCATGCTTCACTGCTTAGTCTTAGTTGCCACTTACCCTTTCAAACTACATTTTCACTACATTCCATTCTCTGCTTGCACTCAAAACTTCCCCACTGCCTGTCTTCATTCCTCACCTACATTCAGTTTCTGCCTGCTACCTATCCCTCTTGTTTAACCTTCCATAATTCAGTAGGCTCATTCTCAGTTACTCGCTTTCTAAACTGCACACTACAGCTTGACTTGGAAGGTCAAGTTTAAGTCTGGCTTAACACTAGTTACCCACCTTGTATCAACACTATGAAAGGCAGGCAACACCTTTAGTTGATTTCAGGTGATTGAGTTAGCCAAAGCACGTGCTAGTTTAGTCCATCCTAAATGTCCATTTTTTCTAATCTAAACAAAAGAACCAGAACACGGGAGAAAAATACCTCTGAAAGGCCCACCATGAGTACTGGTGATTAACTCCCTTTCCCGGCACAAACATCTGGTATTGCTGTCTGAGAGGCTGCTATGGCAGCAAAGGCATAGATCATGCTCTTTGCATGGGTCTGGACCAACACATGATTGGTAGGAATGATGTAGAGAAATGAGGAGCAAGGTACTTGAACTGTAATCTCTTCAGGACAACCTATTTGTTGTTCTGTGTTTGTACAGCACCAAACAGAGTAGTCCCCTCACTATCTACATTGCTCTTGCCCTTTGAAATGGCTGGGGTCCTGCTGGTCTGTATTTCATATCATTTGGTTCCATAGAGAGAAAAAAGACTGAGGTCTCTGTTTCCTCAGAGATTCACTTTGTCCTGGGTGGCTAGATAGTTTTCAAGTGAACAACTGTACAGAAACAACTCACAAATATATCGGATGCCAGCCTGAACTTGATCCCCCAAATACCGTGAACTATGCATAAAAGGTTGGGGGGGGTTGGTCTTTTTGCAGTGCAGACATCTCCCATAAACATTTTTCTACTAACTCATGTGCTAACTGCTCACAAAACACTTTGAACTGACTTAATCTTCCACGCAGAACAGTCCGAGCTCATCCACCCCCCCTGCCCTGCTAACCGAGTCACCATTTTCCTACCAAAGATGGCCCTGGCACAGGCCTCCCGGCGGCTGGCGACGGGGAGAAAACAAGCACAAAATGTTTTATCCCGATACTTTCCCAACCTTCTCGGGGGCAGGGGCGCTGGAACAATGAGTCTGGCGGGGATGCTGCGAGCCCGGCACCAACCTGTAAACCCCGCATATGATGGAAACCACTTCAAGCCGGGGCAGGGGTGCAGCGCAGCGCCCCCAGCACCCTGCAGGGCGAGGGGGGGCAGCCGCACCAGGCACAGCCACAGGCCGAGCCCAGAAAGAGCAACAACTCCGCGGCCAATCCCCACGCCCCGGTGCCGGCAGCGTGTGCCAGGCGGTGGTGTGGCGCTGGCCCGGCCGGGAGTGTTTCCAAAGCGCCGCTAACAGGCAGCGGGGGCCTCCCCAGCGCAGACTAGCGCCCCACGCCTGGCGGGGTCTAGCCCGGCTACAAGGGGCGCAGCTCGCTTCCAATCAGAGAGGAGCGAGCCACAGACTCCACGCGCACCGCCCCGCTCCCGGAGCCCCCCGATCTCCTAGCCGAGCAGCTCCCCTCTCTGCCCGGCAGCCGGCGGGTCTCTTACCCCAAGGCGTCGCGGGCTGCGCACCCCTGTGCCTGGCGCTCCGGCTCCTCGAGAGGCGGCGGCAGCGGCCGCGCTCTGCAGCCCGCGGCTTCCTTCGCCTCGGCCGCACGCAGCGAGGAGGCGGCCCGCGCGTCGCGTCGCGCCGCTCACACAGGGCCCGGCAGCGCCCCGCCTAGGGGCACCGTCAGGGGACAGGACCCTCCCCCGCTCTGCCCGGCCTGAGAGAGTGGCTGACTCCCCCCCACTTGGGGGGAAGCAGGGGGCCCCCGCCCGCGTGCAGCGCTCTGCCTGGGCCCCCTTGGGCCCATCCTAGGAGGGGAGCCCCAGGGAGGGGACGGGCCTGCTCCACCTCCCTCACCGGCTCCGAACCGGGACCACTTGGCGGGTGAGTTGGCCACAGTGGCCAGACTTTTCACCTCTGCAGCAGACGGGCCCCTGGGGCCCAGCTGGGGCAGCAGCTCCGCATTCGAGCACCGGACCTGCTCTCTGCATGGTTGGGGTGAACGCCTTGTGCCGCGCTGGGCGCCCCTCTCAAAAGAGTGACACTGGAATTGGAAAAAGTACAGAGCAAGGCAAGAGCAAGGAGTGAGGGTGTGGAACAGCTCTGAGATGAAGAGGGATTGAACAGGCTGAGACTGTTCAGCTCACAAAAGAGAGGCGGGAGGGGGAGATCATGAATGGTGTGAAAAATGTGAATAGGGAAGAGGGGGTTAGTTATCTGTAACTGGAGGTTCTTCAAGATGTGTGGTCCCTGTTTGTATTCCACCCATGGGTGCGCACGCGTCCCATGCACCTGAGTCCAGAAGTGTTTCTTAGCAGTAGCCATAGACCCACATGCGCCTAGTGCATGATCAAAGCTGAGGGTATAATAGGTCTTGTGGGTCGACACCTCTCCAGTGTCCCTCTTATTGTGCAGTCCAGTCCACAGCAGAAGGGATGGAGGGTAGGTATTAGAATGCAGATTGGGAACACACAGCTCAAAGAACCTTCAGTTGCAGGTAAGTAATCGCTTTTTCTTCGAGTCATGGTCCCTATATGTATTCCATACATGAGTGATTAGCGAGCAGTGATCAGTGCAGAGGTGGGTGCGAGGATGCAATAGGAAGTGCAATCAGCAGTACAGCTTGGTCCCCAACAGTCTGTAGCCCGTAGTTGTGCGATGGCATTGTGGGATGTGGCTGGAGTGCCAGGTTGTTGCATGACAGATGTCTTGCCACGAGATGTCAGCGAGGCAGGCTGCATAGAGTGCACTGTGGCTCCATCAGGCGGAGGTACATTGGATTGTGTGTAGTATTCATGGATCCACCCGGAGACCCATTTGGGGATTCACTGGGAGGAGACAGTTTGGCCCTGGGATCAGTTGGCAATGGCCACAAATAGTTTTGGCAATGTGCAAAATGAGCGAGTCAGGTGGAGGTAGAATGTCAGTGCACAGCGGACATCTTGGGAGTGCAGGAACCTATCCATGTGGGAGGTGTGTGGTTTGGGACAGAACACAGGTAGATGCACTGATTTAGGTGGAACTTCAACACTATTTTTGGGAGAAATTTAGGTGTAGACATAAGGAAAATTTATTCTGGAGAAACACGGTGTAAGGGGAGTTGGCCATCATGGCTGCCAGTTCACTGACCTGTCTAGCAGAGGTAATGGCTACCAAGAATGTCACCTGCATGGAAAGCTGGGAGAGGGAGCATGTTGCCAGTGGCTCAACGGGTGGCTTTGTGAGGGCAGAGAGAATGAGATTAAGGTCCCACAGGGGTTTGAGCTTGAGTACTGGCGGGAAGGTACTGAGTAAACCCTTCATGAATGGATGGTGGTAGGGTGTGTGAAAACACAGAGGCGCTGTCCATGGGGGAGAAAAAGACTGAGTGCTGCCAGACTTGTATAGAGCTGAGGGCAAGATTGAGAAAGTTGTCAAGGATGATAGGTATAAATATAGTGCTCAATGGCTGGTGATGGCAGTGAAGTGTCTCCATTTAGCTCTGTCGCAGGCCCTGGTGGATGCCCTCCTGCTCTGGTTAGGGATGTGTTACACTGGGGTGGAGCACGCCCTGTCTGTCCCCGAGCCCGATCCAAATACTGGGCTGTGAGGTGACGATAGCCCAGCTTGGGATGTCAGACTTGGTCCCGATCTTGCATGAGGAAGTCTGGGAGCATTCAGAGGCAGAGTGGTGTGTGGATGTAGAGTCTGTGTAGGTCTGTGAACCAGAATTGGCAGGGCCAGAATGGGGCTACGAGTATCACAGTGGTTCAGTCCAGGCGGATCTTGTGCAATGCTTGTGGGAGACAGGGAAACAGGGGGAAAGGCATAGCGGAGGTTGCTTGTTCAGGGGAGAAGAAAGAAGTCACCCTGCGAGTCTTCCCTGACAGCTCTCCTGGAGCAATAAAGGGGCAGTTTGCAGTTCTCACAAGTTGCAAAGAGGTCCCACCACAGGTGCCCCATTTACAGAAGAGGTATCTGAGCATGGCATCGTGTAACTCCCACTCTTGGTTGAGGTAGAGAGTCCTGCTGAGTGCATCGGCTAGGGCATTTTGGGTGCCTGGGAGGTATATGGGAAGTTGATGCACCAGTTCCAAAGATAGACAGACTCAGAACAGAGGGAGGGAGACTTGTCGCCACCCTGCTTATTCATGTAGTATTGTTGGAGAGCAATTGAGTGTGGTTGGACTGGATGAGAGAAGGAAATGCCTGGCACACAAAACTGACTGCCCACAGTTCTAGCATGTTTATATGCATTTTGGCTTCCCATGGCATTCACACCCCCTGGGCAGTGTGACCATCTAGATCTGTGCTTCTCAAGCTGTCTGATGTGGGGGACCAGCAATTTTTTTCCCAATGTGCCAGGGACCGGTGCCATATTATTATCCTATTCAACACTCTTATGAGGAAACTCGCTGCGGACCGGCAGCTGATGGCTTGAGGACTGGCACCGGTCCACGGACTACCACTTTGAGAAGCACTGATCTAGATGGTCTCCTCAACACACAAAGGAGGCATCCATTGTAATGATAGGATCAGTCCATCATGTGAGGGAGGTAAGCACTGT
Organism: Gopherus flavomarginatus; assembly: GCF_025201925.1. NCBI lineage: Eukaryota > Metazoa > Chordata > Testudines > Testudinidae > Gopherus > Gopherus flavomarginatus. Next base: position 209,415,142 of record NC_066618.1, read on the forward strand.
TTGGGGAATGAGGACGCTGGCCTCCATATGGCCCATGCTCTCTCTGTAGATAGCGAGGAGCCACATCTGGAAGCAACGCATATGCAGACATGCATGCAGTGTATATGTTCAAGGAGAGAGAGACAATGGCGGACCATGGTGCGTGGCTTGCAATGCAGATCTGCAATAATGGTTGTCAGTATTGCAAATTGGTCCATCAGAAGAGGAGCCATTGTTATGGATGGAGTTGAACTATGCTTCCAATAAAGTGGATCATCTGTGTAGGTCTGAGCTCTGACTTTTCCTTGCTGATGCAAATACCTAGAGACCCCAGGAAAGTGCAGAGGGTGAGGATGGCAGAGGTCAGATCTTGTTGGGATAGAATGACAAGGAGCCAGTTGTCTAGATAGGGGTATACCGAGTAGCCATGGTGGTGTATTTGTGCTGCTACTGTGGCAAAAAGCTTCATGAAGACTTGTGGAGCCATGGCTATGCCAAAAGGGAGAACCCGGAATTGGTAGTGGTGTGTCCCACCTGAAAACCTAGAAATTTCCACTGGGCTGGGTGAATGTCCTCTTGGAAGTAGGCATCCTTCATGTCAAGACCGTGAGCCAAGCCCCCTGGGGGAGAGATGGGATAATTGATGCCAGCGTCACCGTGTGGAATTTGGATTTTCTGATAAAGGTGCTCAGCAGCCGAAGGTCGAGAAAGAGGCAGTACCATCCACCCTTCTTAGGGATGAGGAAGTATGGGGAGTAGAAGTCTCAGCCCATGTTAGGAGGTGGGATCTGCTTTATGGCTCCCTTTAAGAGAAGAGAGTCCACTTCTTGTTGGAGAATGCATTGAAGGGAAGGGTCCCTGGGGGTATCCGGGGTGGGGGCTGATGCGGGGGAAATGAGAGAAATTCTATGGAGTATCCATGTTAGATGATCTCCAGTACCCAACAGCCCCAATTGTTGGCAAATAGGCCAAAATAGCCCCCAAAGACAACATGAGGATCTGCAGGTGGCAACCGGGGAGGTTCGTGGGGCTTGACCATCACATCAAAACTGAGGCTGCTGGTGGAGGAGGTGGTCATGGCAGAGACAGGGAAGCAAGGTCAATGAGAGCAGTGCTGCCTATGTAGGGTCTCCTGCTGGTATTGGTAGTAGGCTGGGTAGGACCCATGCAGGCATGGACGGAACTGCTACCATTGTTGTCTGCATCGCAGGGCCAAGGTATATATCCCTAGGAACTGTAGCATGGCCCTGGAGTCTTTCAAGAATGAAGGGACTAGTCTGTCTTGCTATGAAACAGTTTGTACTCGCCAAAGGGGAGGTCCTCAATTGTACTTTGGACGTCTCTTGGGAAGCCAGGTGACTGGAGCCACAAGTCCTGGCACATGACAAAAGACGGTTACTCACCTTTGTAACTGTTGTTCTTCGAGATGTGTTGCTCATATCCATTCCAGTTAGGTGTGTACGCCGCGCGTGCACATTCGTCGGAAAACTTTTACCCTAGCAACTCAGTGGGCCGGCAGGTCGCCCCCTAGAGTGGCGCCATCATGGCGCTTGATATATACCCCTGCCGGCCCACCCGCTCCTCAGTTCCTTCTTGCCGGCTACTCCGACAGTGGGGAAGGAGGGCGGGTGTGGAATGGATATGAGCAACACATCTCGAAGAACAACAGTTACAAAGGTGAGTAACCGTCTTTTCTTCTTCGAGTGATTGCTCATATCCATTCCAGTTAGGTGAATCCCAAGCCTTACGTAGGCGGTGGGGTCGGAGTGAAATGTGGCAGCATGAAAACTGCTGAGCCAGAGGCTACAGCATCTCTTGACTGTCGAACCAGGGCATACTGCGAAGCAAAGGTATGGACCGAGGACCAATGGAGCTGCGCGACAGATCTCGTGGGTAGGAACACGAGCCAGCAAGGCGGCAGATGAAGCCTGAGCCCTGGTAGACTGTACGATGATGTGGCTTGGGGAAATATGAGCCAAATCATAACAAGTGCGGAAGTCCGCCATCACCCAAGATGAGATCCTCCGAGAGGAAAACAAGCAAGCCCTCCCTTTGGCCCGCTACCGTGACAGAGCTGGGGCACCTTACGAAATGGTTCTGGCAGCGCAATATAAATGCGAGCACTCCACAGATGTCCAAGGAGTGCAATGGTTGTGCCCATTGCGTTGAGCTGTGGGTAACATGAAAGGCCGAAACCACCTTAGGGAGGAAAGCTGGGTGCGGTCATAACTGCACCTTGTCTTTGTGAAACCTAGTGTACGGCGGAACCACCGTAAGAGCTCTGAGCTCGGAGACCCGTCTGGCCGATGTAACAGCTACGAGGAAAGTTGTCGTCCAAGACAGGTATAGCAGAGGGCCAGTCGTGAACGGCTCGACTGGGGGAGACATAAGTATGGTTAAAACTAGGTTGAGGTCCCAGGTTGGGGCTGGGCGGCGCACCCGAGGGTGCAAGCTCTCCAAGCCCTTGAGGGATCTCGAACCCATAGAGCGTGAGAACACGGAACGTCCACCTTAGCCTGGCTGGAAGGTAGAGATGGCTGCTGAGTGTATCCTCAGCGATGATACCGCCAGGTCCTGCCGCTGAAGGCCAGAGGCAGGCCAAATAGAGGGGATCGAGGCCTCAGCCGGAGCAAGATTGAGCGTATTGCAGCTGTAGACGAAACGCTTCCACCTGGCCCGGTACGTTGACCAGGTGGAAGGCTTCCTGTCACCCCGGCTCAGTTACGCAGCAGCCACACCGTGAGGCGAAGAGGCTGCAGGTCCGAGTGACGAAGCCTGTCGTTGCCCTGAGTGATGAGGTCTGGGTGGGGTGGCAGGGTAATTGGGTCTGTTATTGACAGGCCGAGCAACGTGGTATATCAGTGCTGCCTGGACCACTCTGGAGTGATCATGATGATGCACGCTCTGCCCCTGCGGAGTTTGAGCAGGACCTAATGAACCAGTGGGAACAGTGGGAAGGCATAATGGAGTTGGCCTTTCCACGGCATCAGGAATGCATCCAAGATCGATCCCGAGGAGGGACCTTGGAAGGAGCAGAACATCTGGCATTTTCTGCTCTCGCGGTGAGCGAACAGGTCTATGTGAGGAAACATCTCCACTTCTGGAAAGCAGAACGCCTCACATGGGGCAGAGTGATCACTCGTAAGACAGGAAAGACCTGCTGAGTCAAAGCGCCAAGACGTTCCGAACGCCTGGGAGAAAGGACGTCACCAGCTCCATCGAGTGGGCCATGCAAAAGTCCCGGAAATGGATGGCCTCCTGACAAAAGGGGGGAGGACCATGTCCCTCCCTGGATATTTATGAAGCACATGGCCGCTGTGTTGGCTGTAAACACCGAGATTCAACGGCCTCGCAGCTGCCGCTGGAACCCCTGGCACGCCAGGCGGACTACTCTCATTTTTGGGGCATTGATGTGGAATGCCAGCTCCCGAGAAGACCAAAGGCCTTAAGCTCGGAGGTGACCATGAGCACTTGAGCAGAGAGATGACGCGTCCGTCGTCAGGGGCAGTGAGGGCTGGGGCGGATGGAACCGCATCCCTGCCCACACCAGGGAGGGAGTTAGCCACCACTCTAGGGAGCCTAAGGTGCTCGAGGGAACGGTGACTACCATGACCATTGGCTCCCTGTCCGGGTGGTACGCCGAGGTGAGCCGGACTTGGAGAGGACGGAGGCGGAGCTTGGCGTGTTTGGTTACAAACTTGCGGGCAACCATGGACCCAGGAGACTGAGACAAGTACGAGCTGAGGTCGTTGGGAAAGCCTGCAGACCTCAGATGATTGTTGCCATCGCCTAAAACCGCAGTTGTGATAAGCAGGCTCCGGCTAGGTAGGAGACCAGGATAGCCCCTAGGAAGTCCAACCTCTGCGTGGGAACCAGAGTGGATTGCTCTATAGTAATCATCAGGCCTTGACCTGTGAATAAGACCGTGACGATGCCCACGCGCTGAGTGGTTTGTGTCTCAGAGTCTCCTCGGATAAGCGAATCGTCCAGATACGGAAAAACGCATATCCGACATCAGCGAAGGTAGGCGGCGACTATGGCCGTAAACCAGAAGTACTGACAGTTGGCTAGAAAGCGGAGGTATCTCCTGTGCGGAGGGAAGATGGCGTTGCGAAAGTACGCGTCCTTCATATCCAGGGCGGCATAGTAGCCCCCAGGAGGCAAGGATGGAATAATGGTTCCCAGGGATACCGTGCGGAACTTCAACCTTATCCTAAACCGGTTGAGTCCGTGCAGGACTAGGAAGGTCTGAGACCTGCGTTCGAGTGGGGGACTAGGGCATAACGGGAGCAAAACCCCTTGCCCCTTTCGTCCATCGGCGTCTGCACCTCTTGTACGAGGAATTGCTCGTGAGAGGGGTCCCTGAAGGGGGACAGGGCTGGAACAAATTAGAGGTGGTACCTATGCTCCACCGTGCGCAGGATCCAGCGATCTGAAATTAACTGGGGCAACGCCAGGAGAAAGCGGGATTGGGATCCCGACCTGTGACTGGTACACCGCCCTCAGGCGCACCTTGGAAGGTTCGTCTTTGGTCCCAGTGGTAATTGCGAGGGACCTTGACCTTGGCTCTGTAGGGGTCCTGACGTTCGTCTGCGACCACCTTGGCCTCGCCGTTTGCCAAAGTCCTGTCTCTGGCTAGGCACAGAGTATGGCGGCTGGGGACAGAAAGGCCTGCGTTTGGTCGCTGGCATATGCATGCTGAGAGAGCGCATTAGGACCCTATTGTCCATCAGGCTTGGCAGCCTGGGGCTGTCTTTGCCGTGAAAGGCCTTTACCAACAAAGGGTAAATCCTGAATGGCATACTGCAGCTCCGGCCGGAGGTTTGAAACCTGAAGCCATGAGATGCACCTCATGGCGACACCAAAGGCCAGAGTCCTGGCTGCAGAGTCTGCTGCGTCCAACGAGGCCTGGAGGGACGCTCTGGGTACCTTTTTTCCCCCGTCCTCCAAGACGGCAGCGAACTCTTGGCGGGAGTTTTGAGGGAGAAACTCCATAAACTAAACTACCTTCACCCAGGTGCTATAATTATCGCAGCTAAGCAAGGCTTGTTGCTTTGCTACCCAGAGCTGCAGGGCTTCTGCAGAGTACACCTGGCGGCCAAACAGGTTCATTCGCCAAGCCTCTTTCAGTTTCGGGGCTGGCGCCCGCTGGCCATCATATCAGAATCGTGGTCCTGAGCATAAGATCTGCGCATGTGGGATGACACGGATGCGTGTCCGGATGGCCATGGAGGTACTAAAAGAAGGCACAGGGAGAGTCTCTGACTCTATCGGACCTTGCCCAACTCGGCACCGGGAACCGGCACCGGGAGGCGTACCGGTACCTGAAACGAGATCCAGACCCACAACCAGAATGGTGCCTGGAGGTCGACCGAGATCTCGAGGCTCGGGAAGAGGCTACAGGAGTCAAGGTACCTGTCGCGGTGCCGGGAGTCGGAACGGTGCCGATAGCGGGTCGGCGAACGGGATACCGACCGGTGCAGCGAGTGCGACCAGTACCGATGAGGAAAACAGCACCGGGACTGCAAGTGGTGTCGGGCGTGCCGACAGGATCTGGAGTGTCTGCGGGACCGTGATCATGAACGGTGCCGCTCTGCTGTGCTGACAGAGGACGGTCACATGAAGAGACTGTATTACCCGCACCGGCGGTGCCGGGGTCAGGCAGCATCGACTCTGTCATGGCAATGAGATCCCTCGCCGTTGGTAATGTCTCCGGCGTGGAGGGAACAGCAGGCTCAACCACAGTGCATACTGGGTAGCTGTCAGGCACCGGATTCGACGGCCCTCGTGGGACCGGGATCGACGGTACCGAGGTCGTCAGAGCTTCGGTAGGTGTCGGTGCCGGGCGATCCGAGTTAGATGAGCTAGCTGGCTGCGGTGCCGTCGGCACGGAAGCAGCAGGAGCAATAAGCTCAACCACGGCGCGTGCCGGGGAGCCGTCAGGCACCGGATTCTACGGCCCTTGTGGGACTGGAATCGACGGTGCCGACGTTGTCGGTGCCTCAGAGGTGTCGGTGCTGGGCAATCCGACTTAGACGAGCTCTCTGGCTGCGGTGCCGTTGGCACGGAAGCAGCAGGAGCAGTAGCTCAACCACGGCGCGTGCCGGGGAGCCGTCAGGCACCGGATTCTACGGCCCATGTGGGACCGGGACCGATGGTGCCGACGTCGTCGGTGCCGCAGCAGGTGTCGGTGCCGGGCGATCCGACTTAGACGAGCTCTCTGGCTGCGGTGCCATTGGCACGGAAGCAGCAGGAGCAGTAGTTCAACCACGGCGCGGGCCGGGGAGCCGTCAGGCACCGGATTCTACGGCCCTTGTGGGACCGGGATCGACGGTGCCGACGTCGTCGGTGCCGCAGCAGGTGTCGGTGCCAGGCGATCCGACTTAGACGAGCTCTCTGGCTGCGGTGCCGTTGGCACAGAAGCAGCAGGAACAGTAGCTCAACCACGGCGCGTGCCGGGGAGCCGTCAGGCACCGGATTCTACGGCCCTTGTGGGACCGGGATCGACGGTGCCGACGTCGTCAGTGCCTCAGCAGGTGTCGGTGCCGGGCGATCCGACTTAGACGAGCTCTCTGGCTGCGGTGCAGTTGGCACGGAAGCAGCAGGAGCAGTAAGCTCTACCACGGCGCGTGCCGGGGAGCTGTCAGGCACCGGATTCAATGGCCCTGGGGGACTGGAATCGACGGTGCCGATGTCATCGGTGCCTCTGCAGGTGTCGGTGTCGGGCAATCCGACTTAGACAAGCTCTCTGGCTGCGATGCAGGTGGCACGGAAGCAGCAGGAGCAGGGGGCTCAACCACGGCGCGTACCGGGGAGCCGTCGGGCACCAGCAGGAATTGTAGGCTCTCTCGACCTCGGAGGAAGGGAGCGGTGCCGAGTCGACTTCGGTGCCGGCGACGGCCGGTGCCTAAAGGCCTTGGCAGTACCGGCGGGGTCCGGTGCCGAGGAGGCGCTTCTGCCAGCCGCTTGATCATCGCTCGGCACCAAAGGTGGAGGGGTAAGTGAAAGTCCCGCTCCTTTTTGTTCTCGGCTTAAAAGCCTTGCAAATGGGGCACTTAGCTGTCAAGTGCGATTCCCTCAGGCACTTCAAACAGGAGTCGTGTGGATCTCCCTTCGGCATCGGCTTCTGGCAGGCCGAGCCCATTTTAAAACCTGGTGAGCCGTGCATGGGCTCCGGCACCGGGTTCATGGAAGGAGCTACTTCCTGAACCCCGCTAACAATTACTAAACTAACTATGTTAGCAAAGAAAAAACGTATAACTATACAAATATATATATAAAAGGATTATAACTGCATAACTATATATGAGAACTACGAGTAGCTAGGGAAGTGGAGGTCAGCTAAGCCGCGCTCCACTGTTCCAACGACCGACACGGGCGGTAAGAAGGAACTGAGGAGCGGGTGGGCCGGCAGGGGTATATATCAAGCGCCATGATGGCGCCACTCTAGGGGGCGACCTGCCGGCCCACTGAGTTGCTAGGGTAAAAGTTTTCCGACGAATGTGCACGCACGGCGTACACACCTAACTGGAATGGATATGAGCAATCACTCGAAGAAGAACCCCAGTTGTGTGAGATCAAGAGGATGTGCCAGCCACATCTACAGCTGCCTGGAGGCCACTTGGACAACCAGGTACCCCTCGTCTACCAGCTCCTGATATTGATGCTGTTGGTCTGGTATCAGTTTGTCCCAGAACTCTGCTAGCTTAGCGTAGTTATTAAAATCATACTTGTCTAGCAGAGCCTGATAGTTTGCGATCCAGAACTGTAGTACTGCTGAGGAATATACTTTCCTCCTCAACAGATCCATGCACTTTGCTGCCTGGTCTGGAGGGGCTGACTTCTGTGTTTGCTGGCATGCCTGCTCAGCTGCCACGTGCAAAAAAGAAAATCCACTCTTTTAATAGGTACAAAATATCTCCACCCTGCCCACTAATGTGTGGGGACACAGAAGGCAGGGGTGTGCCACACTGCTCATGCTGGGTGAAGGATGACTTCATTAATAGGTAGTGCCACCCTTGAGGGCCCCTGAGGTTGAAGAATGTCCAGGAGCTGGTGTTGCTTGTCCTGAACCTCTCCAATGGGATGCCCAGTTTTGCTGCTACCCTCTGGAGCAAGTCATGATATTGCCGGTAGTCATCCTGTGAAAAAGGGAGAGAGGAATAAGTGCCTCATTCAGTGAAGAGGAAGCAGCCATAGGGACTGGCAGAGCCAGCAGCACCGGTTGGACATATGCCTCTTCCTCAGATAGTGGCGGTAGAGGAGCCGGGCAGTCGTAATAGGATGCCTGGCAGGGTGGGTAGCCTTGGTGGTAGGAGTCCCAGGGTTTCCAGTACAGCCCAAGGGAAGGATCCTGCGGTTGCGGTGGGCCCCACGGGTACTGGTACTAGACGCTCGGTGCTGGATCATATTCCAGTGGATAAGGTGTTCAGGGACATGAGTTGGAACTGTAGTGTGACATTGGAGAGAATGAGGGTTCTGGCTCTGAAAACTCCTCAGACTCCAAAGGACAGTTCTGGCACCAGGGGAACTGGTGGTACAGGCGGGCTGTGGTGTGGCCCCAGTAGGAACCTGTCTGGTAGCAGTAGAAGTGGTTTGTCCTCTGGAGTGGTGATCTCTTGGGTGAAAAGAGGTCCAGAGAGGAGCAGAGAGGGTAGGTACAGGAGTATCAGCTCCTCTGCCGAAATGAGGGGCTCAAAGCAACTGGAAGTCCTTGGAGTGCCTGTGAAGATGCCAGAGGATCCCATGGCATCTGTTGGGCTGACTTGGCTGAGCAGCATGGCAGTGGTGACAGGATCGGTGGTGTGTGTGCCAGTGAGCACTCCAGATGCACAGGTACTGGGGTTTCAGCGGATTGCTTTTGTGGTAAGCTTTACCTTCCAGTCGGGAAAGCTTGGTTGCTGGTCTGGCCAGATCTGCGAGTGACATCTCAGCCGACGTAGGTGGCTTGGGGAAGAAACGCTGCACATGGGAGCAGTCTGCTGGAGGGATCTGCTCTTGTGCCTGTGAGACTGCTTCTTACTCTCATGTCTGGGCTTGTCCTTCACCGTTGGTACTGCCGGATCTGGGGCATGCAAAGTGCTTGGAGGGATGCTCACCACTGATGACAGCTGCTGAACACAGGAGTCCGATTGTCCCAGATTCAAGTGTGGACATGGTCTCATTGCCTCCTCCATTAGAAATTTACACTGGTGGAACTCCTGAACTTCCCAGGTTCGGGGGAAGGAAGGTCTTGTCGAGGCAGGAAGGAGTGAGCCTTGTTGAGGCAGTAAAGACATTTCTGGTCTCGTTGCTCATGACTATGGGCAGGAGACACAGTTTTAAATCCTGGAATGCGGAGAATCATCTCCTGGGAGGACTGGGACGGTTCCAAAACGGAGAAAACTGTCACTAACTCAACTACCTACTCTTCAACTGCTATCTATATACAACTGTCTACAAGAATGGACAAACTCACTCTCTTAGTCAAAATTAAGAATGTGAAGGAACAGGGGATTCCAAGTCAGGCCATGCAGCAGTAAGAGGGAACTGGAGAGGCATTGACCTGTACAACCTATTATACCCTTGGCTGCAAGCACGAGGGAATGCACTATGCATGTGCAGGTCTACAGACACTTCTAAGAAACACTTCTAGACTCAGGCACATGGTGTGCATCTGCACCCACATATGATATACACATAGGGACCATCACTCGAAGTGTTATTTACCCCTTCATGTAACACATGAATCAGGAGTCACCCCATGAAATTAATAAGCAGCAGGTTTAAAACAAACAAACACGAAGTACTTTGTCACACAGGGCACAGTCAGCCTGTGGAATTCATTACCAGGGGATGTTCTAAAGGCCAGAAGTATAATTGGGTTCAAAAAAGAATTGGACATATTCATGGAAGATTGGTCCATCAATGGCTATTAGCCGGGCTGCAACCCCATGCTCTAGGTCAGGGTGGGCAAACTTTTTGGCCCGAGGGTAAGGAAGGCTGTGCCCCCCAAACAGGCTGGCCCCCACCCCTTATCTGACCCTTTCACTTTCCACCCTACTGCCCCCTCAGAACCCCCTGCCCATCCAACCCCCCCCTTGTCCCCTGACTGCCCACTCCTGGGACCCCTGCCCCTAACTGACCCCCTGGGATCCCACCCCCTGCCCCCAGTCCCCTGACTGCCTTGACTCCTATCCACATCCCGACCCCCTATCCAATCCCTCCTGTTCCCTGTCCTTTGCCCCATCCAACTGCTCCCTGTCCCCTGACTGCCCCCCCCCAGGACTCCCTGCCCTATCTCCAAGCCCCTGACCCCCTTACCATGCCGCTCAGAGCAGCACATCTGGAGCCACACCTCCCAGCCAGAACCAGACACACTTCCACGCTGCCCTGCATGAGCACGCAGCCCGTGTTGCTGCAGGGGAAAGGGGAACAGCGGGGGAGGGGCTGGGGGTTCAGCAGCCAGGCAGGACATTCCCGTGGATGGATGTGGCCCACCAGCTGTAGTTTGCTCGCCTCTGCTCTAGGTTTTCCTAAACCTCTGACTGCCAGAAGCTGAGACTGGGTGACAGGATGGACTACTTGATAAATTGCACTGTTCTGTTCACTCCCTCTGAAGCATCTGGCACCAGCCATTGTTGGAAAACAGGATACTGGGCTGGATGGACCCAGTGTGGCCGTTATGTTCTGAACCATTTGGTGGAAAAGAGAGAAGTGGGAAGAGGGGACAAAACATCTCCAGACAAAAGAGTAACATTTTGCACCAGGTTCCCACAGTTCTGCTTCTTATACTATTGCATCCTCACATGGGTTTAAACTGGTGTGGACATATGGGAAGGGAGGAGACTTTGGAGCTTACAGTGCAGGTGGCTTGTGTAGGCTGTGGAAGAATGACATTTTAATTGCTGATGTTCAGGGTGGATTTGATTTAAATCACTAATCAGGAAGACTCGATTTAATCATGGATTTCTACATAAAAGTATGTTCTCGGTGGTTGGTATAACCTTAATACATATTCTTCACAACTCAGAGATAGATGTCAGTTTATTTTTAGAAGGTACACACTATACATTTTTAAAGTGATTTATTTTGAAAACTTTTCAGATTAGTTTTACAGCTATATCAGAAAATGAATGATGGTTTGGTTATTTCATTTACCAAGGTAACTGAAGCAGATATTTATGAAGTCATCAGGAGGTGAACTATATCCCGTTCAACAAGTCAATCATTAATATTTGAAGGATTTTCTTGCCATGCTGCATTAGGAGGAGATCACCACCAGACAGACATTTAAATTGTTTTATTTAACTAAAACAACATTGTTATGTATTCTGGATTATTTTTCAACAGTAAACGTATTTTAACAAAAACAGGCTTATGATTTTTTAATTTAGTTAAACATTCAAGTCTTTTAAAATCAGGTTTGTTTTTGTTAAAATTGTTTTTAACTAAAATAAATTTTTTAAAAAACAAATTAAATCAACTGTCAGCCAAGTCAACATGCAAAACTTAAAATATTGGCTTCTGCAGCTAACTCAGTCGTCTTCACCTTCATTTTCCTGTTTGTTCATAATCTGGAAAAGAAAACCAAGCTTTCCTGCTTTTTCAGGTCACAAACCATTTCTCAATTTGGAATGAATTAGTCTAAACAAATAAAATATTCTTTCTATACCAGCTGAAGAAGCTACTGCTGTTAAGGGTTTATCACTTTAACAGTTTCTGAATCCAAGTGCTTAAGTGACTTCCACCAGTTCACTGGTGTGACTTTCTTTAAAACATCATCAGCAAACATATATTTCTTGAATGGTTTATTCCCAAACTGGGTCTCTTTTATGGCCTGCTGCCATTATAGGTTTTCACTTCTAAGAAGAGAATGGTATGGTAGATCTCAAATCAAGGAAGGCTACACTCAGAAAGACTTCAAGACTTCTGGAATATGCTGCTCAGTTTCACTTTTGTTTCTACTACCCGGTCAGCACATCTCTCAGCCTGCATCGCTTCCCGCAGCCCCCATTGGCCTGGAGCGGTGAACTTTGGCCAGTGGGAGCCGTGATCAGCTGAACCTGTGGATGCAGCAGGTAAACAAACTGGCCCGGGCTGCCACAGTGCTTACCATGGCGAACCACGTGCCAAAGATTGCCAACCTGCATTAGAGGTTTAACCTGTTACACATGTGACTGTCAGGTGCCAGGGTGATGTACTTGATCCCTAGGGTAAAAAAACTGGGAATTTGAGGTAAGACATCTTCCTGAAGAAGTCTGACTACAATCTATGAAATAAGGCCTTTTCCACTACCGTGAATGGTGGTTATTTTCAGCCTGATTATTTTTTAAACCACACTAACACTCTTAATGGGGTATGTGGTAAGACGTATATAAGAAATCCTTGTACGATGGATTAGAAGGCAATCTAGAGAAACTCAACAACTGGAACAAAACCTGGGAGAGCTGAGCATTCGCTAGGGAGCTTGATGGCCAAGAGCCCTTATTTTTTACAAGGGACTGCAACACTAGAGGACACAATCCTTTCCTCAGGATAACTGCATTTCTGCTTAACCTATCCACAAGAAAATGTACCTTTTTATGTGCAGTGGGAAACTGAGGACAATTAGTCTTCTCTCTTTTAAAAGGAACAGCAGATCGGAGTTCAGAGGCGTTTCTGGCTTCTGGTCCTCTTACCAGTTTAAATAAGTTACTGAAAGCACTGGACTGGATGTGTTCTGCCTGTTATGTATTTGTAATCTAGGATGCAAACATCTTATAACTCTTACAACATTTACATGGAATGTGAGGTCTGAATGGGACTTCTCTGTGAGCCATGCTTCTTCCTTTGCGTGCCCTAGACCAGACAGGTTATTGTTACTATTACCCATTGGATAGCAAAGCCTCTGAAACTTGAGTCCTGGAGAGGAAGCCACATAACCATTTGATGTTCAGCAAGCTTATAATACATGCCATGGTGAAATCTTGGCCCTAGTGACTTCAATAGAGCCAGGATTTCACCACTTATAGTTTTAAGTTACTCATTATTGTTCTAATAGATTCTTACTTTCTTGATCTTTATGAATGTAAATGCAAGTTGAAAAAGAGTAGGTGTATAGTGTGGAAGTTTAAAATTATTTAATTACTTTTTATAGTTGGCCCAAAGTGTAGCCCTATTATGTTTGAGTTCGTGTCTCTTATCCTGGAATGGGCCTAAGTTAAGACCTACACAAGTAAGTCCCTGATATTATGTCAGTCTGTTCAGTTTGTTTTTTCATCATCTGAAAACAAGTACATTCTGCATTCATACAGGCACATGGCATAATATTGTGTATTTCACCAAATAACTAAACAGCTCCTGTAAGTTCTACCCTCCATACTTATAACAGCTTTCCAACTAGCCAGTTTCTCTCAGATAAACTCTTTTTTAGAAGGCAATACCTTCAAATGTAATCTCAGTTGCAGATATCAGATCCAAAGTATTCTTGAATATTTCCCGCACTAGATAGTACAAAAATATTTTCACGACTATCTGTAACCTCCTACCAATAAAAACTTCATTACCCACACATTAGTAGTGCTAATGATTATAAAAAAAAAAGTGTTAAATGTCATAACACAGGGAAGTTTTTCTATAGTTGACTGTTATTTTTGCTCTCAACCCTTACATGACTATGATAATGATAAAAACTGACCTGATCATTAACTGTTCATAAACTACTGCAAAGGTGATCAGTATATATACATATATATACACACACACACACACATTTTCTCTCTGGACTCTTTCAACTATCAATTCTAAATCAATTCTTATCACATTTTAAAATATTTTTGTTAAATAGTATCTAAAGCTTCAAGATTTAATTTCAGTAAAAAAAATCCAAGCATTTGTTAACATGACCAATAAAATTTATTAAACATATTTACAACTATTTACATATCCTTCCATAGGTAAATATTAAAATAGACAATGTACAATTTAAGAATTTTCATTCAAAGGCATTTTGTTGGGAAAAAAATAGGCTCTATTGTGAGACCACCATATAAGAGCAAAAGGTGTTTTAGTTTAAACAAAAATATTTTTGTCATAGTAAGTCATAGGTAGGGCATTACAATAGCAGACTAATATGAAATGTGGTTTTGTAAATATTACAATTATTTAGGTATCAGTTACTGAAGTAAGGGAGTTAAGTTGAGTGAAGCATGCAACACCATTCAGTTTCAAATCTTTTACAGTTATGGTGATGAAACAAGCAGCTAAATCAAACACATGCCTTACTAAAAGAACTGCCAACCAGAAATACACTACACTTAATAAAAACTACAACTTTGGTCCAATAAAACATTAGACAAAACAGTTTTACAGTTAAAATATCTATTTTTGTACATGTTTTCAACATTAATTACAAGACTATTTACATTTTCACAATATGTATAAAATAAGTTATTTAAAAATGACAATATTACATCTTTTCCAAAAGAAAACTGTACAAATTTACAAATATAATAAAATGACCAGACTTTTTTCCTTCCAAATCTTGTATTTCTTCCACAGACTGTCATCGTTTTTCTATGGGAGTTCAACTGTTACTGAAGTTTCATAATACAAAGCTTTAAAGCAGGCTTTATTAAATATCAAATGCTTTTCAGTGGTTATGTAACTTGTTAACAACTTCCAGCGCTGTTAACTCACTGTATCTTGTCATCTTTTCAATGAATATCCTCTAAAATTGTAGTTAACTTTTAAAATATAAATAATGGCATTTACTGGGAAACTGCTTTTTGGAACTACCATCCAATATAATTGTCATTTATCACTAAATGAAACAGTATTTACTATCATCCATTTACCATATTTAACAAGCCTTTGTGAACTATTTATCTGAAAGAATACCTCAATTATTGGGCAAGGAGATATTCCACAGAATTAAGTGCTATACCTCAAGAGATGCATACATTTCTGCCCATTGCTGTCCATTTCTCTCAGGCTGTCTCCATTGAAAGAGACAGCCAGCTGTCATATAGGTGTCAATTCAAAATCATCATTAACATCAACAAGAGGAACATAAAACTCCTGAATTTCATAAATGCTGATAGATTTGTATGTAGCAGGATCAAGTTCTTGTAGTTTAAGCTGCCATTCCAGTCTCTGTACAGCATTTAAAGCTGCTGCTTCATGCTGTTGCCTCATCAAAAGGCATGTCTATTCAAAATGAAAAATTAGGTTAATGTTTTCAAATATTTAAAACAAACATTTTAAAAAGAAAATTGCATTTAAGTAACACCAGAGATCTTTAAAGGGAGCGTTAGAAAGCTGAAATACATATCTAATATAATATTTACTTGGCTTAATTATATATGGATAGTTAATTAAAAACTAACAAAAACACAGATTCTTCTACCAAATAATTTCTTTACATATCAACATAACAGTAAGCTGCTCAAGATTATGATTTTTTTCTTTTAAATGCGCCTTACATTACTATAATTTTATGGTATTGCACTCAAAAAAGTTTACCATGCTTATTCATCTCATCTTTGTAGTTTCATTTGTAGTCTAATTTTTTGACTTTGAAAGGACAAATGCAGATACATACCTTTAATTTGTCAAATTTATCATCTACATCTTGTAGCCATGACATGAACTGCCTTGCATTAAATCGATCCCTAACTGATGTTTTACTGTCATCCGCCTAGAGAAGAAACACATTAGAAACAGTTTTTCAAATAATGAAGTAATGCAAGTTGTTAATCATTACTTACTCCTGTTACAATACTGGAGAACAAGGGGTTAAAAAGAAGTTCTGGGCCCAGATGGCCCTGTCCTGCTATACCTGCAAAGTCTGCACAAGCATGAGGTGGAGTTTAAAAAGGGAAGCAGACTGTAGAAGAGAGCAGACCTCTGCTCTGAGCAAGTATGGCTGAGGAACTCTTGTTGCTGGAGACATGGCAACACAGCCCTGACAAAGCCTGCAAAGAACAGACTGGTGACTGATTACAAAAGGCCAGAAACTTTATTTGTGGTTCTTAAATTTACCCCATGGGGAAAAAGGGGACTTAGGTAGGAAGTGATCTCGGGAGGCAGCTACTTAGCACCCCAAAGGGCAGAATTTAACTGCCCACCATTGGGCCCTGGATCAGACCAGGGGCTCCCCTACCAACTCCAAAAGATATGACAACAGGGATCTTTACCTCAGTGGAAAATCCACAATGGGAAGAACCGGGCTGATCAAGAACCCAGATCCCCAAGTCCCCAAACTAAGGTGAAAGCCCTGAAGCCCTTGCAGGTGCTGAAAGACTTCTCTGTGATTGGACAAAGTTATCTGCTGTACCAAGTATAACAATTATGGATACGAATCTCTGAAAAGTAAAAGATTTAAGTATGTCTTCCAAAATGTTATTTAGCTTATATACACTAAAATAAACCAACCACAACGTTGCTAAACTACTTGTTCTACTTAAAAAATGGCAGTAACCAAACAAAAGACATTGAACTGTCTTTCAGGCTTGGGGAAAGCAACAACAGCACTCAAAGGAACATTCAGCAATCTGAACTGATTGGCTGCAGAAGATATTCAAAAGTAGGACAAGAGAAAGATCCATATTACTTTTTACCCCATATGACAAAAACCCTTTGCAAAGATGTTCCACCTTAAAATGCCCATCATTCAATGCCGCAGTATTTTTCTTATAGCCACAGAGAAATCAAACTACTTCTATTATGAAAGGGGTCACAGCCATCAAAATGGAAGTCTGATCATATTTCCATTGTCATTCTTTGTTGGGACTGTTCATGGAAAGCTCATAATGTGTAAGCATATTCAGAATCACGATAGCAGCAACTTTAGTGTCATTCCACACATAATTAAATATGCAGAATAGTCTCAGAATTTACTGCTTATTTTTAAATGTTGTACATTGAGGATGACAGCTTGGGAAACCATAGTACGCTTTTACGAAGACAGTCATTTGGCAGTGTCGAAGATCTTCACATTTGCAACTATAAATTTTTATGACAAAGAGGAGTATATTTAATAGAATAAGGTATATAAACACTAAACAACTGAACAAAAACCAAAAGAAAAAACATCACCACAGTACTCCTTCAGTGAAAGACTATACTGCTATACTTCAAAAATTCCTCAGGGAACAAGCAGATATTTTACAGTACAAAACTGCCACACTCTTTCACCAGGTACTAGACTATTGAATAGTATTTTAAAGTATCACATGTCTCTTAAAACACTAAATGAAATTAAAACATTAAACACTCCACAAGTTTTTTTAATGTAAATATTGTTCAGATATATGCTTCTGCTTCATTTCTTATACCACACTGGAATCCCCCACCCCATCCCTTAAAAACAAAAAAATAACAAACAAACAAGACCCCCTAAAACTATGATAGCAACCATAATAGCAAATAATCTAAATAGATTATATGAAATACTGGATCAGGTCTTCTAGTCTATGATTCTAGTATCCTGCTCCAACAGTAATTATGGGAAGAAGGCAACAAGCCCCTATAATAAACCTAGTTAATTGTGCAATGCTGTCTAGGGAGAAGAAATCCCTCCTCAGCTGTGCAGGTGAATAGTTTATGCCCTAAAACATGAGATCTGATCTTTACCATGGTTTGTTTAACTACAAATATGGCTAATGACTTTAAAATTATTTGGTGAAATTTTACTGTTCGTTCATGAAAGTGAGGGATTTTCACTTTTCAGATAACTAATTATTGCCATACACAGGGCAGGAAGGTATTGTATGAGCTTCTCCACAAAGCTTTTCCAGTCAACATTTGTGCAAAATCGCACCACTATCCATGCTCCAGACACCCAGGAAGTCAAAGGAAGTTTTGCCATTGACTTCAGTGGTACCAGGATATTACCCAATATCCTCTCTCAAGTCAGACGTAAAAGTACTTATCAAAAAGATAAGTAATAGGAAAATCATCTAACTGGATGCTCTGAAATCCTAAAATAAAAGTCTCCTCTTACCTGCGAGTCCAGGGGCACATTATATACTTCAGCATCCAGCAGTACGGTGCAGGCACTGAATGGTAATGTCTGATTAGCTAAAGTTCTTGCAGCTCGATAATGGACACGCAGAACTTCTTGTTCGTTAGATACAATAAGTTTTTCCTAATTGGATAAAAATATTAACATATAGCTGAATATTTCATAAATTGTCATTTGAATTTACATTTGTAAAAATATTTGCATACCAAAATTCTTTTCAGGACTTTTTTTTTTTGTTTTTGAGGGCTTTAATGAGAAAATGCAACATTCTCCTATTTTTCTGCTTTGATAACATTTACATTCTGTCATTTTGAATGTCACCAGATTTCTAAAGAAAAATAAAATAACTTTTGTGAACTTTCATTCTAGAAATTTCATTAGAAACCTAAAGATGTGGCTCTACTTGATGATGCCACTGAATTACATTGAAACTTCTGAAAGTATAATTTAAAATCGAAGCAATATGCCCTATTGTAATAAATGGGATCCTCAATAATTTATGTTTTGTGAGGGCCTAAAAAAATGTTCTACTTTTAAAATTGTTTTTGACAGTACTTGCTCTCTGTTTTTAGGCTTGAACAATAAGGGTCCGAGTAAAATCTTTTATCGTTTAGTCTTGAGTACTCTCTTTCTATTTAATGACTAAGTTCAGAATTACCGTAATGTGGTCTGCTTGAATTTCAAATGTTTACCTCATCTGACTCAGATAATGAAAATAAACATGCGTCGGTCTGTACTGCTCTGTATTGTTATCGAGTAGAACCTGTGATCAGCATGGACGCATGTCTCCTGGAATGGTGGTTGAAGCATGAAGGGACATATGAATCTTTAGTATATCTGGCACATAAATATCTAGCGACGCCGGTTAAAACAGTGTAATGCGAACACCTGTTCTCACTTTCAGGTGACACTGTAAACAAGAAGCGGGCAGCATTATCTCCTGCAAATGTAAACAAGCTTGTTTGGCTGAGTGACTGGCTGAACAAGAAGTAGGACTGAGTGGACTTTCAGGCTCTAAAATTTTATATTGTTTTATTTTTGAATGCTGGGGGTTTTTATACATAATACTACATTTGTAAATTCAACTTTCATGATGAAGAGGTGCACTACAGTACTTGTATTAGATGAACTGAAAAATACTATTCCTTTGGTTCTTACAGTGAAAATACTTGTAATCAAAAATAAATATAAAGTGAGCACTGTACACTTTATTCTGTGTTGTAACTGAAATCAATACATTTGCAAATGTAGAAAACATCCAAAAATATTTAAATAAATGGTATGCTATTATTGTTTAACAGCGCAATTAATTGCAATTAAAATGTTTAATCGCTTGACAGCCCTAATTTAAAAACAATATAAAATGTAGTTACATTGGCTGTAATCAATGCGAGGACATAGACCCAGAAACATATTCCCCATTAAGCAAAGGTCTGCGTATAGAGAGAGATTTATTTTAAACACACTGTGCCTTGGAGGTCCACAAACTTTGATTCAGATGGACCAATGAGGAAAGAAAATTCCAAAGTTGAGGGCCCCTACCTTGAAAATGCCTTGCCAGTAGACTCCCAACCCTTTAAATATAGGGACTAAAGTATTGTAGTAATCCAAATAATTAATAATAATCTGACTTCAAATATTGTGGCACAGTAGAGAAACAGAGGCAATTCCTCAGATAACTAGGACTCTGATAAATAGGGCTTTACAGAGCAATATTAACATACTTAGGGCATCTGCAAGGAGCCAGTAAAGTCTTTGGAAAACACATTTTCCTTGCAGTTAAAACCACTAAGCATGCAGATAATTACATTCTACAAAAATCCATTGAAGACCACTCAGAAGCTGCATAGTTCCCTATGCAGCACATTATGGTAAATCTAGCTGGCTGAGTGGAACAAGAACCAACACTCAACTCAATGGCATTTCTCTCTTTGTTTGTGTCTATATGTGATAACTTTTGAACAGTGCATCTGACTAATTCCAAAATTTCAGTGAATGTTGTAGGCATCAATGGGCAGAACTCTATTGATTCTGGTGAAAACTGGAAAGCCAGAAGAGCTTGATTTCCATCTTTCAGGCCCACAGAGTGCCCATTTGGTGCTGCTGGCACCAGATTCCTTAAAGCTGCCTAATGCATCACAAAGCAGCAGCAGCTTAATATACTGCACTCTCTTACTGGCTGCACAGGTTGGACTACAAAAGCAACAAAGTGTTTTCAAAGTGCCAGAGATGTTCGTACCAACAATGCAGAACTGCTTCTGGCAAGAAAGAAAACAGTCTCAGACTCATTTGAACATTTAAGTCCCACAGAGCACACCAGGGATTGTTTGCAGGAAACTGACAGAAGTCTCTCCCAAGAGAAATGAGCTCTTGGGAGAGATGTGAAGGAAGAGCAGGATGTCACATGATATGGGAAGGAGGCAAGACTGTTTCATGAAGAAAGATGGGGAAGGGCATACAATGGGGTGATAAGCAGGGAGGCTTGGGTGAATGCAGATGAGATGGAGGCAGGAGTCGAGCTGGGCAGGGCACTGCAGGTGAGAAGTTTGATCTTCATGCAGCAGGCACAGGGAGTGCAGCGTAGAGATCTGAAGAACTGATTGACATAAGCAGAGCATCAGGGGAGGAAGGTGATTTTAGGAGTAGCACTTTGGCTGAGCTGAGGGGAAGTAAGGAGAGAGGCAGTGAGGTCAGAGAGGAGTCAGCAGCAGTAAAGGGAGATGACCAAGGTCGGAATCCAGGTATGTGTGTGTGGATAGGTGGGGGGGCATGGGGACGGAGAACCGAGAGGATTCAATGGCAACCTGAGTTTGGGTGGAGGCAATGTGGGGGAGTAAAAGGCAATATGGAGTTTGTAAGCCTGAGTGGTGGTGAAGTCAGGGACAGAATGGGGAGATCTGCAGAAACTGACTGCAATGAATCTTATGTTCTTCTGTCCCATGTAGGCCAAAGGGGATGAGAATTGAATTCCCTCAGACCTATAAAGTACTCTAAGATCCTCAGATGGCAGTGCTCTAGGAGGGCTGGGTATTTGCATTCAGGAGTAGAGTCTGTGTTCCTACCCCTTCCCCTTCCCACCACCTGCGAACAACAGACAATTCTACTGAATCCTTAACAATCACATAAGCTTCAGGTTGAAGGGTTGTGGCACCATGCAGCCAATCAATTCCAAAATTTCAGGGAATATTTTATGCATCAATGTGCAAAACCTTATTGATTTTGGTGAAAACTGGAACACTGGAGAAACCTGATTTCCACTGCTATGAGAGGAAAATCACCAGTGTGTCTATTTGGTGCTGCAGGAAATAGAATTTCTTATATGCTTAATATGTTGTTCTCGCTGATTGAGTGTACAAGCTCAGCCTATGAAAGCAACAAAGCGTGCAACTCTCTAGTAAAAACGCAAGGAAAAGAGATGATGTTGCAAAAGCATGAGGCAGTTATGGGTACATAAGAACGGCCATAGTGGGTCAGACCAGTGGTCCAACCAGCCCAGTATCCTGTCTTCTGATATTAGCCAAAGCTAGATGCTTCAGAGGGAATGAACAGAACAGGCAGTCATCAAGTGGTCCATCCCCTGTTGTCCACTCCCAGCTTCTGGCAAATGCAGGCTAGGGACACTCAGAGCATGGGGTACATCCCTGATCATCCTCGCTAATAGCCACTGATGGACCTATCCTCCATGAACTTATCTAGTTCTTTTTTTAACCCAGTTATAGTTTTGGCCTTTACAACATCCCCGGCAACAAGTCCCACAGGTTGACTGTGTTTAGTGTGAAGAAGTACTTCACTATTGTTTGTTTTAAACCTGCTGCCTATTAATTTCATTGGGTGAAAGCTGGTTCTTGTATAATGTGAAGGAGTAACCCACTGGTTCTCAACCTGTGGTGCGCATACCCAACTATGTCTAAGGAGTCATTTAAAAAATGGACTGAACAGAATTCAACTGACAATAGATTTCCGAAGGGGTCTGCACCTCCACTGAAAATTTCCAAAGGGGTCCTCAAATGAAAAATGGTTGAAAACCACTGGAATAAATAACAATTTGTTATTCACTTGCTCCACACCATTCATGATTTTATAGACTGCTATTATATCCTCCTCTTAGTCCTCTCTTTTCCAAGATGACAAGTCCCTGTCTTTTTAATCTTCTCTCATATGGAAGCTGTTCCATACCCCTAAACATTTTTTGTTGTCCTTTTCTGTAACTTTTCTAATTCTAATGTATCGTTTTTGAGATGGGGTGACCAGAACTGCACACTGAATTCAAAGTATGGGCAAACCACGGATTTATATAGAGGCATTATTATATTCTCTGTCTTATTATCTATCCCTTTCCTAATGGTTCCCAACATTCTGTTAGCTTTTTTGACTGCCACTGCACACTAAGCGGATGTTTTCAAAGAATTATCCACAGTGATTCCAAGATCTCTTTCCTAAGTGGTAACAGCTAATTTAGACCCCATCAGTTTGTACATATAGTTGGGATTATGTTTTCCACTATGCATTACTTTGCATTTATCAACATTGAATTTAATCTGGCATTTTGTTGCCCAGTCACTCAGTTTTGTGAGATCCCTTTGCAACCTTTTGCAGTCTGCTTTGGACTTAACTATCTTGAGTAATTTTATATTATCTGCAAATGTTGCCACATCACTTTTACCCCTTATTCCAGATCATTTATAAATATGCTGAACAGCACTGATACCAGTACGGACCCCTGGGGGACACCATTATTTACCTCTCTCCATCCTGAAAACTGATTCTGTATTCCTACCCTTTATTTTCTGTCTTTCAACCAGTTACTGATCCACAAGAGGACCTTCCCTCTTATCCCATGAATGCTTACTTTGCTTAAGAGCCTTTTGTGAGGGACTTTGTCAAAGGCCTTCTGAAAGTCTAAGTACATTATATCCACTAGATCATCCTTGTCCATGTTTGTTAACCCAAACAGCTAGTTGCAACAGTGTCTTGCAAAGCAAGATGCAATAAACTCCCTAAAGAACATGGAGAAGATTGGAAAAACCACTCTAAATTGCTTCTGCAGTTTCATGAAGTCTGAGACAAAGACTAAAAATCATTTTACTCACTCCAAGAATTATAATAGATTGGTCAGGCATGATTTGCCTTTACAAAAGCCACACTAATGCCTCCAACAGATTGTGTTCATCTGTGTGTCTGATAATTCTGTTCTTTACTATAGTTTCAACTAATTTGCCTAGTACTGAAGTTAAAACTTCCCAGCCTGTAATTGCCAGGATTGTGTCTGGAACCTTTTACAAGTATTTAAAACATTAGCTATCCTATAGTCATCTAGTACAGAAGCTGATTTAAATGACAGGTTACATGCCACTTAGTAGTTCTTCAATTTCATATCTGAGTTCCTTCAGAACTCTTTGGTGAATACCATCTGGTCTTAGTGATTTATTAATGTTTAAATTTATCATTTGTTCCAAAACCTCCTCTACTGACACCCCAATCCGGGACAGTTCTCAGATTTGTCACCTAAAAAGAATGGCTCTGGTGTACGCAATCTCCCTCTTATCCTCTGCAGTGAAGACAAGCAAAGTATTAATTTAGTTTCTCCGCTATGGCCTTATCTTCCTGGAGTGCTCCTTTAGCACCTCGATTGTCCAGTGGCCCCACTGATTGTTTAGCAGGCTTCCTGCTTCTGATGAACTTGCACTTTTTTTTTTTTTTTTGGCTTTTAGTTTTTGGTACTAAAAGAGCAGAATGCTCTCATATGTAACTTGTTTTAAGACCCCACAAAGCCCAGGGCTGGCCCTGATCTACATAACAATGCATTATATTTCCACTCAGCCAGTGATCAAAATAACTAAAATGTGCAAATTAAATATATACAGAATTCGGTAGAACATCTGAGAAGACAGAATTTTTTGTGTGTGCTAAGTAAAAGGCATTTTTTTTCATTAGGTATAAAGACTCAGGAGGCCATGATCCTGTATTGTGTAGCTCATAGCAGACTGCTGCATTTGCAGAAAGCTTCATTGAACTCTGTATTGGTACAGAAGTCTACTTCTATGACATACAAGGCAGGATCAGAACCCAAAATAACATTAAAGTAGAATCACAACTGAATTAATTATTGTACTTTCCTCAAAGTAAAATTATTTAGAAGTTCTATTTATGGACCCAAATATCCCTAGAATTCAAGCAGCTTAAAAAAAAAAATCTGCTATAAAGTGAATGAGGCAAGAGGAAACCAAGAGTCAAAGGAAAAGAAGAGTGGATTTGTAAATAGACAATCTGAACAAGGAACAGCCAATATTGTGGAGAAATAATAGCCTCTCCCTGAAGTTGCAAGCAGTTTTCCATTCAAAGGAAGGTTCTGGCCCACCTCTACATTGTCCAAAATAGGTCCTTTGTGCTCGAAGTTTCATATATTGTCTTCGATAAAGATACCAATCTTAGAAAAAAATACTGTTTTTCACTTTCGGAAAATTCTAGTGCTTTTTCTCAGGTTATCTTAAAAGCAATTTGACCTAGCAACTTCACATGTTTCATTCAAGAATACTTGTACACTAGATCACAAGGGTCTAAAGGAGGAAAAAATGGGTAAAAATGCCCTAAATCAAAATTCTGGGTTAATGTACTCATTCCTGATGGACAGTTAAACGCCTCAGACTCTTTGATTTTCTTGGTATAACCTGTTGGATTAAAAGACTTTAAAGCATCCCCAGACTTTTCCTTCCTAAAGTGTGCAGATTTCTTAAAGCCCATAGCCCCAAAAAATGCATTGAAATAAACATTTAAAGAATATACATTCACAGATAGATGGTCTTTTCCATTTCTAACTTCCACAAAGTCTGCACGTGTAGCCATAAAAAAAAATGTTGGTGAAATTCTAACAAGCAGGAGACCAAAACATGTTAGTTAACATTTGTAATCTAGGATATATCTTTAAACTGAATAAAACTCTAGTTGGGAATTATTACACCACGACTCAGACCCAGTTTTATTATTTTTATTAACTAACAAAACATACATAAATTGTATTATTTCCTTAACAGAGTACAAAACAGCCAAGTAAACCAAGTATATGCCAGTTGCAATATTTACTAGAAGTACTGGCATTCAAAAAATGTCTCTCTCTTGGTTTCCCACATGGAAACCGCTATTTGGACAACTGAGCAAATTTTCATTGCAATAAGCAGCAAGTTGCAGCACGTTCTCATGTTAGTATATAAAGGACTGTTGTGTATATTACCTCATGTACAGTACTGAAATTATACTGTGTTAATTCTAGTTTGATCTGCAGTATGAATGTGTACAACATTTCTCTGATTTGTAAAACAGCAGTGTAAGGAATTTACTTCTAAAAGCAATGTTAATTTAAGTAATATATATATATATATATATATAATATTACTTAAATTATTTATTATACATACACACACACACTAGATTAAATGTATATATATAGAAAGTTTAAAATAGAGAAATGAACATTTTTCTGTATTCTTACCCTTTCAATACTGTGCTGTAAACGCAATTTCATCCTTACAACTTCCTGTTGTCTAAAAAGTTCTTTAAGTGGATCTGTCAGTGATGGTGGTGGTGTAATCTAGGAAAAAATTGTTACAAATTTAAATTTAACATGTAGAGTTTACCTGGACTGGCTTTATAATTGCAAACATGCATTTTAAAAAAAAGCACAAACAGAATATTTTTCACTGGAAAAGTATATCATCCAGCCCCAGGAACGTAACTGAATTCACAGATTTTTGTTGTAATCTATTAATTACACCACTGTCTACCCATTTATTAAATCACAGAATTAAAGATTAATTTTTAAAAAAGTCAAAATCTGTCCATCTGTGATTAAGTGCAGTTTAAAACAACTATAAAGAGTTCTAAAGGAAAGTAAATTATTTAAACATTATTTGTTATGTGTAGACAGTACCTTCAGGACTGTATAAGACACACAAAAGAAGAAAGTCCCTAGCCCAAGGATCTTGCAATTAGAACACACAAATGAGACATAATGCACTTGAAAGTCCAAAGGAAGTATTTATAGAAGTGGTATTGATTTTGAATAATGGGTAGATGACCTCATTTTTTAAGTCCCACTCCTAGATAGCAAAACATTCAGATATATTTCCACGTGTGCTGTTTTGTAATACTATTAGTTTGAGGGCACCTGCACATGTTTATATGGGAAGCTTCAGATTTAAATGAAGGAAATAAGTATTATATTGTTAACTAGACTGTACAACAAAACACTGTAAACATAATTCTTTGTGGTCATGATAGTAACCAGACAGCAAAATTAGAGTTGTCTGAGAGGTTATCAGAACCCTGAAATGTTTAAAAACTCTGTCCAAAGTGTTCTTGTTTTATATATATACTGCATTTCCATATTTTTATTCTTTACCTAGCTTCTTGCCAACAGTGCAGAATATTTCATAACTATTTGATAAATAGAACAACAAACTGCTTTGGATGGACTCCTCAAAACTAGCTGAAATATTGTTTGCCATAACTGGTGTCTAGATAGCACAGCAGAAATACATTTATAGATGAATAGTAATATCATCCACTGTATATAAAACTAACAAACTGATCTAATATCACACGTTGCTATTGATATGTGTGTGGCTACTCTGGAATACAAGGTATTATACCTACCTCACACTAAGCACGTTACATTAAGGATATTTTTGGCATTGTGAAAGAGTGATGTATCTATAAAGATTTATTTAATGACTGATATCCTGAAATAATTTTTACCATAGAATATGAAAATGAAGGCAGTCTCTTTTAGAAGTAGGGTTTATCATGGTAATGAACAAATCCCTTTTACTACTTCATATAAATATATATATACTGCCTGAAAGACATATACTGCTAACATTATGTATCTACTTTTTATGAAAAAGCATTTGGTCTCTGGACAGTTGAACAAAACATACAGCATTTGTAATTATGTTCAACTCATAGACACATTTTTAAATAGGCTTAATGCATATCTCATAGCTGTGGCTCTCTCTTTTAATTATAAAAGGGGTAAAGGAGATCTTAAATCCTGCTTAACAAACAAGGGAAATTCCAGACACTCAAAATTATATTCTCTAACATGCCAAGAATCTCACAGTAAATATAGTGAATTTTTAAACTCCCCAGTATAGTCTGGCTTTACAATCTAAGATACTATAAATAAGTACACCAAGGCATTCATGGAGGTATTTAAAAAAAAAAGAAGTGTTTTTTCTCATTATAGTAGCATACACAAAGACCCAAGAACTGGAACTATTCTATATGGTTGATACAGAACAGTTACTTACCCAACAATAATTGTGGTTCTTCAAGATGTAGTCAGCGTGGATCTTACTATAGGGGCACTTGTACCTCATGCACATGATATCGGATCCTTTTGAGTAGCAGAATCTATCAGGCCACACATGGGCACTCTGCCTCCTCGCTCTCCTGTGCAAGGGTATAAAAGGCAGAAAGGCTGCGAGTTTCCCTCAGTTCTCTTATAATTCAAAGACTGTCAGCTGAGAACTCCAAAAGTGGGGATGGAGGGCAGGTCACAGGATCTATGCTGACAAAACATGAAGAATCAGTTACTACAGGGTAAGTAACTATTCTTTCTTCAAGTATGTGTAAGCGTGGATCCACTGTAGGTGACTTACAAGCAGTATCCCCTCAGGATGGTGGTAATGAGGAGTTTGAACTGAATTCTGTCAAAAGATTGAAGGACTGCTGTCTGGAATTTGTACCTGATCTAGCGGCTAAGTACAATGCATAATGTTTGACATGTTACTCCACATCACCACTTTGCAGATTTTAGCATATTTTTAAAGCAGACAGAGAATGTTGCTTGAGCTGTCGTGGAGTGTCTCTTTAGGTTCAGTGGGATACGTACACTGGCCAACTGCTAACATATGATATATTGTTTATCTACAGTACTTATATATTCTCTGTGAGGAGATGGCCTGACCTTTAGAATAGCCATCAGAGATAAATGAGAAGCCAGTCTGAACAGTTTGGTTCAGACAGTATAATAAAATAAGGCTATGGAAACATCCAGAGTATATAACTTCTCTCCTGGTATGGAGTGGGGCTTTGGGAACATGACCGTTAATCAGCTGATTCAGGTAGAATTCTGAGACCTTGGGGATGAATTTACAGTGAGGTTTCAGTATCACTTTGTTCCTATGAAATGCTGCGTAAGGAGGTTCAGTCAATAGTGATTGAGGTTCACTCACTCTCCTGGCCAAGTTGATGGCAACTAGAAAGGCTGTCTTTGGAGTGAGATGATATAAGGCGCATTCTGAAAGGAGGTTTGAAGGGAGCCTCCATAAGCCTTGGAAGGATGATACTGTGGTCCCAGTAGGAGGAGGTTCTCTGACCTGATACTGTCAGGTGAGAGGATGACTATACAGGCGGATAACACTCTGAGACTGCTGTAAGGTGAACCTTAATGAATCTGAATAAAAGGCCAGGATGTTTTAAGTACAATAAGCATTCAAGGATCTTCAGTATCATAGTCTGCACTAGGCCCAGGCTATGTTAAGCTGTCCATACAGAGAATCTCTTCCATTTTAATAAGTCTTTCTGCTCTGTATCAGGATCCCTTGGACCTGTGGGGAATAGTTTCTGTCCGTGAGTCTCACCCAACCAAAATCCATGTGCCTTCAGATGCAGTGACTTTAGGTCTTGATAGAGTATCTGACTGTGGTGTTGTGAAATCACATCTAGGCAGTCTGAGAGCTGGATAGGTAGTTGAACAGACAACTTTAGCAGCTCAGTCAAGTAAGACTGCCATGGCCAGTCGGGAGCTACGAGGATGATCATGGCGCTGACTCATTTCATTTTAAATATTACTCTGGGGATCAGTGGAATCAGCAGAAAGAGATATAGGAGGTCTTGATTCCATTACAGAAGGAAGGTGCCTAGTAGTTGTCTCAGGCTCATGACCCCCCAGGGACAAAAGTTCAGATACTCGGCATCCCTGGTGGCAAAACAGGCCTATCACAGGAGCCCCCCAAGGATGGAAGATTGGCTCTATGATGGAATCCACAGGGAGCAATTGTCATTTGTAACAGATTATCTGCCAGGAAGTCCTCCAGATTGTTACTAAGTTCTGGGAGGTGAAGAGCCATTGGAGTTATCCCATGTTGGTGGCATCATGTCCAGAGCTTGATAGCTAGAAGGGTGATGAGCAAGTGCCTCCCTGCTTGAATACACAGTGCATTGTACATGTTTTGACATCAGGATCTGCACCATGGAATTTTGAAGAACAGGAAGGAATGCCATACAGATTAGCCTGATGGTTCTGAGTTCCAGGACATTTATGTGAAGTTTCGTATCTTTTCTGGACCAGGTACCTTGCACTTGGACCAGGTAGATGGTTCAGGTGGCCTCCCCAACCTGTCCCTGATGTGTCCATAATTAATGTCATTGTCAAGGAAAGGCCAGAGAATGGTGGTACTCCTTTTACAGTCTTGGATTCTCACTATTTATCTCAGTTTTGCAATTACTTGAGGTGGCACTAAGACCTTCTTGTTCATCTGATACCTTGCCAGGTAATACATTGACCTGAACTAGAGTTGTAAAAACTGCAGATGAAGTCTGGCAAATGATGTCACATAAATGCAGGCTCACCTATGGCCTAACAGCCCAACATAAGTCCATACTGTCTTAGTCAGGTTCGATTCCATCTTGAGTAATGGCAACTACAAAACCAGGAACCTGTCTTTGATCAGGTATGCCCTGAGCAATGTGGAGTCAATTCCAGCTCCTATAAACTCTATCTGTGATGAGATATGAGATCATTTTTTGAAGTTCACCAGGAGGCCTAGCTGGGAATATTTTAGGCACACCACCATCTCCTGCTGGGATGGAGTAGCCACTAATGACGATGTTTGTGTCCATTTGTCAGAAAGGGGCAAGGTGGTTCCTGAAGGTTGTGACAGGGTCTGGGACTGGCTCCACTGTAACTCCCGACACTAGAGTCAAACATTCTGCATCTTGAAGAGGATAATGATGGGAGCCTCCTGAAGCACCAAAGTCTTTTTCTTGGTGGGTACCTGGACTGTGAGTCCTACGAATAGGATGGTGTCCTTTCCCTCTTTTGGAATTGATATTTGTATGGCTTTATCACAGATTTACCAGGTTGGTGCTACGCCCCAGCCTTCAGTCTCCTGGGAGTAATCCCTTTACTGTGCCAGATTACCAGGGTCCATCCACACAGCCTCAATGATTCTGTGATTTGGCCTTTGGGCTCCAGCACCCCCAGAGAGCTCCTACAGCAAATCCACCTTCTGAGGGAGCAATGCAACTGAGTAAGTATTGCAGTGACAGAGAACAGCCTTTTCGAAGCAAAGTAGCATTGATTAGTCAGTTGGAATACAGCATCAGAAAGTCATTAGATTAGCATTAAGTTAGGGAAAAGCCAGGTTTAAGACAGCACCCATATTGGTTGAAGCAATGGCTATGCCATGCCATGCCATGATTCTCTGAGGTCCATCTTCACTCTCTGTCCCTATATGTGAGTCTCTGATCGCTGCATGAACCTTAAAAGAGTCCCCATGACACTTCAAACCTTTGTTTCCAGTTGCAGTCTTTTTACTCAGCTTCCTTCAGAGAACTGAAGGAAGTAGCCTGCTCTTGGCTGTCCCATTCATTAAGTGTTAATGGACAAGTTCTTGGCTCTTCCATTGTCAATGTAGGGTCTTCCATTCACATCGTGTGTAGATTCCAGCAAGTCCTTGTTAATCTGGTTCCAATCCAGACATTTTACATAATTCAACCCCCATCCTTATCTCCCTTGTCCCAGGAAGGAGAACACCACCACCCCACCATGTTCCATCCAATGGGTGGCCATACAAAGTAGGTAGGTACCCTGAGTCTTATATACAAAATTCCAACATTTATCACAAGCTTTCAAAAGGAAGACAGTGTATAATTCTCTAATTATCTCAGAGTGGCTCTTGAATTTTTAGGCAAATGGTGCTCTTCATCTGTTCTGTTGCTAAAGAGTCCCATCTCTTCAAATGGCAGTCCTCGATGGTGAACTGTACCTCCTTGGAAAAGCGGCTGCTAGCATCCATGAGGTCAGTATCATGGCGACAGTTGTGGCCATTAATCTCATAGCTATATTGGATGCATCCATGGCCACTCATAATGCCTTTCTGTGACCATCTGGCCCTCTTTTTTTGTGTCTTTTAGTTCTTCCCTATTCTTCTGTGCAATCTTGGACAGAAAGGGTGTGACTCCTTCCCAGGTGAGGAAGTTAAATTTTGTGAACAGGGCCTGACTGCAAACTATCTGGAGCTGTAATGAGGCAACGGAATACACCTTGCACCTGAAGAGTTCTTGTTTAATTAGTGTCTTTTTTCCTTGGGGTGTCTTTTGTGGACCTGGATTTCTCTTGCACAATTGATAACACCAGAGTTCTTGGATTTGGTTAGAAATATAAATGTCTGAAAACCTTTAGAGGCACCTGAGTATCTCTTTCCACTTGTTTGGATGTGGGAGGAAGAGTGGCCTGAGACAATCAATCAGAGTGCCTTTACTGGCTTGAGTATACCCCTGTTGGTTGAGAGTGGAATCCTGGCAAGGCATATGGAGTTCAGTATTGTTGGGGCTGGTGTCACTGCCTCATCTGGCAACAATGATGATTCTTTGGGAGAGGACAGAGGTTCTTGCTGTTCCTCAAGCTGCTCACAGAAACTGATGTCCTGCTTCATCATGTGTGACATGACCAATGACACCACTTTACATCCCAGCCATGCTTAGGCTTAATGTTTCATTCAAAACTTGATGAACAGAGTTCTGGATTTGTCAGGAAAAACTGTGAAAGAGCCTTTGGATACTGCGTTATGCCCGCTCTACACACCCTTCACTTTTGTTGCTCTGTTTTTATGTTCTAGGGCTTCATCTGAACCAAGTGCACAGAAGGGAGCTGGTGACCTTCTAACAACCCAATTTCCCTTTCAAAATTCCTCCATTTTTCTACACCTCTTATTTCAGGGAGGTACCAGGCAATCATTGCAGTATAGCTGGTTAAATCTAAAGAAAAGTAGTATTTAACAAAATCTTCCAGTGCTGCAAGGCTACAACATGGCTACCCCTCTGACACTTGAAAGAGAGAGAGAACTCGCTTTTTTCCTTGATGTGTGAGAGGGGGATAAGCTCTGGGACATGCTCTCTAGTAAGGCCAATATGGCATGTTGTAAGGTTACTGGCCAGGTCAAGGCAGGTCACTGCAGTGCCATTCACATCTTGCTTGAGGGGAGGATCCTAACTGAGCAGCCTCTGGTATCCTCCTTAGGGTCACTTTCTGACGTGGGGGCGGGAGGAGGGTGTCTCTGCTTGATGTCAGCAAAATCTAGTGGATTGGAAGTATTCTCTCTCGAAAGACAGTACCTTAGAATAGTGTAGCCTCTGAGCCAGGATGTTTCAGCAAAGGACATCAGCTACTCCACTAGGATGTATCTCCAGACCCTGATGGGCTTGGCCATTAGTACTGATGTCAGTGTCAAGTTGTTACTCTTCTGTGTGCCATATCAGCAACCTGTGTTGCATTTCCAGTCTTAGAAGCAGTGGATGACTTGCAGGTTTTACCTCTGGAGGACTGGTGTTTATGCCCTCCTTGCAAGATTATCCCATGTGGTGTTTGGAGCCATGCTTATGTTCTGTCCTGTCCTGCCTCTCTGTTGCTTTTCAGTGCCAGGGCATAGGTATGAGATCTATCAGTCCTGAGGCTGGTGCCCAGGCTTTTGTCATCGGTATCAAGGCTGTCAGTGCCAATATTGTTGGCATCCTCACTGATGCATTTTTTCTCACCAGATCATGGTGCCTCCTTGAAGGCATGCTCAATAATGAGAATTTCTTTGGTTCTGATCCGGCAGTTATTGCTTCCTTAGGGTCGGAAGTGGTCCACATGGACTGTTTTAGCAGTAGTTTTTTTTTGAAGACCTGCACACCGAGCACCAGTCCAGGATGTGGCTTTCCCCTAATCAGAGTAGTCTTAGACTATGTCCGTCAGTAAGGGGGATGAGGCTGTCACGGGGGGGTAGGGTTTGAATCCTGACAGTTCTGAGTATGCCAGAAGGTATGGCAGTTAGCACAAAGTGCCTCATACTGCTCTACAGAGAACTTACTGGAAAGTTTTGCCTCTCTTTGGAAACATCAAATTTTGGGGTTTGTGAAATAGTAATAGTAGTTCTTATAAGATTTGTGAAAAAAATGAATTTTGAAGTTGTGAAGAAAGTACCACTCGCTGGGTTTTGTCTCATTGCCATGGGCAGTAAGAGGGAACTGAAGTAGGGTCGCAATTGCTCTGCCCTTTATGCCCTTTCATGGCAGCATGAGGAGGCACAGCCCCAGTCATACTACTCAAAAGGCTTTGATTTCACATGCATGAGGTGCACGTGCACCTACAGTGGGATCCACACTGACACAAACAAAATGAAGAATCTAGGCTGATTTTACTTGGAGTACTTCTTACTGTGAGGAATTTTCCATGCACTTCATGGACTATATACTTCTGGGATTCGGACTGGATTGTCTGCCTCCAGGGTAGTCAGTGTGAGTCTGGCTGAGTCTATCAGTTTTATTTGTTTTTGGTTTTTTTGCCAACAGCATATTATCTCCTTTTTCATTATACAGAAATGACTATAGCCCCAGTCTTATGTCAGACACTTTACTGAAAAATGAAGCAGAAGATCTTTTTAAAAAATATAAGTATCTTTTCTAATGGAGGAATAGTGACAGTTAGAGGCAAAGTAAACTTGCTTTGCCTACAGATATTTTTATTCAAGTTTATCCAGATATGCAAGTTCGCTCTTAAAATAAAATAAAAAAAATCAAAATGGACAAGTGTTCACATTATCTTGAACAACCTGAAGCTTTTACCTTTTTTAAACCCTCCCCCGCATTCACATACAATAAGCCCCCCCCATTCACATACAATATGTAATTTCACAGTAAAAATAAAAATAGACAGGAAAGAAAAATATCCTGAAACCAAATTTAAATAAATTCCCCACAGCATACATGACAACTCTGCCTCTGTGAAACTGATATTGCACATAGGAAAAAAATTATTTTTTCATACCACTAAGTACTGCTTTTTTAAAAAATGAATACTCAGCATAGTGACTTTCATACGAATAACTAAAAGGGAAGAAAAATGTTACTTCATCTAATATTTGTTAATAAATCTTCACTAGTCCACATTATCAGACTTCAGGTGCATTATAACTACACATAAAGACTTCTTAAGAAGAATGTTAAACAAACAGCAGGTGGCACCATAAAACTGTGAATTAAAACAACTTAATTATTCAAAACTCAGGTGACACTCTGCAACGGATTTCAATCACATAACTTTTTCTATTACAGTGGTTAGCTATGGTTTGACAACAGAACATCTGTTTTAAATAGCAACTGAAATCCCCCTCCCCCTGAGTAACAAAGAAATAAAGGATTAAATAAATATACACACTACAGACTATTTCCTCAGAACGCTTCAATGTCCTGCCTTTTCTTTTTTTTAAGAAAAAACCTTCCTTTTGTTGAGCACTGGATATGACTACATTTGGTGCCCAAAGACCACTCATAGGGTGGCGAGAGGATTGAGGCTGCTGCTGAGTTGTAAATTCATTCCCTCTGCAATGTTCCCAGGAGCTACAGGCCTAGGAAGAAAGATCTGAACCTGAGTCTCGGTAGTGATAAGAAAAACCCATCTTTCTTTTTTTCATGAATATATATCCTTTCAAGGTTTATCATGCATCCTCATTTGACTGGGTCCAGTCCAATTTTAAGTAACGTCATCTAGTGTGTAACCCAGGGCAGAGGAAACAAAACATGTTTCTCTCTTAAAACTCAGGGTGAAATCCTGGCAGCACTGGGCATGCCTACAAAGCATGCTAAATCCAGGGTCTGACTCATGTTTAAGCCCAAGCCCAGCTTCTGTTTACACAGAATAGTTTGACTCAGGCCAGGAACTCTCTCTGAACTCGGGCACTGCTGGGAGAGGCGGGTCAGAGACTGAG
Organism: Gopherus flavomarginatus; assembly: GCF_025201925.1. Lineage (NCBI taxonomy): Eukaryota > Metazoa > Chordata > Testudines > Testudinidae > Gopherus > Gopherus flavomarginatus. Next base: position 209,450,137 of record NC_066618.1, read on the forward strand.
TCCCACTGTGATATGGATCAAAGCCCAGGCATTCTATAATGTTGACATAGTTCAAGTCCGGATTGCCAGACTCAAACAGGGAGAGTCCACCAATGCTATCCCACAATCCCTTGGGGCTGCGTTTCCTAGCCCTTCCATCCTAGTTGCTTCCCAGGAACCAGAACAACCTTCTGGTTCAAATGCAGCTGCTCAGCATGTCATCCTTCCATAAAGACTGCTCAGCTGGAAACATAGTTAACCCTCTTGCGTATTAGCATGGACAGCACTAAGAAGATTCACTGCATCCAGCATGCTGCTAGCTGGCCAGAGGAACACAGCCCTCTGGTGCCAAGTCAGCAAGATGTTCAGCTTCAGCAAGAGCACAAGAAATGGTTCATGCTTCCACTTGGGTCACAAGAAGGTTCTCCATTGGTCACCACATCCAGGGCTGGATTAACCTATCTCTGCACCCTGGCCTAGGCAAACATACACTTTTCCCAGCCTGGTATGCAGGGAGACTCTTGGGGAAGGGGGGGGTGGGCATGCTGGAGAGCGAGCCTGTCCTGCATCCACTCTGCATTGGCGGCTCCTCTTCCATGGGGCTGTGCTTGTCTACCCAGCTCCAGGCATTGCAACCTGGTGCCCAGGGTTGCAGTGTTGCTCACGTTTGGCACGGCTATAGGCTGCACCAGGTCTCAATGCCCAGAGAAGGGAATTGAGCCTACCCGCACAGGACAGACGCTGCCACTGTGGGGTGAGTGTGGGCAGCTAGCTCTCCAACCTCCTGGCCCTCCCTCTTGGGGCCTTGTCTCCATCACAGGCTGGGATTCGGTTTGTGGTGCCAAAGCTGAGGATGCATATATGTAATGGTGGGTTGCAAAGAAAGAAAAAATGCAGTTCATTGATTGCCTTAGTAAAAAGTTTGGGAAGTGCTGCCATAAGCTATAGGATGTTCGATGTGTCTGTCTCTGACCGACACACAGAGAAAATGTTGTTAAAAGTCCTCTGCAGACTGCGGTCCATCACACAAACTGTTATGAGGGTGAAAAGAGTTGACAGTGGTGGCTTCATGTTGATATATTTATAGATAATGTTAAAAACATCATAAAAATGAAAATAAGGTGTACTTCTAAATAGCATATATAGATTAATGTGAGGCAAAACTCAGATCAAAAGAGGTTATATATTTTTGCCTAAAGGGACCTTTAGTCTCAAAGAACTGTTTGGTGAATTATAACAACTATGTATGGTCTTGGGGAAAGACAGGTTTTGCATAAGAGCATTCAAGTCACCAGACTCCTGAGATGGAACAGAAGGCTCTTTATCCTCATCCTCCAGGTTCTTTGTCTATCCTTGCCTGATGAAAACTCATGTTCCTCAGAACTGGAAAAGGACTTAGGGAGGATGCCCAGGGAACAGCCCCTTTAAATCTGGAAGTTTTAAAAAAAAAGACAGGAAAATGTGCAGTGGGTGCGCAGTTGAGAAATTCTGACTATGACTTCATCTGGTCCCATGCTGTTGGAGACAGAGAGGGAGGAAAAAATGAATGCTAGTACAGCCTTAGAATCATAGAATATCAGGGTTGGAAGGGACTGCAGGAGGTCATCTAGTCCAACCTGCTGCTCAAAGCAGGACCAATCCCCAGACAGATTTTTGCCCCAGATCCCTAAATGGCCCCCTCAAGGATTGAACTCATAACCCTGGGTTTAGCAGGCTAATGCTCAAACCACTGAGCTTTCCCTCCCCCCCATTTTAATAAAGAGTGGGTCCATCCAGGGCCCTCGTTAGGCATACACAGCATACGCTGCTGCATAAGGCACCTGAAAATTTGGGGCACCCCTGGGTCTTAGTGTCCACCCACCCATCTCTTTCTATCCCTGTTCTGACCCTTCCTTCAGGCTCCCACTACAGCTGGCTATTGCAGCCTGGCGAGTCTTCCTCCAGAGGGGATCTAGTACTTAAAAGTGAAAAAGCCTTCCAGCCTGCCAGACCTATTAGCACAACATTGAAACTGTTAAAGAGCCATTTAAGTGGTAATGAAGCCATTTAACAGGGATTTGCCAACCCCCAGGTATATGCTGTCAGTTTCTGAATTTGCTGACAAAAACAGTTGTGCATTACTGTAATATTTACTCAGAACATGTTAGTCTACAGGACCTTAGTTTAAAATTTGCTTTAAAAATATTTCATTTGTGTGTTGCTGAAGATTACAAAAATCACATCTCTAAAAAAATCCTTGCATAGATTTTTAGATGCACAATCTGAGTATTCATTTTTAGCCTTAAATGCTTGGATCTTCAGACATATAGTTTTTTTAAATAAATCCTTCAAAAGACTACCCTTATCTAAAATAGACATGCGAGCCCGGGCTGCTGTCAGGCATAGAGGTACCAGTTTAGTAATACTGCATAGGGCCCCATAAATCCTAAGGATGGCCTTGGGTCCATCAGCAAAGAGACTTCCAAATATCCAGCTTCTATACATTCTGGCCTTAGCAAAAGCCAAACTGAGACGCGTATGAGGCAGAAGTAGAGCTGGGAGAACCATGGGGTTGGGGGGTCCTTCCCATTTATGATTTCATGCTAAATGGGCTGCAGAGGAGAAAATCCCATGGAGAAGAATACTGCTCACAGGAAGGTGCCTTCTCTGCAAAGGACACACAAGGGGCACCATCAAACATATGAACTTTACTGGTGGAATAATCAAAATTTTAACTCTTATCTCCCCCACTCTCTCTGTCATGAAGGCAAACATGTAAGATAGAAAGACCTCATGAAGCTCTAAAAGTAGCCTTGAGAAGCCAAGAGGCCATTAATAGGTTTAGAACATGAATCTTCCAGTCAAAGATGGATAAACCAATCATCCCTGAGAATTAACCTCTGAGGGTATGGCTACACTTGCACTTCAAAGTGCTGCCACGGCAGCGCTTTGAAGTTTCGAGTGTGGTCGCAGCGCCAGCACTGGGAGAGAGCTCTCCCAGCGCTGCACGTACTCCACATCCTCTACGGGTGTAGCTTGCAGCGCTGGGAGAGCACTGTTTACACTGAGGCTTTACAGTGCTGTATCTTGCAGCACTCAGGGGGGTGTTTTTTTCACCACTGTAAAGCGCCAGTGTAGCCATGGCCTGAGAAAGCCAAAAAAACCCAACCACCTCTTTAGGAAAAAGTGTAGTATGTGAAACTAAACTGGGAGAGACTAAGCTAGATGTATTTAAATGCAATCTAAACTACCCAGACTTACTGGGATCACTGACACATCTAATGTGTTTACTACAGAGACTTCACTCAACATTTTTCAACTGACAGGAGATTTCTTGTAATGGTCACCTCGTGAACAGTGTTCACCAGACTTTTAAGTCTTGGGCCGAAGACTCTTTAGGTTAGATCATTTCTTACCTCTAACAATTTTTTTTAAAATGAAACCATAAAGCCCACTATCACTTTCAGAATATTAAGAAATATACTAATAAATAAATTGAGAATAATTGTGTGATACTGAGGAGTTCAAGATCCAAAACAATAAGCAGCGGAAAGACTAACTGGGGGAGCTATATTATACTAGCATGTTTACAACAATGTTGTATATAACATAGACTGTTGCTAAATTGTAGGAAAATTTACAACTTCAACATCTCTTGTGACTACTTAAGAGGAAACTAACAATTGAAAGATTGTAAATTTGACAAACAATCTTACTAGTGAAGGATATTTGTCCATATTAAAAGGAAGGTTAGTATTTTTAGTCTCTGACCTCGTCAGTCAGTCCTCAACTCAGCCTTCAATTGTAAGCACAATTTGCACTTTTTGGAGCCACAATTAATTGCAGGCACAAATATTAGTAAATAGTGCAAATTACAGTTAGCCATCTACCTGTTTATGTCTGTGTCTGGAATCCAATACAAAGGTAAAGAAAACAGGCACACACTAAGTAACAAAAAGGGAGGCAGCCTCAGGAAAATCTGGCCATAATTTTCTACACATTTTATCAGGAAATATAACTATGATTTCAGAGCTTCTTACAGCTGAAGTCTTTACATTTTTTTTTTACTTCTCTGGGCAATGGGTGTAATCTGCCTATATTTGAGTCTCTCAACACTTCATAGAAATAAATTTGGTAAACTATGCTTCTCATCTCACGTTAAGGTCATTAATGATATTCAATTCTTTGTGCTTTTTGGTACAATCTCTAATTATTTTTTTATAAATTACATAATCAGTAGAGTTTAACATTAGCAAAAATAATTATATGTAGCTATTACAAATATTTCTTGTATTCAAAAGAACTATGAAGGACTTTGAATCAACTGCAACCACATTTTTGGCAACTATTTTTTTACTTATTTAGTGCCCTTCATCTAAGTATCTCAACATGTAAGGTAAGAAGTATTATAAGTAAACTGACAGAGAGATAAAAGCATAACGTTTTCAGAACTGCTTAAATTATTTAGGAATCTAAGTCCCATTGACTTTCAACTCTACCAAATAGCTTAAAATATTTAAGTAATGGTTAAATTACTGGCACTGTCAGGTTAAAAGTAACATTTAAAGAACAAATTTCCCTACCTGCATTACTACCAACTCCTTAATTTGTTAAAACTGATACAGTTCTAAGAATCTTAATTTACTTTAAAAAAGGGAGGTGGGGGAAGAGAACTGAGGTCCTCAAAAAAGAAAATATAATTTTAGCATTGATTTCACTTAGCAGGACTTTTAAACTGAAGAAGTCTTTTAAATAATATTAGAAACATTTTTCTGTGCATACCTTTTACATATATCTTCCACATATTATCGTCTATCTTCTATTATGGTGATTGCTGTGATACCACTCCTTGTTGCTTATGCAGAGGAAACCATGTGCACTGAGGGGCAGTACCCACAATACCGTAAGTCAAAATTGGTCAGCTTATGCTTTTCAGCAAATGTTCTCTGCCCAACATGCCAGAACCAGGGATAAAATTTTCAAATGTGCTCAAGTGAACTGACAAGAATATGAAAGATATACAGTGAGATGAAAACATGCCATTCATTGAATACACACCAAAAGATCTTGTTACTTACAGTTGGAATGCATATCTTGCTCAAGGGGTTGCCATCCAGTAGGTATGATCCATTGAAGGTCACATATTCATCATAATACTGAGGTGCCTGAGGAATAACACTACACAATAATTTACGTTTCTCTTCTATTTTTCGCCTTATATGCAAGTATTCAAAATATGGATTTGCTCTCTCTGAACTGTATGGCTGAATCTCTTCGAGTTTCAGAGAATCTACAATAGCTGCCAGAGACTGCTGGGTTTTCTCCTTAGCTTGCAGTAAAGAGGGATTCACTTGTACAGGCTGAGGCACACGTGACACCTTTCTTTTGCGTGGATGGTGTACTTGAGCATCATCTTCCTCAATTAATCTTATCCTTCCTTTCATAGATGCAGCTGATTCAGAGTCTTTTTCTGATGTTTGTGTGCAACCAATAGAATTCTGTTTACTCTGACTAGCAAGCATATTTGCTCTATTTCTAGTAATTCTTTGAGGAACTTCTTGCTGTTCTGTTTTATTATCCTCAACAGTTTCTTCTACTTCTAGTTTAACCGTCTGACTGTATTTATGTACTATTTCTTGTGCAGTCTGCTGTGAATTATCTTCCAAATTGGACAATGGGTACTGTGGCGGGTCATGTGTTGAAATATTTTCTCCGCCATCTATAGTGCAACTATTTTTATTAGCTGATTCATTTATAATTCCTTTTGGTAGTCCTGCATTTAGTTCACATAGATCAGTGTCAGCTCTACTATTATCTAAATGTGCTGAAACCAAATTTTCTAGTTGGGCTTTTTCATTTTGGATTTCTTGAGTGTTAGCTGTGCTACTATCTACTTCATCAGCATGAGAATTCTTGTAAATAATTTTACTCAACGCATAAGAATTTGTATTTAGTTGTGAACAAGCATCATCTGCAGTAAAATCCTTTTCTGACAGTAATGTAGATAGAGTATTAGCTCTTCCAAAATTCTGTGAAATACCCTTAGTGACACTTTCAGGATATACAGTGATAAGCAGATTGGCCTTTTTAATATTTGATGGGAACAAAGTGTTTTCAGCTTCTCTTGTATTATTTGTGTCTGTGTCCAAAACAGAACTGGTAGTTTTAACTAGATTTTGTTGCTGTTGTACAAATATTGGCTCTTGATTGCTAATACCTGGTAAAGATGTGTGTTTAGACATACACTCTATATCTGGGAGTGGCTGGATATGCAAAGAGCAGGGTGACTGTGAAGGCAAAAAAGATGTAGAGCAGGGTGACTGGGGAGGCAAAAATGATGTAGATTCCTGAAAACTGGAATTTCCCATAATTTCAGTGTGTTGAGGTAAAAATTCAGACAGTTTCTGCTCTTTTAATGTCCTGTTTTCAGAATCATGCAATGCTATGACAGTGCTAGTATCTTGCTCTGACGTTCCATAACCTGAGCAGTTGGATCCATTACTTAATGAATTAAGTCTGTCAAAAGGCACATCCCATGGTTTAGGTAGCTGATTCAGACCACTTTGACTATATGGCTCTAGATGCATATGAATTTCTTCGGAAGGGCTCAGCTGAGCAGTATTTTTAACAACATTTGTATCCAGTGTAACATGCTTGTTGCTACCAGTTTTAGTTGGAGAAGATGTAAAATTGGAATGTAAACCAGACATACTACTTTGAAAATCCCTTTCAGGCAAACTACAAGAAGATACTTCTGGTTTGGGAGAAGTGCAAGTATGACTTGGAACTACTAGTAGAGCACTCTGAGTATTTTCTTCAGATGTTCGAGGCTGTTTTGTGTTTTCAGAAATAACACAAGGCATACTGCATCTTCGCACTTCTACAACAGGTCTACAGTCATTTAAAACCACTTTAACATCTTCAACAGAAGCTGATCTAATATAGGCTGGTGGAAGTCTGTTTGCAAAAGGAGGTTTAATGCGCTCTGGCAACTCTGCTAGGCTATCAGTCTCCCTTTCAAGAAGGGCCGGAGATTTGGCCAAAAATGGTGATTGTGAAAAGGACATTTGGGAATCAGAACCTTCTAGCATAAAGTCTGAATCATATTCAATTATGGGTCTTGGAGTAGTTACTACTGTAGTATGGCAAGAATCTTCTGAACTAGCAACTGAAACCATTGACACTGACCTGGAGCTTAGACCTGTCTTTTCACTTTCTGATCTAGGAGATCTATTTAAGTTGTTATCTAAAACTAATAATGACTTTCCAGAATTTGTTACGTTCTTTATGTCTACAGATTGGGATCTACTACTTGTAGCATCCTTCAGCTGCTTCTCTTTCATGTAAATGTCTGACAATTCTGAGCTTTTTGAACGAATCAGCTCTTTGTTTTTTGATTCAGTTAGTGAATGTTTTGTTTTTTCTTTATCTTTTATCTTGTTAAGTTCTAAACAGGACCGATTCCTTAATCTTTCCTTCTCTTTTTGTTTTATTTTTTCTTTATGTTTCCTATGCCACTGTTCAATTTCCAGATCTTTAAGGCTAAGCATTCTTTCGAAACTAGTTTGCATTAAATCATCATTCACTAATCTCTTTTCTTTAGGTCGAGTATCTTTTGGTGCTGATGATGGTTTAGGCTTAAGTTTTTCAGATTCAAGTTTTAGTTTAGGAAAATTATTTTGCTGCATTTTATCTTTGTGTTTGTCTCGTTCTTTGTATCGATCTATGTCTTTATCCTTTTTATCTTTCTCTCTACCATCTGGAGTTTTCAGCAATTCATCTTTTGGTTTCTCTTTCAAGGACAATAATTTTTCATGCAATGCTTTACTACTATCTGTAATATTACATTTCCTCTCTTCTTGCATGTGCTTTGAGTTTGCTACTGTTAAGCTGTCTTTATCTCTGGACTTTTCCTTTTTCTCAGCCTCCTTTTCTTTGTCTTTATTTTTGCCTTTTTCTGGTTTACTATACTCACTTTCTTTTTCTGATAGCTTGACCCTTCTCTCAATGCAATATTTTTCTTTGCTTTCAGGCAGGTGTCTGTCTTTGTCAATCTTTTCTTTGTCATGTTTTTTATCAACTTTTTCTTTGTTTCTTTCTTTGTCATCAAGTTTTTTAATAGTACTAACATTTTTTATCTTATCATTTTCTTTATAACATTTATCTACTTGCTGGGAATTTGTTTTTTCCTTTGCTTTGTCTATACTTTCATTTAGCTCTGCTTTCTCTCTCTCTGGCTTATAGTCATGTTTTATCTTTTTCTCTTTATCTACATTTTTTCTTTCTACCTTCTCAATGTCCTTTTCTTTAACTGAGGTTCGCCTCTCAGCTTTTTCTCTGATGTTTTTTTCCTGCTTTTCAGTATCTGCTTCTTTTTCTACTAAATGCATACTAGCTGGCTCATCTTTAGTACCTACAGCTGAACAGAACAATTCTGTTTCTTTATCTGTGAATATGTTCTCTTTTTCTTCTTTTTTATCTTTCACTTTTTCATCCTTAAATAATTTCTCATTTTCCTTTCGGTTTTTTTCTTTTTCTCTCTCATCTTTAATACTTCTCTCTTTCTGGATGTGTTTCTCTTTTACTGATTTATCTTCTTTCACCATACTTTTTTCCAGCTTTGATTTTCTCTCTGAAGGAAGAGATTCATGGTCCATATTTAATATATCTTCAGTTTCATCACTTTTAAAAAAGTTCTCTTTCCAAAATTCTCTATCAAACTCAATATTTCTTTGTACCTCTTTTGCACTATCTTTGTGTTTGTGTTTTTCCTTTTCCCCATCCTGTTCTTTTTTGTGCTTGTCCTTTTCTCTTTCTTTATGCTTCAGTTTATGCTTTTTAAGTGTTTTACCTTCCTTGTCGATTTTTTTCAGCATACATTCTGAATTCTCAAAGGCTGAACTATTTTCTTCCTCTTTAATTTTAGGACTAGATTTTTCACTCAATTCTAAATGCAAATCTTTCTGATGCTTGCTTTTTTCTTTGTGTTTGCAAGATTTGCCACTAGAGCTTTCCACTAGATATTCAGAATCTGTATTATGATCATACCTAACTACTTCAGATTGTAATGATATTTCAGAACCTCCTGGTGATAAGCATGTTTTAGTGTTTTCTTGCTTTTGTGGTGTTGACTGCTTTTCACTTAATCCACAAGGATGTTTAGGAGATTTGCTAGCAGTAATATGAAATAAGGGTAAAGACGACTCTTCTTTCGGGCTAAAAGATTTTTTAAACATCTCCTCCTCTCTAGCTTTGTCTAAAGAATCTAGTCCAGAACTAACTACATTCGTCACTCTAGTATTTTCCTTTTCTTGCTTTAATTCTTGATTCTCTTTATTTTTGCTCTGATTTTTTAGCTTCCTTTTAACTTTCCCTTTTTGCTTGTGGTCATTTGAGACAATATATTCTTTTTTCGTTCTTATATCAGAGTTTGCAGTTTCTGTGATAGAACAAGGAGGAGAAACAGTCTTCTTATCTTGAAGAATTTCTTCATCTGAACTTTCAGAACTTGAGTACAAAACTCTAGATGGTTTTTTACTTTTAAATGATTTTGGAAAAACAACTTTTTCCTGTTTCACAAATAAATTATTCTTTTCTATTTCAGACTCATCCTCTTTTCTTAGATCCTTTCTAAGAATACGTTTGTCATCAATCATTTTTATTTCATCTTCCTCATCATCTTTAAACTCATATTCATCAAGAGCAGTTGAAAGCAGTGCTTTACTAGGGACCATCTGCTTGCTGTCAACGACTAGAGATTCTTTTTCTGCTTCAGAATCAACATTCCCATCTACACTGGAAGGATTTACAGATGGAGCTTCTTCAAAATCTAGGTTGAGAAAACAAAAACAAATAAAATAATGATGGAGACACTGACAACTCGGAATCATATTATAAATATTACAGATATGTATGGATAAATCATTAATTAATTTCAGAGGTAAAATCTTCACATGACAAAATATAAAAGTTTACTGTTACACAATAGTTTTATAAAAGACAGCATAAAATATCACATATTCGAGAATTCACCAGTACTATTACAATATTGTCATGTTGGTGTCACTAGGCATAACCCTAGGTAACTCGGGAGGGTGGATGATCACGAGTGCCGATGAAGCCCTCCTGCTCAGGCCTCAATGAACCAATGTTCCTCCATGTTAAACACTTTGTGTAACCTAGTGTAAAAGACGGTTACTCACATTTGTAACTGTTGTTCTTCGAGATGTGTTGCTCATATCCATTCCAGTTGGGTGTGCGCGCCGTGCATGCACGCTCATCGGAAGATTTTTACCCTAGCAACTCCAATGGGTCGGCAGGTCGCCCCCTGGAGTGGTGCCACCATGGCGCTGGATATATACCCCTGCCGACCCGACCGCTCCTCAGTTCCTTCTTGCTGGCTACTCCGACAGTGGGGAAGGAGGGCGGGTTTGGAATGGATATGAGCAACACATCTCGAAGAACAACAGTTACAAAGGTGAGTAACCGTCTTTTCTTCTTCGAGTGATTGCTCAAATCCATTCCAGCTAGGTGATTCCCAAGCCTTACCTAGGCGGTGGGGTCGGAGTGAGATGTTGCAGAGTGTAACACGGCGAAGCCGAAGGCCGCGTCATCCCTAGATTGCTGAACCAGGGCGTAGTGGGAGGCAAAGGTATGGACCGAGAACCAGGTCACTGCACGATAGATTTCATGAATGGGCATGTGAGCGAGGAAAGCAGCCGATGAGGCCTGAGCCCTGGCGGAGTGCGCAGTCACGTGGCCCGAGGGGACATGAGCCAAGTCGTAACAGGCGCGGATGCACGACGTTATCCAGGAGGAAATCTGCTGCGAGGAGACGGGTAGCCCCTTGATATGCTCAGCCACCGCGACAAAGAGTTGGGGGGTTCTGCGGAATGGCTTAGTTCGCTCGATATAGAAAGCAAGCGCTCTGCGGACGTCTAGGGAGTGTAGCTGCTGCTCCCTGCGAGACTAATGTGGTTTTGGGAAGAAGACAGGTAGGAAGATCTCCTGGTTAACATGGAAGGCCGATACCACTTTGGGGAGAAAGGCCGGATGCGGTCGCAACTGCCCCTTGTCCCTGTGGAACACAGTATATGGGGGATCTACCGTGAGGGCCCGAAGCTCCGAAACCCGTCTCGCGGATGTGATGGCCACTAGGAAAGCAGTTTTCCAGGAGAGATAGAGAAGGGAGCAAGTTGCTAACGGTTCGAATGGAGGGGACATGAGTCTAGCAAGAACCAGGTTAAGGTCCCATGTAGGGGCAGGGCGGCGTACTTGGGGGTAGAGGCGCTCCAGGCCCTTAAGGAATCTAGACACCATCGGGTGAGAGAAAACTGAGAGAACACCCCTGGGTGGAAGGTAGAGATGGCCGCCAAATGGACCCTCAGAGATGATACCGCCAGGCCCTGTTGTTTGAGGGACCAGAGGTAATCCAAGATGTTGGAAATGGAGACCTCGGTGGGAAGGAAATTCCGCTCCGTGCACCAGCACGCGAAACGCTTCCACTTAGCCAAATATGTCGCTCTAGTGGAAGGCTTCCTGCTACCCAGGAGCACCTGTTGCACTGGAGTAGAGCAACGCAGCTCAGATTGGGTCAGCCACACAGGAGACTGACCCAATCTGAGGTGGAGCGACTGAAGGTCTGGGTGACGGAGCTTGCCGTGGTCCTGGGTGATCAGGTCCTGGGTGATCAGGTCCAAGTGAAGAGGCAGGGGGACAGGGTCGGCTATGGAAAGGTCTAGCAACATGGTGTACCAGTGCTGCTGAGGCCACGCTGGAGCTATCATGATCAAGCGGGCTTTGTCCCTGCGTACTTTCAGTAGGACCTTGTGGACGAGCGGAAATGGTGGAAAGGCATAGAGCAGGTGCGTCATCCACGACACAAGGAAGGCATCCGCCACTGAACCCGGTGAGAGGCCTTGAAAGGAGCAGAACGTCTGGCATTTCCTGTTCCCGCGAGATGCAAAGAGGTCCATCTGGGGAAACCCCCACCTCCAGAAGAGTGAAAGAGCAACATCCAGGCGAAGGGACCATTCGTGGGAAAGGAAGGATCTGCTGAGGCGATCCGCCAGCGTGTTCCGAACCCCCGGGAGAAAGGATGCAATGAGGTGTATAGAATGGGCTATGCAGAAGTCCCAGAGTTGTAAGGTCTCTTGACACAGGGGTGAAGACCTTGTGCTACCCTGCTTGTTTATATAGTGCACGGCCGTTGTGTTGTCGGTGAATATTGACACACAACGGCCCTGTAAGTGCTGTCAGAACGTCTGACAAGCGAGGCGGACCGCTCTCAGCTCCCGGACGTTGATGTGGAGGGCCAGCTTGTGAGATGACCAGAGGCCTTGGATGAGTAGGTGCCCGAGGTGAGCTCCCCAACCCAGGGATGATGCGTCCGTTGTCAGGGACACCTAGGGCTGGGGCAGATGGAACGGGAGCCCCGCACACACCATGGAGGGATCCAGCCACCACTCGAAGGAGTCTAGGACGGTCGGGCGAATGGTGACGACCATGTCCATGGGATTCCTGGCCGGACGGTATTGTGAGTTGAGCCAGGATTGGAGGGTCCGTAGGCGGAGTCTTGCATAGTTCATTACGAACGTGCAGGCTGCCATGTGGCCCAAGAGAGCGAGGCAAGTGCATACCGAAGTCAACGGCGCCGCTTGCAGCCTCCAGATGATGGCCGCCATAGTCTGGAACCGTGACAGTGGTAGACAGGCTTTGGCAAGAGTGGAGTCCAGAGTGGCACCAATAAACTATCCTCTGAGTGGGATAGACTCTTAGAGTCAGAGTCAATTTTTCCGCATTGATCATTAAACCTAGATGTAGGAAGAGGTTCTTGACAATGCGGACGTGACTGAGGACTCGCGTCTCGGAGGTCCCGCAGATGAGCCAGTCGTCTAGATACGGAAACACATGTATCCGACTGCGGTGAAGGTGGACAGCGACTACAGCCATACATTTGGTGAATACTCTTGGGGCTGTAGAGAGGCCGAACAGGAGGACCGTGAACTGGAAATGTTGTCGGTTGACTACGAACTGGAGGAACCTCTTGTGAGGTGGGAAGATGGCTATGTGGAAGTAGGCATCTTGCATGTCGAGGGCGGCATACCAGTCTCCAGGGATGGGATAATGGTCCCCAGGGACACCATACGGAACTTCAACTTTATCATGTATCTGTTGAGTTCCCGCAGATCAAGGATAGGTCTGAGACTTCCCTTCGCCTTGGGGATTAGGAAGTATTGGGAATAAAACCCCTTGCCCCGCTCGTGCTCCCGTACCTCCTCTATGGCTCCTTTGGCGAGGAGCGTTTGCACCTCCTGTAGGAGGAGTTGCTCGTGAGAGCGGTCCCTGAAGAGGGACGAGGGAGGGGCGTGGAAGGGGGGGTTTGAAATAAATTGGAGGTGGTATCCAAGTTCCAACGTGCGTAAGACCCAACGATCTGATGTTAGCTGGGACCACACAGGGAGGAAAAAAAGGGAAGACGGTTGGAAAAAGGAGAGGACGGATCCTTTAAAGAAACTGGTACAACGCCCTCGGGCGCACCTTCAAAAGGAAGGTTTTGGCCCGGAGGAAGGCTTGGAGGAGCTCTAGTTCTGGCCCCCTTGGTTGCCCGATTGCCTTCGGTGACCGTTTGTGCCTCGCCATCTGGCGAAGTCTTGTCTTTGCCGGGGTAGAAGGTAAGGGCGGTGCTGTTGGGGTCGAAAGGGCCTGTGCTGAGTTACCGGCGTGTGCATCCCTAAGGAGTGCATAATAACCCTGTTGTCTTTTAGGCTCTGCAGCCTAGGGTCAATTTTATCCGAAAACAGCCCATGGCCCTCAAATGGAAGGTCCTGAATGGTGTGTTGGAGCTCTGGGGGGAGGCCGGAGACCTGCAGCCATGAGATATGGCGCATAGTCATGCCAGAGGCCAGAGTCCTGGTGGCTGAGTCCGCTGCGTCCAGGGAAGCCTGGAGGGAAGTTCTCGCGACCTTTTTCCTTTCATCAAGGATCGCCGAGAACTCCTGTCGTGCGTCCTGCGGAAGCAACTCCTTAAATTTGTCCGCTGCCACCCAGGTATTGTAGCTACAGCAGCTAAGGAGGGCTTGCTGAATGGACACACGGAGCTGGAGGGCCCTCGCACAGTAGACTTTTCACCCGAGCAAGTCCATGCGCCTCGCGTCCTTTGATTTAGGGGCTGGGGCCTGCTGGCCATGGCGCTCCCTCTCGTTAACCGACTGGACGACGAGGGAGCAAGGAGGAGGGTGGACATATAGATATTCATAACTCTTGGAGGGCACCATGTATTTGCACTCTATCCCTCACGCAGCAGGCGGAACAGAAGCCGGAGACTGCCAGATCGTAGTGGCATTGGCTTGTATGGTCTTAATGAATGGGAGGGCCACTCTAGTGGGGGCATCCGATGACAATACGTCCACCACTGGGTCTTGTACCTCCGGGACCTCCTCGGCCTGCAAGTTCATGTTCTGTGCAACACGCCTGAGGAGGTCCTGGTGGGCCCTGAGGTCAATTGGAGGAGGGCTGGCAGATGAGGTTCCAGCTATAGTCTCGTCAGGGGAGGATGAAGAGGAGAGACCTGGCACGAGCGGGTCTGATGAGGGCTCCGCCTGGTGGACCGTGTCTGTCTCCCCGGGGGGCTCAGAGTCCTGAGGCTGGGTCAACCCTTCCTCCATAGGAGGAGGAGGAGGAGGAGGACAACGACGACGGGTAATTGTGGCCTCCGGCACCCTGTGTTCTGAGGCGTTTGAGCGCGAGGGATCTGGGTGAGGGTCTTGGGCCTGATGGTACGCCCAAGGCATCCAGAATCCCCACTGCTGCGGTCCATGATCTTGAGGCTGGGGCTCATGGAACAAGGCAGCAGGCACGTCAGTGTCTGGAGCGTGTGCACTATCCGCCTGAGAAGACACAGACAGGTGTCGGGAAGGCCAGGGGGGAGCCGAACGAGGCTGGTACGAGTCCCTCGCTCCTGTCGCTGGAGATCTCCTCGGTGCCGGGGATTGGTACCGGGAATCATATCGGTGCAGAGATCGAGACCGGGACCTGCAACCAGCGCGGTGCCGGGAGGTCAACCGGGATCTCAAACATCTGCAGCGGGACTGGCTGTGAGAGTCTCGGTGCCAGGAGCAGTGCCTAGAGCCAGAGCAGTACTGAGAGTACCGGGTGGGACGTGAGGTGGATCTGTGCCACGAGTACGAGCAGTACCGCCGCGGTGAGCGGTGCTGGGACTGCGAGCGGCGTTGAGACCGGGACCATCCATGAGACCTTGAGCAGTGCCGGGACCTGGATCGAGACCGGTGCCGGCTCGTCGATTCCAGCGAAGGAGGCCTCATAGCGGCAGGCTTGCCTCTAGAATGCAGAACCTGCACCGGCGGTGCCGGGGGTTGAGGCAGGGCAGACTCAGTCATTGCAATAAGGTCCTTGGCCGAAGAGAATGTCTCCGGCGTGGAGGGGACCGTCAGCTCGACCACGGGTCTCACTGGGGAGCTCTCCATGACCGGACTCGATGGCCCTCTCCGGACCAGAGTCGACGGTACCACAGTCGTCGGTGCTGCAGCAGGAGTAGGTGCCGGGCGATCCGAATGAGTCTGCGTCGAAGGTGTGGAGGAAGCTGAGGGCCTTCGGTCAGGTCCTTGTGCCGGAGAAGGCTGGTGCCGAGGTGTCTTGGCGGAGCCAGCGCGGTCTGGTGCCAGAGGAGCACTGTCAGCGCTCGGTGCCGAGGACGGAGTGTTAAGGGCTGCTTCCATAAGGAGAGTCTTTAAGCGAAAGTCCCTCTCCTTTTTAGTCCGCGGCTTAAAGGCCTTGCAAATGCGGCACTTGTCGGAGATGTGCGATTCCCCGAGGCACTTTAGGCAAGAGTCGTGGGGATCGCTCGTGGGCATCGGCTTTTTACAGGCCGAGCACAGTTTAAACCCTGGGGAACCGGGCATGGGCCCAGACACCGGGTGCGGGGAAGGGCTAACGCCCAAGCCCTGCTAAACTATATACAATAACTAACTAACTAACTAACTACTATAAAACTAATTACACTATAGACTAATGTCAACTATATACAACAAGAGATCAAATGAACAAAGAGAAGCTAGGGGAGTGGAGGACAGCTAAGCCGCGCTCCACTGTTCCAACAACTGACATGGGCAGTAAGAAGGAACTGAGGAGCGGTCGGGTCGGCAGGGGTATATATCCAGCGCCATGGTGGCGCCACTCCAGGGGGCGACCTGCCGACCCACCGGAGTTGCTAGGGTAAAAATCTTCCGACGAGCGCGCACACCTAACTGGAATGGATATGAGCAATCACTCGAAGGACCTAATGTACTAATAGCTGCAAAAATGTAGTGTTAGTTTTCGGTTGTAACAGCCAGTTCTCTGTTGTAATACATTGAAGCTAGGCTAAAGCATGCTCAAGGCCGTTTTAAGATACAGTATACATGTCTCAGCAGCGGAGAGGAGGGAGGAAGGGGGAAGACAAAAGATTAAGTGAGAAAAGATACTGCAGCTGGATGGGAAAGGAGGGGGGGATGTGAGAGATCAGCGAGTCAGCAAGAAAAAGTTCTCAGAAAGCAACTGGGATATAAAAGGAGGAAACTGCTTGTGTTAGGTGTGCTTGATTTGAGGCGTCAGTCTCCCTGCTCTGAGATCTCAAACTTCGTTTGCTTCTCCACCCTGGCGTGTTTATTGGCGCGGCACACTGGGCAACGGACCCCCACCACTGTTGCGTGGCCTCGGGCACTTTGTGCCGGCAACAGTCACATACTCTATACTCCAAAAGCCAGTGGTTTTAAAGTAGCAGTCTGACCTAACCAGACATCTTTTACACATACAAACTTAAAACCGAAAAAATATTTTTTTTGCATCCAAAATAAGATTAACTATGGTAAATTTATTTACAGCTTTCAAATTCACAAAACAAATGTGAAAAAACAAAGAGCAAGAGTATGACTAATACATTATGAAATAGTTTGTGTACAGCATATAACAAGCAGTATATTAGTTTGTGACTTGTCAAAATATGGGGAGGGAGAGAGGGAGGGGAAGGATAGCTCAGTGGTTTGAGCATTGGCCTGCTAAACCCTGGGTTGCGAGTTCAATCCTTGAGGAGGCCATTTAGGGATTTTGGGATTGGTCCTGCTTTGAGCAGGGGATTGGACTAGATGACCTCCTTCATATACTATGAAAATCAGGATTGCATTACTTTATATTTTCTACAGTTAAGTGAGTAAAATGTGATACACTGGTTTCATGCATTAGTTTTTCACCTCTTGTGAACTAGGACCAAGTTCTGATTTAATTCAGTAAGAATTTGCAAGTCTTATCTCAATTTATCACAAAATTGCCACTTATGGCTTGTCTACATGAGGGGTTTAGTATGCAGTAACATGAGTTCATCCGGTGTGAAAATGCCTGCATACACACAACATAATTCATTACAGTGCTCTAACTCTGCAATCACCAGTTACTCTAGAGTCCTCTTTCAAGCTGTGCTAAGTTTGATACAACTTGAGGTAGTGCAGCCTATTGTTCATTTGCATGCAATGCTGCCACACACTACTTTGGCAGTCCTCCAACCGCTATCCCAAACTGCTTTGTGTGTTTGTTACTGATCTGTTTGCCTATGTGCTTTCCACTGCTCTAGGATCAAGTTGACCAGATGTCCCCCTCCCCTGCTTAAAAACTGGCATAGGGCCAGAATCTGCTTATTTGCTCTTGGATTCAAATATATCAGCATCACTCCATATTACTCCAGAAGCATTACAACAAGCCTCGAGCAGCTGATTGGAGTTGTGCAAAGAGCCTAGACCTCTTTACTATGTGGGGAGAAGCACTGATGCAGCAAGCTCTTGTGGCTAGTCAACAAATAAAGACGTGTTTGTGGACATTGCTATGCAGATGTCTGCAAAGTGTCACCACCAGGATGCTGACCAGTGCCAGACCAAAAACAAACAGCTCAGGAGGACTTGCATTAAAACCAGGGATGTCAGGAAACAGTCAAGACAGAATATAATCTGTCCTTTTTTTGAGGAGCTGGCCAGGATTTTAACCAATGACATCATTACTGAACCCAAGAAGGGTTGTATGTACCCTGCTTCGCACCTCCCCCCAGCAACCTCTGCCGATGACAAGCAGCAAGAATCTTTAGAGGAGGAACACGAGGAGGGCAGTAAAGAGCTCTCCCCACAAAGCCAGGATCTGTCTGGGACTCGAGACCTTAAACCAACTGTGTAAGAAGCAAGTCCAATTCTCAGCCAGATACCCAGGCTGAGATTAAGGAGACAGATCCTAGAGAGGGAGCCTTAGCATGTAAGTATCTGTCTTTACAGCATATTATTCGATTGTGCTGTCCTAACTTCTGTTCCCGGTGCCCCATGACCACAGCCATTTTTGGCAGATTTGAGCTAGGAGCCTCTCTGAGTCTCCATTCCTTGGACCACACTGTCTGTTCTCCCCGCATCCCTCTACATGTTTTCAAAATGGTGGTTGGTCTGGCCAGGCAGTCAGCTTCTGTCTCATATTAATGCCCCAACCATTCACTGTTTAAAAGCCCATTTCATGGAGGGCACATACCCATCTACCTGTTTTCCTTTCCTCTCCCTGCATCTATCCTGTGGGTCTTAGGTCCATTTGCTCTCTGAGAAGCCTGAGGTTGGAGAGGGAAAAACACACAGAACTACTCGAAGAGAGCATTGCAGTGTCCAGAGACAGTGTCATCATGACAAAAGACACTATGGAGAAAAAAGGATGTGGAGAGAGAACCGAGAAGCAGAACACTCTGCTGCAGAGCATGCTGCTAGAAGGCACATAGACAATCTAATGCTCTCAACCAGGACCCAGCCATCTTCTGCAGCCCCTGGACAATATGGGGTACTGGGAACACCAGCATATGTTCTCTCCTGCACCCCTGCAACCATGCTCCTGCAACCATTTCCCTCCTCAGCCCAAGGTCAAGGCAATGAAAACAACTGCACCTGGCAACCCAGCTTCTAGAGCTAACTAACACCTTTGATTTAGAGCCCTGACACTGAACACCGTAAGGCCCAAGAACAAGAAGAGACAAAGGCAAGGTGTATACTTGCCTGTGAATTGAAGAGCCCCTCCTCCCCATTGTTATATTCTGTCCTCCTCTGTACTGTGTCACTTTAAAACTGTGTTTCTTTGTTTTAATTAAAGGTTTATTTCTGGTCATTATATAATAAATTGTTGTTTAATAAGAAAAAACATGAAAAATTCATTCATGAAGAACTGACAATGCATTTTACACAGAAATCTTTAAATTGAACACATCACAGGCTTTTACAAAAATATAAAATAAAATAAGTGCCACAATGTGCTACTTATGTATCAGAGGGGTAGCTGTCTTAGTCTGGGTTTGTAAAAAGCAACAAACAGTCGTGTGGCACCTTATAGACCAGTGGTCCCCAACCTTTTCGTCTGGCGGGTGCCAGACGAAGGACCGTGGCGGTGGTCGTGCATCCGCCGAAATGCCGCCGAAATTCTGCGGCATTTTGGCAGTGACACCTCTGGATGACATCACTTGTCAGTGGCATTTCGGCGGATGCTCGAACTCCAGCCAGGACGCGGGCGCATTTAGATGCCCCTGGGGGCGCCATGGCACCCATGGGCACCTGGTTGGGGACCCCTGTTATAGACTAACAGAAGTATTGGAACATAAGCTTTCGTGGGTGAATACCCATTTCGTCAAAGCTTATGCTCCAATACATCTGCTAGTCTATAAGGTGCCACAGGACTCTTTGTTGCTTTTTAATGTGCTACTTGTACCACCCCATTGAAGACACTAATGCTCACAATCCATTTGCCCCTCTTGCCAGGATAAAAGCTGGATATACAGCTGCACAATTTAAATGCTCTGAGTCTCAGGCCATAAAGCAAGAGCAACAGGCATTCCTGACAATTATCCTGGCTATTTCCATTTTTAAGTGGATGTCTTGATGGCTGCTCAAACCTCTGAGCAAGTCTCTGCATCTCAGCCCACCACTCATCATTGAGGCTTTCTCCCTTAGTCTCACAATATTGTGTAAAATACAATATGCAGCTACAATCTTAAGCAAGTTTTTTTCTGCAGCTTCTAACCTAGCTCATAAGCACACTCAACTGTCATGCTGCAACTACTGAGGCAATAGTTAAATAGCTCCTTCCTTCAGTCCAAGTGGCCTGTAAGTGAACATCTACACTGGAATAAAAGACCTGTGGCACAACTGCAGCTTCTTGGATCAGCTGACTTTCAGGGTCCCAGAGTCTGGGCTCCAGCCCAAGCCTGAACGTCTACATACCAATTTTATAGCCCCGTAGCGTGAGTCCTGTGAGTCCAAGTCAGCTGACCCAGGCCACGCACAGGTATTTAATTGCTATGTAGATGTACCCTGAATGGCTTCCTTAACCAAGGAAGAGAGGATTAAATGGGTCTTCCAGGATGAGCAGAGCAATCTCCATGCCATTGGTGTCCATAGTGATCCTGGGGGCAAACTCTCTTTTATTCATTAAGGAAAACAAAGCTGAATTCTGAAATATCCTAGCATCATGGACCTTCCCCAGCATTTTTGTTTGTGAACCTTCCATGATGGTCAACCATGTTCTGGGAAGACCCTGGAGAAATATCTTTTTCTATTGATCAACTCTGATCCTTCATGAGGAGGGCAAACAATAGGCACATGGGTCCCATCAAAATCCAACACAGTCTGGGAACCCCATGTGTGCAAATTCATCAATAATTTCCTGACCATTACCAAGCTTTATGGCCCAGTGCAACAGTACCTTACACATGGCATCACATCCATGCATGACCATGGCCCCAACAGTCGATCTCCCTGTACCAAATTGCTTTGCTATGGACTAGTAACATGCAGGAGTGACCTGCTTCCCAACTGCACTGACGACCCACTTCTCAATGGGATGGGGCACCATACATTAGCACGCTGCTGCTGCAGCAGTTTCAGGGCTACTTCAGCACAGATCTAAAAAAAGGTTGCCTTTACTATCCTGAAATTCTCTTGCAACTAGTGCTAATTCCAAGTCTTCAGAACAATGGTCTCCCACCAATCCTTAGGCCAGAACAGTGGTGCACTGTGTGAAGCTGATCTAAGGACCTTTCCTGTAGTAGCAGTTCCTCGGTGTCATCACCTTCTTCCTCCCTTCTCCCCTGCTGAAGCTGCTACTGTGGTAACATCATCTGTTTGGTGGTGCTGAAGGTGAAGTCCAAAATTGAAGCCACTCCGCTTCAAGAGCTCAAATAAACCCAGGCAGCCTCTGTGTATTCATAGTTGGCAGCAAAGCGGTGCAAAGGATTGTTGGGTCCATGCTGGCTAACAGCAATTCAAAAATGGCATTAGCCCACCCATAAAGAGATGAAGCATGAAGCAGATCAGAATCCTGGGATTTTTTTAAAAATTTGACCCAAGACCCAGAATTACACTGGCTTCTGCTATGCACCCCACAGTGCACACAAGAAAAATCCCAGAATGCACACTGTTCAGAAGCAAAGCAAAGGCACATGGGATACCCTCCCAGAATGCCATGCATTTAGTATACAAGAAGCCCTCGCAAATGATGCGAATTGAAAGAGGGCATAGCCATTCTGCATGTATGCTATTACTATGGCTTATGTACAGTGCATCAAAAAGCATGTGTCAACTCAACTAAACCCCAGTGTAAACTAGGCCTTTTTTTAAAGAAAGGGATATAAAACAAACATCAGTCCATGTTATTATGTAACTGAAATAAAAAGTTCTTTCCTCCTTCCTATGACTTGCATTTTTAAGCTTTTTTGAGCCAACTGAAAAGATCAGAAAAAAATCAGAGTTATATACTCCCTTTATGGTATAACTGTCTATTTAGATTCTTATATCACACCAATAATTGTTTTACTTGAATACACTAATGAGCATGTAAAAACAGGGTCTTGAAATGAAAAAAAAAGTTTTAGACAACCTTAACTACAGGTGTTGCTACAAACTCTTCCTCTAATAAACTGTACTAGCTATCATTACTAAAAGATGGTCAAAACATGCAAGTTGAGGTGAACAAATCTATATTCTTTTATAAAAAAAATATAAAAGAGGTTATTTATAATGCATTTTTCTAGTACTGTGCAATTAAGGTTTAACTATCTAACCTGAGCAACTGTCTTCATCATCAGAAATAGGCACCTCCTTTTTCAGTAGCAGTTCCAGTTCTTCTGTTTCTGCTACATCAACTGGTCTCTCCCCATGTTTGTTGGCCTGAAATGGATTTCCACCATGTCGAAGCAGCAGCTTCACAATCTGCAATGTGAGAACTTGGTTTTTACATTTTGTAAGAGCTAAGAAGTGACCCACAAAATAAATACAAACATTAACTGTGCTTTCTTCCTCATTTTTGACTTCCTGAGTAAATCTCCAATTTGACATGGGCTCTGTGTACTGTAATGACATAACAGAGTGCTCCAACCTTTTACCTACGGAGGCCCAGATTGCAGAACTGGTCTTCTGGGTTGCATACTACCTGCTGAAATGGGATCCAGCCTATCAGATTAAGGAGAAAAAATGTACCCCCTCCCCACACAATTAAAATGTCTTCAGTTGTTTGGACCTAGCAACAGCAGGGGGTGCAAAGGAAGGAGCCGCTCTTCCCTCTTGTCCCCTCTGCTCCAGCCCTGCTCGCACTCACCCAGCTGCATCTCCTGAGCTCTCCCTTACTCTCCTCGACCCATCTGCACAGTACTCTGGTCTGAGGAAGGGGAAGTGTCACTTCAAGAAGTGTAGTGACAAAAGGCCACAGGTGGTTTTTGGGTTTTAGGAAGAAAAGGGCTGTGAGTCACTGCTATAAGATGATGAAAAACTGGAGGACCATAACTTTTTATTAAGTAAAAATGTACTTGTTTTCAAATTGAAAAGAGGTTCTAACAACAATTTTAACTAACTGAATCAGACAAGGCAGCACAGCGAGATATTTTTACCAAGCATGCATTCCCATGCCATGACCTATTCCTCTTCTCCATAACTGATGGCTGTCTCATACCTTCCCGCCAGAACTCTCCTCTCCTTCCAACATTAACAAGCGCTCTCTCTCTTCAGACCCTGTCAATATCCTGCATTATTTGGCAGCCAGATCTGAGCAGTTGGCACTTCTTCCTGGAACTACTGAGCTCTCCCTGAGTACTTATGGGAGACAGCAGAGGAGCTGACAACTGAGCATGCAGGTAAACAAGGTACCAACTCAGCACACAGCAGCAGCTGTGACCTGTAGGACAGGCAATGGCAGTAGGCAGTATCAGCATAAGCCTTTCGGTGTTGCTTGAGGCTGAAGAACTTTGTAGCGGTAACTGGTGTGAGAGAAGTGATTGGCTAGCACAGGGGTCAGCAACCTTTCAGAAGTGGTGTGCCAAGTCTTCATTTATTCACTCTAATTTAAGGTTTTGCGTGCCGGTAATACATTTTAATGTTTTTAGAAAGTCTCTTTCTATAAGTCTGTAATATATAACTAAACTATTGTTGTATGTAAAGTAAATAAGGTTTTTAAAATGTTTAAGAAGCTTAATTTAAAATTAAATTAAAATGCAGAGCCCCTGGACGGTGGCCAGGACCAAGGTAGTGTGAGTGCCACTGAAAATCAGCTCGTGTGCCACCTTTGGCACGAGTGCCATAGGTTGCCTACCCCTGGGCTAGAATATTTTTTTTCATGCATAAAAGACTTGAAATTTAACTTGTGATTAACAAATGAACAGGCCAGACAAAATCAGTGGGGGCAAGATGTGGGCCATCTGAACCACATGGACAAAACCCCCAAATTACACTATATAATAAAATTAGTAAATTGTAAAAAACTGTATATTCTATAACTGGGTTTAGAGGTACAACATGAAAAAAAGAAAAGTTTGTCCTTATGTAATTCAGTAGTTATAAAATGAATTTCTGGTAACTCATTACATCAACTGGACAGCTGTGATTCCTGCTCAGCTCTCTTAAGTAGATGAACTAATAGGAAGATTTAAAAATGTTGTTGCCATTGCTCATTTGAAGGATAATGTCTTTCCCATTCCAAAATACTTTTTGTAACAAAACAGAAAGCACTGAACAAGTAAGAGGCAGCTACAAAATCCCATCTAAAATTATCTTCCTTGCCTATTGATCTAATCACATCACTAGCCCTTTTTGAATCCCTCCAGTTTAAAACTTCTTGTCCTTACCTTACAGACCTATATAATTCTGCCCTGGCTCATGCATCTCTGAACTTGTTTATTATCACATGATCCCCTTAATTCCTTTAATGATGGAAGCTTTCATGCCCCTTTTGTACACTTCTTCCACAACTATCTTGGTGACTTTGTCCATCCAGCTCCTACGTGCCTAGAATGCTCTATTTTCTGTTTTCCAAGCCACTATCCTTTCTTCATTCAGTTCCATTCTGAAGGCCCTCTTCTGCCATGATACCCACAAGAAGGAAGTCAATAATTATAATATAGCAAAAAAACTTGTCATTTTCTATTCTAGATTTCCCGACGTACCTTGTCTTGTTTAGAATGTAACCTGTTTGATGTACAGATGATCTATGTTTTTAGTATCATACACTGATCAAAGCACATAGCACTTAAAATAAGGATTATTAATAAAGCTAACAAATAAACAATCAATTACTGGAGCATCTAGTCTGCAGAAATCCTGCATAGAAATAAAACACAAACACAAATCCAGAAATGATGGAGAAAATAGATGGATGCAAACCTACAGAAATAATTACAATTTCCTTCAGCACTTGACAGCAAGTATTTAATTCTTAAGAGTATCAGGGAAAAAACGCTTATCTAGCTCCATACATAAGTCCATAAATAAATGGATGAAATACTATAAAAATACTCTATAATAAAGTATCAATTTAAAATATTCACTAGAAGCTACAGTGTAGTTTAGAAGTTGTTTTCTGTTGAAAGACACACACAAGAGAAAAAGCCTTAGGAAAAAAATCTTGCTTTTTAACCTGCTTCCATTCAATAGCTTTTAGAGTCTTTCTACATTTTTTGAAGCAGAGAGTAGGACAAAAGATCTGTCGAGTACTGACAACGGCAAAAAGCAAGACAAAAGATTAAGATGTCACAAAATGCAGAATCAGGATTACATGCTCATTCGGTAGAATCTACACCAGATTCAACATTTGCACTTACAGATATTTACTTATTTTTTCCCTAAAGCATACTTACATCTCTATGCCCACTGCTAGCAGAATCATGAAGTGGAGTATCATCATCCAGTCCTTGTGTGTTCACATCTGCTCCTGCTGCTATCAGAACCTTAGCAACATCATAATAACCAACATTACAAGCTTCATGAAGTGGAGTCCAACCTGTAATCATGGAAGTCAGAATCTTATAATATTAATATATTGTTTTTAACCAAACAAAGCACTTGAAAACATCAGCACTAAACATAATTGTTTTGTGGGTCATTTCAAAGTTGTGTGCATGTGTGTGTAGATAGGTATAGATATAGATATCTATCTCCTAAGCAAATTCCTGTGCTATACTGGACTTTATATACATAACGTGGCACTACTGTAACACCTTCCGTCTCAAGATCAAAATGTGTTTTATAAATGTTAAGCCTCACACTAACACTTTATAGAAGGTAAGCATCCTATATTTACTCAGATTAAACTGAGAACGGAGCTCACAATGCAAGTTTATGGCAAAATTGAGAATCTGATCAGAAAACAGCACCCTAATTATACACCTCACTCCTTCCAGGTAAATAAATATTTTAGACACATTATTTGATTTATATGCAAATGACTGAATAAGACTCCATTTGGAATTACAACAAACCTCCACCTTAAGAAGTTTGCTTATGCTAATTGCCAATCTCTGTTCTTCTATAGTAACTGAACATGCAACAGTAATGACTGACAGCTTTCACATTTTTGAGTACAGGTGTGAATAGCACCTACCCCTTATCAATCATTCTAGATAAGCTACTGACAAACAAACAAAAAAAGCCATTTCCTTATATTTCTTAAAGCCACTAGCATTAATTCTCATAATCAGGGACTTCAAGACCCATCTTACTAACCCATCTGCCACCAAGGCTGCACATTTTCTCCACCTCACTTCTTCATTCAACCTGCAGCTCTAGTTCAACTCTCCCATTCACCAAAGGGCAATTTACTTTATTTGGTCTTCACCAAACAGTGCTCACTCCCCATCTCTCAGATTTCTCTGTTGCTGAGTTACCCCTCTCCAACCATCAGCTGGCCTCTTTTCAACATCATCCAAGAGCCTCCCCTCACGCCCCATACTTGGCCTTTCTGTGACTGCCAGTCCATCAGTACTGATGACTTCTCATCTGTTCTTAGCCTTCTCCTCGCTTGATATGGCTGTTGATTCTTTCCAGGAACCAATCTCCTTCACTCTTGACTCTTTTTCCCATCTGCCATCACAAAGTCTGTCCTACCAACTTCCCATCCCTAGCTCCCCACTCCTCCCCAAGGCCAATCAGAGGGGGGGCCTGGAGGGCCATTTAACCTGGGCCTCAAGCTCAAAGGGGGCCTCAAATTTAGACACTTGTTAATTTTTTGGCATTTGATAAGTTTTGCAACTTGTTTTTATGCACATCCCTATCAGACCAAAATGTGACACACGCTCTCAGCTGAGAGCTGCAAATTTAAGCAAATAAGAGATGTGATTTGGTAAAAGACAATTTTTTTGTTAACTGATATAGACTGTCATATTAAAGAGTTACAAATGTTTATAAATATAAATAAAAATATATCAGTTCTGATGGCACAAGATTAGACCGTGATGAACGTGTCCTCTCAGATCAGCTGATTATATAAACAAACCACTACTAGTGGCTGGTGCTGGATCAAGTGCGTGGTGAAAGGCAGAGAATGGTTACATTTTAGTGTCTTTATAGTTTTACGTCTAGTTGACTAAGGAATTTTTATTTCTGAGAACTCCTCATTATTATCGTCATATAGTAGCTAAAAGGGGTGACTAGTTGGTTGGTTGAGCCCTAACGTAGTAGCTTGGCCATCATCATAGGCATTTGTAGTCTCCAGGCCCAGATTCAAGGTGAAAACTTGAGGATAATCTTGCACAGTGAATTTTCTGAGGACGCACGTTTGAAATTTTTGCACATTATCCCTCTGCCTATATCTGTGTCTGTGTTTACTATATATGTCATCCCTTTGTCTTCAGCTCATCCTGTTATATTATATTTTGCATGCTTGAGTTTTGATTCAGTGATACGGATAATAACCTGTCTGTTTCATTTTGTGTTTTTAATTAGTATTCCTTCGTTTTAAGTCTTTTCAGTATTTGTGTACCATCAGCATTTGTGTACATGTTTACAGTAGAAGATTTCAAGTGTAGATAAGCTACTTATTTACAGCAGAATATTTCAAGTGCGGATAGGATACATATTGACCAGATACATCACTATGAAGGGGAGATTTGAAAGTGGTGCAAGCAAGAAACAGTGAAAACAAAATGACAGAAGCAGCAGCTAAGAGCTCAAAGCCCATACCCTCATTTCTCAAACCACTGGAAAACACACCTTACCCAACAAACAATGCTACAGATAATGAACACTCCGCAACTGCAACAGGTGATATTTCAATGCCAATACCTGAACATGAGAACAGCAGTCAAGAAGGAGATGTGCCAACAATAACAGATGCAGCAGAAGATCCTGTGTACGATCAAGAAACTCTACAGCAACAGGAAGATGTAGATCTTATGTAGCAAGAGCAATTCATGAGTAGTACAGGTTTGACTGTGACTAACATTGGAATTACTGACAAGAACAATGCTGCCCAAATGCAATCTTTTCTTCAAACTAGTTGTTTTGAAATTCCAAGTAACATTCCACAAAATCATGCTTTCCCTACTTGTCTGCTGACAAAAACTCTTCCAAAAGGGGAGACCTGCGCAAGAGACTGGTTATGCTAGAGTACGGAAAAATAATCTCTGTACTGTGCACCCTGCTTCATTTTGAACAAAAGTGCTGCAAATGCATCAGTTTTCCTTGATCAATCAGGATGGAGCACCAACAGAGGTTGGAAGAAGTTGAAAGACCAAATACCACCACATGAGAGTTCAACGTCACACAAAGAAAACTACGTTGCATGGAAATCAGCCAACAGGGCAGCATCAGCTGAAAGTTCAGTTGAGAATTAACTCTTGACGGAACTCTCTACAGAAACTAACAACTGGAAAAAACTTCTTGAGTGCATCCTGAATATCTTTTTTCTTTTTGAGTGAGGATTGGCTCTTTTTGGTTCCAGTCAATGTATTGGTGATCGTGCAAATGGAAACTTTCTAAGCATAGCTGAGCTCCTCAGCAAATATGACCCACTTTTATCAGAGCATATTTAATGTGTTCGAGAATCACAAGAGAGTCAAAAGTGCATGCAAGTCCATTATCTCTCAATACACATACAAAACGAGTTTATTGAGCTATGTGGACCATTCGTACAAACAATTATTGATGAGATTCGAAATCCAAGTGTTTTTCAATCATTGTTGATGCCACTCCACATTGTTCTCACAAAGAACAGACTACTATGGTTATTCAATATGGTAAGACTGTACACAGCTCAAAATTTTCAACTGAAGTAAGGTTTATTTTGTTTGATAATTTCACGAGAAAAACTGGAAAAGAAATTGCTGCTCGAGTAATAGCAATTCTAGAAGGTTTTACATTCAATTTTCAAGTCTGCATTGGTCAAGTCTATGACAATGGATCTAATATGGCTGGGAAGTACAAAGGTGTACAAGCAGTTCTGCTTGAACATAATTGAAACTATTTTCTCCAGCTGTGGAAACTACATACTAAACCTTCTAGGTGCTGACTGTGCTGAATCATGCAAGGAGGCAATTATTTACTTTGGAACGGTTCAGCAAATGTACAATCTCTTCAGTAGCAGTTGTGACAAAGTTCTTCCTCTGCCTTGGTGGGTCCTGCGCTTATTGGCAGATTTGCTCACCTCAGAAATTCACGGCAGCCCTCAGTTTGGCCACTTTTGCCAGTGGCTCAAACCTGCCATTCACTCAGCTAACCTCATCACTGGCCAGCATGGGGAAAAGGAGAACAATCCCCGCAGTCTCTGCTGGCCCACCTAGTGGGTCGGGGGGTAAACCAGAAACCTTCCCCTCAGATGGGACCCACAGTCCAGGTCAACTCTTCTTATATCAAATAGGGAGTTGAGGGGATGGGGAGAACCCGGGCCCACCCTCTACTCCGGGTTCCAGCCCAGGGCCCTGTAGATTGCAGCTGTCTACAGTGTCTCCTGTGACAGCTACAACTCCCTGGGCTACTTCCCCATGGCCTCCTCCCAACTCCTCCTTTATCATCACCACAGGACCTTCCTCTTGATTTCTGATAAGGCTTGTACTCCTCAGTCCTCCAGCAGTACGCCTTCTCACTCTCAGCTTCTTGCACGCCTCTTGCTCCCAGCTCCTCGCATGCACCTTACTAACTAAAGTGACATCCTTTTTAAAACCAGGTACCCTGATTAGCCTGCCTGTCCTAATTGATTCTAGTGGCTTCTTAATTAGCTCCAGGTGTCCTAATTAGCCTGCCTGCCTTAACTGGTTCCAGCAACTTCCTGATTGTTCTGGAATAGCCCATTATCTTACTCAGGGAAAAGGGACCCGCCTAATCTGGGGCTAATATATCTACCTTCTATCACTCTCCTGTAGCCATCTGGCCTGAACCTGTCACACAGTCCACAAAGGTGAGAAATTCTGAAACAATATCTTCCTGTTTCACTGCATTTAATGTCCAAAACTAGAGAGTCTGCACAAATTGATTGTGTTCAACCAGTTGCGTGGCATTTGAATTCAGTGAGAAAGGCTTTAAATGAGCTTTAATCTCTCAATCTCACTGCACAGGCTTGAACTGAACTTCAGTCTATTCAGAAGCACATGTCCAAATGTGAATGCATTCGGATGTCATCTTTGTGGATAAAACTACTTACAATATCCACCAAACTAATCTGGTAATTGAAGCATGCAATGCCACACTTGCTGTTGAGAGGGATAACATTGAAAGTCTTATCAATGACTTTCAACAGATTCATGAACAATGGGATGCAATCCTGATTGAGTCCAAATTAGTAGCACAGAATATTGGCATTTCATCTGAGTTCTCCACCAATTGCAATTTACCTGAATCCAATGCACAGCAGCATTATAGGGTCAATGTCTTTCTTGTCATCATTGACTCTATTCAAACAGGTCTTACACATCGATTTGAGTCACTGCGACTAATTTGTACCCTTTTTGGGTTTCTTTGGCAGTTCAACAGACTGAGTAATGAAGATCTACTTTCTGAAGCTGAACAATGCCAGCAACAGTATAACGAAGAAATCTCAGACAAGATCATCTTCCTCAAACGAATATATTCCACGAACTTTAAATTGGATTGCAAGCTAAAGGAATTGCTTCAAGAAATACTCAAACTTGGACTCTCTCGGGTGTTTCCTAATATCACAATCGCATTGCGTATTTTTGTCAGTTTGCCTGCATCAGTGGCTTCAGGTGAATGCACCTTCAACATGTTGAAGCAGGTAACAAAACTATCACCATTCAGCTATGGGACAAAAGTGTTGAATGGGTTTGCCATGCTCAATATCAACTGTGACATTGCATGAAAGTTAGATTTTTCTGTAATAATTAGTGCATTTGCACAGAAGACGGCTAGAAAAGCATTTGTTAAATTAAACAAAAAAAGAGTCAAATTATGTCTCACTTTTTTTTGCTGCCTTATTTTGTTTTCATGTGTCATCATTTTTTATTTTTATTATGGCTAGAGGCCTCAAAAACTGGAAGTGGCCTGGGCCTCTCTGGACCTCAGAAGGCCTACCACTCCCCACCTAATATCTGTTCCTGGCAAAAATCCCATGACCAGGCTGATTTTGTACACTACAAATTAATTCTCTTCTCTTCCAGTTCTGCTATTTGCCTAACTAAATAACACTACTTCTCTAACGTAAATGAATCTCATGTCTGCAGCCACCTTTTTGCCTACGTTGACTCTCTCCTTTCCTAGTGGTTCCACTTTTCTTCCCACACAGAATCTTGTAGATTTCTTCCAACATAAAACTGGCAAGATATCTGACCTTCCCTTTCTCCTCCTACAGCTCTCTATTCCTCCTTCCTTGTCAGAAATGGACATTTCTCATCTGCATTGCTCCTAACACCTTCACTTGCCTCAGTGACCCCATTCTGTCTCCTGAGACTTGCACCCATTCTCACCTCCTCCCTTTCTCTTCTCCTTAACTTCTCACTCTCCTCTGGATCTTTCCCCTTATAATACAAGCATGCTTTAATCACCCCATCTTAAAAAAAACAAACATCCTTTGCCAACTTGATTTGCCTCTCCAACTACCGCTCCATTTCCCTTCTCCCTTTCATCTATAAGATCACTGCATCCATTGTTTACAATTGCTGTATTCAGTTCCGCTGTTCCAAATCAAACCTAGACCCTGTCCAATATGGTTTCCACCCACTGCCCTCCCCCTAAACTGTTCTCAGAAAAATCTCTAATAATCTTTTCTTGGCCAACGGTCAAAACCAGTGCTCCATCCTCAGTCTCCTTGACTTTTCAGCTGCCTGTGACACTGTTGCCCATGCTTCTCTCAAAATCTCAGCCTGCCTTGGCTTCTGTGAGTCTGCCCTGCCCTGATTCTCCTCCTACCCCTTTAATTATCACTTCATCAGCATGTCCACCAGAGGATCCTCCTCAACCCTCATCCAACTTTCTGAGAAAGTTCCACAAGGCTCTGTCCTTGGCCTCTTCTAGTCTCCTCTACACCTTATCACTGGGTAACCTCACTGGCAAACACAAATTCAGCTACTGTTACTATGCTGATGACTCTCGCATCTCCCTTTCTCCTCCACACCTCTCTCTTGTTCAAATTATATTTTCACCTTGTCTGTCAGACATCAATTAGTGGATGTCTAGCTGTCAGCTCAATATCAACATGGCTAAAACATAACTTCATCTTCCTCCACCCTAAAGTTCACCTCACCATCTCGTTTCCCGATCATTCTGGACAACACCACCATCCTGCTCATCACTCTAGCTTGTAATCCAGGTATCATCTTTGACTCAGAGCTCTATATAGGTTCTCACATCTAGGCAAAAATCTAAATCTTGCAGATTTTCTGCAAAACGTCTCTAACATACGACCTTTCATGTCCATCCACACAACTAAAGCTCTTACCCAGGCATCTCTTGATTTTGATTACTGCAACATCCACTCTCTGTCCTTAAGAGATAAAATCTTGTCCAGTTTATATCCACCAGAATGCTGCTTCATGGATCATTTTCCTAGCCCATTGCTTTGACCACATCACACCTCTCTCTTTGCATCCCCCCACTGGCTCCTTCCTCTCTACTGCAACAAACATATGCAGCTTGTCTTCACTTTCAAGGCCCTTTCTGGCCTATCCCCACTCTACATATCATCTCTCACTCACTACTGAGATGCCAAATCCTGTTTCTGATCAGCCAATACCAGCCTCCATCATCCACTTGGTACATTTTCCAACAAGCATCTTTGTGCTCTCTCCCACATTGGCCCTTATGCTTGGAAAAGATCTCCATAAACATCTGCAAAACTAACACATTGTCCTCCTTAAAACTCTCCTTTTCCACGAGGCCTACAAAACCATGACAAGCACTAGGCTACTGGTGTGCTAAGACCACTTGATGATCATGCTGACCAAAACCAACTGTTTCTTTGTAATCCCCAACAACTAGGCTGCAGGTATGATACAACCACTGCCTGTCATGCTGACCATTTTTTCCTTATGCTCCCATCTGCCTATATCCATCTATTGTCTCTTGTCTTATACTCAGATAAGGAGCAGGGATCGTCTTTTGGTTCTGTGGTTGTACAATGCCTGGTACAATGGGGTCCTGGTCCATGACTAGGGCTCCTAGGTGCTACTGAAATTCAAAATTTTAATAGTAGCTGTAATCAGCAATAAAGACAAAGCTGATGAAATGTTACCTACTGTTCTGCCTCACCAATAATGCCATCAGCCTCTTACAAATATCATTGTGCTTTCTTCCACTTTGCCACTTGTGTACAAAACAGCCTCATTGAACTGATCTGTAAAGATACTACTCTCTCCTCCTTCAAATACCCTTCCATGGCCCATTTCTACCATGATGTCAACAAAAAAACCGGCCAATGTTGAATGAGACAAGTGACTCAGAAGCAGGTAAGGAAAGTCTCTTTTTAGTGTAATAAAAAAAACTATCTAAAAACCAACAAGTTTGAGAGAGAGAGTATAAATAAATAAAAATGGTATAAGTTGCTGGTCTCTCTCTTATCACCCCATCATATATTGCTCATAATCTTCAATTAG
Organism: Gopherus flavomarginatus; assembly: GCF_025201925.1. Classification (NCBI taxonomy): domain Eukaryota; kingdom Metazoa; phylum Chordata; order Testudines; family Testudinidae; genus Gopherus; species Gopherus flavomarginatus. Next base: position 209,483,447 of record NC_066618.1, read on the forward strand.
AAGTTCTTCAAAAATATATCCCTAGTTTTAGACAATGCATAGCATAACAGGGTCCTGATCAAAACTGGGGCCTCTGGATGCTCGTATTAATAATTAAAAAAAAATATACACAAACCCAACCTCACCCACCAACTACCCCAGCTGCATTCACAACCACTATAGCACAAGTTGAGAGACCTCTGGTAATTATTTTTAAGTTACAGGATTAATTCACATCAGATTTAAATAGGAATTAAGTCTGACCTCTAGTAACAAGTTCGGAACTAACTCTGACTTTTAATGAAATGTAGGCATATCAACCTTACCTGCAAAATCTTTTACATTCACATTTGCACCTAGGCTGATTAATTCTTTAACTTGTTTAACATCCCCTCGGATGGCTGCCATATGTAAAGGAGTTTCTCCTCTTTCATTTCTTTTATTAACTTTGTCTTTTTGTCTTGATGAGGAGCTTGGTGTTTTCTTTTGTGTTGGTGTTGTCTGTAAAGGCTGATGCAGGTTGGAATCTACAAAATAAGTTTTAAAATAGTCAGTATAAATTTCGTAGCCGGATAATTTTTGCTTTATTTTATTTTCTCACTATCTTCAAATTTCAGTGTTCACAATTGCTCATGTCTTTTAATAGATTCTATAGTTTATGGAAATATCCTGTAATCCAGGGGTGGACAAACTATGGCCCGTGGGCCACATCTGGCCCATGGGATTGCCACCCCTGTGGTGCCACAGGGCTAAGGCAGGCTCCCTGCCTGCCCTGGCCTTGCACCACTCCCAGAAGCAGCCAGCACCACATCCCTGCGGCCCCACGGAGAGGGGGGCAGAGTGCTCCACGCGCTGCCCTTGCCTGCAGGCACTGCTTCCAACAGCTCCCATTGGCTGGGAACAGGGAACTGCGGCCAATAGGAGCTTTGGGGGAGGTACTTGCAGTCGCGGGCAGTGCGCAGAGCCCTCTGCCATCCCCTCCCCCAGGGGCCGCAGCAACGTGAAGCTGGCTGCTTCCGGGAGTGGCATGAGGCCAGGGCAAGCAGGGATCCTGCCTTAGCGCAGCTGCTGCCACCCCAGAGCCACTTAAGGTAAGCGACGCCAGGCCAGAGCCTGCACCCCAAATCCCTCCTCCACCCCTAACTACAACCCCCTGCCTTGAGCCCCCTGCCACAACCCGCACCCCTCCTACACCTGAGCCCCCTGCCACACCCTGCACCCCTCCTGTGCCTCAACCCCCTTGCCCTGAGCCCCTTCCTGCACACCACTCCCGCTCCCATACCCTGCACTCCAACCCCATGCCCCAGCCCTACATTCATGGCCCTGCATGCAATTTCCCCACCCAGATGTGGCCCTTGGGCCAAAAAGTTTGCCCACCCCTGCTGTAATCCCTTCAGGAACACAATATTCCCTTGTTATGTAGCAAAGGTAAAGGGGGTGTACAAAGGCTTCCTATTTGCTACAGTCTCTCACTTCCTTGCAAGTAGATTTCATGATAATATAGGACTGGATGAATTCGATATCTGAGTTTAGTAATATTGTTCAAAAAACTTCAGCACTGCCTCTTTTTAGAGCAACCTAAGGCTCCATTTCCCATGAGAGGTGATTTTACTAAGTTGTTACCAATTGATGACTATTCAATGGTCTACATGTAGCAAATTAGCCCAGTAAGGCCAAACAAATTGCTACGTGCCAGATTTTCAAAGGTATTTATTTCAAAGGTCTAAAGGTGCAGACAGATGCCTGGTGGGACTTTCAAAAGTACCTAAGCTTCTTGGGCACTTTTGAAAATTCCATAGGCACCTAAATACTTTCAAAAATCTGGCCCTAAGTCTACTTCACCAAAATCTTCTCACTGTCTCTAAGCAGAGAGGTGAAGAATTGAATGTATATGGACACTGAACTATCCTCTCAACAACAGAGATGGGAACCCAAAGTAAGGCAATGTGACACAGCATGCATAACTGCTGCCCAAAATACAGATGTTTTGTGGATATAGTGGTTTTCAGGTTACAGGAATGTCAATTCAGCATCTTCCATGAGTAAAAATCCTTTATAATTAAAAAAAGAAAAACAGAAAAAATGTACCAATTTGAAATAACAGATGGTTCTAGAATAATCAGAAGGTACTACTCAAGTAGAAAATATCATAAATCATGAGACTATAATTAAAGATGGTCAGCAATACTCAAAGAAAACATTCTGTGGAGACAATTTTGGTGAAGGTCTGACAGAAAACACAAGGTGGGTGAGGCAATATCTTTTATTGGACCAACTTCTGTTGATGAGAGACACCAGCCACACAGAGAAACTTTCCAGCCACACAAAGCTCTTCTTCAGGTCTAGGAAAGATACTCCCAGCATCAGAGCAAAATGCAAGGTGGAATAGCTTGTTTAGGATAAGTAGTTAGCACATATTGTAAGGGATTACTTAAGGTAGAGTGGCCTTTTAACACGTCTGCACTCATAGGACAAAAAGAGAGGGTTAGTGGGTTTCGAATTGTTGTAATAAGCCATAAATCCAGCATCTGTTCAGTCCATGATTTTTAGTGGAAACCTGCCCAATTTCTTGCCAACTGTAGGCCTTGCATGAACAACATAAGAAGTAGTAAGGAAAGGAAGTAAGGAAACAGAGGTTAACACTGTACAAAGCATAAACTTATAAGTGGCCTTGTAAATAACATGTAGTTAGATAAATACACTGCAAGAAGAGTAATGTGTGATAAGCTTGCAGCTGCAGCTTTGCTTACTGCCATATTTTGCAGCTTGTGAACAGTTCATGATGTGTACATAGTTTGGGCTACTAATTATTGTAACCAATCAAAGTGTGTGATACAATGTGTTAACCAACTTACTACCTGTAAGTATGTATGTAAGCTGATTCATGATTATGTAAATTGGATGTGTGGCATAACCTGTCCCCATCCCCTATACTCGAGCCAGATCAATTCAAGTGTAGTTTGACTGTATGCCAATAAAGAAACCTGTGACGAATCCAGAGTTGAACTAATTACTTGAATTCCAGAGAACTGGATAAAGTGTACTCTGAGCACAGGATGAAGTGTTCTGGAGAAGCTGAGTGGAAAAGGCACTAGCTTCCCCACGCAACTCTTTGGCAGCTTGGGGAGGCTTCCAGGTTCCTGGGTATTCAGGAGCCTGTCTGCTGGGCAGCTGAGAGCCTACAAGTCTGGAAGCCTTGGCTCCCAAGCGCTGAGGCTCCTCAGCAACTCACTAGTTAGGCAGATAGGGAGCTGGGAAGCCCTGGAAGCACCTGCTGCCAAGCTCCTGGCTTCTCAACAGCCCAGGCTCTCGGGGTCTGTGGCTCCCAGGTAGCCAGCCAGCCTGCCCTGGAGCTGAGGACCCCAGGGCTTCTGGAGTCCACAGCTTCAGGGAAGCCAGCTAGAAAGTCTGCTCCTGAACCAGATGCTCCAGGATCCCCTTTCATGGAGAATTTTGAAATTTTTTATTTCTTTTCCAAATCAGAATGAAACCAAATTTTGAAATATTAAAATCTTACACAAAATGGAAATATCTCTCTCTTCACAGCTCTGGTTATAACCACAACAGAACAACTTGATTTATCAACTACTGCCAAATTCTGAAAGTTAATTTAGTCATTTACCTTCAGATTACCTTTGTTAAAGTATTAACTTCATAAACACTTATGTTAAAATGGAAGTTAAATTGTTGTTATGTTAACAAAAATATATTACAGCTCCTATGATGGATGATTTTTATAGTGTATTCCTGTAAACAACATTAGACACTAAGGAGCTGATCCAGCCCCCGGGTGAAAATCCTGACTCTATTTAAGTCAATGGGAATTCTGTCATTGATTTCAAGGGGGCCATAATTTCACCTCATATGAAGACTTCCATGGACTTTAGTGTACAATTCAACTCTCACTGAACTAGTAAGAATATATTAAGTGCAATTTCCCCCGCCTCCCCAAAAAAAACCCCCAAAACCAAACCCAATGTAAATGTAACAGTTGAGAGATGGAGTACTCAAAAATGGGATATTCATAATTACAGTCACCAGAGTAACCCAAAAACAACCCCTTGTATATTATAACTAAAGATAGTCAGGAATTTTCCATCAAAGTGTTTGACAGAAAATTCAGTTTTCTACAAAGATGAAATTTTCCATGAGAAGAATTTTGCATTGCAAATTCAGAAGAGTGCTTGATTAAATCCAAGCTTGCTTTAGAAAACACAAGAAAAAATTTGACAGGTGGAGGAGGGCTTAATAGGGAGGGGAGAGAGAGAGACAATAACTCAGTGGTAGTTGTTATCACCTGGACTGTTGTCTCTAGCTGTCATCTGCATAAGAAGGGCCATCTGTTTGCGCTCCGAAAGCGGATAACCAAAAAGAATGCTAACTGGAGTCGACTTCTTACTTCCAGTTTCCTTTTTCATTTTCTTCTTCTCTGGGCCTTCTTTCTCTGGAAATATTAGCACACTAATAAGATTCTGAAAACTAGCCAGCTATAGTACAGAATCTCACACAGACAGAAATAACCATTTTCAATTATTTATGTGAGCTGGAGAAAAAAAATACACTATGTCATGCTGCCATACTTAGTACATTTCAGTCAGGAGGGTATGCACTCCTAGTTTTGTCATAGTTCTCAGCTGACTGGAACAATATGCTCATGAATAAAGCACTTAAAGATTTTAGAAGTATATCATACAAATAACACTACAAAGTCAATAACTTGTTTTCAGACTGATGTGTAGTCACAACTTTGATATTTCATAGAATCAAGAAAGAGGTGAAAAATTCCTTATGGTCCTCTAGTGTACCCCAATTCCAGTGCAAGAGGGTCCCCAGCTATATCTTCTAGTGCTTTGTAGAATCCAATTTGAAAACATCAGTTTGAAATAATGGGGAATTCGCTTCATTACCCTCAGGAGACTATCCTACTATTTAACAAAACTCATTATTAGGAAATTTTTCCTGATAGTCTGCCTAAATACTGCTGCCCTCAAATTCACCTGATTACTCCTAATTTTACCTCCCTTTGTCCCACCTTAAGGAATTCCTTCCCCTCCTTACTCTTCCAATATGTGCAGCTTACTATGCATTTCCCCTTGGTCAACATTTAGCAGAATTATCTAATATTTAGGATCAAAGATTTTGAATTTAGAGCCTAAAGTTAAGCACCTAAATAAATGGCCTGACTTCCAAAGGTGCTGTGCATCTAAAAATTACCACTCATTTCAATGTGAGCTGCATATGCTCAGAGTATCAGAGCACTTTTTAAAGTTCCTAAACATGAATGTAGAACATAATATTATTTGTGCCAATTTGAACACTGGTCTGTGTCTTTTTCGTCTTTCCTCTTCAAATTCCATTGTTTGCCCACTTTCTTCTGACTGAACAGAATATTATAGGTGTGGCTTCACCGGAGCTTTATAGAGATGGGAATAAACTTGTGATGTATTACCTCTGACCATGCAGTTCTAAACTGCACTAGTGTTTTTTCCACCTTTCTATGTGATTTTTAATTTTTCTATCCTCAGTGATGTTTATAAATGCATGTAATATTTTGTAAATATAGATAATGTGCTGTTGATCTTCTCTCAGTATATTAAGATGGTAAAATTATCATTTTTATTTGTAAACTTGCTTTGGAATTCTAAGGTAGCCCTCAAGTGTTTAATCACATCTTTGGTAGTTTGTCCTTGTTTTATTTTTAACTTTTACTTTACCTTTTTTTAAAGATTGTATTTGCCATTGTTAGAAGGCAGGGTCATAGATTCATAGATTCCAGGGTCAGAAGGGACCAATGTGATCATCTAGTCCGACCCCCTGCACAAAGCAGGCCACAGAACCCTACCCATCCACTTCTATAACAAACCCCTAACCTATGCCTGAGTTATTGAAGTCTTCAAATTGTGGTTTGAAGACCTCAAGCTGCAGAGAATCCACCAGCAAGTGACCCATGCCCCACGCTGCAGGGGAAGGCGAAAAACCTCCAGGGCCTCTGCCAATCTGCCCTGGAGGAAAATTCCCTCCTGACCCCAAATATGGTGATCAGCTAAACCCTGAGCATGTGGGCAAGACTCACCAGCCCGCACTCAGAAAAGAATTCTCTGCAGTAACTCAGATCCCATCCCATCCAACATCCCATCACCAACCACTGGGCATACTTATCTGGCGATAATCAAAGATCAATTGCCAAAATTAGGCTCTCCCATCATACCATTCCTTCCATAAACTTATCAAGCTTAATCTTAAAGCCAGATATGTCTTTTGCCCCCACTACTCCCCTTGGAAGGCTGTTCCAGAATTTCACTCCTCTAATGGTTAGAAACCTTCGTCTAATTTCAAGCCTAAACTTCCTAGTGTCCAGTTTATACCCATTCGTTCTTGTATCTACATTAGTACTAAGCTTAAATAATTCCTCTCTCTCCCTAATATTAATCCCTCTGATATATTTATAAAGAGCAAGCATATCCCCCCTCACCCTTCTTTTGGCTAGACTAAAGAAGCCAAGCTCTTTGAGTCTCCTTTCATATGACAGGTTTTCCATTCCTCGGATCATCCTAGTAGCCCGTCTCTGAACCTGTTCCAGTTTGAATTCATCCTTCTTAAACATGGGAGACCAGAACTGCACACAGTATTCCAGGTGGGGGCTCACCAGCGCCTTATATAACGGTACTAACACCTCCTTATCTTTGCTGGAAATACTTCGCCTGATGCATCCTAAAACCGCATTAGCTTTTTTCACGGCCATATCACATTGGCGGCTCATAGTCATCCTGTGATCTACCAATACCCCAAGGTCCTTCTCCTCCTCTGTTGCTTCCAACTGATGCATCCCCAATCTATATCTAAAGTTCTTATTATTAATCCCTAAGTGCATGACCTTGCACTTTTCACTATTAAATTTCATCCTATTACTATTACTCCAGTTTACAAGGTCGTCCAGATCTTCCTGTGTGATATCCCGGTCCTTCTCCGTGATAGCAATACCCTCCAGCTTTGTGTCATCCGCGAACTTTATTAGCACATTCCCGCTTTTTGTGCCAAGGTCGATAATAAAAAGGTTAAATAAGCTTGGTCCCAGAACCGATCCTTGAGGAACTCCACTAGTAACCTCCTTCCAGCCTGACAGTTCACCCTTCAGTACGACCCGTTGTAGTCTCTCCTTTAACCAGTTCCTTATCCACCTTTCAATTCTCATATTGATCCCCATCTTTTCCAATTTGACTAATAATTCTGCATGTGGAACCGTGTCAAATGCCTTACTGAAATCGAGGTAAATTAGGTCTACCGCATTTCCTTTGTCTAAATAGTCTGTCACCTTCTCAAAGAAGGAGATCAGGTTGGTTTGGCACGATCTACCTTTAGTAAAACCATGTTGTACTTTGTCCCAATTACCATTGACCTCAATGTCCTTAACTACTTTCTCCTTCAAAATTTTTTCCAAGACCTTACATACTACAGATGTCAAACTAACAGGCCTATAGTTACTCGGATCACTCTTTCTCCCTTTCTTAAAGATAGGAACTACGTTAGCAATTCTCCAGTCATACGGTACAACCCCTGAGTTTACTGATTCATTAAAAATTCTCACTAACAGGCTTGCAATTTCATGCACCAGTTCCTTTAATATTCATGGATGAAGATTGTCCGGGCCCTCCGATTTTGTCCCATTAAGCTGTTCAAGTATGGCTTCTACCTCAGATGTGGTAATATCCACCTCCATATCCTCATTCCCGTTTGTCATCCTTCCATTACCCCTAAGCTCCCCATTAGCCTTTTTTAAGACTGAGGCAAAGTACTTATTTAGATATTGGGCCATGCCTAGGTTATCCTTAACCTCCTTTCCATCCTCAGTGTGTAGTGGTCCCACTTTTTCTCTCTTTGTTTTCTTCTTATTTATATGGCTATAGAACCTTTTACTATTGGTTTTAATTCCCTTTGCAAGGTTCAACTCTACTTGGCTTTTAGCCTTTCTCACTTTATCCCTACATGTTCTGACCTCACTAAGATACTCCTTGTAGGCTTTCTGCTTTTTCTTAATCACCTCTCTGAGATGCTTGCTCATCCAGCTCGGTCTCCTGCCTATGGTTTTTTTCCCCTTTCTTAGGATGCAGGCTTCCGATAGTTTCTGCAGCTGCGACTTAAAGTAATTCCAGGCCTCTTCCGCATTTAGATCCACAAGTTCTTCAGTCCAATCCACTTCCCTAACTAATTTCCTTAATTCTTTAAAGTTAGCCGTTTTGAAATAAAAAACCCTAGTCCCAGATCTATTTTTGTTTATCCTTCCATCTAGTTTGAACTGAATTAGCTCATGATCACTCGAACCAAGGTTGTCCCCTACAACCATTTCTTCTATGAGGTCCTCACTGCTCACCAAAACCAAATCTAAAATGGCATCCCCTCTTGTTGGTTCTTCAACTACTTGGTGAAGGAATCCATCAGCTATCACATCCAGAAAAATCTGATCCCTACTAGTTTTGCTAGCACATGTCCTCCAGTCTATATCTGGGAAGTTAATGTCTCCCATGATCACACATTTCCCATTTGTGTTTACTTCCTTAAAAACATTAAAGAGGTCTCTATCCATATCCAAATCAGATCCCGGCGGTCTGTAGCACACCCCAAGCACTATCTCAGGGGAGGCTCTAGTAGCTTTCTTTCCCAGTGTGATTTTTGCCCAGACGGACTCTGTCTTGTCCATTCCATCACTTCTTATTTCTTTACAGTTAACCTCCTCATTGATGTACAATGCTACTCCACCACCTTTGCCTTTATTTCTATCTTTCCTAAACAGCACATAGCCTTCAATACCTGTACTCCAGTCATGACTACTATTCCACCACGTTTCTGTTATCCCTATAATATCCGGTTTCACTTCCTGCACCAGTAGCACTAGTTCCTCCATTTTGTTCCCTAGGCTCCTCGCATTATTGTACAGACATCTTAATTTTTGCCGTTTGGCTTCACTCACATTCTGTACCCTGTTAGGCATGGACATTCTACCACCAACATCACCTATTAGTCTGTTATCTACACTACCCTTCCTCCTTATGCCAATTCTTCTGTCCATGGCTGTATCCCCTCTTACTTTGTTTACTTCCCTCTCAAGGTTAAATTCTGGCGTGGAGATCTCCCAAACATCTCCCAACCATCTCCCCCAAATTTCTAGTTTAAAGCTCTCTTAATCAGGTCGGCGAGCCTCCATCCTAGAAGTCTATTTCCCTCCTTGCTCAGGTGAAGTCCATCCCGAGAGAACAGTCTTCTGTCCGTAAATGCTTCCCAATGGCCGTACATCCCAAAGCCCTCCTTATAGCACCACTGCCTGAGCCATCTGTTGATCGCCATAATCTTGTCACACCTTTGTCGCCCTTCTCTAGGAACCGGCAGAATCCCACTGAAGATCACTTGAGCCTCAATTTCCTTAAGCGTCTTCCCCAGTCTGGCATAGTCTCCCTTGATACATTCCAGAGAGTATCTAGCCGTATCATTCGTTCCCACATGAAGGACAATCAACGGGTTCTTCCCCGCTGCCGCTAGTATCCTTTTCAGCCTCAGGTCCACATCCTGTATCTTAGCACCCGGCATATAGCACACCCTTCTGTTCTCCCAATCAGCTCTAGTCACAGGCCTGTCTATTCTTCTCAGTAAGGAGTCCTCAATCACGTAGACCTGCCTTTTCCTGGTGACAGTGCGCTTCTCCGGTCTATCTCCCGCACCCACCAGCTGCAAGTCCTCTCGATTCCTATTCCCCCTTGCAATCCTCCTGGGTCTTATATTTGGTGTTGCCTCCATTGACTCCTCCTCTCCTCTTGCAGGACTATCAGCTCTTCTCTTTTTCCTTGCACTCTCTCCTTCAGCGACCACCTGCTGTGCCCCTTCTTCATTTTCCAACTCTGCAAACCTGTTCCTGAGTTCTATTTCTCCTTCACTGGCCAGTCTTTTCTTCTGCTTGGTTCTCTTAGTCACATGCTTCCACCGTCCACTTTCCTCTCCCAGCAGTGTCTCCTCTGAATTCTTTGGTCCTGCTTCCATCTGCACATCTGAGCTTATCCCTTCAGCCCCCTCGTGTCTGTGTTCCATCGTCTGCTCAAACCCCCTTCTGAACTCAACCAGAGTTTGCACCTGCATCTCCAGTCCTCGGATCTTCTCTTCCATCAGCTCTATCAGGCGGCACTTCATGCAGACAAAGCTCTTTTCAGGCGCCCCCTCCAGGATCATGTACATGCCGCAGCTTCCACATCCAGTCATCCTCATTGTGTCTTTCACTGCTGCCTCTGTATCAGTCATGGCCTTCCCACCTGACACCTGGTAGTCAACACAACACAAGCCCCCAGCAGGCACCAGACCACCACCCTATCGCTTGACTTGTTTGTCGGTTCCTCTGTCTTAGTCTCCCCTACAACCTCCCCCTGGAAACTCCCACTGAAACTCCCCTGTTTACAGCTCTGTTTGCTGGCTCCTGTGCTGCTGCCTGACTGGCTGGCTCCTTATATAGGACCCCTAATCAGGTAAGCCTCGCCCCCAATCAGGGCTCCGCTGCTCTCCCAGCACACTGCCCCTAGCAGCCTCCACACACACACACACAACACAATACAATCCACAAACTACAAACTACACAAACCTGCGCCTCCAACAGAACTCCCACTGAAACTCCCCTGTTTACAGCTCTGTTTGCTGGCTCCTGTGCTGCTGCAGCTGTCTGTAGGTTGCTCTGAGGATGTCACACAGCAGAACAAAAAGAACTCAACACACTCCTGCTAAACAAATTCTCCCCTCTGTCTCGCCTCCTTAAAGGCCCAGTACAAGCAATGGATTAAATGCAGAAAGCAATCCTCTAACAATACTAGCAGGAAGTATAATCTTTCATGGTGGCATCGTCTGCCTTACCAGTTCCTCTCTCTAAACCTGCCTGCTCAGACCTCCTCCTCATACCATTAAGCTCAGGACCATACTCCGCCATGTACAGTAACTGGTAACCTCTTTGCCTTCTTAATTAGATCAGTAGGGGCAGGAAGATGGAAGGAATTCAGGTAGTTGGGAAGAGAATGTCTGCTTAGCTGCTTGCTTTCTCGTGTTCAGCTGGCTGACATACTAATCCAGGGGTCGGCAACCTACAGCATGCGTGCCAAAGGTGGCATGTGAGATGATTTTTACTGGCATGCTGCTGCCAGCCAAGGTTCGTTCTGGCCACCGACCCCGCTCAGCCCACTGCATGCCCGGGTGAACGGAATCCTAGGCTGGCAGCGGGCTGAGTGGGGCCAACGGCCAGGACCCTGGCTGGCAGGAGCCAGCAGCCAGAACTCCAGACCATCAGCTGGCTGAGCCGCTCAACCTCCCGCCGGTCTGGGGTTCTGGCTATCGACCCCTTGCCAGCCGGGGTCTCGGCTGCCGGCCCCGCTCAGCCCACTGCTGGCCTGGGTGAACGGAACCCTGGCCAGCAGCAGGCTGAGTGGGGCCGGGACCCCGGCTGGCAGGTGCCAGCGGATGGAACCCCAGACTAGCAGCGCAGGTGGCAGACGGAACCTCAGACCAGCAGTGCTCTGAGCTGCTAAGCCCACTGCCAGCCTGGGGTTCCATCCGCCGGCCCCTGCCAGCCAGGGTCCCTGCCACCAGCCCTGCTCAGTCCGCTGCCAGTCTGGGGTTCTGTCGGGGGTCCCTGTAAATGTAAAATGTCTTACTGGGACGCGAAACTTTAAATTACTGAAGACTTGGCATGCCACTTCTCAAAGGTTGCCGACTCCTATACTAACCCATTTAGTGAACAAAGATCTGAAAGTGGCAATGATCTACAAATAATAAAAGGAAAAGTAAAGTAAAATAAAATGAAATAAAATAAGAAAAAAACATGAAAGAAACCCTCAGATTAAGTAAATAGGGACGGCCAGTCCAAAAATCCTACATTTGGTTGGGAAGCATCACCACTTTAAGTAAAATTGGCTCTCACACTCATTCCTGTGGCAGACACTTCCCTAACTGAATATGTTGCATTTTATCAGCACTTCAATTAATTCTCATTTTAATTCATGCTCATAGCCAAGTCAGCTTGAATTAGTCTTTTAATATTTCTTGGAAAACTAGCAAAAGAAAAGTCAAATATTTTAAAGTATGGGAAATGCATTTACATTACCATTACAACCATAGCTCTGTCCCTATAGTGACACTAGCTTCCCACCTTCCCTTCCCTTCACGACCAGATCCTGAAAACCTGATTCACATTATTAAAGGCTTGCAGGCACAGAACCCGTGTATTATAAGCAAAGTGGATAAAAATCTATGGTTAAAATAATATCTTTTAAAATTTAAATTAAATACGTTTTTCTGTTAGAAAATAAGTCTATTCAAATTTAAATTAGAAATTATGACAATACGTTAAGGCCAAAACTAACTATAATCTATTAATGTCATTTAAAATTGAATTTAAAAATATCCAAGTAGTAAGTGTTTACTGCTGAAGTTTTAAAGAAAGAAAAACCACTGAACTAGAGGAAGTCACTGGCTAAGCATGTGGAACCATAGTTTGTTGAAGTATTAGACTGGCGTTTGACAGCAGTAGCCTCTTCTGCAAGTGCAGAGAGAATATTTTCTCCATTTCAGTTTATTCAGCTAGTTCTGTTCAATGATTAGTTCACTTCAGGGTTGAGAAAATGCTTGGGAGTTGAAAAAGCGGGAAAGCTGGTTTTCCTTTTCCTATCTATGAATAAAAACAGGGTCTGAAAGAATGAGATCTACTAGTTCTAAAATCCCAAAGGACCACAAGGAGTTCAATTCACTAGCTACTAACAAATTTCCTTTGTTTAATAAATATTAATTTTAAATGCAAAACATGCTTTGATAAACTTACGTACGGGGGGGAAAGTATCCAACGTATTTAAGGTAGTTTCATTTAACTAAAAAACTATTTTAAAATGCAATTTTCATGCATTTTAATTGAATTCCAATTTCTATCCAAATACAACTTGACACAAATAAGTAAAATTTATTCAGAATATAGAAAACAAAAAATGAATCATTCATTTTCTAACATCATAAGTATATAAAAATTAAGAATCTGAATGAATATAGGCTAAGTTATAACTGCTTAAATAAATGTGCATACTGTAGATGTATGCAGTGGTGTTGTAGCCATGTTGGTCCCAGGATAGAGAGACAAGATGGGTGAGGTAATATCTTTTATTGAGAGAGACCAACAGAAGATATTACTTCATTAACCCAGTCTATTTATAGATATAGTGTATCCTCTGGTTTAGCAAAAGAGGGTTACCTACCTTTCATAACTGTTGTTCTTCGAGAGGTGTTGCTCATGTCCATTCCAATAGGTGTGTGCGCGCGCCACATGCACGATCGTCAAAAGTTTTTTACCCTAGCAGTACCCATCGTATTGGCTGTGGAGCCCCCTGGAGTGGCACCTTTATGGTGGTGTATATAGGTTCCTGCCAATCCACCGCCTGCTCAGTTTCTTCTTGCCGAAATACTCCAACAGAGGGGAAGTGGGCAGGATTTGGAATGGACATGAACAACACATCTCGAAGAACAAGTTATGAAAGGTAGCTAACAGTCTTTTCTTCTTCGAGTGATTGCTCACGTCCATTCCAATAGGTGACTCTGAAGCAGTTTCGACGGAGAAAGTCGGAGTTCACTGAATTGCTCATTGCATAGTGTGACGTGAAGGTGTGGATGGAAGACCACGTTGCTGTCTTGCATATGTCCTGAATGGGGACTTGTGTGAGGAACACAGTGGAAGAGACCTGTGCTCTTGTGGAGTACGCCGTCAATGTCGGGGGGATCTTAGCCAGGTCTTAGCATGTTCTGATGCAGGACGAGATGAGAAGCCCATTCATCCTCTCAGCAATTGCAATAAAAAGCTGTGGTGACTTACGAAACTGCTTTGTGCATTCAATGTAGAAGGCTAGGGCACGCCTTACACCCAGGGAATGGGAGTGCTCGCTCTTTGTTGCTGGCATGAGGTTTAGGAAAGAATACCAGTAGAAATAGGTCCTGGTTAATGTGAAATTGTGATACTACCTTGGATAGGAATGCTGGGTGAGGGCGTCACTGCACCTTGTATTTGTAAAGGACCATGTAGGGGGTCTCGGAAGTCAGCGCTCTGAACTCAGAGACCCTTCTGGATGAGGTTATGGCCACCAGAAAAGCCACCTTCTGGGAAAGGTAAGATAAGGGGCAGGTCGCCAGGGCTCGAAAGGAGATCTATGAGTCCGGAAAGGATTAGGTTAAGATCCCACTGAGGAATGGGCTGCCTCACCTGGGGGTAAAGCCTATCCAAGCCCTTAAGAAACCAGCCCACCATGGTACTGCTAAAGACTGACCTGCCCACCACACCCTGGTGTAAGATGAAGATGGCCACCAGGTGCACCTTTATAGATAAGATCGTCAACCCCTGTTGCTTCAGGTACAAGAGGTAGTCTAGCACAAGGGGAATAGAAGCTTGCTGCAAGGAGGTACCTTTCTGTAGTCACCAAATGGAGAAACGCTTGTACGTTGTGCAAGTGGAGGGCTTCCTGCTCCCCAACAGAACTTCCCTAACAGAGTCTGAGCACTGCAGTTCAAGCTGGTTCAGCCATGGAGTTTCCATGCCCTGAGGTGGAGGGACTCCAGGTTGGGGTGTTGTAGTTGGCTGTGATCCTGTGTGATGAGGTCTGGGAGCATCACCACTGGCCTGTCCACTGATAGGTTCAGCAGTGTGGTGAACCAGTGCTGTCAGAGCCACGCTGGTGCTATGAGGATCACTGAGGCCCTGTCCTGCCGGATCTTGATGAGGACCTTGTGTATGGGGGGAGGGGGAAGGGCAGGAACACATATAGCAGGTGACTTGTCCATGGTAGGTGAAAGACGTCTGCTATGGAGCCGTGACTGTGGTTCTGAAAGAAGCAGAACAGCCGACACTTTCTGTTGCTCCATATCACAAACAGGTCCATGTTGGGATAGCCCCACCTCTGGAAGATCAAAAGGGCAATGTCCACTCTGAGTGCCCACTCGTGAGTGTTGAACAAGTGACTTAGGTGGTCCGCTAGTTTGTTTTCTGCTCCTGGCAGATATGAGGCATGTAGCTGGATGCAGTGTGTGATGCAGAAGTCCCACAGTCGGAGAGCTTCCAGGCACAGGGCAGAGGAATGAGCACCATCCTGTTTGTTTATATAGAACATCGCTGTGGTGTTGTCCATCAGTACTGACACATTTGCCCTGAAGATGGGTTTGGAATGTCTGGCAAGCCAGGTGAATCGCTCTCAGCTCCCTGACGCTGATATGCTGCAATAGCTCTAGTTGCGACCATACGCCTTGAGTTCGGATACTGCCCAGGTGTGCTCTCCTGTCCGTCTCCGATGTGTCCATGACCAGCGACAGTGAGGGCTGAGGTTTGGCGAAGGGTACTCCCACGTAGACCATTTGAGGTTGTAGCCACCAGCTGAGGGACTCAGGAATCTTGGGTAACCAGGGTCCAGAGAGTCCCATCTGGGTCTGTATACCCTCGTCAACCAAGCCTGGAGGGGGTGAAGGCGTAACCTGGCATGCTGCCCTACATACATGCAGACCAGCATATGCCCCAGAAGCTTCATGCAGTTTCTGGCCGTGGTAGTTGGGAACCAGTGGAGGCTGTCGATGATGCCCCTGATGCTTTGGAATCGAGACTTGAGTGGGGAGGCTCTGGCCTGAGTGGAATCCAGGAGAGCCCCGATTAACTCTATTTTCTGAGTTGGGACCGGTGTAGACTTGGGTACATTCAGAATGAGCCCCAGCCTGCTGAAGTAGTATGTGCCAGGGCTACATGCTCTAGCACTTGCACGCGGGAACTGCCCTTGATGAGCCAGTCGTCCAGGTACAGGAAGACCTGTACCCGGCAGTTGCAGAGGAAGGCCACCACAACTGCCAGGCACTTTGTGAACACGTGCGGGGCTGTTGAAAGTCCAAATGGTAGTATGGTGAAATGTCAGTTCAGGCCTCTGATAACGAATCTCAGGAATCTCCTGTGTGCTGGAATAATTGATAAATGAAAGTACACGTCCTTCAAGTTGAGGGTGGCAAACCAGTCCCCCGAATCCAGAGAAGGAATGATGGTGGCCAGAGAGACCATATGAAACTTCAACACGTTCATAAGAAAGCTGAGGTATCACACCTCAGGATAGGCCTGAGCCCACCCTTGGGGATGAGGAAATATCAGGAGTATAACCCCCTGCCCCTGAACTCCTAAGGAACCTCCTCTATTAGACAAGGAGCAATTGTACCTCCTGTAGCAGGAGTTGCTCATGAGAGTGGTCCCTGAAGAGGGATGGAAAGGTGGGTGGGAGGGCACAGAATTGGATAGAATATCCTACCCCTACCGTGCTCAGGACCCAGTGTTCTGAAGTAATCTGGGCCCAGGCACAGAAGAAGTGGAACAGACAATTCACAAAGGAAGGGCAAGAATCCGGGATTTAGGCTGGTGCTCCATCCCCACCTTCAAAATGTTCAATTTAGAGCTAGGGGGGCTGCTTGAAGGAGCCCTGACTATGGCTGGAGGAAGACTGTGGGGGACATCTCTTGTTTCTTCCCCTCCTTCAATTATAGTCCTGCCTGAGGGGACCTGGATAGAATCATGAGGGGGGATGGGACTTGAAGGGTTTTCTCTGGGGTGCTGGTGGGTGAATTCCCAGAGACTTGAGGGTTGCTCATGAGTCCTTGAGACTGTGCAGTCTCAAGTCTGTCTTGTCAGCAAACAGCCCCTCAGTCAAATGGGAGGTCCTTTATGGTATTCTGGACCTCTGCCGGGAGTCCAGAGCCCTGAAGCCATGAGCTATGCCTTATTGTGATGCCCGTAGCCATGGTTCATGCCGCTGAGTCAGTGGAGTCCAGAGCAGCCTGGAAGAAGATTCTAGCCATCACCCTGTCCTCTTCCAGGACTGCAGCAAATTCCTGTTGGGTGTCTCTGACCTTGCACTTGATGTGGGAGACCCAGGGTCTGAACCCCATGGTGGGTCCTTGGGAGCCCTGGACTGATCGGGGCAACGGACGTTGCAGAAGAAGGGGCACAGGCAACACCAATGCTGCCCTCGAACCATGCCCTTGGCCCTGGTGGTAGCCCCAAGGTGTCCAAAAGGGCCATTGTACTGTTCCCTGCCACTGGGGAGGCCAGGACAGCATTGGAACACAGTGTTCCTCCACCCTACAGTGCTGAGACTGTTGCCAGGATCTTGACTGGTACCGGCTGCATCGGGACCCGTATGACTCCACCTCTGACTTCGATGAATAGTCCGAGCCCAGGAGGGAGGGGTGGATCCCAATGGTGCCAGGGAGCAGTCCCATGGCAATGGGGAACAGCTCTGCATAATGGTATACTTGCCCTAGTGCCAGATTGGAGATGCCTCCATTGGTGCTGCCATCGGTGCCGCAGACAGTGTCGAAGTGGTGCAGCAGCCAGAGCGTGCGCCACTTGCACCTAAGCCAGTGCACAGGAATAGGAGACCGAGGACTGTGTCGTCATGGCAATTAAATCCTCCACAGCCTCAAAAGTGTCTGGTGTGGAGAGGAAGTCCAGGTCCTCCTCCAACACTTCCCGGATTGGAGAGTCCACCAACATTGGACTCGATGGTCCTCCCCTCGAGGCCAGAGGCAACTGTGCCATGGCCGATGGACCAGCCTTCTGGTGTCCCACCGTGAGAAGCAAAATACTAGAGTCCTTCCCGCTCTTCTTGGCAAGGGAGGGCCCCCATTCCGCCTTCTTTTTATGTGGCGCCGAGGATTATGATCGGTGCTGCACCAATGAGCTTGCGTTCCGCACAGGGGAATGGTGAGTCCTTCCTCCATGAAGAGGTGTCCTGCACTGAGGCCGGTGTGCTGTGCACCAAGGCTGCCAGTGCCCGCTCTTGATCTGGTTGGGGCCGGAAAGCGGGCTCCATCAAGAGTCCCTCTCCCTCTTAGTTCTGGGCTTGAAGCCTCTACAGATGGTGCACTTGTCTAAAGTGCCTGGGAGAGGATCATTTGCAAGACAAGCGGTGGGCAGATCCTTTCTCGGGATAAGCTTACCATACCTATCGCACAGCTTGAATCCTGGGGCGGCAGCATGCCCTGGCGATGGGGGAAAATATCAGGGGGGAACCCCCCCAACTTAAACATACTAATGAACTAACTGACTAACTAACTATGATAGTGAAGGATAACAACTATATAAAGGGAAAACCATTAGGAAGCACTTGCTAAAGCAAGAGATCAGTTGTTCCAATGACTGTCACTGGCGGTAAGAAGGAACTGAGCAGGAGGTGGGTCAGCAGGAACCTATATACACTGCCATAAAGATGCCACTCTAGGGGGCTCTACAGCCGACCCGATGGGTACTACTACAGTAAAAAACTTCCAATGATTGTGCACGCAGCGCGCACACACACACCCCTATTGGAATGGACATGAGCAATCACTCGAAGAAGAAAAAGTAGTACTAAATTTAGCATAAAGGCTATACTTAGTTGCATATCAATGTGTTTTAATGGTTACCTGCTAATGAGAATCAACCTTCCTCAGGAAAGTAACTAAAAAGTACAAATGCAAAACAAGATTAAAAGTTATTATTTAAATCTACGTTTCCTACTTGCTGATTTAAACAATTATTTAAATCACTAGCTTTAATAATGATTTAAATCAACCTACCCTGAACATAAAATGCATTATTTTAAAAACAAGGATTTTTTTCTAATGAATATAAGAAATTTGCAGACTATGGCTGCGGACATCTTAAATTTCAAAAAGCCTTTGTACTAGTACAATGTAATTCTTCCATCTTCCCCTCATCCTCTTTTTTCATGAAAGCTTTTAAGAATTCTGCAGTCTGTGGAAGCAATAATCTTAATGCTGGAAGAGACAATATTAGTACAGACTGTAGTAACGTATAGAGGAGGTAAATTGCAAGTGCACTAAAAGAGCAAACTCTTCATGTAAAGCAAATAAAAGTCAAGCAAAGGGCAAAGGAGTTGTTGGCATATGTTGCTACACTAAGTGCAAAATTTTCAAGTGACTTAAGTATCTAGAAGTCAAAGTTCCATTAAGGACTCCACCATATTCCATACTCCTCTAGTCCTCTGCAATAGTCCCTTCTCTGCTCCCTGCAATCCCTTTTCTGTTTGTGTCCACTTCCTCCCCTAGCCCAAAGAAGTCTCCTCTCTGCTCCTATCCCTCTCCCTTTCCACTTCCCTTCTTTTCTGTCATAGATCTGCTGTAACAAACCCCTCCTCTGCCTGACCCAGACTCCTCTTTGCTCACCACTCTAAGCTCCCCCTTCTGCTGCTGTTGCCTCCCTGCAAAGCTTGATGTTCCTACAGTTTCTCCAGATTTAATGCTCTCTGAGGAAAAGAGAAGCAAACAATAGGTACATACTTTTGTTTTAAATTTCAAGAACAATTTTAACCAAAACTGTTTTAAGCATGAAAAATTATACAACTGTGCACATGTGAATTTATAGTTCTTTATTCTGGTTTCAACTATGGAGAAGTGTGATCTGCTCCATGGAATATTTACTGTGTACTCTTCATCCGCTAATTTAGTAATTCTATAAAAAAAAAGTGCTTTAGTTTGTCTGGCATGATTTGTGT
Organism: Gopherus flavomarginatus; assembly: GCF_025201925.1. Classification (NCBI taxonomy): domain Eukaryota; kingdom Metazoa; phylum Chordata; order Testudines; family Testudinidae; genus Gopherus; species Gopherus flavomarginatus. Next base: position 209,502,991 of record NC_066618.1, read on the forward strand.
TTATAAATTCATACTACTTATTGCCCATGGTTCTTTTCTACAAAAAAGTTTTATGTATTCAACTTTTATTTCAGAATTACAGCTCAATGTTGTTTTAACAATGTTCATCATGGCAAAATAATGTGCCAAAACCAATATTGATATAGTTAGACACACTTTAAAGATCTGTCTTGCATGTTTGCAGTGCAGTATACTGTACATTTTCTGTCACCTTCTATTTTACCTATGTTTATCATCACTTTATATTTTGAATAGTGTATTCAGCAAATGATGGTAATACATTCCTGTTCTAACTGCTTAGCATTGAAGAATGATGTTAAACAGTTACACTTCTAGGTACATGGTGATGAAAGGTAGCATATAAATTAAATTATGTTCATTTAGGTTATTTCCAGTCATTCAGGAAACATTTCTTTACCCATCTTTCTGTTAGAATTCACAAGCTGTTTTAAAATAAACTCTAAATAGTCAATCAACACTGAAATTAACAATAATGTTAACAAAAAGTCACTGGACTACAGCAGGTGCACCTGATAATACATTTACCTGAATATGTCCTGTAAGAAGGTATTAATCTCTCCCCCCAGTTTTCATGTGTATGTCCTGGATCTGAATCTACAGAATGAGAAGACACAGGAGACAAGGGGTGGAGGGAAGTATGGCATACAAAAGAGAAACTCTGACATACCATTTAAAAAGATCTCTAGATATTTAGTCAAAAGACTACAGGACTAGTTTTTCCACAGTTTTTAATTGATAATCACATAAATCCACAGAAAATTCCTGATTAATGATCAGGACCCTTGAATCATGCAACCAATTATAGCAACATATACAATATGGAAAATCACTCACTGCTACAAGATCTCTTCACAGAGCCCACTGTACAATATACTACAATAGGCAGGAAAGGCTTAGTAAAGTACGTTATGGAAACCTCAAGTTAAAATATTCTTGTATTTCTGGGTTTCAGAACACTATTGTCTACACAATTTGTGTAATTAATTTGTTTTGTTTTATAAAAGTATTATTTGAACTGAAATAATTTTCTTATTAAAAGTGATAGTGTACATTTAAATATGATTTTTTAAAATAATTCCTAACCTACCGGATTTCACTCAGAATATCCTAGACTGTTAAAAGTTAAAAATCTAACTTCTCTTTCACTATTTTGTTGTAGTGACCAGACGGAGAAATGTAAAAAGTAAACAACTAGAAAAGTCAGTTTTCCTTCTATTTATAGTGGTCAATTTCGCTTTCAGATTCTCTGTACTAGTACAATACTACAAGGATAGGGTTAGAAACTATACGTAAGGCATTTCCATTTTTTTTTAAACATCTTTCTTCTACAAGAGACTGTTTTGTAAAAGGTTTAAAAAACAATCTCAACATTTTGGGCCAAATTTGGTTGGACAGCATCCCTTTAACATTTTCCTCTTTTGCTGTAGCCTTCTTAACATCTTTAAAAACAATGAAAAACGGTTAAGTTATATAAGGACAATGTTCTTAGATGCTTTTCTGCACTTCTTACTGTAGGGGTTCAAATGATCAGGGCTTGATGAAATTCACACTGAAGCGTCAAAGGAACTAGAAGTAGAAATGTCAGAAACACTGGCAATTATTTTGGAGAATCTATGGAAAACAGATTATGTCTCAAGGGAAAAGAGTATTGTACCTATTTTTAAGGTTAGAAAAAAGGTGAATTCCTAGAACAAAACATCCACTTTTAAGCACTTTAGGAAAATAATATGCAACATGGGCTTTTAAAAAACAAATCATGCCAAACTAACCCAAATGCTTCTTTGGTAGGTAACAACATTAGTGGATAAAGGAAATGCACTATAATTAATATATTAGAGCTTTAGTAAGACATATCACATGGTCCCATGCAAAAATTTCCATTTGGTAAAATGAGAATTACGAGTACACATCTGGTTAAAACACAAACCAACCAACCAGAAACAAGAGTAGTTAATAGGTTTGTGTGAAGGCAAAGTGTGGGTTAGTACTGAGAGGAAATTAATGTTTATAAACCATGTAGAAGTGATAAGTATCTTTACTATTAATAATGTCAGATGACAAAGTCAAGAAAGATGACCAAATTAAAAGGACAATACAAAATTGATGGACTCAAACTAATCTGGAGGTTAGGTTTAAACCAGTATAATCCTGGTAAATTCTCTGAATACAATGATTTTAAAGAAAAACATATGATTTAACGTAGGGAGGAGAAGTCAACTGAATAAATATAGAATGGTGGGAAATAGGGACGAAGGAAATACTGATTAGGAAGTATACAACAGAGAAATGTGTGTGGGTTCTAGTGGATGTTAAACTAAAAAGCTTGAGATAGACACTTATTTGACATCTATAAAACAAAAACAAAAAACACCAAAAAACAAATTAAGAGTTAATAGCATTTTTAAGGAAGCTAAATGCCTCAATCCTCAAAATTAAGCATTTGTATAAAGTATTTAAAGCATGCAAGTAGTCCCATTGACTTCAAAGAGACTTCTCAAGGGTGTAAATTGAAGCATGTACATAAATGTTTGCAGGAGCAGGGCCTTAGGTTTTATTAATCAGATCTGCACCCAGAAAACAAGCTACAATTGATACTGGTTAAGCCTCAACTGAAGTATTATTATTTTGGGTATCACATTTTTCAAAAGAGGGAAATTGGAGAAGAAACAAGAAGGGGAAAACAAGGAAGTTATTGTTACAAACAAATAATAAAAGGTTTGGAAAACAAGGCTTGTGATGAGAGGTTAAGAGAACCAAACACATTTAAAGTTTTGCCCAAAGACTAATTATTCACAAAAAGACAAGAAAAAAGAACCACAGTCAACCATGTAAAGAACTTCTAAACAAAATCCTATACCTCATTACTCAAGGTAGGTGAGAAAAGGAAGATTTTCCTACCTTCAATAGAGTTTCTGCTACCTAAGACAACCAAATTATTTTTCTGCCTGTTAATCAGGCAGAAGAATCAAACAAAAGCGTTCATACCAAAAACAGTTTTGTCTTACTGTTCATCCTCAGACTACCAGAAAAGAGGAAAAATTGAAATATTCTAGGTAAATGACTTCCTGTCAATAAAATGACTGGCTCTGGATTGGGAGACGAATTACAGAATGCCTAATAACAGGTAAGAAAAATGTTCTCATCCAATCCATAACTCCAAACCTATAACTCCAAATAGAATTCCCCCTAGAAGTATGATAAAGTATGATAATAGTAACTAATAAATTTCTAAAATATAAAACAACTGTCAATACTACAGTCAAATCTGAAGACCTCTGATAGTAAACTTGTTGTGGTAAAGGTATGTAAGAAGCCAAGTAACTGCCTTATCCACTTCTTCAGCCCTCTCTTTAAGACCACAACACAGTTACTCATGGGGGGATTCTGCACCACTGTGTGCATGCATAATTAATGAGCCATGCATATTTTTATTTTTTACACAGAAAATAACTTTGGCTGGAAAGTTGCTGCAGTTACACCTTTTGCCCACCAGAAGGCACTGTGGTGATAGAGCAGCAGCTCCTGGCCAGCTAGGGAAGAGAAAGAGCCTGCCTTCTTTACAGCACCAGTTGGGCCAGGTCAGGAGACAGGGGTTTATGGGGAGGCAGACAGCACGGGGCTGCAGGGAGGGAGTCAGAGGCTCACAAGGGCTAGTGGGGGAGGACAGACTGGGGCAGGGACTGAATGGGAACAGAGATGCAGGGCCAGATGGGGATGGGGGAGTGGATGTCTGAATGGGGATGGAGGGACACACATGGACTGGGGGTGCAAGGACACATGGAGACAGGGGTAGATGTGCCTGCCTGAATGGAAGAAGCTAGGGGTCAGCCAGGGTCTCCATGGGGGAAGCTCCCTAACAATCCCTGCCCACCCAAAAAACCTGTTCCATACTTTTCCCACCCATATCCAACAACCCTCCAAGTTCACACCCAGGCTCCTTCCCAGCAATTACTTCCCTCTCCCTCAGCTCCTGTGTTACCCCTGATTCTCCTAAGCCTTTGCGCTGCTTCTGAGGGATGTGGGAAATACGGTTCTGTATTGTAGTTTAAAGGAATTATTACTCAGAGTTCTGTATGAATATGCCTAGTAAGGAATTTATTTGTCAAAAAACATTCCCTGTATCATTTTTGTTGTCTGCATTGTTACAGACATACTTGCTGACAGGTATTTTGAAATAAATGACCAAAAATAATTGACACTGGTGTGATGTTATTTTGACAAATAAAATACGCAGAATTTTGCAGAATTTTAAAATATCTTGTGCAGAATTTTTCATTTTTGGTTGCAGAATTTTAAATTTTATGGTGCAGAATATAGTTTAGCCTTTAAAGTGACATTTTATGGCGTATTTATTTTAAAAAGCAGCTCATCCAGTTGCAGAACCCTTTTTTAGGTCTGGTCTACACTTAAAACTAAGTTTGGCATAGCTACTGCACTCACTTTTGTGAAAAATCTACATCCCTGAGCATCATAGCTATGCCAACCTAACTGCTGGTGTAGATGCAGGTAGGTCGAGAGAAGAATGAATCCCACTTCTCTCCAAACTTATCCTCTCTTGCTATTTTTCTCCCACCTCCAACCCCCTTTAAGTACAGCCAGCCAGAACTGTTGGCAATCTCTCCTAAATACAGTGAGCAAGCACAGATAATGGCAGAAGCAGCACAGTTAGTCTAATGGGTTAGTCATGGGAGTTTGAAGTTAGGAGATGTGGTTTCAAGTCCGAGCAATATCAGTGACTCTGGGTGATTTCAGACACATCATTTTACCTCTGTGTTTCAACTTGCTCACCTATAAAATGTGAACAGCAGCAGTAGTCTACCTACTGGTGCCATAATGCATACAGAGATCTGCCACCCAACTGACAGCAGCTAGCCAGGTGGTGAGTGGTGATCACTGCTACAGAATGGCTAATTGTGAACAACCTATTATTATATTACATTCTCCTACCCACTTGTTTGTCTCCTCCATCTGTTATGTCTTGTCTTTTAGACTGTAAACTCTTTCAGGCTGGGAGTGTCATTTACTGTAAGTCTGTATGGTACCTAGCATAATGGAGTCCAACTTGGTTGTGATGATTGCTATAATATGTGCTACTACAATATACATGTTGAACAGTTAATAGTAATATGTCACAAGACATTGTGATGATTACTTAGTTCATATCTGTAAGTAGTTCTGAACATGCAAAACATGATATAAAATGCTAAATATTAATAAATGCTTCTAAAAATTAACATTAAACTATTACTAGAGTTTAGCATTAAAAGCACTACCTGAGATAGCAGATACTAATAGCTCATTTAAAATCTAATGCTAGGAACACAACTTTTTCAGAAATGAGAGGGAGCATTATTAATTAGCATAATATGCAACAATTCCAAAGTACTACTAAAAGTTGATGTCTAATGCTAATACCTCATCTTGAATGTAACATAAATAGCTCTACTAGCCATTCAAATTGGGATAACATAACATGTGACAGTCTCTCTAGCGGGGCAAAAAAAACTTATGCTTCATAGTGGGCCTACATGTTCAGGGGGCAAATCAACTGCATGAATGAGCCCTGGATAGACAATAAATGACTAGTGGTGGATATACTCTTATCTTGAGTTCTAAACTTGTTGATGGAGGAGTTAATGGAGGATGTTTACAGAGATAATTAAATTTATTATGGTTAGAAGAATATATGGATTATGGGCACTTAAGAAGAAAATGTAATAATAAACCTAATGAGGAAATGCTATACATAGAGACTGCGAGCGTGATGTTTTCTTGCTACAATCAGAATTCTCATTGGACTAGTGTTATGTTCAGTGAAGTTAAAATACTGTAGGTTGGTGCAGGTGGAGGCAGGGGCCCCTAATATTCCCCCTCTTGATTCTAAAACAGCTATACTAAGAAAGACCATGGAATCTCAAATAAATTGATTCTAGTTGGATATGCTTGACTATGTCACACAGTTGCATCCTATATAGATCATAAAAGCTTATACCATAGGAAAAGTTTCTTTCCAGGGTTGATTTGAGACCAATTTGTTCCACGAGCTTAGCCTTCTGTCCTTTCCACATAGGAGGACAGAATGCGAGCCTACAGGAGGCAGAGGAGCTGTCTTTTCATATTCATCAATATGTTTCTTTGAGCAAATGACCGTTTAGAGATGACAATGAAGGAGGCAGATTTATGACTAAAATAGACGCAGAAGGATGAGTTTGTGGAATTGCTGGAAAAAGTAGCTGAGAAGAATTGTGCCAGCATACAAGTTCTTGGCAAATGCCTGACGGGATGAAAGCCTATCAGATGGGACTGAGATCTGAATCAGAAACAAGCAAGCAAATCTATACTAGTTAGTATCCTTTGCATTTAACTCACTATCATAACATACAATAATTATAATCAGGATGTGTTTCAGCAACAAATGATTAGCTAAGGAAATAAAGTGTTCTACCTGTGTCTGAATTTCGATCTTCATTTCTGGATGGACTAACAGTAAAAGGAAGTTTACGTTTCATGGAAGACTTTTCTTTCATCTCCTTCCCCACATCATTCCTATCCACTTTTGGAGTTTTGTTGTACGATGCAATCTTGTCCTTGCTCTGATAGAAACAAAAAGTATACTAAGCAATGTTTGTATAGAGAATAGTGTACTTACTAAAACAGTGCATACTTATTAAAAATAATGACATACATACTTAACCGTTAAAGCAAAGTACCATTACTGAAAAATAGAAAAATGTATGTTCTTGCTACAAGCACGTTTAGAAAAAGTAAAAAAGGGTGGGGGGGGGAATAAAAAGTAGAATTTTACCTCTAAATGTTGTTTCTGTTTCTTAAATATCTGAATCCAGGAATGATGGGCTCCTTGACTGATCAGTACAGGAACAGTTCCAAAGGAATGCTAAAATAATGGCACCCTTTGATCCCAACTCACTTCTTGCCTTCCCATACCATAAGAATCATATTAAGAAAATATAATCTATCTGATATTGAAAAAATGTAACCCAGAACTGAATACAGTAATGACATACAAAATATATTCAAAACTACCTTCTCACCTCAGAGAGGGGACGAGGGGAAAGCAAGAGAGGAAAAATAGTGAAATCTATTTATTTGGAAAGATTTTATTAAACTCAAGTAACATTGAGAAAGGTTTTGGCAAATCTAGAAAATGTTTCTTAGATTGGTATTATATGCAAAAGCAACATTTACAAGTAAAATTATACTTTCTGCGCTCTTTGGATACACAAATTTGAAACTTTTGGGATCATTTTAGGCATACTTTTATATAAGGAAGAGAAAAATAATAAAAAAAGACAGCAGGGTAGTAGGGGCAATGCAATTTAACATCTTTGCTGTAATAAAGAGCCAATAGCCAAAAGCGTGTAAAGGACAGTCTCTGGAAAAAAGGACAAAGTCAACAAAGCCTACTTGACAGATTTTCTGTGCCAAAGCCCCCCTTTTCTTTTCTTTTTTTTTTTCTTTTGCTGTTCATGGCAAAATGTACTTAAGCGCTGAGGAGACATGGAGTCCTCTTTGCATTATAGTCTTTGAAAATATAGCATCTGAGTAGGCCACAGAAATTTAGATATTTTAGTCTCCATCCCTCCCATCCTGAGACACTCTCAAAGGATGATTAGGTCAAACTACCAGATGACTGACTAATTCTGTCACAATAAAACATCAAAGTACAGTAGACATCCAATGAATAACAAAGCATTCTTCTGGCACTCTTGAAGAAGAGAAGATTTATCTCCAGCATAGATGAAACTGGAAGAAAAATTTGAAAGAAAAGCAGGTACAATTCTCAAGACCACCTTCCGTTTATTCGGAATGAAAGTGGAGTTCAGATAGACCATCTGACCAATCTGGTTGAAACTACAGCCAAAATGAAGATAATTCTTTCTAGCCATCAAAGTTAAAAACCTCAGAGATTCAAAAGAAATAATCTGCACAGGACTAAATTTAAATTACAAGGGATACACCTGATCATGAGTCTAATTAGGGAGACTTCTTGAAAAAAAAGTTATGGTACCCCACTGAAAAAATCTACCTTTCCTATTTGAGTCCACTGAGATTGGAAACGTCAACTCAAAAAGGATATAGGTAGTTTTTCTAAGCCACCACAAAAGAAATCTAAGACCAATCATAAGCTCTCGTAAGGTCTGGGACAGATCTTAAATGTCCCTGCTGTAACTGTTAGCTATATCAGCAGCTTTCAACATTGCTGATTGTGAAGTGCTGATAATCCTCTTACAAATCTAGCAAGGGTAGACATGGATTGTGTTAAGAGGAGTCCATTCCTACCATTTAGATCTAACACAGAGGGTTGAGGTAGGCAATTGTTCTCTCACCAAGAGCTCTTGCCTGTGTCCCATACAACTCAATCCAGCCATCCCTCCTATAGGTTTAACATTTAGTTAAAACATATTTGAGGGAGATAAGAAGACATTAAGGATATAATGATAGCAATATATCCATGACACTTAGCTCTACATCTCCTCATCAAGTGTGGACAGTATATGACCCTGTTGTCTCAACATCTGAAAGTTAGGTATCTGAATGAGAAACAGTTGGCACAAACTCTCTGGGTAACATTGCTGAAGTACTCGTAGGCAGAGGTAAACAAATTGAGAAGAAGTTAGAAGTGGACATGAAGATGGCATAAACAGTGCACCTGCAGGGTAGATATTTCACACATATGTAAGTTAGAGACTGGAATTTTGATTTTACAAGCTGCACAGCACTTGAAAAAGGACTTTTTGTCACATTCCACAATGCCAACAAATGGAAAACGACGACACTGAAGTTGAAATGCTGACAATACCATCTAAAGAGCTCAAAGTGCCACAATCCAAGGAACCACAAAAAATACCATTTAATCAGTGAACACTAAAATTATTAGAGCCCTGTGCGGATGCAACATTTATATCTGCGGATATAAATCAGTATCCACGGAGCTAAAGAGCTCTACTTGGAACTGTAGCAGAAAAAACTCCCAGATCTGAGAGCCCCAAGCTGGCAGCTCCTTCGGCATGGTTGTACCACTCCCAGCCCTGTCTACTGCACTAGCATGACCAGGAACATCTGCTGGTGAGCCTGGTGCCCACCAGTACAGCCATGCCAGAGGAGCTGCTGTCGTGGCTGCTGGCTCCTGGGAGAGGCAGCCCACTGGGCTGCTGCTTTCACTTCTGCAGTCCCCAGGACGGCACTGTGTAAAATGTATGCATCAATATATATTCCAAACAAAAAAAATCCATGTTAATACAATTTTTAAATTAGTTTATTATTTTTACAGCTCTATAAATGTGCCTAGTGCATTAGAGATAAAAAAGCCTATGTCCCGAAAAAATAAAGAAAGGTGAAAGATATAATAAAGCATAACTCTGCTCCCCTATGAGAATGTATTAAGAAGCTATCTTTATATGATTACTTACTAATTCTCACAATAATACTGTTTCTATAACCTTAGCTAAGTTTGCACTATTACAAATGTATGCAAAATGACATAACTTTCCATTCTTGTATGCTACACTTACACTAAACTGTAAAACCAAAGCCAGTTCTACTGATCTCAATTTATTATGGAAGCCAACTGAGTTCCTCAGCCTACCAGGAATACAGATGTGACAATGATTATATGCTGTTGAGACAGCATTATCATTGAGTTCCACGATTTCAGAGTCTTGACTAGCTCTAGAATTGGTATTTTCTCACCATTCTTGTGTTTCTGTTCCTAGCATTCTCAAGTAATACTAGCAGTAATTAAATTCACAAGGCTGGTCAGTTTCACAGCTGCTATTCAGAACCCCCTAGGTTGCAGTGAAACTGACAACAAATAGAATTTCACTCTACTGCTGTTTGGGAAAACTATAAGAGAAAGAGTAGCATTGATGGCAATGACTAGCTCTCCATGAGTGAAGGACTGTGACTGAGCAGATATCCTCCACAACATAAGAATCGGGCCTTTCTGATTACACTAACAGAATGGGTTTGCAATCTACAGGGCCAGTTAGACTTCCTGCTACTAGATGAGCAGGTAGCAGTAATGGTCATGCCACTTTTCTCCCCATCCTCACACACCAAAAGGGTAAGACCACTTATTTCACATGCAGACTGTACAACTGTCATCCACGCTTCTCTCATCTTGAGATCGGATTACTACAGTACTAGATCTAGAAATCAAACTGCAGCAAAATTCATTAATCTGTTTATGCTGTATATATTTGTGTGCATTTTTGACCTGTGCTCAGGAGGCAGATTAAGATATACTGGGGCCCTGCACCCTGCTCCTCCTCTTACCCCCTAGACTCCAGCACCTGTACTGGCTCAGGCGAGCAGCTCAGCCAGCTCTGCCTAGGGGCAGTGGAATATGCATTGCTCACCACTCTTCCACAGACTTCTGGCTGGGCTGGAGGCCGGGCCTCAGAGGGAAGAGGAGGAGCAGGGGGTATGGCCTGAGTTCCCATCACTCCTGAGGGGCCTCCAAATTGTCCGGGGCCCCATCGGCCCATGCGGTAATCCGCTGCTGCCTGTGCTCCATTATTGGCACTGACTGCCTGTATGCTCCTGGGGCCCAGATCCTTGGATGGGCACTTTTTGGGTGCACCTTCAATAGGAAAACGGGTGTGTTCTTACCTTGTTAGCTAATCTAGGTTTCCCAAAAGTCTTTTCTCTCACCCTGGTAACACATATGAAAGCTACAAACTACCTTGTCACTAGGATTTTCCTTAGTAGTAGTTACCACAGATTAACATGAGGAAAGACAAGGCCTTTTTGCAAGTTAGTGCAAATAGAAAAAAAGAAAAGGGACAGATTATTGAATAAAATGGGAAAATACCATGTAGATAAGATCTAACATTCAGATATCACTAAATCATAAGTACTATTCACACCTAAATCCATTAAAGTAGCCAAAAAGTTTAAATCAATAGGCCTCTTGACCACTCAGAATGTCATTAACACAGGAATGGGCATGCTGACAGCAGAGGTTTGGAGGTTCAATGTCAACAAGAGAGACAGAGAAACTGAAAGATGCATGATCTCTTAAGGGGTGAACAGTTTATTATCTTATTTATCTACCGAGTAACTTAGCCTATCTAGATATATATGATTATAGTCCTAGATATGGCTTTAAAAAAAAACAAAAAAAAGCAAAGCTCCTTTATTGCAAATGTTAAAAGAATATATATGAATATAACGTTTTCCTTTTGTTTTCAATAATATATCTAAAACTAAGCCAGGATGGCACCATACCTATCTAATAATATGAAATTACTACAAAATCATATGTTAAGAGTAAGTCTATTACTTATTTTGAAACGTTTGATTTTTTTCTCCCATTTAAACTGATTGGCAATTTTCTAATAATTTAAGGTAATTTTGGTTTCAGGCTATACTTTGGAGGCAAGAAAACAAGAAAGTCCAAAAGAGTCCAACCTGTGGGGAAAACAGGCAAGGAAGGGGTGTGTTTTGACTGTGGTCAACAGGGGCACGTAAGAAGGAGATGCCCATTTATGAGGTGAAGGTTAGCCCAGGGGAAATGGTTAGACAAGAGAAGGCCAAAGCATGGCCTACCAACAAGGCAAGGACAAGGATTTGTTTTGGGTGCTGCAAGGTCAGCCATATAAAAAGGCACTGCCCTCTAAAGAAACTGTGGGTAGCAAACAGAAAGGTATGGAACCCAGAGAGATGGGGAAAAAAGGAGAGGGTGTGCAGGGACTGGAGTATGCTGGATACTGCCTGCGTAGGCGTGGTGGTGATGACCACGGGCCTGGCAGGTGGTCAATCCACGCACCCAGTAGTAGTTAATAAGAAGATAACAGATAAAATGATTGGGACAGAGAGGGCCCATGCAGACATTGCCTCTGTGGTCATCCCTGAGTACTGTGAGGACTCTGATCCTGTGTGGAAAGGTGCTGGGGGATCCCACGGGGCAAGTAAAGGAGCTACAGGAAAAATTAATAGCTGCCTTACAAAAAGCTGCAGAAGACATGCAGTTCCAGAGGGAAAAGTTCAGGAATGCTATGAATGCCAAAGGGCTCCCTGTAGCACACTTACACACACAGTTAGTCATAACTGGGCCTTAGAAGTTTTGAAAATGGGTGAGACAGCAATATTACTGAGTAAAATTTCAGTTTGCATAATCATATAACAACAAACCATATACAGCTTAGGGTCAACTTTATCTTACTTTTTTTGCTTCACTCAAAAACTAAATCACACAATTTTTAAAGTGGACTCACACTCCAGGAACTGCAGCATTTCTAAGGTAATTACACATCTTTTTTCTGTATTAAGGCTGCAAGTCAAATGTCAACAAACGTTCAACTACTGCCTGTCCTACGCAAGGAATGTATTTGTGTTTACAACACTGATCTGTGCTTTTTCTGGAGGAATTCAGAAAAGCTACTAAAATATACATACCGGTACATATATATCCTAGACAAAAATATAGAATTAAATGCAGTAATCTAAAATAGCAATATCAATACATAAAGACAGCAGATGACATAAGACATGAATAGCACAATGGCACAATACAAATAAATTCAGCATATCCAGTTCCTTTTAATGTTAAACTGAAAGAGACTAAAATCTTTTTAAAAATTCCTAATGTCTGCTGCACATATAGCGATGAGCATATTAACAATCAAAAACCTGTAATCTATTTTAGTTAGATTTTTTAAGACCAGGATACCAAAACACAGATTCACATATATTTCCTAGGGTTGTAATGGCATACCATGACCTATGATATGGTTTCCTATGGTTCATACATGTTATATAGTCCTACAAAATTAATCATCTTTCAGTGTAATTTATTTATTTACATTTCCTTTTTACCTTTCTTCCAGTTGGTTTCTCCACCATGGTGCTATCACTGTCAGAATTTTCAATCTGAACTGCTTTTGTAGACCCAAATTTGGGCATTTTATAGCTGTTCAGCTAGCTGTATCTTGTATGAGTGTGTTCATCGTGTGTCTGCAAAAAGAGAAAATGTATTTTATATACACACGCATTCGCATCACAAAATGTTGTCACTGTAGAAGACACTAGAGTAGAACTGAACTGGATTAAAAGTAGGAATAGAGCTGAACCACAGCAGATTCAGACTCTCTTCAGAGAGGGCAGGCTCAGCTCACAGCTGAACTCAAGCTTTTGGCTACATCACACTAGATAGTCTGACAAGTACAGCTCTGTCCTTGGGATGAAGAACAGGAAGTCTAGCATAGACACAAAGCTGTTACTAGATGGTGTTAAAATGGAACCGAGTTTAGCCGCTGAACCAGCTCCACTCTCTAGCGTGCCTCTTTCACTGACTGCTGTTAATATTTCCATGCAGTTCACAGACTTATTCACCAAGGCCTCATATCTCTGAGGTAAAGGAATCACAAGTGCACCCATTTTACAGTTAAAGAGACTGAAAGATTGCACAAAATCACTTCTAGCAACGCTACAACAGAATTCAGTTCTCTAGTATGGCAGATCTGAAGTCTCATCCACCTACACACACTCCCTTTCAGAATGAATGTATCAAATCTATGTACTTGGCTATCTTATCTATAACCATCTATGAAACCAACATACCACACTCTCTTTATAGACACTAGAATTTAATCCAGGAACCTTGACCTCCAGGGTCCTACTGCTATCTAGCACATGGTTATGTAACCCATCAGCAAAATGCATTAAGTGAAGTTCAAGTGGTTTGTGGTATGAACTCAAGGTGTTCAATCCCCACAGCTGCCATACAAGGGTCATTATGGTACTATTTGAGAACATTTCTGGAGGGTTTTTGGTTTTTTTCTCTATTTTTCCAATTAAGTTAAGATTGCAGCTAAATTACTGATTAAAATCATATTTTGTACCCTCTCTAAAATCTATCAAGGAAGTCAGGTTGGCCTGAAAATTGGTAGATCAGAAGCCTGGCACAAGGTCACTTCTGGCAAAGCTAGGAATACAATCCAGCGCCCTCAAATAGCAGAATCAAATTTTATCCACTCAACCAGATTGCACCTAAAAGGTTATCCCAGATCTGTGCCTGGCTAAGCTGTCTGTACACTTTGGCTACTGTTACTTATCAGGCTCTATAAAGGACAGATTTAAGTGAGTTTGCCTAGCAAATAGTTGCACGTGATGGAATTTTGTGCAGAGGATGAGGAAGAGATGGTGTGGGAGGGGACAACAGTCCTGTGGTTAAGGCACTTGCTGCTACTATGGCACAGCTCCAGCCCTGTCAAGTATTGGGAACCCTAGACCTCTATTGTGCAGGAATATAAAGACTCATGGACCATAAATATGCTGAGTAGTGACCCTGTAACCAACTTACTGAGATGTGCACAGAGAAGCCTGACACTGAACTGCAGGAAGCTCACTGATTCAAATGCTATGAGTCTACATCCAAATATTGCATCATTAGGCTCCCTGGTGGCCAACCTACACTTCTGAGCCTTAGAAGGCTTATATGGGCCACCCACAACATGCCCATGAACCTTAATAAGCTATTTTGGCTAATCCAGGACTCAGGAGCTAACTTTGACTGATTTGAGGATAAGGAACAGTCAGCCCATGCTCCAGAGAATCACTTTGTAGAGGGTCCTGGGACAGGAAGAAAAATGAGGAGTGGAGTGTTTGGTTATACTGAAAACTCATGGATCAGTGTTGCGTTTTGGGTAGCTTTTTTTTTTTTTTTTTAAATGGCCGACTATGCTTCCAGTATTTCTGGAGCCACCATTTTACTGTAGCATTCCCTAAGCTACCTACCATTCCATCCATAGTTCACTGTATTCACTTTACTGCCATACTCCTGAAGAGATCAGATGGGATGTCCAGAGATGGTGTATTCTTAGGGCTGGTGCTTGGCATAACATAGAAGAACTATCAATAAAGATAAGGTCTTTTCCTTTGGTGAGATAATTACTCTGAAAAGAGCTGTGGTACACGCAGACTCTCTCGGCTGTGTTTCTGGAAGACTTATCAATGATGACCGCCGGCGTCAAACTCTTAGATTCAAAACAAAGTTTAATATTGTCCGCTAAAACTTGATATCCCAGTCATAGAAAGCAGACCCAGACCAGAGGAAATTACAAAATACTTGGTTATGGTGGAGTTGTCTGCTGCTGCACAACAGTGCCACCTTGTCTTCATATCTTTTCTGAGTGTAGGATTTCAAAATGCCAAACCTAAATGTCAGAAAACCAGGATATGTATTTCTTTTAACACTAATCACAAACTTATGAAAACCAAGAAATGTATAATTAAGGTGCTTTTTTACACACACACACACACACACACACACACACACACACACACACACACTTACTTTTAACTCTGTCTCACTGGGATGGAAATATGTAGTGGGAATTTCACAAAATCTTACCCTGCCATTACCAAAAAACAAAAACAAAAAAAACTACATTCTGTTCCCCCAAAACTCCAGACCATGACTCATCCTCATACAATGGATGGACCCTCAATGTGGCCTCTGTAGCAACAATAATATGGAAAATAATTGCTTATGGCTGACAGAGCACACTGGACACACTGAGCTCGCTCTCCTCTTTGTTTCCAGCTACACAGTCACAATTAAAAAGGTTAACATCACAATAGAGGATATCCTAAAATTAGTTTTCTGCAGTTTCAGAATATATTCCACATTCCCAAGAGAAGGGATCAAGACGCTGGCCTCCCAGTGCACAAAGAATTAAGGCTGTGTGGTTACACTGTATGTGAAGAAGCATCTTAACCATGCAATTCCTAGTTTTCATGAATTTGTGGTTTGTTTTTTCTTGTAATGCTAACGTTCTTTTGGGTATAGGAGGAGAGACTGAGCACAATCTCAACTTTAGCTGTTGCTAATGACTCTGCTATAATAAAGTAATCCTGTATATGTTCCTGGCAATCAATACAAAACTTAGCTCTTGATAAATAACTAATTTAGCCCTCAAAATTGAATTATTCTAATATCTGATTTTGATAGTATGGTGACAATGCCCTGTAAATTCTTATTTTAATTACATGTCACTATAGCACTGTAAAACAGTGATTGTTTTAAAATAAAAGCAAATAAACACTTATTTATAATGCTGCTCAGAATTATTATTTTTGATAATTTTAGTACACTTGGAGGACGCCAAGCTGAACATATTCCAGATGATAGCAAACCTATTCATTAGAACATCCAGTAGAAGGAGCTCATGATTTTCCTTAAATATGGGAGAAAAGGTTCTGAAAGCTTTCTGATGCTCTAAGGTAACTTTTCTTGCTATAGAATGTCTTGTCATCTTAACTTTGCACTGAAGACAAGTGCTAACTCAAGTTATAGGTCAAGTTTTTCCCCTACTTGAATCATGGCTACACACAAAAACCCAGGAGCATGGTGGTGCTTTTAATTCAAGTTTGCCAGCCTGTCATGGGGTATATGCTAAAGCCTGAGTTAGCACAACTCTTCAGCAGCTAATGTGACCATTCTACAATCTGGATACCGCTAGTCCTCCAATATCTTCCCTAAATTCCCAGCAAGTGCCCCAAAAGGACAGACAAGTTCTCCCACAATTCACAAGAAAGAATTACTAGAGCAGTTCATCTTAGTGAAGCAAAAAGAATGATACGGTATGCCCCCAGAAATTTTAATGCCATGGCCTCGTAATGAACTTTTTGGGAAGTGTGAACATTAATGGTTCAGATGTTTAAGAATGAGTGAAGGGAAAAAACATTATCTTGGAGGAACATCTCTTCCTGGTGATTATATACCAATCCAGATCTTGGGGAATAGCTCATCCCACCTCAAAGAAGAATACAAACTCATGATCATGTTACATCCGTCACAGCAGAAGAATGAACACTGAACTGAAGATGGAAACAACCAACCTTGTCCTGGTTTTCTAGGAATACACCTCTACTCCAGTATAACGCGACCCAATATAACACAAATTCAGACATAACGCGGTAAAGCAGTGCTCTGGAAAGGCGGGGCTGCGCACTCTGGTGGATCACAGCAAGTTCGATATAACGCAGTTTCACCTATAATGCAGTGAGATTTTTTGGCTCCCGAGGACAGCATTATATCAGGGTAGAGGTGTACCTGCTTCCTGTTATAGTAAGTTCACCATATATACCATAAGGCGCTTACAGTCTCTCACTGATTTCTGGGTTCTTACATCTGTAAATCTTAGAATCAAAGAAGATTAGGATTGGAAGAGACCTCAGGAGGTCATCTAGTCCAACCCTCTGCTCAAAGCAGGACCAATTCTCAACTAAATCATTCCTGCCAGGGCTTTGTCAAGCTGGGCCTTAAAAACCTCTAAGGTTGGAGATTCCACCACCTCCTTAAGTAACCCAATCCAGTGCTTCACCACCCTCCTAGTAAAATAGTTTTTCCTAATATCCAACCTAGACCTCCACCACGCAACGTGAGACTATTGCTCCTTGTTCTGGCATCTACCACCACTGACAATAGCCTAGCTCCATCCTCTTTGGGACCTCCCCTCAGGTAACTGAAGACTGCTATCAAATCCCCCTTCACTCTTCTCTTCTGCAAACTAAATAAGCTCAGTTCCCTCAGTCTCTCTTCATAAGTCATGTGCCCCAGCCCCTAATCATTGATGTTGCCCTCCGCTGGACTCTCTCCAATTTGTCCACAGCCTTTCTGTAGTGGGGGGGCTCAAAAATGGAAGCAATACTCCAGATGTAGCCTCACCAGAGCCGAACAAAGGGGAATAATCATTTCCCTCCATCGGCTAGCAATGTTCCTACTAATGCAGCCCAATATGCCGTTAGACTTCTTGGCAACAAGGGCACACTGTTGACTCATATCCAGCTTCTCATTCACTGTAATCCCCAGGTCCTTTTCTGCAGTACTGCTGCTTAGCCAGTCAGTCCCCAGCCTTCAGCAGTGCATGGAATTCTTCCATCTTAAGTGCTGGACTCTGCACCTGTCCTTGTTGAACCTCATCAGATTTCTTTTGGCCCAGTCCTCCAATTTCTGTAGGTCACTCTGGACCCTATCCCTACCCTCCAGTGTATCTACCTCTCCCCCAGCTTAGTGTCACCCATGAACATCCAGATCATTAATGAAAATGTTGAACAAAACCGACCCTAGAACTGACCCCTGATACCGGCTGCCAACTAGACATCGAGCTGTTGATCACTACCCATTAAGACCGATGATCTAGCCAGCTTTCTATCCACCTTATAGTCCATTCATCTTCTGTTACATCTTTATTTTATCACACAATGGTTAAGGCTACGATTATGTCACAGAGATCATGGAATCCATGACTACCACTGACCTCTGTGACTGGAGCTCCTAGCCAGCCCCGCCCCTGCAGCTCCCCACTCTGGTGGGGGGACCCCGCAGCTGCTCAGCCGTGGTAGGGGAGAGGCGGTCAGCAGACCCTGCAGCTGCCCAGCCGCAGCAAGTGGCCAGTGGCGACTCTCTGCAGCTGCCTAGCCCTGAGCAGTGGCTGGGATACCCTGCAGCTCCCAGCTGCCCCAGGGACAAGGGGACCCCACAGCAACCCAGCCCCACAGACAGGGGGACCCCCGAGTTCCCACACACCACAGCAGTGCAAGACTCAGGAGCCCCAGCAGCAGTGGGTGCTGAACCTGCCTACCCCTTTTGCCAGGGATATTTTTAGTGAAAGTTAGAGACAGGTCACAGGCTTCTGTGAATTTTTGTTTATTGCCCGTGACCTGTCTCTGACTTTTACTAAAAATATCTGTGACAAAAACTTAGTGTTAACAATGGTATACCAATTGTGGTACCAATTTAAAGTACTATTAACAGTGGAGCTGGAACAATCTATATAGTGGAGGTGCTGAGAGCCATTGAACCAAACTGTAAACCCTTTATACGATGGAAACCACTCCAAGCCAGGGGGTGCTGCCACATCCCCAGCATCCCTAGTTCCAGCACCTATGGTACCATATTTAGTCTTAGTTGTGTTAGATAAAAATATATAGATCATACTGAAAAGGTCTTTACATTACTTTAAAAAGGGTAACAAATATTATCAGAATTCTGAAACATTTACAGAGGATGACATCCCAACGAACTAGGATTAATAAAATCTAATGCGAAGAAGAAAGGGGACTTGACTGAGGTATGCCCAGTTATAAAGATACAGTGCTAAGTGATCAGTCACTTTTTAGTATATACTGTCTCATAACAAGTGAGTCATTTGATTAAATTTATGGAAGCTTACATTCAGAGCTAATGGAAGGCCATGTATTCACATTATATATAAACAACCTGTGGAATTCATGCTCCACATTGCATCATAGTTGCGGTTATCTCTTCTCTTTGACTTTGTTCTTATTTTTTCTTTTTGATTTTCAGATTTAGTCTTCTTTACTTTCTGGTTCTGAGCGTTGCCTTCCTTGTTCCCCAGACAGCAGAAAGCTACATGCTGCTAAGGGGCTGTGGCATCTTTTAGTAGCTGCATGCAACTAATCTCATAGTTTAGCTGAGTGCCATGGTAATTAGAGCAGAGAAGCATGAGACTGAGCTGATGTGAGAGCAGAGATAGTAGGTGGATGATCTTCAAGGAGCTACTCCCACTGCTGCTTTATCCACAGGTTCAAGAGCATATTTGATTTAGAGGGGATGGGATCTGGCACAATGCACCTTCTCCACACCTACTGTTCTTCCATGCCTTTTATCCTGCCTGGGAAGTCCCTCCCCACTCGGAAGGGACACTCCAATCTGAGAAAACCTGTCAAACTGTTTTATGGCACCTATATCATTACAGACAAATGCATTCTGAAGAATCTAAATGATCCAGAAGTGCCAAATGATTTCAAAGAGGAGTGGGTTTTTTCTGTTTGTTTTTTTTTAAGGTTAACTGACTGCTAACAAACATATTCATTTTGCCAAGCTGCAAACTACACTTTAAACCTACGCTTTTGCCTAATTAGAAATATATAAATGATGAAATCACTGTTTATTCTACAACAAAGTCTCTCCAATATGTGCAGAGTATTAACATTGAAGTTCTATTTACCTAAGGGCAGTGAGTCACGTTTGTTCTAAAAGACAAAGTACTTGGAACAGTTGTTACTGCAGCGTGTGCTGGCTGCAAAATAGGATTCTACAAATTAGCATCAGTTCATCAAATGACTGAACATAATCTCTTACTCCTCATGAATTATTTTCAACCTAGAGCATTAATACTGTATATTCAGAAGCAAAGATACTGATATGATAAAATATCTCATAATAATTTTAGCAATCTGTGCCATATTTCAAAACGGTGTGAAAAAATGCTGTGAATGTTTATAAGGCTTTGCTGCTTTTGCAGAATGCTAAAATATTAGAAACCAGGCATGAAGATACAGGCCTGAGATGCAACCTATTCATTTTAATGATGTTAGCAGAAGATTTAAAGAGGCAGAGCCGGCTCGAGGCACCAGCCGAGCAAGCAAGTGCTTGGGGCGGCCAACGGAGAAGGGCGGCATGTCCGGCTCTTCAGCGGCAATTCGGCAGCAGGTCCCTCGGTCCCTCTTGGAGCAAAGGACCAGCCGCCGAATAGCCGCCGAAGACTGAAGCAGCCGTGGTAGAGCTGCAGATCGGGATCGCAGCTTTTTCCCCGCACCCTTTTTTTTTCTGCTTGGGGCGGCAAAAACCCCAGAGCCAGCCCTGAAAAGAGAACAACTATTTTACACAGTTTGAAGCATCATGGTATTCAAAAGCAGCAGCAAATAAGTGTAAGAGCAAGTCATTTAATTGATGTGAAAAGAGCTAATATGGATTTCTTTTCTATTTCAGCAGAATATTTGAGAAGTATAAAAAAGATCAATTAACTTCTGGCCTAAAATTTCAGTGATGTAATTTTGGGTGCCCAACTTGAGACATCTCATAGGAGCCTGATGTTTAGAAAGTATAGATCACCTGCTCTCTGTAAATTAGTCCCTTCTAAGGTGTCTCAAATTGGGGATCCAAAAAGTTATTAGTGACCTATGAAAATTCAGGCCTCTATTTTATGCAAAAGTTGGAGACAGGAGGAATGAGAGATTCAAATTTTTTTTAAAAAAAGAAAGAAGACAAAAGATTTGCCTAGAGTGGAATCACAATGGTGAATTTCAATTTGCTATGTCTATCCAACTTGATCTCAATTTGTTCAGCACTATTTGTAAAACACACAAGCAGATCTACAAAGCGAAAAGGGGAGGGGAAGACTATTAAATTTCAAGAACAAAACAAAGGACTTTCACTAACTCATTTTGGTGCAACTTTATTAATAGACAACACACAAAAAGTGCATTTTGCTTGATGAAAATGCCATGTTAGAGTTCGCTACATAATTTTTTTTTCAAATAAAGCGAAAATCAAAGTCACAAGATGTAGAATTCTAACAAAAAAGTATAGGAAAGAAAACATTTGCAGTTCATCCATATTCTGCCCCAGTTCAGCACACTGTCAGCAAGGTGTCATTTTATAGACAAGGCTACACAACCCCATTCAACCCCTTCTCCAAAACTGTGAACATGAATGCCAGTTCTGAAAGCACGGAGCATCTGCAGAGCCTCTTTTCTCTGGGATGGAAAAATTAGCTCCCTAGTCTTGACTCCTGAAGGGCAAGGATGGGTACTCAGTCTTGTGAGGTACCTCACCACTATTACTTGCCCTTTGTATGAAGCAGTCTTTTCTGTGCCTGCTGTGACTCAGCTCCCCGAAACCAACAGCTTCTGATCACAAACAAGCACTGTTTTCCAGGTCTTCACAGACCTCATCAGCTCTGTACAAGCTAGAGATAGACACACACCAACACCCATGTCCTTGGAGCATCTCCAGCAATATCCAGTCCCAATCTCTGTTCACAATCAGTAGTCACCAGGTAAACTGTTCCCAAAGAGAAAGTACATATAGTTTGACTGGCACAACTCAGGATCAGATCTTTTATAACAGCACAGCACAGAGAAATAGTTATAGTGAAGCAATCACAAGTTTATTATCAAAGATTAAAATTTAAGAGATACTGAGTAAAGATAATGGGAACAGAAATGATTACATAAAAAACAAGATGTGTAACATGCTTATAAGAGTCTAAACTTATCTTAGGATAAAATCCTTGTCTAAAGCAGTTTCTCTCCTAAAGCAATCTTTCCCAGCATCACCAACCAACATGACTGGGGGGGATCCACACTTCATTGATGGGAAAAGTGCTGTCTCTTTTGCTCCCTCAGTGAAAGGTGTCCTTTTACTTTCCCCTGATAGAAGAAGAATAAAAAGAAGAAAGTCAAGGAAAGCGTGGGCCCCTTACTGAATGAGGGAAGCAACCTAGTGACAGAGAATATGGAAAAAGCTAATGTACTCAATGACGTTTTTGCCTCTGTCTTCACAAACAAGGTCAGCTCCCAGACTGCTGCACTGGGCAGCACAGAATGGGGAGAAGGTGACCAGCCCTCTGTGGAGAAAGAAGTGGTTCAGGACTATTTAGAAAAACTGGACAAGCACAAGTCCATGGGGCCGGATGCCCTGCATCTGAGGGTGCTAAAGGAGTTGGCAGATGTGATTGCAGAGCCATTGGCCATTATCTTTGAGAACTCATGGCGATCATGGGAGGTCCTGGATGACTGGAAAAAGGCTAATGTAGTACCCATCTTCAAAAAAGGGAAGGAGGAGGATCCAGGGAACTACAGGTCAGTCAGCCTCACCTTAGTCCCTGGAAAAATCATGAAGCAGGTCCTCAAGGAATTAATTCTGAAGCACTCAGAGGAGGGGAAAGTGACCAGGAACAGTCAGCATGGATTCACCAAGGGCAAGTCATGCCTGACTAACTTAATTGCCTTCTATGAGGAGATAACTGGGTCTGTGGATGAGGGGAAAGCAGTGGATGTGTTATTCCTTGACTTTAGCAAAGCTTTTGATATGGTCTCCCACAGTATTCTTGCCAGCAAGTTAAAGTAGTATGGGCTGGGTGAATGGACTATAAGGTGGATAGAAAGCTGGCTAGATCGTTGGACTCAACGGGTAGCAATTAACGGCTCCATGTCTAGTTGTCAGCCGGTTTCAAGTGGAGTGCCTCAAGGGTCAGTCCTGGGGCCGGTTTTGTTAATATCTTCATTAATGATCTGGAGGATGGTGTGGACTGCACTCTCCCAGTTTAGTGTCATCCGCAAACTTGCTGAGGAGTGGCAGATACGTTGGAGGGTAGGGATAGGATACAGAGGGACCTAGACAAATTAGAGGATTGGGCCAAAAGAAACCTGATGAGGTTCAACAAGGACAAGTGCAGAGTCCTGCACTTAGAACAGAAGAATCCCATTCACTGTTACAGACTAGGGACCAAATGGCTAGGAAGCAGTTCCGCAGAAAAGGACCTAGGGGTTACAGTGAACGAGAAGCTGGATATGAGTTGACAGTGTGCCCTTATTGCCAAGAAAGCTAACGGCACTGCCAAAAGATCGAGGGACTGATCATTCCCCTCTATTTGACATTGGTGAGGCCTCATCTGGAGTACTGTGTCCAGTTTTGAGCCCCACACTACAAGAAGGTTGTGGAAAAATTGGAAAGAGTCCAGCAGAGGGCAACAAAAATGATTGGGGGCTGGAGCACATGACTTATGAGGAGAGGCTGAGGGAACTGGGCTTGTTTAGTCTGCAGAAGAGAAGAATGGGGGGGGGGGGTTGATAGCTGCTTTCAACTACCTGAAAGGGGGTTCCAAAGAGGATGGATCTAGACTGTTCTCAGTGGTACCTGATGACAGAACCAGGAGTAATGGTCTCAAGTTGCAGTGGGGGAGGTTTAGGTTGGATATTAGGAAAAACTTTTTCACTAGGAGGGTGGTGAAGCACTGGAATGGGTTACCTAGGGAGGTGGTGGGATCTCCTTCCTTAGAAGTTTTTAAGGTCAGGCTTGACAAAGCCCTGGCTGGGATGATTTAGTTGGGAATTGGTCCTTGTCATAGTATAATCCCCACTCTGAACCTTAGCGTCCAAAAGATGGGGTACCAGCATGAATTCCTCTAAGCTCAATTACCAGCTTAGTACTTGTAGCGCTGCCACCAACCAGGAATTCCAGTGCCTGGTACACTCTGGTCCCCCCAAAACCTTGCCCGGGGACCCCCAAGACCCAGACCCTCTGGATCTTAACACAAGGAAAGTAAACCCTTTCCCTCACCGTTGCCTCTCCCAGGCTTCCCCTCCCTGGGTTACACTGGAAGATCACTGTGATTCAAACTCCTTGAATCTTAAAACACAGAGGAAAATCCATCTTCCCCCCTCCTTCTCTTTTCCCCTCCCAGACTCTCCCTGAGAGAGAAAGTAATCCTAACACAGAGAGAAAATTAACCTCTCTCTCCCCCTTCCCTCCTTTCTCCCCACCAATTCCCTGGTGAATCCAGACCCAGTCCCCTGGGGTCTCACCAGAATAAAAAATACAATCAGGTTCTTAAACAAGAAAAGCTTTTAATTAAAGAAAGAAAAAACAGTAAAAATTATCTTTGTAAATTTAAGATGGAATATCTTACAGGGTCTTTCAGCTATGGACACTGGGAATACCCTCCCAGCCTAAGTATACCCGAACAAATTAGAATCCTTTCAGCAAAATACAAATTTGAACTCCTTCCAGCCAAATACACATTTGCAAATAAAGAAAACAAACATAAGCCTAACTAGCTTTATCTACCTAGTACTCACTATTCTGAACTTATAAGAGCCTGTATCGGAGAGATTGGAGAGAAACCTGGTTGCACGTCTGGTCCCTCTGAGCCCCCTGAGTGAACCACCACCAAACACTAACAGCACAGCACAAAAACTTCCCTCCCTCAAGATTTGAAAGTATCCTGTCCCCTGATTGGTCCTCTGGTCAGGTGACAGCCAGGCTCACTGATCTTGTTAACCCTTTATAGGCAAAAGAGATATGAAGTATTTCTGTTCTATTAACTCTTACTTATCTGTTTAAGATAGTCCTATTTTGACCAGGGGGTTGGACTAGATGACCACCTGAGGTCCCTTCCAACCCTGATATTCTATGATTCTGTGATAGACCCCCTAAAATTATTTTTCTCCATTCAGTCAATAAAGCCCATTAGTGTTTATTCTCTGGTTCCTGTTGACTTCACATGTCTGGTTTTTATTAGCATTCAGTTCAGACCGGTGGTGGGAGGCACAGTGAAACAATACGATGCTTAATTTACATATCATTTAGCTAGCTAGATGGACAAACTCTCCTGCTCTGACAGAATATGCTTCTCTGTGGTGACTCAGACCTTCATACATCCTCTCAGGATATATTTTCAGTATATACACAACTTTTAAAATATTGTCAGTACCTACATTTCATAAAGATATTAATGACCAGCATTACACCAGCTTTTAATTTATACCATACAAGACACTATATGAATAAACACCATGAAATCGATGTGTTAGGTCTAGTGAGTTTGTCAGGCCTGTTAGGAGTTGCTGATACAGAGTAGTAAACTCTTTGCCAGCTGGCACCAATAGGCTTCTGTGTCACAGTGAGGAACAATATTCCACTGCTACTACATTCCTCATTTCTGGTAACAGAGTTCAGTAAATCCTTTGCTGGACTTTGCCACTGCAGCACAATTCATTCTCCCTTGCCCTCTGCTGTTTCTCCAGAAGTTATGCTCTACAAGACTCTATACTTCTGAAATTCCAAAGATAAATATTGTTGTCCCTTTTTGACCTGAATGACAAACTTTGGGATCCTGAGGATACTTTTGGTTTTGTTTAATATGAACAACAACAAAGAAACAGGACATGTACAAAATTACATGGCAGCTTTTCTTAAATTAAATTAAGAAACAATTAAAAAAATTATATCAGATTTTTCTTTTAAACGTACAACTTTAGAATTCCCACTTGAGTTTAAGTTTACACAGTATACAGCTATAATTACTTCAATTGAATCAGTATACTATATATTGCATATCTATGCAACTATCATCCAGATAAAACATTGAAAAGCACCTAACTGATTTTAGACACAACTCAAGTCACTTTTGAAAATTCTACCTTTTGTCTTCTGTCTCCCCCCACCATTTCCATTTCAGTTACACCATTAACCCAAACATCACTTTCATCTACTTCTCCCATAATCACTTAAGCCTTCCCCCCACCCCCCGAACACTGTCCCTTATGATTGGAATTTCATTCCAATATATACCTGACAGACTTCTATTCTTGCATATTTCAAATAACGCCTAAAACCTCATTTCTAAAACATCCTATCATTGTTGCCCTGTCTATCCTGTCCAGCCTGCTTATTTGCTTCACCCAAGTTACATCTTGTCTTAGAAGGTATGTCTACACAGCATTCTGCAGCAAGCAGAAGCAAGCCTCCCAGCCTTGGTTGACAGACTTGGGCTAGCAGGGCTTGCACTAGTGCTCTAAAAATTACTGTATAAGCAGCGCTTTGCAGTTGTGGATTGGGCTGGAGCTTGGGCTCTGAAGCCCAGCCCACCCCCTTCCCTAGTCTTCAGAGTCAAAACTCCAAGTCCAAGCCACATCTTCAAAGTGCTGTTTATACAGCTTTTTTTAGAATGCTAGCACTAGCACAAGTCTGCTGACCCAGGCTGGGAGGCTCGCTCCTGCTTGCTCCAAAATGCTAGGCATAACCCTTAGACCGTAATGCTATGTGTGCATATCATCATCGAGTACAACAGAACTTCAACTCAACTGATGCCTCTAGGTGCTACTACAGTACAAATAATCATATTGAGAAAATAGGTATGTTCAAACTAACCCCCAAAAAATAATCTTGAAACTATGCAAGTAAGCACAGCAAACTCATTGTGGTATGCATTACATGACAGTAATTAATTATGTGTCACAGTTTCAGGATAATTGCACTTGTATTCCCCCTCCGTGGTCCCTGAAGGGCACTCACTTGAAGGTTTCTGGCTCCCAGCCATCATCTTTCCTGGGCACAGATGCATGTCTCTCCCTCTTCTGACTCAGGGTTTTAAGACTGCACAGCTCCCTGCTTTACACTACAATACCCCAGCAAGCAAGTCTATCTAAGAGGTAAGCATCTGTGTTTTGCTTTCTCTCCAAGGGCTATAACCAGCATATTGCCAGAAGTTATAAGTTACTATGCAGCTCTTTCTAAGCAAGTGCATTTATTCTTCAAGTAAAAGCATTGCAGAAAATACACATAAAACAATAGAAGTTCCTATATTTATGCTAAAAGCTCGTCAGAGGTTACCCATAAGCCTTATGGAGCCTTAGTAAGCTAAAGTCTTTCCTACCCTTCTGCAAGGGCTGGAGCCCCTCTTTGGCAGAAAGTCCTGTCTGTCTGCTGGACCAGGAAGGAGAGCACAGAGGAAATTTAAACTCAGGCTATTTACCCAAAATTCCTTTCTTTGTCTCTTGGTCTTTGGGGAATCCAGTCTGAACTAGTATATGCAAGCCTTCCTAGAAAGTGGTATCTTTTTGAGGATATTACAATCTGGTTGATCTGCCTTAATTCCTACACAGTATTTTTGGTTCCTGGAGGAGCTGTGGCAGCCCTCCCCCCTGGGGTAGGACACAATCGTACATAAATCATTCAATTTAATTCAATAGATCCCAAAGATACTTAAAAACTTAATTCACTAAGGTCTCTCAAGGATATGGCAAGAAATTGCCATATCTGTCACAATATGATGACATTTTTTCCACAGGATCCCTGTCTCATTCAGTGCACCATCACAATTTTTTTTTTAAAGTGTAACTTCCTATATTTTTAAAAAAGCAAACTGAGTCTCCAAAATTCCATCGGGTGACATTATACTGACCCCCTTTCTACCTCAATGGGTCAACAGCAGGGTTGGGACCTTTAGATCAACCATACAGATCTCTGCCACTTGAGCTAAGGGAATAATTGACTGTAGTAGTAGGTTGTCATGATTTTCATGTTTCAGCACAAGGGAGTATGGGATGCTTGTCAAGTATTTCATGGATATTTGCTGGCAGCAGCAGAATGGTAAGACTCAAGGATCTTGGGTTTCATTTCATTTCAGGCTCTGCAAGGGAGTATGCTCCAATGAGCAAAAAAAAAAAAATCATCTGCCTGTTCCCCCCAAGCCTGGCTCCATCTGCCCCACCTGTTCTTCACCACTTTTGTATCTTCATCTCATTCCCCTCTCTTAGCCAATACCAGTCTCCACTTCAGTTTTCTCATTCCTGTGTCCTTGCCCCAAGACAAAAAAAGGCAGACCTCCCACACTTGGTGTGAGATAGAATATCGTCCAAGTAAGAACTTATTTTAAGGTAAGGAGTACAGAACCAGTCCCAACACCCATAGCATCTCAAGGAGCAATATACACCCCTAAGACCTAAAGGATTAGAGCCTTGAAAATCAACACTATTCTTTCTCAATACCAGGAATCCCACTTCTTGGAGTACTCCCTGGACTACGATACTTCTTTGTCTTTTCAGAAGGTGGTGCAGAGTCTCCTATTAAGATGATTCCTCACCGCCATACCCCTCTCTCTTTTGTTTCAAATCATTACCAATCCCACCTCCACCCCTGTCATAAACAGATAGCTAAGGGTTAATGTCTCTTTCACCTGAAGCACCTGACCAGAGGACCAATCAGGAAACCGGATTTTTTCAACTTTGGGTGGAGGGAATTGTGTGTCTGAGTCTTTTGTCTGCCTGCCTGCTTTCTCTGAGCTTTGGAGAAGTAGTTCTACTTTCTAATCTTCTGTTTCTAAGTGTAAGGACAAAGAGATCAGATAGTAAGTTATATGGTTTCTTTTCTTTGGTATTTGCATGAATATAAGTGCTGGAGTGCTTTGATTTGTATTCTTTTTGAATAAGGCTGTTTATTCAATATTCTTTTAAGCAATTGACCCTGTGTTGTATCATCTTAATACAGAGAGAACATTTGTATGTATTTTTCTTTCTTTTTATATAAAGCTTTCTTTTAAGACCTGTTGAAGTTTTTCTTTACTTCAGGGAAATTGAGTCTGTACTCACCAGGGAATTGGTGGGAGGAAGGAATCGGGGAGATCTGTGTGTTGGATTGCTATCCTGATTTTGCATTCCCTCTGGGGGAATAGGAAAGTACTTTTTGTTTCCAGGATTGGGAACAGAGAGGGAGATTCACTCTGTTTGGATTCACAGAGCTTGTGTCTGTGTATCTCTCCAGGAGCACCTGGAGGGGGGAAGGGAAAAAGGATTATTTCCCTTTGTTGTGAGACTCAAGGGATTTGGGTCTTGGGGTCCCCAGGGAAGGTTTTTCAGGGGGACCAGAGTGCCCCAAAACACTCTAATTTTTTGGGTGGTGGCAGCAGGTACCAGGTCCAAGCTAGTAACTAAGCTTGGAGGTTTTCATGCTAACCCCCATATTTTGGACGCTAAGGTCCAAATCTGGGACTAAGGTTATGACATGATCCCACCGCTACCACCATGTCATAACCTTAGTCCCAGATTTGGACCTTAGCGTCCAAAATATGGGGGTTAGCATGAAAACCTCCAAGCTTAGTTACTAGCTTGGACCTGGTACCTGCTGCCACCACCCAAAAAATTAGAGTGTTTTGGGGCACTCTGGTCCCCCTGAAAAACCTTCCCTGGGGACCCCAAGACCCAAATCCCTTGAGTCTCACAACAAAGGGAAATAATCCTTTTTCCCTTCCCCCCTCCAGGTGCTCCTGGAGAGATACACAGACACAAGCTCTGTGAATCCAAACAGAGTGAATCTCCCTCTCTGTTCCCAATCCTGGAAACAAAAAGTACTTTCCTATTCCCCCAGAGGGAATGCAAAATCAGGATAGCAATCCAACACACAGATTTCCCCGATTCCTTCCTCCCACCAATTCCCTGGTGAGTACAGACTCAATTTCCCTGAAGTAAAGAAAAACTTCAACAGGTCTTAAAAGAAAGCTTTATATAAAAAGAAAGAAAAATACATACAAATGTTCTCTCTGTATTAAGATGATACAACACAGGGTCAATTGCTTAAAAGAATATTGAATAAACAGCCTTATTCAAAAAGAATACAAATCAAAGCACTCCAGCACTTATATTCATGCAAATACCAAAGAAAAGAAACCATATAACTTACTATCTGATCTCTTTGTCCTTACACTTAGAAACAGAAGATTAGAAAGTAGAACTACTTCTCCAAAGCTCAGAGAAAGCAGGCAGGCAGACAAAAGACTCAGACACACAATTCCCTCCACCCAAAGTTGAAAAAATCCAGTTTCCTGATTGGTCCTCTGGTCAGGTGCTTCAGGTGAAAGAGACATTAACCCTTAGCTATCTGTTTATGACAACCCCAAAACAAAACCAAAAGACCCAAGCCCTCCCTAAAAGACTGGGCTTCTGAAAACAGACCTGAGTGGAATACAGCACTAAGTTATTCCTTGTTTGGGACAGATTTGTTTTGATGCGAACGATATCTGTGGCAATAATGGTATTGAGTCTTGGGGTACTAAGCTTTTCATTGCTGAGAGAGACCTATCCAGAGAAAAGTTCTTCAATGCTAACGGCAATCTACTTTGTCCCTTGCTTGTTCTGAAAAGGATGAGCATGGGGATTCCTTAATCATCCCTTCAACAAATCTAGAGCTGCTTCTGTCTCATAGTCAATACCATAAAAGCAAGTCAAATAAATAATAAATGAGAACTGAGCTTCACAGACATATTAGGCAATGAACATGGCTGAAAGTCTCCAGCCTCTTATGGAAAGCGGCACATTACTTTAAATGGAATTATCCAGGTCAGCCATAACTGACTTAGGTGGTGAAATCAAAGTTTGATTGGGGAGAAGATCTGTGCGACAGCACAACAAGAAAGAAAAAAAAAACACAAAAGAAAAACACTACACTAAAAACACTGAACTACAAGGTCCCAAACAGAAGCTGAAATCTATAAAGACAAGTCTACTAGACACAGAAATAATCCCTACTTCTGTAAATACCCACAGAATCATAAAATCATAGACTTTAAGGTCAGAAAGGACCATTATGATCATCTAGTCTGACCTCCTGCACAATGCAGGCCACAGAATATCACCCACCCAGTCCTTTATCAAACCTGTGTCTGAGCCATTGAAATCCTCAAATCATGGTTTAAAGACTTCAAGAGAAGTCTTCCAGTAAGTGACCTGTGCCCCACGCTACAGAGGAAAGTGAAAACACTCCAGGGCTTCTGCCAATCTGCCCTGGAGGAAAATTCCTTCCTGACCCCAAATATGGCGATCAGCTAAATCCTGAGCATGTGGGCAAGACTCACCGGCCAGACACCCAGGAAAGAATACTCTGTAGTAACTAAGATCCCACCCCATCTAACATTCCATCATAGACCATTGGACATATTTACTGTTAGTAGTCAAAGACCAATTAATTGCCAAAATTAGGCTATCCCATCATACCATCCCCTCCATAAACTTATCAACCTTAGTCTTGAAGCCAGATGTCTTTTGCACCCACTACTCCCACTGGAAGGCTGTTCCAGAATTTCACTTCTCTGATGGTTAGAAACGTTCGTCTAATTTCAAGTCTAAACTTCCTGAATGCCAGTTTATATCCATTTGTTCTTGCGTCCTTATTGGTACTGAGCTTAAATAATTCCTCTCCCTCCCTGGTATTTATTCCTCTGATATATTTTTAGAGAGCAATCGTATCTCCCCTCAGCCTTCTTTTGGTTAGGCTAAACAAGCCAAGCTCTTTGAGTCTCCTTTCATAGGACAGGTTTTCCATTCCTCGGATCAGCCCTTCTCTGAACCTGTTCCAATTTGAATTCATTCTTCTTAAACATGGGAGACCAGAACTGCACACAGTATTCCAGATTAGGTCTCATCAGTGCCTTGTATAATGGTACTAACACCTCCTTATCTCTACTGGAAATACCTCGCCTGATGCATCTCAAGACCACATTAGCTTTTTTCCACAGCCATATCACATTGGCGGCTCAGTCATCCTGTGATCGACCAATACTCCTAGGTCCTTCTCCTCCTCTGTTACTTCCAACTGATGCCTCTGCAGCTTATGACAACACAGAGAGGACTGAAGTTCTTTAAGGCCCTATGGCTCTAACATAGTTCCAGGTCTGTACTATCAGATCCTTAAGGGGGCACTGTGCAGCCTAAATGGATACAGACGCTCCCCGGGTTACGCAAAACTGGCTTATGCAAATCCGCACTTACGGAAAAAGTTCTGAGAGAATTCCATAAGCTTTTTTTTTTTGGGCGGGGGGGGTAATTGTCAGGTATACGTTCCCAACTTACACAAAATTCGACTTATGAAAGGCACTCTGGACCAGAATGCTTGCATAAGTCGGGGAGCGTCTGTACTGCTTTCCAGATAGCTCCTGAAACTTGTGGGATCACATCCCAGAAACATTAATAGTTGGCATTCTTAAGAACAGTGCTGGCTTACAGGTGGAGAAAGGGTGAGAACCCATGCTCTAACTGAAAGCATAGATAAAACCATGAGTGCACCTAAGATAAAGAAGTTTTTGTTATACTTTAGAGAGTTTTTGGGCCACAACAAAATAGCTCTTGAACTAAATAATAAATTATTAATTGCTGCCAATGAAACTTCAAAATTCCTCCTTAAAGAAGCCTTGATGTCTCTGTCTGGCCCCACAGTGGATGGGAAAACTGCCTGATGGCCAGCAATGTAATGGATTCCTCAACCTTGTTTATATATAAAAACTTATTTCATGCAGCTTATAATATTCTAATAATGAATTCAGTGGAATCTCAATCTCATTTTGTTGTATGTAGTAGAAAAAATTTCTCAGTAGACATCATAGTCTCTTGCTGTTCTATCTGAAGACCCCAGGTTCTGACAACTATTTTTATTACCAACTACATACTAAGAAACTCCACCAGAGAGATCCTTTGGGGCCATCTGCCTTTCCCAAGTCAGGATAAAGGAGGAGGGTTGGGCGTGGGGCTAGCAACTCCACCCCATAAAAAATAAAATCAACCTGCTACAGAAACGCCAACAATAGAGACAAGAGACTTTTACCCTGGAAAAAGAAGGGTCTTCAATTCGAAGATGCATGACGCTGGGTGGTAAAAGCCGTGAATAAGCCACTAAGCCAATTACCCTTCTTGCAACCGGGAGGATTACCATAGGCACATGGAACGTGAGGACCATGTACGAGTCAGGAAAGATGGCGCAGGTTGCAGCAGAGATGAGGAGCAACAACCTGACCCTATTAGGCATTAGCGAGACAAGATGGACGCAAGCAGGGCAGAGACGACTGTTGACAGGAGAGCTGTTGCTGTATTCAGGACATGAAGAGAGCGACGCACCCCACACACAGGGAGTAGGCTTCATGTTGTCCAAGCAGGCACAGGGAGCACTGATTGGTTGGGAGGCACATGGTCCCAGGATCATCACAGCATCCTTCAGAACTAAAATGAAGAGGATTAAGATGAATGCTGTTCAGTGCTATGCTCCAACTAATAACAGCGAAGAGGAGGATAAAGGTTATTTTTACAACAGACTCCAGAAAATATTAGAGATTCTCCCAGAAAAAGACATCATCCTTATGGGAGACTTTAATGCCAAAATTGGACCTGACAACACAGGATACGAACAAGTTATGGGGACCCACGCTCTGGGAGAGATGAGTGAGAATGGAGAGAGATTTGTGGATTTGTGTGCACTTAACAACCTGGTCATAGGAAGTAGCATCTTTCCTCACAAGCAGATCCACAAGAGTACCTGGGTATCATCAGCAGGCACGACAGAAAATCAAATCTATCATGTCTGCATTAGCAAGAAGTTTAGAAGATCCTTGCAGGACGTTAGAGTTAGAAGAGGAGCAGATGCGGCGTCCGACCATCACTTAGTGGTGGCCAGATTGAAGCTGAAGCAGAAAAAGAACTGGATAGACAAGTCAGACAGAAGAGTGAAGTACAACGTCAGCCTTCTGAAGGACCATAAGACCAAGGAAGATTTTGGACTGAGGCTGAAGAATAAGTTTTCAGTATTACAGGATCGGTCTGAGGAAGAGGAAGACAGTGTACTAAACAGATGGCAGAAAGTGAGAGAGACACTTAGGTCAGTATGCCAGGAAGTGCTTGGAATTAAGAAACACCAGCAGAAAGAGTGGATCACAGCAGAGACCTTGATCAAGATAGAAGACAGGAAGAAGAAGAAGGCAGCAGTCAACAACAGCAGGACTAGAGCAGCAAAGGCCAAAGCTCAAAAAGAGTATGCTGAAGCCCACAGAGCAGTGAAGAGGAATATCAGGAAGGACAAGAGAGAGTATGTGGATGAACTGGCAGCAGAAGCGGAGCAGGCAGCATACAGCGGTAATATGAAACAGCTGTATATACTACCAAGCGACTGTCTGGAAAGTTCAGCAAGCCAGAATGTCCCGTTAAAGTCAAGCAGGGAAAGTCTATAACAGGAATAGAACAACAGAGGAACAGATGGGCGGAGCACTTTGAGGAACTCCTGAACAGACCAGCACCACCAAATCCACCAGATATCAACTCAGCTAACGAGGACCTCCCAATTAATTGCGATAAACCAACCAGAGCCGAGATCAGAAAAGCCATCACCATGATGAAGAATAGGAAGGCGACTGGACCTGATGACATCCCAGCAGAGGCCCTGAAAGCAGACCTGGATGCTTCAGTGGAAATGCTGTACCCCCTCTTTGAGAAGATATGGGAAGAAGAAGTGATTCCGGTAGACTGGAAAGAGGGATATCTCATCAAAATCCCCAAGAAAGGAGACCTTAGCAACTGTGCCAATTATAGAGGAATCACACTCCTGTCGGTGCCAGGGAAGGTCTTCAACCGAGTCCTCTTAGAGAGAATGAAGGATGCCGTTGATCCACAGCTACGAGATGACCAGGCAGGTTTCCGGCAGAACAGATCATGCACGGACCAGATAGCAACGCTTCGCATCATAGTCGAGCAGTCTATAGAGTGGAACTCCTCGTTGTACATCAATTTTGTTGACTATGAGAAAGCGTTCGATAGCGTGGATCGAGAGACCCTTTGGAAGCTCCTTCGGCACTACGGCATCCCAGCAAAGGTGGTCAACCTGATCAAGAACTCATATGACGGTATACACTGTAGAGTGATCCATGGAGGGAAGCTTACTAACAGCTTCCAGGTGCAAACTGGAGTCAGGCAAGGATGCTTGTTGTCACCACCTCTCTTTCTTCTCATCATCGATTGGATTATGAAGATATCCACCTACGAGAGTAGGAACGGAATCCAGTGGACGTTGTGGACCCAGCTTGATGACCTGGACTTTGCTGACGACCTTGCACTCCTTTCGCACAGTAAACAGCAGATGCAAGAGAAGATCAATGTAGTGGCAGCCACATCATCACAGGCTGGCCTCAACATTCACAAGGACAAGACCAAGATCCTTAGGATTAACTCCACTAGCAATGACCCAGTCACACTGAACGGAAGCCCCCTGGAAGAAGTGCAATCCTTCACCTACCTAGGTAGCATCATCAACCAGCAGGGTGGCACAGACGCAGACATCAAAGTAAGGATTGGTAAGGCAAGAGCAGCCTTCTTACAGCTCAAGAACATCTGGAGCTCTAGAGAGCTGTCTTTGGCAATAAAAATTCGACTGTTCAACTCCAATGTGAAATCAGTCCTACTGTATGGAGCTGAAACCTGGAGGACAACCAAAACAATCATCAGGAAGATCCAGACCTTCATAAATAGCTGCCTCAAAAGGATTCTCCAGATCCGCTGGCCAGACACCATCAGTAACATCCACCTCTTGGAGAGGACTTGTCAACTCCCAGCAGAGGAAGAAATCAGAAGGAGAAGGTGGGGTTGGATAGGACATACACTATGCAAGCAGCCAACAAACATCACCAGACAGGCACTGCGGTGGAACCCCCAAGGTAAGTGGAAAAGAGGCCATCCAAGAAACACCTGGCGATGTGACCTTCAGGCCGATAGCAAAAAAATGGGCTATACCTGGAACCAGTTAGAACGAATGGCCCAGGATAGAGGACTCTGGAGATCTGTTGTTGGCGGCCCATACCCCGATTGGGGTGACATACTAACAGGATGGAAAATACATGACATTTAGGACTGAATCCAAGAAAAAAATCCCAACTGTTTTCCCTCCCTATTAAAAAAAAAAAAGATGCCACAATTACGGAAATAAAATATTCCTTAAGTATATGTTACTATTTTTTTTTCAGTCCTTTTCTTTCATTTTTACAGCACCAGTAAAACTGGGTACTTATCAGAATTTGTTCTTTGATCTATCCCTCCGGTTTTGCTACTAATTTTTTTCCTGAAGACAAACCACCATCACGAGACATCTCAGATTTATTGAGAGCTTCTTTATTTGACATTTTTGTTGAACTATTGACCCTGAACAATCACTGAAGTGGGAGATTATTGGATGTGTGTTTTTTAAATTTAAATCTACTGAATGCAGAGTCCCTATGTATCTATCCACGCTGCACATACTAACTGAAAAAAATTATTGCATCATTTACCAAGTTTTTCATAATGATCTTATTTTGTGTTAGATGATGTAAACTATTCCTGTAGCTGTGGCAGGGACTTCACGTTTGTACTCTGCAAAAACAGTAGAGAGCCTGAACATATTTTGGATCGAGAAAATGACAAAAGAAACAGTGACTTATTTATTTACGAATATTACTAAGGCTTAATAGTTATTACATTCTGTAACATGGCTGAAGATGAACATCACATAATACAGTGAACAGCATAATTTAATATGCCCTCTTTTTCGCTGTCCACTATGTCACGTTATTGACTGAAAAGAACTCCATGCTATCGCAATATGTGACTAAATTACTAATAACAGCTTGTTCACTTTATAAATAACACTGAATTAATAGGTTGGCAAGAACATTTACTAAATAATCTACTCAATCTCTCTCACAAACTGGAATGCTCTCCTGTTGCCTTTACTTATTCATACAATCAGAACTTGAAAGTGATGGTCTTACAAGAGGCTATAAAATCAAAATTCAGTCTACCAGATTTCACTGAAATAGCAAAGATAGAAACGATTGAGATCTAATGCATGCCCACAAAATAACAGGACCCTAATACAACTCAAATTCCATTGTCCATTACAGACAATTTCTGCACCGAGTGTGGATTTGAGTCATAGATCATGCTATAAAAGCTGAAACACAGGGACAATAAGATATGGCCAAACATTTTTATTCCAAAATTAGATGACCACGGATCAGTCTTCTCTCGCCTTCTAAACAAAATTTCCAAACCATTTGAATACGGCTTCATGGCTAAAATGGAGGACTGAAACTACGACATAACTCTATTATTTGATTTACTACAGGTTTCCTGTGTGACCTTGGACAAAGTGCTTAAAAGGTAAACCATGATGGAGAAAAAAAAAAGCCTAGATTCTTAAGCCATATTTCAAACTGAAAGAGACAACATAGTTCTGTAGACTGAGATTCCTTAGGACAAACTAGTATTAAAAAAAATCCTCTGAAGGCATGAATCATACTCCAGAGAAAATAGAGAAGGAGAAAACAGGAGAATGGCAAGCTGAGATCACTGTTAAGCATACCTTAAAGGAGCTGTACAAAGGTTGGAGTATTTCAGATGCAGAAAGGAGCTGAGGACCTGCGATATCAAAGGACCTGCTTAGGATCCAAACCCTCTAGGGCTGCCCAGATATTCATCAACATGGAAGACGTTCTAAATTCTTTGTATGCATATCTTCCTGCTCTGCATCAGGATGTTCTCGACTTGTCTAGAGCAGACCCTGTCCACGGTACTTAGCCAGTCATCAACCAGGCTGGACATCTGTAACAAGACTGTCAGCCAAAACTGCCTCAGTCAGTATGGTGCTACAAGAATGATTGTGGCTACACCTCTTTTGGTTTTGGAAATCACTCCGGAATCAGGGGGAAGGCACAAAAGAGTCTCTGATTCCATTAGAGAAAGCACTGGGCAATTAGCCCAATGGAACTGAAGTTCCAAAACTTGGCATTGTCCTTGGTGGCAAACATTATCATAGAACCCTGCCTCCCCCAGCCCCAAACAATGGAATACTGGCTTTATGATGGTTCTCCACAGAGCCCACTTGTGATTGATCACAGATTGTCTGCTCAGGAAATTTGCTAAGTTATTGCTGACTCCTGGGAAGCGAAGAGGTATTGGGGCTACCCTGTGATGGTGGTCCCATGTCTAGAGTCCTATGGCCTCCAGGCAGATAGACAATAAGCCAGCACCTCCTTGCTTGTTTATGCAGTGCCTTGCAGAGGAGTTGTCCATTAGGATCTCCACTGTGGAATTTTCAGAGCACAGGCAGGAAAAGTTACACAGGCCAGCCTGATAGCCCTGAGTTCCAGAATGTTTATGTGGAGTCCCATGTCTTCCAAGAACCAGACTTCTTGCATTGCTGGTGTATCAAGTGGGCTTTCCAAACTGTCCCTAGCATGCTCATGATTAAAGTCTTTGCCAGGGTGGGGTATGAAAACTATATTTTTCTCCTTACATTTTCAGGTTCTAGCCCCCATGTCAATTCAGTCAGGACATGAGGTGGCAACATGACATTTCCTGTCCATCTGGCATCTGCTGGAGAGCACACAGACCTGAGTCAGAGCTTTAGATGCCTCAGGTGAAGTCTGGCAAGCAGTGCCACATACTTGCATGCTGACGTATGGCATCATGTATGGCAAGTCTATACTGGCAGTGAGTGTTGATTTTATCTTGAGTATCAAGGATCACAAAGACAAGAACATGTCCTCAGGCAGGTATGATCTCTGACCTTGAGTCTATCAAAGCTCCTACAATATCTACCATCTGTGATAGGGAAAGAGACTATTTTTCATAGTTCACTAGGAGGCCAATCAAGGCAAGGATTGCACGAGTATATGCGCTAGGGTTATTGCCATCTCCTGTCAGAACCTGACTCTGATCAGACAGTCATCCAGATAAAGGTAGACATGGATACCCTGTCTCCTCAAGTGCACTGCAATTACTGCTAGACATTTCATGCCAATTCTTGGTGCTGTGGAAAGTCCAGATGACAGTATCTTGAATTAGTAGTGATTCAGTCCTAGTATGAATCTCAAACATATCTCCAGTCAGGTGGATGGCTTTGTGAAAATATACATCTGGCAATTCAAGAGCCTTGGGCCTGCAAGGATGGAATGAGGGAGGCAAGCATTATCATCTTAAAATTAAGGTGGTATATATTTGTTCAGTCTCCCCAGGTCTAAGACAGGGCAAAGACAACATGCCTTTCTGGAATGAGAAAAAGTTGGGACTAAAAGCCTCTTCCCTTTGACTCCTGCAGGACCTCTTTTATGTTTTCTAGATGAAGCAGCAAGGCCACTTTTTGTGACCTAATGAGAAAGAGAGGTAGAGAGTAAGGTGTGAAGAGGGAAGCAATGGGAGATGTCTGAACACTCACTTGTCCCGTGAACTAGGCTAGGCAGAAAGAAGTAAAAAAGGCTCCTGATGATGGCAGGAGCTCTGGTGTCACTCTTGACATTACCGTCAATCCTGTTGTCTCCGTGGCAAGTGAGCAAAAGGAAGTTGAGGGCCAACATGTCCTAGATCAGTGGTATCTTTTCTGAAATGATTACTCAAGTGGTCATCCCTGAGAGTAAGCTGGTATCCTTTCTTTCTGCTGGGGATGGCCCTTGCATTGTTTTCAGTGGTGTCCCAGAGTATAAATCCCTAAGGATCTTAATACAGCTCTTGAGTCCATCCCCTCAAAGGGCAGGTCCTCAATGGCTTGTACCTCTTTGGTTATCCCAGACATTAACAGACAAGAGGACCATCTCATAACATGGCCATTGCCACAAACTTTGCAGCCATATCAGATGTATCCACAGCTGCCTGCAGTGCTGTTCTAGATATTGTATGGCCTTTTATGAAATCTTAAATCCTTTGTTCTCCTGAGAAACGTTTAAAAGAGGAGGAAGTTGTATTTTGCAAACAAATCCTGATAATTTGCCCCCCCGGAGTTGAAGTGAGGCTGATGAGTACGCTTTGTGCCCAATCAGGTCTGATTTCTTCAGGTCTTTGTCCTTAAGTACCTTTTGAAGCCTTGAATTTCTCTTGAACTGCAGAAACTACCAAAGAAACCTAGATTTGGGCAGGTGTGACACAGAAGCCCATTTGCAGTTCACTACTCTGTATCAGCAACTGGTCAGGCCTGACATACTCAAGACACCTAACACACTTTTGTCATAATCTATATCTAAAAGATGTCACGTAAGAGATCACTGGAAAACTAGTAACTTAGCGATGATTAATATTCTTGTGTGATGCACATACATGGAGTATACAAAGTTATGAATACATGTTAGCACCATGTTCTTAAGATGAGTTTGACAAGCAATGCAATAAGTACACATTCCTTTGTCTAAGACAAACTGTATTTGTTTCTCTGAGCAGCCTGGTTGTCAGGCAGGGACAATGAAGGTTTACATTTACACGAAAGGTAAAAAAAGCCTACCAAATGTCGGAGATACTCTCTTGTGGCGGGTATGAACTTTAAATGATAAGTAATTGAATCCACTGATTGTATACAATATTATTGTATTATAAAAAAGTGTATCAAGTACTTTTTTAAATGAAAGCTAATGACACAATGGTGAGTCACACCACTGTAAAATGTACGTATTAAAACTATGAGGAATTATAGAGACTTAATATTATGATTTAAAGTCTGCGACTAAAACAAGGGGAAGCAGATTTTCCCCCAGACAGGAGGGAAGGCAACTATCTGTGTGTCTGTCTCCAATGAAACTAAGCAACATGTGATTAAAAATAATGGAACCTCATTCACAAACAAATCAACAAGGGAATGGGAAATCATAGGAAGGGAAGAACCAAGGTTGCAGCTTGTTAAATCTTAGCCACTAGAAAGTGTATTTTACTTTTATTTGCTAGTAACCATTAGGTCTTTATCTCTTGTACATTAACTCACTTAAAAACTCTTTCTGATTAAACTTGTTCTACATTTATTCTA
This sequence comes from Gopherus flavomarginatus, assembly GCF_025201925.1. Lineage (NCBI taxonomy): Eukaryota > Metazoa > Chordata > Testudines > Testudinidae > Gopherus > Gopherus flavomarginatus. Next base: position 209,543,915 of record NC_066618.1, read on the forward strand.
AATCAACCCAGCACTATGTTTAACTTGAAATGATTATTAATTCCAGTAAAAGCAACAAGTTGCTGTGCTTTTATCTCTGTAAAGGGGCAACAGACCTTACCACTCCTCAGTGTTCCAGAAGAGGGCTGGATATTTCATGGCAGACAGTTCTGGGGAAATTTGAGACTGAGGAAGTGTTGGGATCACTTGGCTAGTAGTAACCAAGGCTCGTAGAGACCAGAGCGTGACTATGGTGTAACAGGCTGACTGCTGGAGTCAGAGTTGCAGAACCAAGATTACACAACACACACATAGTGCATGTTTATATGCTAGCTGGGAGCATCCAGACAGTAAGCTACAGCAGCAGAGCATTTTGGTTACAGGACAAGCGGTGACAGCCCCTCAAGATGTGATAATGGTCCTAAAAGTGTTCATAGCCCTCTGAAGGCCCCTGATATCTTTTCTCCACCTGTTTAGAGATGAAAGGGAGAATGGTCAGGATTTGCCACTCAGTTAGCGGGCCCCAGTGTATCCTAGCCGACTGGGAGGGCAATTGTGGCTGAAGATGGTGTATTGAGAACTTGAAGCCGTTTATGGGACTTCTCTTATATGACTATTCCAATGTTCAGGGTCTCTGCTATGTGTGACAGGAGATGCTGGAAAGCTGTGAAGTCACTGACAACAAGGATAGGGTCTGGTTTCACTGCCTCATTGGATTATTAAAACTGCTTGGGGGAAGACCTTCCTTCATCTCCTGCTCATGGTGGCTGATGCCAGGAAATGGTGTTGGAGGTCTGATCAATGATGCTGTAGAAGGGCAAAATTTTATCCTCTTCCTGAACATATGTGATGACAATCCCCAATAAAGCTAGTAGGGTTAAGACAGCATGCTACAGAGGTACCTGCCTACTTGAGGCTGGCCAGCCCAATATCATTCCCAGGAATCTACTCTGACACATACTGGAGGAAAAAGAGGAGGAGAGAGGGCTTCCTTTTTTCCCCCTCTGAGCTCCTGTTCACTCTGTGCCCCCTCAAACACCATTTCTCCACCCACATCCTGTTTCCTCCTTTACCCTCAGATAAAATGGTCACCATTTCCTCCTACTGCCTTTCCAAGTAACAGTTAAGCTAAGTCTATCAAAATATACATCATCTAAATCCACCTGAGATGATGTTCCCATAGCTTAGTTCTCTCAGTACCAATGTGAAGCTCCGAAAGATGGTGGGACAAGGAGAGTTCAGTTGTTGAGGTCTCCCAACTACTGAGACTGAAGCATTAAGCTTTAGGTGCAATGGAAGCATCTTCACTTCCACTAGTCAATTAAGAAGAAAGGGCAAATCACATGAAGCTAGACAGGGAGCCAAAAGATCAGGTATTAGGTTTTTGTCAAATATTTATTTAAACATGGCAGATTCCTATAGGCATATTTTTAATTCTATATTTGGGGGGAGAAGTGATGAGGCTTGACAGGGGGCATTGGGTGGATGCGGAACAGCTATCCATACAGTGACTCCTCCCCTCCTGCAGCTGAGGAGTGATGGGGACAGAAAGTGGGTGGGGGTGCAGAGCCTCCTGGAGCCAGGGAAGGGTCCTGGGGGTGTGTCTGACCTGACACTACTGATTCACTGCAGACAAAGTCCCATCGTCCTCTCCCCCCTGCTCCCTTCCACACAGCTGGGACTAGCAGCTGAGCACTCCAAATACTGACAATTATGGAAATAAAAACTGAAAAAGCCTTCAATATGTATAAATTTCAGAATAAATATTCTGAGCTCTCATTAAAAATAGCTATTACACCAGACTACTGGAAAGTAATCATTGTTACATCTGTTTTCTTTAATAGTGAGGAAGCAATCCTTGGAATTACAGATAGTTAGCCATACCAGTACATTGGCTGAAACAGAGTTATAAACATCTAGATTAACATACTATGATCAGTAACATACAAATGCAGCTTCTGTAAAGAAGGAAATCATGCTTCGTTAATCTACTAGAATGAGAATGTCTAGAAAATAGTGGGCTAAAGGAAAACTGTTTGCTATAGATTACTGGACTTTGACATAGGTTTTTTGAAGGTCCATCACAAGAAATGATCAAAGAATTTAAATAGTCATGAGGTGTGACAAAGTTCTGTAATAATGTAAAATCTGATAAAATAGTATACAAAGTATAGAAACAAACTGTCAAGGTTCACCTCTTTCAAGGATCTATCTTGACTCTTATATATGTGGGTGTGCTCTACCAACTGGAGAAGAGAGAAGTGCCATTCATGATATTTGAAAAAATGTCTCAACCTAAGTTCCCTCTAAGCTGCGCAGCCACACAGCTGCCTATTAAGCCCCATGCGGGGGCTCAGGGCTGCGGCAGGGAGGGATGCCTCTCCCCCAGCATGGACCTGCTGTGGCAGGGAGAGGTGCTTCTCCCCACCAGCCCCAACCCAGCCCTGCCGCAGTCAGGGGAGAGGCACCTCTCCCCCGCACCCCTGCAGCCGAGGTGCTGCTGTGGGGAAAGAGAGCTAGGGGAAGTCCTCTCTCCCTGCCGTAGCCCCTGGCAGCCTGCATCCCAAAGACCTCATCCCCAGCCCCACCCCAGAGCCCACACCCCCAGCCATAGCCCTCACCCACCACCCCTGCATCCCAACCCTCTGCCCCAGCCCTGAGCCCCTCTCCCACACTCCAAACCCCTCGGCCCCACCACATGAATTTTGTTATGTGCACCAATATGGAGATGATGTGTCACACATCACCTCCATATTGGTGCACATAAGTCATTCCGCACATGTGTGGGAAAAATTAAAAGGAACACTGGTAGCAATAAACAAACAAATAAATAAGTAAAATAATTGTCATCTGCAAGATTACTGATATCTGTAAGAAAATCCAGAGGGGCACAGAAAGCTTAACAACAGATGAAGTTCACTGTAAACAAGTGCAAGGCAATACAGGACGGAAGGAATAATTCAAATCACTTATGTACATTGTTGGTTCTAAGTTAATTGTAACCACTCAACAGCACTGGACACTTCAATGGAAACCTCTGCTCAACATGCATATGTCCAAAATGTTAGAATATATACAGAATAGGACAGAGCAATATTAAAAAATATTATGCTGGCCATATTGAATTTGATGGTACAACATTACCAGGATCGTTGAGTTCAGTTCTATTTTTTTTTTCACCTCAAAAAGAGTATAGCAGAAGCAAAGATCCAAAGAAGGTTCATGAAAATTATTAGAAGCATGGAGAAATGTCCGTATGAGCAAAGGTTAAAGTTTTAAATGAAACAAAGGAAATTAATAAAATAACACATAAATGTGTATCGATTTATTACACATACACAATATTTAAAAGGACATTATTAAGGTTGTAAAGTCATGCACCCAACAGTTTGGAAATGCCAAAATTAAGGTTGACTGTGGAACTTTAAAGTGTACACCTGAAAGAGTCAAATTCTGATCATGTAATTACAGACTATCACACACTGTACTGTCTTTTAGACAAGACCCCTACCTCATTCAGTGCAAAGGATGACCAGTGTTCACTTAACTAGCAGTTCTTCAATATTTTGGTTTTTTTCACATTGTTTAATGTGTGGCCTTATGCCTTCTTTGCTGCACACTGTTCAAACCCTGCTCTGAAGACAAAATTATTAATTTCCTCATGGGCATTTCTAGGATGTTCACTACTATAGTATGAATGCTTACAAACATTAATTAATGCATTTTTCAGAACAGCCCTGTGACGTGTGTGTGTGTGGGGGGGGGTATTATCCCTATTTTACAATTAGGGAGCTCAAGCATAGAGAGATTAAGGTCATAGTATCCACTAATTTTGGTTGCCCAACCTGAGACACCCAAGACCTCATTCTCTGGAATACTTAACATTACATAGCACTTCAAATATTCAAAACACAGCTTCCACTGACTTCATCTGCAACTATGAGTTCTCAGCACCTCTGCAAATCACACCCTAGGGTTTCAGTCAGGTTCCCAGAAAATGAAGAACACACAATTAGTGACCACCTGGGAATAATCTGGTTTTAAGTGACTTGCTTACATCACATAGGAACTTGGTCAGAATAGAAGCAGAGAAGGAAATCAGTTCTCTCTGAGAGCAATCAACTGCCTAATCATGAGACCATCCTTTATCTTCCTGCAATCCAAGCCACAACCCCCTGCCCATTGACTACATGCCTTCCAATTTCTGCAACAAATGAAACAGGAGTCATAAATGTCATAATCTCCTTTATTACACAGCCCTGATTCATTCCTAGAGCAGATTCATCCTATCACAGAATGAGGCAGGTTTCTGTGGGGAAAAAAAAGTGTGATCACAGTTTGTGTCTCTCTTGGGGGGAGGGCAACAAATTAAGCTGCTGTATGTGACAGGCAGAGCTCTCCCACACCACTTAAGAACCACCACCAGAGGTTTTTGAGTAAGGAAAGGAGACTACCATTTTTGCAAGAGGGAAAGAAGAGGATCAAGTGCCCAGTAGCTCAGGATCTCTCTGCTCCACTCTCAAATAATATCAGTTAGCATCTCCTTCGTTCCTATTTCTCTTTACTCCCAAGCCCAGACCACAGAAGAGGATTCAAGATGCTCCTGCTGCAGATGCCACTCTCCATGCCAAGTTTAGATAGGGAGAGTGTGAAGAACCATCTATAGAATTGCCCCCCTCAAGCTTGGGGTGACGTAAAAGAACAACTCATGTACCTACAACATGAGCAAAGGTACTGTGTGTGTGGGGGGGGTGTCATCTGGAGCAGATGTGTAGCTGGGGATTTGTAAAATTAATTTATGGGGAGCACACTGCTTTGGTACCAGGTGATCATTAACTGATGTGGAATTAGGGAGCATATAATTAACTGTTATAGGAGAGCTAAGGCTGCACAGAATTAATAGGCATTTAGGTTTTGGGAGGAGTTCAAGTTCCCATGCTATCGGGCAATACTTTTTTTCAATTTTATGAATATTTAAAAATCCTCTGTCACAATCTGTTGGCATGCATATGTACTATTGTACAGGAGTAATAACCAAACAATCCACTATTGCTGGGGTTTAAAAGGAAATATGATTGATGAAACATGAAAGACTAAGAAACAAAAGAAGCAACAAGCTACATTAACTGACTTTAAAAGTTTAAGAGTTATCTAGGTGAAAAATGTAAGAAAGCAATGGCAAGCAGAGAGTTCTAGACAGTTCAGTTTACTTCTGATTTAACATCTCAACCTAAGTAGCTAGATATTAAAAGTCTGATACCTCAAGAGGCCTCATTTTCAAAAGCATGGCCACACTGTCAGTGAATCAGCCAGGCTCATAGTACTGAGAACTAAGAGACCCTTTTGAAATAAGCCACACCTGTCAAAGAAGTCCCTACCCTTTGTTCAGATTTTTGAAAACTGTACTAGGGAGAGTACAAAAGAAAGGAAGAGAAGAGTGGATGAAGAGGATTTCTCCCCTCAGATATGAATGACATTTAAAATGAAGGCAATGACTCTAAGGAACCAATTTGCCTGTACAACTCTGTTAAGAGTGAAGAGTACTGTTGGCCAACTATGGCCTACAATGACAGGGGACACTATGGCAACCACTCTGGCAAACAGATGAGTGGGGGAGATGTTGCCTAGCAACAGGAAGCTCTGAGAGAGATTTTTGTACAACAGTGACAGTTGAAAGACGCCATTGCAATCTAAGAATTGAGAAACTAAAAGGAAGTAAAATATCATGTCCTGTGATTTTTCCACTTTATTATCAACCTTTTTCGTTTAAAAATTAAAAAAAATTCAGATTTGTAGTCTTTAATATTTTTTTTAGTTACAAAAAAAGAAAAAATGGCCATGAAAGAGGCTATGGAATACTGCTCAGCTAGGCCCCAATTCTGAAGAGATTTACATACTGGAAGTTAACCATGTACAAATACTCAATGACACTATTTGCTGCTTAATACAAGTCTGAAGGGCTGGGGACATAATTAACACAAGAGACATATGGAATGCAAATGAACTGTATTGACTTGCTCGCAAGAACACAATCTTACCAATCACTAAAGTCACAAGTGAGAGTTGGCAAAAAAAAAGTAATGTAATGTTAGAATTGTTCTGTGAATGTACGGAACAATAAAAACTTGAAAAGCAAAGGCATGTGACACAAGATTCCCCAGACTGGCATAATCCATGTCTATACTACAGTAATTTCCTGCTGCTGAATTATCACAAATCTAATTGAAAATCCTCTCAGCCTGACTATTCTCTCTAGTAACGTTTACTGTGTAATGCCTTAAAATTTTAAAATATAAAATGTACTTACCAATATTTATGATGTTTATTTTGATATTTATTATGTTTTTGAATTTCATCTTGAATAATGGAAAATAAATTAGTTGGTTTCATTTGAAGTTTCTCATCAACCACATAGCATTTAAGTTTCAGATACAAAGAGAATTTCCTTTTTAAATATGTTGCAGTACAAAATATTTTGTTTTATAGAAGATTGCTTTACAAAAATCCAAAATTGTGGCAAATGTGATTAAGCCTCTAATTTCTCTGCATGCTATTCTACTTCTGTTTCCTCAGCCCTAGTATTTTGTTACCATATCCAAATGCTTAATTATCCTTCTTAATAAAAACCAAAGTAAGGGCTTAGTGGAGGTTGTGTATATTTGAGACACTGAAAAAAAAATATGAGTAATGTTGCAAAACTCTAGTACCAAATACAAGTATGATATCATCTAGCTCTTATATAGTTAATTAGTAGATCACAAAAGGGCACTATTTAATATAAAAATGAAACCATAATTTAGGCAAACCAATTACCTGCAACTGTCTTTGAAAAGCTAGAAGAATATTATACCAAATCTGTTCGGTAAAGACACTGAAATGAGGCAGCTCATAAACCTGTTGTCAAAAGCCTGATTACTTCTAAAATTCATCAGTGAACCACAATCTACCACTAAATTAGGTTTTAGTGTTTATTCATGGCAATGAGTTGTATTAGAAATTCAGATAATCTGTGATTTGGAGGCATTAGATCTATTGATTTTTTTTTTAAACTTCCTGTTAGTACTTTTGCTCTTTCATATGCTGAATGTTCTTATTATCCTCCAGCATCTTGTCAGCTCAGACAACCCCTAGTTCTATATAGGCCAAAACGAGGTACCTTGAAAAGCCTGACTAGTATGTAAATTGCCTTGTCAAGTCTATATGATGTTAGATAAGGATACTAAAACGACTACTTTAAACAGTTCTAAATGGAAACATCCCCACTCTTTGGACAAGAGGTACACACAGTTCTCAGAGAATAAAATGCACAAGTACACATGGCCCTCTGAATTTTCTAAATATTTTTTTTTCAGGTAAATATATAGAAACCTCCTAACAGAACTCCTGAAGATGCTTCTTGTTATGAGAGGATATTTGAATAATGGGGGAGAGGTTTCTTGAGTCAAGCAGAGAAGAAAAGCCATCTTCGGAAAGAAATGAGGGATAAGCTTAAACATCACTATGTAGTCCCAGCGAAAAAACAGGAAGGAAAAAAATATCACTACACAAAAGTTTGAAGCTCAATAACTCTAAGTAGATGGCCACTAGAAAGACAGTTTTAGTATGAGGAGTCTGAGTTCTTATATGGCACCCATACCTGCAATAAAAACATCTCACAAATATTTATTCTCACCATACCCCCTGATGTAATGAAATGCTGGCCCTATTTTACACAGAGAAAACCAAGGCTCAGAGAGATTGAGTTTTTGATTTTCGGAGGTGCTCAGGAATTGACATTTTTCCATCAACAGGTGTTGTAGGTACTGAAAACTTCTGAAAAGTCAGGACTTAAGTTATTTGTCCTTGGTTATACAACATCTGTGGCAGAGCTGGGAATAGAACCTAGATCTCATGAGCCCCAATCCACTGCCTTACTCCCAAACCCATTTTTCCTCCTCACTTTAGATCTATGGGTCTGAAATCAGATGCTGAATATCTTCACAGGTGCTTCCTCTGAATCCGTTAGGATGGTGTCAGGGTTCAAAGGAAACACCTGCAAAGAAGTTTAGCATCAGACTGCAATCCCAGAGGACTAGAGACAAGAAAGAATGGATTTATGAGCCTCAGTTTTAATCAGTGTTTTTTTCTTCTTCTTTTACACCCACACCCACAGGACGCTTACAGGAAAAGTGCTATATGTTGCCTTCAAGGCCTCAATAGTCGCTGCCTGAACACTTAAGAGGCTAACACTTAAGGCTTTATTAAGTTTTATGCTAGGCTGGATAATGTTAAGAACATTACATTTGAAACCATTTATTTTGTGCTCTGTACCCAGAAGGCACAAACACATTAAGGCCTTGATCCTGCAATGAGATATGCACAGGTGGAGCCCTGCTGCTCATACATAGCCTCTTTAACTTCAGTGGAGTTCAGGGGTTTGATGGAGTGTTTTCTTACTGCAGGTTCAAGACCTAGAGCAGAAGGTCTTGCGTACATGAACCAGCATGGAAGCCCCTTACTGAGGTAGTTCCAATTTCTTCAGCTAGATACCCTGGCTTTAGCTCAACCAGCTATCCTGAAGTTCAAGGATTCCAGCAGTTTGAATGACTGTGTTTCATGGCCATGACTTCCTAGCACAGAGAAGAACCATAATGAGGGAATTGCCAGATACTTTTAAGGAGTAAAACTCATGGTTCTTAGGGAAAAGCTACTTTCATAAAAGGTATACCCCTACAGCAGCAGTGTGACATCACTAATAGATTGTCTAATAAACAAAAAATGAACATTTTACTATCTAGTTAAGAGATTAAAGGAAAGGTGGCCAGGGATGACCAAAACATACAGGTAAAACCCGAAAGTCTAGTTTGGCTATTGAGAGAGCTCTGTGTCTCTGAGCCAGGAAAAACACAAAAAATGAGTAGTATCAACCAATTTTAGAGGGGAGAGTGTCATTACAAGACCTTTCAATTTTTCCTGTTTTTTTCCTGTTGATAGTAAGATTTAAACTCACTGTCTAGCACAGCACATAGGAGCACTAGTGAAGGAGTATGTTATGTTTTATATAAACTACTTTGTAGAATATAATAACTGAAGTGAGAACTCACCTATCAGAACTAAAAGTTTCCACCAGATGGACAACTTCTCATGCTAATTACCAGGTGTTGAAAAATTTATCAGATACCTTTTAATCAGAGATAAATACAAAAGATGGTGGGAAAAAGTGAAACTCCAGGTGTAATTCCCAGTGTAAGTCCAGCTCCTCTGCCCTCAAAAAAGTGGAGTGTTCTAGAATTTCTACTCTCATGGTGGCCTTGAACACTACCAGGGGTGTAATCAGCTTCTGGTGGGCTTAATAAATTTGAAGCTACTTGAGAGATAAAACTCTCACTGACTTTCCATTAGGCATAGGTGCCTAAATGTCTTTGAGGTTCTGGGTGAAAGAGCTTTTTGTGTCTTCATTATCTTCCAGGGTCTCCTGGCTGCCACAGTGAGGAGTAAAGGAAGAGGTTCCCTGTACTGTTCCTCCCCAGATCACTCAAAGCTGAAAAGAGGCACGGAGAGGCAAGAAAAAATTTCTTTTACTTTACCTCTTCCTGAGTCTCCACTTTCAGGTATTCTGTTCCTGATTAGTAATTGTATCACCTGACTCTGGTGCTGCTCCTGCCTTTCCCAGGCAGCCCCAGCATGAAACTGACCTGATTCATGCCAATTTCACTGCTACCCACAGTGATCCCAACAGCAGCTAGGAAACTGATCAGCATCTTGCTAGTTTCGCTCTTTTGCGGCTTGTCAGATAGGAGTAGTAAAGGAAACAGAACTTCTGCAGACTCAGGAAGAAGATTTTATGTGTTTATATTTGTTTCATATTTGAAAGATTACCATCAACTCAGGTGCTAGAAATGTTCGTTTTCTTTAAGTGAAAGCTTAGATTTTACAGAAGTTGATGGTGTAGATCCATCCCATCCTTTTCACAAGCAAGTTGATTGTTCAAGCTCAGCAAATCAAGATTTGCTAACATTGAGAGCTGGTTGACGTGACAGCCTGAAGCAGTCCACTTTTTTTTTTTTTTTGTGCAAAGACTATAAAGGAATCCTGAATAATGACAAACTGGTTAACTAGACAAATCAACAGGCATCTGACTCATCTTCTGGTAATAACATTATTCGAGGTTATGATAGCAAGGTTAGATACAGTTAGGGCTAATATTTATTTCATACCATCTGTCAGTGGAGTCTAAGAACACTTGTAATGAAGTAGTTACAAAACATGGTCTGACATGGAGACTAAATGACCAGTCAACATTCACACAGCTCTCTCTTCAATCAAATATGCAAAAGAAATTAAGCCAAAAGCTTTATTTTCCCAGCTCAACTCACAATAAGATATAATCCAAATATTTGAAAGGGTTTAAGAAGAAAATTGTTCTACACCAACAGAAGAATGTGTATATCATCACTGTGGTAACAGGCTAAACATTATATATTTTGTGATCAATACTTCTGCCCAACTTGAAAGTCAAGATGACCAGCTTCAGTGAAATCTACTGAGTCCTTCCAACCTAAAGCCTTCGGTAAACATGACAAATCTGTCCAATAGATAACATTTTTTTTTCACAAATCAGTGTTCAAATAGAAGGTCAAGATTTTTGTAGGTGCTAGCATTCAAGCTCTGAAAGATCTAGATACCGTGTATGTGTCAAAATATGCAGAGTAGTGGGTTTTTTAGTTCAGCTGAAGCTTAAACAGATCAGGAAATGTATGAAACTCAGAACAATTGCTTGAGACTGTACTTGATAATCCACACTTGGTAAAAATCTGCTTTTACTTATATTTTTGGTGCTCCTACCACTATCTGAATAATTAGGTGTTTTAGAAAGAGTACTCATCCAAGTATTCAACCATCCTAACATAATTTTTCCTCTAACAAGCGATATATTTTGCAAGCCAGGAAGAGGCTTAATTTGTTGTGCACTATCAACACATCATCCATCAGAAGTTTTATACTAGTTAACACTAGCATTCAGAATGCATGCATGTTTTTTTCTTGGGTAGGGGAAAGAAAAAAAAAAACCATTGGAAACACAAAGGGGTGGTTAAGTCCAAACTCTTTTCCTGTGCTAGGACTAGAGCCGGTGCCAACAGAAGGGGAGAATCCTTTGCATACCTCAATTACAATGGATCTCATGGTAAAAGAGCACGATCCTATACATGCACTGGAGCTAATGGTGGGGACTGCCAAGGGAGAACCAGGAAGTCAGAGAAAGGAACTGCTTCATACATAGTCACAGGAATGCTGCCACAGTCCTTGTGGTGCTGGTAAGCACCATTCTATTCCAGCACTTGCTCTCCTTGATTTTTAACTCACAAAATACAAGTAGGCAAGTAGAGTTGTCAAAGGTTGCCATGGGTTTAACCACTACTCTCCCAAAACAATATTTACTATGACCCAGATCTTGCAGTTGGATCCGCACAGACAGAACTTTGAACCTGCAGAGTTCCACTGTATTTGTGAAGGACAGGATTAAGACACAGGCACATGCTCAGGGCTCCAGTTCCTAGAGTCATATGATTACATTAGAATCTGAGCTTTCATTTTGGGGAAAAATGATAAATCGTTAACCCTCATCTTTGTCAAGAAATATGTGCAACCCACCATCCACCTAAGTCTGCAGAGGGCCTAAAACAATAGCTCTGAGAGGTGTATACTTTCCCAGTGCATCTCAATGTGGTGTTAACTTTAAGATCCACTTCCCTGAGGGACTATGTTCTATCTACAACACCCCAAGAGAAGACTAAAGTAGAAAAACACACAAAGGGTTGAGTTTGCATGTTCATGGCAGATACACACTGATTATTTGTTTAGGTGGTGATCCCCTTACTGTTACCCCACCTCAATCAGGGGTAAAATAAAGAGTTAAAGGAGGAGCCTCCTTTATAGAGAGGAGCCCCTCTCCATACATATCATGACAACCCATCAAGGGCCTTACATTTTAGTGAAGTCCTGACTTCATGTTGGCACTGTGATTCAATCCTTCTCTGGTCACTTTTTCTGGAAATTAACAAAACTTTAAGACATATTCCACATCTGTCTGGTAGCTCATGGGATAACAAAGCAGCTGACACATCAAAGTGAATGAAGTTGGGACATTCCTGGCTTTCACAGTGGTCTTGCAAATAGATACAAACAAAAGCCTAAAGTTATGAATGCCACAAATGGATTCTGTTCCATATATCATCTACTATATTCCCATGAGCTACCAGACAAATGTGGAACACACCATTCTAAAGGCTAATTAATTTCCAGGAATAAAAGACTCTTGACTGAGAAGACAGCGACATGTTCAGACTTAACAATTTTTTTAAAAGTCTTACAGGGCAGTTCATGATAATTTTCAATTAGGAATTCTGCATTTGTTGCTATTCTTCCACTTGTCATAAGATGCCCAGTCAGTTTTAAAAACTGAAACAGTGGGGATGGATATTAACTTGGCCAAATCTGAACTGAGGTAGTTATACTGCTTACTTAATCCATCCCTACAGGTTCAACTGGAAACAGTATTCTTTGCTTTCTTGTCCTAAATAGCTACTTCGTGTTGATGCTGTCAATCAGCTGCTGTGCTCCACCTCAGAGGTGGCTGCATTTTAGTGATACACATTGGAATTGATGCAACTAGCTTGTAAAACAATATGGGATCCCTCAGCCTGAGGGAAATACTTAAAAATCCTAGATGTATTCCAAATGCATTTAGGCCACACAGTAAACCAGCAGCAGGCTTCGGCAAAAGGCTGACAGGCAGCCTGGTAGACATACAGTGAGCAGCTTCTAGTTTTTTAGATGTTGCCAAAAATCCCAGCCCTGAGTCACAGGCTGCAGCAGCGGGTCCCCTCCTCCGCCGGCCCGCTGTCCACAGCGCTAGCCCCGCGCCCCGCCTGCACGCGCACACCCCGCGCCGCTGCAGAGGCGAAGCCCAGACTGACTTGTACAGCCTCGTGTGCAGCAGTTACCCCCACCCTGGCGTGTCCCCCGAAAAGCAGCCGCGGGGGGGGGGGACGAGCCGTGCAAGGGACACGCAGCGGCAGTGACAGCGGCAGCCATGGCTCCCGCAGCAGCAGTGACAGGCTGCGAGAGCGGCTGACAGAGCGCTTCCCCCGACCGGCATCGCCCGCGGGCCGGGGGCCGCGCACCAAGGGGCAGGGTGCAGGGCAGGGCAGCCAGCCTGGGGCCACCCTTCCCCCCCGAGCGGAGACCCAGCCGGGGGCCGGGAAGGGTCACACCCCCCGCGCGGGGACACACACACACGGCTGGGGAAAGGGGTTACCCTAGGGCGCAGCCGGGTCAGGGGGTGGTGCCGCCCCCAGCACAGGGACGCTAGAGCTGCAGCTCCCATCGGGGGCGGGGGGTGGGACAGGCTCGGGGGTGTCTCTTCTTACCTTGTCGGAGGAGGAAGCGGCAGGACTCGTTCCTCCTCCTCCCTCCCGCGCTGCCCCTATGACAGGACCCGACGAAGAACCAGATTCAACCGCTTCGGACGGTGCCTAGAGCCTCGGCCCCGCACCGACCACCAACCACCACCGCCGCCGCTGTGGGTGTAGGGTTTGAAAGTACCCCCCCTCCCCGGCACTGCCGCTCCCCTCCCCCCCCCGTCAGAATGTCGGTCTCCGTGTGCAGCTCTGCGGGGCTCCCATTGGCCGCGCCACGCCCACGTGACCCCAAACACGCACGAGAGACAGACGAGAACGCGCTGCCGCAAACGTTACGGGAGTTGGGCGGCGGTTGGGGAAGGAGGGGGAGTCAACGTCACAGTCCTTCTTCCGCAGTGGATTCCCCCGGTGCCTCACATCTCTCGTGCACAGGCGCGCAGCGCGCGCACACACACGGAAAGAAAGTAACGGGCCCCGGCAGGACCGGGGGGGCGGGGCATGCAGGCGCGGAGCAGAGCGCAGGCGCCGGGGCGGCTGCTCTTGGTCTTGGCTCCTGCGACTGGAACATTCTGGAAATGGCGGCTGCCGTGTCCCGGAGAGTGAGATGGGAGGGGGTTGGGTGGGGAGAAAGACTAGAGCGTCTACTTCCCCTTGTGACAGGAACCGTGTAGGTGCCACCACCGCTTCATCCCGACTCGCAGGCCCAGGGCCCCTTCCTTGGGCTACTCCGGGTTTTCCGGCAGCGATGGCGCAGTGAGTTTTAACTACCCGCAGAGTGCGCATGCGCGGCTGGCTCCGGTAAGCGGTGACTGGCTTGCACTGCGCCCGAATGTGACGAGGGACGGGCCCAGGGAAGGGCGCGTGGCCTCCTCACGGGCCGGGCCTAGCCGCTCCGCTGCGGGCGTCGCCTGGCACGCTGCGCTGTCGTTGCAGCCGCTCGGGCGGGGCGGGGCGGGGCGGGGGGGGGGGAAGCTGCAGCCCGTAGCCCGTGGCTGTGCTCACGCTGCGCCTTGCCCCGGACAGTGTGGGGACAGCAGGGGAAGGTGCCTTTCAGTATCGAGACAGGCCCCCGATCCTGCGGAGACTCGGGCTAAACTTTATCCCCACGGTGAGGGTCGCTCACTTGTCTTCGCCGGCTCAGGGCTCCCCTCTGCAGAGCCCGGGGGAGCCACGTTCCGTACAATGTAATTGCAGTTTGCAGTCAAGCTTTTAACACTGCATCGTTTCGCCCGTTGGTGTAGTTCACTTTTACCTTTTTATTGAAGGCGTGACACGCACCTTCGTTAATCTGTTCCTGGCTCAGGCTGCCAACGCATTTTTTCAATAAAAATCAGTATCCTTGCTTGAGATGATCATAAACGTTTACTGAAGTCAGCCGACACGAGTTACTTAATTCTAATCCCCTTTTACAAGATTAGTATGTTTGTAGTGTTTTTAAAAACTGCATGCTTTCCCCCCAGTAATTTTGTATTACTGCTGAGGGCATTCTACACCAAAAAAATAAAAATTCAGTGCACAATATTTTAAAATTCTGCACATTTTATTTGTCAAATGTCAAGGCTTCAGCATGGCAGGGTGGGGAGCACTGTGCAGTGCTGCCCTGACAGGCCCAGGGATTCAGTGATGAGGCTGTACTCAACCCTGACACAGCACAAGGACCAGGCCTGCCTCAGAAACACCTCAGTTGACAGGTGCATCAGGTGTGGGCAGGAAGGTTCAGCGAGGCAGGATCCAAGTGTGGATGGGTTTGGGGGAGAGGATCCAGGTATAAGTTGAGAGGGTTCTGTGTGGAGCAATTGGTGCAGGCAGGTGAGTGGGGGCTCTGGGTGCAACGGTAATGGGACTCTGCAGGGGGTCCAGGTGAAGGTGGTTGGGGGTCAGCAGAGGGGTCTCTGTGTGCAGGAGGATAGGGCTTGTGGGGTAGGAATCTGGGTGCAGGTGGCTTGGCAGGGTGGTCTGGAGGAGGGAGGCTTATGGGGGGTTCTCAATGCGGGGGGGGGGTGAGGCTTAGCAGGAGGGGCTATGAGGGGGTCTGGATGTCTGGAGATTGAGTGGATGGGGGAGCAGGGAGCTGTACAAGGATCACTCCCCCTGCATCTGAGGAGCCATGGGTGCAGGAAGTGGCAGGGGGAGTTTGCTAAGCTTCCTGCAGCTGTCGGAGAAATCTGGGTATGGGTCTAACCCAGTTCCAGATGTGTAGGGAAGAGGCAGTCCCATCCTCCCCAGCCCAGCTGGGACTAGCAGCTGAGCCCACTGCAAGGTAGGAGCCATCAGCTGGGTCTTTCCCAGTCCTGTCTTCTGCTCCACAGTGATTTACTTCCTGGCAGGCTGCCTTGGGGGCACCTGAAAAATACTGTTGTGGAGGGTCTCATGACCTCTTATTGCTTCCCCATCAGAAAGTCATTTTTCTGCAGGGAAGCAAAAAAATCTGCAGGGGTCATACATTCTGCACATGTGAAGTGGTGCAGAATTCCCCCAGGAATATTGTTTATAATTGTGGCACCACCATCCCCTATATCATGTCTCCTATCTGTATCTAACAATAAACTACAGGAAGGGCATTGTACCTATCAAGATTTCTACTTTGTCCCCCTTATAGCAAGAATAAACTAGGAAAATTTTATTGACTTAACCTGCTTTTTAATGAGATATAAAGTTGGCCTATAAGTTTGGATGCTTTTAAAGCTTTTTTCCCTTTTTATTTTTTAACCTTAAACTTTAGCAGCGCCAAGCCTTATCTTTTTTGTTTTTTCTGGAGGTTGTCTTTCAAGACTCAAACATGGATTGTTCTCTTATTCTTTAATAAAAGGAGAATGGTTGTTGAAACTTTAACAAAACATATTCCATAGATATTTGGTGAGGTATTTGTTCAAAGCTATTTTGTATTTTATTAATAAACTCCTAACTCCTAAGATCTATCTACACAAGGAAATTTTAAAAAAAATCCTATACTTGCTAATACTGACATTGCTATTATCAATGAGCTGGTGAGCAACTTTTAGAAACATTTGGCCTTTGAAGTTTGGCATTTTGAGGCAGGGAGAATTGGGCACAAGTCTATTCTCTTGAGTTCCCTTTCAACTGGCATGCCTAAGCTCCTTCTAGAAAATTCTTAGTTGCTAAGTGTGCCAGAAACAAGAGTTTCTCTATTAATAGCTTCTGTACAAATCACAAATATTAATTTTCTACAAGATGAAATTTTCAAGATGGAAATAAAACAAAAGCTTAAATGCTTTGAATAAAAATTTCTCTGTCAATCAGTATTCATTTCTTTGGTCAATGTGGTAATCCTACTAATTCTGTAGTTAGACGCATAGTCTTGCAAGAGAAGCAGATATGAATTTCAAGTGTAAAAAAAAAAAGGCAAAAGGAATAAAAATACTCCATAGATCTCTTCTGTACAACGTAAGCAACAAAGAGGTCACACTATATTTTCCCCATTGCAGTTTACCTCTATAATCATTAGGTGCTAAATTATCCCAGTGATAATCATCTTAGAAATAAGATACAACAAGATCTAAGAGAAAAATTAGTCATATTTACAGCAAATTCGTGCAGAGGAGTCATTTCATTGCCACATTGCAGGCAAACGAATCCTCATTTGTGCCAAGAATCAAATATGTCATTGAGAAAGTTGTCAGAACAGGAGACAGTCACAACTGGGAACTGCTAGCATAAGCCTGGTCTCCTGAATTATGTTTCCACTGTCACTGAGTTGCTGTGTAGAGAAATTTGACTTCTGGTTCTTCCTAGTGTGGCATACCTGTAACCCATCTCATGTCCCCACCCACACAAGTGTTTGAAGTGGTGCACAGGAGTTCCAAGCACTTTTTTGAACTAGCTTTTTTTGAGCAATGTGAACCATTGTATGGTCCTCCACTCTACCAATCTCTGCCTTTGCAATGTATGCATGGACAGAGATTGCTGCAGCCCCCTAAAAGCAAATATTCCTACTGCTGCCATTCCACAGGCAATTGGTCACTGCTTAGGCAGCCTGTCTGATATGCATTCTGAACTCTGCTACATAGGGATCAAGTTTTCTGGAAGCCACTTTCCTATTCAAATAGCACTGTGCCCAACATGGAGCTCAATTGTGTGCTATTTGATTCTGTTACTAGTATGTCTTGGAAGCTACCAAACAAGGGTGCTGCCAGCTGGCCTGAGGCTGACATGGGTACTGGAGATCATATGCAAAGGCAGCTGCACTTGTTCATTCACAGTATTTTAATATATGACTGGCTGAACTGGTCATCAGATGGAGTACATCTACATTTGAGCTTGGAGGTGTGATTCCCAGCTTTTGTAGATGTAGCCATGCTAACTACTTGAGCAAGTGCCTCAAAATATGTGTGTCTGTGGCAGCTGAGGCTAGCCACCCAGGGACTCAGGATTGTATTTGGGGCAGCTAGGCTGAGCCACTGCCTTTGCTGCTGCTGACATACTATTTTTGGGTGCTAGCTCAAGCAGAGATAGTGGAAGGGTACATCTGTGTGAGCTGGGAAGTGTAGATGCACGCTTAGAGGGGAGAAGTAGTGCCAAGAGAAGACAAAGAGACTTGAAGTCCTGTATAACAAAACATGGAAGAATAACAGTAGGTCCTTCTCAGAGCAGAAAACATGTCTCTTGCATAGTGCTCTGGATCAAAGCCTGAAGGTTCACCCTTCCACACAATTAAAAGGTGCTTCTGGATAGCACAGAAAGTCCATACAGTGCAGTCCATCAGGACAAGGAGATCTTGTATACATTTGCAGGATATGCTTGTGGGGATCTAGAGTCAGCAGTTGAGCCAATACAGGAGGAGGAATTGGAAGGTGAGGGGTCATCTAAAGAAATTGGCTGATTTTGCAATCTTGATTGTTGGAAAAAGAGGTTCCCAGGTTCTTAGAAAAGCCACTGTTAGGATTAATAAAAGGAAAGAGACAGAATCACACAACAGTGAAAGTGTCTACCACTTCAGTTCCACCAGCAACCTTCTTCTCAGGCTTGCTATGTCTCCATCTCTGCTGCACAAGTTCCTCCATAGGTCAACCCAGTTCAGTTCCCTAATACTTCCCCTGAGTTGGCATTCCCCTTGAAGCATCCTGTGCTGGCAGGTACATGAACCACTGCTCCTGGTTAAGAGAAAAATGTTCAGCATGACGTGCAGCGTGTGCTTCAGCTCTGTCAGATGGGTGAACTCAAAATAGTGGGGGAAAATTACAAACTACAACGTAAAAAGGCAAAAAATAAGAACTTTATTGCAAATCACGTTGGGCACTACAGCAAAAGCATAGTGCATTTTTCATATTACAATGTAGCTATAATGGCATATATGCCAGGCAATGAACTTACCTAGCGTTCTGCTCATATTTAGATGAAGTGGCATTTAGCTTTGCCTTGTAATTCAGTGCATGGAAAACTGCTTTAGGCATATTTTGCTGGCAAAGTGATGTAGAGATAATACAAACTATGAAAGTTGGGGGAAAACACTGCTTATCATGACCATTGCCTGACATTAAATACATCACTAGAAATCTAGTGGAGATTCCTGTTAATTTTATTTCTTATTTTTTCTGGCCCTTGGGAGTTATATACGAAAAAACTCAAAACAAAGTTCCAGCCCTGCAATCCAATTTTTGGGCAATCCATCATAGTCTCAGCCTTTTCCCCTCAGTTCCTTGAAAATTGCTTTTTCCCCTTGTTGCAACCCTCCACAAAAGGTTGGGGTTTTTTATTTTGTTTGCCTGCAATAGATAGCCATTGCAAGTGCCCCTGCTTCCTCTTTCCATTCTGCATTAATATAACATCCCCATCCTTACTCTTGGAAATCAAGTGTGTGAATTTAATATGTCCTTTCCAGCTCTAGTACAAAGAGAGAGACCCTTGTACAGTGTCAGTGTAATCTGAAACTGAACTGAAATTGTTACTTTTATTGCATTCAAGTGATGGACTGGCTGTTGCTATAGCAATATTATGAACTCTTTCATTTAATTTCATTGTACTCACCAATATGGCTGCCTCTAAGTAGGTGTGATAACCAGTAAATTGAATCCACAGCAGTATATGCCCAACAACTGAGGTTCAGGAAAACAGCAGAGCAAGGGAAATTTATTTCTGGTCATGCATAGAGACTTGGAGCCCAGGTAAAAGTCTGAACAAAATGAGACTCATTAAAAGACAGGAAACCAGAAATGATGCTTACTATTTCTGGAATAAGGAGATAAGAATGAATAAGGAGTTCCAGTGGAATTTTTTCAATGAATAGACAGTGGCACAGGAAAAAAAACAAAACAGGTTGGCCTAATGCAACAGGACAATGTTACTTAGTTTGACTATCCCCTACTGGGGCTCCCTTAGTCATTCCCTAGACTTCCACTCCATCCTACAGTCATGGAATGGAAAACAGGAATCCCAATTAGATAGATTTGAGAAATTTAATTTCTATATTGGTCTTTGTAGAGTGTACAGGTTAACTAATTTCTATTACAGCTGGTCTTCAATCTTGTGTTTAATAACAAGTTTCTGGAACTGTGCACTTATCACATCATAGTGTTTATGATCAAGACACTATCATTTAACTACTCCGTATGCTTCCTCATCAAACTACTAGTAAAGCATAAGATAAATGCATAAAACCATTACCACAAAGCACATAAAGGCTCTTCATAGCAGCAACTTCCAGTTGTTATGCTATCAATAAAATAAAAATTTGCTCCTCCATAAACTCCTTCACCATGCAAAGCAAGAGAAATAGACAACAAAAGTTTATACATAATACATAAAGAGGAAATCCAGCATCACTAGAAAGGATTAAATAAAACCAAGAAACATTTACTTCACTGCTCCAGCCCCATTTCTCACCATCATTTTGAAAGTTTGTGCACAACTCGGGCAAACACAAACTATAGCACATGCTAATGTAAGTAACAGCTTTGGGTGCAACAGTTGTCAAGCTGTGCATCAATTGCTGGAAATCACACTGCCTCCTTTGATTTCATGTTACAGCAACACCTTATAAGAGCAATCACTGCTTACGAGAAACATTTACCCTAGGAATACTTTCCCTCCCGTGAATTGTCCGCTCGATAACAGCAACATATCCACTGCATAAGAGCACCATTTTTGATGTCACATCTGAGGTAGATCTTGGTGGGCCATGTAGAGGTGTTGCCCCTACAAACTGAATCTTCAGCAGAGCTCCAGGGCACACAGCTTTGTCCATTTGCCCTGTCTAACAGAGCCTGCATGGAGGCCATGTGTAGGGGGGTAGTTTGGGAGAGGGTCTGGAAGAGGGGGCTTTTTCAGGGAGGAGGGAGGCTTGGGGTTAGAGGAGCAACAGAAATGCATCTGGACAGTTTCCTCCATCCTTCCTCAATATCTGGCATGGTGGTTGCTATTTTGCAGTGGGGAGTATTGGGGACCCACCTGTGCAGAGCTGTCCGCTCCATCTCGGTTGTTGGCAGCAGGATGTGGATGTGCTGTTTTGCAGTGGGGGAAATCAGGGGACTGCGGTCCTTAGGGCATTTACCTGTCTGCTTCCCCTCTCCCATCTTCACTGCGTTTCCCTCCCTCCATTGCAGGCTGTGCGTGGTACCCTCCCCAACAATCCATCCCTTACCACTGTGGAGCATGAAGCTGCCACCTGGAGCATCATCAGCCGGTTCCTGGCACTCACTCAACCATTTTGCTGAATGGGAGCTCCCCCACCCTACAATTTCTTCCCACCACAACCTGGCTGACCCCCACTTTCCAAAACACACTTAACTCTTCATATGGTTTTGGTTAGACAACACTATAACAGCAACAGGTAACAGGTGCTTAGGAGCAACATAGCAAAAGAGCACCTATGTGTTGCTACCAAGGAGTGTCTACTGTATTCAGGCAAATATTATAATGGCTACATTAGTCACTAAACTGTTACTGCAGGTTAACAGCCATTTCAGTTTTGCTTTCAGTTGCACAAAAGCATGCTCCACCATTGACTTGTACCTGTTGATTGGTTACAGTTAAAAGTGGCATCTCTCTGTATTTACGTAGTCTGTGGTTTCATTAACAATTGTAAAAGTGAACTTGCACAGTTTTACCCAGAATTAGGGGGGATGAAGATCCCTTTGATGTCAGTGTTGTTTGATAGGCCTGGAGCTCCTCTCTAGTCATTCTTGGGCTTATTTTTTGAAAGTCTAGCATCATGTACTTTGCCATATGTACACAAGCAGGAACCTTTTGCAATGACCAATTAAGACTTGTGTCAGCATTAGTGGTAGCCAGGCCCCATGTATTTAATGGTTATGGAATTCACCCTTTACCACTAAAGTGTGCTCCAGGATCTAGACCTTTGCTAAAATACATATACCTTGTTTCTGTTATGGTTGAAAAGAAATGCTTGAAACATGAACCAAGTGTATGTGAATGCACTAGAATTTACAAAAAGCCTGAAACAATACCTTTGAGAGGTGTAAACTGCCTAATTTATCTTAATGGATCATAAATTCTGAAACCTAAAGGTAATACTCTGCAGCATACTGAAAACAAAGTGTTGGGATAATATAAAACAAACAGAATGTAATAATTAAATATAGGTACATCTGATGGTACCATAGAACCTCAGAGTTATGAACCCCAGTTACCAACTGACTAGTCAACCACACTCCTCATTTGGAACCAGAAGTACACTATCAAGCAGCAGCAGAGACAATAAAATAAAAAAGCAAATACAGTACAGTATTGTGTTAAATATAAATTACTAAAAAAAAATAAAGGGAAAGCAGCTTGTAAAGTACTTCTACGAATGAGGCACTTATCCTGATTGGGGCATTTTTCCTTCTGCATAGTAAAGTTTCAAAGCTGTTTTAAGTCAGTGTTCAGTGGTAAACTTTTGAAAGAACAACCACAACCTTTTGTTAAGTTACGAACACTTCAGAGTTACAAACAATCTCCATTCCCGAGGTGTTTGTAATTGTGGTTCTACTGTATTAAATTTAATATATAGTTCAATTAAACCTGTAGTTTAATTTCAGTCAATAGAAGTATGCTGTATTTGAGACAGCTGTAGGAAATGAGGACACTTGCTTTTTTTGTAAGCTAAAAAAAGTAGAAACTTGTCAACATTAATTAGGAATATAAATGAGGTAGGGAAATCTGATAAAATAAACTATATACTATGATATTTAGCCATTTTTGGCTCAGCTTTTTGCATTTTTTAGGAAGTTGAGGACTGTGAAAGATTGACTTCAGGAAATATTTCAAAAGTTGTCTAGTTTGTCTCCATTTGAAATAGTTGTTTATGTACATGGGTTGAAGCAATTCTGGAGTTCTCAGTCTTTCCTTTATGCAGATAACATTTTTATTGTGAGATTGCTTCATAATTAACCTCCCCTTCCCTCAGTGATCATGCTGAACACTTACCTGGCCAAATGCAACAGCATAACATCACAGTGCTAACTATAACAATTTGTTAAAGGAAACAAAATTTATATAATGTTAGCTATCTTTTAATGGGATGTTTTGTCTTTTGTGAAAAAAAATCTAATTTTACTTTTGTATGTTATCATCGCTTTCTGAAACTTGTCCTCTTCCTTTCTTTGCACCTAGTTCCCTGCCAGTTTTCCTGGGACATGCTTCCCAGCCAGCTGATCCTTTCCTCCACCTACTCTCCTGATACACTGGCACATAGGCTCTCCTTTCTTCCCTAGATATTCACTCCTACTCTTTTCCTCTTATGTATCGACAATCTTTACTAAAGGAGCTAGGCTAGCTCTTCCTCATATCCAGCTGCTTTTCTTGGCATCCAGACTCTTTTTATCTATCTAGTAGGAACACCCAAAGGCCCCAATCAGGGTAAGTACCACATAGGGAGAAGTACTTTACAAGCACAAGACATTATCCCTGTAAGCTTTTCACAAGTGTAATTTCAGGTGACACAAATGTGTGTCTCTAACACAACACAAGGGAAGATGAGAGTAACAGTAGTGTGTGGATTCTGGACAGAGATGGAAGCACCTGAAAAGAGAGCCAACTCCAGATTACCTGCCAGGTCTTTGCTCTCCAGAGCACCAGTTCCTGGACCACAGTTTAAGAACAGCTTGTTTAATTAATAAATTGGTCTAATTTTATAAGACCAATTAATGTGAAGATACACAAATAATTCAAAAAGTTTTTGGTCTGAATAATTACAAAATTAAAACAGAAATGGACTAATAACATTTTAAAATAAATGAAAACAGTATGATGGTACAAGTAGTGCAGGAGAACTGGACAGCGAATTTAACTATAAAGAGAAAATGAAACTGACAGTTTAGTTTCACTATCCAAGCTCAGGGAAGTGCATTAAATCAAATAAACATTAAAAATTGTAATGGTTCTTCATCTTCTACAATAATATAAGGCAGTATTAAGAGTTAGATTTTTTTTTTTTTTTTTAATGTGGACAAAGTTCCCCTATAGTTGGCAATACCTCTTGGGGATTATGTGAACACAAAGCCAAGTAGCTTGAAATCCCTACATGACACTTCATTCTTGTTACTAAATTATTAAATGTATAACTTGTTTTATTAAATGCATTGCTTATAGCTTAGTTATGCTACCACCCCTACAGGTTATTATAAATGAATTTCTTTTTTTAGACTGTTTGCTTACGTTCTGAATTGCTCTTGATCCAACCAATGAAACTGGATGTCTGTTTCTCTTTGTTACTTGTCAATTTCAATTTATGGCAATTCTACAGTATTTGACTGGAAATTTTACTAATGTTTGTTTTTAAAAGAGTGCACATGGGATATTTCATTGCATGGAGGCATTTTTCTTTATAAATATTCTCAAAGGATTCTTAACTCAGTTGAAGACAGTCCCGAACTCCCAAAGCTGAAGGGGTTCTCAAGGGATGTGTACTCCTCTCTCCCCCTGTTCAGCAGATGGATTCCAACAATCAGTGCCATCAGCTCTCAGGGTTTTTGTCTGCTTTCTCTGCTGAGAATGGAGAAATTCCCTGACTGCTCCTGTTAAACATTGAGTCAGTCAAGTTTTTGTTGTTTTTCTGTTACCATATAGAAGTATAGGACTAAAAAGGACCTCCTCCTGATATATAGTCCAGTCCCCTACTATTGCAGGAAACCCCCATCATATCATCTG
This sequence comes from Gopherus flavomarginatus, assembly GCF_025201925.1. Taxonomy (NCBI): domain Eukaryota; kingdom Metazoa; phylum Chordata; order Testudines; family Testudinidae; genus Gopherus; species Gopherus flavomarginatus. The sequence goes on from NC_066618.1 coordinate 209,568,400, forward strand.
ATCCATAAATTTATCAAGCTCTATTTTAAAACTAGTTAGGTTTGTTCCCTCTCTCCACTGGAAGGCTGTTTCAGAAGCTCAGTCCTTTGATGGTTAGACACCTAATTTCCAGCCTAAATTTATACTCACTTGTGCCAGCACTATCCTTTAGCTTACATAGCTCTTCTCCCTCCCTGCCATTTACACTCCAATGTATTTATAGACAGCAATCATATCCCCTCTCGGCATTGATTAATGTCTTATTGTTGGGGAGTGGGATCGATTGTACCAAAAGGATCTTCTTCCACATCTTTCCTGCTCAAACTTCATTGATTGTGACAGGACTGTTACAGAGATAAATCTGCTACTTCCTTATTTTTCCCCTTTTATTTTTCCCCTTTTATTCTTCCCTACAATATTAAGTTTACTGTTGAGTGGTGATACCATTTCAGGGGTATCAGCCAATCATAACGTACTTTCCATTCTTCCCCATACTCTTGCTCCCCGAATGTAATCATGTTGGACATAATGCCTTAAAAGTAATCTACATCTAGACATAAAAGTATGTATGTGCTGAATGCCCTCAATAGCAGGACAGCATCTTCAGCGGATAAGATAGTAAACTATTTTTTCCTTTTTATGTTCAACAGAGCAAGGTTTTCACCCAAAGATTTTGGTGAGCGTAAGGCAACATGTTTCGCATACACCTTTACAAATGGGGGAAGTTTGGCAATGTACAGATTTTTTTTGTTGCACTTTGCACTAATTGTTTTAATTGCTGTGGCATCTTTATATGCTTCAATGGTGTTACTATTATCAATTTTTAAAAAAAATTAAAACATAAGCCATTTTAATGAGGTTAAAGGTGTTTTATTTTCAGACAACTTATGTTTTTATAATTTATTACATAAATGCTTAGAGGTCTGCTCGAACTCCAAATCCAGGTCCTTTGGGTGGTTCAGTCAGAGAAGTAAGACCACCAGCTGGCTCACAAGAAAAGCGTCCACTTCTGAAAAAATAAAGAGCAATCAGATTTGTTCATCAATACTCAGTATTATAGCAATCATCTTCTGCTCATGAATGACACAAGTCTGACTCAATCTTTGGGCTGCCATTTTTCCTGTTTCTCTGAAGGATGAGCAGAGAAAAATGGGAAGCCAGACAACAGAACATAATATCTGTAAAAATACTAATGGTAAAACAAAGGCATTCAAGTAAAACGTCAAATATGGAACTTGATAACCAAAATACTTCATAGATACAAAAATTAAATCTATATGATTAACAAAAAAAACCCAGGAGCCAATGGCTTTTTTACTCCAGCAACACCAACGGCAACATCTGATTATTTGTTTCAGATCCATCTTAGATTCATATATTTCCAAGGCCAGAATTGATCATCATCACCATCATCATGTCTGACCTCCTTGTATAGCACAGGCCATAGAACTTCCCCAAACTCCTAGAGCATATCTTTTAGAAAAACATACAATCTTGAATACAAGAATCCACCACAACCGTTGGTAAACTGTTCCCATTGTTAATCACCCTCACTGTTAAAAATGTATGCCTTAAGTCCAGTCTGAATTTGTCTAGATTCAACTTCCAACCACTGGATTGTGTTATACCTTTTTCTACTAGACAGAAGAGCCCATTATCAAATGTTTGTTCCGCATATAGGTATTTACAGATTATAACCAAGTTACCTCTTAACATATTTTGATAAGCTGAACAGATTGTTTTGAGTTCATCACTATAAGAGATGTTTTCTAACCCTTTAATAATTCTCATGGCTCTTCTCTGAACCCTGTCCAATTTATCTGCATCCTTCTTGAACTGTGGATGCCAGAACTAGACATAGTATTCCAGCAGTGGTCACACCAAATACAGAGGTAAAATAACTTATTCATTTGAGATTCCCATTTATGCATCCAACAAGGATTGTATTAGCCCTTTTGGCCACAGCACTGCATGGGAACGCATGTTCAAGTGATTATACATCATGATATTGTCAGTCTTTCACAAGGGTCAAATCTAGCATAGGTTTGTAGGGATCAAAAGTCTACTAGCTAGAAGAGTTTTGGGTGATTTATGCAAAAAGTTTGTGATCACATTCCAGTTCTTATCAGGCATCTAGCCACTTCACCTCAATTGGCACTTTCATTGGTAGTCTCAAACAGGCCAAGGACCGAAGAGTTCTGGACATGAAGCTTTCTTCTCACCTCTACACACAGCCTCTTCAGGTTTACGCATAAAGCAGGTCAATGTGGAAAAGCCAGTAATGCCTGTGCAGTTCAGTGAATTAATACCTTCAGTTCTAGGGTAATCAATCTGGTAACTTTTCCAAGAACTAGTCACCAACATTAAAAATAGCTTTCCTTCCAAATGGATTTCCTCTTTCATTACTCACCCCGGTAGTATACAAATACAATTTACCTTGGGCCAGGTTTGGGAACTCTGCCAGCCTTTAGTTCATCAATTATGTCGTCCATATCTTTTGGTGTCAGATCCTCCTGTAAAATGAAAGAGACCATGCTATTAAAAGAAAATGTAAACAAAATCTGTAAGCAATTGAATCAAAAGTAGTATTTACAATTCCCCAAAACAACAGTTTTTACCTTTTAACCAAATTCTTCATTCAGTTTTGATTCCAGCACAGAAAACTGATTCTATCAGTTAATATATGCATCCAAGTTTAAGGAAGAATTAACAAACCTAAAAGATTTGAAGTTTTATGACATTCTAATGTCACTCTTAGCTATGTTACACACAAGCAATTGTTAGTTAAAATGAACTGATTTTAAGCCACTTATGTTTCTGAACCAGCCCATAATAGCCATGTTTTAAAAGAGCCTATGTTCAAGTACTAGGCGCTACCATGTGAGCCAGCACTCTGATCACTCTGACACCAATTAGTTGTCCCAGAGAAGGCGTAATGGGATGATGGTAATTAAAGTTAATTACCTGATTTAGTCAGTGGAGGGGCTGGGTGAGCTAAAGAGCTAATTAGCCCATCAGCTCAAGACTTATAAAAAGGACACAGGAAGGAAGTGAGGGTGGAGAGGGACAGAGCTAGCCGAGTCCAGTGTCTCAGAAATCTTTCAAGCCCCGGGGAAACAGCCGAGAGCACAGGGAACTGCATTGTAAATAGCACTGCTGCACGGGGCTATAGAGGTGTGGGTGAAGGCAGGGCTGCCCAGAGGATTCTGGGGGCCTGGGGCAAAGCAATTTTGGGGGCCCCTTCCATAAAAAAAAATTAAAATAGTATATTCTCGTGGGGGCCCCTGCAGGGCCTGGCGCAAATTGCCCCACTTGTTCCCCCACCCCCATGGGCGGCCGTGGGAAAAATAAACCTTCTGCATCTCAGCACAAATCCAGTTTTAAGAAAACTTCTTTACAAGGTATCACTGGTTCTCAGCATCAGCTAGTGCTAAAAGGCACTAAAGCTCATTAAAAGGGTTGGACAAATATGTGCCATCAAAACTGTTTCTGGATTGAAAACTAGGAGTTTTTAAAAAGCAGAAAAAAATCACAGACAACGTCAGCTTTCCTTCAAAATTTGTTGTGGTTTTTTTAATTGAAAAGCTGAAATCTGCCATAACCTGAATATGGTTTGGGATTTCAGAAGTGTGTGGCCAAATATCTGCTGCTTGCTGTGTCTGATTGTTTAAAGAAACAATAAAAAAGTTCCGCTTAAAAAAAAATCCAAAACTTTTTGAACCACCTCAGCTTGTGACAAAACGCCTGAGCCCATCCAGTCAGAGATTTTTCCAGGTTTCTGATACTCTGCTGGCTTCCTTGACTCATATCTGTCTCCATAACTTTGGGTTCATTTAGGTTAGAATATAAGAACAGCCATACTGGGTCAAACCAAAGGTCCATCCAGCCCAGTATCCTGTCTACCGACAATGGCCAATGCCAAGTGCCCCAGAGGGAGTAAAACCTGACAGGTAACGATCAAGTGATCTCTCTCCTGCCATCCATCTCCACCCTCTGACAAACAGAGGCTAGGGACATCATTCCTTACCCATCCTGGCTAATAGCCATTAATGGACTTAACCTCCATGCATTTATCTGTTTCCTAGAGACTGGCTCCATGGGGTCCCTCACAAACTGGAGACGGTTACTGTGGGTTTGTCTTTAGTATATCTTATGTACATACTCCACGAACTGAGCATTTGAGCTTGTTCCAAATCTGGGATGAGCCTATGTTGTGAAAACTGAAATGCTCAAAATAGCACATGCATGTGAATGGACATAGGGTGTTAAAATTAAATTACCCTAGGGGTTCTCAAACTGGGGGTCGGGACCCCTCAGGGGGTCACGAGGTTATTACTGGAGGCCACGAGCTGTCAGCCTCCACCTCAAACCCCGCTTTGCCTCCAGCATTTATAATAGTGTTAAATATATAAAAAAGTGTTTTTAATTTATATGGGGGGGGTCAAACTCACAGGTCTGCTATGTGAAAGGGGTCACCAGTACAAAAGTTTGAGAACCACTGAATTAACCCCTCTGGAGCCTCAGGAAATGTAGGGGGTGGGGGTCCTCCCTTGGTAGGGTTGGGAAGGAGGTAGGTGGTGTAGGATATTGCTCTTCACATGTGATCCGTCCCCCAGTGACTAATTTTAAATGAAGCTACCCTCCCTGACATGCATCTCCCCGTGGCACTGAAATTAAATATACACTATAATTTGGCATTTGAAAAGTGAAAGAGAAAACATTTGGCATTGGAAAAGTGAACAGCTTGGCTCTTCTGCAAGCCTCAAACTGCTGAATGAGCTTTAGGGTAGGGAAGGCTGTGCCTCCGAAACAGCCTGGCCCTGTCCCTTATCCGACCCCCTCCCACTTCCTGCCCTCCGACTGCCCCTCCCCCTCAGAATCCCCGACCCATCCTGCTCCTTGCCCCCCACCGTCCCCCAGAGACCCTCCACTACCACCCCAGGACTCCACCCCTGCTCCCTATCCCCTGACTGCCCCAACCCCTATCACCCCCTCACTGAGTCCTGACAGACCCCAGGAATGCCCACGATCCAACCCTCCCATTCCCCCAACCTCTGCCCCCAGGACTCCCTGCCCCTTAGCCAACCCCCCCAGCTCAGGCCCCTTACCCCTGGCTCCCGTCTCACCCGGAGCCTCAGCGCATCCAAGAGCTTCGCTTGACAGAGGCAGCCTGTCTCCAGCGGGGTGAGCTCTGCCCCGCTCAAAGCCGCGTGGTCAGAGGGCGGGCTGGGAGCTCCATGCTGAGCTCAGCTCCCTCCCCTCAGCCTGGAGCTTGCTGCCCCGCCCCCTCACCACATGGCTCTGAGCTGGGCGGGGCTCAGGGGCCCCGCCAGAGCCACGCTGCAGCTGTCCGGGACACTGCTGGATAGGCTGAGGCTCCGGGAGAGGGGAAGGGAGGAGACGGGGCTGGGGAGGGAGCCTCAGCCATGCTCGTGGGGGCCCCTGCAGAGCCTGGGGCCTATTACCCCACTTGCCCCCTACCCCCCCCCCCCCCGGGCGGCCCTGGCTGAAGGGAACAAACTGCATGGTGTGAATACACAACCAGTGAAGTTGGAATGGTTTCTGTGGTATTAGAAGGCAGGAGCAGAGTATGCCTTGTTACATGTGGGCGCTTATCAGAGTCTGTGATTCCCCCATCCATGGTGGCAGAGGATCAGACGGGGAGCCAGTGCGAGGATTCAGCATCAGGGCAATGGAGGAGAGTCTGCAATGGTTGGCAGAGCAACTAAAGGAGAAACGAGACCATGCGCTCATTCCAGCAATCCCACCAAATGGAAAAGCAGTCCCTCGCTGCATAGCAGGCTGAGCTGCTGAATAGCCTGCAACACAGAACCTGCTGAATCCTGTGACTGAACAGCAGTAGTTCCTGGGGGTTACCCTGGGCAAAATGGGCCCTGTGGATGACCCTGACACATTTTTAGTGACTTCTGAGATGGGATAAGGGATCATAGGTCTTCTGGGTGGCATCCTATGTATCAGGGGAAGCCTAGGCAGCCTATATGGCCCTGTGCAAGGAGCAGACCCACAACTATGATGTGGTAAAGGCAGTCATCCTAGATAGGGTAGGCCTTTTGGCAGAAAAATACAGATTTTATGCCACTAGGTGGTCTTATGGAGTATGGCACTTAGCCTTTCTGCAAAAGTTAACTGACTGGGCTAAGCCCAGATATTCAAGGTGTGGAGGAAAATAGCGGCAGCCATAATATTGGAAAAATGTCTCCAGAGCCGCCTCAAAAACACATGCATTTGAGTCTGAAGGCAGCAGTCAAACTCACAGAAGAGTTTGTGGAAGCAGACTTCTCCAAGAGAAATGTCCAGCCATTTCAGAGACCAGACTCAAGGAAGAGGGAGGCAACCTGATCATAGCATGGGCAACCATTTGTGTGGTTTGTACCAATGGCTTCCTCTAATAAGCATAGTCTGTAACGCAAACCCATGACTTAATATTCCTTTCTGCTGCCCTCTTCTCCCTCCCCTCCTTCCAGACAAAAACAAGGAGGGTGGGGAGTGGAACATCACTGCCTCTTGTATACAGGCAGGAATTATTCAATTTACTGGTGTGGAGAGTTCACAATGTTAGTGCGGTGACAAACTACAGTATACACTTACAACTGGCTTCAGAATTACTCATCTGATACTAAAAACAATGTTATGTTGCATATTTTTGATATTCAAACCATAAACTGTACAAATACAGGGATTTCTTTAAGATTTCTGCAGTCAGAACACAAACTGCACAAAGCCCCTATGAAAAAAGGGTTTGATTCAAAAATAAAGAAGGGAAGATTGAAGGCTTCCATCAGTACAGGGCAGAGTTAAAGAGGCTTGGATGTTTTTTGTAACCTTAACTTGGAATGGCCTAGTTTTATTAATGTTTGGTGTTTGATATCACCAATATTCCCGAAAAACTTTTTAAGCAATTGAATCACTGATACGTATTTTCACCCTTAATCCCAATTTAATGAAGACTTTTGTCTAGGAATTTTTCGAGATAGTGGGAAATAGATGTAATATGACTCAATTGAGATAGACATGGAGAATGCCATTTAAGGCTTGGAGCTTAGCTTCTTCTGTCCTATAGTAAAGCGCACAAGGGTATGGTCTAGTACTTTTCTATGAATTCTTCCACAATTGTCTTAGGCTACGTCTAGACTACCCGCCGTATCGGTGGGTTAAAATCGATTGCTCGGGGATCGATATATCGCGTCTCATCTAGACGCGATATATCGATCCCCGAGCGCGCTTATATCGATTCCGGAACTCCTCCAACCCCAACGGAGTTGCGGAATCGACAGGGGGAGCCGCGGACATCGATCCCGCGCGGTGAGGACGGGTGAGTGATCCGATCTTAGATATTCGACTTCAGCTACGTTAGTCACGTAGCTGAAGTTGCGTATCTAAGATCGATTTCCCCCCGTAGTGTAGACCAGCCCTTAGAACACATACTAGATTAGGCCACAGACTTCTTAAGTACTTGAAATGAGTGATTAGCTCCCTTCATCACATATAATGCACACTGGACCAGGCCTAGGACTCTTCAAGTCTTTTTGCACAGCAAGCTATGGAAAGCATACTGGGTTACACTGATCTACAGCTGCACAGCTCCTCTCCCACAGACATTCTTAGATCAGGGTTCCAAGCACCTAGAGCCACGTCAGTGTCTCAAATACCTGGTCCCCTATCACTGTACCAAGTGATCAAAGTCACTGTGATGGCTTGAGTGCCTTTGGAAGCTTTTCTGTGTTTCTTTTACCTGGGAAAAATGCATCACCCTATCATGCCTTAGTCTCATCAGCATATCTGTTTGGAAAGCACATCGCCAACATGATGCCCAGCAGTACCGTACTCTTGCACATCATATCTGTGTAGGAGTGTGTGCTGGTGGGTACACTGCGGCACAGTATCTGAACTAACCGCCTGGTGAACTCTGCAAAGTCATCAGCAAACTGGTAAGCTTCTAGCTAAACCCATAAGTAATCTAATATTCTTATTTCAACATTAACTTAAAATTTGACTGTAAAGTGCAGAAATTTGAAGTGCACTGAATCTTGACTTAATTATAAATGCCTTCCAGTTGCTTTCTCAAACTAGGACTAAGTGTCAATTTTTTAAATATACACAGATTTTCGTGGGGAGGAAGGGGAGAGGGTTTTTGGTTTTTTGGGGAGTTTTTTTTAGTTTTCTTATTTTACAAGTGGTTTCTCTAAACTTCAGTTTTGGTAGAAAACTTTTCTGTTCTCCACTTCCCTAACGATCAGTTTCCACTGTGGCCCACCTATGCAAGAAAAAGGCTTAGAGATATTTTTAAATAAATAAAAACTCACATCTCCAGCAGTCACTTGATACCGTTTTAAGCCAAATTGCTATTCTGAAATTCTTGTTTAAAATATTTATAACTTTACATTACAGTTCAAACACCTAAACTCTGACCTTGTTCACTAGGACTAGATTAATCCAATGGTATGTTCCCTCTCTCTTCTTTTTTCCATTTTTATGCTTTCTAGTAACAAAAATAAAAAAAACAACCCAAGACTTCTTGGACTCTTGATATTTTTAATGTCACATAACTTACAAACCTGTGTCTGATTTACTTAAAATTGGCTAGAAAAACGTATACCATGTTCACAGAACTCATGTTGAAAATGATGTTGAAAATATTATTCTGAGAGGGAGGAAGGGAAGGGGTAAAGGAGAGGGCTCACAAAATAATCAAGGAAAATCTCTTTTATAATAGAAACTGAATTTGCTAAGGCTGCTACCACTCCAGAATATGTTAGCATTTTTTTTTAAATGTAATCAGTTAAAGGAAACAAACAATCAGAGGAGAATATCACTCAGAGTGAAAGAACTTCAAAGACTGAAAAAGGATTTGATAGAGGGATTTTATTAATAATAATCCCAGAGAACCAAATCCTCCTTCAGCTAAAAGGTGTCTATAAAAGTGCCCTCATTCTAACGCCTGGATAGCCTAGAATGTATTTCAGTTCTCTTTCTTCATGATCTTTTTATGAAAATATGCGAACATTAAAAAAAATTCCGCTGGTCTCAGGAACTTTACCTATATTAATTACAGTGTGCTGATGTGTATTTTCATGTAAAGGATTTCGTGTCACTAGAAGATGTTCCAGCTCATGAACTGTCCCTCTCCCACAAAATGAGAGCGTCTTCTCTTTACATTGATAATTATGCCTAGGGAAGTCCTGTTCCAATATCATTTTGGGACAAGCCACCCATAGTGTAGCAATATAAACTATCAAATTAATAGGTCAATTAATAACTTATATTGAACTACTAGAATTTCATAATCTAAAACAATGACAATCATTTAGTGTAATAATTAACATACCAGTTAAACAAAACATTGTACCTTTCAAACAGAATTAAATACTTACATAATAATTATCATTTATTTGTACCATCGGTGCATTTACACAAGCGCCTAAACATTCAACTTCTACCAGTGTGAAAAGTTTATCAGGTGTCGTTTCCCCAACTTGTATACCTACAGTAATAAGGAATATTAGGTTAAGCGGTGATTAATACATTTAACGCAAAACCTTAAATATTTCACAGCTAATCTATTACTGTTATTTCACTTCATGTTGTAAAACATTTGTACCACATTTTTACATGATTTAGACTATTTTCCTAATGTCAACACTTAACAGCTCCAAGATGCTTCCCATTAAGTAAACAAAGCTTCACAAACTGAAACCCCTCGGATACATTTTAAAACCTGATTTACAGACCTGCTTCCTATTTCACAAACACATTTTGTAAACAAATTGTAGGTATTATTGATTAATTGTAGAACTACTGTTCTATTTTTAGGAAGCAATGCAATAGGAGAAGTTACTTAAAAAGGGATTATATATTACAGCAGCATGGTGGTCAGAACCTTGCATATTCAGGCATTAAAGGCCCCAATCCTGCTAAGAGTTGTGTATGAGCTTAACTTTAATACCATAAGTAGTGCTACTGATATGCATGACCAGTGCTAGGTCAATTAGAATATTGTCATTGATTTAAAGAGGATCAGTATTGGGCATAAATCATCAATGGGTTAATGATTATTACAATGAAACTATGCAAACAAAATTAGATGAATAGCAGCTGGGAAAAAACAAGAGAGATCACGATTTTGTAAATATGGTCAATTTCTGTAAGGATAGCTGTAGCAGTGAAATGTATTTCATTTCAAACTATACTCTCTGGAACAGCTTCATGAAATACTTTTTCACGTGGCTCCCAGGGGACTACAAAGAGCACTGCATGCCATATTTTATCCAAACAAATTCCATTTTGATAGCAGGTTACAAAAAGAATGTCATCTTAATGTCAGATCCACAGAATTATGTCAGCCAGGTATATTTTCAGTCAATATTTAAGGAACTAATTTTTTAAATAATAATGATCCAAAATTACTAAGTATTAAAAAGATTATATTCTATACCAGGAAAATTGCTATACAGACTGTTTTCATTATGTTAAATTCAGCTACACTACTCCTAAAAACATACAGCCTATATTCAAGGACATTATAGCAAGCCTGTCAAAAGTTATTATTATTATTTAACAAGAAGCATTCATGACATTTTGTGTACATATGCAAAAGCACACATATTATAAGGCAAAACAACTGGAAGAAGTCATGTGTACTCTAGGAGATTGCAGTGGCTTCCTACTTGGTTCCTGGTGAAATTCAAGTTATTGGTTTTGACCTATGAAGTCTTTCATTATTTGGGAGCTGTGTATCTTAAAAACTGCCTATGTTTTAAAAACTGACACCAAAGATTGGTTGAGATTCTTGAGCTGCCAGTTCTTAGATATGACCACTTGTGGCTGGAGACAGACCATCCAACAAGACAGCCTTTGACTCTTCTTCCCTGACTTAACAAGCAAAGGTTTTTAGTGGGAGTTACCTTCAGGACTATCATAACCTTAGTCCCAGATTTGGACCTTAGCGTCCAAAATATGGGGGGTTAGCATGAAAACCTCCAAGCTTAGTTACCAGCTTGGACCTGGTACCTGCTGCCACCACCCAAAAAATTAGAGTGTTTTGGGGCACTCTGGTCCCCCTGAAAAACCTTTCCTGGGGACCCCAAGACCCAAATCCCTTGAGTCTCACAACAAAGGGAAATAATCCTTTTTCCCTTCCCCCCTCCAGGTGCTCCTGGAGAGATACACAGACACAAGCTCTGTGAATCCAAACAGAGTGAATCTCCCTCTCTGTTCCCAATCCTGGAAACAAAAAGTACTTTCCTATTCCCCCAGAGGGAATGCAAAATCAGGCTAGCAATCCAACACACAGATCTCCCCGATTTCTTCCTCCCACCAATTCCCTGGTGAGTACAGACTCAATTTCCCTGAAGTAAAGAAAAACTCCAACAGGTCTTAAAAGAAAGCTTTATATAAAAAGAAAGAAAAATACATACAAATGCTCTCTCTGTATTTAGATGATATAATACAGGGTCGATTGCTTAAAAGAATATTGAATAAACAGCCTTATTCAAAAAGAATACAAATCAAAGCACTCCAGCACTTATATTCATGCAAATACCAAAGAAAAGAAACCATAGAACTTACTATCTGATCTCTTTGTCCTTACACTTAGGAACAGAAGACTAGAAAGCAGAGACTACTTCTCCAAAGCTCAGAGAAAGCAGGCAGACAGACAAAAGACCTTAGACACAAAATTCCCTCCACCCAAAGTTGAAAAAATCCGGTTTCCTGATTGGTCCTCTGGTCAGGTGCTTCAGGTGAAAGAGACATTAACCCTTAGCTATCTGTTTATGACAAGGACACCTTACAATTCCTAGCTGTTTTGATTGTTTGATGGGGGAGCCCTTCTGGCTGCATCGTCTATCCTTTTTAGCAGCTCTTTATTTGCTGGCACTTGTACTGTAATTTATAGTAAGTAATATACATAGCAGTGTTTGAGAAGTGTAATGTACAAATGTGAACAGTTACAACAACCTTAGACAATCACTTCACTAATTTCCTGATTTTATTATTTTATCTGTGCAACCTTAATATTAAATTGTAGATCTTTTTAATTCAATTTCCTTGTTTAAAACAATTAAGAGGGGAATAAATCACTTGTGCTTAATAGCAGCACTATTAAAATGGTCCCCATTAGACTGAAGTTCACAGCATGGTGTGTTGATATCACTCCTTTTCCTGTGTTTTAATTTGGTTGCAGAGAATTCTCTCTTACATTTTGGGGGTACTTATCTTTGCTACAGAAAACCCCCAACTTTTCATGATATCTTAAGAATTTGTGGAATATTGTAGAATGCAGGAAACACTGCAAAACCTTAAAATTGAGGAATAAAAATGTTTTACACAGCTTCAGTTTTTTTCTTGTCCTTAATGTTAAGACAGTTATTTTAGAGAACTGAACTGGGTGTTACAGCAAGACATTTTACAATCTCTCTCATATCAGTTTTCCTGGCAACTCCTGTTCCTAAGACTATGGAGAGAGAACATGCGCTGAGAGGTCACAAATGCTTGGGGCTTCTTTAGGCTCTGCTAAAATTCTTAACAGATGCCCATGGAGCATATTTAGAAATGTTTTTTCCCAAATAACTTTTTAGTTTTCCCCCTCCAAGAAAAGGCATTAGTTCTCGGTGAGTACTGTGTTGTTACAATTTAAACTTTAGACATCAAAAAAATCTGAACTTAAAAATTTTTTTAACACTGGAAAAAAACACAATATCAATTTGCATCATACCAAGCTTCTTCTGAATGGCCTCCAGTATGCCATCAGAGTCTCTCAGCATGCAAGGTGTAGTTGTGCAGATCTGAATATGATATTTTCCAACCGGCTTCCGATTATACATTGTATAGAAAGTTGCTACTTCATATACTCTCATGGGAGGCATCTGTAAAACTTCAGCAACCTATAGTATGGGGAAGAAATTTTTTTTCTAATTTTTATTTTTGTAGGGCATTACTAGAATAATTTCAGTTAAATGCAGTATTTTCAAAAGCACTAATTATATTAATTCTGGTTCACAACACTGTAGTAGTATACAAATGAAAAAATACAAAAATTACTTCTGCATTCTTGTGTTCTGAAGATAGCCATAACAGATCACCACTATGACTCTCAGACCTTTGACAAGTGACAGATAGAAATTTATATAGTTCATGTTTCTGAGCTATTAAACCTTCTCATCAGCAGTAACCAGGCACACACTGACTTAGATGTACCAACAGCAGATATCCCAAAGAAAATACTTAAAAATAATCCAAACTAACAAAATTTCATCTGTGATGCTGGCAGACCAGGTGCCAGCTCATGCCCAGGCCCCAAGCCTCACTGAACAGTGCATAACAAGACACCAGTCTGACACACCTTTCTGTTAATATTGCTAAAACACGGTATTAGACTTGTAAACATGCATTTAGTGTTTAGATTTCATGAAATATTTGTAAATTGCTGCATGTGTTATTCTCACTTATAAAATCTGTAACCCATGCGATAAGGTAACACTTAAGTATTTGTTCTGCAACTAAAAATGTTTGTTCTGAAACTAAATCCAGTCAGGAAAGAAATATCACCAAGTGTGAAATAATGGTTTGCACCCATGAAGAAGAAAGTGTCATCTTCCCCCCTCCTCCCCCCTGCCAAAAAAAAACAAAAAAAAACAAAAAAAAAGGTCTATAGACATCAGACAAGCCATTGTGGACAAAAGATTTTGTTGACTGCTTCCCTCAGAGCCCTGAAAAGGGTGTGCCCAAGCCTTCATCCCATCACAGCTTGAACACCAGGGAAGGGAATAAAAATGCCTGTGAAAGAGAATTTATTATTTCTGTGGTGCTTTACCTCTGAGGGTAGAGGATTTCTAAGCATAAGCAAGGAGGTCCCCAGCTGTTTTGCCTGGGTTAGCTCTAAAAGACTGTCTGCTTACTATAGAAGTTTCTATTATCTTTCAAAATCTAACTCATTTGTGTGTGTACGTGTACCTGCTTTAACATTGTAAATAACTCATTTCTTTTTCCTAGTTAATAAACCTTTAGTTAGTTTGTTACAGGACTGGCTATAAGCATTGTCTCTGGTGTGAGATCTAAGGTGCAAATTGACTGCTTGATCTTTGGGACTGGGAGTAACCCGAATATTGATGTGATTTTTGGTGTAAAGCAACTATAACAAAGTCAAGCTCGCTTAGGTAGCAAGATAGATAGGAATCATAGAATATCAGGGTTGGAAGGGACCTCAGGAGGTCATTTAGTCCAACCCCCTGCTCAAAGCAGGACCAATCCCCAGACAGATTCTTGTCCCAGATCCCTAAATGGCCCCCTCAAGGATTGAACTCGCAACCCTAGGTTTAGTAGGCCAATGCTCTAACCACTGAGCTATCCCTCCCTTAGAGGATAGTCTGTGATTCTAAGGTAAAACTGTGACTGAGATTTCGGGAGCTCAAACTTGTTACTAGGTTGGTGAAATCTAATTATAGGTGGTGCACAGCCAGTTTGGAGTTTCTGCCCTGCTTCCGAACAGTCTGCACTGAGGATGGCACTCTCAGCCGTGAGCCACTGCAGGCAGCATGACAACATCAAAAATAATTATTTGCTGGAATGAAAATTGAAAGCACTGGAGAACTTGGTCAGAGTACAAATAACTGTATCACTGAATGATATTGTTTCCGAGCCTCCGCATTACAGCAAACCTCATTTTAAGCTGGGTCCTACAAATGATCAACTAAATGGAAAAGGACTTATAGGACCTCCATGCACTTATAGGACCTCCAGCTTAATGTCACTTCATCTGGCAAACATGACTGAGAAGATCGTAAAAACTATTAAAGCAATACAGTGATCACCTATCAAAGCCATAGGACTGGGTTTTTTCGGTTTTTTTTTTTCCTGAAATGACTCCTCTTCCAGAGATGTTTTGGAAAGTGTTTTTTATCTCTTGAAGGGGCACATGAGGAGACAGGAGTTGAAACAGCTACATTATTCCCAGCAAAACTCTGGGTTATTTATGAAGAAAATGTCTACATTTCCGTTACATTACTTTATCTCTGAGCGCCTCCTGCATGCCGCTGAACAGCTGTTCCCTGGCATGCAGGAGGTACCGGGAGGGAGGTGGAGGAGTTGATCAGTGGGACCTGTGAACTCCCTGGAGTACCCTCACAGACCTCCAGGGGTCCATGGACCCCCGTTTGAGAAATGCTGGTCGAGAGCACTGTTTCTCCCACATACTCCAGATAAAGTATTACATACAGCTGAAGCACAGACAGGATTCTCTCCTAACTGAAGAAAAGGAGTCTAGCCAGTACTTTGTCCCTCTCTCCTTTCCCATCAGCAGTGAATCTCCCACACCTCTGCTTCAACCTTCTTCATTAAAGATCATAGCAAGTCTGAATAAAGTTCACTTAAGTTTTGCTTTGCTGATACTTTTGGAGTTTCTAGTATTAAGCAAGCATTATGTGCAGAGGCAGGATTCTCCTACAGGGAAATTACTGAATTTCTGGGATTCTCATGATCCTGTGCCAAAATTTAAATTCTTGAATTAACATTTTAGTATCAAAATTATAATTTTCTCGTCCTATTAGTAAAGCTAAGATTTAGCTCAAAAACTAGTAACAGTAATGCTTTTTAAAAAAATAGATTAAATACCTTGTTCATCGCTGATATGGGCAACCATCCATTCTGTCTCTGGGCCAGATCTAGTACTGGAATTACAGCAGCTGATCTATGTCCCTCTGGGTAGTTGTTTACTATTGCTTCTATTCTCTAGTTAAAAAAAAAAAAGTTTACAACACTTATTTAAGATTCAGATTTGGATACTTAACATGCCCTTTTCTCCATACCTTATAGTTTTCAGGTGTGAAATCAAATGGAGTATCTGGGTTATTTTCAGGAGTATCTCTGTGCTGCAAGGAAAAAAAGGAAATAAAGATATCAAAATATGATTTTACACACACACACTCTTTAAAGCCAGAAAGGACCATCACGATCATCTAGTCCAGTGATTCTTCAACTGGGGTGCATGCACCCCCTGGGGGTGCGAGATGCCCTTTCTGGGGGTGCATGACATGCCAGATTTTTTTTAGAAGGTAAATCATCGAACACACAAATTAAGCACAGGCACATAAGTATAAACTACTTTGTTTAATCAAACCTATGTATTTATTAACATTATGCACTTTTTAACCATTACTGTAATATACAAACAAAAAACATATCTAGGTTTAAAGAATGGAACTACTTCAACGATTTTTGATAAGGGGTGCAAGAACATATTCTGAGAACCAAAGGGGTGCAGGCTGCAGTAAAGGTTAAGAACCACTGATCTAGTCTGACCTCCTGAACATCACAAGTTACAGAACCTCACCCACCCACTCCTGCAGTAGGCCTTAGCCTCGGGCTGAGTTACTGAAATCCTCAAATCTTGATTTAAAGACCTCAAGTTACAAGAATCCACCATTTTCTCTGCTTCAAGACAGCAAATGTCCTCTGCCCCAGGCTGCAGAGGAAGGCAAAAACCTCCCATTGTTCTCTATCAATCTGACCTGGGAGCAAATTCCTTTCTGACCCCAAACATGGCAATGAGATCCTGAGCATATAAGACTCACCAGACACACACCTGGGAAAGAATTCTCTGTAGTTACTCAGGACCTTCCATCTCTAACAACCCATCTCCAGCCGTTGCAGATATTTACTATTAGCAGTCATGGATGGGCCACATGCCATTGTAAGCAATCACATAGTACCATCCCCTCCATAAGCTCAATATTGAAATAAGTAAGGTTTTTTGGTCCCCATTACTCCTCCTGGAAGGCTGGTCCAGAACTTCACTCCTCTGATGGTTAGAAACCTTCGTCTAATTTCAAGCCTAAATTTACTGATAGCCATTTGTTCTTGTGCCAACATTAGCCCTTAATGTAAATAACTCCTCTCCCTCCCTGGTGTTTATCCCTCTGATATATTTCTAGAGCGCAATCATATCTCTCTTCATCTTTCATTCTGTTAGCCAAGCTTCTCAAATCTCTATTTGTAAGGCAGGTTCTCCATTCCTCCGGTCATCCTAGTAGCCATTCTCTACACCTGTTCCAGTTTGAGTTCATCTTTCTTAAACATGGGAGACTAGAATTGCACACATTTCCAGATGAGGTCTCACCAGTGCCTTGTATAATGGCAATAACACTTCTCTATCTCTACTGGAAATCTCTTCTCTGATGCATCCGAGGATTGCATTAGCCTTTTCATGGCTACATCACATTGGCTGCTCATAGTCATCCTGTGATTGACCAATGCACCCAGGTCTTTCTCCTCTGTCACTTCCAACTGATATGTTCCCAGCTTACAACAAAAATGCTTTTTGTTAGTCCTCAAGGGCACTTTGCACTATTAAATGTCATCCCATTTCCATTGCTCCAGTTTTCAAGGTTGTCCAAATTTTCTTGTCTGATACTCTGATCCTTCTCTATATTGGCAATATCTCCCAACTTTGTCATCATGCACAAATTTTATTAGCACACAGCCATTTATTGTTCTAAAGTCATTAAGGAAAACATTAAAGATCAGTCCCAAAACCAATCTTTGAGGAACTCCCTAATAAACTCCCTCCAATCTGACAGTTCACATTCCAGCATGAGCAGTTAGAGTCGCCCCTTTAATCAGTTCCTTACCCACCTTTCAATTCTCATATTAATTCCCATCTTCTCCAATTTAACCAATCATTTCCCACATCGAACCGTACAGGTAGATCAGACTGTATTTCCTTTGTCTAAAAAAAATCAGTTATCTCAAAGAAAGATCAGGTTGGTCTGGCACGATCTACCTTTTATAAAACCATGTTGGTATTTTATCCCAATTATCATTAACCTCTATGTCCATAGCTACTCTTTCAAAATTTGTTTTAAGACCCTGCATACAATTGAGGTCAAACCAATGGACCTGTGGTTTCCCAGATCACTCCCCCACCTCCCCTCCCCCCACCTTCTTAAATATAGGTCTGGGGTCGGCAACCTTTCAGAAGTGGTGTGCTGAGTCTTCATTTATTCACTCTAATTTAAGCATTCCCGTGCCAATAATACATTTTAACATTTTTAGAAGGTCTCTTTCTAGAAGTCTATAATATATAACTAAACTATTGTTGTATGTAAATATGATTTTTAAAATGTTTAAGAAGCATCATTTAAAAATTAAATTAAAATGCAGAGCTCCCCAGACCGGTGGCCAGGACCCAGACAGTGTGAGTGCCACTGAAAATCAGGTTGCCTACCCCTGATATAGATGCTATATTAGCAATTTTCCAAACACAGGGTACAACCCAAAGTTCACAGATACATTAAAAACCCTTGCTATTGGGCCTGCAATTTCATGTACCAGTTCCTTTAACATTCTTGTATGGAGATTACCTGGGGACCCCCAGATATGGTCCCATTAAATCTGTTTTTGAAGAAAATTCAGGATATTTTAATAAGGGATTCTCATATTTATAAACACTAAACTATCTACTATTTCAGATAAGTTTGCAAGCATTTAAAATCTCACCTTGAATTTTAACTCTTACATGTCAGAAGTTGGGACTCTAATATTAAATGTTAGGCCAGCAACTATGAAAATTTGTATTAGTAGTTAAAGGAAAAATATATAACTGCACAATAGTTCTTTTTACACAAGACTGGAACTAATTAGGTTTTCGAAGTGAGAGATTCTGTGACAATAGTAAGGTCAGATCCATGAATCCTGGCTCTTAATCTTACCAGCCTTTATTAAAAGGCATCTTATCCAGACACATTAGCCTATAGTACATAGTTTCAATATAATAATAAATAATCTGATTTGACAAAAACATTTCAAATAAGAAAAATTCACAGTATTCCTGCAAATTCCTAAATCACTCTTAGAAAGTTATCAAAAATTAATAATGCTACATTTAGTCTTTAATCTCAAAATGGAAGTCAGACAGAATACAAAGTATTCTAATATCCAAAAGCATAATTTATTACACCACTATGCCATTTGCTACTTTGTGTCCAAATTGATCCTAGTTGCCCTGATTAAAATAGAAAGGTACTATGCCTATTTTCAGTTTCTCTCAGACATAAAATTAAAAATTCCCATCTGAAGGTATTTGCTGTTTTTGTAATGTTTTATTTCTTCGCTCTAAATCAGAGAAAATTTCTGGATTTAGAAGGTTTATCACTAAGGCCCTGATTCTGCTCCTGACTACATGGGTAGATCCCTGTACCCATGCAGAGCTTCATTAAAGTCAATAGAACTCAGCAAGGGCACAGGGTTCGGATGACATATAAACTGCAACACTGGTACCTAAAGAAGTACGTCGCTATTTTTAAACAGGAAAACCCCTTCACGCGGGATCATTTCAAGACATTAGGATGAGCATTTTTAAAAATAAAGTCTTCTGGGCATTTTAGTGTGAACTGTAAAGATTTTTAAAATAGAAATAAATTGCCTTTTAAGCAAAACAGGCCACCCTTTATTTTAAATCATCTGAGTTAAATTATGAATTTTGGCCTCTGAAAAATCAGTCCAAGAAGTAACAGGCTGAGCTGAAGAGCTATGTGTAAGTTTGTCTCTCTTATCACAGAACATCAGGGTTGGAAGGGACCTCAGGAGGTCATCTAGTCCAACCCCCTGCTCAAGGCAGGACCAGTCCCCAGACAGATTTTTACCCAAGTTCCCTACATGACTCTCTCAAGGATTGAACTCACAACCTTAGGTTTAGCAGGCCAATGTGCAAACTACTGAGCTATCCCTCCCCCCTTAACAGAAGTTGGTCCAATAAAAGATATTACCTCACCCACTAAGCAATCTGAAACATGCTTCAGCCACCAGGGTGGATAAAAATATCAAGACTATCCACCTTCAAGATCACCATCATTTTCTATAGTTTCAGAGTTATATGCCAACAATAGTGTTTCAGTCACATCACGTATGTCACTGTAGCAAAAAAAAAAAAAAAACAATAAAATAAAATACAAAATCTCCATCATCCAGAAACAACTATAGATAAATTTGTCATAAGAACCAGCAGATTACAAAAAGAGGTAATTGATGAAAAAATTGCCTGCTTTGTTTATGCAACAAAATCTCCTTTCCGTATGATTGAGAACCCACACTTCATTAACACAGTTCAATCATTAAGACCAGGACACAGTCCACTCAGCAGAGCAGATGTCTCAAGCAAATTGCTGGATAAAGTGTATGAAAGAGAAATTGAGCACTATGCAAAAGGTCTAGAGGGTAAAATTGTTAACTTGAGTCTTGATGGGCGGAGCAATGTCCACAATCTTTAGAAATCTCACATTGGTACCTTCTTTGCATTTTGTCAAATCTGTAGTGTAAGTGTTCTTAAAATAAACAATATGAGCTAGGTCATCCAAGATGGCTATAACATGAAATATATAGCATAAGGATAAAACAGCAGGAAACCTACAATTCTCCGCCAAGGAGTTCAGTCAAATTTAATTAATGCAGTTTTTCTTTTTTAAATGAGCATCATCAGCATGGAAGCATATTCTCTGAAATGGTGGCCAAAGCATGAACCTGCAAACGAATGTTTAGCATATCTGGCAGTAAATATCTTGCATGCCAGCTACAAAAGTGCCATGCAAATGCCTGTTTTTACTTTCAGGTCACACTGAAAATAAGAAGCGGGCAGCATTATCTCTAGGGTCCCACCAAATTCACGGCCTTGAAAAACACGTCACGGACCAAGAAATCTGATCTCCTCATGTGAAATCTGGTATTTTGTGTGCTTTTACCCTATACTATACATATTTCACGGGGGAGATTGGCATTTCTCAAATTGGGGGTCCTCACCCAAAAGGGAGTTGCAGGGGGGGGTCACAAGGTTATTTCAGGGGCGGTCACGGTATTGCCACCAACGTTCCCTCTGTTTTCAATTCCATGTGCAGAATACCTTGGTGCACATAAAAAAAATGTAAGTACAGATGTGCGCCACCAATAGAAACAAAAAACCTAGATATTATATATTTTAAAAGTTACAGTACGGATAATTACTCCATCCACGACAAGTTAGGCATTTTAGAACTCACTACTCAAAGAATTAAATTTAAGTGTAAGAGAAATAAAAATTATGAAATGCACAGACCAGTCAAAACACTAAAATAACACACTTTGAAAGAATGAAATTACAGGAAATATATGTGCATTGTAGGAAGTACCAAGAAGAAGTAACACCACCACAAGTGTGAGAGAGAGTGAGTGAGTGTAAATGTGCTGGCTGCTGGGGAAATTTCTGAGAGACACTGTGCATTGTCTCTTTAAGGCACTCACTGAAAGCTCTCCTACGGTCCTAAATCTGAGCCCTGTCTCTGCTGCTCCTGCTCTGCGGAGATGGGGTACCTGTGCAGCGGCGGGGTGGAGGGGAGAGAGACAGAGGCTGTGTGAGCTGGCTTTTGGGGAAGTCTCAGAGACAGTGCGCTGTCTCTTTAAACAAGACACTCACCGCCCGGAGTCTTCAGACCTCAGCAGCTAAGTCCTGAGCCAGGCTGTCCACTCTGCCCTGCTCTGCAGAAATGGGGAACAGACGCAGGGGGACACCCTGACATCAGCATCCTCCTTCCCTGCTCCCCCCCAACACTCTGCACAGCGAGCGGGAGGGTCCTGGGAGCAGCTGCAGGAGCAACCTGGCTGCAAAGCAGCAGGGGGGAGGGGCACCTGAACACATGCTGCTGGATGCGCAGAGGCTCTGCTAATCAGCTGTGTGTCACTTGCCTTATTTCTGCACTGCTCCTGACAGCAGCTCTGCCTTCAGAGCTGGGATCCCAGCCAGCAGCTGCCACTCTACAGCTGCCCAGCTCTGAAGGCAGCGCCACCACCAGCAGCAGCGCAGAAATAAGGGTAGTAGTACCGCAACACCACCCCCAATAACCTTGTGCCCCCTATAAATCCTTTTTGGGTCAGGACCCTACAACATCGTGAAATTGACCAAAATGGACCGTGAATTTGGTAGAGCCCTAATTATCTCCCATATATGTAAACAAACTTGTTTCTCTTAGCAATTGGCTGAACAAGAAGTAGGACTGAGTGGACTTGTAGGCTATGAAGTTTTACATTTTTTTTGTTACATAACTGAACTCAAAAATAAAACATTTACATTTATAAGTTGCACTTTCACAATAAAGACAGTGCACTACAGTACCTGTCTGAAGTGAATTGAAAAATACTACACCTCTAACTTGATATAACGCTGTCCTTGGGAGCCAAAAAAAATCTTAACACGTTATAGGTGAAACCTTGTTATACTGAATTTGCTTTGATCCACCAGAGTGCGCAGCCTCGCCCCCCCGGAGTACTGCTTTACCGCGTTATATCCAAATTTGTGTTATATCGGGCAGCGTTATATTGAGGTAGCGGTGTATTTCTTTTGTTTAGCATTTTTATAGTACAAATATTTAATCAAAAATATAAAGTGAGCACTTTACATTTTGTATTCTGTGTTGTAATTGACACCAATATATTTGAAAATGTAGAAAAGCATCCAGAATATTTAATAAATTTAAATTGGCATTCTATTGTTTAACAGCGTGATTAAAACTGCTATTAATCCCAATTAATTTTTTTTAATCCTGATCAATTTTTTTTTAGTTAATCACGTGAGTTAACTGTGATTAAATCAACAGCCTTAGTTTTCCATTTTCTGGTGTTTGTGAGGAGACAGACTTAGGTTCTTGTTCCAACAAGATCAGTATGAATGGTTTGGTTAGTGCTATATTGTTTTTTCCTGCATACTAAATAGTCTCTTTGAAAACTCATCTAGTATCAGGAGAGGTTTCTTTCTTGTTTTGTTGAAATATGCATTTGATTTCAGAGAGGGAAAATGACTAAAAGGGTAATTCACCACACATCTGAAAGACCTATTTATGTTTCACATAATGCCCTCTGATCTTCTTTTCAATTAGAGCCTGATCCAAAGCCTACTGAAGTCAGGACTGTCTTTCGATTGACATCTGGGCTTTGGATCACGTCCTTGAAGTGTACCTTGGAAGATTAAGATCTGAGTTTGCGGTCTGTTGAAATCCCACCCATAACAGCTAGCAAGTTTAGAAGTGAGGGCATCTGGACACCAGTATGCAGGAAACAGGAACTGGCAGCATGCATGTAGTGGCATATAAGAAGGTAAGACTGAGTTTTTCTTCCCATATATGAATTCATATCCAGAATATGCCAACAGAACCAACCACCCCCAGGGGAGTACGACATTCATATTCAGACTCACAACTGATTTAGCCATTTTACAGTGTCTCCTTGCATAGTTTGTAGTTTCCTTATTTAAACACACATCCACCGAAAAGTTACATTTGCTAAATATTATGGAGACTACTTCCCCATTCAAAGTGCTACATATATAAATGCTAAAATTAACAAAACTAAACATTCTCAAACTGCATGTTGATAGTATGTGCTCCTACTTCAATTCCAAATTATGTAAGCCCCAACTGGAATATACTTATCTGTTTACAATTAATTTCCCTTTCTGATAAGAATTATAGAAAAGGTAATCTGATATACTAAATATACATTACTTTTAGAGAGTAGTTTATATTTAGTATACATTAGACCCATCTGTACAAATTGAAAAATAGTATAAAAAGAAAAGAGGAATACAAATTGGGTTATTTTAGGCAGTCTCTCCCCCTTTCATTAGATTTTTCTACATAAGGAGTCTGATTCTGCACCACTGAAGTCAATGGGAATTTTGCTATTGACTTAAATGGAAGCAGGATTGGGGCCTTAAATGAGGGTGAGGAGAGAAAAGAACATTTTTTGGAAATAGCATGCAAGAATAAAGACAACAAACTTGATCTATGGATGACAAAACATTCAGCAGTCCTCTTAAACAGTTCAATTGTTATTTCTGCACTGCTGACATTTCACGAATGTAGAGGCTGCCATTACAACTTGTTGTAATTTTGTTGTAAATTCTATTTTCAACTCGGCAGGACATAGCATAATACATGCACTATTGTAACTGAGGATTTTCCTGAATTTGGGAAATTCCATCTTTGGATTTTAAGATTACATGTCAAATACACAGGAAAAAATAAGAGAAGAAGTTATAAATGACAGTAAGTTTCCCCCCGGTCACTGTAAATTTGGGGGAGGAGGGGGGCGCAAGGTTACACACTAGAATACCGAAGGAAAATTACTTGAAGAAAAGAAGGGACTTTGTACAAGCATATGATGGGCTCTCCGAGTTACAGAAATAGAATACTTTTTATTCTTGGAAGCTTCCTCACAGAATTCCTTACATAGCAATCTTCTGTCATTTCTAATAGGCACCCCAGACATATGCCACACATCCTGGATCTCCTTCTAGATCTTTGGTTTTCCTCCTAAAATTTCAGTTCTTTAATCTAGGTTTTATTTTAGGATTTTAGCCTGCTGTTTGCTTTCTTTGTTTTCCTGTTCCGCTTCTCTGACTCAGTTATCCTTGTTAACATGTTCTTAATGTCTGTTTGCAAAAAAGTCAGCTTGATTTCTAAAACGTCCATCTTTGTTTGGATTACAGCTGTTATTTCTTGTGTATCTGTCTGCTTGAAGAATCTCAAGTGGAGGGGGATAATAAATGAGGCTTGTATCTGCTGCCACAATCTCAGCACAGTTCTATGCTGCAGAGCTCTGAGTGGTTACGTTAGAAGCTATACAGCACGTTAAAGCTAAAAATTTCCATTTGTTGGCTTCTATAGCGAGCTCCTGTTGATGATGTTTTGGCTGACTAAGAGGAAGAGTTTGTGTAGAGTCTGAGGGAATTTTCACCAAGATCTTGTAGAGTTCCAGTCACACAGTTGTGCAGGATCAGTTTCTCTCATGGTCTCTACCTCTTCTATTTAATAGAAATATAACATCTATCTTGGAAATAAGCTAGCTCATTTTATCCATGAATAAGGGCTCATTTATGCCTTTTCCTAGGCGCAGAATTCTGGAGAGTAAGAGCAGGCTCATCGCTGAAGCATCAGTGCCTGGAGGCAATAATGCCTGAGTGCTAGAGGGAGCATATTAGGAAGTGCCTCTTGCTACACTTCTTGAACAAGCGCAGAGTTTCCTGAGTATTGCTATGCAGGTGTGTGGGCGGGGAAGCATCATGCTTTACCCAGACACATCCTTTCTGTTTGTGTAATCAGTTCCATTCTTTCCTCTGTATACCCAGTGTGACATTCTGTACCTCAAAATAGCACCCTGGAACTCCCATATTCATCACTGTGATATGATTATGATATGTTTTGTACAATGCATGCCTTGTGAGGTATCATTTAAAAAGTCTTGATCTGCTGAAAATTACTATCTTGTTGAATTGTATGTGAAGTTATGAAGTACTGCTATGTGTGTTACTAAAATATGTGGTAAGTGGGAAATGCCCACAACAAGCCTTTCAGTGGCAACAAAGGAGCAACTAACACTGACAAGACAGATTTACATCAGGATCAGCTAGACATGTGTTGATGACCCATCATGAAGAATCCACTCTCCCAGAGATTCCTCAGAGAGTGCACATACACAATGGGGGCTACCTAACCCCCATGTCACAGCAAGGATCTTTCTAGAACCTGGGAGAAAGTATAAATGGAAGTGGATGACATCATCATTTGGCCTCTCTCCTTCCCCATCTCAACTCCTGGAAGATCATTTGGAAGACAAAGACTTTGATCTAGAGATTGGTCCAAGGCTGAGAAGGGAATTCAATCTATGTAATAAGAACTATAAACTGCCTGGAACATCCAGTGCAGCAAGAAAAGCTGTTTGATTCAAATCTTGCTTAGTCTGCAATAGTGTAGAATTTAGACAGTGATTCTATTTTTATTTCTTATGTAACCAACTTTAATTTCCGTGCCTAATGTTAATTTATAACCTAGCTTTCTGCAGTTTTATACTTACCAGCAAGTTTGTCAAAGGTGCTTGGGCAATCTGCTTAGATTACAAAGGCTGGTATATGTCCACTTTCCTTTGACAAAGTGGCAAAATTAATTTATGAGCTTTTACTGTTCAAGAGATGGCCTTGAGCAGTGTAAGATGGTACATCACTGGGGTGCAAGGCTGAAGCTGGGTAAAAGTGGCTGCAGCCTCTCTGCGTATAATTCATGAGTGGCGTATAGAGCATTTATGCAACTCAATTGGGTGTGCCCCTCCACATGTTGATGGCTGAGTGACCACAGCACCTGTAGGGTTTGCTATATGTCACTAGCACAGCATTGTGAGAGACAGCCCAGGCTGACGAATTTAAGGGGACTCAGCAGTCTCATGTCACACCCAGTTTCTCATTTGTGTAGGTCTTTAAAAAGTGTTTCTCTCCCTTGACACTGTGAAAGATGGAAAACCTGACTGTAAAATAAAAATTTGCAACAGGATTACTCTTCTTAGAGAGTATAGAACCCTAGACTGCTTTTAGCCAGTTTTTTAAAAATGGAGTATATTTTAAGTTGGTTATATCCCTTTTTATTTCTCAAAACGGTTCTGCAAGCCAAGGAATGCAAATAAGCACTTTCCTTCGTCACATACACACTGCATGTGTATATTGCCCACTGACATGCCAGCCTGGTGAGGAGGGCTTTAGACTAGGTTCAAAGGAGGCAGGTAACAAAAGCCCAGAGGTAGGTATAAAAAAGGTGATCTCAACACAGAGCTAGATATTAAGAGAGGGGAATAGAAAATTACAATAGGCACTTAGGAGCAACAAGATACAAAATGGTGGGGGAATCTGCTCTACATTTCAGACATCTATGCACAAATGCGTGGAGTCTGACGAATAAACAGGAAGAACTGGATGTATTAGTCCATAAACTAGATTATGACTTAACTGCCATCACAGAGACCAAATGGGATAAATCTCATGATTGGAATATTGATATAAAAAGGGTACAGCTTGTTCCGGAAGGACTGGCAGGGGAAAAAACAGAGAAGGCATTACATTATACATCAAGAATATGTACACTTGTTCTAGAGACCAGAAGGAAATGAGAGGCAGACTAATTGAGTGTGCCTGGACGAAAATTAAAATGGGGGTGAAAACAGACCCTACCACGACATTGTCCCTACTACACACCGCCGAACCAGGAGGAGGTAGACAAGGCATTTCTAGAATAAACGAACATCCAAAACACAAAACCTGGTAGTAATGGGGGACTTTTAACTACCCGAACATCTATTGGAAAAGTAACATGGAAAAACACAAAATGTCCAATAAGTCCTGGACTATATTAGGGACAACTTTTTATTTCAGAAGGAGGAAGTAATCAAGGGGACTGCCATTTTAGACTTGATTCTGACTACCACGGAGGAACAGGTTGTGAATCTGAAGGCTGAAAGCCAGTTGATTGAAAGTGATCATGAAATTATAGATTTCACAATTCTAAGGAAAGAAAGGACTGAGAGCAGCAAAATAAGGACAATGGACTTTTTTAAGAAGCAGCTTTTAAACAAGCTCAGAGAACTGCGAGGTAACGTAAAAAGTAGTTCAGGAGAGCTGGCAATTTCTCGAAGAGACAATATTAGAAGTGCAACAGCAAACAGAACCATGGCCCTTTGAACAATGAGTCCACACTATCTTCTACAAGCTATCTGCCTGCAACCCACAGCAAGTCATCAAACTTCTCCTATATCCCAAGCTCTGAAGCTCAGACAGTTGGATCTGTGCAAGAGGCTAACAGGCAACCAGAACACCCTACAGATCCAAACATTACTCCCCTTCCTGTTCAGTCCAAACAACAAACAGATATCTAACAGTAACTCAAATCCAGTAGTAGCTATACCAACCTCACCCCTAACACCTACTATGCCACCTGCCATTTCCCCTGCAGTACAAGCACCACATGTAGCTCCCTCAAATTCAGCAGCAGCCATTACACAAGAAAAGTCTCTCTCTCACAAGGGAACAAGTGTATGCAGCACAGGAAATGTTGAAGACTGCAAAGTTACCAGGCCAGAAAAGGCACTTATACTTGGGTTCCTGGCATGATCCAGAGAGAATCCTTGCTAAGAGCAAGGCAACATCATTCAGATTAAATTAGTAAGCATACAGAAGTTTCACCAAAAGTCAATGGCACTGGAAGCATCACCCTGTTATTGGATACAGTCTTTGAAATGAACTGTATTACTGGCCAGTGGACCCCGCTCAAGAAGTACAAAACTATACCTAATGTTTCCTAAAAGATTCAGTAACAAACTGTGGACCAAATCAAGCACAGAATCAGGCAGCACATCTAGTGTGTCAACTGTTCAAAATGGCACTCATATCAGTTTCTTCACTTTCCAGAACACAAATTGTGGCTATCCAAACTAACTGGGTTATATGATTGCAACAGGAAGATGTTGCCGAACTGACAGAGATTTTTTTTTTTATATATAAAGGAAAGTAAAAGGGTTAACATTGTTCTGTGAGTCAATATGCCAGAAATAAAATTACAACTCAAAGTTTGCTTCCCAGGTTTGGAGCAGTTCAATGCCAAGCATTGGGGAAAAGGACAATTGTGGAATCACAGTTTACTATTAAACAAAGGCATAGATTTTATTGCAAAAATATTTACATTTAGTATATGAGTTTAGTTTAAATATGGACACTTGCGCACTACAATATTTGCAGTTATTCCTGTAATTTGATTGCAGTAAATTAAACTACTGCAGGTGGTAGATGTTCAGCATCTAATAGCACCCACCCTATATTTAGCTTGTCTTTGCCAGGATCATAGGGGGATTTGAGAAGCTGTTTTAACTCTACTGTACTGTGAGGGGGAAAAAAAAAAAAAAAGAAAAGAAAAAGAAAACGAAAACTATCCCGACGCAAAAGAAAGACAGAAACACTAGTAAGAGGGCAATACAGCTCCATCAGGAACTCTTTAATTACTTGAAAAATCAAAAGGGAATCACTACAAAAGAACAGCACAAGCCTAACAGGGACAAAATCAGAAGGCTAAAGCACAGAATGAGTTACACCTAGCAAGGGATAAAAAAAGGCAATAAAAGGAGGTTCTGTAAATACCTTAGAAGCTAGAGAAAGATGAAGTGTAGATCCTCTATCAGCGAAGGAAAGCTAATAATGGACAACTCAAAAAGGCTGACATGTTTAATGCCTATTTTGTTTCAGTCCTCACTAAACACATACTTACCACAATATTAACAATAAGAGGGGAAAGGAACACAAGCCAAAATAAGGAAAGAACAAGTTAAAGAATATTTAGATATGTCAGATGTACTCAAATCAGCAGCACCTGGTTCTTAAGGAACTAGTTAAAATGCTATCAGAACTGTTAGCAATTATCTCTAAGAACACATAAAGAACCAGTGAGATCCCAGGGGACTGGAGAAGGGCAAACATGGTACCTATTGTGGAAGTACAGCAAGAACTGATAGGGATTTCAATGCATGACAGTCTGTTAGCAAGAGTCAGGCTAGCTGTAGCCCTAATAACACGAGACTTGTAGAAGTGAGGATTGTGTGAAGCGAGTGGGAAAGAACTGTGGGAGAAGTCCTTGCGATCTTGTGTTGATAATAAGGAATGTAAATTGGCGTCTAAATAGAAGTGAGAAAAAAAAGATAACAAAATAGCCTATGTATAAACAAAATGCAGCTGTTGCACATTATTGTAGGTAACAAAAAGTATAAATGCTTGCTTTAATTGTTTACTTTGAGAGAGACCTGCCTAGGACAGGGAAACTCTGTGTCCTAGGGCACTCCCTCCCTCTATACAATTGTAAATAGAAAATAAAGTATTTGATTTTGCTGCACCCAACCAAAAAGCGAGAACTGAGTTTTTCTCCGATACTATCTTTAAGAAGCGGGCAGAAAAAGAGGATCCAGGGAATTCTAGACCTGTCAGCCTAACTTTGATACCTGGAAGATACTGGCAATCAATTTGTAAGCACCTAGAGGACAATAGGTTTATAAGAAATAGCTAACATGGATTTGTCAAGAACAAAATCATGCCAACCCAACCCCTTTTCCTCCTTTAACAGGGTTATTGGCCGAGTGGATAGCAAGGAAGCAGTAAATGTTTAGTAACGCTTTTGGCACAGTCCCCACAACTTTCTCACAGGCAAGCTACAGAAATGTGGTCTAGATGAAATTACAAAAAATGGTTGAAAGATCATACTCAAAGAGTAATTATCAATGGTTCACTGTTACACTGGGAGGACGTATCTAGCTGGGCTCTCAGGGGTCAATCCTGGGTCCGATACTATTCAGTTGTTTCATTAATGACATGGTAATGGAGTGAAGAGTACGCTTATAAAATCTGTGGATGACACCAAGCTCAGAGGGGTTGCAAGCATCTTGGAAGACAAGATTCAAATTCAAAACAACTTTGACAAATTGGAGAATTGGTCTGAAATCAACAAGATAAAATTCAGTAGACAATGCTAAGTACTTCACTCAGAAAGGAAAAAAAAAATCTACAAAATGTGGAATAAGTGGCTAGCTGGGTGCACTGCTGAAAACAATCTGAGGGTCATAGTAATCACAAATTAAAAATGAATCAATAATGTGATGCCACTGTGAAAAGGCTAATATTCTGGGGTGTATTAACATGAGTGTCATATGTGAGTCACGGGAGGCAACTGTCCCACTCTACTTGGCACCAAAGATGCCTCAGCCAGAATACAGTGTCCAATTCTGGGCACCACACTATAGGAAAGATGGGGACAAATTGCAGAGTCTCTAAAAGAGAGCAACTAAAATGATGCAAGGTTAGAAAACCTGACCTATGAGGAAAGGTTAAAAAAACTGTGCACGTTTAGTCTTTAGAAAAGAAGACAGAGGTGGGAGAGTCTTCTAGTAAGGATTGTTTATAAAAAGGATTATAATGAACTGTTCTCCACCTCCACTGAAGATAGGACAAGTGGTAATGTGCTTAATCTGCAGCAAGTGAGATGGAGGTTAGAGATTAGGGAAAAATACTAAATATAAGGATAGTTAAGAACTAGAATAGGCTTCTAAGGGAGGCTGTGGAATCCTCACCATTGAAGGTTTTTAAAAACAGGTTAGACAAACACCTATCAAGGATGGTCTAGATCTACTTGGTCCTGCCTCCACACAGGGAGACTGGACATGATGACCTCCGAAGGTCCCTTCCAGCCCTACATTTCTGTGATTCTAGGTACTTGAACTGTGACAAGAAGTACAAAATAAGCAAGAAAAATCTAAATAAAAATGCACATGAAAAGAGAAAGCAAACCATCTACACTGAAACTGGCATCAAAACAGAACCACCACATTGGAAGCAAAGTTAGTGTTACTCCATAGTAAACCCCCTCAGCACCAAGCAGGCTTTATTCAACACCACTAAGCAAAAGGCAGGAAAGAGGATCGAGACTAGGGATACTCCAATAACATGATTATTTAAAACTGTGTATCTTTTCTCTGTACAAATCAGGCAGCCAATAAGACAGCCACCATCTGATGGTATTAAAACACCCAATATTGATTAAAGAACTCAAAAAAAGTTTAACCGCAAACCAGTCACAGCAATTGACCAATTATCTGTTACAAAGGTACTCAAACTGTGTTCCATGGACTACCAGTGGTATGCAAGCTCCATTCAGATGGTCCGCAGATAGTTCCCTCTAAGGTGCAAGCCTGGGCTACTGCACACCAGAGAATGAAGGACCACCCACCTAATTAGTGGAGCTGCATAGGTGTGGCTCCACTAATTAAATGCCTGGACCCTGGAGAAGACGCACATGTAAGGTGAGGTGGTGGCCTTGGGGAAAATAGTGGGCAGGTAGGAGGGGCCAGTGGGGTAAGAAGAGGGGGTGGGGGGAATTTGGGACATGCAGGGCTGCGGCAGCCAGAGAAAGAGACGGCCCTCCTTCCTAGCCCCAGCTCGGGGCTGCGGGGGAGAGAGGGCACATCCATTGCTTTAGAAAGATAAAACTACTGATATTAAAATATGAGTTGTGTGCTTTTATTTGTAGAACAAAACGGTGGGGTTGTTTGTTTTTTTTAAATATAGTGCTTTTATCCAAAGCACTTTGCAATAGTTAGCTTATGGTACAAACAACACTTTGAAAGATCATTAAGTGGTCCACACTCAGCAATTTTCAAGTGGTCCGTGAAAAGAAAAGTTTGAGAACCACTGATCTATTAGATAAGCTCCCAATTTGTCCTTAAACACCTCATTAGTGGTTTTCAACCTTTATTTCCATTTGCACACCCCTAAAAAAAAATTCTAATGGAGATACAGACCTCTTTGGAAATCTTATAAATAGTCTACAGACCCTTAGGGGTCCATGGACCATAGATTGAAAACTACTGCTCTATGTTAATTAATGCCTGAAAGTTATAGCTCAAAAAGCCATTGCGTAACTGAGGCAAACACAAGTATATAAAATTATATTCAAGATTCAAAGCTATTGTGAGGAAAAAGGCGCATTAAAGGACAGCAAATATTATCAAACAACTAATAAGACACAGATCCCCCAGGTTGCTATAAATTAAATTCAAATGGTGACATAGGTCTTGAGGATGGCTTTTTTGTTAAATTCTCCAAGCCAACTGACTCTACACCACAGGCCCAGGCATCCCTGAAATTGTCCTCAGAACCTCGTGTGTGTGCCAGGAAATGGGAGCTTGTAGCTGGCTTTGGCAGCTTATCTCCCTAGCTTCCCAGGCTCTCAGCTGCTGACTTGTTCTTGAGGATGCCTAGCCTGACAGCCTTCTGTCTCTCCCCCCACCCCTCTTTGGACATCAGCTCTCGCTCCCTAGGTCTCCGACCACTTTCTGCCTCACTTCATGGAGAAGTGCAGAGAGCATGAACTGTAATCCAATTAACTCTCCCTTTGGGGAAAAGCTGCAGGGAGACAAAACAAAATGTTGGGTGCCTAGCTGCAGCAAAAGGTGAATTCTGTGGCAGAAATGCTGAATTCCACTGCATCTTGAAAAAATGCCAATTGTGCAGCTATGTAATCACAGAGTTCACAAGGCCATGAAGGATAGGAATAAGGCAGATCACACCTCTCACACTGTTCTCTTCAGATTCGTGCAGATGGCACTGAGCTGTATGCCCCAGTTCACATTTGAGATTCTTGCAACTATAAATTATTACTATTTATATTTGTATTGCATTTGTGACTAAAGGCCCCAGTCATGGATCAGGGCCTCATTGTGCTGGGAACCACACAAACATGGGCTAGAAACATTTTAAAATTAAAGGTCAAATTCTGGGAGCTCAGCTCAATGGCAAAGTGAATTCTATGACAAATTCGGTAGTAGTGGAACCAATGACTACACAGGACCACGCCTAAAACCTTCCTTCTCAAAGGAATCCTCATCTTTGGAGCAAAACTATTCTCCAAAACCTCTTTAGAACATGGCTGAATTTATTTCTTTTTTTAAACTTTAATAGTGAAAGTTTGGCAAAGTTATAACCAAATGAAAACAGAGGCTTATGAAGTCAAGTGTTAAATAATTTTAAATCCTTAAGTGAGGTTGCTTAAGACAGGGAAGAGATAGCAAGGGAGGGTGGCAGATTTTCACCCCCCAGAGCAGGAAGTTCTACTGAAAAATAAGTTTCCTTGTAAGTTTCTACTAAGGTCTGAAAGAACTGTTCTTGCCAATCAAAAATTCATGTGTGAATAAAAACCATATTTCACCCAACCCTCAACTTTAACTTATTTATTCATTTATGTTTTCAGTATCTAGAAAAATTTCTTACCAGAAACAAGGCTCCTCCACCTCCACTGCGCACAGCTGTTTTATGCAAGTAGCGGATCTGTCTCACCTTTAAACAACATTTTGAAAGTATTAAAAACGATAGGCAAAAATTTATGTGCTAAATTGCCATACACTGCTTTCAGTAACAGTTTGATTTCTATACCAATCATAATAAAACACAACCAAAAGACCAAGTGTTTTATTATTTGATGAGGCAAAGTGGAGAATATTAAAGGCCTCTCCTGATATCAGGAGTATCTTTGTTCATTTAACCCACCTTGGTCACTGCAGATCAAATTAGAAAGTAAACCCCATCATCTCAAAGCCAGAATTTTACATAACTTAATATCCTCTCCTCACGTGTAAGCACATATCAGCCAATGTACTAAATAATTTACTGCCAGAACACATACTTTATAAATACACATCAGCCATATAATGTTTTACAATGTATGCATAAGCTACTGTTTCAAATCTAATACATTTAGGGAAGTCTGGAAATCCCATTAGGTGCCTATCCACATCTTTAGACACCTAAGTATCTTTGTAAATCTGGCCCTGTCCAAAAGGTGTGTTCCTTTTTCAAAAAATGAAACCTCAAAGTATCAGAGTTAGAAGTGTTAGATTAGACTTTATTTTTCATCAATTTGACCTAACTCTTTGATTGGTAAGGAAGAGATCGTAGTAAGGGAATTAGAAGGATTAGCAAACAAATATATAGGGAGTCATAAATTTGGCAATGTCAAGTCTGCTGAAGATCAGATAAACACATGTCTGTCACGAAGGGTTAAAAAAAGACTACACACTATCAGTCATTTTTTTATAGCAAATGTAGATGTGTATAGAGCTAGACACCAGATGAACAGTATTCTGCCTCAATAGGGTGAGGATTAGCCCAGTGGTTTGTGCATTGGCTAGCTAAACCCAGGGTTGTGAGCTCAATCCTTGAGGGGGCTATTTAGGGAACTGGGGTAAAAATCCATCTCAGGATTGGTCCTGCTCTGAGCAGGGGGTTGGACTAGCTGACCTCCTAATGTCCCTTCCAACCCTGATATTCTATGAAGGGATATATGAACCATAAATACAAGTGGTCAAAAATACAATACTCAAAAGACAAACAAAACAACCACCACTGTAGTTAGACTATAACACACATGACAGAAATCATAACTAAGAAGCGTGTGCATAGCCCCTATACACCCACTACCACCGTATTCCCAGGGCCCCTCCCACTGACCTCTTCCTCCTCTTCCCGAGCCCCTCCCCCAAATCCCCCTCTTCTCCTGACTTTAATGGGGGGAGGATCGCCCCCTTTTCTGCGGGGCGGGGGTGACAGGGGCCGGGCTCCCGAGAACTGAAGGCCGCTGTGCCCTTGCCGGCTGCCTCGGGCCGTCCCGACCAGGGACGCGATCTCTCGCCGCGGCGCCTGGAGGCGGGCAAGCGGCGCCTTGGCCGCGAGTCTCCTTACCGAGAGCGCGGCGGCGGCGCGAACGGGAGCAGCGAGGAACATGGCGACGTCCCCCGGCCCTGCAGGCCTCAGCCGCCACCAAGAGCCCGCGCTCCTCCCCTCTTACCGCTCCCTCCCACTGTGCAGTTGCTGTCGGCATCCGCGCGGGAGCGCGCACGCCTCGCGTTCGGGGGCCGCGCGCTGATGCCGATGGGGCCGGGCGGGGAGAGAGAGGAAGGAGCGCGCGCCAGGACAGAGGCTCTTGCGCGCGCCGGTGCGGGAGGGAGCGTGATGTGATGGCCGCCGCTCAGGATCAGGAGCGGTCTGAACCCTTCTCGATACCTCAGGCCCAGGCCTTGCTGTAAGGCGAGCGTCGTGCGCCGCAGGCTGTGCCCTATCGCTACCAGGGAGGGAAATGTTAGGCTCACAAGCATTGCCCGTGGGGAGCAAGGGCAAAACACCTGTTTGTCCCCACGCACTGGTACCTCTGCTGCCGATTAAACAGATTCCCAAATTCATTATTTTTAAATTAATCTTATTACTGTTGGGGGCGCACTTGGCATAAACCAGGTAACTGGAGAGAACGGAAGGCCATGAGAGCTGATGACGTGCTCTTGCTCTGAGCCATAGTGTTCCAGCTCCTCCAGACTCCATGTTTGACCCCAGGTTGCCCTTGTTGGGTGGGGCTTTTCCTACTCCTACAGTTACTAGGCAGACTTGGCCCTGGGTGGGAAAACTGGATGGTTACTAGGCAGACTTAGCCTTGGGTGGGGACAGTGTGAGTGACAGATAATGTTGTAACATGTAACAGTTTTGGGTTCTAGCATAAATAGTTAGGTAAGCTGTTTGTTTGGCGTGCTTGATCTGAGTCGTGCTTGGCTCCAGGCGTCTATTTGTGATCACAAATAAAGTTTGTTTACTTTTCCACCCTGGTGTGTTCTATTGGTTGCAAATCACACCGGGCAACGAACCCAACCGTTGCCACCCTCGGGCACTGTGTGCTGGCAACATTACCTTCTTGGGGGGAGGCAGTGCTTAATTTGTGCCAGGGCAAAGTCCTGGCACCTCTAGCCCTGGCAGTTCATGATAGCCCCAGCACCTCTGGGCTTGCCAAGTCAGATTATGAAAGATTTAAATAATTGCTTGAGCCTTGGCACCTCTTTCATTACAAATTAAGCACTGAGGGGTAGGAGTCGTGATTTTTGAATGCTTCCGGTTACTGCAACAGCAGCACCTACTATGTACTAGGCAATCTATACATACAGGAAGAGGCCACGTCTGATCAGTGATCATTAGGGTGGCCACTCATGTTTCCAGACATTCTGGGCCTGATGTGGCCCCAACCTGTCCTGGCGTGGCATCACACTCACTGTGAATGCCAAGTCACACTGCACCAGGGGAACCATTTTGAAGAGGGTAATGCTCCACCACCCCTCTCATGCCAGCAGGGGCAAAGTGGCATGCTCTTCAGAATGGTGTCCCCCATCTGATACCAGACAAAAGCACATCCAATTTTGTCTCAGTACTGGACTGGGGACAAACCATGCAAAAAAAGACCTCAGATTTAAAACCAGACAAGTGTCCTCCCTAGTCACAGTTCTCTCAGAGAGCTACACAAATATAGTTAAAATAAGGGGTGTACTCTCCTGGCCCTGCTGTCCTATCAGTAGCAGATCCATAGTAGAAAATGGGCACAGTCAGGGCTGATACTAGCTACCAGATTGTAAATGGGATGTGCTGGTGGCATCTCCACCCCATTTGTGAGGACAGAGCTACCAAAGTGCATGCAAACTCTTCAGAAGAGGGACGTGTTTACTGAAGCAATTAAGAGGTTTGAATTTTCCTAAAGTTGTGTACAACCCCCACAAAACGCAGAGAAAATTCAACAATATAATGCCGTTTTATATCTAGCTGTCCCTCAAACAGCAAAAAATCCTCCTGTCAAAGCCCAGAAAAATTAAACAGGGCATAAAAGAGAACACTTTTTTCAGCAATATTGGTAACAATTCCCTGCCACAAAATGGATAGCACAGAGAACCTGAACCTCATGGTTCAGGAGCTCAACACATATCTCAGCCTACCAGACAGTGCCAACACATAACTGCTGGTTCAGAAAGAGAAAGGCTACCAGATTGTTTTGCCTATGAACTCATCATTCCTATCCTGCTGAATGTATATTGTGCATCAAACTACACAAATGAACCTGAAGATCTGTATGATCAAACAGAACCTTCTATAAACATTAACTCGCCATATCACACTTTAGAGAGAATAATTATTCTCTTTTTGAACAAATATACATTTGTAATAATAGAAGAGTAAAGGAAATTACATTGTAGGGACTAATGTGTCATTAATAACCCCCATTTTTCCTTCTCATCTTCCCCATTAGGCAGGGCTGTTTGAAGCTTGAGCTGCAGGCATTCATATTGTTATCATCATGGGTCAATAGAAGGCTTTGTTCAGTTCTATTAATCCCTGACCCTTAATCAGCTTTCCCATTTTACATTAAAATTCACCATGTACAGCAAAAATATTTGAACTGGACGAAATTAATCGGATTAGATAACGAAATAATTTTCTTCCTCAGACACAAATAACATTACAAATGCCAACCACAATCATATCTTTATAAAGTGCCTCATTACTCAGACCTGCAGATGAAAAATGCAGATTGTTTTTCAGTGCAAAAGCAGCTTCACACTCTTCAGGTACTAATTAAGAAATAAGTAATTTACACTGAAAGGGTACTTGAATGTGCATATTTGCAAAGCACTAGTTAATGTTACAAATTATATTTTTCTCCACATCTCTTCCCCATGGCCATCTCTACCCATACACAAACTATGCAGCTGCGTAGGGCACCAGGAAATTTGGGGCACCAAATTGCCCCAAATTTCCTGGTGCCCTATGCAGCTGCGTGCTGCATCCAGCTCCAGCGGCCATCCCAATCCCCCGGATAGCTGAACCGGCCCCTCATGGGCTGTGCACAGCAGGGCCCAGAAAAACTTCCTCTGCCCCTGCCCTAGCCCTTCCCCTCAGCCCACGCTCCTGCTCCACCTCAGCCTCACCTCCACTCAGCCCCTTCCCCCTCAAACCCCATCACCTGAGCTATGCGTCCCGGGGGACTGCAATAAGGGGCAGGCGGCAGGCCCACCTTGTACTCTCAGGACAGCGGGAAGTGGAGCAACCCGGTCCCAGCCTGCTCCACCCGCAAGTGCTGAGGGGAGGTTCCCCGCCTCGCTGCAAACCTGGGAGCCTGGGGAGCAGAGCGGAGCAGGCTGGGGCTGGGTTGCTCCACTTCCCGCTGCCTCTTGAGTGCGGGGGACTGGCCCTACCCCTGCTGCCTTCCTGCACTGGCTGCTCCTGCCTCCCAAAGCACTTCGGCGCAGGCCCACCCTCCGCGGAGGCCTGGGATGCCCCATACCACCTGCAGAGGCATGGGATGCCCTCTCCACCTTGGAGGCCTGGGACCCAGCCCCGCACAGCAGGGCTGCGTAGGGCACCACAATCTCTAGGGACGGCTTGCTCCTCCCATCCTGTCCAAGGGGGAGATGTCTTCATTACCTTCCCTCCACACTGATACGATGTTACTAAGATGGTGCTATTAGAATCTCAGTAAAAATATATATATACACACAATTTACCACTACAAAAATAGTGGCGAAGGCATGTTAGTTGTCACTGTCAGCTAATACCAGGCACTTACTCAATGTGAGGTTTAACAAAAAACTGAGCTCTTGAATTATATCTGCCTTGTACATCTGTACTTTGCCTAGAATGTAAGTTAATATATTGCAGCTACACCAGTTTTTTTCCACAACTCCCATGTGGAAAACTCTTTGATATTTTGGTGAAACATTCATAAAAAGGCAAAATAGTACAGAGCCAACACAGGCCTTATCTACACAGTAGACTTCAGCTACCAGTGGCTAGTCACCGATATAGCTGTTCTAGTGCAAGCCCCTTGGGTAAGTAAGCAAAAATGCTATAAGCCATGATTTCCACCTATGCAGCTTAACCCTGCTTGAAACCAGGCTAAACTACACTGGGGCAAATCAAGATTATAACAGTTTACACTAGGA
Organism: Gopherus flavomarginatus; assembly: GCF_025201925.1. NCBI lineage: Eukaryota > Metazoa > Chordata > Testudines > Testudinidae > Gopherus > Gopherus flavomarginatus. The sequence continues at coordinate 209,607,559 of NC_066618.1, forward strand.
GTTTGCACCAATGAAGTGACACTTGTGGCTGGCCTCTAATTGCTGTAAAAAGGCTAAATCCCCAGTGTAGGCAAGGCCATCGATGTGCTTCAAAAGTAATACATGTACTGGATCCCTATTCAAGATGGTTAATTTTAAAACAAAGTCTAAACCCCTCAAGGAACTTGAATTTGAATAAAGATTTGTTGTGCCTGTACTATAATTCCCATTTTTTAACACAGAATATTTTTCAGTTTGTATAAGCCAAGTAGTCTATGGTGCTGACACTCTGGGAGGACTATTGCTGTTTAAATCTGTCTTTGCAATGGCTGAGGAGTTGCCTTTCTGCTGGCCCTTCTTCATTTATGAATTTTAAGAGATCCTATGATCATTCATACTGTGACAGGCTGGACTTTTTGTTGATTTGCTTTTCCTAGTTCTCTGGTCTCATATACTTGATTCTCCACCCCATATACTAGCCTGAGATTAGTTTCTCAGACAGTTAAAAAGCTGCTTAAAGCAACACAAGAATAATGGTGCAGAGATGCTCAAGCACAGATTAAAGATTCTGATGCTAAACCAATATTTTCACGTTTTACTGGGCATTTGCCTTAGGAATTCAAATCTATGAATAACAAAGGGCATATATGGGAGATTAATGGAATGTTCCTACATTCCTTGCAAACTAGTGCTCATAAATCACTAAATTAATAAACATTTGACTATGTAATAGAAAAAGCATAGTGTTAATGACACATTAATTGTACAGGGCCACCACCAAACACATTGTTCAATTGGCTTGTATAAATAGAAACATCTTCTTTAGCCTCCTGCAACCCCAGAGCATACAGTGTCTACCATTTTCTGCCATTTATTTTGGTCTTATGCTGATCTGTTCAGGCTTCTGAGTGTCATGTTGATGGATACCCTGTCGTAAAAGACAGAAAATGACATCAACAGTTGCAAACATTTATAATTCAAATAAAAATTACTTATTAAATTTGACTTTCATTTCTACATAAATTAAAAGCCAAACCTGATTAAACCAATGAGCACTACCCAGGAAGTGTAGCTGTTCGGTTTGTGCCAGTCTGCCTTTTATAAATATTTTACTGAAACATCAAAATGTTACCCACAGAGCAGTTTTTGAAAAAAACAAACAAACAAAAAACAGGCACAGGCTCAATGTGTTAACTAATATACGTCAGAACAAAATATAACATTCAAGTACTCATATAGTCAGACATATATTAGAGGTGCTTTTCTGGGTCACACTAAGTTCACTCAGTGCTGGATGGATGACAGCTCCTGGTGCCACAGGACTCTTTGTCACTTTTCACAGATCCAGACTAACATGGCTACCCCTCTAATACTTAACTCCTTTATGGACAACATGACTCAATAATAAGGGAGTGATTGTGATTTGGACTATGCATCTGCGTAGATGCATAAGTGAAAGGAAAAGTCCCCAGGATACTCATGTATGTGCTATCCCTGTCTTGGGTCTGGACACACAGCAGTAAGTGGACAATGCACACCTATATATCTTTTCTTGCCAGAAAGGTAAGCAAAGAAAGGAGAGAAATGGTCAGAGTGTGCTTCTCACACACTCTCCATGCCATAGCTTTACCGACTGGGATGGGAGAAGGAAGGTATAATCAGGGCCTGCTCCAGGCACCAGCACAGCAAGCAGGTGCTTGGGGCGGCCAAGGGAAAGGGGTGGCACATCCAGCTCTTCGGCTGCATTTCAGCAGCGGGTCCCTCAGTCCCTCTCGGAAGGAAGGACCTGCTGCCAAAGTGCCATCAAAGAAGAAAGCGATTGCAGCTTCTTCTTTTCCCCCCCCCCCCACCGCTTGGTGCAGCAAAAACCCTGAAGCCAGCCCTGATCATAATTTGCTGCAGTATAGGACAACAAGAAGTTACTAATTCCTTCCCCCTCACTTCTCAGAGCAAGGGGAAATCAGAGAGGAAACTGTGTCTTGCAGGGTGTCTCTGCAGCACAGTGCCTCTCTGGGATGTACTAGGTGTTGCAACAAACGTACTACCCCTTTCCCGTGAATGTACTTAAGCCACTATCTAGCTTTCCCAGCAAGTTAATTCCCTGCTTCATAATTCCTCAGTTTCTAGAAGGCAATTTCTTTACCACTAAATTACTTTCACAACATACCACACTTTAAGCAGAAGAGTGTCATTTAGCAGTATTCCAGATATTGTCTATTCAGATAGAAAGAATAGAGCTGCTCCAAATTGATTCTATGGACTTGGGCTTTGCTCCTGCATCAAAATCTCTTAGTATGTACCCCTTCATGCATGTGGAAACCCACTGAAGTCAATGTGGGATCAGGGGGTCTAGATGGTCACAAAAAATCATTTCACAATATTAACCATAATAAAGAATAGTCTTGCACTGTATATGAAAAAATACCTCAAAAAGAAATAATATAGTCAGATATTTTAATTTTCTAAGTTTATGCAACAGTTTGTATTTAATTTGGGATAGATTTTTTTTCTGGAACCAGGAAGTTATTTATTTTATGATCAGATTTAATTATTAAGGTTCTTCATGCCAAATATCAATTGCTTTCAGACTTTTGTATTAAATAACAATGTACTGAGGATTTTAATGACTGTGCTTCATTATCCTCCATTGTGAAGGCATAACTAAACAAATCAGCTTTAATTAACATCCAATCTATTATTCACACAGGGACATGCATAGCTCCTATCTCAGACAATCTAAAGATAGCACTCCCAGCTACATATGTGCAAATAATTTAACATATCAATCACATTTGACTACCTTTAACTTAGATAACTAATGTGTGACAGTTATTTTACTGTAAAAACCTACTGGAGACAAGGAACCTTTAGCTTTTACCACAAGGTAGCTAGACAAGGTTAACACTGACCTTCACTTCCATAGATGTGTCACCTGCAGCACACATGAAAAATAACTACTGACTACAGACAAGGAAAACTATAAAAGGCAAAAGTAGATAATTCATACCTGTATTCTCTAAACTGCACCAGTAATCTCACCAAGATAGCCACAGGTGTCAACGGATGAATAGAAACTGTTTGAGGAAATAATATGAATGACTCCAGTGCATCTACTATCTTGTTATGAATATAGCAAAATCTTGTTATAAATGTAATACGTCTTGGAACAGTGTATCAAAGCTTGCTAGAAATGTCATAACAAATCAAGGTATGGATGCTAACTATATTTACACTAGAAAGGAAGTGACATACACTCACTGGGGCCAGATCCTCAACTGATGTAAACTGGCATAGTCCCAACTGAAGTGGATAAATCTCTACTGATTTTTATTGGCTAAGGATCTGGTCCATTGGTTTGTAAGAAAGTAGCTTCCACTGTCCATTGTATACAATCATGACATTTAAATTCTGCTGTTGCTTATCTATTTGCTCTAGTGATTTAAGAGCAAGCTTACACTTCTGTTCCACAACCTGCATTAAATGAATGGTAGTAGTGGCAGTAAACTACAGAAAAAGAGCATGAAAAAGAAAGATCTAGCATACTCCAGTACTAAATAGATGTCTTAATCTAAGTAACATACATACAACTTTGTCAATATTCAAACAATACCTCATGTAAAGGTCCACTGAGTGAATAATTTTTGCATTAGTTACAGAGAGATTAACTCAGTAAAATATCAATAAATGCTTTAGCCAAAGTCACCTTACACCATACAATGTACTGTATTTTTAAAGTAATACGTTAATCATAAAATGAGTGATTAAACACAAAGCAGGTTTATACAGCCCTATGATATTCCCGGTTCTGCATATAAATGGTGTTTTATATGATTAATGTCATATCACATGGTAAGCTTTTCCTTTGCAGTATACTTCCTTTAGGCAAGGACACACTGCACTTTATTCACAGCATGGCTACAAATAGCTCATGTTTCTAGATTTGCTTTAGTAGTAAGGGCCCTAATCAGTGCTCCACACTCAGTTATCTGAAAAATCTTTCACTGATAGAGAAAGGAATGATTAAGGATTTCTTAATACGCTTACTGATTACACTAACCATAGTATGCATATATATTATATCCCTTGGATAGATCTGTACTCTATATAGATTACAATGCAATTGTTTAAAGGTGGGCATGCGTCAGCTAGGTCAATTTTGATTTCTTCTTTACATTGTTGTGGGTTATTTAGTAAATGTTATATATGAAAAAGAAAATGATATAAAAGTTTGTGAAAGCACTTTAATTTAGGATTTCTTTTAATTTTAGTATTGTGTTATTTAGGAATAGTAATCAACCATCTTAATGATATGTCAACACAGAGTTTTATGATAGAATTAAAATAATAATAATTATAATACTTAGCACATACACCTCTACCTGAATATAACACGACCCAATATAACACAAATTCGGATATAACACAGTAAAGCAGTGCTCCAGGGGGGGTGAGGCTGTGCACTCCAGTGGATCAAAGCAAGTTTGATATAACGCGGTTTCATCTATAACGCGGTAAGATTTTTTGGCTCCCGAGGACAGTGTTATATTGAGGTAGAGGTGTATATAGCCCTTTTAATCCATAGATGAAAAAGGTATTTTAGAATGGGAGTAAAGATTATTACCCTTATATTATAAGTAGAAAACTGAGGCAAATAGACATTATTCTCTTGTCCAAGGTCATACATCAAGTCCACGGTAAAGCTGGACACAACTCAAGTCTCCTGACTCACAACCTGGTGCCCTATCTTCTGGACCATGCCGCCTCCAATAGTCTGAGAGGAATTCGGGTCCCAAAGATCATAAAAACATAAAAAAGGGCATACTGGGTCAGACCAGTGGTCCATCTAGCCCAGTATCCTGTCTTCCAAAGTGACCAGTGCCAGATGCTTCAGAGGGAATGAACAGAACAGAGCAATTATTGAGAGATTCACTTCCTGTCATCCAGTCCCAGCTTCTGGCAGTCAGAGGTTTAGGGGCACCCAAAGCATGGGGTTGCATTCCTGACCATCTTGGCTAATAGCCATTGATTGACCTATCCTCCCATGAACTTATCTAATTCTTTTTTGAACCCAGTTTTATTTTTGGCCTTCACAACATCCCCTGGCAATGAGTTCCACAGGTTGATTGTGCATTGTGTGAAAAAGTACTTCCTTATGTTTGTTTTAAACCTGCTGCTTATTAATTACATTGGGTAACCCCTGATTCTTGTGTTTTGTGGAGGGGTAAATGGCACTTCCCTATTCACTTTCTCCACATTATGATTTTGTAAACCCCTATCATATTCCCCATTAATCATCTCTTCTCTAAGCTGAACAGTCCAAATCTTTTAAATCACTCCTCCTATGGAAGATGTTCCATACCCTAATCATTTTTTTGCCCTTCTCTGTACCTTTTCCAATTCTAATACATCTTTTGGGGGATGGGGTGACCAGAGCAGCACACAGTATTCAAGGTGTGGGTGTACCATGAATTTATATAGAGGCATTATGATATTTTCTGACTTATTATGGCTCCTAACATTCTGTTAGTTTTTTTTGATGTCCACTGCACATTGAGCAGATGTTTTCAGAGAACTATCCACAATGACTCCAAGATCTCTTTCTTGAGTGGTAACAGCTAATTTAGACCCCATCATTTGGTATGTATAGTTGGGATGATGTTTTCCAATGTGCATTACTTTGCATTTATAAATATTGAATTTCATCTGCCATTTTATTGCCCAGTCACACATAGGGCATGGCTACACTGGAGAGTTGCAGCGCTGGTGATGGGGTTACAGCGCTGCAACTCACTCTGTGTCCACACTTGCAAAGCACGGCCAGCGATGCAACTCCCTGGTTGCAGCGCTGGCTGTACACCTGGTTTGCTTGGGGTGTAGCGATTCCAGTGCTGGTGATGCAGCGCTGGTCATCAAGTGTAGCCACCAACAGCACTGTTATTGGCCTCCAGGGTATTAGGAGGTATCCCAGAATTCCTGTTCACAACAAACCAGAATGGCTGAACTCCGATCTCCCCGTAGCTACTTAGCTAAAAAACAAACACAGCTGCTCTCTGGTCCAGCGAGCGAGCGAGCGGAGGCAGGGGAATTGCTTTGGAATGTTCACAGCTGTTTGCTTGAGGAGAGAGGGGAGGGGTAGTGTTGAGCAGCTGCTTATATGGTCTAAAGACTATTTAGGAGTGCATAATTTGCATTTAGTGAATAAGAGACAGGTGGGGGAAAGGTCAAAATGATTGAAGGTAGGCACTGTGTATCTTCCAGTCCTTAGAACTTGCAAGGCAGGGAGCTGAGAACAGCGTCAGTTCCAAAAATCCACTCTCTCTGTCTCCCCCACACTCCCTGTCACACTCCACCCCACCCCCCTCTTTTGAAAAGCACGTTGCAGCCACTTGAACGCTGGGATAGCTGCCCACAATGCACCACTCCCAACAGCGCTGCAAATGCTGCAAATGTGGCCACACTGCAGCGCTGGTAGCTGTCAGTGTGGCCACACTGCAGCGCTTTCCCTACACAGCTGTACAAACACAGCTGTAATTCCCAGCGCTGCACATCTCCAAGTGTAGCCATACCCATAGTTATCTGGGCATTCAGAATGTGTGTGAGAAAGACTAACATCCAAGTCTTCTAAAGTAGAGAACTATTAATTGAATGAATCTATTAAATAACATTGTATGAACTATTTATTTTTACTTCTTGTATTTCTTTATTTATAATATATTAATTTAAGCTTACAAATGCTTCAGTGTGGAAATAAATAAGTTGTTGCAAGAGACACTAACTACATTGCTGCTCAACAGTAATATGAAAAGGTTGACATGACTTCTATTGATGGCTTATTACTTTCCACATTAATCAGATAGGGGAAGTTCAAAAGCAGTTCAAAAAGGGATCAGTGTTTTCTTTTTGCAACAGCTTTGAACTTCTTTTATTTAAAAGGGCAGCTAGAACTATAATTAGGTGCAGCTAGTCTTCATTATTTTGTTCATTTATTATTTGTGTACTCAACTTGCAGTGTCTCCAAACCTCACATCTGGTTCTGAGAGAGATGAGAGTTTGACTGATATTCTGCTTGCTCTGGCTGGACTCAAGTAACACACCAATCACTATGGCATGACCCATGCTACCCAAATCACATGACAGCATGAGGAGTGATGAACAAACAAACCATTTATATTGGAGCCTCTACAGTGTTGAGTGAATTAGCTGTCAGAAGATTCTCCCTGCCTTCCAAGCACTGTGTAGAAAGGTATTTTTAAAAAAATTGCACAGAACCATCCCGGCATGAACCTCAGTAACCATAGCAACCACATGAACTTATTGCTGTAACTGTTGGCATCCTCTCACCAAACTTCCTCCCCACCTGGCACAGCATTAATTATTTTCTCTCCTCATGCCATGTTTTAATCCAGTGCGAGTGCTGGTTTTGCAGATGGGGAGTTACTGTTGACTTCAATAGGAGACCCATGAGGGAAGGGCTTTCTGGATTAGGCTTTCAGGGCAGGGATCCTGTATTTTATTTGTCCGTAAAGTGCCATATACATTTATGTTACTGAATAAATAAATCATTCATAATCTCAGAGGCCTTCAGGTTTGTGGACTATGACTAAGACTCTTTGGACAGTGAATTTATTATTTGTTTAGGATATTTTATCTAACGTAAATCACCACACGCAGTCACAATGCTCTGTGGATAATATTTATGAGTATGGTAACTCTAAGTCTTATTTTTTAAAAACCTTAAAGTAATTAAGTCTGCCGGGGACAGGCAAGCCCATTTCTCATCTTTGTGGTTTATTCAAATTCAGCTGTTTCTACATTTCAATATCAAAGGCTAAAATGACTGCCTGTGGCAGAATCACACTTACACACAGATTTTGTTTACAGGATGAGAGCAAAGTACTGCTGTGTTAGCAGCTGTGCATTCGTTCTCTTCTGGAAGAAAAACTGCCACAATTCAGTCCGGCTTTGTTCTTTTATGGTGGCAACAGTTAGATTCATTGTCAAAAGCAAGGCAGGTATTTGAATTAATCTTTTGAATCCACCCAGTGTTCCGCACTTCAGCTTAATAATTCTGAATCATGTCAAACTCATATATACATTTTATATATCATGGATGGCAGACAGGGGTGGAACAAAAATATTTTCTGTCAAAACATCTTGACCTATATGAACACCAAGGAATTTAAAAAACAATAAAAATTAAAGCCCTCAAACTTCTTTAACAAAAAGGGGAAGAAATGCAACTAGAGATAATTGTATTTTTAAATATTAGGAAATTAATAGTTATGTATATGACCAATAATGATAACACTGTAGGCCACCCACTCATTATTACATCTTACTGCCTCTCATCATCCAGTCACATGATGTGCCATACACAGCAAGTTGTGTTCTGGAAGGTGTTCCAACCTTTCCAGAAACCTCTCTGAAGTACAATTTTTCTAGGAGTCCCTATTTTCAATGAGAAGGAAGGAGGGAAGTACGCTGTGTCAGCCATGTCATAGGGCACCTCCATCTCTACCTGGTAAACCTTATTTCCTGGCCAGTTCAGATGGTTTCACAGTCACAAACACACACCAGGCTGTTTATCTTACACCAAGATGTGTATTTATTTCCCTGTTACATCATAATACTGCACAATAAAGACTTTCAGGAAAGGTAGACTTTCCTTCACTTCCCAGGCCAGGCTCATCTTCTAAGCCCCTTCTGAGCTGCCCCTTGGTTCCTGTTTCTTCCCTGTATATTCTTCCCCCAATTACCTTGTTAGCCCAGTGATTGTCAGCCAGATATTCACAGTCCCCCACCAGAAAGTGTATAATTAGCCTGCAGCCTTCTCCAGGCTGTAGCAATGTCAGCAATCAAGGTGCTGCTGATTGTACCCTGTCACAAGACTTCTCCTTGCATCCATTCAGCTCCATTGGCTAGCACATAGCAAGCAGAGCCATGGCCTTGCCCTCCTTGCCCACTTGTTCATTGAGGGTGAATATTGGGCACACAGCCCTTGCTCACCCAAAGGTATGATCCAAGTAGGTCGTATGTGGCCATGCAGCGGAGGAGGGAGACATTGCTTCCCTGAGAACTAACATGAAAATCACATTCTTTTAAATTACTTGCAAGATAAAATACAAATGAAACTCCCTGTGCTGTCCACATTCCTTTTCCCTAACTACCTATCCAACAACATTCTCCCTTCTCTTCCCCATCCTCCTCAAGCTGCTCAGGCACCATTATGAGGGATATGGTGTCAGAATCTAGAGAGATGGTAACAGCTCCATAGCTTTATTCAGGAGTTGTCCCATTGCAGTAAGTGGTTCTACTGACATACATAAAGTTACTCACATGCATAAGTCTTTGCCAGATCAGGGTCGTATACTGGTGTAGCCTGGAACTAACTCCATTGACTTCAGCGTAAAAGTGGTGTAAGCCAGAGGGGGACCCAAATCCCCAGTCTTATTACAGAGAACTTGTTCTGATCCATCACAAAAGGATATAATTAACTACACAGTATGATGAATTTTTAAAACTCCCAGATTTTGTGTCCATAACAAAAATTTGCCTGTTCAGTGGTTGCTCAGCATTTTTAAGATTCTGTCTATTCCATTTTACATGAACTAAGCGTTATCAGTGTTAAATTATTCCTAGTTATTCCTGAAATACACAAAGTATTACATTACTCTTAAACAGTAGCCTAAAACCATTTGTTATAGTTAACAGCTGAACTGCAACAACATCTCATACATACTGTCTAGTATCTGTATTCCACTTTTCAGTAAATAAATTATTGTTATTGCTAATATGGGCTCTGATTCACGGATGCACTAACATGATGCTAACTTTACACACATCAGTAATCCTTTTAATTTTAAGTCTGTGCTTAATCTCATGGAAGTCAGTACTTACTAAATCAAGGCCTTGGCTGATATTTTTTAATTCATTTTGAGTTCTTCAGGGATCAATATACCAATTAATATTCACGCTCAGTTTCAGCTTAGTTATGCCTGGGATGAATTTGGCCCATTTTTTCATGTAACATTTTGCTGCTGTGCAAAATAAACTAGAGAATGCAACAAGAACAACAACGGCAAATATGTCAGAGCAGATTTAAATCCCTATTTTGCATCTTCCAGGATGCAAGTCCTTCTTCAGCTCACTATGTACCTTTGTATCTACTGGACTATATTTTAAACACTGATGCACTATTCTGATTTATTTGCTCAACAAATATGTGTTATATTTAGACAACATTTTACAAACACACTGGGGCAAATTTCTCACTGTTGATGTAATTTAACTTTTAGTTGTGTTACTAGAAAGGAATTTAGCTCAGTTAACCTTATTCATGGAGGACCTATTCACCATTAGGAAATGGCTTTCTGACTCGTTGTCAGAGATTTTATACATGTTTGTTAGGCTCAGCAAATGCTTGGGCCTGTTTTCATCTTGTGAAAAATTCCATTTCTCAAGACACTCCCAGCTAAGGTTGCCAATTCTGGTTGGACATATTCCTGGAGGTATCATCACATGACATAATCTTAAATTAAAGATTAATCTTTAATTTCTGGAGACCCCTGGACAATTCTGGAGGGTTGGCAACTCTACTCCCAGCAACGGTATTTTGAGGTTATTATTCTATTTCTCTGTTTAAAATAATTCAGTGACTAAATTTAAAGCAAGTTTCTCAAGAAACAGTTCCATTTTTCCTTCCAGATGTGGACAGTCCCTCCTAAATTGCACTGGCCTGAGGCCTTGGACAGACAATATTCAGTCCTGTGCCAATGAGTGGTTTAATGTCCGATATCTCATGTCTCAGTAGGGGATAGAAATAGGAGCTTTACACCATTGGAAAGAGGAAATATGGAGCTTCCCAATGGGACAGACCGAACTGGATTCAGTCCCTGGAAGGTTCAAAGATATTGAAGCTTAAAATGTTGGTATCTTTAGGTATAGGAAATCTATTTTAAGTCATTTTAGGATGTTTTTATTGCTTTATCTGAGCCTTTTACATTAGGACTTGAGAGGGATAAAAAAGTACTTCAAATAAAATATATAAAAACTCTAAAACATTTAAATAAATAATAATTGTGAAATGGCTATTTTGTAACCTGGTTGTCATATGCAGATCATATGATTTTAATCATATTAAATATATAGATATTTTGCAAGTGATGTTCTAAATAGTGGACTTGTGGCTCCTCCGGTTATGGGTGATACAATCCCAACAAAGTCTTAATTCCACCGCACTACACAGTGGATTCTCTCTCCAATTATTATTATTCCTGGTCAAGAGCAAGAACATACAAGAATCAGCCTTTGGCCAGTGAAAGCCTTTCTATACATGCAAACGTTGTGACTTTAAAGCCTGAAGTTTTGGGGCCATAGAAAGCTAGAAACTGAAAGTGAGATACACACATGCCTCCCACACACACTGGCTCCTTTACACCAGCTAAAAGCCTGAGCAGCATAAATAAGCCCTCAAAGCCCCCACTTGTGGCTGGAGGAGGACTCCTCAATGCAGACACAGCAGAAGAGACTTGTAAGGCTGTTTTCCAAGGGCCCATTGCATAGGGGGTGTGCCAGGGGCAGGCCTGGGAGGGTGTGTTGAGGGTGAGGGTGTAGGAGACCACTCTGCAGAGACTGTAGGAGGTGTTGTGGTCGAAAAGGCAGAGGAGGCTTAACTTAAATAGGATAAGTTATGCTGGGGACCATCTTCAGACCCTGGAGCAGAACAGGATTGGGAAGATGCAAAGTGGCTTTAAGCTTTAGGGCCCTGGTCTGCAAGTTCTGCTCTGTGTCTGTTAAGGGTATGTATTCACTGCACAGTTAACTCAGGCTCTTATTGGTGTCCCTGTTTTAGGGTTACTGCACCTGATCCCCACTGTGTGGTCTGCTCAAGGAATGCCCTCTCAGGTCTCAGGTCTCTTGATGTCATCTCCCTCTGGCAAGGGATGCACTCCTTTCTGATCAGGACTTTAGGCTACAGCTCCCCTGCAATTCACTGTGGTTCTCCCCAGCAGGTCTGATAAAAAATCCAGCTCCTGTGCTTTGCCTTCTCTCCAAGTTCTATGACCAGCATGTGCCAGCAGTTACAAGTGACCAAACACAGCTCTAACCAGGGCCACCCCACAATATTTTGGCACCTGAGGTGGGGAGCTCAAATGACACCCTCCTGTCCCCTCGCTTGGGCCAACACTTTGAAAGGTCTCAATTCTGCCTTCTTCCTGTTCTACTCCTTTCATGGTACTGCTCTGCTACCTACCCCAATAAAGGAGAACTAACAACTTAAAATGCCTTGTTCAATAATGTTAAGTAACACTTAATTTTCAAACGCTTGAACAGCAAATGTAACTTTTCTTGTCTGCATAGTAAACACTGGCATTTTTATCTACTTGAATACTCAAAGTGGTGCTTTCTGTGCCTTCTTGGTTGCAAAGAGTTGAACTGCTTCCTGAAGGTCCACAGTCTGGGCCAGCTCATGCTCTGTTGAGATGTTGCAAGGCCGAACAGCCTCTCCTGTGTCACTGTGGAGCATAGATGTGTTTTTATCAACTTCAGCTTGGAGAAGCTGCATTCTCCATTGGCAACTGTTACAGGAAGTGTTAGAAGTATGTGCAGAGCAACAAAAGCATTTGGAAAGAGGGTGGTCATCTAATTTGTGCACATATACTCCACAACAGCCTTTGGAGTTGATCCTGCTGAAATATATCTTTACAGGGCTTTCTGTTCATTACCTGAATCACTTCCATCAATATTGCACATGTCATCATGTGTCAACATTGTCTCTAGTGCCCTGCATTGCTGGTGTAGGTCTTCTTCAGGTATAGTGAGGAGTTTTGGAATATCATACAACATCCCAAATATACTGCTGTGTTCCTTGAGTTGCATGAAACGTTCTTCAACTGACTATATTGCACAATCTAGCACATGGTTAAAGAATTCAACTTTGTTGTTTGGGGTCCCTTATGGGATTATCCTGTGCCTTGTAATCAAAATGTCGTCTTTTTCTTCAGTGACTCTTGTATTCTTGAATGGGTGGGAAAATAGCTTTAGTATGAAGTTCTTCTGCCAACTTCTGTGGTGCACACTTCAGAACGTTTTGAAATCCCTCATCTCACTGGTAAGACTGTAGGTATGACTTTGCTTTGTCCAGTTGTTCCATTGCTCCAAATATATCAAGGTCAACACCTTGGAGTCTCTTGCTTGCAACATTTATTTCAAACAGTATGTCATGCCACAACATTAAGCCACACAGAAATTTGAAGTTATGTATGTTTCTTGTGATTCCATTTTCCTCTGCCACTGTTCTCCCATGAACAGTTCCTGTCATAGCATTATCCTCCATAATGGCAATTATGGCATCATCTATCTTCCCAATTTGGTGTTTAATAGGCTTTATCGCCTCCACTCGACTTTACCATTGTGTGGCACTAAGTGGTTTCAGTTTCAGAGAGGATGTTCCCAGATGTTGCTTCAAAATTTGCCATCAGTGAGTTGATGCAGAGAAAAATACATAGATGCTTTGAATTACATTTAAAAAATTCAGCAGCCTCACTAGAAGCTGATGCTGCATCACTGACCACCAAGTTCAATGAATGAGAACTGCATAGGACAAAAAAAGCTTGAGGGTTTAACTCTCGGATCTGTGTCTGCACTCCTCTGTTCTTTCCTCCCATGTTGGCACCATTATCGTAGCCCTGACCTCTCGTGCCAGCTATTGCAATTCCCGTATCTTCCAGCTTTTTAAGAAGAACATTGGTCATACCAGCTCCTGTACTATTGTTAAAGTTAGAATCAGGACTTACAATTTGTCAGACCACTTTGTTTATTAGCGCAGCACTCCGCCAATAACATTTAGAATATGTGAGTGGCCATGCAAGGCCCAAACAGTTTTATTTATACAGATAAAAGAGCGGGAATTAAACAAAGGGACAAAGAAATTAAAACAGTAAAATTTACCTGGGGCACAGCATGCATATCCTATTTCCTTACTAACTGTTATCAATCTAAGGCTAATGCTTCACCAATTGCCCTTAAATGGTGCAATTGTTCTATGTTAATGTCTGTATTCCTGACACCTGGTTGCAACATTTCAACAACTTTGCTTAAAGGTACAGACAACATTTCTTTAATCCTTTCTATTCTTACTATATAATTCATTCTACCTTCACAATCCCTCCTTTTGGTCAGGCGTACGCCATGACCAACCCTTACCGAGTTCCACAAATTAACCGTTCCTTATCTCTTAATTCATTAGCGATATTCAAAATTATTATATTAGCACTTTGTTTTGGGGCAGCCATCTGGGTGACACAATTTTGGATACAACAGGAGATTAACTGAAAGCATACAAAAATCACTAAGATTTCAAACAGGATAGTTAGGGCTTCCTGAAACAACCAGTTTTCTATGCCAGAGAAATTGAACAGGTTACTTAGCCACTTTCACAAAGAACTCAGCTCTTTATGAGGAAGATATGCGATTTGTTCTAAGTGGCTAGTGTGATTTATTACCTTATTGGTATTGTCAGGTATAAACACACAACATTTTTTTTAATGAGAGCACAGGTCCCTCCTTTGGCCGCCAGCACTATGTTTAATGCTTGACGGTTTTGGAGGGCAACCTGTCTGATTACCTCTGTTTTTTTGGCCAGGGTTTTTAAACTTTTTTTGGTTTTATTTGCCATTATTTTAACCACTGCTTGTAACCTTAGGAGTCTTTTTGCGTGGTGTATTACTCCCCCAAGTGGGATAAAGGAACTGCCAATAGCCTTTTTTCAGGTGTTATTACTGTTTCATATTGTGTTAAACGGACAAGGTCCTCCAGTGAGGTCTGGGGAATTGAGTGGGATAGCCAGGACAGGAACACCAGTTTGAGAGTGGGCTGGGATGTGGCTGCAGACCCAGCATTTAGAAATAATAAGGGTCTGAGCTATTCACACTTGCTGCTGGATAAAAGAATTGTTATTGTGGACTCCCCAGACCTTAAGACACTAGCAGCTGAAGAACAGGCACCACCAGAGGCGCATGTTGGAGGCAGGGCCCTTCTGGTTCTGACAACCTTAACTCAGGGAACTGCAGTTACAGTTTTATGTCCACCAGGCAGCAGGCGCTAGGCTCACTACTGCTTCTTCTTGGGCCTTGCTTTATGTAGTCATCTGCTTTTGGCAACCCTTACGAGAGCGTAGATTGTAAGGTATTGCAGGCTGTTCCTTTACGTTTTTTTTGGGAGTTAAAAAATTGACTTTGCGTGGTCCTGAGGTGGTGGTTGGTTCACTGGAGGTGGTGCATTTTTACACTGCGAAGCATGTGTCCACTTTGAGATGCCAGACAGTTTAACAGCCGTCCCTTGACTCTGGCTATACCAATGGCCTTTACACCTTATTTTTTCTTTTTAACATGGTTCTTTTTAACATTTTTTACAAAGTTTAACTGCTTAATTTTCTTCAGCCTCTGTAGAGTTAACTTTTCACTTTTTTCCCTTAAATCACTTGTTTATGTCCCAAAATGACACCTTTATTACCTTAGATTTTACCATTTTAAGTATTGTTCCAGGGATTCATGCCTGCACTTACTGCTTTTTTTACTCCTGACACTATGCCCTCAGGGCTTTTAACCTGTTTTTTAGTTTTTTTATCTGTTGCTTGCCTGCTTTTCTGGGCCCAATCCTGCTTTTTTTTCCAATGAACTGTTTGTGAGTGCTATTGTGGTCACTTCACAATTTTGAAAGAAGTGTTCAAGGAAAGGGACCAGGAAGAGTGGGGGCTAGTTGAAGAGTTCCCCCTCTTGCTGAATTGGTAGTGGAACACTAACGAATCAGTTTCTGAGGCAGACAAAGGGGAGCAGAACAAGGAGCTTTTTGTCCTTTTTACAATGAGATGGGAGTATGAAGGGGGTTGGATCGATCCGGGGTTTGGAGAACAAGGTAAAGGGGAGCGCTCGGTCTGGTGGTGGGAGAGGAGGCTTTTAATAAAACTTTTAACTTATTATTTGAATAATTGAGAGGCGAGTTTTGATTTTGTCCACCTATGATTTGCCTCTTGCCACCACTACATGAAACAATTAACCTCTCCTTTGGCCAATTTAGTTTTAGGTTGGCTGAGTTTGTCCTTTAAGACGTCCACTCAGTCTTTGTTCCAAGATTTTAACAGTGGCCACTGAGTTTTGGGATCCCCCTGAGTTAGCATAGACCATTTTTCCAGAAATTTACAGGAGTCCAGATTCTTTTTACAGGAGTCTGGACCCATCCTAAATTCATAAAATGAGCCGGCGTTCATTTAGGGAACTGTCCCGACTTAGACGTCTGGTTACTCATACAGGAGGACTTTACATACCAATCACACAAGAAGAAAATTTGGGTTCGTCAGAGCAATGCCCAGTGCAACACACAAAAGGAGCCCACAGGCTACTGCCTCAGTCGCCCTTGCTTTCACACCAGGGGTTTTACCCAAAGTGCGGTGCGGCTGCGATTGTGCAGATTCCACTCACTCAGGCCGCAGAGACAGGAACCTCTTGGTCGGCCGATCCCCAGACAGAGACGGCACCCAGACTCAAACACTCCACAAGAGGACAGATAGACACAGAGACAGGACAGTCCTTAGTCCGGACAAAACACAGAAATAATTACCTGACCAGATTCCTGATGTCAGATCCCGAGATCCCTACCAGAACAGAGTGGGAACCAACAGGTTCGATGGCGTAGACCTCACTGTGGCTGTGCGCCTTTCCGCTCTAGTTGGGGACCGCTTGGGCCAAATGCCCAGGTGCCGGCTGCCACGGTCATCCTACAAAAACAGTCAGGAATCACACAGCCCCAGTGAAGATGGTTGCCATCTCGGTGGAACCTCCAAATTGTTAAAGTTAGAATCAGGACTTACAATTTGTCAGACCACTCTGTTTATTAGCGCAGCGCTCCGCCAATAACATTTAGAATATGTGAGTGGCCATGCAAGGCCCAAACAGTTTTATTTATACAGATAAAAGAGCGGGAATTAAACAAAGAAATTAAAACAGTAAAATTTACCTGGGGCACAGCATGCATATCCTATTTCCTTACTGTTATCGATCTAAGGCTAATGCTTCACCAATTGCCCTTAAACGGTGCAATTGTTCTATGTTAATGTCTGTATTCCTGACACCTGGTTGCAACATTTCAACAACTTTGCTTAAAGGTACAGACAACATTTCTTTAATCCTTTCTATTCTTACTACATAATTCATTCTACTTTCACACTATCATCAATGTGAATAAATTCTAGAAAATGCCCTCTGACAGTCACCATTTCAGTGACATTTTCAGTGGGTTCTGTTGTTGTTACAAAATGCACCATTAAAGAAATTTGTTTGGTATGGCTGATGTCAGGTGTGCAGTCCAGAATAACAAAAATAATAATAATCTGCTGACCTCAGATCTGCCACAATCTTCTGTTTGCTTTTATTGCCAGTAACTGAATAATCTCATTATGAATTGTTTTTCAAAGGTAGTGATGTGTGTACATTTCTTGAGTGGTGACTCTTCTTAAATGCTCCTGGAGTACAGCATCAAACTCAGCCATCAGTTCCACAATTTTAAGGAAGTTTCCATTGTTTGGCACATATAGCTGATCTGAAGTGCCACGCAGTGCTAGGTTTTGGGTAGCAAGCATTCTCACAATGGCAATGAGTCTTTTCAGAACATTTTGCCGGTAAAGAGACTCTGATGCAATCTTCTCTTGATGCTGATCATCTATGGTGGCTTTAATCTTAGTCTCATCTCAAGCTCTTTCCACCTATGGAATGCTCTTTGGTGATTTGCTGCCTTCTGATGGCAAGCCAGATTTCTAGCCAGATTTTTCCAGTCCTTTGTTCCTGTAGAACCCAATGTGGCTGGAACATTAGACTGGAAGAGTTTGCAACAAAAACAGTATGCAGCATTCTGGGATTTTGAGTACATAAGCCATGGCCTTTCCACTTTCTTACCATTAGGGATTTCATGCCAGTAATGTGTTGGATGGAAACTTCTATTTTCATTGTCTTTGGGGAACATGAAGTTTTTCATTTGCTATGGCCCACGCAGTACAAGGAAGTCCCTCAGGCTACTGCTCAAGTGGGTCCACAGTCCTGGATCATCTAGACTTAAGGAATTAAATTCAGCAGCAGCTGATTCTTGTGATCCCACCACACTCTTTTCTGATCTACATTTTTTTTCAGGAATGTGCATAGTTACATCCATTTGAGATGGAAATATGGATGCTGCAGTAGCTGCCAGGTCACCTGCACTTGGAAGATCAGGCATCTCCTCACCACTCACGTCCTCACTGGGGCTGGAAAGCTCACCGTGAACATTTGTGTCTGTGTATCTCAGAAGAGCTCCTTCCTGCTTAGATAGAATAGCTTCCTTTGCTTTCTTTCTTTTTCTGAATGCTGCCCCAGAGGGGCGTTTTCTTCTTTCACTCATGACTGCTGTTCTGTGCCAGCTATAGTGGCTCTCAGCACTCTGTTGAAGGGGACAAATTAGCAGGCTGGTAGCAGGGCCTGAGTGAGGGAAGATATCAGCGTCTTAAGGGCCTAACTGGCGTCTACTACTTCAGTTGACTGACTGTTCTCTTCAGCCTGGTCTACACTAGAGAGGGGTGTTGACGTAAGATACGTGACTTGAGCTATGAGAATAGAGTAGCTGAAGTCGACGTAACTTATTTCGACTTACCTCCCATCCTCACGGTGTGGGATCGATGGCTGCAGCTCCCCCGTAGACTCCGCTTCTGCCTCTCACCCTGGTGGAGTTCCAGAGTCGACGGGGAGCGCGTTCAGGAATCGATTTATTGCATCTAGATGAGAGCTTCTTCTTTGTCTCCTTTGTCTCTTGATTCCAGCCTGCACCAGTATATGCAGGGGGGTTGGATTAGAATCCAGGTTCTTCTTTCACGTGGGATGGAACCCACCACTGTGCAGTGAGGACACAGACAAAATCACTAGTGGTCCTCCTATCCCTTCCCACGAATTCCACAATTCTCCCTGAAGGACAGACAAGTTCTCCTGCAGTTGACACAATTGACTGAGAAAGAATCCTAGACAGTGCATCTCAGCACAAAGAAGCATGGGATATTCTGAGAGAGAGCGCAGAACCAATAAGGATACAGCAACGTGGGTTGGGCTTTGCTGTTGGAACACGCACTCCTAGGCTAAGGTAACCGGGATGCCAATCACCTGTGTTAACGGCTCCATAAAGATATACCCTAGGATAGTGGTTGGCAACCTGCGGCCTGTGGGCCACACGCAGCCTGTCCGGGTAATCCACTGGCGGGTAGCCAGACAGTTTGTTTACGTCCTGGCCACTGCTATCCACAGCTCCCATTGGCTGGGAATGGTGAACCTTCACTACTGGGAGCTGTGAGCAGCCGTGCAAAGGTAAACAAACTGTCTGGCAGCCCACCAGCAGACTACCTTGACAGGCCTAGGGTGAACAGATGTCCTGATTTTATAGGTACAGTCCCAATTTTGGGTTTTTTTCTTATATAGGCTCCTATTACCCCCCACCCCGCACCCCCTGTGCCGATTTTTCATACTTGCTGTCTGGTCACCCTAGATGGGCCACGTGTGGCCCACAGTCCGAAGGCTGCCCACTGCTGCCCTAGGAGATGCAGTACAGAGTCCGGAGCTTTATAACATTGGGGAGGGAAAAGGCTCATGTTCCTTTGGGAGATATAAACCCTGGAAAGGCCTGAGATTTATTTCCTGTCATTTTTATCACTAGAAAGCTATTTTAGATCTCTTCTAAAGGTTTTATGGGTCTATCTGTAGTTGTTGGAATAATGGGAATTAAGTCACCTAATTTTATAGGTGGAGGGATAAAAAAATAGTCCCAATACATTTTTTTGAAAACTCTAAAATATTTCTCTGTAACATATCTGGCACACACAAATTACATGATAGTGTGGTGGTTTGGAAGACCTTTATAACTGACTTGTGGTTTTTCCACTTGTGGGTAATGAAGCCACCTCAAACTCATACCCTATAAAATCTTAATAGCCATACCAAAACATGATCACTGTCTATGTAACATATCTCTATCAATTATAGAGGTATTATATAAATGAGTGTAAACACAGATGTTTAAAAATCATATTATTAGTGCAATGAGATACAGTCTGAACTATTGACATCTGTCTGTTTGAGTTAACACAAATTGTCATGTGATGGCTTCTATTTCCAAACAGTGGTTCTTTTGCACAGCAACAAAGACGCACAGTAGTGCATTTGTGAACTTTAAAGGCCAGTCTGTTGGCAAGCATGTAGCTGAGATTCAGGAATTTCCTAGGAATAGAAAAAAAATGTGCCAGAAGCATCATGTAACCTTTTAG
This sequence comes from Gopherus flavomarginatus, assembly GCF_025201925.1. Lineage (NCBI taxonomy): Eukaryota > Metazoa > Chordata > Testudines > Testudinidae > Gopherus > Gopherus flavomarginatus. Next base: position 209,627,867 of record NC_066618.1, read on the forward strand.
ATTAAAATTATTTGTTAACGTCTGATACAGTGATTGCCTCAAACAAGGAAATGTCACTGCCCAGTCTTGTTATCTAGTGTCACCTAGTGGACAGTTATGTCAATTGTTCTGGCCTATGGTTACCAAGATAATAAAGGGAAAGGTATTCAGCTTTAAGTAGTTTTAGCATGCAGGTAGAGATACAAAAGAAGAGTCAAGTCTTGATATACAGATATAGAGAAAATAAATGTTGGTGATGGGGAATTAATTTTAGTATAAGTTTGGGATAGTTACATTACACACAAGAAGCAAAGCAACAAATGGGTTATGCAAGTAATCCAAAATGGGTATCACCACTATGTTTATTGTATTCACATAGAGGTCTAGGAAATACATGATAGCATGGTGTGGTATTCAAGGGATTCATCAGCATGAGTTTGGGATGGATGCATTACACATGACTAGTGATACCATGAGTGAGATATGCAGCTCATCCTAAATGAACGTCACTGCATACTTCATAACAGCCTATTATTTGTTGCATATGTGTCATACATGTTTCAGAAAAAGTACTTTAGATATGTTTGGGAATGTTTAAAACATATGCGGACTATTTATTTTTACCTCTGCTTAAAATAGTTCTTCTGTAATATATATATATACATATGGAATAAATGGTGGGGTGAGGTCATATGATGGTTTTGTCATCATTCATTTATGGTTTTCTGCATAATTTACTCAGGCATTTACCAGCTTTAAGCTTATTTACATGGACCATCTGGGGGGCAGTTTTGTGTGAGGTCTTTTAACATAGTAGGAATACATTCATTCACTTCTTCTACTACTTCAAAAGGTCCCTCCCATGAGTTATGCGTTTTGTATTTTTTCACAGGAATAAGTCAAAAGAGCATTTACAAGCATGTTTATCATGCTTGTTTGGTCTGGCTGTCAGTAAAGTTAGTTTAAATGACCGTGATCATGTCTCTTAATTGTCTTCTGAACCTTTGTACATACTCAGTCACTGACTCCCACTCTGTCTTAATGTCCCCTTCCCAGGAGTCTCTGATGAGCTCTAGGGAGCCCTCTCATTTTCCTTCCCCATAGAAGATAAAATAAGGCAAACTCTTCAGACTCTTGGGCACTTCCCTATAAGCAAATAACAGACAGAGTCACATTTCAACCCAGTCCTGAGCCCACTTAACGGCACACAACTGCAGCATTGATTTCAGTGTAACCCTTCTGCCCCTCTGAGTTGGCAGCAACAAGGGCCGGGTTCAGTATCCAGGGGTTCTGTTTCAGTAACACAGTGCATAACCAGCTCGAGCCCCCACCCAGTGACCTGGGACACTCACATACCACACCCCCCTGGGCGCCTCTAGGAGGCAATACTTCCCCTCTCGCAAGCACGGAGTCTGAGTGTAGCAAAATCTTTTTAATAAAGGAAGGAATTAATGCGGCATCCCATTGGAGAAACACCACAAACAGGGTTATAACACAAACCATAAACAAAAACCCACCTCCAAGTACATTTGGCACTGTCCTTTTTCCCCTTAGTGTTTTAAGTCCAATCACCCCAAAGTCCAACAACCCAAAAGTCTCTGGTCAATGCCACCTCAGAGTTCGAGAGTTTATCTGTAGAGGTCCCTCCCCCCAGCCTGGATAGAAAGGGGCACCTTATGTGGTCCGGGCCAACTGCCCTGCCTCTCCGTGGGTACTGCTTCCGCCTTCTCCACGAACTGCTCCGCTTTACCAGCCGCTCCACACTGCTCCTCCAGCCGTTCTCAGAAACTGCTCCGCTCCACCAGCTGCTCTGCTCCATGAGCTGCTCCAGTTCTCTCTGCAAACTGCTCGGCTCCGCTCACTCTGTGGGCCGCTCCACCCAACCCACAGCTACTCCGCTCTGTCAGCCGCTCTACTGCCACCAGCTGTCCCGTGATCCGCTCCAGCCGTCCCCACAAACTGCTCCACTCCGCCAGCAGCTCTGTTCCACAGTATAGCTTTGGGCTCCCCACTAGTTAGCACCGTACTCAGTGCTCTCAGCTCAGTGATTTTAGCTTTTTAGTGATTTTCAGCTCTTAGTGATTCTAGCTCATAGTAGGGGAGCCCCAGTGCTAGTGCACCATTAGCCCAAAGTGATTTCAGCTCAGTAACCTGTATTTAAATTCTTAAGGGAATAAAAAAACCAACTCTGACATTCCACAGTGGAGAGAGGAGGGGGTGCAACTGGTGCTTCTGGCTCCACAAGGAGACTGCCCCACCAGGCACAAATACCTATCCCCAGCCTCTCTCAATTCTCTGGGTTTTGGAACCCATGTCCCATGTCTAGCCAGTACCACTCAACTGAGGGTGAGCAATTTGTCACCAAGCAGTCCCACAGCTTGGCAGTCTGGGATAGGGAGGCGTGCCTATGCAAATACACTCTCTGAAATTCTTTCCACCAGATGTCAGTGTAGAGCTTAGCCTGACACTGCTTACATCAGTGTCCCATTGCACCTAGACAGCAGATCTGAAAAATTGGGATGAGGTGGGGAGGTAATAGGAGCCTATATAAGAAAAAGACCCAAAAAATCGGGACTGTCCCTCTAAAATCGGGACATCTGGTCGCCCTAATTGCACCTCTCCACCAAAACATTTGTCTTTGAGTGCTATGGGGCAGGCTTTAGTGTTGCTTTATTCCATACAACTTCCGTAATTTACTGAATAGTTGAGACATGAAATATGACCCACAATCTGACAAAATCTCTTTAAGGCAAACCACTCTGCTGAAAATAGTAAAAATGGCTTTTGCCACAGAGTCAGCTTCTATGTTAGACAGAGCTACTGCCTCTGCATATCTAGTGGCAAAATCCACTACAAGCAAGATATATCTCTTCTCCCTGTGGGTAGTACATGGCATAGGGCCCACAATGTCCATTGATACCCTAAAAAATATCTCTTGTATCACAGGCAAGGGTTGAGAAGAACTTTCTGGGTGTCTCTCTCTTCTGACATCAGTCATAAGATCTGCAATAGTCTCTCACATTATACTCTGAAACCTGTCACATTATTCTGCATTCCAGGCGAGTAAAAAATTTCTTTAACCTATTGCACATTCTCTATGCCCAGAAGTGACCAGCAAAAGAGCAGCTGTGGGCTGGCAACAGTAACTCCCCATGGTACTGGACAGGCACAACTTCCTCAAGGGAGCTTTCCCATGGGAGCTTTTCTGTACTACTTTCCTTCTTCAAAAAAGACACTCCCCCAAAACAACACCTTTCCCCATTTCTCATTGCTGGGGTTCCCTCTAGGACATGCCCCCTTAGGTATTCTGGACTGGGATCTGCCCTTTCTTCATCCTGGACGTCAACAACAGCGACAACTTCTACTGTAATGGTTGTTAATGCCGCCCCACCAGTCCCACGGGCATGCTACTTCCCTCTGATACATTTGTGTTTGTATTAACCCCTCCCACAGCTGAAAGCACAGTTTTCTTTTGCTAAGTCAGGATTAAATGTGTCTTCCCCTCCCCGCACATTAGTTTTTGTTTTTAGCTATTCCCTTCTGTGACAACTGACCAATATTCCTTCTTACTATGGGTTACAATATAAACCTTAGCTTTGGACATATCAAAATATTTCCCACCAGCATCGCTGTTGGAAGAAAGTCTGGCACTCCAGCTTCTAAGGTATCTTTCAGATCGTCCCAGTCCACATGTATTTTATCCAAAGATTCAATGATTTTCTATCTTCTTAATGCCAGGAGCTCTACATCTTGGCCAGATAACATGTCAATTTCTTTGACCATACTTTCTCTAAAGTAATCATACAGTCACCATATAGGTGTGCATATACTTGTTATTTATATAAATAACTAAGATTCCTGAATCCTGCCAAGCCCTTCACCTTTACAATATTGCCTGAGTAGGCACTTATATGGCCTCCATCACTAATACCTGGATGCCTCCCGTAACATCTGAACCCATCTATGGAAATGTGGAGCCATTTACTCACATACAAAGTGTTGTTTATATCTAGTTTTGGCAGCTTTGAAATTCTCTCAGAAAACTGTAAGTTCTGGCTGTCATGAGGCAGGGATAGTGCCTGTTCATTAGCTAGTCTGACCTGGTTTTCTAAGTGTTCCCTTCCATTTCTGAGGGACTGGCTATCTTTCCTCATGCCAGAAATCAAGCCTTGAGCTACATCACTGTTTTCTCTTGGCAACTTCACAGAGTCTTAATGTGTCACACTGTGACTCTAAGGCCAGGTCTACACTACCAACATACATTGGTATAAATGCATTGCTCAGGGGTGTGAAAAGTCCATACCCCTGAGTGAAGTAGTTATACTGACCTAGCCCCTGCTGTGTACAGCACTATGTTGATGGGAGAGCTTCTCCTGTCAACATAGCTACCGCCTCTTGCGGAGGTGGATTAACTGTGCTGACAAGAGTAACTCTCCCACTGGCATAGGAGTGTCTGCACTAAAGCACTACACTGGTGCAGCTGCGCTGCTGTAGCTTTTTAAGTGTAAACCTACCCTAAGAGGCATATGCCAGCCTTGATCCATAGTGAAACTCTCATTAATAGTCCAAGGCCAGTATATGGCCCAATGTCTGTAACCCCCGAGGCTCATTTATCCAATTCCAAGTTCAGAATTGTTTCGATTGCCAGCATGGCATCAGTTTAGGCATCTATTTTGTGAAATAAGGCCTAAATATTCTCCAGAGTAGGTGAGAGAGGATGTGAAAAAGATGTTGCATACATATGGGGCATTGAGCAAAAACAGCTCATCCTTGCAACTAGGTTACCCTTGTAATGCTGCGAAGGTCTGTGTCGGAATGAGTGATGTGCTGCATGCATTGAAATCAATCAGTTGAGCTTAATTCATGTCGTACACATGATTTTTTTCCAAAATATTCTACATATGTCATCCTGGAACTGGCATTATTTGCTCATTTATGCCTGTTGTACTTTCTGTCCTCTTTAGCTTTTGAGGAGACCTTTACTGATCAAGTACTGGCTGAGTATCACTGTACAGTGAAAACTGACTTTCCTAAAAATGTAAATAGCTAAAGAATTTTTGGGATGATTTTTCTTCTCCTCCTTTATCCCTGTTGGACCCCAAAGATCTTCAACCAAGGCAGACTGTACTAACTTCAGAGCCCAGCAACCCCTTTATTCATGCATGAGACAGGACAACTCCCTGTTTCTGCTGATCCAGAGAGTGAGGGACCTTGCTGCAGACCAAATGGCAAAGCAAAGTATTGTCTAGGTCAGCCTAGATTATTGTAATATGTTTCACCCTATTAACTAACATTTACAAGACAGTAGCACAGGGGCAGCAGCATTTCGCACCTTGTGCTGTATCATCATTTATTACTCTGGAGTAACATTTTACATACATTTGCCTCAGGCAAGTATGACATTAGTGATGTTTTAAGACTTCTCAAGCTGGGTAAACTTCAGAAGCGTATAGAGAGCTTATTGACTACAGTAAGACATCTTGTGCCCATCATGAGCTATATGTAATCATAAAAACCTAAATCTGAATGAAGGCTTGTATCCTGAGCTTTACAAAAAGTCAATTTTCCACACTGCTGCATTTAGGTCAGGAGCCTGTGGTAGGAGACAGGGAACTGTAGCATTCAATCTGATTACTAGTTTCAAGGGAAGGCTCTTGGGCCCTAGGTGTCACTCTGAGTTGAAATACAAGAAGATTAATTAGCTCAGGGGGCTAACTGTTCAGCTGAGACAGACTCATTTTCAGAAGCATAAAGTTTATTGGCAAATGCACATATATGCTGTTGTACAGATCAGTTTATAGTGGGTTCATTATGGAGTACAGCATGAGATGTGTAACAATGCTATGTGCTAGAGCATAGGCTTTATGTACACTTACACATTTTTACTAACAGGAATAGGAGGAGTATCCTTTTCCAGAATGAAAGGGCTCCTGTTAGGGCATGTCTACATGGGGAAATTTACCAGCATAGTTATACTGGTATAATTATATTGCCAGAGCTATGATGGTGTAACTCCCCGTGACACACTATTTCAGGGTTTAGCATACTTTTTTCAGTTTAGCTTAAACCATTTCAAAAGAGAGACATAAGCTAAACTGAAAAAAAGACACTCAAAGGAGAGCGTCCATTGGAATTGCTACAACATGGAACGTATAGACATGACATCAAAAGGGAACGAGCAGGATCTTAAGAAGTGTGATTAAGTCTGAGTACTGCTGACCTGAAGGATGAGATTGTCACAAACATACTTAATACCTTTTTCCCTGCACTGAGTGGAGCTCCGATCCAGGAGATCGTTTGGCCCAATGATTTTTGTCTGGAAATCACTATGTTTTAAAGTCCTATAAGTCTGTTTTCAAAAAATGCTGCCCACCCCTACAGCAAAACTGGTTTCTGCAATGAGCATACTTCATTTCCCTTAGTGTGGTGATGGTAATGGGGTGCAATCCAACACCAGTATCTGAATAAAATCAAACAAAGTCCCACTACTTATCTGCTTGAGCCTTTTCGGACAAAATTTTGAAAGGATGAGGGCTGAGGTCCCCCCTCCCACACAAAAAATGTGCCTATAGTTGCACTGAATTACTACAATTTTGCATGCAAAGTGACACCACATCTGTGCTCACAAATGGGAATTTTGATATCTGCATACAAATACAGACATGTATACATGAACCTCTATACAATGAAAATCCGATTCTTGAAAATGTTTTGGCTGATTTAGCAGGAAGAATTGTGACCTGAGCTTTGCAGAAAGTCCATTTTCCATACAGCTGCATTTAACTCAGGAGCCTGTGATACTAGACATGGGAAGTGTGCATTTAAAGTGGCAGGGAAATGCAACTCCCAATACTGTAAATACAAAGCAAGCAAAATTCCATGTATATACACACTAGGATCATTTTTAATGTCATAGTTTAGAAAACACTTTACTTTCAAATCTCAATTAATCTGAAGTTTTAGAAACGTATTGCAGGAATTTTTAATGGCAGAACCTACAGTGAGTACAGCCTAACAATGTAGCTGTTTTCTTCCACAACAGGGAATTTGACTGCAATGGTGCTTCAAGTTCAAACAATCTAGAAATTCTGTTGCTATGGCAGCATGAACTCTCCACTGCAGAAGTCCAAATAAAAGTTATACCCCTCCATTCCCTTCACTCACGCCCATCTTGTCTCAAAATAAGACACAGTCAATTGACAGGTCAATTATTTACCAATGCTAATACAGCTATGGTATTGAATAAATATGAAGATATACTTTTTTTGATAAACATATTTATAAGTATTAGCTTGATGAAAAGACCTGTCACTCACAACATAAGAACAGCCATACTGGGTCAGATGAAAGATCCATCTAGCCCAGTATCCTGTCTTCCAATAGTGGCCAATGCCAGGTGCCCCAGAGGGAATAAACAGAACAGGTAATCATCAAGTGATCCATCCTCTGTCACCCATTCCCCGCTTCTGGCTAATAGCGGCTAGGGACACCATCCCTGTCCATCCTGGCTAATAGCCATTGATAGACCTATCCTTGATGAATTTATCTAGTTCTTTTTTGAACCATGTTATAGTCTTGGCCTTCATAACATCCTCTGGCAAGGAATTCCACAGGTTGATTGTGTGCTGTGTGAAAAAATACTTCCATTAGTTAGTTTTAAACCCGCTTCCTATTAATTTCATTTGGTGAGCTCTTTGATTTGATTTTAATGGCACATCTAATACAGCAATTAAACTATTTTTCCCCTGAAAAACCGTTGTGACAAGGCACCTCTTTTGCCTCATTGGTCTCAGTGTTTCACCCTCCGGCAGTGGGGGCCTGGAGTAAATCTATCCTACTCCAAAGGTTTTTGGTTTGGTTTATTTTTCCGTATTTAGAAGATAGGTCTTGGGTAGTAGGGTGACCAGGTGTTCGTACTTTGACCGGAACACCTGGTCAAAAATGGACCCTGGTTGCTCTGGTCAACACCACCGACCGGGTTGTTAAAGGTCTGGTCGGCAGTGCTGTGGAACTAAGGCAGGCTAGTTGCTACCTGTCCTGGCACTGAGCTGTGCCCTGGAAGTGGCGAGGAGGTCTGGCTCCTAGCAGCAGGGGCCATGGGGCTTCGCATGCTGCCCCTGTCCCAAGCACTGGCTCCACACTCCCATTGGCCAGGGCGGTGCCTGCGGGCAAAAGCAGCACACGGAGCATCCTGCTCCACTCCTCGCCTACTAGCACTGGACCTGTTGGTGCCTTCTGGGGCACGTGCAATGCGGTGTCAGGACAGGCATGCAGCCTGCCTTAGCCTGCTGCGCCACTGACTGGGAGCTGCCTGAGGTAAGCCTGTGCTCCAGCTATGAGCCCCCCCCAAACCCAGATCCCTCTCCTGCACTCCAAGCTCCTCATCCCTGGCAGCACCCCAGAGCTCACAACCACAGCCCAAAGCCCATACCCCCTCCTGCACCACAACCCCCTACCCTGGCCTTGAGACCTCCCAAAACCTGGAGCCCCCTCCTGCACCCCAAAGCCCTCATCCTTGGCCCCACCCCAGTGCCCGACCCCCAGCCCAGAGCCCTCACAAACCCCTGCACCCCAACCCCATGCCCCAGTCCTGAGCAACCCCCTGCACCCCAAGCCCCTCATCCCCAGCCCCATCCCAGAGCCTGCACCCCCCAGCCCAGAGCCCTCACCCCTGCACCAGCCCAGAGCCCCCTCCCACACCCTGAACCCCTCATCTCTAGCCCCACCACAGAGATCTCACCCCCTTCTGAACCCCAACCCCCTGACTCAACTCCACAGCCCACTCCCACATTCTGAATCCCTTGACCCATCACCCTCCAGCCTGGAGCCCCCTCCTACACCCTAAACTCCTCATCCCCAGCCCCACCCCAGATCCTGCACCCCCAGCTGGAGCCCTCATCCCTTCCCACACCGCAAGCCCCTGCCCCAGCCTAGTGAAAGTGAGTGAAGGTCGGGGAGAGTGAGCTACTGAGGGAGGGGGAATGTAGTGAGCGGGTGGTAGGGGCCTCAGGGAAGGGGCAGGGCTAAGGTGTTTTGTGTGATTAGAGTGTTGGCAACCCTATTGGGTAGGCCTGAGTATTTCTCTTCAGAAAAAACAAACTCACAACCCAAAAGAAATACTGCCCTGTCTCCTCTCCAGGGCGTTGCTTTATTATACTGGCTCCTGTTTAATAGAAGGTTAACTTGATTCCTTCCCCAAATAGAAGTTAACTTGATTGTTTCTCCTATGGAGAGAACAGCCTTCCCCCTAAGAGAAGCCTTTTTAACCTGCTGAACCTTGTTTCTCTCCTTCCTGCCTCTCTCTCACCGGAAGAGGTTTTTTGAAGTCCACTATCAGCCCTTAATTGGACTCAGATATCTCTAATTAGCCTGAGGTATCCTTTTTTAGTTCACAGGGAAAATGGCCTTCATCACTCTAGGGCTGATATACTGGCTTTCCACTCTTTTATAGCTGTCAGGTCTGACTTTGTCACACTGTTTACTACCATTATTGAAAGGCTGTATTTGATTGACTATGATACTGCATGACAATTGTATTTCAGCCAATCCAAAAGTAAATATTCAGTAAATAATGAGCCAGATCCTATTGATCTATCTTAGGGCTTGTCTACATGGAGGGAGAGCACAGCAAGCCAGGGTGTATATTTACAGTACATTTGCATGCCATGCACTGACTAGCCATTGGAATTCTAGTACCGTGCACTACAAGTTCTGTAGCATGAGTACATCAGTGTGCACTGCAGAACTTTAAGTGAGCAGTAGCAGGGTCCACGTGGGGCTTATATGGCTCCCACTACTGTATTATCTGAGTATCTCACAATCTTTTATATATTTATCGTCGCATCACCCCCCGATCTAGGGATGTATTATTATCCTGATTTTACAGATGGAGAACTGAGATACAGAGAAGTTAAGTGACTTGCCCAAAATCACACAGAGTCTGTAGGGTAGCAAGGAATTGAATTCTGGTCTCCTGAGTCCTGTAACCCCTGGATTATCCTTCCTCTTTCAAGTAGTGGCTGCTAGCCTCGCTCCACTTTACAGTGGTAAACGGGTATAACAAAACTCCACTCAAGTCAGTAGAGCAATACCAGTTGACACGAACGATCTGGCAAATAATTAAAATTTTTTTGTACTTCTACACATGGTTTCTGGTTAGGTGATTTGTTGTGGTTGGTGAATTTTATCAGTAAAAGCAGGCAACCACTCACAAATCTTATTCACTGCTACCCCACACTGATCCTGGCTGTGGGGCAGCATACTTTCTCTTTCCACCTCATCCCCATGGAACTTCCAGCCATGGGTTCTCCCCAGAGTTCCTGTTCCACAGGCAAGAAGGAGGGTAAGTGGGGCTGCAGGGTGCTTCCAGGTTCTCCCAACCAAACCCATGAGGCAACAAACCTGCAGCAACTTGCATAGTAACTCAAGGACCTGAAGTCTTTCCGAGTGAGGTACCAGGGTACATGTGTTAATGGGACACATTAAATACAGAGGGGATGGCCTGCAGTGTCAAATCAAGGAGTCTCAGCATGGAACCCCCTAGCTTTTGATGGATTCCCCTGAAATGTGGGCATGCAGTGGGAGCAAACTCTGTTATTTTTTCCAAGGTGTGGAGGAAGGTGCAAATCATACTTTCCCATAGGAAATTCTGTAAGGGGAACTCTGCAGTTTCAAGTCTCTTAGCTAGATTTTTCTGCATAAGGAATGATTGGAGGCTTATTAGAGCCAATTAAAAATAGCTACAATTTTACAGTTTATCTATAAAATAATTTGTACATATTTACGATCAGCCTGGAGTCACATAACTATACTCCACAAACAACAAGTCATTAACTCCTGTAGTTTTCAAATCAGATTCTGAGTAGAATTAGTTGTAGATTTTGTATTTTTTGGTACTGTGCTGAGATTTTATACACAGAAAGCAGAAAACAAGGCCACATTGTGGCATGTACATTAAGATTGCACAATACTGTATGCTTGCCTATTTCTTCACTTATTTTCCAGATGAAGTACAGTAGTATTTACATTCAGCTTCTTATAAGGAGGAATGTTTGTAAAATAAACAAACAAATGTGGGGGTACTGAAAATTAAGGGGAAAAGAAAAAAAACTAAATCACACTGAAGCACTGTTGTTGCTATGGAGATGAGGATTTTTATGTTGAGTACAAACTCTTGAGATCTAAGGCAAAGGAAGAAAGTGGAAGGAACTGGAATAGTGACAGAAAATTGCTTTTCTGAAAGTGACATATTTGAAACTGTTTTCTTGTGAATGCAGTGGCAAATTAGCCACTGGGCCAACAGGGCCCAAGCCCAGGGGCCCTGGCCAATCAGGGGCCCCCGGAAAAATGCTCTCCCATAAAAATGGCCCACCCATTCCCCAACCTGCTCCGCCCACCTAGTGCTCCTGCCAGTGAGCAGGAGAAGTCCCCTCCCCCTGGCAGGAATGCTGGGAGGAGGTGTGGGGGAGGGACTGAAGGCAGAAGGGGTGGAGCAGGGCCCCACTTGCTCTGGCCCAGGGCCCCATAAACCCGTAAATTGCCTCTGTGTAAGTGAAATATAACATCTTAACAGGCAACGGAGATGTAGAATAATTCATTACTCATGTCCTTAATGCTATTTACTTTTCTCAAGGTATACAAAACATTTAAAAACACTTTTCCAGATCTCTAGGTCCCTTTGCCATGTATCAAAAATACAAGCCAACTAGCCTTCTCCCAAATACAGCAGCCTCTAAAAGAAAATAAAAACCAATTAATAGAGTAGCCACAATTCCCAACACTCAGTGTACAAATCCCAGCCCTCAGTGCATTCCCCTTCCCCTAAAGCCTGGGAAATAGGATCACGTGTGCAGCATGTCCTGAAGATCAACAGATATGTGCTACTTTGGACAGAATCCTTAAAGTTCAGCGCCTGTGAGAGAGAACCCTGTCACCAACTCTCTTCTTAAACTCAGTGGGCTTCAGCTTGAGCACTCCTGCGGATTGTAGCTGTGGCAGCATGACACCAGCATAACAATAGATTTAGGTCCCAAGTCATTCTGAACTCAGCAATCAGCTGCTGCAGGTCTCAGAGCCCTAGGGCTCTGAGCACAGTGAGAAGCTTCATTAAGCAAATGAGTCACTGCATTCTGTACTAGCTTCTCTTTCCTCAATGACTGAAAGAGGTTAGGGTCTTTGGTATTATTTCTCATGGACATTCCAGGCATACACTATTCAATTTATATAATACTGGGTTTTTGAGTCAGTACTGAATCAGAGGTAAGGATTGCCATGAAATTGATTTTGGGAACTGAGGGGAAATGGGCTAGATTTTGGTTCCAAACACCCAGCCCAATATTTGTGAGTCTGGTGATTTATCAGAATATTTTTAAAGGGATTTATACTCAGGTAATTCATGACTCGTTGTGCTTTGGACATACTGTAGATTAGGGATTTTACCTCTAAAATTTTTCTCCTAGTTTTTATAGTAACTGAAAGTTAATCTAAGTGCAACATATTAATCCTGTATAGAGCAAGTTCTGACTGTATGCCTTCAAAAGGCCCTAGATGAGGAACAACTACAGTGTAACATTATTACCTTATGGGAAGTCTGCAAAAGAATAGGCTACAGAGAAACATTATCTGAGGGATGCAAATATACTTATGAATATTATAATTCATGCTCTTTGTGTTTGATTTCTGTGATCAGATTAAAATAGAGCTTTTGCCCAGCTCAACTCCATAGTGGCAGTCTTCCATGGTGCTGTGTGAGAGACCTGGCATGCATCCCTGGTTCCTTTCACTCTATGTCTGAGGCACTGCATATTCCCCCTGGTGGTGAAGGGGAAAGGAGTCCCTCACACTGCTCAAATACAACCCCCCCCCCCCCCCCCGCTAACTAAGGAATGGTACTACCTGGCTTTAAAGGTAGTCCCAATCCCACCCACTCCTCTTTAAGGTGGAAGGACAATAGCCACACTTCAGGGACTCACTGCAAACAATCAACAATGCAGTTTTCAAATATTTAGGATTTCTTTCACTTGGAAACTGAGACAACTGGAGAGTAAAATCCCATATTGAAAGATTCTGTATAGAAACACAGTGATTAAAAATGGAGGCTTTCCTCATCAGTCTGACAATGTTCTTACCTGACCTACTTCAGGAAAAGTGTTTACAAGGATGATTAATGCTTGCTGAGGAAAAAAAGTTAGTAGATAGGCGTTAGTATTTCTGATGCTTCCAGCTCAACAATTAATACAGTGAGTCATTTTACCCACAATATACAGTGCTGGGGCTGGTGTTGAATTGTAATCAACCATGGCACTCAGGCAAAGTCTGACATCTTCACAAGAACTCTGTGGGCCCAATTCTCATCTCAGCTATGCCACTGCCTTTCCCAGAAAGTGGATCATCTTTCAATGAGTCATTTCTACACCAACTAGGAGCTGAGTTAGCAGCACTCACTAGCTTACCCTCCAGAGGAAAAGCTCCTCTTTTCTTTAGTTTGGTTCAGATAAGACTGAGAGAAGCTTCTGGTATTTGTTATAGGCCTAACGACCAAGTCAGCGGTGGCAAATGAAAGTGGAAGAGTCTTGTGTTTGGGGTTTTATTAATTCATAGTTAAAGCTCTATAAAATTGGAAGTGCTCCAGAATGATTTTCAATCTGCTATAGCTTGCTTACATGGAAAATTGATAGTCCTCTGAAATGACTCTTTTCTAGCTGTGCTCAGGCAGAAATATTTTTCATTCATTGATAATCGTTATTATGAATATAGTGCCAGTGGTGTGCTTGGTGCTTCAGAGACAAGATTGCAGCCTCTTCAAGGTAGGGATCTAAGGATCAGAACGGGGTCCTGGTGACTGTAAGGTTCCTTGAGTCTCTTCCGGGGAAACCTCTTCGGCAGCACAGAATTGGTGCTTGTGCTGAGTGGAGAGATCAGCTAGTTTGCAGCCAAGCTGCAGGGGAAAGTGGTAGCTCAGTCCCTCCTGGATCTGGGCTAGGCCAGGAAGTTGTCTATAGTCTGGGGTCCTGCCTGTGGGCTAAACTGATAAGTAGTCAAGGGCTCAGACCCCTCAGGTGTGGGCTGAGCTAACAAATGGGCCATAGCTGAGGCCTCTCAGTCTAGGGGTTAGTGTTCGTCCAGCCCCTAGGGGAACTCAGGCCCAACCTGATCAACTGGGTCCTAGCCCAGGGCCCTTGAAGCGATGGGTGGTCCCGTCGCTGGGCTGGCAGGGAAATAAGAGGTTGCTGCCTCACCTCTAGGGAATGCCACAGGACCAATGTCTCATTTTCCCAGGCTGCTTCTTACTGGCGTCATGTTGGGTCGTTCCATGGCTGCTGTGGAGTGGTTCTCCATCTCCATGACGAATGGCTCCCTTGGTGCTTCCTCTCTGGGGTCCTCCATCTCTTGGGGCTGCGACTGGTTGTTTTTCCAGACAGGTTTTGGAGCATCTTCATCCCCCCTATGCTGGAATGAGGCTACTCTGCATCATTACAGTGCCCGTAAGCACACTGGATGCGAGTCCCAGGAAGAGTTTTTGTTGAGTCAGTGAGAATTCCAACTTAGGGCTCTCTGGGAGTGGGTGCTGGAACTGGAATTTCACCAACCTTGGAGAGAGTGCACTTGCTGCTCACTCTATGCCAGCCTAACTCTATGGGTTAGGGAGTGGATGGGTAGAGCCAAGGTTTTGCCCTGAATCCATTCCCCCCACTCTCTTCTGTGGTCAGCTCGTCCCAATGGGAATGCTAGGAGGTACCAGTGAGAGTGCTCTCCAATAAGATTCTGGACAGTCCCTGCACAGGGACACAAGAGGGGGAAATACCTTTCTCCTTGTGAACCTGCTCAGGAGCCTGTCAGAATCTGTCCCTATACAAACAATGTACAAACAAGGAAAAGCAGTGTTTGAGCCCATGTCCCTCTAGTTCCATGATCTGAGCATCAGTCTGAGAACAACTCATCATTTTCAGTGAGTTAGGTGGGGCAGGGGTACGGGTGGGGGTGGGAGGGCTAACTCCTATGGCCCTCTTTAAGGAGACGTGTTTTCAAGAGAAGCTTGAAGGTTAAGGTGGAGGTGCATCAGACTGAGTCAGAAAGGGGAAGAGTGGATGTTCCCAGTGCATGGAGCAGTATAGAAGAAACTCTGGAGATGGGAGTGGAAGAGAAAAAAAAATCACAAAGGATGTGGTTAGTCATACACCTTTGAGGATGGGAGCCAAGGAGACAACCAGAAAGAGCTGAGAGGCAGAGTCAAAGAGTTAAAGTCAAAGCTTAAGGCCAAAAGGGACTACCGGATCTTCAAGTCTGATTTCCAGTATAGCACAGGATACCAATGCTAATCAGACCCTGTACACTAAACCCAACAACCACAATTAGACCAAAGTATTACAGCCCACAAGAGACCACTGTGTGCCAAAGGCAGAGCATAGGAGGAGTAAAAGTGCCCCAGTGCCTGAGGGCACCACAATGGCAGGGAAATGGTAAGTGAGATATACACAGATAATCCTGGCAAATGACCCACACCCACATGCTGCAAAGGAAGGGGGAAAATAAACCACCCATGGTCACTGCCAATCTGACCTGGGGCAAAACTCCTTCCCGACTCCATATGTGGTGTTCACTTAGACCCTGAGCATGTGAGTCAGAACCTGCCAGCAAAGCATTTGATGGAGAGAATGTGCAGTACTACCTCAGAACCCTGGCACTTCCCATCCAGTGCCCCATTCTTAGCAGTGGTCATCCTTGACGCTTCAGAGGAAGGCGATTTAAATAAAGCCTCCCAGAATACATGGTGGGTGGGGGGAAGATCCCTTTCTGACCCCTGGAGACGGCCAGCTGAAACCCAGAAAGCATGAGCTTTTACTAAGACAAAGACAAACTGGAAGTGAGCCCCAGAGCTGTTGAACCCTGCCTCTCACCATCACAAATAACTCAGTCATGCAATTGGTTTCTGCTTCTGCTATTCTTTTAAGTTACCCTTTTCCCACCATGCCCTTGTGCACAGCTAGAGCTTTATTTAAGGCATTTCCCTTGAATTTAAGGGACTACTGTACAGGAGTGGCTCTCAACCTTTCAAGACTACTGTGCCCCTTTCAGGAGTCTGATTTGTCTGGAATACCCCCAAGTTTCACCTCAATTAAAAACCACTTGCTTACAAAATCAGACATAAAAATACAAGAGCGTCACAGCCCACTGTTACTGAAAAATTGTTGACTTTCTCATTTTTACCATAAAATTATAAAATAAATCAATTGGCATATAAATATTGTACTGACATTTCAGTGTGTAGCAGTGTGCAATATAAATATTGTACTTACATTTCAATTCATTGCACCACGACCCTCATCTGACCCCCTTCTGAACACTTGCAGTTGTTTTCAATTAATGCCTTTTGGCCAAACTTACATCTGTGCGACTCTAGTGACTGTACTGGAATTGCACAGGCATAACTGAGGCCAGGGTTTGGCCCTTTCATATATAAATGTGCATAACTAAGAGATTTTCTATAGACCGGAAACCTAGACACATACTTCATTGGTTTGAAATCAGTCATGGAATCAAATAGTTTAAGAAGTTTTATGATGGAATGCTAGGTGGTGCATCAGATTAGCACCAAGATATAGAATTAATTGGCCCTGGACCACCAGGCTAGTTAAAATCCAGCCTAGGTTGGCAGAAACTAAGAGTAGTCACTAGGTGATAGGTGTTTAGTGGCCCATAGAAGGACTTACCCAGTCTAGGGTTGGGCCCTGCCACTGCTTCAGTTTTTCTTTTATCTAGTGTTTCATACTAGTGACCCCTGCTGGTTGTGGTTTATTGGCATGGACTAACACTAAAGGCCTTCCAGCCCTCTTCCCCAGGCTCAGTCTGTCTTTCAGTTTATAATTGGCTTCAGCATGTATACAGCCCTCCCTCTAGGCTCCCAAGGTCAGATTTGTAGCCTTGAGAACTGGGCTTACACCTAGGAACAGTCACATGCTCACCTAGCAGTACATCTGCTCAGCTTCACCTGCCATTCCCCAGCCCTCTTGCTGACATGGAGTTCCCTGTGTGCTTAAGTGGGTGTTTTTAACTAGGCAGAGACATGCCTGTCTTGCTCCCAGGGGTTGATCACTGAGGCACACTTGAATCAAGCTTAAAAATGGAGGCAGCATTGTGATTGCTCAAAAGGCAGCAGTGGGAAGGGAAATGCAGAATGAGTGTGAGATAGCTATTTAGAGTGAGCCAGCAAGAGAGCGAGACAGACATATGTTGGGTGACAGTTTTCAGTCTGACAGAGATTGCTGGGAGGATAGCTGGTCAGGGACTGGGATTGGGTTAGTTAGTGGGGCACTTTGAGGGGACAAGAGAAACACACAGGGACAGTTTGGTTAGTTAGACTGGGCAGGAAATTGTGGTAGGTCAGGCTGCGAAGGTTTCCTCAGGAAGGGAGAGCTGAGTAAGAATTAGGGAGTGGAGAGGGTCACCTTTGGGTGGGGTGGGGGGAGAAGACTGTGCTGCTGCATAGGGACCAGGGTGCCAGAGAATAGAGCATCAAGTGGAACAGCTGCATGGCCTTGTACCTGGTAGAGAGAGAGGAGACAGGAAAGGGAGAGGGAGAGCCCCATCATGGGCCTGATCCCAAATTTTGGGGCTGATCTTGAGCCAAGGCCTGATTCTGAGGGACAGGGAGTGGGTGAAGTTCATATTCACACCCTTGTACCTACTGGCCTTACCTAGAAAGCTGTTGCTACCTAATCAGGTCTGCATACAGAAATACAAGTAAACCCAGGCCTTCATGTAAACCTCTGCAATCTGCTCAATAATGACTTCAAGTCCGTCACACAATGGTGCCATGTTCTTACTGTCTCTCTGGGTGACCTGTATATTTTGGCTATGGGATTGTTCCAGAGGTTCATAAGCCAGACCATAGGAATATTCCAATCCCCTGTCTCCTATATTGGGGTGGGCAAACTACGGCACGCGTGCCAGATCCAGCCTGTCAGGGTTTGGATCCAGCCTGTGGGATTGCTGCCTCGCGCTGCTCCTGGAAGCGGCTGGCACCATGTCCCTATGGCCCGGGGGGGCAAGGGCGGAGGGTGGGGGGCAGAGGGCTCTGACCTCGCCTGCTGGTACCTCCTCCCACACAGCTCCCATTGGCCAGGAACACGTGTGGAGCCCTCTGCCCCCCCCTTCCCGTGGGGCAGCAGGGACATGGTGCCAGCCGCTTCTGGGAGTGGCGCAGGAGCAGGGCAGGCAGAGAGCCTGCCTTAGTGCTGCTGCGCACTGCTGCCACCCTGGAGCTACTCAAGATAAGCGGTGCCAGGCCACAGCCTGCACCTCAAACCCCTCCTGCACCCTGCACCCCAACTTCCCACCCTGAGCCCCCTGCTGCACTTCACACCCATCCCTGCAGCCCTGCCCTGAGCCCCCTCTCACACTCTGCATCCACCTGCACCCCAACCCCATACCCTGAGCCCTCTCATGTGCCCTGCACCCCTCCACCACCCCAACCCCTTGCCCTGAGCCCCTTCCTGCACACCACACCCCCTCCCACAACCCACACTTCCTCCCATACCCCAACTCCCTGCCCCAGTCCTACATTCATGGCCCTGCATGTAATTTCCCCACCCAGCTGTGGCCCAAGGGCCAAAAGTTTGCCCAGCCCTGGCCTACAGCCTGACACCTTACCAATAAATGTGGTGAATGGAAACAGGCATTTTACTCTGCTGTGTTTTAGGTGAACTTACACAGTGGGTCCTTATGCAGATTTGAGTGGTTCACACCTTCTGCTCCCATCCACAGCTACCTCTAGAACTGGTGCTGTAGCTACCCACAGGTGCTGCAGACTATCCTGGCTTAGTACCCCCTCTTTGGCAGTGATCTCCTAGAAAGCCCTCTTAGCCTTCTCACGCAGCAGTTGCCACTTCTTCCTGATGTCCTGAAGTCCTCTGCTAAGGGCAGCCAGCATGTTTACCGATCCCCTCAGCTTTTTCCAGTCACTTGTCCCAGGAAGCCAAGATGTTGCTATCTTTCAGGAACCTATCAGGGTTGGGGCATGCACAGCCATGAATTTGTTTATCACTTCTATCTACTCCTCTGAAAAATTTGCCTCCAAAAAAATAAAAAATAAAAAAAAAATTGCCAGTGGTTGACCTGCCAGTCCCTGACCCAGATGTTACCATCATGCTAGGATGCTGGGGGTGCGCATCTGGCATGATGGGTTTATAATAAAATTTTGCACCATATGCTTATAAACTCATCAGCATTGCTACCTAATCCCTGGCTGATGTTAGGTTGCATACCTGCAGGTACCCAATTCACGCCATTAAAATTGGTTTGAAAATCCTGCTATGTGGGTGGCACCTAAATTACACAATCCACAGCATGTGTGAGCATCACCTTGATGATAGTTAGGTGCCTGTATTCCCTTCCCGCACCCCTCTCCCTCCTCACCATAAGGCACGATTTATCACTTCTTTTAAAGGATAAACAAACTTGGCAGCATGCCCAGTTTTGTAGCTGGTCTCTCCAAAACATAGGAAAAAAGCAGCTTGAACACTGGATTTGTAGACTGCTTTATTTGTACCATTGGACAATGCAAGAATGCAGACATAGGGGCCGGGGAGAGGGAAGGAAAAGCTGCTTTTCCACCTATGTAAGGGGTGCCCCACAGCTTTCAGCAAACTGGGAGACCAGGGAGGGGTATGGCTCTTGAATGTTCAGCTCTGTCTTGTAACCCAGTAACTGTGGTCTGGAGTTGATAGCAGTTCATGTTACATGGCTTTCCACTTTGGAGCTATCCATGTATGGGGGTTGAGGAGGGGAGAAGGTTCTGCTAGATCACTAGCATGGATGGGGTGAGGGCACCAGGAACCCTCTGGGTCACTTTAGGAACTACTGGTGGCTTTGAAGGATTCTCCTGTATTTTCCCCCATCAGCATGTCCTCTAATAGTAAGACTAGCTTGAAAGGGAGACCTCACTTGTTTCTTCCAGTCTTGCAGGAGACCGCCCCTTCCATTCCTGTAGCAACTCAGGCTCCACTAAGCACTCAGGTATATCCAGAGCATAAATCCAGGTTTCACACCCCCCATGCTAGTTGGTGTAAGCTCATCTTTATGTGCTTGGGATGTTGTAAAAAGTGACTTCTTACAGGGGTGCCTTTGCAGGGAAGCCTTTGAGTCTAGGGATGGCAGGACTGGGATTAGTATGTGCCTGCTCTCCATGGAGGCATGCTTCTCTCCCCTTTTGCCCCTCCCTCAGCAATGACCTGTGCAAGTATCACAGCATGATAGGAGATTTGATTCACCCTTCTCTGTCCAGCACCTATTCTATGGTGGTGTCCAGGAACAGGGTAGCAAAGTGAATCCTATACAACAACCCAGGGTCTCCTGAGTACAATGGCGGGGTGGGGTGGGAAACTACAGACAGAAGAGAGTACAACTTTCTCTTATCTAGCATTGCACTAGATAGTGGAAATGTCCTTGTAAAATGTAAGACAGCAATGGAATATACAGTGATTGTTTCAGGGAGACAGCCAGGTGTAGAAGCCAGTCGCTTTTCCAGGGAACCCTGCTTGTGTGAAGTCTCCTATCAAGCAGGGCAGAACTCATCCCAATTTTTTTTAAGAGTCCCCTATATGGGCACTCACAGGACCACCACAGGGTAATTGGGGAGGTAGATGCCTACTAGTCCCTGTATCTGTTCTGAAAATCCCACTAGGCTGTAGGCCACCCAGGGAGTTCAATCATGCAACATTCAGCAGGACGACACCTTTAAAAATCTGACCCATAGTTCTTTGCAGCCACTGAGCTGGAGCTTCTTACTAGGCTCTTGTTCCCTGCAGGTCCCTTAGCTAAGTATCACTCACCCCTCAACAGGCTCCTGCTTCTTGCAGGAACATCTTCCAGGCCTTCCAGCTGAGAACTCTGAAAAGCTCTTACCTGCTCCTTTTCTCAGCAGGCTCCCTCCCCAAATGCTCTTTTCTGGCTAGCACCTCCTCCCTGCTAGCTTATCAGACCCTCTACCTGAGAACTAAGGAAAATTTCTCTCTGAATTAACTTCAGTTGCCCTTATATTTCCCAGCAAGCCTGGTTCTAAGTCACATGTGCCCATCACATGACTGCTAGACTTATTCCCTTCACCTGGAGAGGTGAGCGACACCTGGCACAGGTGATGCTGAGCCCCAATCCTCTTAAAGAACTAGCTCACATTGTGACATAGTCTACATGAAATGTATTTTATGATCTCAGTCCCCGTTTCGTACATCATCAAATCACAACCAGAATTGGCACTTTTTAAAAACAAAAAACAGTTTCAGCAGTATGTGGCTAAGGCATGAATGGGCCATTTTGACAGAACTCTGAGGGTTACGAGACAGCATAGAAAGGCCTACACCACTGCTGTCTGTGCTGTTACTATTCTGATGGAGCTATGAGGTTTTAATCCAGATCTCTCTCAAAGCTCATGTGTGTGTTCAGACCCTGGGTTCCATCTCAGGCCTATTAAGAAATGGTCAGAAGCCGTGAGGTTTGGATCTGACTTTTAGGTTCTCTGGCTTTCAATATAGAATCTTTCATTAGAACTAAATTCATGTGAAAATAGGTTTTACAAGTCCATGTTCTATGACTACTGCTTCTTTAGATGCAGAACACACAGATGCTCAAATAAGGTAGTTTAGTATGACAACTTCAGTGAGCTTCAGCACAGCTTTAGAAGCACTCCAGAAATTACTGTAACTTCTCTCCTGTGAATGACACAGAAATGGATTGTGTGTGTGACAACCAACACCAGGTAACCAGGATTCACTGAAAGAACAGAGAGATTGGGTTGGACTGGGAATGGAAGCTATGGGCCTAATAAAATCATAGAAATTAGAAACACAGGTACCTCTTAATCCCAAAATATTTATTTAATAAAATGATAGAGCACACATATTTTAAAGGGGCATCATATTGTGATGTTCACATAATTGCAGGCCCAGATGCTAGCATTTAAATACTTATTGGTACCGAGCTGAAATGCCAAGTGTCCAAAGGCACTAGCCATTAGTATTTTCACTCACAAATAATTGTGAATGTAAGAATTGTTCTCATGAAATTGGAACCTGGATTTACAAATCAAGCCCTATAACTCTGATACATTAGAGAAATCTGAACTTAAAACCGTATCATCTTTAAAATTGTATATACACACACATGCATTTGTAAAGCAGACAAGAGAGGCCAACCAACCTGATCAATTGGCTAGGATACTCAGCACTGTGTGTATTTTTATTATAAAAACTGCACAGGTCAGAATTGATTAGCAATATTACCCTCCTTCAAAACAATATATCCATAAAAAGGGAGGAAACACAGCAGGAAAGCAAAAGTCTAAAAATGTGCTTGCTGTTCTAAATGACAAATTTTCAAAGCATGGCATGGAGTTTTGGGAACAGGATCATCATCAGTATTATTTACTGTCAGAGATGATTCTTGGGCAGTATCCAAGCATTGGTAGATCAGGTCCAGGCTCTCTTGGATGTGACAGTCTTTAGATTAACAAGTATTTCCTTGGAAGAAAGCTATTTGTTCTACAGGAGCCCTGCCCTTAGGTATTACAGGCAGTAGTGTGGGTCATGTAGTATGTGGCACTTTTCCCCTTTGAGTCAGTACTGAATCCAATACACCAACATGGTATTAGGTGGGATTGTGCTACTGGAGGTGCTGGCTTTTGTAAGCGACTTAAAATGGCTGCTCAAGATACCTGAAGGTTCCATGGCACTTGTGACAAGTTCCAGTTGCATATTTACATTCCTGTAATACTAGGAATCTTTTTGGAAATCTCCTAGTCACAGTAACGGGGAATAAATTACAATACACTTGTGGGCTATACACATTGCATCACAGACAATTACTTTTAAGCAGTTTGATGAGAAGTTTTACAGTTCTTACATGGTCCCTATTACCCTTAGATCTGAGTGCCTCACAGTGGTTAATATTAACACCCATGATAGAAGGTACTTTCCTATCACCCTCATTTTACAGATAGGGAACTAAAGGACAGAAAGACTATAAATATGTCTACACTGCAAAAAACAAACAAAACAAAAAACAAACACCCCCCCAAAAAACAACCCCCCCCACACACATTAGGTAATTCAGGTTAAAGTAGCAACTCTGCTTTTAATTTGGATTAATAGCTCAAGGTCAAGCTCAGGTTCACCTATAGGCTTTAACTCCAGCTGCTAACCTGAGTTAAAAGCTGAGATGCTGCATCTTCATTGCTGTGTTTTAACCTGAATTAGCTAATGTGGGTTAGCTAACCTGCATTAAGAACACACCTTTTCCTGCAGTGTAGTCATAGCTTAAGTGACTTGCCAAGGTCACAGAGGAAGTCTGTGGCACAGTAGAGAATTGAATTCTCTACTGTGTCCTAGGCAAGCACCTTAACTTCTGTACCATCCTTCCTGTCAGTACTGATCCATCCTGAACTAGCAAAAAGTGTCTAATCCTTGTAATTTCAATTATGATACTTGCTTTAACAATATGACTAATAGTGAGCTGCATTGCTCACAGCTAGAATAGTCTCGTTTTGCTTTGCAAACTGAGCAAATTTGACATGCAAATTAATGCAGGAACATGTAAAAATAGCATCTTGATGTCCCATATTCAGATTCACCTTTCTGGTTCTAATGGCACTTATAAGACCTTAAGTAACATTGATGATCATTATAGCTAAATAATTAAATTGAGTGTATTCAGGGTACCAGTGGAGTTTTCTAAAATGTATTTATGAACATGTCATAGACTTCCCCCCGATGGAATGAGAGCAAAATCAGGCTCTATCATTTCCATCACACTGTAAATATTTGGAGTTTCATGGAGAATGTGTGCACATATTAGTGTAGCATATGTAACCCAGAAAGAGAAAAACCTGCTTTCTGCACAATTAAGCCAGAAGAGAACACATCCCTTGGTGACTAGCATATCAAATCAAGTGCTGCCTTCATGTGCTGCAGTGAAGAATTTACAGCACTGGTACTTGAATACCCACCATCACACCCTGAGATACGCTTGAGAATGACAGGTCTGGCAGGGAAGATGGGGGTGGGTGAATTTTTTCCTTCTTGTAAAAATGGAAGTTCCCCTGCTGCTCTGTGGGTGTTTAAATGTGGAATATGTATCTGATGCAATTATTACCAATGCTCAGAACTCCAGAGAAGCTGCTGAACCAGCGGTCTTTCCCATTGGATAGTTACCTTACATCCTCTCTAAGATTTGAAACAAAACTCTTTCTTCTTGAATGCGAGGATGTGTACCCACCTATAATGAGATCCCAACTCTGCGAGAGGACAGCCATGCACTGCAAAATAGAACCGTACAGATGGCTGATAAATGGAGAGATTTTAAGGCTAGCTTTGTGTTTTGTTCTTTTGTCAGGAAAATTCAGAGGGATATCTAGAGGTCAGGAGAACTAATTGGGATAAGATCCAGGGGTGAGACTGGGAGCTGCAATTGTTCCTCTATCTTGATCTATAACCCTCAGGTGTAGTTTTCCAGTTATTCTGCTGATCAGCATCCCGAAGCCAACAACAATCTTCCCTTCCGAAAGTAAGAGCTTGATTCTCTTTCTCACATCTGCTGGTGTAAATAGTAGTAATTCTACTGAGTTACACTGGTGGAAAATAAGTGTGAATTGGAGGACAAGAACCTAAGGGTGCAAAACAAAACTGAAAGGGCTGCATTTATTTTTATATTAGATAAATGGATAAAACACAGTCACCAAGCAGTACAGTCAAGAAGTTCCTCCCACAAGCCCTACAACTGAGCTGGTAATTAAAACCTTCTGAGGATTCATTTTATTTATATATCTCCAAACAAATTTCTCCATCAAGTTGAGCACTAGCCTTGCTGAGGTCCCACATAATCTCATGTTGTCCCTGTTCAGTTTCCCTTGCTACTGCTTTGTTTCTTCCCTCATTGTCATGCTTGAAATTGGTTTATAATCACCTCAGGGCAGGGATGGGACCTTTTAGCTGTTTTGGGAGGTTACCAGCACACTTTCTGGTGCCTTGAAAATTAAAAATCAATTGTTATGGCATATTTTAAATCAACTGCAAAGATACCATTAATAATAGTATAAAGGTGAAGGGTTGAGATAGACCATAGCAGGTCAAATCCTGCCCTCAGCGCCACCACTGACATAAAAGAGTTTTCACCGATGTAAAGCAGGGCAGGACTTGCCCCATTGTGAGGGAAGTTAGGTGACCCGATATTATTAATGGTCATGGGGAAGCTACTGTAATTCACAGAATCAGTAATCAGAGACAGAGTTAGAGCATTAAGCACATGCTGTTGCAAGGACAGGATCTAATCTCACAATAAGTAGGGCCCTACCAAATTCACAGCCATGAAAAATACGTCATGGACTGTGAAATCTGGTATGTGTGTGTTTTTACTCTATAATATAGAGATTTCACAGGGAGATCAGTGTTTCTCAAATTGGGGGGTCCTGATCCAAAAGGGAATTGCAGGGAAGGTCACCAGGTTATTTTAGGGAGGTCACAGTATTACCACCTTTACTTCTGTGCTGACTGCAGAGCTGGGTGGCTGGAGAGCAGTGGATGTTGGCTGGGAACCCAGCTCTGAAGGCAGTGCCCTGCCAGCAGCAGTGCAGAAGTAAGGGTGGCAATACCATACCGTGCATTCTTATTTCTGCGCTGCTGCTGGTGGCGGTGGCTCTGCCTTCAGAGCTGGGCTCCCGGACAGCAGCTGCCGCTCTCTAGCTGCCCAGCTCTGAAGGAAGTGCTGCCACCTGCAGCAGTGCAGAATAAGGGTAACGATACCAGAACCCCGCCCCCAACTCCTTTTTGGATCAGGACCCCTACAATTACAGCACCATGAAATTTCACATTTAAATAGCTGAAATCCTGAAATTTAAGATTTTAAATATTCTATGACTATGAAATTGACCAAAATGGACCATGAATTTGGTAGGACCCTAATAAGGGACTGTAAAGTGACTAGTGGACTGAGCAGAAACAAAAGGAGCAACAAATAAAAATAAATCTTTCCCTGCCTAGAGATCAAACCTCAGAGCCAAGGGAGGAAAGTTTGGCTTTCTCCAGGCATTCTCCTTCTAGTTCCTTTCCAGGAACCATCCATGAACACCTGTGCAAGAAGGAGGAAATCTGAAATTGACCCCTTATGTACTAGGGACTATGTAGTGATTCTGAATCCCGTTGCAGAGCTGTATTAGGTATTAATAAGAGAAAGTACTTACCTTTTAGTAACTGGAGGTTCTTCAAGATGTGTAGGCCCAGTCTGTATTTCACTGTGGGTACGCATGGGCTCCATGTCCCCAGAGTCAGAATTTTGAAAGCAGTGCGTACTAATGGATACATGTGTCCCTGCTCTCCTCGTGCCTCCAAACGATGAGCTAAAGGGTGGAGAAGACTTATCTCTTCTCTAGTTCCTTCCTTACTGTGAATCCAGGAATGATCCAAAGCAGAGGGGAAAGAGGGTGGGTAGTGGAATACAGACAGGGACCACACATTTTGAGGAACCTCCAGTTACTATGTGGTAAGTAACTTCTTTGAGTGTTGTTCCCTATTCCACTCTGGGTGACCGAAGCTGTACACAAGTTGGAGAATAGTGCCAGGATGGAGATGGAGGATCTGTTCAAAAGGACTTCTGTCCCAAAGGACGCTTCAGAGTCTAGTACTAGAGCATAATGTCTTGCGAATGTGTGGCTGGAACTCCATGTAGCAGCTTTGCAAATGTCAAGTAGAGGTACTTCTTGAAGCTACACCAGCGAAGTTGCTTGTGCTCTTGTATAATGAGTCTTCACCCCAGGAAGGGAAGGGAAATGAGATAAATATAGCAGAGCAAGATACAGCCAGAGATCCATTTAGAAATTCTCTGAGGATAGAGTCTGACCTCAGACTCTTTTCACTATGGCGATAAACAGTCTGGGAGATTTTCTGATCATTTTTGTCCTTGATAGGTTAGGCTAAAGGTCTTTGCATGTTGAGGGAATGCAGTCCTCTCATCTCTTCAGCTGCATATGGTTTCAAGAAAAAATAAAACAAAAAACAGTACACAGGTAAGTGAATTAACTGGTTCAGGTGAAACTCTGAACACTACTTTGGGGGTGAACTCAGTATGTAAGCAAAAGGAAATTTTGTCTCTGCGGAACATGATGCAAGGCAGATTTGCCATCAGTGCTCTGAGTTCACCTACCCTCCTGAGTGAGGAGATGGCTACAAGGAATACAACCTTCATAGATAGGAGAAACATGGAACATGTAGCTAGTGGTTCAAAGGGCAGCTTGATGAGCACTAAAATAACAAGGTTTAAGTCCCATTGAGGAGTAGTTTCCAGAAAGACTGCAACTAGGCCCTTCGAGAATCAGATACTCAGTGGGTGGTGAAAAAGTGAATAATCATGTGAAGGTAGGTACGTACACACTGATTGCTACCAGATGGACATAAAGAATTGATGGAAAGATCAGCAATTTTGAGGAAAATAAAACAGTCTAGAAGAAGGGGCATACCCAGAGCTTCTGGATAAGATTTTGTTGTGCCCAGAGAGAGAAATGCTTCCACTAGGAAATTCTACTTAGCCAAGTGGGATCTTTTCAACTATTGGAAAGGAGGCTTTGGCAGCTTCAGAGCATGAGCATTCTAAGAGTTCTTCTGGCACCTTGGAGACTAACAAATTTCTTTGGGCATAAGCTTTCGTGGGTTAGAACCCACTTCATTGGATGCATGAAGTGAAAAATACAGGAGCAGGTATAAATACATGAAAGGGTGGGGGTTGCTTTACCAAGTGTTAGGTCAGTCTAACAAGATAAATCAACCAACAGCGGGATACCAAGGGAGGAAAAATAACTTAATAATAAAAAAGGCTGACAAAGGAGGTGCTGTAGTCATCAGGAATAGGTTGGAATATCAACAAGAGGCTGCTAGACAACTCTCTGACCCCACTGAGGAGTACCAAAAGAAACTATATCATCTGCTCAAGAAAATCCCTAAAGTAGCACAGGAACAAATCTACATTGACACACCCCTAGAATCCTGACCAGGGGTTTTCTATCTGCTACCCAAAATCCATAAACCTGGGAATCCTGGACACCCCATC
The DNA here is from genome assembly GCF_025201925.1 of Gopherus flavomarginatus. NCBI lineage: Eukaryota > Metazoa > Chordata > Testudines > Testudinidae > Gopherus > Gopherus flavomarginatus. Next base: position 209,655,929 of record NC_066618.1, read on the forward strand.
ATCTCAGGCATTGGCACCCTGACAGCAGAATTATCTGTCTATGTAGACTCTCTCTCCTCAGGCCCTACGCTACCAGCACGCCCAGCTATCTTTGAGATGCCACTGACTTCCTGAGGAAACTACAATCCTTTGGTGATCTTCCAGAAAACACCATCCTAGCCACTATGGATATAGAAGGCCTCTACACCAACATTCCAAACAAAGATGCACTACAAACCATCAGGAATAGCATCCCTGATACCATCACAGCAAACCCGGTAGCTGAACTTTGTGACCTTGTCCTCACCCACAACTATTTCAGATTTGGGGACAATTTATACCTTGAAGTCAGTGGGACTGCTATGGGTACCCGCATGGCCCCTCAGTATGCCAACATTTTTAGGGCTGACTTAGAACAATGCTTCCTCAGCTCCTGTCCCCTTAAGCCTCTACTCTATTTGAGCTACATTGATGACATCTTCATCATCTGGACCCATGGGAAAGAGGCTCTTGATGCATTCCACCAAGATTTCAATGATTTGCACCCTACCATCAACCTCAGCCTGGACCCGTCCATACAAAAGGTCCACTTCCTAGAAACTACAGTGCTAATAGGTGATGGTCACATAAACACCACCCTATACTGGAAACCTACTGACCGCTATACTTACCTACACATCTCCAGCTTTCATCCAGACCACATCACATGATCCATTGTCTACAGCTAAGCTCTAAGATAGTCTCATTTGCTCCAATCCTTCAGACAGAGACAAATACCTACAGAATCTCTATCAAGTGTTTTTAAAACTGCAATACCCACCTGGTGAAGTGAAGAAACAGATTGACAGAGTCGGAAGGGTACCAAGAAGTCACCTATTACTAGACAGGCCGGACAAAGAAAGTACTAGCCATCACCTACAGCCCCCAACTAAGACCTCTCTTGCACATCATCAAGGATCTACAACCTATCCTGAAGAACGATCCCTCACTCTCACAGACCATGGGAGACAGGCTAGTCCTCGACTACAGACAGCCCCCAAACCTGAAGCAAATACTCACCAGCAACTACACACTACACAACAAAAACACCAATCCAGGAACTAAACCCTCCTACAAACCCTGGTGCCAACTCTGTCCACATATCTATTCAAGAGACACTATCATAGGACCTAACCACATCAGCCACATCATCCAGGGCTTATTCACCTGCATGTCTACCAATGTGATATATGCCATCAAGTGGCAGCAATGCCCCTCTGCCATGTACATTGTCCAGTTTGGCCAGTCTCTACTCAAAAGAATAAATGGACACAAATCTGACATCAGGAATCATAACATTAAAAAAACAGTAGGAGAACACTTCAATCTCTCTGGTCACTCAATAACAGACCTAAAAGTGGCAATTCTTCAACAAAAATACTTCAGAAACAGACTCTTTGAAGCTGCAGAACTGGAATTAATTTGCAAACTAGATACCATCAGATTAGGCCTGAATAAAGACTAGGAGAGGTTGAGTCATTAAAAACCTAAACTTAATTTCTCCAGTACTAATTTCTCACACCTTTTTGTCAACTATTTTACCACTTCAAAAGAGATTTTTCCTCCTTTGGTATCCCGCTGTTAATTGATTTATCTTGTTAGACTGACCTCACACTTGGTAAAGCAACCCTCATCCTTCCATGTATTTATACCTGCTCCTGTATTTTTCACTTCATGCATCCGATGAAGTGGGTTCTAGCCCATGAAAGCTTATGCTCAAATAAATGTTTTAGTCTCTAAGATGCCACAAGGACTCCTCTTTGTTTTTGCTGATACAGATTAACATGGCTATCACTCTGAGACCATTCTAAGAGTAGACACCATCCAAAAACCATGCTTTGAGATGGAGTGCTTGGGGCCGGGATGCTTAATTCTGCCCTTCTCCTGGGTCAGGAGATTGGAAAAAGGACTGAATATTGATCAGTGACTGAGACAACAGGCAAAGTAGACTCAGGAACCAGAATTGTCTAGGGTAGTTGGGGGTGATGAGGACTCACGCATTGTCCTGATGGATTTTCCATAAAGACAAGAGGTAGGGGTGGCAAGGGAGGGAAGGCATAGTTCAGATGATCTGACTATGGAAGGAGAGCATTGCCCTGAGAATCATAGAACTGGAAGGGACCTCAAGAGGTCATCTAGTCCAGTCCCCTGCACTTGTGGCAGGACTAATTATCTAGACCATTTCTGACAGGTGTTTGTCTAACCTGCTCTCAAAAATCTCCAATGATGGAGATTCCACAACCTCCCTAGGCAATTTATTCCAGTGCTTAATCACCCTGCCTGTTAGGAAGTTTTTCCTAACGTCCAACCTAAACCTCCCTTGCTGCAATTTAAGCCCATTGCTTCTTGTCCTATCCTCAGAGGTTAAGAAAAACAATTTTTTTTCTTCCTCCTCCTTGTAACAACCTTTTACATACTTTAAAACTGTTATGTCCCCTCTCAGTCTTTTCCAGACTAAACAAACCAATTTTTTCCCAATCTTCCCTAATAGGTCATGTTTTCTAAACCTTTAATCACTCTAGTTGCTCTTCTCTGGACTCCCTCCAATTTGTCCACATCCTTCCTAAACGTGGCACCCAGAACTGGACAAAATGATGCCCCAGGGCTCCTCTTGAATAGTATATGTTACACTTTCTGCTCATTTGAGAGGCAAACAGGTCCCTTATGGTGGTTCCCCATAGAGCAAGAATACTATCTACCACAGAATCATGTAACTCCTGCTTGTGGTCAATAGTGAAGGGTCTGCTGAGGGAATCCACCAGCACATTTTGATTCCCTGGAAGGTAAATTGCCAACAGGGTGATTTGATTGCTGATGCACCAATTCAATGGCGTGACTGCCTCTGCACACAAGGGAATAGCTCTGATTCTTTCCTGCTTGCTGATGTGAAAGATGGTTGTCATATTGTTCAACATTATGAGGCCATGGTAACATTGGATGAATGGGAGAAGAGGCTTTGCAAGCCTCTTGGACTGCCCACAATTCAGAATGTTGATGTGCATCCTGGCATGTCAGGATGTGCTGTGCAGCTGCCCATCTGGGCTTCCCAGTCTAAGAGAGTAACATCTGTAATGCTTGTTCTGTCTGGAGAGGGGGAAAGGAAGGGAATACCCATGCAGTGTATAGGTGATGGGAATTCTTCCACCATAGCAGAGATGAGATTACTTTGGTGGGAATTATAACTATGGTATAATAGGGGCCTGCTCCAACCCCATCTTCTTCCCTGCAAGAACTAGATAAGATCCACCAGGTGTGCACTCAATGACCTTTTATTTCTAGCTCCCTTGTGCCATTCCCTGTTGGTCTTGCTGCCTGCTGTGGGGACTCTGGACCCTCATTTTATCCTTATAAGGGAAGGGGCCCCAGTCTGTCCCTATAACGCCTGGATGGGGCAGCCCATCTACCACCCTACCCGGTTCCACTTAAACCGTCTCTTGACCTTTAGGAATATTTCTGCCACGGAACAGAACCTCTTCTTGCCGTGGATGCATTCTTGTTTCAGGCTATTGCCTGGTAGCATCCAATGGGGCTTCACTAAACCGCTTTGGATCAGTATGCATCCAAAGGCCGTGGTCCACCAGTCCCCTCAGGTGCCACTTGTCCACTTTTACTGGAATGGTAGGCATCTTATTTTCCTGCCCATTTCCTACAGTTTTAGTACACCCACAACACCCAGTGAATGGGACAGTCCCACTTTATGTGCCCCACACCAGTAACAAACCACACCCCAGTTCGCTACTGGAGTCCCCCTTGTCTCCTTTTCTTTTCAATCTTCCCAGGTGTGGCCCAAATTGCCTCCCTTCTTCCCCGAGCCCAGTCCTTGAAAAGTCTAGAATTCTTTCTTAGGAAAGTCCATGTCCATGAACTCCTCTGCCACTGTGGGCAACTATCGTGTATTTTAGGCCGCAATTTGTCAAGTCAGTCTGGAAAAATACTGGGACCCTTGCTATAATCATGTGACTGTCTGAGTTTTATCTGACCTTGCATAGTACAGTAAACAGGGCCTTTTATGGTGCCTACAGGATTGTTGCTTTGTGCATGCTGCGCGCGTGATAGTATGCTTTTGTCCAATTATATGATCAGTATGTACAACGTCAGTATGCATGGCTAGTCCTTATGTAACTGAAATCAACTATATAAGGAAGTAGAAGTAAAAATAAAGAAGAAGATTTTTTACTTGCTTACAGCTGTGTTGTGTGAGAATTTTCTGTGCTCCGCATTGAGACACCACAATTGGTGACCCCGACGTGATCCGATCCGGCAGGACCTGGTCGGAGTGCTCGAGAGAAGAAAAGCGGAGGTGGTGGCCGCGGCAGGAGGTACCGAGGGGATATCGGCTCCTGGTCGTCCGAGAGTGACGCTCGTGAGCTCACAGGTGAGCGGCCGCATATTATAAAGAAAATATGGGTTCTGCATTGTCAGTAGAGGAAAAGACAGTGCATGAATTTCTGCTGCGCACAGCAGAAAGGCAGGGAGAAAAGATTTCCCCTGAACCACTGTCCCGTCTGCTTAAATGGGGGCAGCGACGAGGATTTTTTAGTACCCCGAACACTGTCTTCGACAAGACTGTTTGGGAGCGACTCGGATCAGATCTGTGGGAGTCGGTCGCCCACGGCAATAAGGAGGCTGTCTCCCTTAGTCAAATATGGTGCAAGGCAAAGAAAATAGTGGAGACACTCGCTGCTGAAGCAGGAGTTCAGGCCGCCGTGGAGGAGATTTTCCGATCGAAGAAGACGGACGAGCCGCCTGCGGTGCCGCCTGAGCCGCCCGCTGTGTCCCCGGCTGGGGATAAGGATGAGTCGTCTGCGGTGCTGCCCGAGTCACCCGTCGTGTTCCCGGTCGGAGCTAAAGAATTTTTTGCACCAGGAGAGGACACAGTTATCCCTACCGCACCTGGTTTTGACCCTGATGGGACTGGTATTGATCCTTGCTCGGTCCCTCTTCCTCCGGATTCGGATAACTCTTTTGGTAAAATGGATATCGATTACCCTCCCTATTCGGAATCCGCGGAATTTCGTGAGGAGATGAAACGGCAAGGATACCAGCTGCAGGAAATGTTGAATCACTTGTCCTGTATGGCGGGAGAGCCTGTCCCTCCTCAATCTCATCTTTTAAAGACTTTGCAGGACTATGAGAAATATAAGGCCCACAGAACTAAGCCACCGGATCCCACCTTGAATACGAGCCATGAGAAATATACGGCCCATAACACTAAGCCACCGGACCCCACCTTGAATACGAGCGGTTACGCCGCTGCCTGTCTCACCTGTGGACGTTGGGCGTGTACTATCCATGGAACTCCATCGCCGGATCCTCTTTGTCCTCGTTGCTTTCGTTTGGGGTGCCGTGGAGAATGTGGGCAACCACCAGGTCGACCTTTGGAACCTTTGAGCCACGGCAATCCTTTTCGTACCCAGCCACCCGCGATTCCGCCGCGTCCAGCGACTGCACCTGCAGTCCCGCCAACTGCCCGGCCGGCGTATTCCTCTGCAGGCGCTGGAGCGGGCTCGCCTGATCCGGTCCGACGATGGCATGGACTTATAAAAGAAGCACGCATAGAAGGAGAATTTCTACCCAGTGCCTTTCCGGTTATTACGCCGGACCCAAACAACCCTACCCGGCGACAATGGGCACCATTGGACTGGAAACTCATTCGTGAGGCACAGAAAGCTATAATGTCTTATGGCATGAATAATCCATATGTGCAGTCCCCCGTGGAGCAGGTATTTGTTGGACAAGCTATGTGCCCTTACGATTCGTCAAAGTTTGCTGACATGCTTTTAACACCCACTCAACGGCTGCTGTGGAAGGATAATTGGTTAAAGCATGTGGAGCTGGCTATACTACGAAATATTGAGTTGGATATAAATAATCCGTTACGTCTTGCTACTCAGGATATGCTTATGGGAACTGGTGCTTATGCAGATCCACAACGACAAGCCCGCCTTGATCCTCGAATATTACAGCAGTCGCAGAGATTGGCTTTGGCCGCCTTTAAAGATGTGCCTCAAATTGGTAAACCGATTCCACCGTATGCAAAAATTGTCCAAAGCCCTTCAGAGCCTTATTCAACATTCCTTGACCGACTTCGAGAAGCAATAGATCGCTCCCCAAATTTAACGGCCGAGGCGAAAACAGCCGTTGGGCTCGATCTTGCCACGCAGAATGCCAACGCCGTTTGTCGCCGTATCCTAGCCACCCTGCCAAAAACTGCTACCTTGACTGAGATGGTGGAGGCCTGCAGCAGAGCGTCAATATATGAAGAAACAGATAAAGCAGAAATACATGCAAAGGCCCATGCCTCCGCGTTGGCGGTAGCTCTTAAGCCTTTGGTGAGAGCCGGTAAGCCTTCCCGCCCGTCCGGAGTTTGTTTTGCATGCGGAAAACCGGGGCATATGAAAAAGGATTGCCCAAATAAGAATGCGCGAGCGGGGACTGAAAACACGACAAAGGCTTTTGCGGGAACCTGCAACCGCTGTGACAAATTTGGGCACCGTGCGTCTGAGTGCCGATCTCGTTTCAAGAAGGACGGTACGCCGCTTCAGGGAAACGGGACGCGGAGCGCCCGCCGGGGGGGCGCGAAGATACAAGTATCTCCCAACCCCAAGCCGGCTGTTTGGAATACCTCACAGGAGCCACCCGAGGAAGTGCCGGAGTGGACTTGGCCACAGCCACCGATGTAACATTGGACAACGATAAGGTGCAAGTCGTTCCCTCGGTAGTGAATGGCCCCCTGGGATATGGACTTAGTGCTCTTCTAATCGGCCGTTCCTCTATGTCTAAACAAGGAATCTTTGTGCTACCTGGCCTTATTGATGCGGACTATACTGGAAACATCGGAATAATGGTCCGGGCCCTCTTTCCTCCAGTTAATATTGCAGCTGGCACTCGTATCGCTCAGCTAATCCCATTTCGCAGTTCCGTGCCAAAGACTAAATTAACGGAACGTGGCCCTCATGGATTTGGCTCTACAGATTCTCCACAGGTAGCTTTTGCCATGACAGTAACTCAACGTAAACCTTCCCGGATGGTGTGTCTACATGGCCCTGATGGCCGCCAGATCCGACATGATGCCCTTTTGGATACTGGAGCTGATGTGACTGTCGTCCCGATTCAGTTTTGGCCCGACTCCTGGCCCTTACAAGATGCCGCAACCTTGGTTAGGGGCATTGGTGGATCCCAACCCACTCACATCAGTACGTATTATATCACAATTTGCGACGATGAGGACCCTGCTACAACTGCAAAGGTGCGTCCTTATGTTCTTTCTGCTCCTGTCTGGCTCTTAGGCCGTGACTGTTTAAGTCAGTGGGGAGTCGTTTTACAAAACTCACCTTTTGCTTAGCGGCCATTGAGGGGCGGCCGATCCTACGGTTGGAATGGTTAACCTCTACTCCAGTGTGGGTCGCTCAATGGCCGTTACCAGCTCACAAGCTCGCCCATATACACGAACTGGTCCAAGAACAACTTGCAAAGGGTCATCTCGAACCCTCTTTGAGCCCCTGGAATACTCCAATTTTTACTATCCCCAAAAAGTCGGGAAAATGGCGTCTGCTGCATGATTTGCGAGCAATAAATGCAGTTATGAAGGATATGGGAGCCCTCCAGCCAGGCTTACCCACCCCTACGATGCTTCCGCGCGGCTGGCCTTTACTCATAATTGATTTAAAGGACTGTTTCTTTACAATTCCTCTTCATCCTGACGACAGGGATAAATTTGCCTTCTCAGTCCCTTCTGTAAACAAAGCTGAGCCTGCTCAACGATATCAATGGACAGTGCTTCCGCAAGGCATGAAAAACTCACCCACCATCTGCCAGTTTTACGTGGCCTGGGCATTGCGGCCCCTTCGTTGTGCACATCCCGACTGGCTTATTTATCATTATATGGATGATATCCTTTTTGCTGCAGCAACTCTTAATCCTGAAACAGCTATTTCGGAAATTACTTCTGCGCTGCAGTCTGCTGGCCTCACTATAGCTCCGGACAAAGTTCAGCGACAAGCGCCTTATTTCTATTTAGGCATGCGCATTACGGACTCCATTGTACGACCTCAAAAACTGACTTTTAATCTCACCGTTCACAATCTGCATGATGTCCAACGTCTGGTCGGCGACTTACAGTGGGTCCGTGGACTTTGTGGCATCTCTAATGAGGATCTTGCTCCCCTTCTTCAACTTCTTAAAGGAGGCCGTGATCCAGCTGAACCTCGATCCTTGCAATCGCACCATGAGGCTGCTCTTCGTATTATTGCCGATAAGATCACCCTTCGGTATTCCGGTCGTATTCTTCCGGGATCACCTGTGTCCCTGGCAATACTCTCCAGAAATACCTCCCTGGAGGAGCTACTTTTTCAATGGCTTCCTGATCTTCCTGATCCCCTTGTTTGCCTTGAATGGATTTTTCCCTCTTCCCAACTTTCCAAAACGGTTACCACTCGATTAGAGGCTATTGCATCGCTTCTTATGACCGCTCGCTCCCGTACCGTTGCAATTACGGGAGCTGATCCTGATGTTATCTATGTGCCTTTTAATGCTCCGTTATTGTCTCACATTTTTGCTACTGATGTTTCTTTTGCTGTTGCCTTATTAAGTTATACTGGTCAACTTACCAACCATTATCCCCCTCACCGCCTTTTATCAGTGACAATTCCTTTGGAAAAGGCAGTCATGCGACAATCTTCCCCTGTCCAGGGACTTACTGTGTTTACTGATGCAAGCGGCAAAATGGCTCGCGCCGCCATTTTGTGGTATACCGCCGGTGCCTGGCATCATGAAATGGTGGTCGCTGAAGGATCTCTGCAAGTTTTAGAATTTCAAGCCATTATTCGTGCCTTTGCTAAGTGGCCTACCACCCCCCTTAATATTGTCAGTGATTCCCTTTATGCTGTGGGTGTTACGAGCCGCTTGGAACGTTCTCTTTTGAAACAAGTGCCTAATCCTGTCCTGTGGCAGGCCCTTTTAAAACTTTGGCATTTACTTGATGCCCGTTCCTGTCCGTATTTTATTACACATATTCGCAGTCATTCTGGTATTGTGGATGGTCTGGCCCAGGGCAACGCCATTGTTGACCAATTGGTTGGTTCGGTCCATGTCCCTGATTCTTTTGCTCAGGCTCGTCTCTCACACGACTTTTTTCACCAGTCCGCCCGTGCCTTAGCCAGACAATTTAAGCTTCCATTATCCACTACCCGTGCCCTTGTGGCCTCTTGCCCTAGTTGCCAGCAACATGTTTTGCCCCCTTCTCTTGCCTCCGGTGTTAACCCTCGCGGTTTGTCCTCCTTACAGATTTGGCAAACTGACGTTACCCTTTTTTCTGAGTTTGGCTCCCTCAAATATGTTCATGTTACAGTGGATACCTTTTCAGGATTTATATGGGCAACAGCATTAACCAGTACTGGCTCCCGAGATGTTATCAAACATTGGCAGGTTTGCTTTGCTGTTATGGGCATTCCCGCGTCCATCAAGACTGACAATGGTGCTGGATATATCTCTCGTCGTACAGCTCGCTTTCTTTCTCTATGGGGAATTTCCCATGTTACCGGTGTGCCTGGCAACTCCACCGGCCAAGCTATTGTGGAACGCTCTCATGCCTCCCTGAAACTTCTTTTGTTAAAACAAAAAGGGGGAGTTGCCCCCGATGCTGATCCATTGTCCCATACACCCCATGCTCGCCTTTCAAAGGCTTTATATGTGCTTAATTGGCTACAGGTGGGACCCCATAATGTCCCACCAGTTATGCGGCACCTTGCTGGTGCCACGGGCCAAGATTGTCAGTTGCCCCGTCCACAAGTCCGATGGTTTGATTATACAGATCAAAAGTGGCAAGGTCCCGCGGATTTATTAACATGGGGAAGGGGTTATGCTTGTGTCTATACTGCTACAGGTCCTAGATGGCTGCCCGCGAAGTGGGTTCGACCGTGGCTTGCCCGCAGTAACCCGGAGCAACCACCGAGTGACCCACCGAGTGACCCGGAGGACGCAAACCAGGACGACGATATTCCAGACCTTCGTTTTCTTTTTACTTGAGATCAAGATGTGTTGGATAATTGGACTATTGTTTTGTATGATTTTAATGCCTGCTGCAGCCGTGCCGGATTTAGAACAGCGCTTGCGCTATAATATTTGGGTGCGACTGGCTAATGTGCTTAATCAATCTGAATTTTGTTTAACTGTTGCACCCGATATGCATGGCTTATTGGGAACATGCCTTGTGCCTGTTTGTAAAGCACCTGAAAATTTACCTATACCGAAAACTTCTGGCTTGTGTAATTTGCAGTGGTATCGGACGGCGTCCAATGAATCAATAATACAATATTCCCAGCTGTTTAATTGGGGTGGTACCCCTCGTCTTTCTCTTCCCCCGGACGCTGTGCAACTTTATACCCCCTTTGTTGCCAATCATCCCAATAATACGTGTGCGCGCATAGTAAATTGCTCCAATCATCGCCCAATAAAAGGCTGCCTGCGCACTGGGCCAATACGCTGGAATTGTACAACCCCTCAAAATGTAACCAGCAATTATGCTCATGTCCCTTTGCCTAGTGGGTGGTTTTTTACTTGTGGAAGCCGTACATTTAATTATATTCCTGCCAATTTGTCTACTACCCAATGTTGCCTTAGTCGCTTGATTCCTATAATGCCTTCTGCAACCCTGCTTGATCGAACCACCCACTCACGAGTTAAACGAAGTGCTTCCCCTTTGACCCCTGAATGTAATGGGAATGTGACCCTGCTTAGTAAGGCTGAATATGTTTCTTTAGCTGCTTCATTGGTGGGTCTTCCGGGCTTGGCAGTAGGATATGGGAGAAATTTGGCCGAGCTTGCCTGTCTATTGGCTAAAACCATTAATACCACATCTAGTGCTATTGGATTATTGAACCAGGAACAGCAGGAATTGCGGCATGCTGTCCTGGATAATCGAGCGGCTATTGATTTTTTGTTATTGCAAGAACATTTGGGATGTGAAGCTGTAAAGGAAATGTGTTGTTTTAATCTGACTGATAATAGTAATCGTATTCAACAGCAAATTGCTATGCTTAAGGCTTATGCGCTAAGCATAAAACAAAATGATGATCCCCTGTGGGCTTGGCTCGCAGGTTTTGGTTGGCCCAGTTGGCTTGTGTCTTTAGCTCATACATTTATTATTGTTTTGCTGGGCATCCTGTTATTGATACTTTTCATTCCTTGCATAATTCAGTGTATTCAGCGCAGCTTGCAGCGCCTTGTAGACTCTGCATTTAATAAAAAGGGGGGAATTGTGGGCAACTATCGTGTATTTTAGGCCGCAATTTGTCAAGTCAGTCTGGAAAAATACTGGGACCCTTGCTATAATCATGTGACTGTCTGAGTTTTATCTGACCTTGCATAGTACAGTAAACAGGGCCTTTTATGGTGCCTACAGGATTGTTGCTTTGTGCATGCTGCGCGCGTGATAGTATGCTTTTGTCCAATTATATGATCAGTATGTACAACGTCAGTATGCATGGCTAGTCCTTATGTAACTGAAATCAACTATATAAGGAAGTAGAAGTAAAAATAAAGAAGAAGATTTTTTACTTGCTTACAGCTGTGTTGTGTGAGAATTTTCTGTGCTCCGCATTGAGACACCACATGCCACTTTTACTGTTTCCTCTAGGATCGTTGGCTAGTGCCTCCGGTCCCACATGCACGTGTTTTCAGGGAGGCTGTGGAGGAATTGTTCAAGTATTATCTCTATTATCTCCCCTGTACTTTGGGTGTCCACTTGTAGCCAACAGATTGCCCCACTTGTCAATTTTTGTGCAAACATCCAGCGTCCCATGCCTCCAGTCCATCTAGGATACCAAAATTGCTGTATATATTTTTCTCTCGACAGGCCAACCCTGTCCAGAACATCAGCCTTTACTCTATCATAGACCTGGGCCTGTTCCTCTCTCAGGGCTATCTAGGCCTCCTGGGCTTCTCCTGACAAGAAGGGTGCCACTTGGAGACCCCCCTATCCCGTATCCCATCTGGGTCCCATTGCTACTCTCTTGGAAGTTAATAAAAATGCATCAGGGTTGTCTCCAGGTCTATCTTACACAGGCTCATCCTCTGTGTCCTGCTGCTGTTTCCAGTCATGGGACTCACCAGACCACAGATCAGTAGCTGCTGCATTTGTGCTTGTTCCTTTATGAACTCCTTCAAAGTCTTATGCTGCTCGACCTGCCATGCAAGGAGGGACTGCTGTTCCACCTGGGAGCTTTCCTGGAATGATCACATAGCCTTCTGCATCTCTTGCTGTTGCTCAGGAACCATTGTAGGGTCTGCTCCAATTGTGTGAACACCAACTCTTCATGCTGGCTTCCCCCATCTGGTCCTCTGTCACCACAGCTGCGGGAAATCATGATCCCGGACAAGACCCCACATGTATCAGGGGCCCGCTCCGGCCCTATCTTCTTCCCTTCAAAAACTTCACCATGTGTGCACTCTGTGACCTTTTATTTCTAGTTCCCTTCACCAATATCCCTGTTTAACAGTTCCCCATGCTCCCACCTATTTACAGTCTTTTCCAAGTTTTAGACCCTCTCATCAGGACCTAGCAGGCCCTGAGGGTAACAGAGGTCTCCCTACTCTGAGCCTGCTGTGTGACTAGCCCCAACTAGCCCTGCTCCTCTCATCTCTCCCTTTGCACTTTTTTCCTGTGCCTCTCTTTATCAGCCCTGGGCTGATGGCAGGGCCGGCTTTAGCAAGTGCGGGGTCCGATTCCTGGGGGCGGGGCTTGTACTCACCAGGCGGTGCAGTCCAGTCTTCAGCAGCACTTCAATTGCCGGATGGGGAAGGGGAGCTGAGGGGTTTGCTGCGCTCCAACCTGGAGAGCGGGACCACAGTGCTTGCCGCGCTCCAACTGGCGCTCTGGCCAGGGGAGCAGGGCTGCCGAAGACCCTGGTGGAGCGGACTGCCACTGGGGTGAGTAAAAAAAATTAAAAAGGCACCTAAGGCGTGGGACCCAATTCTGGGGAATTGGGCGAATCAGCCTAAAGCCGGCCCTGGCTGATGGGGCAAATTGAATGTTTATCCCACCCAGCCTACTAGCCTGATTGGATCATTACCCCAATCAGCTTCTCCTGAGGCATTAATTAGCCTTCCAGTGATCAGAGTGCAGGCTCACCTACTCACTCTCTGCACTGTGTCACATATGGCATTCATGGACTCTTTGTTTAGTGAGTTCACTGTTTGAAGCCAGACCTGTAGGCAACAAAGATGCAGTCTGGTAAATGGCATGATGTAAGTGCACGAAGCCCTATTCCCTGGAAAGAGACAAATTCTGACTGATGATCAGGAGTTGTTCATGACCTTATCGATGAGGTCATTCGTTGCTTGGAACTTGTCTGATGACGTTTAAAGTCTGTATTGGTGAACCTGAAACATTGATGAAATGGACCCTTAAGCTTCTTGACATGTCTTGGCAATGAGAAACCAGTTGTCAAGACAGGGGAAGATGGCAAAGCCATGGTACCGGATCTGGGCTGCTACTATTGAGAAGACCTTGGTAAAGACCCTGTGGATGGTTGCAAGGCTGAATGGGAGCACTCTTCACTGAAAATGATCAGGGCCCACCTTGAGTCTGAGAAAACATCCGAGAGTGGCACGCATATCCACATGGAAATATGTATTCTCCATATCAAGGGTTGTAAACCACATGTACTTTTCCAGGGATGGGATTACAGATGCCAGATTGACCATGTGAAATTGCAATTTGCAAATAAAGTGATTGAGATGGTAGAGATCATGGATTGGTCTCCAACCACCCTTCTTTTTGGGTACTAGGAAATATGTTGAGTAAAAACCCCTTCTTTGGTGGTTGAAGTTCCCGATGGTTGCCCTCTGTTGGTGCCATCGGTTTCTGGTGTTCAGGTTTAATTGGTACCACAGGTACCACTGCTACCAGAGTATGGTCTGGTACTGACAGAGCCCAGGATTTGTGGGCTCTCTTGTCCTGATCTTGAGACTTAAAACCTCCTAAGTCCTCATTGGCTCAACTTAGGCAGGGTTGTTTGAAGTGGATGTAGAAGAGAATTTGTTCTTGTGTTTGGAAAGGCAGGGAGCATTTTCACGACAAGAGCCTGATGAGGGGAATCTGTGGGAGAAGATTCCCTTGCCCTTAAGTCAGACCTCGTGGCAGGAGGCACACTGCTCGCTGAGTCAGGCCAATGTATGTGGGAGGTTGGGTTCACTGGCCTGGGTCCAATTGCAGCCTCCTGACTTTTTTCTTAAGTGGTTCTTAAGAAGTTGCCACCCCTCATGGTATGGCTGCAGGAGGAGCAGCAGATTCCACACATTGCTGCGAGGAAAGGGCGTATAGACAAGAAATACAGATTTTGAAACCTAGAGCCCTGGGCATAGTCTAGTACCTGTAACAGGTTACAGGGACAGGGGCAAGGGTGGGAAATTCTCTATGACATGGAATCTAATTTAGCTCAAGCTATCGAGTAAATTGAAAAAACTGTTTACACACAATATATGTACTGTATAACAGATCAAAGAATGAAAGAAAGACAAAGCTTTGGATGCTGGGAGTTCTGACCTGGGCCACGTGGCGGTAAGAATGAACTGGAGAGGCAGTTGTACTGCTCTACCTTCTATCTTCTTGGCTGTAGGCATGAGGAGAGCAGAGGGACATGGATCAATGGACTCTGTTTTCAAAATTCTCTGACTCTAGGAGGGCTGATCTGCTGTTGCAGTGATTGACATGCAGAGGATATAGATTCTGATTCTATGTTCATAGAGTGATCATATTTCCCAAAAAGAAAAACGGGACACTCTCAGCTGCTCACCTGAGGGGCCCACCCTCCCCATTCTGTTGCCAGGCACTGGAATCCTGCCCCCACCATTCCACATACCAGACTATTGCCCAGTTGCTGGAACCATGCAGGGGACCTGCACGCTGGAACTCTGCCTCCCCCCCAGCCCTTCCTCCCCCTATGAGGGGCTCTGGGGCTCAAGCACCAATGGAAAAAAAATAGGAAGTGCTCAGCACCTACGGACCATGGCCCCACCTATTCTCTGCCCCAAGGCCTTACCCCACTCGGCCTCTTCTCCTGTGGCCCTGCCTACACTGTGCCTCTTCCAATCCCTGCTCTACCTCTTCCCCTGAGGCCCCTGCCACTCACTCCTCTCCACCCCCTCTTCCTGTTACTCACCCTTAAGGAAGTAGGGAGCAGAAAGGAGTGAGTGGTGGACAGGAGGTGTTTGAGGGAGGGGGCAGAGAGGAGCAAGTGGCAGGTGAGTGGGTGGGTCTCTTGGGAGAGGGGGTGGAGAGGAGCGAATGGCAGGTGGGGAGGCAACAGAGAGAGGTAGGGGGGAGGATGGTGGGCAGGGATGCCTCAGGGGAAGAGGTGGAGCGGGGGCGGAGCATTGGCACCCAACAGCAGAAAAAAAAAAAAAAAGAAAAGTCAGCGCCTGTGGTCCCATGTGTCCTTGGCTTGTCTGCTGAGACTAACAAGGATTCTAGCTATGTTGTAACTTAAATGATGTAACCTGGTATCACCATTCCCATGGCTAGTGTGATCTGGACAGAGTTGTGTTCCACCCTCTTCGAATGGAGGAGGAAACTCACTGCAGCGCACTGCAATGAAGAGGTAGAAATAGTGGGATCCTAGAGGAATTCTAAGCTAAAAAGCTAAAGAAGGGGCCCAATCCAAAGCCCACTGAAACCAATGGCAGTCTTTCCATTGACATCTATAGACTTTGGATCAGCCTCTGAGAAAACTAAAAGCCTTACAGAATGTTACCTATTTTGAATTGAGAAATGCTTCTCAACACATCAAAAGCCTGTTTTCAGTAGAACCCAAATGAACTGAGTACTTCCTGCCACCTTTTGATTACATTTAAATACACAAGCAATTTCAATCAAGAGCAATGAACCACTGGAAACAGCAAAGGTCACTTCCATTTACTTTCCATCTTGGGAAGCTGGGATACAATCTCTCTTTTAATCATAAGTGGGGAAAAAAAGGAAGCTGGAGTTTCTCAAGTAATCAGGATATAAAATAAATTCCTATTTCTGAGTTGACTTAGCCTCAGATATTTCATTTTTAAACAAAAGCTTCAAACTGAAAGTCATCAGAAATTTAGTGCATGAGATCAAGCAATACTCAACCAATTAAAAAAAATGTTAGTGTGATCCACTGGAAATAAAGCCAGAAGCTTGCTATAAGAATATGTCTGTCACAACCAAATCATGCCTTTAAAAATTGATTAGGAGGCCTGTCAGTTGGTGACAATCTCGTCAATAATCTAGATGAAGAAATGTAAAGACAGGAGAAAAAGCAGGTGATGGGGGGCAAGGGCAGAGTGTTGAAATCCACCAGGCCATTGTCAGGCCTCATCCATTAGCAAATAGATTGAACGGTTGTTAAGGTTATGATTCAAGCCAATGAAAGAAAGGAAATGTGTAACACTATTTTTTCCACAACGGAACACAAAAGGCTCTTTAAGACACATCAGAGTGGAACCAAATTAGAGATTAGATGGCTTTGAGAATCCAAGACCAGTGATAAAATCATGGGAGTTAGAAATGAGAAGGGCCTAAATTAGGTTATCTAGACCTTCCCCTGCTGCCAGAGCAGGATTATTCCCTCTGGTCTGTTCTCCAGTGCTATATTCTATCTAATTCTGAATATTAGAAGTGATGGACTTCCACCATTTCCCAGGAGATACTACTGCACACTCTAATGCAGAGGTGGGCAAACTACAGCCCGCGAGCTGCGTCCAGCTTGCCAGCCATTTTAGTCTGACCCTCAAGCTTCTGCTGGGGAGTGGAGTCTGGAGCTTGTCCTGCTCTGCACTCCAGGCAGGTAGTGGGGTCAGGGGCCATTCCACATGGCTCCCAGAAGCAGCGACATGTCTCCCCTCCGATTCCTATGTGTAGGGGCAGCCAGGGGGCAGTCTGCATGCTGACCTCGCCCCAAGTGCCACCCCTGCAGCTCCCATATTTTCCATACATGTCAATCATCCCAATTTAGCAAAAAACTCAGTCCAGACCTAATAGCTGCATGGAAAGTTGTGCTTCGGCAGAGTGCTTAGGTCAGAGGCTGACATATACAGCAGGGGGTGGTTTGGTTTTTCAGAAAGATAGATTCCTGAATAGCCTACTCTAAGTGGATGCCCTTGTTGGACTCCTTCATGAGGGAAGAAGAATTTCACAATGGCTAGCTGGATTGATAAGAGGAGAAAAGCAGTTGACAATCTTCATTCATCCCTCTGTGCTGGTGTCAGAGGTTTTGAGGACTGCACTCTGATCAAGTGTTCCCAGAAAATCAGCCCTGCCTGCTGCAACATCCACCTGACGACCCTGGCAGAGCTTCTGGAACTGTGCGTCAACTCCAAAATGCAGGAATACCTTTGCAGTGAGCTGTGCACCAGCTCAGACATACTGGGAAAACCATGTCCGTATAAACAAATCAGAAGAAACTAACACCTCACACAACATTTTAGCTGAATGTTAGTTAGGAGAAGTTCAGAAGCAGATTACACCTCTACCTCGATATAACGCTGTCCTTAGGAGACAAAAAATCTTACCACGTTATAAGTGAAACTGCGTGTAGCAGAGTGGACCTCTGCTCCTGCCCTGAAGGGGTTAAAAACAGCCCCAGGAAGGGGCTGGGGCTGGAGAAAGCAGCCTTTAAACTGGGCTGATTGGAGAAGTGGCTGCAGCTGGGGCCATGCCCCAAACTGAACCACAGGGCCTAATAAGAAGGCCAGGGAAGCCAAGAGCGAAGAGTATCTCTCTGACAGGGAGAGAGATACAGGCCTGGCTGCTCAGGGACTCACCCAGGGGACCTAGAGGAAGGCAGGGCTGGGGGAAAAGCCTTAGGAGCTGGGAAGCCCTAGGCCAGCAACACCTCAGGCTGCAGGGCCTAATTCTAGGCCTGCAAGGTACTGGGCTTGCAGAAGGGCAGCTGGAGGGTGGGTAAAGGCAGCCAGGCCAAAACCCCCTTTGCCTATGATGAGTGGCTGATACTGCAGTCTGCCCCAGGGCATGGGGTTAGACAATGACTGGGCAGTAGCCAATACTGAAGCAAAGTGGGGATAGTGGGGTGGGGTTCCCTTGGGAGAGGGGGGACCCAGTTAAAGGGTCACCGAGGTCCAAGGAGGGGCCTGGGGCCAGCGGAGGACAGGTGGATCACCGGCCTGCAGAGGGTGCTCTGTAGCCGGAATCGAGTTAATTCCCCGAAGCAACCAGCAGGAGGTGCAGTGGGGGTGAGTCCACATGGTTACACCGCATTATATTGAACTTGCTTTGATCCACCAGAGTGCACAGCCTCACCCCCCTCAGAGCACTGCTTTACCACATTATATCCAAATTCGTGTTTTATCGGGTGGCGTTATATTGAGGTATTGGTGTATTTTATGCAATACTACAGGCTCTCAACCTTTCCAGACTGATGTACCCCTTTCAGGAGTCTGATTTGTCTTGTACTTCCAAGTTTCACCTCACTTAAAAACTACTTGCTTATACAATCAGACACAAAAATGCCACAGCACACTGTTATTGAAAAAATGCTTACTGATACTTATTTTTACCATATAATTATAAAATGAATCAATTGGAATATAAATATTACTTACATGTCAGTGTTTAGTATATAGAGCAGTATAAACATGAAATTTTAGTTTGTAATGACTTCGCTAGTGCTTTTTATGTAGCCCGTTGTAAAAGTAGGCAAATATCTAGATGAATTGATGTACCCCCTGGAAGACCTCTGCGTACCTCAGGGACATATGTACCCTTGGTTGAGAACCACTGCAATACTGTACTCTCAAATATGAATATTGGACTTACCCTTCTAGAGATAGCAGCCAAGGAAAAAAGCCTCCAGGAGGAATTTTGCCTGTGGTTTCAAGTGTCAATTTCCTTGTTTCAACAGTAGATATAAATTTCGTCTGTGAAGATTATATAACAGGACTCTATGCCCATAGTGTACATTTCTTGTTCACGTTACATAAAAGAACATCTTTTAGAGAGAGAAAAAGCACTGATCTGTTAGCACAGCACATCCAATATGAGAAAAGCACCCAACCTCTGCCTTAAGTGACTGTCTGGCTGCATACACAGAAAAAGGCTTTTACTGTCCTTTTAAAGACAGTATATTCTCATGCATCAGATGAAGTGGGTATTTACTCATGAAAGCTCATGCTGCAATATGTCTTAGTCTATAAGGTGCCACAGGACTCTTTGCTGCTTTTATATTCTCATGAGGTCCAGTCTTACATCCTTGTTTCTGACAAAAGCTACCCAATCTTGATGCTAACAGCTTGATATTCAAGTGTCACCACAAGGATACAGGTGATCCTGAGCCTCCCATGTTTCTAGCCTTTGGGATAAGAAGAGGAGGATAATGTGAGATCAACCAGACCTGACTGCCATAGAAGAGCTTTATTAGAGGTATTCTATAAAAAGAGCCAGTAGTAAACCTCATTGTTCTACTACTGCAACCTCATGTCAAACGAAAAGGACCAAGGCAGATCAACTGGAGCACAGGACCTGTGACCAGCCAGCTCCCCCAGGCATTCCCTGGTTCTAGTCCCTGGGGCATGAAACAGGAATCTAGCAGTGCAGCCCTTACCTGTTAACAGCCTTGGTTTTCCTGGGATAGACCTAGATTTGTAAACACCTGTGCTATGGAGCTGTGCCCCAGCCAATGTACCAGGACTATTGGCAGGCATGCCTTCTCTCCAGGAAAAGAATGAGTGGCTTAAATCACTGTGGTCCCCGGCTTCCCCTATCTCCTCCAGGAGAACAGCTCAAGTAGCTCCTGCAGGGCCACTAGTTCTTTTATTAGAAAGGAAGCAATGTAGACTGTTCAGGAGCCAGTGTTTCTGTGAGAATGGGGCAGGGACTGGAGCAGCTACTGATTCTTGTGGAGTCGGGAGTAGCAGGGAGGCTTCTATATGCCATTGGCACTCTATTACTGTCCTTAAGTGGCAGGGACATCAAGGAACACACATGGGAACAGGGACCACAGGGCTATGGAATTAGAGATGTAAAGGCTGCACATGCGCATGAGTGGGGAAATCATACCCCTTTGCTACCTCCCAAGGAAAAACACAGAGGAGGGAACCCCATACCTTTCTTTCAACACCACCTGCAAGAGAAATGGGGGAGATACATCCTGAACACATCAGACTGGGAAATAGGCTTGGTGCGGCTCCTCACAGAATCCAGAAAGGGAATTGCAGATATTTAGACCTCCTGCCAAGAAGACAATTGCAGGTGAGTGGGTCTGAAGCTGCTGAGGGAGGGGAGGGATGGGGCATACATGGTTTCTGGATGCTTTGCTAACCTGCAACATTTTGAAACTTTTAGACCCATAAATAGCCTAAAATTCCTCAAAAATGCAACCAGCAGCTGCCAGCAGCTCCCAGAGCCCTGACTTCTTTACAGAATTGTCAGAAGAAATATTTTTGAAGTGTAGGTAATTCTAGGGGCATAAAATCTTTTCCATTTCATCTTTGTAAGAGCAGGAGACAGGCAGCAGAATGCAGAGCCTCCTTATCATTCCCGTACCCCTATCTCTCACACACACAGGGCAGGAGGCCTAGTAGTGGTCTGCAGGATTCCTGCCCTCCCTTCAGCCCTGCATTAGCAGGTCAGTGGGAGAACAGGATAAACGAGGCACAGATAATGAGGAAGTGGTGTTCTGAGGAGAGAAAGTCAGGCACTGACAAAGGGGAGGAAGGGATACAAGTACAGATATGGCTCAAGGGCCGTGGGTAAAGATGGAGGGATGGTGAAAGAATCTTGAGTGATAAGCAATAGCAGTTAAGACATAGGTACCCTTGACTTGGCAAAAATTCAAACACTGCAAATAAGGGATAATTTGGTGTGCACAAAAGTCTTCATAAAAAAAATTATATTGTGCAGTTAGCTGATGATTTAGAGAATCTATTCAGATACCAGCTATTCAAAATGGGATCTACAAAATCCAGATTTTAAAACAACCAAATTGCCTATCCCAAATTGTCTACCCTATAAATTCAGACCTTGACAGGTTTAGAAATGATGGTTACCATTTAAAAATGCAATAGTTCTGAAATTAGGTACTAATTCATGTTTAATTATCTAAAATTCAGGTCTTTACCTGAACCGAAAATACTTCTCACTAAAAGTGTCCAACACTATGTTGTGCAGATTTTTATGACTGACTCTGAAGTGAGCAGATTTTGTGATTCTCTCTTACAATTCATATTTACAAACTAAGTGCTGACATGTAGCCATTTCAAAAAAATTCAAGGCAATCAGCTTGATATAAAACCAATGTCCAGAGACAAATCTGCAGTTTGGGTTTTATAAACTTTGAAAGCTAAACATCCTTTCTGAAGAGATGTTAAAGTCAGCTTGACAAAAAAGTTGCAATTTAAAACAGAAGTTTAGTACATTTTATCATCCAAGTTATGCTTCACAGGAGATGCAATGTTTCCGATAGCGCTGTGCCAAAAATTTTGCAATGTAAAGTGAGAAATGCCCAAGTAGCTTCTTACTGGTTTTGTTTGTAGGTGAAACATGGCTGCTTGATGCGTCAGGCTGGCTCCTCATTGTCAGCAAAGAGCATTTGTCACCAGCAAAAGTAGGGACCCTGGGGCCCTGGCATAGCTAAGACAGTCCTTGGGGTCTAAGTAATGGCAGACTTATTAGCTGCAGCATTGTGTGATGCAGCCCTGCCCAACATGGCCCTCTAGCATTCCCCTGAGACCAGAACTTGTGAAGGGGTGCTTGGGAGGCAGCCTGCCTTCAACACAACAGCCCTACCCTGGTGTCCACCAGCTTGGTTAATATTTGTTAGGTCAACCCAACACACTCCCAATCCAGAATTTCCCCAAATGGTCCAGCCCTTTCCTGGAGTACTCAGAGAAGTCATAAGATTCATTGCTCCTTTAAAGTGACAAAAGTACAGCTTATTATCAGAGGTGCTGGAACTAGCAGTGCTGGGGGTGTGGCAGCACCCCCTGGCTTGAAGTAGTAACAAGCCAATACATGGTGTCCACTTTGAGCACCCCCACTATAAAAGTTGTTCAAATGCTTCTGCTTATTACTTTAACTGGAGTGAATCACTTCAACTCAAATACAGCACTAGTTTGGTTTAGATTAAAAAATAAAATGTTTATTAACAGAGAGAGAGGTTAAGTGAGTTCATATACAAGACAAAGACCAAATGGTTACCAGTAAATACAAGTGAAATACATTTCCTGGGGCTAAGACTTAACAAGCTAAAGCCTTGGTCCAAGGTAGATTTCTTGGCAATCTTTCTCTTTCCTGCCATATCTGACTTTCTCTTAGTCAGGACCTTTCACAGAAGTACAAGCTGCTGGTTTCCCTTGTCTCCTTAAGTGAAAGACTTTTGCCTAAGCAGGCTTCTCACTTATATTCAGTTTCCATAGTCTTTAGTCCCCTTGGTTGAAGGACCCATCTTTCTCAGCTTGCAAGAGCTTTGGCCCCTTCTGTCTGTCTAGTGATGGATGCCAAGATGGCTGCTTCTCTCTGTATATCTTCCCAAACTCACTGTTTTGTCCCTAGACTCAGGATGACCTCCTGCTGTTTTTCCCTTCCTGTGGACTGCCCATCCACCTGCTGATTCATATGTAAATGAAGCCTCCATTGTTTTTGGTCACACTATGCTTAATTTCATTAGAGACAGGTAGATAGCCTGTTTCTCCTTGCATTTGGTCATAGACTTTAAAGCAGAATACTATTAAGTATCCATATTTCCTTATATAATGTTAATAAATACATTTTACAATGATAAAATCACCAGTGTGTCATTAGCTTTCATAAAAGACCTTACTTGAGATTCTTTTATAATACAGTAATATTGTATACAGTCAGTTGATTCAATTGCTTATCATTTGAGGTTCAGACCCCTGCAAGAGGCTATCCACCCGCTTGCTAGGCTGATGGCTTTGTTTTCCTTTCATGTAAATGTACCTTCATTGTATCTACTCAAAAACAAAAAAATACACATTCTTTTGTGTAGGGAAGACTGGGTTTATGCACTGCTTTCCAAACACATTTAAATATGATAATTTGAGTACATATTCATAACTGCACAACACCCTGGATGTACCCCACACAAAAATATTAATAATCATTGAGTTATTAGTTTTCCAACAATATCTTACATGCCACCTTTGGGCTATACCCAATGCACTCCATTTAATAAGAATCACTTATAAAAGAATCAGCTGCATATAGTTATCAAAACCACTGGATCAAAATCATTCTTATACCTAACCTATACTCCACTTGTAAGAATCAACCACTTATAAGAATCCGGGACTGTAAATCACTACAACAGTGTTGGGTGTAGTGAGTATGTCAGGCCTGACAAGAGTTGCTGACAAAGAGTAGTGAACCACGAATAGGCCTCTGTGTCAAAGTGTTAAACTCCTTTCAGTGATACTGCAGGAGATTTTGCCTATCATCATCAACAGAATAAAGGAAGCAGTTGAGGCAAAGCCAAGGGAAGAGCAGGCTAGATTTCTACCAGGAAGGTCATGTGACAACCAGATTTCACTCCAAGCATTATAGCAGAGCATCAAATGGCAAAAAAACTCATAATAAATGTCAGATTTTCAGAAAGCATTTGACAGCCTCCATTGCAGTTCACTCTGGAACATCTGGAAGTGTTATGACATGCCAATGAAATAATGATCAAGACTTCAAATCAAGCTGTAGCTTGCACAGTTAAAATAAATGCAGACTTGACTAAATGGCTTAACATAGACACTAGTGTCAACCAGGATGCATTCTCTCATCTCTTCTGTTTGGTATTGCCATTATTATGACAAAAAAGCATAGATGGATTAACACAGGCAGCATAGAACACTAGAAGATTTAGCTTTTGCTGATGATGTAGCTGGTCTAAGTGACTGCTCAACCACCTTGGAAGCAGAGACTAAAAGACTGTCCACCTTCACAAAAAAGATGGGGCTAATAATTAATTATGAAGAAATTAATCTAATTATAATCCCAGGAACACCCAACTCAAGCATTACATGAAAAAAAAAATACAAGAGGTGAGTAAATTCAGATCCCACTGGGAATATCCAGAAGGAAATAATAAATTGGCCAGGTGGCAGCTGCGTTCACCAGCTTAAGAAAAATTTGTTAATTGAAAAATCTACAATTTAAATAAGAACCTTCAACTCAAATGTTATTTACATCTTAACATATGGATGTGAAAGCCGGAAATTCACTAAAAGTACAGACAGGCATCTAAATGCCTTTGAAAGCAAATGCCTCAGGGAAATACTAGGTATTACTAGGAATAAATTTGTAACAAATGACAAGATCTGTCAAGGAGGTCAACAACCTCTTCTCTCCAAAGGGATTCAGAAAAAGTGATGGAAATACCTGAGACAGGTGATGAGAATAGTCAAAGCATCTGCTAAGACAGGAGAGCCATAAGGCAGCTGAGGGAAACACGGGAAAAAGGGGACAATTGAAAGAATTTCTGTGTCAAACACAACTCAGAGGGAAAATTTATTGGACTTAACATAGACGACATGCAAAGAGTGGCCCAGGATAGACAGGGATAGCAGAGCCATGTTTGTGCCCAAAGCAATGTTTGGTGGCATGGGAAGGATTCAGAAATTAAGGGAATAAATTGTTTGCTACAACATATAGTTGCAAAGGAATCTCATCAAACAAGATTTCAACCGAGACGAGAAGTTTTTCTTAGGCCATTTTCATGTTAATAGCTCAGCCCCCAACAGGATTCAGTATCATGGGAGCATGAAAGTGGCTGATAGACAACTTTGCCCTCCACCCCTCTGGTCTTACACCAAGCATAACTCAGCCAGGTTCTTTAGTGGGTGGTAAAACTCACTGAGTTTGCATGCATTATAATCCTGGTCCCACCAAAGTCTCTGGCAAAAGTCCTGCAGCTTTGATGGGACCAGGCCTTGGCTCTAAGCATTGTTATTTTCCTTCGCTATGGCTTATGTTAGCATGACCGAGGACTTGATCTTGCAAGGCGCTCTTCACATTAGCCTTAGTCTAACAAAGCACCTGAGCATAGAGTGACCAGATAGCAAGTGTGAAAAAATCTAGATGGGAGTGGGGGATAATAGGAGCCCATATAAAAAAAAAAAAGCCCCAAATATTGGGACATCTGGTCACCCTACCCGAGCATATGCTTAACTTTATACATGTGTGTCGTCTCAGTAATGCCAATGGGTCAAACGTAAAGCATGTGCTCCAGTGCCTTTGCTGATCGGAGCCAGGGTGCTCAGATTGATTCTTTCTTCTAGGTGTTATGAAATGTGCAAATAAATATACTGCTGTAATAACATCTAACTTTTAAAGCGCCTTACTGCTAGAAAAGAAAATTTCAAACCCAGATTAGCATTTAAATAGGCATATTAAGAACAATCATATCTTCCTCCACAGCAGCTGTCATTTATGGGGGACTACTTCCCTAACATTTCATCATGCATCACATCATGTGACACTTTTCATGTTAATATAGTGTGATTTCCTAATTCCATGCTGATCATTAGAAAAAAAAGTCCTATTGTAACAAAGAAATTGTTCACACGTCATTTTCAGATTTCCCAACTCATTTCTGGAGGGCATTTTATCCCCGTCATCAATTACCCTATATTTGGTCTCTTGTAGTTGTCTGCTGGTTACATCCTCTGGCTTCCAAACATTGGCAAGGAAATAAATATAAAGATTCAATTTTTACTTTGATTTTTCAAACAACTGTTTTTTTTTTCAATTTCTTAGAAATAGGGGGAAGATTATAATAATAATAAAAAGACTGGATAAATGTGAAAGACATTTATTGTTAATTAAATGCTGAGCAGAGTTCTTTTTCCTGTGACCTCATTTAAGTATAATCAGTTATCTTGGGGAAATTACTAGTTTTTTAGTCTAGCCGCTTTGCTTTGATACAGTAGTAATTTTTTTGTGCTGCTATCAATGGCCTAGAAATGTTTTATGACAGGTTTATGGCTTATGGTTTATGTTAATGTGTTATTAGCACTTGGATTTTTTTTCCTCAGGCCATTAGATAACACTCTTGTTAGTACCTAAAGGAAAGTCTGAGTTATGACTAGTACTAATTTAGAAAAGAACTAAATCTAGCATGTAGCTAGGAAATGGTTACAACCATCTGTGATCTGTCTGGTCACATAGAAATCAACCTCCACCTTTCTCAGTAACAACTCCTACTATCTTAAAAGGGAAAAATGCTGTATTTAACATTAGGGAATAAACCAAATAAAACTGATGGCATATAAGGCAGAAGTCCACTGCATTATTAGAAGTTGCAGATCTGTTAGAAAACCATGGAATTGACTGGCAAACTCAGTTTGCAAAAACCATGAACATACAGTAGCAGCATCTGCAAAGTCTCTGCATCAGCACATCCTGCTATCTGAAATACTAAGGGGCAGGGTCAGTTGCATACCTGGCTACCAACTACTGGTTTACTTGTTCCTAGTTGCTTAGGAACAAGCATACACACAACATCTAGCATGGATGTGAATCTGACAAGGATCAGCACAGCAAATTGCTGGGAGGTAAAATTAGAAACTAAAACCAAAGCAATCAGCAGTGATGAAGCTTCCCTTAACCCACTTCTCACCCTTCCTCCAGAAGTCCTGATGTTAGCACTGAGAGGTTCTTTCTCAATATACAACTTTAGTCACACATGCTTTTGTGCCTCATTTATAGCCCTGTAATGCAGCAGTCTGCCTCAATTGTCACTAGCGTGAGGTACAACTGAAATAAAAATTTCTAGCATGTGACAAGTCTCTCCCTCATATAAGATCCTGATTTTATTGCAGGACATCTCTCTTATTCTTTCTTTATGAAAGACAGAATTCAGCTCTTTGGACAAGACAAAACAACACCACTTCCAAGTAAAGCTAAAATACCCATTATTATATTATAAATATAAAATACAACAGCATTCCAGCAGTCATTCCTTCCTTTCACCAGTCAGAAGTAGAGTCTCAGTTCTGATCTCACATCAGTTTTATATTGGTGTAACTCCACTGATTTCAATGGAGCTAATTTTGATTTACATGAAGAGAGAGAGACACACACACAAATTAGGCACTACATGTCTAACTTTGGCTACTTACGACAATTTTACATGCTGTCACACTAGCTCTCATTTTTAGACCATAAATGGACTGCCAATGAAAGTTTATTTTCTATAAATATTTATGCACAATTGCAAAGACATAATTGGTTTGTTCTTTACATTGTTCTTTTATGACATAAGTCCCCTGCTCCCTTAATTGAGCAGCTCAGATTTCAGCCCTCTCTCATGCTCCATCCCACTACAGTATCATAAGAAGTCTTCCAGCAAAAAGTAGTAAGTCAGGAATTGATATTTCTAACATAGCAAAACAAGCAGAAGTAAAAATATTTTTTGGGGAAATATCTGATTGGGTTTTTTTGTTTGATATAGTACTACAGGTCACAAACTTTTATTTTGCTTTTCAGTACCTCTGAAGTGTAAGCATTTTTTCACCCATTTGAAGAGATAGTAAACATGCAGTTATTAAAGAAAGAAAAAACAGTAATCCATTTTAAGTGGAAGGCAAGCTACACATTTGCGGGTTTTTTGGCTGTGCTGTGTCAATTTGGCATGGTGTATTGACATACTTAATATTGTTGATAGCACATCCCACAGAATGCTACTCCCTTCATTCAGGAATACAGCTACTTGGCGATACTCAAAATGACTTGACAGAGGATCCAGCACCAGTACGGCATCATGATTGGCATTTCTAAAACTGTCACACAGCAAAGAAAACACTGGAAAAGCCTGTGCGGAAGCATTTCAGATTATATTTTTGTCTTTGGTTTTTTGGAACAAACTAATGAGATTGAGATAAAGTTAATATCTGTCTAAATGGAACTCTGTGTAAACAAAAGTTGGAGAATGTTGAGCAGGCATTATTGGTTAGTTATTTGGCAACTAACACACTTAAATCTAGCGCCACATCTGGGGGCTGGCTATTAGCTAAATACAGACCATTGGCCAGATCCTGACACCCTTTCTCACACTGAACTCTGCAAGCAGCCCCATTGATTTTCAGTGAGTAGGGTCATAGAATTTGGCTCCATATATATTTCAGTGCTGAGACCCTGGAAGCCCTTCCTACAAGCAGAGCTGAATTGCATTACCTGATCTGCAGTGCATCCATAAAGGGTTCAGACTGAATCCAGTTGAGCTGCTCACACTCAGATTTCAGAAATAAGAATTACTGAATGAGCAAAATTCATCTCTGTGCAGAGGGGTTAAGTGGGACTTCAGTGATATATAGACCTTGTGCTAGCCCTTTGAAGGAGTGGGGATTCACCCCATGTGTGTACGATATAGAATTAGGCCCTAAATAATTACAGCTGCAGTATTAGGAAAACAATGGAAATAATCTGGTTGAAAACTCTTTATAGACACAGCTAATCCCCCCTCCCTCCCCAAACCAAAACAACTCCCCTGCAATAAAAGATTATCAGCACTGAAGGAAGATTTCTGCTTTTTTTTGGTTAGCATTTATATAGGACAGATCTGTAGGATAGAACTCAAAATGAGCAACAAACAGGAAAAATGCTTAAAATAGAAAGTCACAATTAGCAATTGCCAACCATACATTGGAACGTTAATGTAATTTGGGATGGGCTGGAGCAAGACTAATACACATTAAAATCCCCAAGGTAATAAGCATTCGAAATAAGAAAAAGAAATGAATGACACCATGGGCACAACTGGTAGATACAATATCAATGACATTTGGAGGACTCTGAAGGAGATAATGATTCTCTACACAGAACACTATGTTCCAAAATCAGCAGCTGATGAAACAGGTGCTTTGCTTGTAACTTTTTCTACATTTTCAGGTGGAACCTACTGAATCAGTGGCATAGAGATAATTATGCAAGTGCAAAAGCTCTGGAGCTAGTTAAGCGGAAGCCCGGTAGACGGAGTGGGAGTTTGAAGTCCCTTAAGGGAAAATCCATCTAAGTGCTCATTACAATACGGGGCAGGACCCTATGAATCCAAGGAGCTTAACTTGCAAAATCCTGTTGGGACACTTGTTCTGCAGGCAGATTTGCTTTGCTGATCTGCACTATTGAGGTACATTTGCTTTCCTTTCCCAGTTATTTATTATTTACTACTGAAGGCTCAGGGGTGGCCTATCCATAAAGGTGAACTAGGTGGTCAGCTAGGGTGCCAAATTAAATGGGGCACCAAATTCAAGGAAAAAAATCAAATACAAAAAATGAAAAAAAAATGAAAGATGAAAAAATACAAATAAAATAAGATGTCATTATTTCAATTCCCATGTGCATATGGAGGGAATGTGAATTATAATTCATTTCTCTACATTTGAGAATGTATTAATATGTCAAATCTTTTATTTACTGCAAAAATAAATAATATTTTAGCGATTTTTTTTTCAATTTGCGACATAAGGTCAAGATGACCCACTCTGCAATTTTGATAAGCAATAACTCAGCCACAATGAAAAACATCCACCAGCGGCAAGAGCTGCAATGCTAGTGACACCTAACTCGAATATACATCAAGGTCGTGTTGTGGAAAATCGACCACACCGTTGATTTTAGATCAGACAGCCCAAGGCTCTTTTATTGATTACAAGTGTGCACACAGGGAGAGCCAGCGGTTCCCTACGCAGAGGGTCGGCTGCTCTGCATATTACAAATTTTACTAAGCTTTTAAAGCTTAAAACCGCAAAGCGTCACTCAGCAATAAATTCAATACATCCTTATTTGGCACTTACATTGCTAATTCTGCAATCCATAGCAAAACACAATTGATAATTTCCTTATATGGCTTATCTATTGCAAATTCAGCGGCACTCTGTCATAACCATCCTGTTTTCTTGTTAGGTGGTCATGTGGGCCTAAATGTTATGTGATCCTTAACTTGTGGTTACCTGAAGCAAGCAACTTATTGCTACAATATAACCCGCAAAGCTACAATGGCTCCCCCAGGATCCCCTCCTTGCCTCCAGCTAGTACTTTTCCAGACAGTGTATCTGTGTAAACAAGTTTTGGGAAAGTGAGGGCAGTTTGGCTAAGGGCTTGGCCTGTAAAATCTTGATAACTGAAAATCCCTGTTATGGAGGGGAATAGCAGAAAAGCCCCTGTTGTGGAGGGGATTTCATTTTCCCTATCAGTCGCATAGCTGGAAATTCATGTAGAGTGGAGATATCATGAGTTGATACATGTCAAACAGTCATTTTAACACACGTTGCGGGTAGATGGTTAAGAATAGAGTGAATACTGTTCAAAATAGTGTTTCAGAATAATGTCTTTCAGCATTATAAATCCAAAATGCGAGTATCTTTAAGCATTATTAAACCTCAGCATTATTATCAGGCTGTATAGTTATGAACTTTTCTTTGTCATAACTGGTTCACATGCAGGGCCGGCTCCAGGGGTTTTGCCGCCCTAAGCAGCACCCCCTGCCAAAAAAGAAGCAAAAAAAAAGCCGCTATCGCGTTCTGCGGCAATTCAGCGGGAGGTCCTTCGCTCCGAGCAGGAGTGAGGGACCCTCGCCGAATTGCTGCTGAATACCTGAAAGTGCCGCCCTGCGCCGGAGTGGCCGCCCCAAGCACCTGCTTGATAAGCTGGTGCCTGGAGCCGGCCCTGTTCACATGTAATAAATAAGGTCCATAAAAGAAAAGCAACAGTGTTAACGCTTAAGAGACCATGAAAGTGATGACGTAACACTCCAAGCGGGTAACTGTGAGGAAGGGGATTACTTTCCAAACAACCGGGAATGGGTTAGAATGTCGAAAAAGGTCATTTTGTTCCCATGTAAATGCTATAACTAACTGTTTTAATAGGTAAGTGAGTATATGTTACTAATAATTGAATCTTTAAGCAGTGAAGAGACGTGTTGGGATGGCTGCAATGTGATTTAAACTGCCAACCATGTGGTGTGTCAGCCATCCTTAACACTATAATGTTTGCAGTCAGGAGCACAGTACATAACTATATTCAAATAACCCATGGCAGAAAGAGGAAAAAGAAAACCCTCAGGAGCTGAGAAGGAAAAGGACCAAGCAAAACAGCAGGGATCCTTCCTGAAATATCTTCTCTTTAATCCAAATAAAGATGGAAGCAGTTCAGAGCATCCAGATGAAGGAATTTTACTTGGAGAGGTAGTTAGCTCACATCCTCATGGAAGCAGTTTGGAACATCAGGATGATAGAAACTTACTTTTAGATCAGGGGTAGGCAACCTATGGCACGGATGCCAAAGGCGGCACGCAAACTGATTTTCAGTGGCACTCACGCTGCCTGAGTCCTGGCCACCGGTCCAGGGGACTCTGCATTTTACTTTAATTTTAAATGAAGCTTCTTAAAAATTTTAAAAACCTTATTTATTTACATACAACAATAGTTTAGTTATATATTATACACTTATAGAAAGAGACCTTCTAAAAATGTTAAAATGTATTACTGGCACTTGAAACCTTAAGTTAGAGTGAATAAAGACTCGGCACACCACTTCTGAAAGGTTGCCGATCCCTGTTCTAGATGAAGGCAGCTCACAGCATCAGGCTGATATGGAAGTAGAGAAAATGTATTCACCTTCAGAGAGACGTTCAGAAATTGAAGTAAATGAAGTATAAGGAAGAAAGGATGAGGAAGTTACAAACAAGTTACAGTATGGGGATCCAGCTTCATGGCCCAGATGTAACGACAGTGTGCAGCAAATTCTTGTGGAACATGGACCCGAACAAGTTCATGAATTTCCCTTCCTTAAGGGTGAAAATAAAAGAAAATTCTCTGCTCAGCATTTCAAGAGGAAACTCATTATTGGGGAAGAAATTCATCAAAACTGGTTACAATATTCAGTGTTGAAAGACTCCATGTTTTGCTTTTGCTGCAAATTGTTTAGATATCACTAAACACTTCCTGAAAATGGTTCGAAGGACTAAAAAAACATATCTTCAATTGTATCTTCACATGAAAGAAGTACAGAACATTTGGAATGTTTTCAAAATTGGAAAGAACTTGAATTACAATTGAAAAAAGGAAAAACTATTGATGAATAAAATTTACGTGTGATCAAGGAAAAAGAAGAATATTGGTAACAAATATTAGAGCATCTGATTGCTTTAGTGAGAGTTCTTTATGGGCAAAATTTAGCATTCCACAGCTGTGGTAGAAATGAAAAATTATACACTCCAGGTAATAAGAACTTTTAAAAATTTGTTGAATACCTAGCTTTGTTTGATCCAG
Source organism: Gopherus flavomarginatus (assembly GCF_025201925.1). Taxonomy (NCBI): domain Eukaryota; kingdom Metazoa; phylum Chordata; order Testudines; family Testudinidae; genus Gopherus; species Gopherus flavomarginatus. Next base: position 209,688,209 of record NC_066618.1, read on the forward strand.
TCATGAAGGAGCATCTACATAAAATAACTGATCATGAAACACAGGTTCATTGCTTAGGAAAAGATATGCAGAATGAATTGATTCAAATGCTAGCAAATGCCATTAGAAAGAAAATTGTAGAAGCTGCTCATTCTGCAAAATACTTTTCAATAATACTGGACTGTACACCAGATGTGAGTCATGTTGAACAAATGGCAATGATCATTCGTTTTGTGGATATGGAGAAGTCTGCAGATGACAATGTTGAAGTGCTCATAAAGGAACATTTTTTGGGTTTCGTACCACTGAAGGAGATGACTGGAGCATTTATGACTGAAACTATTCTACAGGAACTTGATACAATGTCATTATCTGTTGAAAACTTATGTGGCCAAGGCTATGATAATGGGAGTAATATGAAGGGTAAAGACAATGGTGTGCAAAAGAGAATGATGGAAATCAATCCTAGGGCCTTTTTCGTTTCTTGCAGTGTGCATTCTCTGAATTTGGTTGTCAATGATGCTGCTAGATGCAGTTTGGAGGCAAGCAGTTTCTTTGACCTGGTGCAACAGTTTTATGTTTTTACACAGGCTCAACACACCATTGGGAGATTCTGACTCACCATGTGAATTCTCTAACTCTGAAACCACTTAGTCAGACAAGATGGGAGAGTCGCATTGATGCTTTTAAGCCTCTTCGCTATGAGCTTGGAAACATTTATGATGCCCTAATTGAAATTTCTGATGATACTACCTTTACTGGATCATCTGGCAATACAGCACGTTCAGACGCAGAAGCTCTTGCAAATAGCCTTTCCACGTTCAAATCTGTGACTTCACTCATTTTGTGGTATAATATCCTTTTAGAGATTAACCTCACTAGTAAGCAGCTTCAGGAAAAGAACTTGAACATACATTCTGCTATTCAAAAAGTGCAGCAAACTAAAACTATTCTGGAGGAATTCAGAAGTGATGAAGGGTTCGAAAGAACACTGGTAGACTCTCTCGAGCTTGATGAAGAAAGAGACTTTCCAACAGAATTTGAATCGGAGCCAGTTTGCATTTGGCAAAAGAAAGTCGTTTTTGTATGAAGGATGAGATACACCCATTCAGGACCCAAAACAAAGGTTCAAAGTGAAGTTCTACTTCATAGTCCTTGGTACTGCTGCTCACTCGGTTGATGAGAGATTTCAACAGATGCAGCAGCTAGAGTCAGTATCTGGCTTTCTATATGATATCCACAGCTTGCAAAAGAAAACAGTAAAACAAATAAGAGAATTTGGTATAAAACTGGAGTCCGCATTGACTCATGAAAATTCAAAAGACATTGATGCTACAGATTTGTGTAATGAGCTTCAGACTTTTTCAAGACAACTTCAGAAACGTTCCACTCCTGAAGAAGTACTAAAGTTTGTTTTTGAAAATAAACTCAGTTTTCCAAACATTTTTATAGCTCTGTGCATTCTTTTAACTTTGTCAGTTTCCATGGCTAGTGAGGCATGTAGCTTCTCAAAGTTAAAATTGATAAAAAACATATCTGCATTCAACAATGGTGCAAGGGAGACTTATTGGACTTGCCACAATGTCAACAGAGCACGAAATAGCTGGAAAACTGGATCTAAAAGAACTAGTGACTGAATTTTCAAAACTTAAAGCAAGAAAAGTCATGTTTTAAGAACACAGAGTGTTTTTTATTCGGAGTGTTTTGTAAATACAGGTTAAAGTTCATTGAAGAGTTTTCTTATTTCTTTCTATATTGGATGTGGTGGTAATGGCAATTAAAGTAGGATAGCGTAATGGATGATTTTGGATTTGTAATAATAAAATTATAATTAACATTTTTAATGCATTTTTATTTGAAATCAGACTGAAATATCATCTAGCTGTTGTGTACAAATCTGTTCTGAAAATTTCATGTCTCTATTTTATCTGATCTCAGAAACATTGGTTGGACAGATGGACAAACAGAATAATTAAGCCTCTGTTAAAAAAAATGCTTAAAAATATTCAAAGGAAAAAAGGGGAAAAATGTTTCCCAGTTTACCAAAAACCTCAGCCTAGATCTGCCCTTGGGGTTTGGGGATGCGAGGTGCCAATTGCATGGTTTGCTTAGGATGCCTGTTGCTGGCAGCTAGTCGAGGGCCACCCCTGTAAGGGCTCCAGTTGAGAGCAGGGCCCCATCATATTAAGGAATCATCATAAAGTGGATGTGTTTCCAGCAAGGTCTGCAGGGATTGGTTCTTGGCTCTATGCTCTTTAACATGTTTAATTAGTGACCTAGAAGAAAATAAAATCATCACTGATAAAGTTTGCAGATAACACAAGAACTGGGGGGGGAGGAGTGGTAAATGAGGAGGTGAGGTCACTGATTCAGAGCAATCTGGCTAGCTTGGTAAACTGGGTGCAAGCAAACAATATACACTTTAATATGACTAAATGAAAATGTGTACATCTAGGAAGAAAGAACACAGACCATACTTAGAGGATGGGGGACTTTATCCTGGGAATCAGTGATTCTGAAAGAGATTTCAGGGTGATAGTGGATAGTGAACTGACAAATTAGCTCCACATGGAGCCAATGTGGCTAAAAGAGCTACTGTGATCCAGAGATGCATAAAGAGGAGCTTCTTGAGTAGAAGTGGGGGGTTATAATACTTCTGTAGAGAATGGTTAACGAATTAGAAAACATGCTTTAGAGTGATAGATTCAAGGAGCTCAATCTATTTAGCTTAAAGAAAAGATTAAGGGGTGACTTGATTACAGTCCACAAATATCTACATGGGATATAAATATTTAAGTGTAGCAGAAAAAGTTACACCATGATCCAATGGCCAGAAGTTGAAGCTAGACAAATTGACAATGGAAACAAGATGTAAATTTTTGATCGGGAGGGTAGTTAATCATTGGAACAATTTACCAAGGGTCATGGTGGAGAATCCACCACTGACAATTTTTAAATCAAGAATAGATATTCTTCTAGAAGATCTGCTCTAGGAATTGTTTTGGGGGATGTTCTATGGCCTGTGCTATACGGGAAATCAGACCATATGGCTAGAATGGTCCCTTCTGGCCTAGGAATCTATGAAGATTCTGTACAAACTGTGACAAAGTTCCTCCTCTACCTTAGTGGGTCCTGCACTTATTGGCAGATTTGTTCACCTCAGTGATTTTCCCCTCTTGTGGAACCCACAGTCTGGGTCAGCTCCTCCTGTGTCTGATCAGGAGTTGGGAGGTTTGGGGGGAACCCGGGTTCCAGCCCAGGGCCCTGTGGATCACAACTGTCTATAGTGCCTCCTGTACCAGCTGCATGACAGCTACAACTCCCTGGGCTACTTCCCCATGGCCTCCTCCAAACACCTTCTTTATCCTCACCACAGGACCTTCCTCCTGGTGTCTGATAACACTTGTCCTCCTCAATCCTCCAGCAGTACACTCTCTCACTCTCAGCTTCTTGCTCCCAGCTCCTCACACACACTCCTTCTCCTCTGGCTCCTCCATCCTGACTGGAGTGAGCTTCTTTTTAAACCCAGGTGCCTGATTAGCCTGCCTTGATTGGCTGCAGGTGTTCTAATTAAAGTAGCTATCTCTACTGCCTTCTAGAAAGATCTTAATTGGCCCCAGGTGCCTTGATTAACCTGGAGCAACTGCCATTTGGTTACCAGGGTACTAGGGATTTGTTTAGCCTGGGGCTAACATACCTGTTTCTCAGTACTTTACTGTAGCCATCTGGCCTTGCCCCATCACAAAACATATAGTAAGAGGAAGCCCCTGCCCTGAAATATTTACAGTCTAGTGATCCTAGTTTGGGACTAAGAGCCAAGAACTGTTACATTCTAATCCTAGCATTGATACCCCCTTCCTGTGTAGCTTTGTTCAATTAACCGCTCTACCTCAGTTTCGGCATCTGTAGAATGCAGATAGTAGTACAGGACTTGCAAAACTCCAAATGATTTCATGGGGAGCAGGAGCAGGGCCAGAATACAAAATTCTACCTCAAAGTTGTATTGTGACAATGTAGTTATTGTTTGTAAAGTGCTGTGAAGATTAGAAGTGATAAGTGTATTTATTCTGCTGGTATCCCACAAGTAGTTAGACACATTGCACTCTATATTTCCTTTCCTTATTAGTGTAAATTCTTCACTCCTATTATCCCCACTGAGTTGGCGTCTGTGTTTGAGGCCATTTTTCAACTGAATCCTTGTAGAAGATACCTTTGAAACTTTCATTCCTGGTTTAAGAGGATTCTGAAATTTCACCATCAGCAGAAAGACTCCCTGTGGGAGCAGGGGACAGAACAGACCCCAGCCTGAACAGAGTAGGAGGTTGGGTGGGGGCAGAAGTCCCATCAGTAACATACTGAGTTCAGCCCTTAAAAGGCATTAACTTCAGTGTGAAGATCCAGTACCAGATGGACAGAAACAAGATTTAGGAAAGAGCGGACTCAGTAGCTGCTCCTGCTGAAAACATCTCCATATGGGATTAGCAGGGGTTGCTGCTCTTATGACTAGATATGGAGCAAAGTACAACTCAGCGAGAGAAAGGGTGGCAGAATTTGGCTCTAACACATAGGACCTCTTGATCCTCTTGGTGTCACAAGGTGTTTCCACAAATATAATCACTTCCCATTGCAGAAGAAAATAGTTGATTTTTAGAAATCTACTTGGCCCTGACCTTCAGCTGTGGCCAAGAGTGCCCCAACTGAGACTGGGTCCTCAGTGGGCTAGACACTGTGCCGGTATTAGAGACAGGCCCTGCTCTGAAGTGTTTACTCTCTAAACAGACAAAGGTTGGGGAAAAGCAAGCATTGTCATCATCCCTATTTTACAAATAGGGAGACCATACACAAAGATTGTGACAGAGCCAAGACTGGAACTGCTCTCTGCTGAAGAGTCCCCAGTCAAGCACCTCAACCACAAGATATCTCTCTCTCTTGCAGCAATATGGGCTCATATTCATAACATGCAGAAAAGAATGCACACAAGATATCCTGTAGTTGTCATGGTAACATTTACATAGCATTTCTCTTATCTTATTACATTAAGTCAAATGCAAATGATTCCCATAAAAGGGTATACTTTAAAAAAAAACAACAAAAAGATATATTCAATTAAGTTTTTGAAAACAAAAAAACTGGAGAAGGAATCAAAGTTGTACAGGTTATCTTCCAAGTACATGGAGCAATCAGAGAGCTAACTGACCAAGGACATGCAATTTGCATGGGTTTAGGGTTCAGGTTCCAAGCCAAAGACTCATATTGGCCTGAACAAACCTTAACATTTTCCTCCCTGGAAAACAAGCAGAAGTTATTGAACCAAGAGGGGGAAAAAAAGTGTTTGAAAGGTATAATCTGCTGTATCTTGCACTGTGGGTGTTAGCTTCTAACCTTTTCTTCCCCTCCACCTACAGTGGTTCTCACCATCTGTTTGGTGTCACTGCTTTACAGCAAGACAGAAGTCTTCTTCATGCCTATGGCCCTATATGTAGGTAGTGGTGGATTGGGGGCCCCCTGGAAAAATGGACACCCCTGCAACCCATTCCACCCGACCAGGGAGCAGGGTTGGGGCACTAGAGCTTGCCCTGCTTCTGCCGGGGAGTGGAGGAAGCCCCTGCGCCCAGATCCCTCTCTCCTGCAGGAGCACTGGGAGAACTGCAGGCCGAAGTTTGGGGAGGGGCCCCCACTTGCTCTGGCCCCATGTAGGCAGAGCCACCATAACACTCTCCTCATTTCCCATGCTCAGTTTTTTCCTTAGTGCTTCCACCAGACATTGTGCCAGATAAATCAGGTTCAGTTTAATGTCAACACAGTGGGTCAATTTCAGAAGAAATGTATAAAGTGTTGTAAGTTACACGTTAGTGGGTCTCAGTTGATGTGACACATGGAGGAACTAGAAGAAGGTATACAAAAGTTATAGTGGTGAGCTACACTTTCTTACACCCTCTTACTAGTTGCTTTCCCTGCTCCTCCACTCTCTTCTGGCCCACTGGCATGTAAATTACACCATTTTCATCTCTTCCATCCCACCTCTTTCCAGAAGCATAACTCACTGTACCAAATGCATCACCCAATTTGGTTCAGTTTGTGGAAATAGCTTTGAGATATAGTACAACTATGAAGGAATTAAGTGAACAGTGAAAGCTACTTACACATAAGAATCATATGATTTTCTAAATATAATACTTTGTGCTTCTAAAACGCCTTCTATGCATGGATCTCAAAGTGCTAAATAAAACTAGGGTTTTATTTGAAGTACAATAATGGGATTTATAGGAGGAGATTTTACTCTTTGGGTAAAGATTTATTTTTGCCTTTTACACTTAGTGGAATCACTTGTGGATTGGAGTGAAAGATGGACACAGCATGAAAATGAAGTGGTTAACTCACGATGTGAGTGTAATGCCATAGAGACACTGGATGAGATCAAGACTTGTGTCACTGATATAAGAGAAAACAAAATATGATAGAGAATGCTGTCTGCAAATATCCTGCCAACGCAAAACCAAAACTTTTTACAGCAGAACCTGCCCCCCGAAACCCCAACCTTTCATTCGCTGGTACTTCCAAGCGAAACCTGAAGATATCCATACTTTAGGGGGAAGAGATATGCGATCACAAGGGTATGTTTTCTCTATAATATTTCCCTGTAAATATGAGGTTCAGTTCTAAGAATATAACTATATCTTTTTAATATATGGATCAACAAGTGGTAAGCATTACAGATGAGTCAAACTAGGGGCAACTGGAGCTCTCACTTGTATGTTTCCACTCACACTGAAATAGATCAATTTATGGAATCTAGGCTTGGGAAAATTTGAATAATAAATTCCAGACTTTTGAGATTTCAACACAGATCAAATTATTAATTTAGTTATTTCATATTTAAAAACCCCAAATGCACTCCAGATTTGTAAGATATGCATAAGAGACTGTGGTTTAGTTTTGATTGATAATTATCCCAGCAAATTTATTTACAGTAGAACTTCAAAGTTATGAACACCTGGGGAATGGAGGCTGTTCGTAACTCTGAAATGTTTGTAACTCTGAACAAAATGTTATGGTTGTTCTTTCACAAGTTTACAACTGAACATTGACTTAATAGAGCTTTGAAACTTTACTATGCAGAAGGAAAATGCTACTTTTAACCATCTTGATTTAAAACAAATGAGTTCAGAAAGAGTTTCCTTACCTTGTCAATTTTTTTTAAAAACTTTTCCTTATTTTTTAGTAGTTTACATTTAACACAATACTGTACTGTATTTGTTCTTTTTTTTGTCTCTGCTGCTGCCTAATTGCATACTTCTGGTTCCAAATGAGGAGGTGTTCATAACGCTGAGGTTCTACTGTATTTTTAATAAAAGAACTTAAGTTGGTGGAGACATAATTTTTGTGATACATTTGTTTCACTGTTGCCTGTTACGGAGCTACAACATGAGAGTTTACACAGAAATAGTCTGCTCAATTCTCTACATCGCGATGGTTAATTAAAATGGGCAATTTGCTTTTTCACCTTGATTTTCTCCACATATATTTCTTATGAATGCTTTCCCAGAGACTAAATTTGGCTGGTAGCCAAAAAATGTAACAAGACTCACCAGATGGTGCTTTTACAGATACTGTTACAAGTTCTGTTTTAAACTACAGTATAGTCCGTTCCATTTTGGAGAAATGCTTATTGTTGACATGGCTGCGGTTCTTTTTGGCAGCTCCATATATCAGCAATAAAGTTTGTTTACCACTATAAGTCCAAGTTCAGGAAAAATCCTGTGACAGATTCCTCCTGGGAACTGGGATACCACTGAGCCCACCTGTCTCACTAGCTTGGGCTCTCCTTACTCTGTGTTGCTGTGATAGTCTCTCAAGCCCCCTTGCAGCGCGTGCGCGCGCGCACACACACACACACACACACACACACACACACACACACACACACACACACACACACACACACACACACACACACACACACACACACCCTGCAGCTATAGTCACACAGATGCTGAGATCAGCTCTGCATGCAATAGCTCAGGTAAGGAATTGCCCAGCACACAAGTGCATACTCCCTCTGGAGTGTAACCCCAAAATTGTAGAGTCTTGTGCTGCACAGAGAATTATATAGTGTAAGCTCATAAAAGTCACCCTCTCCCTCAATGTGGAGAAAGATATGCAACAGCTTTCTGCCCCGAGTATGAGTTCCACACTAGTTTTAGAGACAAAACAAATGTATTTACTACAAAAGATAGATTTTAAGGGATTATAAGTGATAGCAAACAGATCAAAGCAGATTACTTTAGTAAATAAACAAAAACTGCAAACTGAGCTTAACACACTAGATAGGTAGGACATAAATTAGCAAATTCTCACCCTGATAAACAAGACTGGCAGATTCTCAAGGCACAAGTTGCCTTGGCTTTCCAAGATTTTCATACACAGGCTAAAAAGCCTCCTAGTCTGGGACCACCACTTCCCACAGTTGAGTCTTTGTCCCTCTGGTGTTTCCAGGTGTGGTGTTGTAGGGAGAGTGAGGTTCCCCCCCATGATGTCATTTTCCCTCTTTTATATCCTTTCCACAGCTGCTGGAAAGTTCTTTTGTCAAACAGTTCCCATTGTGTAGTATGATCTCTGAGAGATTTGTATTGTATGTAATTCCTGGGGTAATCCTTGTGCTTATGTGCATTTCCTCAATAAGCCATTAACAATGTTTGGCCTTTTTGCTGTAGTACCTGAAACACTGTGAGGGTTTTTCCAACCTCTTGACATGTTTCAGTAACACATACATGGCAAACTTCATAACTTCACACATGACAATAGCACATACAATCCTATGAGCTATTACAGTCTAGCGGATTAAGACTTTAGAATGACACCTCACAAGGCATACTTTGTATCAGACATATCCTAATTATATGACAGTGGTGAATATTGGGGTGTCAGGTTGTCACAAATCCCTACTCAGAACAGCACTTAAAACACAAGCTAAAGTGCTGTTAGGAATAGGGATGGACTTCAGCAGGTCCTTAAGTACTTTCCTGAATCAGGTCTATGACTAAATTTATTTATTTATTTATTTTAAAAGATGCAGAGTGGTATATGCTACAGGATATACTCATGCAAACAAACAATTTACAGGATGTCAAAACATTACAAAGTAACTGTTCAAGAGGATTCTGAAGTTAAATTCTGTGTTTATAGAATGCATATATAAGAGCTAAAGAGATTCCCTAGATATGCATGTTTTTCTATATATTTCAATAAGTATTTTTTTAAATAGTGTATTAATCCTGGTTAAATATGTTTTTGTCACATAGGATGCTTTTGGTCAAATCCTTCAGACTTTACTCAGGTAAGACCTACTGGCTTGGACAAGAGTTTTAACTTAATCATTTGTCACCCAGGACTTCAGGATTTGTCTCTTAATATTCAACAGCTGTTTTAGATTCACTAGCACAGAGACTGAATACTAATTATATTGAAGTCTAAGACCCACGTAAAACCAGGGCCAGTGCAAGGATGTTTCATGCCCTAGGTGAAACTTCCACTTTATGGCCTCCCCGCCACCCTGCACCCCCGCCCTGAGGTGCCCCGTAGCTCCACCCCTCCGCCCTGAGGCGCTCCCCTTGCGGCAGCTCCCCACTCTCCACCCTTTGCCCTGAGGCACCCCCCTCGCCCCAGCTCACTCCTGCTCCGCCTCCATCCCGAGCACACCGTCACTGCTTCACTTCTCCCAGGCTTGCGGCAGTGTGCTAGAGGAGGAGGCGGCGGCGGGGCAGGGGTGAACTGGGGTGGAGAGTTCCCCTGTGTGCAGCCCCCCACCCCCTTATTTGCTGCAGGCAGCCCTCCCTGCACTCCCCTGCCCCAGCTCCCTCTGCCTAAATGCCGGCGGCAAAGGGGGCGGCCAAAGATCCGGCCACCGCAGTTGCTGCCTAAGAAAATGTTGCACCCCAAATCCTAGTGCCCTAGGTGACCACCTAGGTCACCTAAATGGTTGCACCAGCCCTGCGTAAAACACATTTCCTTTCATTGCTGTTACAGAAACGGTGCTAACCCATTGGGGGCTCTAAGCAAGAATATTTTTGTCCCCCCCCAACACCACATAGTGAAAAGCAAATAGGGGGCCCCCTTGAGCTGCTCGGGACCCTAAGGAATTGCTTAGTCTGCTTATGTCTCACTCCGGCTCTGCTGTTAGCCGTCAGTTAATATGCTGCTATTAAATAGGGTGTTTCTCTGTCAGTTGCCATTTTATTAAGTCTAAATGAAATGCATATTTGATGCAATCATCTGTTTTTCTGATTACTTCAAGTGGAGAATTGTACAGCCACTCCCACTTCATCTACTGATGGATGAAGTGATAAGTGTTAGGGATCTGAAGGAATACCAGAGTACAGAACTCCGAGGCACTGGGGAAAAATAGATGTAAGAGAAAGGGGGAATGCTTTTTAATGTATAAACCTCTTCAAAAGCTCAGTACTCTTAGTTATGGTGAACAGACCTCATTGCCCTTATTTACCTACTGCCTACCTCCACCTTAATATCATGAAGACGGAACTTCCACCTTCCCTTCCTGAGACTGATTGTGAGCTACGCTACAGCTGATTAACCACTGCTAGCAGGGCACAGTGAGCTTGGCACAGACTGAAAGTATTCACCAAAGACAGGAGATGTGTTAAAACAACAAGTTTAATGGCTTTTTGCCAGCTGGCAAGAAATAGCTTCTGGAGGAGTTAATCCATCTGGATTAATACAGAATCTTAAAGACTGCTTACTTGGCTACAGCTGGTCAGTAGTTGATCCATTTGATTCCCACAGCAAGTACCCACCAACACAGGGAAAATGGCTTCTGTTGCTTGATCTGGACAAATTCTTGTGGAATTACTTGGATGAGTGTGGAACTCTCTCTACTTCTGCATTGTGTCTCAGTTCCACTAAACAGATTGATAAAAAAAAATGGATGGCTCAATCCTGCAAACCCTTATTCCCACAGGTAGTCCTGGTTTATGTGAGTATTTCCACCACAGGAATATTGGACAAGGGCCCTGCTAAGGCTGCTTTATGATTGTCTGATGGAAAAATGCAGACTTCAAAAAACATTTTAATCAGCTACCTGGGGATTCTTTTTTTTTTTTTGGGGGGGGGGGGGGAGGGGCGGAGGGAAGATCTCCAGGTGGTGTAGAACTGGCATAGGCAGCCAAATACCATCTTCCTCCTAGCCCCAGGAACCTATTGAGGGAAGGGATATGTCCAGAGTGCTGCTGCCTTGGCAGCAATTGTAGCAGGGTGTAATTTACAGCAGCTCTGACCCTGCCCTAAACTACACCAGGGCCCAGCTGGTCCCAATAGTTTCACAGACTGAAGGAATTTAAAATGATTCAGTGGCGTGCTGGTGCAGCGGAGTATCTGGCCCCATCTGCATGAGTAAGGGGATTTTAGGAGTGAGCCTTTATTTAGATAATATAATCTATTGTGGTTACATAGAAGTGTCATGTGTATTCTGTAAAATTGCTAGAGCTGGAAAGAGCCAAAATTATTACTACGATTTATATTGTGGCATAAGTTGGAAGATCAGAAGACAGTTATAACTATTTGCAGATAAAGACACATCTGTTCAGCACTAGAAAACTAGCTTGAAGACTGAGACAGTTAAATCACTCCTAGCTCAAATGAAGGCCCTCAAAAAATCATTTTTTTAAGGAGTTCTTACATGCATCAGAACTGCTTAAATCCTTTCCATTCCAAAAATACACAGAGAAAAAGAAGGAAACTATAATGTCTTGGACCTGTGACTGGGTATTTTCTTGCTTGGACAAGCTATCAGCAGACTAGATGAAACCTCCAGCAACTATTTATGACCTGGGTCACTATATTTCTAGGGTTATCAGATGAGAGGAAGAAAATATTGGGACACATGGAGGGGAGGGGAAGAGGGTCCACCAGCAGAGCAAAAAAACCAACCAACCAAAGCCGAGTGCTGCCGGTGGAGCGAAATATCGGGACAAATTGCGTCCTGACCAAAGATCGGTTGGAACGTGGGACAAATACCTAAATATCAGGACAGTCCCTACTATATTTCAATGAACAAGATTTTTAAAAAAGCCTCAGGGGAAAATATTAAAGATATTGCTGCAGTGAAACTTGTGATATGGAGTAAAAAATAAAATGTGATAGTAAGACTTTTATGCAGTGTGGTTGTAGCTGTCTTGATCCTAGGATATTAGAGAGACAAAGTGGATGAGGAAATATTTTATTGGACCAATTTCTATGGGTGAGAGGGACCAGCTTTCAAGCCATACGATGCTCTTCTTCAGAAAGCTTTTCTGTTTTCACCAACAGAATTTCTCCAATAAAAGATATTTCTTCATACACCTTGTCTCTCTAGCAGGGCTTTTAGGCTCTCTATTATTTCTAATTTGATGCTTTGCACAAAGTCTGGTAATTTTGTCCAGGACTGTTTTACACAGTCTAAACTCAGAGCTATAGTGAATATTATCTGGGATACACATACATGGAGGATGCTATTCCATCTCTATATTTTTGGACCTTTTTTTTTGTCAGCTACGAACTCTGCTCTTTCTACACTTCCCACCCCCCATGCAAAAAGTTTAAATGGCAGATTCCAGTTCCTCACTTATCCATAGTGAAGCCCAACAATCTTCTTTTAAAACAGAAATCTTCTAACTGCCTTTCATTCTCTTGCTCTGTCTAATCTAACTATCTTGTGTCTGATCATAAACAAAATAGAGTGCCAGATGAAATGCTCACACTGTCCCACAGGTATAAAATGTCACTAATGCTAACACGTCGCTGTAAGAAACTGGCATTAATCCATCACTGCTTCACAACACTGTGGTATGCTTCAGAAGCATGGCAGATGGTGGAAGTACACAACAGGAAGCTGATTGCCTTTCACCAGTGTTGTTTAAGAAGAATCCTGGCAATTTGTTGGGGAGATCATGTGACTGGTGTGGAAGTGTTGCACAGGTCAGCAGACTATGGACTCTAATGACATGAAGGGGACCTAGTGAGACAAGCTTTGCACAGTACAAGACAATGTATTGTGCATACCATTTCTTTTGTTTTAATCTGATTTCTTCTTTCTATTCTTAAATTAACCTTGGTTTGCTACAGCCCTGTGGTTTAAGGCTTTTTTTGGGTGGGGAAGCAGAATTACACACCAACTAAAACCTCCTCAATTTTCAAGAAAAGAGGAGGTGAAGGAATCTTGTCTGGAGCCTACTGTAAATTGCATACTTGGACAGAAGGGCACAGACTAAAGACTAGGAATCTTTTCTCTTAAAGTATGTCCCTTAGAGGGATATGGTGCTCCAGATGCACGGAAAATGCCAAATAAGCAAGAAATCTCTATTCCTCTATCTAGTTACTTATACTAGATAGATGGGCTGTCAGTGGATTGTCAGCAAGGCACTACACTCTGAGCACACCGTGGGCTGGTTATAATAGCATTCCTGTTTGTACACTGCGTCCTTCATGGAAATCTGTGCAACACACATTGATCAATTATGATACAATAAGCATCTGAATAGCATCAGTTTGTGGCCTATTTTTTAAAATTCAGAAACATTATTTCATACATGCACCACTGACCTTTCTAAGCTAAAAAGCAAACAGAATTAGCAGGATAATTTATAAGTGCATGCAGGAGCATAAAATAGACAACATTAAAAAAAATCCACTATTACTAGAACTGCTGACAAGACCATGTTACATTTGCCAACACTCAAGTGCTACAGATAGGGACATATAGGAGAATACCACCTTTGGAAACATTGGATTAGGAGAGGTTTTGGAGCCAGAGTGGAAAAGCATAAATATGTTGCTAAAAACAAACGCCCCATATGCAGCAGGAGATGGATGGCATAGAGCTTTACAGCTAGCTTTACAGCACCCAGCATTTCTGTCCTCTTTGGGCTGCCGGACCAGTACGAAGATGACAGTCCTATGGGCCAGGATATGGCTCAGTGCACTTAACTCCCCATTCAGTACACCAACTCGTAAGTGTATCTTGGAGTGCCTGTAGTTAAAGTTGCAGTCGTGAGCCTGATTTTCCTACCTACAATAGCACTACTGTTTTGATTTGGTAGCTCTTCACACCCATTTGGCATATACATGGCTACACAGGGTGCATGGCAATGGAGAATAGGCCCCCGACTTTCCTTTACAAGCCCAATTTTTGTCTCCCGCTTTAAATATCTACAAACAAAACAAATGTAACCCACAAATATGGTAGGTCAGGTCTTGTCACTGCCACCAAATGCTATGTGGATGGGACAAGACAAAAGACATAAGGTATAAGAACCTAAGGCAAAACCTTCAAAAGTAGAATAACCATACCAGGCCTAGTCAGATGGTAAGGAGATCAATCAAGTGCCAGTTGCTTCCAGAAGAGTTGGAGTTTGAAAAAGTACAGTCTCCTTCAGTGAGTTCCTTCGCCAACCACAGTCATGAAGGAACTGACTGGAATGTTCCAAGGGCGGCATTTACATTTGACAGGGTGTGGTCTGCAATAGCCTGCAGTGGGCCTGGCTTGCACGCTACTCATTACAGCTGTATGAATCCAAAAACAGCAAGAGGTGAGGTAGTTGCCAGTCTCACATTGAAGGAACTAAAACCCTGCAAGATATTTACAATATTTTCAGGGAAGCAGAATTGATTGCAGGTAAGTAATTGCTCTACTTTTCTTGCTGAACTGCCAGTTTCGCTTTCAAAGTGCCTTAAAAAAAACATCAGCAGATGATGCTCTGAGGAAAGTGAAAATGCTCCTGAGCATTTGAGAACTCCCAACTAGCTGAAGGCATAATTTAACAACAACAAGTTAATGAATATAGCAGTTTTTTTTGAAGAATGTTTCATAGGGTGTGCAGTGACACTGAAAGCAGAGCAGTCAGCTTCTTGCTTTTTGGTACGACTTTGGTGATATATAAGCTTGGGACTTCCAACTAACAAATAGCACCAGTAGAAAAGGCTTAAGTAGACTGTAAACCTCACAAAGTATTATCGAATTCTTCATCTGCCTGAAAAATCAGAGTCTATTATTTTCTGTTGAATGGGAGGCTAAATAGTTCAGTTACTTGCTTTATGCCACTTAAAATGCAGTACAAATCTACTGCTAACCTTAGCGATCTTTGCTTCCGGTTGTAGATTTATTGTAAAGCAGTTCCTAAAGCATTTTGTCTGTGCATCACCAACATACATTAGGATACATTGCATTTCCATTATATCGCTTTTACATTTTTATTGTCTGGCATTGACTTTAGAGGCAACAAAACATTCCACTGAGTTATTACTGAGGTCCCCCCTCTCCTTCACATACACATGGATTAAAAATGTACTTTGGAATTGAAGCACTGTTTGGGCAAACTGGCCACAATGGAGCGTGAAATGAGAGAGTAAAAAACAAAACAAAACAACCCCCAAATCAATCAGTTATATAAATCTGGTGATGGAGCTAAGAAAAAACTACTACCCCTCTGTAGTTCTCCAGCAGCACAATGCAATGCATTTCAAAGGGGCTTTATCTGCACTGAACCAACCAAGAAAATAAATGCTCCTGTGTTAAATAAAAGGTTGTAAAAGTAGTTATGATAATGCATGAATGGTGACCCTCCTTGCAGTGCTGCCTAATGGTCAGGCAGGGATGTAGCAAGTGCTCTCCTGTTCCTGATATCTTCCCTTTCTGCCATAACTTAGCCCTATGAGTTTGATCCCTTCTTTTATGCCTGAGCCCTCTGACAGGATCCTGTGTTCCAGTCCACCCCTCTCAGTGTTGAACAAAAAGGGAAGTCCAATAACAGACAAGTCTTTTGGTGCCTGCAAGGGTTTTCCTCTTAGCTTTGGGATTTAGAGTCTGGTCTCTGGATGCTTGCTTGTTCAGGGCCTTCTCCCACTGGATTTCCCATTGAGGGGTAGGCTCCTATTGTTGTCCCATGTTTTGGAGTTGGTAGGCGAGCCACACCTTCAGGGTGCTAAATAGATGCCTGCCTGGGTCACTTCCTACCTCAATTCCCCCTTTCCCCACTCATGGTAAATGTAAAGAACTGAACAGAAAATAAAGTTTCTGACCTTCCCAAAGAGTTTGCAGGTTTTGTCAGAACTCTGTGCTGCCAGGTCTCAGGCAACAAGCGCTCCCGGGCTGCTACTTCCACAGAGCAAAGCTCGGCTTCTTTCCATTGCTTGCTCCTCTCTGAGCAGCTCTGCCTCCCATTTTAAACTCTGCCTCCAGCTTGTGCAGCCTTTGCAGGTGTGCCTGGGCAGGGCTGCCTGGGCCCAGAGCTGCTCCTTACTCCTTTGCTTTCCGGTGTGGAGCTGGTATACCCTGTCACGTGTCATAAATAGCATCAATAAAAGATGTTGGGTTTATGAGGGATAACATGGAGCTCCTCCTCTCACTGATAAGCTCAGGGCCTGTTTCATTAAGGAACTACTGTATGTGACTTTGATACAGGCATTTGCTGCATAAAGATAATCATATTTCATGGATCAAGCATAAGCTGTTACCTGCACCAGTTGGGGAGGGATTCTGTGTCCAAGCCGCCCACTCCTGTTGTATAGCTTCGCGCAATCGGCCTCTTTTCCCCGACTCCCCTACAACTTCCATTTGAACTCACTTAGAACAGCAGGGACTGAAACATCAGCCACAGGCCTGGTCTACACTACGCATTTAAACCGATTTTAGCAGTGTTAAACCGATTTAACCCTGCACCCGTCCACACAACGAGGCCCTTTATAGCGATATAAAGGGCCCCGACGAGAGGAGTAGCGCTGAAATCGGTATTACCATATTGGATTAGGTTTAGTGTGACCGCAAATCGACGGGATTGGCCTCCGGGCGGTATCCCACAATGCACCACTGTGACCGCTCTGGAAAGCAATCTGAACTCGGATGCAGTGGCCAGGTAGACAGGAAAAGCCCCGCAAACTTTTGAATTTCATTTCCTGTTTGCCCAGTGTGGAGCTCTGATCAGTGCGGGTGGTGAAGCAGTCCCAAATCCAAAAAGAGCTCCAGCTATCCCACAATCCTCAGCAGTCTCCGAAAAGCATTTGCATTCTTGGCTGAGCTCCCAATGCCTGTAGGGTCAAACACATTGTCCGGGGTGGTTCAGGCTATAGCTCGTCAATTTACCCCCTCCCCCCCGTGATAGAAAAGGGAAAAAAATTGTTTCTTGACTTTTTTCAATATCACTCTGCGTCTACTGAATGCTGCTGGTAGACGCGATGCTGTGGCAGTGAACAGCAGTTTCTGCTCCCCTCCCGTCCCTGGTGGCAGACGGTACAATATGACTGCTATCCGTCATCATAATCAGCCCGTGAGTGCTCCTGGCTAGCCTCAAGTGAGGCCGGCCGGGGGTGCCTGGATAAAAATAGGAATGATTCCCGGTCATTCCCAGTAGATGGTACAGAACAGCTGGTAACCATCTTCATCATAGCAACTGGGGGCTGAGCTCCATCAGCCCCCTCCCTTTCATGTGTAAAGAAAAGATTCTGTACTGCCTGGACTATCATAGCAGTGGGATGCTGGGCTCCTCTCCCCCGCACCGCTTAATGTCCTGCCTGGACTAATAGCAGCTGGAGGCTGCTGCCCCCTTATTTTATCTCACTAACAAGTCACTGTTTCTTATTCCTGCATTCTTTATTACTTCATCACACAAATGGGGGGACACTGCAACGGTAGCTCAGGAGGGTTTGGGGAGCAGGGCAGCAACGGGTGTGGTTGTTGCAGGGGCACCCCCTAGAATGGCATGTAGTTCATCATTTCTGTGGGATCTGACAAGGAGCAGCTGTGCTCTCTGGTTCTCTAGTACACTTGCCCCATACTCTAGGCAGGACTGACTCTATTTTTAGATACAACATAAAGGAGGGAATGACCCGGGGAGTCATTCCCATTTTTGTCTTTGTGCCCCTGGCCAACCTCAGCTGAGGGCACCCATGACAGCAGCAGACAGTACAGAACAACTGATAACCGTCTCTGCTATCATGCAAAGGCAAATGAATGCTGCTGTGTAGCGCTGCAGTACGGCCTCTGTCAGTGGCATCCAGTACACATACGGTGATAGTGACAAAAGGCAAAACAGGTTCCATGGTTGCCATGCTATGGCGTTATCATAACCTAGTCCCAGATTTGGACCTTAGCGTCCAAAATATGGGGGTTAGCATGAAAACCTCCAAGCTTAGTTACCAGCTTGGACCTGGTAAAGCTGCCACCACCCAAAAAATTAGAGTGTTTTGGGGCACTCTAGTCCCCACAAAAACCTTCCCTGGGGACCCTAAGACCCAAATCCCTTGAGTCTCACAACAAAGGGAAATAAACCTTTTCCCTTCCCCCCTCCAGGTGTTCCTGGAGAGATACACAGAAGCAACCTCCGTGAATCTAAGCAGAGGGATTCCACCCTCCCCCGTTTCCAGCCGGGAAACACAAGCACTTCCCTCTTCACCCAGAGGGAATGCAAAGTCAGGCTAGTAAATCTAACACACACCGATTTCCCCCTGACTTCTTCCTTCCACCAATTCCCTGGTGAGCTGCAGACTCAATTCCCTAGAGTTCCCCACTAAAGAAAAACTCCAACAGGTCTTAAAAGAAAGCTTTATATAAAAAGAAAGAAAAATACATAAAAATGGTCTCTCTGTATTAAGGTGACAAATACAGGGTCAATTGCTTAAAAGAATATTGAATAAACAGCCTTATTCAAAAAGAATACAATTCAAAGCACTCCAGCAACTATAGACATGTAAATACAAAAAAAAAAACCATATAAATCACTAGCTGATCCTTTGTACTTACAACTGGGAAACAGAAGATTAGAAAGCAAGAAATAGAAATCCCCTCATAGCTGAGAGAGCATACAGGCAGAAGACCAAGAACAAAGGACTCACACACAAACTTCCCTCCACCCAGAGTTGAAAAAATCCTGTTTCCTGATTGGTCCTCTGGTCAGGTGCTTCAGGTTACTTTTTTTTTTCAGGTGAAAGAGACATTAACCCTTAGCTATCTGTTTATGACAGGCGTCTGCCAGGGCAATCCAGGGAAAAGGGGTGCGAAATGATTGTCTGCCATTGCTTTCATGGAGGAAGGAATGAGTGACGACATTTACCTAGAACCACCCGCGACAATGATTTTTGCCCCATCAGGCACTGGGATCTCAACCCAGAATTCCAAGGGGCAGAGGAAACTGCGGGATCTATGGGATAGCTATGGAATAGCTACCCACAGTGCAACGCTCCAGAAATCGACGCTAGCCTCGGACCATGGACGCACACCTCCACATTAATGTGCTTAGTGTGGCCTCGTGCACTCAACTTTATACAATCTGTTTTACAAAACCGGTTTATGTAAAATCAGAATAATCCCTTAGTGTAGACGTACCCACAGCCACAGCTCTACCTTTAGCCCTTCCCATCAGTCTGGAGCAGAACGCTCTTGCAACTATTCAAAGGCCTAGTCAAGGTCAGCCGCAGGATGACAAACGGCTAACGGTGATGCCAGGAAAAACTGAGGAAGTTGGTGGAGAGAGGGAAAAACTTCATTAAAGTGGCTACTTCCAGAACATCACCCTCCATATTAAAGAATAAGAAGGGTGATAAAGAAAAATAATCAGAAGCTTAAACTAACCCTTGATCTCTTCTTTAGTTTGACCTATTGCTCATCTTTTTCATCTCTTTTCCTCTGAGAGTGGTATATTCATTTTCTTGTATTTCTTATTTATTTTGGTTCATTTTCTCCCCACAGTGTCTTTTTTCTCTCATTGGATTTTATTAGTTCATACATTTTCATTTTATTTCTTGACCTATTTATTTTTTCACTCTTCTTATGCTGCTTCTCTGCTAGCCCACTTCCTACATGCTCTCTCTCTGCATCACACTGAAGAGAGTGGGTCTCATTCTTCACTGCCTCACACCTTGTCTAGTTTTTTTATACCCATGCAAAATGAGGTGCAAACAGGATGTAAAACACAGCCAAATCACAACAGCTGTGTGCGTTAGACCCACTTCAAAACTGGAGAAAACAACTCTGTGAGGTGCAAAGCAGTGGGGAAACAGGCCCAAAGAGTTCCAGCCGAATCCCTTAAAACTGGTTCAGATAAATTGGATTTAAGAGCTCAGGGTGCACAGGGCATGGAATAGGCAGAAGAGTTGCAAGCTCCATATAGAAAAGCATTCTATACACCTGTTTGATAGGGACTGTGCTTGTATATCTAAACAATCTAAGGTTAGAAACTTCATCCATCATCTACATACCTTCACATTAAAATGAGCACAAGAAAATCTGTGTCCTCATTTCCTTGCTCCATTCTGGGTAAGGATGTTTTATTACTGTTTTTTTTTTTTAAACAAGGTCAGTGACGGCCAAGCCCAAATTCAACAGGATGGGTGCAGTAGAAAAAGGACATATTTTGCAGATATGGCCATTTGGATGTTCAGATGAGTGCTTAGGTTTTACTCAGTCTTTATGCTCTGAGGACAGATACCATCAATGGAAAGTGATATTATGGAAATAGCAAGTTGAATGTTCTTCCTTTTCTCTACCAACTTCACCTCAGTTTTTCCTGGATTCACCTTAGCTGGCTGTTTGTCATCCTGCTGCTCCGTTTGGCTAGGCCTGTGGATAGCTGGGAGAGGGTCCTATTTGCATCTGATGGAAAGGCAAGATAGATCTGAGTGTCATTGGTGTATGTATGTTACTGACATTTTAGTGCTTTCTGTTTCTCAAACTCCCTTAGTAGGTTCACATGGATGTGGTGGAGGAGGCAGGGTGGGAGAAGAAGCTGCATTTCTTGTGTTAATCCACAGGTGAGGGCTCAGGAGGGTCAGAAGCAGGTAACTCTCACAAATTCCTGAGTGTGGTCTAAGAGGGATGACTAATACCATCTCAACCATCTGGATAATTTTTGTTACATCTCTGATGTGGGATAGACACATGCCCTGGTAGACTTACCAAATGCTTCTGAGAATTCTAGCAGCGCAATTATGGACAGCTGTGCTGACCTTTGTCCATAGTCAAGAGAAGATTATCTGTCAGTGTCAAAAGGGCTTTCCCTGTCCCATATCCCAGCCTGAAGCCTGACTGAGAGAGAGTTGCAGAGTGTGGGAAGTGTCTAGGTGGAACTGGAGGTGACTTTTGGTGCGTTCCCAATTCGCTTGCTTAGGCATGGGAAGTTAGATACCAGGGGTCAGTTGGAGACATCAGTGTGTTGAAGAAATTATTTCTTAAGTATTGGCTTTACTACCATGTGTTTAGCGTAGGTGGTAGATTTTCTTCCTCAAAAGAAGGTACCGACAATCTCAGCCAGTAGAGTTTCCGGACGCTCTTGATTGTATGGGATTGGGAGATTTTTGCCTAGTCTGTGCCCCACCCACACTGAGCTCTTAAAGCAGGTTTAGTCAACCATCGTTTTAAAGAGTTCGTTAAAACTCTGTCTCCAGTGTGGGTGCAGTGGTTGTCCTCCTTCTCCTTGCCCTTCTGCTCTGCCCCAAGTGCTCTCTCTTCCCCCCAATTCTTCTCCAGCCCCAACGTCAGCATGCCCCCCACAACTATGCACCTGAGATTTAGCTCCTTTTAGATTCCCCTACTTTGCCCCCTCCTCCAGATTCCACATACACAAGTTTAATGTCCTCCAGATCTTTCCAAGTCAGTTCCTATTAAAAAGACAAGAAAGTTTTGCTTTTAAGAGACCTGATGGGCTTTTGCATCCTGTAATGTCATATGCTGCATTGGCACTAGATGGTGCTATAGCATCCTAAACATTAATGCTGGGCGTCTGTGACCATTTGATTTAAAAATCTTACTGGAAGGGCCTACATTACATCTTAAGCTTTCAGTTGTAGGTCGGGAGATACCAGTGCCTTTTGCTAACGGTGTGTGTTTCAGTTTATACCACCTGCATTTTAACCTTGCCCAGATGAGTCTGGGCAACTTTTACAGATGGGTGTTTCATGCTTGAAAGTTATGTATTTCCTATTATTGGGGCCCATAATTCCATGAAGCAAGCCCTACATTCTGTACAAACAGGGAATGACAGCTTATAATATACATTCTCAGCTTCCTCGTAAAATCTGTGATATCACAGTTTGGCCTGGACAAAGTTTTCTGTGCCTTAAAGTGAAGGCTGTCGCATAAAGCTTCCTCTAGTGTTTAGGGAAGTGTGCAAGGGGACTGAGCGACAAATAGCTAAAGGAACTATATGTTCAAATTTCCTTCCATATGTTTATGACCTGAGCTATAATATTAAATGTAGATTTTGTGCTTAATGCACAGTCGGAGAGCATAGCTGTATATATGCAAACCCGCCCATTTGGCTGAGATGTCCTGGGATTTGAACACCCATCTTAAACAGCTGGTGTCTTGGCCAATG
The DNA here is from genome assembly GCF_025201925.1 of Gopherus flavomarginatus. Taxonomy (NCBI): domain Eukaryota; kingdom Metazoa; phylum Chordata; order Testudines; family Testudinidae; genus Gopherus; species Gopherus flavomarginatus. The sequence continues at coordinate 209,710,540 of NC_066618.1, forward strand.
CCTTCCCCCCCTCGATATACCTCCCCTTCCAGGAAAAAAGGCCAGTAACTCAGGCCCAGTAGCAGAACCACTAGATCTTCTCAGGACTGGAGCTAGGGGTTTGAGTGTCCTAGGCAATTTCGCCGCCCCGCACGCTGGTCCGTGGCTCCGGTGGAGCTGCCGCAGTCGTGCCTGCAGGAGGTCCACCGGAGCCGCACGAGCAGCCGACCATCCGCAGGCACGACTGCGGCAGCTCCACGGGAGCCGCGGAGCACTGGACCCTCCGCAGGCAACACTGCGGCAGCTCCACCGGAGCTGTCTGTTGCTCCCTCCAGCAAAACAGCACCTACCATTTATTCTGGTGCCCGAGGCGATTGCTTAAGCTGCCTAAATGGTAGCGCCGGCCCTGGATCTTCTCCCCAAAGGGCAGGGCCGGCTCTACAGTTTTTGCTGCCCCAAGCAGCGTGCCGAATTGCCGCTGCAGGCGGCTGGGGCAGTCCATGTGCCCTTAGGGTGGAAGGCACGTTTCTGCGGCAGCAGCAGCTTCTATGTTTAGCTGAAGCCGCCCCAGACAGCTAAACATAGAAGCTGCCCTCTAATTGCCCTCACTGCGGAAATGCGCCTGCCGCCCTCAGGGCACAAGGACTTCCCCCGCCCTCCGCGGCAGCAATTCGGCGCACTGCTTGGGGGCAAAACAACAGGGACTGCCGCCCCTTGCAGAATGCCTCCCCAAGGAACAGCTTGGAATGCTGGTGCCTGGAGCCGGCCCTGCCAAAGGGAAGGCGAGCGAAGGAGCAAAGTTCTTGTCAGAGAGAGCCGGTCAGGCAGTGAAAGAGATGGAGGCAAGGAAATGTGGCTCTGCTTCTCCTTCCTCTCCAGTGGAACAAGTAGAGGCTCACTGGACCACACAGCTGCCAGCTGTTTTACTGGAGGGAAGAGCATCTGGGTGTGCACAGGATTGTTATGAGTGGGAGTAGGTGTCGGTGTGTGTGTGTGTGACAGTTTTGTGGCTGAGTGGGAGGAAGGCCATTTTCAAACCTAAGGATGTAGGCAAGACATTTGGGTAAGTGTGACTGTGGACGGGTGTGTTTGTGAGTGCACACATGTGAGTGGAGGTGGTTGGGATACTGGCAACTGGGAGTGTGCACGTGGGTAATATCAGTGCACTTAGTCAGGTGGGCAGCTGTACCCTTGTTCTCAGCTTCTTAGCAGCCACCTGCTGACTGCCCTATCTGTGTCTTTCAGACAGACAGCTCTTCACTCCACCATGTGCAGCTGGCTTACGCAGAGGTTGAGAGGCAGTCAGCACTGAGGACTTGGTTGGGGAGAATGCAATTATACAGACAAAGAAAAAAGGGTCATGAACAGGGCAGCATTTTTCTAAGGGGCAAGTTTACACAGAAGCCTGGATTTGGGGGCTGGAGTTCAGTGAAACTTGATGTTATTTTCCTGTATCTTTCCCTCTCACCCATCTGAGAATTCACAGCCTAACATTCACCAAAATGGGAGGTGCAAAGGTGGGTTAAAGCCACCTTTGTCTTTCCCTTCAGTCTGGTGCCTAGGAATGGAGCAAAAAAGAATGAGGGTCACAGTCTCTGGTAACATTAATTCAGTCCACAGGCCCCCTGCAACGTGCTTTTATTTCAGAAATTACAAGATATGCATAATGACCATTCCTCTCACTCTGAGCTGAAGGCAAAACCCAGGCTTCCATGACTAGGGTCAAGCATCATTTGCCTTCACTCAGAGTTGTCTTTCTGCAATTCAAAGTTTATTGAATTGTAAGTACAGAAAAAAAAGAAAAATTATGCCCAGACAATGCAAAGTAATGGCTAGACACAGAGAAAAAGCAGCAGGCAGAAACCAATTAAAGAACAAAGCAAACCAAACAGCCAGTCATGTAATCAGCAAAAAATACTAGAATGTAACTGTAATTATGATATTATGACCATACAATGAGTATTTACAGGCAGGTAAAGTAGACTTACTGGTCTACACTACAAACTTATGTTGGTATAACTACATCGCTCAGTGGTGTGGAAAATCCACACACTCCTAAGTGATACAGTTATACCAATCTAACCCCTGGTGTAAAGAGTGCTGTGTTGATGGGAGGGGCTTCTTCCATCAACATAGCTACTGTCTCTTGGGGACGGGGAGTACCTACGCGGATGGGAGAAGCTCTCCCGTTGGCATAGGTATTGTCTTCACTAAGTACGACAGCGACTCAGCTGTGCCACTGCAGCCCTGTCAATGGAGACACTCACAAGAGGGAGAGCAGGCCAGGGATGAGAGCAAATTTCTGCATCATACTCACAGTGAGGCACCTCATGCTGTATGACACAATGCATGGGTGAGGGGCAGAGGGAGGGAACCCAATAGTAAAATGGGATGGGAGCAACCAAAAGCCACTGATCAGAATGATAGGTGTGATGGGACTCTTCATGCCCTACTGTGTTGGGGAGTGAGAGAATAGGTTCTAGGTTGAACTGCTTGCTCATGACGTGTCAGCACTGGCCCACTATGGATGGGAGCTGCCATTTCACACATGTGAAAACGGGAAAGAAAAACCTCATAGCATTTGCTTTCAGAACATTACCAAAAGCAGAGTTAAAGCACTGCCACATGGAGAAAGTAACATTCAACATTTTTTGAAGGAAATTTCATAGGTAATTGTCTGAAAGACTGGTCACCCTGATAATGCATCACAAAATCTGGTAATGGTGCTTGGTCCAAGGCAGGTATTGCCTTGTTGTCAGCACAATTTTGTGATCAGTTTTCCCAAGAGAGAACATGCACTTTCCAACATGAATGTCTTTATGGAAGACAACAACAACAAGAACACACACATTTAAAGGCTCTGTAAGAGAGCATAGCCTGGGGCTCGCTCTGCAACCACTGCCATCTTGAACTAAAACTGGTTTCCAAAATGGAGGGTTTCATAGTAGACTCTATCGAAACAAAGGTAAAGTACTCAGAACACAGTCATAACTGTTACATAGCTACATATGCCATACAGCAGGGAACAGAAACAGGCAAGAAAAGAAGTGGCTAATACTCTTTTGGAAGGAAGTATAAATAACAAACAAGGCTGTTGCTAGATATCAAATGACTTAGATCATTCAGTAGCTAATAGAGAACAGTGACAGTTCCCTGCAAATAAATATAGAAGAAAGGCAACTGTGACAAGTCTTTTTCATAAGAGTATGTGTTTTTCATAAAAAAGACAAAAAAACGCAAAAAACCTCACCTCCATGTGTTATTAATGCAAGAGGAAAATCTGAACGTGGCAGTGGTCCCAGTGAAAAATCTGTGTGCATCACAAAATCAGTCTATAAGGAATAAGAGTGACAGAGCTAAAGCACCGCATATGCGTGATGAATGACTAATGTGTGGAGAAACCAAGACATAAATCTGTTAGTGGGTTAAAATACAAGGAAGCAGTAGCAACTTGCTAAAATGAAACAAGTGAATCTGAAAAATAAATACATCTCTGGCATAACCCTGCTTGAATCACTGAAGATATGTTAGGGATGGATTTGGCCAAAAGTATTTATTAGGATGCATATATTAATGTTATTTTCTTTCTCTTTCATTAATGTGATACTAGATTGTGAGCACTAACTCACAGGTCACTCAATAATCAGTAGCAATAAATAGCAGGAAAGAGAGGTGGAAATATATTCATTGATGCAGTGTAAGGGTCCCAATTTGGAGCCCTCTCACGTCACCAGCCACCACATGCAGTGTGGTGGCACAAATGACCAAAACATAAAATGAAACTAAAGAGATTCCTTTAGGGAAACCTTAAATAAATGCAGAAATAATTCCATGGCTTCTTAAGATAAAGAAAGAAAAAGAACTAGCTTGTCAGCTAGAATGTAGCAGCCTCTCCTGGAGCACCCCAGTCCCCAAGAATCCACTTGCTCCCTTTTCCTCCTAAAAGACTCTGTGTCCAAACTTAGGACCAATGCACCCTGGGTTCCCTGTGCTCCTTGGGCTGATGGCAGATGTCATCTTAACTTGCTGGAGCCAAACTGAATTCTTAGTGCACGGTGCCTCCAGTTTGTTGCCAGGTGAATAAACTAATCTGCAGTCCCTATGACCTCTGCTGTCCTGTAGCTTTGGTGACAATTTGGTGTCAGGTATGCTGAAGGCGTGAGACTGGCAGACCTCTTGCAGGCATGCTGCCGAATCTGCATTACCAATGGACCTTCCACAGGTGTGCTGCCGAAAGCCACCTGCCTGCTGTGCTTGGGGTGGCAAAATATGTGGGGCTGTCCCTGCTTAGTGCCTGAGCATTTGGCAAACATCTGTGTATTTATCCTCACAACACCCCAGGAAGGAAGAGCAATTATCCTCATTTTACAAATGTGGAATTTCATATGAGCTATACCTATTCTCAGAGCTGGAAGGGACCTTGAAAGATCATTGAGTCCAGTCCCCTGCCTTCACAGCAGGACCAAGTACCATCCCTGACAGATTTTTGCCCCAGATCCCTAAAGGGCCCCCTCAAGGATTGAACTCATAACCCTGAGTTTAGCAGGCCAATGCTCAAACCACTAAGCTATCCCTCCCCTCAATTTAGGAATTGAGGTTGAGTGACTAGCTCAGGGTTCCACATGTCTCCTAAGTTCCAGTCTAGTGCCTTAACCTCACGCTCATCCTCTCCCCCAAATTTAGATGACTTCAGTGGAGGTACATCCAGGTTGAATTTGGTTCTATCTACTTAGTCTATTCAGACACTTAGCCACTTGTGTTACTATGTTTTGGCCAAAAACCTGAAACAAACTAAATATATTATCTTCACTCACTGGGGAAAAAGTGCAAGAAATGGATAAACAGACCTCAGGGACAGGTATGCTGTTGTAAAGAGAATGAAGAAAAATACAAATAGACTCTTTCCAATGGTTATTGATTGATGAAAATGATGGGCAAGAGGAGACCATCGGAAGGACATCAAATGCCACATGTTCTTTGGCAGGGAGATGGATCACCTACATCCACATACCTTGAAGCAATATGTGATTGAGTAACTATCACAGAACAAGGAAGCAGTAGTGGTGTCTGAGAACCTCATCACATGCCCTCCTGTACTAACAACACACCATAGAAGCTTTTGGACTTTGGTGATTCTTGGCATATGGGTGGAATACAACTCTGGTTTCTCTTCAGAGAGCATACATCTTTCACCTTTATACAGTACATTCCCCTTGTGGGCTGGTGTTCTATACAGTTCCCAAAAGCCAAGTGTTGGTTTCCTATCAAGAAATGAGGTAAAGAGGATGTGAAGAACTATGCTTTTGGAATCCTCTTTGGCGATGCAGAGACACAACTAGAAATTTCCTAGAGAAGCTGGTTACCTGTCAGCTTGGTCCTGGCTATCTAGCTCTGTCCTTCTCCTCTCTGACCCGTCATCCTGTAGATGCAAAAACCTTCCCCTCCAGGGACCGGGATCTTCACTCTCCCTGCCCTAGCAGCCCTCCATCTTGAGTGCAGCTTCCCAGCTTTGCCCTGCTGTGCACTGCTCCCCATCTCTGTGGAGAATCTCTTGCTAGGAGGTGCTCATGGGACATGGTCTTCAGGCATGGCAGGGCCAGTCCTACTGCATGGATTGCTCCACTCCTACTGGGAGCTTCATGAACACCCCAAGCACAAGGCTGGATCCTGTCTCAGTATTATCCCGGCAAGGGTGAGTGTGTGTGTGTGTGTGTGTGTGTGTGTGTGTGTGTGAGTGAGTGAGAGAGAGAGCTCTCTAAACAGGGCTGGGTCCAACACAGAAGGTGAGTGGTTATGGTTAGTGGGGGCTCAGACCCCCAAATCTATCTATGCCTCAGTGCCACAGCTAGAGGTGGTCACAGCCCACCCAGTTAGCACCCACACCCACCCAAATGGAATAGTGCTTAAAGCAGGGGACTGAGGGGGGTGTCACAGCCTCCCAGTATTATTTTTTTTAAGATTGAGCTGAGTCACAACTGTTGCTGCCTTATACAGCTCCGACTCTGCCTACACCACTGAGCTCCAGTTACTCTCTTCCCATTGGCTCTAAGCCCCCAGTCAGCCAGGCAATCTGGTTCTGGCCAAGCATTCCCTCCAAGCAGTGGGCAGGTATCAGGCACACCTTGGTCAATGGGGAAGAAGTGATCAGAACTGAGTTATGTGGCCCGGACCCTGTGTCATGGGGAACAGAGTGGCCCCTGGGGCTGGGAACAGGAACCCATGCTACAGGTCGCAACTCCCCTTATATTTGGCTTGGCCACTCCTCTGTCATGCCAGCAGGGAAGAGTCTCTTTCATTATGCCCCCCAGCTTTGATTACTGCCTACTCACTGGCAAAGGTGCACCCCAACCCACTCCTGGTGAAGGGCTGGCCACAGTCAGGTTTGCTGTGGATGTTGGTACCCAAAAAGAATTTGGGCCTCCCTTTCTGCCCTCACCTTTCCTGATTTTTTTTTAAGGATAACAAAAACTTGCAGGGAAAAATACAGCTGTTTTAACCCTGATAGCAGGTGCAACTTTTTCCTCTTTGCTCTGCCTAACACAAACACAGAAAACCGATGTTGAATTTTCTATATACAATAGATGTTCAATCTTAATAGAGTCCTATGTGACAATAAATAAGAATATATTCTTCGTTTCACTTCCCACCTGAATCTTCTTGAGTTTTCACAGAAAGCTATTGGAGCCTTCTGTATTGAAGGAATCTCCTGGTTGACTTTTAGCTGACAACTGATTTAAAAGGTTATGGCTGTAAGTAAGTGACAATAATATGATTTCTCTGTTACTTTCTATTGCATAAAATTAATTAAAAGTATTTTTAAAAGTATCTGAACAGTGGCAGAACAGGTAGCATTCTCCATCTCTCATCTAGCTAGGTAAATCACACTGTCTAGCACCTCATAGGTTTTTAATTTTTTTAAAAGGAGTATCTTATATTTTAAGCTTCTCTCCCTTCTTTCCACAACTGAGGAATGGTGATACAAAGATTGAGAAATCCTGCTCTCTTATAGTCTGCAGTTTTGCAGTATGCTTCTTCTGCACCCACTAGAGACCTATGGGTGGAGATGCAGATTTCTTTCTGTTAATATCATAAGATTAGATGCTGAGGTAGGATAAGAGCAGGAGGAAGAGGGAGATGAAGATGACATAATTGTGGTTGCAAAAATATACTGTTAGAGCTATGTAAGTACCTATAATGGTACTATCAGATGCCAAATTAGAAAGTAGTTGTGACCACCACACAAATTTGAAACTCCCTAACATCTGTCAGCCATACCGGGAAAGAATCTGCTATAGTTGCTGAATTTTATACGGCTTATCTCTCAGGAGACAAAGGCCTTAACGGTGAGCTTATGGGTAAGCAACAATAATTCATTAATCAGAAAAAAAATCTGAGACAGCCAGTCACTCAGGAATGTAAGGTCATACTTGCACCTAATGTAAGTCCATATACATTTCAAAAACATGTAAGAAGTAAAGACATTTCTCAAGAATAGGATGTGAGCCAGGGACTTAAGGAAATGTGGTGGTTTTTTTCTTTCTTTTTAAAAAAAGACTAGCTAGCTCCTTCTTCCCCACCCCAGTGATTGACCACCAAGTTGGTATGGACTTGCTTCATTAAAACATGCCCCCTCCCAGAGGTCAGGCCCCAAGCTTTCTAGCAATAAAAATCAATGAAGAAAAGAAAACTCTGCACGTCACCAACCCAACAGGACTCAGATGACAGATTTAACTTCAGGCATGTGGCTAAGGTCCATTGACTTCCATGGGATTAAAGTATATGCTTACATGTTATGCTGAATAGGGATGAATTTAAGTATACTTTACTGAACTAGACACCTAAAAAAATAAATACAATGCTGCTTTAAATTAAGATCCTCTGATATTGAGATTTGAATGTCAATATGGTTTAATAAAATAGATTGTTTTAAAACCTCAAATATTTTTAAAACAGAGAGGTAGATGCCTATCCCATAGTTGGTTGTCAGTGTGAATTTAATGCTTGTGAGAGGTATCCGATTGACTGAAGCTCTCTATTCTGAAAGCAGGAACAGCATGGTCACTGGCTTCTCCATGCCTGATTTTGACCAAATTTCCTAAAAATGTTCAGAAAAATTCAATCTCGGAAAGGTTTCAATATTTGTTTCATTTTCAATTTTTCTTCACCTATTTTTATATTATTTCATGATCTCAGTAGTAGCGGGTAATATGTCATGCCATGTCAGCAATAGTGGTTCATGACATGACAAGTCATAGCATGTCATAACATAATAAAATAGTTGAAATGTTGTTTTCCTTTTATATTTTTAAATTTAATAAGGCAACTGCTACTTAGTACAGATTGAAATATTTTTATCTTATTTTCTAGCTCAGTGTCTCCTGTTTGTGTTGTAATAGAAGAGTGACATTTTATTTAGACACTTTTATTAATACATTAGGAGCTTATTTTCTAGAACAGAGGAGCAGCTCTTTTTAATATCCTAGCAAAATGATTCCAGGCTAACACAAGGATGTTGAGAACAGATGATTGAAACTCACAATTTTTGTTTCAGGGGAAAATTTGAAATGTTGATGTTTTCCTGCAAAATGGAAATTCCAAGTTTTGACCATCCCTAATTAGGACTACAATTAACAGTCTGGAAGAGAAAGCGAACAGTAAGGAGGCTAATTTTGCGCATGAAACAGCATCATTAGTTTAGTTGTGTCTAGAGAGAGGTTTGTGAGGAAGTTCAGAATAGCCTAGAAGTCTGTTTTGCCAACATGGCACAAAATTGAATGTAGGCAAATGTTATAGAAATAACCAGTTAAATAAAAAATGCTAGGTAATGAACACTGAAAGTAACAAGTACTCAAATGCATTGATGGGTTCTAAATTAATTGCAACAAAAGGAAAAAGATGGAGAAGTCATTATAGACATTTCAGTACAAATATCTGGTCAGTTTATAGCTGTGATCATAAAAATAACAGTAATTCTGTTTCCATGCTTATTCAAGTACTTGGCTTCACTAGTTCAGATTTCCAACAAGGTGCCAGTTGTGTTGGTGATTTCTCTAAAATGGTTCCATGTCCCCTGGGAATTAGATGGAGACCATCAATTCAATTTCATATTGGCCGCTGAACTACTATCAGATGGGACAAATTGTGCTCTGGAGCTAAGTAGGAGCATGTGATCTAATGGTAACATCTCTTAAATATTACTGGCTTCCTGAGCCAGTCTTCCAATAAACATGTTGAATAGTTACAGAGATTTATCGTGCAATAACTGTTCTTATGAATATTCACAAAAACTCAGATTAGAGTTGAAAGAACAAAATGTTGTAGTTTGAAAAAAATGCAGCGTTTAAAATGTAGAGTTAAGATTGCACAAGTTAGTTCTGCTCTGCCCCTTAAGGTCCACCACACTGAGCCATCCAGATAACAGATATGGGGCTATATGTATTTTAACCCTTCAAATCTTTAAAATGAAAAAATACCTTGTATGCATAGCTCAACTCATCTCTCTGTTGATGAGACAACATCATAGCCTCTTTCAGAAGAACAAAGTATTTTAGTTCTATACTCCTGAGCCAATCTAAGCACACTCCATTCAGGGCAGTAGAAAGCTTTGTGTCTGGTAATCTCTTGGTTTTATGCTACATGTACAACTGGATCAATTTCTTCACCACAGAAAATTGTGAACAGGTAGCTTGGCAGTGCCTACTTCTGAAGGAATTGGATTATTAAAATATAGATCTAATTTCTCTAAGGTTCTATATCACTAGCCAGGATACAGAAATAGGCTTTATTAGTATGTCTCATCGCAGATATGTGCAGAACATTCTCAGGATAGAGGTTATCCTAAATCCCAGCATAGAACTTAGTGCCATACAGATTGATTCTGAATATTTTAAAATAAAGAGGGATTATTTTAAACATGTGGCCATCCTGTAAACACATAGTAAGTGTTGCTGTATTTCCTACTGCCCATAACAGTATGCCTAAATCCTGTACAGCAAAGCATAGAGAGCTCGGATCTGAGAAGCAATCTCAACTTCCAGAAAAGAAATGCTAGTTTAGGACAGCTAATTAGTCAAAAATTATTTGGTGAGTATCACATTCATTCAAAACCTGAAAAGAACAAAGAGCCTTGACAGGGATTGGAGTCTTGCCAAACCCTTGCTTACAGGAACAGTTATGAAGAGCAAGTAAGCATGCCTTTCCATGGGCCTCAGAAAGCTGAATTCTGGGGACTAGCAACCAAGATGCCCCCCACCCCATGGTACCTCAACTGTGACAGCAGCAAAGAGGCAATTTCTTAACTATCTGGTTCCCAGACCACATAGGGTTTTAAAGTCTAGTGATGTGTTGAATAATATCCAGAATGCAGTTGGTAAGTGAGCACAGTGCATGGAGCACACATATTAGGGCTGGAAAAGGGCTACTGTGTTCTGCCCTAGATAAAGCTTCCAGCGGCTCCTAAAAGTCTGGATAACCATGATGAGATTTACATCTGAGAGGAATGATTGCCATCTTCAAGCTTGCTGTAGATGGAAAAAGCACTACTAGCCACCACTGCCTTCTCCATGTCTGAAAACAGTGAAGAATCTAACAAGATTTCTAGCCCGTGAACCACAGCTGAACCACAGCCCAACAGTATTCCATTGAAGGTACTGGCAAATTCTCCTACTCTCTTGATATGTCAGGGAATGCATCAAGAACAGTTCCATCTTATCTAGAATCAGTCTCAGTTCATTCACTTCCAGCTCCAGATCTCATTTGAGCACTGAGAAAACAGTCTGTGTTCAAGGAGACACAGAGCCAAGCCTCATCTTCCTATTGTCTATACTGCAGCCCAAAACGCTTCACGTGCTCCCCAGCTCACTGCATACAAATGAATAGGAGGGTTACAAGATCTAACTCTCTAACAGTCTCCATTTCCTAGCCCTCTGCCTATAGCAGCCGTGCTTATTACAGCCTCTGGAATCTCAGCCAATAAAGAGCTGAACTCTTGAAGGACAGTCTCATCTGCTCCAGCAATGCACTTTAAGCAAGCCAGCAACATTGCGAAAGTGACATAGGCTTTGTATGCAGTATGTGCTCTGGGATTCAGTGTGAATACACACTATGGGTAACACAAACAAAAGAGGCAGCTCTCGTTTTGTGGTGTGATATAAAGTAACCTGCTAAGTGCAGTTAGTTCAGGTATTATGTTTTCTTGTCCCTTTCTGTGTCAAAGCTACTGACAAGGGGACCACTGGGTTGTATTTGTCTTGAGGGGAGTAGAGAGATGCTGTTATTGCACCTTTGAGACTGCTTGCTGTTTGTAAATCTCCAGATAAACTGTTTTACACTCTCTGGAACTCAATCTTGATCATCTGTCATACAGTCAGAGTTTGAGGCCAGAAGAGACTACTAAATCATCTAATCTGATCTTCTGTGTAGCACAACCCGCCCCCGCTGACTAATCCAACAACTGAAATGACACCAAAAATATTACAACCCACAGGAGATGAGACTACTATGTGCCACAGACAGAACAATTGCAGATCGGGCAATGGAGTGGTGCAGATGTGCCTACAGTCCAGGAGAGAGTGGGTCTACTAGTCCTGAGCGTTATGTGGCTAGATGAGCAGTGGGCCACACTTGCTATTCCTTCTTGTGGTCTGTGTTTTCAGGAGTGGTCCTTTGCAGAACCCACTGTCAATCCTTTACCCAAGAAAGAGGCACTGAGTGACTGGGAATGTGAAAATGCCTTGGCCCTGCATCAGAGACTCTTTTTAGGTGACGCTTTTTGTTTTAAGTTCTTAAATGTTATCTTTGTCATGGACCCCAGTAATGCCTCCCACAAAACAATAAAAGCCAGTGTGGCTGGAAAGACAATGCCAAATTATTTTCCATGTATGTCCAACAGTCAAGATGGACGTTGAAACTCTCATCCAGGCTCTCACTAGCTGCGACAGGTTTCTAGGTCATTAAAAACACCATATATGGTTGGGCTGCCATAGATTTCAAAGTATGTGTATATGGTGATTATTTGTGGGTAGGGAGTCATATTGCTGCAAGTTACCACACCACATGCTTTCATAAACTCAAACACAGAGAAACATCAGCTGAAAACTGTCAGTAAAATACTAAATGAGGAGGAGGAAGTTTGAAAGGACAGTTCATGTGTTGGAACCAGGCAAGTGACACCAAACAGGCTAAACCTTTTATAAAATTGCTTTTGTTCACCATGTCCCAAGTTTTTTATGTAAACTCACCATAAATATTGGTCATAACAAAACATTTTGGTGGTAGGAGGTTGATAGAGTCAACTATGATAACTAAAACATTGTCACTTCTGAAAAGTAGAAAACAATGTGGGAGTTGCATCAATCCGATAAATCTACCAGGAAATTGTCATGGTGCAATGGTAATCAGCTCTAAATGGCTTCTACCATATACATTCACTGTTAGTGTACTGTACCTCTTCAGGATTTACCCACTCTGTTGTACTAATCAGAGCTTGTTGACACACAAACTGAAATAACTCAATCACTTTGTATTTCACTTCTATAATTATTTTGGTGCTTGTTGGTGTGTGGACACTTATTTTGGATTAAGAGTATCTTATTTTGATTTAAACTTAAATCAGTTAAAAATAAGCCCTGGTTAACATGCAAATATTTTTGTTTGAGGTCTGTGATGGGGTGGGATGCACCACTGCGGCACCTCCTACAGTCTGTCTTGGGAATTAACTCTGCATCCTCTTCTGGTGGTGTCTCACCTGCCGTCACCTCTGCTCCTGTTGCCCCAAGGACTGTGGCATCCTCTTCAGGACACAGCCCTCTGGCTGTGTCACACTCAGTTCTCCCCCATTTCAGGGGAACTGCAGTCCACTGTCCAGCCACTTCCTTCAGTGGCAACCACAGCCCATTATCTGGCTACTTCCTCAGTGGCGAGGAAGTGGGGGGACCTGGGCTCATCCACTACTCCAGGCCCCAGTCCAGGGACCCTGTAGATGGCATCCATGTGCTGTCCCCTCCAACCTCTCCATACCTTTTCCTGGGCCACTTCCCCATGGCTCCCAAACACCTTCTTTGCCCTTACCTCAGGGCTTCAGCCTGCCAGTCTTATCAGCTAGCCAGGAGCTCTTTCTAGTATCCCTGGTCCCTGCTGGCAGCACTGCTCTGTCCAGGGTGCTGGTACTCCTTTCTCCTATAAGAAGCTTCGTCTTCTCCCCTCAAGCTCCAATCAGCTAATGACCTCTGCTCTGCCCTACAGCCCTTCTTATATAAGCCTGCTGGGACATGATTGGCTACTCCTCTCAGTGGACTGCAGGCCACATAGGAGGGATGAAGTGCCGTGTCTGGGTTTGGTTAGTGGTGGGAAGAGGGCAGCATCAGAGTGAGGGAGGGAATGAAGATCTTGCCTTGTTCCTGCTGGTCATAGCAGCTGTGGGATTTTGCAGAAAAATTGTTCTTTATTTCTCAGTGTTCTGGGAACCATTTCTGGGAACCCATAGGCTGGCAAAGGCTGCATTAGACCTTCCAACATCCATTTAAGAGACTTTGGAGCCACAAAAGCTGCTAAGAAATTACAAAATTTTCACAGTATTTTAGATTCTGTATTGTGGGTCTTTGGAAGAATGTGTGTGGAATCACAGAAACTTTAAAAATGCAAATTCAATCCATGTGCACATTCAAAGGAGGAGACTAGGACAACAGGACTAGTAGAATAGGACTATTTTGATTTTTATCTGGGAAAACTCTTGAAGAAAACAAGCTATTTTTCACTTTCTTATCCATAGTGTATTAATCTTAGTATTGTTTTTAGCCAGAGAGTTTTAAAAAAAAAAAGAGTTTCAGATGAAGGACACATCCAGCACCTAGCTGCCTTCACCAAAATACTTTTCCATCAAGGAAAGAAAAGTAACTTTAGAATAGATGGGAAGACTTTTTTTTTTTAAGAAAAGCTGCATGAAGCTTTTTCTACTGATGTTTTAAAATAAATTTTCATACTTACTAGAAATGCAGCATTGGTTCACTGAAGAGAAGTTCTAATACTTAGAAAACAAATACAGTGCAAGCTTTGCAAGCTTCCCTACTGCTCTCAACGAACTGCATCATGAACTAGAAGGACCACTGCCATGTGGCTGAGGGAGAACATAGTTCAGATCCCATGCTCAGTTTATTCCTGGGGATATGTGCTGAGATAGCTCTTTTATAGTGCTTTTCATCTGCAGATCTCAAAGCACTTTTCAAAGGGAGGGCAGTATTAGCCATATGTTACAGATGGGGAAATTGAGGCAAAGAGGGATCGTAACTTGCCTAACATCACCTTTGTGGTCAATACTACAAGTAGGTGCTGGTGGGCAACTCTCTGCTAACAACTAAACTGAGAGCAAAAACTCATTTCATATAGGCCACTGGACAGTCAACGAATATTCATGACCTATCACAATATTTATTGATCATGTTTATCATGGTAGCACCATTGTGCAAAGCACTGTAGAAACAGAGTAGCAGCCAGTCCCTGCCCTGAAGAACTTCATTCTAAATAGACAAGACAGACACACAATAGGGGGAAGGGGTAAAACACACAAGCAGAGTGAACTAGGTGGTAGCGGCAAACATCATGTTAGTGCCACAATTTAGCCCAGGTTAATCTTAAACTAGCAACCCAGAAGTGAAAGATTCCATCCATCAACTCTTTAGGCAGGAGAGGGGGAAGTATTTCTCCCTGAAATGTCTGTTTTGTTTTTAAAAGGTTATGGGAATGTAGACCCACCTAAACATCCTAAGCCAAGTCTTGCCCTTAGTTACATTGGTGCAACTCCATTGAAGTCAGTGGGGTTGGATGGGTGAAACTGAAGACAGAATTTGGCCCCATGTGTTTGAGATTGTGGAACTGACCGCAGACTTTCTCCACCAGTGCTCTAGTCCAGAGTAGGTTTCCTCCAGCCTTCTCTCAGAGGCCGTAGCAATCCTCCTCCTCGGGGGCACTTGGTGTTCAGCACTTAGGAGCTTCATTTAAAACACTCAGAAAGAGTTCTTTTCACTTCTGTTGGCATAGGGGTCCCTTTGTTTTGTGATCCCTTGGGATCTCATGAAGACTCAGGAAGTTAAAAATCTTTTTGCAGCCATCCATACCCCTGCAGTGCTGTCAATTCTCCTGAAGTCTGCTGGCTCCTGGTATACCTGCTACACATATGGCAAACGATCCCCTTTCATTGCTACCAGCACATCAGGAAACACTCACATATGAAAGCTGGGCCTTATGAATAAGTCCCTTCTTTTTCATGCCCCCTGCAGAGAAGGATTACAGTTTGTTTACACTGACATTTTACAGAAAGAGAACCGCATTTCAGCTTCCAGAAGCCTATATTTTAAAATCCTCAGCCTGTTCTTTGTGAATACGCAGTGTTTTCCTTAACGATTTCTTTATAAGCAAAGCAATACACAGTAGGTGTTATTATAGCATTTATTTCTATGGTGTTTACCAGTCTAATGAAGTGACATATCTTAGAAAAAGTTGCTTTGGAACAATTTATGTAATTTAAGGCCTGATTCTGCAAACCATTACTCACACGTAGTCCTTTCTCACGCAGATATCATTGATACCTATTGGGCTGCTCACCCGAGTGACGGATAGCAGGACTGGATCCTTAATCTTTAGATGATTGCTAATGTGGCAAAGGCCAGCTGGCTGAGTAAACTAATGGAGAGCACCACATACTTATTAGGAGAAGGGAGACAGCGCGAAAACCTTTTCTAGCATAAAATGTGATTCTGTATAATTCAGCAGCAGAGCTTCAGTTTAGAGAGAACAAAGCACATCTTATTTTCCAAGTCTGGGATCTGTTGAAAGGGAAATGTTTGTAATCAGCATCTGTACTGTATCAAGAACCACTCTTAAATACAAGGGAACAGACGGGGATGTATGAAACTGGATCTTCAAAGTGATGTTTATACTCTGCCATGGAACAGTGCAGAAATGCTTTCTGCTGCAAGACATTTCATCAGAAGACCTGAAGTAAGAATTTCTGATGCGCACCTTTTGGGCCCTGAATGAGATACTATATTTATGTTATTGGTAATAAAATGAGCTTTGGGAAGCTAAGGTACAAGAGAAAAGTCTGAGGCAGATGCTTAATTCATGTTCGTTTTTGATGTATTATTCATCTTTCCACATTACATGGTTAGACATGAGCAGGTTCTTCTTGAATGATGCTGATAATATACAAATAAAAGAATAGAAGATATTTTGAAAAAAAGTGTCCTGTATTTGCATATTTGCGAAGGAGAATGCTTCACTCACAAAAGGGACTGAGACATTGCCAGGTAGAATGTCAGGGAATTTGTACTTTTTTTATTGCACATCATCTAGTATTTTAACATTGTGTTCATTCATATACCACTAAAGATTAAGGGCCTGATTCTCATGTACACCAAGGTCATTTTGACTTAGTCTACACTCCAGTTTGCACTGGTTTAACTAATGGCATGTTTTTAAAAGTCAGTTTAATGCAAAATCCTGTGTGGATATGCTTAATTCAGTTTAAACCTGTGTTACATTGATTTCATTGATCTATTACCAGTCCGAGCTTAACCAATTTTAAACAAATATAAGTACATCTACACAGGACGTTGCAGTGATTTAACTACATCAGTTTGTTACATGATTTAGTTAAACTGGTGTAACTTCTGTGTTTAGACAGGCAGAGAAATCCTGGTGCCATTGAAGTCAATGGGATTTGTGCCATTGACTTATATGGGGCCAGGATTACACACAGGGACTTCATGCTGCTCTAGCAGTGGAAAGAGTCCTTCAAGTGAGAATAAGTTATACTTACATGTGGTATAAGGCACCCTTTGTGTGCATGAGAAGTAGGTTCTGAATATATGTTATCAATGAGTCACAAATCTTTACAGAGTAATATTATAATAAAACTAAATATATTTGAGACTTCATACAGTAATACTGTAAAAATCAAACCACACCATCTACTGCCTGTGTAAGAGTATCTTTACCACCACCCCTCAAAAAAAAGCCCAAAAGGCAAAAAACAAACAAAAATCCTCATGTAAATAAACACACTAATATAAGCAAACTTTCTGAAGAAAAAAAAAAAGACATCTGCCAAGATATCATTGCTCTGGACATGGATAAACCACAGGGCAGGAATAAAGTAATTCCTAGTAATCTGTGTCAGTGCCAAAACAGAAACTGCATCTTTGCACTTGCTGTTGTTATGGTGATGCTTCCTCCAAACATTCTCTCCTCTCTCCCAAAGACATACTATGGTTTCCCCATCTGGCTCTTGCTTTCTTGTTTAACCCAGTGAAATTAGCTCGACTGCTCATTTGTCACTTTGGAAGTGCAGTAGCTGAGAACATGTGCTGTGTGGAGAGGGCAGGGCAAGCAGATGGTACTTGAGAATAGACAGACAGATGCATTGAAGAAACAACAAAACTGTTGGTATGAAATAGTGTCTGGAAGATGATGAATTAGATTTGTGTTTGATGATGCATGGCCAACTTCATTATGCAAAGGAGGGTTGTTTCTCCACACCCATTCTTATTTTCTTTTGGACTGTCTGCCAGCACAGGCTGGCATTCTTTCTATATTGTTCAAGCATATTTTGTTCTCAAAAAAATAAATGAATGATCAGTGACCTCAAGTTTCAGATGGTGAGCTGAAAATTACAAGGATTTCTATGTCTCCAAAACCTGGAATAAATAGAGTTTTGTTAAGGTTTCCTCTTAAAAATATAAATAAATAAAACCCAAACAAACAGCACAGCTACTGCAGTCATGTTAGGTTACAAGATCTGCCAATTGTTTGAAAATAGTTCAACTAGTTTGCTCTTTGCAATTCTTGTACCTTCAAAAGTTGGGAAACTTTACTGCATGTGCAACACAAACACTGAAAATCCAGCTTAATTTCCAAAACCCACAACTATATTTTAAAAAAGTATTATATTAATTAAACAACCTCATTCCATTTAAAGGATTTAAAATATTTTATTTATGCTTGTGCATTTTATATCTACAGGGCAGATTTCAATCAGTTATGCCAGATATACCAATCTTCAGTTTCACTGAAGTAAACAGATTTATTTATACCAGTATAACTGAGATCAAAATCTGGCCCACAGTCTCCAGAGATGAACAAAGAGGGACACCTCTTACAGACACCTCTAAACTATGCAGAGTCAGCTCTGTAGACAGCAAATTGAGGCAAAAAACAAGCATTGTGAAAAATTCCAGAGGAATCAAAGACACAACTGAAGTAGTTATATAGGTCTGTGCAAGAGCAGGCATGTTGGAAGAAACACTAGATGTGTAAAAATGTGCTTTGTTCTCCATAAGCAATCTCTTGAGTCTAGTCAGATTAAGGCTGGTTATGAAAAGAAGAGTGAGTGGTAGTGGCTAGTGAAGAGTCTAGTGGAACACATGCATGAAAAAATTTATTTTAAATGTTTAGCAACTACATTATTTATGTCAGATTATATTATCTGGAGAACAATTAATGTTATTTGAAACACTTAACTCCTAGCAGCTAATCCTAGAGAAAATTACTCAATGGAGAATTCTATAGAACCACTCTACACCCTCCTTGCAGCACATATTACCCCAACATGGTTAAGAGGAAGAAATGCAATAGTTTGAGTGCTTGTCCACATCTCAGTGATGACCTCTATGACTATTCCCTCTGCTCATCTGAGATCATGGCTTCCATTGATTAATAAGTGATGATAAAGAGAAAGCACCTCATTGGTGGAGAGTAATTCCTTGCTTGTGAGAAATAGCGTGGCTAAGCTTCAGATGCTGGTAAAACTTGTGGAAATCTTTATTGTCTCCTATGAACATGGCTATAGATCAAGCGCATGCATTTCTGCAGCTTTCCAGCCTATAGCCAGCGTTGTGAGATGACCTCAGAAATATTTCAAAGGAGTTTTTTGGCAACAGAAATTTTATCCCTCTTTCAACAAGTGGTATTGTCAATGCCAATTTGTGCAGTACTGCAGGGTAGCATTCTCCGATGCAAATGGCACATCCTCATTGATAGGTCTATCAATCTTGGTCCTCAGATTAAGCATCTCAGTGCCATTTCCCCCCATCCACAATACTGCCTCAGGGTTCTGAGACCTGCGAAAGATTCTAGAGCCCTCACAACATCTTCTGAAAAAACAGAGCACACACTGCACATAGGGAAGAAGTTACCTCTAGCTTGCACTGTCTGTTTCAAAGGTCAAGAAAGTGGGATGAATTAGTTCATATTTGAGCCATAGTGGTTCCCCTATCCCTGGTTTTCTTCTGCTGCTGCATACTGCAGAAATCCTCAGACGTGGCCAAGGTATTTTCCTCATCGAGACATTAATCCTTGCTGGTTTTGTCCTGCAAAGACAAAGGCCTCGGGGGTGTAGGAACTGCAGTCCTAACAAGAATGAGTTATCACTCCCTTCTCTCTAGCAAAGTTTCTCTCTACATAATCACATAATCATTTGAAGTTTACAGGGAGATAGAGGGCTTTATTTGTGTCTAACCTATAGGTTTAAAGGCAAAGTCTTGATAATCTATTATACATGATAACTTTTTTCTGACCATGCACCAGTTTTACTCTGCTGCGGCTCCACTGGGCCTCATCTCTACTGCATTTTTTGTTTTACATCTGTGCAATTCCATTCAATTGAGTTATAAGGGTATACATTGGAGTACCTCGGAGGTGAACTAATCCCACTGCCTTTGGTGGGATAACTCTTGATTTACACCATTGCAAGTGAAATCCGAATCAGGCCTTCATCACAATTTGCAGGAAAAAAATTGTGACTGAGAAGTCCCCCATGCTGACTTTGGCTCTATTCTTGGAACACTTGGTAGCACAGCTCCGCCCTCCCCAACACTCGTTTTTAGACCCAAGTTTTACCTTTCTTCCTCACAAACCTGGTGTTTCCATGGTTAATTATTACTGTGAATAACTGACACAGAAACGCTGAAACAAGAAACTGAAATTAAAGAAAACCCATGCAGTGTTTGTTAAAGGAAAGAATCCCACCTCTTTGCAAGGCTTCCTCTTCTGTTCGTTTTTGTGGTCACAGAATTGGCTCTAGGAGCACTGCATACTAAATTGTAATAGAGGAGCTATCTATTCCCTGTTTGTTTTGGTTTTCTGGCATGCATTAGCAGAACCTGCTTCTTCATAATAGAGAAGATAAGTTTAAAATGCATGGACTACAGCTGGACTACCTGGAGACACATAATTGTAATTGAGTGACAGGCTGCCAGCATGATTCAAACATTGGATGCACAGAAGAACTGAGAATGTAAGTGATTAATTCAGAAGTTTGTTTTAAAATGCAAATATAGTCAAGTTCTCTTGAAGTTCTAGTTTGCCTCTTTGTATAAGGAGAGCTGCATACATGAGGGGCTTCCATAAATGACATATACACATTTTCTTTGTAAACTTGGCGATTTGGGGAGGGGGGGGGGAATATTGCATACCAGAGGGATTTGCATATATCATAGCTGTGTAAGTGGGCTTAACAGGATCAGGCACAGCAAACAAGATCTAGAAGCACTCACACAATGGGAAGCACTGTAAGATGAAACTGCGGTAATTCAATTATGCTAATACACTCAATCTTTAGCAGTGAAATGATGGGCTTTTGGGTTCAGGGTCATTTTCTGCAAGCCTAGCAAGGTCCTTACACTACAGGGACAGGTTGAAAGGGATGGTACAGAATGGATCAAGTTTTGGGGGAACATGCAGAAGAGTTCTGTGCCCACTAAAGCACTCACATCTCCAGAGCATGGAACAGAACCCAAGATTCCTGAGTCACCATTTCTCTGCTGTCAGCAAATACCTGTGAAGCCCACTAGCAAAGTGCCCCATCCCTCTCCAGTGACAGGATGTCTCAGGATGACAACCTAATGCCACTGTTAGTTATTCAGTTAAGTCTATGTGGAGGCTCTAAAAGTTCCTACTCCTGCTGCTGAACACGTGAGAGTGTCAACATAATGCCACATGATGGAATTTCTGATTGTTTTCCAGTAATACCGCCTGTAATTACATGATCACATGCTATTTTCCCAAAGGACTCTTGCCTTATTCAGTACACAAGATGGACATTCTCTAAGGATGAATCAAGGTTATGTAATGAAGGAGACTTGTCTGGACGAACCCTGCCTTATTTGTTTCTGAAGCCAGAAGGTATGTAGGGAATAAGGTGAGGATGGCAGGAACAGAAATGACTGTCTAACATTTAAAGCAATTGAGTGCCACCTGAAAGAACGGGACCCTGTCCCTGCTCTGACACTGAGTTCCTGTGTGATGCTAGGCAAGTCACACCAAACTGTTCACAAGTGATCATTAGTTGTGTGTTTCTCATTTGCCGAGTGCCTGACTTGAGACCCTGAGGCCTAATTAGCAGAAGGGGCTGAGCACTCACAGCTGCAATGGAAGTCAATTAGAGCTGTACATTGAAAGTGCTAAGTATGCTGGAAAGTAAATCCATTCTTCAGTCTCTTGAATTGGACACCCAAAATGGGTGGATACATTTGATGTTCCCTCTGTGCCTCAGTTGCCCAACAGAGAAAATACATCCTAATTTCACTGAGATGTTATGAAAATAAATTAATGCCTCTAAAGCACTGGGATACTATAGTGATGAGCACCATAGAAAGCCCTGAGGAAATGAATAATTCTATCATGAGAGAAGAGACTGAGTAGCGTGCAGTAAGTAAGGCTTGGTGCCATCCATTGAATAGTGAGGAGAAAAAAAATATTGAATAACTGCTCATTAGGTAAGCAACTGTGCACTGAGGGAGGCAGGGGTCTGTGCAAAAACTAGTGTGTGATCATGTAATTAACAACCATCATATTGCAGGTGTGCAAGGGGCGCAAAATAAGATTGCACGGGTAACCTTAATGCTGCCATTTCTTGACTTCTGAGTACTTGGCTTTGCAACCTTACTAATGCGCTAACAGTTTTGTATGTGAAATATAGTAAGAGTGACATCAACTATGTTTATAGAAATTAGATATGTTAATACCATTTCAATCCTTTTTGTAGAATAGTACATGGAGCCTATTTCTCTTTTATAGTTATATATTCCATACAGAAATCAGGAACCCTGGCCACCATCAACTGAAGCACATATAGGAAATGCAGCATGAATTCAGGACCTTTAGCTCCGGGAAAAGAACAGCTCTGACCCCTTAGCCAGAAGGAGAATCTCTGTTAGATGTCACTGGTTACAGGTGTAAGATTTTAAAGAAGGGACATGGTAGAGATATGCAAAATAATGGAGTAGTACAGAGAATATAAGCCAGGTGCTTCTATTCACCTTGGCTAGGATTTTCAACTGCACCTAATACCCTTAGGCACCTTTGAAAAATCTCAGCCCTTTTTGTCATAAGGCAAGACAAAAAGAACATTCAATGGAATGAAAAGCATCAAATTTAGATCTCATAACATTATTAAACACACAATGCACAATTAGCTCCTGGAACTCACTGCCACAAGATATCATTGAGGTCAAGTGCTTAGTAGAAGCCCAAACAAGATAAGACATTTATATGGATAGTGGGAATATCCACAGACACACTACACAGGACAAAGTAGAAGACAAACTTCTATATTTCCCACCATAAGCCATTCTCTATCTGAAAGGGATTGGGGGGGGGGGCGGGGGGCGGAAATCTACTATTCCACAATTGTCCACTGTGGGGAAAGTCAACTATCGGTTCAACTGAAAGAACTCCAAGAAGCTCAGGACCATTTTCTCAATTGCTTTGCATCATTTACACCTATGTAAAGTGGACATAGAGAGGGTATCAGGATCCCAGCAAGGACAGTCAGGGTCAAGGTTCAAGCAGGGGCATACCTGAAGCTGGGAGTAGCTGAGGAGTACATAGCTGGGTTCCAGGCCAGGGTCCATAGTGAGGGTCAGAGTCTGAGTCAGGTTTCAGGGTCCAAGTCAGGAGGCAAAGTCCAGACCAAGTCGAGGCAGAGCCAGGAATTCAGGAATAGGGACAGTCATAGCAGCTACAGAAGGTGAACACTTTCTGGTAAGCCCCTTGGGTTTATATAGGGCTGGAAGCCAATCAGAAGCCATGACGCTGCTGTCTGTTAGACCCTTGAGGCGGAATTTCCCCTGGTCTCTGTCTATGGTGGGTCATGGGAAGTGGGGTGCAAGCTAGTTACAGCTGCTGCTGGGTGGCAGCCTGGAGAGGCCAGCTGCCTGGTAGCTGTACAGCCCTCAGTTCTAGCCCTATGGGGCCTTACAGGGGGTTGAGATGTAAATGACTGCCCAGGTTACAAGACAGTGAAGCATCAGGCACTCAGAGCTTAAGAAGAGTTTCCTGTCTCCTACAAGATTATTTCTCCCAGGGAGGAGGATGTGGCTCAAAAGGGAGCTAGATAAATTCATGGAGGATAAGTCCATTAATGTCTATTAGCCAGGATGGGCAGGGATGGTGTCCCTAGCCTCTGTTTGCCAGAAGCTGGGACTGGGTGACAGGGCATAGATCACTTGATGATAACCTGTCTGTTCATTCCCTTTGGGGCCACTCTCAGAGGACAGGATACTGGGCTTGATGGACCTTTGGTCTGACCCTGTATGGCCATTCTTATGTCCCTCTGCTACCAACCCACCTGTACCAACAATAAGGGCTACATCTGACCCTTGTTCAGCTCCCACTGATGTCAATGGGAATCTTGCCATAAATTGAGGGCATCTTCAGAGCTCTAAACCTGAAAAAAATCCATCAGGTTAAAATCACATGCCCTCCAGTTACAGCCTTACCCTTCTATGATATCTTTACATTACACATCACACTGAATTTGCATTGCAAGCATGAAGGCTAGGATCACACAATACCTGCCAAGAACATCCACGCTGAGAAGGCAAAGGCACTGGTATCAGCCTAATAATAACTGTCAGGTCCAAGGAGAACAGTCACATCTTCTTACCATTTACCAGCCAAAATGGCTCACTAACCTTTTCTTTTTAAAACAATAAAATAACAGTGTTTGATAACTGGTGGCTATCACTTGGGAACCCAGGCTTTGTCTTACCACATAAGCCATTCATCCATTCAGGACCAATGATCCTATCTGAAGCTGAGCATACTGCCTCTCTTAGTTGCCTAGGAATCTTGCTTCAGAGGTTGAAAATCTTCCACAACACACTGGTCTCCACCATGTTTGGGCTAGTCTGTGAAGTGCTCAAGCACTGACATTGCCAAGAAATGACTCACATGAGTCATCCCAGTGATTTCAACCAGACTGTTTGCATGAGTAACTGCTCATCATTAGGAGTAAGGGCTTCAATCTAATCCTTATAAGTAGCTGCACATTTCAGTGTAGCACATTAAACACTGAATGGGAATAAGTTAAAAATTGGTACAGTGGCTCTCTCTTGACTTAAATATGAAAAGCAAAAGGAGTAGGGGGAGCAATTTTCTAGGGTATTTGGGCCAGGTTTATAAAAGGCTGTTTCCATACTGACCTGCTAACTCATTAAAAACAAGGAAATAAGCAGTAAATTAAAAGAAGTTTCTTAGTCATAGTCCTTAAAGCTGCAGAAAATAATTTTAAGGAGAGCATAGAAACAGAATATCAGGGTTGGAAGGGACCTCAAGAGATCATCTAGTCCAACACCCTTCTCAAAGTAGGACCAATCCCCAACTCCTTTAATGGGTAGATTGGAGCCTCAAGGTTCAGCAAGACTTAAAAACCATATTAATGGGTCCAAGAGGAGAGAAATAACTCAATGGGAGTAACACAAGGTGAGGGATTTTTACTTGTACCCCAAGGGCGTCTTTCCTCTCTGTGTAGACCCATAAAACAGAACTGGACAATTGTCCATCTGCTCCAAGGTCTTTTCCATATGGCATGCCCCAGTCTTCTGCCTTCTCACTGCTTCTCTTCAACTTGTAAATGAAACTTGTGGGGACAGCTAATGAGGTGATAGGAGCAATATGAAAATAGCATTAAGTTTTGCATTACCATTTCATCAGTCCAGAATTGTGTGGTTGGGTGACTTCCCTAGTGTCCAGCTGAGACTGGGGCTGGAATGAGAGTGAAGTTCATCTAACAGTTAATGTTGGTGAGTTGGGGGAAGGAAATAGAGGGAAAAGTGGAGATTATATCAGCTCCCATGATTGAGCAAAGTTGTCCACCTTTGTCAAGCATATTTGCCACTTAAGGATCTTGTTGGATCTTCTGCCCTTACTGGATGTTCAGGAAGCAGTAGTGGTCCTTCCCCCTCCCCGCCAATCTGTGCTTGACCAGTAGACTGGTATTTATTCAACACAACTAGTGAGGAGAAAAGACAAGTGATGCCACCAAGAAAAGCAGGAGAAATCCAACATTTTGGGGAGGAGAGCAACTGAGAGCTGCAGCCTAACAGACCTGAGAATTTGTGATAGGAGCAATCTGAGAATTTGCTAAAGATTCCCCCTTGGAAATCAAGCAGAGCTTTGCAGAATAGTAATGGACAAATTAGCAAAAAAGGTTTGCTTGTCCCTTTAAAAGAGGGAAGATGAACTTAATTACCATATCTCCTCCATCAGCTGAATGTGCCTTTGCCAGCAAGTAATTAAGAGCTCAAGACAGAATGATAGAACTCCTGGGAGCTTTAAGGAATAGTAGCCATTAGTTTAGTATAGCTTGGATCTAAATATTAAATAAGCAAAGCCAGATTGTATTGCAGTCTGGCCCAGTATGTGGTAAGCCCTAGGCCTGAGATGCAGAAAGGAAACAGGACAACTTGGCATGAGTCATCTGTGCTGCAAACACAGGTAGTGAAGGAGAAAGAGGAAAAAAATCTCTTCCTCTGCTTCTCCCAGGGGACAAACTTGAGATATAGGAGTGAGGTTCGATAATCATTTGAAGTACGTACTGTAGAAATGAGGTAGGAAAACACAAACAGGGTTCTAAGTTCAACCATGATATGAGTCCTGTGACTACAACAGCCAGGCAGAGAGTGAGCCGAGACTTTTGATTAGCAAAGGACAACTTACTTGCTTTTCTGTTACCTCATCTGCCCGTTGCATCTTGTCAGAACCTAGTGTTCTTGAAAAAGTGTTCTTGAAAAAGCAGCAAAGAATCCTGTGGCACCTTATAGACTAACAGACGTTTTGGAGCATGAGCTTTCGTGGGTGAATGCCCACTTCGTCAGATGCATGTAGTGGAAATTTCTAGGGGCAGGTATATATATGCAGGCAAGCTAGAGATAATGAGGTCAGTTCAATCAGGGAGGATGAGGCCCTGTTCTAGCAGCTGAAGCTTTGCGAATATCTGGGGTGGGGTTGATCCTTTTGAAAGGCTAATCCTAGATGGTGGCAAGTTGAGGATGGACTCTGATATGTATGTGTTTAAAGGAATAAATTGTAATTTGTTAATTAGCGATGTTAATTTAGATGTGAGACAGAATAGCCCATTTCACACCTTTGTTGTGTCTGCGTGTGGTGTCATCAAATCCCAGAGAGGTATAAGAAGCTGAGGCTGATACTTTATGTTTAAGTATTTCATTACATACCATAGCCTCATGCCTATTCCAGAACTCTACATATGCGTGATGTTGGGGAATCAGCATTGCTAAGCGTACCTTAATTTTTACATTTCTTTTTGTGTTACTCTAAATTCACAAACTTAACATTGCATTAATGCAGAGGTTTTTCATGCGTTCCTTTAGAACACAAAGGACACAAACGAGGAAAACAGCTGCAGCAGTAAAAAGTCTCTTGCGTAACTCCTTAAACAGCAGCACTTGGATACACACAAACCTTACTTCCCCTACAACACCTATTTATTTTGGTTTTATAATCAAAGCACTGTGGGGAAGGACTACAAATCCTCAGGAGTATGAGAGAGGGAAAAACATAACAGAAGGGAAAAATACTTCTCACTGGAAAGAAGGAAGGAAGGAACAGACTGCAGTGGTCTGATGCAAAATGGCCACTTTAGGATTGCAATCACTTACCTCTCCTGGGCTTGGAGGACCAGCTACCAGAAAAGCATTCTGGGAAAGATTCCTATGTGGGGCTAACCCATCCTGGAGAGTTCAGTGGTAACCACGCAAGTACCAACCAATGATGCTTTAGAGAAATGGCAGAATTTCCATCTTTCTGACAGCAAGGAACTGGCTGTATGGTACACCAAGGTTTTCAGAACTGAAGCCTGCCTAGCACTTTTGAGCTGGTTGCTTTTGTTTTCCTTTGATAATATTTTTTGATAATAACAATCTAGGTGCTTTTTGAACATCAAAAACCCCAAATTGGTACTGGCCTTTTCATTTTACTGTGGTCCCTTAGGTCCCTGTCCTGCAATAAGCCCCATGGGGGTCAGGCCTCTGCACCTCTATGGAGCTCCCCCAACATGGCCTGAGTGCTGTGCTATTAAATTGCCTTTGATTCAGCAAGTGACAGAAATGATTTTTGACTTCAGTTATTTTTTACATAAATCAGCACATTCACGGCTTGCAATGTTTTCCAACAATCAAGTTCTTTGAAAGCCCCCAAGCTCTTGCCTTAAGAAGTTAGCATCTTAAAAGATGCAACACCCCCCCCCCCCCACAGAGTAAACTCAACATCCCCCCCCTCACCCCAGGAACCAGAAGATCAAAGACATATGTGCCCACTGTGAACAAAAACCACATTTTAGGTCAGGTGCTATTGGAGATGTTATATAGAGTCTTCAGGTTAAAGCCTAAACAGGATGTGGCCTCTTTACAGGGCCAGGAATAAGGAACTCCATCTCCTTTGCTAGCAGGCTGAAAGGACTCAGAGCATCCATCAGGCATCTGACAAGTGTGGTAAGAGGGAGAGAGAGCTCTGTTCAGGATGTGTACACGCAGCCCTTAGCATGTGTAGATGGGAATCTAATAATATAAAGCAGCAGGGAACAAATGCGAGCATGTACTGCACTGAGATCTGGTGCTGTGCTGAAGCAAGTGGCAGAAATACAGTTCAGTCTGCGTCTCCTTGAGCTAACATTCTCCCTAAGCCCATTCTTACAGCATGCCCAACAAGCTGACACTCTAGGAGCTTTCTCTACTCACTGTGAGCAAGAGAACTGGCCAACAAGCATGTCTCAGCATGGGCAAACAAAGAACAAGATAAAATGTCCTTCTAATGGGTGTGACGTCAGGGCAGCTGTAGCTGTCAATCTGGCTATTTTATCAGTCAGCTCCAAATCATTTATTAATTATTTAAAATCAGCCCTTTGCCTTTGCTTGTGGGCTCTTTAATCGGTCTCTGGTGCCTTGATGGAGAGAGAGGCAACCAGAGTAGAGTGCTTGCAGTCAGGTCAGTACAACAGGTGCAGAATCACATGAGCAGAGATTTTCTCTCTCTAAACGCAATCTGTTATTTTTCAGATCAACCCCCTGAAAGCAAAGTTGGCGGAGAGGCTCACTGGAATCCTATCATAAGTCTAGATCCTCACTTAGACAGGGGAGGGAACTAGCCCTCTGCCAGCTTATCAGCGGTTCCTAACCATGGAGTGGAGGCACAGAAAGGCAGTAGGGCCCAAGGCTGTATTTTTCTGAGGAATTTGCCTAGGTTAGGCGGTGTTTGAAGGAGGGTGGCTGATAATGTGCAGGACCTCCACCCACTGGCCTACCCCTGCCCGTTTTATCCTTTGCAAATCCGAAAACTTGCAGCCAAGCCCCTTTTGCATGCAGAGGGCCGGGGCCAGCTTCAGGCACCAGCATTCCAAGCTGGTGCTTGGGGCAGCAATCTGCAAGGGGTGGCAGTTCCTGTTGTTTTGCCCCCAAGCAGCACACCGAATTGCCGCCGCAGACAGCGGAGATAGTCCGTGTGCCCTTAGGGATGCACGTGCATTTCCGCGGTGGCGGCAATTCAGCAGCAGCTTCTATATTTAGCTGTCCGTGGCACAGGGCCGGTGCAAGGATGTTTCATGCCCTAGGTGAAACTTCCATCTCCCCCCACCCCACCCTGAGGTGCTCCCCTTGCAGCAGCTACCCCCCTCTGCCCTGAGGCACCCTCCCGCCCCAGTTCACCCCTGCTCCATGCACGAGCACCCCAAGCATGCCGTCGCTCCGTCACTTCTCCCGCCTCTCAGGCTTGCAGCTCCTAAGCTGATTGGCACCACAAGCCTGGGAGATGGGAGAAGTGAAGCAGCTCACCCCACCCCACCTCCTCCCCGAACACTCCATGGCTGCTTCACTTCTCCCGCCCCCCAGCCTTGCAGTGCCTAAGTTGATTGGTGCCACAAGCCTGGGAGGCAGGAGAAGTGAAGCAGCCACAGCATGCTTGAGGAGGAGGCGGAGAGTTCCCCTGCGTGCCACCTCCCCTGCTTACTTGCTGCAGGCAGCCCTTCCGCGCTCCCCTGCCCCAACTCCATCACCTAAATGCTGGTGGCGACCGGGGCAGCCGAAGATCCGGCTGCCGCGGTCACTGCCGAAGAAAATGGTGCCCCCCAAATAGCAGAGCCCTAGGCGACCGCCTAGGTCACCTAAATGGTTGCACCAGCCCTGCCGCAGCGGCTTCAGCTAAACATAGAAACTGCCGCTGAATTGCCGCAGCCGCGGAAACTCACCTGTTGCCCTAAGGGCACATGGACTGCCCCTGCCGTCTGCGATGGCAATTCGATGTGCTGCTTGGGGCGGCAAAAACTGTAGAGCTGGCCCTGCAGAGGGCCCCCTTCTATGCATTGATTTGTATGGTCATGTTCATAGTTTCGAGTCAAACGGCCAAATTAGATAGTAAGTTACACTCATGTAAATCAAAAGCTACTCCAGCTGATCAGCCGAGAGTGATGAGAACAGATTTTGGATGCATATAGCTTCGAGTGTAAGCTCTTCAGAGTAGAGACCGTGTCACCAGATGTGTTTGTACAACACTTCGCACAGTGGGACGCCAATCTTGACCACAGCCTCTCTGTATGGCTAAAGAAGAAAGAGTGTTAATCATTTCACTGACAACTAAAATACAACCTCCTCTGGGGTGGAACCTAGTATCTTAACAGTACACAGCAGCATTATTCAGCAGTTGAGGATGGGAAGTGATGAACTGACATTGAAACTGCTGAGAAAATTTAGGAAGAATGTAATTACACAAGTCTGAATAATCAACATACAAATAAACATTCAAGCCATCAAAGCTCCCAGATCAAAGTTTTGATTAACTTAATTTACAATGCATATTATAGTATATTATTCAAAGTGTTTGCAGGTCATACACTGTATCATAAGGACAGCAAGTGAAATCTAAAGAAGCCACTTAACCAACAAATGCAGTCACTATAAAACTGGGGCTGGCACTTAATTTTATGAGAGCACAGAGAGAACATTTTGGAGGCAAATCAATGTGATACGAAAGAAAGACTTTATCTCCAATTTAAATATTTTCCAGCATGTGGTTTAGGAGCTAACCAGAATAATTTATCTTCATGAAATCTGCCACAGGTCCTGGCTATTGATTCAAGACATCAAGTTTAAAATGAAATGCCAGTTGTGGATTTCACAAGCTGAAGATTTTCCCAGATGTTAACTTCCATGGTGCTAAGCCCTCTCCTCTCTTTGGTCCTGTACACATAGGGAAAAGCTTCTGTGATAGCTGCATGTATTACTTTTAATGTTGCATTAATTTATGTTGTAGATATTCTTAGCACCCAGTGCCTCTGTGACATCTCCACATTTAAGAAATCTCTTCTGTACGCAGCAGGAAACTGATAGCAAACTGGCTTATTAAGGAAAACAAACTGTTTTTGTTTTGAACTGCCACTGTATTTTATCCTGCTAAATCCTGCCCATTGCCTCTCACTTTTAGGCTCTAGTGCTGCAATTAGATCAGGGCAGGATGATTCTTGCCCCTGTGCATAGCCCTATTAACATCACCGCTGAGCAGCTCCAACTGCAAAATTGGGGCCTTGGTTGCCTTTGTGATACTGGTTAGGAGAGCTAGATGCCACAGTGAGCTGAAAAGTTATATCTGGACCTTCTTATAATGCAAGGAGCACTTGGAAGTGCCTTTTGCAATGAAAGTTGAATTTAGCACCTCCATTGCTTTGAACTAAAGAAATGGGAAGTTTGTCATCCATATGATAGGCCATGAGCTTGCACTGCAGTTTCCAAGGTATCCCACAGTATTACACAGTGAGCAAACACAGCTATTGTGCTAAAGGACCATCCCCTGGTAAAGAGAGTGCTGTAATAGCGCATTATTATTTATTCTGTTTATTATGGTTGTACTTGGGGACCAGCCAAGAACAATGCCAGGATACTAGACAATGTAAAAAAGAGTAGACAGTCCCTTCTGCAAGGAGTTTACAATCTAAATAAAGTTTGTTTTCAGTACCAAAACAGTTATCATCAAACCCCTGAAGTTTAAGCATGATGTAAGAGGCGTGGCAGGGGGAGGGACCTTTACCAAGGGTTAAACTCTGAAATCTGATGAAAGGGAGCAGTCACTTGAACAATTCCTACTCCCTGCTTTTGGTGGACTTGCTGCAGATCTGGCTGTCTACAGAAACTCTGGGCCTGATTCTCCACTGCCTGGTAAATTCATTTACTCCCAATGCAAAGAGGGCATAAAATGCTAGCACACCAGAATGGCTGGACCAATTATTCAGCCAGTGTCACTTTAATGGAGTTATGACCGCAGGGAATTTAGCCCACCATTATTATTGTTGTTTTTTTTTTGCACATGACTGCACATGTTGTAAATTTGTTGAGACTTAGCCCCTCTAACTGTAGTACGACCAAAGCCCTAAAACTAGTTTAAAACAAAGCTATTGACTGAGCCAGAGCCCAAGCCTGAATCTGAAACAGAATTTTAAGACCAACCATAAAAACCATCCCCAGTGCTAATTTAATATTACCCCAGCTCAGGAGCCAAGGCAGAGCCCCAGTCCTAACGCAGCAGAAGGATTCGGGCTGGAATGATGACTGGTCTGGGGGATTAATTTTCTGACCTGGTGTAAGGTTATTCTGTAGTTTAGAGTCTGGCTTGTCCTGCCTGTATAAATAGGATTTTGGCTTGGGCTAGGGCTAAAACTGAGTTGATAGCTTTGGCTCACTATAGGGTTAGGTTTCAGATTAAGGCTCAATTTAAATTTAGTGTTCAAGTTAAAACTGTGGTTGGGGGGTAGAGGGGTGTTTGTCCAGTTTGTTAGGGCTTAGACGCAGGTCAGAGCTTGATAGTGCTCGTGTAATGAGGTTACAGTTAGAGCTTGGGATGTATTTGCTATGGGGGATCTGGCTTGCTCTGGCTTTACTGTTGGGGTTAGGACATTGGATTAATCTGGTGGCTAAATGTATGGTTGGCTTTAGGGCTTTGGTGCAATTTAGCCCAGACTTAATGCTATGGTTAAAGATTTGGCTAGAGTTAGGAATGTGGTTTGCCCTAGGACAAAAGTTCTGCCTGGGTGTCAGCTGTCCTGAGACAGCAGGAAAGAAGATGGTCAGACTGGAGAATCATCATGTAGGGAGAGAAATCAGAGGAACTGGTGATGGTGAAGGCACCTGTTAGACTCTTAGTTTAGTGAGTTGTCTACACAAGCTTCAGGGTCAGAGCTAAGCCAGCCACTCATCTCCATCAGCTAATGCTGATTAAGTGGGAGGCCTCAGGCGTGTGCACAGCAGAGGACACGAAAGTTAGTTTTCAGCTGAGCACTTAGCCTGGCTCTTGTTTCCTTTACTCACTTAAAATGTAATTTGGGGATTTATATGTGAGCCTTGCTATTGACCCTGAATTTTAAAATGGAACATGACACCTGTAATGAGTAGGCTAGATGAAGAACACAGGATGCAAGTCGTTAATGCACTTTGGCTATGGAATTGTTGTTCTTTGGCAGCTTAGTAGCATGTTGCTATTTTTGGAGCATTTAATGCATTCTGGTTCTTGGACCTGTTCAAGTGATTGATTTGCTAAGAGCTCCAGAGACCCAGCATAGATATTGGCAGTCTGTGGTCTGGTCAGAGTAGATTGATTTGTCAACTACAAACTCCAACTACAAACGGGCAGACTGATCTTGTATTCCTTTAAGCCCTGCCCCTGTTCACTAAAACTCTTGAGACCATTAGGTGCACATGGATTGCAGGGTCAGGGCCCAGGTGTATGTCAGAGGATAACCTGTTTCTTCCAGTTAAATGACCCTTCTGTGACTGATGTGATTACCTGTCCCTTTAAATATTTGAGCACTCCCTCCTCTCCAGTACAAAGCTTCACTTTTGTGTTAGTTTCTGTTTTTCTGTCGCTCTCTTTGTATTTCTATCAGCTCTCTTTGTGTCTGTCTGTATCTCCTTTTCTGCTGGGTCCAAATATAACATTTGGTGATGCAGGATTTCTATCCTATTAGTGTCCACTTCTGCGTCTGCCTGACAAAAGAAACGGTAAACAAATAATACTACATAAAAAGGGGAAACACAAGGTGATAGACTGCCACTTTTGCTGCTGGGACAGTGTGAGCCAGATAACTAGAGAGGGGGAAGTAGGCAAATGAAGATACAATAAAAGAATAGGCTGCTTCCCGGAGGTTCTGCATATAAACCAATGTGGAGACGCAAGCAGCCATATTAACTGACCATGTGCAAGAAGGCCGAGAGAGAAAAAGCTTAGCCTGCACTGAAGATCTACAGCCAGCACAGGGAGCCCAGGTACAGCCAAAGGAAGAATTCTGCAGTCTGCAGTATTGGCACCTGGACAGAAGAGACAAAACAAGTGCAGACTGTGCAGTAACAAAAAAGTTTCCCAGTGGAAAAAAAAGGTATTTAGGAGGGTGAAGTCCAATAGGAGAGCAAAGAAATGGCAACTTCTGTGGGCAATGTTGGTGAATTCCACAACAATTGTGAATTGTGGTTGATGTACCTTGAATGTTTTGAGCAATTTGTAACCTGCAACACCATTCCAGACAAAGAGTTTCAATCTTGCTGAAAGTGATGGCTCTGAAGGCATATGGGTTGCTGCGTGATCTATTGTCTCCAGCTGTGCCTGGAACTGTCACGTACGCCACAATCACTGCAACAATGCAGCAACATTTTCCTCCTAACCCATCAATAATGGCAGAATGATAATCATTTTCATCAGCAAAATCAGGGAAGTGGAGAGTCAGCAGCACAGTTCGTTGCTGCTCTGAGGAAGTTCTCAGAGCACTGTTAGTTCCAACAAACATGAAGTGATGCCCTGTGTGACCGATTAGTCTCTGGATTACACAATAACCATGCCCAGAAGAAGTTACTGACTGTATCAGTGCTTACATTCAAAAAGTCTGTTGAAATGGCTGTTGAAATGGAAACCACAGAGTAGGATTCTTTGGAACTTAGTGTGAACTGAGAAGTTCATCTCCTGAATCAGTGAGACAGAAGACCATGGGAATGTAAAAAATTTCTGTGTAGCCACTGTGCACAAAACTATGCACCCTGAGAAGGATTGCTGGGCACACCAGTTTATTTTCAGGAAGGGCCAAAAGAAGGGACATATCACTGTGACCTGTCACCGAGCTCAATGACCAGCAACACAAAGTAACCATCCAGCCAAGGAGACACCTATGAAGACTGAGTTGAAGAAAGGACAGAAGTTGGGAATTCATAATGTGGAAAAGCAATTTTTGGACACAAACATGGAATTCTGTCATTAGCTGCTGCTTGAATGCAATGATGGGCATTGCTACTTTCATTTCATTGCTATACTGTTCACTTCTGTGAAGGTACGCAGCACAGCAATGCTGATGGGCTTTTGTGCCTGCCATGCCCAAGCTCCTGTCAACCCAAAGAAACTTCAGACAAAGTGTTCTACCTCAATTTGAGGGCTTAGGTTATCCATTGTTAGCACAGACATCAACAAAGAAACCGTTAAGCATGATGGGTTTTCTTTTTTTAAGAGTGGAGGAATGTGTTGCCATATCTCTTTAAATGTTTGAGCACTCCCTCCCACCCCAGTGCAAAGCCTCACTTTCATGTTAGTTTCAGTTTTGCTGTCTGTTCAATAAGAGCAATCTCTGCAGACAGCTGGGTTGCTACCCGCTCCCTCTGTGTCTATCTGTATAGTCTTCTCTGCTGGATCCAAACATAACAACTGATAACCCTACAAACACTAACGGGTGGTTATTTTCATGTATTGAACCATATGGGGAGGATGAGAAGAGGGCTGTAATACTTTGTATCTCACAATTTGTGTGTTTCAAGCCTCACTGATGAAACAGGAGGGTGACATTTTGGGAACACGTGGGGAGGGAAATAAATTATTAATAAACAGAGAAAAACTTCATGTAATACTTAACAGCATTTTCAAAAAAATGAGACCTTTCTAACCTGTTGTTTCTTTCATGCAGAATGTAGCAGCCTGCTGCTGATGCCTATGTACATGGCGAATAACAACTGCAGTAACACTGATAAATGACTTTTTAATTAGAAAGATTTGCCTTTGTCTTCTAAAAATAAGGCAGCGCCCTACTTTAGAAGCCTGTTCTCATTGGGAGTGTATGATGGAGTCATTTTCACCAAAGCTTAGCCTTGTATTGCTGAGTTGGCAAATTTATTTCATATCCTATTTTAGCACTAGGCTTTCCAGCAATGATGTTGCTGTCATTTTTCCAGACTAATCCACCATGCAGACAATTTACTATAGAACACGTTTGCAGCGACTCAGTTTATCTTGTAATAGACAGTGTGTGAAAACCCCTGTTAGAAGCAAGCCCAAGCGAACAGAGATGACACAGCACTGAGGAGACAACGTGCCCTGCAGGAGCAAAATCTTTTCCCCCAAAGCCACAGTGACACCACTCCCCAGCTATTACTGTAGTTGCAGGAGCCTTTGTGGCAGCTGCATTGCCCCAGATGCCATATAGGGATGAGGCATGGATCCCAGGCCCACATTCTGCCTGACACCAGAACAGGTGGTAACTGCAGAGTGTGGTTCCCTTATGTGACCTTGACTATAACTTAATCAAAGCTTACCGCAGGATCACATGAGACAACATGAATACAACCAGTTCAACAAATGTTTATGGACTTATTTAGCTATTGGTATAAATAGTTTCTTGGGGGTTGTACTGACTATCTTATGTCATCACATCTTACACCTCCATGGAGCTGACATGACAGAGGTCTGCACAAGGCTGTGACCTCCATTTTGTGATCTGTGCTGAACACATGTATAACCTCACCCTTGGAAAAAATGCATATCAGGCAGCTGCCCTGTCCACGAAAGGTGATTGTTGCTCATTGAAGGCCTGTCACTGAGAAACCATCATGGAACAGTCTAGGGCCATCAGATTTGATTGTCTCTTAATTACTGCCCCAACTCCATGCCACAAAGGATTTTCTACACCAGAATGCCAGCATGGCTGGTTGATCTGCAGTTGCTCAGCCTGGGCACCTGGCAAAAGGAGAGAGACTTGTGGCTGTAGTGCAATTCTCTTAGCAAGGGTCCTTGCCTTGTACACACAAGAACTGGCTGGAGAGAGAGAAGGTAGGAGGGACTGTGCCTAGTCTATCATATTGACAAGCCCTTGGAACAGAAGGGGCGAGATTAGACTAGGGAGGGAGGATCTCAGGATTTATGTTTATTGTTCAAAGGTCTGTAATTCTAGTGCAGGGACAGACGAAGGCATGAGAGCTGGAAGTGGCTCGTAAATGTGTCTCCTGCATCTCTTTGTAGCACATGATATTAAAACACTCTGATTTAATTACTAACCAATCAGGCAACTTTTACTATGTTATTAATTAAGTTATCAATTTGCACTAAGTTAACTTATTTGCTGTGAGAATCACACACACACACACACTATAGTAAATGAACCAATGAATTCACACTACTGTGGCTCTTTTGGATAATGTTGATTGCTAATTTAGCTCCTGAACCACTGAGGCTTGAGTAGCACTGGTATAGTGCTTTAGAGTAAAGAAGGCACCATAAAAAAATTTATTTGTTAAGCCTGTGTTCATCACTTTCCTCCCATGGTGTTCCCAAAGGGGATAAACTAGAAGCCAGAGTGACCGCAGCCTAGGTGGGACCCTGAGGGAGCATGTGTAAGAGACTAGGAGGTTGGGAGGTCTGAGGCATAGGTTCCAGGGTTTGAGGCACTAGACTGGGGAGTGCCACATCCCGGGGAAGTGTTCAGTCCAGGGGTCTGGGCTGGGGAGCATACCTCACAGACCCAGAGCTGGGAACAATGACCAAACTCAGGGACCTAGTTGTCTTAGTAGACAGTTGGGTCCCCTCATAGCCGACTGGTGACCATAAAAAGGGCAATGGGCCAAGTTCTGAGACTCATCATCAAGTCTTAATTCCTCGATGGAGCTATTTGAGAATTCACACAAAAGAGTGTGTGTGTGTGTGTGTGTGTGTGTGTGTGTGAGAGAGAGAGAGAGAGAGAGAGAGAGAGAGAGAGAGAGAGAGCACCTCAGTGTCTTATGGAAGATAACATGCAATCTGAGGGTTGCTGTGCTGTTGTGGAACTTCCATCTCGAGATTTGATCCAGGAATAGATGCTTTACTGGTAGATAATGACAAGCCAGTGAAGTAAGAATCTTGGTACCATATGCAGTAATATATGCAAAATATGGCACAACTTTCTTTCTTTTAAACTCAGAAGCAGTTGCAGTGTCTGCACAAAATAAATGTAAGGGAAAGGATCGAGGCAATGCTAGCTATCAGTCTGTAGCTCTACAGTACCATATTTGCTGGATAAACAAACACCTACTAGACTTGCTGCCTGCCGTGTCTGTTTTTGCTTGTGTTGTGAGATGGCAAGGAGCCACTGCAGGCTCAGAGACAAATATCAATGCCAGTCTGACATGCCTACAGACAATGTGTTTCTGTCAGGTATTTGGGCTCCTCGTTCACCTTCCAGAACAACAGTATGTATATTAAAATGTATCTACTTGTTATAGTAACCTGGGCCTCTCAGTAGAGTTTTTAGCAAACTGATTTCAGTAACAGTGTTTTTATAGGATCTGCTGCATAGGAATTTCACGTTTGGGTAGGAATTTTATTGAAACGTTGCATTTTACACTATTGGTTTCTGACGTAACTCTTGAAAAATAACAAGAAACGTAAATGTGGGCAGATCTGTGAATGCCACCGGATGACCTGACTGCAGTGATATCACTCAGCTCAGCATTCCCTTTCACACTGACCCCACAGCACAGAAAGCCAGTGGGAGTGAAGTCAAGTCTGGATACTGCTGAACCACTGATTACTGGGCAACAGCTGAAATCATTGGGAGTGGTGCTTCCCAGCCTAAGCTGTTCCGTTTACTGTGGGTGACAAGTAATCGCTGCCCATTCCACAAAAAGCCAGAGCAACTGGCCTTTGTGCAGAGAACTCCACAACTGTTGGGATGATGGAATCCAAGCAAACACCGCAGACAGGCCACATGGCTCCAGGGTAGCCCCTTTGTGGCTGCTGTTCTACCCTATGGGCTGGAATAGTGGCATAGCTCCTCTGCCTTGCCTGTGCTGAGATTTTCAAAAATAGGGTACACGCTCTAATAGCCCTTCTGCAGGAATAGAGATGGCACAGGGCTGAGGAGAAAACTTACTACCCTGTTCTGTAACTCTTGTTCTTCAAGAT
Organism: Gopherus flavomarginatus; assembly: GCF_025201925.1. Lineage (NCBI taxonomy): Eukaryota > Metazoa > Chordata > Testudines > Testudinidae > Gopherus > Gopherus flavomarginatus. The sequence goes on from NC_066618.1 coordinate 209,749,030, forward strand.
GTATTGCACACGTCCACTCCACTGCACTGCACTAGCAATGGAGAATTTTCCCTGAGTGGGAAGTGCATGCAACCCATAGTATAACGGAAGAGCTTTGCCTCTCCCTGACTCAGTTCCTTCTTAGCTGACAGACTCCAATTAAGAGGGCAAGGTGGGCAGGTTGTCGAATGTACATGTGTAACACATCTTGAAGAACGGAAGTTACATAACAGGTTAGTAATCTTTTTTTTTGAATGATAACACATGCCCATGCCACTTCAGGTGACTCACATGCAGTTCAATCTGGAGGTGCGATCGGTGTCTGCCCAAATAATGACTGAAGGACTACACGTCCAAATATGGCATTATCTCTAGACTATTGAGAGATGGCATAATGAGAAGCAAAAGTATGAATAGAAGACTAAGTTGTAGCTCTACAAATGTTCAGGATAGGCACTTGAGCTAGAAAGGCTGCAGAGGGAGTGTGTGATCTGGTTGAATGTGTTGGCACCCTGATCGGCGGAGTTATATTGGTCAAATTGTTGTACAAACCTATACAGGAGTAACTCCATGATGAGCTTCTCTGAGATGAGACTGGAAGACCCTTCATCCTGTCCAGGACTCCTATGATTGCTATGGAAATAATCTAAATGATTTAGTCCTGTCCAAGTAGAACTCTAATACTCTCCTAACGTCCAACGTGTGAAGTCTCCCCTCATCCTTATGAGCATCAGACTTAGGGAAGAAGGTTGGTAAATGTATTGCCTGATTGATGTGGGAGTGTAAAACCACGGTTGAGAGAAACTTTGGATGAGGGTATAGGCATACTTTTTCCCTCTAGAAGATTGTACATGGTGGGTCAGATACCTGAGCTTTTAATTCACCTATTCTCCTTACCGAGGTAAATGCGACCAATAAGGCTACCTTCACTAAGAGATGGAGCAATGAACAGATAGCCCATGGCTCAAAGGGAAGACCCATTCATTTTTATAACAGTAATTTTATGACCCAAATGGAAATAGGATCCCGTACTTGGGAGTATAACCAGTTCAGATCCAACCAACCAACCAACCTGGAATGACATGGGATTAGCAAAATGAGCAATTATTGGTCAAAGCATGGTAAACGAAGATAGCTACTAGGTGAACCCTGATGGAACTAATGGCAAGACTTTGTTGTTTCAGGTTAGGTATAACAAATAGTCCAGCACATGTTGTATTGGAGCCTGGCCCGGGGAAACTCCTTTTTACTTAGGCCAGACTAAGTGTCTCTTCCATTTTGACTTAGAGATCCTAGTAGGTGACTTTCTACAATTCAAGAGGACATTTCATAGCTCCTTTGAACAGACCTCCTCCTGAGGTGTTAACACTGGCGTATCCAGGCTGTAAGGTGAAGGGTTTCTAGATTGGGTTGGAGGAGGTGACTGTAGTCGTGTGATATCATGTCTGGGTCTGATGGTAGTGTCAATGGAACCCTGGTTGAGAGACTCTGCAGAATGGAAAACAAATGCTGGTGAGGCCACCCTGGTACTATGCATATCACTTGAGCATAGTCCTGCTTGATTTTTAACAACACTCTGAGTAGGTATGGAACTAGAGGAGATGCATACATGAGCTTGTCTGTCCAGGGCAACAGGAGTCTGTCAGACTCTGGACTGTATCCTGCTTGTGAACAAAACTGACAACACTTCCTGTTGATGTGGATTGCTAACAGGTGAGAATGGCCCAGTCTTGGAAAATGTATCTGACTATATTTGTATGGAGAGATCACTCTGCAGTGACTGGTGAAATACCTGCTAAGTCAATCTGCCAGACTGTTCTGGATATCTGAAAGATGAGAGGCTTAAGGTGGAGATAAGAAGTCCCAAAGCAGCCTCTTGGCAAAGAAATGTCATTCAGACCCTCCCTGTCTGTTCACATAGAACATAGCTAGTGTATTATCCGTAAGTACTAGAAGGAATATGTGGCAAGCTAGATGAATGGCTCTGAACTCTCTTACCATTAAATGAAGAGCTAAATTCTGTCCAAACCATAGCCCTTGAGTTTGCAGAGTTCCAGGTGAGCTCCACAACCAAGGGCAGCACCCTCCATAATCAGAGGCAGTTGAGGGAGAGCAAATAGAACTCCCCCATGTTTTTGGGGATTTTCTGCCCTGATTCTTGCCGTCTGCCCTGAGTGTGGCATTCTCAGTGCAGTCGATCACAGGCACCCAGTCACACTCCTTATTAGTTCTGACATGAAATGCATCTGTTTAGACTAGTAATTTTCCAAATGACATTCTCCCATTCCAAGTAAATATAACATTCTTCAAACAGAAGAAATGTTCTGTAAAAATCCCCCCAATTACAGGATCTAACTAGTTAAAAGGCATCAATGCGGAGTTATTAAAATGATGGTAAGTGGTTCTGCTGCTATGTTAATATACTCCCTGAGGCTCTGTAAGCACTGCACCCTGAACTCAGAGAATCCATGTTCCCAGAATTGCTTTGAAGATCTGTTCCTGACCTGCCCAAATGTAATAGACACCATAAAAATCTTTTAATACAATATATCTCTCTTTGTATAAAGCTGCTTTGAGATCCGCCATGATTCTATCTGAAATACAAACCCAAGTGCCTAGATACAGTGCTATTATAATAATAGGAGATATACCTATCTCCTAGAACTGGAAGGGACCTTGAAAAGTCATTGAGTCCAGCCCCCTGCCTTCACTAGCAGGACTAAGTACTGATTTTTGCTCCAAATCCCTAAGTGGCCCCCTCAAGGATTGAACTCACAACCCTGGGTTTAAGTAGGCTAAAGCTCAAACCACTGAGCTATTTCCCCACCCCCATTACAGATAGCAAAATAAGGGGAAGCCATTAAAAATGTTCTGATAATATTCAGAACAAGATGTACATTATTACTGATAAAGCAAAAAGTCAATTTTCCTCTCAGCTTCACTTTACCAACTGACTTGTTTAATATCTAGATGTAAGCCATACTGAATAGAACCTGACATTTCCATAACTACTTTGACACACTATAAAGGCTAGGAATGTCAGGCCATTTTTACTGCTAAGGACATGTCACGCAGGCACCAGTGCAAAATTATTGTATTATCAGGATAATGAAAAGACAGGGTGTGGCCTGAACACAAGAGTGGGCACCACAAACTCCTGACATGTAGTTGCTGGGCACATCAATGTAGTGCCTGAGCAGCTTGAGTTCTGTCCCTGACTCCTGCAAAGACCTTAAACAGATCACTTTTACACCAGTTGGCTAGGAGACATGGGTCCTCCGCAACAATGATCTGGCTTCAGTTATTCACACCTTTGTCACCTGGACTATAGCAGTGTAATATATCTGGACATGAAGTCATCCGTGCTTAGGAATCTCCAGCTAGTACAGAACATGGCAGTGAGCCTCCTCAGCAACATGGGCTACTGCAATCACACCAAACCATCCTCTGCTCCATACATTGGCTTTCCCTAGACCAGGGATCAGCAACCTTTGGCACACAGCCCATCAGTGAAATCGGCTGGCAGGCCGGGATGGTTTGTTTACCTGCAGCATCTTCAGCTCCAGCCGATTGCAGCTCCCACTGGCTGTGGTACGCCGTTCCAGGCCAATGGGGACTGTGGGAAGTGGCAGCCAGCACATCCCTCGGCCCACGCCGCTTCCCGCAGCCTCCATTGGCCTAGAATAGCAAACTGTGGCCAGTGGGAGCTGAGATCGGCTGAACCCGCGGACACTGCAGGTAAACAAACTGTCCCGGCCAGCCAGCAGATTTCCCTGACGGGCCATGTGCCAAATGTTGCCAATCCCTGCCCTAGACTATCCAATAAAGTTTAAGGTCTTGATCATTATCTTAAGGCACGCTATGGCTTGGAGCCAGGGCAGTTATATATTGTTAAAAAAATTCTGCTGCACACATTTCTCCCCCCGGTAAGAGGATGATAGAAACAACATGCGACAGATGTTAGTCATGTTGTTCAAGGTACTACTGGAAGGCACTCAGATACTACAGGGAGGAGTGTGGTATAAGAACTTGAGTAGACTAGGGTAGAATATAACCGAATTTTGGATGCCCAACTATAGACACCTGAAGATTAGGTCCTACAGGTGCTGAGTACCCCCAACTCCTTTTGATTTCATTTGGGATTTAACACCTATGTTCATTTTTCCCATTTGTAAAATATTGGGTGTCCATCACCGAGTGCCTCCCTAACGCAAGCAGTGGTTACCCTAATAACAAGTGCTCCCAGCCCAATTGCCTTCCAGATACCTGCACAGCGCCACTAAGTGAACATTAGTGCCCTCCTTCTGAGGCTGACCTGGCCCCTATTGCCAAAACCCAGGCTTCCCAGAAAATCCAATCAACCAAGCACAGTCCAAGTAATTTGGCTGGTTTTACATTTAGATTCATGCAATTTTCCCCATTGTTCATAACCTGGAGTAAAGAGTTCAAGGAGCTAATTTTTCAGTTATTCATAATAACCTTTCAAAATGACAATGAGAGACCATGTAACTTTTAGCAGCATTAGCAAAACATATGCACTTATAATGGAACGTGTGGATATTTTGAACATTCATTATAAAGCACTCCAAAGCCATGGCACCTCGGACAGATGTTCTATATTTACACAGCCTAGCAGCACCTTCTAAAACAATTCTGGAACGGAGAAGGCTCTGTATGCAATTTGATGTGTGTGCCAGTGTGCTGTATGTTGCTGCCTAAAGCTAGAGCTTGTTTTACATTCATGATAGTACTCTGAGCTGCTTGCTGGGAAGCCAAACGCTCTGCGAGGAAGCTCAGAAGAGAATGTACACATCAATCGGTAATGCCTGCATGTTTCCGCTATTCAGGGAGGGAGCCAAATGCAAGAAACCTAATGAAAAAGAACTGAAATTTACCAGCAAAAATGAGTAAGGAAGGAAAGAAAATGACCTATGACATATTCCCTAGAGAATTTTTTTTTGCCACTGTAAATCCTAGAAAATGCCAGCCTTTAATCACAAAGACATACTAAGCTAATTAAAGCATGGTTTTGACTGACCACTTAGCCCACCTTTAAGGTATATATTATAGTTCAGTGGCTCTCAAACTTTTGTACTGGTGATCCCTTTCACACAGCAAGCCTCTGCATTCGACCTCCCTTATACATTAAAAATACTTTAAAATATATTTAACACCATTATAAATACTGGGGGCAAAGCTGGGTTTGGGGTGGAGGCTGACAGCTTGCGACCCCCCCATGTAATGACCTTGCGACCTCCTGAGGGGGTCCCCACCGCCAGTTTGAGAACCCCTGGGTATAGCTGTACTTTGTCTTCTTATTTTAGGTTGAGCTTCCTTGAACAAATACATTTTAAAACACAAGTTGTCATGGTATAATTCCCCACTCTGAACCTTAGCGTCCAAAAGATGGGGTACCAGCATGAATTCCTCTAAGCTCAATTACCAGCTTAGTACTTGCAGCGCTGCCACCAACCAGGAATTCCAGTGCCTGGTACACTCTGGTCCCCCTAAAACCTTGCCCGGGGACCCCCAAGACCCAGACCCTATGGATCTTAACACAAGGAAAGTAAACCCTTTCCCTCACCGTTGCCTCTCCCAGGCTTCCACTCCCTGGGTTACCCTGGAAGATCACTGTGATTCAAACTCCTTGAATCTTTAAACAGAGAGGAAAATTCACCTTCCCACCTCCTTCTCTTTCCCCCTCCCAGACTCTTCCTGAGAGAGAAAGTAATCCTAACACAGAGAGAAAATTAAGCTTCCTCTCCCCCTTCCCTCCTTTCTCCCCACCAATTCCCTGCTGGATCCAGACCCAGTCCCCTGAGGTCTCACCAGAATAAAAAAAAAATCAGATTCTTAAACAAGAAAAGCTTTTAATTAAAGAGGTAAAAACAGTAAAAATTATTTTTGTAAATTTAAGATGGAATATGTTACACGGTCTTTCAGCTATAGACACTGGGAATACCCTCCCAGCCTAAGTATACAAGTACAAATTAAAATCCTTTCAGCAAAATACAAATTTGAACTCTTCCCAGTCAAATACACATTTGAACTCTTCCCAGCCAAATACACATTTGAACTCTTCCCAGCCAAATACACATTTGCAAATAAAGAAAACAAACATAAGCCTAACTTGCTTTATCTACCTAGTACTCACTATTTTGAATCTATAAGAACTTGTATCAGGGAGATTGGAGAGAAACCTGGTTGTACGTCTGGTCCCTCCGAGCCCTCCAGAGTGAACAACCACCAAAAACTAACAGCACACACACAAACTTCCCTCCCTCAAGATTTGAAAGTATCCTGTCCCCTGATTGGTCCTCTGGTCAGGTGACAGCCTGGCTCACTGATCTTGTTAACCCTTAACAGGCAAAAGAGATATGAAGTACTTCTGTTCCATTAACTCTTAACTATCCATTTATGACACAAGTGAACGGATTTAAACTGAAGAAGAACAATAAATGTTGTTGCTGTTCATTTTTCAACACCTGGCTGTTGGCTCTGCCATTTCCCAGGGAGGAGTGGGAGCAGGGCTAGAAGCAAGAATGACAAGTAGTGCTAAAAAGTAAAGAAAAAAAATCCAGCTGGCCTATTCCAGGATGTACAAAAAAAAAAATTCTCCCTTTTCCCCCCATTTTATTTTCCTTCTGAAATAAATGTTGAAAACTGAACATTTTATCTACAATGTAAAGCAAAAATTGGGAGAGGTTTGTTTGTGGCCCCAGCCACAGTGCAATATACTCTGGGACACCGTAGTCCTGCATGCATTTGATTCAGTTGCCTTCTGTTTCTGGATTAATTGTTTAAAAGTGGTCAGTTTTCAGCTATGTATTTCTTTAAAAAGTTTGTTAACATGGACTATGTTGCTACGTGTATTTTGCCTCTGAACAGTAAACTTTAGGTTACTGTCTCCAAACAGCTAGCAATGAAATTTCTGTACATGATACACTACTTGGTGTTTAAACCATTGCTTCGAGGCTGTAATTACTGTGTCTGTATTGCCATAATGCACAAGGTTAATAAGCTTCTCTGTCAGCATTGTGTGTCACCCTGACGGAGACTAAAATCACTGGAAGCCTGGCCTAATGGACTTCAAAGTTAAAAATGTCACATTGCATCTTCAATTTGGCCAGTGCTTGCCCGATGAGCTCTACAGGCTTCAATTATGTGTGTGTGAATTTACCCCAGATGGTACTGAGTTCCTTGACTACTGTGACAAGAAAATAGAGGCAGAAACCTGGGTATTTCTGGTATGTGGGCCACTGTAAATTTAGGGAACACACTAATGATCTCAAATGGCAATTTAAATTTAGGTGGGATTTTTTTTTTTCAGATCACGAGTGCCCTCAGATACAATGGGCTTGCTCCTTTTTTTCAGGCTGGTGCCTGTTCCCATTTCTGCTTCTGAATTCCCTCCATCTAATCTGAAGGACCTTTTATCTCATCAGCTTGATAGGAGCTTTCAGGTGATCAGAATTGGAGGTTGGTGCCTCGGGGCTTGGAAAGACCAGCATCCCTAGTTGTGGGCTAATCATAGGACTTACTAACTCAATGGGACTTCTAAACAAAGTGCACACTATCCTTAGCACTAAGGGTTTGTAGGATTGGGTCCACAATAGAGTTTTTCACAGTTCTTTAAGAAGAATTAATGTAAGTCAGGAAGACTGCTAATCACTGTCCCTGTAGTCCTTCTAACCAAGAGTATAGTCAAAGTCTTCTGACTCTACTGTTTCTACTAAATTATTTAGGTCAGTCCTAGAAAAATGTGCTAATTATTTGCTGAGTAAAAGGTAACTCACATAAAGGAGGAGATGATTAATGCTGACATTTTGTACTGTAATGCTGCAGTTTCTGAATAAATAACATAATTTTGCTTCCTCTCTTGATGTAAAGAGGTTTTATAATTCAGAGAATAATGCTACGTTATCTTTCTACTGTTGGGTAATCACTTTCCCCTTTAAGATGGCACCAGCTAGCATGTCAGTCCCTTCAGGGGTTTGAATTCTCTTCTGCAACAGGAGCTCATCCATCAAACACAGTTATAGAACTGATGCTTGTTGTCTATTACATATTGCATTACTTTGAGAAATAAAATAAGAGAGAGGCAGTGGGTCCAACTCTGATGTCAAGTACCCTGGCACAAATCAGGAGTAACTCCATCAGAGTCACACTGGCATAAAATAGGTTTAAGTGAGATTCGAATCAGCCCCATTATTTTAAGGTAGATTCCTTAGGATGCAGGGTTAAGGGTCTTACCTCTGCGTTTCCTGACTCTTGGGAGCTTGTTTTCTCAACATTACCATTGTGTTGATGCTGACTTTTTGTATGACTGTACATATATATGTTCATAAAGCATATAAGAGGGACACACAAAATCACCCTTCCTTTTGTTGCATTGCAAATACAAATATGTGGTGGAAACGTAGGTTGTGTTGTTGTTGGCCACCTCGTGTGGGAAGGGGAACAGAGCTAATTCGTAGAGCCAGGGCGGTGATTTTGTCAGAGATATGACAAAACATGTAAACTTATACAAAGAAAATACCCCTCTCAAAAGTCATGAGTTTTGTCATGGAATTAGCTGATAAAATGACTACCTTAACATAGGTACATGTGCGGACAGTAATTAAGTGTTTTTCTATTTTACTAATGTAGCATGCAGGGATTCAGACAAAGGAATGCATACAGTTTTTCTATGCCTACAACAACCTCATGGGGGGTGGCGCTAAATGAAGATTAGAAGTTAATTTCAATTCCAGTCTGTGAACCTCAAAGAAACAAGACAGATTTGAGCTCATGCTACCAAGCTAAAAATAGTTGTGTGACATTGTGGTTGGGGCTGGAGCTCGGGTACAAAAGCCTAGGGAGGAGGGGCAGGGGGAGAAATACAGCTTGAGAGGATTATTATTATAATAATTATGTATTATTTTAAATTGCTCAAAAGTGTGCTAGTCAACTCATACTGCAGATAAGAAGACAAGGTGGAAAGACCAAGGTTGCAACTTATAGCAAGACTTTGGAAGCTAAAATGGTTCATTTTTGCAGGTTTTGGTGTTTCAGAAGCAGTCCATCCAATAGGAAAAGTATCTGTCTGAAATATGTCTTTGATATGCTACGTTTTCTCTTGACTTTTACTTCCAGATCCTAATACATGGGGATTCGAAGTGCTGAAGAGTGAAGGAGAAGCATGTAGAGTGAGATTTGAAGAAAATGTCTGTGTCCAGGACATCCTACTGGAGGGATTAAAATCTCATTAAAGTGGAAAAATCTAGGCATTTAATAACACAAAACAAAATTCACCTTTGTTAACATCTAATAGGATTCACATTGTATGTTGCAGCAGCAGTCTCTTACCTGGTAATACTCAGCACATGTAAAGAGATATTGTAAGGCTGATCTCAGTTTAAAGTTCAATGTGCAAAATAATCTTCTCTCTTTCCATTCAGGTATAACTATGTTTGGGGCAGCTGGGCCACTCTACCTTGCTAGAAAGAAAGGGGAAGTTGCCTCTCTTTTTACTACAGTCCTCTCTTCTCTCATCTTACCTTCTAGACATAGGCCTAAAGTCACACAACCTTGTGCAAACTGGGTCCCTGTGCCCATTAGGGAGAGCCGGAGGTAATCCTGCCACCTACCCTTTCAGGAGGGCTCCTGCTAGGGGATGATAATTTTAAGTAACAACTGGGGATCCCAACGCAGAAGCTGCCTAGGAGATGCACTGCATCTGTGCAGCCCCAGCTGCCCTAGCCACAGCCTCTCTTTGACTAGGGTTGCTCACTTTTTGGGTAACACTGGACTTCTCAAACCAACTGGTGGAAGAAAGGCTGAGCTGTTACCACCTCGTGCCTGACTGATGTTCCACTGTTCCACTGTTGGGGACCTCCACCGGTGAAAGCCAGCATGGTTTGCGAAGCTTGCTGATGAAACACAAGTCCAGGACCAGGCAAGAGCCTCCAGACTCCAGTATCTTTACAGGCAATGAAATAATGAGAAGCCTTAACTCCTTGCCACCAGAAGGAATGGGAAAATGGCCATTTTGAGCAGCAGATCTTGGATCTCTGTTCATAGGGAATAGGGCCAGAAGTTGGAGGGCTATCCAGAAACCCGATGAGAAGTAGCTGAGAAGTATGGCCTCTCTTCTGAAAGCTGCCCTTGACCTTGTAAAGCTTTAGAGAAATCACCAGCTGGAGAATGGATGCAGAGCATGCCTGAAGTTGGTAAGCCTGTCTAGAAAGCAGATTTGACTGTGTGGAGAACGAGGGAGATACCGGTATTATTTTATATGACAATTATATGTACCTCTATTTACCTCCTTGATTTGTTCTGGCTGGCTGAATGGAGTTAAATTAAAGGAGAAACAAGCAAGAAACAAAACAATGACAGAGATAAAGAATCTCCAGTGAGAATAATACCAGGGTTCTCAGGAAAACAATGCATGAGCTAGTCATTGAGAATTACTACCTGCCTGTTGCTAGCCAGGTTAACAGGCCTATTTTTCCAGGGCCAGAGTCTAAGATCAAAAGAACAATAAGCTACTAAAAACCGATGCCTAGAGAGAAAAAGGTAGGTGAGCAGGCAGCAGCTGCTCAGAGATAGACTCAACAGGACAGACTCGGAGAGAGAGAGAGAGAGAGGGGAAGAGACAGACAGAGACACTTCAGGAGGAGAGACTGTCTCCTGCCTAGATAAAGACAAAGCCTGCAGCAGGACCATGGAACTAAGGCAGGGGCTCTGTGGGATGTCTGGGACAGCTAGGCTCACCTAAGCTTTGGGAGAGGTGATGAGCTGTAGGCAAGACCCAGGTGTGTGGGCCCATTGTGGGTTTAATTCTTTCGCCCTGCTTGCAGGGTACCTTTGGGCAAATGGGCAACATGGCTGTTTGGAAGGCGCTCTTCTGAGTCACTTTAACTAACCACTGGCACCCGGAGAGGAGTGTCTTGCAGGTGCCAATTGCAGTGGGGCTTGTAGTGCTAATACAGTTGGAAAATGGTGGACTGCCACCCTGGCATCCAGTCTGAGAGTCACAGAAGCACAGGGTTCCAAGGGCAAAGCAGTAAAGGTAGCAAAACCTGGCACTTGAAGGGTGCAGTTGTGAGGGACTGCAAGGAAGTATAAAGCACCACTTACTCTGTAACTGGCAGGTCAGTGGGAACAGAGGGTGTTGTTGTTTGGCGAGCTAGTCTAATGTAGGCTGGACCACGGGGTTCCACTCTGGGAAGTGTGCAGACAGAGGCCTGTCATGTGGAAAGAGTGCCTATGGTAGAGACTGGGGGAGAGATTACAGGTGCCGCTTGTCCCTGAGCCCTCATATGCTGGTTGGAGGATGAACGGAATTGCGATAGAGTCCTGCTGGTGAGACACAATGCAAGAACACATCACAGAGAGTTGCATTTAAGTCAGAACACTAGGCCAAGGGGTCAGGTGCCAACAAGGCTCAGTGAAACCCAGCTATATATTTCAGTCTCATCAGAAGCAGCCAGGACAGCCACATTCACACCCCTTTAAGTGTGAATTTGTGTGGCAGTCTCCTCGGATTCTCTTGCCTGCATTTTTTGGTGAGGTAATAATTCAACAACCTAACAGATACTGAATTACCCACAAGCTTTCTGACATCTGGGCTTTTACTTTATCTCAGACTTCCCTTAAAATAACCTTAGCTGGATTTACAGGCCTATAATTCATGTAAAGATTTATTTAAGTATTTATAGGATGTGCCAGGATAAAAAGAAACCCCTTCCTCCCCCCGTCACCTGCAGCAATATTGGAAGATAAAAGACTTGATGATTCCAAAGAGCCCGTGGAAATGTGTAACATTTTGGATGCTGCTGTTGTATTCGCTAATTAGACTAGAAAGGATTTTATGTTTTTTTAATGGTATTTTAAGATCATTTGAAGCATTTCTATGTGCTGATCTTCTCTTTCTGTGCTCCAATCCTTCTCTCTGCTTTTAGTGATTCCTGCTGTTATGTAAGCAGTTGACTTGATAAAGTGCAGCAAGCTGTTTATCCTCAGACATCTTACTATTTCAGGATGGCTGGGTCCTAATCCCTTCGGCTGGCTGTAGTCGCTGATTTCAGAGGCAAATATCACTTTATGGTAGCAAGCCATTAACCAGTTATGTGCACTTTTGCAGTGCGTTATTCAAAATAAAAATTACCATGAATATCGTAAGAAACAAATTTGCACTTTGATCCCTGTGATCTTCAGTATTGTTCACTCACCTGTACAATAACATATTTGATCTCAGAGAGAACATTTTGCCAACCTAAGAAACAATGTCCACCTACTCCATCTTCTCTAACATGGCTGTTTTAGCATTTGTAAGATCTGAAGGCAGTCAGGGACCTTTTCTGCCTTTGAGAGATAATACCACTTTTGTAATAACCGCAACCATTCTTTGACCTTTTAAACATAGAGAGAGAGTGTGGTTGAGGAATGCAAGGGCTGAACTGAAACTTCAGGATTGAGATGGCCAGCACAATGTTCTGAGACATCAGTTAATACTTGTGCAGAAAACCAAGTAATTATTACATAGATTTTCTCGCCATAAAAGTTTTAAGCAATGGAGCAACTAAAGGTTCACTTTCAGAAAATCCTTTCCTTGCTCCAGTGATGTCTCTCAAACATTTTGAATCAAATAACAGAGTAATTTAGTGAAAATTAAGTTGCTCACATAAAAAAAAGTAAGAAAATATTTGCTGCCCCAACAGAATAGCAGTGATGCATCATACATTGGTTGACATCAAAAACTCAACACTTACCCACAATTAGAGCATCTCTTTTTCTCCATGACCCTCCTTTGTCCGCTGTGATCTCTGGGAAAATGCTGATAACAAAATCTAGGATGACACTTGTGAAAGCCAGAGAGAAAGCCTTCTAAGGCAAAGGTACTCACATTTGGAACAAATTCTAGGAGGAAGTATAGGCTTGCCCTCTTTACAACACTAAGGTTCACTCATTTGCCAAAGCCTTCTTGCTTTAATAGAAAACAAGAAAATACTAACATGGTAAGAAAAAATAACCCTAGAAGAGAAGAACTGACTTCACTCTAATTTCACCATGAACATTGCTTTAAAGATATCAATTCCATTTAGCACTTAGATATTACAGGAAGGGGCACTGCAGGAAAACCATAAATGGACAGTTACCACCAGAGTGGTATTGGACGCTGTGAAGTCATTTCCTAAAAACAGTCTAGGCAGATAGCAATGTCTCAAAATACCTCTGTGTGCTACCTGGATAAATGTTGGCACAGTGGTGATGACCAAAGTAAGTGAAAAAATCAAGATGATGCAGTTATATTTAACATTCACAAAAAGTGCTGAACAGTAATTACACGTGTGCTTATTTTCACACAAACAAATGATTGGAAACCACACCCCAAAAATAATTTATCAAAGGAGTTGAGGAAAAAAGGTCGGACGTCTGTTTTTCTGCAAAATACAGTAAAGAAAACCAGAAATCCTCTAAATTGGTTAGATATTTGCATGCAGGGCCTGATCCAATGTCCACTGAAGTCTGTGGGGGAGGTCTTTCCATTGGGCATAGAAGCAGGCCCAGAGTGTGTATGTATGTCAATATCTCAATTCTTTAAACAAACTTTTGCTTCTTTCCTTTTGTAGAAGAAGGAAGTGTTCTCAGTTGAATTAACATAGAGAACCCTAGATCAGAAACAAACATTCTGAAGCACTCTAGCGGTTTGTAAATACTGAGGGTTTTATTTCCACTTCACATGGTCTCAAACAGACTCAAACAAGACCAATTACAATTTAGTATGCCCAGAGTTCTCAATGTTTTCCCAAAACAAAGAAAGTTCTCAGTAAACACTGTACATAGCCAGCTGAACTGTTAACAATAATTTAAAAACTTTTTTTTTGTTTAGTCAATTCAAGAATACCAACAATAAAAGTACAGTACAGGTAATTTCACAACAATATTACAGTGAAATGGATTGACTCACATTTATGTGATGGTACAAGTAGAGCAACAGTATGTACGTGCACTAAAGTGCTAGGAACCCAAAGGCATGCAAGTCAAGTATTGTATGTGTATTATACAGCTAACTTCACAAGACTTTCTGAGGCATTCTTTTCTCTTTTAAATGTGGTGTGTTTACCTGTATTCCCCTCCAGCTTATTTAATTCAATTCTAGTCAACTACCTTAACAGCTTTCACTACATAAAATGTACTGCTTCTGACAGTATGAAGCATCCCTAAGAACCTTCCTCTTTTAAAATTGGTGACACTGACATTAAAATAGAATAAAATTAACTTTAAAAAGACCCAAGTTTTACATGGGGAAAACAAAATAAAAAACCCTAAAAAAACCCAACTCCTCCCCTCCCTCCCCAACAAAACCCCAAAATAAAAAACAGAACAGTGCAAATATAACAAAAAGGCAGTCAGTACTGGGGGAGAGGGAGTGCATTCAGTTTCCATTAAAACTTAATGTACATATTATTTTAAATCTTATTCTTTATATTTATATCATTTTACCTTTTTTGTTAATAGACTGTATGTAGAAAAGATGGAGACAAAAATAGTTTTCTGAGCTATGAAAAAATTAAGTTATTACAGGCACGTTAACTGTTTCATTCTAGAAACATCACTGTTTCACAGGTTGGACATTCAGCAGCTGTTCTTGAAAACATTCGTTGACCTCAACAACTAGATCTCTCTTTGTTGAGAAAGACGGGCCGTGGTGATGGTGCTAAAATGCAAATTACAGTGAATTCTTCCCGTGATAATTCATGCAGGCTTGCATCACTGGTTTGGGTTCTCCATCAGCAGTTTCTTGCTTCCATATTCCTCAAAGGAAGTCAAATCTCCAGTTGACTGAGATTGTGAGGCAGTAGGGGAATGTGAAGCCCATCTTGAAGGTGGGCGCCGATTTGCTGGTCTCTCTGGCCGTGAGAAGCAGGATTCTAGGGACGGAGCTAGTGCAGAACAAGGTAGTTCCTTTGCAGCAAACAGATGGAAAAAATATTAGTAACTCGTATACTGCCCATTTACACGTGCAGAAAACCAAAAACCAAATGATAACTAAGCATCTTATGAGAGGGAACAAAACCAAGCAGCACACTTTTCTGCACACAAAAATATCGACATTTACGTCTGTGACTGATGGAACAGAAAAGAAAAGAAGAAAAGAGAGAAGGTTTTGGTGAACTGAAGCAGCCGACAAACTTCCATTTGCTAATATTCCTTGGGCTACAAAGAAGAAGAACTGCAAGGTATATTTACATGATAATTCAATAAACCCCACTATCCATCACATTGCTTCAAAATGCTAAACTGGGAGCAAAGTGGCAGGTATTGTATTTGCAAGTGAGGTGAAAAGCAGGCACTCGCTCATTCCTCTGCTTCAGAGGTCAGACTGAGGGTACATCTTCACTACCCGCTGTATCGGCGGTTAGCAATCGATTGCTTGGGGATCGATATATCGTGTCTCATCTAGACACGATATATCGATCCCTGAACGCGCTTATATCGATTCCGTAACTCCACCAACCCGAACGGAGTTGCGGAATCGACAGGGGGAGCCGCGGACATCGATCCTGCGCCGTGAGGACGGTGAGTAATTCGATCTTAGGTACTTCGACTTCAGCTACGTTATTCACATAGCTGAAGTTGCATATCTAAGATCGATTTCCCCCCGTAGTGTAGACCAGCCCTGAAATGCAGGCAAGACTTGCTTAGCTGGAGAGTACTGAGCATGGGACTGGTTACTGCTTCCAACTACATTAAAGAGGAGGCTTGCCTAAGAATTTGAACTGAATATCTACAACGTATCAATCCTTGTTGCCAACTGACTGAGCCTGAGTTACAGGAATTCAGTGGTACTCTAGGTTAAAGATGGATATCCACAATCAAAAAAAGGATGAAAATCTGCAGGTCTGAAAATGTAATTTGCTACAACACCATCTCACTGCAGCAGGATCTGTAGGCCTTTTGTGCAAGTAGAGATAAACAGCACTTGTGATTTTTCACATTGGCACCCTATTTATATTTAAAAGGTGATAATTACTTCTGATATTGATAGACTTCTCCCACAGAACAGATAGATTTCATGCACATTTTGCAAGCGCATTATATCAAATTGAGTGATTACATGAAGTGTGGCTGCCTTGTGCCACCAAAGCAAAAATCTTCAATTTCTGAGGCTTACTGAATAGCTTAAAAATTATAAAAGCAAATCAGCTGAGTTTGTCAACATATAGAAATGCATACACTGAGGAGAGATCACTGTAAAGGGTAAAAGAGTTATGTGCAAGTTACAATAATAAAATCTGAATACAAACTGGCAAAATATGAAGGCAGAACTTATAAATCAAATGATGCAAAGGAAGAGAGAAAGAATGATAAGCCTCAAAACCCCCAAAACAAAACAAAACCAAATGAACAGTAGAGCAATAAATTAGGAAGTAAAAAATTTAATATCATGCCATGCTATGTATGGAGAAAGAGAGGAAAGTGACTAAGAAATATTGAATTAGGTAACATGATATGATACGCAGTGATCGAGCAAGATGATGTAATATAGAAGTATCTCAGACAATAAAATGGGATGGAAGATGAATGTTGTAGAACAAGAGAGCCAGAGGACATCAGACTGCCTGTGTGTGCGGCATATACATATGTAGGTTGTGGAGGAGATTATCGCCAGAGCTCAGCCAGCCTCTGAGAAGGGCCAACCCCTAATCTTTAAACAGTAGGCAGCTAAAAGTTTGATCAATAACACCACATTACTGATAAAAATCATGTTCTACTGAGATGCCCTCAGCATTTCTGAAGAGCAATACTATATTGTGAATGACATAAGTGCTGGTTAGCAAAGAGCCCTATGATCACTTGCAGACATACACATTTGTACTATAAACTTAAAAACAACTGTCTGTTAAAAAACATTAAGATTGAAGTATAAATCAATACTAGTAAGGATACTGCCTCTGTGTCCTTACTTCACCTTATCCTGTTGTGCCTAAGGGAACACACGGTATGTTGTACTGTGCTGAGACTTTCTAACATAAGTCCCTATGTGCACCAATACCTATAGGAGGCACAACAGGATGAGCTGAGGCTGTATTTTTCTGGGCTTGTGTCTTGGTCTCTATTGAAACAGCAGCTTTTAATTACATTTTTCTAGCTTTGTTTGCTTTCAGCAAACCGAGAGGGAGTCAATATTATGGCAATGGTAAACAGTTTTGGCTATCTATGTAATATAGCCACAGATGTTGGTCAGCTTTGACAGAAAGGCAGGGTTAAGTCCTCCTCATTCTTATCGGTGATATACACATGTACAGCCCAACACACATTGCATGAGCGAGTCCTGGTGCTTCAGGGCACATAGTCTTTTAATTTGTTGGCTGAAAAACGAATCTTTTCTAGGAGTCATGATTACATGCACATTAATCCTAATTATCCGTATATGCTCTTAGAATGCATGAAGGAAATTAAAGAATTAAAAGGACACTGCCAAAATATTATTTTTAAAAATCAAAATTTCATGCAACCAGCATAGATCATTAAAATTGCAATTTATAAAAATGACATTTCCTTTTGGTTATTTATTCGGATCATTGATTATTCACGTTTCTAAGCTTAGATCACAAAAATGGGCTAGATAATTTCAAATTTTTGTTTCTAGTCAGTTTCACTTTTAGATTGTTGAAAACACTACAGGGTTGTGAGTATCTGTTGGAAAATTGTTTCCACTGAAAATTGGGGGGGGGGCAGAAGGGGAGGGAAACATGGATACATTTATATTGGTCCTAGGTTTTGTAAAAGTTTATATTCACAGAATTTAAATTTTGGCCTAAATTTGACCTGACAGTGTCCATTTAAATCTCAAGGAAGCTAATGGGAGCTATCAATGTTCATGTCCAACATAATAATGGCAGAAGGCAGAATAGTCCAATCTTTAAAGCGTACTATTTCAAGTCACAAAGAAACATTTTAAGGGCAGAAGTGTATAGGAATCAGCTGTTGTTGGATGTTCTTGGCTACCTCAAGTATTGTTGTTATTGCTACTTACATATCTCCACTAGCTCAAAGTTTCAAAACTAAAGCTTTCAGACAGTTGTGGAAACAAGGTAGAAAGAACTTACAGCAGTGAGGCAGGCAGGGTTAGAGTCCCCAGGGGGCAGTTAGTAAGACAGTTTGGTTCTGGACAGGATAGAAAAAAAGGAAAAAGAAAAAAAAGCAAATAGGTTGGACAGTTTTGTTTTTTTTTGTAAGTGAAGATTTATACTCAGCAAGGAAGAGTTCATCAGACATCAATACCTGCTCATATCATGTTACCAGATTTCATGGGAGGGCTAAGAGAAAAGACACTAACAGTCAGATTCAGAGAACAAACCAATCAACCTTGCACTGTCTTAGAAATGGACATAGCATTAAAGAATCCAAGCATTCCTGCTAAGTGGAGAAAGATATATACTATCCTTTGACAATTCATATTTAGGTCAGGGAAAACAATGTTACCATGAAGCAGGAATACCTCAGGGTTGTTTTTTCCTTAGTTTGATTTTAAGTGAGAGAATATCTGTAAATTCGTAACAAAGAAAAACCCACTGATGTTTTATGTTACTCTGAAGCCATATAAGACTTTGATAGGTATTTGCTTCACCCTTCATTCTTAGTCCATTTAATGACAGCAAAAGGGAGGCTCAGCTGAAGAAAAAGCACTTTGATGCCATCTTCCCTCCTCCCAATTCCTGAGTGGTTCAGCTGGGTATGTTCAGCAATTACTCAGCCATTAAGAACAGAGGTGGAAAGACTAGGTTTCTTGCTGGATATGCCTTCCAGGAGTGTTTTCTCTTCTTAACTCCCAGTATGATAGTGTGACCTATATAATGCTCTAAATACCTACCAGGCTCAGAAAAGGAATCTTCAGGTCACTTTTTTTGTGTCTAGCCTGCTAAAGTTATCAATAGCAATATTTATAAACCCCACGACTGCTTGCTACAATAGTGGATTAGCAGGATAAGACACTGGTAGGCCAAATCTGGTGGTGGATATGAATTTGCTTGTAAGCAGCTCTGAGCAAGTTAGAATGCAAACAGAGCTATTACCATTGTGTGTATCTAGATATTGAAAAGAAATTCCATAGTTTCAGCAGAAATGTAAAAGGAAATAACTGGAACTCCAGAAGTTAAAGTTAAAGAAAAAAAGCTGCCAACTGGTGCTCCACGCAGGTTTTAAAGTCATTAATTACTCCTCGGGAAATTCTGCATCACTGCGCAATGCTGAATTTCGCAGAAATTAATGTGTGTGCAGAATTTCCTTTCTCCCACTGAAATGGGCTGCAGTGCTGCTGGCCACCACTAGGGACCGCTGGACCTGGCAGAGCCCAGCTTGCACATAGAAGATGGAGGGATGAGGGAGAGGAAGAGTTGAGGGAGATAGAGGGTTCCTGGCAGCTGCAATTCCCAGCACACCCTGAGAGGAGACAGCGGTGCACAGGAAACTCCTGGGACATGAGACCAATCCTGGGACCAAGCATCAGGCAGAGAAACAGGGACTGGGTTGTCATAGAAATATCTTTAACTCTCTAATCTTGGGGGAATTTTTTTGTGTGTGTCTGTATTGTTATAGACATACTTCCTGACAGGTATTTTGAAATAAATTACCAAAATAATTGAAACTGGTATGATTATGTAGTGATATTTTGATAAATAAATGTGTATAATTTTGCATAATTTTAAAATATTGTGTGCAGAATTTTTAATTTTTTGGCGCAGAATGTCCCCAGGAGTAATTAATGTATCATGCCATGACTACAAAGAAGGGAATGTTCTCTTTGGTGTGATGGTCACTTCTATTGGCTGGAGATAGGTAAATAAAGAAGAGACACTGCAAAAATCCTACACAGAGAGGTGGTGGCAGCAGCAGCACTGACACAGCATTTCACTCAGCACAGCATGCCTTCAAGGGTGAGGCTCAGACATATGTGGACAGTGTAATCCATAAGTAACCCAAGGCATATTCAGATCATAAATTTATTTACAGCTTCACTTCCAACAATAAATCAACATTCCACAAACACGTCTCTTTAAAACTCCACCACATTTTGGAAAATTAACACATCTGGGTGAAGCTCACAATGTTACCCCTTCAGGGGAACAGCGCACATTCCTGGGAGGGGATGGGATGCTATGGCTGTAACCTGTGCCGCTACCACCTAATCACCTGTCAAAACCAAACATTTACTCAGTGCCAGACTATGAGTGGGCCTTGCAAAGGGGAAGCAAGAAACTTCCCCTTCTCTGTGTATGGCTGTGCGAGAGCCTCCCATGCATTCCCCCAGTCCCTGCATTTGGGGAAGCACAGGGGCTGCTTCCGTCTAACACTTCCCTGGAGAAAAAGATGCTCAACAGAGGGTATAGAAGGGTGGGAAAGAGGCAGTCTTAAGGCCTTACCTCCTCTGCTCCTCATGAGGCTGGTGCACTGAGGGAGCAGATGGAATACATTGTGCAACCCCTGCATGTGGGGAAGCCCCAGAAGAAATTCTGCCTTCCTGAGGCAGTGTCTCTCTGGTGCCTCCCTCCCCTGGGGCGCTGTAATTCTGCATCACTCCTTGCACAGCACTGTGCTATAAATGACACAATCTAGCTCTTAAAAGGGACATGGCCCCTGGAATGGCTCTGAGGCCTGACATCTCAAGAGTCAGTCAATGGGCATCACTTTGGTGCTGAGAATTTTCAAAGAGCTGCAGTCGTCTGTCATGAACATTGTGACTATCTGATAAACTGCATCAGGTACCACTATCACCAGACACCATGCCTATGTTTTGAAGTTAGTTACTTTTGCCAACAGCAATTTGTGGTTTTGTGGCACAACTTCAGCTTTTATATACTGGAAATTTGTTGTGAAATTTCAAAGGTACACATGGAATTGCAGAGTTTTCAATGATAACTTGAATGCAAAGCTGAGGTGCAGCTCTGAGAGTACAACACATATTTTTACAAATGAAATTATATGGGAACAGTAATCCATCAGCTATACTTCTGGTTTCCAATAAACCAAAAAATATAAACGGCCAAGATAGTCCAAGACAGCAAAACTGCTTTCTCCACTTTTGCTTATTCTGAGGTATGTGCACAAACCACACTTCCATTAATTTTTACAGATAATGCAAAGTGTGTGTGTGTTTGTCTTTCTCTCCACGCATACACTCTCTCTTTCTCTCTGTCTCTCTCACTTATTTCAGTTTAAACATAAAGGGCACCGACATGAAAGATCTAGGTGCTCTGCTATCAATTGAAAATATGTCCAATAACTATTAAGAACAAAACAAGTGCAAACTTCACCCATTTTAAACAACCAGTCACAGAAAGAAAAATTGCAGGACAAAATCTCCCACCACTCAGATCCCCAGCACCTCCCCCATCCCGCTCTAAATGCCTGTTTCGAAGAACGGAGATTATGGTATGCCCTGAAAGGTAACAAATTGGTGCTATTTGGGGCCATGGTGAAGAGTTCCAAAATAGAGGGGCCCTGATGGTAAGTACACTGCTAGCTGCTCCCTCTCTTATATACCCAGGGGACCTCTAGCTTGAGCACCTTCACTGATCTGAGAGAGGCCACAGGAGACAGGACACTCTAGGTAAGACTCAGACCATTAGGATTTTAACAGAACTTTAAACTCCACCCAGAAACCAAGAAACAGTCAGTGCAGATCCCAGGACACTGGTGTCACATGCTCAGGGTGAGATACTCCACCTAACGATGGGGCCACTGCATTAGTTGCCACTTCCAAATGGATGTAACTCTCAATAGAGCACATTCCAGCAGTCCTAGCTAAAGAGGAGCATGGAAGCATAGTCCAAGTCCGGGAGGAAAGGTCCCAACCCTGACCACAGCAAGGTGGAGAAAAGCTATCCTTGACTGCTGCTATTTGATGGTAGCCAGGAATCTAACCAGACCCCAACTTGAGAATTTTGTCAACAAAGGTAGACAAACAGCCATAATAAGGCAGGGGTAGGAGGGCAACAACATTTCAGTTGAATTCTCTGCTTGATTCCCCTTACGCACCATAATCATCTCATTTTATCTGGACTGAGTCTTGGCCAGCTAGTTCTCATGCATACCACCGACTCACGCAGACACTGAAGAAGGCACTCAACCACACACACCTCAGGCTGGACAAGATAAAGGTATAGAGCTGAACGTCCTCTGCAAACTGAAAACACTTGTGCCAGTATCTCCTCACTAATCCTGCTAATGGTCTCGAATACACATTGAACTAGAGGGATAACAGCATGGACACCTGAGGTAACTCAAGAGAGAAACCCTTGGGGTAGAAGAGCAAATATGCAATACTGCCTTGTTGGTACTCTCTAACAGAAAGGAATGAGGCCACCTAAAGGCAGGACAGTCAACACCACCTCATAATCCATTGTGTAGAAAGCAGCTGAGAAATCTAGTAGTAGCAGCATGGAGACCTGAGAACAGATCCTCCAGTCCACCGGAACAGCATGCCACTTTTGCAACTCCCTAATCCTGGGGCTAGCCAGGGGCCAGTTCAGCCACTGGTTCAGCCCTCTGCACCACTTAGACCAGACACAGAGCATCTCTAAATTGCACCCAGCAGCCTATGATCCCAAGAAGGCATTCCAGCAGCAGGGAATGCAGAGGAGCACTGGCTATTGGGAGTGACATAAAGGGGCCAGAGTGAGGCAGAGAATCTTGACCACTGGTTTTTATCCATCAACAGGAGAAGATCACGGACCAACATGACAGTGCTGTACCCAGGTTAGAACCCAAGCTGGCAAGGGATGTTAGATAACAGTTAATAACTGAGCTTTAGTCTGTCTTTGCACACCACCCTAATCTGTGTTGTACACTCTCTTTGGCTGTAGCTGGAGATCTGACTCATGATGTTTATGCAAATCTGCTGGGATACATTATGAATGGTACATTTTTTAGACAGCTGAGTAAATTAGCAATAGGTATTTCTTCACTGTCGTGGTAGGTTTATGCTTTGACCAATCAATTTTCACGATAATTTTGCAAGGCTAAAGTAGTAAATTTCCAAGCATTGTGTCATTTATTGATTTACATAAACACAGAATCTACACAGCAGAGCCAAGTTTATTCAGAGATATCCACAAAAGTTACAGTAAAGTCACTCCTGTGGGAAGGAGAGGGAGGGAAATCAAATGCATGTACTATTCTCTTCATCTGACTTGTTAAAACCAATTACTCATTCTTGAACAGAAATGTTATTACCCTTTCTTCCAAGATAATATTAACATTCCCTCAAAACCTGTCAGCCTAGCACATCTGTATTTTCCAGTGTGATAGGTAACTCTTACTCCTGGTATTCTGGGGAGAGCCACTAGCATATGTCAGCTTTATTCTTAAAGCATATGTTTACTTAGGTAATATTTTAAAACAATCTACTTAGACTGTAAACTTGTTGGGGTAGGGACCACATTTTTATTTTGTGTTTGTATAGTACCTAGCACAACAGGTCCGCAACTGAGGCTTACAGGAGATACCCACAATACAAATAAAATAATAATAAATTAATTATAATAACAATTACTAACAAAAGAACTAATAAGATATTTCCTGAAAGAAAAGAATAATTAATTATAGAAGAGAAAAAAAACTAATTACCTCAATGGACCCTGGTTCTACTTTGACTATTTCTCCTGTGCTGTTGTCATTGCTAAGACTCGGTGGGCTGCGTGAAGCTAGTTTTGTCTCTTCCATTAAGGCATGCTCCAAAAGTTTCTTATTCAAGATCCTGGCAGCATTTTCTGTAAGTGTATATCCCGGAGGAGCAGATAAATCCTGCCTGACACTTGTTGCCTCAGACTCTTCTTCCTTTTCCATCTCTGCACCCAAACGGAGAGGACTGGGTGACCGGCCACGGGTACTTGTACACATTTCCTGCATGGGCCCCAGTTCTGATCTGGGTTCTGCTGACCTAGATCGGCTGCTAGACCTGGCACATTTTTGGAGGGTCTCTTGAACAACAGGGGTATGGTCAATAATATTGAACAAACTGGAGAGGCCATCATTGATGGTGGTATGAACTGGGCTCTCCCTTGTAGTAGTTGACCTAGCCCAAGCAGACTCACTGAATCCTTTCTGAGGCGTGCCTGGTAAAGTCCGGTTATTTGGCTGATCTGTTTTTGGAAGGATTTTTCTCTGTAATTTTGGAGAACCATATTTGGGAGAACAGCACGTGCGTTCAAACTTGGCCTGGACCTTTTCGATGGCAGGGGCTACCTGCCTGCTCCTTAAGCTTCTTGATGGTGAAGAGACTGGTGTGGAGCCCCCCTTTGGTGTCAGACACTTGTGTGGACTGCTGGTGATGCTGCGCAAGGTTTCTGTCTGCAAGCCAACACTGATCGTCTGGGTGGTCTGTGTCCCTGTAGTTCTTATACCATTGGTTTGACAAGCCATGTCCTTAAACTGAGGCTCTGCCGAATTAGAGTTAGAACGTATTGCATTTCTGACAGAGTAAGCTACCTCCTTCATATCGTCACTCATGTTCTTGGACAGCTCCAGGCTCTGCAAAGATGAGGCAAAACCCACAGCAGTGCAAATAGGATGCTCAATAGGATGAAGACGACTTTCCAAAAAATCTTTATGGTGTTTGGTGAAATCACAAGACCATCTCCCAAACACATCTGAGGAAGCACCTTTTGTCTCACCCACACTCCCCTTAGCTTTGGTCACAGAAAACAAAAAGTCTGGCTCAACCTGTTTTTTCCCTCCATTACCAGCTATCGCTGAGTTATCAAGTCTACGGATAACTGGCGGACTGTGAAAGACCTTAACCCCCATTTTTTCTGTTACAACGTGACTCCTCAGTGGCTGCTTCTGGCAGGGCTCTGGGCTTGTCATGGTATTGGTTGTCATAGTAACACTGGTGGTAAGGTACCATGATGATGCTTGGAATGGATCTGAAGTTGAATCACTTCTTACTTTCCCATTTTCTGTCCTTTCTGCCCAGGCTTCTGTAGGCTTTGCTGCAACCCCACTATGGATCCTGGTGTTACTATAATCCCAGTTTTTGTTGAACTCTTCAATGTATTTCAGATCATCAGGGGACAGAGGAGGAGTTATATCCTCCTTACTACTGGATGAAGGCAAGGTCTTTTCAGGAAGGAATGGAGAAATATCCATCAAACGCTGGAATTCTGACATGGAGGAAACAGACACTGCCCTGAGGGAAAAAACCAAAACATAAATTAAATAATTGAAAACCCTTATAGAAATATTTCTGCTTTAAAATAGAGGGAAAATTAATCCATATCACCAGCTCACATTCAAAATCTATTTATTAAAAGTTCCCTTTATTGCTTTTTGAATTGCTGCATAATGCAAACATTTTCTCAAGAACTACTGCTTGGTAAAGGTTTAAAATATGCAGCTTTAGAACAGGTTTTCAATATATATTATCTATGAAAAATGTATCTGTACAACACTATGACACACATTTGTAAGGCTGCAAATAGCAGAAAAGTACAGAGAGAGGTGCTAGTATCCTTAACTTTCAGTGAAGCTAGTGAGACCTCACAGGCAGCTGAGGTTGCAAACACTTCACAGCTGGTGCTTGGCACCTTATGGGATCAGGCCTAGAGGCTGTCATATTTAACTAGTTCGGTGAGTTCAGCTTATGCTGCAACTTGATGAAAGTGAATATGAGTGGTTAGAGAAACTATGAGAAATTTCAAAGAATTCTTGGGCTTTCATAAAGTTCATTAGTTTATACAATTTAAAGCATCTAATTGAATCTTCCTATTACTTGACTGTAAGGAATATTGTAAAACACTGGAACCTTTCTAGATCAGTGGTTTTCAGCCTGTGGTCCATGGACCCCTGGGTCCGCAGACTATGTATAGGATTTCCAAAGGGGTCTGCACCTCCATTTGAAATTGTTTAGGAGTCCACAAATGAAAAAAGATTGGAAACCACTGTTCTAGATAAAAGGGATTATATAAAAATGTCAATCACCATAATTATCTATGCAAACCCAATGGGCAAACTCAAACTAGATGAGCCACCCAGGATTTTAAAAAGTGATGAGATTTATACAGCAATGTTATAGTGGTTTAAAAAAAATCTGTTGTGAATTTTTAATCAAGACTAGGGCCAGATTCAATGTTGGCGTATGTTGCAGCTCTGCTAACTTCAGACGTAAATCTACTTACACCAGGGCTTAATTTGGCCCAACTTAGTCAAGAAAGAGTAGGACCATACTGAGACAAATTAATCTCTGAGTAAATCCACTAATCTGGTTCCGAGGCAGCAAAGCTATATACTACCCTTCTTCAGGGTTTGTGGCAAAGCCCAAAATCTCATCAGCTAGATGTTTGGTGCTTTTCCTGTCAGCTTTACTCACCTTTGAAGATTTCCCTTGTGCGTTTCTTCTTCCTGGAAAAAAAAACCCTAGTTATTTCTGAACCTTTACAGAGGACATAATAGCAATATTTTGCACTTGTGGGGCATTTTGTCATTTGTCTCTGGGTAGTTCCACAAGTTCTTGAAAATTCTTTTTCAAAATGAGAGACTTCTTCCTGGATAGGGTATTTGTAAGGGGTATGTGTGGATATTCTTTCTTTAATACACATGTATGAATGCTGTCATTCCCAGTAGAATCAGTAGGCTCACTCATATCAGAAATTATCCCCCAAACCTAAAGCATTCTTACATGTTTATAGTCCAAGTTATCACAGAGGATAATGAACTTTAAATGACCTTTCTCCACAATTAAAAATTCAAGTTCTGTATCACATCTGCATGAGTGACTTTGCTCTTCAGATCTTATCTGTTTTATATCAGAGACCTAGCTGTGCTGAGATAAGAGACAAAAATGTAGTCCTTTGAAATAAAGATTTCATTACAAATTCTCTAGGCACTAAGAAATGGTACCAGTTGAAACTCATTAAACTAGTTATATTAAATATGTGGGAAGACTATTACTTGTTTCATAAGGAAATACCTACAGATAGCTCACAGGATTAAGATGCTGTTACAGCAATTATTCCCTAGTGACAATTTTCATAATCAGCTTTTTTAAGCTCATACTTTCCTGATGCAGTTAATCTAGAGCTATTGCTTTAACTATTTAGATTTCCAATAAATTATACAAAATATAAGCTAGGTAACAAAAATGTACAAGTTCAGTAATAAAAAACTTTTAGTATTAATGACTTTAATTTGACCCCAGAAAACAAGCACTTTTCCAAGAACAATACTACTCCTAAAAGTGACTAGTCAAAAACAGCACCCTTTGATTCAAGAAATCTTATTCCTGTATGTATCCTCAGCTGTATCTGAGGACTAGGTGCCTAATTTTCCATTCGATTACACTGGGGTCAAGGAATGGAGAAGAAGGCCCTACGTTTTTACTGACTTTTATTGCTCTTAGTACTGCAAAACCAATGTAGCTAAGAGAGAAAGTATTTTTTTGTGTGTGTGTGCATGATCAACAGAGCTGTCTATTAAGCTCCAATTAGTTACACCTAAGGAAATCTGCTGAGGAAAATGAGTTTGTACAAGTTTCACTAAAGCATAATTTGAAAACAAGGAGGCTGAACAAAAGTCACTGAGGGCCTAATTTTACATGCACAACTTTTATTAATGACAGCGAAGTGCGAAAATGGGGAGCGGGATCCAAAACCACTTGACTCACAGAACTGAGTGCTGAGGTTACAGCACTGGAAATGGGAAAAAATATTTTTGTGCTTGTAATCTGAGCACATATGAAATGAGCCACTCAAAGAAAATAAACAGGGAACCCCACCACAACAGCTATATAGTTACATTTTTTCCTACCAAGGAAAATTAAATACTGTATATGTGTACATGTGCACCTTCTCCCCCCGCACACAAACATTTAAAATTTCAGAAAGATATTCTTATATTTCCTAAATCATTTATCCTTCTTCCTGTTCCTTCCAACCAGCCTGATGCTCCAATGGTCTGTTAAGCAACAATTTAATTGCTGGCATGAGATCACATTTTGAATACTTTTAAATTTTTTAACAAAGGCTTAGCACTATTTTCCACAAGCTACAAAAACCCAACTGAAGTTACATGGTGAAGCCAAATAGCTTTGTGAGGTAAAATATGGGGCTCATGGTTTGACTTGCCCAACAAACATGTTTCCAAAATGGCTGAATTGCAAAAGCAGCCTCTATATATGTGCTTGCATTTTTGGATGTGAAAGTTTCTATTCACCTGTTAGGTACGATTTGTACACACAAATACCATTTACATGCGAAAACAGTATTCAGATGTCTAACTGCCTGACCTATGAATAGAAATCTGAGTTTTCAGGAATGCAGAAAGTTGTCTGTTATAAAACCTGCGATTTGAAAACTGCAAACAATATAGAAGCTGTTGTTGATGATTCACCCATCTTTTCAAGATCTGTTGCATATTTGTTTTGTAATATCAATTAACATGCAAAGAGAGACTAAAAAGGAAGATTTTAATTCTTTGGTGCTTCAGTGTATTTGTAATTTCAAATGAGATAGTAAACTGTACAGTTGTGGCACCTAACAGTTTCCTAGACATCACCAATATAATACACCTCTACCCTGATATAACGCTGTCCTTGGGAGCCAAAAAATCTTACCGCGTTATAGGTGAAACCATGTTATATTGAACTTGCTCTGATCCACCGGAGTGCGCAGCCCTACCCCCTCCGGAGCGCTGCTTTACCGCGTTATATCCAAATTTGTGTTATATCGGGTCGCATTATATTGGGGTAGAGGTGTATGTAGTTCTGCATGCAGGTTTGTCTCAGCCTAAAGCAGTGGTTCCCAAACTTTAACAACCTGTGAACCCCTTTCATTAAAATGTCAAGTCTCATGAACCCCCTCCTAAAAATGAATATTTCCTGGGATTTTCTCCTTTTCTGGAGTATAAATTATAAAAGCAGTGATCTTGGAAATATAAATTTTGGTTTTATGACATGTTTATTACACACTATTATTAATATCATTTTTATTTTTATTACATTATGAAAACGGCAACACTCTTCCAAGATCTCACTTTCGTAGCTTGTATCACTTTGAATAAGCCTGTTATAAGACAAGGCTCCTATGTTTCATCAACGAGTATCGGACGTGAAACAGCAGGAAGGTATTTAAGAAGCCAACTCAAAGAGTTCTTCCTACACAAGCATTCAGGTCTTGAGCAGTCCAGGTAAACAACACACGTTACTACAAAGCTTAAACTTGTTCTTCACTAGGGTGACCAGATGGGATGAAGAAAATATTGGAACACGTGTGTGTGTGTGTGGGGAAGTCCCACCGACGGAGCAAAAAAAAGCAGAGTCCCACTGGCGCAGCAACCCCCCCCCAAAACAAACAAACCAAAAAATCACAATGGAGTCCAGGAATCCCGCCAGCAGAGAGAGGGAAAAAAATAGACCCCTTCCCCTCAAAAAAACCAGAGTCTTGGAGTCCCGCCGGCAGAGAGAGAGAGAGAGAGAAACAAACAAAAAAACCAGAGTCCCGCCGACAGAGAGAGAGAGAGACAGAGGAAAGAAGAAAAACCCCCAGAGTCCTGGACTTCAGCCAGCAGAGGGGGGAAAAAAAGGTAAAAAAACAAGTGGAGTCCTGCCAGTGGAACAAAACAAACAAAAAAACAAAAACTGGAGTGCGAAATATCGAGACAAATTGCGTCTCAACCAAACATCGATTGGGATGCGGGACAAATGCCTAAAAATCAGGACAGTCCCGATTTTATTGGGACGTCTGGTCACCCTATTCTTCACAATCATTTTAAAAACAATCCTAGCTGCCTAGTTAATTTTAAAAACAGCAAAAAATAGCCACTTTGCTTTCCATTTCTTAAAAGGAGTCTTGAAGTTTAAATCTCCTCAATGTGATAAATATGCTTGTTTTGATCTGCTTAGCACTTGGAAGTCAGGGGCTCCAGGCTGCTAGCCCCGTGTTGCCTGGGATCCCTAGGGACAGCTCTGTCCACCATTAGGGAATTTTTTCCTGAGACCCCCCCCCCATAACATTTTGCAAACCCCCAGGGGTTCACGTACCCCCGTTTGGGAACCACTGGCCTAAAGTAATGAGAAAGTATTGTTTCTGATGGAAACCATGGAGGCTAATGGGATGTTACCCTGGCCTGCTATAAGGTGCTCTCATTGCGTCAAATCCTGGGTCTATTGAAGTCAACTGGATTTTCGCTACCATTTTCACTGAGGCCTGGATTTCACCCATTGTGTCCTGATCATTTCCCTCATCATTGCCCTTTGTTATGAGACTCTGGAACTCCCTGGATGTTATGCTGAGGTATCAGAGCAAGGGACTTTTAAAGATCAACAGTTACTTAGGACTCCTTCATATCTTTTTTAAACAATCAACATTACCTCTTGATAGCACTTACTGTTTTACTGATGTTAAATGGCACTTTAAGATGGTTTTTGACAGTGAAATTGGTTGACCTGAGCACCTGTAAAAATAGAGGTCCTGCCCCTTTTAAAACAGGAAGAGCTTTAAATCCTTGTAACTCCTTGCATAATCAAAAGTAAACAATGATCCGTTTCTAATTCTTCAACTCATTCCCCTGGCCCAAGGATCAGGAAATTCTTACGGGCCTTCTGGTTTCTTTAGACTCGCCTAACTAACCTCCAATTATATCCAGTGACCAACACCAACCCGGTCAGCTCATAACAAGGGGCAACATTAAAATTCAATCAAACTCACCACTAAATTACTGCAAGTAGTGTCTAATAAAGCTTCCCCCTTCATACAGCATGACAGCTATATTGATTACCGTATAATTGAAAACATGATAGGAAAAAACAAACATACTTCAGTTAAGCAAGGCAAGAACTTCTCCCGCTCCAATCTCTGAGGCCGAGGCTCATCAGATTCATCAGGAGAATCAAGAGACAATGAATCGAGAAAGAGGTTTTCTGTAGCAGTGCACCTATCACTTTCTTTCAGCTTCGACAGTGACTGATCGTCAAACTGTATGGCATCTGAATCAGAATAGGACCTTGCCCCCATTGGATGACGCACATGAAGGTTTCCCTGGGTTGAAAATGGACGAAGGCTACCTTCCTTCTGGTCACAAAGAATGCTGTCTCCTTTTCGTGTGCTCACTTCTTTTTGAAGCTGAAAAAAGAACAAATTAAACTGAAGTTAGCATGGATTATTTGCAGTAGCTCAACACCTCTGTCTTTTCGGTAGAACTTGGCCTTCTAAGACTTTGGCCCTTCATTGTGGGCTTTGCAGCTCAGGGAAGTTTCATTTCACTTGACACCTTCCAAAATATTCAAGAGAAGTGAACAGGTTTATACCATTCACTGAGTGTATGATGCTGAGAATGAGGGATTCTACAATAGGTAAAATGCAGCATCTTACCATGTGAGCACACTTGAATGCAAGGTACCAGAGAAAAAGTGGAGGAAAATCCACATCAAGCGCCAAACCCATGTACATTTTCAACAATATTTGATTCTGCATTGCAGCTTGCAGTTAGCTCTCCACAAACCACATATTTAGAACTTAATAATTTTAACTGGTTAACTGTTAAAATTATATTATTTGCCAAAAATTCAGAAATTATTAAAGGGATCAAACCAAAATAAATATTTTTTACATTACCATAATAGTATTTGGAACAGAACAAATAGAACAGGATACAAAATAAAGGTTTTCAGCAATCAAAGACTGACATGGAGCCAAGGAACTCAGGAATTTCCTTGGAAGCAATCCAGACATGGCATTCAGAGGAAAGTAGTCTTAGGGTACATTGACACTTCAAGCTGGACATGTAATTCCCAGATCAAGTAGACATACCTGCACTAGCTCTGATTGGACTAGTGTGCTAAAAATAGCAGGGTAGCCATGGAGGCTCATGTGGTTAGCTGTCCTGACTGTGATCCAACCTGAGTCAGTAGGAACATATCTGAGGTGGTTAGGCTCTCCTGCTGCCCACATCACCATGGCTACCCTGACATTTTTAGGGTACATCTTCTCAAGCTGGAAATTATACCTCCAATTTGAAGTGAGGATGTACCTTCAGTTCGGACTTTGGCGTATCACTGCTTGGCTCTGACGAAACTAGCACTACAGTATGTGTTCATCTCCAAATAGGGAGCTGTTCTCAAGATTCTGAAATCTTGTCCTTTGTGTTTTTAAATGCTCTTTTTGAGCACTATTTGAAATCTGAATTTAAAAAAAAGCAAGACAAAGGGCTTGTCTACACTGACAGCACTGCAGTTGTAGCTGCATCACTGTAACGCTTATTGAAGATGCTGCCTACACCGAGAGAAGAGCTTCTCCCATCATCATATGTATTCCACCTCCCTGAGAGGCAGTAACTATGTTGATAGGAGAAATCCTCCCATTGACTTAGCGCTGTCTACACCGGCATTTTCCACACCCCTGAACAATGCAGTTATACTGACATAAATTTGTAGTGTAGACCAGGGCAAAGTCTGGAGTTAATATCGTACGTTCATAAAGTGTAAGGCCAAAAGGGATCAGCAGAACATCTAATCTGACCTCCTGCATAACACAGGTCCTTAAATGTCACACAGTTACCCCTGTATTTAAATTTCTCTCACTACCATATCCCAAAGAATTGTAATTATAAGCTCCAGGAGTGTTCTGGAGTTCCACCAAAATAATCATGATTGTCTTCTGACTCAATGATATAAGGGCTGCCCCTTTTTAGCAATCTCCAGTCTATACTCTAGATCTAAATGGTGAAAATTCCTTTTAACAAAGGATTAGAGTTAGATTTTCAAAACTAAGCGGTACTACTGCATGGCTAAAAACCACAAGGTGAGCATACTACAGCATTGTCAGAAAGCTAGTTAAGGAATCAGGCATGCAAGGCATGTTCAGAGAAGGTGCATAGTTGCATGAGAATCATTAAAATGACTAGTTTTGTACTTCTCAAAAATGGACAGGGAATGGGTAGAGCCACAAATATGGATGAATTAATCACATTTTCAAAAATGAATAGCATAGGCAACTTTAATTGCAGTTGTTACTATAACACAACTAAAAACGATATTTCTAAAAACAAGGAATGCCAGCAGGGATGTCACTAGTAACTCATATTTGCTGCTAAAACTGCCTGAAAAGGTTTGAATAAGAAAGCTCTTTAGGAAGTCCATGAGGCAATAAGCTACAGGTGGAATTCATCAGGTGGGAACAGAGTACTGGGTATGTAATATTCAATGGAGGACTTCAAGATTAAAAAGATTTCAATGCACATGTGAATGAAAAAGAAATTTTGGAGCTCAGTGAGTGAATTTGAGATGACGAATACCGAAATTCCATACAGTGCCTGTCATGTCAAAAAATCTTTCTGTATCAGATCCTAACGTTCTTAATTTTTACTTGGGCAAAACTCTCATAGAAATAGAGGGAGTTCTGCTTATTCATAATTTTCAAGACCAGAAGGAACCACTGTGACCGTCCAGTCTGACCTTCTGTAGAGCACAGGCTATAGGCCTTTCCCAATATAATTCCTAGAGCACAACTTTTAGAAACATATTCAATCTAGATTTAAAAATTGCCAGTGATGGAGAATCTACCCTTACACTTGATAAACTGTTCCAATGATTAATTACTCTCACTTATTAATGTATGCCCTTATTTCCAGTCTGAATATTGCGTTATACTTGCTAGACTGAAGAGCCCTATGATGGGGTATACAAACCCCTCACTGGGCAATAAAGGGTTAAGGAGCTAGTCTTGGCTCGGTTAGTCCCACCACAACTGCAAGAGATGCATAGACTGGAGGAGGAGGAGGAGGTAAAGGGATGCAGAACAGCTCACTTGGGGGCAGAGCAGGGAAGAGAGCAGATCTGCACCTTGCAGCTCCTGAGAGCAGAGCTGTGGGAAAGTAGGATCTCTCCCTACAACAACTGCTCAAAGGTCTCCTGTGAGGGAAGGGAGAACCTGCTTTAGATGCATCTTGAGAGGGAGGCATCCCCCCCCACCCATATGGACACAGTTTGTTTGCACTAATTCCCCTTCTTTTGTTTATGGACTACCACAGTAGGGGAGACTTGGAACTAACCTGGCTGAGGGTCAAGCCACAAGAACAGGCAGCTGCCGCTCTGAGAAAAAGGGAGCCACCACACCACACATGGCCACAAGGAGGTGCCAGGCAGTGAGCTGACTGCCTGCACACCTACTCCACAGATGGCGAACTTTGGACAATCTTGGGAGGGCTGGGGTAGGAAGTGGCCCAGGGAGGACACCCTTAATGCACCCCTGCAGTCAGATCACTGATAGCCCTCACAAGGCCCTGGGACAGAGCTTAGTGGAGTGGGAGGGCCCAGGCTCTCCTCCCAACTCCTGCACCCTCCAGTTTGAAGGGCCTAAGCCCTGATCACTAGGCAGTGCTCCCCACGAACAAAGACCATCACAAGCTCATTATGAACTATTTGTTCCCCAGTGTAGTGAGGCAGAGTGGCCTCCCCCTGGACTGGAGTGTGAGGAATCACTACACTCCCCTGGCGGACAGGGATAAACCCACCCTGCCCCCTCACCATAAGTACTAGGGCGGGACAGGAAATATAAAGGGAGGGCTCTGCAGCTCAGTTGAGTGGGAGCCAGCAAAGGAGACAAATGCCTCAGCTCTGCTAGCACCTGGGAGCTGAATCTGCGCTCTGAAGCACCCTGACCCTGGAGGAGACGGACCCAGATGGGGAGTTGCCAGGACTACCGTCCACTGTGTACCCAGACGAGCCTGAGGACCTGTGGATTTCAGAGGTATCAAACCCTGGGGAGGTAGGAAGTAGCCCAGGGGCAGCCAACAACTGTTTGGCTCTGTGGCTGACTGCCTCTATGTTGGCGTTTTGTGGCTGGATCCCTGCTGACCCAGGGGGTGGACCACTCCACCACTGATAGGGCCCTGAGTTGGAACGTGGTGGAGTTGGGCGGGTCCACGTCCTCCTGCCACCCCACCCCAGGGATGGCCGACTCCCAGTCATAGGCCAGGAGGTCTGTGTGGACGTACCTTCCATTAAGCTAGGACGCTAGACTCCCAGGTGCTCATCGTTCCGGAGCCCCTAGACTGTGTGGGTGCTCAGACCTACTGGAACCCCAAGATGTATGTATTTGCTGGCTGCCTTAGCCCACATACTGAGGCTAAAGCCTGCTCTCCACTCTGCCCTGCCAGGGACTAGGGCTCTAGACTGTGTGTATTTGCTGGCTACCTTGGCCAGGAGGCTTAGGCTACAGCCTGCTCCCCGCTGGGCCCCACTCAAAGGGCTAGGGCTCCAGACCGCTAATTACTGTCAGCCCCAGCTGAGGGACTGCTCAGTGTGCTGCCCTGCCCAAGGTGGAGAAAAGGGCACCAGACCGTTATTGATTGTTAGGTGGGCCCAGAACTATAGACTACTTACGGCTCGGCCCGCCAGTGCAACCTCAGCCGGAGGGCTACCACCCAATAAAATGAGGCAGAGTGGCCTCCCTCCCCACTGAAGACCAAGGGATCACTACACCCACAAAGATACTTGTTGACTACAATCAAATCACCACCTTCTCTTTGTTAAACTACACATATTGAGCTCCTTGAATCTATCACTAGGAGGTATGTTTTGTAATCCTTCCTTTAATCATTCTTGTGCCTCTTCTCTGAACCCTCTCTAACTTATCAACATCCTTCTTGAACTATGAACACCAGAACTGGACATAGTATTCTAGCAGCAGTTATGCCAGTGCCAAATATAGGGGTAAAATATGTTCTTTACTTCTACTCAAGATTTCCTTGTTTATGCATCCAAGGATCACAAAAGCCCTTTGGCCATAATACCACACTGGAATCTTGTGTTCTGCTGATTATCCACCATGACCCCCAAATCTTTTTCAGAGTCACTGTTTCCCAGGATAGAGTCCCCCATCCTCAAAGTATGGCCTACATTCTTTCTTCCTGGATGTATACATTTATAGTTAGCCATATTAAAACACATACCGTTTGCTTGCACCCAGCTTACCAAGCAATCCCAATTGCTCTGAATCAATGACCTGTCCTCTTTATTTGCCACTCCTCCGATTTTTGTGTCATCTGCAATCTTTATCAATGCTGATTTTATGTTTTCTTCCAGGTCATTGATAAAAATGTTAAATATCATAGGGATCCCGCTAGAAACACATCCACTCAATGATGATTCCCTGTTTGCAATTACATTCTGAGAGCTAACAGTTAAGACAGTTTTTTAATCTATTCAGCTGTGCCATGTTAATTTCTTGAATCTACTTTTAAAATTTAAACTAAATCTAGTTTTTTAAATCAAAATTTTGGGTGGTATCAAATCAAATGCCTTACAGAACTCTAAGTATATTACATCAAGACAATTCCTTTTATCAACCAAACTTGTTATCTCATCAAAAAATATATATATATATCAGGTTGGCATTAATTATATTATTTTCTTTTAATTCTTTATTATTTGAGTCTACTCTATTATCTTGCCAAGAATTGATGTCAGACTGCCTGTCTTATCATTACTCAGGTCATCTCATTTATCCTTTTTAAATACTGGCAAAAAATTAGCTTTCTTGCAGTCTTCTGAAACTTCCCTGGTGTTCCACAACTTATTGAAAATCAACATTCATGATCCAGTGACCTCCTCAGCCATCTCTTTTAAAACTCTTGGATGCAAGTTCTCTGGACGTGCTGATTTAAAAATGTCTGACTTTAGTAGCTGCCATTTAACATTCTCCTTAGATACTAGTGGAATGGAAAGTGTTATCATCAGCATATATATAACATCATCTGTTTTTTCCCCAAATACAGAACAGAAATATTTATTGAACACTTCTACCTTTTTTGCATTTATATTGATACTTCTGTCACTTCCATCTAGTAATGGACCAATACCATTGAGTAAGAACTGAATAAAAATTGAATAAAATTTCGGGATTTGGGTAATTTTATAGGACACCTCTAACAACTTCATTTATAGTAACTAATATAGGGATTCAATTGTAAGGAAAAATAGTTATTACATATTTTTTCCTTTTCCTTGTACACGTGTCCAGTTGCAAACCCTACATGATTTTCATATACCTTTCTAATACTATCTGTCATTGGAGCTGTACGACAAATCAATATGGTTTACTGGATAGGTCTATAAATGTTAAACAACTGAAATGAAGATAAATGATAAGATGACATTCAGTAAAGACGAGTGCAAAGTATTACACTTCGGAAGGAAAAATTGAACGCACAGCTGTAAAATGGGGAATAACTGGCTAGGCAGCAGTACTGTGGAAAAGGATCTAGGGGGGTATAGTAGAGTACAAATTGAATATCAGTCAACAACACAGTGCAGCTGAAAAACCCCCAAATGCCATTCTGGGGTGCATTAACAGGAGTATCAGATGTAAGATACAGAGTAGTTGCTGGGCTCTATTCAGCACTGGTGAGGCCTCAGCTGAAGTACTTTGTCCAATTTTGGGCACCATAGTTTAAGCAAGATATGAACAAACTGGATTGAGTCCAGAAGAGAGCAACAAAAATGATAAGAGCTTTGGAAAACATGGCCTATGAGGAGAGGGTAAAAGCACTGGGCATGTTTAGTCTTGAGAAGAGAAGGCTGAAGGAGGACATAAGAGTCTTCAAATATATACAAGATTTTCATAAAGAGGATTTTGATCAACTGTTTTCCATGTCACTGAGGATAGAGAAAAGTAACCAGCTTAGCTTGCAGCAAGGGAGATTCAAGTTTGATATTAGAAAAAACTTTCAGACTGTACGGTATAGTTAAGCACTGGAGTAGACTTCCAATGGAGGCTGTAGAATCTTCATAATTGGAGATTTTTAAGAACAGGTTAAACAAGCACCAGTTAGGGATGGTTTAGTTACACTTAATACTGACTCAGCAGGGGGGATGGACCAGATCAGTGTTTCTAAACCTTTTTGATATCAGGCACTGGCTTGCTGCTTTCCTAAACTGTGGCAGGGAGATTTCAGGGACCGGCGCCAGTCCGTGGACTGGTTATTGAGAAACATGGGACTAGATGACCTCTTCAACTTCCTTCCAGTCCTATATTTCTATGGTTCTGTGGAAATTAGAAATATTAGTCTAAATTTTCAAAAGTGACTAGTGATTTTGGGTGTCCAACTTGAGATACTTTAAAGGGGCCTGATTTTCAGAAAGTGCTAAAACCTCAACATCTAAAAATCATTCCACTTTAAGGTGGCTCAGGGAACCCAAAACTTTTGGCACCAAACCAATCATTAGTCACTTTTTTGAAATGTTGGCAACAGTTGAAATGTTGGTATGTATACACACATGCACACTGGGAGAAGAGGGATGAAATGTTCATTTTTAGACCTACAAACAACTTTGAACGTAATTAATTTAAGAATTTTAAATGCTAGGTGGTGTGATCAGGGCAAAATGAAGCTTGATATTATAATATAGGATGACGTCCCAAAGGGTAATACAGTGACAGTGAAGTTGAAGAGCGAATACTTACAAGCTGTGAAAAGAATTAGGTCACCAAGCTTTTTATGTCTGAGTAATATTCCCATAAACTATTAAAAACAAAATATTTCATCATTTGTATGTACCTCTCTCATGTATTATGTAGGAACTATGAAGTGAGATAAGCAGAAAGCATGAGTATGAAACTTGGTAAATATGATTTTGTTATCTTCTAGATTCTATTTTCAAACATACATTCTGTTGTATTTTCTTCATGCACTGAGTGTACAGAGCAAAACAATGTAAAGAAAAGGTTTAGAGATATGCTAATTGCTTCCATATAAAGCAGAACATGACTAAGAGCTGAAAGGATATTGAACTAAAAGCCTGCAAATCTCTGGTAGTTTCCTGTCATACAGGGAAATGCTTGCTCATAAACATAGATGGCTTTGTGAATTTATATGGGCAGATAGCCATATTTTCAAAATGCTATTTTTGACTGCTCGGTCCTTTGGAAATAGGTTGATTTTATTTTTGGATGTTCAGAGCCGTATGTCAGAAACATACACAGAAACTTGACAACATATTTCATGAAGATCTGCTCTATGTCATTACAGTTGAGAAAAAGGAGGGGAATTTTTAATCTCCTCTTTTGGATGAAAGACAAATTTCATGTCCAGGCAGATCTGAGAGCAATTTATACAGTTTCCTTAGCAAATCACACAGATCTAAAACATATAGTTCATGTGACTGCTCAAGTAATTTCACAAATATTGGTGTTAGAGTAAATGAAAATGCTATAAGGACTTTCCATTTACTACAGTGGATTTTGGATTAGGCCTACATTTCTTACGCAGATGCATTTAAAGCATTGCTGTAATAATGCACAATATAGGAAAATCTGTCGAGAAACTGAATCCAGATTACCATTCCAGGTCACATTTTAAAAATGGAAGTCTAGAAATTATGCATATAAACTCAGTTAGTTCTTTGGAGGCTGGCTATGTGTTGTATATAGATCTACTTAAGTATTCACTTATGCATTTATGGCTGTCTGAAAAATGCCCAAGTTTTAAGAATTAATAATTGAAAGGATTTGAGAACACAAATCCAGAGCACTGGTTGGAAAACTGACACTCTTTCTATACAGTAATGAAAAATATATTACTGTTCCTCTGTAGTGATTTGAGACTGAAACTGGAATCTATCAGTGATACTGCAAACAAACACTTTATTGCACAACATATACAACGAATTCTCACTCAGTTTCTGAACAAGAACAAAAGGAACCAGTTCCAGGGTGAGTTGAGAGCTAGTAAGTAGTCTACTCAAGATGATACAGATAGATTCCATCTGGTTTAAAGAAAATTAAAGGCTAGGAAACATTAAAAATAATTTTCCCCCTAATTTTCAGCTTCTAATCATGTTAAATTCCCCCAGAGTATTGAAAAGACACAAGGGCGATATTGCGGACAAAACAAAACAAAACAAAACGAATTTCACAGGGACAGCATGCTAAACACCCAAACAGGTACTGAAGCATCTGTAAACAAATGTTTGCACCCATGTTCCTTTAACACACAGGGAAACTTTCTTACAGCTATGAACTTCCTGTTTTGTTTGGGAACCTTGGGAGGAGATCAGAGGTGAATGCCATTCTAGACACCATGGGAGAGCATCAGTCAAGTCAAGCCAGAGAAAGATTAAGCTGTCATATCATCCCACAAAACTGAGAGTTAAGGGGTTTCTATTAGCAATTCTGCCACAGGAGTAGTAGATCCTGTGCCTTAGTTGCCACATCTGAAAAACAGACATTATAATATTTACCTAAATTACAGAGTGTTGTGCAGCCTAATTAATTAATGTTTGCAAAGCACTTTCAAAGATCCTAGGCTACAAGATGATAAAGAAATGCAGAATGTTATTTATTATTATTATAAATGAAGAGAGAGAGGTTGAATCAGTTTCAATCTTTTTCCTCTGTCCGCACAGCTCTTTATGTCTGCCCTCCTTTCTTCTGGCCCAGATAGCCCCATTTGCAAGCCCTGTCTTCTCCCACATGTAGTGATGGTTTCAAGAATTATCAATAGTGTTGGATTTTTCCTGAATTCTCCGCATTCAAACACTCTGGAATAAATTAGGAGTACTCTTTAACCCACAATATGCATTGCCTAGTGGGTCGTCTTTAACTCCTCACTGAAGCACCTAAGGTGGGAGAGTGCAATAGAGAAAATGTACCCCTTTCATAAACTGGTTATGAAGAACACCAGACTTTCACCAATTTAACATGAAAAGCTAATTTGTATATCACCCAAGCGTAACTGCCGCTTAAAGAGCACACACTAATCAGGTGCAATGCAGCTTTCGATGTCCCATGGACAGAAAGTAACCAGTAAAATGCAAATGCAGAATTTCAATCGTTTTCTGTTCTTCTGATGCATAATTTTGATTGTAACAACGGTCAACCAAAAACTGTGTTTTACCTTTTTCCTATTCAACTTGCAAGTGTGAGTTTGTCTGTGTGTCTTTTCCAGACAAATAATAATGCCATTGTGTCTACTTGATGCCAGCTGTTCAAATCAGTGAGTCTCCTGAGCATTTGGGCATGAAAACTGAGTAGTTAGATGTACAATTGCCAAATGTGCAACAGAAATGGGATGGGCAAAATCTGTGTATAAGCAGTATCAGAAGTAGCATTTGAATATTTGGCCTTTGTGTAGCTACTTAGCTGTTATCAGACTTGCTTCTTCAGCATCATCACGTGCATTACTTTACTAGAGAGAATAATTCAAATCGAGACTGAACTGTCATAGCTGCTGCATCTTTGGTGGTGAATTTATGGATGGTCAGACTTTCTGGGCAGGGAAAGATCTGCCAAACCTTGACTAACATACGGCTGCCACCTTTCTAATGGCTGGTAACTGTACCGCCAGACCATGCACCTGCTCTGCCCCTTCCTCCCCAGATCACAAAAGCCAGACATCAGGGCTCGTCAAGTGGCACCTGGACACACAAGCTGAAAACCAGACAATGGCAACCCCCTTGACTAACCCTAAATGTCCGATTTAGATTCTCAGCAAGAAAAAAAGATGCATAAAAGATTCAGATGGAGACAATCAATGTGATTGTGCATGTGTTTAGTAAATGGAACAAGGAAGGAAATGATCATTAACTTGGAACTGCTTTCTCAGATGCTAATAATCCACGCAAGATACTGTGTTTCCCTTCCTGTCCCTCTCTCCATCCCCCCACTGTATTTTTATCATTGCATATTATGAGAAACACCGATGTGGCAAAAAAACCAACTTATTCCTGTGCAGTTTCTTAATAAAATTTCTTGACTGTGATCTGAATTTGGATAATATGTAACAATTAGCATATTCAGCTAGTCACGTGATCCGCCAATGCCCTCTTACCTGTTCCACCCTCCTCAGCAATTCCTTCTTTTGTCGCTCCCACTCTCGCCGGTCTCTGTCCAATCTATCCTGAAGCTCCATCTTTTCCCTGTTCCAATTCCTCTCACTGTGCTGGAGTTGCCATCGTAGGTCCATTACCAAGCTGTGACTGTCAGCCAGCAATTTCTTGTGCTCCTCTCTCTCCCTCTTAAAAGATCCCTTTGAATCAGTGGTCAGGACAGTTTCCCCCTGGGCTTTTTCATTCTTCCCTTCCAGCTGCCAGTCAAATGAGAAGCTGTTAGTTATTCTCATTTCCCAGGTAAAACTTGTGCTAGACAAAGAATGTAATTATAAAGTGGTACTGTTAATGTTTTCACACTCAAAGTATCACTAACCTTAAGATGCAGTTTTGCTCAGGAAAAGTAATGAAAATAATGGCACTGTGAGGACTCCTTGTTTTTAATGTTAACAGTTTCCAGATCCTGTCTGTTCGGTTTACCAATAAAAAGGTAATTTTCCTAAATGCCAGTTCTGCAAACCCATCCTGGGATCTGAGAGTCACACTGGCTCTTTCTGGCTTGTGCATATCACCAGCAATAAAGATAATACAGGGCCTAATTCTGACTTCATCACAATAC
Organism: Gopherus flavomarginatus; assembly: GCF_025201925.1. Lineage (NCBI taxonomy): Eukaryota > Metazoa > Chordata > Testudines > Testudinidae > Gopherus > Gopherus flavomarginatus. The sequence goes on from NC_066618.1 coordinate 209,791,437, forward strand.
CTGTGGAAGCACTATGGGCCGGTCCTCAGCTATGCTTGGGCTGCTTTGCATGGCTCCATCAGTGCAAAGCAGCCTTAAACCCAGTGGATTTGTCCCCTGGGAGTCCCTCCGTACAGAGTAATCTTCAGGTAGCACACAGAGGCTCTTATCCCACCCTTATTCATGGCTCCTGGTGAAGGAGAAAGCATCAGGACAAAAGGGTGTAGTTTAGGCATCCCCAGGCCTCAGTAATCTCTGGCATTTTGAGTGATCCCTTGAGCAGCCTTTAAACTAGGACTGACGTCTTACTTTCAGTCTGCCCCACTAAAAGTTACCTAATACTACCTCCCCCTGCTCTCCTTCAGTTTGTGCTGAAGACAGCTTAGCTGGACCAGAGGATCTGGCCCACAGTGTTCTGTTGGGTTTGTATACATGTAAGGAAGAGACAAATTTGGCCCTGAAACTGGAGCTTCATTAACAACTCTGTCTATGATGTGTGAACCAGAATTGATTCAACCACTTCTCCCTTGGATCTGCAGGCAAACAGGAGTAAAAAGTAGTAAAAACTCATTTTTTGTCTCTAAAGCAAAAAGCAATTACTCTGAATACACACAGGAGGCCTATCTGTTAGGAAAAGCGCCCCTTCTGTGAAAGAAGACAACAACACTTTAAAACAGTTATTCCTGGGAAATATGTCCAGTTCGAAATACCTGTCTGAGCAACTGGAAATTCATGCTGAATCTCAGGGTAAGTTGCCCAACAGTGATACCTAAAGACTATGAAACAGTCTCCCAAAGGGAATGGTGGAAACCGCATACCTTGAGTAATTGAAAACTGCAGGAAAAATCCTACAGGAACAATCCTGCATTGGGAACTGGGAGTGACAAATAGACCTAATCGATCTCTTCTACCTCTCACTTCTATGATCCTCTTATTTAAAAAACAAACACATGAATAGCTAATCTTAGCAATGTCCACAATAAACAATGTGTCCCACTGCCTAGGCTGTCTCTGCAGCCGCTAGCTAACAAGTCCTGTATTACTTCTAGCTCTGTGCTGACAACATCTGATGATATGTGCCCAGACACAGATGTATCGGGATCTTACATACAATGGGCCTTTTTTTACACCCATTTATACCTGTGAAAGCCTACTGAAGTGATGTCTGACTACATAGGGATCACACTGGCAGAATTTGTCTCAATAAGCTGAAGATGATATACAACCAGAAACACAGGTGCCAGGTTCAGCTCTCTTCAACATAGGAGAAAAAGTAATATTTGCCAAATAAAAACATGAAAACAAACAGGTAGAAATGTCAGACTTCTAAGAGGGGGTTCCTAAAAACAGAGAGTAAAACAATATAGCTGGAATTTCAAAAGCCCTCAGCATTTGTCTAACCCTGCTCTCAATGGTCAATGATAAAACTTCCCTTGACTTGAATGGGACTAGAGTTAGGCAGAGTTAGGGTACGTTTACACTGGAGCTGAAAAGTGTAATTCTCAGCTCAAAGAGACATACCTGTGCTTTCTCTGATTGAGCTATTATGCTAAATATAGACTCATAGCTATGGCAGTGCAAGTGGTGGAATGGGCTAGCCGCCCTGAGTATGATCCCATTCGAGACCACAGGTACATGTCTATTTTTAGCATGCTAGCTCAACTGGAGATAGTGCAGCTATGTCTCCTCAAGCTGGAAATTTCCAGCTTAGACATACCCTGAAAGTTAGGATGATCCAGCTGGCAAATAGGGTACTGAAATTGAACTCAGGAGATCTGGGATGAATATGCAACTCTGCCATAGAATTCCTAGGTGACCTTAGGCAAGTCACATCATATACCTGGTGCCTCAATTTCCTGTCTCTAAAATGAGGATAATATCTACTGAACACAGGAGTGTTGGGAGGATAAAATCCATTAATGATTCTGAAGAGCTCAGATTCCACTGCAACAAGAACTGTATAAGTTACTAGATAGGAAAGATGGGGAGCACTTTTACAAATCCCATCCTAAATAACTAACTACAGAAAACATCTAAAGTGAAAATGTGCTATGCATTAAATTCATTTTAGCACAAATGTGTCAGACTCAAAAGCTTCTGATTCCTTATCATCATCAAGGTAACAGAGCAACAGGCCCATTAGAAATACAGCTACCCCTCTCCCTATAATCATTCTGATGGCAAGATCTTCCATTTCCCTTTATACTCGAAATAAAGATTTATAGGCATGGTCTTGTGCCAGTCAGTTGACTGTTTAAATTTCTCTCTCTCTCCAAGTTTTTGTCTTCCTTGAATAAGCTCCTCGCTCATCCCTGATATCTAGTGATGGCTAAAGGTGAGCTGCAAACATAATACTCAATCATGCAGATTAGGCATTGTCCAGTTTTCGGTGGCGCAGAGCTACCCTGCTCCTGGGGGAGCACTGAATGGCATTATAACTTAGACAGGCATCACTGGCCATATACTCCAGTGTAGTTTAGCCACTCAGGTGGACATAAGATTTCAAGAGTAGCCAAGTTTGTTCTCTTCCTACCCCTCCACATCTTGGTGCACACTCAGAAAGGATTTCCAAAATTTAGCTCAAAAATGTTCTCACTTCATTAACTGAGTAAGATGTAGCAAATGTTGCCAATTTCCAAGCTCATAATGTAAATAAGAAACAAAGAAAAAGTTTCTTATTTTTTGATTACAACTCTCAAATGTGTGTTCAAATGGCTCCAGTTCCACTTTGTGCCACAGCAGACAGCAGATTGAGGAGTCACAGCTACCACTGCAGCCAGCCCACTAAGGGTCAGCCAAGTCATTTTAGTGCTGGATATGGCATTGCGTGTAATGGGATTTTTCTGGGTGAAGGGGTGGAGTGAGGCTGGGGTGGAGGATTGTTTTTACTATTGTTTGATCTCCCCTGGAAGACTACGGGCTAGCTGTTAGCTCCTGCTGGGTTTACTTGGTAGCTGTCACACCACAGAATTATGCATGTTAGGGTTTTACGCAAAGCCTGGGTCAGCCAATACATCCAGGGAACCTAAAGAGTCAGCTGAATTAACTTTTATGCGGTTTCTTTATCTCTTATGGTGTCCCTAGACTCTGTTTGTCAGAGGGTGGAGATGGATGGCAGGAGAGGGATCACTTGATCATTACCTGTTAGGTTCACTCCCTTTGGGGCACCTGGCATTGGCCACTGTCGGTAGACAGGATACTGGGCTACATGGACCTTTGGTCTGACCCAATATGGCTGTTCTTATGTTCTTAGCCTAATAATGGGTCATTTAGGACAGAGTTTTGAAATATTTAGAGGTCCCCTTCAAGGGACATTAACACATCTTCAGATTTTCCATCCTACAACAGAAGTCCTAGGTGCTGGCTGCCAGAGTGCAATCTCAACCCTACAACTTCGTTAGAACTTGGGGGAACATTGTCACAACATGCAATAGCTGTGGCTAGCGTGTTATGTTGTGGAGACTTGCCAGAGACCAGTACTAATTCTCATGATGTCCTGCAGCACTCAAACATCAAATGCCTGCTAAAAAGCAAGCCCCTTGCTTTTGCAATCTTCTTGTAATGTGTGGCGTTTGCATCATCATCCTTTGTAAGTAAATTTATTCTTATGTTCAGGAAATCACAGGACAAAAAGCAAACCTTGGCAAGACACATTCTCTCTCTATCTCATGCTCCTCGTAACACTTGTTGCCTATATATCTTAGAGCAAAATCTTCACCTTGGATAAACAAAAAAAGGCATGGCGGACTGGTCTGGTGCTGAACAAATGGGAGGTCCCTATGCCATGTTGCCTGTGAAAGGTAGGATAGCTCAGTGGGAGAGAGGGATGTGCTCTAAAAAGGAAGTGTCATGAAACTCCTGTACGGTCTACAATAGACTTCAGATTATGAGCAGGGAAGCTGGTGACCAGACAACACCTCGAAAGCTACCAGACCACAAGTCCTTGGTTGTGGAGCACCAAAAGAGCACAGGTCGTCTTCCCACGCTGCAGAAATGAACCTGAAGGAGGAAGAGTTGTCCTGCAGCTTCTCTGCCCCAAGTGCATCTGTGCAACACAAAGCAGGGTTTGGCTCTTATACTGATATCTCCCAAGCTCTTCTAAATGCCCAGAAAAGCAAGATCTTTGGTTGGCCCATCTTAAGGCCAATCATTCTCTTTTATTATCTTAAAACCAAAGCTCAGGGGCCTTCCTGAAAAGTAAGATACACTCACAATCCTGCAGGTCAAGGCTTTCATTTTTAATGTGCATTCTATTAAATCTTCCTGTTGTACTCAAAGGTAGCAGGTATATTATCATGGCTGGTTGCAGTGCTTTTCTACCAGGAGAGTTTTCTTCCCCCATCCCTACACAGGGATCCCCAGCCATCAAAACTTCAAACTTGCTTCAGTAACCATAAATTAACAAGTGAACATCTCAAGGAAAATACTCTTTCTAATCTTACTTACTGCTTCACAGGAGAGCAAGAGAAACCAGGAAGGCACTGATTCTTTTACTCATTGTTGTGTGTCTGCATAGTTCCCTTATTCACTCGTTAAAGAAGATTGTCACAGGAGGAACAGATCTTACTACATCTGCCCAGGAAGAGAGGGAGCACTTCCTAGGGTATGTCTATGCTGGAGCAATAATTCTCAGCTTGGGTAAACATACCTGCACTAGGTCTGATGGAGCTAGGAAACTAAAAATAACAGTGGCTGCACAGGCAGTGGGATCAGCTAGCTGTCCTGAGTCTGTACCTAGGGTTTCAGACAGGATTGTACATGGGGTGGGTGGACTAGCCTGTCCTGCAACTCATGGTACTGCAGCTACACTGTTATTTTTAGTGCGCTAGCTTGATCAGAGCTAGCACAGGTTTGTCTGCCTGAACTGGGAATTACACCTCTAGCTCTAGTGTAGAAGTACCCTTAGTGTGAACCCTAGTCAGGAAGAGAAGGAGAAGCTCTTCCTCTGCCTTTACCAGAGGAGGGGGAGCTGCACTCTTCATTCCCCCTTATGGTAACCCCTACTCTTTATAACAGGTAAGATGGTGCCTCCCATCACCATGACATGGTAGGATGCACCATGATTGACATGACTGACCTAGTTGATTGATTAAAGTTTTTATTATTTCACATTTTCATAGAATATGTAATGATGTTACTGCAACTACTCAAAGCTGTCATTGCATAAGTCATTCACCAGTTCATCTCCCACTGATTTTGAGAATGAACCTACATAGAATGTTCTGGTTTTTGAACTGCTAGTGTTATGTTTTGTTATTTCTGTCTTCCTTGTGCTTGTGAGTACATGTGTTATATTGCAGTGGGATGATTGTTGGGACTATCATAATTGACATTCTGATGATTTATGTGGTATCTTTATTGATATTTCATTAGTGGGCTTGTCTTTATCATGACGTGCAGATATCACTCGGAGGTCATGTCTTACCAATATCCATGTATTACATGCTGATCAGTTTTATTTTTTGCATTGATTTTGGGGAGTGCAGGGGTTGTGGGGTGGAGGGGGAAGAACTAACCACCACCCAACAACTGCTACATAACAGGAAATATTGCTGGTAGGATCACACAATCATAGAATCATAGACTTTGAGGTCATTATGATTATCTAGTCTGACCTCCTGCACAATGCAGGCCACAGAATCTCACCCACCCACTCCTGTAACAAACCCCTAACCTGTGTCTGAGTTATTGAAGTCCTCAAATTGTGGTTTGAAGACCTCAAGCTGCAGAGAATCCTCCAGCAAGTGACCCGTGCCCCATGCTGCAGAGGAAGGCAAAAAACCTCCAGGGCCTCTGCCAATCTGCCCTGGAGGAAAATTCCTTCCCGACCTCAAATATGGCGATCAGCTAAATCCTGATCATGTGAGCAAGATTCACAATGATAAAGATAGCTAAAGGGATATTACTGAGCCTGATATAACCACTAGTTTGGAGGGTGCTAAATACTGAAATCTATTTTTTCTGCCAGTATGTAGTGAGCAACACTCCTCCACCCACTTATGCCAATCATGGTGCTGACTATTTTTCTATCTGAATAGCAAATGTACACATCCACAAAAACATGAACACACACAAACTCCATGCTAACAACTGCAGTTTTCCTCTTTTCTTATGTTTTGTTCTTTACTCTCATTTAAAGGTTAATTTAAGAAAAATTGCCATCAAGGGTGTTTTTTTTAAACAATCAATTATCAGAATATTTGTGTGCAGTTATAAGCATTTGATCAGAAAAGTGATTTCAATTCCACTACATATAAATAAAATCTACTCTTGTACTCTGAGAGAAAAGCCTCTAGCACACAAACTGGGAAAGAAGTGTTCAGGTCTGAATGCTGTGAGTCGGATTCAGTCTTTTGACAGTGCTCTGATGTACAGTAAATCCTCTAAAATATGTCATCTGTTTAGTGAATATTTTGTATTGTATCTGCTTTCTACAGATGATTTAAAGCTAAACATCCTTCTACAGATGATACAAAGCTACAAATCTTTCTGACAGGACCTAAACACTCAATTTTGCCTCTTCAATGCCACACACTAATACTTTAGTCCATCAGATTCAGAAATGAATCCTAGTGGTTTTCGGCCAGCTTGTTTTTATACCACCACAGGATGCAGAGCATCTCCTGTGATCAGCAGTACATAGCACTGCAGCACCAGGCCCATGAATTGATATATATGATTCTAATAATAGCCTACAACAACAGGCAGACAAAGCATTCCCTTCAACGGGACTCAACAGCATCATCCCGTGGCTCTGACTTGCTGGTTTAAACATTAACGTACTGATCTGATGGTTTATTATTAATGGACTGTTTTCTTTTTTAAAAGCATCTAGTAAAGCAGTTATTGATGTTCCATTCTGAAGCACTGACCTAGCTTGATGGCCTAGTTATTTGAGTGAATGAGGCATTATTAGGAAAATACCAGAATATCAAGAAACGTTTTCTTATCCATACACCGATCAGATACAGACACCCACACATTTCGTCCCTTTTGCTGAGCAATTAGCAACCCATTCTTATAATAAAATAAAGGGCCAGATTCCTCTACCCTTGATCACACTGAATAGTAGCTTACTCCATTAACAGTCACCCCGATGTAACTGAAGTCAATGGGGCTACTCATGGATTAAGGCACTACTCAGGTGAGGTAGGCTGCAGGAAACTGGCCTAAAATAAATAAATAGGATCCGTTATATGAATTGCATGGACTTCTTATTCCAGCAAGTGATTAAAATCAATTCTCATCAATTACTTTCATTAGCTCCAAACCAGCTTGGGAATCAGGCCTTTAAATAAAAATTCACATGTCTTTTGGCCCTGATCTTGGGTACAGTACCTGCTCCAGACGACACTTCAGCTCAGTCCATTCCACCTCCCAAGCTGCCTTGTCTGTGGCATACTGTTGCTGAAGCCCATGTCGCTCTCGTTCATCATCCCGGAGCTCAGAACGGAAGTCGTCCAACAAGGTTTTCAGAGCATTTAAGAGCCGACGGTTTTCACTTGCCTGCAGGAACAAAAACGAAAATAATTATTAATCCTTTTTCTTCAGAAAGAAAATGCTCACATTCTTGTCAACTGTATGAAGAAGAAAAGGATCAAACACACAGGTTAAGAGGTGACATAAGCATCCTAAAAAACACCAAAAGAGGAATATGCAGTGTCAGTGTTAAAAGGATCTGATCCTGCAAGGTGTTTAGCATATTCCGTGGAAGTTGAGGGTACGCACAGTATCTTGAAGGAGGTACTCAGAACCTCTCAGGATTGAGGTCATAAATTATAACTTTGTGGCTGTTAAATTTCTAATTTCAAGCCAAGAAATCATTTCTGATCCTACGTGTGCAACTGTGTATCTCATGCAGTCATCTCCTGAGCACCAAAACTCAAGTATGTGTAAATTACAGAAGATGATAAAGGATCCATTTCTGATGCTTTGGCATTACAGACAATGTTTGAAAGTCTCCATTTTGAACGGAGGAGCGTTGTTTAGTTGCAGAGTGATTCATTATTCTGCTCTTCAGAGGCACCCTCAACCCTCTGCACTTCTGTATAGGATGGCGTTGAGTATGAGTGCAGTCTGTTTTGGAAGCAAGTATGCTACGGGGTCTACTTTTCCTCTTTCCGCATATGACCAGAGAACAAATCCCTGTCCAAATTGTGGGAATATTTTTGCTGCATTTAAAATGTTCTATGACAGATACAGCAGTGTTAGGCAGAAATCAGGCAAAGTAAAAGTTTAGTTCAGGGTTAACCTGAGAGCTGGGCACATACATTTAGTCATCATTGATGAGCCTTTTGTTGTTTGCTTTCTGCAAACATTCTAGTGAGCAGCATATGCAGTGAACTTTAAGCAAAATATTGTAGAATATTTGTGAAAAGTTCATATTCAGTCAGTCAATAAATCAAAAGTAATTCCTCGAAACCTGTTTCTAATAGTTGCCCTCATCCAATTAAGGACCAGAAATGTATAATGTGATTTATGTGATGAATCAAACTCCAATCAAATTTTCAAAATAAATGTCTCACAAATGAGTTACAGATCAAGAATTATGCACAGAATCTATTCAACAAATTATTTTGAATAACAATGACCTTTAAGAAAATTACAGTCTGTTAGTAGACAATTTATGAGCAGAAAAAGTGGGAAAACTCATTGAATAAATTCATTACAAATTATTCTGCTGGCTTTCATTAATGTGTAAGTTAACATTGCTACCTTGAGAAGACTTAAATTAGCTGATCTGATGCACAGATGCTTGACTGATTCCTTCTATTTTCTCATTAACTTTGTCACTTTCTGGTTTCTAGCTATTCTTCTGATCTGGTCCTCGATAAAGTCCAAATATGGGGGTTATTTTCAGATGGGGCAATTAATGCTCACAGCAATTTAAACAAGAGACAAAAAGAATTCATACTGCAAAATTCAGATCTACATTTGCAACACTCCAAAGTCTAGGTGCGATTATATCTGAGGAACTGGTCTGTCCCATTATAAAGATAGTGGCCATCTGAAAATTCCAGATCTGGGCTTGGATTTTAAACAACCCCTGGCGTTCAAGGTTGTTCAGCCCCAAATGTTTGGTTGGGACCCATGAGAGCCAATATAAATATTTTTTCCATAATCATTTGCAATTATTAACCTAAAATTAAATGCTAATTGCAAAAAGTAGCTCGTGAAACCAAAAGTGCCATGCCATGTACATCTCATTTAGTTCTCTTTAGGGACTGGCTAAAATCTTGCTAGTGATCCCTTGGTCCATAGACAGTATATTGCAATAGAGATTCACACCAGATTTTGCAGACTTCAGTTCTACGGTTCTGCAGCATGGGCTTACAAAATATCAGAAATTAGAGAGCTAAAAGTCCCATTAGATCAGCTGTTCTGTCCCCCACCAATGCAGGTTTACTCTCAATATAGTATTTTCTAGTACAATATAGTATTTTCTAGTAGTATTTTCCAGTGTAGTTTTAAATACAGAATTTTGTGTGGAAAATCAAACTGTAATAACTAATCAAACATGCCAAGTAGGCTTAGAAAAATTATAGTTTACATTATTCCAAACCATATTACTCCTGGGGGCATTCTGCGCCAAAAAAATAAAAATTCTGTGCACAATATTTTAAAATTATGCACATTTTATTTGTCAAAATAACACTACATAATCACACCAGTTTCAATTATTTTGATAATTTATTTCAAAATACCTGTCAGCAAGTATGTCTGTAACAATACAGACACAAACAAAAATTCCCCCAAAACTTGAGAGTTAAAGAAACCCCTGTGACAACCCAGTTCCTGTTTCTCTGCTCCCTTCCCCCCACCCAGAGCCCAGCTGGAGGGGACAGACACCCACAACACTCCCCCCCACCTTCAAGCCCAGCCACCGTGCCCCTCCACGCCCAGTCCTGGATCTCTCCGGCCCAGATACCCACACCCCTTACTCCCCAGAGCCCAGACACACACCTCGTCTCTCTCCCAGAGCCCAGCCATGGTCTCCCCAGCCCAGACACTCCCCACTCTCCCCCTCAAAGCCCAGGGATCCTGAGGGAGAAACAGCCTGATGCTTGGTCCCAGGCTTGTATGGAGTTTCCTGCATGCTGCCATCTCTTTCCCTCAGGGCATGCTGGGAATTACAGCTGCCAGGAACCCTTTAGGTCCCTCCCCGCCAACAGCACTGCAGCCCATTTCTGTGGGAGAAAGTAAATTCTGCGCGCATGATAATTTCAGCAAAATTCTGCAAGGCACAGTGGTGTAGAATTCCCCCAGGAGTTCTATATGGTTCTTTAGAAAATAAAATGCTGTACACATGGGGAAATGACTGCAGGTGACTCATTGACTTAACAGTAATCTGTTTGGACTGAAGGAAGAAATGAACTGTTGCTACATGCAATACCGTATAACACAGGGTTTAAAAACAGGCATACCCAAAGAAGCAGAATTAAGACCACTGTTACTTAATGCATGTTAGAACATTACATACTGTCACATGCTGAATATGCACATACCATCACCTATTAATCAATTTGTTGATGTGATATTACAGTTACCACCATGAGTTTTATTTTGCTGTCCAATGAGGGCCAGGTTTTCAGAAGCGATCAGCTCTTGTTTAGATGCCAGAAATAAGTGGGTCTTTTGAAAATCTGGCCATAATATCACAATGGAAAGGATTATGTTCTGAGCACTTCAAAATCTGTCCCCACAAGAGTCCATGAAGCACTCTTACTCAAGGATTTTATTCTGTGTTCTCTGCTGTGGCCTGACAAGGTGTTTCTCTATCAATTTAACTGAAAGATTGCCCAGGTGGGAAATGGGGCAGAATTAAGAACTGTAGGACAATAAGAGCAATTTGCACTATAAGAACTTAGTACATTCTCCTGGAGCTTCCCCTCTGTATGCACCAAATATTCCACAAAACTATTCAGCACAAGTTCAAAGGTATCTTCTGTGTGGCCACTGGCCAAACTTTATTAGTCTCTCTACTCCCTTGTATTACAGGACACGCCAATCCTCTTGCTGTAGGGCAAAGACACACACTGTGAAAGCAACTAAAAGAATCTCAAAAATACACATTTCATGACAAAACAATTTAACCTCTAGAGGACTTCTGCTCCCCAACAAAAGCTCCCCCCCTTCCCTCTTCTTTCTCAGAAGGAAATAAGACACCTCTCAGCTCAGTTGTCCTTCATCCTGGTTAAGAACTGGAAGAGCCTCCATGCCTACCTCCTCATGGCTACCTGAGTCACCTCCCCACACTGATGGGTCTAGGATTTGGCCCTGTACAGTGGAACAAGTTATAGAGACACCATCAACTGGAATAGAGGGGGAGATTTTCAAAGGCACAAATGGCAGTTAGGCACCTAATTCCAACTGAAAGTCAATGGGATATAGACGCCTAACTTCCATTTGGACTAGGGGCCTACCTGCCATTTGTGCCTTGAACGTCTCCCCTCTAGTCAATTAACACAAAGTTAAAAGTAGTTTTGGGCATTACACCTGCCTCTCTGCAAGTCCCACTGCAAAATTTCCTGGTTTTACTATAGTATTTTCCTACATTTAAAAAATATTCCCCCAGTTGCAGTGTAAAGACTCACACGAACTGAGTGACTGCACAGGGAAAACAGTGAAAATAATCATTCACAAAGTGCTGTTAAATGCTCTGCATAAACCAACTGGGGGAAATATTACTTTTCTAATCTCTTTTAGTGATCTCACGTGTAAACTATAACTGAGATAGGTAACAAATTTCAGACAGAAGTGTTATTTTTAAATTGATTGTGTTTGCCACGGGAATCATAGCTTTGAATTGCCTGATGTCTGTGCATGTAAAACTTCAACCATAAAATCAGGTAAAAACTAGGTTTATTTAATAAACAAAAAGTAATTAGTTGTTCTAGAGAAGAGCCTATGGAGACACAATATAGGTTAGCAGAGGGCTAATGCCTAGCTCTACAGGAGTGCTATGAAAGTCACTATTATGGACTCGATATAGACATTCCCTATGGTAGCTGGAGTTCTAACTAGCTTGCTAATATAAACCCAATTTTGATCACATCCCTCTAATTTCCTCAGTGTCCTTTCTGCTTGAAATTCCTCATCTGTGGTCTGTAGTCAGAGAGGGATTTTTTGGGGGCTGAGCAAATTTGAAGGGGTTTAATAAGATGTTTCTGAGACCAGGGTCTTCAAAAAGATTAGGAGAAATTTTAGAAAATTCTTTGACTGTTGCTGGTAACACCACAATGATTAAAATGGCTGTGTCTAGAAACTTCATATTTATTTTATTTAAGAGTCTTTGAGGAGATCTAGGGCTCAGTCCTGCATGTTTCTATCTGCTCTGGACTTGACCAGCAAAGCACATAAACACATACTTCATTTTAAACAGATGAGTAATCCCACTGATAGCAAATAATAGCTCTTATGTCCCTCCTGCTCCTCCCATGGGCCAGTGTATTGGATGAAGTCAGAGGAAATGGGGCATGGCTGGGCTTCCCTGCACGCTGGTGATCCCTGGTTACCATAACAGGCTGTCTCCCGAGGACACTGGCAACCACTGTACAGTAGAGCAGAGGAGTCCCAACTGGTGCATAGCTGACCTAAGCGCAGAGAAGCACAAAGGTAGCTTAAAGCTACTGTTTGCCTGTCTGCTACATCCAAGGATCGGTCTGTGTGAGAAGGAAATAAGAGTTTACAGCAAGTTTTCACTATCAATGATTTTATCTGCGTTCTGAAAATACCTCACGCCTAAGGAGGTTCCCAGGAAAAAAATAGTACATATTAATTAAATATAAAGACTATTTGGATGTGTAGTTATAAACCCATGATCTGACCACTCCTTCCCCTCCAGCCTGGAGAAGTTTGGGTTCAAGTGGCAGAGCAAACATTAGCTTGGGATCATCTCAATCCATTTCCCCTCTTCACCTTTTGAGAATTTCATTTAACATTTTAGCGGTAGTCAGGGAAGTGCCAGCAGCTTGGTCTGGTAGGGAGTCACAAACAAAAGGTCAGGAGCAGCTACAACAGAGGAGATCTCAAAAAGCTTCCTTTCTGTGGTCGCCGAGCCAGGCAAGAGTAGAGCTGGATCTCGGTGCAAATCATTCTAGTACATTTAAATACTAATTACTATTCCTTAAGGCTTTTTTAAAAACCAACCTTTGAAAGAAAGACAAATATTGTATAAGCCAAAAATATAACTGGGGATTTTGCTTGAACCTCCAGAGCACAAAATATGAACATATTTGTTTTTACTGCACTTTACTGAGGGAGCAGAGATAAGTGAACTCCCTTATTTCCTCTCCCCTGTTCTCACACCACCCAGCAGGCATTTCACCCCTTCCATTCAACCAACATGACCCCTTCCCTAGGCAACACCCACCAAACCACCCACCCTCACACTCCCCTTCAAGCAATATTAAAAGCCACCCTCTATTGTGATCCCAGACTCACTCTGCCTGCTTGCCTCCCTGCTGCCTTTCTTCTCTCCTCTTGTACATTGCCAGTTCCATGTCAGTTCTTCCTTGCCTGAACTTTTGATATAACCCAGGCTGGATCCCAGCCTGAGGGAGTAAGTCAGCATCATGGAAAGTTGAATTATGTCAGGAAGGACAGGCTGAAGTACGAGTCATATAGGGTGTGCAGAGAGTAGTGACAGAAAGGATTGTTCTTCTCAAGAGTCTCTATCTACCTGGTCTCCCAGCACCAAGAACCAACTCCTCCCTCCTCTCCAGCACTCCTTTCTCCCACAAACATTAAGAAAATGGCCAATCCCTAAGGTGATGTTCACTTGGAGATTAACCAGCATTTTAATGGTTAAGGCTATCATTCTTAAAAGAAGCTATTGATTTGGGGTGCCTCAATTTTTGAGTGTCCAACACGTCTCAAGATAGGTATCAAAAACAGAGCACCTACAACTAGAGGGCACTCTTCGAAATTATGGACTCGGTGTTACGAATTTTCCTCCATGCAATTCCTCTTTTGAGAGAGGGGTGAGGGAGTCTGCAGCAGCAGGAGATAAACCCAGCCAACCCATAACCCATTAAACATGAATACAAGTTACTCAGAGTTACAGTAAATCCCTTTCCAGACTTACTTCTCTCAGCCACACACATTATTACAGGAACTCCCTCTTAATAGGAAGTGTGAAACCTGCCTGGTTCAAATCCAGACCCCCGTCATCTCTGCACTGTCCAGCCTGAAACTCCAACCACAGCAAGGAAATGCAATCTTGAGAGGAGACCCCCCCCCTCCTACCCACAGCACTTGCTACTGAGCTATGTTCCCTCCACAGGAGCTGGAGCTGTGGCTCTAATCCCACCAGCCACACATATATACACTGCCCTATATCCAGAGCTGGAAGTTTCTCATGAAGACAATATTAAAGGACAACTGCAAACTATACCAATGCAAAGGAAAGATGGGAAGAATAGTAAGAGGCCAATATGGCTCCCCCAGGAGCACTTTAATGACCTACAATTCAAAAAGAAATCCTACAAAAAGGAGCAGAATGGACAAATTGCTAAGGAAGAGTACAAAGGAACATCACAAGCATGTAGGAACAAAATCAGAAAGGCTAAGGCACAAAATGAGTTATACCTAGCAAGGGACATAAAATGCTATTAGAAGAGGTTCTATAAATGCATTAGAAGCAAGAGAAAGATGAAGGAAAGTGTAGGTCTTCTACTTAGTGGGGAAGGAGAGCTTATAACTGATGACAGCAAAAAGACTGATATGTTTAATGTCAGTTTTGCTTCCGTCTTCACTAAAAAGGCTAATGGTGACCAGATACTCAACACAATTAATATTAATAAGGAGGAAGGAACACAAGCCAAAGCAGGAGAAAAAACAGCTTAAAGAATAGTTAAACAAGTTAAATGTATTCAAGTCAGCAGGGACTGATTAAATTCATCCTAGGTTACTTAAGGAAATCTTGGAACCGCTATAAATTATGTCTGAGAACTCCTAGAAGATAGGCAAGGTCCCAGAAAACTGGAGAAAGGGGAACAAAGAGGACCTAGGGAATTATAGATCAGTCAGCCTAACTTTAATATCTGGATAGACACGTGGAACAAATTATTAAACAATCTACATCAATTCATCAGCATCTGGAGGATAACAGATTATAAGGAATAGTCAGCATGAATTTGCCAAGAACAAATTATGCCAACCAACCTCATTTCCGTCTTTGACAGGTTTACTGATCTAGTGGATGGGGGCAAACAGCAGATGTGATATATTTTAATGTCAGTAGGGCTTCTGACACATGTCCACATGATATTCTTATAAGCAAACTAGGGAAATGTGGTCTAAATGGAATTACTATAAGGTTGGTGCACAACTGGTTGAAAGACTGTACTCAAAGAGTAGTTATCAATGGTTCTCTGCAAAAGGGGACGGCATATCTAGTCCCACAGAGGTCATTCCTGAGTCCGGTATTATTGAATATTTTCATTAATGATTTGGATAAAAAAGAGTGGAGAGTACACTTTTAAAATCTGAAGATGACACTAAGTCAGAAGGGTTGCAAGGACTGGGAGAATTGATCAGTATTGAAGAAGAAATTCAATAAAGGTAAGTGCAAAGTTCACTTTGGAAGTAAAAATAAAATACAAAACTAGAAAATGGGGAATAACTGGCTAGGCGATAGTACTGCTGAAAGTGATCTGGGAATCATAGTGACCACAAACTGAATATGAGTCAACAATGTGATACACCTGTGAAAAAAGTGAATATAATTCTGACATGCATTAATAGAGGTGTATCATAACCTTAGTCCCAGATTTGGACCTTAGCGTCCAAAATATGGGGGTTAGCATGAAAACCTCCAAGCTTAGTTACCAGCTTGGACCTGGTACCTGCTGCCACCACCCAAAAAATTAGAGTGTTTTGGGGCACTCTGGTCCCTCTGAAAAACCTTCCCTGGGGACCCCAAGACCCAAATCCCTTGAGTCTCACAACAAAGGGAAATAATCCTTTTTCCCTTCCCCCCTCCAGGTGCTCCTGGAGAGATACACAGACACAAGTTCTGTGAAACTACACAGAGAGACTCCCCCTCTCTGTTCCCAATCCTGGAAACAAAAAGTACTTTCCTATTCCCCCAGAGGGAATGCAAAGTCAGGCTAGCAATCCAACACACAGATCTCCCCTTGATTTCTTCCTCCCACCAATTCCCTGGTGAGTACAGACTCAATTTCCCTGAGGTAAAGAAAAACTCCAACAGGTCTTAAAAGAAAGCTTTATATAAAAAGAAAGAAAAATACATACAAATGTTCTCTCTGTATTAAGATGATACAACACAGGGTCAATTGCTTAAAAGAATATTGAATAAACAGCCTTATTCAAAAAGAATACAAATCAAAGCACTCCAGCACTTATATTCATGCAAATACCAAAGAAAAGAAACCATAGAACTTACTATCTGATCTCTTTGTCCTTACACTTAGAAACAGAAAATTAGAAAGTAGAACTACTTCTCCAAAGCTTAGAGAAAGCAGGCAGGCAGACAAAAGACTTAGACACTCAATTCCCTCCACCCAAAGTTGAAAAAATCCAGTTTCCTGATTGGTCCTCTGGTCAGGTGCTTCAGGTGAAAGAGACATTAACCCTTAGCTATCTGTTTATGACAAGGTGTCATATGAAAGACACGAAAGATAATTATCCTGCTGTGCTCAGCACTGGTGAGGCCTCAGCTGGAGTCCTGTGTCCAATTCTGGGCACCATACTTTAGGAAAGATGTGAACAAATTGGAGAGAGTCCAGAGGGGAGCAACAAAAATGATAAAATGGTTTAGAAAACCTGACCGATGAGGAAAGGTTAAAAAAACTGGGCATGTATAATCTTGAGAAAAGAAAACTGAGCGGGAACCAGATAACAGTCTTCAAATATATTAAGAGCTGGTATAAAGAGGATAATGGTCAACTGTTCTCCATGTCCACTGAAGGTGGGGCAAGTAGTAATGGGCTTCTTAGGTAGCAAGAAAGATATAGGTTAGATATTAGGAAAAACTTTCTAGCTAGAAGGATAGTTAAGATCTGGAATATGTTTCCTAGGAAGGCTGTGGAATCCCCATCACTAGAGGTTTTTAAAAACAGGCTGAACAAACACCACTCAGGGATGGTTCAGGTTACCTGGTCCTGCCACAGAACAGGGGGCTAGACATGATAACTTCTCAAGGTCCCTTCTAGCCCAACATTTCTGCGATTCTATGGTACAGAATAGTGAGAGTGTCTTTGGAGAGGAAGTACTTCCCTCTAGGGTCCCAGAATTGGGGGGTGTCTGTTCCCAGGGCAGACTCTGTGGAACAGGTATCCTACAGCTATGTGGCTGACAGCTCTAAAACAGGATCTTTAGGGTCAAGTGTTGGTTTCTTGAGGCCTGACTGGATAAAAGACAGTTACCTTTTCCGTAACTGGTGTTTTTTGAGATGTGTTGCTTGTGTCTATTCCACAATAGGTGTGTGTGCTCGCCACATGCACCAGTGCCAGAAGTTTTTCCCCTAGCAGTACCCATAGGGGAGTGCCCCAGAGATCCCTGGAGTGGCCTCATCCTGAGTCTGGAGTGACGGACCACATATGTGCAGGCCGACATGTGACCCAAGAGCAGGAGGCACGCTCTGGCTGTTGTCACCAGAAACCTTGTGACCATGTTGATGAGCCCCTTCAGGGTCTTGAACCTGTCCAGTGGGAGGGAGGCTCTGGCCGACAAGCTGTCCAGGACCGCCCCAATAAACACAATGTGTTGTACCGGGACCAATGTGGACTTGGTGTTGTTTATCCACAGGTCCAAAGTGGTGCATGTGGATAGATGGAGCACCACATGATCCCACACCTGCGACCAAGAGCTGCCCTTGACCAACCAGTCATCCAGATAGGGGAAGATCTGGACTTCCTGGCGCCTGAGGTAGGCCACTACCACCAACATACATTTCGTGAATACCCTGGGGGCAGTGGACAGGCCAAATGGGAGGACCGTAAGTTGGTAGTGTTCCTGCCCCACCATGAAACAGAGGAAGTGTCTGTGCCCCTTGAATATATGAATGTGGAAGTACACGTCCTGCAGATTGAGGGCAGCATACCAGTTCCCGGGATCCAGGGAGGGGATAATGGAGGCCAAGGAGACCATGCAGAACTTGAGTTTCAGTATGTACTGGTTCAAACCTCGCAGGTCCAAGATGGGCCTGAGTTCCCCTTTGGCGTTCGGGATAAGGAAATAACGGGAGTAGTACCACTTGCATTTGAACTCCCCCGGTACTGCTTCCACTGCTCCGAGGTCCAGGAGCCACCCCACTTCCTGCTCAAGCAGACCCTCATGAGAGGGGTCCCCCAGGAAGGATGGGGGCGGAGGGTGGTTGGGTGGAGTGGAAGTAAACTGGAGGGTGTAGCCCCAGGAGATGGTGTTGAGGACCCATCGGTCCGAGGTCAGCTGCGATCACTCTGGGAGGAAAGCACACAATGATTGGAGAAGGGACACTTTACTGAGGCTGGCTCCCTGAGGAGAACTGGCAGGGTGCCCCGGGCGTCCCGTCAAAACTGCCTTTTCCCCTCCTGCTTGCCCTTGGAGGACCCAGGCTGAGGGGCAGGTCGAGACTGTCTTTGAGGGCGCTTCTTATAGTCCTGTGACTTCTTATAAGCGGTCTCGTATTTTGAGTGGGTGGCCAGGGCGGGAGTCTGCTGCGGCTTGAACTCAGGTTTAGCTGGAGCCGGAACATAGAGACCCAGAGTCTGGTGTGTCATGCGGGAGTCCTTCAGGCCATGCAGCTTTGTATCTGTTTGTTCCGCAAACAGAGCTTTGCCATCAAATGGGACATCCTGCAGGGAGGTCTGCGCCTCGCTGGACAGCCCAGAGAGCAGGAGCCATGACGCCCTTCTCATGGACACCGCGGAGGCCATGGACTGCACGGCTGTGTCCCCTACATCTGAAGCTGCCTGCCATGTTGCCCTGGCAGCCGCTGTACCCTCCTCCACCAGTGCCTTGAACTCCTTCCTGCAGCGCTCCTCGAGGGAGTCCTCGAACTTGTGCAGGGAGCCCCAGAGACTGAACTCATACCAGCCCAAGAGAGCCTGGTGGTTCACCACCCATAACTGGATGCTTGAAGATGAATAAATTTTCCTTCCACATGAATCCAGCCTCCTTGAATCTTTATTTTTTGGGGTAGGAGCTGGTTGGCCCTGCCGTTCCCAACTTGACCACCAGGGAGTTGGGAGCAGGGCAGGTGTACAAGTATTCATGTCCCTTGGTGGGCACAAAATACTTGCGTTCCACTTTCTTAAAGCCAATGAGGCTGGGGTTTGCCACAGGGCGTTTGAAATTTCTGCCATCCCTTCATGGAGAGGCAAGGCCACTCTGCGCAGTGCCAACCACAGGACTGCGATCCTGACGTGAAAGACTGGTACCGTTGGTAACAGCTGCTCTGCAATTGGCTCAGGCAGGTGGACCCATGACATTGAGATGCCAGTGATCGATGCCCGGGGCTGCAGGGGCATGCCATGGTGGGGTCCTGGAGTGGGATGATGAACAGGAATGGCGTCGGCATTCATGTTGTAACTGACTGAGATAGCCCCTCCAAGAGGAGGACCTTTGCCGTCGTCTGCCTCGGTCCCCTCGAGGCGGAACGGTGCCGGGAGTCTTGGTCAGATGGAACCCAACCAGACAACCTGGTGGGAGTCGACAGCGACCCACGTGGACTTTGCATGGAACGGTCGCTGGGCAGCGAACAGTGTCAGGAACGTTCCCTCGACTGAGACCAGTACCGAGTCGAGGGCGACTGTGGAGATCCCAGCAACGGTTTGCCTCTGGAGTGTGGGGCCAACATTGGCAGTGCTCCTGATACCGGCATGGACATGACATCCCAGGCCACCTGCAGGGCCTCCATTGTGGAGAGCATCCGGATATCCGGGGAGGCCTGATCCGAATGGGCTGGGCTACTCTGCTCGACTTGAGTCGGAGGCCTAGAGGCTGATAGGGGATTGAAGGCTGCCCAAAATGGGTGTAATCTCTGCCCCAGGTTTACTCTGGTGCCGCAGCGAAGAAGGTCTCTTCCTAGCCTTCTTGGCATTCCCCGTGGATGAGGAGCGGTGCCAATAGTTGATGGCGCTGAAGGGTCGCTGAGCACCGACACTGCAGGGTCACTCGGGGCCGACTCGGAGCGGCACGCTGGATCTGGGGTCAGTGCCGTCTCCATCAGAATAGCCCGGAGCCTAATGTCCCTTTCTTTCTTGGTCCAAAGCTTAAACGACTTGCAAATCTCACAGCGATAGTTGAAATGGATTTCCCCCAAACAGTGTAAACAGTCTGCATGCTGATCACTTACTGGCATATGTCACCTATAAGTGCTGCACGGCTTAAAACCCCGGGCCTGGGGCATGCCCCAGCCCGGGCGCTCTAGCTAAACTTAACTAAAACTAATCAACTAACTAACTACAGATACCACACACTAAACGAACAAGCAGTTCTGGGGACGAGCTACAGCAAAGCTGGAGCAGAGCAGTTCCGGAGCACCTTCACTGGCAGCAAAAAGAAACTTGGGGGGGGGGGCAAGGAGTGCGCAGTGCCCCTTATATCGTGCCATGGAGACGCCACTCCAGGGGTAATTAGGAGTGCTCCCCTACTGGTACTGCTAGGGGAAAAGCTTCTGGAACCGGTGCATGTGGCAAACATGCACACCTACTGTGGAATACATGAGCAATCACTCAAAGAAGAATTGCATGTTCAGGGAGGTTTGCAGGCTAACTTCTTTGAGAAGATGTTGATGAAATCAACCACTAATGAGCTATGTGCTCCTCAGTGGCTTTTAGCAGCTATGAGTGGCCAAGGTCTATTTCAAATATTGTGTCCAGACATCTCTCAGAGCTTCCATGGAACTCACTTTTGGTACTGGGATTCCATTAGGGAAAGTGGGGTGACACTTTCTTTGCTCCAGTTTTGTTATCACTAATAAATATGTATTAATGAAGTATTTTTAAAATCTGGAATAATTTATAAACTGAGGTTTATACTGGAAATTCTGTAATGTGTATCGAGTCAGGGCCAGATCCTGCAAGCTCATGGAATTTAGTGGGAGTTCTAAGTATAGCGGGCATGCAGTCTCGTGCCCTACTTTTGCAGCAAAATTGACATTTTCAGCCAAACATATAATAGTGTATCTGAGAATAGAATATGGCTCTTACAGAGCCCTAAATTGGCTACAGGATCAGAATTAACCTGCAACAAGGTATCTCTTTTTCGTATTAGAGAGTAATATGACCCTTTCTTGCCACTAATAATTAGCTGGAAGCCCAATAGCAGTAGACTATTTTAACCCTCAATGTATCTGTCAAATACAGAGTGCTTGGAAATTGAGGAGTGTGGTATATACCATACAGTATAATATACAATGAAATGCAGTATAGCTCTTGAAATAAGTGATATTTAGCAAACTTACTATTCTTGCAGTAGTCACACAATACGTATTTCCTGGTTAGAAGGTAGAAAACTTGTTTCATCCTCACACATCCACTGGAGCCCCAGGCAGTGTTCATTAGAAATATCTGCTTCTATCAGCAGGGGTACTGAGACATGATTTGTTACTATGAGTCATTTCCTTAAGTGAGATTGCTGGAAATGCTGAATTAGAAGAGCACGTAACACTTACAAAAATGAATTATATGCATACGACTTACCGCTGTTGCCAATTTAAATGATATTAATCTCAGAGCAATGATTCTTTCAGAGAGGACATATTTTATTCATATATTCTTCATTGGAGAGATTGCTGTCTAGGTTGTACTTGAAAAGCTAATATATGGCTGAGGCTTATTGAGATGGTACTGGTTTATATTTATTTTACTCATTCGTTGACTAATTTAGTCTACAAGATGAACGCAGTTATATGATATGTTTATAAGCATCTCCTCAGTGCCCTGCCTCAGCCTCATTCTCGGGAGGAGACCATAGTGATACATAAGGGACTGGTGAGCTACATTCCCAGAAAGGGCAACTTCTGACCTCCAACAAGATTATTAATACTAAACCCTTCCCAAGTCAGACATGTGAGTGCCAGGTTAACCAAATGAATAAAATCTCGGTAGCAAATTTTACATGAAAACATCTACTGGACAAAGGCTCTGGCATGACCCCATACGGCTCCTACACATGGGGCAGGCAGGGGGCTCCATACA
Organism: Gopherus flavomarginatus; assembly: GCF_025201925.1. Classification (NCBI taxonomy): domain Eukaryota; kingdom Metazoa; phylum Chordata; order Testudines; family Testudinidae; genus Gopherus; species Gopherus flavomarginatus. Next base: position 209,813,564 of record NC_066618.1, read on the forward strand.
CTCAGGGACCGATCCAGCATTTTTGCTGCCCCAAGTGGGAAAAAAAAAAAGCAGCAGCGATCGGTGGCACTTCCATGGCAGCTCTACCGCCGCTGCTTCATTCTTCGGTGGCACTTTGGCGGCAGGTCCTTCCCTCCAAGAGGGAAGAGCTGGCCCTGCATACACTGCTCCTGCCCCAAGCACTGCCCCGCAGCTCTCATTGGCTGGCAACTGCAGCCAGTGGGAACTGCAAGGGCAGCACCTTTGGATGGGGCAGCACGCAGAACCACCTGGCCGAGCCTCCATGTAGGAGCCGGAAAGTGGACATGCCACTGCTTCCGGGAGCTGCTTGAGGTCAATGTTGCCCGGAGCCTACACTCTTGACCTCCTCCTGTGCCCCAACCTCCTGCCCCAGCCCTGATCCCTTTCCTGCCCTCCGAACCCCTCGGTCCCAGCCCAGAGCACTCTCCTAGATCCCCAGCCCCACCCCAGAGCCCGCACCCCCAGCCAGAGCCCTAACCCCCTGCCCCACACCCCAACCCCCTGTCCCAGCCCAGATCCCCCTCCTGCACCCTGAACTCCTCATTTCTGGCCCCACCCCAAAATCTGCCCCCTCAGCCGGAGCCCTCACCCCTCATATATCCCAACCTCCAATTTTGTGAGCATTCATGGTCTGCCATACAATTTCCATACCAAGATGTGGTCGTTGGACCGAAAAGTTTGCCCAACTCTGCACTAGAGGGACCCTGGGTTGGGGACCAGAGTAGCGGGTGCGGTGGGGCGGGGTGGGTTGGGGCACCCTCCTCTTCCACCCCACTTCCCAGTGATGAGAGTGGCTAAGCCAGACTTCAGTTTGCCCTTGGAGGAAGGGACTAGACTGAGGACTTTTCCGAGATGGGAACTGTCCCTAACTTTTACAAAAAATATCCCTGACAAAATGGGGATCTGAGGATCCTCACACTACCTCAAATGGGGCAGCTGCAGGGAGTAGGAACTGCCTTGAGCAGCTGGAGGCTGCGGAGTACCCCAGCCGCCTGCAGCTCTGGGCATCCCCCCTGCCCGCAGGGGCTGGGAGCTCAGGGAGTTCCCTGTCAACTGCAGGGGCCAGGAGCTTAGGATCCTCTGCAGCAGCCTACCACCCCTGGCAGCCCAGAGCGGCCGGGAGCTTGGGGGTTCCCTGCCACCACTAGCAACTGGGAGCTCGGGGTTCCTGAGCTGCTCTGGTGGTAGGGAACTGGGGGTTCCCCACTACTGCCCACTGGGAGCTGGGGGGGTCCCCCATTGCCCCAGGCAGCTGGGAGCTTGGGATTCCACTGCTGCGCTTCTCCCAGCAGCAGGGAGCTGGGGGGTTCTTCCGCTGCCAGCAGCAGCAGAAAGCTGGGGGCACCCCCATCGTCCACAGCTGCTGGGAGCTCCAGGGGCTACCAGAGGTGGCCGGGGTACCCCACAGCTTTCTGCTCCAGTGGGTGGTGGGGTACCCTGCAGCTCCTGACCACCACAGGCTGAAGTCACAGAGGTCGCTGAAAGTCACTGATTCTGTGACTTCTGAGACCTCCGTGACTAAATCGAAGTCCTAATCATAATGCACATAACTCAAGGGTCAGAGTTAAATTAGAGCAACATTTGTGTACAGAAGATGGAAGTTAAAAGGAATAATTTACTGCATTTTGTTTTACTCTCCTACTGGAACACTTCTAACTGCTAATAGTATATTTTTTTGTATTAAGTTTTTACTCTGTTTAGTAATATTCTATACTTAGCCTTTGAGCCATTTAAAAATATATTCCCAACCTAAACCCTAACTGCTGAGTTGATTCCATTTATTGTAGATTAAATTCTTCACATTTGCCTTGTCCAACCCCAAGGTAGGCATGGCACAGGAGATCGCTGGAAGCACTGGATAGGATTTGCCTTTAGCCATTTAAAAATTATGTCCAATGATGTAACAGAACTTTGGCATTACTTTTCCTTCATTTTTACAGAAGACATTAAATACATGTGCCAGATTCTTAAAATATTTAAATGAAATAAAAAACATCTCTCCTTTCTAATGGCTAGATGGTAAAATGCTCAGGAAAGATGAGTATGTAAATTCTGCAAGCCATCAGATATTGATATATTTTTCTGGGCAAGCAGCCACAAGAGGAAATGGAATTTTTCACTCCTAGCATCTGTTAAGAGGACAGTAGTAATCACATGACTCCCTATTAAATATAGATATAATGGATGAAACCCATTAAAGTTGCTGTGTGGCTAGGATTGAAGTTGTGTACAATTCTAGGTACTAAGATAAAATAGAACAGCAGCAAAACAAAATGGATGCCACTAAAAAAATCTAGAGTATTAATTCCCAAGGTATGATGTGTAACTCCCTTCCAGTGTGGTACCTGCTTTTGATGCTGCAATAGTTCTGCAGTCTGCAGCTGTGGTCCATGCTCAGTGCTCTCTGATGTGGAATGTTGGGAATAATCCATCAGTGCAAACACAAGGTCATCCTCCTCATCTCGTTCTGGGTCATCTCCCTTTTGTTCTGACTGAATGCCAAATTCTGGTAGGGCATCGAGGTGTTCAATCTAAAATGGCAAGACAATGAACTCTACAAACACTGTTCCTGTCTTAAGTGTACAGTGACAAAAAAAAATCTACTGAAGATTGGAGAAAAGGGATCTCCTTGTGTGTTGCAATTTATTAAATCACATTCTGTACAACAGTGAGAATGTTATTACATGAATAACATGAAAGCAACCCAGCACACTGAAATCACTGAAGCCATAGAAAAGATGTTTTGCTATTAGGTGTGGATTTAGTTTACGCAAAAGCAGAATAGTATTTCAGCATTTATAAATGGTCACTCTTGTTTTGAAGATTATTCATTCTGCCTAATTTGGTAGCACAAACACCTGCAGCAACTGTAGACCAGGAAATGCTGAAAGAAAAGGCACCATGGACAGGAGGTACATAAATATTAGCAATACATGAAACAATTACTTAGAGATGGTTTTGGAATTACATGAATTTGAAGGATAATTCTGCCCTCCCCAGGAATTTTGGCTAGAGCAGCAGATTGAGAAAATGCCTCTCTCCCAGTCATTTTATGTAATAAGGCCAAGATTTCCCAACATGTGTAGGTGATTCTGGGTGCCTTCTTTCAGAGTGGTGCTTACTGTCTGAAAATTAAACACCTTTTAAGGTGTCTCAAAATGGCCACCCAAAATCACTAGTTACTTCTGAAAATCTTGGTCTAAATTATTAAGTGCTCTATGGAGGAACACCAGAATGGTGATGTGAGTGCTGATGGTGATATGTTTGTGTGGGGAAAAGGAATCAACATGGATGAATCACTGCTGAATTCCCACAAGAAGTGTGTGACTCTACTGCCAGTATGACAATAGAGCACCTCTTCATCTGTATTCCAGAAGGCTTTTTGAGGAGCACACTGCACATAAACATGAAAAAGCAACATCACTCAAACCATCCAAACAGATTTTAATCCATTAGCCCACTTATTCCTCCATACACTTATTGCTCCATATATTGGTGCTAGTTGTGGGTTTTGTTTTAAAGATGAGAGAGCAGTAATTCAGAGATGTCATATGGGTTATCCCTCTTTACAAAACTATTTTACAAAGGCCAGTAACTTTAACTTTAAATTCCATTTCAGTCCCTTTTAAACTCACTATTATGGAGGGCTGGTGTGACTTCATAGTTGGTTGAGTTGAGTTGTGCATGCAAAACAGGGATATCTGAATATTCATTTTGCTCATGTCAGAACTAGCAACTCCACTCATCCTTGCAGTTTCACTCCACTGAATAAGATGGGCCTATTACCTCCAGTATGTCCTCCCCTTCCTCTTCTATTTGCTTGCCTTGCTGCCAGTGTTTCAGCAGCCACTTGAGTTTCACATACAGGAGGAAGGTATTCTGCTTGAAATGCCTGAGTTCTTGCTGCATCAAACTCTTCTCCTGACCCCACGTCTTCTCCTCCAGTTTATTCTGCAAAGTCAAGCTCTGCACCTCCAAATCTTTCCTCCGCAAGGTCTGCAGATGCTCCTCCTCCAGCTTTGATGGAACAACACACACAGTATCAATAAGGTGCTGCTGATGGATGAGACAAACTGAAATCTCTAATTTTAATCAATATCAGCTACTTAATTTGGCAAGAGTCCTGACATTTGAGGAATCAGAAGACCACAGCTTGCAGCCCTCAATTAATTAACCATATGCAAACAACCTGCTGAGGGAATGTACAGTTAATTCACTTTAAAGATGCATAACAACAATGCTGCTACATAAAACACGTTTATGTCCTACATACTTTCCTTCCTCTCTTCATTGCATCTTTTCAATATGTTCCCTGCACGGCCCTGACCTTACAACTGCTTCATACAAAATTCATTTAATGACTGAATTTCCACCTACTCCTATAAAACGAGAGTATAATAATCCCTACAACACGCAACAATTTTAATTTTCCTCCCCTCCCTGCACAGTCACTCCTTTTGTTAAGAATATGTCTTCATCCCACTCTCTAGAAACAGAGTTCCTTTGTCTTTTATAGTTGGTATCAAACACAAGTCTTGGCCTTTTTACATTAGCACTGAGGATTCATACTTAAAGGGCTGTTTGAGCTGTCTCATGGCAAACTCCTACAGTTTCTGCACAAGGCTGAAGCACAGATGCACACTGAGTTCCATAGTCTGAGTTCCAACCCCGTAAGCACCAAGAATAGCTCACAGTCTCATAGTTTGCAATATAAATCCTATTGCAATTTATTTGACACCAAACTTTGGCCAGGAAAGTCACTCTTTAATGCAACTTCTTATTGTATAAGTGAAAAGCAGACAATGGATTGACCTGGCACCAATAAGAGTTACATAAATTACCCTTCAGCAGTCGCATACTCCTACATGAATGCCAATATATTTCTGTTTTAAACTGAATGTGGATGCTTACTAATGAGGGAAAGGCATTTAGAAAAGGAATGAAGAGCCATTGTTTATAGATGCTGTTTCATATTGTTTTGTTTCCCATCATATCATGAGTCTATTAAATAACTGCCTCTCTTGTTAGTTACCAATCCAGTACAAATGAAAGCCACAGTAAACTGGCCACCACAATGCCTTAAACCATACAGAATATATCCTGCAACAAACACCTCATAGCTATAGAGAACACTTGGAAGGTTCATCTTCAGGAAAGTGGACAGAAAATCAGACCAATATTTCCTATTACCAATAAAATGAAATGAAATGAAATAAAATATGCATCTAATTACCCCTAAAATATTCAGAATCCTATTTGCGACCTGCCATTCCATGACAAGCACTTTACTAAATAATGAACCTTTTAAAAAGTTTTGGACCTGTCATAATGCAAAGACACAGCACTAAGTTAACAAAATCAGTTATCTAAAAAGCACGTACAACATCCCTTCTGTTAGAGGGATTTTGGAGTAAAACTGGCATATTAATAAATACTCTAAGCAACAGTAAATCCTGGTAAATCAATTCTTGATTGAATCAGGAATATCTACCCACCAAACAATTTCCAGGCTTATAATTGACCTTAAAAGCAGTTTAAAACAAAAATAGATATTATAGGCCAAAAGTGTCCCATAACTCCCAATCATGCACATGGAGTTGCATACAGAGGGCAGACTTTAGTCCATTGCCACTTAATGTTGCCAGAAACAATATACTATTGTAAGCTTCATTTTTGAATGTGTAAATGAATATAACTTGGGTTAACAGAGCCTTGTTCCTTTGAACTGAAATGGAGATTTGGTTAAAAACAGCCAGGATCTATTAATCCAAGTCTTCAAAAAGGTGGGACAAATATGGCCAATTTCCTGTTATGTACACTGAACATGAGCAATAAAAGACAGGCAAGCAAAGCACTGAGAAATAAAGAGGTCCTGATTTTCATCTCCTGTATATTGGCGTAACTCCACTGAATTCAGGGAGCATCTGATTTACACTAAGTGAGATCAGAATCAGGCCTACAACATCCAACTGTGCTCCTGGAGTTCAAGCAAGTGCTGTTCCACTGTCTCATGGAGAGCTGAAAGGATGCAGAAGAAGCAGCCACTTCTTCTTATGTGATCACCAATATAGCAGCTCATGCGGGATTTTTTGGCTGATTCTCTAGCAAGAAGATATACAGGGACACAAACATACAGAAATAGGTCAATTTACATTCAACCAGCTTCTAGATTCGTCATTTCCTCAGATGAGTGAAAATAAATAAATAAAGTTTATGCTTTTGGGAGTGAATAGTAGTAACATGTAGACACGGTTTCCTTGTTTTTGACAAACAATATTTCATTGTGCAGGCTCTGGCCAAACGTCTGTACTAGTGGAGGGTTTTCCATTACCTGAATGATCCTCTCTGTAAACTTTTCTTTCTCCTCTTGGTGAAGTCTCGTCTCCTGCTCAAGTTGAGCCTGAAGCTCCTGTATCGATATATTCTGCACAGGTAAAACACTGGCATCCCTGAGCTGATCAGTAGGACAAAGGGACATATTTAGTGGAAAGTGTGTGTTAATGGTGTAAAAAATCTGTAGGACAGACATCTTTGTGACTTACACTTATACATACAGTTATAAGCAAAGCAGGATGTGCACATATGTAGCAATGCCTTAAATATGCGTGAGGATTTCTTATATGGCTTCCTAATAAAATATAAAAATAGGATCTTAATGTTACTTGTCTTATATTCCCTTCAGGCCTGACCCTGCTGCCCTTTTATAAGCAGTGTCATTGAAGTAACTGGAACTACTACAAGGTTACAGAATCAGACCCTGTTTATAAGCTATTTATAGTATCAGGTAGTGTATCCAATCCACTGTGATGAAAGGTCACTTTTAGCATCCTTGCAGAGAGATTAGCCATACTGTGCCTTTTAAAAAAAAAAATCAGATAATGTGATCTCATTTATTACATGTAATACATAATGTTCCCGGTTGAAAAGGTCCCTTTCTTCAGATATGAGACAGACTTCTACACAAGTTACAGCTGTACTTTACTAACGTTCCTACTTTGAAAAAGAACAGGAGTACTTGTAGCCCACAAAAGCTTATGCTGAAATAAATTTGTTAGTCTCTAAGGTGCCACAAGTACTCCTGTTCTTTTTGCGGATACAGACTAACACGGCTGCTACTCTGAAACCTACTTTGAAAAGTGACTCTAAACAAATCAAGTAGTGGAATCCCTGTTTATTGTATTTAATCTTTATTCTAAATATCAGTCTTGCAAACTCACTCTGGGATCTGACCAGACCTCTCAAATATCTCTCATTTTAGTGACATTACTCACTCAGGACTTGTCTACACTACTGTGCGGGGTTGATGTAAGATATGCAACTTCAGCTACGTGAATAGCATAGCTGAAGTCGACATACTTAGATCTACTTACTGCAGTGTCTTCTCTCCCGTCGACTGCGCTTATGCTTCTTGTTCTGGTGGAGTACCAGAGTCGATGGGAGAGCTCTCAGCAGTCGATTTATCGCGTCTATATTAGAGACTCAATAAATCTACCCCTCTGGATCAATCGCTGCCTGCCGATCCAGCAGGTAGTGTAGACAAACCCTCAGTCTCAAAATTACTTATGTTCCATACCAGTTTGATGTCTCCTTCAATTTTATTAACAGCAATTATTTCAATCATGAAACTAAGGTCACAGACTTAATTATTTACACCAAAGAAATTAATCTCAGAGCGTTTACTTCCCTGCACTAATCACTTTTTGTCTCTCTCATTTTGGGTCTTTGCCACACATTTAGGTCTTGGCTAATTCCCAGTTATGGATCTGACAGTCAAACTCAGTTTCCTTCTCACATGTAACAGTAAGATGATATGGACAACTTTGCAATACAAAAAGAAACATTTTTAGTTACCTGCCAGAGCAGAAACAGGACTATTTGAGGCCTGAAAGGGTGCATTCTAACTTTTTATCAGCCAATTAAAGCTACCATACACACTCTCTCTGGGCCAACTGAGTCCTTCTTTAATTGGCACTATGCTGTATAACTGACTAGTGCATATGTCTGTTCTATGCCCGAAAAGAGTGATTTTTAATGGAGCTGGGGGAATAAACTGATTTTTTCAGTTCTCTGGCACTTATGAAAAAAAATAGAAATAAAAATTTCAGTTTGGCTAACTGAATCCCAAAATTGTGAACAATTTCAGTGAATTGAAAAAAATCTATTTAGAATCAAATGGAACATGTTTTGTTTGACCCCAAACAGACTTTTCCAATTATTTTTAAAGATCTAGATTCATAAAATGGGAGGGGGGAGGAGCAGATAGCGATACACTCCTTGTAACTTTAGCCCAGTGGTCAAAGCACTCATCTGGGATGAAGGAAACCCAGGTTCAAATCTCTTCTTTAGGATGATTGGTCCTGGGTCTCTCACATCCCAGGTAGTGCCCTGACAACAAAGCTAAAAGTTATAAAAAGGGCACTATCACTACCACCACCACCTACTTCTCCTCCAGCCATTTTGTCAAGTCTTGAAACTATTAGGTGAATTCACGTCAAATTTGCAAAGAATTTGGGTTTAACAAAACCTGCATTTTTCAGCAAATAAAGTGTTGGTCTAAAAAGTTTAGCCCTGCTCTAATTTTCAACCCCTTATCCCATATACAGAAACTGACCAATGTAAAGTTATCATATTATAAACCATGTCTAATTTTTCTTCTGCATTAATACTTCTACAAACATTTTCACTAAGTAAGCCCAAATTCTGGTGTTGGAAGTAGGTGGGAAACCACTGATTTCAATTGGAGCTGCATTCATATCCAAGGGCAGATTTTTTTTCTTTCTTTTTTAAACTCAGGAGCTGGTTATATAATCTTTAAAATTCTGTGAAGACTAATCTCTTCTTGATGTGCAGGAGTCATAACAAATCAGTTTCCCCATGCAGCAAGAGAAAGATGTTTTTCTTTAGTGATCTTTGTGTTCTTGCTCTGTTATTCTAATTAGCATTCTTTTAGAATACAATTTATGAAAATCAATGCATCAGGCCAGTTCATGTGCAATTTCAGAAAAGCATGTTGCCTGCTTCATTAATTTGAGATTATCCAGAGCCATGTGAAGTCTAGCAGCAATTTTACTTGGTGAAAACAACTATTCTACTGGTAATTTTTATTACCAATAATAATCATTAAAAAAAACCTCCCATATGGTTAGGAAATGGCAATAGCAGGATTTATCTACCAATGTGCAAGTAATTATTTCAAAATACATTTGATTTTTATATCACTCTCTCTACAGTAATGTCATATTTAGGGAGTTAGAAAGATATCGTTTGTCTTGTGGTTAATGAAATTGGAAGCTGAAAATCCTTACACTTGTATTTTGTCTTTTTCCCAAAATGCCTTTACTTATTTGATGTATCAATAAAAATGGCAATTTGCTAGAAAGAGTTGATGCTCTGTTCTTCACTAGTGTTAATGGGAGTTACATAGCTACATATACACCAAGAGCAGACCATGCCTGCAAAATGGGACAAGGAATAAAATCCCAATCTCTTACGCCATTTATCGATAAGATGGCAGCATGAGTGGGAACCTTGAGAGTATGAAATATGTAATAATAGTTGGAACTACTGGTGAAAGACTGAATGCACTGTCAGAGGTGATGTAGTTTTATAAGCACCTTTAAAAGGTTTAAATCTTTTCTCCCGCAATTAGCCTGCTTCTGCCTTATTATGGAGCATGAATTTTAAAGCAATAAATTGCATGTGCTCTAATGTAATTTAGTAGACACATGAAGAATTGCACAGCTTTTCATCACTTTGAAACTCAAAGTTTCTTCATATTTTTTATTTATGTTATAAACATTGGGCTTAGTTCTGATAAATAGCAAGAACTCAGATTAACTTTAGCGGGGAATGGGGCTGCTGAACACCCCATCAGATCATGCCTGGTGATTGTACTTTGAATAATGAATATGAAAATATTTTTCTTTTCTAATTATGTCTGTTTGTATATGCAATTTTAGACATGGTACAGTGTCTGCAATTCTACATGTTCATCTTTGCAAATCAGGCCCCCTGATAAAACTACAGTATTGTGGTATTTATAGATGTCATCTACATAACTGTTGTGGATTTGTTTTCGCAAGCAGCATTGCTACCGCACTGGGAGACAATTATAGACATAAGATTTTCTGTTAACTTCCATCATCTCTCCCTCTTATTAATGCATTTGCTACAACTGGGACAGAAACCACTAGGCACAAATTCCATTCACCATGGTGTCCCAGATAAGACATCTACTGAATAACACTAATTTTATATATGTAAGGACACAAACTCACTAAAATAAAAACACACAAACACAACACAACATGAACTACAATCTAGCATTACTCCATCACAGCACCACTGAACAGCACACTACATTTGCACCTTGACAATGATTTAAAATTTTCAGTGAACCCAGATTACATTTTCCAATGTGCTTCAGTTCTTGTTGCCTTTGCAGGCCAGTTCCAGTGCTCTGCTGCTGAGACACTGAACACCCCCTCTCACCTGTTTTCACTCCAGAAGATGCTAATCCATGCTGATTCCCTTACATCAAGAGGACATTTAAACAAATATCATTCACACAGCCAGGTTTTTGTCTAAATATTACTCGTTGCACTAAAATCTCTCTGCTTCTCCCTCAAAGGCCTGCCTCTTGTCAGCTCGTCTATGTGACAAAGCCCTATGGTTTTGTGACGACTTGCTTTACCCATTTATCACACTCCGCAAAAGGAAGAAGTTTGCAGAAATTAGTATCTGATTATAAGCCACCTCAAGACCATCCACCTCATCCTTTTTTGCTGGACCACAATCAATACCACCTGACTAAAATTAAACCATCTGACTGTTTTCCCCCCTTTGTTGAATCTGCTTTTGAAGGCTTTTTAAACATATCCAATTTGATTCTTATGAATTAGAAACCAGCCTACATGCAAAAATTATGAGTATCACATTTCATAGACTATTTGTTTTAGTCATTTTTCAATTCAGAGGCAAAATGAGGCTTGTGGATAGCTTTCCCCCCCTTCCTCTGAGGAAGCTAAACAATAAACATTTCATATGTGTATTATGTCCCTTTAGTACTTGGACCTCACAATAAATACATTCCAAAATGGCCAAACTTACATTTGAAACCTGAATGTTGCAAGTAAACAATGAACTAAATTTCACTGAAAATTCTCATGCATTACACATTGATTTTGGATATGATACACAAATTCTCAAAGGTTACAGCCTAAATTGCACCCCCAAAATTAGTGCATTTACCACATTAATAGTGCAAAATAGGTAATTGTGCAGTTATCCACTTGTGTATTTGCTTGCACAAAGAATGCCAGATTTTATTAAAACATGTAAGCCAAAGCCTTTGAAAATCTGGACCATTATTTGGAAAGTACACAAAGTCCTAATGAGTTCACTTAGACTTTGGATATTAAGATTTACATCATAATGGGTCTTTCAGGCCATTATACTGTCAATCTATAGTGATATTTTACATAGAACAAAAGAATACTATGTATCAAAGTGCACCATTCTTACTACCCCTAATCCTAGGGAGAAGGAATATTGTCAGTAATCTAGTACCAATTTGTCATTCTGCTTCCCACAGTTTTGAAAAGTGATGGGTACGTTTTCTATTTTATGGCTTTTTGTTCAGTACAAATAATATGCAATGCATGAAGATGGAATACTATATCAGTGTGAAAAGAGAATGATGTGTAAAATTTTAGCACATGGTTGGGATACATTGTAAATGTCATATTACTGAAAAGCCCTCAAATGGATTTACAAAAATTGCCTTAAAGGAATGCAAAGAGACTATCTGAAACAAACAAACAAAAGGACAGTCAGCATAAAGGCTGCAATTCTGTCCTGATGTGGCCAGATATCATAGCTCTCACTGATCATACAGAAGATCCCATGTAGATACAAAGTAGGAATTAAGGATGAAGTGACACATTTTACTTGCAAATACCTGTAATTGGTTGATTTAATTTCAACCCATAAATTAGTTTAATATAGCTGCTTACATTTAATATGCAAACAGTAAATAGCAAAGCTAGGTAAAGCAATTTTCACTAGCCCATTCTAAAATCTAAGTGTAAAACAACTTTCATTGTTACCCTTTACTACTAGAACTTGGTGAACACATTTCTCATGAAAAGTTACTCAAAAAGATTTTTTAAAGGATTCTGCCTTAGTTTTACTTTAGTGTTCACTTCCAGCAAACATGTGAGTGGCAAAAATTTCCTGCCATGTTTGGTCACAGAAAGTGCGTGCAGAGAATATGAAATTTGTATATGTGAGTAATCACAAAATCCAAATTTAAAATTTATGCTTGACTATTTGTGCCAGAAGTGCTTATGCACTCATTCGGCTGAGAAACAGAAGGAATACCATGTAGTGTCTTTGTCTAACCTCAGTTAAGCAATACAACTTGACTTTTAGAACATCAAGTGTCAAATGCTAGCAGCAAACTGTTTGTGACCAATCCAAAGATTAAAAAAAATTGTCTACTACATTTGAAAAAATATGAGGAAATTGCATTCTGTTTACAGATATTCCACTAACAGAAATTTGTCAGATGAAATATTTGTCAATTTTCACTGATCTGTATAGGTTTACCAGAGCAATCTTTGATCTATGCAATGCATTTTGCTTCTTAAAGTATTGTGCTACTTTTGCTAATCCCTCTGCCTCTTTTACTGATAACAATTCTTGTTTATTCACTTGATTTCCCTACAGATTTTACAGAACCAGTTTTCCCACCCACCATAACCAAGCTCAAACCATGAGTAATGTATTGAATATTCACCTCAGTGGGTGCCAGCCTCCTCCCGTCTGCCAAAGCAATTCAATTACTTGTTTTCAGCAAGAAAACAAAGTCCCATTCTTAAGACAATTTCAAGAAATAAATTTCCATTGGACTGTGAATCTAACCCAAGTCTTTAATATGCAAAGACATTCTAATAATACTGTTACACTAACAACAGCAGTGCAAAGACCAAACAAAGGCAGATGTTTACAGTTAGGCTACAGGGCGGTTCAGGCATAAGGCAGTCTTCATCTATTGTATTTAATCAAACAATTAGGCTCCCACAATGCTTATTTTTCAAATAGCTTATACAGGAGAAATGGGTAAATGGAAGCTGCTCATGTGAAATATTCCCTTTAAAATTTGGCTTGGAAAAAAATGGACTCGCTTGCTTACAAAAGAGTTGTTTGCATAACTGAAACATGCCCATCACTTTGAAAGGCCATACACAGTAGGAAGAAAGCTAATCATTATCAACTACTGAAGCTGTGTGAAAATTTTCATTCCTGAAACAAAACTAGATAGAAGTTTACTTTTTGACATTTCTGCTTTTGGGCATGAATTTTCATCTCTATTCTTTACAATGACAAAAATAACTTTTTGCATTTGAAATTATGTTTTCTGCTCACTCACCTGGGGAAAAAAAAGTAGGTGACTTAGTACTTCTGGATTTTGCAAACTCAGGCTCAAAGAAAATAAATGTAAGAAAGGAAAAGCAAAAGCAATTAAAAAAATCATTGAGGGAACTTTATGCTTCATTTGGTTCCCATTTTATGTTTTCATAGACCTCAAGGCCAGAAGGGAACATTAGATTATCTAGGCTGACTTCCTGTATAACACAGGCTATAGAATTTCATCCAGTTATCCTGTATTGAATCAATAATTATGTAGATGCCAGCTCCAAGGTGGAATACTGGATGATCTTCATGGCATTTCAAACCACCGGTATTCCCAATCATTTCAACATATGACAGTGTAATGTAATGTTCCCTGTAGCTTCAATAATCTGTATTTAAACAAGTGTGCTTGTCACTTATGCCTTCTTACCTCGGTCCCTTTTATGAGTGTCCCATCCACACTCGCCTCTCCAGCACAGTTGGATCTCGAATGGATATTCCTGAACCTTCAATTATAGCTACCTGCTTTTGTGTGCCAGGCTAAGGTCTCCTTGATGTGAAAACTACTCCCACCATCTGCTCAGCTTTTGACAGTTTACTTTAGGTAACATCTCATTCTGGTAGATGGCAAACCGTTTGTGCCAAAATTACCCAAGTCATGTAGCTTGATAAATATAGGGTTTATATACAAGACATCATACAAAGAGAAGGTTAAAATCAGGCAGCAGGGAATACTAATGGTAAGAGTGTTTAAACAGAAAGATTTTAAACATTAACTTGAATCATTTTCTGATCCATACTTGCTGAAATTCTCACTAGGGACAATTGTTCCAGCTATGTATTGAATCAAAGGACTCAACTCCCTCATCTTCCAGTTTTCCACATCTAAGGAGAAAGTTTGACTCCCAGCCACTGACTTACTGTTATTTATGTTTTAGCAGATATCTGTTTTGAAGTTTACCGTTGATGGGTAAAGAGGGAGAGGCTGTAAATTAAATACTACTTATGCTATCACCATCAACTGCTGGCAAGAAAGTAAAAAAATAAATTACCTGTGCTCAGTGAAGGAGAGCCACTCTGCCTTTGAAATTCAGGATGGAATTTAGCTGTTTGGACACCAGCCAGTGAGGAGCATGCCTCCCCTCCCCGGCTCTGCCTCCGATCTCTAGTGCCTATTGTCTGTTAATCACAATTACCAGCTCTCACAGCCAGCATCTTCCTTCTTCCAGACTGAATGATCTGCTTCTTGTATATTTTAAGGTCTTTATCTATATGGAGCTTCAGAATTAAAGAACCATGTTTAAACTCAGCTCCCTTACCAACTTCTTATTTCCATTTAAATCAGTTTCTAGGTTTGGCAGGCCAGTGTGAATGGGGTTAATTTGTAGAATAATGTTTAAATGCCAGTTGCTAGACTAGGTAAGGAAATTGACCAGACTGTACAAAAAAAGCATAAACCATGTTGTAGCCCAGTGGTTCTTAACCAGGAGTCCGGGAGCCCTGAGGGGCCACAAGTAAGTTTCAGGGGGTCCGTCAAGCAGGGTCAGCATCAGACCCACTGGGGCCCAGGGCAGAAAGCTGAAGCCCCACCGCATGGGGCTGAAGCCCGAGGCCCTGAGCCCCACCACCCTGGGCTGAAGCCAAAGCCTGATCAGCTTAGCTTCATGGGGCTCCCTGTGGCAGAGGTCCCACGCAATTTCCCTGTTTGCTACCTGCTAACGCCGACCTTGGCTTTCCTATGCAGAAAATCAGTTACTGTGGCACAGCTGGGCTGTGGAGTTTTTATAGCACGTGGGGGTGGCTTCAGAAAGAAAAAGGTCGAGAACCCCTGTTGAAGCCAATCTGTGTTTATACCAAATCAGTTTAAGCTGTATTTTAACCTGATACAGCAAAGCACGCCTTGAGTCTCTGAGTGGGGGAGATTTTAAAATAAAAATGTGTTACTTCTATATTTGTCAAATATAAAAGCTATGTCAGACCCACAGCATCTGACAATTCCGTTTAAATAATTTTTTTGAGACTGTATGCTGTCCTGCTGCCTGTTGGGAATTACAGTGCTATGCATTGTACAGCCCCATCCCGGGCACCTCTAGCCTTCAAAAAATTTAAAATCCAAAATAAAACGTGGGGGCACGGAAGCACAAGACACACTATCTCCCACAAGGGCACAAAGTCCCTTCCACAGAGCATATTGTATTTTATTTTATTTGGGCCTTGAGCCAAATGTTATTCTTCCACCAGGCCAGGCTACTAGGAGCAGTGCGATAAAACCCCAAACAAGAGTGCATTTGCTTTTGTGACATTTATGAATATTTAAATATGTTTGCTGAAAATGTCACAGCAAAGTTGCAGTGTTTCACCCAGCACGTTCACCTCCCCACACACTTCTGTGGCTGAAACTTATATCCTCTCCAAGGCAGCAGGAGGCAGTTAGTAGAATGGGCTGCTGTGCTGACCTCTAGACTGAAACAGCCCTTGTCGCCTGGCCTGTAGAGTTTAATGTCTCCATCAGCTCTGCGGTGTGGCTCGGTGGTGGCTCGGTGGTGGTGAATCTCTTGCTCCTCTCCACGATCTTGGCTGAGCTGCCACTCCATCTGATCCCTCAGTTTGGACTGTTAGGTGCATGGGCGGTTTATAACAAAAACAAAGGACAGGAGGGAATAAAGAAAACAAAAATGGGTAAGGTAGACAACTGGAAAAAGAAAACTACAAGACAAAGAAAAGCGTGAACAGAAAAAACAACTTAAATACAGTGGCGTAAGAAAGTGAAGAGAACAAAACTAAAATGAGGATGAGCAAAATGATGGGCTGAAACATCTGAAAAGCAAAAAAGAGAAAGAGAGGAAAAAAGAATGCAAACACTGGTTATGAGGCGCATGCAATGAGGATGCATGAGTCAAACCAACAGCAAGCATACAAGTCATGAAGGATACGGGATACAAGGCTCTTCCTTCCTTACTTGTGCTGTGCAGAAAAGCTATATCCAGTGTGGCAGTTGAGACATGCGCCCATTGGCAACGCTTTACGAAAGGCAGTCCTTCGCTGGCTAGTGCTTCTCACTCGCCCCTCGGTTATGTGAGTGAGCTGTAAGCAGGCTTTTCAAAAAACATCACTTAGAAATTTTATTTTATTTTGTTTTTTTGGCAAGGCTTTTGAGAACATGCCTCATTCTTTTAAAAGAGAGCACAATAAAGAACTCTATACATTCATTAGCAAGGCTTCTAATTGCTTTTGACAGGCAAATTTACTTTGGATTTTTTAACTAATCATATCTTCATCAGGAAATGTTGCTGCTAGAGACAACAAAAAACCCAGATACCTATTGCTTTCATTGGATTAGCCTTTTTACCATGAGGAACCGCCTCTGAACCAAAGTAGTTGAGCATAAAAAAATATAAAAGGGTTTGTTTTACATTTTAGACTGTAATACACTGCCAATTTGAAATCATAAAGCAGCTGTGTGAGAAATTAGCTCTAGAGTAGCAATGCCAGCAAGAAAGAGAAACAATAAACAGAGGGAAAGCAAAGAAGAAGCCCACTTACCTGGAAGTCTGTAATTAACTCCTTTCCTAGGTTACCAATGGGTGAGTCTCGAGACATGGATGTCATTGTGGACAGAAAACTGGAAGACTCTGTCAGCTGGGGCAAAGGGGAGAGGTCTTCCATTTGTTCTTTGAGGCCTTCCCCGATGTGATCGACCTTCTCCAGGAAGGTCTGTAGTTCTTTACGGAAAGCTTTCATCCTTGAATTGATAGTGTCCAGAAGTTCTGGTTCATTTTTATCCTCACCTCTCTCTCCATCACTTTTGAAACCCTGCTCAGAGGAGGGACTGCTGGTGATGTGCACCTTGGCATCATAAATTAAACTATCAGTGTCAGTGATGAGATGGAGCACTGTCCTTTCGAGCCGTTCAGCCTCTTGTTTGATGTTAATTAAACACTCGGTGTTCTCTTTCATTCTCATTAACTCAGTAGAACAGAGGTCGCTAACTTCTGATGGCTTAACGCTCTCAAAACCCGACGTCTTCTCATAAACTTCTTCTGAGTCACTCTCGCCCCCAATGGGTCCTTCTCTCTTTGGTTGAGTTGGGCGGCCCTCTTCACTGTCACTCTCTTTCTTTCCTGCATCACTCTCAGCATCACTGTCCCTGGGACTTGAAGAGCGCAGCCCTAGGTGAGAGACAAGATCATAGCGCTGCACATTGGACATCAACACACGATTCTCATACTGGAGTTTCATCACTTTTCCACTCAGTTCATTGATTTGCATCCTCGCTGATTTCAGCTCCTCTTGTAGGGATCCACTGTATTTAGAGGCACCATCATCCAGCCAGCTGGACTCCTGACTGGGCTCAAACTTGAATTTGTTCAGTTCATTGGTTAGTTGTTTGTTGTGATCCTCAATCTCAGAGATCGATCTCCTCAACAGCTCCGCCTCTTCTTCAACAAACTGCAAGTGACGGCGCAGCTCTGTTGCCGACTCCACGGAGTCACCGTATGGCGAGGTAGGAATGCTTGAAATATGGTCCCGGCTAAGACATTCTCTCTCATACTGGCATCTCATGTCCTCCATCTCAGCTTTAATACCTCTGTTTTCCACCTCCAGTTCAACTATCTTCCTGCCCAGTATGTTAGCTTCCTCTTCCACCAGTTTCAGACGAAGTTTCAGCTCAGCCTCTCTGGTGCTGGGTGGCCCTCCTGCCTCCCCGATAGGAAGTGGACTATCCACATCTCCATAGATGGACTTGTATTTCTGGAGCTCCTGTTCCAGTTCATCTTTCTCCTTCCCCAGCTTGGCCATTTTCTTACGCATCAGCACTGCTTCTTCTTTGGCAAACTGAAGCTGGCACTTCAAGTCAGCGCTGTCCTCCTGTCAATACGAAGAGCCACCCCACAAAAAAAAAGAATTATTATATAATAAAGGAATAATCAATTGTTTAAGTACCAAAATCTTCACATTTTTTCCTTTGAAATTTCAAACATACATACAACTGAAAGAGAGAGCGAGCAAGCACACGCTGTGCAAATCACAAATAAAGTTGATACATTTCACCGCTAGGGCCTGGTGAAATTAACATAGTTTCCAGATGAATAGAAAAATCATAGCAACTGTGCTGATGTGTTTTACAGACAACAAGGTCTTATCAAAGATTGCACAAACTTTATGAACAACAAAAAATCATTCAAATGAAACAGTGTAGTATTTTGTTTGAACTTTTTTTCCTTTTAATTATAAATTAGATAATTTTTAGCATGCATGAAGCAGAGGCTAACTGTATGAATGAGGTTGCTTCTCATTTCTCCACTCAGAAAGTATGATGCCACAGCCACATTTGTTCGCATGAACTGTGTTGTGCCTCCAGCATTCTTAACCACCTCATTAACACTCATTGGTGCTGTCCTTGGTCAGTGGAGACTCAGAGTTCAGAGGTGCTTTCAAATGAGTTCACCTCCGAGATGAGGGGCAAGAAGATATCTAAATGAATAATAATAGGAGATATACCAATCTCCTAGAACTGGAAGGGACCTTGAAAGGTCATCGAGTCCAGCCCCCTGCCTTCACTAGCAGGACTGATTTTTGCCCCAGATCCCTAAGTGGCCCCCTGAAGGATTGAACTCACAACTCTGGGTTTAGCAGGCCAATGCTCAAACCACTGAGCGATGGAGTGAACGGTGGCACAACAAACAACAATGGCCAGAGCAAACAGTGGCCATTCACTCCATCGCTCTGTTGCTAATGGCCCTGCACTGTCACCTTCTGCAGCCACCTGCCGCTGTGACCTCTGCGAGTTGGTCTCTTGAGGTTCCACCCAGCTCTCAGTGATTTCAGCTGAGGTCTCAGTGGGGGAACCTTGCTGCTAGTGTAGACTGAGCCATCTCTTCCACAGAAACACAGTCCCACGGCAGATCTAAGCGCTTAGACCTGATTATCAATGATTTCAGATGAAGTGGTCCCTTAACAAAACCAAAGACAATCTATGGAGCCTAATCAGCTCTGTCTTTAAACAGTGGAGAGGGGCAGGTCAAATAGTACTTGTGATTCAGGCAGACCATCAAGCAAAACATCTGTCCTTACCCTCTCTCGCTGCCCTTAATCAGCACAGGCTAAGTACAGTCCTACTGCCCTTTACTCATACAATAAGAATAACAACATTTCATTACCCTCCACTCCCCACACATGCCTGCATTCAAGTGATTTGTAACCCAACCCCAGCCAAAATGTATCACTTGGTCAACACAGCTCTGTTTGCTGGATACCTAAGTAGATTGGGTGTGAATGTAAATACAATCTGGTGCTGAAGCTTTTCCCCCCAGCTCCCGGCTCATCATTAGCTGTCAGGGAGAGCTCAGTTAGACTTTGCTTACAAATCACAATTTGAAATTATTAGGTTGGCCAACATCTCCAAAATGAATGCACTGACATTGTCATAAAAAACAACAGCTGTATAAGGAAGCTAGTCTATGTTCATACTTTTCAAATCTATTATACTTTTTCAGATACACATATTTTCTCATACACTTTATATGCTTTTAAAGTGTGTATTAATGCTTCAATTTCAATTCAAATTTCCAAACAATCACTAAATTGGCAACACTGCATGTAACTACTTCGCAAAACTGCGGGGGCTAGGGGGGGCATTCAGGGGGAGTGTAGGGAAATCCCTGGTTGGGAGGGCCATGAGAACACATGTACAACAAGCTATGGACCCTCCATTTCAGTTTCAGTAACACTGTATTACAATTCACAAGTATGATTTTGTTACAACGCACAGTAAGTGAAAAAAAGTCTGAAGAAGAAAGCCCATTTCAATTAGTCACCCAGTTTAGATTAAAATTTGGTACAAGACTAATTAAGACTATGCAATCTGCCTGGGAGAGTTTAATTCCTAAAGTATACCTCATTACATCATCATCGACATCTGTTAGATTACTTACAATAATCTACCACTACCTCTGTTCAAATATACACTAATTATTTAATTTCAATTATAACAGATACAGAGTAAATTGGGCAACTATGGCCCAGTTCTGCTCCAATGAAGTCAGTGGGAGTTTTGGCACTGGCTTCCCTGGGAGCAGGATATGGTTTTTATAAAACAGCAAGGAAGTTAATGGGCTAAGTAAGAACATGAAATATGTGAACAAATGATTCATGAGCAGGAGTACCAGAATCAAACAGATCAAAACAAATACAAATTGAGTTGACTGGTTAAGACAGTGGTCATAATTGCTCCGGCACCAATACTTTGATTTTTTATAAATACATTCAAGAAGGTATAAACTACTAACAATTGTAATGAGAGTCTTTACAATAGATTCCTTATCTGTGT
Source organism: Gopherus flavomarginatus (assembly GCF_025201925.1). Classification (NCBI taxonomy): domain Eukaryota; kingdom Metazoa; phylum Chordata; order Testudines; family Testudinidae; genus Gopherus; species Gopherus flavomarginatus. The sequence goes on from NC_066618.1 coordinate 209,834,331, forward strand.
TAATGTATTTGCATTCTCACACATAAGCACTCACACATACACACAGCTTCGATTGTGAAGTCTCAGGGCTTGTCTACATCACAAAGTTGCAGCGCTGGTGAGGGGGTTACAGCGCTGCAACTTAGGAGGTGTACACATCTGCAGGGCATCACCAGCGCTGCAACTCCCTGTTTGCAGCGCTGGCCGTACTCCCGTTTTGTCTCGGGTGTAGAGGATCCAGCGCTGGTGATCCAGCGCTGGTAATCAAGTGTAGACACTTACCAGCGCTTTTCTTGACCTCCGTGGAATAAGCAGGTATCCCAGCATACCTGAGGAAGCCTCTGGTAATCAAGCTGGTCTCCTTCCCTGGTTTGCTCTCATGTTCCCCGAACCCCGAGCAAGCAGGTCTCCTTCCCTGCGGTTTGCAGGGAGGTTCGGGGAACGCGAGAGCAAACCGCGGCGAAGCTGGTCTCCTTCCCCGGTTTGCTCTCGCGTTCCCCGAACCCCCGAGCAAGCAGGTCTCCTTCCCTGCGGTTTGCAGGGTGGTTCGGGGAACGCGAGAGCAAACCGCAGCGAAGCTGGTCTCCTTCCCCGGTTTGCTCTCGCGTTCCCCGAACCCCCCTTGAAGCCGCCCAACAGCGCTGCAGTGTGGCCACATCTAACACCACTTGCAGCGCTGGTTGCTGTAAGTGTGGCCACTCTGCAGCGCTGGCCCTATACAGCTGTACTAATACAGCTGTAACAACCAGCGCTGCAAAATTGTAGATGTAGACATACCCTCAGATGTTTGCAAGTTGCTTGCATCTTCACTAGCAATGAGATGCTGGAAATTAAGTACCAAATTCAGCCACGACAAAAGTTTATGCAGCTCCCTCTGAAATTCCTGGAAGGTTTTGCTCGCTTTGGCTAAATCTGGCTTTAAGAGTAAAATATCTTTATTCAGAGCTGCAGAATGGGGTTTTGTACTCTAGAGAATGCATTGTTTTTCTTTTTTGTTCTCATTACCATTATAGACTTTACATTTAAGAACAGTTATATCTAGATCAATGCTGGATTCTTCTGTAAGGAAATTAAGAACATTTATTTGTATTCTTGAGAACAAAATAAAATTTAGACAAGTCCCACATTTTTTTAAACAGCCATAAATGCTCTCATATAAAATTCCCTTTATGCTTTCTTTGAAATCCAATAGAATTAATCTTAATTGTCTGCTTTCTTTGGCTGCCAAGCCCAGCAACCTGTATGTTTTCCTCGAAATTCCTGTTAATTACCCAGATTCTTGTATCTCCCTTTTTGTTGATAACTTCCTTCATACACACTGTAAAAGCAACAGTCATCACACATATCTTTTTCATTGGTGTTAGCTATACAGGCTTGATCCTGTTCCCATTAAGGTAAAGGAGAATTTCAGACTTAATTTGCCTGGATTTCAAGCCTATAAACAATTGTCACCCTAGCCATTCTTGAGGCAATACAAGATGAATGTGTCTGCTTTAAAAAAAAAAAAAAAAAGAAAAATTCTCATTGACTTCAATGGATTTTGGGCCAGACCTTTAATGCTTATGTTCAACTTCACAGCTCAACACAAGTTGAATACTTCCACTGTTAAGTGTTGTTTTAACAGCAGAAAAGCACCATTGGTTATTATTCTTATAATATTATTAGTCTTTTGACTAAAGTGTTAAAGTATGATAGATAATAGTAAGTCTAACAATTTTTTTCACAACTGACAAAGCAGAACAAAAAAAAAGAAAAGTTGTTCCATTCAAAATCATGGGGAAAAAAGACAGATACAAGACAACAGAATTGCTGGATGTTAATCCCAACTACCAAGTTTGAATTCCCTTTGGAAAGGTGACATAGCTATTTCCCTAGTTCACATGCATGCTAACAGAAAATCTCAATCCTTTGAGAGCTTTTCCAAGGGGATAGAATGCTCAGAACAGATTTGTCAGTAATGTCTATGCATGCCAGGAGTATAAAATTCCAACTTTCATGTACGTGTCCCTTCAGAAGCTTTGTGTACAAGAAATATCAATGATTTCTTGACCAGCTGAAGTCAATTTTAAAGAAGTAGTATATAGGACACCCATGCTGACAACACAGGTTTAAAAAATATGGCAAATTAAGGAAATTAATAAATCAGGGAGATTAAGCTGAGATTTGCATTATTTAAACCATTAAAGAGACAAGAAGAGGAGGAATAGCGTTTGTGACACTCTGGAGGAACAAGAGGTTGAAATCACAGCAGTTAAAAGCAGGGCTATGACACAGTCTGGTTATATCTCACATCTGGCATACAGAAACTTTCCTAAATAATGCATGTACGCCAGACTCCATAGGAAAAGCAGAGCCAGTGATAATACAGAAGTGTCCTAACGTTAACGGTGCTGGGTACTGACTTTAAGGGACCATTACGGATCCTTGTGAACTGATTACTGATAATGAATATTAGTATACTGTAGCATAACTTTGCAGGGTGCATCAGGGAGATTGGAAAAAAAGATGGACCCTTCCCAAAAGAGTATACAATCTAAATTAGGCCAACATAGAACATGAAGATATACAAAGGAAAAGGTAGGGATAAAATTTAAATTAGTTATGCAGTGTAAAGCAGTGGTGGGCAACCTGCAGCCTGCATGCAGCCCCTCAAGGTAATCCGCTGGCAGGCCGTGAGACAGTTTGTTTACATCAACCATCCGCAGGCATGGCTGCCTGCAGCTCCGATTGGCTGGGAACGGCGAACCACGGCCACTGGGAGCTGTGGGCGGCTGTGCTTGCAGACGGTAGACGTAAATAAACTGTCTTGCGGCCCAGCAGCAGATTACCCTGATGGGCCACAGGTTGCCCACCACTGGCATAAATTCTGTCATGAGATTGAGGATCTGATCAAAAATTCCAAAATATGGTATTTCTTTTGCTGGCAAGAAGACACAAAGAGAAATAGAGACAAACTACTATCTCCTCACCACCACCTGCTGAAGGTATTGCCAGGCAGAAGATGGTTAAGCATTTATTGCATTGGAAGTCTGATGACAAGGTACCAATGCTAGTACCCAAGAAGCTGTCTGAGTGCCAACCCTCATACCTTGTGCTGTTTCCTTTGTGTTTTGATTGCTGCCTGGCATTTCCCAAGTAGCTCCATTCTGTAGCTTTGCTGAATAGAAACTTTTTTCTCCAATACACTTAATGGCGGAGAAGCACCACTAAAAGACTTGTTTTGTTCTCCCTTTATTTTCAGAATAATTTTACAGGGTATTTACTGGGTTTGCACTGTGGAGGATGGAACAGCTCTGCATATTTTCCCACTGTGAACACACAGTAGGTGAGATATTGGTCCTGATGTAGTCTATGAATATTTAAGTGCACAGATAGCATCAAACTAATATTAGAATCTAAATTCATGGTCACCTTTGCTTACAAAACCAGTCCAGGAAAGAGTGGACATGAGACGTAAAGAGTCACTTTGTGATCTTGAACAAGTCACTTAGGTCCAGATTCTCAAAAGGTATTTAGGCAACTAACTCCCACTTATTTCAATGAGGATACCTTTGAGGATCTGGGCTTTAGCCTCTCTGTGACTACAATGTGGGGATTATAATATTTTCTTCCCTATCCCACAACAAGGTGATGTGCGAGTGAATTAGTCAATGTTTGTAAAGCTCTTTATAAAGGCATGAGACCAAATTCTGACTGTTCTTGGGGCACTGCAGGGGGAGAGGCTGGGTATGGGAGCATAAAGAATCCTCTGTTTGTGAACCTGCTTGCTTTCCCTGAGTGCATGGAAAAAGAATGTTTGTGCTGCCAGTAGCACCAGACAACCCAAAGTGGGCATGACCAAGCCGTTGCTTATCATCACTTATATAAACCCAATAGTTTGCCAGGTGCTTTACAGATACGTAGAAAAAACACCCAGCTCCAAATAGCTGATCATTTAAATAATCATCCTCATCACAGGCGATGCAGGGGAGGGAAGGGGGCACACGGAGTCATGTGCCCACCCCTCCCAGATTTCTCCCAGGTTGGGAGTCGGGCTGAGCGCAGCTCAGGGGGATGTGCCTGGGAAAGGCTCCAGTACCTACAGCTACCGCTGAGCTCCACTAAGAGACGCCCAAAGCCGGGAAGAGAGATGGGGCTGACAGTGTAGCTCTGCCAGAAGGGATGCGGCAAAGCCCTCTGAGTCCCATCCCTTCCTTGCTTGCAGCTGCAGTTACCTGCTTGGCAGTAGGTGTCCGATCTGCACTGAGCCTGCAGCGGGGAGGCGATGGGAGAAGTAAGTGAGGAAAGAGATGTAAAAGGAGAGGAAGCAAGGTGATACAAGCTTGGAGCGGGTGTGGGAGCTGCAGGGGGAGTGGAACGGGGGCCATAGGCAATGGATGGAGCTATCACGTACCTCCTGACCTTTAAATTCTTCCCCCCTGCCCACCACTGAGAGGTACTGGTGGTCTCTGCTCATCAGCTGGTCATTTGCGAGGAGAGTACATTGAACCCTTTCAAAGGCTGCTTCCGATGAATTCCTACGTTTGCTCCCTAGAGGCGGCATTCTGTCTGCCTGTGTTCTCTGCAGGTCAGGTGCTTCCAGATACCACTGGTGCAGTAAATCTCCCTTCCCCATCTTACCCATGCAGCAGCGTCTGGTGATGACATAAAGTGCTAAGTGTTGTATTATTATTACTACAAATCAATGGATGTTAAGATTCCATCACCTTAGAAAAAACCTATAAGGATGATATCACTTTAATATATTCAGTTTGCAGATGGCGGCTGAGGGGAACTGGAGAGAAAAACCGGAGGTAAAATCTCTCTCTCCAACAGAGCTCTGATGCTGCTATTGACTCCTCTTCACAGTGATCTGAAACCCTACCCCCATCTCAGCATTATTAACTAGCTAATGGAATGGAGACTAGAAAAGACTTCAACAACTACAGTCAGCACAAAAAGGAAACGAATCTGGGCCGACTGCTTTCCTGGGGAGAATCAGCCTATGGAAATTCAATAAAATCAGCATTCAAGTGGGGAGGGCAGATAGCATAGCCTCTTTATTTTAACGGAGCTAGAGGAAGCAAATATTTTTAAGTTCACAGGCTGTTCACCTCACATAAGAAACCAAACCTTGGGCTCTGACACCAGAACACATTAGGTGTTGTTTCAGTGTGTGAACTCCATCTGGTGCCATGATGCTCATTAGCACAAAAACTTTGGCACCATGTATAAATTTAGTTAGTCCTTGAGCTATGATCCAATTACTTTATGAGGCAAGGTGATTTTCTTTTCCTGAAGAAAACCGTTAGCCTGAGTCTAGATACCAGAGATGAGAACAAAACTGAAGAGCTGCAGAGTTTAAAAATCAAATTCACATCCTAAATTGCTTCTAAATTACCTGAAATGTCTCAGTGGATTTAAGTCTAATCAGGTTTGTTTGACATTTTTGGTGGTTCTGTCAACACCCAGTAAGGAGAGACTTTGAGTTTTCCCCATTTAATTGTCACATGACTATGAAAATCACCACACATTCCTGAAAATGGTACCTGGGTGAATGTCTTCTTTTCTTTGTACATTTCCCGGCTTCCTCTTCTCTTCAGTGAGCTCTGAAACAGATACAAACAATTCCCGATTATTGACTAGTTGCAGCCAAACCCCCGCAGTGTGGAAGAGACCACCATCTTCATAAAACTGAATTTGAGTGCAATCAGTGATTTGATTTCCTACTCATTATTTAAAAAATAAAATCAGACTGTTTTCTGTCAGCTTTAGCTAATCAAAGCCATTTACAGTAAAATGCAATTGCAGTAGTTAAAAGTTCACCCAGGAGGAAGTCTGTTCCCCGCCCCCTCGACTTCTGGCAAAACCTGCTTTCTGCAGAAGTGATTTATGTTTCATTGATCTGGGAGAAATCCAAGAATGGATATGAAACACATTTTGGAAACAGTGAAGAAAAGTAGTGTAGGAAAAGAGAAGGCTACGTATGTGTAAGCAACATAGCATAAAACAACCAGCCTAATCCTTGCCTGTCGCATACACGAAAGTGCTTTATTAAAGGGTTGTCACAACATTTTTTCCCAGATCTGGACCTTAGCGTCCAAAATATGGGTGTTAGCATGAAAATCCCCAAGCTTAGTTACCAGCTTGGACCTGATAACGCTGCCACCAGCCAGGGATTTATACAGTGCCTAGCCCACTGCGGTCTCCCCAAAACCTTCCCTGGGGGACCCCAAGACTCAGATGCCTTGAGTCTTACCACAAAGGGAAATAACCCCCTCCCCTTGTTACTTCCTCCCAGGCTCCCCTCCCTGGATGACCCTAGGAGATTCCCTGCTTCCAGTCCTGGAAACACAAGTACCGAGAGGTCTAATCTCTCCCCCCCACACACCTTCACCCAGAGGGTATGCAAAGTCAGGCTAGTAAATCTAACACAAAGAGATTTCCCCCCGACTTCTTCCTCCCACCATTCCCTGGTGAGCTGCAGACTCAATTCCCTGGAGTCCCCACTAAAGAAAAACTACAACAGGTCTTAAAAAGAAAGCTTTATATAAAAAGAAAGAAAAGGACATAAAAATGGTCTCTTTGTATTAAGGTGACAAATACAGGGTCATTTGCTTAAAAGAAAAAAATGAATAAACAGCCTTATCCAAAAAGAATACAATTTAACACATTCCAGCAACTACACACATGTAAATACAAAAGAAAACAATATAACCCTATTGTCTTACTATCTTTGTATTTACAACTTGGAAACAGAAGATTAGAAAGCCAGGAGATAGAAAAATCACTCTCATAGCCAAGAGGGCACAGACACAAGACACAAGACAAAGAACAAAGAACTCACACCCAAAATTTCCCTCCACCCAGATTTGAAAAAGTCTTGTTTCCTGATTGGTCCTCTGGTCAGGTGTTTCAGGTTACTGGTGTTACCCCTTTACAGGTAAAAGAACATTAACCCTTAGCTATCTGTTTATGACACGCCCCCCAAATTGCAGACAGTGGGGAACCTCACTGGCGGCGATTTCTTCCTAGAACTTTAAAATAAACAGATTAATACAACACGTGCACCTTTACATATACCACTAAGTATATAACTAACAGACTTGTACATTTTAAGAACACTTTTTAACTACTGGATTCTGGGAAACTCTCACGGGAGAGAGCATCAGCTACTTTGTTAGAAGCTTCTGAAATGTGCTGAATTTCAAAATCAAAATCTTGGAGGCTAAACTCCAACGAAGAAGTTTCTTGTTTTTCCCCTTGGCAGTATGAAGCCACTTTAGAGCAGCATGGTTAGTTTGTAGCTGGAACCGCCGTTCCCAAACACATGGGCGTAGCTTTTCCAGGGCGTACACAATAGCATAGCATTCCTTTTCACAGACTGACCAGTGACTTTCCCTCTCAGACAGTTTCTTGCTGAGAAACACGACAGGATGGAAGTTGTGATCCGTTGCTTCCTGCATGAGAACTGCTCCTATACCACACTCAGATGCATCTGTGCTTACTAGGAATGGCTTGTCAAAGTCCGGGGCCCTGAGCACAGGGTCAGACATGAGCGTCACCTTAAGTTGGGTAAAGGCCTTTTGACACTCATCAGTCCACTTAACTGCATTTGGCTGGGTCTTTTTGGTCAGGTCGGTCAGTGGGACAGCGATTTGGCTGTAGTGCGGTACAAATAGCCTGTAGTACCCGGCCAAGCCTAAGAAGGATTGGACCTGTTTCTTTGACTTTGGGACAGGCCACTTTTGGATAGCATCCACCTTGGCCTGTAGGGGGTTTATGATTCCTCGACCCACCTGGTGCCCCAGGTAAGTCACTCTGTTTTGGCCTATTTGACACTTTTTGGCCTTAACAGTTAGTCCGGCCTGCCTGATGCGCTCAAAGACCTTTTCCAGGTGTAGTAGGTGTTCAGGCCAGGAGTCTAAAAAAATGGCCACATCATCGAGGTAGGCAACTGCATATTCTCCCAGTCCTGCTAGTAGACCATCTACCAGCCTCTGGAAGGTGGCGGGTGCATTTCGAAGCCCGAAAGGAAGGATATTGAAATCATACACCCTCGCAAGGGTGACGAATGCTGACCTTTCCTTGGCAGGTTCATCTAGCGGTACTTGCCAGTACCCCTTGGTTAAGTCTATTGTAGAGATGAACTGGGTACTTCCCAACTTCTCCAATAGCTCATTGGTGCGTGGCATTGGATACTTGTCCGGATGAGTTACCGCATTTAGCTTACGGTAGTCCACGCAAAAGCGTATTTCCCCATCTGGTTTGGGTACCAGAACCACTGGAGATGCCCATGCACTGGTAGATGAGCGGATTATACCCATCTGTAGCATGTTCTGGATCTCCCGTTCTATAGCAGCTTGGGCATGAGGAGACACCTGGTAGGGTGGGGTTCTATTTGGGTGAGCATTACCTGTGTCAATGGAGTGGTATGCCCGTTCAGTCCGTCCTGGGGTGGCTGAGAACAATGGGGCGAAGCTAGTGCACAGCTCCTTGATTTGTCGCTGCTGCAGACGTTCCAGGGTGGTTGAGAGGTTCACCTCTTCCATGCCACCGTCTTTTTTCCCGTCGTAGTAGACCCCTTCAGGCCACTCAGCATCATCTCCCTGGACTGTAAACTGACAAACCTGTAAGTCTCTGGAATAGAAAGGCTTGAGAGAATTAACATGGTACACTCTGGGCTTTAGTGAGGAATTGGGAAATGCTATGAGGTAGTTTACAGTTCCCAGGCGCTCTTGGACCGTGAATGGCCCTTCCCATGATGCTTCCATCTTATGGGCCTGTTGCGCCTTCAAGACCATAACCTGGTCTCCTACCTTGAAGGAATGTTCTCTGGTATGTTTGTCATACCAGGCCTTTTGCTCTTCCTGAGCATCCTTTAGGTTTTCTTTAGCAAGGGCTAAAGAGTATTGGAGGGTGTTTTGTAGGTTGCTTACAAAGTCCAGAATGTTAGTTCCTGGAGAAGGTGTAAAACCCTCCCATTGCTGCTTCACCAACTGTAATGGCCCCTTAACCTCGTGACCATACACAAGTTCAAACGGTGAAAACCCTAAACTGGGATGTGGTACAGCCCTGTAGGCAAAAAGTAACTGCGGCAACACTAGGTCCCAGTTATTGGAGTGTTCATTGATGAATTTACGTATCATGGCCCCCAAAGTTCCATTAAACCTTTCCACCAGGCCATTGGTTTGATGGTGGTACGGGGTGGCAACCAAGTGGTTTACCTCATGAGTTTCCCACAGTTCTTTCATGGTCCCTGCCAGGAAATTAGATCCTGAATCTGTAAGGATGTTGGAGGGCCAACCTATCCTGGCAAAAATGTCTGTTAGGGCCAGGCACACAGTGTTAGCCCTGGTGTGGCCTAGAGCTACTGCTTCCGGCCATCGGGTAGCAAAGTCCACGAAAGTCAGTACGTACTGCTTTCCTCTGGATGTCTTTTTTGGGAAAGGACCCAGAATATCTACAGCTACTCGCTGAAATGGGACCTTAATTATGGGGAGTGGCTGGAGAGGGGCCTTGACCTGGTCTTGGGGCTTTCCCACTCTTTGGCATACCTCACAAGACCGGACATACTTGGCAACGTCCTTGCCCATCCCCTCCCAATGGAAGGACTTCCCCAATCTGTCTTTGGTTCTGTTCACCCCAGCATGGCCACTGGGATGATCATGGGCTAAGCTTAAGAGCTTCCCCCGGTACTTAGTTGGAACCACCAACTGTTTTTGCGGCTGCCATTCTTCCCGGTGTCCACCAGAAAGAATCTCCTTGTATAAAAGTCCTTGGTCTACAACAACCGGGATCGATTAGAAGAGCTGAGAGGCGGTGGGGTGCTCTGTGCCGCCGCCCAAGCTTTCTGCAGGCTGTCATCTGCTTCCTGCTCAGTCTGGAACTGTTCCCTTGAGGCTGCGGTCACCAGTTCTTCCTCAGACTGGGGACTTGGACTTGGTCCCTCTGGAAGCGATGTAGGTGATGGGGTTGTTTCCGTTGCTGGTGAACCGCTCTCCGCTGGTGCACCTGAGGGTATTTCAGGCTCTGGCTGAGCCTTTTGGGTATGGCTGTCTGTTGCTTCTGCCAGTTCTGGCTCGCTGGCACCCTCTGGCGTTGAGTTTGAAGATGTGGTTGCAATTGCTGGTGCTGGTTGCTGTTCCAGTTCCGGGCCTGGGACTGGAGGTGCTGTGGCTGTTTCAGTGGTTGGCATGGAATCCGGGTCCATTACCTCTGTCTGGGTCTCTGGTAACACAGACGGGGCGTCCGTGGGTGGCTCAGGAACAGGAATGGGTCTGGAAGCTTGCCTGGTCTGGCTACGTGTAACCATTCCCACTCTCTTGGCCCGCTTCACCTGGTTGGCCAAGTCTTCCCCCAGTAGCATGGGGATGGAATAATTGTCATAGACTGCAAAAGTCCACATTCCTGACCAGCCTTTATACTGGACAGGCAGTTCAGCTGTAGGCAAGTCTACAGCTTGTGACATGAAGGGGTAAATTGTCACTTGGGCCTTTGGGTTGATGAATTTGGGGTTGACGAAGGATTGGTGGATAGCTGACACTTGTGCCCCTGTGTCTCTCCATGAAGTAACCTTCTTTTCGCCCACTCTCAAAGTTTCCCTTCGCTCCAAGGGTATTTGAGAGGCATCTGGGCCTGGGGATATTTAGTGTGATGGTGGTGTAATGAACTGCACTCGGTTGGCGTTCTTTGGGCAGTTGGCCTTGATATGTCCCAGTTCATTACACTTAAAGCATCTTCCAGCTGACTGGTCACTGGGTCGAGGTGGGTTACTGGATACTGGTGAGGTGGAAGAATAGGGTGTCTGTGGCTTTCCTTGGGTTGTAGGTGGGGTCTTTGGCTGCCCTCGGTTGTAGGGTTTATTGTCGGTGTGCCCTCTGGGGCATTCGTTCCCCTTGACAGTAGCTTTCTTGCTTTCTGCCACTTTCATCCATCTGGCTCCAATCTCCCCCGCCTCGGTGAGATTTTTGGGTTTTCCATCTTGTACGTACCGTGTTATGTCCTCAGGAACACCATCCAAGAACTGTTCCATTTGTATGAGGAGGTGCAGTTCATCTATGGATTTAACATTGGTTCCTGATATCCAGGCCTCATAATTCTTTCCAATGTAGTAGGCGTGTTTGGGAAATGACACATCTGGTTTCCACTTTTGGGTTCTGAAATGCCGATGGGCATGATCTGGGGTTATCCCCATTCTTTATCTGGCCTTGGTTTGAAAAAGTTTATAGTCATTCATTGTCTCCTTAGGCATTTCAGCTGCCACCTCTGCTAAAGGTCCACTGAGCTGTGGCCTCAATTCTACCATGTACTGGTCTTCAGAGATGCTGTACCCAAGGCAGGCCCTTTCAAAATTTTCTAAGAAGGCCTCAGTGTCATCACCTGCCTTGTAGGTGGGAAATTTCTTGGGATGTGGAACCATAATTGGTGAAGGGTTGTTAGGATTGGCTGGAGCATGTTGCCCAGCCTGCGCTAGCTCCAGTTCATGTTTTCTCCGTTTTTCCCTCTCTTTACTTTCTTTTTGTTGTTTTTTCATTTCTCGGCGGTGGGCCACCTCTTCTTCTTGTAGTTTTCTGTGGTGGGCTGCACTTTTGGCGTCTTGTTCTCTATTATGGGCTGCCTGTTTGATCTGTTCTTCTCTTTCTTTCAGCTGTACCTCTTTTTCTCTTTGTTCCAGTTGTCGCCTGTGTTCTGCTTCTTTGATTTGTGCTTCGGCCTCCATTTTTGTCTTGGAAGGCATGGTTCTTGTTTTCTTGTGTTGGGGTGCCCTCCGGTGTTTATTTTCTGAACTGCAGGCTCTCTGTTGCCTCCTGGGGTCTGCCCAGCAACAGTGCCTTTTTCCCTTTCTTCCTCTAGCTAATCTTTTAAATGTAAAGTAAACCAGAAAACCACTTTATTTGCATGTGTATTGTGCTGGTACTTGACTCACAATCGGAGTGCTATTGTCTGACAAAAGACCCTTTTGTCACAGCTTAATGGTTCCTTGCTTAATATGCAAGCTACTGCCAGGAGAGAACAGAAAAAAAAATTCTCTCTGGTTCCTTTTAAAACCAAACCCTCTCTGCTTAAAAGCCCCTAGCAGAGAAAAGAAAAATATAATATTCCTACTGGCTTCTGGATTCTATCTATCTACACCACTGCACGCCATGTCATAACATTTTTTCCCAGATCTGGACCTTAGCGTCCAAAATATGGGTGTTAGCATGAAAATCTCCAAGCTTAGTTACCAGCTTGGATCTGATAACGCTGCCACCAGCCAGGGATTTATACAGTGCCTAGCCCACTGTGGTCTCCCCAAAACCTTCCCTGGGGGACCCCAAGACTCAGATGCCTTGAGTCTTACAACAAAGGGAAATAACCCCCTCCCCTTGTTACTTCCTCCCAGGCTCCCCTCCCTGGATGACCCTAGGAGATTCCCTGCTTCCAGTCCTGGAAACACAAGTACCGAGAGGTCTAATCTCTCCCCCCCCACTTCACCCAGAGGGTATGCAAAGTCAGGCTAGTAAATCTAACACAAAGAGATTTTCCCCCTGACTTCTTCCTCCCACCAATTCCCTGGTGAGCTGCAGACTCAATTCCCTGGAGTCCCCACTAAAGAAAAACTACAACAGGTCTTAAAAAGAAAGCTTTATATAAAAAGAAAGAAAAGGACATAAAAATGGTCTCTCTGTATTAAGGTGACAAATACAGGGTCATTTGCTTAAAAGAAAAAAATGAATAAACAGCCTTATCCAAAAAGAATACAATTTAACACATTCCAGCAACTACACACATGTAAATACAAAAGAAAACAATATAACCCTATTGTCTTACTATCTTTGTATTTACAACTTGGAAACAGAAGATTAGAAAGCCAGGAGATAGAAAAATCACTCTCATAGCCGAGAGGGCACAGACACAAGACAAAGAACAAAGAACTCACACCCAAAACTTCCCTCCACCCAGATTTGAAAAAGTCTTGTTTCCTGATTGGTCCTCTGGTCAGGTGTTTCAGGTTACTGGTGTTACCCCTTTACAGATAAAAGAACATTAACCCTTAGCTATCTGTTTATGACAAGGGTATGTCTAGACTACCCGCCGTATCGGCGGGTAGCGATCGATTTCTCGGGGATCGATATATCGCTTCTCATCTAGACGCGATATATCGATCCCCGAACACGCTCCTGTTGACTCCGGAACTCCACTAGCATGAACGACGGTAGCAGAGTCAACAAGAGGAGCCGCAGACGTCAATCCCGCGCCGTGAGGACGAGAGGTAAATCGATCTAAGATACTTCAACTTCAGCTACGTTATTCACGTAGATCGATCTCCCCCCCCAGTGTAGACCAGCCTAGTAGCTGCCTGACTTGTGTACTGAATTTATTTTGCAAGTTAGATAAAAACTTTACAGCTTTATACATTTTTGAATATTATTTCACAGGCAATAGTTTTTAAACCTAGGACCCAGAAATGAAACAATTACCACTGTTTCAAGTTTCAGCAGTCTTCAGCCATCCAAAGGAAAAGGAATAGTTTTTTTCTTATATGTTTACAGCAGGTGTCAAAATCATTAGTTCTGTCTACCTGAATTTTCTATTTTAGGGCTAAAGTCAATGGATGTAAGTAAATGGTATCCACTTACATGAAGCTGGAATTTGGCTTCTGTAGGTTAAAGTGTGGAAGAGAGATGATAATATCCATTATTAGGCAAAGAAGCTGGCAGGCTACAAATCTACAGAGTACATTGGATTCAAAACTGACCATCTTGCTTCTTGTATTCCAACCACTTATAACATTCCAAGAAGAAGCACCCTCCTCATCCACCCTTCTCATCAATCCATGGCTGAACTTTCAGATTCCTCCCATCTCCCAAGTCTAGCTACTTTAGGCTACTTCCCTCTACTACTGCCTTTAATGGCTTGCTCCATGTTTGTATAAAAAGAAAATCTGTTGCATGTTGACCACTTTAAGGAGGGAAGGGGCAGAAATTCATAGAGATAATACTTGACAGAAAAGATTTATTTTTGTTCAATAAACTTAAATAGCCTTCAAATGTGGCCTGAAAAGGAGGATGATACTCCCTAATCATAAATCTAAAAACATGGCAACTTTACTACACAGGAGGATTTTATCAGGACAACTTTCATTTATTTTAGTGCAATTGTAAACAATTTCCAGCTGACACAAGCTCAGCATTGTTCGTACTGGCTTGCTCAGAAGCAAGGCTTCCTTTTGGGGCACTTGGCAGAATTGCTGCCTATAGATTATGATTGCCTTGGAATCCAATCCTGATGCCATTAAAGTCAATGGCAAAACCTCCATTCAGTCAAAACCTGCTCTGAACTAAAGGGGATAAATCCGGTGTTATGCTCTAAGCGTTAATAGAGTTACTCCAGTTTTATAATGGTGTTCAGTTAGTTCAGTAAGAATAGGTCTCTGGGTTTGCTTCTACACTGCAGTAATGTGCACACACAGCATGAGCTCCAGTCATGGGATAGGAGAGGAGGGAGGAACTCTACTGAATAGGTAAATCCACTCTAGTGTGTAGCTATCAGCTGGTAGACAACACATTCTGAACTCTAACTAAGGACACACAAAATGTGGAAATCCAAAAAAAAAGCTATCTGTGGCCTCTTGGTCCCTGGCTACTGAACTGGGGTTATTCCAGCTATTAAAGTACTATAGTTTATGATTAATGCACTCCTAAACCAAATCCCTTGTGTGTTATAAACAGCAAAACTATTTAAAACCTACACATACACTACCCTATGTACAAGATATTCTACAATTTATATTTTTAGACATTCAGGGAGTTAATCTGCTCTCCAGCTTAATGCAATGATTTCCTACAGCTAACATGAAGTCATGCTAGGATAAAAGGTCCTCTGCAAACAAATATATTTTACAAAAATATTTTAAAATATCAAAATTATTATTTGAAAACTTTTCACATGTCCATCCAGGATATCAACGCTTTCCCCACCACTCCAACACTGTCTTATTCAGAAAACACATCTACGTTTGGACGAAGTCAATAGCTGGAGAGGCAATGTGGTCCAGTGAGTGGGGCTCTCCCCTAGGACTCAGGAGATGTGACCCAGTAGATTGTGACCACCATCCTGTTGTGTGACTGTCTGCGAGTCACTTCACCTCTCCATGCCTCCATCTGTATTCCCACTCTTAGGCTATTGTCACATTCTGGGATGCAATCCAGATCAGTCAGAGATTGTGTCACTGCCTGCCCCGCAAACTTAGGTGTCTCACGATGCTTTGCTGTTGTAGTTCGCAACCCGGGCTGCTCACAGTCAACAGCCTACAGGTCACACCCTGAGTGTGTGTGTACAGCTGTAGCCCTGACTCCAGCAGTCAGTCAGCAACACACCACACACATTCTGACTTCCACTTGCCTTGCATACTACTTGCAGGGTGACCCCAACAGACTCCCAGTCCTGAATTTCCTCCCAAACATGTGTTCTGCACTGTCCAGCCCTCTCCTGGACAGATCAGATACTATAGGTCCGTTGCCCCTGTAAAGGGTTGATATTCAACAGTCTGCTACTTTATCTAACAATTCAAGTTTAAACACAGCAATGGATTGGTTCATATTAAAAAAATAAAACAAACAAAAGAAGATAGGGTTCTGAGTAAATTCAAGGATCAGGTAATAAAGTCAGAAATGGTTACAAGAGAAATAAAGATAAAATGCTTTTTAGTAGTGAAAACTAAACAAGCTAGACTTGGTTCAAGGTAAAATCCTTATATGTTCTCACCAACATGGCTGACTAAATTCTCAGGTCAGGATCTCTCTCCTCCCCGTCCTCCCCAATTCAAATGGCTGGTTTTGTCTACTTAGATGAACGGGTGAAAGAAAGAAGAAGAAGAAGAAGAGAGAGAAATTGCTTGGGGTTTTCTGCCCCTTTCTTTTATAGTCCAGTTAACTTTTGAAGAGGATTCTTTTAAGGGTTAGCTGCCCTCAAAGCAAAGTTTATTCAAACAGTAAAGGTGACATGGCGTCTGGTGATGAAAGAGGCTCCGTGTTCTTTTCTCTCACCTGTTTTTGCTGAAATTCAAATTTGCTTTGTCTCCTGCCATCTCTTCTTCTGGTTGTCTCAAGGACTCTGTTTACTACTTTTGTGTAAACTGAAGTGAACACACATTTCTTCATTCAGGATACTTCTGCCTGGACTGTGTCGTTTTGAACATGTGATAAAAACTACATACAGGGGAATTTCATAACTTTACATATAATGTTGCTACATGTTTCACTATATTATTGATCAGAGAGTTATTAGTTTTCAAATGATAGCTCACAAGGCATATTTTATACAAAGATTATTACAGTAGTGTGTAGGGTGTGAATCCATGTATGCTTTTAGTCTCACCTGTTTTGCTTATTTAGATTGTAAACTCTTGGAGGCAGGGGGTGTCCTAGCATGATGGGCCCCAGTCTCAGTTGGGGCCTCTATGCACAAACTTACTAATCATACTTGAAAGGCAAATGCACAAGTCAAAGTGTGGAAGACCCCCTGGTCCTGCCCATGCACTAAACAGAATACAGAAATGGCTATTATACAACATGAAGATGCTGTGTGATACTATTGTAACTGTTATAACATTCACCAGAAAGTAACACAGCCTTGTTCATCTGTAAGCAACAGTAGCGGGAAATGCAAGGAAAGGGAGACAAGCTCTAGCTGGACGAGAGATAGCACAATATCACAGGGAAGTAGCAAATAGGGCTGAACATGGCTTTGGAAGTGGTCTACTCCATCTAGCACTGAAGAGATGAAAATCCAAAACCACATGGTAACAAGTTATAGTTTAGAGCAGAAAGATGGACCCTAAATCCTAGGACCAGCTTATTGTTCCCCTCTGCTTTGCATTAGTGTCTCTTTCTGATCATATTCCTCTACAAACAGAACACCATTAGGCTGGGATACTGGTCTATACTGCCATGTGGGAAAGTCCCAGGTTCAATTCCCAGTTCCAGTCTCTCACTTTCTTGAAAGGTAGTGGATTCAGCGCTGGCTACTTTTTTGGGGGAGGGTTGGGGGAAAGAGGAAAGAAGAAGATCTCACACTTAGTGTCCCCTCCAACTAATGAAGGCGTTGTGCTGCTGCGCTTCAGTCAGAATCTTGTGCAGTCCTCTTTATACAAATGGACAGATCTATGGTGACAGGGTGTGTGCAAAATTGAGAATAATAGATACAGATCAGATCACTAGGAAAAGAACCTTGACCTGTAGCACAGGTATTGTATTTAGCTTGAAAAAGGAATTTGCATATTGTTTCAGTGCAGAAGCACCTCCTCCTTGGCCCAGAAATGGTATGGGAGCAGCCTGCCCTTCCATAGCACCTGTGCACAAAATTTGAGTGAGCAAGAGAATGTGAGTATGTAGAGAGCAGGGTGGTGAGGTACAGAATTAGACTACATAAAGCTGTGTGTAGGATAGGAGGAGTGAGCAAAATAGTTGTGCATAAACCTGAGTGAGGGAAGAGTACAAGACCAATGATCCCCAACACCCTTGATAAGTGCATGTACGGGAGGAATGGAAGATCCCCACTCCATCCCTATGGGCACAGGATGCAAAGGAGTATGGGGCAGAAACCACCAGACCCTCTAACTGGGACTAAGGGTAGTTTGAACTATTTTAAACAGAAGAAGTTGGTAGCATGGATTAGGATGTACTATTTGACTGAGTGAAGTTAAAGGAGTGTAGGAAAGGAGCACTTCTAAATGGTGTGCAGGAAATGGGAGTGGAGAGGCAATTTTAATTTATGCAAGGAGGCTTATTCACATATTGCTATGCTTCCATACCCAGGAAACCAGCCATGTACTTAAAGACCACTGCTAGTAGACATGGTCAAACAAAAGATGTCTCTGAAGATAGGGGGCTACTTGATAGAAGTGGATGTTTCACTAGAACAGGAAGCCTCAGGAGTGCTCTCCACTAAGGAGATGTGACATTGCACCCCATAATGCTTTATAGAAATAGGCTTATGAATGTAAATATGATATAACTGGAATATGTTTTATGCTACATATGCCATGTAACATATCTTTGCAAAGGTTATGTTCTACTGAATGTTGAACATTCAATCTATTCGTATGCATGTATCATTTTTATATCTGAAGTTATGAGCATTGGCTCTTGCCTGTATTTAAAGTATTTGCTGTAAAAATCACCTAAGGCAGATTTGGTCAACATAGCGTGAAGGGGTTATTCAAGTAATTGGGAGTACTTGGCCAACAATGGACCTTGATAGACACCAATCCACATCTGAGCTTTCCTGGGAACGTTCAGACTAACATGGCGTTAGCCTGTAAAGAACTGAGTCATGCATGGACATGTGACTTGCTCAGGTGACTCCAAAACTCCATCTTGTAGCTGTAATTCTACACAGTTGGGAGTGGGGTTTCCACCCACAAGAGAGAGGCTATATAAGCCCATGGGAAACCCCTCCATTTTGTCCTCAGCTGGCTCAAGAATTAGCCTCTCCACCCCAAAGGATGCCTGAAAGAAACTGGAACAAATGACAGTAACTACAGGGGTGAGAGAAGTTGCTGGACTCAGACTAGAAGGAGGCTAGTCTGTCAAAGAAGCTTATTGTAAATCTCTGAGGGTGAGATTTGCCCACATTTAGTTTCCTACTATATTAGGCTTAGACTTGTGTGTTTTATTTTATTTTGCTTCGTAATTCACTTTGTTCTGTCTGTTATTACTTGGAACCACTTAAATCCTACTTTTTATATTTAATAAAATCACTTTTTACTTATTAATTAACCCAGAGTATGTATTAATACCGGGGGGGGGACAACTGTGCATCTCTATCAGTGTTACAGAAGGGGAACAATTTATGAGTTTACCTTGTATAAACTTTATACAGGGTAAAATGAATTTATTTGGGGTTTGGATCCTATTAGGAGCTGGGTATCTGAATACTGGAGACAGAAACACTTCTTAAACTGTTTTCAGTCAAGCCTGCAGCTTGTGCGGGACGTAGTTCAGACCTGGATCTGTGTCTGCACCAGGCAAGTGTGTCTGGCTCAGACGAGGCAAGATACTGAAGTCCCATCCTGGCAGGGAAAATAGACTCAGAGATAGTTTAGGCACACCAGGTAGCAGTCCCAAAGGAGGTTTCTGTGACCCAATCTGTCACAGGAGAACTGCTGTTAACATGTTCCATGACATTTTTAGACGCTTATAGTAAATGTGTATGGCTGCAATGGCTGTAGCCTGTTACCATGAGCAGCCAATAGGAGGTGTTACCTCCCATCAGTCTTTATTTCCTCAACAGAGGATGGGCTGGCAGAACAGCAATTAGGAGTGACAGACAGAATTCTTGGTTTCAGAGTAGCAGCCGTGTTAGTCTCTATCCGCAAAAAGAACAGGAGTACTTGTGGCACCTTAGAGACTAACAAATTTATTTGAGCACAAGCTTATGTGGGCTACAGCCCACTTCTTTGGATCCTTCAGAACCCCTGCTTTCACTGCATCTCATAACAAGGAGCCAGAGCTGCAGTTGCTTCTGCAGAGTGGAACAGCACAAGCAGGGAGTACATGCAGAGCAAAGAGGATCCATGCCCTACTCAGCTCTGCCAGCGATAGTTAACCCCCATTTAACCCTCCAGTAGAAGGAGGAGTGTTGGAGACATGAGGGCAGCCACAGGTAAGGGGAAGCAGAAGGAGCCTGTGAAGAAGAACTGATGGATACTTTCCCCTATACAGTGAGTAGAGTGGAAGGGTGGAAGAGGCCAAGCAAGGGATGAAGCAAATACAAGGACACAGAAGATGGGTCCTGTGAAGAAAGGGTGAGAGGGGCAATGGAAGGGAGGTGGAAAAAGGATGTACCCAAAAAGCAGAACCCTCAGGGAAAGGTGAGAAACCCCAAAAATGGGGAATTGTGACCAGAAACCATGTCTGGCACATCTGTATTTTGCATGTAACTGTGATAGCTACTTGATGTATACCAATAGTTGCATTTGCAAAAGGGAGGCCAGCTTTTGAAAATCTGGCCCTAAGGGCAATTTTTCCCACTGTGATATATGGGAAATTATGCACAAGTATCAGTGCTGATTATGAATTGTGTAAATAAATTTCCCACATGCCATGAGAAACTGCTACCAAGACACTAGGCTTTGGAATGGATCATCATAATTTCTGTTTGCATTATTACAAAGTAATGTATGCAGAGAGGGATCTTTATGTAAAAAAAAGGCACATAAAAAGCATACATCAGGGGCCAAATAGTACTTGCTTCATACACACCAGAAGTTGAAATGGTCTCATTGGGACTACTGGTGTGTGTAAAAAAAACACACAAACCACCAAAAAAACCATGTCTATTTGCTAGCATCTCAAAGGGTAAATTTATTATCATCACTTGTTATTTGTTAAGCGCCAGCGTGTTCACCAATGAACAAGACAAAATAAGACACTATCCTAGATCCATTATACATATTTTTGTTTTCAGAAAAATACAATATTGACATATTGGGCTGATTCTTCTTCCACGACAGTTTTACACTACTGCAGCTCCAAATATTAAACTGAGTCACTTCTGATTGATACCAGCATAAGACAGAAGAGATCATGTCCACAGTATGACAGATAGTTACAAGATGGATTTAAGAACAATGTTTTACATCACTCTGGGATAATTATAAAACACTTCTTTCTATAATGATATTTCTTTTGTTGGTAGATTAATGTTGATAAGCAAATTAGGAGAAACATACTTTATAAAGGGATTTGAACAAAGAGAAGGTGAATACTTGAAGACAAGGGAGTTTAAGGTGTAAACAGAAGCATGGACTTCACCAAATATGGGTATTTATTAGAACAACAACAAATGTTCTGCATGCAGAACAGAGACTCCAATGGCCAGCTACTAAATATAATTACCTTCAAAGAGCGGCTAAATGGGTGGATATATCTTTACATGATCAACATGATACAAAAAAACAAACAGGTTAAGTATTAACATTTTTATGAAGCTTTTCCTGCATTTGTGGAGGAAGAGGGGGTTATAAAAACTTATATGCAGAGATGTGACAGAAGCCTTAGCATAGCAACTGTGAAATCTTTTTCACCATGAATTAAAATCTTAGTGTCCTCTGTTATCAATATTGGTATGTACTGTAGCTTAAGCGACAACTCACACAGTGGAGTGTAGAATGAGGATGCTATTGAAAGTTCCCAGAGGCATTTTTTCCTGACATTTCCCATGATCTCAGGGGAAAGGCAGGCCCCCAGTAGCAGTTCTACCAGAGCTTCATTGGGAGGGAAGAGCATGCAGGGTCCCCAGCCATGCCAGCTCATCTCTTGCAGCAGGTGAAGAAGCATCTCTTTTGGAGAGTCCAGCAGTGCTACACTTGCAAAATCCCTGTGTTCAGGGAATGCAAGAAGTGAGGCAGGAGATGGCCCTTGCACTGGGTACAGGATAGGAAAATTCTTCCCACTCTCCCTTTCACACCCTTCTAAGGTGAATCACAATCTGGTCAGTTACTGAGACAGAGGATGGTACAACTAAAATATTTTTATGAAAAGGCCTGTCTCTCCCAAATCAACTGCAAATAAGATATATTTCTACACATGCACTACTGGAAAAAAATGAATTGGAAATGTTTGTGAAGTGGAGGAACGGAGATGTAGCTTTCGGCTAATCAGTGAAAGCATCCTGATAGTCACTTCCCGTATCACCCATACACACAGCAAGGAGTACTGCCTCCATATTTCTAGCACAACATATCTATTTCAGGGTACAATATCCTGGTTTTCCAAACCCTTCTTGGGGCCTGTGGTTCCTCATCTGTACTTTAAATAGAGGAACTAGAAGCCAATCTGAAATTATGGCTTAGAAATATCCTATAGTTTATAGCATGTGGCTCCTTGATGAACATTTGAATGTACAGGGCAGTACTGAGATTTTTTCCATGCAGATCCTAATGTATATCCGGAGGATGGCTAATGAAACTGTGAAATACTAATTGCCTTCCATTTGCTGCAGGCCCCTGCAAAAAATGCCACATTGAGCTTTGATAAAATGGAGCTTCATGTAACTGATATGTATCTACATTTATCCCCATATGATCTCTTTATGAGGAGCCTATAAATGCTATTCCATTAATCATCCACATGGGCAAGCAAAGTAAGCCATGTCTGAAATATTGTAAGCATCAAAAGCCAGTGTTCAGGATGAAAACCATAAATTTCCCGAGAGTAAACAAGCAGCAAAGCACATCAGCAATCAACACTGACTTGAATTCCCCTAGCAATCCATTATGCTATTGTAATATGCTCACAAATGAGGACTTTGGATGGTTGTTTTTTTGGTCTCTTGTGATTAGTTCATGGCATCAGTCCTTATTCACTGCTTCCCAAAGCCTTTTGCTGTTGCTGACTGATATTGTTGTGAGATTTCATGGGCTGGCCATTTACATATGATTCAGGCTGACATATCTGGGAACATGAGCATGGAAGGAAGCAGCAGGGAGCCACTTGCTTTCTGAAGAACTTACGGACAAGAGTGCAGCTCTGAACAACAGTGAAATGGAGCTGTCTGATCTTGCAGAATGACCAGTTACAGAAGAACATTTCATTTAAAATTTGGACAGCTGAGGCTGACAAGGTGTCTGAATGAAATCCTTTTTAAATGTATTTTATTACAAACACTGGATATGGATGAGTGCTCAATCCAATCCTGTCCAAGCTGCACCCCAGAGACATGACCAATCAAACTGAATTCCTGCAGGGGGCACGCTACATCCTTTGATGTGGATACAGCGGCAAAAGGAAAACAGACACATGCATGGAATTAAGCAGCAGGTCCCGATTTTCTAGGGACAGTCCCGATTTTTGGGTCTTTTTTCTTATATAGGCTCCAATTACCTCCCATCCCCGTCCCGATTTTTCACACTTTCTGTCTGGTCACCCTAGCAACAGGCCACAATTTTTATTAAATTTTAACACAAGGGAGGGGCGCTACTCACCCATCCTCTCTTACACCAGGCATTTAATTGGTTCCAGAGCTCCTTACTGTATAACCCATAATGCGGGGAAGGCTCTCCTCAGCCTACCCCCCAGCTCTCTCTGAGTCCCAACACCCTCCACCCAAAAGAGGGACAGAGGGTGAAGAGGATGGGGATCTTGGCCCGCAAAGGCCACAAGGTCTCACCCTATCATATGAGCCCAAGGCCCATCACCAAAATCCCAGGTCTTTTACCTCTGGGAATCATTCATTTTATTCCCTTAACTGCACCAGAAACCAGCTACAAGTGGCGACAAATAAACACCACCACTCCAGTTAGGTAGTAAGCGTGTTCCCACTTAACCCACTGTGACTTGCAGGTGCTGCAAGGAAGGCGAAAAACTCCCTGGTCCTCCACCAATTGGCCTGTGGGAGAAAAAATTCCTTTCTGACCCTGTAAACAGGCAATCGGCTAGACCCACAGCTGGGGCTGGCTTTACGAACGGCAGGGCCTGATTCGAATACCCGGTGGCGACCCGGGGCTTCAGCGGCACTTCAGCAGTGAGGGGTCCGCTCCAGGTCTTCCGCGGCACCCAAGGATCCCTCGCTGCTGAAATGCCACCAGTGCGGACCCCACCCCTGCCGCCGAAATGCCGCCGAAGCCCCGGAGTGGACCCTCCCTGCCGTTGGATGAGTTAAAAAAAATAAAATTAAAAAAGACGCCTAAGGCACGGGGCCCTTTTAGGCTTGGGGCCCAATTTCAGGGAATCGGGGGAATCGGCTTAAAGCTGGCCCCGCCCACAGCATCTGTCAGGCTGGTTTCCATTCCTAGTTCAGGTGGGCAGGGTGGGGCTGCTGGAACAGAGCCAAAAGAGGCTCCACGTGGGCCCTGTGCTGGGCTAAACCTGGGAGCTAGGGAATGTTGACCAATCAGCACCCTTCTCCCCCAGCTGGCCAACGGGTGCCAAGGACTTCCAGGGCGAGGAGCTACATATTTTCCACTGATGAGAATCTTCCTCCCTTGCCACTGGGACTGTCCCCCTTTCACCACTGGCCCCATCAATTTCCCCCACCCATTGATGCGGCTGGGTGGCATTTACTTTGGAGTTTATACATCACTCTCTCATGTAATTCTTCTAAATTTTGTATTCATTCCCTTTTTGTGTGGGGTTCTTCACTGAAAAATAGCCAAATTTTCATTCAGCCATAAAGTCTTTTTTATATAGTGTATATGTACACACTCCACACTACCTGAAGCAATGAACATGCTGAGACTGGACTCTTCTTTCCTCTAGTTATTCCTTTACACCTGAAGAAATCAGCAGGAATTCAGCTATAGATTCATTTATGCAGTATTTTTCTCTTCCCTCCTGCTAAACCAGTGATCTGATACTGATGTGCAGAAAAGAAATGTGTCATAATGAGCACTGATATCTCTCAGCTGAAGCAGCTATTAAACATGAATTCCCCATGCTGCATCTATCCTTTAAATTCCAACACCACAGAGACACTGACTATTACTATTCTGTTGTGTAGCTTCACTTCAAGCTCATATACCAAATGAGAAAATCAGATTCACAGAGTCATCAAGGAACTCCAGACAGAGTTGTAAATAGTAATCTAGAGCTAATGCATATGTTAGATAATTGGTGGCTTTCCTCCACTTCCCCATCTCCCACAGTATACCCATAATCTCCAATGACAGAGCTGCCATTGCATACAGTATGGTCATTAAAACCCTGATCTTACACTGAGGCCTGGTCTACACTATGCGTTTATACTGATTTTAGCAGCGTTAAACCGATTTAACGCTGCACCCGTCCACACAATGAGGCCCTTTATGTCGATATAAAGGGCTCTTTAAATCGGTTTCTGTACTCCTCCCCAATGAGAGGAATAGCGCTAAAATCGGTATTACCATATCGGATTAGGGTTAGTGTGGCTGCAAATCGATGGTATTGGCCTCTGGGTGGTATCCCACAGTGCACCATTGTGACCGCTCTGGACAGCAATCCGAACTCGGATGCACTGGCCAGGTAAACAGGAAAAGCCCCGTGAACTTTTGAATTTCATTTCCTGTTTGCCCAGCGTGGAGCTCTGATCAGCATGGGTGGCGATGCAGTTCCAAATCCAAAAAGAGCTCCAGTGTGGACCGTATGGGAGATACTGGATCTGCTCGCTGTATGAGGAGAGAAATCTGTTCTATCAGAGCTCCGTTACAGAAGACGAAATGCTAAAGCATTTGAAAAAAATCTCCAGGCCGTGATACAGAGTCCACAGCACAGTGCTGCGTGACAAGCGTAATGGAAAGCCAAAGAATCAAACAGATGCTCATGGAGGTAGGAAGGGGGTACTGAGGACTCCAGCTATCCCACAGTCCCCCCCAGCAGTCTCCGAAAAGTATTTGCATTCTTGGCTGAGCTCCCAATGCCTGTAGGGTCAAACACATTGTCCGGGGTGGCTCAGGGTATAGCTCGTCAATGTACCCCCCTTCGTCCCCCGTGAAAGAAAAGGGAAAAAAATTGTTTCTTGACTTTTTTCAACATCACCCTATGTCTACTGAATGCTGCTGGTAGACACGATGCTGTGGCAGTGAAGAGCAGTATCCGCTCCCCTCTCCTCCCCTCCCCAGTGGCAGATGGTACAATATGACTGCTATCCGTCGTCATAATCAGCCCGTGAGTGCTCGTGGCTGGCCTCAGGTGAGGTCGGCAGGGGGCGCCTGGGTAAAAATAGGAATGACTCCTGGTCTTTCCCAGTCAATGGTACAGAATGGCTGGTAACTGTCCTCATCATAGCAACTGGGGGCTGAGCTCCATCAGCCCCCTCCTTTCATGCGTAAAGAAAAGATTCTGTACTGCCTGGACTATCATAGCAGCTGGAGGCTGCCTCCCCCCCATTTTATCTCAGTAACAAGTCAGTGTTTCTTATTCCTGCATTCTTTATTACTTCATCACACAAATGGGGGGGACACTGCCACGGTAGCCCAGGAAGGTTTGGGGAGGAGGGAAGCAACGGGTGGGGTTGCTGCAGGGACATCCCCTAGAATGCCATGCAGCTCATCATTTCTGTGGGATCTGACACAGAGCAGCTGTGCTCTCTGGTTCTCTGATGCACTGGTTCTCAAGTACACTTGCCCCATATTCTAGGCAGGACTGACTCTATTTTTAGATACTATAAAGGAGGGAATGACCCGGGTGGTCGTTCCCATTTTTGTCCATGCGCCCCCGGCCGACCTCAGCCAGGGGCACTCATGACACAGCAGCAGACGGTACAGAATGACAGATAACCGTCATCTCATTGCCAATTTACAATGGCGCAGCAGACGGTACAGAACGACTGATAACCGTCTCTGCTATCATGCAAAGGCAAATGAATGCTGCTGTGTAGCGCTTTAGTATCACCTCTGTCAGCGGCATCCAGTACACATACGGTGACAGTAAAAAAAAGCTGAATGGGCTCCATGGTTGCCGTGCTATGGCGTCTGCCAGGGCAATCCAGGGAAAAAGGGCAGGAAATGATTGTCTGCTGTTGCTTTCCCGGAGGAAGGAATGACTGACGACATTTACCCGCAACAATGATTTTTGCCCCATCAGGCACTGGGATCTCAACCCAGAATTCCATGGGGCGGGGGAGACTGCGGGAACTATGGGATAGCTACGGAATAGCTACCCACAGTGCAACGCTCCAGAAATTGACGCTAGCCTCGGACCATGGATGCACACAGCCGAATTAATGTGCTTAGTGTGGCCGCGTGCACTCGACTTTATACAATCTGTTTTACAAAACCGGTTTATGAAAAATTGGAATAATCCCGTAGTGTAGACGTACCCTGAGCTCCATGTAGGCCCCTACGGAGAACTGGGGCATAACACAGCAGTTGCAGCAAAATCGAGTTTGATTACATTACTATTTGTATTATACTAGCAGCCCATCAGGATCAGGGCCCCATTTTATTAGGCACAGTACAAAGACAGAGGCAGACCTGCTCCAAAGAGCTTGCTATTCAAAGTATGGATTACTCACAAAAATCCATAGGATAGCATGAAAATGTTCTTATTAGTAAATTAAGAGCTGTACACCATGGTACGTGGCATACCTCCTTTTATTCATGCTCAGAGAAACACCAAAGTTTGGGGGGCTATTTTATGCATGGTACACATTGAAGTAACATTTATAGTACACACAAGGAATTCTTACATCCCAAGCCAACTAGTTAGTGACTCCAAAACCTCTATTTGTTGTTTAGCTTACTCAAGGAAAAACACAAGAGGGTGAACTATGACAATTTCTGAAGAAGCAGAATTTTTATAAGTCTTTATATTACAGATGATATTTGCCTCTGCTATGTGACAATGACAGGTTTTGTGACAATCTAGACAGCCTGTTCCACAACTATTAGTGAAAGTGACCCTCTACCAAATGACTATGCTGTCATAAATACCATTTCTCAAATTTTCTGTACCATTCATCACTGAAAATGTTGGCTGCTAGCCTGGAATAACACTGCTCTACAGCCAAAATGCTTCTGAAATAAATGTAGTCCAACTTTACTAATTCTGGGTCACTGAGAACGAAAATGATGCTTAAAATTGTTGATTGGCTCTAGTTTTCAAGATATGCTATTGGGTCAGTATATACGACCCTTGACTTGGGAATGGTGGAGGATAAGTGAGTTATAAAGGGAAGGGATCTCAATTTAAACCAGAAATGACTAAAATACTTCTTTGACTGGATCTAAGAATAAATCTATGACTGGATTTGGACAGTACTTGCTTTTTAGGCAAAACAATGAATGATGCAATCTGAAGCTGGTATTGCATCATACATGATATGTATTGCATCATGTTATTCCTAGAAGTCATGGATGATGCAATCATAACGAAGCTTACATCACTCTGCTGAACAAATTGCCCTAGATCAGCTCTAGAAATCATACAGTGTTGTGCTCTCTTATTTGTCAGTGTTTGATTTTGCAAAGGGACACATTTCTGTTTAGCCAAAGTGAGCAGAGATGCCTCATACTTGTGTGAACAGTGCAGATAACTTCTGCTGTTTGTGGTGAAGTGACTTTTGCATCACAAAAGCGCAGTATAACCACTATGGTTAAGAAAGCCTATCACCTTTCTTTTGGCTGCAAAATTGGAGATCAGGACAAGAGGTGGGCCCCACACATATGCTGCAACACTTGTGCAACAAATCTTCGCCAGTGGTTGAACAGGAAAAGGAAATCTATGCCTTTTGCAGTGCCAATGATTTGGAGAGAGCCAACAGGTCATACCAGCAATTGTTACTTCTGCATGGTGCCTCCAGTTGAGAAAGGTGTGTCAAAGAAGAAAAAGTGGACTGTGCATTATCCAAACATTCCATCAGCTATACGCCCAGTACCCCACGGAGAAGGACTGCCAGTTCCTGATGCACCAGAATCATTCTCACTTGAGTCAGACGAGGAAGAGGAAGAGGATGAAACTTCTGGTCCTGAACCATCAATCTCACAGGACCCACATTTTCTCCCATCCTCCTCCTCTGAACCACACCTCATAACACCAGGTGAACTGAATGACCTTGTCAGGGATTTGGAACTACCGAAGAGTAAGGCAGAGCTGTTGGGCTCCA